>NC_064628.1:817873824-820373824 GCF_023864275.1 Schistocerca cancellata
TCTTGTCTACTCTAGGGGTCTCGTTTCGACTTAGGTCTTTCAGTGCCCCGTCAAACTTTTCCCGCTTTATTTTATCTCCAAAATCATCTTCATCTACTTCCTCTTCCATTTCTATAATATTACCTTCAAGTCAGTTTGCTTTGTATCTCCCTTCTACATATTCCTTCCAAATTTGAACTCCCCCTTTATAATTTAGTGCTGGCTTGCAGTCTGAGCTCTAGATATTTATACAGCTACTTCTCTTTTCTCTTAAGGCTTCTTCAGTTTTTCTGTTTGCAGTTTCTGTACTTGCTGTGGACACGAATCCTATTACAGCTTTGTATTTTTTCTTTAACCTTTCGTGCTTTGCACTATACGATTTTTATAAATATCATTTTTTAGATGTCTTTAAGCTCCTTTGTTTGCTTCTTTTGCTGCATTTTTATATTTCCTTCTTTCGTCAGTTCATTTAAATATCTTATGCACTACGTGAGGCTTTTTACTGGGTTTGGTCTTTAGCCTACATGCTCCTCTGCTGCCTTCACTATTTCGTATTGAAACGCTAACCTTTCGTCTTCTACTGTGTTCCTTATCCCTGACTCAGTTAGCTCTTGCCTAACGTATCCTTAGAAACTCTCAGCGATCTCCTGTTCTTTCATCTTACTGAAGTCCCACGTCCTCGCTTTCCCACACTCCTGAAATCTCTTCAGTTTATTATGTGGTCATATGGTCAGAGTCCACATCGGTCCCTGGAAATATTTTGGAGCTTAAAATGTGGTTTCGAACCCTCTCTCTTACCATTATGTAACCTATTTGAAACCTTCCTGTGTCTCCAGGTGTCTCCGATCCATAGACCCATCTTTCATGAATTTTAATCGATTACCAATGATTAAATTACGCATAATGCAAGAGTCTACCAGGCAGATTACTCTTTTATTACTTTCCCCACTCTACGTTTTCATCGTTTTTCATACTCTTCGAATTCCAGTCACTCAGTACAATTAGAGTTTCATTTTCTTTAACGAAACGAAGAGTTTCCTTCATCTCATCATACATTTATCAATCTCTTCATCATCTGAGGCATTAGTTGGTATATAAACTTTTATATAAAATTTGCGGTGGGTGCTGGGTTCGTACCTATCTTGGTTACGATTTCGTTTTCGCTTTGTTGGTCATAGTAACTTGCTCGCGTTCGTATCTTCTTATTCACTATTAGTGCCAATCCTGCACGACCCGTATTTGATTTTGTATTTATAACCCTGTGCTCATCTGATCAGAAGCCTGTTCTTTTTACTTTCACTGCACATTCAGTGACAACAGGAAGCACAGAAACACAGCAGAGATGAAACATTTTGACAGAGATACGGCAATTCGAGGTTTCTACTAACCTCAGTTGATATTCAGAACCTCTATTACATTGTGGCAATAGATCATAAACTTAATATTATAGATTACAATCTATAAAAACGCAAAAGGATACCATCAAGAAACGTTAGAGGGCTGCTAGAGTTCACGTTGTCATAGAAATATTTTAGATTCGACAATTCAACAGGCAATGAAATGTCTTATAACTGAGGTAAAACCTCTGGGTTGGTAAATGAACTACACATAAGCAAATCAGAAGATAAGAATCATAATTCTGTCCGCTACACTCTCGAAAACATTCTTTATTACTATAGATGCTTAGATAATACTAGAATAATAATTAGGGAAAAATGTTACCACTGGGTTAAATCATATGGTTCAACAGTTTCCATGAAAATAAAAGTTCGTAGTAGATTACTACGTATGTTCTAGCAGTAGCAGACCCCAGAAGATCGTGAGGAGGATCCTAGCATAGAGGTCGGAACGTCGATCATGACACGGCCTAGTAACCCGGAAGATTTTAACTTCACTACTACGAATGTGTTCATAACTGAAAGATGCATTGACAGTATAAAATTCTTAAATCCGATCATCAGAATAATGAGTAATAAACAACAATTCGAAGTTTATAGGAAACTCACCACAAAGCACACTACTATCGACGACTTTTCTTGCCACATAACAACTCACGAAAGTGCAGCTTTCCAGTATATGGCTACAGAGCAGTCAAACTACCACTGAACGAAATGAAATTTATTCGATGTATGAAAGTAAAAAGGCAACCAATGCAAATGGTTATAGTAGTTCCAAAGTAGAAGCATAGAAAAGCTCAACCATCAGATGAGTAGATCATCTGATATCAGATTCAAGGAATGTAAAGGAGCACTAAAACGTAAAATAAAATAAACGTGCACCAGCAGTAGCCACCTAGAAGCACGAAACAAAACACCATGTCTACCAAAGAAAAGAATCCGACTCCATACAAAGACAAAAATGAAATTTACAACAGTACCATCTTTGTTTTTAACAACAGACTAAACAATTAAACACACACAATCTACCTGATGGTTTCTCTGACTTACGGCGTCTCCTTTTCTGAAACTGAGGCTTAAATTTAGATAGGTGTTATTTTAGATTGCCTCCGAACCCCAGCGCCGAAGTTCAGTAAAAATGAAGTTCTTATAGTTTTGCTATGGAGAACCACTGTAACAGAAAGTCAGAATAAAAATCTCCTGAAAAATTTAAACTACGAGTTTAAAAGTCATAACTAGAGACCTAGATTTAGCGTCTGATTGCACTGAAAAATACAGTTACTACAAAATGTATTCGACTAATACATGAGTTTGTGTTTAAGGGTGTACAGATAGTGGAAAATTGTGAGAATGAAATACAGCAGGTACATGGAATTGTTTATTAATTACTGTAAAGGACAATACAATAAATTATCATAAATTTCTGTTTATATGAACATAGCTAAACATTCAAATTTAGTAGACAACTTAGGATGTGAAATAAGTATTCGTCTGTAATACTGAAACTGACACTCTGAACATAGATTGTAGTGGTTAGTACTTAGTAGATCCTCCTCTCCTCTTCATAACCTGCTGCATTTCATTGACTAAGATTTCACCAGAGATACTGTAGTTTGCACTGTGGTTTTACGCCATTACTGTAGTAGAGCTAAAAAACATTTCCAGTGGCTCTCTGTTGGTTCCTCATATTTTGTTCTCGAGTACATACCACAAACTCGCTGTTTCATTAATGTCTGGGGACTGTGGTGGTGTCCGCATTTAGAGAGGAGTGTTATAAGAGTACAACAGCCACAGCCTTCCATCTAGGGCTGTAGGTTTTGGATCATTATCTTGTGTGAAAATGTAGTTCCCAAAAATACCGTTATTATTCTCACTTCTGGATTGATGTACCTTGTGGTACATGAAACTTCCTGGCAGATTAAAACTGTGTGCCGTACCGAGACTCGAACTCGGGACCTTTCCTTTTCGCGGGCAAGTGCTCTACTAACTGAGCTACCCAAGCTGAGGTCCCGAGTTCGAGTTTATATTACCGCTACCAGTGACTGGTAGCGGTAATATAAAAAAGTGTACATATTTCTTGAGACAGTCACGATCGGAAAATAATCAAAATGGCTTCAAATTCAATATTTTTATGGTTGTGGATGCTGTATGCTGTATTCTATGGTCGGAGGAATACTTTTTGGATTTACTGTCATTTCCCCGCTCTGGGCTCCACCAACAAAACAATTGTCCAAAAGACGTCCCTACAATTGGTAAATATCTGTCTTAGCATCACCCAGTCATTTAAAAACTACATGCTGGGCAAAGATACTTAAGATAAGTAACCACTTTTACATCGTTAACTTGAAAAAAAATTCGAACACAGATTTAAAATACAATATATTCGTCAGTGATATAACAGGCCCGCCGTTTCCTAGAAGAAACTTCCTAACAGTCTTAAAAAGATATTAATGATGACTGCAGTAGCCCTGATGAAATTATAAACCAGTGAATGCGGAACAAATACAATAAAAACACTGACTCTACTAATATATCGTACTTGTCATGATTCTCGGGAAAACAACGGCTGTCTGTGGATACTGAGTCTGATCTGTGCCTCCAACGCAGTCACACCATTTTCTTCAGTACTGCATTCCAAAGAACGTGAAGATGGCTGGCAGTTAGGTAGTTCTATGCAGCGTAAATGCAGGAAAACAAACACAACAAAAATTAACGAAACTATTTTTCCAACTTTTCGCCCTTTTCCCACCATCAGCAACAGTTTAAGATCGATTATTCTACCTTTCCAAATTGAAATTGGTATTTTAGCAGGATATAATAAACATGTGTAAGATAACCTTTGCAAACTGAGTCATAAATCCAACAGATTCTTCCACACACCAGCGGTTTGCATCCTCTGACAGTTTAAATGAAAATCTCACTGCTTGATTTATTTACAGACATTACTTCAGCCATTTCTTTGGTATACCTTGTAATACATGTACATTTTAATACGAACGGTAACAAAGAGTAATATACAAGCCACTAACTTTAATGCCATTAGTAAATACATTCCCACATCAGAATTCTCGCAAACAAGATTAACTCTTCGTTACTTAAGTATACCAAGGATGATGACGATGATGATGATGAAGTCCCACGCTTCTTTACAGAGCGTAGGGGAACGATGCCGGGGACCCGCACCGCCGCACTAGGCAAGGTCCTAATGGCAGTGGTTTGCCGTTGCCTTCCGACGACCGTAATGGGGATGAACGATGATGACGAAGACGACACAACACACACAGTCATCTCGAGGCAGGTAAAAATCCCTGACCCCCGCGGGAATCGAAACCGGGACCCCGGGCTCGGGAACGGAGAACGCTACCGGGTGACCTCGAGCTCTGGACATATCAAGGGTGGAACATAGATATATATCCATGCCCGTTAAAATTGTACCATTAACCTAGTTAAAGCAAGAAAGAGTTTCGAATCATATTTTTAAAAGCATACGGATCTCTCATTATGAACAGATCCTTTTTCTATATTTTTCACATCTGTAAACTCCTAATGTTTCAAGTTTGCTTAATTCCGTTAATAAAAACTCTATGTAATGTAAATACAACTGCAAAAGGAGCCTTTTACCACATAAAAAATCAAAGTATCGACATAAATATGAGCTTTTTATTAAAAAAAAGTTTTTTTTCTTTAGCTGGCATAAAGAGCCACAACATGCCCGCAAAACCCGTACGTACAAAGCATCTACGGATTTTCTGTTGTATCAGATACACCTAATGTGGAGCTACTATTCTCCGAAGTGGGTAGTGGAGTGTAATAAAATTGACTAGTTAAAGCAATTTGTATTTGAAATTTATATCAGAAATCGTTTTTACGTAGGGGTACCAAGCTGAAGATTCGTGTTACGTAATTACAACACGACTGCATCGGTTATATATTGCACTTAACAGAGTGGCGACATTCACACGATACAACACAATGGTACCTTTTAATTTGCGAGTACATCCACCTTTAGTATCTGCTGCATATGTAGAGAATCAACACTGGGCAGAATATTCTTCTTGACGTCCTATTCGGAAAATTTGTGCTTAGTGAAACAGCGAGACTGCATTGTTTTGGGTTTGAGAAGAACAAAAGAAATCCGATAGCTTTGTTTTGTAGTTCCCACCTTTAAACCTGACATTTACCGTTTATCAGAGTTAATAGGTTATGATTGATGATCAAGTGTCCCGGATACGTGCTGAAGGGCAGGGTGGCACGTATTAAACACAGTTTGACGTATAATGTGTTGCAAAAGACATTAATAATTCAACAGCAGAAACCAGAGCTCTTTCATTAGCCGGACTGCAACGCATTAATGAGCAATGGCGTGCTATTTCCACGACGAGTAATTAGCACAGCTTAAAAATTTTTAATAGTCGTTCAATTCAATTATAACATAATGCGTAACGGACAGATGTACCCCCAATTACATAGCTACAGTTTTCTCTTTCATTTTCAAGGAAGTTTTTGTTACTATGTGCTGAACTTCAAATAATCCCAATCGGGAATGTGGAATTAAAAAAAAAATATGAAAAGAAGAATAAACAAAAAGCAGAAGACACGAAAAGTAAGTAAAAGTGATGTAATTCTGGAGGAACTTCAGACATGTGCTGGAATGTCTCGTGCTCTAAGACCTGTAAGTAGGCTGTTTATGTTTTCTTTATGTAAGTAGGCTGTTTATGTTTTCTTATTAGCAACGTTACGTAGCGCTCTGTGGCTAGTTTGCATTGTTGTCAGCCATTGTAGTGTTGGGCAGCTGGATGTTAACAGAACATAGCGTTGCGCAGTAGGAGGTGAGCCGCCAGCAGTGGTGGATGTAGGGAGAGAAATGGCGGAGTTTTGAAATTTCTAATACTGGATGTCATGAACTGCTATGTATATTATGATTTTTCAACACTATTAAGGTAAATACATTGTTTGTTCTCTATTAAAATCTTTCATTTGCTAACTATGCCTATCAGTAGTTAGTGCCTTCCGTAGTTTGAATCTTTTATTTAGCTGGCAGTAGTGGCGCTCGCTGTATTGCAGTAGTTCGAGCAATGAGGATTTTTGTGAGGTAAGTGATTTGTGAAAGGTATAGTTTAATGTTAGTCAGGGCCATTCTTTTGTAGGGATTTTTGATAGTCAGATTGCGTTGCGCTAAAAATATTGTGTGTCAGTTATCAGCACAGTAATTCTAAAATTGTTGAAAGGGGACGTTTCAGACCACGCACAACTGTCGCCCGATCCTTGTCAAATTACACCTCTAAGTCTATACTGCCTGCACACAGATCATCCAGAACTTTATGACCACCTACCCAATGCCCGGTGTGTCCGCCTTTGGCACCGATAAAAGCAGCGACGCGTCGTGGCACGGAAGCAGTAAGGCCTTCTTGATGGGTCGCTGGACAGAGCAGACACTATATCTGCACGCACAAGTAATCTAATTCCCGTAAAATCCGGGGGGGGGGGGGGGGGGGAGGGGACGAGCTCTGTCGCCACGTTCAACAACACCCCAGATGTGTTCGATCGGGTTCATATCTGGCGAACAGGAGAGGCCAGCACATCAACTAGAACTCGCCACCGTGTTCCTTGAACCACTCCATCACACTCCTGGTCCTGTGACATGATGCATTATTTTCTTGAAAATTACCAGTGCTCTCTGGAAATACAACCGCCATGAAGAGGTGTACGTGGTTTGCAACCTTTGTACGATACTCCTGGGCGTCATGGTGTCCTGCAGGAGCTCCACCGGACCCATGATGCCCAAGTGAATGTTCCCCAGAGTATAATGGAGCCGCAGCCAGCTTGTCTCCCTGCCGCAGCACAGGTGTCAAGGAGCTGTTCCCCTGGAAGACAACTGATTCGTGCTCTCATCGACATACTGAAGGAGGTATCGGATCACCAGGGCATGCAACGCTCTGTCACTGCGCCAACGTCCAGTGCCGATGGTCACATGCTCATTCCAGTTGCAGTTGCCGATGTCGTGGTGTTAACATTGGCACATGCATGGGTTGTTGCATGCGGAGGCCCGTCGTTAAGAGTGTTCGGTGCGCTGAGTGATCGCAGACACGTGTACTCTCCCCAGCATTATACTCTGTTCCGCCAGAGTTCACCGCCTGTCCTGTTTTACCAGTATGAGCAGCCTACGACGTCCAACATGTGTAATCACGCATGGCCACCCAACTCCACGACGTCTGGACGTGGTTTCACCTTGATTTCACCACGTGTTGAGGACACTCACCACAGCACTCCTTGAACTCCAGACAAGTTGTAGAGTTTCCAGAATTCTCGTGCCGAGCCTCCGGGTCGTCACAATCTGCCCTTGGTCAAACTGAGGTAGATCGCGCCTTCCGCATTCTACATACGGACAGCGCGCTCACTGGCATTACGTACTGAAACGTCCCCTTAGAAAAATTATACATGACTGTCCTTGAACTGACACACAATATTTTTAGCGCAACGCAATCTGACTTTCAAAAATCCCTAAAAAAGAATGGCCCTGACTAACATTAACCTATACCTTTCACAAATCACTTACCTCACCAAAAATCTTCGTTACTCGAACTACTACAATACAGCGAGCGCCACTACTGCCAGCTAAATAAAAGATTCAAACTACTGAAGGCACTAACTACTGACAGGCATAGTTAGCAAATGAAAGATTTTGATAGAGAACAAACAATGTACACTCCTGGAAATTGAAATAAGAACACTGTGAATTCATTGTCCCAGGAAGGGGAAACTTTATTGACACATTCCTGGGGTCAGATACATCACATGATCACACTGACAGAACCACAGGCACATAGACACAGGCGACAGAGCATGCACAATGTCGGCACTAGTACAGTGTATATCCACCTTTCGCAGCAATGCAGGCTGCTATTCTCCCATGGAGACGATCGTAGAGATTCTGGATGTAGTCCTGTGGAACGGCTTGCCATGCCATTTCCACCTGGCGCCTCAGTTGGACCAGCGTTCGTGCTGGACGTGCAGACCGCGTGAGACGACGCTTCATCCAGTCCCAAACATGCTCAATGGGGGACAGATCCGGAGATCTTGCTGGCCAGGGTAGTTGACTTACACCTTCTAGAGCACGTTGGGTGGCACGGGATACATGCGGACGTGCATTGTCCTGTTGGAACAGCAAGTTCCCTTGCCGGTCTAGGAATGGTAGAACGATGGGTTCGATGACGGTTTGGATGTACCGTGCACTATTCAGTGTCCCCTCGACGATCACCAGTGGTGTACGGCCAGTGTAGGAGATCGCTCCCCACACCATGATGCCGGGTGTTGGCCCTGTGTGCCTAGGTCGTATGCAGTCCTGATTGTGGCGCTCACCTGCACGGCGCCAAACACGCATACGACCATCATTGGCACCAAGGCAGAAGCGACTCTCATCGCTGAAGACGACACGTCTCCATTCGTCCCTCCATTCACGCCTGTCGCGACACCACTGGAGGCGGGCTGCACGATGTTGGGGCGTGAGCGGAAGACGGCCAAACGGTGTGCGGGACCGTAGCCCAGCTTCATGGAGACGGTTGCGAATGGTCCTCGCCGATACCCCAGGAGCAACAGTGTCCCTAATTTGCTGGGAAGTGGCGGTGCGGTCCCCTACGGCACTGCGTAGGATCCTACGGTCTTGGCGTGCATCCGTGCGTCGCTGCGGTCCGGTCCCAGGTCGACGGGCACGTGCACCTTCCGCCGACCACTGGCGACAACATAGATGTACTGTGGAGACCTCACGCCCCACGTGTTGAGCAATTCGGCGGTACGTCCACCCGGCCGCCCGCATGCCCACTATACGCCCTCGCTCAAAGTCCGTCAACTGCACATACGGTTCACGTCCACGCTGTCGCGGCATGCTACCAGTGTTAAAGACTGCGATGGAGCTCCGTATGCCACGGCAAACTGGCTGACACTGACGGCGGCGGTGCACAAATGCTGCGCAGCTAGCGCCATTCGACGGCCAACACCGCGGTTCCTGGTGTGTCCGCTGTGCCGTGCGTGTGATCATTGCTTGTACAGCCCTCTCGCAGTGTTCGGAGCAAGTATGGTGGGTCTGACACACCGGTGTCAATGTGTTCTTTTTTCCATTTCCAGGAGTGTATTTACCGTAATAGTGTTGAAAAATCATAATATACATAGCAGTTCATGACGTCCAGTCTTACAAATTTCAAAACTCCGCCATTTCTCTCCCCACATCCACCACTGCTGGCGGCTCACCTCCAACTGCGCAACGCTACGTGCTGTTCACATCCAGCTGCCCAACACTGCAATGGCAGACAACAATGCAAACTAGCCACAGGCTGCACACAGCACAGCCAGTGATTTTCATACAGAGCGCTACGTAACGTTGCCAATAAGAAAACATAAACAGCCTACTTACATAAAGAAAACATTAACAGCCTACTTACATAGCCCCCATGCTCCCCACAAAAAATTTTACAAATTTTTTTGGCCAGTGGCCAATAATGATTTGATAAAATTTTTCATAAATACAATAACAAAGAAATCCAATGCACACACTTATTGATACAATGTTGGTCAAAAGCTAAAATTTTCTCACAGTCCATAAAGATTCCTCGCTATCGCCTGGACGGGTGGTCATAATGTTCTAGCTGATCAGTGTAAACATGGATAAGGTACGTTGTCTTTAAGTTGTACTACCACATTTCCAGTACCTTTGTAAAAGTGATCAGCTGACTAATAAAACAGACACCACTACTACTGAAGCCGGCCGCTGTGGCCGAGCGGTTCTAGGCGCTTCAGTAGGGAACCGCGGGGCTGATACGGCTGTGGGTTCGAATCCTGCCTTGGGCATGGATGTGTGTGATGCCCTTAGGTTAGTTAAGTTTAAGTAGTTCTAAGTCTAGAGGACTGCTGACCTCAGATGTTAAGTCCCATAGTGCTTAGAGCCATTTGATCTACTACTGAAATTATTTATCCATTCCTTGAGTTACTATTCCAGTTCCGTGGCCTATTGTGTCTCATTTTCTCTATGTGACTCCGCAGTTACGTCAATCCCGGGCCAGCATCAGTGGAAGAGTACGACATGCTCGTTAGCAATCTTCATCACCTGACTGATCAATCTGTTAATATCTTACTTCTTTGCTTACTGCTTGCCATTTTCGCTTACAAACTGATTACTTCAAGATTTCTTCTTCCTCTCCGTATAATGTGACGCCAACTCCGAACAGCCCTTGGTTTGTGACACACGGAAATTCGAATCACACTTTCCAGTTTGGAAACCATGAAAGAAAATTTCATGGGACTAACCCTTTAGCCAAGTCAACGCATTATTACAGACGACTGTATAGAGAGGCAATAAAAAGTTAGAAACACCACGATAATAAAGGAAGAGGGAGTTAAACAAAATGTCGATACTGATTTCGCACGAAGAGACCTACGGTGGAATTCATTAAACAAAAAATTGGTACGATTGTCGGACCGTATGGCGGGTGGCTGACAGGCTGGTATCCCACCACTGGCCAGGGTACCTCCAGACGCGTCTTCGCTGGTCACTGGGGCCTGGAATCTCATTGACTGAATTATCTTCAGTGATGAGTTCCGCTTCGAATTGAGGCCCGATGACCAGTGAGAACGTGTCTTTAATGGTAGTTTGGGATGTCATTTCATTTCATAGTAGGATCCATTTGGTTGTCATCCGCGGTATCCTTACAGCTCTCTGTTTTTGCCCTACATGGCAAGCCGTCGTGGGCTTTCATTTCAGCGAGACAATGCCCGCCCGCAAACGGAGAGAGTTTCTGCTGCCTGTCTTCATCCTTGATAAAATCTGTCTTGGCCAGGAAGTTCGCCAGCTCTCTCATTAAATGAGAACGTTCAGAGCAGTATGGGCAGGGTCCTCCATGCAGCTCGGGATTTTTACGATCTAGTGCTCCAATTGGACAAAGTTTTGCACGATGTGCCTCAGGGGGACATTCCAGAATTCTATCGATCAATAGCACGCCGAGTAACTGCTTGCAAAGGAGACAGAGGCGGACCAACGCGTTATTGACTTACTCAATTTGCGAAGCTCTTCGTCTTCAATAAATCATTAGATTCTTTTGAAATTGTAATCGTTCATTTGTCTGTGCATGTACGCCACATCTATTAATTTCCGTCCCATTAGAATAATTCCTTAGCGTTGCGTCGTTTTTATATCTTAGGGTGTATTCGTAATGAAGAACGGTATGACCAGGAAGAGATAATAATGTATTCAGTAGCACGTACCAATGGAGGTGTTCACTTATTGCACATAATACGTTTGTAAATTCGGGACTCTATGCGCTCTCGTGGAATTTCCATTTTAAATCTGATGATTCCCTCATAGATGGGGACGAAACGTTTGTAAATGGTTTCATCGATTGACCTTGAAGTCTTGACAGAAGCAAGTACAGACTGAGAGAGTATACATCCGTATTACTAAATGACTATAGCTGACAAGGGGTGCACTCACACTCGTGATGCCAATTGAGGAGCTACTCGACCGATTAGTAGCGGCTTCGGTCAAGAATACCATCATAACGACCGGGAGAGCGGCGTGGTGACCCCACGCCCCTCTTATCCGCATCCTCCACTGAGGATGACGCGGCGGTCGGATGGTCCCGGTAGGCCACTCGTGGCCTGTAGGCGGAGTGCTTTTTATAGCTGACAACCTCTCACACGGTCACCCGATAACCTAGTATTAATTGCGGGTTGTCTATGTAACGGCTTCCAGGATAATAATATTTCATATGGTTGCTGATCGAATTTAAAAAATTAAAATTTTGTCGTAGTATACCTATTAATGTGTATAACTTTGAGATAGTGGTTTAACGCATCTAATCAAGTATTAAAAATAGAAACTGTGTAAATGTTTTGGGGCAGCGTTTAACTCACGACGCGTAAGTTACCCACAATATATTCACCCTCTATAAGAACATGAAAGCACTCAGCGACTTCCAAAAATCTTTATAATAACTTCAAACTTTTCCGATACTTCTTCTCGCTGACACTCGACACAAAGGCGTGAAAGGGAAAACTCTACACCACACTACATTTCCGCTGTTCGTACAACAAGACTTCAGCATCTGACGCGACGATTTAAGCTACTACATCCTTACTACCACATTTATTTGCTACACATTTTGGAGATGCTATCCACATATACCACTGAATGTAGCCGCAAAATTATATCGTTATTTGACGCTTAGGTCAGGAGATACGACACCTTGAGTATGCTTACCGATAGAACGTCCGAGATTAGCCCGGGCAATCCTGCTTTTTAGTGTCGTCCTGGGTAATATCTGGTACTCAAAAGCTCTGGAGCTCCGGAGTTCGAGCATTTTACTACAGGCGAAGATTTTTTTTCAAATTTTAGACCTAATATGTTCGACATCGCGTTAACAAACATTCACGTTCAGCCGTGTCTCTCGAGCCTACCTTGGAGCATGTGCTCATGTCGATGGGGAGATGTGGCTACCGGTACCGCCACAACTTTTCACTTGATTTGCCAACACGACAATAGCAATGTGTTGTTTTCTTTTTGTTTTCGTGTATGAAGTATCTCTTCTAGACGTTCTTGATCATTTCATCTCTATTCGTTTTCTGTCTCGTCATTTAGCAATGGGGAAAAGGTAATGTATGTTTAATGTTAACCTGCAACTTAAATAAAAATTTCTCAAATTGTATAATGACAGTAACAATGAACGTTTAAAATTTCGTATTTGTGGGGATCCACAGACTCCAGATGCTTAATATACGTAAACATGGTGCAAAGTAGGCTGTAATGCGATGTTTATTTAATCGTGCGATTAGCTAATTTTGACTGAGCCTCGTTGTCAAGAACATTTGTAAAATCTGTATTTCATTAATTACAAGTAAACAGTAGTGATTTGAAAATGAGATGAAATAGAGATGTTACAAATGACGTTTAGTCGAAATTACACTCCTGGAAATTGAAATAAGAACACCGTGAATTCATTGTCCCAGGAAGGGGTAACTTTATTGACACATTCCTGGGGTCAGATACATCACATGATCACACTGACAGAACCACAGGCACATAGACACAGGCAACAGAGCATGCACAATGTCGGCACTAGTACAGTGTATATCCACCTTTCGCGGCAATGCAGGCTGCTATTCTCCTATGGAGACGATCGTAGAGATGCTGGATGTAGTCCTGTGGAACGGCTTGCCATGCCATTTCCACCTGGCGCCTCAGTTGGACCAGCGTTCGTGCTGGACGTGCAGACCGAGTGAGACGACGCTTCATCCAGTCCCAAACATTTTCAATGGGGGACGGATCCGGAGATCTTGCTGGCCAGGGTAGTTGACTTACACCTTCTAGAGCACGTTGGGTGGCACGGGATACATGCGGACGTGCAATGTCCTGTTGGAACAGCAAGTTCCCTTGCCGGTCTAGGAATGTTAGAGCGATGGGTTCGATGACGGTTGGGATGTACCGTGCACTATTCAGTGTCCCCTCGACGATCACCAGTGGTGTACGGCCAGTGTAGGAGATCGCTCCCCACACCATGATGCCGGGTGTTGGCCCTGTGTGCCTCGGTCGTATGCAGTCCTGATTGTGGCGCTCACCTGCACGGCGCCAAACACGCATACGACCATCATTGGCACCAAGGCAGAAGCGACTCTCATCGCTGAAGACGACACGTCTCCATTCGTCCCTCCATTCACGCCTGTCGCGACACCACTGGAGGCGGGCTGCACGATGTTGGGGCGTGAGCGGAAGACGGCCTAACGGTGTGCGGGACCGTAGCCCAGCTTCATGGAGACGGTTGCGAATGGTCCTCGCCGATACCCCAGGAGCAACAGCGTCCCTAATTTGCTGGGAAGTGGCGGTGCGGTCCCCTACGGCACTGCGTAGGATCCTACGGTCTTGGCGTGCATCCGTGCGTCGCTGCGGTCCGGTCCCAGGTCGACGGGCACGTGCACCTTCCGCCGACCACTGGCGACAACATCGATGTACTGTGGAGACCTCACGCCCCACGTGTTGAGCAATTCGGCGGTACGTCCACCCGGCCGCCCGCATGCCCACTATACGCCCTCGCTCAAAGTCCGTCAACTACACATACGGTTCACGTCCACGCTGTCGCGGCATGCTACCAGTGTTAAAGACTGCGATGGAGCTCCGTATGCCACGGCAAACTGGCTGACACTGACGGCGGCGGTGCACAAATGCTACGCAGCTAGCGCCATTCGACGGCCAACACCGCGGTTCCTGGTGTGTCCGCTGTGCCGTGCGTGTGATCATTGCTTGTACAGCCCTCTCGCAGTGTTCGGAGCAAGTATGGTGGGTCTGACACACCGGTGTCAATGTGTTCTTTTTTCCATTTCCAGGAGTTTAGTTAATCGCACGATTAAATAGACATCGCATTACGGCCTACTACGCACCATGTCTAAACAATGAATGTGTTTATTGCACACTATGTACTGTACAATCTTCTGTTACACATAAATTTAAAGACCACGTTGACACAGCTAAACTTAGGTGTGCTGAGATGGCTGCATGAATATGTCCTGGAATAAAATAATGTTGTACCCATTTTACCTCCAAGCATCTACTGGTGGACTACTTGTCTTGGCGTAGCTCTAATAAATTACGTACACAAACCTCCTTCATGATTCAATCTGTCTATTAGTGAAAACCGTATCAAAATGGCTACACTAGATCCTGAGCCTAGACTTCCAATACAGATACAAAATTCCGGCGGGCGACATTAATTCGTTGTAGTTCAGCCAATTTGCACGAAATATTTGTAAATTATATACAAAACCATCCGTTCTAAATCAGTCTATCTATTAGTGAAAACTGTATGAAAATCCCTACAGCAGTTCCTAATATTAGCTTTCATTTACAGACATAAAAACCAGGCAGGATTTGTATAACTTAGTTTGTATAATTTATCATATCCAGGTTCACCCTTCCGCAATACCTTCGGAGTATCGTTGAGATTAAGGTTTTCTATAAATTTTTTAAGATTTTTACAGTCATCACTTTCGACACTGATTCAAGATGCAAAAGAGGATCTCAACTCCACTAATTTGGTAAATGTGGCAGCTTGTTTATGCCTTTAATATGAGAAACTTAGTAAATGCTTTGATTTCAGAGTCTGTTGCGTCCCCTCAGCTCTTTGTTGTTGCAGGTGTTTCAGAGCTCATTTGAAAATTTTGTCGCTCTTGGGATGCATACAAGTTTGTTTGTTCAACAGTATGCTGAATGATATTTTCATTGAAGATATCAAGAAAATACTCTCATGGACGTAAATGCTTTGATTTCAGAGTCTGTTGTGTCCCCTCAGCTCTTTGTTGTTGCAGGTGTTTCAGAGCTCATTTGAAAATTTTGTCGCTCTTGGGATCCATACAAGTTTGTTTGTTCAACAGTATGCTGAATTATATTTTCATTGAAGATATCAAGAAAATACTCTCATGGACGATTCGTTTCAGAGAGTGCTCTTTTTCGCAATGCTAAGATTTCTCTAACAAGATCTATCTCTAAACACTGATGCAATGTTTCATGTCAGTCAGTTTCAGGAATCTCATTCTCAGAGGTTGAATTTTTGTCAACTTTATTGACACCCTCCAGCCGGTACTGAATACACTCCATGGACTGAAACATTGTCTGCTTCTGAGGCCACTGGTTATTGAAAAGTGGCAGAAGACTGTGGGAAGATGTTCAGTATAAGCCTATTATTTTCCTCATTTGTCGAAGCGTCGTCAGATTCAGTGTCGGAAACTGACTTATCTTCAGGAAGTGAGCAAGTCTTCCTCTGTGGTAAAGTAATTCTGTAATGAAATACCTAAGATGAGGAAATATGCCTGATAACACCTCAATAAACAGTCATATTGTCTACACTACAAGTGTTAAACTGTGCTAGATATGTGGCCAATTTGGACCGTGGGAGCAAATATTCCCGCAAGTTTACAATATATTTTGGTTGTGTTAGAATGGACTAGAAATTTTCTTTCAGGCGTTAACATGAAGAAAGTTGCATAAAATTTCAAATAAATGCCATAGATTTACGTACAAAACGTCACTGACAGCAAATAAAGAAACAAAACATAGATAGCACCAAAATGAACTCTTTCTACCACCAAAATGAGCACAACAGACAAACAATACTCCGTCAGTTGTGGCCAGTGCGACTGCTGACAGCTGCGCGAATTTTCACGAGTTTCTCATTCTAATCTACGAGTAGCACCACCATCAAGACGTGAAAATCTCGTGTCCGTTGGACGGGGACAATCGAGATTACGGGCACTGCAACGAACTTACGACGTCACGCTAGTTGGGTTGTCAACCACACTTCTTGAGCCCTCGGCTCCGTGCAGGGCCCACGAGAAGTCAATAATTAATTGAAAAGGTGCCCAATAAATGTCTTGATTTTCTCGTGTGCCTTCAAAAACTTACCAGCATTTAAACACGTAGTCAAGATACTAAATTCGTCTGAAACAGTTACTCGCTCTCCGCCAGAGACGACTGCTGGCACTCGTAAGACGTGTAGTGTCACGTGCTATGACGTACGCGCCACGGTCTGCCTCGTGGACCTCGGATGGACCTGGAAGAGACGGGAGTATGTGGCAGGGTACAGGGACTGGGCAAAAAAATGTAAACACCTGTACTTACTTGGGAATGTTTTATTAGCAAGTGGTTGGACCCCCATTTGCCCGTAATACAGCCGCGATCCTTCTAGGAATACTGGCATATAATGATTGTGTAGTCTCCGGTGGAATGTTATGGCACTCTTCGATCAGAGCCTGACGAGGAAGGCGGAGATCTACTCCGAAGTCTGCGCTCCAATATCGCCCACAAGGGTTCGAAAATGTTTACGTCTGGGGACTGTGCTGGTCAGGGAAGACACTGCATTTCAGTTGCATGCTCTTTATACCGCAATTGTACTGTCCTGGCTGTGTGAATTGGTGTATTATCGTCCTAAAATATGGCTTCATTGTTCGGGAACAACGTTTGAAACTTGGGGTGCACCTGATCACCTAAAATGCTCACATAATCGTTGGCTCTAACACGGCCTTTGAGAGTAATGATGGGACCAGCAGAATACCATGATATGGCTCCCCACACCATCACACTTCTGCCTCCATGCTTAACCGTTGGAATCAAGCAATCAGGACTGTAAGCTTCTTTTGGCGTTCTCCAGACGTAAACCCGGTCCGATGTTGGAAATAACGAAAACGTTGACTCGTACGACCATATGACGTGTTTCAGCCGCCCAAGATTTATGCTCTTGACATCATGTTCTACGCTCCTTTGCGTTGGTTGTCATCACTGATGGTTTCGACATAGCAGCTCGTCCATGAGTATTCGCTTTATGGAGTTCCGGTTCAAATGGTTCTGAGCACTATGGGACTTAACATCTGAGGTCATCAGTCCCCTAGAACTTTGAACTACTTAAACCTAACTCACCTAAGGACATCACACACATCCGAGACAGGATTCGAACCTGCGACCGTAGCAGTCGCGCGGTTCCGGACTGAAGCGCCTAGAACCGCTCGGCCACCAAGGCCGGCTATGGAGTTCTCGGCGGACAGTGTCGATAGATACAGGTTCTCGAAGATCGCTATTGAGCTATTGTTTTGACACAATTCGAGTTAGCGTACGACGACCTCTGTCATTTAATTTTGCTTTGCGCCCACTATTACGTCTACACGATGATGTCTCCCCATGTTTTGTGTAGGCTGTCTTGACTGTTGAAACATTCAATAAGTCTGCGGCCTTGATTACTGATGTTCCAACTAATCGGGCCCCCACAATCTGCCCTCTTTGTAAGTCTGTTAGGTCTTTCATTGCACGTCGACCTCGGCCTCTGAATGCTAATACGAGAAGTGCACTATTCGTAAACAAACTGCACTGACGCATAGTCCGTACTGAACACGCTCAGTCCAGCGCGTCACTTGTCTTACATGCGTTGTTGACCGTCAATCACAACCACCCAATTCCTACAACTGTTCACATTATTTTGCCTATCCCCTGTACCTTCGCACTGCCCACGAAAAGGCTATATTAAGCGAAGCTGCAGGTCGGTGTGTGGCTGGCTACACTGGTAATGCAACGCAGAGGAACATTGTGTTACACGCTGCTGGCTGGCGGGGCAGAACGGCCGGCGACTCCGGTATCAGGCGGCCGCATGCAACACCCTTACATGCACCGCTGCAGGTGCGGGCCCAAGGCCGGCGTTCGGTTGCAGGCCGGGCGGCGGCGTCGTGTTGCAAGCGGCGGCGCACAATGAGCCCGCATCAGACGGCGCCGCCGCCACCGCCGCGACAGCGCTCGCCCGCGGCGTCCAGGTCCGGGGAAGTCCCGCGCCTGCTGAATATTCATACGGCCGGCCCGCCGCACAGACACGTATGCGCATTTATAACTACTCGCGCTCGCCGCAAAGTCCTCAAGAGCGGCGCCGTTTTATTCGCTAGCCCCTGGGGCTTAACCGCACTCTTACATAACTTCGCCTCTAGTCCGCAGTCCCTCGATCTACCCAGGCGTTACTGCACTAGTATGCAGAATGCTGAGTGTAACCGAGGAAGAGCAGCCAACCGCATACGTTTTGACTGCACTGGTCACAGTAAGAAATCGGATTAGCTACCTACAGAGCTGAAATTAGAGCTTTCCTCCAATGTGTTGCTACTCTTGATAACAGTGAGACTTGTCTAAATCGCTCACGGAATTCGTGTTAAAAGTTTGCGTAAACTACAGTCGATCATTTCCGTTACACGACACACATACACACACACACACACACACACACACACACACACACACAGACACATAGCGTGTCTCTCCTAAGAGTCGTCAGCAGCATTTTCTATGCGTTCCGTCAAATATTTGTAGTTTCTGTCTTGCAATGTGTAGTTGGAGTCAGCACAAACGCCCAGAGTCAACGGCAAGCGTCGGTTTGGTTCCCGTTACAAACAAAATAAATGCTAAAGTGGAATTTTACACGACCTTTCGACAGAGCGGTGGGAAATCAGTGTAGCGCGATATTGCTTTTACCCATGTGTGTTAACAAGGACAGTAAAACACGAAGAATAACCTGTACCCCCCCCCCCCCCCCCCCCCCCCCCGCCCCCATAACCACGGACGTTTCCGTCGATGGGGAGGTTTGCATTCTCCAGCGATGCAGATAGCAGTACCGTGGGTGCAACCACAAGGGACGGATATCTGTTGAAAGGCCAGACAAACGTGTGGTTCCTGAAGCAGCGGCCTCTTCAGTAGGTGCAGAGGCACTAGTCTGGACGATCGACTGACCTGGCCTTGCAACATCAGCCAAAATGGCCTTGATGTGCTGGTACTGCAAATGGCTGAAGGGAAGGCGAAACAGCCATAAATTTTCCTGAGGGCATGCATCTTTACTGTATCGTTAAATGATGATGACGTCCTCTTGCGTAAAATATTCCGGAGGTAAAATAGTCCCCCATTCGGGTCTCCGGGCGGGGACTACTCAGGAGAACTTCATTATCAGGAGAAACAAAACTGGCGTTATACGTATGCGGGCGTGGAAATTCGAATCCCTTGATCGGGCAGATACGTTAGAAAGTTTAAAAAGCGAAACGGATTGGTTAAAGTTAGATATAGTGGGATTTATTGAAGTTCGGTGGCAGGAGGAACAGTGCTGCTGGTCAGGTGAATACAAGGCTATGAATACAAAATCAAATAGGGGTATGGCAGGAGCAAGTTTAATAATGAATAAAAATATAGGAACGCAGATAAGCAACCATGAATAACGGAATAAACGCATTATTGTATCCAAGATAGACACGAAGCCCACACCCACGACAATAGTACAAGTTTATATGCCAATTAGCTCAGCATATGATGAAGAGTGTTAAGAACTGTATGATGAGATAAAAGGAATTACTCATCTAGTTCAGGGGGACGAAAATTTAGTAGTTATTGTGCCTGGAAGTCGACGGTAAGAAAAGGAAGAGAACAAAAATTAGAAGGTGAATATGGACTGGGGTAAAGTAATGAAACAGGAAGCTGCCTAGTAGAATTTTGCACAGAGCATAATTTAATCATAGCTGATATTTGGTGTAAGAATCATGAAAGAAGTTTGTATACGTGGAAGAGACCTGGAGATCCTTGAAGGTTTCAGATTGATTATGTAAGAGAATTGGGAAGCAGTTTTTAAATTATAAGACATTTCCAAGTGGCATATGTGGGCTCTGACCACAATTTATTGGCTATCAACAGCAGATTAAAACTAAAAAACTGCAAAAAGGTAGGAACTCAAAAGTATGAGACCTGGATAGACAGAAAAAACCAGAGATTGTAGAGAGTGTCACCTTCCATTATATACATCATATTCATCTTTGTTGTTCTTTACAATCAATTATTCTTCATCTAACAGATGCAATCAGAAGTCCACACAGCAGTGCTAAATACGTACATCATCAACCAAACTTCAACTAAGAATGTATCAGACTGCACAGAGGCATGAGTGTGCCCCAACAAGATCATAGATTTTTAACAATAACCTATCTTGCTTTCTCTCTGATGTGCACATCGATAACATACAAGAACCAAAATGACATGACCACCTTATATGTCCTCCACCTTACCCAAGTACAAGCTTTACAAGAATATGAGTTAAAGAACTATAAGTTAAAAAAATTTACAAAATTCAAGAGCATGTGAATGATTAATCAACAGTATTCACTTCTGGTAGGTTATAAATTTTTTTTATCATGCCTATGAGAATGTTCTGCACAGAGCTATTTCTGAAGTTTATATATCACATTCTGTTAGCACACAGGATGTGGGTTAAAGAGTATATGTCACACAAGGCCTACATTTCTGAAGGTCAGTCACATAAGGCGGTATTAATTTGCATGATGAAAGTAGGTAGAAGAGTGTCCTGTTTGCAAAGGACCAAACTTCCCATAGTTCGTTGAAGTAATGTCATTGTTGTGGGAAGTTATGTGGAAGCACTGAGTGGGACTAAGCACAGTAACCAGCTGACAACCAGACACACGCACAATATTAAAGTGTTGAAATATCGCTTGAAGCAGGATGTAGATCCACTGATAACTCAAAAGTCATCTTGTAGTATCGAAGAGTTCCTTGTGCAAGTCAGTTGCAGCTTGTATCAGTATAGTTGCAGCGGCGGATTTTAAAAAAAATTGCGCTCCTAGGCACACCATAATATATGTGCCCCCCCCCCTCCCCCGCAAAACATATTTTATATAATAACTATTACCGACGCCTTCACAACTGCCGTTTTGGGTGGGAGCGCTGTGAGGTGTTTCCGTACTCTGCTATTCGTTGTTATGAAGGACACGTCAGCGCGCTAGCTGAACTGTACTTGGTGTACGGCAGCGGATAAAACAAACTTAAAACTGCACTGTGTTAACACACTCTCCTGTCGGAAGACAACAGAAATGAACACAAGGAAAATAACTTTTCTTTTATGGCCTAAAAATTCAGCAGAGCGTCTAGGAGACAACGGATTTTCGTTATACATTCACTTTTAATATGTTCTTTTACACGAAACTGTTGAAAATAAAAATAAAAAGTTGTGTTACGATCTAAAAATTGAATCGAGCGTTTCATACATCAGAAATTAATACGTACTTCTACAGAGATGCAGTCAAAATTAAAATTACACTGTCGTTTTAAGATCTAATAACTTGAATGCGTAGCTGATAAACAAACACATTCGGTATAGTTCTGTTGTCTATAGTTAAGCGTAAGAAATGAATGTGAAATAGAGATTTCGGTGCACGAACTAATATCTACATAGAGACGAACAAACACAGAACTGGATTTGCTATTACATAATTTTACAGACTAGTGTAGAAAAATCAAATTTGTTTTATAATCTAATAGTTAACGTGTAAAGCATTAGTGTCTGTGTAGCTAGATGCTGCATAATAAGTATACACAATACCTTTAACCCATGTAAGGGCTGAACTGTTTTGTACTGCAGCTACTGCTCTCACCATGGCTCTTTCTAACGGTATTAGCAAAGCTTTTACGTATTTATCGACAGAACTGGACTACGTTATTGATTAACACTTTTTCAGCTCAGCGTACTCTCCGATAACGTATATTTCCGCGATAACTATACATTTCAGCAGTCGCCAACAATACGCATCTGTTGTAATATACTACAGTAACAATCAGTACGACTTGACTGTACAGTGCCGAGCGGCCTGGGTCGTTCGGGTATTGTTTAGTGTTGTCGGGCGCCTTCGGTCACGTCTGCACGTAAACGAGGTTTAGTTCCGCGTTGTGCCATCGGCAATTGTAAAATAAACAGGTAATGCGTAGTTTATAAATCCAATGAATGTGCTCTAAGCTATAATAAGTCACATTATAATCTTAAATTTTTAAAACCAGTACGAGTAAATAAAGAAACTCACCAGTCAGCAACGTTTGCGTCTGGCTTTGACGACAGAAAACTCATTTCTCATATCTTCATAGTTCATACGGTTATCATTCAGGAGGTCGGCTCCGATGTGAAGAATGGACAAGGCGTTCAATGTCTCCAAAGACAGCGTAGAAAGTAGGTACGATTTCAGTCTTTTAAGAGGCAAAAACGAGCGTTCAGCTGAACAATTTGTAAGTGCCATACATAGAAATATTCTAAGAGCAATGTCAACATTCGGAAACATGGACTGTAACCTCTCTTTACGTAAAAATGTACTCGTCTCGACTGGTATATCACTAATCTCAGAAGATTTAAAAAGTTCCGCGAAATGTACATCTTCACTAGGGAAGGAAAGCTCTAAATCTGTGTCGTATGACTCTTGAAGTTCTGCTGCACGTTCAGCAATATCGTCAGGTGAACTGTTCTTATGGTTACTGAAAACTGTGAAGGAGTCCGACAGTTTTCTACAGCTTTCCTTCCTCCTCACTAATTCGGCGTTTTCGTGATATTTTATAGGTACATTCATAATCTATGTCAGTCACAATCTCCATGGATTGTTTTCATAAAAGTCGAACATGTCACGAATAGATGCAATAAATCCTACAAGTGATTCATATAATTTATGCATTATTTTAGTATAAACATTTACACTTTGGAAGTTCAGATTTATGCTGTTGAACCTCTGAAGTGTGTCCTTACAAGCTGTCATTATGAATACTGTTTCTAATCTGCTGTATTGATATGCTTAACAAAATGTAAAACGATTTAAAGAGGGTACAATGTTAAGAGAATTTCTACAACAACTAAACAGTTAATATGTTTATGCGGGACTCAGGCAAGTGCAGTGATCTTTTTCTCAGTTCTGAGCAAGTTAACAAGCTGACAATAATCATTGCTTGCTGCACAGTGCTACAGTCTTACCTCAGACTTCTCTGAAAAATAATAACATTATTCAAAATTTATATTTTTTACGCTTTCCAATGTATATATATGTCCACTACAATCAAATTTTCTTCATATAACAGTCCACATCGCACTACTAAATACGTACATCACCTAGCACATTTCAACTAAGAATGTGTCAGACTCCAGAGGCCAAGAGTGTGCCACGACAAGACCAAAGGTGGTTTAACAGTAACGTTATGTGCTCTCTCTCTCACATGCACATCGATAACATTCAAAAACCAAAATGACACGATCACCTTACTCTTTTCCGCAAGTATTTTTATGGGGTGTAGCCATGTATAGAGGTGAAATATGAACGATAAGACAGTTCAGACAAGAAAAGGACGGAGGCTTTTTAAATGGGGTGCTGAAGAAGAATGCTGAAGATCATATGGGTAGATCACATAACTAATGAGGTGCTGAATAGAACTGAGGAGAGAAGAAATTTGTGGCAAAACCTGACTCGAAGAAGTCAGGTCACATTCTGAGACATCAAGGGATCACCAGTTTAGTACTGGAGGGAAGCGTTGGAGGTAAAAATCGTGGGGGGAGACCAAGAGATGAATACAGCAAGCAGGTTCAGAGGGATGTAGGTTGTAGTACAAACAGTACTTCGAGATGAAGATGCTTGCACACGATAGAGTAGCGTGAAGAGCAGCATTAAGCCAATCTTCATACTGAAGACCGCAACAGCAGCAACAACAACCAGTACCCCAGCAGCAGTGGCACCACTCTCGTCCGCGCTTAAGCCAGGCAGGAGTGATGTTGAGTCGGTGCTGGAATACTGGTTGTTTTCCCTGTTTTACTGTTCCTGTAAATACATATTGATATTTAGGTTGTAATGGGGAACAAACCGACGCTTCACGTCTTCACTGGGCGTCACATGAGAGACGTGATGAACATGACTTCTTTGAGCTGACTCCAGCTATGCGATGCGAAAACGAAATTGCAAACACCGGTCGAAACACCAGAGTAAAGGCGATCGATTACTCATAGGAGCAACACATTGTAAAAGCGAGGGCTGTTCGGAAAGTAAGATCCGAACGGGCGCGGGATGGAAAGCATAGTGAACATCAGATGAAGCTGCTATATCCTAGCCAGTAATGCCAACCGAGCCCGCTGCCAAAAGGTTGGCAGCATCAAAGTCCGGACGCCGTCCGCATAAGCAGCGCCAGCGATACAGGAAATCGCCGCAAGTCTGCGCGCGCCACCGCTGGCTTCTGGCTTCTTAAGCGCTGGAGTCGCGAGCGCTAGGACAGTTCTGTATTCGCCGCTCAGTTGTATACTCGCCACCGATTTGTGTACTTGCTAGTCAGTTGTGTGTTCATCGCAGCAGAGTTGTTGTTTGTCGTCAGCCGACGCTGACCTAGCCGCTGCGACTCGAACTAGACAGATTTCTGTAGACACGGAGTTCACTACTGTGTTTCTGTATCTTCGTTAATAAAGATAAGTACCGACTTTTATTTAATCTGAGTGTTTGGGTTTTCATCTTTCTGTTCACCGTTCCAGCGGACCGGTCGGCCCGCTATTAAAAGTGTGGCGGTGACTTCGTAAGCCGTTTCTACAGCGAAGTGTTTGTCGCTACGAACGCCGCCACAAAAGAAGCTTTGCACGTGTGTGTTGCGCAGTGTCTCTAGTATGCCCGTCGATCGCGTCACGTCGCTCTTTTCAGTCTGAGCGCATAGTGAGCACAAAAAATGCCCAGAAAATAGTGTCTTCCACCAAGTATGGGTTCCTGTTGAGAGATTCTGCGTGACGTCACGCAGCCCGCATAACGTAGGTCTAACCGTCATGCGTTTCACTCTTCATGACAATTCTTGGCAGCACACTGGAGGGGCGATAAAGACGCTCCTGCAGCGTTTTCTGTTTTAAATGTTTGATCGCCCACCTTACAGCCTCGACGGCTCTCTCTGAGTTTCATCTCTACTCACATGAACCCCTGGATATGAAATTTTGGCACGGATAGCGAGCTGCAGTCCAGCTTAGAGAATTGGCGGAAAGCGCGTTCGGCTGTCTTCTATGACAAGGGTGTTGGACAATTAGTACAAAGCTACGATAAATGTCTAACTCGGAGCAGTGATTATGCTGAGAGGTAGATGGAAAGTGTTGCAAATAAACCACTTTTGATATTCACAGTAGATTCCAGTTCGCGACCGGTCGGGCCTTACTTTCCGAATAATGCCTAGTATATACACAGAATGGGTGGTTAGAACAGTCTGAAAGGTTTCTATGACTGTTACAAAGTAGGTAATGCTGAGAAGTAATTGTTACAAAAAAGAAATCGATACGTCGCCCCATTTACGAGTTAATTAGCATTTATGTTAGCCCATCAGGCCGTTCCGCATGCAAAGTCAAACGACCCACCACAGACGATGCCGTCAAACGTCTTCTTTTGGTTTGCTAAAACCGAATCTCGTGCGCTATACTGAGCAACTGATACTAATTTTGTCTGGCAGGCAGCTCGAAATTGAGAGCGCCACTGCCTGAGTGGATAACTTCAAGGCGAATAAAAACGTTGCAACGTATCGATATTTTTTCTTTTCAGTTATTTCTCAGAAAAACCTACCCTTATAAGTTCTTTAGACCGTTTCTGACCACGCTACATAGATGACGGGGCACCCAAAAGAAACAAGGAGTGTTTTCTTTCTATTTTTTCTATTTTTTAATAATTTTTTTGTAGACGTGGCGACCTCACATGTGCCGACGCTCAAGACAGACAAGTCATCTTGTGTCCCAGTGCGCAACCGACCACTGATCGATCCAACTGCCAATGACCATTGCCTGAAAAAACTCCAGCAGACTGGCGGCCTAATACATACTAGCACTTCGGGCAACAGGCAGACACTGACTGCCCCGCACTGACCCGGCTGACGAACTGACCATACTCGTCCAGACTACACCGACTCAGACTGACCAACTGCCGAGTTTTTTTTTCTTTATTGTGATTTTGAATGCCTTATACAAAGGCGGGCTGTCAGCAGCACAATACGACGCTCTTCAGCCTTGACAACAAGTAGTACATAAAGGTGGCACAGAGAAGACAGTAAAAACGATGGGCAAAAAATGTAGACACTAAAAATCGAAAAAACATGGAGCCGTTCACGCTGGACGAGAAACATCACTAACACTAGGCGACACGGTGCACATAACATAGATGATGGCGACGGCACGTGAACGGTGGTGGCGTGACGGCGAACAACACTACACACAAACGAAGGCACACACCCGAACCACTGACGGCGATGATCTCCGGCGCGCGAATGTTCACTGAGCATGTACGAGTCCGGGGACCTGCCAAGAGAGGAGGAGGAGGAGGAGGAGGAGGAAGGGGAAGGGGAATGGGAGAGGGGAGAGCAGAGATGCCATGGGCAGAGGAGAGAGGGGGAGGGAGGAAGGGGGAGGGGAAGCCCGGGGGAAGAGGGGAGGAGGGAGGGGGGGAAGGAAAGAGAAGGGAAGGGAAGGGAGGGAGGGAGGGTGCCTAAAGGAAAGGACACAGGAAGTGGAGGGGGGAGGATCAAAGTTGATAGGAGGGGTGGATGGAGGGGAAGAGGACATCATCAGGGAGGGGGAGCTGGCAGAAGCCACCTTGGGAGAGGGTAAGGAGGGTGGAGAGATGGAGACCGGGTGGGATGTGGGAATACAGGCGCGGCAACGGGCGGGGGTGGGCGAGGTTCGGGGAGACGAGCGGGTGAGGAGGATCGAGTTTACGGGAGGTGTACAGGATCTGTATCCTTTCAAGGAAAAGGAGGAGGTGGGGGAAGGGGATGAGATCATACAGGATCCGCGTGGGGGAGGGGAGACGGATGCGATAGGCGAGGCGGAGAGCATGGCGTTCAAGGATTTGGAGGGATTTGTAAAAGGTAGGGGGGGTGGAGATCCAAGTCGGATGGGCATAACGAAGGATAGGGAGGATGAGGGATTTATAGGTGTGGAGTATGGTGGAGGGGTCCAGACCCCAGAGAGGAGCTTGAGGAGACTGAGGCGGGAGCGTGCCTTGGCTCGGATTGTCCGGAGGTGGGGAGTCCAGGAGAGGCGACGGTCGAGGGTGACGCCAAGGTACTTAAGGGTGGGAGTGAGGGCGATAGGACGGCCATAGATGGTGAGATAGAAATCAATGAGGTGGAAGGAAGGGGTGGTTTTGCCTACAATGATCGCCTCGGTTTTGGAGGGATTGACCTTGAGCAACCACTGGTTGCACCAAGCGGTGAACCGGTCAAGATGGGATTGGATAAGGTGTTGGGAGCGCTGCAGGGTGGGGGCAAGGGCAAGGAAGGCGGTGTCATCGGCAAACTGGAGAAGGTGGAAGGGGGGTGACGGTGGTGGCATGTCCGCCGTGTACAAAAGGTACAGAAGGGGGGAGAGGTCGGAGCCTTGGGGCACACCGGCAGAGGGGAAAAAGGTGTAGGAATCTGTGTTACGGATGGTGACATAGGAAGGACGGCGGGAGAGAAAAGAGCCGATCAGACGGACGTAGTTAATGAGAAGGGCGATGGTTTGGAGCTTGAAGAGGAGACCGGAATGCCATACGCGGTCATAAGCACGTTCGAGGTCCAGGGAGAGGAAGATTGCGGAGCGACGGGAATTAAGCTGGTCGGAAAGGAGATGAGTGAGGTGAAGGAGAAGGTCGTCGGAAGAGAAGGACGGCCGAAAGCCACACTGGGTAACGGGAAGGAGGCGGTGCTGGCGGAGATGCTGGTGGATGCGGCAGGTGAGGATAGATTCCAGGACCTTGCTGAAGACCGATCTGCCGAGCTCATAGCGCCCCTTAAATGCACGTGAGCAGGCAGCCTTTCCCCCTTTCCCACCAGAGGGAGACACCAAAGCTGCGATTGCCACAGCGGCGCCACCGCCAGAAACGGAGGGCGACTGCTTCACACTACGCGCTGCGGCGCGCTCTTCAAATCAGGAAATTTTACCACGGCTCAAGCATGTTGGTATTTAACGTCGTTCAATGGGGTGTACTGCCGATGGACTGCGTTTATCTAACACAATGTTTCGACGTCGTACTTCGGCGTCTTCATCAGGTGTTTCCTGACTGAACGACAGGCTGATCGTGTCCCGTATTTATATCTGGACGGTGTCTGGCGTTCCCTACGCCGTCCGCTCCCGCTGCGACCGTGTCGGTTGGTCGCCAGATGTTCCGTCTTCCGTCCGCGCCCGCTTCCGCTGTTTTCCCCTGTGGCGGCCGTTTCATGACGTACCTACTAGGTCCGCGGCCGCCAGGTGCTTTCCTCGCACTGTCGACACGCTGCGTTTGCTGTTGGTGACCGTTCAGACTTTCTCCAGCGCCCCTGTCATTCTCCTGGTCTTGTTGTTTCTTCCGTTGTTTTTGTAATAGGTCCAAAGCCGGGTTCCACGCCGTTCTGAGTTGGTACCGAACTTCCCGGTTTATCAAGATCTCTGTCATCTTGATTTCGATCGATTCAGTGATGACGCTGTTCCAAAATTTGGGGGTCTGAGATAAGATCCTGGTTTTATCATAATTCACTGTGTGCTCAAGTTCCAAGCAATGTTCTGCTATTGCCAATTTAGTGGCTTGTCGTAGCCCGGTATGCCTTTGGTACTCTTTACATTTTATATCAACGGTCCTGGCGGTCTAGCCAATGTAAGACATACCGCATTCACATGGTATACGGTAGATACCAGGTTTTCTCAATCCCAGATCATCCTTAACCGTTCCAAGACGCGCCCTGAGCTTGTTTGGTGGGCAGAACACACTCTTGATATTGTGTTTTTTCAGTATTCAGCTGATCTTAGCAGATATAGGTCCTGCATAGGGTAGAAAGGCTATTCACCTAGTATCTTGTTCTTGTTCTTCTCCCTCAGTATCAGGTCGTCTGGAGGGATGTAGCGCCTTGCGGATGGCCCTTGTCCTGTATCCGTCGTCTGCGAACACTTGCTGTAGGTGTACTAACTCTCCTGCCAAGCTGTCCGAGTCGGACAGCGTTTTGGCTCGGTGAACAAGTGTTCTCAACACCCCATTCTTCTGTGTCCGGATGATGGCAGCTGTCAGCCTGTAGGTATAAGTCGGAGTGTGTAGGTTTTCTATACACGCTATGGCCTAATGTGCCGTCTGTCTTCCTTTTCACCAGGACATCCAGGAAAGGAAGTTGACTATTATTTTCTAGTTCCATTGTGAACTTAATGCTGGGGTGTCTCGAGTTCAAACGGTCAAGAAGCTCGTGCAGTTTTTCCCGACCATGTGGCCAGGTGACAAACGTGTTATCAACGTATCTATAGAAACAGGTCGACTTGTAGGCAGTAGCCGTAAGTGCCTCATCCTCGAATCTCTCCATAAACAGATTTGCCACTACATCAACGAGATGTCACAAAATCGCTGGGAAAGTCTAAGAAATTACGCGTGAAACAGTACTTACAAAAACTGCCCACAGTGATGTTTCAACACCACTATCGCTAGAGCGACTGATAGAAGTCTGGTAAAGGCACCCAGAGGGAAAATTCGGAACTAGAGTTCTACCGACTGCCACCTGCTAGCACAATGTTGCATAGCCTCTGGCATGGATGGGTCAAATGAATCGTTTGGAAAGACTGTCTCAAAGCCGTTGTGTCCTGTGCTGCGGCCAGGTGGGTAACAATGGTCGTAACTTGTTCAAAATGGTTCAAATGGCTGTAAGCACTATGGGACTTAACATCTGAGGTCATCAGTCGCTTAGAACTTAGAACTAATTAAACCTAACTAACCTAAGGACATCCATGCCCGAGGCAGGATTCGTACCTGCGTTCGTAGCAGCAGCGCGGTTCCGAACTGAAGCGCCTAGAACCGCTCGGCCACCGTAACTTGTATTATCTTCTGGTTACTGGTACTGACTTGACTTCAGAACTGGATCTCACTGGCTACAGGAATACCTCAACGTCATGTGAACAGTTGGTTCAACAACGTGCCGTGATTGAACGGGCATTGTCCTGTTGAAAATGGCACCACGAAAGTGTTGCACTAGAGGTAACACATGAGGACGGGAGATGTCCGTGACGTACCGTTCTGCTGTTTGAGTTCCCTCGCTCACTATCATCCGTAATCGGAAGCCATACTCTATGGTTGTCCACACCATGACGGCAGGCGTAGTACAGCTGTGCCTCTCCAATCTACTGGAATAATTTGACCCCTCCCAGGTCACCACCATACTCGTCGACGGTGGTCATCGGAGTTAGTGCAGAACCGCGGTTCATCACTGAATACAATGGAGCGCCATTAATCATTATTTTATGCTTTCCAGGTACAGTACCACTATAACCGCAGCCACCTCTACTGCGGTGTTAACGGCAGTCTACACATGGGACGGTAATTATATAGTCCAGCTGCTGCTAGTCTCCGTTGACAACTAGAAGAAGCCGTTATGGAACTCAACCTACACTTACTGTTTGCGCCTCACAATCCGCCAACCTAAGAAGAGCGGGTCAGAGCAACGTCAAATATTGACGTCACTTTAGCAAATATAGCAGCGGTGCGCCATCTGAGTGGAGCGACATCGAGTGACCACAATATCATACACTATACCATCACTGGAAGGGAAATCCAGGACGACACAGGAAACGTGCACATAAGACCCAAATATAACATCAAGGACGCTAATTGGGAAGAACTAAGAAGAGTGTTTCACTGTCCGTCGTTGGGTGATAATACAGATGTAAAGTGCAAGAAGTGACAGTGGCTAAACTTAGAGGTAAACTTAGGCGTCGATACCCGTCAGCAGAGGTCATTCTAAAGGAGCACATTGCATCTGGACCGAGATGCTGCAGAAATTAAGATGCGAAACAAGAAGAGCCAGGAAGCTATAACACAGCAGCATAACTCACTGTTTGTGGAAATACTATTTACTGACGATGGAGAATGTTGTGTACATAGTTTCGCGTAGTAAGCACGTACACAACTTTCCCACTAGAGCGCGCCCCGCTAAGCACAATAGCGCAGGCGCAGCGCTCGTCCGTCTCCGCACTACGAGATGGCGCTGTCCTAGAGACGGACCAAATTCTGCTTCCGCCGATCCGCGTATTAATATGTAACGCAGCCAATGAGATTGCTGCTAACGTAGAACCTTTTCTCCTTGCGTATCACACTCGCGCAGTGATAGCTGTACGCGCGAGGTATTATAACGAGTATACAGACCTCCGATTAGTCAGTCTGCATTAGTCTGTAGTCAAGTTTCAGTCTGCGCCTAATAAGATTATCATATTCCTGCACATAGCCATGGAGAGAAATGTATAGACACTTTGTCAAGTATCAGAAATATGTGAGAATAAGATTAACGTACCAAGACCAAAGGAACTTCAGATTGTCAAGTGTAAACAGCATCGAGAATCAAGTTACGTAATATCTATGATTTTTATTATTTTAATAAATGTGTGCGAAAATTAATCAAGTTCTGTTTAAAGTTGGTCACTGTCAATCTGCTACTCTAAGTGTGCAAGTGGCATTTCTATCGTCTGACCTAACGGAAGAAGATAAACACGCCACGATAAGACCACGAGACATATTGCTGACACTCGCCTACTTCGCTAGAGCGACAAGTCAAATAATCTGATGGTGTGTATACCGAAGGTCTTACAGTACTCACCCCACAGAGAAGAAGGCGAGACAGATGATAAACGTAGGTTACGGGTTGTGTTATGGGAAGAATACAGGAACAATAAACTTGTGTACCCCTTCACATGGGAAGAAATGAGGCATATAATTTTAATACTGAGAAAGAAAAAATATCCACTACCGGATGGGATCCGTGCCGAAGTAATAGAAGCCTTATGAGATCTATTAGATAGTTACTTGTGCGACTTGTATGACGAATGTCTCTTGCAAGGAAAGGTCCCTGCACCGTGGAAGAGAGCTGAAGTGGTAGTAATTAGAAAAGGGCATGATAAAGATCCACTGATACTGAAATCCTACAGACCAATTTCTTTTGAACGTTCTCGGCAAGATATTTGAAAAACTATTATGCAAAAGATTACAAGATCACAGACTGCGACACGGGACGAGCCCTCACCAGTATGGGTTTAGAAGAGGCAAGTACACTGAAGACGCAGTTAACAAGGCGATTTCGCAAGCGACGGACACTCATTCTACGTACACCTTCTGATGATGATTGATAGTGCTGGCGCTTTCTACAATCTATGGTGGCAGTCTTTCCTTGGTCGCCATAGGGAATTGGAGTTTCCCGAAGCGCTGTATAATTGCCTGAGACATAATTGCCACGGGCGACATGCCCAGGAAAGAAAATAACTAAGAAAATAACAAAAGGTTGTCCGCAGGGAACAGTGTGTGGTCCAGAATTTTGGGATGTAGCACTGGAGCCCAAACTACAGAACTTACATGACAGCGGTAACATAACGGTCTGGTGGCGTTTCTTCATGACGGCGTGCTGTTCTTTATAAGTGGTGATTGTAGAAGAATTATAAAAAACAAATGTAATGCCATCCTCCAAGAACTTGGGGGCTGGCGTCGAAGTGTCAAATTGTCATTAGCACCTCACAAAACAACATACCTCCTGCTGGAAAGAAACCTAATAAACAACCCTAAAATAAAATTAAGTGATATAACGATTAGAAGAAGCACAGTATTGAGATATCTAGGGATAATTCTCGACGAATGTCGTAACTTCGCATATCATGTAGAGGAAGCACGCAGGAAAGGTACCAACGTAGTGAATCAAATTATAGCCATCGCAAATAGGCAATTTTGCGTTCCCTTGAAGACAATTATTAGAGTATACCACCAATCCATATTAGCATCAGGCGTAGGATATGGCGCGATCGTCTGGGCTCATAGACTGCAGCTGGTGAAGCCTGCCTCAATAGTGAGAAGAGTTCAACGAGGCGTGCTACCAAGATTAACGGGGGCCTACGGCACTACCCCGAATGATGCTTTGTTAGTAATTCTAGGAATATTTCCACTGGACTTGGAAATTAGGAAAAGGGGAGCATTTTACTGGTTAGAGAAAGGCAATCACATGGAAGTACGAAGTGTGCTTGGAACTAAGGCTAGTTCGAAAAAGACAATAAAAGATCGCATATTACAACTGTGGAAAAATGAATGGTATATTTCAGGCACTGGCAGGATGACATATGGACTTCTCCTTAACACCAGGGACAGATTAAAAATGAGATTTCTTAACCCATCGAGTGGATTAATACATTACCTAACTGACCTTGGCGCTTATGCCACGTATCTATATATAAATCAGAAGACAGATGAATGATAGCGGCGTTTGCGGCTCTGTGGTCACACGAGAACACACATTGTTGGACTGCGCGCTCTATGAAGATGCAGCGGGTGATGGATGTCAGGTATTAAGGGTGTTGGCCGGCCGCTGTGGCTGAGCGCTACTTGGCGCTTCAGTACGGACCCGCGCGACTGCTATGATCGCAGGTTCGAATGCTACCTCGGGCATGGATGTGTGTGGTGTCTTTAGGTTAGTTAGGTTTAACTAGTTCTACGTTCTAGGGGACTGATGACCTCAGATATTAAGTCCCATAGTGCTCAGAGTCATTTGAACCATTTTATTAAGGGTGTTAGATCGCAAACAAAAGTCGACCGCGCGCATCTTGTACGACACTGCAGCTACAGTACCCAGAAGGCTAAGGAAGGCTTCACGAGGCATTCAACCCTAAGTTATCATGCTTCTGTCCAGGCTAGGCAACATACTCTGCAGATGGAGAGAAGATGACTAAGGTTGGCGACCGCCGAGTAAAATACTGCCCCAAGAATCTACATTGCGTTGGTGCAAGTGATCATGGAAGTGTGGACTTTCAGAAGTAAAAGTGAGGGGTGGAATTACTTACTGCAGTGTAAACGCTGTTGACGTGCTGCCCGGCGCCCAAGGAATCCAGCAAACTATGGCTGTTGACCGGGGACCGTGGGGGCGGATCCAGTAGCGGAAACAACTACGTTCACTCCAATAAAATTCTTCAGGGTATCAGACCGCATCGTCATAATTTAAAATGCGCCAACGTTTCGGCCAGCGTTGCAGCTAGCCTTCATCAGGGCCTTACGTTAACTGCTCAATTAAACACACTTGGTTCCTTAAATAGCTGCACGAGAAAACCGTGTCGTTACTTGATTGGCTGTAAAAGGAGGAGGAGGAGGGGTGAATTTTCCGAAGCAGAAACAAAATATCAGACATGCTCGGTTCTACCAAGGATGCAGTTTACAAACTACACACAGCTGGCGTGTATGAAATTGGTTGTGCGTGTGGATTAGTCTACATAGGTGAGACGGGACGTCCTATTAGCACAAGGCTCTCGGAACATGAAAGATATATCCGCCTGAAACAACACACTAAGTCAGCAGTGGCGGAACACCGAGACGAGTGCGGGAAACCAATATTTTTTCAAGAAGCCCGCGTCCTGGCGAAACAGCCTCTCACTTTCAAAAGAAAGATTAGAGAGGCGATAGAAATAGCCAAAAGACCCGCCAACATGAATAGAGAGGACGGGTACAAGCTTCCGAGGTCTTGGCTGCCTGCAATAGCAGGGCTACGGAGCGGCGGCAGAGCCGGGGCGGCCCATGCAGACACGCGGAGAGCCGCAGTAGTGGTCGCGAGCACACAAAGCAATGGCACGCCGCAGCCGGCTTCTGAACAGCATGGAAACAGTGTGACGTCACAGCCATCACCTGTTCGCTATTCGTCCGTCTCCTCCAATCGGGTGGATTAATATAAAGACCAATATCAAACAGCTATTTCAGCCAATGACAGATAATAAAGGAAACACCAATAAAGCATACCTTTCACCCCTCCTCCTCCTCCTCCTTTTACAGCCAATCAAGTAACGACACGGTTTTCTCGTGCAGCTATTTAAGGAACCAAGTGTGTTTCATTTAGCAGTTAACGTAAGGCCCTGATGAAGGCTAGCTGCAACGCTGGCCGAAACGTTGGCGCATTTTAAATTATGACGATGCGGTCTGATACCCTGAAGAATTTTATTGAAGATGACAACGGCCGCGGAAGCCTACGCTTACATTTAACTACGTTCACGTTAAATGCACCAAAATAAATGAAGAGATGGAGAACAAATTCTAGCATTTGTAGCAGATTAGTAGCTGGGTAACTGGTTACGGGTTTAATGCAGTTTTGGTATAGTAGAAGTAGTTGTAGTTTTTTTTAGTTTTTGATCTCTTCTTTTTTAAAAAATAATATTAAGTACTAGAAATAAATAATTAATACATAACTTATAACTATCCAAGGAAATGTGATCTGTGTGGCCTATTTTAGCTTTTTAGACAATAGGCTGTAATTATGAATAATAAATAGTCTCCGCTGAATAGTAAAGGGTGTCATGGAATGTTGTACGGAGCCCTATACCCGTTCTCAGATTGTAGTATATGAAGTATATGATTGAAGTATATGATTTGCTTGCTGCATAATATGGCGATCCTCCCTTGGGGCGGATCAACCGAAACTTTGACGAATATATCTGGATGCACTTATTGATGTAGCAGAATATCGGAACAGTGTCATATCCGAATGCGCCACAAATCTGGATACTGGATGAGTCGACCAGCTGCCCAAATGGAGCACCATAATGAGGACCCTTTGAAACTCTGTAAGGTGCTGATAATGCTATCTCACACAATTGTGCGACATCCCGTATCCCTCACAGAGATCACTCAACATCTGACACTATTTGCGCCCTTTGTATACCATAACATATCTGGCAATAGCATTAAAATCGAACAACACCAATGCAATCTAGTGGCCGTTTTAAGTGTCATAGAGAATTGCCGTCCTAATCCTTTACATACTACTATGTCTTCTGGATGCTTCATTTTTATCGTCGGGCTATGTTTACATGGGATTAGGGCTCTCAACAACCGTAGCAGCGTCACAAAAATCCATATATCTCATGTATTGTACAATTCTATGAATTACTGTTGAAGTAGATTGATACAATAAATCACAAGCTTCGGATACAATGAAATGTCGAGGCTACATTTCATTTATAAAACATACAAAAATAAAATACATTGGAGTATGCTTTTCTTCCCTCGTTATAGTCCATAAACTTTTCTGTACAGTAAAATATACCAGATTACTGATAAAATTTGTTGCTTATGATTTAAGACAAAACTGGTCAGATACATCACATAAAAACTGGCGATCTTAAAATACATAAAATAAAGATAAATATATACATATATTATTTAAAACGTCGTTTACACGCTTGTCTATGCAAAATGTCAGGGTGGTAAACTCCCACAAGATGTCAAGGTATTGCGCCTGTAAGCCAGTTTAAAATCTATCATTTGTACATAAAACGGAATGGAAGTTATCTAAAAATCTTTTATTTTTTAAATCAGTTTGATCATTAAGTAGGTTATTGGGACGATTTTTAATACAGTTGTAAATATCTATTTCTTCTACAATATTCATGATTCTACTTTTAGGCACAGTATGCAGTATTTTAAGGGATGAATCTATGTTGTTGACCACATGTTTATTCTCAATTAAGTGTTTGCTAAAGGTAGAGGTATTTCTCTCTGTCTGCATGGCGTGTCCTTTAAACCTGTCGTTGAATGCCCGCCCAGTTTGTCCAATATAACACTTTGTGCATGAGCCACATTCTATTCTGTAATCCTCTGATCCTGCAAACTGGTTTGTTGTACCTGTTCCATGTCTCAATTTTTTATTTAATGTATTGTCTGTGTGAAAGCTGATCCCTACGTTGGTTTTCTTGAACACCTGTGCAGTTTTGTTTGATACTACTCCTAAATATAGTAATTTTGCAAACTTAGTTTTTTTATAGTTAACATCATCTCTTTGAAGTGTGATTTCATCTGTTATACCTGCCCTGCCTTTTTTAAGTTTCCATTCAAATAGTTCTGTGACCATTTACGCTCTGAAACCTTTGTTGATCGCTACTTCCTGCAAGATATCTAGCTCCTTGTTTATTTCGTCATCGTCTAGCGGAAGATTACTTAACCTACGTATCATAGAGTTAAAATAGGATCGCTTATGCGAGCCTATTTTTGCCATCTATTCTTGCCACCAGGAATAGGTTCACAAATATGTGAGTAGCTCGAAGACTTCTTAGGCCACAGAACCAAGTATGTTTACCTCGACAGAGTATATCGTCAACAGTGCCCCAGGGAAGTGTGATGGGGCTGCTGTTATTTACTGTATACTTAAGTGATCTGACGGACAAGGTAACAGCAGTCTGAGGCTGCTTGACAATGATGCTGTGGTGCATGGGAACGTGCTGTCGTTGAGTGACAGTAGAAGGATACAAGATGACTCAGACAAAATTTCTAGTAGGTATGATAAATGGCAGCTAACTCTAAATGTTGAAAAATGTTAAGTTAATGCAGACAAGTAGGAAAAACAAACCCATAATGTTCGGATTCAGTATTAATACACTCCTGGAAATGGAAAAAAGAACACATTGACACCGGTGTGTCAGACCCACCATACTTGCTCCGGACACTGCGAGAGGGCTGTACAAGCAATGATCACACGCACGGCACAGCGGACACACCTGGAACCGCGGTGTTGACCGTCGAATGGCGCTAGCTGCGCAGCATTTGTGCACCGCCGCCGTCAGTGTCAGCCAGTTTGCCGTGGCATACGGAGCTCCATCGCAGTCTTTAACACTGGTAGCATGCCGCGACAGCGTGGACGTGAACCGTATGTGCAGTTGACGGACTTTGAGCGAGGGCGTATAGTGGGCATGCGGGAGGCCGGGTGGACGTACCGCCGAATTGCTCAACACGTGGGGCGTGAGGTCTCCACAGTACATCGATGTTGTCTCCAGTGGTCGGCGGAAGGTGCACGTGCCCGTCGACCTGGGACCGGACCGCAGCGACGCACGGATGCACGCCGAGACCGTAGGATCCTACGCAGTGCCGTAGGGGACCGCACCGCCACTTCCCAGCAAATTAGGGACACTGTTGCTCCTGGGGTATCGGCGAGGACCATTCGCAACCGTCTCCATGAAGCTGGGCTACGGTCCCGCACACCGTTAGGCCGTCTTCCGCTCACGCCCCAACATCGTGCAGCCCACCTCCAGTGGTGTCGCGACAGGCGTGAATGGAGGGACGTCTTCAGCGATGAGAGTCGCTTCTGCCTTGGTGCCAATGATGGTCGTATGCGTGTTTGGCGCTGTGCAGGTGAGCGCCACAATCAGGACTGCATACGACCGAGGCACACAGGGCCAACACCCGGCATCATGGTGTGGGGAGCGATCTCCTACACTGGCCGTACACCACTGGTGATCGTCGAGGGGACACTGAATAGTGCACGGTACATCCAAACCGTCATCGAACCCATCGTTCTACCATTCCTAGACCGGCAAGGGAACTTGCTGTTCCAACAGGACAATGCACGTCCGCATGTATCCCGTGCCACCCAAAGTGCTCTAGAAGGTGTAAGTCAACTACCCTGGCCAGCAAGATCTCCGGATCCGTCCCCCATTGAGCATGTTTGGGACTGGATGAAGCGTCGTCTCACGCGGTCTGCACGTCCAGCACGAACGCTGGTCCAACTGAGGCGCCAGGTGGAAATGGCATGGCAAGCCGTTCCACAGGACTACATCCAGCATCTCTACGATCGTCTCCATGGGAGAATAGCAGCCTGCATTGCTGCGAAAGGTGGATATACACTGTACTAGTGCCGACATTGTGCATGCTCTGTTGCCTGTGTCTATGTGCCTGTGGTTCTGTCAGTGTGATCATGTGATGTATCTGACCCCAGGAATGTGTCAATAAAGTTTCCCCTTCCTGGGACAATGAATTCACGGTGTTCTTATTTCAGTTTCCAGGAGTGTAGTTTGATGCTTGACAGTCACATGGATTACACATGTGGGAGTAACGTTCGAAAGCAGTTTGAAATGTTAGGGTTGCAGTAGGAAAGACGAATACTCGACTTCCGTTTATTGGGAGGATTTAAGGAAAGTGCGATTCATCTGTAAAAGAGACACTATTGCGAGCCAATGTTGAATACTGTTCGAGTGTTTGGAATCCACACCAGGTCGTGTTAAAGGAAGACATCGAAGCAATTCAGAGGCGAGCTGCTAGATGTGTTGGCGGCAGGTTCGAAAAACATGCAAGTACGTATTATGGAGAATATGGGAATCACTTGAGGGAATGCGACTTTCTTTTCGAGGAACACTATTGAGAAAATTTAGAGTACCGACGTTTGAGACTGACTGCAGAACGATTCTACCGCCGCCACCGTAGATTCTGCGTAAGGACCGTGAAGATAAGACTATAGAAATTAGGCCTCTTATGCAGGCATATAGACACAGGTTTTCCCTCGTTCTATTAGAGTGTGAAACAGAAAAGGAAATGACTAGTAATGGTACAGTGTACCCTCCGTCACGCACCAAACGGTGGTTTCCGGAGTATGTGTGTTGATGTAGATATAGTTTCAATCTTAGTACCAAAACTCTTTTTGAAAGAAACTCAAAATACAAATCAGTTCACATGATCATGACGGAAGTTCTCATAAAACGGTCTGTATTTTTCATCTAGATATTACATAATTGATAACAAGCATTATTTTTTCTGCGTTAAGTTCTCTTTGCACTCAGTTTTGTTGAATATTACAATCTGGTCTCAGAAATCTTCATTCCTTTCGTTAGAAATTTTCCAAGTTTCCAGTTCACACAAGGTGTATTTCACTTCATGACTTCGGGATTCCATGTTGAGAAGGATTCCATCGTCGCCTTTGACATCTACAGCTTGCCTTTTGTTACCAAGGAATCGGCAGCAGAGAGGATACTGATGAAATTTCGTTTAGTTAAGTTGGTGTGTGTGAAATCTTATGGGACTTAACTGCTAATGTCATCAGTCCCTAAGCTGACACACTACTTAACCTAAAGTATCCTAAGGACAAACACACAAACCCATGACCGAGGGAGGACTCGAACCTCCGCCAGGACCAGCCTCACAGTCCATGACTGCAGCGCCTAAGACCGCTCGGATAATCCCGCGCGGCGTTTAGTTAAGTCGACGACTTCAAATTCGATAGCGTAAGCAGTACATTTTCTAGTGTCAAGCAGGTCGTCAGGTAGAAATGCCTAGCATAACCTCTTCATTTTATGAATCAGCGTGAAGTCCCTATCGCATGGCAAGTAGCTATGTCCGGATATTATGAACTTTTGCTGTCAGAGAATCTGTGACCTAAGACAAACAGGAAGGAAGACCATCATCCTGTTTTTATTCTGTGCTGCGAAGTTGTTACTCCATAATAGGAAGTTTTTAGGTCAAAATTGTTCAGTACTTGAAGGAGACAGCACACTATCTCGTTCCCTCCCCTGGCCTGCAGGAAGTCCATGCCACATGCACATACATTGATGTCAGATGATGTGCACATATAGAGATGACGGTAGTATCATGTACAAAAGGTATAAAAGTATAGCGCATTTCTGGAACCGCCATTTGTACACAGGTGATTCATATGAAAAGATTTCTGATGTGATTATGGCTGCACGACGCGAACTAACAGACTCCGAATGCTGGACGCATGGGACCTCAAATTTCGGGAATACTTAGCAAATTCAATATTCCACGATCCACAGTGTCAAGAGTATGCCAAGAATACCAAATTTCAGGCGTTACCCACTACATAGAACGCAGTGGCCGACGGCCTTCTCTCAACGACTGACAGCAGCAGCAGCGTTTGGGTAGAGTTGTCAGTGTTAACAAACATGCAACAGTGAATGTGAGAAGTAAGGCAGACGTATCCGTTAAGAGAGTGCAGCGAAAAGTGGTGTTAATGGGCTACGGCAGTACAGGACCGACGCGAGTGCCTTTACTAACAGCACGACATCGCCTGCAGCGCCTCCCTGGGGCTCATGGCGATATCGATTGGAACCCAGACGAATGGAAAACTGTGGCCCGGTCAGACGAATCCCAGTTTCATTTGGTAAGAGCTGATGGTATGTTTCGAGTATGGCGTAGACCCCCATAGACCAGGGCCGGCCAGAAATTCTGCACGCGTGCGGTGCTCCTGCACGCCTGCAACTTCCGGGTCACAGTGTGCACGCCGCAGCCGTCAGCTTTCATGTAGTGCATGTTTCTACGCACAGATGTCGCTTTATCCACTTGCTGGGATACTCTGTACCGGCGCATTCTAGTGCTCTTTCCACAGCTTTCAAGCCAACCATGGGAAAGTATTTCGCGTATTAAAGATTTAAAATCCTGTCACAGTCTACTCATTGAGACGTCTACTTTTATGGTAACAGTTTAACCCAGTAAGACAAGTAATACAGTTAACAACCGTGGGTTTTTATTAAGGCAGCTTGACTGACGGCACGTAAATACGCGTAATGTTTTTCATCTAGTATTCAAGAAAGAGAGCACTTAGCGACTTCCCGGGATACACTTCCCGCCACCGGCAATTACAACGACACATCCGCAACCTGCTTATTGCGAAGAAACGCCGTGCCTGGCGCCAGACATGTACACAACTCAACACCACGCTCCCCATAAACTCTTCCAAGTGTTGGTCTGCTTTCCACCGCCTTACTGGGAACCTCCCCACCCCCCAGTACCCTCTCCTCCTTAATGACCGTCCCTTTCCTGACAACCTCAGTAAGGCCAACCACTTTGCCTCCCACCTCTCTGATGTTTTTCCATCCCAGATGATCCCCACTTTGATTATTCCCTCTTCCCTGATGTCATAGACTGTACGAATACCTCTGTTCCTCCCCTTGCTCCTAGCTTCCAGTACTTGGGCCACACCCCACATCTGCACTTCACACTCCCATCAAAACACAGGACATCAGCCTCACACTCCGCACTAAACGGAACACTGCTCCCGGCCACGACTGCGTTACCTACCGCCACCTCAAACACTGCCCTCCCTCCTTCCTTTCCCTCCTTGCCACCCTCTACAATGTCATCCTTGCCACTGGCTTCTATCCCGACCTGTGGAAAACCTCCCGTATCCTGATGTTCTCCAAACCCAACAAGCCTCCATCTGATGCCTCTTCCTATCGTCCTATCTGTCTCACATCGGTGTTCAGCAAGCTCTTGGAATCCATCCTTTCCCGGCGAATCCATCTCCACCTCCACCACAACCACCTCCTCCCAAACACCCAATGTGGCTTTCGACCTTCCTTCTCTGCTGATGACCAACTCCTCCGCCTCACTCTTCTCCTCTCCCTCCAGCTTAACTCCCGTCGCTCCGCCATTTTTGTCTCACTTGACCTCGAAAAGGCCTACGACCGTGTCTGACATCCCGGTCTCCTATTTAAACTCCAAACCTATGCCCTTCCTATCAACTACATCCGTCTGATGGCCTCCTTCCTCTCCCACTGCCCCTTCTATGTTACCATCCATAATGCCAATTCCCACACTTTCTACCCCTCTGCAGGTGTGCCCCAGGGCTTTGTCCTCTCCCCTCTCCTCTACCTCCTGTACACGGCAGATATGCCCCAGCCCCCCCCCCCCTCCAGTACACCTCTTGCAATATGCTGATGACACCGCATTCCTCGCCCTCGCTCCTACGCTCCAACGGTCCCAACGCCTTCTCCAGAATCACCTTGACCTTTTTGCTGCATAGTGTAACCAGTGGCTCCTGAAACTCAATCCTTCCAAGACCCAGGCAATCATCATAGGTCGTACCACTCACTCCTTCCAGCTCCTGGATTTCTCCCTTACTGTCTGCGCACGTCCTGTCCGCCTCACCCCCACCCTCACCTACCTTGGCCTCACCATTGACCGTCACCTCACCTGGATCCCTCATCTCCGCTCCATCCAATCCAAAGCCCACAACCACCTCCGACTCCTCAAACTCCTCTCTGGCCGGACGTGGGGGTTGCACCCCTCTACCATCCTCCACACCTACAAATCCTTAATCCGTCCCATCCTCTGTTATGCCAGTCCTGCCTGGATATCTGCCCCCCCCCCCAAATTCTATAAGTCCCTCCAAATCCTTGAGCGTCATGCACTCTGCCTCGCCTTCCATATATGCCTCCCGTCCCCCACGGGGATCCTCTATGATCTCCTTCCTTTCCCCCATCTGCTCCTATTCCTCAAACATATCCGCATCCTCTACACCTCCCGCCGTCTTGAACCCCCTCACCCCCTGGTTGCTCCTCTCCTCTCCCATCCCTGCCCCCTGCCACGTCTTCACCGTTGTGTCCCCCCTACCCTCCATCTCTACACCCTACATCTCCTTTCCCAAGGTGGCTTCCATCAGCTCCCCCTCCCGGATGATGCCCTCTCTCCCTCCATTTATCCTTCCTATCAACTCTGATCCTCAACCCCCCCTCCTTTCCTCCGTCCTTTCCCTGGGCTCCCTCTTCCTCGCCCATTCCATCCTGTGTTTTCTCCCCGCCTATCATCTCCTTTCTCTCTGCCCCCCCCCCCCCCCCCGAGTCCTTTTGTACTCCCCTCCTCTGCCTTCCCCAATCCCTGGCCCGTCTGCTCAGCACCCCCCACCCCTCTTATGGATCCTCCTCTTCCATTGGCTCCTTTCCCCCCTCCCCCTTCACTTTTCCTCTCCTTCCCCCCCCCCCCCTTTTTCCCGTCATCTGACCAGTTTCCCCCCACCTGCTCTCGGGTGTGGTACGTCGTATTTGTGCCAACTTTTAGCGCAGTGTTTAAGTGAGTGTTCGGTGTTGTGCGTCCTTCCACAGTGTTGCGAACAGAAATCATGCTGTCGCTGGGTGTGCTTTTTATATCTCTTGCGAACAGAACCCAGACTGTCGCCGTGTTTTTTTAATTGTCTGTCTATTGTTTTTCTGCTTCCTGTAAGTTTTATTAGCTTCATCGACCCTGTGTTTTATGTTTTATGCTCCAGAATTTTCTACCATTTTTACCTTTAAGTCACCGATTTTATCGCCAACTGTTATTATTTTTTATTATCTTCATCTTTTTAAAACAAATTCTGTAGGCTGAAGAGCGGCGTAATAAGCTGCTGCCAGCCCGCCCCCTTTAGGGGGAATCGAAACCCAATAAAGGAAAAAAAAAATAGCGACTTCCAACGAACCTTATTAATGATTTCAAATAACATTAAACTAATGCAAGGTTTCCTATATCTAATTCTCGGTGCCCTCAGTTACACCCACATAATTTCTGTCTCACTGACCTCTGAACAGAATCATAACTGCAGACCTCTCGATGATCACCTGTTATTTCAATACCATTATTGCTATATCTTTCATCAGTTACGTCTGAAATCTGCGTAATAACCGACAATCAGATGAATGTTATGTTTTATCGACTTCAACTGAGCGTAGCCCTTCACACATAAAAAAAAAACCTAAATGTAAGTATACATTGGAACAATCGGTTTAATGACCAACTTTCCTGATAATAATGTAACATGGAGCAGAATAAGGCAATAATGCACAGTTAGTAAACAATAATTTTTAATTATGAAAGGAATAAAGCCAAACACGTTTATCACTCGTCATGAGAAATGATAATCGAGTTGATGCGTCTCATCCATTTTCTTAAGAACATTTAATTTTGCTTGCCGTTCTTCACTGTTGAGTACACTACACTCGTCTTTGTGATATGTACTGTAGTGTCTTTCAATTGAAAACTTACGCTGGCCGCCTATTATTCGGCGGCACAGCAAACACTGTGAGTTTTCACCAACGGCTACAAAAAAGAATTGCAGTTCCCAGTCATTCTTAAACGACTGAAAACATAGATCTCCCGTCCTTTGCTTTTTCACAGTACCTGCCATTTCTCAGTACTTCTCTGTTAAGGTTACGGTTACCAGGGGTAAACGAGACTGGGTATGTTACGCTCTTGCTTGTACCACATAAACAGGGAAGTGGAGCCGCCGCCGTTCATTTACGACGCATGTCTAATAACAGATGTCGCTGTCGCACACGTGCGCACATGTGCAGCACTTCCGCACGTCTGCACACTGTGCAGCGTTTGGCCGGCCCTGCCATAGACACATGTTGTCTGCAAGGCTGTATGCAAGCTGGTGGTGTCTTCATAGTGGAGTGGGTTGTGTTTACATGGAATGGACTTTCTGGTCTAACTGAACCGATTATTGACTGGAAATAGTCATGTTCAGCTGCTTGCAGATATTTTGCAGCCGTTCACGGACTTCATGTTCCCAAACAACGACTGAATTTTTATGGAAGGCAATGCGCTACGTCAGTTGGCCGCAATTGTCAGCGATTAGGTTTGTAGAACGTACTGGACAGTTGGAGCGAATGATTTGGCCAACCAGATCGCTCGACATGAATCCTATCGAGCATTTATGGGACCTAATCGAGAGGACAGTTCGCGTACAAAATCTTGCACCTGCAACCCATTCGCAATTATGAACGGCTGTACAGGCAGCATGGCTCAATATTTCCATTTGGGGCATCCGACGACCTGTCCGAGTCCATGCCACGTCGAGTTAGTGCACTACGCCGGGAGAAAGGAGTTCCAACACGATATTACAAGGTATCCCACGACTTTTGCCACCTCGTTGTGCAGGCATTATTAAAATCACACACATGGACACAAATTACAGCAGGATAACTGCCTTTTATAAACATATCATAATATTCCAGTGTCGAAACATACACTCCTGGAAATGGAAAAAAGAACACATTGACACCGGTGTGTCAGACCCACCATACTTGCTCCGGACACTGCGAGAGGGCTGTACAAGCAATGATCACACGCACGGCACAGCGGACACACCAGGAACCGCGGTGTTGGCCGTCGAATGGCGTTAGCTGCGCAGCATTTGTGCACCGCCGCCGTCAGTGTCAGCCAGTTTGCCGTGGCATACGGAGCTCCATCGCAGTCTTTAACACTGGTAGCATGCCGCGACAGCGTGGACGTGAACCGTATGTGCAGTTGACGGACTTTGAGCGAGGGCGTATAGTGGGCATGCGGGAGGCCGGGTGGACGTACCGCCGAATTGCTCAACACGTGGGGCGTGAGGTCTCCACAGTACATCGATGTTGTCGCCAGTGGTAGGCGGAAGGTGCACGTGCCCGTCGACCTGGGACCGGACCGCAGCGACGCACGGATGCACGCCGAGACCGTAGGATCCTACGCAGTGCCGTAGGGGACCGCACCGCCACTTCCCAGCAAATTAGGGACACTGTTGCTCCTGGGGTATCGGCGAGGACCATTCGCAACTGTCTCCATGAAGCTGGGCTACGGTCCCGCACACAGTTAGGCCGTCTTCCGCTCACGCCCCAACATCGTGCAGCCCGCCTCCAGTGGTGTCGCGACAGGCGTGAATGGAGGGACGAATGGAGACGTGTCGTCTTCAGCGATGAGAGTCGCTTCTGCCTTGGTGCCAATGATGGTCGTATGCGTGTTTGGCGCCGTGCAGGTGAGCGCCACAATAGGACTGCATACGACCGAGGCACACAGGGCCAACACCCGGCATCATGGTGTGGGGAGCGATCTCCTACACTGGCCATACACCACTGGTGATCGTAGAGGGGACACTGAATAGTGCACGGTACATCCAAACCGTCATCGAACCCATCGTTCTACCATTCCTAGACCGGCAAGGGAACTTGCTGTTCCAACAGGACAATGTACGTTCGCATGTATCCCGTGCCACCCAATGTGCTCTAGAAGGTGTAAGTCAACTACCCTGGCCAGCAAGATCTCCGGATCTGTCCCCCATTGAGCATGTTTGGGACTGGATGAAGCGTCGTCTCACGCGGTCTGCACGTCCAGCACGAACACTGGTCCAACTGAGGCGCCAGGTGGAAATGGCATGGCAAGCCGTTCCACAGGACTACATCCAGCATCTCTACGATCGTCTCCATGGGAGAATAGCAGCCTGCATTGCTGCGAAAGGTGGATATACACTGTACTAGTGCCGACATTGTGCATGCTCTGTTGCCTGTGTCTATGTGCCTGTGGTTCTGTCAGTGTGATCATGTGATGTATCTGACCCCAGGAATGTGTCAATAAAGTTTCCCCTTCCTGGGACAATGGATTCACGGTGTTCTTATTTCAATTTCCAGGAGTGTATAAAATCTGCTCCAGGTCTATGCAATCACATATACGTTGCTACCAGGATCTGAGGGTTTGAGGACTCATATTTATGGGGTCTCATGGTCTTTTCAGATTACCTGTGCTATTGTTATAGTTTAGTCTTTGCTAGATCTGGGATAGATTCGAAACATTTTATTTCACACTAAAGTTTATCGCAACTTGGGGACGTATCGGAAAGTGGTAATCCGAATGAAAGACCGGGAAAACCCTTCCTTAAAGCTTGAGCATAATCTCTATATGAGACAGTCACTGAAGGATTAGCCGACATGCAAAACTGGTACAATCTGTGTATGTTGAAATCGCAGCTGAGGTATTCCTTTACAGATTTAGCACTCCAGTACTGGCTGTTTGCTCTTAGTGTGCTACGTATGTGCTCTTCAATGGTCTCCATAGGTTCAGTGGGAAGCTTTGTTAGCTAGCGATCCTTACTCTCCTTTCTTCAAATGAATATTCTCTATTCTTTTTCTCGAGGGTAGAGCTTAAAGAGTGCCGGCCGAAGTGGCCGTGCGGTTAAAGGCGATGCAGTCCGGAACCGTGCGACTGCTACGGTCGCAGGTTCGAATCCTGCCTCGGGCATGGATGTTTGTGATGTCCTTAGGTTAGTTATGTTTAACTAGTTCTAAGTTCTAGGGGACTAATGACCTCAGCATTTGAGTCCCATAGTGCTCAGAGCCATTTTAGAGCTTAAAGAGTGCTTATAGATACTGCTAAAATGTCTCTAAAAGTCTCCTGACATACCAGGGCACTATTTTCTTCTCCATCTGGTATATTATATGTGACTGTAGAATGTCGTCGATTGTTTTATGGCACTGTATACGTACCGTGTCATCACCACTGCAGTGGTACAATTTCCATTAACCCTATCAGCTAATTGTTCATGGTATGCAATTACATGTACAAAATGTGGTAAATAAAAATTTTTGGTTATCTTGAGGCCACAAAGTACTTTGCGTATATTTCGTGTCTGTTCTTTCGGACATCACGCACGTATAATTAAAGCCAATGATCTCTACAGGGGATCCACACCAGGCTCGAATTCTTACAGGAATCGGCGGAATCCCGAGAGTAATAGGGATAATCAACAAGGGGCACTACGTTAGTAGTGAGTGGATAAGTTAATTTGGGCCTTACGGGAGGCGTGTTAGGGGAATCCGCGCAGTTGCGATAACCACTGTCCCCGGATGGTGCAGTGATCAGAGCATCTGCCTAGTAAGCAGGAGACACGGCTTCGCACCCTGGTCCAGCCCAAATTTTCAACTTTTTCCCTTGATTTATATCAGTGACCACTCACAGCCAATATCTGTAATTCCTCTGTGTCTCTAAGTGCTCTGTGTCGACAGTTACATGCAATTTACGCTGAAGAGCCAAAGAAACTGGTACACCTGCCTAATATAGTGTAGGGGTCCCCGCGGGCACTCAGAAGTGCCGCACCAAGACGTAGCATGGACTCTACTAATATCTGATGTAGTGCAGGAGGGAAGACACGACGAATCCTGCAGGGCTGTACATAAATCCGTAAGAGTACGAGCGGGTGGAGATCTCTTCTGAGGACACGTACCAAGGTATCCAAGATATGCTCAATAATGTTCATATCTCGGGAATTTGGTGGCCAGCGGAAGTGTTTAAACTCAGAAGAGTGTTCCTCGAACCACTCTGTAACAATTCTGGAACGTGCAAGGTATCGCATTGTCCTGCTGGAATTGCCCAAGCCCGTCGGAATGCACAACGGACATGAATGGATGCAGGTGATCAGACAGGATGCTTATGTACGTGTTACCTGTCGGAGTCGTATCTAGACGTATCAGGGGTCCCATACCACTCCAACCGCTCACACCCCACACCATTAAAGAGCCTCCACCAGCGTGAACAGTCCCCTGCTGACATGAAGGATCCATGGATTAATGAGGTTGTCTCCATACCCGTACACGTCCATCCGTGCGTTAGAATTTGAAACGAGGTCGTCCGACCAGGCAACATGTTTCCAGTCATCAACAGTCAATGTCGTTGTTGATGGACCCAGGCGAGGCGTGCAGTCATCAACGGTACACGAGTGGGCCTTCGGCTCCGAAAGCCCATATCGACGAAGTTACGTTGAATGGTTCGCACGCTGACACTTGTTGGTGGTCCAGCATTGAAATCTGCAATAATTTACGGAATGGTTGCACTTCTGTCACGTTGAACGATTCTCTTCAGTCGTCGTCGATCCCGTTCTTGCAGCATTTTTTTCCGGTCGCAGCGATGTCGGACGTTTGATGTTTTCCGGATTCCTGATATTCACGGTAAACTCATACTGGAAAATCCCCACTTCATCGCTACCTCGGAGATACTGTGTCCCATCGCTCCTGCGCCGACTATAACACCACGTTCAAACTCACTTAAATCTTGATAACCTGCCATTGTAGCAGCAGTAACCGATCTAACAACAGCACCAGACGCTTGTCTTATATAGGCGTTGCCAACCGCAGTGTCAAATTCTGCCTGATTACATACCTCTCTATATGAGTGCTAGTGTGTATACCAGTTTCTTTGGCAGTTCGGTGTATACCCAGTACCTTTCTTTCTTCTTTTTCCCAATTTCAACATTATTTGCATGCAAAGCATCCCAAGCCCTGCCCTCCATTTTTCAAATCAACTGTCGGTATTTAGCAGACTTTTGGGTAAACAGGTGATAAATATATCAAAGCTTCCCTCTTGTGATGAATATATGAACTAAACTTGCCACTGTGCGCATTCCCATCTCTTGGGTCCACTGACAATTGTACATATGTGGGTTGTAATGCAAAAGCTAATTCATTTTAAAAATGAGACGTAGCAGTTCTTTGGGTTACTCTCTTTATTTTCAATGCTTTGTCAAATATTAAGCATCCCTGCTTCACTTCATACATACCACATGCTTGTGTTGCGTCTTGTCTTTCTCTTGACTGTGTACGCAGTGAACGTGACTCCACGTCATAATTTACGATAAAATCTTGGCTTTGTTAACATAGCGATGATGCCATGTCATGTTCCTGTACAAAGAGAAATTGGTTTCTTTGTTGTTAGCAACCTTAATTAGAAGAGCAACATACGCGCTATTCAAAGCGTTTCAGTTTGTGACAGCGTACGAACATACTCGTTACTCTTTTTAATCAGACCGTTAGCGATAGAAGCCGTGGCCTTCCATGCCCACATTCTCGAATGTCGTAATTGTTTGCGAGCGTATGAGCCAATAAAGTGCTGGGAGCGACTTGTGCGAGCCAACTACGACGTCGCGATGCGCTGTAATCAGAGATGCCACCTGCGCTCCGGTCCTTTGTTCGCGCACTTGATGGGCCTCGGCCGCTCGCACTGTGGTTAGTACGTCTAACGCACGCATAAAATGAATAAATATCCCCCACTGTCGCCGTGCCCTCGCAACGTGGGTATAAATCGCTCGAGAGCCCGCGATTAATCGGAGTTCCACCGCGCATTGTGCTCGAGGAAGGTACTATTCAAAAGGCGGCGTAAATCACGCCGGTATACGTCTGTTTGCTTCTGGCGTCCAACGACCGCCGCATATTTAACGGAGGGAATAAATCCGGTCGTTATAAGCTTGGCTGCTTACACTCAGAAATTTGCCGGTTTATAACAAGCCAAGCAACGCATCAGAGCTTGTGGCAATTAAACTCGCGGCTTGTGATGCATAACTGGCACCTTCCATGCACCGACGACTTCATTTGCTGCCTGCAACAAGAAAGAACCTATTGGACAATTAATTTCCCGAAGATCCCAGCCGCAAAGGAGATTAAGGATTAGAGTTTGTAAATCTTCTTTTGGAAGGTGTGTTTGAATTGTATCCGCAAGCAGAAAACGTCGTTTATACCTTTTCATTAAAGTGTACCGTTATTTATTACCAATAACACTGCCGCTCTTGATTCTTTAAGGAATGTAACTGCCATGTATAAAACACCCGTTCCTCGCGTGTCAGTGTTTGTGACGTATCTCCTGAACTGTAAGTCCTACAGTGACATAATTTTGCAGGGACCTTCAGTGACATACGTAGATAAATTTTGCAAAATATATTGCGAACAGGGTTATAAATCGAGATATAATACTGCAGGCAATCTTTTTGTAGAGACACCATAGAATTTTGTCAAATTGCTACTGCCGAAGTCAGTTGACGTAATTGTGTTTTCTTTACCTAGTTCTCCTTTGTTCCTCGTGGCCCTTTCTATTTTCCTCCCTTCTCCCCCTCCGCATCTCCTATGCATCCTTATTTCTCGGGCTTTCCACATCTTCCTTTCAAGTATTTTTTAAAAACTTTGTAAATTTTATTAATTTTTATCTTGTCTTGGACCCTTTTAACTGTAAAAAAATTGAAGAATTTTTAAAAACATTTTTACGAAACAATAATTTTTAGAATTTTAAGGTTCTTAAAGTTCTTTTAAGTTTTAAGGCTTATACAGCGGACACTGTCGGCAGATCTGTTTCGTTGCCATAATCTGTGCTTATGATGTTTCTCTTTTGCGTCATTATACGCTCAAGCTTTAGCATACCTTACGAGCGTTATTAAGGAGAAAAAATATCTCACATATCATATTATAAAGATTAGTATTCAACAGTGTTTTTCAAAAAACTTATTGTACTTTTTAACCCAGTATTCATTATTCGTGTATCCCCCAAAGCGCCTCATCAGCGCATGCGCGAGCCATCTACAGGCACGGTGTTTACTTTCCTGTCATCGGTATGACACAGCATGCGGCGGCGTCCCCTGTTAGCGATTGCGTATAGACCAGGTCCGTTATTCAGGTTTTGCTTTTCCGTCAATAGCTCTTTACTTGACGGGTTTCGTGATCAATGGATCACTATGGTATGATTTGAAACTTCCTGGTAGATTAAAACTGGGTGCTGGACCGAGGCTCGAACTCGGGACCTTTGCCATTCGCGGGCAAGTGCTCTACCATTGGTGGTAGAGCACTTGCCCGAGAAAGGTAAAGGTCCCTGTTTCGAGTCTCGGTCCGGCACACAGTTTTAATCTGCCATGATGTTTCATATCAGCGCACACTCCTCTGCAGAGTGAAAATCTCATTCTAGATAGTACGATTTGCTTGGGATCCATCCACAATATCCGGCTGTTTTATTCTATGACATACCGCCTTTTAGCGGTGTTTTGTACTGACGAACAACGAATGCTGGCTACAAAGTTCGGAGCTTTCAGCTCTAAGTTTTTAGTTATGTGAGTACTAACATTCTAATATTCTCATGTAGGAGTTTTCAATACTTTCTTAACAAAATTTAAGATCTTAAAATAATCTATCACACCAGTGTATATCTCAGGGTTGTTATTTTTCCTGGATTTATTGTTATACAGATGTTCACCTGAAGATGTGGTCTTTAGTGCCACGAAACCGGTAGTGATCCAATAATAAAGGCATAAATACAGCTGAAGCAGTTTACTAACGCCCAAGATGAATAGAAATAATAATTTAAAACCTCTTGCCTGATGCCGACATTTTATTGCATGAGCAGCGAAAATATAGCGGGCGATAAACTTTTTTCCTTTCTTCATTTTGTGGGATAAGTCGGAGAGGGAAAGTTTAGAAAATTGGAATTATATATAAAATTTGTTGGAAGTGACTGACTGCTGTCCTCCTCAAGTACTAGATGAATATAGACTTGGTAATATGCGCGGTGGGTTGCGCTGCCTCAAATCCTAAACACAGATTTTAACTGTAAACCTTGTCTTAATGTGTTAAACCATTGAAATAAGACTATATTTCTTAATGAGTAGATGACTACAAACCTTTAAACTTTTCAATTCGGTCAGCAACTGGATAGCATATTAAAAATCTAAATTTGTTGCCTCTGGAAGGAGTTAGGTGACGTGCAACTAAAATCGTGTCAGAGATTGATTGTCTAATAAAACAGATGGCGACAGGTGGGAAGATATCTCGAAAGAATCATCAAATTAATTTCTTTTATTCGTCACTTATAAACGCAGTTATGATCCTTTGAAATGCATGAATTGAGACATCTTCACTAATGTTTCACTAATATCTAGTAGTTAAGGATGGTCAAGCGTGCAAATCGTATATACTAAAGAGGGGACGGAACACAACAAGTACTTTCAATTTGAAAATTTCTGAAAAGTACACATTTGAAAACAAGACATAACTATCTAGAAATTTCTTCAAGGAGATGTGAGAAGATGAAACCTGGTATGAGAGACACTTGCATACGGTAAGAACAAAACCGAAGTTGAGTGAATAGCACGCCTCCGCATTGACGCTCGATTGGGAGGTAGCGCGACTGAATTCTGGTGTTGGAATAAATTCTCGTCGCTGATAACTGGTCGCCTGGGTGAAGAGGTGTGGTAGCACACATAGCACACAGTGCCTGACTTTCAGGATTTGTGGCAAAGTACTCAGTTACATTAGAAAATTCTCTACAGTGACTCATGAACTGATGGAAAGAATCTTCATTTTGTTGAGCAGAATACGTATGAAGAGAGACTGTTGTTCCTTGAGGATAGTGTACCTAATGACACATGATGTTTCTTGATCTGTGTTGCAATCTAAAGACGAATCTTAGAGCCATTGGAGGAATGCGCACTAGAGACATCCATAAGCAGTTTCCAACATTTTTTACTGTTTTTGTTGTTGTGAGGTATGAGAATTGTGTTTCTTGCAGTATTTGCTAATATTTTGAGCTCTGTAGATTAAAGTGCTGTACAACGTATTACAGATGTTTGGAAGATAACGCCAGTTCTTCAGTTTTGGGAGTTTTATGGTGAGCAAAAGTCTTTCATTTCAAAACTAGCTACATCATGGGCTCTCAGACTTATCCCATTGTGCCCACTTCTGAAACACAAATTATTTTTCCCTCTCCTCGCCCCTATTTTCTTAACCTTCTGAGCAATTTTCATAATTGGCACAAAAACAATCCATAGTATCGATTTACTTCTAATTACTGTACCTATCAGTGAGAATAATAATAATTGTTATTATTTTTATTTTTATTGTTATTATTATTATTAATATAGCTGTCCTTCGAGCACATCAGAGTTAAACATTTATTTAAAAAATCATACATTTGCATTATTCAGAGGTAGTGGAAGTAAACAATTACAACTAATTTGTGAATTACCACAGGTGAATAATACATTTCTCTAAGTATTTTTATACAATTTAGTTCACAAATTCATTTAGAATGCCATTGAATTTGAGAGATTACAACGTACAAATGATGATAGAGCGATGGTCGACACTTAAATGCCGATTTAAAATCTTTTAAATTCAAAATGATCATCCAAAAAGCAAATAAACAAGAGTGAAGTGTTGTTAGCAAAAGCACTCGTGTCGTTCGTCTGCTGCCATAGCCCATTAACGCCAGATCTCGTCGCCCTGTGCTAACGGATACGCTCGCCTTACGTTCCACATTGATATCTGTCATTATTTTACGGTATGCTGCTTTTCGGTTAGCACTGACAACGCTACGCAAACGCTGCTACTCCCGGTCGTGAAGTGGAAGCCGTGACCCACTGTGTTGTCCGTGGTGAGAGGTAATTTGGGATTCTCTGTGCTCTCTTGACACTGTGATTCTCGGAATGTTGAATGTCCTAATTATTTCTGAAATGGAATGTCCCGTGTGTCTAGCTCCACATACCACTTCGCATTCAAAGTCTGTTAATTTCCGCCTGGCGGCCGTAATCACATCGGAAACCTTTTCACATGAATCTGAGTACAAATGACAGTTCCACCAATGACATTTATACATTCCGTACGCGATACTACTGCCATCTGTATATGTACATATCCGTATCCCATGACTTCTTGTCACGTCAGTGCAAGATGAAAAATAAAAAATAAAGTACTTAGTGGAACTTGATGGTTTTTCTGAAGTACATAAAAATTTTAACAAAAATTTTCGAGTACATTGATCCTTTTCACATTCCTATATGAGATGACATAATTAAAGGAAATTTTAAATTTTGATGGACTTCGGTCGTTATTTCTGTGTACCCTACACTGGCAAACAGCTCATTTTTCTGTTACAATTTTAGTGATTTCAGAAAGATTTAGAGCACACAAAAAGTGAATGCTATTCTTTAAGAATGGAGTAGGAAGGTATATTACTTCAATTACAGGTCTGGCTAGATGCGAAAGACTGAAAAGTGTTGCAAAGTACAACACTTTCCCTTAGAATGAGTTAAAAATTTGTTGTACTAGATGTAGCATGATGTGCCGTAGTACCTAGATAGCAGGTCAAATTTAAATTTCAGCAAATAAATAAATAAAAATGTGTCTCATCGACTGGGGGAAATTTAACACTGGTCATGGTGATCTGTCCTTCGGATGACGACGTTAGGCATGGAGGCTCCCTTAGTGATAGTCGTATTGGAGTAGATTATGTGCACACATTACACAGCGTTAGTACCTACTACAGGCATCTACGAAACCCAAAGAAACCTGACAGTTCATAACAGGTCGAGACTAGCAACGGCAGGCCACATGCAAGTATTGTACATAAATTATGTCTTTTGAGGTAACACTGACCAGAGCAGGACAGATCCTGATCATCAGTGAGTTGTAACGCCCCAACGTAGTGTCAACTATACATTTTTTAAATTCCTCGAGTGGTAAGTAATATTGTCAAATTTCCATGTATTTTTGGATGAGGAATTCAGTACTTATTATTTTAAAATATAACTGTTGAAATCGCTAGTATACGATAGTACACCCAAATAACATTTTCCACATTTAGAATATTAGTATGTAACTATTGCAATCGCTGGAATACGCTAGAGCAAAGAGAACTGACTTCCGGCACAAGAAGTCACCCTCATTCTGCAACGGCGGAAGAATCAACAAAGATAAACGGCGTGAGGATGAAGAAGACAACGGAAACCAATGCATTAAAGACATGTTGCATATATTAGCTGCCCAAAGGTGCATGCAATCTTAAGACTCCTTGCCATGTAAATGTTTGCTTTCATATAACCACTCTTTCCTCTCTCTCTTTCTCTCTCTCTCTCTCTCTCTCCCTCTCCCTCTCCCTTTCACTCACACACACACACTTTTTCTCTCTCTCTACCTCTCCTTCTGCCTCCATCCCCTTACTTCACATCTGTTTATTAATCCCAATCAAAGAGTGTAATGTATGTATTATTTTACTGTTGTAGCCAATATGATCATTGTAATTAAAGTCTGTAACATTTCACCTAATTGCTATCAACAAGTATGAAGTTTAAGCCATTTTAACATTTCACCTGATTGTATAAACGAGTACAAATGTTTGCTGTTTTAGCTTGTCAGAATTGGATTTATATACCACCTGAAGTACACACACATATATTTGACACCTCAAAACAAACACCGCCAAATGCTTAAAGCAATTATTCTGTAATAATGTTGTTACGATGTATATTCTTTGCACTTTTTGATTATGTCTTCTCTTCTGCTATACGAACCTTGCACCCAGCTGATTCCAGACGCCGTATTTGTTTACAAATGTGGCAGTATACATGTTATGTGTTACGACAGCAAAAGGAACCTGTGACCACTGGAGGTACTGAAGTTTATTTATTTAATGTTTACCATCAGATATCAGTTAATTTTTCGTCAAAAGTAATCCTAAACCATATTCTGAAATAGTGTCTCGTTTCTCCACTAGGCAGTGCCACAAGTTCCTCCAAAATCGTAACACAACACACACACAAATGTAATAATTACTAATGTAAATCCACCCGATGATGGAGGTTTAAACCTACGAAACGCGTCGTGGAAATAAATAAAACGGTGACTGGTAACAGTGAACTTGTTGTTTCATTTAATGTCAGTAACAATCACGATAAAACCTAACCTAAAAATGTTCGCATTTAAAGAAATACTTCCGTTGATCGATGAAAGGAGGAAGCACAAAAATATTTCAGGAAAGTCAGGAATACAGAAAAACAAGTCTCTGAGGAATGAAATAAGTTGGAAGTGCAGGGAAGCTAAGACGAAATGGCTGCAAGAAAAATGTGAAGAAACAGAAAACGATGTGATTGTCAGAAGAACTGATGCAGCACATACGAAAGTCAAAAGAACCTTCGGTGACACAAAAAGTAAGGGTGGTAGCATTAAGAGTGAACGGGAATACCACTGTTAAATGCAGAGGAAAAAGCGGACAGATGAAAAGAATGCACTGAAGGCCTCTATGAGGGGGAAGATTTGTCTGATGTGCTAGAAGAAGACACGGGAGTCGATTTAGAAGAGGTGGGGGCTCCAGTATTAGAATCTGAATTTAGGGGAGTTTTGGAGGACTTAAGGTCAAAGAAGACAGAAGGGATAGATAATATTCCATCAGAATTCCTGAAATCATTGGGGGAGGTGGCAACAAAACTGCTATTCATGTTGGTGTGTAGAATGTATGTGTTTGGCAACATACCATCTGACTTCCGGAAAAATATGATCCACACAATTACGAAGACTGAAAATGCTGAAAATTGCGACAATTATCGCACAATTAGCTTAATAGCTCATGCATCCAAGTTGCTGACGAGAATAATATACAGATGAATGCAAAATGAAATTGAGGATGTGCTAGATGATGATCAGTTTGGTTTTAGAAAAGGTAGAGAACCAATTCTGACGTTGCGATTGATAACGGAAGTAAGACTAAAGAAAAATCAAGACACGATCATAGGATTTGTCGCAATGGAAAAAGCGTTCCACATTGAAAAATGGTGCAAGATGTACGAAATTCTGAGAAATACAAGGGTAAGCTAAAGGAGGAAACAGGTAATATACAATATGTACAAGAGCCAAGAGGGAATAATAACAGAGGACGACCAAGAACGAAGTGCTCTTCAGCGCTACCTAATTCTGATCTGAATCTATATGTGCTCCAGGATACGCCTTACAATCCAATACCTGATTTCTGAATCTCTGCCTGATCAAGTGTACCTCCTCCTCTTGTGATTCTTGAGAAGACTATTCATTCACTATTACTAACTAAAATTTATTGCACAGCTCAGTCAGTCGTTCTTCTCTCACATTCCTAGTACTAAATCCATATTCTCCCGTAACCCTTTCTTCTACTTCTACCCCTACAACTGCATTCCAGTCCTCCACGACTGTTACATTTTCACCAGCCTTTACGTACTGAATTACCTGTGCAACATTCTCGTATAATTTCTCTCTCTCTTCACCTCCAGCTTGCGATGTCGGCAAGTATACCTGAACTGTCGTTGACGGCGTTGGTTTGCAGTCGATTCTGATGAGAACAACTTTATGTCCTATACAAGGCAACGTACCCGAAATGGAAAGCTAGCACCCTATAGTGAAGGAGGCAATTCCTAAAAACTCTTGGCGAGCAGCTAATCGATGAGGATATGAGGACATGTTGCAAGAGGAAATGCTGTACATAAGCTGTAGAGAAAAGAACATGGTTTGAATCTGCAGCCTCCACATCGGAAAAAAAGATCCTAGAAGTAAGAAGAGACGCAGATGTCATCGCTGTGGAAAAATTGATAACAAATGTTCAGTGCGATGTGTTCGTGCAAAAAATTCACTTGCAAGAAATATCATACATATATATCTCAAAAGTGTTACTAAACGATAGGCATAATGTAGTAAAATCAACTCACGCATAATTTTAATAATATATTATTGTATTATTGTACTATTCTATTAACCAGTGTGATGATTAATACATTAAAGTATCTAAATTATAACTTTATTTATGATTTCAATACACAAATGTGTAAAGAGTATACTACAGGAAACAGAAGAAAAGGTACTTTTTTAACCCAAACGAGTTGAATGATGTGCAAAATAAACTACTTAGTAGGGTTAAGAATGCCCCGTCAATTATTGTGCACCGTGATTCGTGCTGGATGATTCAGTAATCACGGGTAAATGTTTGCAGACGTAGTAGAAAATTACGTAATCGAGCTGAACCTACAGTCATAATTTGTAGCTAACTGGTTTTGCAGTGAAGTTTGTCCAAAATGGTCTGGCGACAGCATTATTTCGAAATTATCGAAGTTCATTAAAAGCAACCAAAGTATTCAGCCAGTTCCACTTTTAGTTATTAGTATAATAATTTCACATTAAAAGTATTGTTGTAGTTGCGTTAGTTGTCACTGCCATATCGACATTGAGTTGTATATATTTCATTTCGTTTTAGTTGTATTCGGAGGCGATGACCTCATTTCTTTCATCCTTCGATATGCTCTCAAATGAACTAACCGATCAGAGTATGGGGACGTTACAGAGTCCATTTGTGGAACGTTAGAGAGATGTGTTCTTCCAACAGGATAATACCAGTACAGATGTCCCGCCCAGCGCCATCGCCAGAACTGCTGAGAATGTGTTCGATATGACTAGACGCAACTGATGCAGACTTTGTCCACGACAAATTGAAGTAGTAGGGACAATTCCCAAACTCACTAGGCACATTTCAAAGATCGTATCTATGCACAATGCACTTTATCCAGGAAAACTATGAACGTTACTGAAATTATTGTTGTGAAGAATTCATCCTTAGGTAAAAGAAGGAAGATACCCCATCACGGGTTTCATGTTCTGTCGAGAATGACACCGTTGGAGACGGAGTACTAAATCGGATTGGGAAAGGATGGGGAACAAAACAGGCCTTTTCTTTTAAAGAGAACTATAGCAGCACAGCTATTCCTTGAACGAAAGCAAAGGAAAACCCAAATGAGAATGTTCGGGTCGAGGACTGAACCACCGTCCTTATGTAGGCCAGTATCTTAACCACCGTGCATCTCGCTCGGTAATACAGTGTGTTACCAGGTGTTTTGTCATTACATTGATGTACTGTTTATATTGGGTATTATACCTCACACTCTCAAAATCTGAGGCAGGTTTAAAAACTCAGGGTAGTTCACATGAAACAAAACGGAAACTGAAACAGAACGACAAAACATCAGGCAGTGAACATAAATTAAGCGATTTTTGTCTGTCGAAACTGCTCTATAATGGAAGAGTTGGAAATACAGCCACTTATTCGCTCGTGCAGGCTAGATAGGTGAGCCGCAAGAGCGTCTTCAGGCTTCTGATACGATATTGGAGGATAATGGGAAAAGTTCAAGGAAGCCATTAACGAATAAATACGTAAATAACAAGCGCCGTTAAGTTCCACCAGATTCTTAATAGTCCGCACCTGCAGCCGACACTGGCTCAGGCATGTCATGGAGGATTAACCCCCCCCCCCCCATGTTAGGGAATTCGATGTTTCTGCAGGACGGTGTGTTGAGAACGCAAATGAATTCGAGGTATATTTTTGAAAGCTGTAACGCTCGACAGTCAGTAATACCTTCAGATAGTTACAACGTAACGTGTGTATGCAGTAACTTAATGTAAACGCAACGACGTCTGAAGCGTTCCCTGTACTTATACTAAATATTTTGCAGAGTTTTGAAATACATAAATGCAACGTGTTTGTTATCTATCGGACCAGTTAATCATGATTCTTGTTTAATACTTGCCAGACAGCACATTCGATAGAAAGCTACAGGCACGCACGCTCGCGCGCGCGCGCGCGCGCACACACACACACACACACACACACAAATCAAAATATGCTGTTAGCTTTAGCAGTAATCACTGACACACAATCAGAACTTTGTCCACTAGTGACTGACATAGGATCCACTCCTCCCACTGGATGGGACTACCTAAATCATCCTTAAACCATTTACGAGATCATCTTTCGAAGTGTAGACGAAATCAAACGACATACAGATAATGTTGAAACGAATGCAGAAGTTATGTACCATTTTACTACACGTACATACCTCATAAACGACAAGTCAGAACACAAAATTAAGGTAATACATGCGTAAATGATCATTTGATAAGGATATCAAGGGGTTTTCTCGCCTAAAAGAAGTACACTCATTGCAAAATGCGCGAAAACGTTCAGCAATGAACCATCTAAAAGCAGGTAGTAATTTTGGAAAGCCGGCCGCTGTGGGCGAGCGGTTCTAGGCGCTTCAGTCTGGAACCGCACTGCTGCTACGGTCGCAGGTTCGAATCCTGCCTCGGGCACGTATGTGTGTGATGTCCTTTGGTTAGTTAGGTTTAAGTAGTTCTAAGTCGAGGGGGCTGATGACCTTAGATGTTAAGTCCCATAGTGCTTAGAGCCATTTGAACCATTTGAATGTTAAATCCCATAGTGCGTAGAGCCATTTGAACCATTTGAATTTTGGAAATTCAAAATTGACAGTCGGGCCAAAGTACTTCGCGGATGTCTTCGAGTGAATGTGGCGATTTTAAGATTGCATGTATCCACCACATATCATCAACACAAACCATGACGTTCCCGTACTGCCCTGTACGTTTCGAAAAGTGGTCTATTCAACGTTGTGTCTATGACGGACAGTGTAAACGTACGAAATTTTCCGCATCAGAGTATACCGGACACACTATCCTTCCTGTACATCCAAGAATATACATAGCCCCTTCTCGCCACCTAGCGTTTATAGAAAAGAAAAAGTTCTTCCGATAACAGTGTAACCCTTGGAATGAATCTTGAATAAAATAAAATACTTGTGACCAGTGCTTGATTTGTGACGGTACACAACGGTACACTGTACTGGTACTTCTGACGAAAAAAAATCAGAACCGCATATTCTGAGATGTGGTTTGACAGAAGTTTTGCGGCAGTTGCAGCGATGTAAAATCATGCCTACTTGATGCGAGATTAGACTGCACTTTATCTAGAGGTACGCTGTGGCCAGCTGGAGCTTCTTCCCCTTCATGTCTGGTCCACCACACTGCACAAGCTTCACTACACTGCCGTATGAAAAAAGGGGATAGGAAAAATAATGTGAACACCTGTACTTGCTTAGGAATGGTTTATTAATAAGGAGTCGGACCCTCATTTGCTCGTAATACAGCTGCGACCCTTCTTGTAATACTGGCATATAATGGTTGCATAGTCTCCAGAGGAATGTTATGCCACTATTCGATTGGAACCTCTTCTGACTCTTATAGTGACGAGGGAGACGGAAATCCGTTCCGGAGTCTGCGCTTCAATACCGCCCACAAGGTTCAAGTCCGGGGACAGTGCTGGCCAGGGAAGACGCTGCACTTCAATTGAATGCTCTTCATATCACGATTGTACTATCATGGCTGTGTGAATTGGTGCATCATCGTCCTGAAATATGGCATCATTGATGGGTAACAACGTTTGAAACATGGCGTGCATCTGATCACCTAAAATGCTCACATAATCCTTGGCTGTAACACGGCCTTTAATTATGGGACCGGCAGAATACCATTATATGGCTCCCCACACCACCATGCTTCCACCTCCATGCTTAGGTGTTTCAATCAAGCAATCAGGATTTTAGGCTTCTTTTGGAGTTCTCCAGACGTAAACCCGGCCAGATGTTGGAAATAACGAAAACTTTGAATCGTCGAACAATATGATGCGCTTCCACCGATCAGCCGTTCAGGATGTATGGTTCTGGCACCACGTTTTACGCTTCTTTGCGTTGGTTGTCGTCACTGATGGTTTCGGTATAGCAGCACGTCCATAAATATTCGCTTTATGGAGTTCTCGGCGGACAGTGTCAATAGATACGGGGTGTCGAAGACGGCTATTGAACTCTGCAGTCACCTTATCCGCCGTAGTTTTGTGTTGTTTTGACACAATTCGTGTTAGCGTACGACGATCTCTGTCATTTAGTTTTATTTTCGCCCACCATTACGTCTTCTCATGTTTTGTGTAGGCTGTCATGGCTGTTGAAACATTCAATAAGTTGGCTGCCTTGGTTACTGATGCTCCAACTCATCGGACCCCCACAATCTGCCCTCTCTGGAACTCGTTAAGTATTTCATTGTTCGTCGACCTCGGCCTCTGAATGCAAATACGAAGTGCCCACAACTTGTAAACACCCTGCAATGATGCCTAGTTCTATTGAACACGCACAGTCCAGCCTTACCTGTGATGTTGACCATCAAACACAACCAGCCCATTACTACTACTCTTCACATTATCTTGGCTATACCCCTCGTGTCACTTTATTCGATTCGACTACAGACTAACTTGGTGTTTAACTGTTGAAAATAGGTAGCGTGTTAGACGCAAGATGCGTCCGTCTGGGTTTTGTACTGTTTTAACAGTGTGGGAGAACTACGAGGTTCTGGTGAACCATTTTGTAGCAGCTAAAGAAAGCCCAACACATGATGGTTCGGACAGACGCAAGTATTAAGACCTGCTCAGGAAACAAACATCGATGTGCTTTTCTTTAGACTTGGTGTTGATGTGTAATACACTTCAATAACTTTCAGAAGTTAGTGAAGAACTGCAACACCGAGATGTAGACCTATTTCGTGCTTGTAAAACACATTTATTTCTGGGAAAGGTGGCCCGGAATTTTTTTAAGCAGACTGTGGCATCTGTCAACAACAAAAGATTTGTAGACTGTATGAAAAACTAAAGAAATGCCTATTAATCATGTTAACTTTTATGACAACCTTTTACAAGTGAGTGAAAAAATGTGCTGAGTAGGTAAGATGCAGCTTTGGCCAATTCAGTAGCTGAAGCATGTGCTTGCCCCAAAGAAATTGAGGGCAGTACTTCTGGGGAAATGAGGTTGAGTCACTTGCAGTCCGCTTTCAGTTCAAGAAACGAGACAGCATTTCGCGAGAATTTTTTTTGCGCAGTTGTGAGAACTTCAGTGGAAGTTGTGAAAACAAAACAAAGTATCCCTCAAATTTGCCTCCGTTGATAACTACCATCCAGACAATTCCAGTCTCATCTAGTGAATGTGACAGAAAAATCTCGAAGTTGAGCTGCTGTAGGCCACACGCCCTCTCGCAAGACTTCCGAGCATCAGACCTGCACAAGCAGGATCGGGAGAGCTGGCGGGAAATTGAGTTTCATGGCATAAAGGATAATATACTCCATGAGAATGGAAAAAAATACATACTGCACGTATGATCAAACCCATATCAAAGCTAGTAGGTACATAAGAAGTTCATCACATTTTTCCGTAACCTGGAAGAAAACATTATTGGTTGTTGATCTCGTATGTATAAATAAAATTTCCTTATTTCAAGGAGCTGTAGTGATTCCACTTGTTCCGTGAGGAAACCTTTGACCCTGATTTTCTTCAAAACCACAAACATAGTGACCTAAATCCTTTCACTGTAGTTGGTTTCGAATGCTCCGTACATTACACTAAAGCTCATCAAAATCAGTTGGACGTGCAGTCTGGATCCTCTTTGTTAGGTTGAATAACATCGGCGATAGGCTACAGGCCTGTCTCACTCCATACTTAAACACAGCTTCCCTTTCACGCCTCTCGACTCTTATAACATCCGTCTGGTTTGTGTGCAACCTGTAAATAGCCTTTTGCTCTCTGTATTTTGTCCCTGCCACCTTCAGAATTTCGGAGAGAGTATTGTAGTGATCATTGTTAAATCCTTTCTCTGAATCTACAAATGCTTTAAACCGAGGTTTGCCTTTCCTTAATCTATCTTCTACGACAAGACGCAGGGTCGGTATTGTCTCGCGTGTTCCTACATGTATCCGGAATCCAAGGTGATCTTCCAAGAGGTTAGCTTCTACCAGTCTTTTTCTATTCTTCTATAAGTCGTTCATGGTAGTATTTTTGCAACCATGAATTACTAAACCGATAGTTCAGTAATATTCACACCTGTCAGCACTTGCTTTTTTTGGAACTGGAATTATTATATTCTTTTTGAAATCTGAGGGTATTTTGCCTGTCTCACACACCATGCACACAAGATGGAAGAGTTTTGTCGTAGCGGGCTGCCCCAAGCCTGTCCGTAGTTCTGAAGGAATATATTCATTCCTGGGGCCTTGTTTCAGCTTAAGTCTCCAGGACTTTGTAAATTTTTTTCTCGCTGTAACATACTTCCAATCTCGTCTTCACCTAGGTCCTCTTCGATTTCTATAATATTTCCTTCGAAACAGAAAATCCAGCATGGTATAACAACAATATTATGTGAAGTGTTGGCAGAAGAGCCAACACCGTGTTATTAGAGGAGGCCGAGATGCACGCGTTTTAGCTCACGCATGTTGGCGTGCGGTCTGGAACGTGACAAGGAATTAGAATTCAGAAAGCGGACGGAATTAGTTTGATACTTAACTTTAATCCATTAATGATGAACGTCACTCTTGACGGCACATGATTCACAATATTATCTGTTCAGGATACATAGTAACTGAATATGACGCCTTGCTAGGTCGTAGCAAATGACGTAGCTGAAGACTATGCTAAACTGTCGTCTCGACAAATGAGAGTGTATGTAGACAGTGAACCATCGCTAGCAAAGTCGACTGTACAACTGGGGCGAGTACTAGTGAGTCTCTCTAGACTAGACCTACTGTGTGGCGGCGCTCGGTCTGCAATCACTGATAGTGGCGACATGCGGGTCCGACGTATACTAACGGACCGCGGCCGATTTAAAGGCTACCACCTAGCAAGTGTGGTGTCTGGCGGTGACACCACATTATGAAAAGGAAATTTTGCTACTCACCATATAGACATGCTGAGTCACAGACACAAAAAAACTCTGCCATGCATATTGAAATTTCAGCCAAAATGCCTTTATCTAAAGTAGACCACGCACACACACACACATTCAAGCAAGCACAACTCTCTCTCTCTCTCTCTCTCTCTCTCTCTCACACACACACACACACACTCACACACACACGCGCGCGCGCGCGCTGTCTCTGGCCAGAGGTCCCTTCAGAAAAAAAACATTCGATGCTTTGCGCCGTTTCATAATTAATTAGCATTGAAGTTAGCCAAACAGACTTTCACGCGTGCAAATTCAAGCGGTCCGCAGTGACGATGTCGCCAAAGGTGTTCTCCGTTTGGTTTCCGAAAACCGAACAACACGGAAGTACAAAAAACAGACAAATAACAGTATTTAGGATCGAAGCCGGGCGATAAGCTGAGCAGTCTTGTGCGGAATCCTGTACGCTACGAGAACAATGGACGCTATTTGTAACTGGCGGGCCGCTTGAATTTGCGCTCCCAACGGCCTGATTGCCTAACTGCTATGCTAATTAACCCGGACACGGCGCAAGGTACCAAAATTTGTTCGCAACAATTATTTGTCAGCACAATTTGCCCTGTAACACCCTTACAAGCCTTCCAGACTCTTTCTGACCACTCTGTTTATACAGTGCGTTCATTTTAACTGAAGACATTGAATTATTATTGGTTAAAAACAGTCTTGGTTTCAATTTTATTTTTTTATTTTTCAACGACGCGTTTCGCCTTATTTAGGCATCTTCAGGTTATCTTTTCTGGGTGGATGCGAGAGGAATCAAGATCTGCATAACGCGTTGTTTAGGCATCTTCAGGTTATCTTTTCTAGATGGACGCGAGAGGAATCAAGATCTGCATAACGCGTTGTTTAGGCATCTTCAGGTTATCTTTTCTAGATGGACGCGAGAGGAATCAAGATCTGCATAACGCGTTATCCAGATCTTGATTCCTCTCGCGTCCATCTAGAAAAGATAACCTGAAGATGCCTAAATAAGGCGAAACGCGCCATTGAAAAATAAAAAACTAAAATTGCAACCAAGACCGTTTTTAACCAATACTGTTAAGCACTGGTTTGCTGTATGCCACATATGGATTGGAAGAATTTCTACATTGAAATATCTCGAAAACTATACATCAGATCAAAAAAAGTTATCAATTTAATTTGTTTGTCTCAGAGGGGGACATCGAACGATACCACACTTAACACGCCACTTCGGGCGTGCGTGGGTGCAGGTGGCCAACTTTGAAATCTTCCATGGGCATCCGGTTTCTTATTGCAGATTGAGATTCTACGGCAAAATCTACATACATTTAGTTTCAAGCATTTCCTTCGTTTCGCCACAGATGGCACTGTAATCAGAGGAATAGAGATGGCTACACAATCGTAATTTTGCGAGGGTAGATATGGCCAGTATTTCATAACATTTAATTGAAAACCCCGTTTGCAACGCTGCATTCCTTCGACCTATCAGACTGGGGACTACTCGACGCGCCACTGTGGTCATTGCTCGAGGCGAACGCTACTCTAATTTTCCTGCTAGTGTTAAACGTAGTACCGCCAGTTTCAATACACTTTGTGATCCGGTTTTCAAATGACCGTACACAGGATAGAAGCATAACTGCGGCTATGTCAACACAGGCGTTTCCGATGAGCTAGGCCATGTCTTCACAGCCTGTTGGCGCTTGCTGGTACAAATCTTTTAAATATCCCCACAGAAAGAAATCCGGCGACGTCGAATCGGCCGACCTATGGGGCCAATTAATAGGGCTACCTCCTGTGATCCACAGACAGCTGTGCACACGGTCTAATTCCATCTGTGTTTCAACTGCATAATGCGCTGGACAATCGTCGTGCTGAAAGCACGTACGTTACCGAACGTCCAGGGAAACATCTTGCAATAGTACCAGTAGCTTCTGTTCCAAAAACGTTCGATATTTGCGTCTGTTCATCGTGCCATAGATATTCAAGCAAGCGCAACTCTCTCTCTCTCTCTCTCTCTCTCTCTCTCTCTCTCTCACACACACACACACACACACTCACTCACACGCGCGCATGAGTTACTGTCCCATGAGTTTGTTCCCTATGATGCCATACCTTATGTTAACCGACCAAGGACTTTGGTGGTCAAATTGCGGTATTCAGTGGGGATTGTCTACTCTCCATCAGTACGTGTTATGCCAGTTAACGCTGCCATGGCTTGTGAATGCTGACTCATCGGAAAATAGAGCGCGTGAGTCATTTGCATTTGTTGACGTGCCTATTCACAAAACCCTAGAAAATTACGGAAACTGGCGTGCAGTGACACGTGATACGGATGATACTTATGACAATGCGGTATTCTGACAATACGACAAACGGACATACCGAGATCGCAGTGTAATTGCCCGTTCCCTATCGGTGGGTAGTGGTGCATTTCCACCAGTACAGCTATTTTATTAGTTTCTCCTGTAACACGTTTGCTTCGTTTGCTTTTGTCGGTCTGTACGCTGCCATCTGTCAAGAAGGCGTTCACAACCTTCTAAAAGAGCTAACAGGAGCGAGGTTTTGCCCGAAAACGTTCGGCGTACAAGGAAATAGCAACAGTTCTCGTTCATTCTCTGTAAATCAGGATTATGTAAGTTTTTTTTTTTCTGTGTTTGCAACATTCATCGTCCCCTTGAAAGCCTGTTCTCCAAATGATAGATACATGTGCGGGCAATAAACATTGCGCAAGTATAGTAATGTTTATAGGCGCTATCTGTTCTATGTCTGCACAGTACGTGAGATCCCGTCGTCGTAGTTCGCTACACGGCCATGGTGGCGCGTCGAATAGTCCCCTGTTCAATATGTCGGAGGAATACAACGTTCCAATTGGGTTCCCCATTACAAGTTACGAAACACTGGCCTGTGCTACCCTGTCAGAGGAATACAGCGTTCCAGTTGGGTTTCCCATTAGAAGTTATGGAACAATGGCCTGTCCTACCCTCGCAGCATGGAGGTGGGGTCCCACGTGTCATTGGATATTCAAGTAGCATGTCGTAGACTGTGATTGTGTAGTCATGTCTATAACTCCGATTACAGCGGCATCTGTGGCGAAACGAAAAAATTCTCCAGACAAAACGTGCGTAGATCTAGTCGTAGAATCTGCAATAAAAAACGGGGGTTCCCTTTGAAGATTGCAAAGCTACCTCCGCCACCCACGCACGTGGTCGGGTAGCGTTTAGAGTGTGGCAGCGTTCGATATTTCCCTCCGAGACAAACAAATAGAAAATATAAACGTTTTCTATCCGGTGTGAACTTTCGAGATATTTCAATGTCTTCAATTCAAAGAAACTCCATGTGTAATAGTATAGATGTGCTGTGAAAGTTGTATTGTTTTATTTTCTTTCTTGCAGTCGATTTTAAATACCGTAGCAGGGCCTTTAAACAAATATACGAATTTTTCCTACCGTCAATTGTACGTTTCCCTTTCAGGAAGTAATAGTGTAGAAAGCCACTTCATGCTCTTACCAGACGGAATTCAAGAAATAAAAAATCTACATTCTGCAGTCGTGTAATTGCAGCGTCTACAAATAATTCTAAAAAAACCTTTAAAACAAAAATGTCAAAAGCATAGATAACTTTTTCGTTAGTATTCTATATGATTTTTTATAATTTCGAGTTCCATATCAAAAAGAGAGTTCCTTACCGAAGGTGAAGAAGGATTACTGGACGTATTGCATGTATTGAACATTCTAATCAGTACAGAATGACTTGAGAGGAAACCGAAGAAAGATTAAAGAGATGAGGAGCAGCAGCAGTGACATCAGCGATAAACTGATGACAACGAAGTAGCTTAAGTTAAGGAATTCTGCTATCTTACAAGCAAAATAATACATGATGGACGCAGCAAAGGCATTAAAAGCTTGTTAGCGCAGGAAAAGAGAAGATATACTGGTATGTAACGTTGGCTTTAATTTGAAGAACAAATACTACGATTTCAGTACAACATTGTGTTGTAGTGAATAATGGGCTATGAGGAAACCGGAAAAAGAAAAAAATCAGAGGCGTTGTGTTCCTACAGAAGGATGTTGAAAAATAGATTAACTGATAAGACAGGAAATGAGGAGGTTCTGTGCACAATCGGAAAAGAAAGCAATGTATGGGAAGGAATGGCAAAAAGAAGAGATGGGATGATATGACTTGTTTTAAGACATCAGGAATAACTTGCACGGTAATGGTGGGAGCTGTAGAGGGTAAAAAGTCTAAGGGAAAACCGAGCTTGGAATAGGCCTACATCCAGCAAATAATTGAGAACGTAGTGTGCAAATGCTGCTTTAAGGTGGAGAGGTTGCCACAAGGGATGAATTCGTGGCGGGTAGCATCAAACCAAGCAGAAGACTAAGGACTGCAAACAAGAGGTAGAAGAGGAAGTAGAGCTAATACTGTTTTCGAGAGCAACATCCATGCTGAATAGGTTCTATTGTTTCAGATGCCTTCTTAAATTTCATATGTGGAGGGAAGGCGGAGGTGGCAGACAAAAGGAAGGAGTGTTCATTGTGCTTATCCATATAAGATTAATGTTTAAATATTTAAATATTCCTGGAAATTGGAAACTGTAGCTATTTAAACACATGAAATGATTCACATTTATACATTTATCATACTATTACTGATGTTTCCGCCGTTGTAGAGCACGTTCCACGGCAACACATCATTTATGGAATGGAGTAATACGCCCTACCATGAAAGCTGCAATATGTAATGAGGCCATGTTCTTTGATAACCTGGGTACAGTCGTTGGTATTGATAAGGCGCGGTTTTTCATATGACCGCACGAGCCGTAGTGAGAATTTAGAGTTGGTCACAGATGAATGATATTCCAAAGAGTACTAATTGATATAAAAGAAAAAAAAATGGTTCAAATGGCTCTGAGCACTATGGGACTCAACTGCTGTGGTCATAAGTCCCCTAGAACTTAGAACTACTTAAACCTAACTAACCGAAGGACATCACACACATCCACGCCCGAGGCAGGATTCGAACCTGCGTCCGTAGCGGTCGTGCGGTTCCAGACTGTAGCGCCGACATAAAAGAGTAAAGTAGGCTCCGAGTAAGCAGAAGAAAGGAGATGAGAGTAAGAATACTATCGATAATTTTGGTGAAGTGGTTGCGAGAGGAAATTGTTAAAGATATAAAGTTACCATTAAATGAGATTAAAATGGCTTATGTGAACAAGCGCATGCGAACACTAAGAAAGGGCAATGCAGTATACGATAGTTCACTTAAATTTTCGTGGCTTGCATGGAAAACTGCTATAATATACTATACACGTAGATACAACTTTTTTCGGAAATTGTTGCTGTAGAGGGTGTCCCATATAAAATCGGTACTCCTTACTACCGGTTAATCATCTCTAGTCGAGCTGCTTGTGAAGTGGCAATACTGTCTCGAAAGTTGGTTACATTACATTTTATCGCAAAGATTAGTGTAGCTGTGTGAAACTTCCTGGCAGATTAAAACTGTGTGCCCGACCGAGACTCGAACTCGGGACCTTTGCCTTTCGCGGGCAAGTGCTCTACCAACTGAGCTAACCAAGCACGACTCACGCCCGGTACTCACAGCTTTACTTCTGCCAGTACCTCGTCCCTACCTTCCAAACTTTACAGAAGCTCTCCTGCGAACCTAGCAGAACTAGCACTCCTGAAAGAAAGGATATTGCGGAGACATGGCTTAGCCACAGCCTGGGGGATGTTTCCAGAATGAGATTTTCACTCTGCAGCGGAGTGTGCGCTGATATGAAACTTCCTGGCAGATTAAAACTGTGTGCCCGACCGAGACTCGAACTCGGGACCTTTGCCTTTCGCGGGCAAGTGCTCTACCATCTGAGCTACCGAAGCACGACTCACGCCCGGTACTCACAGCTTTACTTCTGCCAGTACCTCGTCTCCTACCTTCCAAACTTTACAGAAGCTCTCCTGCGAACCTAGCAGAACTAGCACTCCTGAAAGAAAGGATATTGCGGAGACATGGCTTAGCCACAGCCTGGGGGATGTTTCCAGAATGAGATTTTCACTCTGCAGCGGAGTGTGCGCTGATATGAAACTTCCTGGCAGATTAAAACTGTGTGCCCGACCGAGACTCGAACTCGGGACCTTTGCCTTTTTCGGGCAAGTGCTCTACCATCTGAGCTACCGAAGCACGACTCGCGCCCGGTACTCACAGCTTTACTTCTGCCAGTACCTCGTCTCCTACCTTCCAAACTTTACAGAAGCTCTCCTGCGAACCTAGCAGAACTAGCACTCCTGAAAGAAAGGATATTGCGGAGACATGGCTTAGCCACAGCCTGGGGGATGTTTCCAGAATGAGATTTTCACTCTGCAGCGGAGTGTGCGCTGATATGAAACTTCCTGGCAGATTAAAACTGTGTGCCCGACCGAGACTCGAACTCGGGACCTTTGCCTTTCGCGGGCAAGTGCTCTACCATCTGAGCTACCGAAGCACGACTCACGCCCGGTACTCACAGCTTTACTTCTGCCAGTACCTCGTCCCTACCTTCCAAACTTTACAGAAGCTCTCCTGCGAACCTAGCAGAACTAGCACTCCTGAAAGAAAGGATATTGCGGAGACATGGCTTAGCCACAACCTGGGGGATGTTTCCAGAATGAGATTTTTACTCTGCAGCGGAGTGTGCGCTGATATGAAACTTCCTGGCAGATTAAAACTGTGTGCCCGACCGAGACTCGAACTCGGGACCTTTGCCTTTTTCGGGCAAGTGCTCTACCATCTGAGCTACCGAAGCACGACTCACGCCCGGTACTCACAGCTTTACTTCTGCCAGTACCTCGTCCCTACCTTCCAAACTTTACAGAAGCTCTCCTGCGAACCTAGCAGAACTAGCACTCCTGAAAGAAAGGATATTGCGGAGACATGGCTTAGCCACAGCCTGGGGGATGTTTCCAGAATGAGATTTTCACTCTGCAGCGGAGTGTGCGCTGATATGAAACTTCCTGGCAGATTAAAACTGTGTGCCCGACCGAGACTCGAACTCGGGACCTTTGCCTTTCGCGGGCAAGTGCTCTACCATCTGAGCTACCGAAGCACGACTCACGCCCGGTACTCACAGCTTTACTTCTGCCAGTACCTCGTCTCCTACCTTCCAAACTTTACAGAAGCTCTCCTGCGAACCTAGCGGAACTAGCACTCCTGAAAGAAAGGATATTGCGGAGACATGGCTTAGCCACAGCCTGGGGGATGTTTCCAGAATGAGATTTTCACTCTGCAGCGGAGTGTGCGCTGATATGAAACTTCCTGGCAGATTAAAACTGTGTGCCCGACCGAGACTCGAACTCGGGACCTTTGCCTTTCGCGGGCAAGTGCTCTACCATCTGAGCTACCGAAGCACGACTCACGCCCGGTACTCACAGCTTTACTTCTGCCAGTACCTCGTCCCTACCTTCCAAACTTTACAGAAGCTCTCCTGCGAACCTAGCAGAACTAGCACTCCTGAAAGAAAAGATATTGCGGAGACATGGCTTAGCCACAGCCTGGGGGATGTTTCCAGAATGAGATTTTCACTCTGCAGCGGAGTGTGCGCTGATATGAAACTTCCTGGCAGATTAAAACTGTGTGCCCGACCGAGACTCGAACTCGGGACCTTTGCCTTTCGCGGGCAAGTGCTCTACCATCTGAGCTACCGAAGCACGACTCACGCCCGGTACTCACAGCTTTACTTCTGCCAGTACCTCGTCTCCTACCTTCCAAACTTTACAGAAGCTCTCCTGCGAACCTAGCAGAACTAGCACTCCTGAAAGAAAGGATATTGCGGAGACATGGCTTAGCCACAGCCTGGGGGATGTTTCCAGAATGAGATTTTCACTCTGCAGCGGAGTGTGCGCTGATATGAAACTTCCTGGCAGATTAAAACTGTGTGCCCGACCGAGACTCGAACTCGGGACCTTTGCCTTTCGCGGGCAAGTGCTCTACCATCTGAGCTACCGAAGCACGACTCACGCCCGGTACTCACAGCTTTACTTCTGCCAGTACCCCGTCTCCTACCTCGGTCTTGGTCGGGCACACAGTTTTAATCTGCCAGGAAGTTTCATATCAGCGCACACTCCGCTGCAGAGTGAAAATCTCATTCTGGAGTGTAGCTGTGTGTTTGTGGGTCAGTTGTGAGAAACTCGAATTTTTTAGTTGTTACACAAATGGGGCCGTTTTCATTAGAACAGCGAATTGATATTGTAGAGTGTTACATAAAGATAGACTCCATCAAGAAACTTAAATAAATGTTTCAAGCGAGGTGTCGTGGTGGGAAACTCTCCAAGGCCGTGACTATTAGAGATCTGTACCCAAAATGGAGGTCTGCAGAACCTGTTCAGAACGTGCGACCCAATAGGTCATCAACAGTGAGGATCCCTAAACTACAGACAGTATTCGCATGGACATTACAAGAAGTTCCAGCAGCTCTTTGACTCTTTGTATGCACCGTTACCAAATGTAAAGAATCTCTATGCAGTATTCCACAAGTTGGAGTAACCGATCACACATCGAACCAAAGTGTGGCACACATTACCAACGTGTTCCCTGAAGACGTATTTATCAGTAGATGCCTCCCCGGACTTAACATTGTGTGACGGGACACACTGGAAAGCAAAAGTGTACGTCGACAATCCTCCTACAATGGATGATAGAAAATGGAGCGTTGCTAGAGAAATAAACATCACGCCTGGAGAATCACAGTGTGTTGCTTGTGATATCATTACACGATGCCTGGACGCCCATGGCCTCCAGCACTTTTTATAAAACGGTAACTACATGTTTTTAACGTTACTGTTATCTGTTTTCTTTTAACTAGCTTATTGTTACTAGAATTTCGGGTGTGCGTGGCACCGGTTTTATGTAGGATACCCTGGACTACCTGTGTACAGACGCTACTTGAGAAGCCTTTGGTACCATCTATAGGCCATTTACTTCACTCACTGATGTAACACGTAAGTTTTTGTAAATGGTAATATTCGGTTTTGTGTCAAATGTATATATATAAAATAATTTTTTAACTTATCCTGGAAATCTATTGTAAGTGAAAATATTTTGAAAACAACACATTTTTGTGAATGGACAACAAGGCATTGTAGCATTATTGAAATAGGTTTGTTGCCTGAGGGTCTCGCGGCAGTAGGAATGTGGTTTGCGAGGAAAGCGAGCGGGCCTGTGACGGAGCGAAGAGCGTATGTAGAAGGACAGTATAAAGGTGGTTATATGTGTGGAAAAGATCCAAATATTATTATTTATATTATTATCCATGGAGATGCTTTACTAATAAGCAAGTGTGAATTTACTCGTTGACGAAGTTGGAGGCACTGAAAACACGGTTCTTTGTGTCAGCAGCTACGATAACGTGCTGATGCATGATGCACTACTATAGCTGATGACCCACTCACTTGTGTACTTTCACCTCTTGGTAACTTCATAACATTATCACTAAGTTCGTATGTACTTGAGCAGTGTTTTTGTGCGTGTGGAACATTTCATCCCGAACTAAAATTTGTTCCTCTGACCTGAAAATTATGAATCATGGATCATTCTTGCTTCTGTAATTAACAATCTTACGAATCACGCAAAAATCCCTTTACATAACTACCGGTTCAAAATTATAGAAAAATTTATGTTGGACTGCACCTGGCAACTTGCACACGGTTCAAAATTATAAAAAAGTTATGTTGCACTGCACCTGGCAACTTGCACAATTAGATGTATTTGCCGCCCCTACATTGCCCTCGCGTATTGTTCTTATTTATGATCACTGTAGTATGACTGCGAGCATATGGATTCAGTGTAATTGTGCTGACACGAATGTAAAAGTGAATTGTTTCTTTTCTTTTGCTCTTACTGCTGTATTTAATTTGTTGTACTATTGTTGTGTTGTGAATACTTCGGCGTTGTGGATCGACTTTGCAAAAACTTGTTTTCATTTAAATTACATGTTTATAGAAATTGTTTTACAATTTTTTTATTTGTTGTTATATGCCTTTGTGTGCAACAGTTTGTAACCTCCCCACAAAAATTTTTAAAAGAAAAGACATAAATATTTAATAAAATGGAGCCATGTAAAACTTTCCCACAAAATGTTGAAAGACTATAATTTGAATGTTAACAAGAATACAACCTAACGTAGTCTCCCAGCAAATAAATTTACTGACAATGACAATTAGACAAAAATTCGCAATCTGACTCTGGTGTAAGCTCCTACAAAAATAATGAAAAACAATTCAGTACTAATGAAATCAGTGGCAGTGAAAATTCAATTAAACCGAAATATCGGTCTTTGGCCCTGTGCATAAATCAGAATTAAACTCTTACCTCATTGTAACTGCTAGTCACATTTCTGCTCTTATTGTTCCGCACTGCTTGGAGGAACTGCATTGCAAATAATAATATTCCTTTTTTTTTTTGTAATTTAACTGAAATTTGTCTTTAAGGGAAGTGGAATGAATTTTTTTTGTAAAATGCTTTAAAATAAAAATTATTATTGGGGCGCTTGTTGGAAATTAATTACAATAAATAAACTTTACATTATCTGATGATTACCTTAATTAGCAATGTACCTCATTCAGCATCTTGACCAGTGTTGCCGACAGACCACATCACACAACCGCACTGGGCTGCTACTACTGACCGACCGCTCTGCATGACGACTACTACAGAACTGCTCTCAACGACAACTAACTGAGTACTCCCTCAACTAGACAGAGCTACAGACTCGCAACGACTGACCGACAGACTGAGAACCGCTCGCAACACTCGCGCGGTCAAGCGCATACTCTCTGGTCACAGATGCTACAATGCCTCGCCATCGCTGCTATGTTACATACGTGTCGTGATCTTAAAAAATGAAATTGTTGAAGCAATCTCACTAGTAGTATTACTACAATTTTACAGGAGAAGCTAACAACAAAAAAATTGTACGTAATGTGTTTCAAAAAGTCACTTTTTTTGCACGAAACTTCTTAGAAACAACGTAAGTCTGCAAGAGTTTTGGGTTGTTCTCATTGGAGGTAAAATCTTCTTGGTCGTTAGGCCACGTCAAGTTCCTCTTTCATTTCTTCCACAAGGTCCAATAACTATGAGCAACAGAAGTTCCTGAATAAGATCGCAAGGAGAGGTATCGAAACGTCGGCCATGTAAAGAAACTGAAGAGGAACATGACGCGATCCAACAGTCAAGATTTTTACCTCCTACTGAGGAAACATTTTCATTTTGCAAGATTATACTCGTATGTTACTTCAGCTTAGAGATACTATGTACTTCATATGTTCCAAATACAGAGCTTCTGCTTCAAATGAAAGTGTATGGTTTTTGGAGTGCTATTTTGTGTACAAAGAATTCGCACAATACGCTTCAGTATGAAACGTTGTCGTTTAAACGTCTTGATCATCGCAAATCGGCTAGGTGAAAAATGCCTACAGAAGGAACAGATTCTAGTAAAATTGGAACTTGTTGAAATCAGTCTTTTTAATTACTGTCCATTGACACTTCAGTCTGAAAATTTGGTTTTGCAGAAACTTATGAAACGCAAGATTGAATGTGGGCTGCACCAGCTCATACTCTGAAGTTACAGATAGTACCTTTGCTGCACTAAAACACTTAAATCCTAAAATATTGTTTCAGTTCCATACCTGCCTGTCATTCGTGAGATTTACTTGGCAGCATGCGTGCATTATAATGTATCGAAAATGTGTCGACGATCTAGATTTGATTAATCACACGCGTACCGAGATAACATAATGTGGCAATGAACACTAACTCTACCAGTAAGAAAACTCTGTTTTTCCAATAGATTTCTTAACAACTCTGAAAACCCTGGCGTAATGTAACTTTGTCTCTTCATCGTGAAAACCCTGGCGTAATGCAACTTTGTCTCCTCATCGTCAAATAAGGGGTGGACTGAATAAAATATTCCTTTCACTACCTAAGCTACATAGAAGCGCCGGCCGTAGTGGCCGAGCGGTTATAGGCGCTACAGTCTGGAACCACGCGACCGCTACGGTCGCAGGTTCGAATCCTGCCTCGGGCATGGCTGTGTGTGATGTCCTTAGGTTAGTTAGGTTTAAGTAGTTCTAAGTTCTAGGGAACTGATGACCTCAGAAGTTTAGTCCCATAGTGCTCAGAGCCATTTGAACAAGCCATTAGATAGAAGCAAATGTTGCTGTGGTCTTCAGTCCTGAGACTGGTCTGATGCAGCTCTCCATGCTACTCTATCCTGTGCAAGATTTTTCATCTCCCAGTACCTACTGCAACCTACATCCTTCTGAATCTGATTAGTGTATTCATCTCTTGGTCTCCCTCTACGATTTTTACACTCCACGCTGCCCTCCAATACTAAATTGGTGATCCCTTGATGCCTCAGAACATGTCCTACCAACCGATCCCTTCTTCTAATCAAGTTGTGCCACAAACTTCTCTTCTCCCCAATCCTATTCAATACCTCCTCATTAGTTATATGATCTACCCATCTAATCTTCAGCATTCTTATGTAGCACCACATTTCGAAAATTTCTCTTCTTAGTTATCGTCCATGTTTCACTTCTATACATGGCTACACTCCATACAAATACTTTCAGAAACGACTTCCTGACACTTAAATCAATACTCGATGTTAACAAATTTCTCTTCTTCAGAAACGCGTTTATTACCATTGCCAGTCTACATTTTATATCCTCTCTACTTCCACCTTCATCAGTTATTTTGCTCCCCAAATAGCAAAACTCCTTTACTACTTTGTCTCATTTTCTAATCTCATTCCTTCAGCATTACCCGACTTCATTCCATTATCATCGTTTTGCTTTTCTTGATGTTCATCTTATATTTTCCTTTCAAGACACTGTCCATTCCGTTCAACTGCTCTTCCAAGTCCTTTGCTGTTTCTGAAAGAATTACAATGTCATCGGCGAACCTCAAAGTTTTTATTTCTTCTCCATGGATTTTGATACCTACTCCGAATTTTTCTTTTGTTGCCTTCACTGCTTGCTCAATATACAGATTGAATAACATCGGGGATAGGCTACAACCCTGTCACACTATCTTCCCAACCACTGCTTCCCTTTCATGCCCCTCGACTCTTATAACTGCCATCTGGATTCTGTACAAATTGTAAATAGCCTTTCGCTCCCTGTATTTTACCCCTGTCACCTTCAAAATTTGAAAGAGAGTATTCCAGTCAACATTGTCAAAAGCTTTCTCTAAGTCTACAAATGCTAGAAACGTAGGTTTGCCTTTCCTTAATCTAGCTTCTAAGATAAGTCATAGGGTAAGTATTGCCTCACGTGTTCCAATATTTCTACGGAATCCAAACTGAACTTCCCCGAGGTCGGCTTCTACCAGTTTTTCCATTCGTCTGTAAAGTATTCGCGTTAGTATTTTGCATCCGTAACTTATTAAACTGGTACTTCGGTAATTTTCACATCTGTCAGCACCTGCTTTCTTTGGGATTGGAATTATTATATTTTTCTTGAAGCCTGAGGTAATTTCGCCTGTGTCATACATCTTGCTCACCAAATGGTGCAGTTTTGTCAGGACTGGCTCTCCCAAGGTCGTCAGTAGTTCTAAGGGAATGTTGTCTACTCCCGGGGCCTTGTTTCGACTCAGGTCTTTCAGTGCTCTGTCCAACTCTTCACGCAGTGTCATATCTCCCTTTTCATCTTTATCTACATCCTCTTCCATTTCCATAATATTCTCCTCAAGTATATCGCCCTTATATAGACCCTCTATATACTTCTTCCATCTTCTGCTTTCCATTCTTTGCTTAGAACTGGGTTTCCATCTGAGCTCTGGATATTCATACAAGTGGTTCTCTTTTCTTCAAAGGTCTCTTTAATTTTCCTGTAGGCAGTATCTATCTTACCCCTAGTGAGATAAGCCTCTACATCCTTACATTTGTCCTCTAGCCATCCCTGCTTAGCCATTTTTGAGACGTTTGTATTCCTTTTTACCTGCTTCATTTACTGCATTTTAATATTTTCTCCTTTCATCAATTAAATTCAATATTTCTTCTGTTACCCAAGGATTTCTACTAGCCCTCGTCTTTTTACCTACTAGATCCTCTGCTGCCTTCGCTACTTCGTCTCTCAAAGCTACCCAATCTTCTTCTACTGTATTTCCCCCATTCCTGTCAATTGTTCCCTTATGCTCTCCCTGAAACTCTGTACAACATCTGGTTTAGTCAGTTTATCCAGGTCCCATCTCCTTAAATTCCCACCTTTTTACAGTTTCTTCAGTTTTAATCTACAGCTCGTAACCAGTAGATTGTGGTCAGAGTCCACATCTGCCCCTGGAAATGTCTTACAATTTAAAACCTGGTTCCTAAGTCTCTGTCTTACCATTATATAATCTATCTGAAACCCGTCAGTATCTCTAGGCTTCTTCCACGTATACAACCTTCTTTTATGATTCTTGAACCAAGTGTTAGCTATGATTAAGTTGTGCTTTGTGCAAATTCTATCAGGCGGCTTCCTCTTTCATTTCTTAGCCCCAATCCATATTCACCTACTACGTTTCCTTCTCTCGCTTTTCCTACTACCGAATTCCAGTCACCCATGACTATTAAGTTTTCGTCTCCTGTCACTATCTGAATAATTTCTTTTACTTCGTCATACATTTCTTCAATTTCTTCGTCATCTGCAGAGCTAGTTGGCATGTAAACTTATACTACTGTAGTAGTCGTGGGCTTCGTGTCTGTCTTGGCCACAATAATGCGTTCACTATGCTGTTTGTAGTAGCTTACCCGCACTCCTATTTTTTATTCATTGTTAAACCTACTCCTGCATTATCCCTCTTTGATTTTGTACTTGTAACCCTGTATTCGCCTGACCAGAAGTCTTGTTCCTCCTGCCACCGAACTTCATTAATTCCCACTATATCTAACTTTAACCTTTCCATTTCCCTTTTTAAATTTTCTAACCTACCTGCTCGATTAAGGGATCTGACATTCCACGCTCCGATCCGTAGAACGCCAGTTTTCTTTCCCCTGATAACGACGTCCTCCTGAGTAGTCCCCGCCTGGAGATCCGAATGGGGGACTAATTTACCTCCGGAATATTTTACCCAAGAGGCCGCCATTATCATTTAACCATACAGTAAAGCTGCATGCCCTCGGGAAAAATTACGGCTGTAGTTTCCCCTTACTTTCATCCGTTCGCAGTACCAGCACAGCAAGGCCGTTTCGGGTAGTGTTACAAGGTCAGATCAGTCAATCATCCAGACTGTTGCCCCTGCAACTACTGGAAAGGCTGCTGCCCCTCTACAGGAACCACACGTTTGTCTGGCCTCTCAACAGATACCCCTCCGTTGTGGGGTTGCACCCACAGTACGGCTATCTGTATCGCTGAGTCACGCAAGCCTCCCCACCAACGGCAAGGTCCATGGTTCTTGGGGGGGGGGGGGGGGAGAAGCAAATAGCACAACACAAATATATGATATGGGCTACTGAGTAAATCATCATATGTCCAAGATATAAGGGATTCATTAACCTTAACGATGCATTCAACTTTTCGAGTTTTGCCCATGATTTGATTTATCACAAACACTACGTGGTTCGGAAGGTACCTTCAAACTTGTGATGTGTTTAGGTGAAGTACTGACAAGGAACCCACTTGATAGCGAAGACGCAAAAGGCCAATGATGTTTATGGCATTCGACGCTCCTCATATTGTCTACCATGCAACCACAATATTGGCCGCTCGTGGCAACAGAGGGCTGGATTGACGACAGCGCGAGGCTGCGGGGCCTAGTAGGATTGCTTACTCGACGAGTAAATGAAAGCATGTGTTAGTGGCGTTGGAAGAAAGCAGAGCAGCAGCAATGCCAAGGATAAATAAAGCAAACATTGCATTCTACGTACAACACCAGTTACCTAAGTTGATATTTCGTCATAAACGAACACAAGAAATTGCGCAGAGTGAGAAAGAAGTAGCAGATTAAATTTTAGAGTTTCTCTTAGGTGAGTAAGTGGAATGTGTGGTGACGTGTACGATCGACGGCGCGAACAATGTACACGAGGGGTACAATGATGACGATATGTGTTTAACAAGTGAACGTGATATTGAGACAGTTGTCGAACCACGTAGTTCATCATTGTCGTCGGACAGGACGCCACAGATCTCGTGTCCAGTGAAACGTAGTGAAGGACAATCGTTGTCCAAGGAGCGGGTTCTAGCCATAATTACGTTCATGGAGGTACATCCGCAGCCTAGTAAAAAAAGAAGATACACTCCTGGAAATTGAAATAAGAACACCGTGAATTCATTGTCCCAGGAAGGGGAAACTTTATTGACACATTCCTGGGGTCAGATACATCACATGATCACACTGACAGAACCACAGGCACATAGATATAGGCAACAGAGCATGCACAATGTCGGCACTAGTACAGTGTATATCCACATTTCGCAGCAATGCAGGCTGCTATTGTCCCATGGAGACGATCGTAGAGATGCTGGAACTAGTCCTGTGGAACGGCTTGCTATGCCATTTCCACCTGGCGCCTCAGTTGGACCAGCGTTCGTGCTGGACGTGCAGACCGAGTGAGACGACGCTTCATCCAGTCCCAAACATGCTCAATGGGGGACAGATCCGGAGATCTTGCTGGCCAGGGTAGTTGACTTACACCTTCTAGAGCACGTTGGGTGGCATGGGATACATGCGGACGTGCATTGTCCTGTTGGAACAGCAAGTTCCCTTGCCGGTCTAGGAATGGTAGAACGATGGGTTCGATGACGGTTTGGATGTACCGTGCACTATTCAGTGTCCCCTCGACGATCACCAGTGGTGTACGGCCAGTGTAGGAGATCGCTCCCCACACCATGATGCCGGGTGTTGGCCCTGTGTGCCTCGGTCGTATGCAGTCCTGATTGTGGCGCTCACCTGCACGGCGCCAAACACGCATACGACCATCATTGGCACCAAGGCAGAAGCGACTCTCATCGCTGAAGACGACACGTCTCCATTCGTCCCTCCATTCACGCCTGTCGCGACACCACTGGAGGCGGGCTGCACGATGTTGGGGCGTGAGCGGAAGACGGCCTAACGGTGTGCGGGACCGTAGCCCAGCTTCATGGAGACGGTTGCGAATGGTCCTCGCCGATACCCCAGGAGCAACAGTGTCCCTAATTTGCTGGGAAGTGGCGGTGCGGGCCCCTACGGCACTGCGTAGGATCCTACGGTCTTGGCGTGCATCCGTGCGTCGCTGCGGTCCGGTCCCAGGTCGACGGGCACGTGCACCTTCCGCCGATCACTGGCGACAACATCGATGTACTGTGGAGACCTCACGCCCCACGTGTTGAGCAATTCGGCGGTACGTCCACCCGGCCTCCCGCATGCCCACTATACGCCTTCGCTCAAAGTCCGTCAACTGCACATACGGTTCACGTCCACGCTGTCGCGGCATGCTACCAGTGTTAAAGACTGCGTTGGAGCTCCGTATGCCACGGCAAACTGGCTGACACTGACGGTGGCGGTGCACAAATGCTGCGCAGCTAGCGCCATTCGACGGCCAACACCGCGGTTCCTGGTGTGTCCGCTGTGCCGTGCGTGTGATCATTACTTGTACAGCCCTCTCGCAGTGTCCGGAGCAAGTATGGTGGGTCTGACACACCGGTGTCAGTGTGTTCTTTTTTCCATTTCCAGGAGTGTATAAGCATATATCGGATAAGTCTGCAGAAATATGACCGTGTAGTGCATAAGAGAAACTACGGACATTCAAGGGATGACAAAGAGCACTTGTATGAAAAACTGGTCGTTTCAAGGATGCTCGATACAATTTACGTGATTTGCTTTATAGTGATCTATTATGTTATGCACATCAAATTGCGAGTGACATAGATTAAAGTGATTTCAAGGGAAGTAGTGGATGGTTGCTTGACTTTACAAATGCTATAGAATTGGAAGACACTTGACGATGCGCAGCAAACTGCGGAATCAGTTCGAAAATTTTTAGATGAGATATAAAAACTTGTTCCATCGTTTAGTAACAAATTTGTTTTCAAATGCGAGCAATCGGGATTTGGAAACGAGATACATTTGAAAGGAACCCTGGAAATTAGAGGTACCAACACATTTGTATCAAGGCCAAATAACGTCAGTGCCTTAACGCTTTCGTATACAATTATTCCGACTGTTAATGTGGATAGTAAACTGGCTGCAAAGTTATTTATTGTGCTGCAAGAAGTTGGAGGTGCTCTTCCTCCTGTGATTCTCTCACGTGTGAGTGATCTAACATGGGCAATAGCGAATATTTACGTCACGGCAAATTACGTCACGGAGTGGGAAAATGGGCGCAAGGGAACTACAACTATGGTATGAGCACTACTTTTGACCAATAGCTAGTAAAAAAAAACTTTATTTTGCTTGTTTCTTTGTCTGCGTATAAAAATCATGGTTCTTTAGAGCCAACTATCCGTCCTGAAAAGTGTGACATTGCAGTTCGTACCACCTGGAACGACTGGACAAATTCAGCCTCGGGATGTTTGTTTTTTTCCGTGCTATAACACATATTATCGCAGCTACTCCTTGAAGGATAGCCGGTTTCACGATCTGCTCAACTACAAAATGGTTCAGATGCCTCTAAGCAAAATAAGACCGAACATCTAAGGTCATCAGTCCCCTAGACTTAGAACTACTAAAACCTAACTAACCTAAGGACACAATACACATCCATGCCCGAGGCAGGATACGAACCTGCGGTCGTAGCAGCAACGTGGTTCCGGACTGAAGCGCCTAGAACCGCTCGGTCACAGCGGCCGGTCGACAGACTGAATTCAGTTGCGTTCCATCAGTTCTCATCAGCCCGTCACACAAATACACTCCTGGAAATTGAAATAAGAACACCGTGAATTCATTGTCCCAGGAAGGGGAAACTTTATTGACACATTCCTGGGGTCAGATACATCACATGATCACACTGACAGAACCACAGGCACATAGACACAGGCAACAGAGCATGCACAATGTCGGCACTAGTACAGTGTATATCCACCTTTCGCAGCAATGCAGGCTGCTATTCTCCCATGGAGACGATCGTAGAGATGCTGGATGTAGTCCTGTGGAACGGCTTGCCATGCCATTTCCACCTGGCGCCTCAGTTGGACCAGCGTTCGTGCTGGACGTGCAGACCGCGTGAGACGACGCTTCATCCAGTCCCAAACATGCTCAATGGGGGACAGATCCGGAGATCTTGCTGGCCAGGGTAGTTGACTTACACCTTCTAGTGCACGTTGGGTGGCACGGGATACATGCGGACGTGCATTATCCTGTTGGAACAGCAAGTTCCCTTGCCGCTCTAGGAATGGTAGAACGATGGGTTCGATGACGGTTTGGATGTACCGTGCACTATTCAGTGTCCCCCCGACGATCACCAGTGGTGTACGGCCAGTGTAGGAGATCGCTCCCCACACCATGATGCCGGGTGTTGGCCCTGTGTGCCTCGGTCGTATGCAGTCCTGATTGTGGCGCTCACCTGCACGGCGCCAAACACGCATACGACCATCATTGGCACCAAGGCAGAAGCGACTCTCATCGCTGAAGACGACACGTCTCCATTCATCCCTCCATTCACGCCTGTCGCGACACCACTGGAGGTGGGCTGCACGATGTTGGGGCGTGAGCGGAAGACGGCCTAACGGTGTGCGGGACGGTAGCCCAGCTTCATGGAGACGGTTGCGAATGGTCCTCGCCGATACCCCAGGAGCAACAGTGTCCCTAATTTGCTGGGAAGTGGCGGTGCGGTCCCCTACGGCACTGCGTAGGATCCTACGGTCTTGGCGTGCATCTGTGCGTCGCTGCGGTCCGGTCCCAGGTCGACGGGCACGTGCACCTTCCGCCGACCACTGGCGACAACATCGATGTACTGTGGAGACCTCATGCCCCACGTGTTGAGCAATTCGGCGGTACGTCCACCCGGCCTCCCGCATGCCCACTATACGCCCTCGCTCAAAGTCCGTCAACTGCACATACGCTTCACGTCCACGCTGTCGCGGCATGCTACCAGTGTTAAAGACTGCGATGGAGCTCCGTATGCCACAGCAAACTGGCTGACACTGACGGCGGCGGTGCACAAATGCTGCGCAGCTAGCGCCATTCGACGGCCAACACCGCGGTTCCTGGTGTGTCCGCTGTGCCGTGCGTGTGATCATTGCTTGTACAGCCCTCTCGCAGTGTCCGGAGCAAGTATGGTGGGTCTGACACACCGGTGTCAATGTGTTCTTTTTTCCATTTCCAGGAGTGTATTACTCTATATGTATTCTTTGAGAGTAGACATCTAGCTGAACGTCCTGCACAGTTTGTAACTCGCTTAGTGTTCGCCTTAGGTCTTGAGGATGTGGACCTCTGTGATCATTGGCGCGTCATTCTTCATTCGGTGTTTATGGTGCAAGTTAGGGTTTGTTTCGAACTTTCCTTGAAGGCCGACGATGTGCATTTTGCGATGTGTAAAACATACATCTGATAGGAGGTTGACATCTGCACCTCCCAGACACTCATTTTCTGTCGCCCTCCTGATACACATAGTGAGTCATTGGCAGGTAATATCTTTCATGTCATAATTGTTAACACAAACCTTTCAAATGAGCCTTACTAGACTGAACTTTCGACCTCGCATTCAGGCTGTTTCTTGGGAGATGCATTGCTTACCTTGTCATGACGAATCGTTTATATGAATGTATTTCACGCAATGTCGTTCTAATATGTTGCCAATAGTAACACATTTGTGCAATAGGTTTGCGAAAATAATCCAAATATTTCACTTAAACCCACGTGAAGGTGGAAGATGTGGTGTCACCGCCAGACACCACACTTGCTAGGTGGTAGCCTTTAAATCGGCCGCGGTCCGTTAGTATACGTCGGACCCGCGTCTCGCCACTATCAGTGATTGTAGACCGAGCGCCGCCACACGGCAGGTCTAGAGAGACTTCCTAGCACTCGCCCCAGTTGTACAGCCGACTTTGCTAGCGATGGTCCACTGACAAAATACGCTCCCATTTGCAGAGACTATAGTTAGCATAGCCTTCAGCTACGTCATTTGCTACGACCTAGCAAGGCGCAATTACCAGTTACTATTGATGCTGTAAAACATGTACCGTCAAGAGCGATGTTCACCAATTATGGATTAAAGTTAAGTATTCCAGAAGATACGTACGTTTTTTGCTAGTCTCAATTCCTTGTCCGCCGGCCGCGATGGTCTAGCTGTTCTAGGCGCTCAGTCCGGAACCGCGCGACTGCTACGGTCGCAGGTTCGAATCCTGCCTCGGGCTTGGATGTGTGTGATGACCTTAGGTTAGTTAGCTTTAAGTAGTTCTAAGTTCTAGGGGACTGATGATCACAGAAGTTAAGTCCCATAGTGCTCAGAGCCAATTCCTTGTCCTGTTCCAGACCTCACGCCCGCCTGCGTGAGCTTAAACGCGTGCCTTTCGGCTTCCTCATAGTGGGTTGGCTGTCTTGCCAATCCACAACAGAAGACACCTCCCGGAAAAAGTGACGTGGGGAATAAATTGTCTCAGTGACAAAAAATGGTTCAAATGGCTCTGAGCACTATGGGACTCATCTGCTGTGGTCATAAGTCCCCTAGAACTTAGAACTACTTAAACCTAATTAATCTAAGGACATCACAGACATCCATGCCCGAGGCAGGATTCGAACCTGCGACCGTAGCGGTCGTGCGGTTCCAGACTGTAGCGCCTTTAACCGCTCGGCCACCCCGGCCGACTCAGTGACAAAAGTGGAACATTTTGTTACTGCTTACGTGGGCTGCACACTTGTCTAGATTCTCTCTACAGAGCAGGACAAGTATAGGATTTATAAACAAGAAGTAGAAATGCATCAGTTGTTGTGTTCACAGTTTAAGACCGACAATAGACGTTTTCCTTCAAAGTAGTGTATTTTCAGACAAATACGTTATCACCACCGATTGTCAGTTGAACTGTTCATGAGGAGGGGGGAGAGGTTCTGCAACAAGTTATTCTTGCACGCGAACGACAGTAAGTACTTCACAGATGATGGTTTGCTAGCGCTTGAAATGTCTTGTAGGAAACAGAGCTAACGTAAACTGGAAGACAGGTCTGGCAGCGATATGGACTTGGTGCATGATGTCTGGGCACGACCAGGAAAAAAGGCAAGGTCAGACGGTCGCGAGGTCGCCGTATCTGCGGAACGGCTACGCTGCACTGGGGTGCCAAGTGGGCCCCACGTGACGATAACTGGGTCGGCAAGGCCGCGCGACTCGTACGTTCCGCACGTCCGGGAGTCCAGCCTAAACTATCGTCAGCTAGACATCTCTGTCCAGCGATCTGTCCGCTCTTCTCGTTGTCGTGTTCGCTGCTCGAACTGCCGTCGTGGACTCACTGGATGGACGAAAGAGCGAAGCAGAACTTTGTAACTGCGAGAAGAAAAATGGGATAGGGCTTACGATGAGCTCATTAGCGACAGAGCGCGAGCTCAAAGTGGCTAGAACGTGGAAAGAAATCTCATGTCCGGGCTGTTATGCCGTGGTCGGTTGATGAATTCAGTGTCAATTCCCAACGTTTCGTCCCCGTCTACGGAGGACATCTTCAAGGGGGTCCGTAGCTCCATGGAAGGTCCAACACACCCACTGGCTCGCTACCGACTGCCGCTAAATTCCGTTTCCGCGCACTCCTGCGCCGAGGCGTGACGTCACGTGTTTTGAATACGTCAGTGCAATTGGCCGCTGTCCGCTGCCGTCGATCGCCGTTGCCATCACCCAGTGGTGGACGGGTGGTACACATCTTCTTCAAATGGTTCAAATGGCTCTGAGCACTATGGGATTTAACATCTATGTTCATCAGTCCCCTAGAACTTAGAACTACTTAAACCTAACTAACCTAAAGACATCACACACAACACATCTTCTTCAACACCGACATCCATATACCGTTTTTTTTTTTTTTTTTTTTTTTTTTTTTTTTTTTTTTTTTTTTTTTTTTTTTTGATGCCCTCCTCCTTTCGATTGAAATTATTAGGGTGCTTGGCGATTTCGATTGCCTCCCTGTAGCGCCTTTCGTAATATCCACTTGTGGCCGCTAGTACTTGCGTCCTCGAAACGAATGCCGCTTTACTTCCGAGGGACCGAGCGAGGTGGCGCAGTGGTTAGCACACTGGACTCGCATTCGGGAGGACGACGGTTCAATCCCGTCTCCGGCCATCCTGATTTAGGTTTTCCGTGATTTCCCGAAATCGCTTCAGGCAAATGCCGGGATGGTTCCTTTGAAAGGGCACGGCCGATTTCCTTCCCCATCCTTCCCTCACCCGAGCTTGCGCTCCGTCTCTAATGACCTCGTTGTCGACGGGACGTTAAATACTAATCTCCTCCTCCTCCTTACTTCCGAGGATGTCTCCCGCAGTCGGAGACGAAACGACAGGAGAGTGTTTTATACTTCGACCACGGCCTATCAGCCCGGAAGTTTTAAGGGAGCTGATCGTTTCGTTTCCCCTCTTCTACAATTGCCCTTGTGCTCTTCCAGACGTTTTGAAACAGTTCTTTCAGTGGTTCAAATGGTTCAAATGGCTCTGAGCACTATGGGACTCAACTTCTGACGTCATTAGTCCCCTAGAACTTAGAACTAGTTAAACCTAACTAACCTAAGGACATCACACACATCCATACCCGAAACAGGATTCGAACCTGCGACCGTAGCGGTCTCACGGTTCCAGACTGCAGCGCCTAGAACCGCACGGCCACTCCGGCCGGCTTCTTTCAGTGGTACCCACATAAACATCTCCGCAGCTGCATTGGATCCTGTACAGCTTTTTCCAACGGTTTGCGAGCGTCCTTGGCAGGCTTAAGGTATTCCTGTATCTTCCTGGTGGGCTTGTAAATCACGGTAATATTCCGCTTCGTCAAGATCCTATTCTTTCCGTCACATTTTTAACAAACGGCAGGAAAACCTTAGATTTTGCAGTAGCCTGTACGTCACTATGATTTCTGCGTGGCTGTCTCAACGCACGTTTTATTTCGGTGGACGAATATCCGTTCTTCATTAGTGCATTGTGGAGATGTTCCATCTCAGCGTCGAGCAACTCAGGTTCACAAATATTTCTAGCTCTGTCCACTAACGTCTTGATAACTCCCCGCTTCTGTTGTGGGTGGTGGTTCGAATCCCGGTGCAAATAACAGTCCGTGTGCGTGGGTTTGCGGTATACTGAGTGGCCCAAACTACCATTTTCGTTTCTAAAAACAAGCACATCGAGGAAATGTAATTTGCCGTCTACCTCCTCCTCCATTGTAAACTGTATTCCCGAGTTTATACTATTCGGATATTCGTGGAACTGATGCCGGAGTTGAAAAAGATGTGTACCACCCGTCCACCACTGGGTGATGGCAACGGCGATCGACGGCAGCGGACAGTGGCCAATTGTACTGACGTATTCAAAACACGTGATGTCACGCCTCGGCGCAGGAGCACGCGGAAACGGAATTTAGCGGCAGTCGGTAGCGAGCCAGTGGGTGTGTTGGACCTTCCATCGAGCTACAGACCCCTTTGAAGATGTCCTCCGCAGACGGGGACGAAACGTTGGGAATTGACACAGAATTCATCAACCGACCAAGGCATAACAGCCCGGATAATTATAATGGACACGTCATTTCCAGCCGTGAAAGTCTACATTTTAGGAAATAAATCTGTCATGCACTTTAAAGGGAACCTTCCCGGCATTCGTCTTAAATAAGCCGGGGAAATCACCTAAAATCTAAATCTGGATCGGATGGGGATTTGAATCCCGTCATCAAGAATACGAATCCAGTGTCTTACAACTGCGCCGCGTTCGATGAATTTTTTACGGAGATCCGGTATCGTCTTAAGACAGACCTCAGAGCAAAGAGTAATATGCATCAACTCTGCACTAAGCGTAGGAATAGGGCGCATACAGGATGAAAATTATTGAAACCAACAAACTCCAGGACCGAGCGAGGTGGCGCAGTGGTTAGCACACTGGACTCGCATTCGGGAGGACGACGGTTCAGTCCCACGTCCGGCCATCCTGATTTCCGTGATTTCCCTAAATCGCTCTAGGCAAACGCCGCGATGGTTCCTTTGAAACGGCACGGCCGACCACCCCAAACAACCCAACTCAACCCAACCAACTCCATGAAGTTGCACAGGACACCATTTTTCTCTAAAATCATAATTATCTGTAAGCATTATTTAATCCAATAGAGGGCGTAATCTCTCTCAGCACTCGTGCAATTGTGCATAGAGACGAATCAGACAAATTTAAGAAACGTTCTTCATGATCAATTGTTAATAAATTTCACTTACAGTGTGTGTACACCATGGAACCAGATCATTATCCACTCAAAACGCAGTTTTCGCAGTGATATCTGTAACAGAGACAAATGTATCCTACACTTCCGCCCTCTGTGCTGTTTTCTGATGAAGCAACCGTCAAGCGTGACGGGGTCTTCAACATCCACAATTCGCATGTTTCGCATGAGGTTAATCCACATGCTACATTTACTTGCGCTCGTCAGCTGCCGTTCTACGTGGAGTGTGGGCAGAGGTTGGTGAATGTTTAACTGGGCCATATCTCTTGCTTAGGTAACTAAATAACAGGTATTATTACCATTTCATCGCCAGAGCATTGCCAGAGTTGCTAGAGGACGTACCACACGCCACAAGTATGGTTCCAGCATGACGGGACGTCGGCACATTTCGGTAGCCCTGTGCGTCTATTCTTGAACCGACGGTTTACAGAAAAATGGGTTGAATCGGGAGAGAATTTGGTACCGGGATGCTGGATAGTAACATCAGCAGTAGCAATTAAGGAGACTCCTGCAATCTTTGACAGTGTTGGACAGAACATGCTGTAGCCTCTGTTTGGAACGCAGTGGAGACATTTTTGAACCTCTCCTATAACTGAAGTAATTGTGTTGTGTTAATTTTGTTGTCTCACTGTAACAGAGAATTAAAATTACTTGTTTTACTTTTTATCTTCACAGGGAAAGTGTTTTCATTGCCCCTCCCAGAGTTTGTTTTTTTAAATTAATTGTTAGTCCCTCCACCAGTTTAAAAAATCCTCACAGGAAAGTATGACATTAGAGAAAAATATTTATTTCGGTGTCCACTACAACCTCGTAGAATTTCATCCTCTGTATTATACGAAGCCTTCCAAAGATGTAATACAGTTTGTTTTTGCATATCTGGTGTGTTAATATACGTAGAAGCAGAAACAGCATATGCAACTCTGGAGTGATAGCCACATCTGAAAATACGTTGTTTGTATGTAACAAATACAGTCTATTTAGACACTGAATGGAAATAAGATCTGATGTGCTTATCTTACAGTTGCAATGGGAAGTGTGGCAGCAGCTTCAATTGTTGAGTAACGGACGAACATTGATAAAACTGCGAAAGCTGCGCCGCCCCCACTTCAACCATTAAAATAAATCAAAGTTTGTCTTTTTGCTGGCAGCTACTGAATTTTAGTATGAAGTATGATAAAACCAGATTTTACTTTCCACTTCGTTGCTCTGAGCGAAGCAAAGTCATTCATGTCACATCTGGGAATTGTATGGCATTTTGTCGCCAAGATAGCAGAATTTGACGGTCTGCTTCACCTACAGACCCTACTCCAAATTATTCAGCTTTTTATCATCTTTCATTTTGAAACTGCGTTGAAAAAACGCTGCAGTCACCAGAATTGTCATAATTATCCTCAAAGTAGTTTCGCGTTTTGGACAACCTTCTCGTAATCCATAATTCACAAAAAAGAAAAAGTCAGTGCTCTTTATTAGATCATACTACTGGAATTTGGTAGGTAGCCTCTAATTCGTTAATTAACTCAGATGTATCGATATTTCTGGTTCATTGGACGCCAAGGACTGCTCTACGTTCTTCAAAATAGGATACAGTTCTCTTACTTACGGCGTTCCCGACAGGAAATTAGTGTGTTACACCTATATGTGAGGTGCTTTTCCCATTTCACTTACTATTCTACCAAATACTTCGGAGCACTATAGCTTTAACAGTTTCGCCTTAGTTCTCGTCTGTTAGAAACCGGCAAAATTCTGAAGTCTTCATTTGTATTGTATATGTATTTACTTCAGCAGCCGCTTGCCAAACATTGTTATTATTATGTTGTAGTCTGCCACGTGGCAGGTCCGTGTCTTCATACGGAGGATTTGTGACGCTAGTGTTTCTTGTCTCCAGCTTCTTCCTTTATTCTGCTGTATCTCTTTCCGTTATTCATGTCGATCGGATGTTGTATTCTTCTTCTTCCTCTTCCTGTAGTTCCTTTGACCTTCCCTTCGGTGACGTCGTGTATGAGCCTCTCGTGTCTAAGTGTGTGTCCGATCCGGTTAGTCTCCCTTTAAAGAATTATGTTTAGAATTGTTTCCCTCTCCCTATTCTTCTCATTATATCGTCGTTTGTCACACGATCTGTCCACCTAGTCTGCTCTATTCTTCCTCAGCACCACATTTCAGAACGTTCCAGGTATTTTCTCTCCATTTCTCAAGTGGTCCACGGCTGTGCTCTGTAAAGTGATATGTTCCAGATGTAGCACTTTAACAGTTCCTTCCTTAACTCCAACTCAACTTTCTGGTCTTGTCGAATGTCGCTTTCGACATTGCCGTTCTTGCTCGAATTTCATTTGTGCTGTAGGCATCCTTTTTCATCTAGCTTCCCAAGTATTTAAATTACAGCACATACTCCAGTTCTCGATTGTCAATAGTAATCCTCGAACGTTTCTCCCGTTTTGATAGCGGCATCACTTTTGTTTTTTCGGTGTTGATTTCTACGCCATATTTTCATCTAGTTTCCCTCAACCGCTTTACCATTTGTTGCTGTTGTCTTTCGATTTTTTGGGAGCTTGATGGTGTTAAGACGTGCTCCTGTCCTGTAGTTTCCGCATCCTTTCGAAGCTTCTCTCGCCAGCCATTCTCCATACCTTTCGAACAGTCACGGTGATAGTCAAGATCCTTGTCTAACTCCTCTTCCTATTTCCACGCCGTTTGTTTCTTCGCACCTTTACTCTTTGTCCTAGGAACAAATTCGGAATTAGTCTCCGGTCTCTCCAGTTCATTACTGTCTCTTTAAGCATATTCGTCAATTTTGTTCTGTTGGCTCTGTCGACGATCCTCTGCTAGTCTATAAAACAAGCGCAAACTTCTTCGTTAACTGCCAAGACTATCTCCGGTAAAATCCTCATCATTCCAGCGGGGTCTCTGGTTCCTGTTCCTTTCCTAAAGCCATCTGTTCCTCTCCCGTTATTTCTTTAATTTTGTGATGCGTCTTCCTGTTTAGTATTCTTCCAATGATCTTCACTACATGTGAGATCAGACTAACAGTTCTGCAATCAACCATTGATATCCCATAATTGGGAAACGGAACACACTGTTGTTGAACATGAGCTAGCTATGTAGGCGGGAGCTGTATGAACCAATCGCACTGTTGACGCTTGATGTATGTGACACCTATTCGATGGTAGTCATTTCTTTATGATGCTACTCGGACGAAACGTCACTTTGATAGCAGCGTGCATTTACAACCTCAAGCTGGTGAAGAGGCTTGTTCTAGTCGGAAGAAAAAGGAACACTAGGGTTAAGAGAACACACATACCTTTCCCAGTTGGTTCTTAAATTCTCTTTCTTGTCAGATTTTACGACCCACGTGCGCTTGTGCCCTTGGCGGTTCCTATCTAGCCATGATATTGGCACACCCCTCGACTGAATTGAAGTTCATCTTTTAAAAAAATGTTGATTACTTATATCAGTTTCTACAAAAATCAAAAAATAATCAGTTAAAATATTTTCCAGTTAAAATCTTCATAGCATTACAAGTTGCAGTTTGCTCTTTTGTGACACCATTTATTTTGGGTAACTGGTTGCTGACTTAGTTTTGTAGGATTTTTAATTGTATATACCTGGATAATTGAAAGGAAAATGTTATTTAAGTTTTTTGCGTTCCGAATCCCGCCATTCGCCTTATGGCTGAGGGAAACAGCCTCTATCGAAACAGCCTTAGCTGGCATTGGCTACCGGTTGTTCTGGCTTTTTTTTCCGTCAGTATTTTCACTGGTTTAATGTGGCTTGCCACAAATTCCTCTCCTGTGCCAACTTTTTCATCTCAGAGTAGCATTTGAAACCTGTGTCGTCAACTATTTGCTGGATGTATTCCGATCTCTGTCTTCCTCTCAGTTTTTATCCTCTGCATTTCCGTCTACTACCATGGAAGTTATTCTGTGATGTCTTAAAAGATGTTCTACTATCCTGTCCCTTCTTCTAGTCAGTGTTTTCCACGTACGAGTATTGCTTTCCTCGCCAACTCTGCGGAATACCTCCTCACTGCATATCTTATCAGTCCACCCAAGTTTCAACATTCTTCTGTAACACCTCGTCTCCAATGTTTCAATTATCTTCTGTTCCTGTTCTCCCACAGTCCATGTTCCACTACCATACAATTCTGTGCTTCATACGTACATCCTCAGAAATTCCTTCCTAAAATTAAGGGCTATGTTTGGTCCTGGTAGGTTTCTCGCGGTTAGTAATGCCCCTCTTGCTTTTTATACCCTTGCTCTCGGTCATGGATTATTTTGCTGCCTGGGCAGCAGAATTTCTTAACTTTATCTACTTCGTGACCATCAATCCTGATGTTAAGTTTCTCATTTGCGCTACTTCTCACTACTTTTGTCTTATTCGATTTACTCTCAATCCATATTCTGTACTCATTAAACTGTTCATTCCATTCAGCAGTGATGTAATTCTTCTTCACTTTCAGTCAGGATAGTGAAGTCATCAGTGAGTCTTATCATTGATATCCTTTCACCCTGAATTTTAATTCCATTCTTGAAACTTTCTCTTATTTCCTTCATTACTTCTTCGATGTATCGAATGAACAGTAGGGGGGAAATCTGTATCCATGTCTTACACCCGTTTTAATCCCAGAAATTCATCCTTGGTCTTCCACTATTATTGTTCCCTTTTGGTTCTTGTAAATATTGAATATTACTACCAGTCTTTCCGCGTAGTATGCCCTATTTTTCTCAGAATTTAAAACATCTTGCACCATTTGATATTTTCGAACCCTTTTCCTAGGCCGAAAGATCCTAAAAACGTGTCTTTATTTACCTTTAGGGTCGCTTCCATTTTCACCTGTAACGTGAGACTATCTGGTGCCGTTACCTTTCCTAAGGCCAAACTGATCGTCATCTAACATATCTTTATTTTTCTTTTCCTTCTTCTGTATTCTTATCAGCATCTTGGATACTTGGGCTGTTGAGCTGATTATGCTATAGTTCTCGCACTTGCCAGCTATCGCAGTCTTCGATATTTTGTGGATGATGTTATTCCGAATGTCAGACGTATCGCCAGATTCGTACATTCTGCTCAATTGAACAACCGTTTTGCTGCAACTTCCTCCAATGATTTTAGAAATTCTGATGGAATGTTAAATTTCGCTTCTGTGTGTGTGAAATCTTATGGGACGTAACTGTAAGGTCACCAGTCCCTAAGCTTACACACAACTTAACCTAAATTATCCTAAGGACAAACACACACACCCATGCCCGAGGGAGGACTCGAACCTCCGCCGGGACCAGCCGCACAATCCATGACAAATTTCCCTTCTGCCTAATTTGATCTTAAGCGTTCCAAAGCAGTTTTACATCCCGATTCCAATACTGGACCCCTGTCTCTGCTAGATCGACTCCGGTTTCTCCTTCCATCACGTCATCTAACAAGTCTTCCTCTTCACAGAGACCTTCATTGTACTGTTTCCGCCTATCTGCTCTCTCCTCTGTATTTAGCAGTGGAATTACCACCTCTGCTTTTAATTTCACAAAATATTGTTTTGACTTTTCTGTATGCTACTTCAATCCTTACGGCAATCATTACTCTGCGAAGGAATGGGGTGCGAAAAACATTGGTGTACAGGGCGCGCATCATTTCTGACTCAGAGAGTCTGTCCCATCAGCTGGGACACCTCAAAACTGTATTCCGGAAAGGCCTTCCGGGGTGGCCGAGCGGTTCTAAGCGCTTCAGTCTGGAAACGCGCGACCGCTACGTTCGCAGGTTCGAATCCTGCCTCGGGCATGGATGTGTGTGATGTCCTTAGGTTAGTTCGGTTTAAGTAGTTCTAAGTTCTAGGGGACTGATGACCACAGATGTTAAGTCCCATAGTGCTCAGAGCCATTTTTATTCCGGAAAAACGGGTACTTGGAATGGCAGTTCAGACGCGCTCTCCGCCCCACCTCTACAGTACAGCGCGTGGAGACGGAAGAAGTCACGGAGGAAGAGATAGCCACTTCCTATATACCGCATACTGCCCCACTATCGGGGAAAATAGGGTTCAACTGCATCGCTCAGTCACCTTCTCCAAGTCCTTTACAGTAGCGGGAACCCGACTCTGCAATAACCTCCCTCGTTATGTTAGAGAACTTAAAAACATGACCGGCTTCAAAAAACAGTTAATGACGTATCTACTTAAGCAACAGTAATGCCATCCTCTGTACATGAGTGCACTCCACCTCACTACTTCCCTCTTTCCCCCTCCTTAAATCTCCCTTCCCCAAAACTCGCTATACTAGTAAACATCTACTTTACTCACCAAGATATTGATGTGCATCTGCACAAACCTTCATTACTATTGCCAATCTTTCTCATGTTTGTCATTATTATTTGATTTTTTTTACTGTTATTATTATTGCTTTCACCACAATCTGTATGTACAGCACCTGATGTAAAAATACTGCCAGCATTTACTTTATTAGGTCTTAGTCATGTTTATCATTATTATTTGATTTTTTGTTTTACTGTTATTATTATTGCTTTTATCTTAATCTGTATGTATAGCACCTGTTGTAAAAATACTTCCGCATTTACTTTATTATTTATATTCATTTTGTCACTGGAGTAAGCTAATTTTCTCATTTAAACTATGTTCATGATGTAACTCTGATGTGTGAAATGCTGCGTGTGTGGAACACTGGTCCGATGTAAGAGAGGGCCTGATGGCCCTAATCTGATCAGGTTAAATATCATCATCATCATCATCATCATCATCATCATTTAAGACTGATTATGCCTTTCAGCGTTCAGTCTGGAGCATAGCCCCCCTTATACAGTTCCTCCATGATCCCCTATTCAGTGCTAACATTGGTGCCTCTTCTGATGTGAACCCTATTACTTGAAAATCATTCTTAACCGAATCCAGGTACCTTCTCCTCGGTCTGCCCCGACTCCTCCTACCCTCTACTGCTGAATCCATGAGTCTCTTGGGTAATCTTGCTTCTCCCATGCGTGTAACATGACCCCACCATCTAAGCCTGTTCGCCCTGACTGCTACATCTATAGAGTTCATTCCCAGTTTTTCTTTGATTTCATCATTGTGGACACCCTCCTGCCATTGTTCCCATCTACTAGTACCTGCAATCATCCTAGCTACTTTCATATCCGTAACCTCAACCTTGTTGATAAGGTAACCTGAATCCACCCAGCTTTCGCTCCCATACAACAAAGTTGGTCGAAAGATTGAACGGTGCACAGATAACTTAGTCTTGGTACTGACTTCCTTCTTGCAGAAGAGAGTAGATCGTAGCTGAGCGCTCACTGCATTAGCTTTGCTACACCTCGCTTCCAGTTCTTTCACTATGTTGCCATCCTGTGAGAATATGCATCCTAAGTACTTGAAACCGTCCACCTGTTCTAACTTTGTTCCTCCTATTTGGCACTCAATCTGTTTATATTTCTTTCCCACTGACATTACTTTCGTTTTGGAGATGCTAATCTTCATACCATAGTCCTTACATTTCTGATCTAGCTCTGAAATATTACTTTGCAAACTTTCAACCGAATCTGCCATCACAACTAAGTCATCCGCATACGCAAGACTGCTTATTTTGTGTTCACATATCTTGATCTCACCCAGCCAGTCTATTGTTTTCAACATATGATCCATAAATAATATGAACAACAGTGGAGACAGGTTGCAGCCTTGTCTTACCCCTGAAACTACTCTGAACCATGAACTCAATTTACCGTCAACTCTAACTGCTGCCTGACTATCCATGTAAAGACCTTTAATTGCTTGCAAAAGTTTGCCTCCTATTCCATAATCTTGTAGAACTGACAATAACTTCCTCCTAGGAATCCGGTCATATGCCTTTTCTAGATCTATAAAGCATAGATACAATTCCCTGTTCCACTCATAACACTTCTCCATTATTTGCCGTAAGCTAAAGATCTGGTCCTGACAACCTCTAAGAGGCCTAAACCCACACTGATTTTCATCCAGTTGGTCCTCAACTATTACTCGCACTTTCCTTTCAACAATACCTGAGAAGATTTTACCCACAACGCTGATTAAAGAGATACCTCTGTAGTTGTTACAATCTTTTCTGTTTCCGTGTTTAAAGATTGGTGTGATTACTGCTTTTGTCCAGTCTGATGGAACCTGTCCCGACTCCCAGGCCATTTCAATTATTCTGTGTAGCCATTTAAGACTTGACGTTCCACTGTATTTGATGAGTTCCGACTTAATTTCATCCACCCCAGCCGCTTTATTGCACTGCAATCTATTGACCATTTTTTCCACTTCCTCAAATGTGATCCTATTTCCATCATCATTCCTGTCCCATTCTACCTCGAAATCTAAAACATTACTGATCGCATTTTCACCTACATTGAGCAACTCTTCAAAATATTCCCTCCACCTGCCCAAGGCATCCACAGGATTCACCAGCAGTTTTCCTGACCTGTCCAAAATACTTGTCATTTCCTTCTTACCTCCCTTTCGAAGACTGCTAATTACACTCCAGAATGGTTTTCCAGCAGCTTGACCCATAGTCTCCAACCTGTTTCCAAAGTCTTCCCACGATTTCTTCTTGAATGCTGCAATTATCTGTTTGGCTTTGTTTCTTTTTGCAACATAACTTTCTCTGTCTACCTGGATTCTGGTATGTATCCATTTTTGATACGCCTTCTTTTTCCTTTTACAGGCTGCCTTGACTGTATCATTCCACCAATCTGTTTGCTTCTTCCTACTTTTACACACTACTGTTCCAAGACATTCTTTAGCCACTTCTAGTACTGTGTCCCTGTACCTTGTCCATTCCTTTTCCAATGACTGTAATTGACTACATTCAACTAACTGGTACCTTTCTGAGATCGCTGTTATGTACTTGTGCCTGATTCCCTTATCCTGAAGTTTCTCCACTCTTATCCTCCTACATATGGACCTGACCTCCTGCACTTTCGGCCTCACAATCCCAATTTCACTGCAGATTAAATAATGATCAGTGTCATCAAAGAATCCCCTGAATGCGCGTGTGTCCCTCACAGCCCTCCTGAATTCCTGATCTGTTATTATATAGTCAATGACAGATCTGGTTCCCTTGCCTTCCCAAGTATACCGGTGAATGTTCTTATGTTCAAAAAAGGAGTTTGTGATTACTAAGCCTATACTGGCACAGAAATCCAAGAGTTGTTTCCCGTTCCTGTTGGCCTCCATATCCTCTCCAAATTTACCCATAACCTTTTCATACCCTTCTGTTCGATTTCCAATCCTGGCGTTAAAAGCACCCATGAGCAGAACACTGTCCTTGTCCTTTACTCTAACAACTACATCACTGAGTGCCTCATAAAAACTATCAATCTTATCTTGATCTGTCCCTTCACAATGCGAATATACTGACACAATCCTAATTTTCTTGCTAGACACTGTCAAATCTATCCACATCAGTCGTTCGTTTACATACCTTATTGCAACTACGCTGGGCAGGTTAAATAAAATAAAATAAATAATATTGAGGAGATAGAGTACGAACTGCCTTTTGCCAACCCAATAAAACATGACCATTACTGGGAAGTGTCAAAGACGATCTCAGTTTGCGGAAGGCAGCCATATAGTGTCAGTGTGGGAAGACTTATATTGGACAGAGAGTGTGCACCATCCAAGATCGTTGCCGAGAACATCAGAGGCACACTCGGCTTAAGTACCTCAACAAGTCGGCGGTCGCAGAGCACTGTTTGTCCGAAAATCACGAAAGGGACTACCAACATTCCATGGTCTTGGCACAAACATTTAAATACTGGGACAGCGTCATTAGAGAGGCTATCTAAATTCGTACCAGGGACGAATTCATCAATCGAGATTGCGGCTATAACCTGAGCAAGGCATGGCAACCAGCACTGAGTCTAATTAAAAAGACGGTCAGCAAAGAAAACGGACAGGCGCCCAGGGCGGACGAGTCAGTTACACCGACGCCAGCACAGACGCCGACGCCGACGCCAGCGTCTCAGCGACTGCCGACGCGCGTCCGCGGGGGAGGACCTCGGAGAGAACGCATAGCGGGGGGAGGGGATTTAAGACGGACGCCCGCCCTCAGGGGCTCAGTTCACAGCGCACCTGACGATGGTGACATGTCTGATCGTCGAAATATTGTGCCCGTTGGACACTATGGACCGGCAGTACACCCATGGACTCTTCGAGCAAGAAATATGCCAGGAGAAACTGAAGAATCACAATTTTTTAAAAATTCTGTTCAAGATGGAAAACTTAAAAATCTCGGAGATTTAGTGAATTTTGTCTTCTTCTGTAGGAATTGACTGAAGTACTGTTGCTGAATAAGTTATTTCTTTATTGGGCTTTTACATCATTTCAACTAATTGTAGATGTTCTTCATCTGTTGTCAGTCTCATTGATTTTTTCGTTTTCCAGAGAACTCTGTTGTAGTGAATTCAATACTACTTCGAGAATAATGAAGGGAGGAAATTTTGGAAAATTAAACGTTATAGGATCTTGCTGCAAGAGTGATTTTGTTAAGTCCATTGTAACGCAGTCTGTTCCGTCCGTGATTTTTACTTTTGATCCAAATGAATTTTTTTGTTTTTGTTGTAAGTATTTCGTAAAGTCATAGAACAGATTTCGAGCTAGTCGAAGCATCCTTCGGTCAGCAGATAGAATTTTTTCGTTTGGTTAAATGACATAATCCATTCTTGAGATCCGTATTCCAGATTTCGGTGTACAAATATTTTGTCTGTAAGGAGAACAACTGTTGATTCCATTCCACGTATTCGGTATTCCAGGAAATGAACTAAGTCAGCTTCAGCTCGTCTAATCTTTTCAGGTGTGTTTTTATGCCAATTCAGGAATTCATCTAGATAGATTCCGAGATGATTAACGCTTGGTTGTGGAGTAATTTCTTGTCCCCAAAGTCTAATGTTGTTTGTGGTGGTTCTGTTGTTGGCAGTCGGCAAGATTTCTCTCTGAACAGAATATGTTGACTTTTGGTTGGATTCGGTCGGATCCTCCATTTAGTGTGGCAGGCTTGAAGTTTGGTAATGCAGCTGTCAGCCTTTTCATTGATCGCATTGCAGGACAGCAATGCACAACCAGTCATCGCATTGTTATCATCCTCACATGAAACTGTGGATGCAAGAAACAGCTTCACTTGTAAGAAATCATAACGGAATGCAGAAAAACGCGTTCTACATTCACCGGTGTATTCAGTGTTCTAGAATGGTGAGAAGTGATGGAGAAAGGTAGGGGGGAGGGATTGGGAGATGTAGGCATGGTGAGAGACCTAGGGTCGACTTCAGTAAGAGGGTTCTGGTGAAGTAAGAAATAGTAGGTATGCGAACATGAAGAGACTCACACGATAGAGTAGCGCAGAGAGCTATACTGATCCAGTCTTCGATCTAAAAGTACAAAATTAAAAAAAAAGAGAGAAAACTCTGCTTCACTGCTTCTGTCTGAAAATAGTTAATTTCTTTTTCATATGACTGGGCCGCCGCAGTTTCCTCCGCCGTGCCAACCGCTTCATATAACCTGTTCACCATACATCCTCCATTACTTGGTGGTTATATTGCAGTGTCTGCCTTCTCCCTCAGTTTTTGCCCTTCGTGAATCTTTTTAGCATCATCTTGAACATCCCTCTGCAAATCACATCTCAAACGCTTCGATTCTTCCCTTTTACAGTTCCCTACAGCCCATCATTCACTTGCGTACAAAGCTATGTCCCTGACACGTATTCTCATGATCAATGTCCTCAAATTAACGCCTATATTGGTCACTAGTTGATTCTTTTTAGCGAGGAATAACCTCTTTGACCGTGCTTCTCCGTTTTTCATATTCCCCTTGCTACGTATGGCTAATTTTATTTCTCCTCTGTACTTTCATCTTTATTGGGTTTACTCACAATCTGTAGTCCGAGCTAAGTAGGCTGTTCAGTTCATTCAACAGGTTCTGTAACTATTCTTCCTCACTTTTAGAGAGGATAGCAATGTCATCAAAGAATCTTATTACGGATTTCCTTTCAACTTGAATGCTAAATATCCCTGAACCTCTCATTTTCGTCATGGCCTTGTCGATGTACAGGATGAACAGTAGGAGAGAAAAACTGCATCCCCGCATTAAGCTTTTATTAATTTGTGTACTTCGTTCTTGGTGTCCCATTCTTATTTTTCTACTACCTGCAGTGCCCAGGATGTTTGATATCCGCCACACAAAGTGATTGGCTCCTCTGCCTTATTGGTACCCATAGCGAATGCAAGTCGCGTGGAAAACAGCAATGGCGTTAAATGGAAGGGCGTGTTTAAATCACGGCGTATCGGCGGAATTCTAGGAATGTATACATCTTAATCTGCGGCATACCCCGTGATGATGGCGTCCGCTATTATGTTCGGCCATAAGTTCTTCACGGCCAGCCTTTTTCTGTTTCATATGTAACGACGACAACTAATCAATAAACAAAAGTTTTCAATCACGTTTCTGTCAATTTGTCGAGCTTTTGGTCGTCCTACGATATACTGACGCTTGATAGTATTATCTCCAAGAGGGGTATGGCCGCTGTAATTTACACTCCTGGAAATTGAAATAAGAACACCGTGAATTCATTGTCTCAGGAAGGGGAAACTTTATTGACACATTCCTGGGGTCAGATATATCACATGATCACACTGACAGAACCACAGGCACATAGACACAGGCAACAGAGCATGCACAATGTCGGCACTAGTACAGTGTATATCCACCTTTCGCAGCAATGCAGGCTGCTATTCTCCCATGGAGACGATCGTAGAGATGCTGGATGTAGTCCTGTGGAACGGCTTGCCATGCCATTTCCACCTGGCGCCTCAGTTGGACCAGCGTTCGTGCTGGACGTGCAGACCGCGTGAGACGACGCTTCATCCAGTCCCAAACATGCTCAATGGGGGACAGATCCGGAGATCTTGCTGGCCAGGGTAGTTGACTTACACCGTCTAGAGCACGTTGGGTGGCACGGGATACATGCGGACGTGCATTGTCCTGTTGGAACAGCAAGTTCCCTTGCCGGTCTAGGAATGGTAGAACGAGGGTTCGATGACGGTTTGGATGTACCGTGCACTATTCAGTGTCCCCTCGACGATCACCAGTGGTGTACGGCCAGTGTAGGAGATCGCTCCCCACACCATGATGCCGGGTGTTGGCCCTGTGTGCCTCGGTCGTATGCAGTCCTGATTGTGGCGCTCACCTGCACGGCGCCAAACACGCATACGACCATCATTGGCACCAAGGCAGAAGCGACTCTCATCGCTGAAGACGACACGTCTCCATTCGTCCTTCCATTCAAGCCTGTCGCGACACCACTGGAGGCGGGCTGCACGATGTTGGGGACTGAGCGGAAGACGGCCTAACGGTGTGCGGGACCGTATCCCAGCTTCATGGAGACGGTCGCGAATGGTCCACGCCGATACCCCAGGAGCAACAGTGTCCCTAATTTGCTGGGAAGTGGCGGTGCGGTCCCCTACGGCACTGCGTAGGATCCTACGGTCTTGGCGTGCATCCGTGCGTCGCTGCGGTCCGGTCCCAGGTCGACGGGCACGTGCACCTTACGCCGACCACTGGCGACAACATCGATGTACAGTGGAGACCTCACGCCCCACGTGTTGAGCAATTCGGCAATACGTCCACCCGGCCTCCCGCATGCCCACTATACGCCCTCGCTCAAAGTCCGTCAACTGCACATACGGTTCACGTCCACGCTGTCGCGGCATGCTACCAGTGTTAAAGACTGCGATGGAGCTCCGTATGCCACAGCAAACTGGCTGACACTGACGGCGGCGGTGCACAAATGCTGCGCAGCTAGCGCCATTCGACGGCCAACACCGCGGTTCCTAGTGTGTCCGCTGTGCCGTGCGTGTGATCATTGCTTGTACAGCCCTCTCGCAGTGTCCGGAGCAAGTATGGTGGGTCTGACACACCGGTGTCAATGTGTTCTTTTTTCCATTTCCAGGAGTGTATTTTCGCGACAGAAATTACATTCAGTTTATCACGATATGTTTCGTTTGTTAGGAATTTAATTTTTCAATAATTTTCTTCATTGTTTCATCTGAACGTAGAAATTTGAAATAAATCGACCATGGACCAAGAACTTCGAAGTAAGTCGGTCAAGTGCTTTTCGAGATGTTTGGTAACAACGTTTCTCCCTTAAATTGTGCACATTAAAAAAATATACAGCCTATGTCCGCCCAAATGTTCATTAGGAGATAGTGTGGATATCTGTAGTAAAAAGCCAATAAATTTTAGAGTTTTTGGAAACAACTTACTCTTTATAAATTACATACACAAATGTTTCAAGGCAGCTTACGAAATCTTATTTCGACAGTGATCTTTCTCTTGTCTTGAGGGGTAAAGTGTGCAAAATTTTATCCAATATCGGAATCAAACTGTAGATTGGTTTGAATTACAAACAAACAAACGGACGCTCTTCTTTATAAACACAGATATCGGTATTAGTTCATACTGTATGGTACCCGACTTTCCGTACTTTTGCAGAGAAAAAAGATCATATTTTAAACGTCTAATTCATATGGCGCAAAGAATGTGTGTGTACATCAAATGTGATAATTGAGCGTTCTTGATATGGTACTATATCTGGATTTAATAGGTCAGGCTACAGATACATACTGGTTTTTATTTATGCATTTGTTGATGTATTCAACGATTTGTGCGCAGAAAAAATTTTACACACGTACAGTGATAGAGGAAATAATACGCAGACCTGAAGGAGCAGGAGGAATAAAAAATGATTTAATAATGAAAACAAAAATGAAAGTCTACATTGTGAGGAAAATGTACTTTGAGAAAGTAATTACAACTGCTAATTGGAAACTCAAAATATAATGCGCTCTCAACAATTCTGTAGTAATGCTTATGGGATTTTCCGCGAAGTCGTCTCCGTATATAACAATATTCTCAGCACAAAATAAACCTCATTTAATTTCACGGCACGGGAATGCGTCGTGACAATAACTACGCAATATGAAATACGTCACTGAGAAAGTTCTCATAAGCCTTATGCAAAGCAAATGAATGTGCAGACCAGAGGCCAAGCTAGTCCGCGTTTCACAACGGGAAAACTGCGAACAACGGGGGCTTCGCTCTCACAGAAACTGGAAATGCGTTGCACGCCCCAGCCGACAGCAGAAATGGAATAAGGGATGATGGGAAGTCAGAGAACCGCAGCGGATCTGTTGCGCAAAATGTTCACAGGCGAGTTACGAAAAATAGGCGTGGCGCTGTGGCGTTTCCATGCGACGCCTACCTCGTCGTAGTTATCGTTCGTGACAGATGAATTTTGGGCGTTGTTTTCTAGTTGGTAGCGTTACCCTAACATTAATCATCTCTACGAGTGGCAGGTAAGCGATTATCTACGTTGCAGGCTAACATAAGCATTCAGAGGCACACTCAGATCTCCTTGATCATGCATCAAAAGTACCCATTTGAACATTCTTGAAACCGTACAAGATGTTGAAACATAGGTGACAACATATGGACGTTGGGGGTCTGGCCGTCAGTTGTGCTCGGGAAATCAAGGTAAGCGGGAAATCAAGGTTCCAGTCCCTGTCCGACACAAATTTTCATTGTCTCCATTCCATTATACAGCTGATGGTCATCCATATTCGCAACTGCGAATATATTTAATGTATAAGTTCCATAAAAGTTGAAGTACAATACAAAACTTACTGCCAATATCTTCTAAACAAAATACTGTTGAAAACAGTTAATTAGCGAACTTCTGAAACTGAATGCAACCAGTCCTGTATAAGGGGCAGTCAAATGGAAACGAGACAGATGGTACAAATTTAAGTAAACTGCCAACACCGCAACACTAACGGCTGCGTTTTGGAATAGTGCCGTGAACGTGAAGCATAGATCTATGATGTGTAGCGTCGCATTGCCTTCTATGATGAATGAGTGCTCCACTAATCTGGATGGTCTCGCGGTAGCGTTCTCGATTCCCGAGCACGGGGTCCCGGGTTCGATTCCCGGCGGGGTCTGGGATTTTCACCTGCCTCGAGATGACTGGGTGTTGTTGTGTCGTCTTCCTCATCATCATTCATCCCCATTACGGTCGGAGAAAGGCAACGGCAAACCACCTCCATTATTACCTTGCCTAGTACGGCGGTACAAGTCTCCCGCATTGTTCCCCTACGCTCTGTAAAGAAGCATGGGACTTCATTTTCAGAATCTGGATGACTACATTCGGTAAGTGCAGTGGCGACCTGGGGAGAGGTCGCAGTTTTCAAACGCTTTCGACAGACACAGCGGTGTTAACTCCTAACGTCATGAAGTGGGGAGTCACCCGTTATGACTCCAGATGACGGTTGGGGTTGGTAGTGATGGAGGGAAATCTGACTGCACAACGGTACGTCACGGCCATCCTTCGTTCTCACGTACTACCCCTTATGTGACAGTATCGTGATGCCATTCTTCAACATGGCAATGCTCGTTCACACATGGCATGTGTCTCTATACACCATCGGCGTGATGGTGCTTCTGTGGTCAGCAATATCGTCACACCAGTCTGTGTCTAGAAGCAGTTCGAATGTAAACTCCATCCCATTGCCAGTATCCAGCGCATCAAGTACTGTTGACAATAGCTGTGGGCCAGATTATCTCGGTATAGGATATAACAGTTTATGACATCTTCCCCAGCAATGCATGCATCCAGGCCAGAGTGGAAGCAACACCATATTCAACCTGACAAATTGAATTCAATTTTGTAACCATGAAAGTAGTAGAAATAAGAACAGTGAGAAACTTAACATCAGGATTGATGCTCACAAAATAGATGAGGTTAAGGAATTCTGGTACCCAGGCAGTAGAATAACCAATGACGGACGGAGCAAGGAGGTCATCAAAAGCAAACTAGCACTGCCGATAAGGGCATTCCTGGACAAGAGAAGTCTACTAATATCAAATATTGGCCTTAATTTGAGGAAGAAATTTCTGAGAATATATGTCTGGAGTACAGCGTTGTATGGTAGTGAAACATCGACCGTGGGAAAACCGCAACAGAACAGAATCGAAGCATTTGAGATGTGGTGCTACAGACGAATGTTGAAAATTAGGTGGACTGATAAGTAAGGAATGAGAAGGTTCTGCACAGAATAGGAAAGGAATATGTGGAAAACACTGATAAGGAGAAGGGATAAGATGATAGGACATCTGTTAAGACATCGAGGAATGACTTCCATGGTACTAGAAGGAGCTGTTGAGGGCAGAAACTATAGAGGAATACAGAGATTGGAATACATCCGCAAATAATTGAGGCCGTTTGTTGAAAGTGCTACTCTGAGATGAAGAGGTTAGCACGGGAGAGGAATTCGTGGCAGGCCGCATCAAACCAGTCAGAAAACGAAAATCGAAATCACTGCAACAACATCACAAACTCTCTCAGTCCGTGAAGTTTCATTTCAATTCCTCCTCCCCTTCTGGATAATTCATTTTTTCTTGTCAGGAAATGTATAAACACTGTTCAAAAAGAAAGTTTTGTGCCACCTACATGTATACCAACGTGTGAGAGCTTATATTCAAGAGGAGCAGGATTGAAAGAATAAGTGTTAGAAGACTAGAAAGAATTGCTTTATTCCAGAATGAGATTTCCACTCTGCAGCGGAGTGTGCGCTGATATGAAATTTCCCGTTGCTTTAGTGTAAAACCAAAACATAACAGCAACCAAAATAGAAGTATTGTATTAGGAAGTACATATCTTTTCAAATCTGTGACGTCGGACGCGGTGGCCGTGCAGTTCTAGGCGCTGCAGTACGGAACCGCGGGACTGCTACGGTCGCAGGTTCGAATCCTGCCTCGGCCATGGTTGTGTGTGATGTCCTTAGGTTAGTTACGTTTCAGTAGTTCTAAGTTCTAGGGGACTGATGACCTAAGATGTTAAGTCCCATAGTGCTCAGAGCCATTTGAACAATTTTTGAAATCTGTGACATTAAAAACTGCAGCTGGTTATCTTTTACACAGTTCATTCACATAAACGTGATCATCTGTTAAAAGTCTGAATGACAGCCTTTTACGCCACAGACCGCTGCGTCACGTGTAGGAAGAGAGTCAGTAAGGTTGTGGTAGATACCGGAAGGATGTGGACCCACTCCGACTCAAGAGCCCTGACAAGCTGCGCTGGGTTTCTCGGTTGAGGATCCACGGTGTGAAAAGCTCTACGTATGTCGTTCCAAAGATTCGCGACTGGGTTTAAACCTGGGGAGTTTGGTGGCCAGGGAAGCACGGTAAACTCATCCTTGTCCACTTCGAACCATGCACGTATATTGCGAGCAGTTTGACACGTTGCGTTATCCTGCTAGAAGATACCATCGTCTCAAGGAAAGACAAATTGCATGTTGGGGTGGACATGGACCTCCAGGATCAACTTGTATTGACCCATTCCGCCTTCCAGAAAGACGAGATCACCCAAGGCATGTATCTGGCCTGGGCCGTTCCGAAGATTGCTGCAGGCCGCTTTCTTTCAGAATTTTCACGCTGCACACGCCAACAGGCACTATCCCGTGGAGCACAAAACGTGATTCGTCTGAAAAGAACACCTGTCGACACTCAGTGAACGTCCAGTTTCTGTACTGGCGTTCAAATTCCAGCCTTCGTCGTTGACAAACGGTGGTCGGCATCTGTGCCTGTTGCTTTCGTTGAACAGTCGTTGAGGAGACACTGTTGATAACCTCTTGGTTCATTTAGGCGGTCAGTTGCTCAACAAGAGGTGGGCTGCACAGATTCAGACAGTGTGAAATCCTCGCCACCCGATCAGTCTGGCCTCTAGGCCTCCATTACGTACAACACTACAGATTCCCCCGAAGAAATGTTACAAAGGAACTGCTGGAGAAGAGTTTGGATCAATGGCGTCAGGTTCTCGTTACTGTAGGAGTAATCTGACGCCTGACCAGCACCGTTGAAGAGTGGGTAAAGGCGAGATACGAACTGATAGAGGAATGCAGTCCCACATTTCAGCTGGAAAGTGTCTCAGTTACCCATTGGTCCGGTATTACGTGCAGATACTGGGTGCGTCTTACGGATATCGAGGTAAACTGCGGTCTCTACATTATCGGGTAGCATCCCCAGCCTTACCATCAGTATTTCGACGATGGGTCCCTGCATCAAGACGACAGAGCACGAACTCACAGCTCCCGCCACGCGAACACATTTCCCACGAGGTAGGTATCAATCGGAAAGAGTGGCCTCTGGTATCTGCTAACAGCTAGATCTTCTAGCTACTTCATGTAAAGTATTTATCCTCTAAACTTAGCGAGATATTGAACTATAAATACCTCATCTCTTTTAATTTTTTGTTGTATATTGTAAGATACTGATTGATTTGCTGTTATTATTTAATTTGTTTGGTGGTTGAAGATTCTTAACTCCATAATATGTTAGATAGAACGAATAATGTTTTTGAATACTGACATTATTTTCCTTATTATTACACCAGTTCTCAACTCTAATTAACGTTTCGATTAACTCACTATCGAACATTGTCATCAATGTAGAATATTTAACATAAATTCACAGATAAATGCCCTGCTGCAATTTAATTTACCACCAATGTAAATGTTGTTTGCTTTTTTACTAAAAAACGAAAGTAACTGAGATGGTAAAGTTTGATTTACTGTGTAACTATTCTTGCGCAGAAATACATAGCGAGATGTTTACCTTTGCTGCATTTGTCTCGTATCTGTAAATACGCTGTACATTTAATAGCAATGTGTAATTACGTAAGCAAATCATGGACTTGTATCAGACCGTAAATTAATTTTGTTTTCGCTGTTTAGTGTTTGTTCACGTGAGTGTGGCGTGCTACACTGTTGATACACTTCTATTTCGTACTTGTTTATTCAATAGTTTTCCAATTTTCGTTTATAAGTCTCAGTAATTGATGCAGAGAACGTTTCCACGTAACCTCTTTTTACCTACTCTATGTTATTTATATACGTCTACATACGACTAACAACCTTTCTATGTGTGGTGGAAGGTACTTGTGGTACAACCACCGTATCTCCCTTTCTTATTCAACTTAAGAACAACTGTTGGTAGCATTTCGGACGCCCAATAATATTTCCACTTTTTGTCGCTATGGCCATCGTCCATTTCGGACACTTAATACGTCTTGATTCTCTGCACTTCCTGTAGTACTAGGACATTTTCATTAGCTGCATCACAGTCTAATCCTTCCATTCCAACGTATCATTTCTCCATCGTCCAAGGCTGATCAGTCCCATAGAGCAACCACTTACCATCTTGAATGCCAACACCACCGTACACTGTGTAGCGGAATGACTAGCAGAAATTTTACGAAAAGCTGTAAAGAAGATATCAGACAAATCCAGACTTTTCATATGTGCAAAACTAATTAAAAGCGAACAGCCATTATCCGATGAATGTAAAGTGAGACACTGAAATTTTCAGAATAAATAATTACAACATACAGGTTGTTACGAGTAGCAGTGCAGTTATTGGTACCTTGATATGTGCTCATCTCAGTTGTTTCTTCTCTGCATGTAACAGTCTTCCCGTAAAAAGTCATAATTTACTACCTTACGTTTTCTTCACGGACGTAACTGCACCAAGGGGACTATGTCTGTCTGTATGGACGAACCGCTTTGAGTCTAGCCACACTTCAACGCCTGACTTGCGACACGGGGAAAAGTAGCATAAATGGATTGCTCTTACCACAGGAACTTGCAGATACTATCCAACTTAATTACATACTACGCATAATACCTATAATTATTAGCCTGAATGTGAAGTGAATATTAATGTAAAGTTGTACTGTAGACTGTCCTCAGTCCCCAGTAAAAATACCGGCACTTTTACCCCTAACATCATGTGTACTTCAACTACCTACGCTATCCAAAACTGCTTAGTAACTTTACTCAAATGGTTCAAATGGCTCTGAGGACTATGGGACTTAACTGCTGAGGTCATCAGTCCCATAGAACTTAGAACTACTTAAACCCAACTAACCTAAGGACATCACACACAACCATGCCCGAGCCAGGATTCGAACCTACGACCGTAGCGGTCGCGCAGTTCCAGACTGTAGCGCCTAGAACCGCTCGGCCGGCAGTATCTTTAATGTGTGTGACTAAACACATATGGTCCTGGACAACAGTTCATTGTTAAACCTCTCATAAATAGTTATAAAACGCTCAACAGAACTGAAGACATATATATATATATGTTCATGTTAGCTGCAGACCTTAATCACGTCGGATCAAAAAAGTTACAATTCCAATTTGTTTTTCTCGGAAGAGGACGTCCAATGACACTCGACCATCCACCTCACAGCGTGTTTGTGAGGCGGGGACAAAATTTACATCTTCAGTGGCAAAATCTAAAGCATTCGCATCCTTTTGCCACAGACGGCGCTATAAGAGGAGGAATAGAAATGGGTATACAGTCGTAATTTACGACATTCTGTTCAATGGCTCTTGAATATACAATGGAACGAGAGACGTATCTTCCATGCTGCGAGGGTAGATAGGCCCAATATTTCAAAACTTGTGGTTGAAAACCCACTTTGCAACGTTGTATTTCTCTGACGTATCGAAATGGGGACTACTCGGCACGCCACTGTGGCCATTGCTCGAGGCAAACTCTACTCCACTTTTCCCGTTAGTGCGTTCAACTATAGTGCTGTCAATTTCAATACACTTAGTGATCCGCTTTTCAAATGACGGTACAATGGACAGGAGCATGTCTGCGGGAAGGACAACACAGGCGTTTCTGATGCGGTCGACCATATCTTCAAGGCCTGTTGGTACATCACATCTTTTAAATATCCCCACAGAAAGAAATCCGGAGTCGTCGAATCCGGCGATCTAGCTGGCCAATTAATAGGGTCACCTCCGCTGATGCCTCGACCGCTGTAAACACGGTCTAATTCCCAGCGTGCTTCAGTTGCGTAATGCGCTGGGCAACCGTCATTCTGAAGCCACACACGTTGTCGAACTTCCAGGGCTGTAGTATCGGTAGTTCCTGTTCCAAAAAGCTCGATATCTGCGTCCATTCAAAATGCCGTCGATAAAATACGGTCTAATGAGTTTGTTCCTCATGATGCCACACCATACGTTAACCGATCGAGGACGTTGATGTGAGGTAACCAGTGGCGATTGTCTACACTCCAGAAATGTATGTTACGCCGCTTAAAACTACCAATGTTTGTGAATGTAGACCCATCGGAAAATTGTACCTCGGCAAAGAACGTGAGGGTCGTTTGCATTTGTTGACATTTGTTGATATCCCCATTCGCAAAACACTACCTGGTTAAAAGAATCGACGTCATGAAGTTGTTGATGCACTGACGCGTTGTACGGATGATACTTCCGACTATGGAGGATTGTCACAATACTACTTGCTGACACACCGGTATCGCGGTGTCATTGCCGGCTGCCTATCCATCGGTTGTGGTACACTGCTGCTAGTACAGCTATTTCATTAGCTTTTCCTGTAACACGTTTCCTTCGTTTCGTTTTGCAGTCTGGACGCCACCATCGGACAAAAAGGCATTCACAATCTTGTGAAAGAACCAACGAGAGCGGGCATTTTCTGGGAAACGTTCGGCATAAAGGGAACAGTAGCCTCAACATTTGTCCTACATTATCCATAAACCGGAATACAACATTCATCGTACACTTGCACATTTGCTCTCCAGATGACAGGTAGATGTGCAGGCAATAAACACTACGCATGTATTGTTATGTTTGGAGCCGCTATCTGTTCTACGTCTGAACGATACATGAGCTCCGGTCGCAGTGTTCTAACTGTTATGAAACGTAGTAGTTCGCAGCATGACCACGGTGGCTCGTGGAGTAGTTCCCCGTTCTAAATGTCGGAGGAATATAACGTTGCGAACGGAGTTTCCAGTTAGAAGTTACGAAATACTGTCCTGTCGTACCCTTGCAGCATGGAAGTGGGGTTCCAAGTGCCGTTGGATATTCAAGGGACATTGAGTAGCATCTCCTAATAACGATTGTGTACCCATTTCTATTCCTCTGATTACAGCGCCATCTGTGTCGAAACGGAGAAAATTCTTCGGACAAAACGTATATAGATTTTGCCGTAAAATCTTAATTTTTCAATAAAAACTGGGGCTTCCCACTGTAGGTTTCAAAGTTGACACCACCACCCACGCTCAGAGTGGTGTGGCAGGTCGAGTGTGGTGTCGATGGATGTCGCCCACAAAGACAAACAAATTGGAACTATAAGACTTTTGGATTCGATGTGTAGTTTTAGAAATATTTCGATATCCTGTGTGTATACACGTTGTCCCATTTATCTTGACCATCCTAAGTAACTGTTTGTCCAGAAGCAAATTACAAAATATTTCAAACGAATGTTCTTTAGCCGTCAAGGGAACATCAATCAGCATCATTGCCTTCGTTGTAGCTTTGTTTTTTACAAAGATATGAACAGCGGTATGACGTTTTTAAATGGCACCCTGTATTTTTTATTCGATAATTCATTTCCTCTCCTAAAGACCTATTCAAAAATACAGTATGCCCTTTAAAAAAGTCATACCGCTGTTCATATCTTTGTAAAAAAACAAAATAAAAAAAACTACAACGAAGGCAATCATGCTGTTGATGCCCCCTTGACGGCTAAAGAACATTTCCTTGAAACATTTTGTAATTTGCATCTGGACAAACAGTTATTTAGGGTGGTCAATATAAATGGGACACCCTGTATATTCGACAGTTTACAAGACTACATGAAGCAAATCATAGCTACATGGTTAAGCGGTTATGCTGTGCTGACAAGTGCAAGAAGCAGAAGATAAATCTTTAACACTAGAAAAGCAATGACACAAGTAAGACGACAGCAACACATACTGAAATCTGTAGAATAGTGTACCAGAAAATGCCAGTACCATCAGCTATTTGCCACATGGAATCATATTACCACGATATGCGAATTCAGAGTGCTCCATTGAAGCGAAACTCTTTATGTTCTTCAGACGACAGAGGAAATTGTAAAAAAACTGACGAGGAGGCCGTGTATTATAGAAAATAAACTGCACGTATTCACTGCCCAAAGACATAACCTCAAAATCACCAACGAACGAGTTGTAGTGTGATGAAAACTACACAAGAAATGTGGATTAGTCTTCAAAGTGTCAATGACAGTTAAATATCGCAATATGTTACTTTTACCGTGTGTGGTATGGGGTACATCCCCCTATGACAGGGAGCCAGAAATGGTGTAACTTGTTTCGGTGGAGCCAAAGATCATCCAGTGAGGTGACTCGAACATGTCGCAGGGCACTGTCGCTCGTTGTCCTTTCGGTTCCCTAGTCTGTGAGTAAATCGCATGTTCGAGGGCAAACCAAACGAAAAAATTAATACAATTTGATCAGTCGTGAAGGAAGTATTTGGCCAACAGCAGGAGGGTAAGGTATCTTGTCAGGGCATTATAAAGAATGAATTTGTTACTGATACATTTTCTTACAGATACATATAATGTACATAAAAATCATTTGCTGAATATAGCAGTTTAACTAAATAAAAACTTTAAGTCGCAAGGGCGAACCAATAATTGCTCTTAGAAAATAACTTTAACATCTCTGAAATACACCTCCGTGGTTCTGACTGTGAGGAGAATTAGTCAATAATTAAATTGCTGAAGACTGAGGATTCCCACGTATATGTCGGGGTATCAGAGGGATACTAGAGCACTGTGCAGCACAAGCTAGTGCAGTACTCAGCGATATTTGTAGTTTTTCCTGAACGACTAAAGTACTCAGTTGTGAAAAATGGAGAAAGGGATAATGTGGACAGTTCTGGACCTATTTCAGTGTCATCGATGTTTGCAGTAGTTACTAAAAATCCTGTATATATAAGGATAATTAATCATTTTAGTTCACATACCTTGCTGTCAGATGTATATTTCGGTTTTAGTACTGGATTATCAACTAAAAACCATACATTCTCTATTCCCTCGAGGCAAAAGTTGCGGAGAAAAGGTCTCTTCTTTGATTTAACTAAGGCGTTTGATTGAACTGCAGAAGATAGACAATTATGGAATAATAGTAGTAGATCACAGTTCGTTACTCTCATTCCTTAAGAAGAGATAGCCAAGAGTCTATTTCCACAGTAATGAGGAAGGTCACTGATTACGGAGTGGTCAAGTGGTCGTGGGTCAGAGATCAGTTCTGGGACCATTACTGTTTCTTAGTTGTATAACTGATATTCTTCCTAATCTTACGTGTAATTCTAAAACAATTTTGTTTATTGATGACAATTATTGTAAAAGATGTTGTTTGTGAAAGACGCTGAGTGCAATATAGGTAATGTATCAAATAGTACAATGCAAGATGGAAGTTCATTGCCTGTAGAAAATATTTGATGCAAAGTTGCAGTAGGACTCAGTTTTTACAGTTCAACTAAAGCCATCATTTTGATTGAATCGAACGGGCGTATGATTAATGAACCTATATCCAATCTCATAGGTGTTTAGATACATAGTAAGCTCTCATGGAAAGCCTACATTCAGGAAGTTGTTGACAAACTCAGTGTTGGTATATTTACCATTAGGACAGTCTCAGCAATAGGCGATAACCCAACACGAAAATTACTTTCATTCACTTATATTCTTGGGTAACTCCTCTCATTCACAAATAGTATTTTGGGCTCAGAAGCGGTCAGTTCGAGCACTCTGTGGTGTAGGCTCGCTAACCTATTGTCACCTCTGTGCACGAAACTAAAACAAAGCGAGTATTCTTTAATGTCATTTGGTGTTAACAACATGAGATTATTACCAAGGAGTAGCAGCTGTCAGTCAATTAATACTCCAATCCAATCTGATTTTGGATCGCATCTCCTCAACTTCTGTGTAGAAAGGCTCACGGTATTATGCTGTATCTATTTTCAATAAACCACCCAAAAATTAAAAAAATCTTAGCAGTAATCTTCGTACTTGTAAGTCTAAACTGAAGAACTTCCTCATGAATCATTCCTTTTCTCTAGGGAGTTCATGGAAAATGTGTAAGCAAATTCCTGTGTTACATATCGATTATGCCAGTATGTACTCATAAGCTTTTCCTCTGCGTAGGATTCGTATAAATTATATTTTATTTATTCAGTCCGTACTACACACACACACACACACACACACACACACACACACACACTTATATAAAGTGTGTGTGTGTGTGTGTGTGTGTGTGTGTGTGTGTGTAGTCCAGGGTGAATATTAATAAAACTGACAAGCTAGAGGCACGGATTCCTGATTGGAAATGGAGGAAAAAAGGTTCTAAGAACATGTGTCCGGAAATGGGTAGTTGCCACAGTCCATGACACTGACGAATGACAGTTCCTCTGACCACGTGCCGTCTGTTCCTTGTGTGCTGTAGGTTGTGTGATTGACGCGGCGAATTGCATGCAGCAGAATAGTCTGGTATTCACGTCAGAAACAAGCGGAGATAGTGTTTGTGTACGGCCATGCAGATGATAACGGTTTAGAGACAGCATGGCTGTACCATAACCAATACGCTCACAGACACCAACCACATCACACAATATTTGAAGCCGTTTTTGGTCGTTTGTGTGACCTTTTGTACTTTGAGACAGACGAACGTACAGGGAGGCGGCGGACTGCGCGTACACCAGATTTAGAAGACCGGGTTCCAGGGGATATTGAGATGAACACTACGACAAGTTGGTAGGTTATTTCAACGCTTTGTAGAAAAGGTTTCTCTTCAGCAATGTGATCAGAAAAGGTAAATTTGCTTTTATTGTTTATTCAAGTGGCATTGAGGTGAGTCTTAAATCTTATCTCGAAGCTGCTGCCTGTCTGGCCAATGTAGTCTCGACAGAAATGAAATGCTATTTTGTATATACCAGATTGGTGATCGATATGCACAGAAGTATCTATATTATGAATAGCTTGATGTTGCAGTTTATTGTTTGTGAACATACTTATTGTTGTATTTGTACTTTTCAAGATAGTGACTATCTTTCGATAGGCTTCCTAGAAAGGACATAGCAACCCTAAAATAGTTATTTGACAGAATGAGTTGAAAGGGTTGTATTAACTTGTGTACTTCCAGTAGGCATAACCTTTTAAATTTATTCAGATTTTTGTTATTATTTCAACAATGTCCACAAGTGGTATGTTTCTGCACAGGTGTACTATGTCTAGGGAGGAAAGCTTTCGTATTCATAGTATGTGCATACATCATTACTCTTTTCAGTTTACACGTGTTACTGTTGGTGTACGTCTTTCTAAAGGCAAAAATTGACTGCAGTTAGGTCATTCATTGTTCTGGCGATCTTATATAAGGGGTTGGCTCTGGCGTTCACAATGGGCTATAGGGGGCAGTCTGCTTTGTTATTTTGGGTTGCACATTAAATCTTAGAGTTAGGAGGTTCATTATATTGGAGTGCCATAGTTCAACGTTCATGAGCAGAAAGTTACTGCTTTTAGCTTAGACCAAAAACTGTGTTTTGGATCAGTGTCTATTACAGTAACATTCTTGGCGTTGAAAACATCTAACGTTTTGTTAGTATAGGCCTATTAAGGCACTAAAACTATGGAGTGGACTTTATCCGCTTTCACTATGAGGCCTCTTTTTCTGATGGCGTAAGGTGACTGTCTTTGACGAAGTAATAGTTCATGACTGTTATGTGGTGGATATTTGCTAGATGTTTGTATATATCTTTATTACCTTTAACGCCATTTGCATTCCTCCCACAGTTGCGATCACTTTGATTATATCACTTACTAATTTTGTGTACCATGCAATTAATTTTTATTATTACTTCACTGTTTGGTCTAGGGATAATGTTATGTTTGAGTCCTCTGTTTAAGAGCTGCATTTTCCTATCATTAAGCGCACTACTAGTTCTAGTAATGACGCTCTTGCAGAATTTATGCTGATATGCAAATCTTTGGAGAAAAAAGAACCACTTCTATGAATATCAAGAGCTCAGATGGAAACCCAGTTCTAAGCAAAGAAGGGAAAGCAGAAAGGTGGAAAGAGTATAAGGGTTATGTACTTGAGGACAGTATTATGGGAATGGAAGAGAGCTTACATGAAGATGAAATGGGACATATGATACCGCGTGAAGAGTTTGACAGAGCACTAAAAGAAACGAGGCCCCAGGAGTAGACAACATTCCGTTAGAACTACTGATAGCCTTGGGAGAGCCAGCCCTGACAATACTCTACTATTTGGTGAGCAAGATGTATGAGGCGAAATACCCTCAGGTTTCAAGAATATAATAATTCCAATCCCAAAGAAAACAGGTGTTGACAGATGTGAAAATTACCGAACTATCGGTTTAATAAATCAAGGTTGCAAAATACTAACACGAATTCTTTACAGACGAATGGAAAAACTGGTAGAAGCCGACTTCGGGGAAGATCAGTCTGGATTCCGTAGAAATGTAGGAACACGTGAGGCAATACTGACCTTACGACTTTAGAAGATAGATTAAGGAAAGGTAAATCTACGTTTCTAGCATTTGTAGACTTAAAGAAAGATTTTGACAATGTTGACTGCAATACTCTCTTTCAAATTCTGAAGGTAGCAGGGGTCAAATACAAGGAGCGAAAAGATATTTACAGTTTGTACAGAAACCAGATGGCAGTTATAAGAGGCGAGGGACGTGAAAGGGAAGTAGTGATTGGGAAGGCAGTGGGACGGGGTTGTAACCTCTCCCAGATGTTATTCAATCTGTGTATTGAGCAAGCAGTGAAGGAAACAAAAGAAAAATTCGGAGTATGAATTAAAATGCGTGGAGAGGAAATGAAAATTTTGAGGTTTGCGGATGACATTGTAATTCTGTCCGAGACAGCAAAGGACCTGGAAGAGTAGTTGAACGGAATGGAAAGTGTCTTGAAAGGAGGATATAAGATGAACATCAACAAAAGCAATATGAGGATAATGGAATGTAGTGGGATTAAATCGGTTGATTCTGAAGGAATTAGATTAGGAAATGAGACACTTACAGTAGTAGATGAATTTTTGCTATTTGGGGAACAACATAACTGATGATAGTCGAAGTAGAGAGGATATAAAGTGTAGACTGACAATGGCAAGGAAAGAATTTCTGAAGAAAAGAAATTTGTTAACATCGAGTATAGATTTAAGCGTCAGGAAGTCGTTTCTGAAAGTATTTGTATGGAGTGTGGCCATGTATGGAAGTGAAACATGGACGATAAATAGTTTAGACGAGAATAGAAGTTTTCGGAGTGTGGTGCTACAGAAGAATGCTGAAGATCAGAGGGGTTGATCACATCAGTAATGAGTAGGTACTGAATAGAATTGGGGAGAAGAGAAATTTGTGGCACAACTTGTCTAGAGGAAGAGATCGGTTGCCAGGGCATGTTCTGAGGTATCAAGGGATCACCAATTTAGTATTGGATGGCAGCGTGGAGGGTAAAAATCGTAGAGGGAGACCAAGTGATGAATACACTAAGCAGATTCAGAAGGATATAGGATGCAGTAATTACTGGGCGATGAAGAAGCTTGCACATGATAGAGTAGCATGGAGAGCTGTATCAAACCAGTCTCTGGACTGAAGACCAGAATGCAAACCTATTTTCAAAGTAAGAGTTGCACTGCTTCATTTTTAAAACTTTTAATTTTGTCTGTTTAAAATACATTGCTGCTGTCCACTAACGAAATCATGAAACATTTTTATGAAAAGGGAAAATTGGGTGGAAGGGGGGGGGGGTGAGGGACGACCACGAACTGTTTTCAAGTTATAAATGTAATATAGTTGTTATTAAGAAGTTCTTTTCTTTGTGAAAAGCTTTGGTTTCATACTTCATCTACATATTCTCTCGTTTCGCTATAACCAGTGTTGCTGCATCAGTATGGTAATTGAAGTAAGCAGTATTGGACACAACCTTTGCCATCAAACATGCTTTGTTAAACTTGATATGCATAGCTGTTTCCATTAGCTTAATTTTACAGATATAGAATGCATGTATGTCCCTCATTACATGGATATCTAAATATAAGGCTCTTTTGTGAGCAGCTGACATTGTGAGGGCTCTGTGGTTGTACAGGGCAGGGCAAATAGGTGGTCCGCACGAGTGGATACGATTGGACCTGAATGTATTGAATACCGCGCGACGCGCACACCCCTTGTAAGCCAGGCACGTGATCCACGCCAGCTCAGAGCGAAGTGCGGGCAGTGTCAGTGTGAATGGAGCAGTGCGAAAGGGGCGATGGTATTCAGTGGAGCAGCGGATGTTCGTTGTGGAAAGTTGCGTGACAACAAAGTGGTGGAAACGGTGTGATCTGTCGATTCCTGAGAAGTATAATGGTGTCAAAGTGCGAGCAGTGAGTGCCACACGACACTTAGTCCGAAAATGGTGTTAACATCTTCTGTTCTCAAAAAGTCAGAAAATATTCCGAAACATGTCCTTACAACAGAAAATGTGACTGCATTTCACCATAAAATGTTTCAGTGTGCTATTAAATCAACCCGGTGCCTGTCGCAAGCGCCCAGCATATCATGTCGATCATGCAGACGGATTGTCCTCCTACACATGCATCCCTACCGAGTGTCTGTTGTTCATGCATTAAAAACAGCAGTTGCTCCTCAGCGCCCCCAGTTTTGTGAGTGGCCGTTCACCGAGATAACAATGAATGGCTTGGACACGGATCTGTTCTTTATGGCTGATGAGGTCTGGTTTCACCTGAGTGGTTATGTGAACTCACAGGATCACAGGTTCTGGGTAGCGGAGAATCCGCATAACTTCCACGAAACACCATTGAATCATCAGAAGGTTGAAGTTTGATGTGCAGAGTCTGAACGCCACATTATTGGTCCCATCTCCTTTCCTCAGGCGCTGACTTCGGCGCGTTAACTTGCTAACATTTTGAAACCATTTGTAGCAGCATTAACGGAGGAAGAGACCTACTGTTAGTTCCAACGGGATGGTGTAGGTACTCAAGTAGCCGGTCAAGCCTCAGAGCACATTTACACAGTCTTCACGACTGACAGGATTGCTGAGAGGTGTCAGTCTGTTCGCGGCCATAGCTGGCCACCCAAGTCACCTGGTCTGTCAGTGTGCGATTGTGTGGAGAGCCCTTAAGTCTAAGCTGTATCACAACAATCCTCACAGTCTTCAAGAACTGCAGCAGAACATTTCGGATGAGACTGCAGCAATTCCTGCAGTCGAGTTTCGATACGCCTTTCAGCAACATGATGACCCAGGGCTCAAAAGTGCCAAGACCTGAGTGGTGATCACTTTGAAGATATGCTATATTGCGTTAGTACTGTATTTCCTTTCTCCTCCTGTGATTCTTTGTACTGTGGAACTATGTCCTGTGGGCCATATTTATTTGACCCACCCAGTATTACAACATACTGTAAGTTATAAAAATAGATACCATCCACTTATTTAAAGTCGGTTTTGTTTAAAATAGGGTGTTGTTGCTTAATCCAGTTGGCTACTTTACAGGGAGAACTTTTAATCAGCCTCTGGGTGTTTCGAATGCCATGGTACCCTATAGTGAAAAAATTCTGATACATAAATTGAGAAATCTTCATAAAGGAAATGGAGGTAGGCAAATTTTTGAAATTGCTTATTAACTATATGGATGTGTCCTGACTTTATTGAGGGCTTGCATTCTTATTATTTTGCGTGTAATACGCAATAGTGACATTCTAGTGTTTAAAACACAATCACGAAAACGCAGAGTAAAACAAGAGGGCCATGATTAGCAGAAAATTAGGTTTTGTCTCTCGCTCAGCATTCTAATGAAGACTACATCGCGAAGCCTGTATTTCCACATACTACTATATCAGTACGCGCGGCTTAATTTATAACTGTGTAACCGTAGGAATTTTCGCGCTTTGAACGACCAGCAAAATTCCTGGGTTTGAGTCCGACTGAAAATCTTAAGTGCCGCATGTAATTGCGTATCAAACGTAAGATACGGTGTCCACACTGTATGGCCGACGTCTGTGGGTTGTTTCCGATAAGAAAAATTTACAGAAATGCCTCCTACATCAAGGATTTTGTGTAGCTTTCTCACAGCTAATACAGGCTGATATGAAACATGGTGAAAGAGTTGTATGTTGTTGATAGGGATATGATTAATTTATTTCATCCAACGAGTGAAATGCAGTAGACTTCATCGGGAGTCATGCTGTGAATCAAGTGAAAAGAAGTATGAACTATATACCATGTAAAAACACTATGGCTGTTAGTTTAGAGCGGTGTAAAATGAAAGGAAGCCAAACCAGTGAGACTGAGAGCAGAACGTACACCTTCAGTTATCTTAGACATTCCACGCAGCGATATTATCGGTCTTGTACCGCTTTATTGCCCTGTAACATGCACTTGCTTCTGATGTCCTTGTCTTAATCCACGTGTCCAAGATTGTATACTGCCATTTAAATTACGATCGATAGGTAGAGCACACTGGATGCTAATTAAATGGTTCAAATGGCTCTGAGCACTATGGGACTTAACATCTATGGTCATCAGTCCCCTAGAACTTAGAACTACTTAAACCTAACTAACCTAAGGACATCACATAACACCCAGTCATCACGAGTCAGAGAAAATCCCTGACCCCGCCGGGAATCGAACCCGGGAACCCGGGCGTGGGAAGCGAGAACGCTACCGCACGACCACGAGCTGCGGACGGATGCTAATTAAATGGTTACAGAAGCCACTGGCAGATATTCAACCCGTAAGTTTATAATATAATATACAAGTTGAATATGAGGCCCACATGGTCACACCTTGACACACGAGACGTCATTAAAAATGACTTGTAACAAAAGTCTTTGTCGGAACATTTAAAGAAACAAGTAGAAATCAAAACTTTTTATTCACACAGGTGCCAATGGTCAGTCCGAAACTCCCCCGTCCAGGTCTCATGACCTACCAACCTGAAGAAATCAATATGAACAACCAAAAACGTGAATAGGAGTCTCTTTAAACTTAGAACGCGTTAATGCACGTGGATTTCTCTCCCTGTGATCGAGATCATTTTCAAATTTACATGTATGTAATACCTGGTTGTTTGATTTAATAAATTTTAGATAATTGGGTTGAATTAAAATAATGTTGCGGTATGACCAAATGTAAAGAACAGTTAACTCTCTTTTACAACACAACGCGCCTCTGGATGGTGGCTGATTCAGATCGTACTTTAGTCAGGAAACGAATTCCAATAAGCATGCTACACTCAGAGCTTATGACAAAAGGGAAAAAAGCCGCCAAAATTTTTTTTAAATATTGCAAATCACTCGTGATTTAAAGAACTAAGTACTGCTTTGCGACAACGATCTAGTTGTCGCAAGTCTAGAAAAGTTGAAATTTATTGAGTTTCCATTCGTGCGTGATCTGAGGATCTGAACAATGTTAATCCTTCCTAACAAGTGTAGGAAGGCGCCTATCCTCGACGGACATAATCGTAATACAAGGCCTCACCTCTCCAACATACGCAAAGATAAGAACTGCAACAGCAAGTACATTTTTCAGTGCAATCTACATCTATATAAATAATCCACAAGTCATTGTATAGCGAAAGGACGAGAGTACTTCTTACCAGTATATATTCCCGTAACGGCTGTCTGTGTACCGCTGCGCACGTCATAACATATTTGATCTTTTTCTCCTAATTCCTATTCAAGAGAGACACTGGTGGCAGCTTAAAGGTCGCGTAATCGTTTTAGAATACAGATTAGCTCAACATACCCAACAGAATATCCCGAGAATTACTTCAGCTTTCATCTAAGCACTTCGTTTAAGTTCCCCAAGCATTTCTGTTACATTTGAGTTTGGGCTGTATCGAAATGTTGCGATCCCTGTATTTGTTCGATGTGTTTTGGCTTATCTACTCGATAAGGACTCCAAATTCTGCACAGTATTCTAGAATTGGTAGCACTAGCGTTTTCGTTTATAGATGGACCGCACATTCCTAGAACCTTTTCTACAGATCTGTCTTCGATTCGCCTTCGCTAGTATTAGACGAACCGCATAAAATTTCTAAAATAACTACAGATGTACATGCTGCTATTTTAAAGGTATAAAGAATATTTCAGGATCTCAACAACAAATCATGAGCAACGGTCGACCATACACAGAGGACCCTTTCCTTGTATGGTACGTACTTCTCTTTGAATCATCATGGGCATTAGATAATAAATAACAACTGTACTTAAATTACTCTTTATTAAAGGCATATACGATTAAATATTCTCACACTCTCCCCTAGGATTAGTTACGTGCCTGACACACACTCTCATGAATTCCCACCCAGTTCTGTCGAGCGCCCCGAACTCAACTAATGAAAAGGCCTCACTGATTTCTAACTCAGCACTTGCGGCAGTGAGTATTATGTACACCACACTCTTGACATGCCACGAAACAAAAGGTAAAATCAAGCGGCCATAAACAAGGCGAACAAGCTGAGGCAGCAGATACGAAAATTCGTCCTATAGCTGCGGTTGTGCAGTACCCCAGAAATTTGGTAGCGTGTCGTCATGATGGACTGTATACAGGAGCTCTGACAGTGCAGTATGAGGAAATGTTGATATTATGATAAAAGTGCGAGACATAGTAAACTAGACTGTTCGTGAAAGTGTCAAGTCCAAGAAGGAGATATGTGATGACATTGAAATTTACTCCACAGATTAGGAATGTGACATTACAAAGATGATTTGAGATACAGAACTGTACATGCAGTTTCACAGTGAGAATTAAGTATACTGCATGAAATGAATGGAAGTGAGCGTCTGGCCGCCTTGGTGCAGGTCTTATTACATTCGACGCCACATTGGGCGACCTGCGCGCCGGATGGTGATGAAATGACGAAACCGCCACGTGCTGGAATCAGAGCAACTAGATGTCGTGGTATGGAATCAAAGAGCGACTGGATATGATGCTGAGGAATACAGTCCCATGTGATTTTTAGGCGCGTCTATAAAATTATCGATAGTCGTTGCAGGAGGAACAGAACGAATAGGTTGCTGACTGATCACATCCGAGACATGTTCAATGGGCGACAAGTCAGGTTAACGAGAAGGCCAGGGATCGATAGATACCTATCGTTTTTCGAAGAAGACTTGCATGTTACTCGCAACTTGTGGTCGAGCATTGTCCTGCTGAAATATGGGATGTGGGGTTGCCTGCAGGAGAGGCAATGTCTCGATCTTTGAAACCTGCCTGTTATAACGGTTGCTGTACAGTTTGCGTTCAATACGTAAGAGGCGAGATCTCATGTTATAGCTAATTGCCGTTACTCCGCTATGCCGCTCAACAGTGCTGTCTACCCGGTATTTCTCACCATGGTGATGTCTAATACGTGTGCACCCATCCCTGTAGCACAAGTTTAAGTGGAACTCTTTTGGCACTTAGTGCGCTAGTAACGGTATTCGCATGTTAGTTTCTGTCTGAGGCATTGGTAGTTTCTGGGCAATGCAGGCCGACGCAGTGACATGCGTGCCACCACTGCAACCTTCAGCAGACGCCATAGGACCATTGATGCAGGCATGTCTATACCCATTTCAGTTCTTCATCGTCGATTCAACAGTTTGGCCGCAGCTGTTCTGTTGGTTACAGCCATGTGGACAAGATGGTGGCGATCCCGCGATGTGTTCGCAATGTGTGGTCCATTGTTCGTTAGTAGCTGTGTACAGACCTCTCCTACCTACTGGTCCCACACAAAGGTCTAGCAGTATGGCCTGCGCAAGATGCAATGCCATAGCACTACCAACCTGTTTCCCCAGAGACCAATAACTCTGCCTTGTTCCAGTCCTTTCACATGGGGACGACCTTTAAATACATGAAGGGCTTTCTTTAAAATTTGAACTCCTCTCCGCACTTGCTGAGATTTGGTAAGATGTGGTGAGATTCCCTTCCCCCTTCACGTGAGGTTTACCCGTAAGTCGGGTAAAAACAAGCGAGAACGATTGCTTAAATTTTGTTTTAAACATTGATCAAAACACCTCAACAAAACCGTTTTATTTAGCAAGTGTGCTGAATAGTATTTTAAACAAGTGATTGAAAACTCTTTATTTTAAACATGCCAACCCTGAGTGGTATTCGGACAGACAGGCAGACAAAAAGGCTCCACGAAAATAGTATTAGTCGTTTTCGCTGATCACTAACAAACTGTCCTTTTATTGGTATATTACACACACTAAATGTGGCTTACGTCTTTTCAACCGTATGATTACATAGCTTGTCCATCTCTTCATTTGTATGATCACTAAGAGAGTTCTTGTCAGTGAACTTCAGCTTGCCTTCGTTCTACACATGATTAACTTCTCGTCCGCACGTGTGTTTCAAGTTGTCGGCATGTCACATAACGTAAGCAGTGTAAAAGTTTTCACATACATTCACGTTGAACACAGCACTATCGGATTCATGCAGGCTGTTTCCGTAAGAGCGTGTAAAAGAGTAACAGGATATAGAGAGTGCTGCACTGAACAATTTGAGATAGGGAACCTGAGGTCGGAGAAGCCAACTTAGAGAGCTATGAAAGTGAACTTGTCTACAGCTTTGTATAGCATTACTGTTTTCCAGCTTATCTACAACTAACATTCGTACACGTTTACTCGTATTGCACTGTTTATGTATATGTACATTCTTTATTTCCTGCAAGGGCGAGCCTGTTTATCAGAAAGCCATGATGCAGGATTTTTAATTTGCTTGTCCATAAAGTGGCTTTGTTGTATCGTATTTACATTGTCCCATGACAGAACGTGTTATGAATCAACGATAGATCCGTTCCCTACTCAATGTTTTTCAGAGACGTACAGTACAGTGCGATGGAGCAGTACCGGTACAATATTTCATGGTCACTGGATTGGAAGAGGAGAAGCCAACTATTCCATGGCCTGCGAAGTCACCTTACCTGAATCCCCTTGATTATTTCCTACGGGGATATCTAAAGTCACTTGTGTACGAGATCCCAGTGAATACGGTGATGTAATTAATAGCCATAATGTTAGCTGCCTGTGATGTGATTCATAATGCACCAGGGATATTTGTCAGGGTGCGTCAGAACCTTGTTCGCCCAGGTCATGCACGCATTGAGGTTGATGGCCGTCAGTTTCAGCACATTTTGTAAGATACAGTACAAATTGTACTTTCATTGTGTCAATGTAGTATTTGAAGTTCACTAATGTGAATAAGAAAGAACACAATAATATGATTTTATTCCTATTTTCTCCTTAAGCTGGCTTCTCCGTCACCACGTTCTGTACCTCAAATTGTTCAGTGGAGCACCCTCTATGTCCTGTTAAATTTTTGCACGCTCGTGTTGCCGAATATCACGACTGACTCACTGACTGATACAAAGTGATTTTGACCGGCGCAACAGAGGACTCCCCCAATGAGATCTGATATTTGTTTCGAATCTGGAAATCCCGGGCAAGCACACTTGTAAAGCTTTCCTTATAGTCCAGAGAGGCCATAAAGACTGGTGGGCGCAACAATGTTGTGGGAATAGTATTACAAAACAAAATGTTACGCAGTATAATAATACTTATGATCTACTAACTGAGTTAAAAAGTTGATTTGATATTTTCATTACCGCTCTCTCCCCCTTTAAATGAGATCTGCTGACATTTTGGCGAGCCCCTCCCCCTATCGCCCTATTTTAAGCCAATGTCTTGTATGGTGATATTGCGTCCTTTGACGTCCAAGAAGATTACTAGCACTTGCCTGCGCGTTTTCGCTTCCCTTAAGCTTGTCGTAACACCGACCTCTCCAGTCACACAGAGGGTGTTGCTAGGCCTATATGCGCACCATCTCTCTGCATTTTCAGTCACTGTTCTACAAAATGATTCAGACCATTCCTTGTGAGTGTCTCAATTTTCACAAACAGTAGTGTACCACCAACCATTTCAGAACAAATTTTCACGGTAAATCTTTGTTGTTGAGATCTAACAGCCATCACATTGCGCTGCGTAGAGCAGCATGGTCGATTTCTCCACCTACAGACGTTGGTTTAAAATCTTATATTGCCCCGTTGCCGTGCGAGGGCGGACGATTCCGTCATGTGATGGACGCGAGCGCCACAGCAGCCCACGTGAGGACAAGGATGGACGGCAGTAGGCCGTCTGTTGCAGGAATCGGAGGTAGCAACATCTCCCAGAAGCCAACGTTGTGTCCATTCGGTGCCTGTGCCTCTTTGTCAGTAGTCAACACGGACATAGAGCATAAGCCGACCGCTGTGGCAGAGCAGACTCGCGCGACCGCTACGGTCGCAGGTTTGAATCCTGCCTCAGGCATGGATGTGTGTTATGTCCTTAGGTTGGTTATGTTTAAGTAGTTCTAAGTTCTAGGGGACTGGTGACCTCAGATGTTAAGTCCCATAGTGCTCAGAGCCATTTGAACCATTTGAACACAGAGCATGCAATGTTGCAAATCAGGGATTCGTACTATGTACTGTGACCGAGTTGTTGAAATCTCCAATGGTGTGTCTAACTGAGGACAATTTTTAATTCACCCATAAAGTCAGACAACTCTGTTAAACAGCGTTCATAACAATTTGCTAGATGAAAGCTCTGTGCATTACTCTTTTGGAAATTTATGGTAGGTTCCTGTGGGACCAAACTGCTGAAGCCATCGGTCCCTAGGCTTACACACTACTTAATCTAACTTAAACTGACTTACGCTAAGGACAACACACACCCATGCCCGAAGAAGGACTCGAATCTCCGACGGGGGGAGAGCTGCGCGAACTGAGGTACGTTGTCCAATACGCGACGCACACTAGCGACTGCGACGGGTCGCTACGTGACGTCAGAAGTTGCCTGCTGGCGCATGCGCAGTTCGAGTTTGGGATGCGACGCGCCACTGTTGCGGCAGCTGTCGCAGCACTGCACCAGTGAGCGTGATGCGACGGAAGTCGGACGACACAAAGACGTACAGCTGCCAGAAAGATGTCGAGCCAGTCAAGGAAAACTGAAATGAGCCACTCACAGGATGTGATGCTCTGTGAGCTGGTCTCGCAACATCCTTGCCTTTACGATTTGAAGAACCCTAAATATAGAGACACTATGTTCAGAGACAGAATTTGGGAAGAAATTGGTGCACAGTTGAAACTGGCAGGTGAGTGAAATATATATTATTTTCCCATTAATGCAAATTTTTCAGGCCTGTTATGAAAATCAGTACAATCTATGCAGATGTAGAATTAGAATGATGAAAATGAAGGTCAATTTTCGCATTACTCTTTTTTGTGACGATAAAAATTGAAAACGGTAAGTACATTATAAAATGAACAATCTAAAGTACAACGAGAAAGTTACATTTTACAATATCTTCACTTTGAAAGTAAACGGTAGATTGGTGTCTTGATGATACCTTCTAGTTGTGAAAAACCACAACCAGATTGTTGTACAGCTTTCCGTAATCAATAGATGTTCGTTTTTGAGGAAGGCGTTTCTCAACAGATTGCGCAAACAGTATGCTGCACTAAGTAATTTGTCACATTCACTTCAATTCATTGGTAGAAGATGGTGCTCAAAAAACTTGTGCCAAAAGTGCACTACTGTTTTACAAGGCCCTTCTGGTCTGACACAGTCCACAATTGAAATTCGTCTTTTGTAAATCCTGGCGTCATCTTTTGAGTGCAGCTTGGCAAGATTAAATGTTCATGTCATCCATAACGATGTATGCTGCCAGAATATAAGAATATGGAAGTTCATTTGGATGGGAATAAAGAGTCAGTCAGCTATGAAAGTTGCCTTAGCTTGTTCCAAAAGTTTCTGCATGGGAGAAACTGACAAGTATAATTTGGGGAAATTTTGTGAACAAGCACGGACATTATTTCTTCCACATTTCTGCCAGTGTGTACTGTAGACGTTCAGAATGAAAATTCTAGAGATGTTTAAGGTGTAACTCTATCTTGTTGTCAAGAACCTGAAACAATGCAATGACGCTAGCGTGTGCGTATTGTTAATAAACTTATCTTTCATTGGAATTTGAGGTGAAATGTGCAAAATCAGATGGAGGAATATTCGTCTCTTGTATCAGAGAAATAAACGAGAAAGAAAGCTTGGAACAGGTTCAGACGCCTCAGCAAAACCAAGAAAATGGGTTCTGCTTGATCACTTGGCTTTAAGAAACCTACATTTCGTGGCATTTTAAATGAAATTGTCAAGAGCATATGGAGAAATATTAGTAACTCATACCGGAGAAATATGACATAAAATGGTTTCATTAGGTCCAAATGTGTCAGCGAAACAAAACAAATGCATTCTCTATCGTGTGACGACCACACAATTCTCGTTGCGCGTCGACAGAACTGGCGGGTAGTCGCGACGCTCCCGGAGATATATGAGCCCAAATCTCGGAAACAGAGATCGATATCATTCTGATCTCAACTTAAAAAATAATTTCGATATGTTAGCTTCTTTTCATCGGCAACGATGTATGACCTAACGTGAACCATACGTAAAGTAGCCAGCGACCACATTTTTCACTGTACACAATTCAAATCTTATGCAGTAGGTTACTTGTAAATTAAGTATCGGAATAACTGTGACGAATGTCGGAAAAATAGACACCTCATTATCAAGCTGTGATGTGAAACTGTAAGATACGCAAACATCAATTTTTTGTGCCTTTTACTTTCCTCACAATCGATAGAGAAGTAATATACAGCGAAAAAAAAACACGCAAAACCGGAAGAGATACTTTTCAATTTTTTAAAGTAAAAGGAGAATCTGTATCGAAAAACTAACTCTGGGAGCCGATGTAACTTTGTTGCATTAACATACAGTGTTTTTTACAGCAAGAAAATCGGAATTCTTATTTTTCTCATGTATTTGAATCCACCGCCGCCGACCAGAGATTGGGAAACAGCGACGACTCCAGTCGTGTTGCGGCCGTGTCGCCGTCTGCCAGGGTGGGAAAAGAGGAGGGGGCAGCGTCGCAGTTGCAGCCAACTGTCGCGTCTTGCGCAACGTAACTTAAGGCGCCGTGTGACTACACGGCTGCAGTACCTTTCTTGGCATTGCAACAGACCTTTTTATCAAAATAATGAGTTGTTTTGTACGCCGCTATTCTAAGTAAAGAATAGCTCAAAAGACACTAAAATTCGGTGCTACAGAAAATAAAAAAATAAAAAAGCTCTTACGTATTGTTCAGAGCAGTACTGCCTTTAGTCTAATTATTTATCTCTCTCTCTCTCTCTCTCTCTCTCTCTCTCTCTCTCTCTTTCTTTCCTTCCTATACCGTTCTACGTTATAAAGGAATTAATTGTATAGGACAAAGAATTTCGCCAACTGTCTAAATCAGAATAGGAACCTCCGCCTGATCTGCTAGAAATGTGTAACCTTTTCAGGGTTTATTTTTGCCAGACCTTATTTCTCAAACTTACGTGCATGTAAAACTAATTAAATGCAAAGGCATAAGACAGAATCAGATTGCCTCCGACGAACTGTAAACTAACTGCTCAGTTAACTAGATTATTTCTACGTAATTACGTTAAAATAGAAATTATGCATTTTTCTGTAACATAAGTTTAAAGTTTACCTTTCTGCGTTTCTGAGAGTTAAACCACATTGGTACATAAAGCAAATGTCACTTACTATGAGACCAACTCCCGACAACACCAGAGGTGAACTGTCTCTTAACACCTGACTCAGAGATGTTACAGAAGTTACTAACCTCTCACTATGTATTAATTCATTCTGTTTTAAAATTCAAATTATTTAGCAAAATTTGATTTACCAGCATTCTCTTTTTCTCAGAGGAACACCACTATTAATGAGATCACTTCATTCTGTATCAGTTCGCTAACAAGCTGATTCTTCTATTTCTCCCCAAATACTTCTTCAAGTACTACCTTTAGGATTAAAAACACTACTTGTGATGACTTTTACAGGGCGTCTATTACCATAAAATCGGTAATTTTTCTATTAATATAGAAATAAATAAAAATATCAGCAAGTTTCTCTTTGGATTCTACTTGTCTCTTTCTTTTCTTTTTTATTTATTTTCAGCTCTTTAACGATTACTTGCAGCTTACAGAGTCAGCAGTCTTAGAAAGTGTCACAATTCTTACTTATCCGCAAACCTAATCATAGACCTCGCCTACACAAAAAGTAACTGAAATGGTGCCAGCGTCACTTTTACACTAAAGTTTATTACAACAGCAAAATTATTTTCCCTCTTCAGGCGTTGGCTAATATCCTATTTCAAATCCGACCGTTACTGCTGAAGAAAGGACGTTCCTCATAAAACAGAACAAAGGTCCAGAAAATGCTGCCCTGTACGATTAATCGCAAAGAGTCGTAAATTATCTGAAGACATCCTTCCTTCACAGGACTAGTATAAAATAGCTTGGAATATAAAACAGCCATTACTCAATGCTCTGTCATATAAGCAAATGATCCTGCATAAAATATCGTTAATGCCACTGGGACCTTAGCTCCTACACAGTGCACCTATTCACAGCAACAATAATCCACATCATAAACCGGACGCAATCAGTTACCTTAGAACGCTCCGAGCAGATCTCTTAAACAATCGGAATTACGAATCGGTCTATGCTCCGATACCATAAAATTTAACGGCAGATTCAATATTGCCCCTCCACTCACAACTATCTGCGTTCCACATTCAAATGTTAGATCTTTAATACAATTAAACCAAGCTCGACATTATCAACACCAGGACACACAGAAGTATCAAGGCGTCTTTAACTTCAGTGCCCAAGACGTTTGACCATTAAAAACGTCCTCACGAGCATCAGTTTTGCTCAGGTCCAATATTTGACTCATCTTTGTGTTTGTGTTTACTCCAGACTTTCGGTGTAACATCGATCTTCTTATAATCAGGTAAATCGTGGGTGCTACCCACAGACAATAAACCGGATACAGTGGTGATTGTGCACCATATTAAGTAAATGGAGAACCCATCAGAAGACCATTATAATAATAAGTACATATTTGATCCAAGCCCTCGGTCGCTGCTATTATGGCCAGCTGCTTCTAATTCGCTGCTCATTGGTGCCGCCCTGGCAACTTGGCGAGGAGAAGACAACTTCATCCCTCGACAACTGCCCAGATTACTCACTGTACATCTACAAACATACAAACATCATTGCAGCTTAGTTATACAACATACTAAACGAACTCTGTAAAAACATGACCTATATTATAATACACTAATAAGGAAAGGCGATCAAAGAAACAGTGACGAGCTAAACATAAATATTTTGACGCACCACAAGGGCTGTGGCGACGGCGGAGGTTGGAGACTCGTTCTGTTCATGGAGATGGACAGTGAAGGAAGTCTGGGTTTGCACATGAGTCAGAACAAGGTGGCGTTGTAAGTGACTAGAATTACTCGAAGCAGCAAGTCGTGGGCGGAGCCAAGTCTGAGGTGACTCACGAACTGGTGGTCGGATGAGACGGCTGTCCACATTGCTCGGGGCTGCCATGTGGTCGACAACCGCCGGCCGGGTTGGCCGAGCGGTTCTAGGCGCTACAGTCAGGAACCGCACGACCGATACGGTCGCAGGTTCGAATCCTGCCTCGGGCATGGATGTGTGTGATGTCCTTAGGTTGTTAGGTTTAAGTAGTTCTAAGTTCGAGGGGACTATTGACCTCAGAAGTTAAGTCCCATAGCGCTCAGAGCCATTTGAACCATTTTTTTGGTCGACAACCTGATGGAGCGGTTTCTGTCTTTACCTTGTCGGCCATACCGCGATTCCAGAGCAGGTGAAAGAATGGTCTTTGCTGGTCGTAACTAGCAGTCCTGAGTGCATCCACAGCAGATCGTGGTTGCCTGGCGGTTCTATAATTGAAGCGGTGCTCCACGTTATGTGCTTTGAGTCGAATCATTTGCATAAGAATTTCCTCAATGGAAATCTGCGAGTGTTGAGTAACGGTTTGTTTGCATTTATATCACACGGGGCATGCAGCAGAATGCGATGTCAAATGGAGTGGGCCTGTTTCCGTCAGTACATGCCATAAGCGTGGTTGAGTAAATGGAACAGACGGTGAGCATGTGTTACGACCAGACGAAGTACAGTTGTTTGGCCATAATTGTGGGTTCTTCGATTGCTCAAGAGGTCTACAACATATGAAATATTAGTTCACTTTAATTCACGAATGATGAAAAGATTTACTTAACTTGATGCAATCATTTGCCACAGGAGTGCCTGCAACTCACAACTGTCACTCAGAATTGAAACATCACTTGATATACTAATTAACAAACTGTCCTCTTGAAGATCAATGAATAACGTTTACAGAAGCACATTTCCGTCTGAGACTTGGGTAACACTAATCCTGCCCGATTGTGTTGGCTGCATCAGGTGCGGTCACCATCAGGGCCAGAGCACTTCCAAGCTCGGCTCTGTATTGACTGGCATGTGAGGTAGCTGCTGTGTTGAGGAAGAGAGCGTGTCTTCTTTAGCCTCTCCCAATCGTCATTGCAGATGGCAGCGAGATATCGCAGTCTGTGGTGCTGACGTGATTTTCCTGCTGTGGTGTGGCGCCACGATCTTTGGACGATATCACAGATTGTGTATTGAAATCTTGTGATTGAATCTGTGGCTCACTCCTGTCCGTTAAGATTTTGTTTTGTAATTGCCTGATATGAATTAATTGTCATCTGTGTTTGATTTGTCATATATGTTTTGTGTTCAAAGTTATTCAGACGTGGTCCTGGGTAGCTTGGTAGTGTTCTTGGTAGCTGGTGTACATGTCGAGTGTAAGGTGAAGTCAGAGGCTATATTATTGTTTCTACATAAGTTGAGCACTCTTTGGTATCGTAAGTGCTCTGTTGCCATTTATGATTATGGCAAAGTTCATACCGTCTCCTAGAACTGACTAAATACGTTAAATGTACGTTAAAACTACTCATGTCTAATTAGCAAGGTGAAATGAATCAGAGACGTAATAGCGAGCATTATGGCAAAGTTCATACCGTCTCCTAGAACTGACTAAATACGTTAAATGTACATTAAAACTACTCATGTCTAATTAGCAAGGTGAAATGAATCAAAGAAGTAATATCGAGCAGCGCTGTGTGTGTGTGTGTGTGTGAGAGAGAGAGAGAGAGAGAGAGATCTTTCAGAAAAAGAAAGAGAGATTACAGAAACGAGTTTGGAGATATTTCATTTGGATAAAGTATTTCATTATCCTGGCTAGTACCGTTGAATTGAATGGACGCACATGTATTTTGCTCTCAAGGTCTGTAACACTCAACAATTTCTTGGTTTGTGTTTGAAATTACATTTATTGTTGTTAAGTTTAAAATAATATTCTTTTGTTTCTGTAAAAGCAGTGCCCTTTCCTGCGTACTGCGACAATAAAGTTAGTGGACTTTACCCACTGTTTACTGCCTTAACGGCGCATAATACTAATTTTGTTAAATACGGCCCAGAGAGCCAAGTCTTGCTAAAGAGAACTGTTAAATTCTTAATATGTAATAAAATATTAACTAATAGTCGTAAGACTTTTCAGATTTTGCATCAACTTTCACTCATATGGGATTGCATATGCCAGGTAAAATAAATGCATAAATAAATAAATAAAAATAAATGCGATAGCTAATAGCAACCAGAAAGGAGATATTTTACATTACTTTAAGTAAATGATTTTCATTGAGCTTAACCAAATAAAATCCATATTGTCTACATATACATCGAACCAGATACCTAAGATAAATAACACAGCTCATGTGTCAAAGAATTCGTAACCCTTGTTGTGAGAAAAAGAAGCATTACGAGTTACGTAATAATTCCACAGCTCTGCAAGGATATTTAACAACACTATTGAAAGTAATTCCGCTAAAAGTTTATTTAAAAGTGAAGTCATTATAGTTACCATTTGCATTTTTTACCTACAACGTGTTTAAAGCAAAGACAGTATTCACCAAGTATTTTTCATGCTATATTGACAGTCATAACAAACCACAGAGTAAGCCAGCAGGGGTGGCCGAGCGGTTCTAGGCTCTTCAGTCTGGAACCGCGCGACCGCTACGGTCACTGGTTCGAATCCTGCTTCGGGCATGGATGTGTGTGATGTCCTTAGGTTAGTTAGGTTTAAGTAGTTCAAAGTTCTAGGGGACTGATGACCTCAGAAGTTGAACCACACCAGAGTAAAAAGCCTTTATTTTTTCTTATGTCCCGCTTCAAGTTCCAGACACTTTAAAATGTATGTTGTTGCCTGGTGGCCCATTTTAAGGGAAGATTGAATTTATTCTGTGTTTGTTCTTGTTGCCCTGTTGTCAGAAGGATATTTTGTATGTGGTTATTTTATCTTTACTTAATTTCTTTCGAAATACAGAGAATTATATTTGTTTTATTGTAAGTGGCTTCTATTGTGCTAACTGAAGTTTTCGATGCTAAATAGAATAACTGTTAAATTGTGTTACATTGACACCCACGTCTTCACAGCCCCCAACCCAAACAGCACTCCACCTAAATCCCACACTTCAACATGGTGGTTACTGTTGCTGACTGCTAAAATATCCTGCACACGTAAGGCAGGCAGTCTCTGTTAACAACAAATGTTTTTGGTAGGTAGTATCGCGGCTGGTGCAGGGAATGGAAGTTGACACTTTACGCAATTAAATGTCACGTACTAAGCATAAATAAACGAAGAGATCCATTATTAGTAGACTGAATTTTCGGCAGTAAAACACTGGAAACCATAAAAGCTGTAAAATACATGGAGCGGAATGACCACATAGAACTAGCTGTAGGAAAAACTGCTGCTATGCTGAGATGCATAGGTAGAATCTTAAAGAAATGTATTTCATCTACGACAGAAGTGGCTTAAAAATATTCGTTCTACCGATTCTGGAGCACTGTTCATCAGTCTCGGTAATTAAGTGGGGGTGCTTTATGTAATGGTCAACAAACGCTACGAGAGGTGCATTTTGCATTGTGGAGAGAGTCATTGTTGGAATTCCGCGATAATGGGCCATCAAATGAACTTATAACACATAGGCGTGTCACGAAATGACCATAACTTGAAATGAGATCTGAAATGAAGACTTAGTCATTCTTCCCACGCACCTTTAGCGAATGGAACAGAGAAAGGAAGAACAGATAGTGGTTCCTGGAGTACCCGTAGCATAAATATCACACGAGATGCGAACCCCAATAAAACAAAATAATTTCTTCCTTATTACACCATCAGGATTTAATTGTGGGTAGTTTTATTAAATTTATTCAGTCACAATATAGTCATTATCCTTCAATTTCTCTGTTTTTCACAAGTTCTCTCTCTCTCTCTCTCTCTCTCTCTCTCTCACTGAGTGTGTGTGTGTGTGTGTGTGTGTGTATGTGTGTGTGCGTCAAACAGAGAGAGAGAGCAGGGGGGGAGGGGGGTGGAGAGAAGGAGTCAGACAGGTCGATTCTATCGACCAGAAAGAATAGCAGAGAAACTTACCTGATACACGAAGCGATTGCTTTCAGACTTATTTAAATACCTTTCAAAACCCGATTAATATGAGGCAAAAATTAATCTTTTCCATTTGTCACACAAAAAAAGTAATTCTGACCCTGACGCCAGCTTTGAAGTTTACAAAAGCTGTAATGAATTTTTATATAATCAATGGGCAGAAAAAAAGGCTGAATATTGGACCTTCAGAATTCCCTGTTGATTGAGTTTTGTAGTTTAATTAACTCATACTTTAATTTTTAAATAACAGTGGAATGCTTCTTTAATAATACCATCTCGAATCTTCAAACGGCTTCGCGGACATAATAAAACGATAGGGCAATAGAAAAAAATTCATCGTGGTTTAATTGAAAACGGCTCTGTTTCTTTGTTCGTTACGACTTCATTTTATCTCCAAGCCATCCCATCTTCTTTGGAGACATCGTATCTTCTGTTTTAACGATCTGAGTTCATTTCAGGTCCCATAATCCTTAATTGTTATATAACAACATACAGAGAAAAAAAATAATAAAGCTCACGGCTGTGTGCTGCATATACTAAGAGGGTTACATATCTTATATAAGCGCACATTGACTCGATGCATCATTGGATAGAATTTTATGGGTTAGGTACCAAATTAACCCTAGATGTATGCTACACGATTAATTTCTAAAGCCTTATATTAAACGTCGTTAGCATGAATGATCGTTTCTGATTGAATGATACGCAGCATTACGCTGGATGGCAGAAAACTTGACTTCAGTCTCAGTACCAGTAACCATCTACTATAGATTATTATAATTATTACTATTAATATGTAGTGGCATATTTATCTCCACACTGTAGACGACAAATCATACGCTGCCAGTTACTTTTCATGCTTGTCATGCAGATGAGGGATGTGAAATTAGCAAAGCTGCATTCATAGCGTTCAACATCTTACGGATTGGCAGAATCAGCGCTAGAAACTCAGTGCTATCGCTCTTAAAGTTTGTCGCTCCGGAATCCCGCAGTACCTGTTATGTGAAAGTTTTAATGATTAGTAATGACAGGATTGTCAATGCGGTCCCCAACAAAGAAAACGAATTTAGTAGTAGTTGCAACACCATTCGGTTTAGATATGTTTTACAAATGCCACGCTTTAATTTACAATCCTCCAACCAGTCACAAAGGACAATCACATTGAAAACGCAAACACAGGCTTGTAGTTCACAAAGATTTATTGCACGTAACCCCAAAAACAGTTCTACAAAATCTTTTACAAAAACCGGTCTTCCAATAACGAATATAATTAAAAGCCTTATGCTGTCTTTACAAGAGTATATGGAATGAAACAAGTTAAGTAAAGATCCTTCCTTTTAACTAAATAACGAATAGCTCCAGATAAATATAGATGGCAAGCATAATTGCCCACAAATTTTCAGGCATTTACCGGGACTAAATCCCCATTGGTAACACAAGCAACAGTACAGAATATTAAATAACAAATTTTAAGTAAAATAGCAAATTCCCAACGGGAATCTTAGGTCAATGAACAGATGATAGAACAACGGAATTCCACCAGTTATGTAGTGACTTATTCCACTGAACTCACTCGTGAAATCCCTTTCAAGCGTAACAACAATATTTATGCAGAAAAAGGCAGTTACCTCAACAGTCAGTTTAAGTTCCACGCAACAGCGGGCACACCCGAACGGATGACACACCCTAATACAAGAGTAACCGAACTACTAGGAACAGGGGACGCACCTTGGCGCAGCCCGAACACATTAACGAATCTCCAAATAATTACGAAAGAGAATTCTTAACTTCTGTCAACTATTGGGGCGAGCAGCGACTCTGACATGACACATCAAAACGCAGCTGGCCCAGCCAACGGCGTCCGAACATATTTCAATCAAGACGCCGCCCCCTCCCCTCTCTCTCCTGTATTGGTCAATCCGGAACTGATTGTGCCCGCTGCTCGTAATACACTGTAACATAAAAAAAGGACAGACAACCAAACCAAAGGACACAACACAAACCCTCTCATTTCAGAGTTATGCCGCCGCCACCTTTAAATTTAATACCTTTAACACATGCAAGACCTTAAACAAATAGCACGGAAAATTCACTTCTTACCGTTCGTAATTCTTTACTCTTACAGGCAGACCCCAATAACAAGCATAAAGTCTGGAGAAATTTACAGCCAGCCGAACCAAGAGCATACAAACCCTTAACACAAGACACCTAAGTCACGGCCCCTTCAAACGGAGACCACAGAATAAATCATAAGACACTCAAATAACATTACAAGCACACTGTCTTAACACTTAACATGGCCTTCGCACTATCCTAGAATGACTCACGCAAAGTGCTCCCGTCAATGAGTAGTGTTTTTGCTCTCTTAGCACCACTTCTCAACATACACCGGAGCCAAGAGTGAATTCCTCACATACAAATCGTTGTTTCCGGCTGTGAACACAAATTACGATCAGATTGATCACAAAACACAACTTCAAAGAAATAGCAGATTTCCTCCGTTAGTGGCAGCAAACGACGAGAATCCACATACCATATATAGGCATCCAGCATCAGGTAGTACAATATACGTACTTGCTAGTGCATTGGAGGCCATCACCACCAGCCCGCCGGCGACACACTCCTCAAATCATAACATAGCGCCGCGAGCAACCAACGCTCCTCCGTAACGGTCACTCCAAGACTCGCCAACTCAACACATGCCCAAGGAACGGGCAAACACGACCACTGGGGCCCCGGAGCGGAAAACCAAGAGAACCAGAGCCGGAAGCGCCGCGCTTACATAGCACCCAGAAGAGGAAAACCAAAGAGAAAAGACACATACCCCCCTCCCCCCCCCCCCCCCGGGGCTCAGCAAAAATACGTGATATAAACTGTAACACACCACGCTCTTATTACTATGACGGTTAAAATAATATTTTTGCACTAATTCGTGACCAGCTTCAGTAGTATGTGGCATCTGGTCTATTTATTGCTCTTATAGCAATTTATTTACAATCAGTCGTCTATAGATTGAAATACTTATCGTGGGCGTCACAGATCTCTTGCAACTTATCTCGTTACACCTTCACTGGGGCTATTACGTTTAGTAATGTTAGAAGGACAGTGATTCGACATTTTCTTTCTGTAATAGCTCTGTATTGTTTTAGATTCATATCTGAGCTATGTTTATGAAATATTATTTGTACCCCTGTTTATAGACCTGGAGTTGAAACTCCATCTCTGTTCCTAGGCTACGCCTTCAGAACTCATCTGACAGGCGAATCTCCAGCTGCGTCTTTCGACGGTAGACATTTACACTCCTGGAAATTGAAATAAGAACACCGTGAATTCATTGTCCCAGGAAGGGGAAACTTTATTGACACATTCCTGGGGTCAGATACATCACATGATCACACTGACAGAACCACAGGCACATAGACACAGGCAACAGAGCATGCACAATGTCGGCACTAGTACAGTGTATATCCACCTTTCGAAGCAATGCAGGCTGCTATTCTCCCATGGAGACGATCGTAGAGATGCTGGATGTAGTCCTGTGGAACGGCTTGCCATGCCATTTCCACCTGGCGCCTCAGTTGGACCAGCGTTCGTGCTGGACGTGCAGACCGCGTGAGACGACGCTTCATCCAGTCCCAAACATGCTCAATGGGGGACAGATCCGGAGATCTTGCTGGCCAGGGTAGTTGACTTACACCTTCTAGAGCACGTTGGGTGGCACAGGATACATGCGGACGTGCATCGTCCTGTTGGAACAGCAAGTTCCCTTGCCGGTCTAGGAATGGTAGAACGATGGGTTCGATGATGGTTTGGATGTACTGTGCACTATTCAGTGTCCCCTCGACGATCACCAGTGCTGTACGGCCAGTGTAGGAGATCGCTCCCCACACCATGATGCCGGGTGTTAGCCCTGTGTGCCTCGGTCGTATGCAGTCCTGATTGTGGCGCTCACCTGCACGGCGCCAAACACGCATACGACCATCATTGGCACCAAGGCAGAAGCGACTCTCATCGCTGAAGACGACACGTCTCCATTCGTCCCTCCATTCACGCCTGTCGCGACACCACTGGAGGCGGGCTGCACGATGTTGGGGCGTGAGCGGAAGACGGCCTAACGGTGTGCGGGACCGTAGCCCAGCTTCATGGAGACGGTTGCGAATGGTCCTCGCCGATACCCCAGGAGCAACAGTGTCCCTAATTTGCTGGGAAGTGGCGGTGCGGTCCCCTACGGCACTGCGTAGGATCCTACGGTCTTGGCGTGCATCCGTGCGTCGCTGCGGTCCGGTCCCAGGTCGACGGGCACGTGCACCTTCCGCCGACCACTGGCGACAACATCGATGTACTGTGGAGACCTCACGCCCCACGTGTTGAGCAATTCGGCGGTACGTTCACCCGGCCTCCCGCGTGCCCACTATACGCCCTCGCTCAAAGTCCGTCAACTGCACATATGGTTCACGTCCACGCTGTCGCGGCATGCTACCAGTGTTGAAGACTGCGATGGAGCTACGTATGCCACGGCAAACTGGCTGACACTGACGGCGGCGGTGCACAAATGCTGCGCAGCTAGCGCCATTCGACGGCCAACACCTCGGTTCCTGGTGTGTCCGCAGTGCCGTGCGTGTGATCATTGCTTGTACAGCCCTCTCGCAGTGTCCGGAGCAAGTATGGTGGGTCTGACACACCGGTGTCAATGTGTTCTTTTTTCCATTTCCAGGAGTGTAGAATGCCGCACAACATAGTCATTAAAGTAGGCCTTCAGAATGAGATTTTTCACTCTGCACCGGAGTGTGCGCTGATATGAAACTTTCTGGCAGATTAAAACTGTGTGCTGGACCGAGACTCGAACTCGGGAACTTTGCCTTTCGCGGACAAGTGCTCTACCAACTGAGCTACCCAAGCACGACTCACGCCTTGTCCTCACACCTTTACTTCTGCCAGTACCTCGTCTCCTACCTTCCAAACTTAACAGAAGCTCTCTTGCGAACCATCACTCCTGAGAGAAAGGATATAGCGGAGACATGGCTTAGCCACAGCCTGAGGGATGTTTCCAGAATGAGATTTTCACTCTGCAGCGGAGTGTGCGCTGATATGAAACTTCCTGGCAGATTAAAACTGTGTGCTGGACCGAGACTCGAACTCGGGAACTTTGCCTTTCGAGGACAAGTGCTCTACCAACTGAGCTACCCAAGCACGACTCACGCCTTGTCCTCACACCTTTACTTCTGCCAGTACCTCGTCTCCTACTTTCCAAACTTAACAGAAGCACTCCTGCGAACCTTGCAGAACTAGCACTCCTGAAAGAAAGGATATTGCGGAGACATGGCTTAGCTACAGCCTGGGGGATGTTTCCAGAATGAGATATTCACTCTGCAGCGGAGTGTGCGCTGGTATGAAGCTTCCTGGCAGATTAAAACTGTGTGCCGGACCGAGACTCGAACTCGGGAACTTTGCCTTTCGCGGGCAAGTGCTCTACAACTAAGCTACCCAAGCACGACAAACGCCCTGTCCTCACAGCTTTACTTCTGACAGTACCTCGTCTCCTACTTTCCAAACTTTACAGAAGCTCTCCTGCGAACCTTGCAGAACTAGCACTCCTGAAAGAAAGGATATTGCGGAGACATGGCTTAGCCACAGCCTGGGGGATGTTTCCAGAATCAGATTTTCACTCTGCAGCGGAGTGTGCGCTGATATGAAACTTCCTGGCAGATTAAAACTGTGTGCCGGACCGAGACTCGAACTCGGGACCTTTGCCTTTCGCGGGCAAGTGCTCTACCAACTGAGCTACCCAAGCACGACACACGCCCTGTCCTCACAGCTTTACTTCTGCCAGTACCTCGTCTCCTACCTTCCAAACTTAACAGAAGCTCTCCTGCGAACCTTGCAGAACTAGCACTCCTTAAAGAAAGGATATTGTGGAGACATGGCTTAGCCACAGCCTGGGGGATCTTTCCAGAATGAGATTTTCACTCTGCAGCGGAGAGTGCGCTGATATGAAGCTTCCTGGCAGATTAAAACTGTGTGCCGGACCGAGACTCGAACTCGGGACCTTTGCCTTTCGCGGGCAAGTGCTCTACCAACCGCGCTACCCAAGCACGACTCACGCCCCGTCCTCACAGCTTTACTTCTGACAGTACATCGTCTCCTACCTTCGAAACTTTTCTGGAGAGTGAAAATCTGATTCTGGAAACATCCCCCAGGCTGTAGCTAAGCCATGTCTCCGCAATATCCTTTCTTTCAGGAGTGCTAGTTCTGCAAGGTTCGCAGGAGTGCTTCTGTTAAGTATGGAAAGTAGGAGACGAGGTACTGGCAGAAGTAAAGGTGTGAGGACGAGGCGTGAGTCGTGCTTCGGTAGCTCAGTTGGTAGAGCACTTGCCCGCGAAAGGCAAAGATCCCGAGTTCGAGTCTCGGTCCGGCACACAGTTTTAATCTGCCAGGAAGTTTCATATCAGCGCACACTCCGCTACAGAGTGAAAATCTCATTCTGGAAACATCCCCCAGGCTGTGGCTAAGCCATGTCTCCGCAATATCCTTTCTTTAAGGAGTGCTAGTTATGCAAGGTTCGCAGGAGAGCTTCTGTTAAGTTTGGAAGGTAGGAGACGAGGTACTGGCAGAAGTAAAGCTGTGAGGACAGGGCGTGTGTCGTGCTTGGGTGGCTCAGTTGGTAGAGCACTTGCTCGCGAAAGGCAAAGGTCCCGAGTTCGAGTCTCGGTCCGGCACACAGTTTTAATCTGCCAGGAAGTTTCAAAGTAGGCCTTGTTTAGGAATATTTATTTATTTAACCTGATCAGATTGGTGCCATCAGGCCCTCTCTTACATCGGACCAGTGTTCCACACATGCAGCATTTCACACATCAGAGTTACATCATGACAATAGTTTAAATGAGAAAATTATATTACTCTAGTGACAATATGAATAAAGAGCAATGACTAATACCTAATAAAGTAAATGCTGGCAGTATATTTACAACAGGTGCTATACATACAAATTATGATAAAAGCAATAATAATAACAGTAAAAAAATCGAATATTAATGATAAACGTGAGAAAAATTGGCAATAGTAACGAAGGTTTGTGCAGATGTACATTAATATCTTGGTGAGTAAAGTATATGTTTACTAGTATAGCGAGTTTTGGGGAAGGGAGATTTAAGGAGGGGGAAAGAGGGAAGTAATGAGGTGAAGTGCATTCATGTACTGAGGAAGGCATTACTGTTGCTTTAGTAGATATGTCATTAACAGTTTTTTGAAGCCGGACATGTTTTTAAGTTCTCTGACATAACGAGGGAGGTTATTCCAGAGTCGGGTTTCCGCTACTGTAAAGGACTGACTGAGCGATGCAGTGGAACAGAGAGGATTTTATTATGATGGGAACGTGTGTTCCAGTCATGTTGTTCTGACGTAAGCGTTAAGGACGAGGAGAGATATGAGGGCAGTGTACATTTATAAGGCAGTAGATGAGACAGAGTGTATGGAAATCTCTGCGTTTGTCTGCACGCAGCATTCATATGGACACACACTGGAAATCACTGGGCTGCAAATCCAAATACAGCTATCTAACTACCCGCGGTTTATCTACAGTTTCCACCAATCGTTTTTGGAGGAATCCGGCATCGTTCCATTGAAGAGCCCTACTTTCATACGATTTCCCATACATAACCTCACCATTAATTTTGGGATCACTGACCAAAAACCAACTGTGGTTTTTTTCTTCGGACCGAAATCAAAAACTACCTGGTAAAACGCGGAGCGAACATCTCACTAAGCAAATACACTTGTCCTCTTCCGTTACCCCATTGGCCCTGACCCCTCATTCAGTTCTGTGAATTCCATGTCCTTTCAGACCGATGACACATAGTTGGACCGCAATTATCTCTGGATTATGCACATATCTCTCCCTCTGACGCCACCTTTTTTTTCTTAGTCATCGGTCTTCTCACTAGTCAGATGCAGCCTAGTTCCTCTCCTTTGCCAACTTCGTCACCTCTGAGTAGAGCTTGCACCCTACGTCCTCAATTATTTTTTCTATGTATTCCAACCTCAGTCTTCCCCTACAGTTTCAAATCCCATAGGTCCCTCTAGTCCCATGGAAGTTATGTCCTCGTGTGGTAACCCATGTCCTCTCGTCCTGTCCCTTCTTCTTTTCAGTGTTTCCCATGTTTCTTTCTTCTCAGATTCTGCGGGGAACGTCCTCATTCCGTATCTTATCAGTCAACTGAATTTTCAACATTCTTCTGTAACACCAGTCTCTGACGCTTTGATACAGTTGTGGTGTTCCCACAGGCCATGATTCACTACCATACAATGCTGGACTCCAAATACACATTCTCGAAATAGATTTTTTTCGCCAGGAATCCTATCTTTGCCAGTGCTATTCTGGATTTTTTGTCCTCTTTGCTTCGTCCATCTTGGGATATATTGCTTCCAAGGTAGCAGAATTTCTTAGTTTCGTGAGCTTCGTGGTCAAAAATTTTGCTAATTTCCGCTACTTCTTATTACTTTCGTCTTTCTTCAGTTTATTCGCAATACATATTCTGAACTCACTCGTTAGACTGTTCATGCCATTCAACAAATTCTATAATTCTTGTAAATCTTCTTCACTTTCACTTGGGATAGCAATGTCATCAGCGAATCTTATCATTGACATCCTTTCAACCTGAATTTTAATTTTATTCTTGAATCTTTCCTTCATTTTCGTCATAGTTTCCTCGATGTACAGACTGAGCAGCTGGGACCAAATAGTACATCCCTGTCTTACACCGTCTTCAATCCGAGCATGTGACCCCTTCTGTTCTTGCAGTCAATGTCCTCTTTCCCCATAGCTTATTCCAATTTTCCTCACATCTTGCCCCACTTACATCGTCGAACGCTTTTTCTAGACCGACGAATCCTACGTACGTGTCTTGATTTTTCACAAGTCTTGCCTGTATTAAGATGCGCATCGTCGCAGCTCCCTCTCAGGTGTCTTTACCTTTTCTAAAATCAAAATGAACGTCATCTAACAGATCATAAATTTCCTTTTCCATTCATTTATACATTATTTTTGTCAGCAGTCTGGATGCATGCCACACTTATCTGCTCTTCCTATATTCGGAATTGTGTGGATGACATTTTTCCGAAAGTCTGATGGTATATTTCCAATCTCATGGATTCTACACACCAACCTGAATAGTCGATTGGTTGCCACTTTCCACAATGATTTTAAAAACCCCGAAGGCATGTTATCTATCCCTTCTGCCTTATTTGTTCTGAGACCTCCAAGAGCTTTTCTAAATTCTGATACTAGTAATGGAGCCCCTACGACTTGCACAGCGACTTGAATTTCTTCTTCTATCAAGTCATGAGACAAGTCCTCCCTCCCATAGGTTTGTGCCCTTCCCATATATCCACTTTCTTCAAATGGTTCAAATGGCTCTCAGCACTATGGGACTTAACATCTGAATTTGTCAGTCCCCTAGACCTAACTAAGCTAAGGACATCACACACATCCATGCCCGAGGCAGGATTTGAACTTGCGACCGTAGCAGCAGCGCGGTTCCGGACTGAAGCGCCTAGAACCGTTCGGTCACAGCGGCCGGCTTATCCACTCTCTCCTCTGCTTTTTACAATGTACTCTTAATCAAACAGTCCCTGCTTTTAAATACACCGGAGGTTGTTTTGACTGTTCTGTATGCTGAATCGGACCTTCCGTCGATCTTTACTTCTTCGATTTCTTGACATCTTTCCTACAACCATTTCTCTTTAGCTTCCCAGCACTTCCTATTTATTTCATTCCTAAATAACTGATAATGCAATATTGCTGGCTTCACCTGAACATTTTTTCACTTCCTAATTTCGTCTTCAGTTGAGGTATTTCTGTTACCCAAGGCTTTTTCGCAGTTACCTTTCTTGCACCTAAGTTTGTGCGACATCTGCGATTGCCATGATTAGAGATGTACACTTTCTTCAACTGAACTGCCTACTGTGATACTCCTTATCGCAGTATCTAAATCCTTAGAGAAGTTCAGAGTGTCTCACTATTCCTCATTATTTCATTGCCCGCATCTCGTGGTCGTGCGGTAGCGTTCTCGCTTCCCACGCCCGGGTTCCCGGGTTCGATTCCCGGCGGGGTCAGGGATTTTCTCTGCCTCGTGATGGCTGGATGTTGTGTGCTGTCCTTAGGTTGGTTAGGTTTAAGTAGTTCTAAGTTCTAGGGGACTAATGACCATAGATGTTAAGTCCCGTAGTGCTCAGAGCCGAGCCATTATTTCATTATCCCACTGAGCCGTGGCACTCGGTTCGAGATATCGGTCGCTGGCTTGTTTGTGATCTTTGGCGTAACTTAGCTGGGCAAGGAGTGAGCAGCAGCACGGGAAAGGTCGCGAGAGGTAAGAGCAGTGGTGGAGGAAGGCAGACTGCTGGCAGATAGAGGGAGCTCCGCGCTGCGAATGGAGGTCCTTCCTGGAGTATCAGCCGATGAGGGAGACCGCGTGCGCCGAGCCGTTGTGTTGGCGAGTGTTGTGTTTGCACGTCGATATTACGGCTGGACAGGAGGTGGAAAAAATAGCTCTGAGCACTAAGGGACTTAATAGCGGAGGTCATCAGTCCCCTAGAACTTAGAACTACTTAAACCTAACTAACCTAAGGACATCGCACACATCCATGCCCCAAGCCGGTTCCAAACTGAAGCGCCTAGAACCGCTCGGTCACTACCGGCCGGCCAGCAGGAGGAGCGGCACCCTGCACGTTCTGCCTTTCCACCAGAGACGTCCTCGGGATCTCAAGTGACCAATTCCGGCTTCTGGAGCTGGCGAGGCATTTGCCTGATAAGATCATGTTTTGTGTGCAAAAGAGAGCTTCCGGTCGTCCTTTTAATGTGCTGGTGGGGCTTGAGGCGAAAGATTTTGTAGTGGCGTAATCATCCGGCACTTGGTGGAAATGTTAAATGATTGTGAGTGACTTGCTGTCTCTGTATCAGCTGTTATTCCACCGCAGAGTTGTGTCGCCACTATTAATATTCGGAAGCCTGACTTTGTTGTTCAAAAATTTCTTATTCTTAGTAGTATAATTTTACTTGAAAGGATTGAGCAGTATTGTTTAGACAAAGCAGGGTACCCATCAGCACTTCGTCCTCCTGGTGCGCCACCATCTTCACATTTTCGGCTATACCGATGGAATATGAGGAAAAGGTGTCATATATCCCAGGTTAATGAGTCAGCAACCCGTGATCTAGCGGTAGACGTTGCTGCCTATTGACGGCAGGGCCCTGGGTTCGATTTACGGCTGGTACGAGAACTATTCTCTGCTTGGAACCTAGTGTGCGTGTTATCTTCGTCATTCACTCCATCGTCACTGTATGCGCAAGTTACCGTAGTGGCGCCTAACCGTAAAACTTGCAGCAGACAGCGTCTCCCGCCGGTATAGCCATAGGACAATTTTCATTTTATTGACCATACTGGAGGTTTCTGCTATCATATCTGGTTGGTACATAAGTTCGTAGCATTTTTCCAGAAGTTTAATAAACACGACAGATGCAAATAACGGAGGCTTCACACATCAAAATGGTTCAAATGGCTCTGAGCACTATGGGACTCAACATCTTAGGTCATAACTCCCCTAGAACTTAGAACTACTTAAACCTAACTAACCTAAGGACATCACACACGCCCATACCCGAGGCAGGATTCGAACCTGCGACCGTAGCAGTCCCGCGGTTCCTTCACACATCAATAATACACTACTGGCCATTAAAATTGCTACACCAAGAAGAAATGCAGATGATAAACGGGTATTCATTGGACAAATATATTGATCATTCAGTACAAAGATTCTTTATTCTGTACAAGAGATGTTATTAGTGTCCTGTCAGAATGTGTGGTCATCCAGGCAGAGGACTGCTACCTCTATATAACATTTTTACGCAATTTGGGTGCGTAGATCCTGAGAAATCAGTATCCAGAACAATCACCACTGGCCGTAATAACGGCCTTGATACACCTGGCCATTGAGTCAAACAGAGCTTGGATGGCGTGTACAGGTACAGCTGCCCATGCAGCTTCAACACGATACCACAGTTCATCAAGAGTAGTGCCTGGCGTAGTCTGATGAGCCAGTTGCTCGGCCACCATTGACCAGACGTTTTCAATTGGTGCGGGATCTGGAGAATGTGCTGGTCAGGGCAGCAGTCGCACATTTTCTGTACCCAGAAAGACCCACACAGGACCTGAAACATGCGGTCGTGCATTATCCTGCTGAAATATCGTTTTTTTTTTTTCATAGAGATCGAATGAAGTGTAGAGCCGCGGGTCGTAACACATCTGAAATGTAACGTCCATTGTTCAAAGTACCGTCAATGCGAACAAGAGGTGACCGACACGTGTAACCAATGGCACCCCATACCATCACGCCGGGTGATACGCTTCCAATGTGCGTTCACCGCGCTGTTGCCAAACACAGATGCGACCATCATGTAGCTGTAAAGAGAACCTGGATTCATCCGAAAAAATGACGTTTTGCCATTCGTGCACCCAGGTTCGTCGTTGAGTACACCATCGCAGGCGCTCCTGTCTGTGATGCAGCGTCAAGGGTAACCGCAGTCATGGTCTCCGAGGAGATAGTCCATGCTGCTGCAAACATCGTCGAACTGTTAATGCAGATGGTTGGTGTCTCGCAAACGTCCCCATCTCTTGACTCAGGGATCGAGTCGTTGCTGCACGATCCGTTACAGCCATGCGGATAAGATGCCTGTCATCTCGACTGCTAGTGATGCGAGGCCGTTGGGATCCAGCACGGCGTTCCGTATCACCCTCCTGAACCCACCGATTCCATATTCTGTTAACAGTCATTTGATCTCGACAACGCGAGCAGCAATGTCGCGATAAGATAAACCGCAATCGCGATAGGCTACAATCCGTTTATCAAAGTCGGAAACGTGATGGTACGCATTTCTCCTCCTTACACGAGGCATCACAACAACGTTTCACCAGGCATGTGTATGAGAAATCCGTTGGAAACTTTTCTCATGTCAGCACGTTGTAGGTGTCGCCACCGCCGCCAACCTTGTGTGAATTCTCTGAAAAGCTTATCATTTGTATATCACAGCATCTTCTTCCTGTCGGTTAAATTTCGCATCTGTAGCACGTCCTCTTCGTGGTGTAGCAATTTTAATGGCCCGTAGTCCTCGCAATTTACAAAAATCTATCAACGCTGACTTCAGTCTCGCAACTGTAGACATCACGCGGTTTTGAGCCTAAGAACTCGTTGAGGCATGTTCATAGCGCATTTTCATGCGGAAAGGAAGTGTTATCAAGGTTCCAGAATGAGATTTTCATTCTGCAGCGGAGTGTGCGCTGATATGAAACTTCCTGGCAGATCAAAACTGTGTGCCCGACCGAGACTCGAACTCGGGACCTTTGCCTTTCTGAGTTCTAGTCTCAGTCGGGCACACAGTTTTGATCTGCCATGAAGTTTCATATCAGCGCACACTCCGCTGCAGAGTGAAAATCTCATTCTGGAAACATCCCCCAGGCTGTGGCTTAGCTATGTCTCCGAAGTATCCATTCTTTCAGGAGTGCTAGATCTGCAAGGTTCGCAGGAGAGCTTCTGTAAAGTTTAGAAGGTAGGAGACGAGATACTGGCAGAAGTAAAACTGTGAGGACTGGGCGTGAGTCGTGCTTCGGCAGCTCAGATGGTAGAGCACTTGCCCGCGAAAGACAAAGGTCCAGAGTTCGAGTCTCGGTCGGGCACACAGTTTTGATCTACCAGGATGTTTCATTTCATCAAGGATGTTCGACATAGCGGAAAAGGGCGAAAATTTGAGAGCGCAAGTTTAGGTGAATAAGATTTGTGCGGAATGACATCCCAACCCAACTTCTGCGCAGTATTCTCTGTCAGTCTAGAAGAATACAGGTGGGCGTTATCACTCAGTAGCACCACATGATGCAGTCTTCCTGGCTACTGCGTCTACTGGACGTCTCAGTTGTTGAAGATAAATATCAGCAGTGATGGTTACTTCCTTGGGGAAGCAGTTCCCAATGTACCCCGCCGTCGCTGTTCCAGCAGATACCTAACATTACCTTCTGCGGATGCGCGCAGAACTTCCTCCCTTTTCCTTACGTTGGCATAAAGACACCATTACTCGTTATCAGTAACGATACAGGATAGAAGTGGTCGGTGTTGTTCGCAGACAACTGACGACGTGCAAGCAAAGATGCACATACGGCTACTGCTGATTTTTGTGGTTTCCGCTTAGATCATGTAGTACCCATACACCGGATTTTTAAAGCTTCCCCATTGCACGTAAATGTCGCGCGATGGTGATAATCACAGTTGCCAATTGTCGAATACGCTGACGTGGATCGTTTTCGATTAAAGCGTTTAAACGATCTTCATCACAACCCCTAGGTCTTCCTGAACGGTGAGTCACTAGTCAAAAACAACCTTCTTAAAACGAGAACACCATTCTCTTGCCGTTCCCTGTCCAATGGCGTTATTCCCACTGCTGTTATCCCTCTAATGAGCTCAAACAGAAGAATCTGTCAGAAATGTTTCCACTCTATTTTCTAGCGTTCACAGATGCACTCGCCATCTCCAAGTGACAGAATTAAAAAATAGCAACAGTGAACTACAAATAAAAACTAAAAATCCGTAAATAAACACACAGCAATGGGAATATAAACATGGAAGACAAAATCGCTTCGAACTTGTGCACCAACCTAATGTGTCATCCATCGACATTCTAGTAATTATCATACTATTTTGTGCTCTAGTGGAGTTGTGACACGGTACACATAGGTTACGAAATAGTTCATCTACATCTACATCTACATCGATACTCCGAAAGCCACCTGACGGTGTGTGGCGGACGGTACCTTGAGTACCTCTATCGGTTCTCCCTTCTATTCCAGTCTCGTATTGTTCGTATAAAGAAGGATTGTCGGCAAGCCTCTGTGTGGGCTCTAATCTCTCTGATTTTATCCTCATGGTCTCTTCGTGAGATAATAGGAAGGAGCAATATACTGCTTCACTCCTCGGTGAAGGTATATTCTCGAAACTTCAACAAAAGCCCGTACCGACCTACTGAGCGTCTCTCCTGCACTGTCTTCCACTGGAGTTTATCTATCATCTCCATAACGCTTTCGCGATTACTACGAGTAAATGATCCGGTAACGAAGCGCGCTGCTCTCTGTTGGATCTTCTCTCTCTCTTCTATCAACCCTATCTGGTACGGATCCCACACTGCTGAGCAATATTCAAGTAGTGGGCGAACAAGCGTACTGTAACCTAATTCCTTTGTTTTCGGATTGCATTTCCTTAGGATTCTTCCAATGAATCTCAGTCTGGCATCTGCTTTACCGACGATCAACTTTATATGATCATTCCATTCTAAATCACTCCTAATGCGTACTCCCAGATAATTTATGGAATTAACTGCTTCCAGTTGCTGACCTGCTATTTTGTAGCTAAATGATATGAGATCTTTGTTTATATGTATTCGCAGCACATTACACTTGTCTACATTGAGATTCAATTGCCATTCCCTGCACCATGCGTCAATTCGCTGCAGACCCTCCTGCATTTCAGTACAATTTTCCATTGTTGCAACATCTCGATATACCACAGCATCATCCGCAAAAAGCCTCAGTGAACTTCCGATGTCATCCACAAGGTCATTTATGTATATTGTGAATAGCAACGGTCCTACGACACTCCCCTGCGGCACACCTGAAATCACTCTTACTTCGGAAAACTTCTCTCCATTGAGAATGACAAGCTGCGTCCTGTTATCTAGGAACTCTTCAAGCAAATCACACAATTGGTCTGATAGTCCATATGCTCTTACTTTGTTCATTAAACGACTGTGGGGAACTGTATCGAACGCCTTGCAGAAGTCAAGAAACACGGCATCTACTTCGGAACCCGTGTCTATGGCCCTCTGAGTCTCGTGGACGAATAGCGCCAGCTGGTTTTCACACGATGGTCTTTCTCGAAACCAATGCTGATTCCTACAGAGTACATTTCTAGTTTGCAGAAAAGTCATTATACTCGAACATAATATGTGTTCCAAAATTCTACAACTGATCGACGTTAGAGATATAGGTCTATAGTTCTGCACATCTGTTCGACGTCCCTTCTTGAAAACGGAGATGACCTGTGCCCTTTTCCAATACTTTGGAACGCTACGCTCTTCTAGAGACCTACGGTACACCGCTGCAAGAAGGGGGGCAAGTTCCTTCGCGTACTCTGTGTAAAATCGAACTGGTATCCCATTAGGTCCAGCAGCCTTTCCTCTATCCCTCTGTCGTCTATTTTAATATCTACCATTTTGTCATCTGTGCGACAATCTAGAGAAGGAACTACAGTGCAGTCTTCCTCTGTGAAACAGCTTTGGAAAAAGACATTTAGTATTTCGGCCTTTAGTCTGTCATCCTCTGTTTCAGTACCATTTTGGTCACAGAGTGTCTGGACATTTTGTTTTGATCCACCTACCGCTTTGACATAAGACCAAAATTTCTTAGGATTTTCTGCCTAGTCAGTACATAGAACTTTACTTTCGAATTCATTGAACGCCTCTCGGATGGCCCTCCTCGCATTACATTTCGCTTCGCGTAATTTTTGTTTGTCTGCAAGGCGTTGGCTATGTTTGTGTTTGCTGTGAAGTTCCCTTTGCTTCCGCAGCAGTTTTCTAACTCGGTTGTTGTACCACGGTGGCTCTTTTCCATCTCTTACGATCTTGCTTGGCACATACTCATCTAACGCATATTGTACGATGGTTTTGAACTTTGTCCACTGATCCTCAACATATCTGTACTTAAAACAAAACTTTTGTGTTGAGCCGCCAGGTACTCTGAAATCTTTTTTTCACTTTTGCTAAACAGAAAAACCTTCCTACCCTTTTTTAATATTTCTATTTACGGCTGAAATCATCGATGCAGTAACCGCTTTATGATCGCTGATTCCCTGTTCTGCGTTAACTGTTTGAAATAGTTCGGGTCTGTTTGTCACCAGAAGGTCTAATATGTTATTACCACGAGTCGGTTCTCTGTTTAACTGTTCAAGGTAGTTTTCAGATAAAGTACTTAAAAAAATTTCACTGGATTCTTTGTCCCTGCCACCCGTTATAGACGTTTGAGTCTCCCAGTCTATATCCGGCAAATTAAAATCTCCACCCAGAACTATAACATGGTGGGGAAACCTACTCGAAATATTTTCCAAATTATCCTTCAGGTACTCAGCCACAACAGATGCTGAACCAGGGGGCCTATAGAGACATCCAATTACCATGTCTGAGCCTGCTTTAACCGTGACCTTCATCCAAATTATTTCACATTTCGGATCTCCGTCAATTTCCTTCGATACTATTGCACTTCTTATCGCTATATGCACGCCTCCCCCTTCACTGTCCAGCCTGTCTCTGCGGAATACATTCCAATCTGAGTTTTCATTACTGTTTACATCTGGTTTCAGCCAACTTTCTGTCCCTAGTACTATGTGGGCAGTGTGACCGTTTATTAATGAGAGCAGTTCTGGAACCTTTCTACAGACGCTCCTGCAGTTTACTATTACCGCATTAATACTGTTATTCCCTGTTGCATTTTGCCTACTCCTACCTTGCCGCGTCTCAGGTGGCGTCTTGTAGGGCCTAGGGAAGGAATTCTCTAACCTAAAAAACTCACATGTGCACTCCACACGTACTCCGCTACCCTTGTAGCTGCTTCCTGCGTGTAGTGCACGCCTGACCTATTCACGGGGACCCTACATTTCTCCACCCGATAGCGGAGGTCGAGAAATTTGCATCCTAGATCTCCGCAGAATCGTCTGAGCCTCTGGTTTAAGCCTTCTACTCGCCTCCAAACCAGAGGACCGCGATCGGTTCTGGGAACGATACTACAAATAGTTAGCTCAGATTCCACCCCGCGGGCTAGGCTTTCCGCCTTCACCAACTCCGCCAACCGCCTGTACGAACTGAGGATGACCTCTGAACCCAGACGGGAGGAGTCATTGGTGCCGAAATGAGCAACAATTTGCAGTCGGGTGCACCCAGCGCTCTCTACCGCCGCCGGCGGGGCCTCCTTCAAATCTCGGATGAGACCCCCCGGCAAGCAGACAGAGTGAACACTGGGCTTCTTCCCCGACCTTTCCGCTACTTCCCTAAGGGGCTCCATCACCCGCCTAACGTTGGAGCTCCAAATAACTAATAAACCCCTTCCCCCGTGTGCCTGCTCGGACCTTGATGAAGGAGCGGGCACATGTCCACTCACAGGCAGAGCGGGCGATGCCACACGGCCAGCGGCTGATAGTTGACTACTGTGGTTACTATTCTTGTAGAAAACAATGAAAATAGCACTACCTGTCTCTGGACTGTATTGAAAACAAACACTAGCACTACTGGCACAAAATCTATGGAACACTATTACTAGCACTCCACAATTAAAACACACGGAAGAAGAAGTGACAAGTAAAAAAAAAAAAAAAAAAAAAAAAAAAACAGTTAATACTTAAATTAACGTAGCTCGCTGCACTGCAGACGTGAAGCAGACGGCAGTTACGACGACACTGACACTACTGGCACTGTGGCTGACTAAAGGGACTCTCTCTGACAGAAAAGTTTGTACTACGACTGTGATTTCGGTATGTTGAATAAATCGGATTATTTACCCAGTTCAGTGTCGCATGTCCATACATTGTACTTTGAGTGAGTCATACTAGTGTTGCTTGCATCAATCACATTGTCTCATGCTGTGACACAGGCAGTGGAGATGGCAGTTTTCAGTTATTCGGTTTCTTTCCAGGCAGGTTGAATCTGACAGAAAAACCGCTCAAAATAACCTGTGTCTGAAATAAACGATTTTCAGTTTTTCATACTAATTGTTTCCTATAATAAACGCAGAAATCGAACAAATAGCGAATAATTTTCACTCTAAAAGTTAGAAGATACAAAGAATCGAAATATTAAATGAAATATGAAAATAACAGAAAAGTTTGTCCGTCCACCGTTCGCTGCTTTTCTCGAAAAATAAGTGACTGAACAGTTCCAAAAAGTCGCCAGCGTTCAGATAGGGCAGGCTGTTCCAGCTCGTCGGCTCCGTTGTGAGCCGCGGAGCGCTCCGTGCTCCAGGGAGCCCTGTCGCTCGCTGTGGCCATTCCAGTGGGCCGGCACGCCGGCCCGTGGCACGGCTGGCTGTGGCAGGCGGCAAGGCGAGCGTTTTGATGTGCCAGCTGCGTCTCACAAGATCGACAACCTCATACCCTTAGCTGCTAAGACGTGGTGACATGCTACACCAGGAAATAGGATGTTCAGAAAATAAATAAGAAACAACAGTTTTACAAGAAATTGCATACTAAATTTATTGGGCCTCTGCTGATAGGAAATATCAGGCGTCAAAGTGTTCGCAGCGTTAATCCGGAGGATGGCCTTCATTGTTGCATCCTGAAGAAACGATCGTTCCTTACCTTTTACTCTTTTCATTGCTGACGAAAGCTGCTCACAATAATATGTAGATCCAAACATGCACATGATCTGAGCGGCATCGTTGTGAAGCTTGGGAAATGTTTTTTAGCTGTAATGAACGATACCATCGTGACAAATCCAACGTGTTGTAGTACCTCTTTTTCAACATAGTTGAATTTTGCAAATCAATAATCTCCAATTGAAGGGACGATGACAAGTCATCCGGGGAAACTGAAAAAGGAGTGCTAAACGCCTTAAGTTGAATTTCCAAACTAGTGAGGTCTCGGAATCGTGTTTCAAACGACGTAATGAGCTACTTTAACTTTGCTTGGTAATCGCCGAAAGTAGTACCTTCAGATAGTTTTAAAGAAGCAAGACGAATGAAGAACGTTAAATGTCCATCACTCATCTGCCTCTCAAATAAACGTAACTTTTCCATGAACGCTTTGATCTGGTCGTGCATGTCAACGATTAGCTGCCCTGACAGATTTTAATTTTCGGATGCATAGTTATGCCACCTAGGAACGCCAGTTCTGATATCAATTTTATATCTTTCGGACAACACATTCAGGGATATTTTCTCACGAACGGCAAAGAAAACATCAAGAACTTTTCCCCGACTCAACCAACGAACTGTACTGTGGTAAGGTATATCCCCATACTCCGCTTCCTTATCTTTCAGGAATCCTTTGAATTGGCGATGATTCATACCGTGACGCCGCATAAAATTCACACTTCACGACATCTTTCATTACGCCACCTAGCTCTACTGTTTCAGCACACAGTCCCTCTTGGTGAATAAAACAATGAAGAGTCAAAATGTCTTTCCCGAACTCGTCCCTGAGTTTATTTTTCAAACGAGAAGCAAAACCTTGGTGGCGTCTGATCATTTGTGGTGTACCGTCTGTCGCTACAGAATGGAGCTTATCCCACGGTAAATTCATATTGTCCATTGATTCACAAACAGTTTCAAAAATGTCACATCGTGTTCCGGTGTAATCGAGTGGTACCTCATCCAAGAGTTCTTCAGTTTCTTGCAGCCCCATGTCAACACCACGCACAAAGACTGCAAGCTGAGCACAGTTCGATACGTCGGTGCTTTCGTCAAGCGCTAGCGAAAATGCAAAAAAAGCTCTCCGCCTTTTTCCTGAGCTGTGTCTCTAAATCCGCTGCCATGTCCATGATTCGAAGAGACATTGTTTGCTTCGACAGGCAAACCCCTTCAGCTGCCTGCACCTCCCTTGTAAACAAACATTCTGCAACTGCTACCATGCACGTTTTTATGAGTGGTCCCACCGAAAACGGCTTGCCACTCTTCGCAATAATGTGAGCGACCCTATAGCTTGCTCGAATTGCAGATTCAGTAGTGTTTTCATCGCTCTCATTCACCTGAAAATTATAAACGCATTACTGAACACGAACTATGTTGCATGTTTTGATATCCTCCGTATTACGAAACCGTTTTTAAACTTACGTCTCCTGGTATGTCGTTCTTAAGCCTGGCTACCTGTTCTCTGCGTGCAACATCTTCTACCTGACCGTAGTGCGCTGCGTGAAGACGTGTACAATGTCGTTGTATATTGTACCTCTTCGCAGAATTAAATACTTTATGACATACAAGACACTGCAAACGACCATCCCTCTCAATGAATATAAAGGTATCCTCCAATAGAGGTACAGGGCTCCCGCGGCTAATCATAGCTGTAATTGAACACGGATTATTGCGTCAGTTGCGGGTGCACGCGGCCAGGGGGCAGTGAGTTCGCTTGCCCCCTCCACGCAGGCTCCGAGCTGCCGCAGTGAGCGCTCCGGAGCGCTCCGGCTCTCTGGAGCTCGGTTGGAACAGCCTGAGATAGGGGGACTATACCACTGTTTGGACATTACGAACAGTCAGTGCTTAAGGATGAAAAATAAGGTTGAAGAACTCTGTTTTAGTGTTAATTTGTCCTTTTTCACCGACTACAAGCATATGAAGGCTTATTATGTAGACAAAGGCAGCAGACCAACTACTTAATATTTTTGTTGTTTACTATGAATGAATTGTTAAGTAAGTTCTAAGCTTTTAATTTGTTACTGTTACCATAATTTCCTTCTTCTTTCATTATTTCAGAAAACTGACAGACAAATCTTTAATCTTTTGGAGGAAATGATGCATTGTGCTTCACTGCTACGTCACAACAATAGTTCCAAGCTAGGGTTGGTGTCATTCGTCGATACAACGTATGCAGCACGACGACATCAAGGAACTGGCCGTATAGACCATGTGGGGGCACTGCACATACGCAAGTACCTTAAGCCACGACACACGCAACAGAGAAATTATTCTCTCATCAGTGCTGAGAGATTCCTATGCCATCCGTTTTTTGCTCGTTTTTGTGGGCATGGTTACTAAAATAGTACTGGTCGCTTTTCCCATTTTCTATAATCCATACTATTACTGTAAGTGCGAAAGTAACTCTGTCTGTTAGGCTTTTGCGGCTCAACTGCTGAAATGATTTTGGTGAAATTTTGGTACGGAGGTAGCTTGAACGCTGAGGAGTATCACAGGTTACTTCACAGGCTACTTGAGAAGGTGTGTAGTACAAGAGATTTCCTAATCTTAATAATACGAGGGGCCGCTCGGGATTAGCCGAGCGGTCTGAGACGCTGCAGTCATGGAATGTGCGGCTGGTCCCGGCGGAGGTTCGAGTCCTCCCTCGGGCATGGATGTGTGTGTTTGTCCTTTGTCCTTAGGATAATTTAGGTTGAGTAGTGTGTAAACTTAGGGACTGATGACCTTAGCAGACAAGTGCCATAAGATTTCACACACACACACTCACACACACACACACACACACAATAATACGAGGGTTGGAACTTTAATAGTGGTAACTCTTTATTTACAGCTCGTACAAAATAGACACGTGTTTCAAAGTTTTACTGACCTTCAACGTAGCCACCAGCACTGTGTACAAGCCGTTGCTGTTCATTTTTGGAACAACCTACGACGAGCTTAGAGACATAAGTGACGACATTTTCTGCAGGACCTGACCATCATTTTGCAGGACAATGCTCAAGCACGTACAGTGCAAGCTGTTACTGATTTGTTTGACTGGTAGGACTGCTAAGAGCTATACTACCAACTGCACTCCCCTGACTTAATCCCTCGTGAGTTCAACTCGATTTCTAAACTGAAGGGAACACTTCACGGCATTCTCTTCAGAACTGCTACAAATTCGTCGGGCAATAGACCGCGCCGCTCAAACTGTCAACACAACTGGCACTGCTAAGAGTATCCTACGACTCCCACATCGCTGGCAACGGGTTATACACAATGCTGGTGACTACTTTGAAGGTCCGTAAAATTTTGAAACACGTATCTATTTTGTACGAGCTGTAAGTAAATAGTTGCCACTATTAAAGTTCTAACCCTCGTATAACGCGAAATGTGGAGACATAATTACTCTTTGACTCTTTGGAAAAGTTAATTATTCATGGACTTTTGAACTATTACTTTTGTGAAAATTGAGCCGTAACTTACCTCTGGAGCGGTTATTGTGTCGGCTCTTTGTCGTGCCCCGATGTGGCGCGGTGCGGTTTGTTGCGATCGCGTATTCAGGCGCGTACGGTGTGATTCGAAAGGGGATCGTCGCAGCAGCGAGACGTGGTGGAAGTTACGTTGGTTACCGAGAGAGGGCAGTCGTCGTCGTTGTACTACTGGTCGTTCCATGGTCGGTGATGGACCGTGCGAGCTGGGAGTTTGTTTTGGGCGAATATGGAAGCAACGCTTGTGGGTGGACGACGTGGCGTGAAGCTTCACGCTAATAGCGGAACTGTGGCCTTGCTACGCCTGGAGGACAGTGTAGCCGTTCAAATGCTTCAAATGGCTCTGAGCACTATGCGACTTAACTTCTGAGGTCATCAGTCGCCTAGGACTTAGAACTAATTAAACCTAACTAACCTAAGGACATCACATACATCCATGCCCGAGGCAAGATTCGAACCTGCGACCGTAGCGGTCGCTCGGCTCCAGACTGTAGCGCCTAGAACCGCACGGCCACTCCGGCCGGCCAGTGTAGCCGTGAAGAGGCCTGAATACAACCGTGTGCATCCTGCCACCGTGCCAACACTGCTGTCTGCCGCTATCACCTTCAACTGTGTTAATTCTGGTGGGTAAGCTGTTTTCTCGTCCAGGATCGTTCTTGTGCGATTAACTGTTGGTTCTCCCTCTGCGATTTCCATGTTGAGTTGTGATACCTCAAATGTGCTGCCGCATTTTGTGTGAGTTCCTCACCCTGTAGCTGCTGTTTTGCTTACAAGTACTATCTGTTCTATTTCGTATTTTACTGGATCTAACTTACGAACGCTGTGCAAACTTTTCACACTGTATAGAAATTTTGCTGGAGTAATACGAGGGACGTTCGAAAAGTCCATGCAAAAATAAAAAATACTTATGTGTTTGGGGTAAACCTTTTCTATTTTTCGACAGAGTTTCCTTTTAGACTTATACACTTCATCCAACGCTGTTGTGATTCTTGATCCCTTCCGAATAATAGGAATTGTCCAAGTCTACAAAACAGCTATTAGTTGCTGCAATGAACTCCTCGTTTGAATGAAATCTTTGTCCCATCAGCCATTTCTTCAAATTGGGGAACAAATAGTAGTCCGAGGGAGCCAAGTCGGGGGGTGGGGGGATGTGAAACGAGGTTGAATCCTATTTCCATTAATTTTGCGACCACAACTTCTGAGATGTGTGCTGGTGCATTGTCGTGATGGAAAAGGACTTTGTTTTTCTTGCATCTCGGTCAACAAACAGTCCAATAATGATGAATAATATGCACCTGTAACAGTTTTACCCTTTTCCAGGTAGTCGATGAGCATTATCCCTTGTGAATCCCAAAAGAAAGTCGCCATAACCTGTCCGGCCGAAGGAATGGTATTCACCTTTTGTGGAGCTGATTCTCCCTTGGTAACCCATTGTTTAGATTGTTGTTTGGTGTCAGTAGTAAAGTAGTGTATCCATGTTTCATCCACAATGACGAAACGGCGCTTAAAGTCCTGCGGATTCTTCCTGAACAGCTGCAAACCATCCTTGCAACACTTCACGCGATTCCGTTTTTGGTCAAGCGTGATCAATCACGGAACCCATCTTGCGGATAGCTTTCTCATGTCCAAATGTTTATTCAAAATATTATGGACCCATTCATTCGATATGCCCACAACACTATCAATCTCACACACCTTAACTCTTCTGTCATCCAATACTATATCATGTATTTGATCAATGATTTCTGGAGTCGTAATCTCCAAAGGGCGTTCAGAACATTCAGTATCACTTGTGTCTATACGGCCACTCCGAAAATTTTGAAACCAGTTATAAACTGCTCTAATCGAAGGTGCAGAGTCAGCGTAATGTTTATCAAGCTTCTCTTTAGTCTCCTGGGGCGTTTTGCCCATCACAAAGTAATGTTTAATCACCACACGAAATTCTTTTTCGTCCATTTCTCGAGAATCACTCGAATTCCTTGATTCACACGAATGCCAAAGACGTAGACCAATATGGCTGAAACTTGGTGTGAGTTCTTTCCAAAGATGCTAATAACTAAACATGACCTCGATACGCGCCGGTGGTGCCATCTCTCAGACTTTGCATAGATTTTTCAAACGCCCCTCGTATCTGTTTGTTTAAAGGCCAATTCCCAGCAAGTATATTCAGTTCGACTGTGATAAAGGCTGTTATGTTGTTTGAAGTATGTTGTGCGTGTGTAGTCTTAATTGTGAGTCACTCAAATTACTGGTAACGGTTGCTCTTGCAGTACTTCATTACGTCCTGGTTACCTCTGCTCAATTGAGTTCGCAAGCAGCTCCAATTATGCAATGCAGCACTACTTGCAATTCTAAAGGTGTAATTTTATCCGTGCTTTTACTGCTTTCTGCATTAGTAGAATATTTTACTAAGCCTCCTACTTGAATTATTTAATGGTTAAAGTTGCAATGAAAATGTCTTACGTGCTTTATAGTATTGCAATTTGCTTTAAGAACTTTGTGCTTATTGACTGTTTGCAACGCTGTACGTTAACATCTCATTTAATATCTTGCATGCAAAAGGTTGATTGGCTTCAGTTGGCGAAAAACGGGTGATGTTTAACAGTTTGTTTGGTGTGTTATAGAAGGAACCTGATGGTTTCTAAGCCGGTTGCGCTGCGCCTCACGCGCTGCTGCGTGACCAGAGGGTCAGTGACCGCGGAGGGCTGCTAAGTTTATGCAGTACTGTCATCGATGCATGTATTCTACCTTTAAGAGATTTTTTCTTATTTACAACTGTAGCTTGTAGATAATGCTTTTTGTGTTATAAACTATTCAAAGACTCGGGGCCGCCAGACTTGTTAGTCTTTATCTGCGTTGAACAAGTAGAGTATCTTTTTTTATGAGCATAACTTCCAAGTTAAAAAAATTCTTTTGTTGAAGGAAGTCAATGGCATTTGTCTTAAATTAAAATATGTATTGTTAAACTTTACGCTTATTGCTTTGCAAGAGTTTTCTGAATTTTTACTTTGTGTGTTATTTGAACAAATAGTAAGTTGTAATATCGTTGTATCTCTGTGCTGGTGTTGTTGGTTGTTTCGGTGCCTGGTATATAAAGTTTGTTGTTGGGAATTCTCTATGGCTGGCTCTGACCACTATGTGACTTAACTTCTGAGGTTATCAGTCCCCTAGAAGTTAGAACTACTTAAACCTAACGAACCTAAGGACATCACACACAGATCCATGCCCGAGGCGGGATTCGAACTTGCGACCGTAGCAATTCTCTATGGACTTGGGCGTTTCACTCTCCGCAGGAACATACCAAAAATTTTCTACATCATACAATTCAATGTAGTGAGTACAATGCTTATACAAGGCTCAAAGTATTTAATCCGTATTTCCATACCAACAGTCACAAGCCCGTCGGATTTTAGCCGCTGAGCGCCATGCGACTCTTCAACTTCTGAGACGCTTGAAGACTACGGCGCCATTTCATCTACATCTACATCTACATCTACATCTACATCTACATGGTTACTCTGCAATTCACAGTGAAGTGCTTGGTAGAGGGTTCATCGATCCATTTTCATACTACTTCTCTACCATTCCACTCTCGAATGGCGCGTGGGAAAAAGGAACACATAAATCTTTCCGTTCGAGCTCTGAAATGGTAGATCTGTAATGGTATACGGTAAACAGAGATGTCTTGCCTTCATTTTTGCAATGTAGGAGGCTTTTATTAAAGCGCATTTGAGCGAATCCACAGGTAACAGGCTGATTCATGAGTTATGAGGACACCTGACTTTGCTGCATTTACAAATATTATTAAACTTGCGCCTCAGTGAATTACAAATTATTTATTTTCTTTCTTCGTCAGTTTAACGCTACTAGTATCTAGTATTAGAAAGTCCACATTTTATTTTAGTGCCGTCACTATCAGTCACCAAACATAACCACTAAGCCGCATCAACAGCTCATGGTCATGTGGTCCAGTCGACATGTCTCCGTCAATATTCATGCCTGCTACAGAACCCACGCCTTATTATGTGCAGGCGTATTTCGTTACGGCAAATTATGCGGTAGCGGTGCGGAAGATTAAAAATGAAACTCCCGGCTGTACTTAAGATTTTATACACTCCTGGAAATGGAAAAAAGAACACATTGACACCGGTGTGTCAGACCCACCATACTTGCTCCGGACACTGCGAGAGGGCTGTACAAGCAATGATCACACGCACGGCACAGCGGACACACCAGGAACCGCGGTGTTGGCCGTCGAATGGCGCTAGCTGCGCAGCATTTGTGCACCGCCGCCGTCAGTGTCAGCCAGTTTGCCGTGGCATACGGAGCTCCATCGCAGTCTTTAACACTGGTAGCATGCCGCGACAGCGTGGACGTGAACCGTATGTGCAGTTGACGGACTTTGAGCGAGGGCGTATAGTGGGCATGCGGGAGGCCGGGTGGACGTACCGCCGAATTGCTCAACACGTGGGGCGTGAGGTCTCCACAGTACATCGATGTTGTCGCCAGTGGTCGGCGGAAGGTGCACGTGCCCGTCGACCTGGGACCGGACCGCAGCGACGCACGGATGCACGCCAAGACCGTAGGATCCTACGCAGTGCCGTAGGGGACCGCACCGCCACTTCTCAGCGAATTAGGGACACTGATGCTCCTCGGGTATCGGCGAGGACCATTCGCAACCGTCTCCATGAAGCTGGGCTACGGTCCCGCACACCGTTAGGCCGTCTTCCGCTCACGCCCCAACATCGTGCAGCCCGCCTCCAGTGGTGTCGCGACAGGCGTGAATGGAGGGACGAATGGAGACGTGTCGTCTTCAGCGATGAGAGTCGCTTCTGCCTTGGTGCCAATGATGGTCGTATGCGTGTTTGGCGCCGTGCAGGTGAGCGTCACAATCAGGACTGCATACGACCGAGGCACACAGGGCCAACACCCGGCATCATGGTGTGGGGATCGATCTCCTACACTGGCCGTACACCACTGGTGATCGTCGAGGGGACACTGAATAGTGCACGGTACATCCAAACCGTCATCGAACCCATCGTTCTCCCATTCCTAGACCGGCAAGGGAACTTGTTGTTCCAACAGGACAATGCACGTCCGCATGTATCCCGTGCCACCCAACGTGCTCTAGAAGGTGCCAGCAAGATCTCCGGATCTGTCCCCCATTGAGCATGTTTGGGACTGGATGAAGCGTCGTCTCACGCGGTCTGCACGTCCAGCACGAACGCTGGTCCAACTGAGGCGCCAGGTGGAAATGGCATGGCAAGCCGTTCCACAGGACTACATCCAGCATCTCTACGATCGTCTCCATGGGAGAATAGCAGCCTGCATTGCTGCGAAAGGTGGATATACACTGTACTAGTGCTGACATTGTGCATGCTCTGTTGCCTGTGTCTATGTGCCTGTGCTTCTGTCAGTGTGACCATGTGATGTATCTGACCCCAGGAATGTGTCAATAAAGTTTCCCCTTCCTGGGACAATGAATTCACGGTGTTCTTATTTCAATTTCCAGGAGTGTATTTACTTGGCTACTAGTTTCGACGTTGCCCTCTTCAGGCCCGTTCACTTTGATGAAATCAGTTGTGTGTGGCTCAGTACTGCCCGCCATCCATGTGGAGCACGAGTTGGTCTCACCGCGGACTTCTAGTACTGAGCCACACACAACTGATTTCATCAAAGTGAACGGGCCTGAAGAGTGTGTTGATGCAACGTCGAAACTAGTAGCCAAGTAAATATAAACTCTGAAGTACAGATGGATGAGTTTCATTTTTAATAAAAGAAATTACACCAGCTGTGTCCAACCTTCATCCAGTTTAAATATGGAAGAGAGAATATACTCAGCGGTTAGAAAAAATTTTAGTCATCTCTCTTGGTCTTCATTCACCAGGTAGGCAAGTTGGAAGTCGGTGAGGATCGACGATGTTCGTGGAGTACTAATGGTCTTTAGTGGTACAGAGCGAATATCTGAATCTCGAAGAAGAAACTTCTATTTTTTATTTTATTTTTTCCATTTTCAGCATTAGGAGATTAAATTTCCAGAATTAAGATTAAATAACGAAAAAGAAAAAAAAGGAGAAGGAAGAAAAGCACTTTGAAGAACATAGCGTAAGAATTAAAAGGCGTCCCGGTTTTGATTCCCGCCTGGACAGGATTTTTCTCCGCTCGGGACTGGATGTGTATGTTGTGCTCATCATTCCATCATCGACGTGCATCCCGAATGAGGTCTGACGGCTAATAAAGCCGTATAAACATTTTATTTCGTTTTACTGACATGCGGGCGCAGCCGCGGGTAGCAGCTAATAACGCTTTATTTCCATGCAGTGCAAATTTTAGGAATAAAAATTTCTCCATTTAAAAAAAGGGTTAAAAACGAATGTTGCATTGGCTAATTTATATTAGGTTTTTCACTTGGTTGTTGTGGTCTTCAGTTCAGAGACTGGTTTGATGCTGCTCTCCATGCTACGCTATCCTGTGCAAGGTTCTTCATCTCTCAGTACTTACTGCAACCTACATCCTTCTGAACCTGTTTAGTGTATTCATCTCTTGGTCTGCCTCTACGATTTTTACCCTCCACGCTGCCCTCCAACGCTAAATTTGTGATCCCCTGACGCCTCAGAACATGCCCTACTAACTTATCCCTTCTTCTAGTCAAGTTGTGCCACAAATTTCTCTTCTCTCCAATACCTATTCTTCTATTCAATACCTCCTCATTAGTTATGTGATCTACCCATCTAATCTTCAGAATTCTTCTGTAGCACCACATATCGAAAGCTTCTATTCTCTTCTTGTCTAAACTATTTATCGTCCACGTTTAACTTCCATATATGCTTACACTCCATACAAATACTTTCAGAAACGACTTCCTGACGCTTAAATCTGTACTAGATGTTACCAAATTTCTCTTCTTCAGAAACGCTTTCCTTGTCATTGCCAGTCTACATTTTATATCCTCTCTACTTCGAACACCATTAGTTATCTTGTTCGCCAAATAGCAAATGTCGTTTACTACTTTAAGCGTCTCATTTCCTAATCTAATTCCCGCAGCATCACCCGCTTTAATTCGACTACATTCCATTATCATTGTTTTGCTCTTGTTGATGTTCATCTTATATTTTCCTTTCAAGACACTGTCCATTCCGTTCAGCTGGTCTTCCAGGCCCTTTGCTGTCTCTGACAGAATTACAATGTCATCGGCGAACCTCAAAATTTTTATTTCTTCTCCACGGATTTTAATTCCAACTCCGAATTTTTCTTTCGTTTCCTTTACTGCTTGCTCAATATACAGATTGAATACCATCAGGGATACGCTACAACCCTGTCTCACTTCCTTCCCAACCACTGCTTCCCTTACATCCCCCTGGACTCTTATAACTGCCATCTGGTTTCTGTACAATTTGTAAATAGCCTTTCGCTCCCTGTATTTTACCCCTGCCACCTTCAGAATTTGAAACAGAGTATCCGAGTCAGCATTGTCAGAAGCTTTCTTTAAGTCTACAAATGCTAGAAACGTAGGTTTGCCATTCCTTAATCTAGCTTCTAAGATAAGTCATAGGGTCAGTATTGCCTCACGTGTTCCAATATTTCTACGGAATCGTCTTCGACCAGTTTTTCCATTCGTCTGTAAGGAATTCGCGTTAGTATTTTGCATCCGGGACTTATTAAACTGATTGTTCGGTAATTTTCACATCTGTCAGAACCTGCTTTCTTTGGGATTGGAATTATTGCATTCTTCTTGAAGTATGAGGGTATTTCGGATGTCTCATACATCTTGCTCACCAGATGGTAGAGTTTTGTCAGGGCTGGCTCTCCCCTAGACTGTCAGTAGTTGTAATGGAATGTTGTCTACTCCGGGGGCCTTGTTTCGACTCAGGTCTTTCAGTCCTCTGTCAAACTCTTCACGCAGTATCCTGTCTCCCATTTCATCTTCATCTACATCCTCTTCCATTTCCATAATATTGTCCTCAAGTACATCGCCCTTGTATAGACCCTCTCTATACTCCTTCCACCTTTCTGCTTTTCCTTCTTTGCTTAGAACTGAGTTTCCATCAAAGCTCTTGATATCCATGCGAGTGGTTCTCCTTTCTCCAAAGGTCTCTTTAATTTTCCTGTAGGCAGTATCTATCTTACCCCTAGTGAGATAAGCCTCTACATCCTTACATTTGTCCACTTGCCATCCCTGCTTAGCCATTTTGCACTTCCTGTCGATCTCATTTTTGAGACGTTTGTATTCCTTTTTGCCTGCTTTAGTTACTGCATTTTCATCAATTCAATATTTCTTCTGTTACCCAGTGGCTTCTACTAGACCTCGTCTTTTTACCTACTTGATCCTCTGCTGCCTTCACTATTTCATCCTTCAAAACTACCCATTCTTTTCTACTGTATTTCTTTCCCCCATTCCTGTCAATTGTTCCCTTATGCTCTCCCTGAAACTCTGTACAACCTCTGGTTTAGTCAGTTTATCCAGGTCCCAACCCCTTAAATTCCCACCTTTTTGCAGTTTCTTCAGTTTCAATCTACAGTTCATAACCAATAGATTGTGGTCAGAGTCCACATCTGCCCCTGGAAATGTCTTACAATTTAAAATCTGGTTCCTAAATCTCTGTCTTACCATTATATAATCTATCTGAAACCTTTTAGTATATCCAGGCTTCTTCCACGTATACAACCTTCTTTCATGATTCTTGAACCAAGTGTCAGCTATGACTAAGTTTTGCTCTGTACAAAATTCTACCAGGCGGCTTCCTCTTTCATTTCTTAGTTCCAATGCATATTCACCTACTACGTTTCCTTCTCTTCCTTTTCCTACTGTCGAATTCCAGTCAGCCATGACTATTAAATTTTCGTCTCCCTTCACTACCTGAATAATTTATCTCATCATACATTTCATCAATTTCTTCATCATCTGCAGAGCTAGTTGGCATATAAACTTGAACTACTGTAGTAGGCGTGGGCTTCGTGTCTATCTTGGCCACAATAATGCGTTCACTATGCTGTTTGTAGTAGCTTTCCCGCACTCCTATTTTTTTTATTCAGTATTAAACCTACTCCTGCATTACCCCTATTTGATTTTGTATTTATAACCCTGTATTCACCTGACCAGAAGTCTTTTTCCTCCTGCCACCGAACTTTACTAATTCCCACTATATCTAACTCTAACCTATCCATTTCCCTTTTTAAATTTTCTAACCTACCTGCCTGATTAAGGGATCTGACTTTCCACGCTCCGGTCCGTAGAACGCCAGTTTTATTTCTCTTGATAACGACGTCCTCTTCAGTAGTCCCCGCCCGGAGATCCGAATGGGAGACTATTTTACCTCCGGAATATTTTATCCAAGAGGACGCCATCATCAATTAATCATACAATAAAGCTGGATGCCCTCGGGAAAAATTACGTCTGTAGTTTCCCCTTGCTTTCAGCCGTTCGCAGTACCAGCACAGCAAGGCCGTTTTGGTTAGTGTTACAGGGCCAGATCAGTCAATCATCCAGACTGCTGCCCCTGCAACTACTGAAAAGGCTGCTGCCCCTCTTCAGGAACCACACGTTTGTCTGGCCTCTCAACAGATACCCCTCCGTTGTGGTTGCATCTACGGTACGGCTATCTGTATCTCTGAGGCACGCAAGCCTCCCCAACAATGGGAAGGTCCATGGTTCATGGGGGGGGGGGGGATGAAGAACATAGCGTAAGAATTAAAAGAAGATAGTTTTGCTGGTTCTCTATTACGGCGTCGCGGTTTTGATTTCCGCCTGGTCAGGATTTTTCTCCGCTCGTGACAGGATGCGTGCGTAATCGTCATCATTGCATCATCGACGTGCAAGTAGTCGAAATGGCGTGAAATAAAATAAACTTGCGCCAAGTGGCCTAACATCCCGAATGAGGTCTGTCGGCTAATAAAGCCGTATATACATTATTTTTCGTTTTACTGACATGCGGGTGCATGTCAATAATTCCAAGCAATTTAAATTTTAGAAACGAAAATTTCTCCATTTACAAAAAAGGCTTAAAAAGAATGTTTTAGGACTGTTGCTTTGGCTAATTTATATTTGGATTTTTTGTTACTTGGTTATTAGTAAAAATAAAAAAAAAGTACCTGTTATAATCGGGAGCGAAGAAATATCGAGAAATACCGGTTATTCGGAAATGAAATACCGGTATCGGTTTTAACCGGTCGGTTCTTCCCGTGCCTAAGGCGCACTCTAGTGTGTGGTCGGCGAGGTCACAGCGGGCAGCCGCGTGCGCCGCTGTCGCGGACTGAGACGGCGGCGGCAGGAAGCCGGCAATTACAGCGTCTGCGCCCGCGCCCGCGGCTGCGCCTCGGCCTGGTCTACTCCGGTCTGGTCTGGTCCGGCGCGCACCGCACGTGCTGGGACCGCGACACGCGTCACGGTGGGCCAGCAGCCCAATCGCGGCCGCTCACCGCCCTGCGCCTACAGCGCGCCAGCCCACGCCGTCCTCGCGCCGCGCTCGCTCGGTCGCTGCTCTGCTGTGCTGTCGTTGAGGATGCCGAACATAAAGTGGACTGCACAATCTGATCAAAACTATCCGAATACCTGTTAGAAGACAATATGGAGCACATCCGCACTTAGTCTATATGACAGCTGAAATTCTGCTACGGACGGTGAGGTGTCTGAAAGTCTGCGGAGAAACGGTAGCCCACTCTTCCACAAGAGCGGAAACCAGAGAAGGCAGTGATACACTGAACAGCCAAAGAGACTGGTACACCTGCCTGCGAGAGAACAGAAGCGCCGGAACTCGAAGTGGCGACGGCTCGACTAATGTCCCAACTAGTGCAGGAGGGAACTGACACCATGAATCCTGCAGGGCTCTCCTTAAATCTGTAAGAGTACGAGGGGATGGAGACCTCTTATGAACAGCACGTCGCAAGCATCCCAGATACTCCAATAATGTTCATGTCTAGGCAGTCTGGTGGCCAGCGGTTTAAACACAGAAGAGTGTTCCTGCAGCCACACTGTGGCAATTCTGGACGTATGGGGTGTCGCATTGTGCTGCTGGAGTCGCCCAACTCCGCCGGAATGCACAATGGACACGAATGGATGCAGATGATCAGACAGGATGCTTACGTACGTCTCACCTGTCAGAGTCGTATCTAGACGCATCAGGGGTTCCATATCACTCCAACTGCACACGCCCCACACTATTACAGAGCCTCAACCAGCTTGAACGTCCCCCTGCCGACATGCAGGGTCCATGGATTCATGAGGTTCTCTCTACACCGGTACACGTCCATCCACTCGGTACAATTTTAAACGAGACTCATCAGACCGCGAAAAATGTTTCCAGTCATCAACAGTCCAATGTAGGTGTTGACGGGCTCAGGCGAAGCGAAAAGCTTTGTATCGTGCAGTCGTCAAGGGTACACGAGTGGACCTTCCGCTTTGAAAGCATGATGTTTCGTTGAATTGTTCGCACGCTTACACTTGTTGACGGCCCAGCACTGAAATCTCCAGCAATTTCCGGAAGGGTCAGACTTCTGTCGCGTTGAACGATTCTCTTCACTCGTCGTTGGCTCCGTTGTTGCAGAATATTCTTCCGACTGCAGCGACGTTGGAGATTTGACGTTTTACCGTATTCCTGATGTCCACGGCACACCCGTGAAATTGTCGTACGGGAAAACTGCGTCAGACAGTTGTTGGCTTGTATAGGCGTTGACGACAGCAGCGCCTTATTCTGTCTGTTTACATACACTACTGCCCCTTAAAATTGCTACGCCATGAAGATGACGTGCTACAGACGCGAAATTTAACCGACAGGATGAAGATGATGTGAAATGCAAATGATTAGCTTTTCAGAGCATTCACAAAAGGTTGGCGCCGGTGGCGACACCTACAACGTGCTGACAGGAGGATCGTTTCCAACCGATTTCTAATGCATAAACAGCAGTTGACCAGCGTTGCCTGGTGAAACGTTGTGATGCCTCGTGTAAGGAGGAGAAATGCGTACCATCACGTTTCCGACTTTGATAAAGGTCGGATTGTAGCCTAACGCGATTGCGGCTTATCGTATCGCGACATTGCTGCTCTGGTCGCTCGAGATCCAATGACTGTTAACAGAATATGGAATCGGTAACTTAAGGAGGGTAATACGGAACGCCGTGCTGGATCCCAACGGTCTCGTGTCACTAGCAGTCGAGATGACAGGTATCTTATCCGTATGGCTGTAACGGATCGTGCAGCCACGTCTCGATCCCTGAATCAACAGATGGGGACGTTTGCAAGACAACAACCATCTGCACGAACAGTTCGACAACGTTTGCAGCAGCATGGACTCGGAGACCATGGCTACGGTTACCCTTGACGCTGCATCGCAGGCAGGAACGCCTGCGATGGTGTACTCAACGACGAACCTGGATGCACGAATGGCAAAACGTCATTTTTTCGGATGAATCCAGGTTCTGTTTACAGCATCATGGTGGTCGCATCCGTGTTTGGCGACATCGCGGTGAACGCACACTGGAAGCGTGTATTCGTCATCGCCATACTGGCATATCATCCGGCGTGATGGTATGGGGTGCCATTGGTTACACGTCTTGGACACCTCTTGTTCGCATTGACGGCACTTTGGACAGTGGACATTTCAGATGTGTTACGGCCCGTGACTCTACCCCTCATTCGATCCCTGCGAAACCCTACATTTCAGCAGGATAATGCACGACCGCATGTTGCAGGTCCTGTGTGGGCCTTTCTGGATACAGAAAATATTCGACTGCTGCCCTGGCCAGCACATTCTCAAGATCTCTCATAAATTGGAAACGTCTGGTGGCCGAGCAACTGGCTCGTCACAATACGCCAGTCACTACTCGTGATGAACTGTGGTATCGTGTTGAAGCTGCATGGGCAGCTGTACCTGTACACGCCATCCAAGATCGGTTTGACTCAATGCCCAGGCGTATCAAGGCCGTTATTACGGCCAGAGGTGGTTGTTCTGGGTACTGATTTTCTCAGGATCTATGCACCCAAACTGCGTGAAAATGTAATCACATGTCAGTTCTAGTATAATACATTTGTCCAATGAATACCCGTTTATCATCTGCATTTCTTCTTGGTGTAGCACTTTTAATGGCCAGTAGTGTATTTCTGTATTTAAATACGCATGCCTCTACCAGTTTCTTTGGGCTTCAGTATTTATATCCCCGGGTGTTGTGGTGTGCATACAGGGTGTGAATGCGTGGTTGCGAAATGTTGTGTCTGCAATGGAAATGTCGAGCATATAAATGAATTAAAAATAGCCCTGCCATTGTTAAACTACACCTACAGGAATACATTAGATGTGGTATCTACTCCAGCTTAATTAGGAGATCGGTATACTCGTAACACGGGCAAGACGGATATGGGAGCTGCAGCACATCAGTCAGACCTGGAAACCGTTCTGAGGAGCAATGGGGACTCTACGAATTCCATAAGAAGTGTCACAATGTCAAACAGTCGGAAAAGTGACACATCGGACAAAGAAATGTTGGGTACGGTCTTTCTGTCATACATGTGACGGACCGAATTGGCATAAACACTGCGTACAGACTATTTATAAACCGACAAAGAAGATCAAAATGTGTATCAGATCGGTAAAAGAAAAATAGGTGCCCACTTGCAGTGTCAGGAATGAGCACATACCATGTACATGCGGAAAAGTCTATGCTGGAATGACTGGACGATCAATGAATAGCAGGATCATCGAACATAAGCGGTATTGCAGGTTAGGGCATGTGGAGAAATGGGCCGTGGGAGAGCAACCGCTGTGAGACCGATCACGTAGTAAAATTCGCCGACACGGAAACTCTTGCTGTAGGCAAGAGCTATCACACCCGCTTGTTCAGAGAAGATACAGAAATACACAAACGTGACAATAGCTTGAACAAGAATGAAGAAAGCCTCCATGTGAACGGATCCTGGCTTCCCGTGCTGCAGTGAACGACCGTTTCAGTAGCAAGGGGAGAACGCACCGGAAATGACCGCAGAAAAGTCCTTGCACGTTGACACACCAGGCACAGATAATCTGCACCCACGAGTGGTGCTCCACGTCCAGCAGTGGAGGGTGACGCTCTGACAATGGCAGCCATTCGTGCTGGCGAAACGTCAGAAAAATCATGAAACAAACGTCTGGCGAAGAACCCAAGACAGAAACCAACAGGCCGTTTGTCAAAAGGTAGCGTACTAGAATAATAGAGCTAGAAACCGTAAAATTATTTTTTTTTCAAATAATAGAAAATAGCAAAAACATATCAATACATAAATCCCACTTTTAAACTAGTTTTGAGATTGGTAGATAATCTGTGAATTTACTCAAAATCGCGCCCCCGTTTGGTGTATTGTATGGAGCTGGAGACCTACAAACGATGGAGAGGCTTCGTCCGTGACGTAGCCCTCAGTGGCTCACAACCCCACAACAGGCTACAGCAGCCCACACACCCCACCGCCGCCCCACACCGAACCCAGAGTTACTGTGTGGTTCGGCACTCAGTGGACCTCCCCGGGAACGTCTCACACCAGACGAGCGTAACCCAAATGTTTGCGTGGTAGAGTAATTATGATGTACGCTTACGTGGAGAAAGTGTTTGCACAGCAGTCGCCGACATCGTGTAACTGAGGCGGAATAAGGGGAACCAACCCGCATTCGTCGAGACAGATGGAAAACCGCCTTAAAAACAATCCCCAGACTAGCAGTGCGTTAGACCGAACGGCTAACCGGGCTGGCACCCTTGTTTATTAGAGAGTCACACTAAAAAAACAAAGACCTTACTGGCAGTGACAATAAACAGCTCAAAGAACAAAGAAATGAAACTCAACACATTTACTGTGAATGTTTCCCGACGTATATCGCCAATTACAGTGCTGTGAGGAGAGGTACTGTAACGTCGATCTGCTCGGTGCCATAGTTGCCGAACGAATTCAAAACTAATAGTGGTGTACATGGCTACAAGACTAGGAGAAAGGGTGATCTTCACTACTCAAGGTTAAATCTTACTTTGGCTCAGAAGGGGGTAAATTATGCTGCCACAAAAGTCTTTGGTCACTTACCTAATAGCATCAAAAGTCTGACAGATAGCCATATAGCATTTAAAAGGAAATTAAAAGAATTTCTGAATGGCAACTCCTTCTACTCATTAGATGAATTTTTGAATATAGTAAGACGGTAAGTTCCCCACCCCCGCACCCAAAAAAATTATAAGTGTGATGTAATATTCTGAGTAATGTAATACCTTGTATAGGCACCTTTTATTATCCTGACACGTTCGACATCATTACGAAGTGTCGTATCCATGAACTATGGAACAAGTACTAATCTAATCTAATTTAATCTAATCTGGTCACCGTCCAGAGGATGTACGTTGCAAGCCTATAAATCCTGTCTACACAGAGGACGTAATAACTACTTCAGCACAACACATAAAGGATCAGGATTGTCGTGTTTGCCCATAAACCAGGAACACAAACTCAACTAAAGTAATCGTTCGTACAAAAGTACTTCACTATACCTCAGTCTCATAGAGGGTCAGTCCATCGTCACTTTGCTTACAGAGAAACAGCATAACTCGCTCGTAGTGCCGATATCGACAGTTTGCAAATTCTAAGAGTGAGACTCTTCACTGACTCTTGTCAGTGAAGTCCTTAAGTCGCTCCGACGCTGTATGTCCTCTTTCGCCACCTGCAAGAGATTTCTTTTCACGCCGTATGCTGGTTTTCAACAAAGCTCAAGGCATCTGCGTGTGCGCTCCCTGAAGCGAATTCCCGCTGCCGTTACAAAAGCGTTGCCTCCCACCATATGGATCATGAAGCTGCCACCAAATCGCCTGCAGTTCATACCTAGTATGGAACGCTGTCTAGGACACTGTAATCCTCCTCTTGCGAATAAGGACTTCGCCAATCAAATTTTCTTTTCTGCTTTTTTCCTGGAAACGTGGCTTATTTCCTCAGTGAGAAGATCTCCGAGAGGGTCGACTCGCATCCGCCAGTCGTGACCCTTGCCCATTCCTTCGTACCAAACGGATGCCTCCTTCTCTTATAAGATGCTATTCCTCTCCAGGCCCGTCTCCCAGCACCTGGCTCTTTTCACTGATTATTTTTTTAGTGGCAGGAGTGTGTCTGACGTAGGTTCTCCTACCTCGCCAAGAGGAGGCAGCTATCAGGGCTGTAAAGCCGCTGACTCCACACTGTTCTCTTTAGAGCAGTAAGACACTCCTCTCGGACGACAATGACACGGTGTCTTTTCTGTACTACTTTCTGCCGATCGTCACTTTCACGGGACCGTGTAACAGGCACCGCTACACCAGTATCAACCAAAGAAATGATCAATTATCCGTTGAGAACCACTGATTTCTCCTGAGAGACCTAGTCTACCGTTACTGCTTCTCTGCTGTCAACACCGAACGAGGTGGCGCAGTGGCTAGACACTGGACCCGCATTCGGGAGGACGACGGTTCAATCCCGGGTCCGTCCATCCTGATGTAGGTTTTCCGTGATTTCCCTAATTCACTCCAAGCAAATGTCGGGATGGTTTCTTTGATGATGATGATGATGATGATGATGTTTGGTTTGTGGAGCGCTCAACTGCGTGGTTATCAGCGCCCGTACAATTACCCAATCTTTGCTCAGTCCAATTTCGCCACTTTCCTGGATGATGATGAAATGATGAGGACAACACAAACACCCAGTCATCTCGAGGCAGGTGAAAATCCCTAACCCCGCCGGGAATCGAACCCGGGACCCCGTGCTCGGGAAGCGAGAACGCTACCGCGAGACCACGAGCGGCGGACAGGTTTCTTTGAAAGGGCAGGGCTGACTTCCTTCCTTGTCCTTCCCTAATCCGAAGAGACCGATCACCTCGCTATCTGGTCTCTTTCCTCAAACAACCCAACCCAAACTCTAGTGACGACTCCGTACTGGCTCTGAGCACTATGGGACTCAACATCTTAGGTCATAAGTCCCCTAGAACTTAGAACTACTTAAACCTAACTAACCTAAGGACATCACACACACCCATGCCCGAGGCAGGATTCGAACCTGCAACCGTAGCAGTCCCGCGGTTCCGGACTGCAGCGCCAGAACCGCTAGACCACCGCGGCCGGCAACAACACCGTACTCCCCGCCTCCTTTTATACTAACGGGTGTGCTTCTCGTGACATCTGGTGGACAACTCTGTATAGTTTTGGTTAGTGTATGTGCGGGTACGTCAATGTGAGTCTGTTTTATTGGATGCAGCTACAGGTGTATCGCCTGCTGTATTACTCGGCCGATCCGTCACTTCGTTTTGTCTTCCGTAATGCAATGTATTGAGCCAGTAGCACGGCATTACATACCAGACACATTAACACTCGGCAACCGGAAGGGATCGCCACCAGACCCTGGCTGGGAGAAATACTATGAGATATCAACAAGTTGACAGGGGTCATCAAATGTATGACTACTGAGTATGTTCCGCCAGTCCGACGGTTCGGTTTACATCACTAAATCATATAGCACACCGACTATAAATCAAGTTTAAATAGTATGAAATGATTTAATGGTCTCATAATTGTTTATTGTGCTGACTTCCTGACTCACACAGTATCTACAGCATATTGCACCATGGACGAGTAGAAGCAAACGTCTACCTCCAAGGCAGGTTTTCACGAATTGGATGAACTGGGATCGCTCTGAATCACTTGTTTCTTAAACAAAATCGAAACGATTATCCAATATTTGCACATCTTACAAGCGTTCACACTACTATCTGTGCTTTCGAGGGGACATACGATGCTCTAAAATTCCCCTGAGTAGACAAGTGGAACCTATGTACATAAACGTACTGTTTGCGTGCTACAGCCATTTGAAAACATATTTTCAAGTAAGTATGCAACAGAGTAGAGGGTGACAGGACGAGTGCTTACGTCGGATCGGCTAATGTTAGTTGATGTCTGACCTGTTTCCAGCCTCTTTCACGTGTTTCAGTGATAGAGCAACATGGTTGAGTACATGTTTGGCGAATATACCGACATACCCTTCTGTACCGAGAAGCTCACGCTAATGGTAGAGCTGCTCGTGACCTTAATCAAGGTCGTTCGTAATCCACAATGTCCGAGTACCTCACGTACCCTTTCCGCCAAAATGAAGCAACTGCTTCGAGAAAGGGTACCTTCACCATCAGCAGTCATGGCTGTAGTGCTCCAAGGAGACCCGCACTCTCATATTAGCGATGTTTGTAGCAGTGTTTATATTTCCTATTGTTTCTTTGGCTGTTAATGAGTGGAATTGCGAAACAAGTGATATACTAGGCCACTCGTAATGGTTGTAGCACTGAAACGGTACATTTCTGGATATGGGTTCCAATTCAAAATGTTGTTTAGTCGCCGGAGGTTCGAGTCCTCCCTAGGGCATGGGTGTGTGTGTTTGTCCTTAGGACAATTTAGGTTAAGTAGTGTGTAAGCTTAGGGACTGATGACCTTAGCAGTTAAGTCCCATAAGATTTAACACACATTTGAACATTTTTTTGTTGCTGTTGTTGTTTAGTCAGTCCCCTGTAAAAGTCCTAGAAGTTTATAAGTGGAATTTTAGAGCACCTGTATACTGGCCAATACTCACTTTAGTTCTTTGGAGGTCATGCATTATTTTATAATATTGGTCATTGACTCGACTGATTCGTAAGGTTCGTTACGCAACTTGACGACGCTGCTCACCAAATTGTCACTCTATCATCTATTTTAACGTTATTGGACTAGAAGTTCGCCTCATTCAGACTCTTGAGTTTTAATTTTATCTACATTAACTATTAATGTATAGCATACCTACCTCTAAACCACTAATTTCATCCGAAATATTTATACTGCACTTTCAGTATTCTGCTCGAGAGCTTGCAACCACCACAATCATTTTAATTCATTATCCACAATTTAACTTAAACAAGTATATACGTATGTAGATACTGTATTTTCAGTAGGAGAGGTAGTAATTACCCTGAGGATAACACTATTTCTTTTATCCTCCATCAAAGAAAAGTGATTCACTTCGTAAACAAAGATTTTCTTTTGTGCTAAGGCACTTTTCTCTCTTACGTGTCCATTAGCGTCACATATTGACGTACTGTAGACATAGCATACCTCCTCTATTCCCTTTAAAACCTAAACCATCACACAGGAACAATTTTCTCTACTTTATTTGTATACTGCTGTGAAACTTTTTATGTCTACTTTCTATGTCGTTACAGGCACTAGCTAGTTTAACATAATCATCACAAAAACTGGTTTCCTTGTTTACTTTTACAGGGGAAATTGCTTACATCACCTTTTCATGTGAAACAATAGTATCGCTATCATTACAACTACATCTACAGATACTTTTTCAAATATTGCTGTCTGTAAAGTCCTTTCATTTTCTCTGTCTCTGGAAACGCTAATTGGCAACTCCCTGAGTGTGTTATGTGAATAATAATATATAGTCCAGTATACTGTTCCTTCTCCTTTGGGCAAAAGATTTTGGGTGTGATTTAACCAATACACTTCCTCCAACTAAATATTCCTGCTGATGTCCAAACTTTTCGTTATAGGTGTTCTGATATTGGGATGGTCAGTGAGTGCAATTAGAGTTTCCCTTACCTGTTCTTCCAGCATAGTTCTACTTTAGGCAGGCGTGCAATTCGATTTATTCAGTTGTTGACTTATTTGCTATAAGTTAATAGGTCCAATGGTGTACAAGTGGTTGTGTGAATTGGCAAATTATTTACTGTGTGTTCAAAAGGCTCGAAAATTCTACTCAACTTGTATACTGTATACTTGTATACATGTATGAATAAATAGATTAAAATTTTGGAAAACACGTTTAATGGTATTACTTGGTGGATAAAATGTTGATATTAGAACGTGTTTAATGTTACAGACTTGTAGAATCCCCTTACATTTTTTCACATGTGAAGTTTGATGCATTATCTGTTAATACTGTGACAGGTTTACGAACCATCAGTATGTAAGGCCTAAGAATCCTCTTGATTATGGCAGATGCTGCTGTCAACTTCATGGCATGTAACTTGATGTATTTCGAAAACACCTTGTGAAGGAAGTACTGGACCTGCAACATCAACAGATACCATTTGTAAATGTTATGTTGGTAATATTGTATAGAATGCACTTCTGTGTAGCGTCAAATGTTAGTGGTTTTGCCTTTGATAGATCAAACAGGTTTTCAGTAGCTGTTCTACGTATCGTCACATATTCACCAAATAACAATAACTATTTAGCTTCTGTGTTAGTCTGTTGGTCGATTTTGGAATAACCGCGCTGGGAGGGAGCCCAACAGTTAACACAAACAGTATGAATCGGAATGAAATTTATGTAATGAGAGATAATTACTACTTGCAGTACTGGAATTAAAGCATGGATTCATGTTGAAAGTAAATAGGTGCCATGAGCAGTCTTCCTCGCAGCCTAAGAAAAGTACCAAGCAACATACAAACATTGAAGGTGCAAAAATGAATAATGTATCTAGGATATTTTTTCTTACTCTATCGACATAGATTTTTAGACTATCCGATTTTGCAGCAAACTTGGTCCTTAACAAAAAGTCGGTTGTTCAACTATTACACATATTTATTTCATAGAAGTCACTATTATGTTACGGTAATATTATTAATTTACCTATAATTTTCTGTGATTGCCGATCATACAGCTCATCCACTAAACCTTGATGATTAGCATATATATTTTAAGATGTCCTGCCGGATGGAAGAAATTTTATATATATATATATATATATATATATATATATATATATATATATATATATATGTTATGTTATGTTATGTTATGTTAGGTGATTCACCCTGTATATATATATATATATATATATATATATATATATATATATATATATACAGGGTGAATCACCTAACATTACCGCTGGATATATTTCGTAAACTACATCAAATACTGAAGAATCGATTCCACAGACCGAACGTGAGGACAGGGGCTAGTGTAATTGGTTAATACAAACCATAAAAAAATGCACGGAAGTATGTTTTTTTACACAAACCTACGTTTTTTTAAATGGAATCCCGTTAGTTTTGTTAGCACGTCTGAACATATAAACAAATACGTAATCAGTGCCGTTTGTTGCATTGTAAAATGTTAATTACATCCGGAGATATTGTAACCTAAAGTTGACGCTTGAGTACCACTCCTCCGCTGTTCGATCGTGTGTATCGGAGAGCACCGAATTACGTATGGATCCGTAGGGAACGGTGATGGACCTTAGGTGCAGAAGAGACTGGAACAGCACATTACGTCCACATGCTAACACCTTTTTACTGGTCTTTTTCACTGACGCACTTGTACAGTACCATGAGGGGTGTGGTAAACGTACACACGTGGTTTCCGTTTTCAATTACAATGTGGAACAGGGTGTGTCCCACTGGAAACACGTCGACGTATGTGGTATCAGCATGATGGTGCACCTGCACATTCCGCAATTAACACTAGGCTGACCCTTGACAGGATGTTCGACGGGCGTTTCATAGGACGTGGAGGACGCATAAATTGGTCAGCCCGTTCTCCTGATCTTACACCTCTGGACTTCTTTCTGTGGGGTACGTTAAAGGAGAATGTGTACCGTGATGTGCCTACAACCCCAGGGGATATGAAACAACGTATTGTGGCAGCCTGCGGCGACATTACACCAGATGTACTGCGGCGTGTACGGCATTCATTACGCCAGAGATTGCAACTGTGTGCAGCAAATGATGGCCACCACATTGAACATCTATTGGCCTGACATGTCGCGACACACTCTATTCCACTCCGTAATTGAAAACGGAAACCACGTGTGTACGTGTACCTCACCCTTCATGGTAATGTACATGTGCGTCAGTGAAAAAGACCAATAAAAAGGTGTTAACAGAGACCAATGTATGCCTTTAGCTGATGCTTTGTTCTAGGAGCTGGAAAGTTCCTTGTAATGCTTATTTCACTAGGATCAGGTGCTATTCCTGGAGTAGGTATAATCTGTCCTAGAAAATTAATTTCTTCCTGATCAAACTGTGATTTGTGTGTGTTGGCTGTCACTCTAGGCTATGAATTTTTACATAATGTTGAACTAAATCAAGCTGTTCCTCCCATGTAACAGTAGCAGTTAAGATGTCGTCAACCAACAGTGTCACTTTGTTTAGCAGATCTGGTCCTATAACAGCAGTAAATACACAGGGACAGGAACACACAAAATTGGTTTCTGCCAGCATGGACACGCGCAATATACATCCCAGATATGTTAGATGTTAGGACCTGCCACGAGGAAGATCTCAGATCAGTAGTAGTTACAAAGTGTACACTACCAAATTTAAGCAACAGATAGGTTAAATTTTCGGATAGTGTACAGATTGGCACATTTACCTTATTAATATAACATGCATGCAGGTCCAAACGAATCTGACTCTCAGGCATATCTACTGCCTGTAGGGGACTACAGTACAGCGACATTTCAGTGACGCCTTCATTTCATTTCTCGGACAGCAGCCTCTAGTTGCAATCATGGAATCCAGTAAGACTTTTGGTAAAAAATGTGAGGTAACTTCACATCCATGTGGTACAAACACATATTTATTATACCCGTTTTGTTTATGCAGATGCATGCAAATACTTTATAAGTAATTTTAGTTGTTGTTGTGAACTGAGATAGGATGATACCATTACTGGATCATGGATGCAAGCATTGTTGTTTTCACTCCGATTACAGATACTTGATGTATCTTTGCAAAAACAGACATAATGTCTGATAGGATAGCCGCAATCAGTGATTTTACAATGTAACTTTTAATCCGTCTTGATTGCAAAATGTTTACTCCTGTAACCGAAATATCAGATTTGGTTCTAGAGTAACCGAAACTGGTTATATGAATAAACATTTTGCAATCAAGACGGATTAAATGTTACATATACTTGAAGAATCAGTTTCTTGTGCGTTCTTTGTTTTCACAAATTTTATCTTAATATCTTGGTAATTATACCATGTTTTACTGGGGTTTCTATGAAATCAAATACTCTCTTTGACCTCAGTGGACAAATAGTATTTACCCAAAGAAAAGTCTAATTTTACGTCCTTTTCTCAGAAAAAGTCATGAAAAATAAACATTTGGCTACAGAACCCACAAGATTAGGAATGGGCATCGTCCCAGGGTGGCTCGGCGCTCTTTGCTGGATTCATGATTGGCTTCCACGAGGACCGAGCCTTTGCAACATCTTTTCTCTTCTGTGCTTCATGGCTATCCTCTTGCTGTTCGTTTTCTCCTACCTTGGGGAACATGTCCAGTAGCTGACATCAGAACAGTCTCACCACTGTTTTTCGTTCCTTTATTCTTCATTCGTTCACCTTCTCCTACCACTCCTCCGCTTTGGCGTTTGAGGCTTCTCTGTTTTTCCTTCCTCCCTGTGCACTCTTGAAGGCCGGCCCGCACGTCTGATGCATAGCACGTGAATGGGTAACGCGTAAGTACCAGCCACAGGTCGACATATAGGGCTCACACATATCCCTGGCAGAGGCCCAGCCCAGGGAGGAGTGATTGCCTGAGTTGCTACCTTCCCACATTGCCGATTGGTCCCTCTGTCAGAAATTAGGGAACCTGAGGTGTGAACTACCGCCTAAGGTGGATTTGCAGCCCCCACCCTCTGAAGGGTGGGGGGGGGGGGTATGAACTCCAGTTGGAAGGAGTGCGCCATCTGTGACGCTGGCAGTCATGGGGGATTTTATCGCAAAGAGCCAATCATCATTTCCGCAGTCCACTTCTACCAAACGTAAACGGAATGAAGGTTCCGATTCAAAGACCCTCTCAGCTGCGCTATGGTTCCTCATGGTTTCACATATTAAAGACGTTCAGTCCTTTGCAAGGTAAATCCGTTTCTTATTCAGAATGGTGTTGATGCAATTGCCAACCCAGTGAAATCCTGCACTCGTTTACGCAATGGTACTTTGCTTTTGGAGAATATTCTGATTCTCGAGCACAACTTCTTGCTGTTTCTCTTCTCCATAGCTATCTTGTTTGTGTCGAGGCCCATAGAACTCTGAATTGCTCCTGTGGTGTTACTTACACTACGCTGCTCGATGGTCTGACTGGGTCAGAAATCCAAACGTACCTCTCTGAACAGGGTGTCACTGCAGTTCATCGGGTGATGAAAAAAGTAGAGGCATCCTTAGTGCCCACACGCATTCTTTTTCTAACTTTTGGTAGAGTGGTGCTTCCATCCAGGATCAATGTAGGCTATGAAGTTATCACAGTCTAACCGTACATTCTAGACCCGATGCAGTGCTACCAGTGTCATCGTTTCAACCACACTCGAATATCCTGTCGACACACCGCCCTAATGTGTAACCTGTGGTAAGGATGCTCATGAGGGCGATGGCCTCCTTCTCCCCACTGTATCAAATGCAATGCCGACCATGATACCTCCTCTCGCGATCGTCTCGTGTATTTTGACAAGTGGGCTGCCCAGGAGATCTGGACAAAGGAAAAAGTGCGTTACCCAGTCGCTAGCAATTTATTGGCTAGTCGCAAACCCTATGTCCTACCATCTGGCACTTACATTACTGTTTTTCAGTATTTTAAACATAGCTGCACAACAGCAGCGGTTCCACGTAATAAAATTATAAACAGCCGACCAGTTGGAATGGGTAAAGAATTGTTTACCTAGGTTTCAACAAATTTAAATTTGTCTTCTTCGGAAGGTGGCAGTTTTACATTAGTATGGACTAATGTACCATCGCCGTTTTTACGAATGTCGGCATAGATCCATTTGTCAAAATTAAAATATATCCCTAGAAATAGGGTTTGTCACGTAAATATAAATTAGTACATGGATGTTGCAGAGCTCACAACCGACTCAAGTCTGAGTTATAGTGTTTCAGAGAACAATCCGTGAACGTAACCGCGTTTTACTTTTTATCAGCGCTGCTGGCTGTGCTCTCAGTGGTGCCCTCCTCCTGGCCAACTGTTTATTGTTCTCATCCTATGTCTGAATGAAGCAGGCAAAAAGGAATACAGACGTCTCAAAAATGAAATCGACAGGAAGTGCAAAATGGCTAAGCAGGGATGGCTAGAGGACAAATGTAAGGATGTAGAGGCTTGTCTCACTAGGGGTAAGATAGATACTGCCTACAGGAAAATTAAAGAGACCTTTGGAGAGAAGAGAACCACTTGTATGAATATCAAGAGCTCAGATGGCAACCCAGTTCTAAGCAAAGAAGGGAAGGCAGAAAGGTGGAAGGCGTATATAGAGGGTTTATACAAGGGCGATGTACTTGAGGACAATATTATGGAAATGGAAGAGGATGTAGATGAAGACGAAATGGGAGATAAGATACTGCGTGAAGAGTTTGACAGAGCACTGAAAGACCTGAGTCGAAACAAGGCCCCGGGAGTAGACAACATTCCATTTGAACTACTGATGGCCTCGGGAGAGCAAGTCATGACAAAACTCTACCATCTGGTGAGCACGATGTATGAGACAGGCGAAATACCCTCAGACTTCAAGAAGAATATAATAATTCCAATCCGAAAGAAAGCAGGTGTTGACAGATGTGAAAATTACCGAACTATCAGTTTAATAAGTCACAGCTGCAAAATACTAACGCGAATTCTTTACAGACGAATGGAAAAACTGGTAGAAGCCGACCTCGGGGAAGATCAGTTTGGATTCCGTAGAAATGTTGGAACACGTGAGGCAATACTGACCTTACGACTTATCTTAGAAGAAAGATTAAGAAAAGGCAAACCTACGTTTCTAGCATTTGCAGACTTAGAGAAAGCTTTTGACAATGTTGACTGGAATACTCTCTTTCAAATTCTGAAGGTGGCAGGGGTAAAATACAGGGAGCGAAAGGCTATTTACAGTTTGTACAGAAACCAGATGGCAGTTATAAGAGTCGAGGGGCATGAAAGGGAAGCAGTGGTTGGGAAAGGAGTAAGACAGGGTTGTAGCCTCTCCCCGATGTTATTCAATCTGTATATTGAGCAAGCAGTAAAGGAAACAAAAGAAAAATTCGGAGTAGGTATTAAAATTCATGGAGAAGAAGTAAAAACTTTGAGGTTCGCCGATGACATTGTAATTCTGTCAGAGACAGCAAAAGACTTGGAAGAGCAGTTGAACGGAATGGACAGTGTCTTGAAAGGAGGATATAAGATGAACATCAACAAAAGCAAAACGAGGATAATGGAATGTAGTCAAATTAAGTCGGGTGATGCTGAGGGAATTAGATTAGGAAATGAGACACTTAAAGTAGTAAAGGTGTTTTGCTATTTAGGGAGTAAAATAACCGATGATGGTCGAAGTAGAGAGGATATAAAATGTAGACTGGCAATGGCAAGGAAAGCGTTTCTCAAGAAGAGGAATTTGTTAACATCGAGTATAGATTTAAGTGTCAGGAAGTCGTTTCTGAAAGTATTTGTATGGAGTGTAGCCATGTATGGAAGTGAAACATGGACGATAACTACTTTGGACAAGAAGAGAATAGAAGCTTTCGAAATGTGGTGCTACAGAAGAATGCTGAAGATAAGGTGGGTAGATCACGTAACTAATGAGGAGGTATTGAATAGGATTGGGGAGAAGAGAAGTTTGTGGCACAACTTGACTAGAAGAAGGGATCGGTTGGTAGGACATATTTTGAGGCATCAAGGGATCAGAAATTAACATTGGAGGGCAGTGTGGAGGGTAAAAATCGTAGAGGCAGACCAAGAGATGAATACACTAAGCAGATTCAGAAGGATATAGGTTGCAGTAGATACTGGGAGATGAAGAAGCTTGCACAGGATAGAGTAGCATGGAGAGCTGCATGAAACCAGTCTCAAGACTGAAGACCACAACAACAACAACATCCTATGTCTACTGCGCCCGCTTCAATCTCCTGAATTCGGGGTCCAGGCTGTTGTGAGGTACAGATATTTTCATTTTTACCATTTCTTTTATGATGCTATCCCAAAATCCCTTCGTCCTCGTAAATGCAAATGGTTCCTCGAATAGAACTCAGTATCGATATTCTGTGGCATGTTCTGCCATGGCTGATTTTTCAGAATGACGTAGGCTTAACCACCTCCCATGTTCCAACGGGCATTGCTCCACAGTGTGTACTGTTTGCTCGACATATTAGCTGCCACAGTGACATGGTATTTTCTACACTCCAGGCGTTGTAAGCCCTAGATCATCCTTCACAGGTCCAACCAGCTGTCATATTTCTGCTAGGGCACTGATGACATGTCTCTCTTCAAGAGCTGGCCAATTTTTCCCGACACTGTGGCACAGAAGGACAAAAACACAAGACTTTTTGTTCTCTTCTTCAGTGTTGTTTTCGTATGTGTCTTACCAGATATAGTCAGAGATACCTGGCAGCGATTGCAGCAGTTTTCCTGGACGATTTTTTTGGAGGTGGCACAGTTATAGTGGCAGATATTCAGCGTCTGAAACTACTATAACACGGTGGGTGAGGGTGTACAGAATGCCACGTTTTGGTGCCTAATGGTAGTGGCTGTGAGCATGCAGACACCCATCCGTAAGTGTAGGTTTCTTGTGCACACTGTGGTTGAGGTATCCATTGGTTTGCCGGCGAACGAGGACGTCAAGGAAGCGTAATGCCCCTTCTACGCTCATCTCTACTTCCATCGTAAACGTATTGTTGTCGTGAATGTAATAGAAACTCTCCCAGTTCATCACGTCATTGGGGCCACAAGATATAAGTGTCGCTGATGTAACGATGAAGGAAACTTTGGTTATTTGGAGCCATGTACGAAGCGTTGTCTTCAAATTTCTCGACAATAGGTTGGTGGCTAGGGATGGAGCTAAGGGGCTTCCCGTCACCACGCCGTCCAACTGATCAAAACACTGGCCACCGCATAGGAAATACGACAATGTCAAAGAGTGCTTAAACAGTCCCACAATTGTTCTATCTTAAACCTGGGAGATAATATCTATGCAGTCTTTGAAAGTAACACTTGTGAATAGGGAGGCCACATCAAGACCGATCATTATATCACCTTGCCCAAGATGTAGATATTTAACTCATTTGATAATCTCGTCGGTGTTCCTGGTGTGATGCGGACGGCGATCCATATACGGTGTAAGTGAGCTGATCAGATGTTTTTGCCAGTATGTAAGTTGTACACAAAATAGTGATGTGGAGGAGGGCCCCTTTTGTGGACCCTTGGTAAAGCGTAGGTTGTCTCGGCGTCTGAGAGAGGAGATTCGTAATAACGAAGTGGTGACTGTTTCAGTAGCTCTGATACCTTCCTCACCATTCTTGACGTCCAGTTGCAGTTTCCGGTAGGTATCCTACTCGAGAATCATCTGAATTTTAGCGTCGTACTCATCTTTATTCAGAATGACGGATACATTGCCCTTGTCAGCTGACAAACGACGATGTCTGGGTCATTGCAGAGCACGTGGAAACCGTTGCGTCCTGCCCTAGTCAAGGTAGGTAAATGGCTATGGCTTAGATTTTGATACAGTCCGCCACGTTTCGTGACTAACTTCGTCTGCACTTTCACCAGGCATCTTGCGGACTGCTTGTTCAACCCCACGTTCAATGTCATAGATAGTGATACTCACAGATGCTGTTGCGAAGTTAAGACCTTTCTTAAGTGTTGAAATGGCACTCGTGTCAGTATCTCTCTCTGTCATCTTGGCGGCAGTTCGTTATGATGATTCTCTTCCTGCGCAAAGTTGTTGTTAAAAGAGCCTGATGAATTTCCCTTAGTTTCTCTGTGGTCTTATTCTGTAAAAGGTGGGCAGCCAGTAGCTCGTGACAGAGTCCAGGTGCCTCTTACTGAAATGTAACCTTTCCTCCAGCTGGGCAGAGTTGCCACGGCATTAGATTCTTCTGGCTGCCAAAGTGTTGATGTGATCGCTCACCATGGCACATGGAACAGAGTTCTCAACTCAGCAGCGTAGCAGGGAGGTTACAGAGCTTAGCAGGTTAGCCTTCTTAACACGCAGCTTCTACAAGCGTTGCTCCACCACGTTTCCTCCTCGTAGAGGTACATACGAATTATTAAAATATTCTCGGAATTCCTTCGTGGTATTTCCTATATAGCGGCCAGTATTTCGACCAGTTGGCCGGCGTGGCGAAGCTGCATGGATTGTGGAAAAATTTGAAGATATCGTTTTGGACATGGCTCCAAAGAATCCGAGTTGCTTTCGTAGTTAAGTTGACGACACTTTCATAATCTGGTCCTACGGACGTCAAAAACTGGAGAAATTCTTAGAAGACGTGAATGGTATTCACGACCACATTTGTTTTATGGTGGAAGTAGAGATAGATGGTGCATTGCCCTTCCTTGACGTCCTCGTTCACCGGAAAACCAATGGACACTTCAGCCACAGTGTGTACAGGACACCTACACGCACCAATCGCTATCTGCACGCTCTGAGCCACCACAATCCGGCACAAAAACGTGGTGCCCTGACACCCTCGTCCACCGTGCTAAAGTCGTCTCAGTTGCTGAAAGTCTGCCACTATAACTAAGGCATCTCCGACAAGTCTGCCGGGAAAACGGTTGGAATCACCGCCAGGTCTTACAGGATATTTCTGGTGAGACACTCAGGAAAGCACCATCGAAGAAGAGAACAAGAAACTCGCGTTTTTATATTTCTGTGGCACAGTGTTGGGAAAGATAAGCTGGTTCCTGAAGAGACACAACATCTCATCAGTGTCCAGGCCCCCAGCAAAACTACGACAGCTGATGAGGCCCGTGAAGGGCGAACTAGGGCTTACAACGCCTTGAGTGTGCAAAATACCATTCACTGCGGCAGGTACCACGTCGGCCAAACAGAATGCACTGTGGAGCAACGCCACACAGAACACGAGAGGTGCTTTCGCCTTTGCTGTCCTGAAAAATCAGCTATGGCAAAATATACTTTCGAAAAGCAACACCGAACTCTACTCGACTAAAACAAATATGAGGACAAAGGGAGTTTGGGTTCGCGTCATAAAAGAAGCCGCAAAAATTAAAATATCTGCAAACACCATCAACAAGGACGGCGGTATGCAGCTCAGCATATTCAGCGAGGTTAAACCGGAAGTGACGGACGCGGGACGAAAACATTACCAGAGTTGGTCGGGAAGAGGTTACCAGTTAGGTCACAACCAGTCGTGCGGCTATATAACGGCAGTGATATGGCAATACGGCAGTCATTTACCACTTGACACTGGTCGAGGAGAGCTCGTTCGAAAGCTCGTGGAATTGTAACCACCTGACTCGGCTTGAAGCCCGAGTACATTTTATTAATTAAACTATGAGTTTCCCCAATTATGGCCATGACTTGTTGAATTACAAAGTGAGGTTATTAGAACATGCTTGTGTAATAATCCATAGTCAGTCCACCTCTTACATCAAATCCTTCATTATATCTTAACAGGTTAACGTGATTTTCTTGTTTGCCCCCTCCCCATGAAACGACCATCACTTGAGGACTTAGAGGTCGGTATTAGTTTGATCAAGCTTCGTTATTGGTAGGTGGTTGTAGCTCATTGGTCACTTCAGTAATTTTTATTGATGAGCTTTGATTTTTCCAGATGGTATAAGACAGACTATGGGACACCTGATTATTTTTGAGATGAATATTATTCATATCCCATACGTTACCTGAATTCCAGGAACTGTTGCTATTATTCCTATGACATATCTGCTACAATTCCCTTGGTAGCCTGGACGAAACCGAATTTTGTTCCATCTTTTATTTTAATTATTCAGGTTTGACAGGCAGTGCTCAGTACGTTGTGCATCATAGTCTGGTGACGTAGAAGGTGACGTCACACGGTACTTACTTGGCCAGTCTGAATTGTGATTTTGTGCTGTTGCGAGGTGCCGCAGTGTATTTAACACTAAATTCTTCTAGAATCTACCTATGTAAATGATGCTCTAAGCCCCCCCCCCCCCATTCTAACTCCGACTTTTGCTGTTGCATATGGATTAAAAAGATACGCAAACTGACTGTGATCAACCCTGCAAGTGGAGTAGAAAAGAGTTTGGCACCTGCAATACTTTAATTTGATAATGAGTGAGAAATGATAGGGTTGCTCTACCGATTAACAGAATGAAAGTTCTGTCCAAAATAACAATGTGATTTATTAAGACTAAACACCAAATAATAAACAAAAACACAAGAAACATTTACAATACATCAAATTGGCTCAAATCGGATACTCAAATAAACGCTGTGAAGGTGAAGTTGTCCCTAAACTAGATTATGACGTTTATGACGAAGTGGTATGTGGAGCCAATTCCTTCCAACTCAAATCTTAAGAGAGAGACACAGCTAACCCAACATTAATTGCTGCTACATTAGTGAGAACTCAGACAATGAACACCCAAGATAGAACAAAGATAGAAAAGACGAACAGGCGCGCTCTGCTGAGCTCTGATTATCGCCTAGCAAAAATGCCTGCTTTGCCGGTGCTGCGGACGTACATTACCAAGCTGTCTTCTTAGCTGCAAGGACACGATCTGGCGTACTGGAAGCGATGGCTGGTTGCTTCGACGTCCCGTCGTGGTGATGATAATGTCGCGAGTATAGCCCAAAACAAATTGTCCTGGTCTGGTTGTTCCAGACTAAAGACTTCCTATCAATACAAATGCGCCTCTGAGGGAGACGAAGAAGGCTCGCCACACAATCACTGACGGTACAGTGATTGATTTTCACAAGCGAAGTCACACAGTAACTCCGATACAGTCAACTTTAGCCCAAACTGCCCAAGACAGACAACATAGGCCGCTTGTACGCAGAACGCTCAATTGCCAACTGTACTCGGAAAGTTACGTTGAAGTCGAAACTTCAGCAACTTCGTTAAACAGTTACAATCAAATAAAAGTATATTAGACAGCCAACGGAAGGCAGGCTGTCCAGAGAAGCGATAGCTCAGTGTTGTAACCTACTCCGACCGTTAGGCGAGAACCGACTACCCCACAAGAGCACCCGTACAAAACCGAACACAGAACATTCCCGCCCCCACAACAGTGGCCGTGGTTAACCGTTCCAATCAGCAACTCGAAAACCGGCGGAAAATTCCACTCTATTGCCGGAGCACTACCATTCCACCAATGGAGATTCTTGGCGCCAATTTCTACGCCGATTTTGCTACGTCACGGAGCTATGCCCTGAGCAAGCCAATCACAGTTACGATTTTGCAGAAAGCGCGGGAATTTGCCCGCCACAACCACCTGGATACACAAGTCATTTCCACTCCTCGCTGGTAGCCCGCCAGAAAGTGTTTTCGCTAAGTTTCTGCGAAGTAACGGAACCTCTAGTCCAGCCGCTACTTCAGGTCCCCACGAGCGTGTCTGCCGCTATTGTACAATGTCAGCGTCTGGAAAGCATTCACTCGACTCCCTCACACCCGTCGGCTTACCCTTTCGAGATCAACAGAGCCCGCCTGTCACCGGACCACCCAGGTGACGAGAGACGCTGCGTGGGAAGTCCGCGTGTGAAGGAATAGCAACTTTTCACCGCATGCAATTAGAGAGGAAAATCGTAAGATAGAAATATGAGAGGTGGCTCATGCCACCTCTCATAGCCCCTACGCCATTTTAGATTGTAATTGGTGAGCGGTTGGCTCACTTAGGAGCAAGGTAGTGAGTCAATCGCCCAAGAACAATCTTGCAAACTGACTCCACATGCCGCACTCTATAAAGAAAATCACTGCAACTGAAAAATGCAGCTCATAGAGGGAGGATTATTTATGATGTAGCCAACTTCACCTTCTTACTATGGAACTTTAACACTCACATTACACATCCATACCCAGGGAGCCCCTTCCAAACACCGATTCACACAAACATTCACGCACTAAATATGGCCCGGGCATGTGAGCCAAATATGGAGCAGTTTATTCTTTACAATCAGAGTTGGAGTGCTCCGCAATTAAATGCCCAAGATGTTACAACAATTTGTATCATTAAACTAACCTAAACTCACTCACACATGATACTATTTAAGTTAACAATCTCTTTGTGAGCTTTCAGAATCTAATTACAATCTCCGATTCATTCTGTCTCCCTGCAGCAAGAATAACCTTTACAAAATGTTCCCTGAACTGATGGTCCATTCACAATGACAGTGGTGGTATCCGCTTCAGTTTATGGGGACTTAAGGCACACTGTTTGCATACGCACAACAATAAATACAAAATACAAAAAAAAACATGGTGTGGAGAACAATACAGTAATTTGTAATAGGAATTACAGTGTAAAACACAAACACATACAAGGTATAACATACATTACAAAAACAACACTAGAGAAAGAAATTTAAGAAAAAAAACAAGGTTCATGGGGCATCAAGTTGTGCGTGCACATTGCACAAAGTTCACGACTGTGCTGAGAATGAGGCACTAAATCACATAGTTAGAAATATTCGAAGGACTTCACAAATTCCACAGTACTGACATCACATAGGGCTAAACGTCAGGTGTTGTTGCTACGTTGTTGCAACGACAATAGGGTGTGCTGGAGCATCTGCAGTACTCTGTTGAGATTGCACCAAGACCCACGCATATGATCGCGGCAGTACGGTAGGAAGACATAGTGATAGGCTCTCCTCACGTCGATTAATTGTCTCTGAGGTCTACTTGTTGGGATACATCACTAGTCTAGGTCTCTTCTCTCGCTGGACAGTACTTTATGTTTCCCAATATCGCAGTTCGACGAGGGATGATGGCACGTGGAGTGACTCCACAAGTGTGTGAGGTCATCCATACAGGATCGAACTAGGAGCGACGATTGCTAAAACTGCTCTCTAATACAGAGGAGAAGTTAGAAAGGAGACCATACATTTGTTAGTGTGGCACGATACTGCTTTGTGTATGCAGATTGGCCAATGCTAGTGAGTTGTAAAAACCCAAACAGGTGAGTATATAGCGTCCCTTTCTGTCCTGAGGCACATGAGGCGCAGGTTCTGACACGATATGTGATCTTCTTCGTGTACTCACGACAACGTGGTCTGCCGCAGGGAATCCCTCCAAACGGCTGCCGCATCCAGAGAGCTAGCAGGCTGTCGCGTGTGGGTCGTGTGTCAGTGTCAACGGCCAGCCTCACTTTCGCTTGTGGCCCGGCGAGGATCCCGCCTAATCCCTCAGGTATACGGGCCGGTGACTGTCAGCTTGCAGGACCGGACGCTCGCCTTCTTGTTTTTGCGCTGGCTGGCCTCTGCATTGCCACGATACCCGTTATCTGCACAGTTCTGACAAAAATCTTATGCCTAACTTTTTACCATGACCTTCTATGTTATAATAAATTTACATAATGACACATTGATGGTCCTATGGCTATCATTATAACAAAATCTTGGTGTATCAAATTTAGACATGGAAATAATTTATCTTGATATTTGTGTAGAGACCAGTCTCCCTACTGTACATGGTGTGTGACGCTACACTGGATGAACAGCTAAATGTGCGGGCCCGCACTAATATTACTATTAATTATATAGATCGACAGTAGACATGCTCAAGAATTAACTACCATTTGCCAACGATCTACATTCTACGTCTTTTGAATAAATTATGTTATTATGCAGGTCGAAGTTTTACTGAGCTTATAAAGAACAAGCAACTATTCTACATTCGCTCGCCGGTCGTCCCTCCATCTTGGGTCTGTGATTTGATGACCTGAAAAATAACATCCCAACAGGCGCGCGCCAAACACTTGTGGTAGAAAACCCCCACAATATTAATCTAGTTATTGTTAAATCCTACAGTTTAACTTATCCTAGTATATCGTACATTTTTTTTGTTTGTTTACCTTATACAATACTCTGACGTAATTCCTGTTACGTTGAGATGTCTTGCTGCTCGCCGCTATTGCCGACAGTGATGTGCGCGCCGTACGACATGACTTCCGAGTTTTCATTACGCCTCACTGAAACTCCAGAGACTGGGTTAGCCATGGCTATACACGACAATAAATTTATAGTTGCAACTTCCTTCTCTATGTGATGCAGTTTTCGCGATCAAAGCACACCTTTCCAGAAGCAATGTAATATGACCAAGCCGGGACTGGTTCCTGTTGAGGATTCAGTCGCCCAACACACGCCAGCTACACAGTATGTCACGAATATCCAAGTATAAGTACCTGGTTATTCATCTGTGACAGTCACGAGCAGCACGCTAAATCCCCAACCAGCACATTGGCATGGTAGGCTTTATGCCCGCATTTCTCTCGTCTAGGGCACCATTGGAGTCAAACGCTCACAGGTTCACCCCGACTTGCAAGACAACGATACTGGCGCAGCTCTGCAAAAAAATTATATTGCCCATATTCATCCTCTAAATCACGCAATATACCACAATCTTGCAGTGCACTGACGCGTGTCTGCAAGCGTTGGTATGAACGTCTCACGAACTGGTTGTGGCCGCTATGGAGCGTATCACGACTTCTCAGAACGCTTCTATGTGCGACATCTCGTCACTCATCTTTATCCCTTAACATGGACACCAGATAGGAAAGGACAAAAACATTGCTCATGGAAAGGTAGTGCCTCTTATCGCAACGACAGAGGAGATCCCGAACATAGACAAAAAAAAGTTAACAGCAGTAAATTCTTATGCGAGAAAACGCAGCGTGTTAATACTTTAACAATCTTTATCTATTAATGCAACGATTATTGTTCCCCGAAGAAAGGTTCATATCTTTGCCTATTCTACTATGTACACCACTTACACTACTACTATAGCAAGGTTCATGTATTTGCCCATTCTACTATGTACACCACTTACACTACTACTATTCCACGAGCTCCTTTTTGTGAGAGGTGTGGTGGAGTCCTATGGACTTCTTTCCTTTCAGCGTCTCCAATTCATAAGCATTGTGGTGAGCTGCTCTCCTTATACGGTACGGGCCATTGTAAACAGAATAGAATTTTTGGCATTTCATTTTTTGTTTGTTCGAAAGTCGGAAAGACTTAACGAGCACCTTTTGTCCAATTTGGAAGTGTCGTAGACTAGCTCCCCTGTCGGCACGTCTCTTCCTGACCTCTGCTGCAGCCCGTATCCTCTTGAGAGCCAAATCCACTATGGCTTGGTGCTGCGTTCGCGCCCTTGGTGGGAAGTTTACGACCTCGGTTATCAAGTCCTTAGGAATCCGGTTTTTCAGTACTGTAATGGATGCCAATTTTGTTATCCCATGGGGTGCCTCATTGATCACCTCCTGGAAGTCTTTATAGAAAACGTCCCATGTCGTGTGCTGTTTGTTACACTACAACCGGCACAAGTTTCCGAGTTCTTTAATAACCCGTTCTGCAGCATTCGAGCTCGGATGATGTGAAGATATAGAAATGGGATCAATTTTGCATCGACGTAACGTCTCCTTCCATGTTTTTGACTTAAACTGTGGCCCGTTATCAGAAATAATTCTACTCACATGACCAACCTGTGGTAGGAAATCCCGGATTAGGGCTCGTGATACAGTTAGTCCTGTCGCCCTCTTCAGTGGCGTAAAGGTAACGTATTTGGACGTTAGTTCAACAAACACTAATTGTAAGTATATCCTCTTCTTGTTCTTGGCAAAGGTCCCATCAAATCTGTTGCTGCTAATTGTCTTAATTTGGTCGGTACGATTGGGTATAATGGTGCCTGCATGCTCACAGTGGTGTGCTTAGCCTTTTGGCAGTCTTTACACACCGACAGTACCCTCCGAATTCGACGCTCCATGTTTCGAAAGTAACACATGGTCCTTAGCTTGAGATTGCACTTGCGTGGTCCGAAGTGTCCATAGCTGAGGTGAGTATGCCATATAATCTTGTTTATTAGGTGTTCAGGGATGCATACCCCCCATTCAGTGTCATTTGCATAATTTCGGTGGAAAATTATGCCTTTCCGCAAGAGGTAGAACTGCCTGATGGTGGCGTGTCTTCTGTCTATCCATTTCTGTTTCAATAACACTAGGGCAGGGTCCTTGTCTTGCTCCTTCTTGATGTCCTGCATACTACAGGTAATAAAATTTTCAAAGGTTACTTTCTGCATATAGAAAAGGCAGTAGTGATTTTCCTCCAGATCTTCTTCAATGTTGTGCTCAAAGCCGATCGGTGACCGTGATAAGGCGTCTGCAATAATGTTCTGATTGCCGGGGATATATTCTATCGAAAAGTTTTACTGCTGCAGATATGATGCCCACCTAATGAGCCGCCTGTGATTAAGCTTTGCAGTCATCAAGAACTCGAGTGCCTTGTGGTCTGTGTAGACCCTCGTCTTGCGACCAAACAGAAGGTATCTGAATTTTTCAAACGCCCATACAATAGCCAGCGCCTCTAACTCGGTTACTGAGTAATTCCTCTCACTCTTGGCTAGTACTCTGCTACCAAACGCAATTGTCTTCCACACCCTGTTTCCTTCATGTACATAGTCTTGGAACACCATGACACCCAGACCTGAGTATGAACTGTCCGTTACTATGCACATCTCTTCTGCTAAATTAGGGTGTGATAGGATGGGTGCTTGTAATAATGCGAATTTTAATGCTTTCCATTCGGATTTGGCCGCCTCATTCCATTCCCAACGAATCTTCTTTCTTGTAAGTTGATGCAACCTAGGACTGCTCTGAGTTTTGACATGTATAAAGCGGTTGTAAAAATTTATGATTCCCAAGAACCCCCTTAACTGCTTCTTTGTCGTAGGAATGGGAAACTTTTCAATCGCTTCGATCTTTTCGAGATTTGGCGCAATGCCCTCACCCGTGATGATATGTCCTAGAAATTTGACAGAGGACGTCCCAAAATTCGACTTTTCGATATTGATAGTCACTCTGTATTCCTTGAATGTCGCAAGGAGTTCACCGAGGACCGCATTGTGCTCTCCCCAAGATTTCTCCGCGATCAGCAAATTGTCCACATAGCTGGTGACATGACGTTTCAAATTATCGCTTAGAATGCCGTCCAGCCCCCGAATGAATGCGGCAGATGAAACGTTCAAACCAAATGGTAGACGACGAAACCGGTAACATCTTCCAAATGCTAAAAAGGCTGTATACTGTCTGCAATTTGGATGGAGCTCGATCTGCCAGAAACTAGATTTTAGATCAACTGATGAGAAGATTGATATTCCATGGAAGTTCTGTAAGAGTTCCTCTAATCGTTCCGGTCTGTCTGTTTCGGGTTCTGTTATGGTATTAATTTGTCGCGAGTCCAAGACTAAACGAATACTACCATCTGCCTTCTCGACTACTCTTAACGGGTTATTATAGGTTGAAGCCGTAGGTTCTATTATTCTTTCACTCAGCATTCGCGTAATTTCAGCTGCTACTTTCTGTCGATATGCCAAGGGGATTGGATAGGGTAGCACACGAAACGGGTTGTGCGGACATACACGAAATTCATATTGGAAGTTCTTTATTGATCCTGTCTTGGGAAGGAAGACCTCCGCATGTTCTACTAGTAATTTATGAAGTTCTTTGCGGTGGTCGCACCTTATATTCTTTATTACTTCCACTTTTTCTCCTATTTTCTCCTTTATTTCTCCCATTATTCCGACTTCATTCTCATCCGTGTCCTCTCCCCTACCCGCAACGTCGACCTGTTCTTCCTTTCTGTCTTTCAGACACGCATAATTTATCCGTACACAGTTAGACGGTAGTTGAGCTGGGATCAGCTGGTCGTCGAACTTAATGTGGACGGGATTCCCTTTCCTCAAAACCACTTCACCTCGTCCTAGATCAACTATCGCTTCATGTTCATTTAGGAAGTCCGTTCCTATTATCATGTCGATCGCCAGATTTGGCACGATCCAGAAGTTAGACTCTATTTTGTGTCCTTGGCAGGAGAATTCCAGTCTTGTTTGTTGGGTGACCTCCGTACATTTACCCGCTAATGCCTGGCCAGTCCATCTCCTGAGAGCACCTCTTGTATGCTGCCTCCGATATTGCTGTTATGTAGCTTCTACTATCTATTATCGCATTCATACTCTTTTCAGCTATTGCTACTGTGATAAGAGGCTGCCGATCTTGTCGAGGAGTTGCTTTATGTTCCTCGAGCAGGATTTCTGATAAATCTTCGTAATGTATCATCCGTAGTTGGCCAGGTCCGAGATTACGTGCGAAATTCCGGCGGCCTGTGTTCGCACTAGTCTGGCGTCAATCCCTTGTTAAGCTCCCCCTCCTCTGACGTGCATTAGGATTTGCGGGTCTAATTTCAATCTCCTGGTTCCACTGTTGTCCTTGGTTTCGCTCACTCCAATTACGGTCTCTTTGCCGTTCGTTATTCCTCCTATCCCAGATTCCTTGTCTAGATTGACCCTACTCCCTGACGTTCTGGTTTCCGTGTCTTTGGTTTCCATAACCTTGAATAGCGTAACCTTGACTTCCGTAACCCTGGTTTCCTAACTGACCAGTGCGATTATGCGATCTGTTGTCGTCTTCCCTTCCTGGCCCGTGGTATTTGTTACTTTGCCCCTTCTTCCTGTCCTTTGCGTCTTGTTTATCAAAGACTACTTCGAGTTCGCGCAATAGACTCTTGAATGCTTCTGTGTCAGATCCACACTTCCCGACAAGTGTCTGTTGGTACCTAACTGGCAATTTGGAAAAGCAAAATTTAATGATTTCTCCGTTGCTATATGGACTATCTAAAAATTGATTCTTCTTGAGTAAATCATCAAGAAATTTGGTTGCGCTCCTATGCCCGGACACTTCCAGTTCAGGACAAAATATTATTTCCTCTTTAATCCTGTCTTGCGTTTCCTTTGACCAGTAGGTCCGCAGGAATGCACCAACAAATTCCTGATAAGTCCGACACGTCACTGCCACACCCCGCATCTTTTCCGCGGCTTGGCCTTCGATGTGTCCACACATGAATTCTAATTTTGCCTGGGTTGGCCATGATGCCGGTAATGAATTTGTAAACTGCATCACCCAGCTCTTCGGATGCATCGACCCTCCATTTTCTTTGAACTTCTGGAATTTTAGTATCGACAGGAAGTGATTGTGATCAAAATCCTGTCTGATCCTCGCACTGGTGTTGTCACTCGTTTCCGATACTTGCACGTCTGCTGAGTGTCCTGTTCTATCTTGCTGATAACTGTGATGTGCTACCTCTGTATCACAGTGGAAGTGGCACTCAGAATTCACTCTCCTAAGTGGGCTATAATTATTGGAGCTATTACTCGCTGTTTCTGCGTGTGCATTGTTAGTTCCGCACTCGGTCATTGGGCTAGAGCACTGCGGGCTTTTCCTCGGAGACACAATTCTGTGTATTCCATCATTGGTATCCGAACGCGCTGTGCTCGTGTGCCCGTTTTGCTCTAGTTTTGCTATCCGACTCTCTACTTCTTCCATTCGTTTCGTGGTGTTCGCAACCGCGATATTACCTTGAGTTTTTAAGAATGCTAGGGATTTTGAGTGGGATTGTGTTGTACGTCGCAAGCGCCCTGCGAGTTTAGAAGTTGCTTCCGCGACTTTCATTGCCCCTATCGCTGCCGTTTTGGCCAGGCCTGCTACGTTTTGTGCAGCCATTGACATTTGTTTTACTTCTCCACATTCTTTCTTTATTGTTAGTAATTCCCCTCGAATTTCTCCTATATGCGAAATTATTTCCTGAGTGTCCTTCTTACGCTGTTCGTCAGCTTCTTCCTTCTCCTTCTTACGTTATTTCTCATCTTCTTCCTTCTCCTTCTTACGTTGTTCATCAGCTTCTTCTTTCATTGATCGTAGGAAGCTCAGTATTGGGTTTACGTCATCTTTTTGATCCTCTTCAAACGTGGGAGATGTAACTCTGGACATCTGGGCGCTAGAGCTCTGACGTGGCCGAGCTAGCCCCTGTCTGCTTTCGTTCGTTTGATTATAAACTTCTGCTACCGTCTCGACCTGTGTGCCTGACTCTGTTTCATCCTCTACTTCACTATCATAATCACGGCCGTAACGCTGCTTTGAGATCGCGTCCAAATCACCTTCCTCATCAATGACCCTTGCGTCCTGTCCTGCTAAAAATGTGCCCATCTCATCTCCGAACCTACTCCCGTCAGTAAACTGCCCCTTATCCATTATGCTATCCTCTTTTGTTTTAGCTTCGCTCGATAATAGTCGTGCCTTACTTCTTGTTATCATTCATGAAAAATAAATTTATCTAAAATGCACAATAAAATTAATCTACTCCATATATTTTTACACATAGACATAAAATTTCAACAACGCCTCTCCAACGCTGTAATTATATGCACGATTTGTTGTGGTACAGAAACCGCACGCAAACCCGACAAAGTGTGATGCGATACGGACACACCATCAAAGGAACACAAAAACAATGAACAAAAGAATATATACACTGAAAACAAAAACTGTAATCATGCGCCGTTACTTAAAACTAAACGCGGAACTACCAGAAAAAAACTTGTGTATTAATCAATAAAAAAAATTAAGCAAAAAAATTCTGAATGTCCCTACTACTAATAATACTAGCTTATCAGCGATTCACAGGAAAGATCCAAGGTTAAGGGTCGCCATTTTATGCGAGGTGCCGGGGCTAGCAGTGTATTTAACACTAAATTCTTCTAGAATCTACCTATGTAAATGATGCTCTAAGCCCCCCCCCCCCCCCATTCTAACTCCGACTTTTGCTGTTGCACATGGATTAAAAAGATACGCAAACTGACTGTGATCAACCCTGCAAGTGGAGTAGAAAAGAGTTTGGCACCTGCAATAATTTAATTTGATAATGAGTGAGAAATGATAGGGTTGCTCTACCGATTAACAGAATGAAAGTTCTGTCCAAAATAACAATGTGATTTATTAAGACTAAACACCAAATAATAAACAAAAACACATGAAACATTTACAATACATCAAATTGGCTCAAATTGGATACTCAAATAAACGCTGTGAAGGTGAAGTTGTCCCTAAACTAGATTATGACGTTTATGACGAAGTGGTATGTGGAGCCAATTCCTTCCAACTCAAATCTTAAGAGAGAGACACAGCTAACCCAACATTAATTGCAGCTACATTAGTGAGAACTCAGACAATGAACACCCAAGATAGAACAAAGATAGAAAAGACGAACAGGCGAGCTCTGCTGAGCTCTGATTATCGCCTAGCAAAAATGCCTGCTTTGCCGGTGCTGCGGACGTACATTACCAAGCTGTCTTCTTAGCTGCAAGGACACGATCTGGCGTACTGGAAGCGATGGCTGGTTGCTTCGACGTCCCATCGTGGTGATGATAATGTCGCGAGTATAGCCCAAAACAAATTGTCCTGGTCTGGTTGTTCCAGACTAAAGACTTCCTATCAATACAAATGCGCCTCTGAGGGAGACGAAGAAGGCTCGCCACACAATCACTGACGGTACAGTGATTGATTTTCACAAGCGAAGTCACACAGTAACTCCGATACAGTCAACTTTAGCCAAAACTGCCCAAGACAGACAACATAGGCCGCTTGTATGCAGAACGCTCAATTGCCAACTGTACTCGGAAAGTTACGTTGAAGTCGAAACTTCAGCAACTTCGTTAAACAGTTACAATCAAATAAAAGTATATTAGACAGCCAACGGAAGGCAGGCTGTCCAGAGCAGCGATAGCTCAGTGTTGTAACCTACTCCGACCGTTAGGCGAGAACCGACTACCCCACAAGAGCACCCGTACAAAACCGAACACAGAACATTCCCGCCCCCACGACAGTGGCCGTGGTTAACCATTCAAATCAGCAACTCGAAAATCGGCGGAAAATTCCACTCTATTGCCGGAGCACTACCATTCCACCAATGGAGATTCTTGGCGCCAATTTCTACGCCGATTTTGCTACGTCACGGAGCTATGCCCTGAGCAAGCCAATCACAGTTACGATTTTGCAGAAAGCGCGGGAATTTGCCCACCACAACCACCTGGGTACACAAGTCATTCCCACGCCTCGCTGGTAGCCTGCCAGAAAGTGTTTTCGCTAAGTTTCTGCGAAGTAACGGAACCTGTAGCCCAGCCGCTTCTTCAGGCCCCCACGAGCGTGTCTGCCGCTATTGTACAATGTCAGCGTCTGGAAAGCATTCACTCGACTCTTTCACAACCGTCGGCTTACCCTTTCGAGATCAACAGAGCCCGCCTGTCACTGGACCACCCGGGTGACGAGAGACGCTGCGTGGGAAGTCCGCATGTGAAGGAATAGCATCTTTTCACCACATGCAATTAGAGAGGAAAATCGTAAGATAGAAATATGAGAGGGGGCTCATGCCACCTCTCACTGTAACATGGCAAAGTTATTCCAGGTTAAAGACCTGGCATTGTTTATGCCCAATGAAAGCGTCTTCGGCAGAATGGAGGATAATGAAGGTATGACTTCTACCTTTTACAATCATGATTCACTGATAAATCAGTGTAATTCATTTCGTTATGCTATTGTAACTCTCGCATGTTCTATTAGCAGTTGGTTGGGTGAATTGAGCTATTCCTGTGACTGCAGACATTTCCTGTCGGATGACTGTGATTTGCGTTGAAGCATGATCACACTTTTTTGGTAAATCTTTGCTCAAAGTTGATTTTATTTGTACTAATTCTGTTTTATTGGTTCATCAGAGCTGTCCCATTCAGACATTGCTGCTGTGACCAATTATTTTCCACCCATTCTAATTCTGAATCAAGTTTGCTATCAATGTCTACATCGTTGTGTGGAAGCCATTGAAGAAAGTGATCAACAAAGAACTTCCTCTGATCATCGAGTTGTTTCTGTACTTTAGCAACTGTCATCCACGAAATCATCAACTTCTTTCACTATCTTTCTTTTTGTTGATTAGATAAAGAACCTATGGCTTCCAAAAGACCTTTGTAGGCTGTTTCTAGTTGTGCAATTTTACCTGTTAAAGCATTAAATGGCAGTGATATATTGTTGAAATTAGTAGTCAGTTATCTTATATCACTTGATCGCTTCTTCAATTGCATGAAATGCTGCTGCAATTGCGTGAATATGTTGCTTTCTGTTACTTAAAAAGTTCGTAACAATAGGGTAATTAGATCACCTGGCTTATCACCTACTAGCACATTTAATTCATGTGAATTATGATCCATTGGAACATTAACTTCATATGAAACATTATCAGCTTGCATATTTACGTTACTCGACCGATTACGTGTATTTACATCAACTTTATGTACATAACCATCAGTTACAGTATCTCTATCGCTTTCATAGCGCTATTATAGGTTTCATTCTGAAATTTTTGAATTTTCGATACCTGCGTTAGCAAATTCGCTTTATTCTAAGTCAACCTCCATGTTATTGCTTTCTTGTGTAAACATTTTAGTAATCTTTCCCCTTCTTACCATAATACAAAATGTAAGGAAAATATGTGTAAGACAATTTTGAATAAGTTATGATCTGAAAAAGCATGTACCTGCGTAATAGTGCTTAACATTTACAATTAACTAAATTAATAATTAAGGAATATGCATAAAACAATGTGCCGATAATTCTCCTTACTTCATTTTTGTAATGTAAGTTGATCTATTTATTTTCTCTTCCATTTACTTTTTCTCTGATATTTATTCCATAGTGTTTTGTCTACATTGGTTGGACATGAAACATAAAAAACAGAGAATGTAAAATATCGACAAGTCAGGTCGCTATTATAATTTCTCTTTCCTTCAAAGAAATAGCTAAAGGACAATTATTTGTTTACTTGCAATTAGAGAAAGCGGAAATATCCTAATAATGTGGTCTAGGACGAGAGTCGGCGTAACCAGTGGTCGCCGATTCAATGCTAACATGCTGATGTGTGACCATGAATCAGACGCCTGTATGGGCTTTATAATTCAGTGATGTTTTTTGAAGATATCAGACTTAATGTAATAAATCCAGAATGGATTCAGGAACTGTTATTGAAATGTGATATGCTTTAAGAGGTTCTATAATGGAAGCCAGTCAGTGGCATCACCTTATTAGCATCTTCCAGCTTAAGTCGCCGCTCACCATCACAAAAATTGTAAAAATACTTAAAAGTCATAGTTAGGACAAGCAGTCATCGTGATGTGGAATAAAACATCATTTTCCTTATGACTGTATTATTAATCTAAGAAGTACAAAACTAATATATCACCACCTTATAGTCGTCATGCCGGGAGGGACGCGAAGAAGAGTGTATCAGGAGGCTAAATTTTTCTGTCACTTATTTCTTAAACAAAAGCCAAACGATTATCCAAAGTATATGTTTATATTACCCACCACCTTTTACATATGAAAATAATAGAAATAGTTCCATGGTATAGAAGGATTGTCAAACAGAAACTTTTCACTTTGTTTTCAAATTTAACTTTGCTGTCTGCCAAAAATGTCATGTCACCAGGTAAGTGATAAAAAGTTTAGTTGCTGCTTTGTGCACCCTTTCTTGTGTTAAATACAACGTTAATGCGCATAAAGAAATGTAGCTTTTTCTTCTGGTATTGTAGTTATGTACATCATTGTTCCTTTTGAACTGCAGTGGGTTATGTACAACAAACTTCATTAGGGAATAAATATACTGTGAAGCGGTAGTCAAAAGTCTAATCTGTTAAACATATATCTAAAAGACGATCATGGTGAGCACTACGTATTATTCTTAAAGTATGTTTTTGAGGGATGAATACTTCCCTTCTTAAAGACGATTTACCCCAGAACGTTATTCCATATCGTTACTAAATGAAGGTATCCAGAATATGTCTACATAGAGATATTTTACTCAAAGATTTGCAATAATTTCAGGTGCAAATGTGGCTGAATTAAATTCGCTTAGGAGTTTCAAAACGTGTTTTTTCCGTTTTAGATTATCATCAATATGGAAAAATAAAATTTTGAAGTTTCCTCCCTAACTATAATTTCTTCACCAAGTGTTCTTCTTAACTTTGGTGTATTACCTCTAGATGTGCAGTACAGAACGTGATTTCTTTTTAAAATTGATAGAAATACGACTCCCAGAAAACCAGCCAATACCACTTTTAAGAACATTGTTAATCATTTCTTCTGTTGGTGTATGTCTGTTTTGACTGATTGCAACAACTAATTCAGATTCTTGTATATTAGGTGGAAGGTTGTTTACATACATGTGAGACAATGGTGGACCTAAGATTGGGCCTCGGGGACCTTATACATGACTTCTCCCGAGTAAAAAGAAATTCCCCTGAGCACATTGATTGAATTATAAAGTACAGCTTTCTGAATTCTTTAGGTTCGACACAACATTTTCCAGTGGCTGGATGCACTATCAGCCTCATAAAACCTCAGTTCATCTTGGATAAGATGATGAAATGGCTCTAAGCACTATGGGACTTAGCATCTGAGGTCATCAGTTCCCTATACTCAGAACTACTTAAACCTAACTAACCTAAGGACATCACACACATCCATGCCCGAGGCAGTATTCGAACCTACAACCATAGCAGGCGAGCGTTTCCGGATTGAAGCACCTAGAAGCGCTCGGTCACAGCGGCCGGCGATAACATGGTGGTTCACATGGTCAGCTGCCTTGGATAAGTCACAGAAAATACTAAACGGTGCTGTTTTCTCATTTAACGCTCCTTAAACATGTTGAGAGAACACGTAAATGGCATTCTCAGCTGAGCAATACTTCTCATCTCCAAACTGTGATTTACTGAGAATATTACTGTTGCTCTGCTGGTATACTATTATACAACACATCACCTTCTCAAAAATTTTGAAAATGGTGTCACTAGTGAAACAGGTCGGTAATTATTGATATCACCTTTCTGGTAGAGGGTTTAACACTGGCACATTTCAATTTCTCTGTAAAAAACTCTCAGATGCGTACTCCACTTTATGCTTTAATATACCGTCTAACACATTTTCACACTCATCCTTCCACATTCACTTATAATTCACGCTTTCATCACGAACCACTGGTTCACTTTCATCAATATAAATAAATGCACAAATTCCTTCCTCCGAGATATCTAAATGAGTAACTTCTACCTTCGCAACGTCAGCTTCTGAAACATCACCATTACTGCCCTTCAACAATAAATCATCCATTTCCGCTGATACATAATAAAATTCATCACCAGCTGACGGGATCAAGGCTACGCTGTCTCCACAAATACTGTCATATACTTCCATTGATAATCCACAAAAATTCACCTCCAGCTGACGAGACTATAGCTACGCCGCCTTCACAGATATCCTCACATACTTACGTACATATAGGATCTACATTACTTTCAACTACATTTCTGTAATCATTGCCTCATTAGAATTGCTCATAGTTTCCACCTTCAATAAATTAACTTTTTACATCAGTCTCTCTTCTGATCACAGAATTTTCCATCAAACATACATTCATTCCATCATTCATTTCCCTTTCAAATAATAAATTCGCCAGCTCTAAACCATTATCTGATATCTCAACACTTTTACAACATTGCTTGCACCCTCTTTATGGTTGCTCTTCATAAAACTATTCCCTATTTTATTTTTATTTCTTATAACTTCCATCTCCAATATCCGTGGCTTCTTTACGTAATTTTAAACATCTGCTCGATTTTTAAAATAACGTGTCTTTTACAGTGCTGCTTTATTTCGCCACCTTCATACCTGCGATGCTGTGATCTGTAAATTTCCTGACCTCGTATTTTAGCGTTGCATTTCGTAAGGCTCATGCCCATCAAATTTTCGCTTTTGGTTTTGATTTCCGTTGTGAGAACTCCAATTTCCATTTCCTCTTTGAAAATTGTTACCACTCAGTTACAATTATTTCAGTGATTATTATAATTCCCGTTCTAGTATACATTTCCCTGTCTGCTGTTCCAATTATGTAACTTGAATTTCAACACCTATTCAGGTTTTTCAATAACATCCATAAATTCATCGATGAAATTTGTCGGACTATGTACAAGATACCATTGTAAACGTTCCAGTAAGCCTCTCCTGGGCTTCGTAACCTGAATCAGCATTCGCAGATAAAAATTTACATTCGTCAACTTAGGCAGTTCACGCCCATAAAGATTCCGAATCCCATTACTCTGTCTGAAACAGGGTATGCTTAGGAACTCTTTCTGAGGTCGTGTTTTCTTCGCTTCAGTCCAGAATTTTTTCAGGAAACAACTCTCAAACAAGTCGTAGGCAGTATACGAAGCACCTATAAAATGTGGCCATGATTGTGCGTTTCTCTCAAGGTGTCTTTTCGCGAACTTGAGTTTTGTCATTTACGACATTCCTCACTCGAAACTATCTCCAAATGCAGCAACAAAATCAACTTCGTCCTTTCTGAATTACCCCACGGAACACCTACCGTAATGGTAGCCTGTATTTAATTCTGAAACTTCCCGGTAGATTAAAACTGTGAGCCGGACCGAGACTCCAACTCAGGACCTTTGCCTTTCGCGGGCAAGTGCTCTACCATATAATCTACCCAAGCATGACTCACGCCCCCTCCTCACAGCTATACTTCTGCCAGTATCTCGTCTCCTACCTTCCAAACTTCACCGCCCAGCTCGTCCTGTACCTTTCCCAACGTTATTTCACCGTGTCGACTCTGGAGTTAACCAGGCCAATCTCCTCAGAGATTCTCCCCTTATGACCTCTAATTTTCGATCCATCATTCCTTCTATATCCGATTTAGTTCTTGCTGCCTCACCTTTTACACTCTCTGTTTGTCTAGTCTCTGCGTTATCAATCACTGATTCAACATTCTCAATTTTTGTCCATACAGAACGTATCTCTATACCCAGTAGCCCTATCTTGGAGTTCTAACCCTTGAATCATCCGCAATTGCATCTACCTTCTGCGATTTTTTTGTTACTGATTTTGTCGCTGTCAGTGCTACCACGTTCTTATTTAGGGCGCACTGACCCACTAACTTTATGTGAACTACAGAGACTGGGTTATTGTTTAATCGTTGGAAGCTCTATCACTGACGACCTTCCTGCATGTTCACAGATATTAACAATATCTGCGCATGGACTTAAATTGCTTATGCTGACTGCTTCTACTGTACTCCTGCTGCCGAAAGTACAGATGCTGTCAATGCCGATTAACTCGAAGTCGCCAGCCGTAGTCTGCTTTGCCCTGGGCGCCATTACCATTCGCACTGACATCGAGGTCTCCGCCGCTGCTGGCTGCTGCAAAATGGAACTTCATATGAATTTATCACATCTAATTTTTGGGACCAGATTAGTGTACGGTACTAAAATTACAATTGCAGTTACAAAGGGATTAGATTCATATCCTGGACCAGCTCCATACCGCAACAGTATTTAACATTTTTCTGTAGAGTAGTTGCTCTTCGAACCAGAAGGCCATATGAGCAAACCAGCTGCGACTTTACCTGACGTTGGTTGCACACTGTGCAGTTGGGTTATGCATGGCTCTAATTAAGAAGAATAGTTCAATGTAGTCATTTAGTCGAGCACGCATGTCTGCTTTCATGTCGCAAAGCTAACTCACTGCAAATAATAATCTGTAGCTGCGATTCTGCAGTCAAATAGACTATTCATTGGCTAGAATTACGAACTAATAAAATACACAGAAATATAAAATGAAAAATAACGAGTAATTTAATAAGAAGCGTTCTATTCTAATATCTGCAAGTCATACAGGTGACAGATATTTATGTTGAATAATGTTCATTCAAGAAAGTGAAGCTAAAATGAACAGAAATGGGTCCAATAACTAAATATAATACAGACGGAAAATACCCTTACCAAACACAGTAAAGTTACATTGAGAACATTATGAGAATTGTAGCAAAACCCCACACTAAGTTCATTTCGTGATTACTATACACTAAAGGTTTACCAGCTCAAAACTGTTCAGAGTTCAACATCACGATTTACAAATTAACACATGTGATACATGTAATAGTAATTAATACTCTGCCCATCCTCAGTTCTTTTGTACAAACGGAAAGAGAATCCTACAGTGAAGCACATTCAGACCTCTTTAAACATAAAGTACCTCAAGAAGTGAAAGTATGGTAGCAGCCATTCACCACCCAGAATCGATCACCTATATAATCGAATAGTGCTGATGACAACAGGCAGAACTGCCTCATTTAAGCATAAACATAAAAGTGTCTTCTTCAGGATCTACCCAAAAAGTGCCCAGAATCTCTCCCTTGAGCTCCTCACTTGGATAGTCTGTATCCACTTGACTCCCATCGGCTGGTCCGGCGGAGGTTAGAGTCCTCCCTCGGGCATGGGTGTGTGTGTTTGTCCTTAGAATAATTTAGGTTAAGTAGTGTGTCAGCTTAGGGACTGATGACCTTAGCAGTTAAGTCTCATAAGATTTCACACACATTTGAACATTTTTTGAACATTTTTTTGACTCCCATAGTGTTCTTCTACTGTGTGCTTTTCCATTGGCTGAAGGCTGTCCCCACCAGAAATACATAGTTCTTAAGTTCTGGAAACATCATTCGACTCAACTTGACCACTTCCTGGACTAAACTAGTGTTCTATAAGAATATTTAAATAAAGAAATGTTATTAACTTTCAGTCACATTCAGATCATTTACAATAAATATGAACAAAGGTTGGTTCACAAATAAATAAGCTGCGTTCTTGCACAGGTGCACTTACATTAACTGACAGCAGGTTGTCGCTAAATACTGTTTAAACAATTACTTATGCTTGCTTGGTAGATGTGTCTTTTGGCAGTCTTTACAATAGTGATGGCAGCTAACACAATCGATTGACCACTTTTAAATTACCATGATTTTCAATAACAGTTGTAATCAATGTTTAAAGAATGTTACTGCTGAAATAGTTAACTGTTCATTAGATAAGTACAAAAGTATGACAATCTATGAAGTATTCATGCTGCATTCATTTGTTGTGTTATTGTGGACTACACAATGCTACATTTTTATAGTGAAAAAGATTTAAAAGATATTGTAAATCAATAGATAAACAGATACAGATATATAGCTTTGAGGAGTGATAGCTATAATGCAATAGTATCACCAGAGATATTGTTCGTTGAAAGAGCATGAAGCGATTAAAAGCTGTTAATTTAGAGGCTCACTGTGTAAATGTTTATTCACTGTGAAATGCTAACTTCTCCAGTTTTAAAAATATTGAAAAATTGTTGTGTCACTGGGTGTACCTCATTTATCTGAGATCACTGTTGTATTCAGATTTTATGCACAATGAAGGAGGACCGAGGAGAAAGGAATGGGAAAGGAAGGAAATAATGATATCAACTGCAACAAGAAGTTGCCCAGAATCAGTGTGCTGGGCCAGGACTCTAATCTGGGATCTCCCGGTTTATATGGGTGTTTCTCCCCACTACATAAGGGTCTGTATAATCTTTCCTTATAAAGTTCTAAGCTTTATGATTGGAAAGCATAAAACTCAGTCAAGGTTTCGAGCCATTTGTCTTCTATGTTTTGGTTGAGAGCCATCAATAAATCTTGAGCTATTATGTAACCGTTGATCGTATTTATACATTTTGTTCCATTCTTTCTTTGATATAGGTACGTACGGACGACAAAATCCACGTGACATGAAATTTTTTTGCTTTCGATTTTATTAAATAAAATGTCGTGTGACTAGGGCCTCCCGTCGGGTAGACCGTTCACCGGGTGCAAGTCATTCGATTTGACGCCACTTCGGCGATTTGCGCGTCGATGGGGATGAAATGATGATGATTAGGACAACACAACACTCAGTCTGTGAGTGGAGAAAATCCCCGACCCAGCCGGGAATCGAAGCCGGGCCCTTGGATTGACATTCTGTCACGCTGACCGCTCCGCTATCAGGGGCAGACATTCGATTTTATAACATCCACAAATGTCTCACAGCTTTCTATGGTTGGAGATATCCACTGGACGGTACATCGGCTCTAGGATTACACATGTCACAGTCTACTCGTTCAAAGCTCGTTTGAGGTTGTGCGACTGACATAACAAGTAGGAAGTTTGTCCCACACTGGATTAAGACTGGTCTGTGTTGGCGGTCTGCGAATGACTTGACAAATTTTCTTTGTACCCTACTTTCATTGATCGACACGGAGATAAAGAGAACAATGCTTTCTCCATCTGCCAAATTTGAACGTGCCTGCATGCTTAACGCTGTAAGCGAAACGGAAATTGTTCATTTTCATCCACTTCTGTATTCTAACATTCATGACAATATCTATTAAAATTCCCATCTTATGAGCACACTGCACGCTGACTGAAACGTCTAATTTCTCATTTCGAAGAAACTACTGGGAAAGTTTAGAGAACCGGCATCTGAAGCTGACTGCGGAACGCTCCTACTGCCGCCAGCATACATTTCGCTTAGAGACCACGGAGATAAGATACGAGAAATTACGGCTCATACGGAGGCATATAGATAGCCATTTTCCCTCGCTCTGTCTGCGAGTGGAACAGGAAGGAAACGACTAGCTGTGGCGCAGGGTACCCTCTGCCATGTAGAATTGCGGGGGCTGCACCAACAGATTCTCGGAGTTATGTAGATGTGACGCTGGAAAGCTCAACTGCTGAAGCAAATATGTGCGCTGATCTGTCCTCGTGAATTATTTTTGAATCTGTTTGTTGTGAAATGACATATTCCATTCTTTTCATCGTTAATTGTCCCAGCAATAGTATAGTCATGTAATTATCTTTCCTATCTATACAGATTTCCGTTGTCTTCAGTATGGGTCTCCAGTATTGCTATTAGACCTACACCACTCTTAAGCGAAGATATTCGCCTCTTGGTGGTGAATTTGGCTCAGTAATCAAGTGACAGATCTTCAAGCAGTGGCCAATGTTAATCGAGTTGGTCCTGAGGAGGACTACTAACCACACGTTTCCTTTCATATTCTCTTTGGCTCTCATCTGCCATCACATACTGAAACGCCCTGCTAAGCCCACAGGGCAGGACAAGTAGTAGGAACTGTGGAAGGGGGGGGGGGGGGGGGGCAGAACGAGCGGCTGTCAGTTACACTCCAAACATAACACTTTATTTAGTTGTCCAAACATTACAGCGCATCTTCTAAGCTTGAGTATCGGCAGAAAATCGTCTTTAATTACAAAAGCGGCAAAAGGCCCATAAAATTAAGACAACATAACTACAATAAACGTTCAATAGGCAGAAGGCTCAAGCTTTATGACCAATAAGAAACCTTACTTCAAAACGGCCGGATGCCTTTGTTTAGAAAAAACTGCAACCAATTTTCCAAGGCAGAAGGCCCAAAGCTTTTAACCTTAAACAGCATTTAAGTCCAAGTGATGTAAGTCTTCATAAGCAAGAATCCAAAATTTTAAAGCTGCTGAAGGCCAATCTTTTTAAGAACAACACAACTACAGTAAATTTTCACAGGCAGAATCCCCACAGGTTTATCGTGAAAGAAAGTAATACTTGAATAATACTTAAAGCGGCTGAAGGCCGATGCTTTTAAAGACAATATAATAAATTTTCAACATGGAGAAAACCCACAGCTTTATCTTCCAAATGTAACACTTAATAAGTAGGACTATTAAAACTTAAAGCGGATGAAGGCTGATGCTTTTAAAAACAATACACTACAATAAATTTTCAACAGGCAGAAAGCCTACAGCTTTATCTTCCAAAAGGTTAGACTTGCTCAATTTAGAAAACTTACTTTAAAAACGGCTTAAGGCCTTTGATTTTAAAAACACAATTACAAGCATACAAATCCCAACCATAGGCTATGAGCCATTAAAAATACACAATTAAACGCCATGTGGGGTGGTGGGTTGAATTATTGGTTTATAATGAATGTAGAATGTAAAGTAGAAAAGATGCATTTCCCGGCCGATTAACCATATGTGGGATGGCGCGTGGAATTAATTGTTATATAAATGTTCCTATTATTTATGCAGTCTTTTGCCGTTCTCAACACTGGCTCTCTAACTACAATATTGGCAACCAGAAAGTGATTAGCAAGATGTGAAGCCTGTAATTAGAATTCCTAGTGCCCACTTCATCTGAGAAATACACTGATAGCTACAGCTTATAGCTCTGACGAATTAGGAGATTGTCTGGGATTCATAATCAAAAACGATTCTCTATAAAAGGTTCACTATATTCTGAAAGTCACAGACCAAAAAGAATCCACACAATCCAACTACCAGAGCAGTTCAGAGTCTAATGCGCTGATGCAATTATAACTGTTCAAATTAAATGTTTAAGTGAATGCTCGCCATAATTTGATCATAATGTTCATCAAACACCTCTCTAAATAATGGTAGAATGTCTGTCCCGCGACGGCACGTGAAAATACGACATACGCAAACTGAAGATAGACCATTAAAGTCATCCCCGAATTAACACTTCACTCGAAAACGATTTCATGGTTACGCGTATCCCTAGTAACCGAGGCTGTTTATAGCAATGATGCCGACGCGACGCGATTCCCGACACAGATGGTGTGCTATTCAACGTCTGGAGAGAACTGGGGCCTTTTCTCTCTCGCGCTGCGTTCTTATATATAAAGCCGCGGTGCGGACGGCTAAGGGAACACCTGAATAATTCCGCTCTCCCGACTAGCCGCTGGGCTAGTAATGCACCACTTTAAGTTATTGAATAAATCATCGCTTCCTTTGCTGATGGCCGATGAAGCTCTCAATTTAAATGTGCATTCAGCACACAGGTAAGTAATCATAATAAAAGTCTGACGTGGCTAAGTCAAATATTTTGGGCGAGAGAATTAATTTAATTACACTACACGCAATAGACGAGCTCTGAACTTGCCCTTTGGAGATACGCTATCGCTATAGTTTTATAGTTATTCAATTGAAACTTCTCGCATCTTTATGATTATAGCGGATCTCCCTTCTACTTAAATTTAAACATCCTAGCCTTATTTATTCGCCTACTTAATCTATTTTGCTTCCTTTATTTCTAAGACAAAAACCAGAAAATCATGAATTTCAACTAAAATTTTAATTTGTGAGATCCAGAATACTGTTTCTACTAAATTATTATGCAAAAGAAATCTAAATACAAATTTTTAAGTTTCTAGCTCTTTTCTGTTGCGCCAATGATTTTTACAGAAAAACGTCCAAATTTTGAAAATGGTTAAAGTTATTGAACTGACATACAACACATATTGATTTAGTATTACTCCTGACATGCTAGAAACGTTTCAGGTTATTTACTTGATTTTTAAAGTATTGCGCAACATTTATGACGTCAGAGCTTTATTACAGCGGACTGGCTGGCACACAATGGAAAGACTGATGTGAATTTTATACGGCGTGAGTAGGCTGGTTCCCTACAGCCAACAAGAAAGGCAGTATAGGCAACAGCTTTCAGAAGTTTCCAGGGGGCTCTGTCTGCCCTTGGGATCTTAGCATTCGCTTAGGTGAGACAAGAAGTCGGCCCAACTACACTCGATCCGCCGGCTACACAACCAAGAGACAGTCAGGGATCCACCGACAAGATGACTTGCTAACCACTGATAAGTATACGAGAATTCCAAAGGCAAAACGTTACAGACATAGCCGCCCACAACCTCCAAGCTGGACAGAGACAACAGGTGAAGAAAGGGCACTGCCTGGATTTACGTCGGCGACGAGGGCAGTTTACCAGAACACTAACGAACACAAGGCGGAAAATTCCGCTGGTGCACTTGAATTCCCAACCAACAAATATAGTTAATTCCGTCACACGGCGGCTAAATCTTGACCAACTCGAACACTCGCGGTTGCTCCCAGGGATACCGCCAACAGCGAACCACCAACCAAGGGGACAACGTAAATAGACGTGGCTTCGGTAATTAAATCACCACTCAGCTTTCATGTTCTGGGTCGGCGAGCTACGAACCTCGAAGCACTCGGAACAACCACCCACACGCTCCGACACTGCATACAGACGGCCAGCGGGCGCGACCGACTGTGCCGCACAGAGACTTGCTTGCTGATCGCTCCAACGAACCGACTCACTGGCAGTACGCCGACAGCATTTAAAACAAGCTGTCAGTGGAAACGACACTAACTACACACACAGTTTGACAAACACTTGCACGAAGACTTGAACAACACTCAGCAGTCGCTGTGCAATCACGGAGACAAATCGGGAGTCGATACACACACTGCGCCAACCCAAAAGCGATCGGCGAGCCAATTCACGTCGTCCAGTAGCACGACCGACCGACGACCCACGAAGACCATCCCCGGCTCAAGTGATGTGTGGCGGTAACAGTCGGGTGAACCAAGGACATCTAGGCCTCACTGCTGCTCCAACCTGACTGAACTAGTGCCGCGTTCCAACTCTACGACTGGCAGGTCCGAACTGCACTCCTGGCACGTTCCAGCTGATCCCACGACAGACGACAACCGGGAAGTAATAGCAGTGCAGCAAAGATAACACGTAGGGGCTATATCGACAGGCGCTGCTGGGCCGATGTGGCCGAGCGGTTCTAAGCGCTGCAGTCTGGAACCACGCGACCGCAGCGGTCGCAGGTTCGAATCCTGCCTCGGGCATGGATGTGTGTGATGTCCTTAGGTTAGTTAGGTTTAAGTAGTTCTAAGTTCTAGGGGACTGATGACCTCTGAAGTTAAGTCCCATAGTGCTCAGAGCCATTTGAACCATTTTTGAACAGGCGCTGCTGCTGCCGCTGACGGGCATACAAAGCAGCAACTCAGTAACAACAGAAATTGAAACTAACATAACGAGGTGTCAACACGAAAAAAAAAGAAAAAAAAAACAGGATGTAAAATAAGAGATGGCACGAGCGCGAACCACACACGGCTCATCTACAGAATGGTCAGAAAAAGTGTGAAAAGTCTGTACGAGAGTTTCAGGATAAGATGTTCTGAAAAAAAAAAAACAATGGAAACGTTGTGCCGTTCCCGAGTTAAAAGTTAGCCAATCAGGCTGTCGTGCGTGCAAATTCGAGCGACCCACCAGAGTCGGTGTCTCCAAACGTTTTTTCTTGTTTGGTTTCCTAAAACCGGACAGGAGAGCGATATAAGAATGGAAAGATTGACATAGGACAGTATTAAGGATTGAAGCCGAGGCAAACACGAGAGGGCTTCATGCGCTACCATATACGCTATGGGAAGATGGTGGTGGTGGTGGTGGTGGTGGTGGTGGTGGTGGCTCTGAGCACTATGGGACTAAACATCTGTGGTCATCAGTCCCCTAGAACTTAGAACTACTTAAACCTAACTAACCTAAGAACATCGCACACACCCATGCCCGAGGCAGGATTCGAACGTGCGACCGTAGCAGTCACGCGGTTCCGGACTGAGCGCCTACAACCGCTAGACCACCGTGGCCGGCACGCTATTGGAAGAACTGACGGTAATTGCAACAGCCTGGTTGGCTAATTTAAATGCTAACTAACTGGAAAATGGCGTAACGTACAGAATTTTTTCTTAACAATTACTTTTTCAGCACAAAGTACCATGCAACATCTTAAAACCTGGATTCAGAAGAATCTGCCATTATGACAGCGTTACACGTTATGTGATAAAAATACAGTACCCTTAAAGTTATTTCGTAATTATAGGGAAGAAAAATACACAAAATATAAAGTAAAAAGAAGGTGTGTACTGTTTGCTAAATATTTTATGCGCATGTACAGGGTATAAATTTTAAGTTGACACATCAGAATAACTCGAAAAATAAGCTTCACACGAAAAAATGTGTAGAATCCAAAGCTGATTATTTTCGAGGGGGACATCTGCTAGTGCTAAAATTAGCCCGTCACCCCAGCCCCCGGGGGGTTGGACGGGAGGCAACTTAAAAATTTCAAATGGGAGTCCTCATTTTTTATTGCAGAATCACATTCCACATAAAAAAACTAAGTACATTTTGTCTGACATATTTGGTTTGATTCTTGGTAGTTGGAGCTGTAATTCAAGAAAATGTAAACGACGTAACAGCCGCGATATTCCAAAATAAAATAAAGGTGTGAGCAATGTGATTTAAGTCAATAAATTTATGACTCTCTTTTTTTACGTTTTTCCACACAAAACTAAACAACTCAAATTAAGCAAGCATTCCAATTGTGAGACTTCTCGACGAAAACGGGGATTTCTCAGAATGTAATAAAAATTAGGTTCGTGAGTCAGTTTTTTTGTTAATGAGTTCATTCGTTAATAAGTAGGATGTTTCATAAGTTAGTTAGCTAGTCAGATGATTTGTTTGACAATTAAAAGTTGAGTGGCCTCATGACCACGAAACAAACAAAACTTACCCGAATCTGCGGAAAAAAATAATATTTGGGTCAACATTTGCAAAACTCTAATTCCTCTCTCTCAAACCCCACACTATGGGGAGAGACGGGGAGTTTCAGTTTTAAGGAATCAACCATTTTCCACGCAAAAATGAGAACATGGAGTTTCTTGAATTACAGCGCCAACTACCAAGAATCAAAACAAATATTTAAGACAAAATGTACGTAGTTTTTTTATGTAGAATCTGATTCTGCAATAAAAAATGGGGGTTCCCATTTTAGGGGGTGGAGTGGTGGGCTAATTTTAGCACCAGCAGACGTCCCCCTCGAAAATAATCAACTTTGGATTCTGCACATTTTTTCGTGTGAAGCTTATTTTTCGAGTTATTCAGGTATGTCAACTTACAATTTACACCCTGTATATGCAATATATCTCATGGAACAAATAAATGTCTATAACGTGTTTAAAATTTATCGTGTGTACTTTGTCAAGAATATACATTAATAATTTTACTTCAGTAAATAAAAATCCAACTACTTCGACTAATAGTACTTACCGACTTTTCTAAGACAGGCAGTCCCTTATAGCCTTGTTATGTCAATTGCGATCAGGTGGTACGTAGTCGTTTGCTGATGCGACGTCTTGAATTGTTCAACTAGGAATCTCAGCAGTGTTGAGAAAAGCTCCAAAGCTATAGTATTTCGAACCATTAAAAAAGTGATTAGTATATAGTTACAAGTACCCTGAAACTAAACACCTTTGCCGAAGGTGAGGTCTGCTTAAGTTAAGAAACAGACGGACATGTCTGTGCGTTGCTGTTCGGGCGAGAGTATTAAGACGTGTGAACGCAGCTGGTGGAAAAAGGAAAAGGACGCCTTAGAGGTAAATCTGACAGTTCACAGGCTATACAGAGCACAGTTAGGCGGGCAGACGACACATTGTAGCAAAATCAAATTAACTCTGACGTCCCGAAGGAGTTTCCGGACAGGAGCAGTCTCAGCCGTTGTCGGTGTCAGTGCTGGCGTGGGAATATCTGGACGCACCAGGCTAATCGGCTTACGTCTAGCGGATTAGCAGCTGCCAAGGCGACCTCGTGCAAAAGCTTACGTTATCCGCCATCGTGATGGGTTTGCAGCCCGTCTACCTACATGATTTGCTTGACAGCAGGAAGCCGACGTTATACCCATTGCTGCCGTAATGAGTTCTTCTAATCACGGCAATAGTGCAAAGCCATGTACACACCGTCAGGGTGACGTGGGAGATGCTGACGCAGTACATAACTTGCAGCAAGTGAGTGTCGAATCATTTTTTCGCGTATGACGAGTATTCGTAAGCGTGGTGTTCGTTGGTGAGGCTATTCCACCTGCAGCACTCAAAGGACGCGAACTGCATGATGCTGTTCGAAGATTATTGTTCCTAGTCTGATGACAATCACTCAGATTTTTTTGTCCACTAGGCACCTTCTTTGACGGACACAATATCGTGGACACACAGGAACTGCCGAGATATAGGTGAATGAAAGTTGAAACATCCCCTTAGAAAAATTTATGAATTACTGTGCTGATAAACCTCTTACATTATTTGATTTTCAAACAGCTGAGCAGAACTGAACGTGCTCAGACATTTCTCTCTTTACTTATTCTGATCATCAATAAACTGACACACAATATTTTTAGCGCAACGCATACTGACTTTCAATAATCCCTACAAAAGAATGGCTCTGACTAACAATAACCTATACCTTTCATGAATCACTTACCTCACAAAAATCTTCGTAACTCGAACTACTGCAATACAGCCAGCGCCAATATGGCCAGCTAAATAAAAGATTCTAACTACTGAAAGCACTAACTACTGATGGGCATACTTAGCAAAAGAAAGATTTTGATAGAGAACAAACAATGTATTTACCTTAATAGTGTTCAAATGTCATAATATCTATATATCTATATCAGTTCATGACATCCAGTCTTACAAATTTACTGTCTCTGATGGACGCTCCCAAACCTCCGCCATCTCTCTCCCCACATCCACCACTCCTGGCGGCTCACCTCCAATTGCGCAACGCTACGCGCTGATCACATCCAATTGCCCAACGCTACAATAGCGAATATGGCAACAATGCCAACCAGCAACAGACTGCACACGGCGCAGTCAGTGATTTTCATACAGAGCGCTACGTGGCGTTACCAACATAAAAACCTAAACAGCCTACTTACAAAGTTGTAACACTGTCAATAAACTATCAGAGAAATGTAACGTGAACGCACTCCAGCCGTAATAGTGAGGCAAATAAATCACTCTGTTTTAGGCCTGTCCTGGCAGAATCGCAATTGATGAGACTGTTTTTGTTTAGGTGTATGATTTGCTGCACAGGAGGAAGACACCATTGTATGTATTGTAGCCGTAACGATACCTTCAAATCATGATAATAGTGAAAAGCCGTGTGCGTGGTGTCAGGTTGATGCTAGTTTTGCGCACTGTTCGCACAAAGTGAGTATCGAATTATTTGTTGCGTATTACAAATAATCACAGTATTTATGTTCATCAATGAAGCGCTCATAGGACGAGAAATTCGTAGCATCGTACGAAGATTTCTGCTTCTACTCGACAAACATAATAATACAAAAACTTGAAATTGTACAGGTTACGGTAAGAAAATTGTAACACGGTGAAGAAACGACAAAGAAAATGTAACATATGGGTCGGATAGCAATAAAGAAGAGCCTAACAAATGCTCCAGTTTTAGACAGAGAACGGAATATGCGGCAATAGTGATGGACGTAGATGTTACTATATTTGTCTCTCACGGATTTGAGAAAGATTATTGGGTTATAAAACCAGAGAAGCGTCCGATAGGCCTGAGACGCTCACTATGTAAAGGGCCATTCCTGAAGTAAATTTTTTTCCTGGTGTCATTTCATTAGCAGTGCATGAACGATATTAACATGTAATAATTCATTTCTTATTCAATCAGTATTTCATTAAACGTCATCATTCATTGTATAATTTACAGTCTGCTGATGACATTCGTTGAAATACTTCATCTGCAAACATTTCATTTGAAGATATATTTATAGCTTACGATACCTGCAAACTATGTGACTGTCAGAACTTAGTAGTGCTAGAATTTATTTATGTTAAGACAGACATAGCTTATTTCAAAGCCCTCATTATTCTCTTTCAAGCAAACGCTTAATTTTTCTAGAAACTTAGCATTTCGAAAGTTGTATGTATTTGAAATTTTCGTGCTCCAGAATATTCAGTCTACAAATGACATTATTTCTTAAATTTATTGCCATAGTTTTGTAGCCCTGATTTTCCTGTTTCAGAAAATTTGTACTTTCACAGAAATAACATTTTAATTGGTTAAATATTCAAATTAGAAGGTTTCGCTTTCTCCACGATTTTAGGCAAATTCTGGGAACCTATGTAACATTAAAATTTCCCTGTCATAAAGTAGTACTGTACCTATTATTTTGTTACTTTCTAGTTCTGAAACTTCTGGCTAAATAAACACTCTTCATGCCACTTCTATCTTTGTATCTTGCTATTTTTGTCTGTTATCTTAATACTTAAAACTAATAATATCTTACGTTGCCACTTCGCAATTTCTACAATATGCGCGTCTATAAATGTACGTGAGCACAAAATCTGAGGCAATCTGGATTCAGAAATCATTATGTAAGGTTCGTATTTATTTTGTTCATCATTTGCTAATTGTGAAATTTTTCAACCTTTCTCGAGCTGGAGTAACTTAGAGATATGTGTTAATATATAGACGCTCAAATATTCTAAAACACGTAATGAGCACAGACCGCAGCCCTACGGTTGACATACGTCATCACCGTGATGATCTTCGTGCTCGACTGCAAAACAACATGGTACCTCCGAGGGGTATTAGAACATACTTGAGCTGCAAAATCAAATGTCACTTGAAATACAATCTTCAGTTCAGCAGTATGTGCGAGAATATTGTACCCAGCCGTTTGCCAAGACTAATGAAGCATAGGCTGATACTCTGGAGCAGACAGCAGCTTACGGATAATACACTCCTGGAAATTGAAATAAGAACACCGTGAATTCATTGTCCCAGGAAGGGGATACTTTATTGGCACATTCCTGGGGTCAGATACATGATCACATGATCACACTGACAGAACCACAGGCACATAGACACAGGCAACAGAGCATGCACAATGTCGGCACTAGTACAGTGTATATCCACCTTTCGCAGCAATGTAGGCTGCTATTCTCCCATGGAGACGATCGTAGAGATGCTGGATGTAGTCCTGTGGAACGGCTTGCCATGCCATTTCCACCTGGCGCCTCAGTTGGACCAGCGTTCGTGCTGGACGTGCAGACCGCGTGAGACGACGCTTCATCCAGTCCCAAACATGCTCAATGGGGGACAGATCCGGAGATCTTGCTGGCCAGGGTAGTTCACTTACACCTTCTAGAGCACGTTGGGTGGCACGGGATACATGCGGACGTGCATTGTCCTGTTGGAACAGCAAGTTCCCTTGCCGGTCTAGGAATGGTAGAACGATGGGTTCGATGACGGTTTGGATGTACCGTGCACTATTCAGTGTCCCCTCGACGATCACCAGTGGTGTACGGCCAGTGTAGGAGATCGCTCCCCACACCATGATGCCAGGTGTTGGCCCTGTGTGCCTCGGTCGTATGCAGTCCTGATTGTGGCGCTCACCTGCACGGCGCCAAACACGCATACGACCATCATTGGCACCAAGGCAGAAGCGACTCTCATCGCTGAAGACGACACGTCTCCATTCGTCCCTCCATTCACGCCTGTCGCGACACCACTGGAGGCGGGCTGCACAATGTTGGGGCGTGAGCGGAAGACGGCCTAACGGTGTGCGGGACCGTAGCCCAGCTTCATGGAGACGGTTTCGAATGGTCCTCGCCGATACCCCAGGAGCAACAGTGTCCCTAATTTGCTGGGAAGTGGCGGTGCGGTCCCCTACGGCACTGCGTAGGATCCTACGGTCTTGGCGTGCATCCGTGCGTCGCTGCGGTCCGGTCCCAGGTCGACGGGCACGTGCACCTTCCGCCGACCACTGGCGACAACATCGATGTACTGTGGAGACCTCACGCCCCACGTGTTGAGCAATTCGGCGGTACGTCCACCCGGCCTCCCGCATGCCCACTATACGCCCTCGCTCAAAGTCCGTCAACTGCACATACGGTTCACGTCCACGCTGTCGCGGCATGCTACCAGTGTTAAAGACTGCGATGGAGCTCCGTATTCCACGGCAAACTGGCTGACACTGACGGCGGCGGTGCACAAATGCTGCGCAGCTAGCGCCATTCGACGGCCAACACCGCGGTTCCTGGTGTGCCCGCTGTGCCGTGCGTGTGATCATTGCTTGTACAGCCCTCTCGCAGTGTCCGAAGCAAGTATGGTGGGTCTGACACACCGGTGTCAATGTGTTCTTTTTTCCATTTCCAGGAGTGTAGAATGCGTCTTCATTCTGAAATTTCTGTTTCCTAATTTAGTGTTACAGTCAATACAGAGAGTGGTTATAGAATCTGCTATGCTTCTTGCATGTATTTTATAACGCCGGGAGAAATATCAGTCCAAAGGCTAGAAGTATTTTGTTGCTTCTGGCGGAATGATCACGCGTTAAGTGCGTTTACCCGCAAATGAATCATTCGCTATTACTGTGTACATGTGAGCAGTCCAAGAATCACAAAGTAGTATACATATCGGGATATCTGCGACATTGTAACTAACGACATTCACGAAAAAGGGCATCTGCAGAGTACAGTACAGTAATGAGTCTTCCAGAAAAGGTTAAAGCCTGCGCAGTTCCTCCAACTCCTTCACCCATCGGGCAAATGGCTCTGAGCACTATGGGACTTAACTTCTAAGGTCATCAGTCCCCTAGAACTTAGAACTACTTAAACCTAACTAACCTAAGGACATCACACACATCCATGCCCGAGGCAGGATTCGAACCTGCGACCGTAGCGGCCGCGCGGTTCCAGACTGTAGCGCCTTTAACCGCTAGGCCACCGCGGCCGGCACCCTTCGTGCAGAGCAACTATGACGTCAAAGATCTTCGTCAAAGAAAATTTGATGACAGTATAATACCACTATTTGCTCCACGGCAGATATCTTTGACAAAGAAAATATGGTGAATATTTGATCACATTTCAATGCAAAAGAAAATTTGATAGCGTAACACCCGCCTTAGTGCCATAGTAAGCTGTAAACATAGCTTGGTCGAAAGAACAAAGCGCTTTTCTCGTCGCAACGTACTTTTTCCAAAACCAGTCTATCGCTGCATTACAGCGTGCGGTCCATACACATCATGAAATTCCCCCTATAAACGCTGTTCCTTACCGGAAATCGAATTTGTCATGGATGGAGAATTGTCCCTATTGTTAGTGTCGTACAAAACAGTGTTGGAGCACGGAGGTCCAGTGAGACTTCAAAAACATTTAGCAGTTAAGAAGGTCGATTTTGCAGTCCCAGCGTTCTTTTCCCAAGAATTCGTCCGTCGTAGCGCTTTCTAGCCATACTGTGCGTCAAAATGTCCATGAGCATTTTCACTTCCACCCACACAAGTCGGTCATCATTGAACAACCATCAAAACTGGACTGGCAAAATAGATTAAAGGCATTCGAAAGGATGATACAGAACTTGCCTCAAGATGCACGTGTTTTCTTTAGCAATCAAACGCAATTCTGCATTTATAGATGTGTTAACAAGTACAGTATGCGTTATTTAAGTGGTTGGTCTCCTACGGCAAGACACGAGAGGTCTCTTCATAGTGAACAAGTGATAGTTTGATATGAAGTCAGTAGTGAAGGCACAATCGGGCCTTATTTGTTTGAGGACAACCATCAACTTGTTACCATCAATTTTGAGCAGTATGTCACCATGGTCCAACAAGTTTTTGGACTACAACTGCAACAATTGACTCTCGGAGTAGTGTGATCTCAGCAGGATGGTATCACACACACACTGCTAGAAGTTAGATTACTACTGGGTTGGTGCATAAGTTCGTAGCATTTTTCTATTAGTTTAATAAATGCAACAGATACACATAACTGAGCCTTTACGCATCAATAATGTACTCCTTCATTATTCACAACACACTGCAAACACTGGAGTAACTTTCTTATTCCACGCCTATAGAAATTACGTGGTTTTGAGGTGAAGAACTCGTAAAGGTATCTTCGGAGCCCATTTTCATCCGGAAAGGGAGTTCCTTGAAGGTTGTTAGATAGAGATCGAGATAGATGTAAATCGGAGGGCGCAAAATTAGGTGAATAAAGTGGGGGCGGAATGACTTCCCAAATTCTGTATAGTGTTTTTTGTCAGTCTGGAAGAATGTGGGCGGGCGTTATCGTGGGGTAGCCTCACTTCATGCAGTCTTCCTGATGGTTTTTCTTGGACTGCGTCTGCAAGACATCACAGCTGTTGACAGTAAATGTCACCAGTGATGGTTACACCTTGGGGAAGCAATTCGTTGTACACCAAACCGTCGTTGTTGTACCAGATGCATAGCATTATCTTTGGGATGTGAGCAGGTCTTCGTACGGGCAGTTGCTGCTTTCTATGGACTCAGCCACTTCTCTATTTTCATTACGGCAGCATAAATACATTTCTCGTCACCAGTGAAGACACGGCATAGGAATGGTCGGTGTCGTTCACGAGATTATCGACGACGAGCAAGGAGAATGCCCATATGGCCACTCGCTGATTTTCGTGATTTTGTTTTAGAGCATGCGGTAGCCATACACCCGATTTGTCAACCTCCCCCATTGAATGCAAAAGTCGCATGATGGCGGAATAATCACAGTGCATCATCTTTCCAGTTCTAGATCACAATGATGTGAATCATTCTGGATTAATACCTTTAAAAGATCTCTATCAAATTTTAATATTTTTTTTTGTGGGATCTAAAATTTAAAAAATCTCTCACACCGGGCTGATTTAGCTTCACTGATATCTTAAGGGAATTTTCATTCACAAAGCAGGCTTATCACATTCACACAGTTCAATACTGTTCTATCCTGATTAAATTGAGCTTAACTTAAATTCCGTTAGGCAGTAAAGCCATTTCGAAGTCTCGGTGCGACGAAAATTGTCAGTCGATCTCCTAAAAACATTTGTAATAATTATTAACTTTCGGTGATCACATGAGGAAGACCGGAGATATGCTGGTAAGACCGTGTTAGCCTATTTATTTGAAGTAACTGGATATCTTGAGCATACAAAACGGCAGGTTCGTCCAGTGTAAATCAGACGTTCCCCACTGATCCCGTGCAACACAGCGTAGTAAGCAGACACTGTCAATAACAATCAGTTAAATAATACGCGAACACACTTACTTTAGTTTAGTTCATGTATTAAATTCCTTCTCATACAGAATCTCATCAAGATGGCGACTAGCTCAACAATACATACATATACATCCTCCTTCTTTCACGACTAATCGGCAAGCATTCCTTCATTCTTTTCATAAGAGAAAACATAGATAGCTGAGAAGCTATTCCATGGAGTAAATGGACGCTCCAAGGAATAATTGGGCTTGAAACTACGTGGCATTGATAATCGGTAAGATAAGAAGAGATATTTCAAGATATGTACTGAGTTATATAATTTATAAAATTTCTGAAAATATCGCGGAGAGACCGCTGCAAGAGACATTACAAAATCCCGAAGGTCTTGTTGAACGCGGAGAGTCACTAATGTCAAAACGATCCTCCTTAAAACTATAAATGCATTTTCTTGCCGTGCTGTGTCCGATTGCGTTATCCCCATACACGGCGCAAATGTTTCTGGCTCCACCGCCCCGGTCACTCCTCTACTGGATTCAGACAGAAGATTATATCGGGACTGTTTCCATTTGTAGCGTCCACAGTTCCATTCTACCTCCAAATGACAAAATATGGACTCAGATAACAACAGTCAACGTAAATAGCAACATTCAATACAAATGAAAAATGGCTGGCGGTAGATAAACTCACAGCAACCGGAATACCAACACGCAAAATAAAACGCTATGCACCAGCCTAATATTCTGAGGGTAATATTTTCCGGGCGTTGATCTCCAGGCACGGTAACATTGCAAGGCTTGCGCGGTCGCCGGATTTAGCTCCGTAAGACTGATTTTTATGGGGCTATCTCAAGTGTGGGGTGAGTAAACGTCCACGCCAGACCCTACGGACTTTGCATATGCTATACGGCTTGAATCTGGTATCTTACCGCAACAGATACTTCAAAAAGTTATGCAGCACGTCAGAAACTGGCTCCAGCAGTGCATTAGCCAAGAGGGACATAACATGCAAGACCTGTTGCTTAAAATATCGAGAAATTAACTTGCAATAATGTTGTACACTACAGATGCCAAAATATGACTTTGTTTTACCATTTTTTTAAATTAACCTTCAAAGTCAGGCAGCAGTAGCCGACCGAGACAGACGCAGCAACAGGGAAGTAACAGCTTTTGTGTCATTTACGAGTTCCTAACAAGGAGCGAATTTTATTGTATCATCTGTGTACTTTAATAGTTTAGCTTCTTGAGTTTCTGCGTGTAAATTTAATATCTAATAGCCACAGTTGTCGCGTTTTCGTTTGCGTCGGAAAGTAAACCGATTTTGTGACATATTACAAGTTCCTAATCAGGGGCAAAGTACTTAATTTCACCTGAGTACTTCGGTAGTTAGCTTTTCGAGCATCTATGTATTAGCAGACACAGTTTGTGCGTTTCCGAAGGGTCCACAGTAGAGTTGCGCAGCACCTGCCGAAAGACCGTTTATCTGCATAGTTTAGTTTTCCACGGCCTTTAGAATGGACAGTGACTGCGATTGTTGAGTGCGGATGCGAGCCGAGTTGGTGACACTTCGCTCTCAGCTTCAGGCTGTGATGGCTTCGGTTACACAGCTTGAGGCTGCAGTCGATGGGCACCACTGCTGTGGCCCGGCCGTGGGGGTCCAACGGACGTACAGCACGTCAGAGTCCTCCGATCGGTCTTCACCGGTGGCCAACTCAGTTACTGCCCGCACTGAGGCTGACCCTTCACCTGTGGTCGGTTGGGAGGTCACCCCGGGGCGAAGCAGGCGGCGAAAGTCTTTCCAGGCGGCCGCACGTCAGACCTCTCCGGTTTGTCTGACAAACAGATTCCAGGTGCTGTCTGTCGCTGACACTGTCGCTGAGCCAGATGTTGCCGCCTGTCCTGTTTCAGAGGAAACCACTCAGCCTGCAAGATCCAGGCAATCGCAGAGGATGGGATTACTGGTAGTTGGGAGCTCCAACGTTAGGCGCGTTATGGGACTCCTTAGGGACTTGGCTGACAAGAAGGGTGAGAAAACCAATGTGCACTCCGTGTGCATACCGGGTGGAGTTATTCCAGATGTGGAAAGTGTCCTCCCGGATGCCATGAAGAGCAACTGCAGGTGGTTCCTCATGTCAGTACCAATGATGTGTGTCACTTTGGATCAGAAGAGAATCTCACTGGTTTCGAGCAGCTAACAGAAGTGGTAAATGCTGCCAGTCTTGCTTGATAGATGAAAGCAGAGCTGACCATTTGCAGCATAGTCGACAGGATCGATTGCGGACCTCTGGTACAGAGCCGAGTGGAAGGTCTGAATCAGAGTCTCAGACAGTCCGGCGACTGTGTAGGCTGCAGATTCCTCGACTTGCGCCAAAAGGTGGTTGGGTTTCGTGTTCCGCTGAATAGGTCAGGTGTCCACAATACACAGGAGGCAGCTACACGGGTAGCAGGGGCTGTGTGACGTGGACTAGGCGGTTTTTTAGGTTAGAGGGTCTCGGGAAAACACAAGAAGGGCTTCAGTCACAAAGGGTGGCTGAACACAAGAAGAACGTAGATACAGGAACCATTGGTATAACAGTTGTAAATTGTCGTAGCTAAGTCGGGAAAGTACCAGAGCTCCAAGCGCTAATGGAAAGCACTGATGCTCAAATCGTTATAGGCACTGAAAGCTGGCTAAAGCCGGATATAAGTTCAGCCGAAATTTTTGCGAAGAACCTGACGGTGTTTCGAAAGGATAGGCTAAACACGGTTGGCGGTGGCTCGTTTGTTGCTGTCAGAAGTAGTTTATCTTGTCGCGAAATTGAAGTAGATACTTCCTGTGAGTTAGTAAGGGCAGAGGTCATTGTTGGCAACCGGAATAAAATAATCATTGGATTCTATTACCGACCTCCCAATTCAGATGATACCGTTTGCTGAAAGGTTCAAAGAAAACTTGAGTTTGATTTCAAACACGTACCCGACTCGTACGATAATAGATGGTGGTGACTTTAATTTACCCTCGATATGTTGGCGAAAATACGTGTTTCATTCCGGAGGTACGCATAAAATATCATCCGAAATTGTGCTCAACGCATTTTCTGAAAATTATTTCGAGCAGTTAGTTCATGAGCCCACGCGAATAGTAAACGGTTGCGAAAACACTCTTGACCTCTTAGCAACAAATAATCCTGAGTTAATAACGAGCATCAAAACCGATTCAGGGGCTAGTGAACACAGAGTTGTAGTAACGAAACTGAATATTGTAATTACAAAATTCTCGAAAAACAAGCGAAAAATATACCTATTCAAAAAAGCAGATAAAAATTCACTTGACGCATTCCGAAGAGGCAATCTCCACTCATTCCAAATTCATATTATAAATGTAGATCAGATGTGGCTTAGATTCAAAGAAATACTATCGGAGGCAATTGAGAGATTTATACCAAATAAATTAACAAACGACGGAGCTGATCCTTCTTGGTACACAAAACGAGTTAGAACACTCTTGCAGAAACAACGAAACAAACATGCCAAATTTTAACAAACGCAAAATCCCCAAGATTGGCGATCGTTTACAGAAGATCGAAATTTAGCACGGACTTCAATGCGAGATGCCTATAACTGTTTCCACAACGAAACTTTGTCTCGAAACCTGGCAGAAAATCCAAAGAGATCCTGGTCGTACGTGAAGTATGTTAGCGGCAAGAAACAATCAATGCCTTCCCTGAAAGATAGCAATGGAGATACTATCGAAGACAGTGCTGCCAAAGCAGAGTTACTAAACACAGCCTTCCGAAATGCCTTCACAAAAGAAGACTAAGTAAATACTCCAGAATTCGAATCGAGAACAGCTGCCAACATGAGTAACGTAGAAGTAAATATCCTATGACCGACTTCAATCAATAAAAGCAAGTCTTCTGGTCCAGACTGTATACCAATTAGGTTCCTTTCGGAGTATGCTGATGCATTAGCTCCATACTTAACTATAATATACAACTGTTCGCTCGACGAAAGATCCGTACTCAAAGACTGGAAAGTTGCACAGGTCACACCAATATTCAAGAAAGGTAGTAGGAGTAATCCACTAAATTACAGACCCATATCGTTAACGTCAATATGCAGCATGATTTTAGAACATATATTGTGTTCGAACATTATGAATTACCTCGAAGAAAACGGTCTATTGACACACAGTCAACATAGGCTAAGAGAAAATCGTTCCTGTGAAACACAAGTATTTCTTTATTCACATGGAGTGTTGAGTCCCATTGACAAGGGATTTTAAATCGATTCCGGGTTTCTGGATTTCCGGACGGCTTTTGACACTGTAACACTCAAGCGTCTCGTAGTGAAATTGCATGCTTATGGAATATCGTCTCAGTTATGTGATTGGATTTGTGATTTCAAATGGTTCAAATGCTTCTGAGCACTGTGAGACTTAACATCTGAGGTCATCAGTCCCCTATAACTTAGAACTACTTAAACCTAACTAACCTAAGGACATCACAAAAATCCATGCCCGAGGCAGGATTCGAACCTGAGACCGTAGCGGTCGCGCGGTTCCAGACTGAAGCGCCTAGAACTGCTCGGCCACACCGGCCGGCAATTGCGATTTCCTGTCAGAGAGGCTACAGTTCGTAGTAATTGACGGAATGTCTTAGAGTAAAACCCCAAGGTAGGGTTATAGACCCTTTGCTGTTCCTTATTTATATAAACGATTTTGGAGACAATCTGAGCAGTCGCGCCGCGCGGGATTAGCTGAGCAGTTTAAGGCGCTGCAGTCATGGACTGTGCGGCTGGTCCCGGCGGAGGTTCGAGTCCTGCCTCGGGCATGGGTGTGTGTGTTTGTCCTTGGAATAATTTAGGTTGTGTGTAAGCTTAGGGACAGATGACCTTAGCAGTTAAGTCCCATAAGATTTCACACACATTTGAACATTTGAGCAGCCCTGTTCGGTTGTTTGCAGATGACGCTGTCGTTTATCGACTAGTACGGACATCAGAAGATCAAAACGAACTGCAAAACGATTTAGAAAAGATACCTGAAAGATGCGAAAAGTGGCAGTTGACCCTAAATAACGAAAAGTGTGAGGTCATCGACATGACTGCTAAAAGGAACTCGTTAAACTTCGGTTACACGATAAATCAGCCGCAAATTCAACTAAATACCTAGGTATTACAATTACGAACAACTTAAATTGGAAGGAACACATAGAAAATGTTATGGAGAAGGCTAACCAAGGACTGCGTTTTATTTGCGGGACACTTAGGAAATGTAACAGACCTACTAAGGAGACTGCCTACACTACGCTTGTCCGTCCTCTTTTAGAATACTGCTGCACGGTGTGGGATCCTTACCTGATAGGACTGACGACGGAATACGACAGGCAGCACGTTTTGTATTGTCGCGAAATGTGGTAGAGAGTGTCATCGAAATGATATAGGATTTGGGGTGGAAGTCATTAAAAGAAAGGCCTTTTTCGTCGCGACGGAATCATCTCACGAAATTCGAATCACTAAGATTCTCCTCCGAATGCGAAAATATTTTGTTGACACCGAGCTACATATGGAGGAATGATCACCACGATAAAATAAGGGAAATCAGAGCTCGTACGGAAAGATATAGGTGTTCATTCTTTCCGCGCGCTTTACGAGATTGTAATAATAGAGAATTGTGAAGATGGTTCGATGAATCCTCTTACAGGCACCTGGATGTGATGTGCAGAGTATCCATGTAGATGTAGATGTAGACGAGAAAGGTTGGGGTACCTCCCTGCCCCACCCTGTACATCGTGGTAAGGCTTCGCTTTGTCTTTAAAGGTTCTACAATTTTTCCACCTTTTCGTCTTCCTCTGTCAGTTTCGACTGCAACCGTGCGGACGAAGGCTTGAAAACCTTCTGAGTGAACTGAACTGCAGGTTCAGAATCCTTGACTCGTTGTGAGTCAGACATTCAAGGCGATAGGAGCAGGTTACAGTGTGTCTGCAGCAGGTTTGCGCCTCTGACATCACCAGCGGCTCGCCCCTTTCGTGTTGCCTGTCAAGTTCCGCGGAACTTCTCCTCAGCCTCGTTAACCAGGCTGCCCAGTACTCTGAAAAAGAAACGAGACACGTTCATTTCAAATGCATATCCGAGCGGCATGACTGTGCGGCACAGAGCTGCAAACCGAGATGAGAAGGGAATTACATTAATCGTTCTCCTAGAGAATGTGATGGTATGTCTACCCTCTCCACCCGTCCCTCTAACATGTGAAACTCTAGAAATGGCATTCCCTTCCGTGTAGCCTGGACAGCATCGTTATTGTTCGTAGCTATAGTGAAGTGTTACAGTGGCTCAACAGGGTTAATCATAGGAAAGGTCCCCCCCCCCCCTGTAGCTGAGTGGTCAGTGCGACAGAATGTCATTTCTAAGGGCCCGGGTTCGATTCCCGGCTGGGTCGGAGATTTTCTCCGCTCAAGGATTGAGTGTTGTGTTGTCCTGATCATCATCATTTCATCCCCATCGGCGCGCAAGTCGCCGAAGTTTGTTCAAATTGAAAAACTTGCGCTCGGCGAACGGTCTACCCGACGGGAGGCCCTAGCCACCCGACTTCATCATTCGTCATAGGAAAGTGCGTAAACAGGAAGGGATGTACCACACTAAGAAAAATGTACCACCACAAGCGAATTATCCGAATCGCATGCGAATCGGCATATACAATGTAGATGTACAGACAAACAAATTATTAGAATTTCAGAAAAATTTGATGACTTATTCAAGAGAAACAGCTTCACAAACTGAACAAGTCAGTAACTCGGTGTTCCACCTGTGACCATTATGCAAGCAGTTATTCGGGTTGGTAATGATTGACAGAGTTGTTGGATTTCATCCTGACGGACACCTTGCCACATTCTGGCCAACTGGCGCATTAGATCGTCAAAATCCATAGCTAGTTGGAGGACTCTGTCCATAATGCTACATTCTTTATTGCGGAGAGATTCGGCGACTGTGCTGGCCAAGGTGAGTTTGGCAAGAGTAGAGACACGGAGAAACTCTCGCTGAGTGCTGGCGGGTTATTATCTTGCTGAAATGGAAGTCGAAGCTGGCTTTCCATGTAGGGGCCTAGAATATCATCGACGTCCCGCTGTGCTGTAAGGGCGCTGTGGATGACAACCAAAGGGGTCCTGGGGCGTATGGCGGAAGACAGTCAGCTTCCTATCCAACCGCTGACTGGGGCGTCTTCAGATACGTCTTCGGCTTGGAATCGTATTAACTGGAGTGGAATTGTCTTCTGTAATGAGTCCCGCTTCAAACTGAGCACCGATGACCTGGGAAAACGTGTCTGGAGATGCCACGGACGGCGTTGCAATAGTAGCGTGACTGACGAATTCATTCTGCCCGTTAACCGTGAGTGATGGCGGGGACGCCATTTTATTTCTTAGCCTGATCCGTTCGGCTGTCATCTGCGGCGCAGCGATACGTCGCCGATGTTCTACGCTCCGTTTTGTTGCCCTTCACGGCGAGCCATCCTGGGCTTACAGTTCAGCAGGATAATTTCCGCCTGCACGCGGAGAGATATCCTACTGCTTGTCTTCATACCTGCCAAACCTTACCTTCGACAGACCTTCCTCAGTTGAGAAGGTTTGAGTATTATTGGCAGGGCCCTCCAACCAACTTCGGATTTTGACGACTCAAGGCGCCAATTGGACAAGATTGGGCGCAATATACCTGAGGAGGAACTCCAACAACTCTCTCAGTCAATGCCAAACGTAGTACCTGTTTGACCAACACATTATTTACTTGCTCAATTTGTGAAGCTCTTTCTCTTGAATGAATCACCCAGTTTTTCTTAAAATGTAATCATCTGTTTGTCTGTACATGTACAACCATGTACCGATTTACGTCCTATTACCATAAACGGTGAGCAGTTTTTTTTTAAAGTGTATATTGTGCATCAAAAATTTCCATTTCCATTAACTTAAACACAAGTCACAAAGAAATACACTGACGGAAATCAAAAGTTTTAATCCCATGAACACACCGACCGATACCAAAATCTGAAACTCCAGTCTTGTCTTGACTGGGTTACCTGCGAACATCTTGACAGAACGCTAAATACTCCAGCATTGTCCGCCCCCGTAGCTGAGTGGTCAGTGCCACCGACTGTCATGTCAAGGGGCCCAGGTTCGATTCCCGGCTGGGTCGGAGATTTTCTCCTCTCAGGGACTGAGTGTCGTGTTGTCTGCATCATCATCATCATCATCTCATCCCCATTGACACGAAAGTCGCCGAAGTGGCAGGTCTACCCGACGGGAGACCCTAGCCACACGACGTTTCCATTGTTACTCTAGTATTTCTATGCCTGTAGGATATGTTGATCAAAATCTCATTCAGTACAGCGGAAATCCATTAGTACAGACGGAGAATGGTGTGAATACCAGATGGTTATCGGTTTGTCTAACATTACTGGAAAATGTCCACAGGACGCCCATATGTTGCATATCGCCATCTTCTGGGCTGTGATAAAGATCATCGTATCAACAAATCGCACAGACATTTGGCTTTAGTTCTATGACTGCAGAATGAATGCTGACGAGCAGGAGTTAGGACAAGAGTATGGAAAAATGTGTAGATACCAGTACTTCCAGAAGGACTGTATCGCGAGAAGACAGATTTGCTTGACTGGGTCTGAGACATAAATGGATGACAACTGCTAATATTGGGGCAGATGTCAAAGGCAGTGTGTCACCACGACCCGTCTGGAAGAGACAACTGAACAATGGATTTCGAGGTACCATGCGTCATTTACCGCTGACGCCACACCTGTTGCAGACGTTTATTGTCGAGGGGAAGAAGCTGTTGGGACTATGAGTGGCTTTTTCTGCTGATCAGCATGAGTCTCACTTCTGATTGTGTTCGTCAGATCGACGCCAGTGTGCCTATCCTTGTGAAGGATCACTGAAAGTAGCCATTCTCGAGACCCATGTATCTCCAAATCCTAGAATCATGCTGTGGGGAGACGTTGAATTTGACGTAAGGATTGATTTGGCTATATATTATTGCAGTGTCTGTGTTGTTTTGAAGTACGATGCAATCCTCACATGCAGACGTGTATGCATGTCTGAAGTGTAGCGTATCGACTGTATCCAGTCAAAAAGGACGCCAGAGTGGAACTAAGTTGTAACAGAGTCAGCCAAAGGCTGATGAGAGTGTTATGCGTCGCGAAGCAAAATATGGCCTGCAGGCGTTGCAAAGCAGACCCAGCTGGGTGCAGTATAGCATCAGCTAACTTTGCAATGCACTAGTGGAAGTACGGAATCCTTTGCTCACTTGCCACCTTGGAAGCGTTCAGAGTACACGCCTTAAACTCTAAATGAACATAGTCAGGAGTGTATAAGTACCCAGCCATTCGAGTCGAGCACTAAGATACTCTCAGTATCACGGCGTACACCACGAACCTACGACACCTGGAGTGACATCCCAAAATACAATAGGAGTCCGCTGTTTGACCACGATATGTGGCAGTCTGTCCCGAGTCACGAGAGTTGCTGCAGCCAAAGCAGAGAGCTACCCACTCGCTGGAGGGCAGCCTCTGCACTATTGTCAGCTGCCCTGCTGAAACGTCATCATGGTCACAGCCAGAGACCTGGCTGACAGCGGCATTCGAGTGACCCCACACTTGGTTCTGCTCTTTGCCCTGTCAGCAATGCTGGATGTTTACTATTTCGTATGAGAGGCAACTAGATGCCACCACCAAGCTGTTGATAATGTACTACGGCTGAGGGCCGAATAAAGAAGTTAATTAAACAAAGATGTTTAGTAAGAAAATCCACTGTTGCCCTGACATCTCATATCGCTCTCTATGGGTGTCAATCCATGGGTCATCTAACACTGGTGTCAGATCACTGATGTTGCTTTCTTAGAGCAACGTCTGAACCTACAGCGTATGTTAAGGCGTGGCTAAAACTTTGATTGTATTTTGGTTGTGGAGAAAAGCTTTGACAGTCATGTATTTCGTGAAGTAGATTTCATTGTGAGTAGAGAACAAGTGGATTTGTCTAGAATTGAGAGGTAATGGAAGTCACGATTGGTTAGTGTCTGTTAGACGCACGCAGTGTAACCTTCAGGGATACTCAGCGCCAAGTATGGAATCAGTTCTAGTGAAATGTCGTACATGAAGTGGTTAGGGGCATATGGGTAGACAATACTGGTAGTTGAGGTGGCTCGTGATTAGATGTAAAAATTAAGTTCGCGTATTTTGTTCCCTTGTCTGGTGTGTGTTAGTTCTCAAAATGAGGTCAAGGACAAAGATTCGACACATAAAGAGACACAAGGTGTGTCAGAGCTGGAAGCAGTACGCATATTGTTAGGAGAGGTAGCACAATTAACAGTGAATAATACAGAACTGCTAGAGTTGGTAGAATCGCAATCGTCACAGTGAGGTGTAGATTTGCCAGTCGCAAGTTTAAATGCTCCTTTTTCTGGTAAGGCAACCGCGTATGCAGACCTTCGTGGTAGACCCTCAAAATCCGGTTGAGATGGAAGTTGGTCTGATAAGGAATTATTGAATATTGCAAAACTATATTGCAAAAAAGCGGAAACTAAATCCTATGTGGGATGTACATAAGTCCTTAACGTAGCTACGATATTCAAATAATTTAAGAAAGGGGTAATTCAGTGACAGACGAAACGAAGCAGTGCCAGGTACTATAGGGAACAATTACGGGTCGTCGTCGTGTCGTGTGACAAGGGCCTCCCGTCGGGTAGACTGTTCGCCTGGTGCAAGTCTTTCGATCTGACGCACTTAGACGACTTGTCCGTCGATTTGGATGTAATGATGATCATTAGGCCAACACAGCACCCAGTCCCTGGGCGGAGAAAAATCTCTGACCCAGTCGGGAATCGAACTCGGGCCCTTAGGATTGATATTCTGCCGCACTGACCACTCGATTACCGTGGGCCGACACAAGTAGGGGTAATAACTAAGAAAAATGAGGAAGCTGAGGATCAATTTGCGGATAACACAAGGAAAATTGAAGGTTGAACCATGAGTTTGGACAGGATGCTGCAGTTAATGAAATTATTTTGTAAGAAGCTGAACAGAGGGCGCTCGATGCTTATCAAGAGGATTACATATGGAAATGTCATGATGTGTACAGACAGAAGGTCCAACGGATTTGCGCATTGCAGTGCGACTAGCTATAGAGTGTAAGGAGATAGATTTCTCGACTGGAATTCAGTGTAAATGGACAGTTTTTGCAGCTAGTATAAAATCTTTCACGTGTGAACAAATGGGGCATGTAAGGAGGCACCGTCGCCAGCCTCAGGACGATGTCGATAAAGTAAGAGGAAGAATGGTTGTGGAAGTAGAGGAGCGGAGAAGAGTAAGGTGTTAAATGCCAGTGGGAACGTCGGGTCCACTTACGATTATTCCCAGTAGTACTGGATGCTATGAAATCATATACAGCAGTGAATTGTGTAGTAAGAGGAACAGCAGGAAAAAGGATAGTTGAATATACACTTTTGTCTGGATTCAGTTTAATTTAAACAATGTGGAGAGATTGTACCACACGTGAGTGAGGGCCATGACATGACTCTAAGAATAGATTTCTTGTATCAGTATTGGGCCAGAATCGATGTACAGCAAAATAGCATGGAATTTGACGGAAAAATGTTTACGTGAAGCCATTGCCAGTGTAGCTATGTTGCAAGAGGTGTTTGTCACGAAAGACGAACCGATTAAACAGCTAACAAACACACTAGGACTTGATTAGCATGATGGTTTAGTTAAAAACTACTGTGAAAACACTTTGGGTCAGTGCTGAATCTAGCTTACTGGTAGGAATTTTGAGTGTAGTGAAACCGTTAGAGCGGTAGCGTTCTCGCTTCCCACGCCCGGGTTCCCGGGTTCGATTCCCAGCGTGGTCAGGGATTTTCTCTGCCTCGTGATGACTGGGTGTTGTGTGCTGTCCTTAGGTTAGTTAGGTTTGAGTAGTTCTATGTTCTAGGGGACTGATGACCATAGATGTTAAGTCCCATAGTGCTCAGAGCCAAACCGTTAGAAGAGAATGACGTATTAGATCAGGTGGGATGCTTAGTTAAAAGAGGTACTTATGTGGACAAGAAATAGATTGTTAATCGCTAATACGGATACCCTGGTGGAAGAACAAGGGGACATGAGGGGTCTCAGGTCGCAGTGACACTTGTTCTGCTTAGTGTAGTTCATGTTTTGGGACATAGAAGACGATGCACAAGTCTCAGTTCGGACCCAGAAGCAATTCAGATTCCAGTGGATTGGATACCATGAGCATAAAAGCAGCAGAAGGAAGATGAGCGCACAAGAGGGTAGTATTAGGGTAAGTGGTTCATTTTAGCTTTTCAGCATGGAAAAGAGAGTGAGAAGCCACTGTGCAATAGCGTAGTAACAAAATAAATTTCATGGTGTTTCAGTTAAGGAGCAGAGCAAGGGGCCCTGTAGGAATATGTAAGATTAACTGATAGGGTTAAGGAAACCAGCTGTTGGAATAAGCCTTAAGTGGCAATACAGGGCCAGAAGGGCTGGTCGCCAGGAACTCTAGTATAAAGGATAATCTAGTTTGTCATTCTGAGGGACCGAGTCCTGATAAGAAAAGAGGGCAATGTGCATATCGGCCATATTTGGCCAAAAAGTACGCCAGGCAAGAGTGTTATATATTTTTAAGCAAATCACAGCCGACAGGTGTTGTGAAGCAGAGCCAGCTGGGTGCAGTATAGCAACAGCCGATGCTGCAGTTTGCTACCAGATGGACGGCAGCATTTCCTCACTTCCCACGATGGAAGTATTGACAACATATGCTTTAACCACTAAAGGAACATAGAGTGGAGTGTATAAGTTCTCAGCCATCTGTGTACTAAGAATTTCTCATCTCAGTATCACAGCCTACACCACGAGCCAGCGACAGCCGGAGCGACATCCCAGAATGCAGTATTGGGATTGCTGTTGAACCACTGTGTGGGGCAACCTGCCCTGAATCACGAGAGCTGCCGCCGCAGGAGTAGAGAGCCGCCCGCACACTGGATGGAGGCCGTGGCCGCCTCCACAGTATTTTCAGACGCGCTGTTGTGCTGTCGTCATTATTGCAGCCAGAGATGTCGCTGACAGTGGCATTTGAATGACGCCATGTTTGGCCTCGGTCTTTTCCCTGTCAGCAGTGGTGGACGTCTATGTTTCGCATGAGAGGCAACTGGATGCCTCTACCGAACTATTCTTGATGTACTACGACCGAGGGCCAGAATAAATAAATTAATTAAAGTAATATACTGTCGTCCTGACACCTTATTTCAGCCTCCACAGGTGACAATCCATAGGTCACGTAACACACTTCAGTGACAACAGCCATTATGAAACTCATGACGATATTCACAGATGCAAAGACAAACAATCATCAGCTCTGTAATGGATTAACCCAGATTTGCCGCTTATCGTGGGCAGTCGCCTTATCCTTGGACTATCTGAGCATGTTTCACAACCAGACCCAAACTTCCACATGTGGTCAACCATGTGTCTACTACCTGCACTCAGACAACCATTAAGGATATAGAAAGTTGCTTGCCTGGTATCGGCTATAGTCGCTGAAGTGCCTGTCCTTATGGCATGCATGCATGTCCACAGGAATAGTGCATCATACTTCCAAAGAACACAGGCACTTCAGTATTGTATTTGTCGGCCGACATCGGACAATCGATTTTCAATTAAAATGTCTCTCCTGTATGGGAAGATATACGAATATAAATCCACAAGTGCAAGCGTATGCACATGGTTGGCATATGTTTGACGACATACGAAAGTTTGAGTCTGGCAGGGAAATGTGCTCGGGTACACCTAATGACGACGCGACCACTCGCAATAAGAGAGAAATCCGGGTTCGAGTCCTTGTCCAGCACATACTTATATTGTTTTCATTCCATTATACAGCTGATTGTTGTCCATCTTTGCATCCATGATTTGAATATTGTTGAATGAACGTTGAATACTCGCTTGTATATGACAAGATTCTTACGTCCCGCTGTCACCTCCTTTATGAAGAGGGTACCAAGTGTCACACGCCGCTAGGATAGTGTTAGACGCCCACCCTCCAGTTTGGACCGTAAACACCTTGAGGATTGAAACTTCGTGGCAGATTAAAACTGTGTGCCAGACCAAGATTCGAATCTTTTGCCTTTCGCGGGTAAGTGCTCTACCATCTGAGCTACCCAAGCACGTCTCACGCCCCGTCCTCATAGCTTTACTTCCGCCAGTACCTCGTCTCCTACTTTCCAAACATCACAGAAGCTATTCTGCGAACCTTGAAGAACTAGCACTCCTGGAAGAAACGATAATCCCCCAGGCTGTGGCTAAGCCAAGTCTCCGCAATATTCTTTCTTCCAGGAGTGCTAGTTTTGCAAGTATCGCAGGAGGGCTTCTGTGAAGTTTGGAAAGTAGGATACGAAGTACTGGCGGAAGTAGAGCTGAGTGGACTGAGCGTGAGTCACGCTTGGGAAGCTCAGATGGTAGAGCACTTACTAGCGAAAGGCCAAGGTCCCGATTTCGAGTCTCGGTGCGGCACACAGTTTTAATCTGCCAGGATGTTTCATATCAGCGCACACTCCGCTGCAGAGTGAATTTCTCATTCTGGACCTTGAGGACTGTATGGTTCTTTGATTCATCAGGCCAGTACCCTGATTTATCACCCATACTGTATGCCTGAAATAAGATGGGGATACCATGTTGCAGCCCATGATCGTCATGAGCTGACTTATTTAATGTTTCTGGTATGGAAAGAAATTCCTCTACATTACTTACCAAGGCTGTTTCTTTCCATGCCACAGCAAAAAAAGAATGTATTCATGACAGAGGAGAGACAGAGTTGATACTGATGTTGATGATGGACATTACCTCCGAATGGAACGAAAGTTTAACCATTGAAATACGTTCATCTGGTGAAGATCCAAGGTCTGATGATCTCAAGTAGTATCTAAGTACAATCGATAATCTCAGTATCGACCTGCGCAGTCTCTCCAAATGGGCACAGAATGTATAGTTAAAGTTCGGTCCATCCAAAAACGAAGTGGTACTTCTAGGCTCCTTAGCTCAAAAAATATCAGGGATACCTACCATCTATAACCCAAAACGGGACAAAGATCATCTTCCTTCCCTCACCAAAGAATATAAATCTATCGCTTGCGCCTTTGTCCCGCAGTTGCGCAGGTCGGGGTGGTTAAGTACGGATTTGGCAAAGTTAATGTTAAGGGGTGGTCAGAGGCCCTTCCTACCGCCACTCCATACCCGCCGGGACAGAATGAGTGTGCCCCAGCTGTCTGCAACTTGGCTAATCCATGGAAGAGTGTGAACGTGTTAAGATGTCTGCAAGTATTGTAACTGAGGCGGTACGTGGGGACCAGCCCAGTATTCACCTAGGAGGATGCAGAAAACCGTCTAAAAACCGCATCCAGGCTGGCACACCGGCGCGCGGCGTTTATCTGCCGCGCTGATTCGATCCGGGACCGGCGCGCCTACCCGAGTCCAAGAAGCAGTGCATTAGAGATCTGGCGGGTAAGGAGCCTAGGAGTAATAATAGATGAAAAACCTAGACTGGACGGAATGTAACTGCAGTTTGCAAGAAGATATCAGCATCTCTCCATGCCTTACAAAAATATACACTATTGGCATTAAAATTGGTACACCACGAAGATGACGTGCTACAGACGCAAAATTTAACCGACAGAAAGAAGATGCTGTGATATGCAAATGACTAGCTTTTCAGAGCATTCTCACGAGGTTGGTGACGGTGGCGACACCTACAACGTGCTGACTTGAGGAAAGTTTCCAACTGGCGTTGCCTTGTGAAGCGTTGTTGTGATGCCTCGTGTAAGAAGGAGAAATGCGTACCATCACATTTCCGACTTTGATAGGGGTCGGATTGTAGCCTATCGCGATTGCGGTTTCACGTATCGCGACATTGCTGCTCACCTTGGTCGAGATCCAATGACTGTTGGCAGAATATGCAATCGGTGGGTTCAGGAGGGTAATACGGAACACCGTGCTGGATCCCAACGGCCTCGTATCACTAGCAGTCTAGATGACAGGCATCTTATCGGCATGGCTGTAACGGATCGTGCAGCCACGTCTCGATCCCTGAGTCAACAGATGGGGACGTTTGCAAGACAACAATCATCTGCACGAACAGTTCGACGACGTTTGCAGCAGCATGGCCTATCAGCTCGGAGACCATGGCTGCGGTTACCCTTGATGCTGCTTCACAGACAGGAGCGCCTGCGATGGTGTACTCCATGACGAACCTGGGTGCGCGAATGGCAAAACGTCATTTTTTCGGATGAATCCAGGTTCTGTTTACAGCATCATGATGGTCGCATCCGTGTTTCGCAACACAGCGGTAAACCCACATTGGAAGCGTGTGTTCGTCATCGCCATACTGGCGTATCACCCGGCGTGATGGTATGGGGTGCCATTGGTTACATGTCTCGGTCACCTCTTGTTCACATTGACGGCACTTTGAACAGTGGACGTTACATTTCAGATGTGTTAGACCCGTGGCTCTACCCTTCATTCGATCCCTGCTAAACCCTACATTTCAACAGGATAATGCACGACCACATGTTGCAGGTCCTGTACGGGCCTTTCTGGATACAGAAAATGTTCGACTGCTGCCCTGGCCAGCACATTCTCCAGATCTCTCACCAATTGAAAACGACTGGTCAATGGTGGCCGAGCAACTGTCTCGTCACAATACGCCAGTCACTACTCTTGATGAACTGTGGTATCGTGTTGAAGCTGCATGGTCAGCTGTACCTGTACACGCCATCCAAGCTCTGTTTGACTTAATGCCCAGGCGTATCAAGGCCGTTATTACGGCCAGAGGTGGTTGTTCTAGGTACTGATTTCTCAGGATATATGCACCCAAATTGCTTGGAAATATAATCACATGTCGGTTCTAGTATAATATATTTGTCCAGTGAAAACCCGTTTGTCATCTGCATTTCTTCTTGGTGTAGCAATTTTAATGGCCAGTAGTGTAAAAAGGTCTTCTCTCTTAGGCTTAAAACGGAACTTGAACAAGTACTTACATTTTAGATTACTATTTACAGTGATGTTACCATACAAGGACTTTCTCAGGAAAGCTCACCGCGCCTGGGACTCCTTAAGAATGCCTGTGTTCGTTGTACTAGTATCTGTGATGATCGACTCTTTGATCGTATTTACCATATTGTACAGCTATCCTAGCTGCGTGCAGTGAAGAGGAGAGCTTTCCGTACCCTCTACCGTCTCTGCTGTGTTACCAATGTACACTATCCGAAATATTTCTCCTTGATCTTAACTGGCTCTGAGCACTATGCGACTTAACTTCTGAGGTCATCAGTCGCCTAGAACTTAGAACTAATTAAACCTACCTAACCTAAGGACATCACACACATCCATGCCCGAGGCAGGATTCGAACCTGCGACCGTAGCGTTCGCCCAGTTCCAGACTGTAGCGCCTAGAACCGCACGGCCACTCCGGCCGGCTTGAGCTTAACTCTCTGGTCTGAGCAACAAGGTAGAAACACCCATTCCCATCAAAGGAAAATCCTTTCTGTCCCACTACATAGTTCAGACATAGCAGGAACCCGACTCTGTAACAGTTGTCTCCATTATATTAGAGAACTGAATAGAAGACAGTTAATGATATATCTTATGGAGCAACGATAATGGCTACTTGTGCACACCCGTTATCCCTGTACACCCATTCCAATCAGATCATCCTCATTTCTCAGCATTCTAACCTAGCGGAGTCTTCTTAAATTTCCTTTTCCCAGAACTCGCTGTATCAGAAAACATCTGTCTTGTACACTTATATTTTCTATTTATACCTTCCACTACGATTTTTGTTATTCTTGTCATTATTACTATTAATATCACTGTTAGTGGCAGCAGATGCAGTTGTACAAATATTGTCAGTATTAACTTTATTACTTCATAATCAGTGTTACTTACTCACAGTTTAATATTATTTCTCATATTAAAATTATTTCTTAGGAAACCCACACATAAAAATGGCGCTGTCTGTGTGAAACCCTGGTCTGATGCAGTAGAGAATCTGATGGTCCGAATAGGATGTGTTCAAATAAATACAGAAAAGCATCGAACTGGTGTTACATGGGATAGTGATTTCCATTTTCGTTAATGTACTTTGGACTGTTCTTGATCACCATGTTCACGTTTTAACAAAAACATTACAACTGGAAAATTTCCAGATGACATTCTTCTTTCTTTCTTTCGGTTGTGCCTTTGTCCCACCTTTTTGCCGGATCGCTGTGGTTTGGCAAGGTTAATTCAAGGGATGGCCGGATGCCCTTCCTGTCACCACCCTGTACCACCATCCCTCACCCCCCAGTGTACCTCAACTGTCTGCATCTAGTGTAATCCATGGAAGAGTGCGAATGTGTCCAGATGTCTGTGAGTCGTGTAACTGATGCGGAACATGGGGACCACCCCAGTATTTACCTAGCGGGATGTGGAAAACTGCCTAAAAACCACATCCAGGCTGGCTGGCACAACGACTCCCGTCGTTAATCTGCCGGGCGGGTTCGATCCACGGCCGGCGCTCCTACCCGAGTCCAGGAAGCAGCGCATTAGCAGTCTCAGCTAACCAGGCGGGTTAAAATTTCAACTGAAATAAGGGAACTGTGGGGTCAACACCAGTCAGTGAGCGAGACGGACGAGAAATTGGAAGCGACAGTGGGGGAGCACTTCACCCAACTTTCGGACGTAACATCGCGAAGTGTAGCTGATAACAGCGCTTCTGATCACGTAAACTGCCGAGATGATGAACGTCTTGCGAACGGCAAACACCAAAATCTACATTAGAGGTTCTTAGCAATCCTCAGAGAACACAACCTTTCAGTAAAACATTTTAGCACAAATGCGGCCTCGGACGATGACTGCTGTGTTGGGTGCAGACCTACTGGTTGGTTGCTCCAGAAAAGTGACAAAACTGATCGGTCTCAGTAAAGCAGCTTAGTGGCTTGCCCTATCGTGTCCTCGCGATCCATTTATGATGAGGGAACTGAAGGGTGAGGAAGAAACTCTGCCTTAGCTGACAAAAAATAATACTAGGGAAAGAAGCCAATACAAAGCTCTTATCAAAGGAAGTGAACCTGCTGTATGACTGTATGATCATCTGCTGTTAAGACATTCAGAAATTGTAAACTTGCAACTGGAACAAGCAGCATAGGGTAAAAATATAGTCTAAAAAAGACCATAATATGGAAGACAGGTTGTGGAAGATGAATCCGCGATAATTACACTCGTGTTCTGAAGAAAAAACAGAACACCTCGAACGATTAGAGATAAGACGACCATATTCACAGGACATGAACGTTAGCATGTTCTGCAGAAATGATTAGCATTTCAGTCAGCTCGGTTCAGCACGTATCCTGTTGCCTAGTAGGCACAGGGTCCGTCACAGGCCCTGATAACTTGCTCCATGCGAGATGCCATCGATGTGTGAGGCGCAAATGACGCCCTGTTGCATAACCGTCCGTGCTGCATTTACCTAGTTCCAAAGTTAATCTGTGGGGGTCGGCATTGCGTCACAGTGCTGCATTTGTAGTTTCGCCATATCCCACACATTTTCGATTGGCGACAGACCTGGTGATCTGGAGGGCCAGGGCAAAAGGCTGACATCCCCTGACACCAAGAAGGCACGTGTTCATTAGCAACACATGCTCGTGCATTGTCCAGATGAAAAATGGACTCGGGGTATTGTGCAGGCAGAATGTGGCAACGGGTCGCAGGATTTTATTCATGTACGTCACGCTAGTCACAGTGTCCTGGACACGCACCAAGTGTGGTTTGTGGTTGTGCCAACAGCACCCCACACCGAAAGGCCTTGAGCTGGCACTGTATGTCTTGTGCGAATGCAGTCACTGTGATGCCTCTCCGCTTGTCTGTGGCGAACCAGAGTGATGATATCATTTTTAAACAAACAGAACCAGGCACTTCGTCCGGAAAGACTATCTGACGCCATTCCTCTCTCCAGGGACGTCGATCCATACATTACTGCCGCCGAGCATGTTTCCACACGTTCGTCAAAGGCAAGCGGAGAAATGGATGACACGCACGTAGTCCATGCCGTAATAATCATCCCTGACAGTGCACGATGTGTTCTACTGTTGCGCCAGAGCCGAGGAGGACACAGAACTGTCCTGCAATGTCATTCGTATGAGATATCTATCTTCTCAGGGGATGGTGAGGTGCGACCTGACCCATCACGTCGTGTTCTACGGCTTTCCGTGAACTATTCTGCACACACCCGTTGCGCTGCCAAAACATTTCGTCCCACACGAGCAGCAATTCCTGTATGGATGCATCACATTCTCTCATGCTCCCTCTTTCAGACTTATAGACTCGACGGTGCGGTTCGCGCGTAAGTCTGCGACGCATCCTGCACGTCTGCTCAAGTCACTCCGATCCATTACCTTCGATTTGTAGCGACAACGAGAACCACGGGCACATTTTACCGGTAGGTGATGTTGCGCCGGGATATCGATGTTGACCATGAAACAGCGGGCCGACGTACTTCAAATGGTAATCATTACTTCAGAACATTTTAATGTAAATGTCCTGTGAATAATAACGTCCTACCTCCAGTCGTTCAAGGTGTTCTGTTTTATTTCTGAACATGATGGTGGTGGTGGTGGTGGTTAGTGTTTAACGTCCCGTCGACAACGAGGTCATTAGAGACGTCGCGCAAGCTCGGGTTAGGGAAGGATTGGGAAGGAAATCGGCCGTGCCCTTTCAAAGGAACCATCCCGGCATTTGCCTGAAACGATTTAGGGAAATCACAGAAAACCTAAATCAGGATGGCCGGAGAAACATGATGATATTACGAGGGTATTCGGAAGTGAAAAAATTAGCTCTAGATAAGAAGAGTTGGCAGACGAAATCATTTGAAAGGATTGGCTGCAGTGCTGAAACTGAAAATAAGTAGAATGTTAGAAAAAGTCAGCAAATGTATCCGAATTACTTTTCTTCTCAGTAAAATCATTTGTACTTCTGAATAAAATGCCCTTTAATTCAATACAATTTTTGCAAAGTTTTCTCTTATTCGTCTGTGCACAAAACTATTGAAAATCATGGAATAAAAGGCATTGAATAGGAGATCCAGGCACTGCATTATGCCGAGAAAGATAGCTTTATGAATTTACTTGAAGACACTGAAATATATGTACATAAAGGCAAATCACCAAAAAGTCGCGTCAGTGAACAGAACGAGTTAGTCAATGCAGTCGTACTTCTAAACTTCATTCACCTGCTTTCCAGTTCAAAACAATCACCAGTCCCTTTGACAATAACAACACGCAGACACTAACTCAAAACGACATAGTGCATAAAATATAACATCTGTCTTAGTCATACAGTAACTAGCTATCAAAATTTTAATATAATGTCCACTATTACAATATTTATTTATGTACAGTTATCACTATCATTTAGTTTGTTTCCAGTGTCTAACATAACATTTGCATAATGTCATTCCAGTAACACTTGCTGTTTGTCTGCCTTAATTGTAATTAGTTTTCATTTAATGTAAATTATAAGTAATGGATCGCTTGTAGTTTGTAAATTTAAACTGCCACATCAATTTATGTATCGAAATATCTCTTAGAGACAAATTCTTTGGCTTTGCTATGGTTGTGATATCGTCATCTTTGTATACATCGTTCCATGTAGCAAAACTTTCTGGTTAGTATGAATGATGTCTAACATTGTGTGTGTTCATATCTATAAAGAAAGTGCTGCATATAGTCTTTGCTAATGCGTGAACACAATCAGTCAGAATTGAAACGTAATGTCGCGGAGTTTTCGACGTTAGTAATCAAAATATTTTCCCTTTAATAATTTGTTTACGTCGTTTGAAATCGTTATGGGGCACAATTACATTTATGTGAACAGATTCTCACATCACGTTTTAGTTGTATGTCACAACCATCCCAATGAATTTCCACCATATAGAGGAATAAACAATGAAAACTAATGTAAACTACGATAAAAACGTATTTTAACGTGAACAAGCTATCTGATGATGAACTCGTCGGTTCGGACCTGTAACGGTAACGGTATGTAAAAGCAAAAAAGCATTATGCAAATGGCTGGTTGCTGTACTTTCTCTGCAAGAATCAACCTGTATGTTAAAAACAATCACTCAATTTCTTAAAATTAAGGTTTTTTTTAATCGACGATGATGTTATATCGTCATGGAGTTTCCCCTCCCCGACGTTGCTTAAAGTCTGTAGAAGTTAACATGGTCCTGTTCTATAGAAAAAATCTGAGTGAACTTTGCAGTCGCGTGAGAGTGTGCGTAGTCTTGGTGAATATGTCTTTCCTTCCAACAAATGGAGTCAGTTTTCCATTAATTAACTGCGAAATTCATCTAGCAAAAAATGTAATATGTGCTTGTGGCTGAATTCCATTTCTCCATCTGTTTGTAATTATCACACTACGTGGGTATCAAAGGATTATCATTTTCGTAATTTCAGCTGGTGGAATGGATTTGCACGTACCTTTCAGGTATCATTCACGAAGCAGGAATCCACACATTCTGTTATTTGCTGCTCTCTTACTTTATGTTATGCACGTAAGTTTTATGAAACATGACATAATCGCTTGGACAACACATACACGTCTCCAAAACGCTTGGAAATTGTCACCCTATCCTGCTTTTTGTCATCTGTGACAGTCGCACAAGTATCTTTCTAACAACTTCTTCCTATATTCATGAGATGTTTGTCATTCATTTGGTGGTAATTAAAAACAATAAAGTGTATTTCGTTAAACATCTGAGATTTTATAACACGCGCCCTACCTGCTTAGATAGTAAACAAAAGCTAATCTTTAATGTAAGGGAGAAGACAAAAAACTTAATGCCCAGGATAATAGCTACGATTAATAATTCTCGTTTGCCTAACGAACCTAGTGAATTTGTGTACAATACATGGAGACGGAGAAGGAACCTGAAATTCTTCTGCTATTTTTCCGCCATGAGTTTTTCAACGGACGCCTCTTTGCGTTCACGTGTTTGGAACGTCACACATAAGGAATCCAACCAAATTTAAGCAGCTATAGTGCAAGAGGAAGGAAGATGTATGTCAGAGACGAAACCTTAAGATTCGACTATGGTCTCTGGTGAAGTTATTAATTTATTTCACATCGCTAGTTGAATAATTCTACATTTTAAAACGGAAACGTGAAACAGTAAAGCTTCTGCTGCAATTTATTTAAGTTGGGAGCCAGCTTTAGGCTTACAAAGCAGTGCTCCGACAAAGAGGATGACTTTTTGAGTGGAAAGCCGGATTTTAATTTAAATACACTGTGCTACTACTCTCATAACGTCCTGTTTTCTTTCTGAAAATGAAGAAAAAGCTGAAATTCAAATTCACAGCAAACTCTTGACGTGAATTAAAACTTACTTCCAACTTTCTCACTCCCCTGGCTTTACTTTGCATGTTCTCTTAAACAACCATGAACAGAAAATACTGAGTATTTGCTGATGAAACATGTACAACTCTAACAACGGTACAAACTTTAAAAAGGCTGTGAAAAATATCGTGACAAGTCTGTTTCTGTACTTGACAGTTGCATTTTGGATGTCTGAAACACAAATAGCATTACATAGACTAATTGTTTAACATGAAAAACAAATTTTGAGTCTATTTAGTTAATGAAAACGTTTTTGTAGTTCTTTTACTCTAATAAACATCTTTTGCTTCAGATTAAAATCGTATCTCAACTAATACGATTCCTTTGCAACTCAGGGTTAGTTTCTACACGTTTGTAGATCTACATTATGAAAATCACTATAAATTGTAATGTAGCATTGTAGGGTGAGTGAGTACATCCTCCTGTTGAATTCACGTATGGGATGTTGGGGGAATGAGTGCTTATACGACCACATGAGCGATTTTACTAGCTGTATTTTCTCTTATCGGTCTGCAGAGAGTGCTATTTACGGAGGCTGAGGACTACGAGGTGCATTCAAGTTCTAAGGCCTCCGATTTTTTTTCTAATTAACTACACACCCGAAATTGATGAAAATGGCGTTACTTCTCGACGTAATCGCCCTGCAGACGAACACATTTTTCACAACGCTGACGCCATGATTCCATGACAGCGGCGAAGGCTTCTTTAGGAGTCTGTTTTGACCACTGAAAAATCGCTGAGGCAACAGCAGCATGGCTGGTGAATGTGCGGCCACAGAGAGTGTCTTTCATTGTTGGAAAAAGCCAAAAGTCACTAGGAGCCAGGTCAGGTGAGTAGGGAGCATGAGGAATCACTTCAAAGCTGTTATCACGAAGAAACTGTTGCGTTACGTTGGCTCGATGTGCGGGTGCGTTGTCTTCAGCACACGCGCAGCCCTTCCCGGACGTTTTTGTTGCAGTGCAGGAAGGAATTAGTTCTTCAAAACATTTTCGTAGGATGCACCTGTTACCGTAGTGCCCTTTGGAACGCAATGGGTAGGGATTACGCCCTCGCTGTCCCAGAACATGGACACCATCATTTTTTCAGCACTGGGGGTAACCAGAAATTTTTTTGGTGGCGGTGAATCTGTATGCTTCCATTGAGCTGACTGGCGCTTTGTGTCTGGACTGAAAAATGGCATCCACGTCTCATCCATTCTCACAACCGACGAAAAGAAAGTCCCATTCGTGCTGTCGTTGTACGTCAACATTGCTCGGCAACATGCCACACGGGCAGCCGCGTGGTCGTCCGTCAGCATTCGTGGCACCCACCTGGATGACACTTTTCGCATTTTCAGGTCGTCATGCAGGATTGTGTGCACAGAACCTACAGAAATGCCAACACTGGAGGGGATCTGTTCAACAGTCATTCGGCAATCACCCAAAACAATTCTCTCCACTTTCTCGATCGTGTCGTCAGACCGGCTTGTGCGAGCCCGAGGTTGTTCCGGTTTGTTGTCACACGATGTTCTGCCTTCATTAAACTGTCGCACCCACGAACACACTTTCGACACATCCATAACTCCATCACCACATGTCTCCTTCAACTGTCGATGAATTTCAATTGGTTTCACACCACGGAAATTCAGAAAACGAATGATTGCACGCTGTTCAAGTAAGGAAAACGTCGCCATTTTAAGTATTTAAAACAGTTCTCATTCTCGCCGCTGGCGGTAAAATTCCATCTGCCGTACGGTGCTGCCATCTCTGGGACGTATTAATGAACGCGGCCTCATTTTAAAACAATGCGCATGTTTCTATCTCTTTCCAGTCGGGAGAAAAAAAATCGGAGGCCTTAGAACTTGAATGCACCTCGTATACACAGAAAGCAGCTTAAAACATTTTGTTGGACATTTGTAGTTAGGTTTTACTGTTAGATTAGGCTTTTTGCAGTTATTTACGTTTCAGGTTATGTACTTAGCCTAATTCACTTTCTCAGTAGTTTCAGAGGGCTGCGACCATTCCCGCTGCCCGTCTTTGAATACGCTAGTTGCTGCATCTCAGTCCAACACTCCCATATCATATCAGAAAAAATCTGAATATTTGCAGAGTGAAACAGTCAACTGATGATGTAAAGCATGTTCATCATCGAAAGAGTTACCTGAAATATCATATGACAGAGAACGGAATTCGTGGAAATCCTTGGACGCGAATTCATTGGAATATGATAAATGTGAAATCAAATTCCAACCAAGATGGTATTTCCGTTACTTCGGTACCAAGCAGAGGTTCTTACAGCGATTAGTGCAGCCTTGACATTTCTTCAGTCATTGTGGAAAAAGGCGTCATCCGAATTATGTAGGCGAGAAGCACTTGTGAAGTTGATGGAGTTTGTGCGTGGTTGTAGTTTTTAGAGTGGACCTCGTCTGTCTCCTGATACCCCATGCTGATCGTTTTATTTTCACATGCCCGCTACACCCATCGTTCTCAGCGATCTAACTCCCATACGAGTGTGTCCACTAGCACAATGTTTGTCCTTTGTTGCACCTTGCAGTATCACATGAGTTGTTACCGAATTCCGAAAAATGTCAGCGAGTAACTTCATCCATTCAGTGGTAAAAGTCTCCCATGAGCATGTTGATATTTCACTTTATTTTATTGGTCAAAGAACCAGCTGATTCGCTCCCATAAAATTCAAGTTTAATGGAATTATTGCACATTATTGTTGTGGCATATGTTTTACACATATATCCGTCATCCTACCTCCCCCTCCCCCTTTTCCTACACACACACACACACACACACACACACACACACACACACACACAGACACACACATACACACATACACAAATGACATATTTAACGACAGTGACAGGGAAGTTAGAATATCTGAAAATTGAAATGCAAAGGCTCAGTCTAGATATAGTGTTGATTAGCTACGTGAAATGGGGAGAAGGATTTCTGGTCATACGTATATGGTAATATCATCAGCAGCAGTAAATGGTGTAGCGAGAATAGGATTCATTATGAACAGAAATGAAGTAAGCTACTATAAACAGTTCAGTGATGTGATCATTCTCATCAGAATCTACATAAAACTAACGCCAACAACAGAAGTTCAGATATATACGCGTAAGCCACAAAAAGAAGACGAAGAAACGGAGAAAGTATCTGCACTAATGAACGTGTAATATAGTATATAAAAGGAGAGAAAAAGCTAATAATTACGGATGGCTGACACACAGTATCGGGAACGAATATGAGACAGAATTAGCTTACAGAAGAATATGAGCTCAATAGTGGGAATGAGAGAGGAGAAAGATTAACTGAGTACTGCAATATATTGGAAATAGTAACAGCAAATACACTGCTAAAAATTCACAAGAGGAGGAGGCATACTTGACCTGGACACGCAGAAAGATTCCAGCTGGATTCTAAAATCAGTTACTGCATTGTAAAGCACATCTATGGGCAGACAGAGATTCAGATCGCTAATTAGTAATGAACAGTAAACTAAACTTCAAGAGAATCGCCCGAAAGAGTAAATGTGGAAGGAAGTAGGATACTTAAGCACTGAGGAATGGTGAGATGCGTTCAGAGTTCGCTAATGAATACAACGGGCAGTTCAAATGAAGAGCATTGGACATCTCTAACTAGATCAATCGCAGAATTGTACACAGATACAAGAAAGGTAAAGTACAACAAACACTGGGTCCAGTAGAAGTACACTGCACAACTCAATTAAAGGGTCACGTTTCGAAACCCCGTATTGTTTCCCATTATGATTCAAAAAATTTGACATCTGTCTCAAACTTACCCACGACCATCCTTTGTAGCTGTGGAAAGGCGTGGCGCCCTCGTGACGTCACCCAAGGTCTAGGCGGCGCTTCAGACGGGAAGGTGTCGATAAATGCGAAGAAAACGCCAAAGCTCAGAATCTCATGTGATGTGTAAAGTGGGCTAATGGTGTTAAATTGGCACCAAATCCTGCGCAACGCCACCGTGGAAGTGTCATGCGGTGGGAAGGTCGCCATAACCACTCCTACACGCATTTCACTCCTTCTCTTGACGCCTCCGTGATGGAGAACAGAACCGCGATTTCCAGTGTTGAAATCACACATATTCAGTAAGAGTAATCAAGGGAAACATTTCCGTCACACCGCCGCTTAATACCGTCACAAAGAGGCCTCAGAGGCGGCGTAAACTGCGCCAATAAAATCACTCCTCTACTTGGGGCGGCCAAAAACTGTCTTTCACCGTGCGATGAACAACAGAACAACGTTGTTGTCAGTCTTAAACACTGTTGACACCCCTCGGGCTTCTCTAAGGACGCTGTTGGCCTGCAACCTCACTGAACGTGATCGCAGTCGTTTGTATTATAGAACGAGCACAATTTTTGCTCTGATATTCAGAGTGATTCACTAGGGACCGTTCAAACACATTGTATGAAATTTGAACATGATCCGAAGCAGCAGTTGGTATTTATGCTTTTTGAACCATCCTGCTTTGGGCTCTCCTGTGGTGTGGTCACGGGGCAGGTGACAGGTTGTGTGGGAAATTGACACGAGCGTGAATAAAAAGAAAAGGGTCAATGTAACACCTCAACAGTTCACCGTCGGTGCCGCCTTCTCATCTTTTTGGAGCACTGTACCGTAAAAAAGTATCTGTACAGTCGTTGATTATTAGGCGTCTACGTGACAGGCATCCCTTTCGACACCCCTTGGATTTTGCGTGTGGCAAACAGGCGATAATTCAGCTCAAGGATGTCGAAATGGTTGCCTGCCACATCGGGTCTAAGTAATCAGTGAGTGGCTGTCCCTATACAGATATACAGGTACATTTTTTAAGTGCTCAACAAAGGTACGCAGGTTGCACTGTCAAACAGGGGAGTCTTAATCTTTTGCCGTTTTATTCACGCATATGTCAATGTTGCACCTCCTTCTCTCCTCCACCCGCAGTAATCAAGCCACGGAAGGGCACGAAGCAGGAGGACAGCTTCGGAGCATGTCCAGATTTCCGCCTGTGATTTTAAACGGTCTCTGAAGCTTCCACACTGTACACCAGAGCGAAAACTGTCAAAGATACACCAAAACGGGTGCAATCACGTTAAATGGGATTGCTGGCCCAAGATGACCTTCTAGATGGATAGAATGTCCAAAAACGGGGGGAAGGGGGGGGGGAGCGGTAGCAGTGTCAAAGATTGTCGAGAACGTGTCCTATTGCTCATCGTACTGCGAACTAACCTTTCCGACAGCGAAATGTATGGAAATCAACTCCCCAAGGAAAGGGGTGGTTCTCTGTTGCCCTTGATTCTGACTCTGTGTCTTGGTGTGTTGTGCTCTACCTTAGGAGGAAAAATGGGCTTGTCTGGCGTCGATCTGAGGTGGTGTGGATATTCTATATTGATGAGGAATTGGGTTATTCCAATTTATTAGCGTTGTGAAGCTCAAGTGAACTGCTTGTGTTATTTCAGAACTGCTTGCTAAATTACTACACAGTTTACTCGCGATTATTCCACGTTCAGGCTTGTGGCAACATTCCTCCGCACAGCCAAATGGAAACTCTTAGAGCGCTCAATTTTGACTGAATGGAAGATAATTATAGTACCAAATCTTATATTTTCGACCCATCGTGCGGTGGAATCAAAGTTGTCATTCTCTCCTGAGTTATAGGAGAGTTGCTATCTTATTAAACGTTTTGTACTGAGAATCTACACTACGATTAACCACAGGAAAATTCGTGCATACCTGTATTGGTTTGTAGACGCATGTGTGAGTAAATCTACTATATTCTTTCGGGTGTGTCTGAATTAGCTGCCCTTGAACGAAGTCATTTCTTTCTTACTTGTCCGCGATACAGTGCCAAGCTTCTACGTCATCATATTGCTTTAACTTGTTGGTTCAAATCGTTGCCAGTAAATAGTCTTGTGCATCGGGGCCAGTGACTAAATTAATTTTGCAAACAACAAAACATTAGAAATGAGTATTCCTTCTCACCACAAAATTAGAGTTCATATGCAGAAAGGTAGGTCGAAGACTGCAGTTTCGACGATAGCTGTGTACGAAATGTGCTGCACAGTGATCTGGCCCTGCACTGAGATACTAGATGAATATGGTAGTAACAAATTTTGTCTCGATGTTGATGGTTCAGTTTCTTCACGTTAACAATCAGTAACTACGTGTTTGAGGGGACATCATCATATGCACTGTGGGATGATGCAAGCGGAAATCAAAACACTTATCTAACTTTTGTCAGTTTCTTAAAGAGTCATGACTTACAGCGCAGTGTTCAAATGGTACATAAGCAAAACGAAATTTCAGTTCCGCTTAAATTATATCTGTGTGTGTTTGTGTGAAAATTCTCTTAATCACTGTGGATAAGACTGTGTTTCCAGTTTCATTCTGGGGCTTGAAAGTTTATCCTTTTTGCATAACTTAAAAGTGCAGAAATTTTCTGTTTACAGCTCATGGGAATAGTTCACTTTTTTTACACCAGACAAATTACAATTTTGGATGACTGTTCCAGGGTGTTCCCTTATGTGAATTTTTTCATCAGTAATTACCTGTCATATCTCACATCTAACTTTTTTCATATTAGATAAATCTAACTTACATTTTGGGATATCCTCACAGACTCTTTCTCTCCTGTGCGTTTCGGATTACTTCTCAGATACAAATCTCTCATTTAATTGTATTGTTTATCATTTTTGCATAAATTTTTCACTTCTCTTATTACTTATGATGATGAATAATTATGGATTAAAATTATCTGGACGCTTCGTACAAATTGAATGTCACATCTTTGAAGTCTTTTACAGTAACGAAATTCTATGAGGTACTCATATGTGCTCTGTATACCCATGTTAATTTCTTTGTTTCCTAGAATGATGGCATGGAAGCGTAATCACTGACACTGGTTGAGGATAACAGTCCGATATTTGATTTACACTTCAGATGTAAATACTTTTTGGATAGCTGGTGGTATTCTGGTGAAATACTATGGGGCAGAATTCACTTTCATTTGTGATGTAATAGAGAGAGAATGCAGGCCTTCAGTGATCACTTGCTGAATTTGTACTGTGAACTTAAGCAATATAATGTAGAGAATTAGTGGAATACTCTAGAACTGGGGTGAAATTCAGATTTTCTTTAACTTCAAATACAGTGAAAACGTATTTGATAATACAAGGAGACAGAGAACTGAATGAATGACACATTGCTCTAAGATCACTACAGGATGAAATTGTGCCATTTTGTAACTGAATTTCTTTAAACTCATGTAATAGATATTTTGCAGTGTATTAAAATGGCAATGCTGTTGGATTTTCTTGTAGTGTTGTAGTGTTTGTAAAACATACTGTGTTATATAACTAACTGTCGTCCATATATAATTTACAGCGAAACGCGTTTTTCATTAGTGCTGTGTCAGTTATGTGTGATTCAGATTGCTTTTGTCTGAATATTTTCTAAAAGAAAGATAACAGTTGGATTTCAATTGGCTACTTCTGCAGGGATTTTCTATAGTGTACTTTCACACTGCTATGTAGTCCAGACATGTTTTCATGTTTACACTTCAGCAAAATGCTTGTTCCCAATGAAAAATTTTATTACTTTTCTTTCCAATCATATGTTTATTGTAAATTTTCTAGATTATAGCCAAGTCACAGTGTGACAAAAGCTTACGTCGTGAAAAAGGCTGAAATCTGATATGGTCATTGCTCGAACACCCATATGGTTACACTGTTACCTAACAAATCAAAAAGTTATTCTCTTTGATTTGTTTTTGCAACAGCCGTTGTGCACACACCAGAGGTGGCAGTGTATTACTTTTCAAGGTACCAGCACCTTTATAGATGAGGTAGCCGATTGTTTGGGGTCAAAAACAATCAGTTTAGAAACACATAACTCTCCCACATTACTCATTCAACACTTCTTAATGCCTAAAAATTATTGATCTACAATCATCGGTCCTTCATATAGAAACTCTCAATTTATAGCCTAATCCTAGCTTAATCCTAAAGTTTTGAGACATCTGTGCCCAAAGGTTTCGATTGTTTGTGACAAACTAACCTTGTGTTCAGGATGGGGTCTCTTACCGAATCTCCTGTCTTTTACAGGAAAGGCACAAGGAATTGTGTTATTGTACATGCGTGAGGGACCGACTCGAATTTTTGATCTTTGAAGCTTGAAACTTCCCCTTTGAACAATTATACACGACTGTGCTTAAACTGACACACAATATTTTTAGCGCAACGCAATCTGACTTTCAAGAATCCCTACAAAAGAATGGCCCTGACTAACATTAACCTATACCTTTCACAAATCACTTACCTCACAAAAATCTTCATTACTCGAACTACTGCAATACAGCGAGCGCCACTACTGCCAGCTAAATAAAAGATTCAAACTACGGAAGGCACTAACTACTGATAGGCATAGTTAGCAAATAAAAGATTTTTGTAGAGAACAAACAATGTATTTACCTTAATAGTCATAATATATATATATATATATATATATATATATATATATATATATATATATATATATATATATATATATATCAGTTCATGACATCCAGTCTAACAAATTTCAAAACTCCGCCATCTCTCTCCCCACATCCACCACTGCTGGCGGCTCACGTCCAACTGCGCAACGCTATGCGCTGTTCACATCCAGCTGTCGCTGCCCAACACTACAATGGCAGACAACAATGCAAACTAGCCACAGACTGCACACAGCACAGCCAGTGATTTTCATACAGAGCGCTACGTAACGTTGCCAATAAGAAAACATAAACAGCCTACTTACATAGCCCCCACACTCTCCACAAAAAATTTTACAAATTGTTTTTGGCACTGGGCAATACATATTTGTTAAAATTTTTCATAATCGTAATTACAATAACAAAGAAATCAAATGCACACATTTACTGATACAATGTTGGTCAAAAGCTAAAATTTTCCCACAGTCCATAAAGATAGTCCTGATCATTCATCATAATAGTAATTACAGTTTTTTTCACAAAGTCTCGTTAGTAAAAGAAATTGCACACGGAAGTAGTGGATTTCCATGCAAAGAAGTAGTGTTGTCCTTCCAACAGAAAGACAGTGCTGACTCTTGACATGCCGACAGGTAATGGGCCACAACAGAGCAAACCCACCGCAGAGTCAGTCAAAGTTTTGAAGAATATTGGTAGGCAGGTCATCACAGAGCAGACACACTGTAGTCCTGGTAGAGAGTATGGTATTGGTGGGCCATCAAAGGTGCAGACACACTGTAGTCCTTGTAGAGATGGCCAGCAGCCATCTGTTGCGACAGTGCAGGTGCACAATCACCATCGAAGAGTCTTGCAGAGAAGATAGCAAGTCCATAAACCACCACTTGTACACTCACCAAATTTTTGGAATTGTCCTTAGAACCAGCAATGCTGTTATCCAGTCCCTTGCTGAATTATTAACACATGTCCAAACACTAACAGTGCCTACTTCTCACATATTGTCCATATACTATGACCAACAGAAACATGTGCAGTGAAATGTAACTAACAAGTTAATAATATGATGAACTGGTATCAATTACAATTTTATAGCATAAGAATACAATTACAAAGGTACAAAATACATCATTAAAGGACATAACAATACAGATAACATTTAGAGTACAGGCTTTACAACAGAAAAGAAATAAACATATACATCAGTGTTATAGGAATTATGACATAAGTAAATACATAAAAGATCAGAATAATTATTGAAACATCAACTTCACATATGAGCATTAAAACAAAACAGAATAAATAATGTCTAAGCATATTTACAAGGTAAATAACATATTATTAATGCCAATTATATTTGAGGAGAACAGTATTACTCATCATAGTGAATGTAGCTGAATATTAAAAGAAGAAAAAATTCTATGAAACTACACAGAGACAGGAAGAAAACAAATACACAAGGGTACACAAACATATAGTGGGATAACACAAAAGGAAAGGACAGGGTTCGTTTTCAGTGTAACATTTGGTACTGCAGTCCAACCCAAAACTTCATTCCATAGATCATTCGTCTTATTTCAAACTTTGCTTCCACCAAAAATAAATCCTATCTGAGCATGCTTTCTGTATTTTTCTCGTATAACCTCTCAGTGCATTTCTTCAAATTCATCACAACTCATTCTCTTATATAGTCTACCCCTTCTTAAGCTAACTTAAATCTACTGAGCTCAGATGCTAAACTAAGGGATGAGGCAATGCAGTGGCACAAAACAATTAACACAAACAGTAATGACAAAAAATTCAAATTGGCAAAGTAAGCAACAATATTACAACTAATATGCAATGAGCAGCAAACAAGAAAAATAAATCAGTAATAAACTGGCTTAGCAGAGTAACACAAAGTCAAATTCAGTAACACTATGCCTGGCAAACAGCAGTAACTTATATCTAAACATGACATAGCTCAAGCAGAAAAAAACATTACACTAAAGACAACAATGCAGACAAGGGAAATGTATATTCACATCTTAATGTCTATGTAATTAAATTGGTGCACCACAAGAAGTTATTCTAGAAAAAAAATTAAAAAGTAGTTGAAAAGAAAATTCTGTATGCAATTCCTGTGAAGGGAAATGTCTTTATGCTCCCCCATTTTTGGGAAATGTATTACAAAATTAGTATTTAATGGATCTGTAGACAGAAAATATTTATATTAGTACATCTATAAAATTCTATTTTAACCAATGCTGCAGTGCAGCTAGGAACTAGATATTAAAAAAAATGAAAATATGTACAAAGGAAGGCATGAAACATCATTCATTAGCCATAGGTCATTTCTCTCAACTAGCAAGACAATAGCCGTGAAATGTTTCTCATCGTTTCATTAGGCATTTTAGTAAATATCATAAATTAAGAGCTCCACAGTGTTATCATGTTTTCAAGATTGAGGTGGTCGTATTTACGATGCTTTCTGCAAAGGAATGTCATCAGCGAAGATATGGCCTCCCTTTTTTTTTCTACCTGTGCCTCTGGAAAGGCACACACTAATGGCTTGTACTCCAGGCGTCTGACACAGCTGGGTGCCCACGACGCACGTGCAGGTGGTCACTTAACTTTCTTATGGAAATATTTACGACATTTTTCCGCTACAGTGACAGTCTCATATACAAAATTTCACGGGTCGAGAATTTGCGTTGCAATTGCGTAGAAACAAAATCTTATGAATATAACAGTGTCCAAAAAATTTTCGCCGGCATTGTGATACATTCACGCATTTACACACATTTCATAACTCTTAAAGTACGATTCTTGGTTTCCAACATCCTTTTTCACAAGTCAGACTCCCTAACCACTACTTCTTATTCCTTACCTTATTCGCCGACACTTCTTCAATATTTCATCATGACAGATACATAGCATAATCAAATAACTCATATAGCATCAGCTAATGGATCATAAACTTACCGCAACAGCATAATACACATAGTCATCGTAATAATAACATCATAACACCTCAGTCAACTCTCAAAATCGTCGTAGCTTCCTTCAATAATTAAAAAAAAATTCTCTGCTAATGTCAAAAGTTATTAAAAATTATTATTATTAAAAATTATTATTATTAAAAATTATATAATGGTAAGACAGAGATTTAGGAACCAGGTTTTAAATTGTAAGACATTTCCAGAGGCAGATGTGGACTCTGACCACAATCTATTGGTTATGACCTGTAGATTAAAACTGAAGAAACTGCAAAAAGGTGGGAATTTAAGGAGATGGGACCTGGATAAACTGAAAGAACCAGAGGTTGTACAGATTTTCAGGGGGAGCATAAGGGAACAATTGACAGGAATGGGGGAAAGAAATACAGTAGAAGAAGAACGGGTAGCTTTGAGGGATGAAGTAGTGAAGGCAGCAGAGGATCAAGTAGGTAAAAAGACGAGGGCTAGTAGAAATCCTTGGGTAACATAAGAAATATTGAATTTAATTGATGAAAGGAGAAAATATAAAAATGCAGTAAATGAAGCAGGCAAAAAGGAATAGAAATGTCTCAAAAATGAGACTGACAGGGAGTGCAGAATGGCTAAGCAGGGATGGCTAGAGGACAAATGTAAGGATGTAGAGGCTTATCTCACTAGGGGTAAGGTAGATACTGCCTACAGGAAAATTAAAGAGACCTTTGGAGTTAAGAGAACCACTTGTATGAACATCAAGAGCTCAGATGGAAACCCAGTTCTAAGTAAAGAAGGGAAAGCAGAAAGGTGGAAGGAGTATATAGAGGGTCTATACAAGGGCGATGTACTTGAGGACAATATTATGGAAATGGAAGAGGATGTAGATGAAGATGAAATGGGAGATACGATACTGCGTGAAGAGTTTGACAGAGCACTGAAAGACCTGAGTCGAAACAAGGCCCCCGGAGTAGACAACATTCCAGTAGAACTACTGACGGCCTTGGGAGAGCCAGTCCTGACGAAACTCTACCATCTGGTGAGCAGGATGTATGAAACAGGCGAAATACCCTCAGACTTCAAGAAGAATATAATCATTCCAATCCTAAAGAAAGCAGGTGTTGACAGATGTGAAAATTACCGAACAATCAGTTTAATAAGCCACAGCTGCAAGGTACTAACACAGATTCTTTACAGACGAATGGAAAAACTAGTAGAAGCCGACCTTGGGGAAGATCAGTTTGGATTCCGTAGAAATACTGGAACATGTGAGGCAATACTGACCTTACGACTTATCTTAGAAGAAAGATTAAGGAAAGGCAAACCTACGTTTCTAGCATTTGTAGACTTAGAGAAAGCTTTTGACAATGTTGACTGGAATACTCTCTTTCAAATTCTAAAGGTGGCATGGGTAAAATACAGGGAGCGAAAGGCTATTTACAATTTGCACAGAAACCAGATGGCAGTTATAAGAGTCGAGGGGCATGAGAGGGAAGCAGCGGTTGGGAAGGGAGTGAGACAGGGTTGTAGCCTCTCCCCAATGTTATTAAATCTGTATATTGAGCAAGCAGTAAAGGGAACAAAAGAAAAATTTGGAGTAGGTATTAAAATCGATGGAAAAGAAATAAAAACTTTGAGATTCGCCGACGACATTGTAATTCTGTCAGAGACAGCAAAGGACTTGGAGGAGCAGTTGAACGGAATGGATGGTGTCTTGAAGGGAGGATATAAGATGAACATCAACAAAAGCAAAACGAGGATAATGGAATGTAGTTGAATTAAGTCGGGTGATGCTGAGGGTATTAGATTAGGAAATGAGACACTTAAAGTAGTAAAGGAGTTTTGCTATTTGGGGAGTAAAATAACTGATGATGATCGAAGTAGAGAGGATATAAAATGTAGACTGGCAATGGCAAGGAAAGCGTTTCTGAAGAAGAGAAATTTGTTAACATCGAGTATAGATTTAAGTGTCAGGAAGTCATTTCTGAAAGTATTTGTATGGAGTGTAGCCATGTATGGAAGTGAAACATGGACGGTAAATAGTTTGGACAAGAAGAGAATAGAAGCTTTTGAAATGTGGTGCTACAGAAGAATGCTGAAGATCAGATGGGTAGATCACATAACTAATGAGGAAGTATTGAATAGGATTGGGGAGAAGAGAAGTTTGTGGCACAACGTGACCAGAAGAAGGGATCGATTGGTAGGACATGTTCTGAGGCATCAAGGGATCACCAATTTAGTATTGGAAGGCAGCGTGGAGGGTAAAAATCGTAGGGGGAGACCAAGAGATGAATACACTAAGCAGATTCAGAAGGATGTAGGTTGCAGTAGGTACTGGGAGATGAAGAAGCTTGCACAGGATAGAGTAGCATGGAGAGCTGCATCAAACCAGTCTCAGGACTGAAGACAACAACAACAACAATGTCGAAAGTGTCATCTGCCTCAAACGTACTTTAAAAATTGTGATCCCATACCAAATACATCATTCAAAGCTCTTATAGTATCACAATGGTTCCAAAAAAATATGAACAGTTCACATAGTACAGGCAGAAATACAATTTCATAAGTGTGAAGTTACCCAACTGTGTAATTGCGTAAACATGCGTCACTGATGTAGTAAAAAAATGTTTATCTCTCATTTAAATGATCAGATAGCTGTGTAATTTGTGTGTTAGAGAAATATGATACCGATGGGTAAAGTTGTATAAGCAAATACCATATTAGCTAGGGCTCCTTGTGCTTGCCAAACACATGGTACACAAAGTAGGCGTGTACCCCCTGAGGATTAATGTAATTATACCCTCAGGTGTTACAGATTACAGCAATGGAATGAAATGTATAACGGAAAACCTTTGTGTCATTGTACTTCAAATATCTTTAAAAATAAATGTTTTAAGTATAAAATTAATCACTCAAATACATGTACTGTAGCGCTAAACTGTGCGTCTTGTTGTAAGATAATCTCTGTGGAAGTGTCGTAGTTATCGTCCTCCGAAAGCTAAGTTCTGCAGAAGTCAATGTACTTACCTCACGATAAACAAAAGTGAAATGCTTTGCGTATAGATATCTTAGCTATTACGCTTATTGTTGTGATGAAGAACGTACTGTGCTGTAACGTATTGTTGTGCTTCGTAAGAGGCTGTCTCATTGTAGCTATATCACAAAAGTTACTACTAAAACATGTTTTACTTTCCAGAATAATACAGAAAAACTGTGCAGATATAAAACAGATACACCGCAAAAGCAACATTGTAAATTGTCACTCATTAGTAGCGTCGTGATAAAATCGTGTAGCTGTCACATAAACTAACCACTGTGTCATCTGGTATCTCACAGAAAGTACTTTAAATCCAGAATGTATTTTCAAGTAAACCAAAATGTTGCATTAAAATTTCATTAGCAGTACTGGTAAATGTTCTAAATATGTGAGCCTTATAGTCGTTACGTAATCGTGCAACTAACAAGCAAGAATGCACACACACAATAACACTGTGTCGTCTGTTCACAATAACAATGCATTCGTAATATCTGTTTAAATAAGTTCTCTTGGTTCATAGTTAACTTCAAAACATAGTTGCATGGTAAAAGTTTCTAAGTCTGACAATGCATACTAGAAATGTGAAGTGAAACGTTTTATGGGAAAGACAAAGTTAAAAAGCAGATTATCTTTCAATAAACGGTTTTACATGTGAAATGTGGTGTAAACCTTTACTCTTCCTAGTACGCAGAGTTTCAACTTTAACGCAATTATCATGTGGTATCCGTCGGTAAAGAATACTGGAATTTTTCTCAAGGTTTGCGTCTATGTTATTTTTCTCTGAGCCAGCCGGCGCACGCGGCAGCCTGCGGTGCGAGTCATTGTCTGTTCCTTTGTTGGCGCGCGTCATTATTGGGATTTGGAGACCTAACTTCTACAAATTCGCCTTGCCGAGAGGGCCCTGCTCTGTTTGAGTCCCGCCAGTTCTGATGAAATTCAGGTCTGTCGTTTTGTCGGTAGTTTACATAGTTTCTGTTTTGTCGGTCATGTGGTAGAGAATTTCTCCCGGAATCGTAACTGCGCGGTGGACCGTTGCATCTGAAGTTATTCCGTCTCCCTTGATAATAATTGTTCTGGTTGCCATATTGTCTGTTTCTATGATTGTCTCTGTCATATTCATTACTACAGAAATGCGATCTTTCTCTGTAACTATTATTACTCTGCCAACGGTTGTCATACGGGTGGTGTCTGTTTTGGTCATGCTTTGCGTTGTAAGAATAGCCTTGTTGTGTCCAGTTATTATTTCTTTCATCGTTGAATTGCGACGGATGTGACCTGTAATGATTGTTTTCCTGTTTTTGCATCCCGCGACTGTCTGTGTTAATTTCTAATTCTTGTAATAGTCCCGGAAAAGATTCAATGTCGTCTTTGCAACGCCCTGCCAAAATAATATATCTTAAATGTTCAGGCAATTTGATTAAGCAAATGCGGATGAGTTCTGAGGGGCTGTATGGGTTTGACAGGTACTGATTCTTGTGCAACATGTCTTCAAAATATTTCACAAGACTGGAAAATTCAGATTGTTCGAAATGTTTCATCATTATGATGCTATGTTTTACTCGGTCTTGTGTAGCTTGAGACCCGTATGCTGAGAGGAAGGCATGATAAAAATCTCCTTCACTGTGACAATCGTGAATGACCGATCGCATTCTTACAGCTGGTTCATTCTCCAAGTAGCCACACATAAATTCTAACCTGTGCTCCAATGACCAGTTGGGAGGAAAACAATGAGAAAATTGATGAAGCCATGCTTGTGGATGAATGTCGTTCCCAGAATTCTTAAATGTTTTGAATTTACGTGTAGTAATGAACAGCTTATAGTCGAAATCATCGTGTCGGCGAGTCGCACATCGCTCATTGTTACTTCGTTTCGGCGGTTCCATCTCAAAATCTAATGCACCTTGCCAATTTCTTTCATAATTTCCGAAGTGTCCTGTGTTATTGTTTTGTGGTTGTTCCGTATTTCTATGTCCCTCTTCCCGTACTGGAGCGCGAGTGTCCTCTGAAATATGTAATTCTTGTATTACCTGTGTCAACTGACCTTGTACTTCCCGGATTTCTCTTTTGTGCTGTGTATTGATTTGATTTTGATTTTGTTTGAATTTTCTAATTTGTTCATACTCTTCTGTGTCAGTGAAGGCTATAGGTCTTGTGTCATTCAGATCATCATCTACCTTTGTAGATAAGTTAGTGACCTGATCCGAAAGTTCGGCTACTTTCTCCAATAGTGAACACATTTCCTCAGTGTGTTTTTCTGAACCAAGTTTCAGAGTGTCCATTTGTGTTGAAATCGAATCTACTGTGTCCTTTAAGTTTTCCTGAGTTTTTGCAAGTTGCGTAACCGAATCGGTAGATGGAACTGAGTCAATTTTAGCCCACAAGGTCTCATGATTTTCATGAACAATGGTTTGCAGTTCTTTTATGGCTGCTTTGTGATTCTGTAATGCATTTTCATGCCGCGAAAAAATAGGTTGAAAATGCTCACAAATTTATGTTTTTACGTAATTACAGACTTTTTGACATTTCGATTCAATGTTATGTAACTCAGTAGTTAAAACTTCACGTGTTTGTTCAAGTGTGGTGTCTAACTTTCGAAGATTTTGTTCCATTGTGTCTAACTTTTTTAAGATTTTGTTCCACTGTGTCTAACTTTTTAAGATTTTGTTCCATTGTGTCTAACTTTTGAAGATTTTGTCCCATTTGTCTCTGATTTTGTTCCATTTGTTGCATTAATTGCAATAATAATGTATTAGTGTCTGGAATCTGTTTCTCTATGCTTTTTGGCAGTGCATTTTCACCGGCAACATTCACATTTTGACAAGCAGAAAATGCGTCTTGACTCATTTGAGAAAACGGTGAGGACCCAAAACCTAAGTCTACAGTATTTGCAGTATTGTGTTCTGTCATTTCGGATTCCTGAGGTGAGCTGTTGCCGACCGATCGATCGATAATGCTTCCCTATTCACTGCCTGTTTCACTGTCTACACCATTATTTGCCGCCCGCTCCATTTCCCTATGCACAATTACCAAATTACTACTTCGAATGTCTGTTAATTCACTACACAGTGGTGCTGATAAGCTACGCTCTTCGTCACTATTATTTATCAGTTTACTTTGGAGCCTAGTGTTACGTTTTTCACACGCCATTATTGTCACAATATTTCACACGACAACACAGAAAAGCACAATTTGAAGAGCAAAAATAAGAGAACACATTAACATAGCACTGAAAATAATATCTAGTTAATTGCAAGCGCAGCTGCGAAATACTTGGTGCAAATCTAAATGCATACCACAACTGTGTACAACAATGAAAAACTACAACTACAAAGGAAATTCTCTCTATAATTACGCGCTAGCAATAAACAAAAGCTACACTATTTACACAAACTACAAGAAAAAGTCAGAAGATTCCAGTGAGATAGCCTTGGCTAAGGGTCGACATATGAAACGTCCCCTTTGAACAATTGCACAAGACTGAGCTTAAACTGACACACAACAGTTTTAGCGCAACGCAATCTGACTTTCAAGAATCCCTACAAAAGAATGGCCCTGACTAACATTAACCTATGCCTTTCACAAATCACTTACCTCACAAAAATCTTCATTACTCGAACTACTGCAATACAGCGAGCGCCACTACTGCCAGCTAAATAAAAGATTCAAACTACGGAAGGCACTAACTACTGATAGGCATAGTTAGCAAATAAAAGATTTTTGTAGAGAACAAACAATGTATTTACCTTAATAGTCATTATATATATATATATATATATATATATATATATATATATATATATATATATATATATATATCAGTTCATGACATCCAGTCTAACAAATTTCAAAACTCCGCCATCTCTCTCCCCACATCCACCACTGCTGGCGGCTCACGTCCAACTGCGCAACGCTACGCGCTGTTCACATCCAGCTGCCACTGCCCAGCACTACAATGGCAGACAACAATGCAAACTAGTCACAGACTGCACACAGCACAGCCAGTGATTTTCATACAGAGCGCTACGTAACGTTGCCAATAAGAAAACATAAACAGCCTACTTACAAGCTCGTTTACATCACACCTTCCATCTCCCCACAAAACGCCCCCGGGACTATGGGTGAAGCGTATCTTCTGTAAGTCCACAGATGCTAGTCCAGTATCATCACATGTCTATAGAATTAGGAATACATGTAGGGAGACATGTGGCGTTGAACCAATTTTTATATTTGCTCGGATAGCGGAGTTGGTAGAGCAGTGTTCACGGAAGGCAGTGCACACAATGACGAGTGGTAAGTTTGTCGGGGGTTGGGATTGGAGTCTATGGTTTCATCAGGGATCTTGTTGGAACCTGTCGAAAAGATGACAGTTTCATGGGCATCAGGTGGAAAAAGTCCAATATTTGCTAAGGGAATAGTGATATTTAAGGCCAACTACAGAATAATACAGGTAGCTTGGGGATGGGGAACACACTCATTTGGCCTTTCTCCCACGCCCTCTGATTGATTATTGCAGGAATTCAGGACTATGCTGTGTGTCGGTGTGGGCTCCGTATTGCACTTGAAATTCCGTCCACAACTACACTGTTCAAAAGAATTAGGCTAACACTTGTATCAGTGGCAGGTACGTTAAATCTACACTACTCACCATTAAAATTGCTACACCAAGAAGAAATGCAGATGATAAACGGGTATTCATTGGACAAATATATTATACTAGAACTGACATGTGACTACACTCTCACGCAATTTGGTTGCATAGATCCTGGGAAATCTGTACCCAGAACAACCACCTCTGGCCGTAGTAACGGCCTTGATACGCCTGGGCATTGAACAGAGCATGGATGGCGTGTACAGGTACAGCTGCCCATGCAGCTTCAACACGATACCACAGTTCATCAAGAGTAGTGACTGGCGTATTGTGACAAGCCAGTTGCTCGGCCACCATTGACTAGACTCTAGTACCTTCTGCCGCGGAAGTCGAACACGCAGCGGAACAAATGGACGTGCCTCCGCGGCGGCTATTCCACGCAGCGGCTCTGACGCAGCGAGGGCGCCACAGCTAAGCCACGTGCAGACAGCGGCCAATAGCCGCTCCCTCCAGTTTCGTATATAGGGACCCGCTCTGCCCTAGTCCAGCAGGCGATCGTCATAGGCCGCACCACCTGCTCCTTCCACCTCCATGATTTCTACCTCGCCATTTATGGCCGTGTTATCCACCTCACTCATACCCTTAAATACCTTGGCCTCACACTCGACCTCCACCTCACCTGGACTCCCCATCTCCTCACCATCCAAAACAAAGCTCACAACCGCCTCCGCCTCCTGAAACTCCTGTCCGGCCGGACGTGGGGTCTGCATCCACCCACCATCCTTCACACCTACAAATCCATGATCCGCCCCATCCTTTGTTATGCCAGCGTCGCTTGGATTTCCGCCCCTCCCCAGTTCTATAAAGCCCTCCAAATCCTCGAAAGCCATGCACTCCGCCTCGCCTTCCGCATCCGCCTTCCGTCCCCCACGCGCATCCTTTACGACCTCATCCCCTTCCCCCACCTTCTCCTTTTCCTTGAACACATCCGCACACTATATATTGTCCGCCACCTTGATCCCCCTTACCCCCTGGTGTCTCCACCTCTTCCTCTCCACCCCGAACCAGTTGCCGCGCCTTTACCGTTGTGTCCCTCCCTCTCTCCATCTCCACACCCTCCATCTCCTTTCCCAACACAACTTCCACTGTCTACCCCTCCCGGATGATGAGCTTCGCCCTGACATCTACCCTTCCTACCAACTCTAACCTCCTCTTCCTGCCTCCTCCTCAGGGCTCCCTCTCCTCCCCCTCCCTCCTTCTGAGCGGCTTTCCCCTCCTACTCCCCCTCCATCTCTTGTGCCTCCTTTCGGTGTCTCTGCGCTCCCTCCTGCCCCACGTGTCTCCTGCCTCTTCGTGAACCCACGGTTGCCCCTCCTCTCTTCATTCCGCCGCTTCCCCAGCTGCCCCATGCTCTCCCCTCCTTTTCCATCCTCTCTGACCATTCCCTCGGCAGGTCCCACCTGGTAGTTTTATTCTTCGTCGTGTGTGCTCCAAGTGGGTTTTAAGTGTGTTGTTTCAGAGTGTTTTTAATACTGTGGCCAACTTTTAACCTGTGCATGCGCATTCAGTGTCTTCTCTGTGTTTTAAGAATCGCCAACTGTGTTTTTTAACTTTCTGGTCACTTTTTTAACTGTCCCCCATGAACGTCTACATGTCAGTGTATTTTTACCTCCATTTTCTCCCCTTACTCTGTTTTACGTTCCCCTTTTTTATCTCCTTATGTATGTATCATTTTATTCTTGTTTTAGTTGTCGTGTCACTCGGCTGAAGAGCGGTGGATTGTGCGGCTGACAGCCCTCCCCTGCCCATATGGGGCAGGGGAATGAAATCACAATAAAGAAAAAAAAAAGAAAAATCCCTAGTCCAGCCAGTCTGGTACTCGCTCTGAATTTCGTTTCTATCTCGGCGGTACTGTGTTCTGGTCGTTGCTCGTTGTTTACATTTGCCGGGCTCTGGTTCCGAGTGGATTTACGTTTGGTTTTTGGTGTTGTGGTTTCCACAAGCCTCCGTTTTTTATCTTTTCCTCGTTGTGTTGCTCATAGTCGGTCGGGGTCGCTTGTTGTCAGTGTCGTTGGTCTGTCGTCCGACTTGTCCTGTGTTTACCTGGTGGTGCGTGCTCTACCGCCGGCGGCTTTCCTGCCTGGCAGCTCCAATCCGCAGCCCAAGGCGTTGCCGCTGTTGGTTGTGGTTACCACACAGACATTTTCATTTGGTGAGAGATCTGGAGAATGTGCTGGCCAGGGTAGCACTCGAACATTTTCTGCATCCAGAAAGGCCCGTACAGGACCTGTAACATGCGGTCGTGCATTATCCTGCTGAAATGTAGGGTTTCGCAGGAATCGAATGAAGGGTAGAGCCACTGGTCGTAACACATCTGAAATGTAACGTCAATGCGAACAAGAGGTGACCGAGATGTGTAACCAATGGCACCCCATACCATCACGCTGGGCGATACGCCAGTATGGCGATGACGAATACGCGCTTCCAACGTGCGTTCACCGCGATATCGCCAAACACGGATGCCACCATCATGATGCTGTAAACAGAACCTGGATTCATCCGAAAAAATAAACGTCCCCATCTGTTGACTCAGGGATCGAGACGTGGCTGCACGATCCGTTACAGCCATGCGGATAAGATACCTGTCATCTCGACTGCTAGTGATACGAGGCCGTTGGGATCCAGCATGTCGTTCTGTATTACCCTCTTGAACCCACCGATTCCATATTCTGCTAACAGTCACTGGATACCGACCAACGCGAGCAGCAATGTCGCTATACGCTAAACCGCAATCGCGATAGGCTACAATCCGAGCTTTATCAAAGTCGGAAACGTGATGGTACGCATTTCTCCTCCTTACACGAGGCATCACAACAACGTTTCACCAGGCAATGCCGGTCAACTGCCGTTTGTGTATGAGAAATCGGATGGAAACTTTCCTCATGTCCGCACGTTCTAGGTGTCGCCACCGGCGCCAACCTTGTGTGAATGCTCTGAAAAGCTAATCATTTGCATATCACAGCATCTTCTTCCTGTAGGTTAAATTTCGCGTCTGTAGCACGTCATCCTCGTGGTGTAGCAATTTTAATGGCCAGTAGTGTATTTTGATACATATTGCACCTGTGGTCGTAATGAATGGCTTCAGATATTCCCATTCAACGTGGGTAATAATTACAATTATTCGCCGTCTGTTGGCTGTGTTATGCGTTACAGTATCAGGCTACACCTCGAAAGGAAGTAAGTACCGATATCGCAGTGTTCTATAGTGAGACACACAAACCATTTGTGACTGTTGTATTCAACCAAGCACAAGTAATGCGACATCTTAATGCAGTGCAGGTTGCAAGGGCTATCAATTTGATCCAAAAAGGATGGGCTTTCCATCATGTTGCTGCAGATGCCAATGCCTCCTCACGTGTCATCCATGTGTTGTGGATACGCTACAGGGAGACAGATGAGTACACAAGGCGAGTTAGACGAGGTCTCTGATGCATTACAGCCCCAAGTGAAGACCGGTATCTGGCCATTTCTGCAATGTGGCGTCGTACGGATTGCGCCAGAGGCATGGAAGGTAATCTCAATCTGTAATGAACAGGTTACGAGAAACGACGTTACGACTCAGACGTCCTGTTACGGTACCCCGCTTGACACTACAACATCTTGCAGTTCGCCTTCTGTTCTGCCGTTCTCATGTCAATTGGCAGCTTCGTTACTGCCGGAGCGTGTTATTCGCAAACAAGTCGAGTCCAGATGTCTTCTGACGCGAAGTCATGGCTTTGATCGTGTGCGGAGACGCGTGGTGAGCGGCACCTGCCAAATTTTGTGCAGGGAATGGACAGATTTCCAAAGTTCTGTGATGTTGGAGGAGGATTCAGTGTTGACAGCTATACTTATCTTGTCATTATCCATAGTCGCTTTACCGCCAGACAGTACATCGAACTGATCCTGTTGGATCATGTGGTGGCTGATGCATACGGTGGTGGCCGTGAATTTCTTCTAATGCCATCGTTCATGTGGCTCCTGTCAGCAGGGACGTCTTGAGAAGCTTGGACGTTGAAATAATGGAATGGCCGGCAGTGAGTTCCGAACTAAACCGCAGTTTGCGTATGTGGGATATGTTTCACAGACGTGTCCATGGTCGTCCTGTTCCACCACAGTCTCTCCAAGAATTACTACGGGCTTCCGCTGAAGAATGGGAGTGGATACCAGACGGTGACCTCCGCACACTTAAATGGAGCATACAACTAAGGTGTCTGGCAGTGATGAACGCTCAAGATTGGCACACACATTATTGAAGCTCTCGGAGTCCATTGAAACGCACCCATGATGATGGGGTACATGCTTGTTTCCACTTTGTTTTCAACACTTGTCATATATTTCATTTTTTTCATGTAAACGGTCGAGGATGTCCTGATGTTGCGTTGTGCATTTAATTTGTGAAAGATAAAGGCGTAATTTGGTAACGTACCCAGTTTCAATTATTCGTCAGTGGATTAGGACAGACGCCCAGAGTCATTTATTTATTTATTTACACGTCAAGTTCCATAGGACCAAATTGAAGAGCAAATTTCCAAGGTCACTGAATGCGTCACTACATGAAATTACAACATAAAAGTAATAACAGATAAAATTAAAATGTTTATCAATCTGGAAAACTCAGTCCATAACTTTAAGTAAACGCAATAAACAATACAATAATCAGCTTAATTTTTCAAGGAACTCCTCCACAGTATAGAAGGAATGTCCCATGAGGAAACTCTTCAGTTTCGATTTGGAAGTGCGTGGATTACTGCTAAAATTTTTGAACCCGAGTGGTAGCTTATTGAAAATGGAAGCAACGGTATACTGCACACTTTTCTGCACAAGAGTTAAGAAGTCCGATCCAAATGCAGGTTTGATTTCTACCAAAATTCTTTTGAGCATGTATAGAGTTTATATGTGTCAGAGTTCGACAGCCAGATTAAATAAGAATCAAGCTACAAAAATACATATGTCAACAGTACATCACCAAAGTAAATTTACACGTAACTACACTCCTGGAAATGGAAAAAAGAACACATTGACACCGGTGTGTCAGACCCACCATACTTGCTCCGGACACTGCGAGAGGGCTGTACAAGCAATGATCACACGCACGGCACAGCGGACACACCAGGAACCGCGGTGTTGGCCGTCGAATGGCGCTAGCTGCGCAGCATTTGTGCACCGCCGCCGTCAGTGTCAGCCAGTTTGCCGTGGCATACGGAGCTCCATCGCAGTCTTTAACACTGGTAGCATGCCGCGACAGCGTGGACGTGAACCGTATGTGCAGTTGACGGACTTTGAGCGAGGGCGGGCCGGGTGGACGTACCGCCGAATTGCTCAACACGTGGGGCGTGAGGTCTCCACAGTACATCGATGTTGTCGCCAGTGGTCGGCGGAAGGTGCACGTGCCCGTCGACCTGGGACCGGACCGCAGCGACGCACGGATGCACGCCAAGACCGTAGGATCCTACGCAGTGCCGTAGGGGACCGCACCGCCACTTACCAGCAAATTAGGGACACTGTTGCTCCTGGGGTATCGGCGAGGACCATTCGCAACCGTCTCCATGAAGCTGGGCTACGGTCCCGCACACCGTTAGGCAGTCTTCCGCTCACGCCCCAACCTCGTGCAGCCCACCTCCAGTGGTGTCGCGACAGGCGTGAATGGAGGGACGAATGGAGACGTGTCGTCTTCAGCGATGAGAGTCGCTTCTGCCTTGGTGCCAATGATGGTCGTATGCGTGTTTGGCGCCGTGCAGGTGAGCGCCACAATCAGGACTGCATACGACCGAGGCACACAGGGCCAACACCCGGCATCATGGTGTGGGGAGCGATCTCCTACACTGGCCGTACACCACTGGTGATCGTCGAGGGGACACTGAATAGTGCACGGTACATCCAAACCGTCATCGAACCCATCGTTCTACCATTCCTAGACCGGCAAGGGAACTTGCTGTTCCAACAGGACAATGCACGTCCGCATGTATCCCGTGCCACCCAACGTGCTCTAGAAGGTGTAAGTCAACTACCCTGGCCAGCAAGATCTCCGGATCTGTCCCCCATTGAGCATATTTGGGACTGGATGAAGCGTCGTCTCACGCGGTCTGCACGTCCAGCACGAACGCTGGTCCAGCTGAGGCGCCAGGTGGAAATGGCATGGCAAGCCGTTCCACAGGACTACATCCAGCATCTCTACGATCGTCTCCATGGGAGAATAGCAGCCTGCATTGCTGCGAAAGGTGGATATACACTGTACTAGTGCCGACATTGTGCATGCTCTGTTGCCTGTGTCTATGTGCCTGTGGTTCTGTCAGTGTGATCGTGTGATGTATCTGACCCCAGGAATGTGTCAATAAAGTTTCCCCTTCCTGGGACAATAAATTCACGGTGTTCTTATTTCAATTTCCAGGAGTGTATAATGCATATATTAAAACTGGTACCTTGATATTTCTCGGTCGATGGCTGTGCCAAAGTACGGAATAATAAATGATCCCTGCTAGGGGATTAGGTGGGCCTTGGTAGTGAAAGTCCTTGTTTTTATAAGCTATTAGAATTTGATTTTTTACGTGTGATTTAAAAATAATGTACAAGGGTGTTTCACAGTACTAAATAACTGTCAAAAGTTATTAAAATTATGTAATTATTAAATAAATAAACCGTACCGCGACATCTTTGATGGTCTCTAATCAGTAGTAATGGGACGGCGTTATTTCAGAGAAGTTCATGATTCAGAAGTCAGCGATGTTCTCGCCTTCGACTTACTGCACAGACTTCATATCTACTCCGACCGAGCGGCATAGCGTTGCTCAGCAACGGCACCGTTCACAGTTGCTGTTGATGTTGTAGAGAAGCCAGTGCAGTACTTACCCCGTAGTTGTTACACAGAGCTACAGGGCGACAACGTCCGACGATAATATGTTAATGTTGAGGTGACAGGAAAATAATAAATATTAATGTTAGAAAACATACTGCGTATACTATAATTGTACAATATAATAACTGATAAAGTAAAAACAGAAAACTGTCACTAGTGCCCAAAATATACAACGTCAGGGCTGCTGTTTCGAGGGAGGACTCTGCACGTACAGTAAAAAACATTCATTAACCTCATGTAGCTGGGCCACTGTGCCCGAACGGTTCTAGGCGCTTCAGTCCGGAACCGCGCGCAGGTTCGAATCCTGCCTCGGGCATGGATGTGTGTGATGACCTTAGGTTAGTTAGGTTAAGGTAGTTCTAAGTCTAGGGGACTGATGACCTCAGATGCTAAGTCCCTTAGTGCTTAGAGCCATTTGAAACTCATGTAGCTCATTAAGTTAACCGTCGGTTCACTCTTGGTAGTACGGTAATTTTCAATCTCCTCTCATTAGCTTTCCGGTATGAGCGGTAGTAAGAATAGGCAGTTTGTTCTTTATAGTATCAGTATGATGTCAGTATGTCACTAGGTGACTGACGAAGGTGGATTTCACGTCGCGTGCCTTCAATAAGCTCTCTGATCCGCATTGACAATTTTCTGCCAGTTTTCCCAATATAATTTTAAGGTCATTCGCAGTAGCTGCCATCAGAGTATGTAACCTGCTAATAACTTCTTTCTTTTCGTCGTGTCTTTGACCGTTTGTCTTTTTGTTTTTTCTTTATTGTATTTCAATTCCCCATCGGGGCGGGCTGGCATCAGCATCCGTTTGTCAGTGAATCAGTGGTGTTAAAGGTTATTTCCAACTCAGTATTTTTAAACATTTGCCTCTCTCAGCTGAGGTAAAAATCTCTTGTGAATTATGGTAAAAACACTTATCTTCTTGTATACTTTAATGTTACTTCGAAGGTCGTTCAATAAGTATTGCAACAGTTTTTTATTTCTCGGTCGATTTCAATTGAAAAAAAAATGGTAAATTTGTTGTGGGACATCGTGGACTATTCCCGCTTCATCCGCTATAGTTTCACGAAGTTCCGATAGGTGGTGGCGCTATATGTAGCTTTCAAAATGGCGCCTGTAACGGAGACGCATTCCAGGGTGCTGTCATCGACCTCCTTTTGGCGGGAAATCAGAGCGTCGCAGGTATTCAAAGGCGCTTGCAGAATGTCGACGGAGACGTGGCATTGAACAAAAGCACGGTGAGTCGTTGCGTAAGGCGTCTGTCATCATCACAGCGAGGTTACGCAAATCATCCTCAACCACCCTACAGCCCTGATATCGCACCTCCGACTTCCTTCTGTTTGGACTAAAGAAGGATGCACTCCGCCGTGGATGATGGGGAAGTTATTGATGCAGCAAAACGTTGGTTCCGACGTCGACCAATAGAGTGGTATCGTGAGGGCACACAACCCTTGCCAGTAATGTGGCGTCAGGGCCTCACATTGACGGAACGCATGTCGAAAAATAGGGTTTTGCAGCCAAAATATTAAGAAACAGCATGGTATATTGGAATACTTAATAAAAGCAACCTGCCTTCACAAAAAAATGTGTTGCATTACTTATTGAACGGCCCTCGCACTTTGTACCGACTTTGTCCACCTGTTCAGTATCAATTTAGCGGCACGCATACGTGGCAAGAATATTTGGCTACTGAATGTAAAATCTTAACGAGAAACGTAAAATGATAGACAGTTACTAAGCTCCAGGGGCTCAACTTCGAAACTGATAACTGTGTTTGTACAAGAGATACAGTTTGGAATGCCGGCCGCGGTGGTCTAGTGGTTCTAGGCGCTCAGTCCGGAAGCGCGCGACTGCTACGGTCGCAGGTTCGAATCCTGCCTGGGGCATGGATGTTTGTGATGTCCTTAGGTTAGTTAGGTTTAAGTAGTTCTAAGTTCTAGGGGACTGATGACCACAGATGTTGAGTCCCATAGTGCTCAGAGCCATTTTTACAGTTTGGAATACCAGTTCGGCAGGCAAACGTGAACGAGTAGCGTGAAGTAAAGAATAGGAAAATGATCCTAATCCTTCTGTTATTTTCCTTGCAGTAGGTTGTGGCATGTAATACTGACGAATAAGAAACTAGGCTACACTGAATTCACATTACACCGGCGTCAGGCTCCCTGAGATTTCAGACCCGCTAGGGAAGAAAGCGTCGCCTCGGGGAAGGCGGTAGAGCTAACTAACAGCAGATTAATATCAATTTAGGCGCGGAAAGTGCTGTGAGAGCATTTAGAGGTCCAGATTACGAGGTGCGGCGCTGCAGTAAGCGCCGTCACAGCTGGCTGGCGCTTTACGGCCGTAACGGCGTCGCGGCGTCTGGCGTCGCGTCGGGCCGAGTCGCCTCCGCCCCAGGAATCCGCGCTCAGGAGCCACCTGTGTCCCCGTTTACAGCATCAGCAGTATGCTCGAGACGGCAATGGAAATGAACAGCGCCAGGAAATAATGTCCCATCAACCAAAAGTTACTCGTGTATTATAGAGGTTGTACCCCCAGTGCACTTTGGCGCTGATAACTTCGGCGTTGAGCGCCGCTAAGCAGCAAGGCACACTGCAGTTGACTTCAAATCAAACGACAATACGAAATTAACCGTAAGGAACCCCTTGAGTGAGAGGTTGCGATTTCAGTCTTTGATAACGCACATTTCAACGTGTTTTGATAAAAATTATCACAGTAGAAATATTAGCTACTAATGACTCTCCATCAGGATGGCAACAGAAAATGAGGGTCGGAGAGCTGCAGAGCTCAAACTTATATGGAATGTGTCTATTATGCTTAACGAAATAAACATCGCCGACATTCAGCATGAAAGGTCTCTGTTGGATTCCTTTCATGTTTGATTTCTTAAATCTATCGTCAGTTGCGGCATAAATTTCTCTTCTAAATTTACTGTGGCGTTTCTGACTATCTGGGAGGAGACTGAGTAGTGGAACGTGTTACTTTTACACATAAACAAGAACGATCTGTCACACTACTACACCTTAAAACACAGTTTATATGTAATTCATGTCACACAGAACCTACATCCGCTTTCTTTTATATACTGTATATGATAAGATACTGTCATCCCCCTTCCCTTCTCTGTGAGAGGATGAATGAGCAAATGTATTTCTAGTTGCATGCTTGAGGGTAGCAGACAAGCCTGTCTGCTAGAGAACAGTAGGACCAACGTCGGAACAGGTAGCTACGCTTTCTAAAAGCAAAGAGGTTTCTATTCCTAGTATGGTCCCGTCCGTCCCTTGTCATGTTGGTATAGGAAGCTGCCCCTCTGGCCACTTCCGTTTGTATTTGGGAGCCACCCTCACGAAGGGACCAGGCAGTCTGTCCGTGGCGAGCGTCTGAAGTGGTAAGATCTCCGGCAAAGCGCGTGTCTGCTAAGTCCGTAGGACAATGGATTTCTTAAGATCAGCCTAAATGAAAATTTAATCACCTTTACTTCAGGTTTAGCTCTAAAATATCTAATGTTATCTTAAATTGCAACGCAGTGTAATTCGCGTGTGAAGTTCAGATTATCTTCCAGTAGTTACTTTGTCACTACTTTGTGAGTAAAGTGGAACCACGTGTTGATCAGTAACTCTAACTAAGATCATCAATCTTAAATGCGAATGTGCGTGAGATTATAATGTCTCGTCTTGACAGTATTTTTCAATATAGCAACTTTTCTTTATGTTCAACCCACGTGGGGTGTACTTTGTGAGACCACTACCACGTGCTTATATAATTGTTTGACCCATCAGGTTAATAGTAAGACGTTAGTAACCAGTTCGAGGTTTTTCTTTTGTAAATTGCTTTTCGATCTAATTTATTTTAATTATCAAAATTATTGTGGAGTTACACTCTTTGTGTAAACCAAGTTGACCACATGAAGCATGTGGTGTAATCATCAAAGTAGCCCTCAGCTATTCTTTTCGGGAAGATTTCACAGAGAGTTAGTATGTATTTGGTATACCAGTGTGTGGTAATTACATGACGGACAGGACTGCGCTACGAACGTAATTTTTTTGGGTGAAAATAGAATCGGTTGGTTGTGGTTAATTTCCTCTTGCATATGTTTCAACGTTCTTCGTGTGTTATTTTATGAATGCAGTGTTGTAAGTAGTCTCCCAATCTTGGCTCCCTATTTGATGTGTTCTGTAAGATTACAAACTCACATTTACACAATCCTAAATAAGGCACCAGCTTAGTTATGACTCAAGTTTAATATGCTGAAATTTCAATGATCAATGTTAAAATAAATTTCAAAATATAAACTGATTTATTTCTTTTTATTTAAATTCTGTTTTATATATATATATATATATATATATATATATATATATATATATATATATATATATATATATATATATCACAGGTTGTCGTATGACTATTAAAAGATTATAATTAATGTTAGTCTGGTTGGGAATTTGGTAAGCTAGACTGGGTACCTGGTGAAACAGTTGCGCAGTAATGCAAGGTTAACTTCCCCGGACAGCTCACAGCTTTTAAACCGCTTTTATTGTCGATCAGCACCGCTTTCATAGTAAATTAATGCAACAAAGTTATAAGCAAATGTTCAAAACAAACCATGACGTTAGAGAGAGTGACATCGACTTCATCGGGCTTGTCGGCCGCTGTAGACGAGCTGTTCTAGGCGCTTCAGTACGTAACCACGCGGCTGCTACGGTCGCAGGTTCGAATCCTGCCTCGGGCATGGATGCGTGTGATGTCAGGTTAGTTAGGTTATTTTTTTTTTGGTCATCAGTCTACTGTCTGGTTTGATGCGGCCCGCCACGAATTCCTTTCCTGTGCTAACCTCTTCATCTCAGAGTAGCACTTGCAACCTACGTCCTCAATTATTTGCTTGACGTATTCCAATCTCTGTATGCCTCTACAGTTTTTGCCCTCTACAGCTCACTCTAGTACCATGGAAGTCATTCCCTCATGTCTTAGCAGATGTCCTATCATCCTGCCCCTTCTCCTTATCAGTGTTTTCCACATATTCCTTTCCTCTCCGATTCTGCGTAGAACCTCCTCATTCCTTACCTTATCAGTCCACCTAATTTTCAACGTTCGTCTATAGCACCACATCTCAAATGCTTCGATTCTCTTCTGTTCCGGTTTTCCCACAGTCCATGTTTCACTACCATACAATGCTGTACTCCAGACGTACATTCTCAGAAATTTCTTCCTCAAATTAAGGCCATAGCGAGTCTGCTTTTGATGTCCTTCTTGCTCCGTCCGTCATTGGTTATTTTACTGCCTAGGTAGCCGAATTCCTTAACTTCATTGGCTTCGTGACCTTCAATCCTGATGTTAAGTTTCTCGCTGTTCTCATTTCTACTACCTCTCATTACCTTCGTCTTTCTCCGATTTACTCTCAAACCATACTGTGTACTCATTAGACTGTTCATTCCGTTCAGCAGATCATTTAATTCTTCTTCACTTTCACTCAGGAAAGCTTAGAGCCATTTGAGTCATTCATCAGGCTGTTTACTTCCCCATTCGATCTATACCGGTCATTTGGCCTTTGAGTTTTTTCCCTGTGTGGGCTCTGAAGCCACAACCGCAGCTGTTGGGTGTGGCAGCAAAGGACAGGGTACCAGAGAGATCGTTTGGAGGGGCATGGAGCTCCACAGTGTCGGCAACCGTGGCTTTTTATGAAGTTCTGGGGGGAGACACAGGGTTCGAAATCCAGACTGTTCGGAGCTGAAACAGCAGCACAAGTGCATGGACAAACGCAGCTACTAGGACTGACATCAGCAACCACCGTTTGTGTAACAGCATCGGTGTTCTGCACTGGCTGTTCAACAGCTGAACTGAAGGAGGTAGCAAACGCTGAGAGTAGCATGGTTTCGTACTCTTAAGCTCTTGTATTTTCCATTCTTCCCGACTCCAGACTGGGTGAGCTCCAGAGCAATTCACACACTTCAATGGAGACGAACAAGGGACACCCTCACGGGTGGCCACAAGTAGCTTCCCCGTGACACCCAAGAATATGCCCGAAGCGCTGGCATTTCAAACACTGCGGCACGCTTAGGCGAAGGAAACTTGCCTCAACATGAAGTTTTGAGCTATTAAACGTCAAGGTGAAGGAGTCGGACTTTACAATATCCCCACCCACCCACTTCATGATATTATGCACGCCGACTATACCGTCAGGAGACCTTTCATGTTTCAGTTCCTACTTGGGAAGGTCCACCAGATCGCTGCACGCCACAACACCTTTTGCTGTAATTCTCTGTGGTGAGCAGCTCAGTCTCTATGGCATACACCAAAAGGCATCGCGCTTTAGGTACGTTCTGAAGTTGTAAACGAATGCATTAAGGCTTTGATGTTAGTTGGCCTTGGTACAACTCTCTTGGTATCTCATATATCCAGGGTTACTTTCATACACATTTCATCTTCAAACCTCGAATGGTCGGAGTTGAAAACAAATTCCTTACTGAACGATGGGATACATACAGTATGTTTATCTCATTTACAAATATTTTGGACGATTCCGCAATTTGCTGTGCATCGTCAAGTTGACGCTTTTTTAAAATTTGCTGTGGTACGTTTTTCGATTCTGTAGCACTTTATGGCATTATGCAACCATCTACTGTTTCCCCTGAAATCACTGTGACCTATACCGTGCGCAATTTGGTGAGTATAACGTAGTAGTTGACTATCATGTACATCCTGTAAATTGTATTGAGCATTCCTAAAACTAGCAAACGCCAGTTTTTGTAACAAGTGAGCCTTGTCCCCCCTTGAATTTCCGTAGTTTTTCATACGCTACACGGTTATATTACTGTGGATTTATCTGAAATCTGTTCGCAATTGTTTCGTTCACTATGTTGCAGATGATCCTAGACTTAGGTGTCAATGTACAGTACCCGATGTTTGCGCAACGATTGTCATATACTACGTTTCGCAGAAGACTGGATTTGTGGCTCCTTCTCCTAAATGGATGATGAACTGCATGGATCGACACCTGTTCCAATGTCACCTTCACTTGTGAAGCACGTATAGTCGCTATTGTACTCTTCATGTACATCATCCACACAGTCGAGCATACACTCCACTGATTATTGATACACAAACGCGAATATGTCATCTGCCGCCGATTTCTCACTCTGCAGAAGTTCTTTGGTTCCTTTCTGACCAAATGTCAACAATGACAAATGTTGTAGATATAGTGCAATTTTTGTTTTGTTCATCGTTGCCATTGCTCTGTTTTGTATTAATTCCAGCTTGTAGCTCACTGATCAAGTAGGAGAAAAACATTTATCATACTGAGCTAGCCAGGCTTTGGAATGTAGTGTGTTTCTACTATATCCATAGCCGGCCGGTGTGGCCGACCGGTTCTAGGCGCTTCAGTCTGGAACCGCGTGACCGCTTCGGTCGCAGGTTCGAATCCTGCCTCGGGCATGGATGTGTGTGATGTCCTTAGGTTAGTTAGGCTTAAGTAGTTCTAAGTTCTATGGGACTAATGACCTCAGATGTTAAGTCCCATAGTGTTCAGAGCCATTTGAACCATTTACTACATCCATAGACCTGAAAATTCTGCATGAATAAAAAATGTTTGTGGTCGAAACCAGGTTTTCAGTTTTGTGTGTGCTCTTCCCGTTTCTGTGACTCTTATGCTTTCGATTTTCTGTGCAACATCGTCCCATCGACTATTATGGCCATGCACTTCACTTTTCCTGTCATAGATTTGGACATTAAACTTCCTAATCGGCACGCAGTTATGCGACTGCTCCGCTACTGTGGCAAGGCCCACAGCTTGAATTACGCACGCTCGTGATTGCCAAAACGTAAGTAAGATGTCTGTTGTGGGACGCAACGGTGTTTACCAGTTCAATAATATCGGTGTATAGTATATAAGAAACTAACATCCTCGATTGTGGTAATGAAACCAACCCTTACCTTGGTTTCAGCCTAAGTAATTGAGCCTTCTTCAGAAGATATACCTGATTCTATAATGCGAGCTGCATTCAAGTTCTAAGGCCTCCGATTTTTTTTCTAATTAACTACTCACCCGAAATCGATGAAACTGGCGTTACTTCTCGACGTAATCGCCCTGCGGACGCACACATTTTTCACAACGCTGACGCCATGATTCCATGGCAGCGGCGAAGGCTTCTTTAGACCACTGGAAAATCGCTGAGGCAATAGCAGCACGGCTGGTGAATGTGCGACCACGGAGAGTATCTTTCATTGTTGGAAAAAGCCAAAAGTCACTAGGAGACAGGTCAGGTGAGTAGGGAGCATGAGGAATCACTTCAAAGTTGTTATCACGAAGAAACTGTTGCGTAACGTTAGCTCGATGTGCGGGTGCGTTGTCTTGGTGAAACAGCACACACGCAGCCCTTCCCGGACGTTTTTGTTGCAGTGCAGGAAGGAATTTGTTCTTCAAAACATTTTCGTAGGATGCACCTGTTACCGTAGTGCCCTTTGGAACGCAATGGGTAAGGATTACGCCCTCACTGTACCAGAACATGGACACCATCATTTTTTCAGCACTGGCGGTTACTCGAAATTTTTTTGGTGGCGGTGAATCTGTGTGCTTCCATTGAGCTGACTGGCGCTTTGTTTCTGGATTGAAAAACGGCATCCACGTCTCATCCATTGTCACAACCGACGAAAAAAAAGTCCCATTCATGCTGTCGTTGCGCGTCAACATTGCTTGGCAACATGCCACACGGGCAGCCATGTGGTCGTCCGTCAGCATTCGTGGCACCCACCTGGATGACACTTTTCGCATTTTCAGGTCGTCATGCAGGATTGTGTGCACAGAACCCACAGAAATGCCAACTCTGGAGGCGATCTGTTGAACAGTCATTCGGCGATCCCCCAAAACAATTCTCTCCACTTTCTCGATCATGTCGTCAGACCGGCTTGTGCGAGCCCGAGGTTGTTTCGGTTTGTTGTCACACGATGTTCTGCCTTCATTAAACTGTCGCACCCACGAACGCACTTTCGACACATCCATAACTCAATCACCACATGTCTCCTTCAACTGTCGATGAATTTCAATTGGTTTCACACCACGCAAATTCAGAAAACGAATGAATGCACGCTGTTCAAGTAAGGAAAACGTCGCCATTTTAAGTATTTAAAACAGTTATCATTCTCGCCGTTGGCGGTAAAATTCCATCTGCTGTACGGTGCTGCCATCTCTGGGACGTATTGACAATGAACGCGACCTCATTTTAAAACAATGCGCATATTTCTATCTCTTTCCAGTCCGGAGAAAAAAAATCGGCCTTAGAACTTGAATGTACCTCGTATGTCTATGAGGGCATGGTCTACAAATAAAACTAAAAAATAATGGTTCAAATGGCTCTGAGCACTATGGGACTTAACTGCTGTGGTCATCAGTCCCCTAGAACTTAGAACTACTTAAACCTAACTAACCTAAGGACATCACACACATCCACGCCCGAGGCAGGATTCGAAGCTGCGACCGTGGCGGTCGCCAGGTTCCTAGAACCGCTCGGCCACAGTGGCAGGCAACAGATAATACATTGGGAAGAATCAGGATATGAGACAGTTGTTTTTCCACGGAACAATCAAGTGACGAGGTGCCACTTCCTGTGCTCACAAGCAAAGCAGTCACCCTTTTGTAGAAGCCCACATGCTTTCCTGGAGGAGCCTGTGGCTGTTTCTTTGACTTATGGTGCCATGTCCACGTCTCTCTGCTGTACTCGCCTACACAGAAAAAAATCTAGTGCCACAACTATTATTGCTAGCGCTAAACAAAATCTGTCATTCTCCGTCATAGCTACAATTACTCATCCTGATGGCCTGGTATGCACCTACAATGGCTCTACAGGAAATACGTAATTAGCAATAGTGATAGATGGAACCCTCTTTCAGTCCCATTCCTTAACATCTCATTTGTCTCCGTCATTGCTTCTTCAGTGTACGAGTTAAAAAGTAGATGAGACAAACTGTATCTCTGTGTTATGCCATTTTAATTGGAGCACTTCTCTCTTGGTCTTAAAGTCGTACTGAAGGTTTTTGATAGTTTTATATATCATGTATTTAACAGCTTACATCTATTTTTCTCAGGGTATTAGAAGTCGACAAATTCTTTGAAGGTGTCCAGATGTTCCACAGCTCTTGCTTACATTAAGAAGTGCAGTATCAGAACTGCTCCCTGGTGCCTACTCCTCGCCTACAGACAAACTCATAGTCATTTAACTAATCATTAATTTTCTTTTCGAGTCTTCGATATACTAACCTTGTCAGCTTTTAGTTGTTAAGCTCATTGAGTGATAATTTTTGCACATATATCTGCCTTTGCTATTCTATGACAGTGCGGGTGATATTCTTTAGAAAATCAGATGATACGTCTCCAGTTTTATAGTTTCTATGCACTAATTTGAATGATATTTTCATTGCTACAATCCCCAACAATTTTAGAAAAATGTTGCTGCTGTTATCTATCCTAAGTCTTCAAAATTTCTTTGAAACTCTGACTCTAACACTGGTTCTGCTATTTGCTCGAAATCGGTATCTGCTTCTGTTTCTATGACATCAGCAGCAAATTTCACCCTTTCGTAGAGGCCTTTAGTTTACTGTTTCCATCTAATGCTTTCGTCGCTGCTGTTTATAGTGCAATTCTCTTCTCTTAATACTGACTGCCTGTTTTTTGTTTCACTGGTAGCTACTGTGACTTTTCTGCATGATGAATCTGTTAGTGCGGTGATTATTTAATTTTAGATTTTTTCCTATTTTTGAAATAGCCAATCCACTTTAGCTTTTCTGCTCTTCCCATTGACGTTATTCGTAAGTGACGTCGTATCTTTGTTACTGTGTAGTTTATTACTCATCTAATACACTCTAAGGCAAAAAGAACGACACACCACAAAGGAGTTACGCGAATGGGAAGGAAATCGGTGGATATGATAGACACGTACAGACAAACAGTTCTAGAAAAACAATTAGACAATTTATTCAAGAGAAGGGGTTTCAGAAATTGGGCAAGTCAGTAACTCTCTGGTCCACGTACTGCCTACATGCAAGCAGTTATTCGGCGAAGACAAGCAGTACAGACTCTCGCCGTGTGCAAAAGGGCGTTGTTTTGCTGTAATGTAAACCCAAGACTGCTTACCGTGAAGGGCAACAGAAATGGGTGTAGAATATTGTTGACATACTGCTACGCTGTAACGGTGCTGCAGATGACAACCAAGGGCGTCCTGCTATGAACGAAATGGGACTCTGAACGGCCACTACTAACCGTCGGGCGGCATAGTGGGCGCCAGCCAAGTTGGTAGCCGACCACTGTCAGATACGTCTTTGCTGGTCATTGGGGCTCAGTTCGGGGCGGGACTCATCACTGAAGACAATTCCACTACAATCAGTGAGATTCAAGGCCGAAGACCGGTCTGGAAGCGCCCTGGACAGCGCTGTGATACCAACCTGACCGCTGGCCGCCATCTGGCTCGACAACCAGAACTGATGGCCTGGGCTCCCATTCCTTTTCATAGCAGAGAGCCTTTGGTTGCCATCCATGGCACCCTTACAGCATAGGGATACGTCGACGATATTCTATACGCCGTTTCCTTTTAGTTCATGGCAAGCCGTCCTGGGCTTACATTTGAGCAAGACGACACTCGTCCGCACACGGCGTGAGTTTCTGCGGCTTGTCTTTGTGTTTGCCAAAATCTGCATTGGCCAGCAGTGTCGCAGTATCTCTCCCCAATTGAAAACGTTTGGACCATTATGGGCAAGGCTCTCCAACCATCTCGGGATTTTGATAACCTGAGACGCCAGCTGGACAGAATTTGACAAAATATCCCTCAGGAGTACATCCAACACTGCTGTCAATCAATGACAAGCGGGATAACTGCTTGCATTATTGTCAAAGGTTGACCCACACGTTACTGACTTTTTCTGCAACTGTAAGCACTTGTTTGTTTTTACATGTAAATCTCATGTACTGAATTCCCGTCTATTCGGAGAATTCCTTCTCTGTGTGCCGTTTTTTATTTTTATCTTAGAGGGCATATAACATTGCTTATTCTGTTATGTTAAATCCTCTTCTGGTTCGACCCCTCTTAAGAATTTCAGTGCCGCTGCCTGTAAACGATTGCGGTTTCTTTCTGTGGTCTCTCACAACCTCTATAAGCAGCCATAAAACATAATACTGCAGTAACTTACACATTGCGCGTATTCGATATGGAATTCCTGGCGTTTTAAGTAGATCGAAGTGCTTCCGTCAGCGTGTGATTCTCACTTGATGTTCTCCATTTAATTCCCTTGTCTTAGTTCTCGGTTTTCGGCACTAGTTTTCATGAAAATTTCCTACACAAGATGATTTATCACAAGAAATCTTTGTTTCTATAAGAGCAACAAGAAACAGAATATGAGAGACTCAACATTGGAACAATTACTGGAGGAAGAACCATTTGCGCCATGTGTATATATATGAATATAATAGAGGGAAACATTCCACGTGGGAAAAATATATCTAAAAACAAAGATGATGTGACTTACCAAACGAAAGTGCTGGCAGGTCGATAGACACACAAACAAACACAAACATACACACAAAATTCGAGCTTTCGCAACCCCCGGTTGCTTCGTCGGAAAGCAAAAACCCACATCCTTTCATCTTTCCCTCTCCTTCCCTCTTTCCCAACGAAACAACCGGGGATTGCGAAAGCTCGAATTTTGTGTGTATGTTTGTGTTTGTTTGTGTGTCTATCGACCTGCCAGCACTTTCGTTTGGTAAGTCACATCATCTTTAGAGAGAGAGAGAGAGAGAGAGAGAGGGACTTTTTGCGTTGCCTGAAAGTGCAGTTTTTTTACTGATCGTCAAAACCAAATTAAAATAGGGAAGCAGTCCGGAAGCATTACGTCCACAACAAAAGACCTGAGGGCCCGCTGTGTTTCATGGTGCTAAGCTTTTGGAAAATGCTTAATTTCATTGCGTGAGCACAATTGTGTCTTGAGAAATAAGGTGTCCAAAATATTGCGTACATATCTAAACAAGTGAGAGCAACTTTTCCTGCCAGAAATTCTAGTCTCTCAGAAAATGCATGACTGTGTAAGTCATAGAGATTTTAAAGTTGAGGTTCTCCAGTGAACTGGAAAACGTAGAGATGCTAACGATATTCATTCATCATGAGAACAGAACGATGAACCAGTTGCAATAGAGAATCCTCTCTATAGGCTAATCCGAATCAGACCTCATTCCATTCATTCTTTTTTTCATAAGTAAGACTCGATTGTTGAACAGCAGCAAACGTGGGGCAACAGATGTGTGCGACACTTGCACCAAAATTGATATAATGAGCTATTTTGGAAGATTAAGAGGTACACTGACTTAAATGGGCATTAGCTGAAGAAAATAAAATAAACACAGGTGTACCGACATATTTTATTTAGCGCTATACCATAAGAAGCGCTAAGTAGTTACGTACAAAAAAATTTGTGAGATGTGAAGGAGGAAATAAAAGATTTTAGGGAAGGTGCTCTTTCATTAAGGTATAAAATTAAAATATGACACTACATGAAACAAATATCATAGCTCCCTTGAGGTAGAGAATCTGGAACGTCAAAGCGTAAATGTAGCTAATGGCAGGTAGTCCATTAGTTACAAATGGTTTAAGTTAAGTTCCTCTGCACAGTAGGATTTTACATCGTTTTTGGAAGTATATACTTTCACAGTGGACAGCACTGTTGTGCTTAATGATATTTGACTCTATGATAATACAGAAATTTTTCTTTACACCTTCTGGTAGTTAGCGAATTAGTACATTGGACAATGGAACTCACTTCTTTTAAATTGTAAAACAACGTGTTGCTGAAGAAAAGCGTTTGTCCGATAGTAGCTCGCTAATAATAAATGCAGTAATGTGCAGTACTTGTGTATTATCTCAAAATATATTTATTTCATTGATAGCAGTTTTTACAAGATTAGTTCTGTACATCTATATCGAACAAAAACCACAATTTTACCTAGAAAGAAAGAAGGAAAAATCACAACGACACCTACTACCAGGGCAAAAAAAAAAAAATCTACAATAAACTGCTCGATGAGAATGTAAAAATAACTAAAACGAAGATATATAAAAAGGCTGTTAAGAAGCGCTTTCTAAATAATAAGTACGTTATAGTACTTAGACAAATGTGTGAAAAAGTTTATTTACATGGATTAAGTTAATTAAGGAAGTTTCCCACTTCATCTAACTGGGCTGAAATTACATTAGGTGTTCCACAGGGTTCGATCAGGGGTCCCCTTCTGTTGTTGATATACGTGAATGACCTCTCTTCTCATCTGAAACAAGAAGCTAAACTGACCCTGTTTGCTGATGATACAAGCATCTTTATTAATCCAATAAACGAAACTCCAATAGAAAATGATACAAAAAATTCTTTGGAAAAGTTATTGATTAGTTTTCTGCGAGTGGGTTTGCTCATAACTTTGAAGAAACACAGTACATCCAATTTCAGACAGCAAGGAGTACAATTACTTCCATAAACATAACACATCAACGGAAATCAGTAGAGAGCATACTAAGTTTTTGGGTGTGCATATAGATGAAAATCTTAATTGGAAAATTCATATCCTAAACCGACTAGAACAGCAACTTTTCCAATCAAAATAATTGTTAATTTTGAAGATACAGAAATTAACAAGCTAACATACATTGCCTACTTTCACTCTCTGATGTCATATGGAATAATATTTTGGAGTAACTCAACACTTAGGCAAAAAGTATTCACTGCTCAAAAGAAAGTGGTTAGAATAATGTGTGCGGCTCGTAGTCACACATATTGTAGGCATCTTTTTAAAAGGTTAGGAATTCTTACAACACCCTCACAGTACATTTACTCAGTAATGACATTTTTTCTCAACAGCATGGACCAGTTTAGAAACAACAGTGACATTGATAATTATGATACTAGAAGAAAGAAAGACTTACACTATCCTCCACTTAGCCTGTCTTTGGAACAGAGAGGGGTAAAATATGCTGCTGTAAAACTTTTCGACAAATTACCAGATGAAATAAAATGTCTGACAGACAGCAGTATTCGTTTGAAAAATAAATTGAAATTATATCTCCTTGACAAGTCCTTCTGTACCATAGATGAATTCTTGAATAGAAATAAATAAATCGGTAAGTATAATATATGCATTTTGTGCCATTTAAGGGAATGGGGTAGGTAACACAAATTTTAAGCTTTTACTTAAAAAAATAATAACCTTGATTCATGTGTGCGTTTCTTATGCACTTGACACGTTCCACATCATAACGGTTTCCGTGCGATTGATCAATGGAACACTTAACTAACTAACTAAGGTGTATTTATATAACACGGACTAGCTAGAGTTAAATGTATCGCGGGAATTAATAATAAGGCGTTTCCATCATTGCGCGATATATTTTCAGAGCATTACACGTCTTACTGGAAAATCTAATGCTCCAGATGTCAGAAAAATAGCGTTAGTCTCTTATAACATTCAAATTTAATTCCTAGGTGGTGTTAGGGAAAGACTGCTGATTCATGTTTTCAGACAGGCCAATGGAAATGCACAGTAGCTTATTTGAAACTGAGAGCATAAAAGATAGGATTTTAACAATATATAAAATGTTGTCATACGAGACCTGTAATCATGACTTAACTTTTTCAGTTCGATCTCTCTTTGGATTAAGCTTCCTTATCTAATGCGAACATGAAATGATCTGTGGAACCTGGCTATCCTTCGTTGGGATACGGTCACCTCATCGTCTCCATACAGTTCCATAATTCAGTCTCGACCTCATCATTTGTAATTTCATCTAACCACTTCTCAACTGTTACTCTCATCTACTAGGGCCCATTGTCTGCACAGACGCTGACGCTCTTTCGTCTTGCTAATATCCGTTTCCTGGTAGAAAGATATTGCTTCATCTTCTAAATGAAAAGAGTGCGATATGTGGAGGAATGCCTCGGCCATATTGCGCCAGCATTGTTTCCGCCATCGGCGCCGTGTGCCTTGTAGCCGGCCTGAGAACATGGCACGTAATTACACCCGCATTGCCCGCTGCTAACAGCGCCTCTTGTAGTCCTCCACGCACCGCAGACAATAGGGCGCCCCCGCATCGCAGACACGCTGTCGGCTGCCATGTAATTACAGACCACCAGCGGACAATCACCTGTTACTCAAATTAAAATACAGGAAACACACGCCCGCCAGAAACAACTCATTCTTGATGGAATTCGTCTCGGTGCACGGTCTTGTAATGCTAAAATAATCTCAGGTGGTCTTTATCGCCATAGTTCGTAAAGGTGTTTGACTTCTAATGCCTTAATTAATATGTGTTCTAGATTCCCAACTACTAAAGAAACGTTCCTAAGGAGTCGGTGTAACGAAGAACCATATATTTTATTAAAAAATTGTGTGTTTTTATCTTTGACATCGTCACATAATAAATCAAGAGTCGTAATCAAACGATCTGTAAAAAAAGGTGTGGTAATAAAGTCGGGTAGGGCCGGGGGAGGGGGGGGAGGAGAAGAGGAAGCAGAAAGGCTTGTTTAGAAATGATCTGCACACAACTATGTCCTCGTTGTAGTGGAGAAACACAGAGTTTAAAGCTTTCGTGTTACAATTAGTAAGTGTTTCACATCGTTTGCACTTGATAAGAAGTAACAGTCGCATTAGAGAGCTCATGTTCTTCTGAAAGGGGACAAATTCCACAAGTTTCCATTCTGGAACCACTTATGTTCTTGCTACCTACAAAAAAACTTTCCATCTTAGTATTCGCATTGTAATCAAATTATTTATTGGTTCTGTGTACCTAAATGGTCTGTCATTTAACAGAAAGAAAATACAGTTTATTCAATTCTGTACAAGGCTAGATATATTATCATCGATACAAAGATAGTACCAGGAAAAGAAAATATTTAAAACTGATTGCTCAAGATTTCATTATGTGCATACTGATCACAACTTGCATTGAAAATTAAGTATTATACATCCCAAAAGCTTAAGTTCAGCAACATTTCCTCCAAATGTAATGGTGAAAGGATTAGAAAATTACCTCAGTTTGCATGTTTCCACTCACTGATGTCCGATGGAATAACATTGTGGGGCAATTCCACACATATACGCAAGGAATTCAACGCACAGGAATGTGTTGCATGGGTCATATCTGATCTTCATCCACAAACTTCATGCAGCAATTCAAAAACTTCAAAGCCTTACAATATCACTCATTCTACAGGTAAGTTTGTTGTGAAGAATAAGGTGCAATTTGATAATAATGGAAGCATTCATAATTATAACGTTAGGAACCAAACCAGACTCCACTATCCGCAACATACATTAGTTGTTGCCTGTCAGCGCCCTAATTGCTTTTCCAGGTCAGGTACTTCACACTTCTATGTGTATAATATTAGCCAGTGTAAACTGATAGTGAACGTAAAAGCTGTGATGAGACAACATTAATTTCCTGAGAGGTCATTCATTATTGACTTCCCTTAAATAATTTTATATGCATGTGCCTTTATATATTATTCACTGCCTGTTCCTTAGTCTGGCCATCGTTAATTGATACTTCTTTACGGGCACAGTGCAACACTGCAGAGCTGAACCCCTATGTTAGCAGACAAGCTACAGACAGACTTTCACCGAGGAAGGGATAGCGATATACACAGTTGCTGATGGCGGTAGCATCATGTACACAGGGTATAAAAGGGCAGTGCATTGGTGGAGCTGTCATATGTACTCAGGTGATTCTTGTGGAAAGATTCCGACTACGGCAATTAACAGGCGTCGAATGCGGGATGGTGGTTGGAGCTAGACACATAGGACTTTCCACTTTGGAAATAGTTAGGGAATTCGATAGTGCGAGATCCTTAGTGTTAAGAATGTGCCGAGAACACCAAACCACTAGCTGCTTGATGACCCGAAGCGCTCTTGAACTGTCATGCAATTCCCTATATACTGACCATGTGATGTAGCTAATTTCATCACTTGCCAGTAGTAACTTGGCAGCAGATGAAGATCCCTCACAGCTGCAGAGGACTCGGAGCCGTTGATTCACATCCTTACCTCAACCAGTCACATAAACTGGCAATGTAAACGTCGTTATTACAACGCCTCAGTATAGCCGCAGTTATATAGCTGAAATCTGGCAACAGCGTGGCTAACTGTCAAGGATCTTCTTATGGTGATTCGACTGTAGAATGGGCCACATTGTCTTGCGAGTACTTCTAAGTGTAGGCTGCGGTGTGTCTCAGCGATTTTGCTGTCTCGATATATATGCTGAGTCACACTCATTCTCTACACACAGCTCTAGTCCACCTCTGGCTGATATAGTGACAACTGTACGTCTCCAAACACTCGCGCACTTTTTAAGGGATGCTGCAGCAGTAGTACGAGGACAGTTTGTGATCTCCCCCTTCCCTCCTTCTTCCATCTATTGTACACATTAAACAATGCCCAGCCCAAGTAATAAGCAAAGTCTTTTGTGAAGATTTGAGATGAGTGAAGATTACGACAAATTTCAAGTTTTCGTAGATTCTCATGTTGAGATGGCTCAAGTTCCTCTTGTCCATGGATCTGATTCATGAAGCTGAAAATCTAACATCAAATCCTCACAGTTGGTTTGAACTAAAGAAATTGAAAGATTGCTGCTGCAGAAATTTTTGTAAGTAAGTATATTTTCCACTGATTTTCTTACATTTTAGTATATCATACAGTATTTTGATTTATTACTTTAACAAAGCCGAAATTACATTTTTCGCACCTATTACACGAAAAAACATCCGATCACATCACAGGCAAGCTTACCAATCTCTCACTCTGAGGAAATAAAAATATTCGAAAAGGTTTACAATTTTTCAAACAAATGAATTTCTACTAGTTTTCGTTACTTTATTAATTTCGATTATTATGTCATAAATGAATCCAGAAATAAACGTAGTATATAGTACAGGATGGTTCGAAATTTCAAGTGTTTCTAAAAAAATAATTTTAATTTTGCATTCAGAACTAGTACTTGACGATTATAACGTGGAAACTAAAATATTTTATAGGGTAATTCATTTTCATAAATTTTAGCTTTAAATACAGCATACTGTGTACAAAATTATACCGATGTTTTCAGAAAAGACACTGAGATAATACTGACCTGTCCAGAATTCGAAAAATAATACTGATATCGACAGCTACTGTTGAGGAAAAGTAATGCTAGAGCAGGATGTCCCGTTACAAGTTCAGTAAATAAAGGTAGTTCGTAAACTGAAATGTTTTGTTTCGAACACAACGTTACAAGCGAATCGTTCCTCTATATGAACTCCCTCAGCATCTATGCACTTGCCTCATTTCTTGACAGGCTTCAGATCACATTATGGAAGAAAAAATCTCACGCAGCATCGCGCACCGCCTCCAATACCTCTACATGCGAGATAAATTTGGATCCACGCTGGTGCTTAAATCAGCGAAAACTACTTGGAGCAATCTTAGAACTGTAACGACTGTGCTCCAGCAGCGCAAATTCAAGGTTGTGATAGCTCTGCACTTTTTCTCCACTTGTATGATGGTGGATATTACCCAAAAGCGAAATCACCTTTCGAAACCTTCTCTCCTCTTTGTTTTCCTTTTGGATTGCAGATCTCTAAGTCATCACAGCAGTTGCCAATATTTTCTGTTTGTCCTGTAGGAGTGTAATGAATCATTAGTGAACCTTTAATGTACTAGCACATTACTACCGTCAATTTTCCCGCAGAAGATTGACATTTAAACTTTCGTGTTATAGGCGAAGACGATTGTTTCCGGACTACGCTCTACAGCTGTATTCTGTGACTGGTCTCATCAACGATTGCCAAATGACTGGTAATATCTTCTCCTTCCTATTCAAAACGACTTAAATGTGGTATCGACGTTTGCAAACGTTCCTCTTTATATTTGTCCATCAGCTGACTTGCTACACAACTTTGGAGGCTAATGGGCTATTGCAAATGTAGAACCGCGGCCAGTGTCCAATGTCATCAGTTCTTGCACAACGAACATCACTAATCAATCGCTCCATTCTTGTACGTCTCCAAAGTGGATGCTACTGCCCAAACACCATTCGTCACAAGGTACATGTCCACCCTTAAAACTATCTATCTACTCGCGAAAATGTTTCGTTCACTAAGGCAGTAATCACCATACTGAAACTAAATTCAGTAAATAAACTCTGCAGCTTTATTCCATTAGAGTACACAAAGCGAATCACTATATCTTTTTTCCGTAGTGCGTTCGGACACCGGGATATAATAAAAAGTGCTGTGAAATAGCAACAAATAGAACTATTCACTGAACAACACAGCTAAGGCACAAGAACAGTAGTGAGATCAAAGCGTGTCATTGTTCAGAGAGTGCGGTCAATCTACGGAATAGAAAAAAGCCTTTATTTATTATATTTCCCTCGTACTATCGATATAGCATCGATACAACAAGTCCATCCTCTTCAGCTGTTTAATAGCGGCCTTATAAAATGACTCATCCGACAGTGTTAATCAACCGTTGGTTCCTCGCGAACAGTATTATCAATTGTTTGTACATCAAAGTGATTTATTTAGAATGTGTGTGCTGTTTGCACTATAACAGTTCGTACATCGTCCTGAAAAAGCATATGGACGAATGCAAGAAACAGCGTCGTCCACATGTTTGGAAGTATATACGAGACACCCACCTTACATCTAATCAAATCCAGGAACGATCGAAACAACGTATGAAGTGTCACTAAACATTCAGATATTCTTGTTTAATTCAGATGTTGACAACACGCTGCTGACATAAACATCATGTAATCGGAAACGTTATCCAGCTCAAGATGGGTGGACAGTCTGAAACCGGTTATGGCGTTAACATACAGTAGTTTTAAAAGCATTTGTCGCTCATTGAATTATTCACCAACAATTATTTCCTCTTCTTGATTCCAAGAACGTTTGAGGGTCTAGCATAATCCAAGGATTCATGTTCTCCTTACAGCATAGAAATTCAAAGTTACTTCCACTATATTTTCCATGCTTTTTGCCTAACATTTACACAGAATTCATTATATCATCTTGAATTTGAATGATTTCATGTTTTCAGCTCAATAATTCATATTACAATTTCTTTACAAGCCTTACACAAGCATTTTGACATGGAGTTCCACCTTGTAACTACTTATACTACATAATCCTGGAAAATTTGGTACAAAACAAAGGAAATAGATTCAGGTTGACTTTGTCTAATACTAAATGTTATAATTTACAGACCATTAATGTAATAATACGTATTATTTGAGGAAAATGATCAATTTCTGTTTTTCAACAAACACTTTTGTTTGAGCTTTCATCTATTATACCTTGACTAACCTCATTATTGTAATGTATTACCTGTTATTTTAAACTCTGCAATATAATAGTTTTTATTCCTTCAACCGTTGTATTAAATATTTGACGTTACTAAAGAATTTGCCTGCCACTGCTGATTATCATACAATGAAAAGAGTAAGATATTCACTGTCATTTACCTATAGAATATTATTTCCTAAAAAATGCGTGTATCTAGCTTTTCAATCAGAGTAAGATAAATTAACTAAACAAGTTCTGAACTGCAGTGCAAAACTTAAGTCTTGTGTACAACTCATATTTACACTATAACCACTCTTCTATATATATCATCAAAACACTGAAACACTTTAGTGGCTTATGTAGTACCCTGTTTTTCGACAACCTTTTGTGTATTAACCAATACACTTAAGTAGTATTACACCTTCCATTGACATTAAATGAGTGATTTTACTTTCGTTTCTATTATCATTAATTCCACCATTACATGCCTGTAGCTACTAGTACAAAATATCTGTTCAGAAAATGTGTTATGTAGGTGTGTTATACAGGTGTGACTTAATTTAAAAAAACAGTGAGAAACGTTTAACACGAAAACGCTTAACACGAAATGATACTATGTTTTCGTCGAAATACCACATTTTTTTGTCGTATAACACGAATCAAAAATCTCTCAACGCAAGAAGATTTCGCTCCTTCGATGAACAAATACACCCAAAGTCAGCCACATTTAAGGATTTCTTTCTTCCATAAAACTAAACAATGATTTGAACTGACGATATGTTAACGCTTGTCTTTCGGTGCTGCCGTCGTCAAAACACTTCATTCAGTTTTTTAATAGGGTGCTGCATATTTTTTGAAATCGGGGAATTCTTTTAGGTTTTGTTTACTAATAGAAGTACTATACTTTTATTTTTCACCCCATGTAAGAGATCGTTTGGAGTACAAAATATCGCACCAATATAGATGACGAGGATGAATTTGACAATGAACTCAACATTGAAGTTCTTGTCACCAGTTCATCAGAAATGCGCAACAACATGAACAGTATTCGTGGTTACTTAGATACGCATTCGAATGGCGAAATGAATAAAATTATGGACGATATCGATGAATTTATCAAACATTTGGAGCCGAAAAAGACATTGCAAAAACCAATAACACTTATTTTCTTGACAAAAATAGTATACTCTCTATAGGCTTTCATTGTAAGTACAAGCATACTACAGCAAATTTTGGTTGGAAGGCGAATCACTATACTATAATAAATGGAGACAGTACCTGAGAATGGTGTGATAATGGGATGTAAACTTTAATTTATGTACTGAGCAAGCAGAAAAGGAAATCAAGGAGATATTTAGAAAGGGAATTAAAACTCTGGAAGACAAAATTGAAAATCTGGAGGTTTATCGACGAAAGTGAAATTCACTAAGAGAAGTCAAAGGACTTGGAAGAGCAACTGAATGGGATGGACAGTATCTTAAAAGAGTCAGTTGGAATAAAAGTCTTCCGAGCATAGTACCATGCGATAAAGTAGAAAACTATAGTGGAGAAACCAACAGTGGCCTTCTTCTGGGTCTGATGTGCACCAGTAAAGGTAGCAGAGGACTATTGTAACCATGACTGAAATGTTGATTTCTCCAGTATAGTTCTTTACATTATGACACAGTATCAATACTCCCAACAATTTTATGTCGAAGTGTTGTAAGATGAGTATAAACAAAAATAAAGAAGTGTAATGGACTGTAATCAATTAAATCAGGCAATGCTGAAGAAATTAGTATTGGAAATGAGACGTTAGAAATAGCACAAGAGTTTTACTATTTGCATAATAACTGATGATGTAAAATTAGGTAGGACATAAATTGCGGGCTGCCAATAAAAAGAAATGTATTTTTCGAAATTAGAAATTTGTTAATTTTAACATAAATGTCTTGAGTGTAGATTTCTACGAAAGTGAAACGCGGACGATAAGCAGCGCAGAGAAAAACAAAATTTTCAAGATTACTTGGATAGATCAGGAACTAGTGAGGAGGGAGTGAATCATAATGGGGAAATTTGACTAGCAGAGGCGGTGAACTCGGTTACTGAGGGAAATAAGAGGAGGTTAAAAATGCGGAAGTAGACTAGGGCTTGAGTATAGTAATCAGACTCAAATGTATGTAAGAGGCAGTTTTCACACAGAGAAAAACAGGGTTGTTAGGGCTAGAATAGCGTGGAGAGCTCCCTGAAACCAGTGATCGCACGGAGGACACCAAAAACAAACAACAACAAAATTCAGGAGTTAGAAAATACACTATGCCCCCTAATTTTTATCGAATGCTTCGTTCAACAAGAACTTATTTTAACACAAAAAGTGTTATGTTCCGCATAGTTTCATATTAAATGATTTTCCCATAAAATGCCATGCATTTACCTAAGGTGTCTAACAGACCCGTTTATTTTTCAGCATAGCATAATTTTTATAGTTCTGTCCTAATTTTTTTCAAGTGTAACTCCGGATACCAATTTGTCTCTGATTTGCAATTATGTACCGATAATTGTAGAAGCTGAAGAAATGATTAAAATCTGTGTCACTAACAGTTCTTGAACCTGGGTCTTCTGCTTACTAGGCAAATGTGTTAGCAACTATGCCACCACAGCAGTATAGATAACACAGCTGCAGAAACTACCCTAATCCATGATGAATCGATGTATTCTGAATTAGATATTTCTTTTACCTATATCAGCGTATTTTATTATTAATTTTATACAAGTTGGCGAAATTATTTGGTGACGTGATTTTACTATTGCCAAAGAGTATCCACTTACATTATTGTTCTACCATCATATATCGTCTGTATGCAAAATGATCCCAGACTGCGTTTGTAGTAGGTAGTGTACACTATGCTGAATAAGTTAATTTTCCCGGGTTCCCGGGTTCGATTCCCGGCGGGGTCAGGGATTTTCTCTGCCTCGTGATGACTGGGTGTTATGTGATGTCCTTAGGTTAGTTAGGTTTAAGTAGTTCTAAGTTCTAGGGGACTGATGACCATAGATGTTAAGTCGCATGGTGCCCAGAGCCATTTTTTTTTGAATAAGTTAATTTTAGTTTCTCTTCTTCATCAGTAATCATATTTCCTGGTAATAATGAGTTCAAAGAAGCGCAAATGGTCCTTCAGTGACCACCTGAAAAAAATTACCGTTCGTGATGTAAGTTCTTTGCGCTTGAAAGGAAAAGTGAGATGCAACAATAAATTTTATACAGAAATCAAGAAGATTACCCGGTCAATCATAGGTGTGAAAAGTGCCACGAAACCAATATTTGTACTAATAACCGAAAAAAGAACAAATAACGAAACTTCAGAGAAGTTCGAAGATGTCAATTTGTCTATAAGTCACAGTGAACTGGGAGATATAAAACGTGACCTAAAATGTGCCATACACAAAAAGCGGTCTCTGCAAAAGCGTCTAGCGCAACTTCATTTCTTACATCTGAGAAACTCAGTCGTCAGGAGGGTGGTTAGTTACAATGGAAGGAGTCTTAGGTTATCATAAAAGCCAGCGAATCAAAGCTTCACATTTATGGATTGTATTTTCCCAAATGAATAACTTTATGTGCCAGTGACGAAACACAGCATGCTGTAGAAAATATGAAAGCAATGCTTCTAATTAAAGTGAATCGTGAAGAAACTAGTACTCTTCTTTTTTTGTATACTGTTGCAGAATACAGACATGATGAAGAAACTTCGCAGCACTGATAAATACAGTTGGTCTCCTAGCACTCTTTCCCCTTAGGTTCTAATAAAATAGGGGTGAGTGTTATATGTGGAGAAAAGCCTACTTCCGAACACTTGCTGTTTCCTATTCGGTGTTTCAGTCTAGTGACCGATTTTACAGTCATGTGAAGAAACGCACTCTAGAATCCACCATAATCAGTTGCTGGCATTTTCTAATGTTTTTGTTGTTGTGTTTTATTCAGCGTTTGTAAATAGTATGAGTTCTACATATTTAAGTGCTGTACAATATATTATAGCTATTTAGAAAACATTGTTAATGCTTCAATTACAGAGTTTAAAGATATGTAAATTCTATTTGTTTTTAAAACCACTTACATAATCTATGGAATGGTAAGCCATGCCACACCTGTTGTGCATCATCTCGTGCCTTGAAATGGAAGAGGACGCGATATTCGGAAATGAACTGAGGTTCTTTGACGTCTTAAAAATGCTCTCTGTCTTGAAAATGGAAATTTCCAATAGCTGCTATTTGGAAATGTATTATCTTGGTGCAAAGGTTCACAGCGCTTTTCCTTAAGTTTAATAAACACAACAGATACACATAACAGATACCTCAGTCATCAATAATATATTGTCCTTCACTATTTACAACGGCATACCAACGCTGGGGCAACTTTTCGTTTCAGTGACTGTAGGAATCACACGGATTTCAAACTTATGTACTAACCTAATATTTAACGTTTAACTAGTATTCATACTACTTCTTAATTTGATTTCACATACTGATTACTAGTGTGTAGTAGAGAAATAATGCAACAGATAGACTAGTAAGCACAGTACTGACAAGATTTTTTCAACTGCAACACTTTCAAAATTTAATAGAATACTTGTTCCTAAGTACATGGCCATGTTGTACCTTGGCCCCCTTTTCCGGGCTGATTTTTGTTATTTCATAAAAAGAATTCAGCGTACATTAAGTGAATGCTATCATTTGAACATGGAATAAGAGAGGATATTAACTTTTGTCACAGGGATGGCCAGAGGGGAAGTTTGAAAAGTGTTCCAAGGTACAATACTGCTGTTGAAACACAACACACACACACACACGCACACACACACATACAGAGAAAGACACACGCACACACCTCAGAGCCTAATGTCACAGTAAAATTCCCATTTACAACAAGATGATGGGTCAAGTGAACACCGCAGAAACAGTGAAACAGTGTGTCTTAGGAAGCTTCACTCAGACGCCCTGTAGAAACACGACACGCGAGATCTACAAAAAGTAGGCACATACATTTACATACGTAATCTGCTTCCCCTCCCCAATCAACATTTCACAAAGCCTAATCACAATCAGCGTATACTTCAACAATGCTAGTCAAAGCGTAAAATAGAGAATTTTTGTTTACAAAACAACGTAATATGACGACAGTAGCAGAAAGAACGATAATATCGTATTAGACCTAAAAAAAAAAACAGAAAAAATGAGAAATTTCAAAACAAAACAATGACAAAAATTTGAAAATATGTGGCTAGGTCTTAAGGACAATACACACACATATGTCCGAGGGAAGACTCGAACCTCCGACGGGAGGGGGGGCGGGGGGGGGGGGTGGAGGATCCGCACGAACCGTGAAAAGGCACCTCAGACCGCTTGGCTACCCCGCGCGGCTAAAACAATGATAAACGCTTATTGATTCCAGATGGCATACTGGAAGGCAATAATTGTACGTGCGCTGCAAATGATAGATTTGTAAATACCAGTATGTAATAAGACATATATTTATTCTTCGTCTTAATATTTCTGCCGTTACTTATTGTAATGTAAATACTATAATCTGAGAAAGTTAGTACATACCATATTGCATAAATTCTTTGTGTATTGTTCAACGGATAATAAATAATGCCCACTGGATATGGAATAACTTCCCTGAAACGTCTATGGGTGGTAAAACAAGAAAAATTTTTGCGCAAAGCCGAAACAAATTTCCGTATTATATACTGAACAACCAATTTAGAACTAAAATTTTGATATTCTAAGTAAATTGTTTCTACTTAAGCGTGAATCAACTGTAGAGCAGATTACTTCCTCTAATTTTTAGAGAAAGGTGGGAGTGTGGAGGTTGTAATACAACTGTTTAGTTTTATCCTGCCAGCTTTCTTATAATGAGGTGTAGCAGTGTCGTATTATAATCTGTCAGGAAAAATTCCCTGTGCAGTTGATGCATTACAAATATTACCATGGATGTGATGAAATAAATTACAGTAACCCTACGCTCAGCACCATGTGAGCTTCTGTTTTTGAGAACTTTTGTGATTCTGTTAATTGAAGTGAAGGATTTTAGTGCACATTCACAAGTTGCTACAATGTAGCATTTTCAGATTCAATGGAGACATTGGATCTTGTGCAAAGACTTAATCATTAGGAGAAAAGTTACTGTCTCCAGGTAATTAATGTACTTTTTGTAACAAATTAAAATCATATATTGTATTTATTACAGTTATTTTGATTTCTCTTTTGCAGTATCAATAATCGTAACGTGTTTCGAATTTCGGTCTAGAAAATGCGTTCACTTTAACTTACTTCAGTAGAACAAAGTTGTTACTCCGCTGGAAACGTGACATACCATGCCAGCTCATATTGAAGTAGGACTGGACAAACGATACTCGCGTTTGAATGACTTCCCCATTTCCCAATACATCGCAGCATCCGATGCAGGGTCGAGCTTCTTTGAACAATTATGTGATATTTGACTGACACGATGTGAGGGCAAGCGATTCGCAAAAAATTACAAACAACCCACAAAACCGATCTATTGTTCTGCTTAAAATCTGACAATGTTGTGAAACACTGAAGGATATATCGTAAAAAAATATCACTGCACAAACTTGTATTGTGTCTGAACAGATTTACAATATGAGTTTTCAGACAGCACCTGTGTGTATGATATATAAACATTTATGCCGATATTTAAGTAAAGGTAACAGACGAAGACAAAATCCTTGTTCTACAACAATATTACTTGACTAAATGTAGGAATATGTTTTGTTTATGAGAGAAGTAACGATTTCCCAAGTAAGTTGCAAATCAATTAATTTTCTCTTCAGATATTAGAATAACAGATAAAATCGTTGCCAGGTAATCGGTTTGAAAGCAAGACAGCAAAAGTAAATTGAAGCAATCAAGACAGTTAATCAAGAATTAAAAGCTGAACAAACGCAATACGTTGTAATAAAGTGACTGTAATTTTTATAGCAATAACGAATAACGGCAGCAAGTCCCATCTAGGAGATAGTAATATCAGACATCACTAAATCGCGGGATGAGTGAACGCTCGAGAATTGGACGGAATCGTCATTGCCTTCTTTTACTTATTTATTATCAATAAGGATAGAAGCTGAAGTAATTTGTGCCAAGGCGTGGACTTGAACCTGGGTCTTCTGCTCGCTAGGCAGAGATGCTGAACACTATACCACCATAACTCTGTGTAGTGGTTAGCACATCTGCTAGCAAGCACGAGACCTGGGTTCAAGTCCCGACCATGGCACAAATTTGGTTCATTTCCTACTGATATCAAAGGTAACGTTGAGAGTCATGTGTGTTCAGATAAATGTAATTCCATTTATTTAATACTTGCTGTTGTTCCATATTACCTGCACTCTATAAGATATTTCAAACCTTGTTCTACAGTTATTTTTATTATTAATATGTCCACCCCCTTAGCTGAGTTGTCAGCACATCTCACTGCACTACAGCAGACCCGGGTTCGACTTTCAGCCAAGTCGAATATTTTCTCTGCTTAGGGATTGGGTGTTGTGTTGTCCTGATCATCATTTCATCATCATCGAAAGGCAAGTCGCCCAGTGTGGCGTCAACTGGAAAGTTTTGCAACTAGGCGTTCGAATTTTCCCTTGTGGGGACTCCAGGCCGCCAAAGTCACACCATTTCATTTTTAAAATCCATAGCGCATCAGAGACGCTAAGTCAGATCATTGTAATAGGACTAAAGAGTGCAGGCCGATGGAAAGATCGAACAAAACCCGACATTCCCCGAACTTTGACATAAATACACTACCGGCCATTAAAATTGCTACACCATGAAGATGACGTGCTACAGACGCGAAATTTAACCGACAGCAACAAGATGCTGTGATATGCAAATGATTAGCTTTTCAGAGCATTCACACAAGGTTGGCACTGGTGGAGACACCTTCAACGTGCTGACATGAGGAAAGTTTCCAACCGATTTCTCATACACAAACAGCAGTTGACCGGCGTTGCCTGGTGAAATGTTGTTGTGATGCCTCGTGTAAGGAGGAGAAAAGCGTACCATCACGTTTCCGACTTTGATAAAGGTCGGATTGTAGCCGATCGCATTTGCGGTTTATCGTATCGCGACATTGCTGCTAGCGTTGGTCGAGATTCAATGAGTGTTAGCAGAATATGGAATCGGTGGGTTCAGGAAGGTAATACGGAACGCCGTGCTGGATCCCAACGGCCTCGTATCACTAGCAGTCGAGATGACAGGCATATTATCCGCATGGCTGTAACGGATCCTGCAGCCACGTCTCGACCCTTGAGTCAACAGATGGGGACGTTTGCGAAACAACAATCATCTGCACGAACAGTTCGACGACGTTTGCAGCAGCATGGACTATCAGCTCGGAGACCATGGCTGCGGCTACCCTTGACGCTGCATCACAGATAGGAGCGCCTGCGATGGTGTACTCAACGACGAACCTGTGTGCACGAATGGCAAACCGTCATTTATCCGTAAGAACCCAGTTTCTGTTTATAGTATCATGATGGTCGCATCCATGTTTGGCGACATCGCGGCTGACGCACATTGGAAGCGTGTATTCGTCATCGTCATACTGGCGTATCACTCGGCGTGATGGTATGGGGTGCCATTGGTTACACGCCTCGGTCACCTGTTGCTCGCATTGACGGCACTTTGAACAGTGGACGTTACATTTCAGATATGTTGCGACCCGTGGCGCTACCCTTCATTCGATCCCTGCGAAACCTTACATTTCAGCAGGATAATGCACGACTGCATGTTGCAGGTCCTGTACGGGCATTTCTGGATACAGAAAATGTTCGACTGCTGCTCTGGTCAACACATTCTGCAGATATCTCACCAATTGAAAACGTCTGGTCAATGGTGGCCGAGCAACTGTCTCGTCAGAATTCGCCAGTCACTACTCTTGATGAACTGTGGTATCGTGTTGAAGCTGTATGGGCAGCTGTACCTGTACACGCCATCCAAGCTCTGTTTGACTCAATGCCCAGGCGTATCAAGGCCGTTACTGTGGCCAGAGGTGGTTGTTCTGGGTACTGATTTCTCAGGATCTATGCACCCAAATTGCGTGAAAAGGTAACCACATCTCAGTCCTAGTATAATATATTTGTCCAATGAATACCCGTTTATCAACTGCATTTCTTGTTAGTGTAGCAATTTTAATGGCCAATAGCGCATTTTTCACTGTTCGAGTCGAGTTGAAATACAGCCCTATTTTGTCGACGCTCGCGTGAAGTGTGACACAACGCTAACGGCTGACGTAACCCATCAAAGTAGTCCGCGCATCTTGGCGGCTCAACCGTTCCACCCGTTCTCGCGACTGCACAGTGGTGACGGAGCGCACGACACCGAGACAGGTGCTCGACGCAAGGAGCGCCGTTGCGTCCAGGTATTGATCTGCAGAGCGGGGCGCAGCCAGCGTCCGCCGCGACTGTAAATCCTCGCGTCCCATCCCACCGCGCCGCTCTGCATCGCCCCACGTGGGTCGCCAACACGAGCCCTCCCCTCCCCACCACTCCTCCTCTACACACCAACCAACCACCCTGCCGCCCCCCTCCCTACCCACCTCTGGCACCCACCACAGAGTTAAATGCGCCCCCGAGACTGCCTCGGGCAGGTGCTGCGGAACGCCTAATCAGCATGCCCGCCTGTCCCTAAGTGGGCTCTAAGTGCGTTTTCGCGTGAGTTCCGCCAGGCGCTGGCCAGAGCGCCGCTCATCTCCTCTTTCCTCGACTTCTTTTTCCCCTTCGCCGTCCTTTTTTTTTTGTGTGTGTGTGTGCGGCGTTCGTGGGCGTCGCCTCCGCTTCTCGGGAAGAACACGGTGCACCAATTACCTCTGTGAGTCATCTTGCTGCTGTGTGCGCCAGCTGTGACCGGAGCGGCCGGCGCTGGTGCAGTTGGGACAGACCTCGTTTCGTTACTTCAGCGCAGCCGTCCACTTACCTCTGCTGTAAAATCCAGTCCTCTTGTCTAACTATATTACATCCTAGAGGAAAAGGACACCCTTCGCGTGGTATTTTCTTCCGTTTGTGTCTGTAGCTGACAAAAAATCTACAATGAATCTTTTTATTTACAGAGCTTCTAACTTATTCAAAGCCCATTCTTATAAATTATGTTTGGTGTTGTGTGTCGGATAAAGGTGCAAATAACTGTAGTGATCGTCCATTACGCAAAGAAGCTACGTGTAATAATTTATTATTGGTTTTTCTGCGTTACTCTTACTGGCAAATAAAGACGTTTCTTTCTACAGGCTCATTTCGTCTTTATTTATGAGGCATCTTCAGTTGTCATTCTGGAAATATGGATACATAATATACACTCCTGGAAATTGAAATAAGAACACCGTGAATTCATTGTCCCAGGAAGGGGAAACTTTATTGACACATTCCTGGGGTCAGATACATCACATGATCACACTGACAGAACCACAGGCACATAGACACAGGCAACAGAGCATGCACAATGTCGCCACTAGTACAGTGTATATCCACCTTTCGCAGCAATGCAGGCTGCTATTCTCCCATGGAGACGATCGTAGAGATGCTGGATGTAGTCCTGTGGAACGGCTTGCCATGCCATTTCCACCTGGCGCCTCAGTTGGACCAGCGTTCGTGCTGGACGTGCAGACCGCGTGAGACGACGCTTCATCCAGTCCCAAACATGCTCAATGGGGGACAGATCCGGAGATCTTGCTGGCCAGGATAGTTGACTTACACCTTCTAGAGCACGTTGGGTGGCACGGGATACATGCGGACGTGCATTGTCCTGTTGGAACTGCAAGTTCCCTTGCCGGTCTAGGAATGGTAGAACGATGGGTTCAATGACGGTTTGGATGTACCGTGCACTATTCAGTGTCCCCTCGACGATCACCAGTGGTGTACGGCCAGTGTAGGAGATCGCTCCCCACACCATGATGCCGGGTGTTGGCCCTGTGTGCCTCGGTCGTATGCAGTCCTGATTGTGGCGCTCAGCTGCACGGCGCCAAACACGCATACGACCATCATTGGCACCAAGGCAGAAGCGACTCTCATCGCTGAAGACGACACGTCTCCATTCGTCCCTCATTCACGCCTGTCGCGACACCACTGGAGGCGGGCTGCACGATGTTGGGGCGTGAGCGGAAGACGGCCTAACGGTGTGCGGGACTGTAGCCCAGCTTCATGGAGACGGTTGCGAATGGTCCTCGCCGATACCCCAGGAGCAACAGTGTCCCTAATTTGCTGGGAAGTGGCGGTGCGGTCCCCTACGGCACTGCGTAGGATCCTACGGTCTTGGCGTGCATCCGTGCGTCGCTGCGGTCCGGTCCCAGGTCGACGGGCACGTGCACCTTCCGCCGACCACTGGCGACAACATCGATGTCCTGTGGAGACCTCACGCCCCACGTGTTGAGCAATTCGGCGGTACGTCCACCCGGCCTCCCGCATGCCCACTATACGCCCTCGCTCAAAGTCCGTCAACTGCACATACGGTTCACGTCCACGCTGTCGCGGCATGCTACCAGTGTTAAAGACTGCGATGGAGCTCCGTATGCCACGGCAAACTGGCTGACACTGACGGCGGCGGTGCACAAATGCTGCGCAGCTAGCGCCATTCGACGGCCAACACCGCGGTTCCTGGTGTGTCCGCTGTGCCGTGCGTGTGATCATTGCTTGTACAGCCCTCTCGCAGTGTCCGGAGCAAGTATGGTGGGTCTGACACACCGGTGTCAATGTGTTCTTTTTTCCATTTCCAGGAGTGTATATCTACATTTAGGTATTTATAGATTAAAAAGAGTATTTCATTATAATACTGACGTACAATTTACTAATGGTGTTTTGCCTCTTCTTCTTTCGACTTTTTTGAACACACTTTTTCTTACACTGAAATGGTGTTACTTCCATTTCACCACATTTTTCTCAAAACTTCAGAAGAGAAATAATCCTTTAGCTTGTGGCGTTTCAAAATTCTAATCAGGAAACATCGCGTTTCTTTACCGCTTGAGCGACGCCAGGTAAGAAATGTTAACATATATATTTATTTATTTGTAGTATGTTAAGTGGAGACTTGTTATTTAAAAAGATTTTGTTTCTTTTCTTTCATGTCGAGCGTGGCAGCAAGATGATCCAGTGGGGACTCCAGACGCGGCGGACGACGAGAGCTAACCACTATGGCATCGTAGTCGACGGCCGGCGGCTGGAAGAACCGTTGAAACATCGTGCTGATCATTATTAAAACATGTTTATGTTTTTTTTATAAAAATGGAAAGGAGTTCAATGTTGAATGTGGAATGATAAAGTTTGTAATTGGATGTCAATTGGTTATCAACTGTTAAATAAACTTCGAGTTGGAAGTTAAAACAGTCAGTTGACTCTGTTATTACGACATACATCGTAAATATTACTTATGTGTGAAATGTGCAAATTTTATTATAATTCAGACTTCTTGAAGAGATTCTGGCAGAATTTTATCAGGACTGTGGACGATCTTAAATAATTAACTAGTTCAATGTTTTATTAATGAGGAGTCCACATGTATTGACATTTTGAAAATAATCGATACTGTGAAGCGTATCAAAATTCTGTTTTAAAACTGTATCGTCGATTGTGGTCAAGAAGACCGGTTTTAAAGTGGAATATTTCGTTAAATGAGAACAAGATTGATTCTTTAGTGACATTAATTAATTATTTAAAGGAAAATTAGGAGAGCTTAGATTTATTCTGTCGAAGATATCAAGCAGTGTCAGACCGCACAACGAACAGATAGAAACTCTGTGACTTTGTTGAACTGAAAAAAAAAATTTTTACGATAAAACTTTTCTCCAACAGGAACTGGTAAATTTTGCTGCGTCTGTCCTTATCTTCTAGGTTGAATCTGCTACATCTTAATGTTTTCTTTATGGATTTTTCAAGTAACTGGGAAAAGAACTTATAATTTGATCTGCGGCGGACCGTCAATATTGGGTACGCGGTTAGGCTGCTGTGAAGCCTGTTGGTTTGCAGATTGCCTTTCTTTCCCCTGCTGCAAACATCGTTGCTGAGTTGCTGCGACAGGATCGGCGGTTCACCGCAAGCTTCACGTGTTCCGCAGTTCTGTACTCAGCATAGTAATTATATTTATACATTTGTTTTCTGTAAATGTTGTGTTTCCAACCTATGTATGGCTTTCATCCTGGTATTTATCCGCAGTTCTAATTTATGCAAAGCCCATTCTTTTGAATTATGTTTGGTGTTGTGTGTCGGATGAAGGTACAAATAGCTGTAGTGTTCGTCCATTACGCAAAGAAGCTACGCATAATTGTTATTGGTTTTTCTGTGTTACTCTTACTGGCAAATAAAGACGTTTCTTTCTACAGGTTCATTTCTTCGTTATTTATGAGGCATCTTCACTTGTCATTCTGGAAATATGGATACATAATATATATCTACATTTAGGTATTTATAGATTAAAAAGAGTATTTCATTATAATACTGACGTACAATTTACTAACGGTGTATTGCCTCTTCTTCACATATTCTGCAATCCACTCCATTTTCCTATATTTTGGAGGTTGCAGTCGAGAGAAAACCCATGTTCACATATTCGCTCTTTGTAATCTTTCGCCTTTTTTTAACAAACTTTGTCTTACACTGAGATGGTGTTACTTCTATTTCACCACATTTTTTTAAAGCTTCAGAAGAGAAATAATCCTTTAGTTTCACGTGTTCCGCAGTTCTGTACTCAGCAATGTATTTATATTTATACATTTGTTTTCTGTAGTTGCTGTGTTTCCAAAATATGTATGGTTTTTATCCTGGTATTTATCTACAGTTCTAACTTATTCAAAGCCCATTCTTATAAATTATGTTTGGTGTTGTGTGTCGGATGAAGATACAAATAACTGTAGTGATCATCCAATATGTATGTGTGTTTCTGTGGGATGAGCGGAGGGGGCAGGGCGGAGGGGGGAGGGCGGGCGGAGAGCAAAAATTGGAGATTAAACTGCGAGTGTATGGGTGTCATCAAACAGAAGATATCTTAGATTTTCGGCAAATATGTGTCTTCAGGGACAAGGGGGGAGGGGGGCGGAAGAGGGCGGCGGATGGCAGAACATATTTCGAATTTGAGGACGGCGGGGACGGGGGAAGGCAGTGATTATACGGAAAGGAATTGACAGGAGAGGATAGCTATGAGTTGGACTGAATGGTGAAGGGAGGAGGGTAGTGTGTGTGTGTGTGAGACACGTACTGATGTGCATACATCCGTTTGCAATAATATACTATCTGGTATATGGTTTTATCGATGTGGTAGTTTTTTTCTAGGGTGAGTAGGCAATATTTCTTGTTTACTGTTTATGACCCCCCATGAACCATGGACCTTCCCGTTGGTGGGGAGTCTTGCGTGCCTCGACGATACAGATATCCGTACCGTAGGTGCAACCACAACGGAGGGGTGTCTGTTGAGAGTCCAGACAAACGTGTGGTTCCTGAAGAGGGGCAGCAACCTTTTCAGTAATTGCAAGGGCAACAGTCTGGATGATTGACTGATCTGGCCTTGTAACACTAACTAAAATGGGCTTGCTGTTCTGGTACTGCGAACGGCTGAAAGTAAGGGGAAACTACAGCCGTAATTTTTCCCGAGGGCATGCAGCTTTACTGAATGATTAAATGATGATGGCGTCCTCTTGGGTAAAATATTCCGGAGGTAAAATAGTCCCCCATTCGGATCTCCGGGCAGTGACTACTCAAGAGGACGTTGTTATCAGGAGAAAGAAAACTGGCGTTCTACGGATCGGAGCGTGGAATGTCAGATCCCTTAATCGGGCAGGTAGGTTATAAATTTTAAAAAGGGAAAAGGATAGGTTAAAGTTAGATATAGTGGGAATTAGTGAAGTTCGGTGGCAGGAGGAACAAGACTTCTGGTCAGCTGAATACAGGGTTATAAATACAAAATCAAATAGGGGTAATGCAGGAGTAGGTTTAATAATGAATAAAAAAATAGGATTGCGGGTAAGCTACTAAAAACAGAATAGTGAACGCATTATTGTGGCCAAGATAGACACGAAGCCCACGCCTACTACAGTAGTACAAGTTTATATGCCAACTAGCTCTGCAGATGATGAAGAAATTGATGAAATGTATGATGAGATAAATTATTCAGGTAGTGAAGGGAGACGAAAACTTAATAGTCATGGCTGACTGGAATTCCACAGTAGGAAAAGGAAGAGAAGGGAACGTAGTAGGTGAATATGGATTGGAGCTAAGAAATGAAAGAGGAAGCCGCCTGGTAGAATTTTGCACAGAGCAAAACTAGCTAGCTAACACTTGGTTCAAGAATCATGAAAGAAGGTTGTATACGTGGAAGAATCCTGGAGATACTAAAAGGTTTCAGATAGATTATATAATAGTAAGACAGAGATTTAGGAACCAGATATTAAATTGTAAGACATTTCCAGGGCCAGATGTGGACTCTGACCACAATCTATTGGTTATGAACTGTAGATTAAAACTGAAGTAACTGCAAAAAGGTGGGAATTTAAGGAGATGGGACCTGGATAAACTGACTAAACCAGAGGTTGTACAGAGTTTCAGGGAGAGCATAAGGGAACAACTGACAGGAATGGGGGAAAGAAATACAGTAGAAAAGAATGGGTAGCTTTGAAGGATGAAATAGTGAAGGCAGCAGAGGATCTAGTAGGTAAAAAGACAAGGTCTAGTAGAAGCCATTGGGTAACAGAAGAAATATTGAATTTAATTGATGAAAATGCAGTAACTAAAGCAGGCAAAAAGGAATACAAACGTCTCAAAAATGAGATCGACAGGAACTGCAAAATGGCTAAGCAGGGATGGCAAGAGGACAAATGTAAGGATGTAGAGGCTTATCTCACTAGGGGTAAGATAGATACTGCCTAAAGGAAAATTAAAGAGACCTTTGGAGAAAGGAGAACCACTTGCATGAATATTAAGAGCTTTGATGGAAACCCAGTTCTAAGCAAAGAAGGGAAAGCAGAAAGGTGGAAGGAGTATATAGAGGGCCTATACAAGGGCGATGTACTTGAGGACAATATTATGGAAATGGAAGAGGATGTAGATGAAGATGAAATGGGAGATACGATACTGCGTGAAGAGTTTGACAGAGCACTGAAAGACCAGAGTCGAAACAAGGCCCCCGGAGTAGACAACATTCCGTTAGAACTACTGACAACCTTGGCAGAGCCAGTCCTGACAAAACTCTACCATCTGGTGAGCAAGATGCATGAGACAGGCGAAATACCCTCAGACTTCAAGAAGAATATAATAATCCCAATCCCAAAGAAAACAGGTGTCGACAGATGTGAAAACTACCGAACTATCAGTTTAATAAGTCACAGCTGTTAAATACTAACGCGAATTCTTTACAGACGAATGGAAAAACTGATAGAAGCCGACCTCGGGGATGATCAGTTTGGATTCCGTCGAAATGTTGGAACACGTGAGGCAATACTGACCCTACGACTTATCTTAGAAGAAAGATTAAGGAAAGGCAAACCTACGTTTCTAGCACTTGTAGACTTAGAGAAAGCTTTTGACAATGTTGATTGGAATACTCTCTTTCAAATTCTGAAGGTGGCAGGGGTAACATACATAGAGCGAAAGGCTATTTACAATTTGTACAGAAAGCAGATGGCAGTCATACGGGTCGAGGGGTATGAAAGGGAAGCAGTGGTTGGGAAGGGAGTGAGACAGGGTTGTAGCCTATCCGCGATGTTATTCAATCTGTATATTGAGGAAGCAGTAAAGGAAACAAAATAAAAGTTCGGAGTAGGTATTAAAATCCATGGAGAAGAAATAAAAACTTTGAGGTTCGCCGATGACATTGTAGTTCTGTCAGAGACAGCAAAGGACTTGGAAGAGCAGTTGAACGGAATGGACAGTGTCTTGAAAGGAGGGTATAAGTTGAACATCAACAAAAGCAAAACGAGGATAATGGAATGTAGTCGAATTAAGTCGGGTGATGCTGAGGGAATTAGATTAGGAAATGATACACTTAAAGTAGTAAAGGAGTTTCGCTATTTGGGGAGCAAAATAACGGATGATGGTCGAAGTAGAGAGGATATAAAATGTAGACTGGCAATGGCAAGGAAACCTTTCCTGAAGAAGAAAAATTTGTTAACATCGAGTATAGACCTAAATGTAAGGAAGTCATTTCTGAAAGTATTTGTATGGAGTGTAGCCATGTATGGAGGTGAAACGTGGACGATAAATAGCTTAGGCTAGAAGAAAATAGAAGCTTTCGAAATGTGGCGCTACAGAAGAATGCTGAAGATTAGATGGGTTGATCACATAAGTAATGAGGAGGTATTGAATAGAATTGGGGAGAAGAGGAGCTTGTGGCACAACTTGACTAGAAGAAGGGATCCGTTGGTAGGACATGTTCTGAGACATCGAGGGATCACCAATTTAGTACTGGAGGTCAGCGTGGAGGGTAAAAATCGTAGAGGGAGACGAAGAGATGAATACACTAAGCAGATTCAGAAGGATGTAGGCTGCAGTAGGTACTGGGAGATGAAGAAGCTTGCACAGGATAGAGTAGCGTGGAGAGCTGCATCAAACCAGTTTCAGGACTGAAGACCACAACAACAACAACTGTTTATGATTTCCATGTCTGTATCTCTGGTGGTAATTTTATGTCACTGTTGGTGGAAGTCTACATCCCTGCTCTTTCACGGTCTGAATCTGGTGTCAGTTATTCTGCTACTTTGAGCTATACGTCTTCCACACACGTATTATATTTTATTTCGTATATTCCTCATGTCTGTTAGAGATTGATTATGGCAGCTGCTGCGGAAGATTTTCATGCGAACAAACAAAATGGGCTACAGATAGTTCTCCATGCGAGGACCACGATTCTTTTAAATCTCTTCAACCTTTGTAAAATTACCCTGGGGCTCTATTTGCTGTCATACAGTACGCTAATTCTACTAAATTAGAGCCTTTTATTGCTGAATGATGAGTTAGTGAAAATGAGTGGAATTTGTGGTACGAATACTGGCGTACCTTTTATTTGTCCAGTTAATACTGCCACTTCTGTGATGTTGCCTACAAGCTTTTATCCGAGGGAATACCGTGAACATTCAGCAAATTTAGGAATTCCGTTTGGAACTTAATCCTTCCTCCTTGGTACGCTGTCAGTAGAACAAAATATTTTTTGTTTCCCTTGCATCATATCTTGTACTCGGTGGTAATAGTCTCAGATTAGACAGTACTATGAACAAATAGAATAAAGAACTAGGAGAAGTACGACACAAGGCTGTGCTCTTTCTGACACCCTGAATGTTTCATCCAAGGAGCTGTAGGTGGGGTTGCCAGGTGTCCGCCTTTAGCGTGACGCATTCTCCTTTTTACGTTCGTGACCGGCCAAGTATATACAAAGTCCGACCTACCCGTCTTTTGCTAGGCTTTTTAGCGATAAAGTAGAGAAAGCAGGTAGTGGCAGCAGCTGTGTGATTCCGTACTGGAGAGGGTTTCACCCTATCCTGGTAACGTGAAATTTACAGTTCGCTTTATAGCATCACAGGTGTCTCATCAGTTCTTGGAAACGATTTGTAACATTTAGAGTGGTAAGCCAATACATCACGAGAACTGCCCACCAAGGGAATAATTGCCACCTGGTGCGATCTTTGGGATGCGGCATTATACTGAAAGTATACATGCTTAGTGGAGACGAATGTGCAGTCTCTGAGGAAGTACATTGACACAAGCTGTTACAAAGCGAGTCGGTAACCGTCACTTTAAGCAGAGCTATATGTTACGTCCCCGCTGCTAATGATAAATGGGTAGAAGGTAGCCAAGGGAGACTGCCGCCACACGATTCTGGACAGCCAAGCAAAATATTAGTTGACGCACATGTACATTAAGTAAATATGTTTTACTCGTGGGTGAAGAAATGCTAGGCTGTTAACAACTTGTTGCAGCTGTGACTAGCTATAAGCGGAGGCCCGATACGGGCGAGTGTCTAAGTACACTGAATGTTTGCCGGGAGAGATAGTTACCAACAACTTGGTGTAATATTCAGCTCCAGCTAGCAGCTGGAAGTAATCTTGTACTACACTGAAGCGTCAAAGAAACGGGTATTCAAAAACAGATATGTGTTAACAGGCAGAAGACGGCGCTGCAGTCGGCAACGCCTATGTAAGACAAGTGTCTGGCGCACTTGTTGGATTGGTTACTACTGCTACAATGACAGGTTATCAATATTTATGTGAGTCTGAGTCTGAACGTGCTGTTAAAGGCTGGCCGCAAGATGAGACGCAGGTCCGTGAGGTGACGCAGGGTGACTCACGGTGAGTCTACGAGACTCAGAGGGCCATAGACACGGGTTCACAGGTAGATGCCGTGTTTCTTGACTTCCGCAAGGCGTTCGATACAGTTCCCCACAGTCGTTTATTGAACAAAGTAAGAGCATATGGACTATCAGACCAATTGTGTGATTGGATTGAGGAGTTCCTAGATAACAGGACGCAGCATGTTATTCTCAATGGAGAGAAGTCTTCCGAAGTAAGAGTAATTTCAGGTGTGCCGCAGGGGAGTGTCATAGGACCGTTGCTATTCACAATATACATAAATGACCTGGTGGATGACATCGGAAGTTCACTGAGGCTTTTTGCAGATGATGCTGTGGTGTATCGAGAGGTTGTAACAATGGAAAATTGTACTGAAATGCAGGAGGATCTGCAGCGAATTGACGCATGGTGCAGGGAATGGCAACTGAATCTCAATGTAGACAAGTGTAATGTGCTGCGAATACACAGAAAGATAGATCCTTTATCATTTAGCTACAAAATAGCAGGTCAGCAACTGGAAGCAGTTAATACCATAAATTATCTGGGAGTACGCATTAGGAGTGATTTAAAATGGAATGATCATATAATGTTGATTGTCGGTAAAGCAGATGCCAGACTGAGATTCATTGGAAGAATCCTAAGGAAATGCAATCCGAAAACAAAGGAAGTAGGTTACAGTACGCTTGTTCGCCCACTGCTTGAATACTGCTCACCAGTGTGGGATCCGTACCAGATAGGGTTGATACAAGACATAGAGAAGATCCAACGGAGAGCAGCGCGCTTCGTTACAGGATCATTTAGTAATCGCGAAAGCGTTACGGAGATGATAGATAAACTCCAGTGGAAGACTCTGTAGGAGAGACGCTCAGTAGCTCGGTACGGGCTTTTGTCAAAGTATCGAAAACATACCTTCACCGAAGAGTCAAGCAGTATATTGCTCCCTCCTACGTATATCTCGCGAAGAGACCATGAGGATAAAATCAGAGAGATTAGAGCCCACACAGAGGCATACCGACAATCCTTCTTTCCACGAACAATACGAGACTGGAATAGAAGGGAGAACCGATAGAGGTACTGAAGGTACCCTCCGCCACACACCGTCAGGTGGCTTGCGGAGTATGGATGTAGATGTAGATGTAGATGTAGAGTTTTTGCGAACCACACAACTGAATGGTCCTGCGCATGTTAGAGCGCAGCATGACGTGACGCAGTTCCTGCGCTTGTTTCAAAGGGGGGCTCTGAGCACTATGGGACTCAACTGCTGAGGTCATTAGTCCCATAGAACTTAGAACTACTTAAACCTAACTAACCTAAGGACACCACAAACATCCATGCCCGAGGCAGGATTCGAACCTGCGACCGTAGCGGTCGTGCGGTTCCAGACTGCAGCGCGTAGAACCGCACGACCACCCCGCGCTTGGTGACCCTGCGCACCGCAGTCTCCTGTACGCAGTTTACTGCGAGGTTCACGGTGGTTCTGGCTGTTGGTAGTTCGAAATGGAGGAAAAGCTAATTCCCATCGGCCTTGTAGCGTTGCATCCCTGTCTGTCAATTTCATTCTTGATGAGACCGTGCACTTCTTGGATAGTTCGTGAATTTTTCATCATCAAATTCCTTAGTTAAAGCGAATTCCGCATGACTTAGTCTTCTTTTCATGCAAGCACCTTTTTCTGCTTTTTGTTTCATCAAATCGACCGTTTCGAACTCAAAACTCAGAATTGGAATCCGATTCTGAACTTATATCTATTGACATAGCAGAAGTAGTCGCCATCTCTGCCAGATCCAAAGTTCCTCAGCAAACTGTGTATTGAAATCTGCGATACAACTTGCGATGACTGTCGCCGTGACTGACGCTGCCGTGAGGAATTTGGCGTGAGGCCCCCTGCGTCACTTCACGGGCCTGCGTCTCATCTTGCGGCCCGCCTATAGTCGGCGCACTAGCAATGGGACACTGCACCTCCGAGGTAGCTATGAAGTGGGGATTTCCCCGTACGACCGTTTCACGAGTATACCGTGAATATCTGGAATCCGGTGAAACATCAAATCACCGACATAGCTGCGGTCGGAAAGAGATCCTGCAAGAACGGGATCAACGACGATAGATGAGAATCGTTCAACGTGAGAGAACTGTAACCGTTCCGCAAATTGCTGCAGATCTGAGTGCTGGCCCATCAACAAGTGTCAGCGTGCGAGCCATTCAACGAGACGTCATAAATGTCGGCTTTTGGGGCTGACGGCCAACTCGCGTCCCCTTGATGACTACGCGACACAAAGCCTTACACCTCACCTAGGTCCGCCAATACCGACATTGGACTGTTCATGACTGGAAACATGTTGCCTGGTCGGACGAGTCTCGTTTCAGATTGTATCAAATTGTTCAAATGGCTCCGAGCACTATGGGACTTAACTTCTGAGGTCGTCAGTCCCCTAGAACTTAGAAATACTTAAACCTAACTAACCTAAGGACATCACACACATCCATGCCCGTGGCAGGATTCGAACCTGCGACCGTAGTGATCGCGTGGTTCCAGAGTGAAGCGCCTATAACCGCTCGGCCACACCGGCCGGCTCAGATTGTATCGATGGATGGACGGGTACGGGTACGGAAACAACCTCATGAACTCATGGACCCTGCAAGTCAGCAGGGGACTGTTGAAACTGGTAGAGGCTCTGAAATGGTGTGGAGCGTGTGCAGTTGGATATGGAACCGCTGATACGTCTAGATACGACTCTAACAGGTGATACGTACGTAAGCATCTTGTTTGATCACCTGCATCTATTCAAGTCCATTGTGCATTCCGATGGACTTGGACAATTCCAGCAGGACAATGCGACACTCCACACGTCCAGAATTGCTACAGAGTGGCTCCAGGAACACTCTTAAGAGCTTAAACACTTCCGCTGGCCACCAAACTCTCCAGACATGAACATTATTGACCATATCTGGGATGCCTTGCAATGTGCTGTTCAGAAGGGATCGGATGATGATGATGTTTGGTTTGTGGGGCGCTCAACTGCGTGGTTATCAGCGCCCGTACAATTACCCAATCTTTGCTCAGTCCAATTTCGCCACTTTCCTGGATGATGATGGAATGATGAGGACAACACAAACACCCAGTCATCTCGAGGCAGGTGAAAATCCCTGACCCCGCCGGGAATCGAACCCGGGACCCCGTGCTCGGGAAGCGAGAACGCTACCGCGAGACCACGAGCGGCGGACAATCAGGGATCCCCAGCCCCTTGTACTCTTATGGATTCATGGTGTCAGTTCCCTCCAACACTAATCCAGATATTAGTCATGTCCGTGCCACGTAGTGTTGCGGTACTTCTGCGTGCCTACACGATATTAGGCAGGTGTAGCAGTTTCTTTAGTTCTTCAGTGTAGAACATTGGTGCCCAGATGTCGGCCGCTTATAACACCGTCCTGGCGTTCTTCGTTGCTCGGCGGCGTGGAGTTTCTTTATTGGTGGCGATGTTCAAAGCGCCGCTTGCGGCGCCTGCGTGAATCTTCACGGCAGTATCGATACGCTACGACACTACTTAAGAGCCTTTTTCAAAGGGCAGGTTGTTATCTCCCGGCGCCTGGGAATGAGTGCCTTGGAAACGACGAAGCTGGACAGCTGTCCTCCTGCTAAAGTCGTGAGGGTTTGTGTAAGGTGGTTGAAGGACGCTGAAACCACCAGTAGGTTGCAAGGTGATAGACATCCACGGATCTTCATAGAATGTAGAGGTGGAAGCTTCTCTGCTTTGTAAAGCGGTATAGGCTGCGGTCTGTAGGTTTGACGATAGAGTACAATGTTGGTGCAAACACGTTTCGAAGCACATCGTTCAGCGTACATTGCTGAACATGGGATTCCAAGGCAGACGAGCACTACGTGTTCTCATGTTGACTCAACAACATACCAGTTACGATTAAAAGGATGCGGGATCATCGAGATTGAAGAAATTTGGAAATTTGTGGTAAGGTCTTATGGTACCAAATTGCTGAGGTTATCGGTCCCTAAGCCTACACACTACTTAATCTAACTTAAACGAACTTACGCTATGGACGACACACACACCCGTGCCCAACGGGGGTAGCCGCACGGACCGTGACAAGGCGCCCAAGACCGCTCGGCCACCAGCACGGCTTGAACTAAATATCAATGGGCAGTGTCGCCTTGTCGGATGAATTACTTTTATTGTTACAGTAGGTCGATTGACTTGCCAGGATACGAAGTCATCCAGGTAAACGACTACATAAAACATTCACTGCGCACAGACGCAGCCCGGTGGGGGCAACTTTATGCCACGGAGGACATTCTCCAGAGCTTCCGAGAGTCAAAGACGCCACGACACTCGTAGACACACGAACATTATTTCCCTCCATCCCTTCATTTTTCATGTCATCCCTGACGGCGAATACCTCTTGCAGCAGCTAACTGTCACAAGGCCAGAATCTTGACACAGGGGTTTGATGGACGTGACAGTGAACTCACGCTGATGCCTTAACTACCAGATTGGCCCGATCTGGACCGAATTGGACACATGTAGGACGCTACGGGGAGCCAACTCCGCATACAAACCATCGAGCGTAATTCCCGAGAGTTGCCAGACCTGAACGTAGATGGGTGACAATCATTGAACTATACGAAATAAAATCGTCATAACATCTGAACGATTTGCATTAGGACGTTTAAACAGCACGGTTGGCCGCGGGGCATGATGGGAATTAGTATGGTTCGGTTCAGCGACGAAGCCCACTTTCATTTCGATGGGTTCGTCAAAAAGCAAAATTGGCGCATTTGGGGGACTAAGAATCGGCATTTCGCAGTCGAGAAGTCCCTTCACCTTCAAAGCGTGACTGTGGTGTTCAATGTCCAGTCACGGAATAATCGGTGCGATATTCCTTGATGGCGTGGTGACTACCGAACGGCATGTGAAGGTTTTGGATGATGATTCCAAAACGATCCTGATTTCGACAAAATGTGGTTCATGATGCAAAAAGGAACTTGACCCCGTGGAAGTAGGAAAGTGTTTGATATCCTGCAGGAGCACTTTGTGGACCGCATTCTGGCTCTGGGGTACCCAGGGACCACTGGCATAGGTCTCGATTGGACGCCATATTATCCGGATCTGAGCACATGCTACTCCGTTTTGTGGGGCAACATTAACGACAAGGTGTTCAGCAATAACCACGAAACCGTTGCTGAGCAGTAAACATCCATTCAGGAGGTTATTGGCAGCATCGGTGTTCCGACACTTCAGCAAGTCATGCAGAATTTCGCTATTCGTCTGTGCCACATCATCTCCAGTGGTGACAGTTGAAACGTCCCCTTTGAACAACTTATACAAGGCTGTGCTTAACCTGACACACAATGTTTTTAGCGCAACGCAATCTGACTATCAAAGATCCCTGCAAAAGAATGGCCCTGAGTAACCTTAAACTATACCTTTCAGAAATCACTTACCTCACAAAAATCTTCATTACTCGAACTACTGCAATACAGCAAGCGCCACTACTGCCAGCTAAATAAAAGATTCAAACTACAGAAGGCACTAACTACTGATAGGGATAGTTAGCAAATGAAGGATATTAATAGAGAACAAACAATGTATTTACCTTAATAGTCATAATATATATAGCAGTTCATGACAAATTACAAAACTCCGCCATCTCTCTCCCCACATCCACCACTGCTGGCGGCTCACCTCCAACTGAGCAACGCTACGCGCTGTTCACATCCGGCTGCCGCTGCCTAACACTACAATGGCAGACAACAATGCAAACTAGCCACAGGCTGCACACAGCACAGCCAGTGATTTTCATAAAGAGCGCTACGTAACGTTGCCAATAAGAAAATATAAACAGCCTACTTACACAGTTACATCGAACATGTGATACCCTAAATCCGAATATCTGTAGTGACGTTTATATGTTGAATAAAGTGTGTGCCCTCCGTAGTTTGTAACTAATTTGCTTTTTTTCATATAGTTCAATACTTGCCACACTGTACCTGGCGTAGCATATCTTCAGTGGGCTAATAAGGACTTCTCGAATCCAAGCCGCGCTATAGTGCGTTCCAAACTTGGACCAGTATGATTTTTTAAGCACGTAGACTCATCAGCGTAGATTACAAGCCACGAGTCTGATCTGCAATTTAATGTGTTGAATGGTACATGATGTAACGGAACCATATTATGATCGCGAAAATGTTAGTGAGTGCGTCAGAGCTTATTCACCGATTGGTTTCTGTTATTCATTGGTACTGTTGTAAGCATCCAGCTACGAATCACTTTTTCTTTGTTATCTAGGAACAGCTGCGCACTTACAAGACAGTCAGCTATAGCCACTACCTTATTCCCCTGTACATACAACTTTGTTCTCGAAGAATTGTCAACTGCTAGAACATGTGTGGTTCTATTATACTAGGCGAACCAGAACTTCAACGAAAGAGTTTTGGAAGTGGTAGCATGGCCCAGAACAAGAAACAAATGCCTGATAAACATGGGGCTCTCAAATGCATATCTTAGGATCTACGAGCAGTTGTTCAACTCCGATTTTGTGAAACGCATCTCTTCTACTGCAAGCTCTTTGTTTTCCATAATTTGAGAGGCGGTAGTATGGACCAAAACAAAAAAGTTTCCTGTAAACATGGGCTGTAAACTGTACACCTCAAGAATTATGAGCACTTGCACAGTAGAAATTTGTTTCACGATCCCAAAGATGAGTAGGTATGCTCTTTAGAGTCCATATTTCTGGATAATTTTCTTCTTTGAGTCTACACCACCACCTCCCGAAGTATGGTAAGCAATGGCCTTTCATTATAACGGTGGCGTCTCACAGTAGCGAAGATGAACAATTACTCATAACATTTAAGGTATGGATTTTAAAGCCCATGTTCACTAAATGTTTTTCTTTTTTTGTGGTCCATACAATCACATCTGAAAGTTCTCCGGTGGAGCTATGGTTTCATCCTGAATACTGCTAAGAGTCCATAGGGGAATGCACTGAATCCACGATAGTTCTGTTACACATTTCTGTGATACTGCCCGTGCACAATTTCAGGCACATTACCCAGTCAGAGACCAGGCATGGTTGTATGATTCCTTGGCCTACACGCCCGTGTCGCTTTACTTTACTGGACTTTGCGTGGCGGGAACGTCCAGTTGGAACTTTACACAACGCCTGCCACTGATGATGTATATCTTTTCACGTGAGATTGCACGTAACAACTCCATTTCGAACGTAACCAAAAGGCGATCAATCATCTTGATGCAAAACAATACCATTTTACTAATTTTTATTTGAGAGATATACCTCCATTTAATGGGAGTTCTTATGTTTCTTTTTCTTAATTGCATTCTTTTATTAAAGCAAATCGCTTAGTGTTTTTGTTAATTATAATTTTACGATAAGCGATTTCGCTCCATGCTGCGGTACCACAGTTACGCCGTCCATTTGAAAATCTCCCTACTCTTGAGGGGCAGTGGGTGGGAGAAAGTCGCTGTTTTTCCAGCAACGTATGCTTCGAGAAATACGCCCCTGGAATGTGTTGCCCTGGGGATGGCCGGAAATTGTTCCTCCAAGACTGGCTATATATGCCTTATGCACACACACCCCGCAATCTCGTTACCTTACAACACGCGTATACGAACATGTATGAAGCTCCCTGCAGCGGCGGAACGTCAACAACAGGTGACAAATGTAAAGAACCGACAGCTTTATTTATTTATTTATGTGGATTCTCTTTTTATGTTGCGTACTGTCACTTCTTCATTTTCCTAAGCTCTGGGCAGAGTGTGTATGTGCTTCGTGTTCTGAAAACCTTTGTCAACAAACAAAAGCGGTGGTATAGCAACAGCCTTAGGACTATTATTCCTCATGTTTGCTGTTCCATTCTGAGGTAAAATACCTCTGCTGTGAAACGCGTGCGTCTTACACGCATTTGCTGTCCTGCCTCCACCAGTATTTCTTCTGGTATTTAATTCTTTCAGATTGTACGTCTTCACTTCCTTAAAAATGAATGTCGCTCGAGGGCAGTGCAATGGCGGAGCTGTCATTTGCACTCAAGTGATTTGTGTGGAAAGGTTTCCGACGTGATTATGGCCGCATGACGGGAATTAGCGTACGACAGAAATCAATGTGGGCGTGCGACGAGCGTATTCGCTAGGACAGTGCGGCGAAATGTGGCGTTAATTGGCTATAGCAGCAGACGACCGTCGCCTGCAGCGGCTCACGTGGGTCGTGATCATATTCACTAGACCCTAGACGACTGGAAACCGTGGCCTGGTGATATGAGTTCCGATTTCAGTTGGTAAGAGCGATGGTAGGGTTCGAGTGTGGCTCAGACCTCACGAAGCCATGGACCCAAGTTGTCAACAAGGCATTGTACAAGTTGGTGGTTGCTCCATAATGATATCCCTCCGGATGACATTCAACAACTCCATATCAGTACAAAGCCGAATAATTGCTTGTCTAAAGGCCAGAGATGGGCCAATAAGTTACTCACTTGCTCAGTTTGTAAGGCTATTTCTTTGAATAAATCATCCATTTTTAAGAAATTGAAATCATTTGTTTACCTGTACGTGTTCAGCCCATATATTGATTTACGTCCCATTCCGATAATTCCCTCGTGGTGCGTTTCCTTTATTCTTTTTTCTTTTTAGTGGGTGTTGTTCATCCACGGATGCGTCTACAACTTTGGACGACTTGGCACATTAGCCACAGTCTCATGTTAAATCTACTTCTTTATAAGGATGGATGTAAAAAATCAATCGCAGTGCAAATATAACTGTATTAATCGTAAATACAGTAACAGGAAAAGTTATTATCGATACTCTCCATTCTTCAGTCTCAGCACAGTACAGGCGAGTCATATACGTAGGCCTCAAAATCTTTGACAGTTTATCCCGTGATCTGAAGGACGTAACAGGTACTGAGTATAGTCAAAAAAATTAAACTCTTGTTAATTTCAGATGTCTTCATCTTCATTGGATTAACTACTGTTATGCATTGTCAGTACAAATTTATTTACTTATTTTTTGAGTCATTAGTCTCTTAATTGAGTATCCCAGATGCCAAAGCACCTAAATGTATTTTTTGTCGATGCTGTATAGATTTTTTCAGCGCCTTCGCGATGGAATAGGCTTCAGGGTACAAAATCCGCTACAAACCGATGAAACTAGCTGTAGAAAATCGTGTTCTGTTGCAAAAGGTGCTAACTGCAAGTTGTCTTCGCGTCCACTCACGAAACGCAAAAACAAGAAGATTTCTCTAGTTCGTGGAGTGTTCTTCTATAACTTTGAAAATGGAGTAGGTAAGATCGACCTGGAGAGGGGAAAAATTTCAACAAAGTAATCGGTTTTCAGAAGCCAAACTCGGAAACGTCAAAAAGCTTTTGTAGCTTCACTTTGGTGCAGACTTGGCGGTCAACGACAAACTCAAAATCTACGTCGAGGTGCCAGGCGAACAGGGAGGCACTCCTAGAGTCGCTCCTGCCACTGCCAATCATCGGAAGGCGCCGGAAGCGATTTTGAGTTGGTGGGCAGTGTTGAGGTCGATGTCAGTTAAAAGCAATTTTCACTTAAATTTTCTATAATTTTTTGTCAATGTTTTAACTAATATGCCACTTTCCCCCAGTTTTATTACTATCTAAAATTTTGTCCATTTTTTACTAAGATGCAAGTTGGAGCTTATTTTATTTTCTACATTTTCTTGTGAAACCAATAATTTGATGGTGTTTTCTTCTAAAAGAAACCTAATGTTGAATATTCATATTCGTTCTCTTTTTGACGTTAAGCAAGCCAGTTTTTCTTTTTAAAATAATGTCACTTTCGTGGTTTTATACGCCGATTTTATAGAATTTTCAGACTTCTCTTTGAAATGAAACGTATTCTGTTTGTATTCGCAATAATTAAATTCCTGTCATTCCTAACATATCAGCGAATAACGGCTTTTGCAGCCGAATTTTTGTTTTGTGATTGGATCGATACTTTGGAAACCCTTAACTGTATAAATCTGGTGCAACAATCGCTAAGTCAATATTTCACGTAAGATTTTAAAGTATAAAATGTAACAGCAGATTTCAGCTATTAATACCGTGTAATTAATTATTTTTTACTAATTTTTAGGAAAGAAATTAAGTCTTTAATACTTCGGATGAGACGAGTTATTCGCGATTATCTCAGTTTCGCTTATCATCCAATTAGCAGCTTTTCCGTCTGGGCTACTCAATTGGTTTGATTCCTCTTTCATGTCAAACTGATCATCACCGAGTAGTACTGGCACTCCACGTCCTCTGTTTGTTTGATATATTCCAGTCTCAGTCCACCCTTACGGTTTTTTCTATATACACCCCCGATAGTAACATACAAATACGTATAATTTATTATCATAAAACGTGTCCTGTCGTCTTATCCCTCCTTTTTGTTGTGTTTTCCGCATGTTCTGAGGTGGGCCTGCTCATTCCTTATCTTATTATTGCGCCTAATTTTCAACACCGTTCTGTAGCATCACATCTCAAATGCCTGGGGTGTCCTATTTTTCCACGTTCCGTGATTCACTACCATACAATACTGTGCTCCAGACCTACATTATCAGAAATTTCTTCCTCAGATTAAGGCCAATGTTTGATACTAGTGGATTTACGTTGGCCAGAGATGCTCTCTTTGTCTGTAGTAGTCTGCTTTCCTCCTTGTTTCGGCCGTCATTTGTTATTTTGCTTCCAAGGTAGCAGAATTCCGTAACTTCGTCTGCTTCTTGTACACCTATTATGATCTTAACTTTATCGGTAATCTCATTTCTGCTTCTTCTGATTACTATCGTTTTCTTCTGTTTACTCTCAAACAACAGTCTGAACACATTAGATTGTTCATTCCATTCAACATTATGACTTTGAAAGAGGAAAGCGTTGTCATCAGCAAATCTTACCATTAATATACTTCACTCTGATTTTCAGTCCTGCTCTTGAATCCTTTAATTTCCGGCATTGTATCTTCGATAAAGCAGATTGAACATTAGGAGCTAAAGGTAGCATCGCTGTCTTACACCCTTTTTAATCCACGTTCATGGTCATTTTCACTGTCATCTCTTGGTTCTTGTACGTACTCTATATTAGCCCATCAATTTTTCTCAGAATCTGGAACATCTTGCACCGCTTTATATTCACGAATACTGTACCTAGGTCGACAGATTCTGTGATGGTGTCTTTGTTTTTCCTAAGTTATGCTTTTATCATTAGTTACAATATCAGAACGGACTCACTGGTGCCTTTGCCTTTCCGTAAGCCGAACTAATTGCCATCTAACACATAATGAGTTAATGAGTTTTAAATTTATATTTCGCGACTGTAAACAATGAATCTAAGTTGTGATGTAGCTTACCACGCTTGCTTAGGGCGACATAATGAGAACACACGAGTTCCTTTATCCTCGCTGCGATTGTATAAATAAATAAAATAAATAAAATCACACAACCAAATACACTGCATCTGCGTCTCCATTCTGCAAGCCACACGACGAAGAAATCTGTTTAAGGGAGCTCCTTGTAGTTACTAAGGATGATCATGGGGACGATTGCGGACAGGCAAATAAGTGGTTTCGCACGGAGAACATAGTTCGGCGTGATGATGTTCATCTCTTTCCTATTCTATTGGCACCATTTGTATAAGCACAGATTTCCCTACAATTATTTTCGTCGATGTTGAAACGAAATTCATATTGAGAGAAGTAGTTTCTCAGCTAGTATTGGAACGAGGGTGATGTGTACGGCTTCTTACACAACAGTAAGGAGAGATGGTCTACAGATTGGTGACGCAATTGACATTGTAGGAAAACTGGAGAGGACCTGAAATGATTATCTCAAAAAATGGTTTAAATGGCTCTGAGCACTATGGGACTTAACTTCTGAGGTCATCAGTCCCCTATAACTTAGAACTACTTAAACCTAACTAACCTAAGGACATCACACACACCCATGCCCGATGCAGGACTCGAACCTGCGACCGTAGCGGTCGCGCAGTTCCAGACTGTAGCGCCTAGAACCGCTCGGCTACCATAGCCGGCGACCGTTATCATTTAAAATTTCGTCAAAGAAGGGTTTTGTAACTGAACCCCTGCATAATGGAATTAAATACACTTACATGGGCACCGATAAACGTCAGTCCAGCTTCTGATAGCGTCATGATGATATTTATCAGTGTTTCCAACTTAAATCACACTGAAGACGCATTTCAGAATTTTGACTGAAGTGAATGGTGGGAGGGCGACAAGCAAGACCACAACATGGCCATTTTCAAGGGGCAGACAGTAATACGGAAACACCAAAGACGCAACCCACTACTGTACCTGATATGGCGTAGGAAAATCGTTGACATCTCGTAAATGATAAATACAGATCCTGTATGGTTTTCATTATCCCTGTAAAATAGTGGCCAGTTAACGATAATGCATGCTGATAGCGATCTTCAATGTAGACCACAAAAGCTCTGTGATACTGAGGTTTAGTGACTCTGGCGGCCATGTGGGATGCATAAATTCGCCCTTGATTACAAAGCCAGTTCTTGACAATGGCACATTTGTGAGGTTTTGACGCTGACCCTGGCCCTGTCGTCTTGGAACACAGCATCAATATTTGGGAATATACACTCCTGGAAATTGAAATAAGAACACCGTGAATTCATTGTCCCAGGAAGGGGAAACTTTATTGACACATTCCTGGGGTCAGATACATCACATGATCACACTGACAGAACCACAGGCACATAGACACAGGCAACAGAGCATGCACAATGTCGGCACTAGTACAGTGTATATCCACCTTTCGCAGCAATGCAGGCTGCTATTCTCCCATGGAGACGATCGTAGAGATGCTGGATGTAGTCCTGTGGAATGGCTTGCCATGCCATTTCCACCTGGCGCCTCAGTTGGACCAGCGTTCGTGCTGGACGTGCAGACCGAGTGAGACGACGCTTCATCCAGTCCCAAACATGCTCAATGGGGGACAGATCCGGAGATCTTGCTGGCCAGGGTAGTTGACTTACACCTTCTAGAGCACGTTGGGTGGCACGGGATACATGCGGACGTGCATTGTCCTGTTGGAACAGCAAGTTCCCTTGCCGGTCTAGGAATGGTAGAACGATGGGTTCGATGACTGTTTGGATGTACCGTGCACTATTCAGTGTCCCCTCGACGATCACCAGTGGTGTACGGCCAGTGTAGGAGATCGCTCCCCACACCATGATGCCGGGTGTTGGCCCTGTGTGCCTCGGTCGTATGCAGTCCTGATTGTGGCGCTCACCTGCACGGCGCCAAACACGCATACGACCATCATTGGCACCAAGGCAGAAGCGACTCTCATCGCTGAAGACGACACGTCTCCATTCGTCCCTCCATTCACGCCTGTCGCGACACCACTGGAGGCGGGCTGCACGGTGTTGGGGCGTGAGCGGAAGACGGCCTAACGGTGTGCGGGACCATAGCCCAGCTTCATGGAGACGGTTGCGAATGGTCCTCGCCGATACCCCAGGAGCAACAGTGTCCCTAATTTGCTGGGAAGTGGCGGTGCGGTCCCCTACGGCACTGCGTAGGATCCTACGGCCTTGGCGTGCATCCGTGCGTCGCTGCGGTCCGGTCCCATGTCAACAAGCACGTGCACCTTCCGCCGACCACTGGCGACAACATCGATGTACTGTGGAGACCTCACGCCCCACGTGTTGAGCAATTCGGCGGTACGTCCACCCGGCCTCCCGGATGCCCACTATACGCCCTCCCTCAAAGTGCGTCAACTGCACATACGGTTCACGTCCACGCTGTCGCGGCATGCTACCAGTGTTAAAGACTGCGATGGAGCTCCGTATGCCACGGCAAACTGGCTGACACTGACGGCGGCGGTGCACAAATGCTGCGCAGCTAGCGCCATTCGACGGCCAACACCGCGGTTCCTGGTGTGTCCGCTGTGCCGTGCGTGTGATCATTGCTTGTACAGCCCTCTCGCAGTGTCCGGAGCAAGTATGGTGGGTCTGACACATCGGTGTCAATGTGTTCTTTTTTCCATTTCCAGGAGTGTATGTTGTACCATAGCATGTACGCGATCAACCAAAATGATCATATGATGTTTGGCAGCGATGTGACTCTGCAGGGTAAGCATAGGATCGCTGCAATATCACTGTACGACTGTCCAAATAATCACCAAACCCTCCAAGTTTCCCTCTTAGGACATAAACTCTGTCATAATTGAAAACTGTGTGCATCAGAGCACAGACTACCAAATGAAATTTCTTCCAGTGTTCCATAGTTCAGGTTTCATGGTTTCAGTATCACGTTTTCCGGTTATGGGCATCTGTATCACTGATGAGTGGTTTAGGAATTGCAGTTCACCGTGAAATTGACTGCTTCTGGAGCACCCTTCGTGTTATTTTGATGCTGTCAGGGTTCGCAAGTGCATTCAGTTCTGCAGCTGTTGTCTTCTGACTTTTCATAACAGGCTTCAGTGACTGATCGTCACGAACGCTTACTAAACACTTAGCGGATGATGTTCCCCGGTTTCCCTGTATGCAGTATAAACTTTCGTTATAGTGCCTTATGAAACACGATGCACTTCGGCTACTTTGGCTACGGAAGCACCGACCATACTAGCACCAACATTCTATCCACATTCGAATACACTTAGCTCCGAGATAGTGCATTAACAATTACACAGAACACTGTTCTGACCGTTACTGACACTTGCAACGTATTGAGGACATTTGACAGGCGCCGTTGATGGTCAAATACAGCAGCGCAACCAGCAGGTCTAGTCAGCTCCGTTCAAGCGTGTACTCTCGTGGTATTTCCATACTTTTTGCAACCACTATAGATTTGGGTTTGCAAGCCGCTGTGGCCGAGCGCTTCTAGGCGTTTCAGTCAGGAACCGCGCAGCTGGTACGGTCGCAGGTTCGAATCCTGCCTCGGGTATGGATTTGTGTGGCGCCTGATGACCTCGTATGTAAAGTCCCATAGTGCTTACAGCCATTTGAACCATTTGATTTGGGTTTTCCGTGCTTCCTTCAGGGAAATGTTGGAGTGGTTTCTTTGAAAGGCAATCGAGCGACTTGCCTCCCAATCGTTCGCAGCACGAGTGTCTGCGGCTTTTCTAATGAACTTGTCCTGGATGGGACGTTAGAACTCAATCTCCCTTTTACAATGATTGGCCGCAGTTTATGTAGCAAATGCTGTAGGGTCCACCGGTCTATTTACGAGATTTCCGTTGCAACAGCTTATGTCGAGGTCCAGCTGCCAGTATTTACACCCAGTGCTTTTCATCTTGAAATCCTCCAGCTGCGTCTTCTGCGAAGAGAGGGCTAAAACAGTTTTCTGCTAGTTCATGCACGAATATAGAGGGTGTTACAAAAAGGTACGGCCAAACTTTCAGGAAACATTCCTCACACACATAGAAAGAAAATATGTTATGTGGACATGTGTCCGGAAACGCTTAATTTCCATGTTAGAGCTCATTTTACTTTCGTCAGTATGTACAATTGAAGGAAGGGTATGTTGACTTCGGTGCTTGTGTTGACATGCGACTCATTGCTCTACAGTACTAGCATGAAGCACATCAGTACGTAGCATCAACAGGTTAGTGTTCATCACGAACGTGGTTTTGCAGTCAGTGCAATGTTTACAAATGCGGAGTTGGCAAATGCCCATTTTATGTATGGATTAGTACGGGGCAATAGCCGTGGCGCGGTACGTTTGTATCGAGACGGATTTCCAGAACGAAGGTGTCCCGACAGGAAATCATTTGAAGCAATTGATCGGCGTCTTAGGGAGCACGGAGCATTCCAGCCTATGACTCGCGACTGGGGAAGACCTAGAACGACGAGGACACCTGAAATGGACGAGGCAATTCTTCGTGCAGTTGACGATAACCCTACTGTCAGCGTCAGAGAAGTTGCTGCTGTACAAGGTAACGTTGATCACGTCACTGTATGGAGAGTGCTGCGGGAGAACCAGTTCTTTCCGTACCATGTACGGCGTGTGCAGGCACTATCAGCAGCTGATTGGCCTCCACGGGTACTCACTTCTGCGAATGGTTCATCCAACAATGTGTCAATCCTCATTTCAGTGCAAATGTTTTCTTTACGGATGAGGCTTCATTCCAACGTGATCAGATTGTAAATTGTCACAATCAACATGTGTGGGCTGACGCAATTGTGCAATCACATCAACACAGATTTTCTGTGAACGTTTGGGCAGGCATTGTTGGTGATGTCTTGATTGGGCCCCATGTTCTTCCACCTACGCTCAATGGAGCACGTTATCAGGATTTCATACGGGATACTCTACCTGTGCTGCTAGAACATGTGCCTTTACGACACAACATGTGGTTTATGCACGATGGAGCTCCTGCACGTTTCAGCCGCAGTGTTCGTACGCTTCTCAACAACAGATTCGGTGACCGATGGATTGGTAGAGGCGGACCAATTCCATGGCCTCCACGCTCTCCTGACCTCAATCCTCTTGTCTTTCATTTATGGGGGCATTTGAAAGCTCTTGTCTACGCGACCCCGGTACCAAATGTAGAGACTCTTCGTGCTCGTATTGTGGACGGCTGTGATACAATACGCCATTCTCCAGGGCTGCATCAGCGCATCAGGAATTCCATGCGACGGAGGGTGGATGCATGTATCCTCGCTAACGGAGGACATTTTGAACATTTCCTGTAACAAAGTGTTTGAAGTCACGCTGGTACGTTCTGTTGCTGTGAGTTTCCATTCCATGATCAATGTGATTTGAAGATAAGTAATAAAATGAGCTCTAACTTGGAAAGAAAGCGTTTCCGGACACATGTCCACATAACATATTTTCTTTCTATGTGTGTGAGGAATGTCCTTTTTGTAACACCCTGTATACATTGATAAACCGAAACATCATGACCACCTGCTTAATATCGTGTTGGTCCACCTTGCGAACGCACTACAGTAGTAATTTTGCGTGCCATGTAGGTGTGTGGCAACAGACGTGTACTTACAGGTCACGCAGCTCTCGTAAATTACGGACGGATTGATCGTGGGCAGGTAGCTGGCGCCCGATAGCGTCACAGATATGTTGCATGGGGTTCAGAGCAAGCGGTTAAGTGGCCAAGACATCAACGTCACTTAACTATCATGCTCGTCAAACAAGTGTAGCAAAATTCTCGACTTGCGAGACGGATGGGTCTCCTGCTACAAGATGCAGTCACTTTCGGGGCAGACATGAAGGAATGCAAGTCGTCCACTGTAATGTTCACGTAGTCCACAGCTGTCGCGGTATCTTCTATTACTACCAAAGATCCCATGGGACCACAGGTTAATGTTTCCCATATCACAATACTTCCCTCACTCTTAATAAAATATTCCGGGATATTATGCCATGGTCATATGGATTTCTCATTCAAACCCAACGTTTCGTGCCCATCTACATAGGACATTTTCAAGTGGGATCGTAGCTTCTTTGAATGTCCAATTCACAGCCTGGATCACTACTGACTGCACCAGAATTCCGTTTACTCGTACTTCCGCACAGTGGTGTGCTGTCACATGTTTTGAATACTCGAACGCAATTGGCCGTTGTCGACTGCCATCGTCCGCTGTTGCTATCGTCCCATCGTGGAAGTATGGTACACATGTTCCTCGGCATTGGAAACCAGATGTCATTCAATTTCACTCCCTCTCCTTTTCTACCAAGTTCTTTGGGTGTTTTACAATCCCTGTGACCTCTCTACATAGCCTTTCATGCTACCCGCTTGTGGCTACCAGTACCTGAGTCTTATCAAAATGAATGTGATGGTCTCTTGGCTGCAAGGCATGTTCCGCATCAGCTGATCTGTCAGTTTCCCCTCTTCTGCAATTGCCTTGTACTCCTCTAGTCGTTTTCTGCCGGCGGTTAAAGTTTAAATTTTACACTGCCCTCACCATTCGTGACGTGAAGCATCTTTCGATTTGGCATTCGCTTTGGTGTCGTCGTATCCGCACACGAACACAGACCTGGTTTGACAAAGAACGTGATTGATCAGGTGACACGTTCGCATTGATTCACGGTCCAGTTTGTTCGATTGTGCGTCCACTGGAATGCTAACTGACGATGTCCTTTGGGCCCTCTACTGCGGAACAACATGTTCAGTTAAGTACAGTGTGCTCCGAAACACTTGTGCCTACACAAACATTGTACTCTGTCATCAGATCTGCCACAGATCGCCGCCTGTCCTGCTTTACAGAGCGGGCAAGCCTGCAACCTCTACGTTCTGTGATGTGGCGTGGACATCAAACACCTTCTTGTTTACTTGTCGTTTCATTATCCTTCAACTATTTCTTATAGACAAGCATCGCTATTTCTAAGATGCTTGTTCCCAGTTACCGGTCAGTAACAATCTGCTCTTTGTCAAAGGCTCTTAGGTAGTGTACTCCCAACTTGCGGCCCTTGTCATCATTAGAATGATTCCCAATTCGTCTCTGCTCCGCTTATACATGTTCTGCATTGCGTCACGTGCCCTCAGAACCGCCAGGCGGCACTGAATCTCGTAATGAGAAATGGTCATCACAAGCGTCATTTGATATCGTGTAATTGACCGAGCGAGGTGGCGCAGTGGTTAGCACACTGGACTCGCATTCGGGAGTACGACGGTTCAATCCCGTCTCCGGCCATCCTGATTTAGGTTTTCCGTGATTTCCCTAAATCGTTTCAGGCAAATGCCGGGATGGTTCCTTTGAAAGGGCACGGACGATTTCCTTACCAATCCTTCCCTAACCCGAGCTTGCGCTCCGTCTCTAATGACCTCGTCGTCGACGGGACGTTAAACACTAACTACCACCACCATATCGTGTAATTCTACCCCTGGATTTGAAAGCCGCCTGGATTCGGTTAGGAAGTGAGTCCACAAGTTCGTGCAGGTACATCTCACCTAGCTTAAGCCACTCGCTGAGTATTTGATGGCGCAATTCAACAGAATTGCAGGGATGCTGATGTTGCCGTTTTACCCTCCGTTCCAACATGTTCTCCAGATTTTCTATGGGTTTCAAGTCAGGTGATTTTCCATCCCCCATTCGAGGTGTAGTAGGGTAAGGCACTGATGAGAAAAACGGTCACATGTTCTTCTAGCCAGATAAAGTCTGCTGTCGTCGTCAAGAAAAATAAGGTTGTCAATAACATATCATCGAGGTGTCAACTGGATTGTAACACCTGGATATACAGGAAGTTCAAGTATACGTCCTGATTCAACTTAGTTGTCAACGCAGTGAGACGATCCAATTCAAGATATTAAAAACATTCCCAAAACGTCACAGCCCCACCATCGGCTTGAACCTGACCTTGCAGACATTTACACTGAAGCGCCACAGAAACTGGTATAGGCATGTGTATTCAAATACAGAGATATGTAAACAGGTAGAACACGCGCTGCGATCAAGAACGCCTTTATAAGACAACAAGTATCTAGCAAAGTTGTTAGATCAGTTACTGCTGCTACAATTGCAAGTTATCAAGACTTATGTGAAATTGACCGTAGTGTTACATTCGACTCACGAACGATGGGACACAGCATCTCTGAGGTGGCGATGAAGTGAGGATTTTCCTGTACGACCATTTCACTAGTGTACCGTGAATATTATGAATACGGTAAAACATCAAATCTCCAACTCGTTGCGGTCGGAAAAAGATCCTGTAAGAACGAGACCAACGACGACTGAAGAGACTCGTTCAACATGACAGAAGTGCAACCCTTTCGCAAATTGCTGCAGATTTCAGTGCTGGACCATCAACAACCGTTAGCGTGCGAACCATTGAACGAAACATCATCGATATGGGCTTGCCCGCATCTCGTGGTCGTGAGGTAGCGTTCTCGCTTCCCACGCCCGGGTTCCCGGGTTCGATTCCCGGCGGGGTCAGGGATTTTCTCTGCCTCGTGATGGCTGGGTGTTGTGTGCTGTCCTTAGGTTAGTTAGGTTTAAGTAGTTCTAAGTTCTAGGGGACTGATGACCATAGATGTTAAGTCCCATAGTGCTCAGAGCCATTTGAATTTGATATGGGCTTTCGGAGCCGAAGACGCACTCGTGTACCCTTCATGACTGCTCGACACAAAGCATTCCATCTCTCGTGGCCCCGTCAACACCGACATTGGACTGTTGATGAGTGGAACATGTTACCCGGTCGGTGGAGTCTCGTTTCATATTGTATCGAGCGGATGGGCGAGTACGGATATGGAGACAACCTCATGATTCCACGGATCCTGCATGTCAGCAGGGGACTATTCAGGCTGGTGGAGAATCTGTAATGTTGTGGGGCCTGTGCGGTTGGAGTGATAGGGGACACCTGATGCGTCTAGATAAGACTCTGACAGGTGACACGTAGGTAAGCATCCTGTCTAATCACTTGGATCCATTCATGTCCCTTGTGCATTCCGACGGACTTGGTCAATTCCAGCAGGACAGTGCGACACCTCACACGTCCAGAATTTTTACAGAGTGGCCCTAGGAACACTCCTGTGAGTTTAAACGCTTCCTCTAGCTACCACACTCCCGAGATATGAACATAGAATATCTGGGATGCCCTGCAACGATCTGTTCAGAAGAGATCGCTACCCCCTCGTACTCTTACGGATTTATGGACAGCCCTACAGGACTCATGGTGCCAATTTTCTGCAGCACTACTTCAGACATTAATCGAGTCCATGCCACGCCGTTTGCGGCACTTCTTCATACTCGCGGGGGCCCTACATGATGTTAGGCAGGTGTACCATTTTCTTTGGCTCTTCGGTGTAGGATGAAACACTGCATTTGCCCTTCAGTGCACCCGACGACGTGCATCATTTGAATATAGGCAAAAACGTGATTCTGAGATAGCATTATGCTCCGATAGTCTGTTACTGTTCACGTACGAAGATTTGTAGCCCACTGAAGACGCGCACCTTTACGTGCCTGTGTGAGCACTGGTCTCTTGCGAGGTTACCAACTCCAAAGATTCATTACATGCGGTTCCCGTCAGAATGTTCACTCTCTAACAGGTGTGGATGGGCCTTCTTTCACTCCCTACAGCTATTCCTGTCACGTCTGGAAGTCATTTTAATTCATAAGCCGTGAAAGGCGTCTTCGTTCCCTCTCAGTCAGGATCTTTTTTTGACCACAATTTTGACGTCGTATTTCGTGGCCTCGTGTGTTACAGCACTACGTAATGACACAATGAACAGTCTGCCGTTAGACATCAACAAATCCAGCAACTCCACTCACCGTATGGCCATGAGCACGGCCAAACACAATTGTCCCTTTTCGCCACTCTGGCATGTTCTTAAATTTACCCACGTTTACGTACAGTGTCCGCTTGAAACTCTCTGGTTACTACTTCCCTATGTTCAAGAAGAGGCAGGGCCCTCGTGGTTTACCATCTGTAAGGCTTAACTATTTATCTGTGCGTGTACACTGGAGCGAAACATTTTTTGACCCGTGAGGGCATTTTGGCTCATTGTTTTGCATAGTGAACAGTAAAGATCCTACGAGGTAAATCGAACTAATTTCACTTCCCACGATTTCTCACCATCATGAAGGACGTACTAAGTTTAAAATGCGAGTATGCATTTAATCCAGTTCTAACAACAACGACTCTGTACTATTGTACATAGAAGTACTTCCTTTCTTCTGATTTACGATAAACTTGCGTAATTGATGTTCTGATTTCATTTCTTTCTGTTTCATGCCATTATGTTAAGAAAACTGTAAATAAGTTTCAATGTGAATATCAATGTTTATGTCAAATGTCAAGTAATAATGTAATAGAATTGAAATGTAACAAATGTTGAAACTGTTGTAAGATCTTTAAAATTGTAACTGTGCGTCTGGTCCATACATAGGCAATGTGTTAGGATATGTAGAATGCAAAACCTCGGGTGGCCCGCATCTCGTGGTCGTGCGGTAGCGTTCTTGCTTCCCACGCCCGGGTTCCCGGGTTCGATTCCCGGCGGGGTCAGGGATTTTCTCTGCCTCGTGATGGCTTGGTGTTGTGTGCTGTCCTTAGTTTAGTTAGGTTTAAGTAGTTCTAAGTTCCAGGGGACTGATGACCATAGATGTTAAGTCCCATAGTGCTCAGAGCCATTTGCCAAAACCCCGGGTGGATACCCGGTCTGTCAGGAAGCGGTAAAAGGTGGATGACAGGCGAGCGCGGGAAAATGCACGTGGGCACTGCACGGCACAACGGGCTCAGCAGTGGTAGTTGGAGTTTGGCACTGGTTTGAGCAACACCTTCTGGAGCGAGGAGGCTCTCCTGGAAGATATAGCTTCACTGAGCGTCGGGTATGCTGTTCCAACGCCCACACAGCATGGAAAAATTCCATAGGCACTAAATGGAAAAGCATTGCGACGCTAAAAAGAATTAAAGCCATAGCTGTGGTTGTATGTGTGCTCTGTGCCTCGCCATCTCGCCGCCCGCCAACCGCCGCATCGATACTAGCAGGTTGAAACTTTTAGTACTGTATTCCTGTGGATCAGAGAGTGAACTGTGTTTGTTTGGTGCAATAACAACCTAAATTTTACCAGAACTTTTCCATCATTTAATTATCCTCACAACTAACCTAGACAGGGTCCTTTCCAAATGTTGTGCAATCCGAGTGTCCCGAAATGAAAATTAAAATTTGTGTTAATAACAATTATTTGCAGAACTAGCTATATTAGAATAGTGTTTAAAGAAATGTTTTGTTAATGAACCAGTAAATGAATAACGAAGGTCTAACGAAGTTGAAAGATAACTTTAGTATTGATATAGTAATGAAGTTTATTATTTCGAGACAGATTTAAAGGCATTTAAATGAACAGTAAATAAGATGAAAAGAGCAGTAACTTATATACTGGAAATGTTGAACGCATAATAAATTCAGTAATCATTTTTTTTAAATACAGCGATCGTAACAGTTTCGGGGTCCCCCCTTATTCATTTGAATTCTGAAGTGTTCTAAACTGGTTTGATCAGCAAAAGTCAAAATTTATAAAAGTCAAAATTTATCAGTGTTTTATCTTTATCAAAATCGGCATTTTGTGTGTGGCACGAAAGTGCAGTTTCTAGGGTAACCTATGCCCGATTTTAATCAGATTAATAGACAGTATAAAGTTTTGTAGTATACATAATAGTGTAGTGTTATGTATTCATGGTTTTCCATATCAGTAGAGAACGTGAAACTATCAGTTCAATAGATTTTATGGTTCGAAAATTCTACTACACTATGCAGTGTTACAACTTGTTGTTTTGCATGAATATATACCAACTTGTACAGGGAAGAAACACAGTTAATGCCTGATTAGGCTGGCGACCGTATTATTATCAAATTGTTAGCATCTTCTGGGTTGCTTTTGATCCATCCTGACGTGTAATTGCATTCCGAACTTACTTGACGGATCATTGTTATTACAGAGTGGATGGAAGTCTGATATGCCACCATTCAGGTACACGCGGTCAATATCTATACGAAAATCCTTTCTCATAAGGTGAATCCCGCTCACTTACCATAGCACAGGCTTTAACGAGTGCTGTGTCAGGGGTTACACAGTCACAAAGCAGACCTGGAACTTTAGAAAACCTGTTTCACTCATTTCGTGGTGATTGGGACCTGTATCGAAAAACTGTCATAAATCAAGCAATATGCAAATATAGGTTCTGCTATCAACAGCCTTCAGTATCTGCGATGGCGTCCTAGACTGTTTCCAATTTGTAATGACTAAATCGTACGCTGTCCTGAAAACTTTTGAAGTCAGTGATTTATCGTTTCTACTTCATTAACGAATATTTAGTGTTCCAGTTTTGTCACCATGGATATCGTACAAGTTATACAATAGAACAAGTCACGATCGTTGGAAAAAGGGAAGATCAGGGTAGACGAGACGTTTAACATCTTTGTGACGATGAGATGATCATAGACGGAGAATCTCTGATCAGACAGTGATGGGGAAGGAAACGGGAAACGTCCTTTTGAAATGATCTATTCCGTCATTCGTCTTGATCGACATGTGGAAACAAGACAGGACCTTTCCTCGGATGGCGAGACTGGAATTTAAATCCTGCCCTCCTCTAATTTGAGTTCAGGGCTACCCTGTTTTGTTGAAAAAAAAAGAGATTCATAGAGATGTAAATGAAAAGCAGATATTCACGGGAACATAAGCGTTCTGTATCATAGAATTACCCGCCACGTTATCTGCGTGACAAGGAACACACTAAACGCACATCTCAGTTAAAGAACGGCTTTCTGTCTGACACGAAATTGTATTTTATGAACTAGTAAATGTGTCTTCTACATTTACTTGCGTGCCCTGCATACATCTATCTTACACAGTAGAGTAGTCGGCCTCCAGACTGTTTCCCTAAATAAAAATACTACATAGTGCAAGGTGCAATGTAATCGGATCCATTCGATTTATGTGACTGTTGTTGCGAACCAATTTCGATATAATTACGCTTGAGTCCCACTACACGACCTCGAAGGCTTGCGCCCATTACGGTTCGGTGGCGGTAAATATTAATTACCGTCGCTGTTACTGGCTGTGTGAGACACTTTTATTGCTGTGTTTATTGCTCGGAATGGACATTTAGTTAAGAGACAAGTACGTAAACACACATATATATCCGTTAACGCTTTATTGTGTATCAAACTGTAACACCTGCGTTCTATACATATTAGTCCTGCATACTTACGGAAATTTTGCTGACCGTAGTTCTTCAATAACATCGTTAATATTTGCGGGACTGGATTATTAAAAATGCCATAAGCTGCTGTGGTATTTGGAGAGTCCCTGAGCTGTGTAAATACACTCCTAGAAATTGAAATAAGAACACTGTGAATTCATTGTCCCAGGAAGGGGAAACTTTATTGACACGTTCCTGAGGTCAGATACATCACATGATCACACTGACAGAACCACAGGCACATAGACACAGGCAACAGAGCATGCACAATGTCGGCACTAGTACAGTGTATATCCATCTTTCGCAGCAATTCAGGCTGCTATTCTCCCATGGAGACGATCGTAGAGATGCTGGATGTAGTCCTGTGGAACGGCTTGCCATGCCATTTCCACCTGGCGCCTCAGTTGGACCAGCGTTCGTGCTGGACGTGCAGACCGCGTGAGACGACGCTTCATCCAGTCCCAAACATGCTCAATGGGGGACAGATCCGGAGTTCTTGCTGGCCAGGGTAGTTGACTTACACCTTCTAGAGCACGTTGGGTGGCACGGGATACATGCGGACGTGCATTGTCCTGTTGGAACAGCAAGTTCCCTTGCCGGTCTAGGAATGGTAGAACGATGGGTTCGATGACGGTTTGGACGTACCGTGCACTATTCAGTGTCCCCTCGACGATCACCAGTGGTGTACGGCCAGTGTAGGAGATCTCTCCCCACACCATGATGCCGGGTGTTGGCCCTGTGTGCCTCGGTCGTATGCAGTCCTGATTGTGGCGCTCACCTGCACGGCGCCAAACACGCATACGACCATCATTGGCACCAAGGCAGAAGCGACTCTCATCGCTGAAGACGACACGTCTCCATTCGTCCCTCCATTCACGCCTGTCGCGACACCACTGGAGGCGGGCTGCACGATGTTGGGGCGTGAGCGGAAGACGGCCTAACGGTGTGCGGGACCGTAGCCCAGCTTCATGGAGACGGTTGCGAATGGTCCTCGCCGATACCCCAGGAGCAACAGTGTCCCTAATTTGCTGGGAAGTGGCGGTGCGGTCCCCTACGGCACTGCGTAGGATCCTACGGTCTTGGCGTGCATCCGTGCGTCGCTGCGGTCCGGTCCCAGGTCGACGGGCACGTGCACCTTCCGCCGACCACTGGCGACAACATCGATGTACTGTGGAGACCTCACGCCCCACGTGTTGAGCAATTCGGCGGTACGTCCACCCGGCCTCCCGCATGCCCACTATACGCCCTCGCTCAAAGTCCGTCAACTGCACATACGGTTCACGTCCACACTGTCGCGGCATGCTACCAGTGTTAAAGACTGCGATGGAGCTCCGTATGCCACGGCAAACTGGCTGACACTGACGGCGGCGGTGCACAAATGCTGCGCAGCTAGCGCCATTCGACGGCCAACACCGCGGTTCCTGGTGTGTCCGCTGTGCCGTGCGTGTGATCATTGCTTGTACAGCCCTCTCGCAGTGTCCGGAGCAAGTATGGTGGGTCTGACACACCGGTGTCAATGTGTTCTTTTTTCCATTTCCAGGAGTGTAGATACTTCATTAGTTTTTCTACAACGTTAAACAAATTTTAATTTATCAGCAGGTCTCTTCTGTAAGATGTTTAGTAAAATAATATCACTGTGTGGACATGCTCGTTGTTCAAGGTACTCTGTCAACGTGAAACTTCTCGAGAGGATGCAGCGCAGATTTGCATTGTCAGCATTTCTCTGCACATTGTAGCAAATTAGGTAAAACAGGATTCATTATCTCCCGCTTTTAATTTGACCCATCCACATCACGTATGTTTCAATCAAAGTGGTACTTTCATGTAAATTTATACATAGTACGTAATTTTCTCTGTCAGGTGTTGTACATTATTTTAGCACTGTCTGACAGCATAGAGTCCGATACATTTATAACTTGCATTGCATCTACACAACAACAGTGTTGTTCTGCACAGACAGAAACCAGCAGTAGCTTCTACGATCGATGTAAAGTCAGTAATTGCGAAGAATTATTTAGGGCGATGTTGTGTTCGCGTGTAGTATTGACAACTGTCTTAAATTGTCTGCGTAAGGATATAAAGCAGGATTTTCCTAGAACACATTTCGTTAGATTATTTAGTGTAAACGAAGAAGGATACTCAATTTTGAAAGTTGTTGAAATTATAAGTACGAATTTTTTATACAATATATCTCTCAGGTTTCTCATTTTTTATACGATCTAGAGGTCCTGTTAAACGAATAGTTGCAATTTCAATATAAATAATAAGAGCGATGATAGCAATTACACTTATGACAGTATTTACAACCTCTAGGCGATTGTGCAAGACACACGACGAAGAAATCCTGCCGCGCGGGGTTAGCTGAGTGGTCTCAGGCGCTGCAGTCATGGACTGTGCGGCTGGTCCCGGCGGAGGTTCGAGTCCTCCCTCGGGCATAGGTGCGTGTGTTTGTCCTTAGGATAATTTAGGTTAAGTAGTGTGTAAGCTTAGGGACTGATGATCTTAGCAGTTAAGTCCCATAAGATTTCACACACATTTGAACATTTTTGAAGAAATCCCGTTACTGGAGCTTCCTGATAGTTTTTCCGTGTTTGATTACGGTAATAGGTGGTGTATAGGCAGATGCGTGGTGTACTGTGAGTTGATTTTCGCGAGTACGTGATGTAATGTAAGAATGATCCTCTGAGCTAGTCTATCAAGAACATTAAGAAGTTTTGGTCTTGCCCTAAATCAATAAGTGGTTCGGAATCATCAGTTCAATTAGTCAGTGATCACAGTGGCACCAAAACGGAGAACGTCAGAGATAATGAGGAAATACTGATTTCAGTGTTCCGAAATTGTTTGATTGCGGAAGATCGTAATACGGTCCCTCCTTTGAGTCACCGTACGAACTTCGAAACTGCTGACAGTGTGATCATTGATCACGGAATAGAAAATCAGCTGAAATCGCTTTGAAGTGGAAAGGCGACAGGACCAGATGAGATACCCGAAAGGTTCTACAAAAGATATGCGAAAGAACTTGCTCCCCTTTTAGCAGCACTTGATCGTAGATCACTGGAGCAACGAGGGGTACCTACCGACTGCAAAAAGGTGCAGATCATTTCTGTTTTCAGAAACGATCGTAGGACTTATGCACATAATTGCAGGCCTATATCGTTGCTATCAGTCTGTTGTAGAACTATGGAATGTGTTATATTCTGATATATTACGATGTTCTTGATGAACGAAAGTGTCCTCTACAAAAAAACAACATAGAGTCGGCAAGCAGAGATCTAGCAAAACTCAGCTCGCTCTGTTCCTCCGTGCGATTCACAGCGCAGTAGACATCTCCGAATGAGATGACCATAACTTTCCCAGCAGAAGCAACCACTTTTGCTTTTTTGGGGGTTGGTGATGATGGAGAATTCCACACTGAGCTTTGCTGTTTGCTCTCAGGATCAAAATTATGTAGCCAAGTTTCATTAGCAGTGATTGTATTTGAAAGACACTCCGGATCTTCCTCTAACATCAACTCTAACTGCATGCAGACCTGCACGCCAATGTCCTTCTGTTCGGGAATCAACAGTCTTGGAACCCATCGCGCACAAACACGTGTCACGTGTAATTTTTCTATCACCAGCTTGTGGTGGCACCCAATGAAATGTTCAGTATTTCAGAAAGTGATCTTAAGGTAATTCGTCGATCCCCTCTCACAATGACAGCAGCAGTGTTGATGTTTTCTTCCGTAAGAGCAGTAACTGGAGCACAAGGTGCACCTTCCTTTGAAATTGATTGTCTCCCGTTGATAAACATTTTAAATCACCTTAGAACTGTGCTGTAGGGAAGAACAGACTCTCCATAGGCCTCCTGTAACAATGCATAAGCCTCAGCTGAAGATTTGTTGAGACGAAAGCAGAACCTCAAAGCCGCATATTGTTCCTCGCGCGTTACCTTCATTGCAGCGAGCGGTAGGCGATACTGATCATACCTGATCGTGCCTGCCTCTCACAGGCAGGAACCAGGAGCTCCAACAATGAAACCACTACGGCGTGTTTGTTGCTCATTAAGCAAACAGAATATCATAAGATTAAATTTTAGTGTGAGAAATTATGAGCAAAAAAATTATGATCATTCTTTATTGAACAGCCTTCGTAATAATGAGTTGTCCCTAAGCCTGGAAGAGCTAAATACACTACTGGCCATTAAAATTGCTACAACACGAAGATTACGTGCTACAGACGCGAAATTTAAATGACAGGAAGAGGATGCTGTGATATGCAAATGATTAGCTTTTCAGAGCATTCACACAAGGTTGGCGCCGGTGGCGATACGTACAACGTGCTGATATGAGGAAAGTTTCCAACTGATTTCTCATACACAAACAGCGGTTGACAGGTATTGCCTGGTGAAACGTTGTTGCGATGTCTCGTGTAAGAAGGAGAAATGCGTACCATCACGTTTACGACTTTGATAAAGGTCGGATTGTAGCCTACCGCCATTGCGGTTTATCGTATCGCGACATTGCTGCTCGCGTTGGTCGAGATCCAATCACTGTTAGTAGAATATGGAATCGGTGGGTTCAGGATGGTAATACGGAACGCCGTGCTGGATCCCAATGGCCTCGTATCACTAGCAGTCGAGATGACAGGCATCTTATCCGCATGGCTGTAACGGGTCGTGTAGCCACGTCTCAATCCCTGAGTCAACAGATGATGACGTTTGCAAGACAACAACCATCTGCACGAACAGTTCGACGACGTTTGCAGCAGCGTGGACTATCAGCTCGGAGACCATGGCTGCGGTTACCCTTGACGCTGCATCACAGACAGGAGCTCCTGCGATGGTGTACTCAACGACGAACCTGGGTGCACGAATGGCAAAACGTCATTTTTTCGGATGAATCCAGGTTCTGTTTACAGTATCATGATGAACGCATCAGTGTTTGGCGACATCGCGGAGAACGCACATTGGAAGCGCGTATTCGTCATCGCCATACTGGCGTATCACCCGGCGTGATGGTATGGGGTGCCATTGATTACACGTCTCGGTCACCTCTTGTTCGCATTGACAGCACTTTGAACAGTGGACGTTACAGTTCAGATGTGTTACGACCCGTGGCTCTACCCTTCATTCGATCCCTGCGATACCCTACATTTCAGCAGGATAATGCACGACCGCATGTTGCAGGGCCTTTCCGGATACAGAAAGTGTTCGACTGATGCCCTGGCCAGCACATTCTCCAGATCTCTCACCAATTGAAAACGTCTGGTCAATGGTGGCCGAGCAACTGGCTCGTCACAATACGCCAGTCACTACCCTTGATGAACTGTGGTATCGTGTTGAAGCTGCATGGGCAGCTGTACCTGTAAACGCCATCCAAGCTCTGTCTGACTCAATGCCCAGGCGTATCAAGACCGTTATTACGGCCAGAGGTGGTTGTTCTGCGTACTGATTTCTCAGGATCTATGCACCCAAATTGCGTGAAAATGTAATCACATGTCAGTTCTAGTATAATACATTTGTCCCATGAATACCCGTTTACCATCTGCATTTCTTCTTGGTGTAGCAATTTTAATGGCCAGTAGTGTACTTTCATTGGATTGCTCTGCACTCGTAGAGCATACGGCACTCTGGGTATTTCATATGCAGACTTACGGAGCAATAAGGGGAGACCACCTTTCTTTTAAAGCAGCAAATCAAGGAACAGGTTTGCAGAATTATGGAATCATCTTAGATTTGAATCGATGTCATCAAGAAGATAATGTAAGGAAACTGATAAATTTTTCCTTGCTTCAGGAGTATGGTTCAAAAAATGGCTCTGAGCACTATGGGACTTAACATCTGTGTTCATCAGTCCCCTAGAACTTAGAACTACTTAAACCTAACTAACCTAAGGACATCACTCACATCCATGCCCGAGGCAGGATTCGAACCTGCGACCGTAGCGGTCGCGCTGTTCCAGACTGAACAGAAGTATGGAATCTACTTACTGATAATTACATTGCCTGTTACAAGCCAGGCGAGAACATGACTGTCGACGAACAACTGTATCCATGTAAGTGCACATGCCAGTTCATACAGTACAAGCCCAGTAAACCTGATAAGTAGGGATAAAATACTGCTTTCTATGTGAAGTTGACAACTGCTACATGCCGGCCGCGGTGGTCTAGCGGTTCTGGCACTGCAGTTCTATGTGAAGTTGACAACTGCTACATGCGTTCTGGCACTGCAGTCCGGAACCGCGGGACTGCTACGGTCGCAGGTTCGAATCCTGCCTCGGGCTTGGGTGTGTGTGATGTCCTTAGGTTATACAATGTAAGCTTTCACGGCCGGTATTGTCTTCACTTAAAACTTCCGGGCTCATAGGCCGTGGTCGAAGTATAAAACACTCTCCTGACGTTTCGTCTCCGACTGCGGGAGACATCCTCGGAGGTAAAGCGGCCTATCAGCCCGGAAGTTTTAAGTGAAGAGTCCTTAGGTTAGTTAGGTTTAAGTAGTTCTAAGTTCTAGGGGACTTATGACCTAAGATGTTGAGTCCCATAGTGCTCAGAGCCATTTGAACCATTTTGAACTGCTACATCGTGACTGGGCTCCCTTACCATGACACACATGAAACTTGTGATCCGAGCAGGGGTCTCAGTCACCAGGAGGCTATGAAGCTGGTGCAGCTATTCCTCAGCTGTGGTCGTAACACATGACTGAGAACTTCTTTACCTCTGTAAAACTGGCGGGAGAGCTGAGAAAAAAGAAACATGTTTAGTTGGCACTCTTTGGAAAAGACTCAAAGAGGTCCCTCCTGTGGCACGAAGTGGAGACGACGTCTCGTATGCAGCACACTTGTACAAGTCAGGTGACAATCTTCTCACAGTATACCAAGGTAAAAAGAAAGAAATATCCTTATTATGAGTAAGGCGCATGCTGGATGTGAGGTGAAAATACTGAAAAGAAACATCCAGAAAGTGTGAAGTTTTATTATGAAACTAAGGGTGGAGTCAATACAGTTGACCAAATGGCTAGATACTACACTGTCCGACCTGGAACCCATTGATGGTTACTTACCTCTAAGAACAGTTGACGCCAAGATTTTATCCTCAGAGCAGCAGATAAGCCTGCTGCCCCCTACAAACTGCAGAGAGGAGCTAATCTCGTGCAGGCACTCGATACCGGCGCTGTCCAATATGGAAATAGAAGGCGTTGTCACATTCAGGTTTCCTGCAAATAACAAAAGGGGAATAAAACATCAAATGTATGCTTCAAGTGCAACAAGTATGTGTACAAAAGATGCAAAGCAAACTCTCTTATCGAATGTCTGAAGTGTCCCAGCTTAGACAATTCTGTCAAATCTTTGCTCCTAAATATTTACGAACATTTGCAATTATAGACTGAGGTTGTTTGTTCTTATGTTTTAGTTCCTTGATTGCAATAAGCAAGAAAACACGCAGAGAATTTTAGTCACCTGATGAGTTTTAGAATCTTTCACATATCCTCAGTTCTCATCTTATTTGCTTGTAAAAGTAAAAATACTATTAGTACCACAAAAACTGATGTTTTGATTATGTTTCAATATTTTTCTAACGAAAGACATCGTAACATTACTTTACTTGCTTGTTTTAACGAAGACTGATGAAAGACTGTGGAACTTCTTCCGTAAAATTTGCTTTAAAAAAAGTTTATTTCTGAAAATTTATGTTTGACATTGCGCTATTAATTTCAGAGACGAAATTATCCTCTGGTTACCCTTCTGAATCTTACTGAACCTATTGTTAACATGACGACACTCAAAGCCCCACCCCAATAAGAATAAAACGGTCCTTCGCTACTGTGGGACAATAATGATCCACATTGTACTTCTAGTGTTCAAATGCCTTTGAGCACAATGGGACTTAACATCTGAGGTCATCAGTCCCCTAGACTTAGAACTACTTAAACCTAACTAACCTAAGGACATCACACACATACATGTCCGAGGCAGGATTCGAACCTGTGACCGCAGCAGCAGCGCGGTTCCGGACTGAAGCGCCTAGAACCACTCGGCCACAACGGCGGGCTCTTCCAGTGATAAGAAAGCTTTCGCTGAAGTATGCTGATGAGTCAAAACATTATGACAGTCTGCGTAATAGCATGTTTGTCCGTCTTTGGAACGCAATACATCACTGATTCCGCGTATCAGTGGTCCGTCCGCTTCTTGGTAGGTTTGTAGAGGTATGTGGCATTAGATGTCTACGGACAGATCATGTAATTCGCGTAAATAACAGGCCACCGATTTGCGTACGCGGTGAGGCGCCCGTGCAGGGTTCACTACGATTTACTTCAGGCCAATTTGCTCGTCGAGACATCAACGTGAGTAGCATGGTGCTGAGACACGGAAAGTCATACTGCTGAAAGATGGCAACGTCCTCGAGGAAGACATCAAGCGTGAAGGGACGCAGGTGGTTCGCAGCTGTCAGCATTTCTTCGATTACTACCACAGGTCCTACGCAAGCGCAGGGGAATGTCTCCCCTAGGCTAATACTGCTCCGACCAGCCTGCGTCCATGGCGCACTGCATGTTTCGAGCTGCCTTTCATCTCGATAAAGGCGTTTGTAGAGACGGTCAGCGACCTACTGTAGTAAAAAATGTGACTCACCTGAAGAGGCGACACGCTTCCACTGATCGACGGTCGAATCCCGAAAGTCCGGTGCCACTGCAGTCGTAATTGACGATGTCGTTGGATAGATATTTTAACACGTAGGGGTGGTCAGCTGCGGAACTCCCTGTTCAACAGCGTACGATGAACGGAGTGCTACGAAAGACTTGCTCGTGCACTAGCATTGTGCTGTTTTGACAGAAATGCCACAATCATCGCCCGCATCTCGTGGTCGTGCGGTAGCGTTCTCGCTTCCCACGCCCGGGTTCCCGGGTTCGATTCCCGGCGGGGTCAGGGATTTTCTCTGCCTCGTGATGGCTGGGTGTTGTGTGCTGTCCTTAGGTTAGTTAGGTATAAGTAGTTCGAAGTTCTAGGGGACTTATGACTACAGCAGTTGAGTCCCATAGTGCCCAGAGCCATTTGAACCATTTGAACCACAATCATCATCTGTCCTAGAATGAGATTTTCACTCTGCAGCGGAATGTGCGCTGATATGAAACTTCCTGGCAGATTAAAACTGTGTGCACGACCGAGACTCGAACTCGGGACCTTTGCCTTTCGCGGGCAAGTGCTCTACATTCTGGAAACATCCCCCAGGCTGTGGCTAAGCCATGTCTCCGCAATATCCTTTCTTTCAGGAGTGCTAGTTCTGCAAGGTTCGCAGGAGAGCTTCTGTAAAGTTTGGAAGGTAGGAGACGAGGTACTGGCAGAAGTAAAGCTGTGAGTACCGGACGTGAGTCGTGCTTCGGTAGCTCAGTTGGTAGAGCACTTGCCCGCGAAAGGCAAAGGTCCCGAGTTCGAGTCTCGGTCGGGCACACAGTTTTAATCTGCCAGGAAGTTTCATCACCTGTCCTACTTTACAGAGGAGACAATCCTTCGAACCCCACATTCTCTGAGGAGTCGTGGACGTCCAACCATTTAGAGCCAGTGGTAGTTTCACTGTCCTACCTTTTTCTGTAGACGCACACAACAGTAGCACATGAACATTCGACAAGATTCGCCGTTGATACTCGTTCACAGGCTCTGCGTAATAATGATACGCTCTTTGTCGAAGTCGCTTATCTCGATGGATTTCCCGATTTGCAGTCCGTACATTCGCTAGGGTGATCCCCCATCCGTGTCTGCTGTGCTTTCATACTTTTGTCATAGCGTCACGTGCCGCAACGCCACCAGACAGTATCCAGTTCTCGGTGGGCAGTGGTCATAATGTTTTGGCTTATCAGTGTACATTTATTTACAAGCATGCTACATTACAACAATTTCGGAGATTCCACAAAAAAGAAGAAAACAGGTTTTTGTCTGTGGAGCCGAAAACTTTGAGCCTTGCCACTATACACAGTATTTCCACGAGAAAGTTTGCAAGCTTGCCTTATTGTTCGCGCAGTGATTAAGGCAAGTATTACTGAGCTATACAATTTCGTTTAAGTAGCATGTCTAGAATATGTTATCATCACAATCATACCATCTTACTTCTGAAACTACTTTTAAGAATAGTTCGGAAGGAACTTTAGTTAGACCTGGCTGTAAGATCCGCAATAATGCTTTCTTAAGAAATCTTCAGCAAACGTTTCGTGAATCTACCGACTGCTCTGATGGAACACTTTTGTTTGTTCGCTATTCGCTCTGTAAAGTCTAGCTACATGACTCACTTCTCATGTTGGCGATTGCATTGGGTGCACGGCTGAAGAGAGCTGGCTGAAGTAAAAGCGCCTTTAACTTCTTTTGTCCAGGAGAGTAAGCGGCCACGGTAGACCACTGCAGAAGCAGCCAGCCGTAAAATTCCGGTCAAAGCTCTTCCTCCCTTCTCCTGCTGCCGCAGACATTTTGCAGTGTATGCCGGTATGTACCTAATCTGCACTGGCGGTACCGTTTTCCAATTCATTTTTTCGAAAGATGAAAGAGATTATCAAAAGTTTCGCTGTTATCCGTGTTACAATTGTCTGTCCTAATTTGTAAGCTGCAGAAATTAAAAACAAGAAGTAAAAAGAAACAACAACAAAATAACTCTGTCCCAAGAGCAATGTGACTTGGTAGCATTCGTAAACAACTTTTGCCCAAGAAATGTGTGGGAATTAAGATTACATACTGCATTAACAAATGTTACAATGGTACAAGACATTGTGTAAAAGAAACAGTGGAAGAATGGTCCACAAGGTCCTAGCAAACGTCATAAAACGGTACAAGGTGATATGCAATTATCCATGTGTACAATATACTTCATCACATGCAGATAAAGCGTACTTATGCAAAACAAGTTCACATATGGTCATGGCGGAACAACAGACGGCAAAGTTTTTAGTGAAAATGCTCATATGTAACTGATGAGGTGAAAAATTACCTTGCCAGACGGAAAGACCTACAGGACCTTCAGTGTGAAAGGTGAACAGTGTGACGTAGTAAGCGTCCTGTCAAATAAGCATTCAAATGAAGATCTCCAAATGGACTCGCGTTGTGTTCGACGCATGATCTGAGTGCGACTGCTGTCAGAGTTAAAACTTTAATACAGAAGCTTCAGCTACGACCATATCTCACCCAAGAACGCTGCACTATGCACTGATAGTGGCTGAAGGAGGACCTCTTTAAACCAATGACCCGTAACAACCTCCGGTGGTACGAAGCAATTACCTGAGACCAACATCCGGGAGTAAACCAAAGTGTAGCGACAGTTTTCATTAATCATATTCATTCCCACACATGATAAGGAGCTACGGCTATCATTGACTGAGAGTAATGGAATATTTTCACTATAACTACCTTGACCAAATTTTACGCAACTGACATCCCGTTATATAAATTGAAGGTGGAGGGAGGAGAAAGGAAAGGGAGGATCTATTGATGTCAGCTGCATCGGGAAAATATGTGCTGGATCTGGATTCGAACACAGGATCTCTTGCTCACTAGGCATTGCGTTAACCCCAACGTCATCAGGAGACAGTGCTTATCGCAATTGCGCAGACTGTCTCGGTACGCCTCCAGGCCGATCCAAGTCCCCACCTAGTGCCGCATGTCGGCAGTCCCCTCCAGGTCCTCCACGCTTTGAGATTCCCGCAGGAGGTCGAACGTATCTCTGCGTCCACACTGAAAGTGGTGAATTCGCCTCTAGGCAAATCAGTTATGTGAATGCCTGAAAGAACAGGCACTACACATTCACAAAATTCGTAGCACGTAGTTTCTGAACTGTGGCATGATGTACCGATCACGCTTGTGGCGAGTATGTGATCGTTGCATTTGGTCAATAGGTGGCATCTTCGGCGGTTGTCACCAGTGGGCAGGCGGAAGTTGCTTGGGTATAGACGCGCGCAAGCGCTAGTGGAGAGCTCTGCTGACAGTACTCTTAGAGCGGTAGTACGCGGTAGTGCTTTGGTCTGTAAGCAGTGTGAGAGCGGTGTTCTCGGCAGGAACGTTCAGTTGTGTTTCCGGGTTCAGCGAAGTACAGGAGAGGGCAGCGCAACGTGGAGTACAGTTGATAGCCGACAGTAAGCAACAGGGCTCAGTTACCTGTCAAGTGGCGTGAATTCTTCGAGAGGGGTCTCTAGCCAGGGGCGCAACAGACAGATGTACCTCTACAATGGCGTGCCTCGGGAGGAGCCGTTGGAGAAAGGCACACATTTGGGCCGTATGTTCAAACTTGCACTCTTACTCGATCCTACTTCTTATGCAGCTTGCCTCGAGCGGGCTGTGTCTAGTAAAGGCAGAAAGTTCTTCCTCTTCGTTCTGAGGAGTCCATCAGTCTATATTATCCTGGTTTCCTATCTGACGCATAGTGGTTTATTAAGATTTCACTCAGAGTGTGCTGTAATCTAAGATGTATTTAGAATAATATTAAGTAATACTTGTTCCGCTCCCTTGTACATAGGGGAATGGTGCCACTGAAAGTTTCCTTTAAAAATATTTTTTCGTTTGATTTGACCTTGAACTTGTAGTGGCTTCCAGAATGAGATTTTCACTCTGCAGCGGAGTGTGCGCTGATATGAAACTTCCTGGCAGATTAAAACTGTGTGCCCGACCGAGACTCGAACTCGGGACCTTTGCCTTTCGCGGGCAAGTGCTCTACCAACTGAGCTACCGAAGCACGACTCACGCCCGGTACTCACAGCTTTACTTCTGCCAGTACCTCGTCTCCTACCTTCCAAACTTGGTTGGTTATTGGTAACTTTGCTGTTGTTCAGCTTTGGGGCCGGCCGGGGTGGCCGAGCGGTTCTAGGCGCTACATTCTGGAACCGCGCGACCGCTACGATCGCAGGTTCGAATCCTGCCTCGAGAATGGGTGTGTGTGATGTCCTTAGGTTGGTTAGGTTTAAGTAGTTCTAAGTTCTAGGGGACTGATTACTTCAGAAGTTAAATCCCATGGTGCTCAGAACTTTTCAGCTTTGGGTGATTATGTGCATCTTCGACTGTGAAAGGAACCAAATGTATCTGCCTGCGAGAATACAACATAAGTTTGTCCCTGTTTTGTAATTTTCTCAAAAAATGTGCATACTGATTAAATGCTGAAAGTAAAGGATTTAATTTCTCAAAGTGGTTCCCGTGCGTTAATAATTTTCGTAGCAAACTGATCCTGAAACGAAAATATCTTACCTCGTAATGTAACTGCTTCGAAACGCAGTGCCTGCTGCTCCCTGTGCGCTAGCTGCAAATTTCTAAATACAGTAGCTGAGAGCTTGTGCAATGCTCCAGACAAAGAGGAAACTATTTTATACACATCGTTGAGTCAAAGGCTCTTTAAATAAAAATGACTTGGATCGAGGATGTGGACAATGCTCTTAGTGGAAATAGTCCTTTAACAAACTGTTTTTAAATTATCTGACATTATTAACTACATGAAATTCATGTTCCAACTCTGAGTCTCACAAATGTTAGACAAATAACAGATCAACATTAAAAAATACCTTACAGTGAAAATTACACAATATTCAATGAAAAATCTGTTGTTCCCTGATATGGATGTCTCATTCACTAATGATTCTAAACTACGAGCCACTGCAGTGCCACTAATAAAGTTATTACCTTCATTCCAAATGTGTGTGAAATCTTATGGGACTTAACTGCTAAGGCCATCAGTCCCTAAGCTTACACACTACTTAACCTAAATTATCCTAAGGACAAACACACACACACCCATGCCCGAGGGAGGACTCGAACCTCCGCCGGGACCAGCCGCACAGTCTCTCACTGCAGCGCCCGAGACCGCTCAGCTAATCCCGCGCGGCACCTTCATTCTGCTTCATACTCTTTTCTAATCTCTTTACCTCTCATTTCAGTCTAAATCACTAGTAGAATCTTTCTCCTCTGTTTCACAATATTCGGACACACATCATTTTTCTCAGACACAGGTGCACTTACCTTTACGACTACATTACCACGAGTCCTCTGCAAGGCGTCTGCCTCACTACTCCTCCAACGATAGAACTGCCGCGCTCGTCGCTGCCAAGCAGTGACGACAAAACGAGCACATCTTCCAGCGACGCAGCAACTCTGACCAAAGACTGATCGAATAATCAGCAAATTCGTAACTGTCGCCTAACACTTGAGACATCCAAAGTATGTACAGATTCCTGAAATACAAATAACAAACTCCCATTCCTGAGATACAAATAACAAACTCCCAATAGACCTCTTTCAACATTTACTAACAGTTTCTGCGTAATTGTGACTTGAGTGACGGGCGAGTGCAGCTACAATTAAGTTATAGTAACGGTTAAACAATACTTCTCTGTTTATGAACCGTAAATTTCGTGAGCTGTTGGAAAATTATTTCAAGAAAATTATAAAGTTGATGGCCCATTCAGCTGGGACCGTAGTGTAGTAATTTAAAGGTTGTCTCGAAGTTTACTTTTGGCTGTTGAAGTTAGGAAGTGTTATTTTTATTGTGTGTGTTAACTGTGCTGCAGGTGGCTTGTTTATTGTATTGCAGAAGACTTGAAACTATTCGTGGTTACGTGGAGCCTGCGGTGTACGCTATAGAGAACAAAAGTGGTCGGTTGTGATCCCACTGCAACTGGCGCCTTCGCTTTGCGCACCAAAGCTTGCGTGGCCGTGACTTCTGCAGTTTTAATTGTCTGAGGAACTTACTTAAATAACTTCAGACATTAGTCGAATACATGCCACCTCGTGTTGCGGCACTTCTGCGTGCGCCGGCCGCGGTGTTCGAGCGGTTCTAGGCGCTTCAGTCCGGAACCGCGCGACTGCTACGGTCACAGGTTGGAATGCTGCCTCGGGCATGGATGTGTGTGATGTCCTTAGGTTAGTTATGTTTAAGTAGTTCTAAGCTCTAGGGGACTGATGACCTCAGATGTTAAGTACCATAGTGGTTCAAATGGTTCAAATGGCTCTGAGCACTATGGGACTCAACATCTTAGGTCATAAGTCCCCTAGAACTTAGAACTACTTAAACCTAACTAACCTAAGGACATCACACACACCCATGCCCGAGGCAGGATTCGAACCTGCGACCGTAGCAGTCCCGCGGTTCCAGACTGCAGCGCCAGAATCGCTAGACCACCGCGGCCGGCAGTACCATAATGCTCAGAGCCATTTGAACTTCTGCGTGCTCGCGGGGGCCTATACGATATTAGGCAGCTGTAACAGTTTCTTTGGCTCTTCATTGTACACTCCTGGAAATTGAAATAAGAACACCGTGAATTCATTGTCCCAGGAAGAAGAAACTTTATTGACACATTCCTGGGGTCAGATACATCACATGATCACACTGACAGAACCACAGGCACATAGACACAGGCAACAGAGCATGCACAATGTCGGCACTAGTACAGTGTATATCCACCTTTCGCAGCAATGCAGGCTGCTATTCTCCCATGGAGACGATCGTAGAGATGCTGGATGTAGTCCTGTGGAACGGCTTGCCATGCCATTTCCACCTGGCGCCTCAGTTGGACCAGCGTTCGTGCTGGACGTGCAGACCGCGTGAGACGACGATTCATCCAGTCCCAAACATGCTCAATGGGGGACAGATCCGGAGATCTTGCTGGCCAGGGTAGTTGACTTACACCTTCTAGAGCACGTTGGGTGGCACGGGATACATGCGGACGTGCATTGTCCTGTTGGAACAGCAAGTTCCCTTGCCGGTCTAGGAATGGTAGAACGATGGGTTCGATGACGGTTTGGATGTACCGTGCACTATTCAGTGTCCCCTCGACGATCACCAGTGGTGTACGGCCAGTGTAGGAGATCGCTCCCCACACCATAATGCCGGGTGTTGGCCCTGTGTGCCTCGGTCGTATGCAGTCCTGATTGTGGCGCTCACCTGCACGGCGCCAAACACGCATACGACCATCATTGGCACCAAGGCAGAAGCGACTCTCATCGCTGAAGCCGACACGTCTCCATTCGTCCCTCCATTCACGCCTGTCGCGACACCACTGGAGGCGGGCTGCACGATGTTGGGGCGTGAGCGGAAGACGGCCTAACGGTGTGCGGGACCGTAGCCCAGCTTCATGGAGACGGTTGCGAATGGTCCTCGCCGATACCCCAGGAGCAACAGTGTCCCTAATTTGCTGGGAAGTAGCGGTGCGGTCCCCTACGGCACTGCGTAGTATCCTACTGTCTTGGCGTGCATCCGTGCGTCGCTGCGGTCCGGTCCCAGGTCGACGGGCACGTGCACCTTCCGCCGACCACTGGCGACAACATCGATGTACTGTGGAGACCTCACGCCCCACGTGTTGAGCAATTCGGCGGTACGTCCACCCGGCCTCCCGCATGCCCACCATACGCCCTCGCTCAAAGTCCGTCAACTGCACATACGGTTCACGTCCACGCTGTCGCGGCATGCTACCAGTGTTAAAGACTGCGATGGAGCTCCGTATGCCACGGCAAACTGGCTGACACTGACGGCGGCGGTGCACAAATGCTGCGCAGCTAGCGCCATTCGACGGCCAACACCGCGGTTCCTGGTGTGTCCGCTGTGCCGTGCGTGTGATCATTGCTTGTACAGCCCTCTCGTAGTGTCCGGAGCAAGTATGGTGGGTCTGAGACACCGGTGTCAATGTGTTCTTTTTTCCATTTCCAGGAGTGTATATGCATTCTGTAAGGGTAAACACCTAGCTGAACGTCTTGCACATTTTCTAACTCCGAAGGAGTACGCGTTAGACCCTGATAGTGCGACCCTTCGTGATCACTGTGACATACCAGTTTTCGTTCGGTATTCACGGTGAAAGTTAACGGTTTGTTTTCAAGATTTATTGAACGTCGACGATGTTTATTTTGTGAAGTGTGCTACACACATATGATAGAAGGTTGATCTCTGCACCTCCCAGGCACTCATTATCTGTCGCTCTCCTGATGCACGCGTTGAGCCATTAGCAGCTAATATTTTTCCTGTCTTAATTGCTAACACAGTACCTTCAAATGAGCCTTACTCTCGATTGGACCTGCGACCTCGAGCTCAAGGAGTTCCTCGTTAGTGTAGGCTGCGCGCGGCGTGTCTTTGGCCGCGGCTGCGCTGGGCCGCGGTGCGCCAGACCGGAACGCTCTGCGGGCAGCGTCGTGTCGCGTCGGTGGGCTGCCGCCGGCCTTGACGCATTATAATGCCGGCTGGCTGCATTACAGCTTAGCCGGCCCACGCGTGCACCTGTGCCGCGGGCAAACACGGGTGCCCGGTGTTATCGCAGTTCACTTTCTTAGCAGAATAAGCTAGTGACCACTTTTGTGCTAACGGCCCAGAGGCAGAGGGTGGAGAGCCTGCTTATCGAAGAACTTCCAGTCAGTGGTATTTTACTCACCGTCGACGGAACAAAAGGTGGCAGGGCCGAATATGGTGGAGGCCGCACTGGAAGAAAAGTTCCGTGTTGTGCGGGTGAGACCGGTGATCGTATATACAGAGTGATTGAGCAGGAGTTACAAATCCTGTTTTATGCAACCCGCACTACGTCTGTAGCAGGTGCGGTTATCAAGTCAGGCAACTGTCAGATGATCGATATAAGTTCCCGCTCGGAGCTTTGGGGCGAATTTTAGCAAACAGAATCATGCTTCAAAAAATACAAGTGAGGATTAGCCGTGAGTTACACAGTAATTTTGGACAAGATATAGCTTACTTCTGCCATACTTATCCACGTTTCTCCAATATTCCTTCGTGTAGTTAGTAGTGTAGTCGTATAGGCTTTGGGTGTCTCAGTATGTTTTTTCCGGTAATCGTACATAATCTTTCAAAAGTGGTTCAGAAACGTTTCGTTTTGTGTATCATCATCAACAACGAAATTAACGGGACATATCAAAACGGAAAACGTGGATGTAACAGGTATAACCCAGTGGAAAGATTAATATATAGAATGATTCAGCAGCCCCTACCAATATCGTTTTATGCAAACCCACACGACCCAACAGTGTTGTTGCTCATTTCGATGGGGAGATGTTAAGCAAATTGTCACCCGCCAGGGTGGCTGAGAGCGGTAACAAGCTGCTTCCTGGATGTAGTCCTGTGGAACGGCTTGCCATGCCATTTCCACCTGGCGCCTCAGTTGGACCAGCGTTCGTGCTGGACGTGCAGACCGCGTGAGACGACGCTTCATCCAGTCCCAAACATGCTCAATGGGGGACAGATCCGGAGATCTTGCTGGCCAGGGTAGTTGACTTACACCTTCTAGAGCACGTTGGGTGGCACGGGATACATGCGGACGTGCATTGTCCTGTTGGAACAGCAAGTTCCCTTGCCGGTCTAGGAATGGTAGAACGATGGGTTCGATGACGGTTTGGATGTACCGTGCACTATTCAGTGTCCCCTCGAAGATCACCAGTGGTGTACGGCCAGTGTAGGAGATCGCTCCCCACACCATGATGCCAGGTGTTGGCCCTGTGTGCCTCGGTCGTATGCAGTCCTGATTGTGGCGCTCACCTGCACGGCGCCAAACACGCATACGACCATCATTGGCACCAAGGCAGAAGCGACTCTCATCGCTTCAGACGACACGTCTCCATTCGTCCCTCCATTCACGCCTGTCGCGACACCACTGGAGGCGGGCTGCACGATGTTGGGGCGTGAGCGGAAGACGGCCTAACGGTGTGCGGGACCGTAGCCCAGCTTTATGGAGACGGTTGCGAATGGTCCTCGCCGATACCCCAGGAGCAACAGTGTCCCTAATTTGCTGGGAAGTGGCGGTGCGGTCCCCTACGGCACTGCGTAGGATCCTACGGTCTTGGCGTGCATCCGTGCGTCGCTGCGGTCCGGTCCCAGGTCGACGGGCACGTGCACCTTCCGCCGACCACTGGCGACAACATCGATGTACTGTGGAGACCTCACGCCCCATGTGTTGAGCAATTCGGCGGTACGTCCACCCGGCCTCCCGCATGCCCACTATACGCCCTCGCTCAAAGTCCATCAACTGCACATACGGTTCACGTCCACGCTGTCGCGGCATGCTACCAGTGTTAAAGACTGCGATGGAGCTCCGTATGCCACGGCAAACTGGCTGACACTGACGGCGGCGGTGCACAAATGCTGCGCAGCTAGCGCCATTCGACGGCCAACACCGCGGTTCCTGGTGTGTCCGCTGTGCCGTGCGTGTGATCATTGCTTGTACAGCCCTCTCGCAGTGTCCGGAGCAAGTATGGTGGGTCTGACACACCGGTGTCAATGTGTTCTTTTTTCCATTTCCAGGAGTCTATATTAATCTTTTCATTGGACTGTATACAGGAAAACTGTTACTTACATGCTTCCCATTTTGATATCTACTGTTAAGCTGAATGACCCTGATGGCACAGTCATCAAGACCATAATAGGAAGAATGGGGGAAAAAATTATGTAGTCGCAAATCTTAGTGCTAAGACAACAAACTAAAATCCTGACCAGTAGGGTGTGATCGTGGTGGTGGTGTATTTAAAAGCTGCTTTTTTATGTTTTTCTTGAATAACACGAAATTCTTGTTTTCAAGCGAAAATATTTCCTAGTAAAATATTAAAGTACATTAAAGTTCCTTCAAAAAATGTCGTATTCATTGATTTCCTGGGACTAATAGCTTTCGAATTGCATTTGTTGGACAAGTGCTTTAGTGGTGTAAAATTAATGTTTATTGTTAAGTGAACTGGGCTAAGAACAAATATTATATATGATTGTACCATATCTAAGTACTCTAGAACAGTATTAGAGATAAATTGTATTCTGGGGTCTGATGGGATGGGGGGTTGTCGGGGGTGTGTAGGGGTAGACACATAAGGGTGGGCAGCTCTCGCTCTTTAGTAAGGTAACGGACAAGCGAGCCCGCGAGGCCCCACTCTCTCTCTCTCTACTCTAATAAGTCATAAGAAGCAACTACAGGGTGTGTCACAAATCTGTACCGAGTCTTTCACAGCTTGTCTTATGAATCACTGGCGACGCACTGTGCAGATACACTTGTGGAGGGGGGAAGTGGGGGGAAGGAGAGAGAAGATGTTTTATTTTCTACAATTTGTGTTAGAACATCTTGGAATATAGATATGAGATAGCAATACGACCAACGCAAGAAACGCATACATAAATCACTGCACAATGCTCGAATGGATGTTGATTCTTGTTCATACTGCACGGCACTTCTAGTAATCTTCCGGGAGAGGCGACTTACCCCATTACGATCGCTGCTATCTTCTGAGTTCACACAGAGACTATAACTCCTAAGCAGGTCCTGTCCAGTTCTTTTGGTTGAGTAGACAAAGTAACGTCACTGAGCTCGTGTAATTTTCATTTTATTACATGGGTATTTATTTGCAGTTGTTATGTGAACTTTTATGTAAAATGCGTTCCTCTAAACAATGGATGACTAGCGTTTAATTTGTAACTGTGATCTTCTCAAGAACCTGTGTAGTGTCGGTGGGATAGGGGTTGAATGGTAAATGTGTTATTTTGTTTCTGTCTGTTGGTATCGGTGTATTCTAAAGCTGTTTAACCGTGTTTCTGTCTCTTAGTACCGATTTAATGAATGACTAGGAATTTCTGCACTTCTGTCACCAGTTATTGTGTTACTGGTAGACAGCATAAATCCCTTTCATCCAGGAACCGCTGGCACTTGTAGAGTTAGCTGCACTGAGTGAAGCTGCTTACCACACAATCACAGTGCGCAACTATCTGGCAACGTGAGTTTAAATACGTGTGATGGAATGTGACTGAACACTTTCAAGTCTATAACAGTAATCAGTTGCAGTGCATTACTTGATGTATATTGAAGTGTATGAAGACTCATGTCATCTTGTCGACCTGCTTTTGTTGCAGAGGGAGCCAATTGAAGCCTTTGCACCACTTCAGACGTTGGGAGACCTGAGGCTGGGGTAATTCACTAGATATCCCCCAAGCTGTGAAAAGTATTGCAGCCGTTGGTAGTGGAGGGAATAAAATTAGCGTTGTTGAATACTTACTGACAGTATGTTACACTTGGAGCAGGCACTACAGTATGGCAGGCCGTTGACAGCTCCAGCCGACGGGCATTTTTTACATAATAGCTCACTTAACAACAGCAAATACTTGCTCAATAAACTGAAAATTTATCGCTTCTTGTTGTATCGTAAATTTTGATATCGTGAGCTGCCCTATTGAGCAGATAATGTTGCGCTTACTCCGTATTCTCTTCCACATTTTTTGGTACCTCCCTACTGTGTTATCCTATTTTGTAAATTGATTCAAGTTTGAGAGAATTTCCTGTCTGTTAATTTTATTTTTATTTATGTCAGTCATTAGAGCAAATAAATATCTGCAACAGCCGCACAGGGTAGGCAAGCGGTCTGAGGCGCCTTGCAACAGTTCGCGCTGCTGCCCCCGTCAGAGGTTCGAGTCCCCCATCGGGCATGGGTGTGTGTGTAAGAGTAAGGTAGTTTACATTAGATTAAGTGGTGTGTAAGCCTAGGGAACGACGACCTCAGCAGTTTGGTCCCATAGGAACTTACCACAAATTTCCAATTATCTGCAACTCTCAGTATTACTGTCCTACAACTTGTCCATGGTTAGTCGACACACTAATAACAAATACAACCTTACGTATACTACATCTGATGTCCTCACTGTGGCGGTGTTTTCATTATGTGCCGTGGCCAAACTCAACGATTAGATAAAAGAATGAGCATTGCACTCGCCTATTTTGTGTGATTAAATATTTGTTCCACAACGAGCATTGGACTTGAGTTCCCTGACGATAATCTGGATACACTCCGTCAAGTAGCTTTCACTCTCTCCACTCACGCCCATTTTAAGCAATTACAGATGGCAGTGTGGGCACACAACACCAACGTCTTTACTGTGTGAATTATCTAGCGTGAAGCGAAGACTATACAGAGTGAATACTACGTAGAAGGAAAACTTTATGAGGTTATTCCTGACTGGAAAGGGAACAAGAAAGTTTATATGAACATTGTCCAGAAACAGACACTGAGGCCGTCGTGAAGGAGTCAGTACTGGTATTACACAGTTTTAACTCATTCTTTAACTAATATTTGCCAAAGCACAAAGGTGTGCTGAAGAAACAATCATTAACTGTGTGTGCAAGGATATGCACAGATTGCAGGAATTTTGATGCTGCAGTTTGGTTAGAAGAGAGACATTTAAGTAGTAGGGGCCATGAAGAACTAAAGAAATTCTGCAAGTTGTATAAAGGGATATCGCTAAGTGTGATACATGAAGATAATGAGGAACAGAAGCCATGTTTCCCTCAAGATTATGTGAAACAGTTTATTCGGTATATCCACATGTACCTCCATGGTACACATAAGTGATTTGAGAATTTACCAGGTAAGGTTATCTTGGTGCGAAGTGTCCCTAAGGGTTAGAAATAGCTTCAGATCTGTCATAAATGCCAGAAATACAAAGACTTCCAGCCTTATGGCAGAGTTTGTGGAGTTTACAGCAGAGAAAGTGATTACACAACAAGGACAGAAGAGCTGGTAAAATAAGTTATGTAGAAAGGAGCTGAGGAAAGGAATAAAAGACACAACAATGAGCTGAAAGAGATAAAGTTGGACATTGGGGACCTGACATTGGTTGGAACTGAAGAAAATTACGATCCAAAGTTCATTTGGACATACATGCATGCATGTGCAAAAGAATTTTGCATAGGAAATCGGAATAACAAAGGCACTGCAATAACGTGTTTATCCGCCAACACCGGGCAAGCGACATTCAAGCAAAAAGAATCTCACCTGTACGGGAATATACAGTACATAATGGATGTACGATTACAAGTTGTAGAAGCGTGGTTGACAACATATGGAAGTTTTGGTCTGGCCGAGATAAGCGGGAAATCCGGATTCGAGTCACGGTCACGGTTCGGGCCAAATTTTCATTATCGTCATTCCATTCTACAGCTGATGGTAGTCCATATTCGCAATTGCGAACACATTTCGTGTATGACCTAGAAAAAGCCCAAATCGATGTGATAGATATTCAACAAGGAAACATGTACAGAGACAATATATGCAAGTGAAATGTTAGGTCAGCGAATGAAGTCCCACAGAAACCAGGAACAAAGTGGATTGAGGATAGAAAGAATCTCCCTGTAGAAAAAAATGGGAGAATCATGGAAGATCAGAAAGAATGGTCTAATGAGGCAGAATGTTTTGCGTGATCCTACAGGGTCTCGACGCAAATAGTAATAATAATAATATATACGAGGGCTATCTATTAAGTATAGACGTTTTGAAATAAGAAATTAATGCAAACGAAAAAATCAATTTTATTATATATATTTTAAAGGTACACCTGAATTTCATTTCACATAATCGCAATTCAAATTAAGGCACTGATCATACGTGGCACAAGTTTTTAAATATCGTCTCTGCAGAATTCTGCGATTTCGCGTCAGTATCAGAGCGCTGTGTAGTGAGCCATGTCTTCATTGCTGCGAATAAGTAGTAGTCGCTCGGCGCCAAATCCAGGCCGTATGGTGGACGATCAAACACCGTCCACCCAAAATTACACAGGAGCTCTCCGGTAAGACTGATCGTGTGCGGACATGCGTTCTCGTGAAAGAAAAAAGGTTATACGCTAAGGTTTTCCCGAAACCTGTTTTGTATTGCCCGCCATAACTTTTTCAGTCTTTGACAATACTCCTCTGAGTTAACTGTTGGGCAACGTTCAAGGAAGTCAGCGAGAATCACTCTCTTGGAGTGCTAAAATACAGTAGCCACGATGTTACTCGCAGATAGTGTTTGCAAACACGTCCTTGGTTTCTTGGGAGAATTTGTGTGTACCTATACCATCGACTGCCTTTTCGTCTCACATTTTACACGTTTCACCCAAGTCTCGTCCCTAGTTACAATCGATAACTTTGTTACCACTTTTCTCGTAGTCTTCGAGGAAGGTCAGTGGGGCTACTAGTCTGTTTCTTTTGTGGCCTTCCGTTAGCATTTAGGAAACCCACCAAGAAGAGAATTTGTGTTAACCAAGCTTCTCAGCCACAATTTCGTACACCAAAATCCCTGAAATTTGGCGAAAATGTTGTGAAAGTTCCGTAATAGCGAAACGACGATTTTCACGAATTTTGTCACTTATTGCCATCACCAGTTCGTCCGTTACACACTCCTGGAAATTGAAATAAGAACACCGTGAATTCATTGTCCCAGGAAAGGGAAACTTTATTGACACATTCCTGGGGTCAGATACATCACATGATCACACTGACAGAACCACAGGCACATAGACACAGGCAACAGAGCATGCACAATGTCGGCACTAGTACAGTGTATATCCACCTTTCGCAGCAATGCAGGCTGCTATTCTCCCATGGAGACGATCGTAGAGATGCTGGATGTAGTCCTGTGGAACGGCTTGCCATGCCATTTCCACCTGGCGCCTCAGTTGGACCAGCGTTCGTGCTGGACGTGCAGACCGCGTGAGACGACGCTTCATCCAGTCCCAAACATGCTCAATGGGGGACAGATCCGGAGATCTAGCTGGCCAGGGTAGTTGACTTACACCTTCTAGAGCACGTTGGGTGGCACGGGATACATGCGGACGTGCATTGTCCTGTTGGAACAGCAAGTTCCCTTGCCGGTCTAGGAATGGTAGAACGATGGGTTCGATGACGGTTTGGATGTACCGTGCACTATTCAGTGTCCCCTCGACGATCACCAGTGGTGTACGGCCAGTGTAGGAGATCTCTCCCCACACCATGATGCCGGGTGTTGGCCCTGTGTGCCTCGGTCGTATGCAGTCCTGATTGTGGCGCTCAACTGCACGGCGCCAAACACGCATACGACCATCATTGGCACCAAGGCAGAAGCGACTCTCATCGCTGAAGACGACACGTCTCCATTCGTCCCTCCATTCACGCCTGTCGCGACACCACTGGAGGCGGGCTGCACGATGTTGGGGCGTGAGCGGAAGACGGCCTAACGGTGTGCGGGACCGTAGCCCAGCTTCATGGAGACGGTTGCGAATGGTCCTCGCCGATACCCCAGGAGCAACAGTGTCCCTAATTTGCTGGGAAGTGGCGGTGCGGTCCCCTACGGCACTGCGTAGGATCCTACGGTCTTGGCGTGCATCCGTGCGTCGCTGCGGTCCGGTCCCAGGTCGACGGGCACGTGCACCTTCCGCCGACCACTGGCGACAACATCGATGTACTGTGGAGACCTCACGCCCCACGTGTTGAGCAATTCGGCGGTACGTCCACCCGGCCTCCCGCATGCCCTCTATACGCCCTCGCTCAAAGTCCGTCAACTGCACATACGGTTCACGTCCACGCTGTTGCGGCATGCTACCAGTGTTAAAGACTGCGATGGAGCTCCGTATGCCACGGCAAACTGGCTGACACTGACGGCGGCGGTGCACAAATACTGCGCAGCTAGCGCCATTCGACGGCCAACACCGCGGTTCCTGGTGTGTCCGCTGTGCCGTGCGTGTGATCATTGCTTGTACAGCCCTCTCGCAGTGTCCGGAGCAAGTATGGTGGGTCTGACACACCGGTGTCAATGTGTTCTTTTTTCCATTTCCAGGAGTGTAAGTCTAGAGCTACCAGTGCGGTCCCATCGTGAACATTGGTACGGATATTTTTAACATTAGTGCACCACAGCCTCACTCGGCTTTCGCTCATTATTCATTTTCCGTACACATAACAAAGGTCGAAATAAATTTCACTTGGTTTACAGTTTTTTGCCGAAAAAAACCTACTCACACAAGACATTTCACAAGTGGCGGCAGTTTCTATTGCAGCACACTTTTTAACACGTCACGGAAAGCAAGGTAGCAGAGGCACAAACCACTCGCAACCACAGCTGCATGCCTTTTGGACTCTAGATGATTCCTGTAACACCGTCCACCGCCGCGATAGACTGAAATATGTTACTTACCGAACAAACTTCATATATATATATATATATATATATATATATATATATATATATATATTTATATATATGCATTCTAATCTGTGACTCCGCAGTTTTGCAGTTTTTCCCCACTTTCGTTCTTTGCCAGTACTAAGTTTTTTTCTGGTAGACTTAACGTGTGTCCACTAACTTGGTCTGCCTTCTGATTTTCTAGTTTAGCATTTTGTTCTTGAATCACTAGTACTCTGCACTTTGTACTTCATCTGCCCACATAATTTGACATCTAACTGTAGACCCACAGTTCAGTAATTTATAATTTCTTTTTTCCTATTTTTTTTACACATTTCACGTTTGTGTTTTGTGTAATGCAGTGCTTTAAATTTATTTTTCGTAATTGTATCCTTCAATAATGTCAGCAAATCTGTATGTTGATGAATGCTTTACTTTTCTTTATCTATTCTGTAACATAACTCTGAAAGGTGTGTGTTGTAATAAAAATCAGTCAACTGCTCTCATAAGTAGTCATAGTTGACCGCTGAACCTTTAAGCTATGTAATAAGTGTAATATTTATACCCCAGAAAACAATTTGGAAACACAGTCTGATCCGTAATTTTTAACAGAAATAGTCTCTCTCTCTCTCTCTCTCTCTCTCTCTCTCTCTCTCTCTCTCGCTCTCTCTCCTCTCCCTCTCTCCCTCTCCTCTCTGTCTCTCTCCTACGTACACGCTTTCATAAGTCGGCACAATTGCAAAATGGGCTTGCATAACTACTATTTGAATGTTAAGCAGTGAATAATGATTTATCAAGAAAGTGCTTAAGAACTGAACAAGTATTAGCTTTCTGCTTATAGCATCCAGCAGTGCTAGCGAGAACGTTTCCTAAGTTTTCTAGTCATTGACTTTAAGTCAAAAAAATAATTGAGCTATCAGAACCAACATATAATTTACAGATATCATTACCACTTAATATCAAACTAATATGTGAGATCACCTCGCAGGACATTTAGCAAGCAGCGACCGTTGAATCAACATTCGTCCAACCATCTTGTCTGCATCTGAAACCAGATAACACAAAAAGAGACGTTACTTGTTACTAATGTTGTGACTGTAAAAGGGTATGTGGTTTTCGGTACATTCAAATATTCTTGGACAGCAGTAGACAACAATAACGTGGCCATGTAACATAGTAATGTGGTACATAAATAAAAAGAAAGACTCGGATTGGATGCAAATAATTCCAAGAGAATTTGAATAGTAAGCATGTATATTTTTAAAAAATGAAAGGAATTCATTTACAAGCCCCCCATGGGACCTCAAAGCAGCAGATGTAAAAGCAAATTTCAGAATGAGTAATCGAGATACTATGTTCACAGTACACAATTTAAAGAAAAAAATTACTTTTTCATAATTTAGGAGAGAATGGTAACTCTGAGTCTACGACTCACGGAATTAAAATGATTATGTTTGTCATTATATTCAGCCCCCATTTACTCAGGTTTGAGCAACGTATGAGTTTCCATTTTACAGGGCGGATGAATAATGCCACGTGCATAAACGCGCAGCAAGTTTTGTATTATCCTGAAATAGGGGAGGGAGTGTCACGAACATGATACTGGATTTGGGATGGACACCAATAAAACAAAGCGATTTTCGTTGTGGCGGAAACTTGTCGCAAAATTTCAGTCACAAACTTTCTCCTCTGAATGCGAAAATATTTTGTTGATACCGACCTACATAGGGAGAAACGATCATCAAAATAAAATAAGGGAAACCAGAGCCCGCACGGAAAGATATACACTCCTGGAAATTGAAATAAGAACACCGTGAATTCATTGTCCCAGGAAGGGGAAACTTTATTGACACATTCCTGGGGTCAGATACATCACATGATCACACTGACAGAACCACAGGCACATAGACACAGGCAACAGAGCATGCACAATGTCGGCACTAGTACAGTGTATATCCACCTTTCGCAGCAATGCAGGCTGCTATTCTCCCATGGAGACGATCGTAGAGATGCTGGATGTAGTCCTGTGGAACGGCTTGCCATGCCATTTCCACCTGGCGCCTCAGTTGGACCAGCGTTCGTGCTGGACGTGCAGACCGCGTGAGACGACGCTTCATCCAGTCCCAAACATGCTCAATGGGGGACAGATCCGGAGATCTTGCTGGCCAGGGTAGTTGACTTACACCTTCTAGAGCACGTTGGGTGGCACGGGATACATGCGGACGTGCATTGTCCTGTTGGAACAGCAAGTTCCCTTGCCGGTCTAGGAATGGTAGAACGATGGGTTCGATGACGGTTTGGATGTACCGTGCACTATTCAGTGTCCCCTCGACGATCACCAGTGGTGTACGGCCAGTGTAGGAGATCGCTCCCCACACCATGATGCCGGGTGTTGGCCCTGTGTGCCTCGGTCGTATGCAGTCCTGATTGTGGCGCTCAACTGCACGGCGCCAAACACGCATCGACCATCAATGGCACCAAGGCAGAAGCGACTCTCATCGCTGAAGACGACACGTCTCCATTCGTCCCTCCATTCACGCCTGTCGCGACACCACTGGCGGCGGGCTGCACGATGTTGGGGCGTGAGCGCAAGACGGCCTAACGGCGTGCGGGACCGTAGCCCAGCTTCATGCAGACGGTTGCGAATGGTCCTCGCCGATACCCCAGGAGCAACAGTGTCCCTAATTTGCTGGGAAGTGGCGGTGCGGTCCCCTACGGCACTGCGTAGGATCCTACGGTCTTGGCGTGCATCCGTGCGTCGCTGCGGTCCGGTCCCAGGTCGACGGGCACGTGCACCTTCCGCCGACCACTGGCGACAACAATGATGTACTGTGGAGACCTCACGCCCCACGTGTTGAGCAATTCGGCGGTACGTCCACCCGGCCTCCCGCATGCCCACTATACGCCCTCGCTCAAAGTCCGTCAACCGCACATACGGTTCACGTCCACGCTGTCGCGGCATGCTACCAGTGTTAAAGACTGTAATGGAGCTCCGTATGCCACGGCAAACTGGCTGACACTGACGGCGGCGGTGCACAAATGCTGCGCAGCTAGCGCCATTCGACGGCCAACACCGCGGTTCCTGGTGTGTCCGCTGTGCCGTGCGTGTGATCATTGCTTGTACAGCCCTCTCGCAGTGTCCGGAGCAAGTATGGTGGGTCTGACACACCGGTGTCAATGTGTTCTTTTTTCCATTTCCAGGAGTGTATGTGTTCGTGCGCTCTTCGAAAGTGGAATAGTAGAGAATTATTGTGAAGGTGGTTCGATGAACACTCTGCCAGACACTCAAGTGTGATTTGAAGAGTATCCATGTAGATGTAGATGTAGATGTAGATGTAACGAGCAAATGGTGAAGAAATTTAGCCAGCAGACACATAAATAGCTTAACCACTTTGCCTAAACTCCACAGCAAATAATATAAACATCACCCAATCCTTTAATAGTTGTAGAAATTCCACACCATCACAGATCGCTTCCAGACAAAACCCAGTCTTATTTGCAAAATAACAGAAATCCTCTAAATGCGAGGCCAGAAACTAGGACGTCGAAAGCTGTTTCAAATAGCGATGACCTATTACATCCCGACCCTCAGCCAGCCCGGTTAGCCGTGCGGTCTAACGCACTGCTTTCCGGGCGGGAAGGCGTGCCGGTCCCCGGCACGAGTCCACCCGGCGGATTAGTGTCGAGGTCCGGTGAACCGGCCAGTCTGTGGATGGTTATTTTCCATCTGCCTCGACGAATGCGGGCTGGTTCCCCTTATTCCGTCTCAGTTACACTATGTCGGCGATTGTTGCGCCAACACTATCTCCATATACGCGTATACCGTAATTACTCTACTACGCAAACATTGGGGTTACACTCGTCTGGTGTGAGACGTTCCCAGCGGGGCCCACTGGGGGCTGAACAGCAGAATAACCCTGGGTTGAGTGTGGGGCGGTGGTGGGGCGAGTGGACTGCTGTAGCCTGTTGTGGAGTTGTGACCCACTGGGGGCTGCGGCGGGGACGAAGCGTCTCCGTCGTTTCTTGGTCCCCTGTTCCATACAATACAATACACTAGAACAGACCCGCCCGAAAGAGGCGAATTCGCCTCGGCGACCCTGCAAGTAGGTTGTATTGTATTGTTTTGTATGCTAACCGGGCACCTAGAAAAGACGGAGAGGCTCCGTCCCCACCGCAGCCGCAGTGGTCCACAACCCCACGACGACTACCGCAGTCCACTTCACCCCTCCGCCGCCCCGCACCGAATCCAGTGTTATTGTGTGGTTCGACCCCCGGTGGACCCCCCAGGGAACTACTCATTCGAGTGTAGCCCCTACGTTTGCGTGGTAGAGTAATGGTGGCGTAATCGTACGTGGAGAACTTGTTTGTGCAGCAACAGTGTAACTGAGGCGGAATAAGGAGAACCAGACTGCATTCGCCGAGGCAGATGGAAAACCGACTAAAAGCCATCCACAGACTGGCCGGTTCACCGGACCTCGACACAAATCCGCCGGGCGGATTCGTGCCGGGGACCAGGCGCTCCTTCCCGCCCGGAAAGCCGTGCGTTAGACCGCACGGGAAACCGGGCTGGCTTGCTAGTAGGTTGTTCAAAGAGCTTATATTGATCACTGGAAGCTGATTGTAGCAGTTATGTATAAAGTACTGAAAACTCAGCTGCCACAGAAAAATATATTCGGATGAAATAGACCGCTGAATGAACAAACAACTTTCAACTCACTCATCTGCGACAAAATTCATTAGTTTCTTCTGCTACGATTTTTTATCTTTAACATGCTCTTATCACCTATTCTACTTTTTCAAATTACTTTTCTGTTCACTTTGTAACCTCCCCACAAAAAATTGTATAAATAATAATATGAATATGATTGTGATTTTAATTTTAGTGTAACCTCAGAACAAAATTGGTTCTCATCTATAACCTCCCCACAGAAATTCATTCACATTTAACCTCCACACAAAATCTGTTTCCCAGTTAATGTACCCACAAAATTCTTTTCTTATCTAATGTAAGTTCGAACTAGAAAAATTCCTAAACCTCGTAATAAAAAATAAATTCAGTATCCTGGTAAATTTTGGACGACAGCAGTGCTGCGTCATGGCCCTGTAAGATCATTCTGAATAAAAAAAGGAAAAAGTTCTTACCTTAATAAAAATTGTCGAATATATCTGCTCTTACAATAAATTTTTCCGGCACAGGTCTGTGCAATGGTGGCCGATAGGTAGGTCATTTATGAAAGGAAGCAACTGATTTTTCTTTTGCAACAATCGGAATGATCATGGATTGGAGAAATTAGTAAATTCTTTAAATTGAAATGAATGCTTGTTACAAATTACTGTATATGACAAAGATTATTATTAGGACTTTTTTAAAACATTTACATCGGAGTTCAGATAACATTACTAGATACACGCGAGGCTGCTTTTTACCTTATGCAATAATACTCAGGCTCCGGCATCGCTGCACCGCGACCGGCCAGCCAACACGATACACCATACCAGACCAGAGCAGACTCCAGACTACTCCAGACTAGCACGGACTTACTGCTACAGCTACACAGTTCCTACTGCAGTCAACACCGCTCTCTGGTCAGCGATTCTCTTATACCTTGCATATCGCAGGCAGCGCATGAGCAATACATCGAAATTACATCTACTCGGACCTCTTACATAAAATTACATCTGCATTACAACTTTCTCTTAGAATTTAAGATATAATTGGTCTACGCTTAGTTAATTCGGAGGGAATGAAAACCGTCTCTTAGGAAGATGTCAAGAGAATATTTATCTATTTTAATGTTGTAAATGTTACGTTTGATGACATAAGTAAGTCCTAGCAAGGAATCTGTGTAGACTGATCTTTTGATATTACAAAACAACTACGTTTTGGACGCCTGAGGAAACAGCAAAGTCAGGACCGAACTTGTTTGGGAATTACTAAGCCCGATTGCCGGCTTGATTTTCCAACTGGCGCATGACAAACAGCGTAATCTAGGGAGTGACCAGGGTTGTGTACCGAATACGCTATAAACAAGCACCCACTCCCCCGCCCCCCCCCTCCCCCACACACACACAGACACGAGCACGCCTACACACACTGGCCGTCTCGCAGAAGGCAGCAATGGAAGGCCGGATAATTCCGTAGCGCTCTATTTGTACAGCTAACAAACTTTGACGAACGGTCATAGACGGCTAGCGAACTGGCGGTGGCTGGTGATCGACTGCTGCGCGCGTCATTTCAGAGGCAAACACGTGAGCTCGCCCGCCGCCCACCGCCCAGCGCCATGCAGCGCTGTTTGCTCAGCTCTCGACCTTCGAGGCGGCGCGCGCTGCACAGAGCTCGCAGACGTGCGGTGCATCTCTCTGTGAGGCTGCGTCTGCCTCCACTTCAAATACACCGCTTCTTACTTATTTATCTCTCCACTCTTCGCAGAAACCTGACACAGAACATACCACGCAAATTTTTGTTATACACTCTTCCCTAATGAGATTAAAAAAAAGAAAATTCACAGTAAATTTTTCTTCTCATTTTTTTTTCCAACAAATCAATTTACTTAAGGTTCAAAATGGCTCTGAGCACTATGGGACTTAACATCTGTGGTCATCAGTCCCCTAGAACTTAGAACTACTTAAACCTAACTAACCTAAGGACATCACAGACATCCATGCCCGAGGCAGGATTCGAACCTGCGACCGTAGCAGCCGCGCGGTTCCGGACTGCGCGCCTAGAACCGCTAGACCACCGCGGCCGGCTTTACTTAAGGTTTTTAACATGGATGTCAATCAGCGACTGTTGTATAATACAAAATTTTGGAAAACACAGCACTCAGTCACGAACACAATTAATTTGTAACCTAGGTTTCGGTGGCACAAGGGACACCTACTTCGGACAAAATTAAAACTAAATGTTACAGCATAACGTACCAAAAATACGAAAGCTGCGGTCATACCTGACAGCGTCAGATAGTAAGAATTAAAATAAAATGCAACAGAGGTACAAGCCACTGCCGGCAGGTGTGGCCGAGCGGTTCTAGGCGCTACAGTCTGGAACCGCGCGACCGCTACGGTCGCAGGTGCAGGGAGTGGAGCAACCGGTTTCAAACAAGGGGTGCATACTAGTATACGTGTCGTCGACCATTTGGGAGAATTAATTAATCACAGTCATGAAAAAAATATTGAAAAAGTTCAGCTGCTCCGAACTAAGTGCACCTCAGTTACAAAAAACGTGTTAGCGCCATATTTCACTGACGTTCTAAAAGACGATTGCTAAAATCAACCATTTAGCTTATAAACTGACGAATCTACTGATATTGCTGTACGTAAATACTTGGGATTGACTACAGTTTATTACAGTAAATTACAACCAAAAATATTAACTACGTATCTTGACCTTGTTGAACTGCACGAGTGTAATGCTAACGCTATTGCCTCTGCTATAAAGAAGACACAACGATTCGATTTGCGACTTGAAAATTTGATGGGCACTGGTACAGATAATGCTTCTGTCATGGTTCGAGTAAATAACGTAGTATTTACGAAGTTGAAAAAAGAGCTACCACACCTGATTTTAGTACGTTGCTTGTGCCATTCTTTGAAAGTGGCTGTTTCAGCTGCTGCAAAGGAAATTTTTACCGAGAAATTTTGAATTTTTAATTAAAGAGACATGTGGTTAGTTTAGTCGCTCCTTTTCCAGAGAATCTCTTTATAAGGAGCTACAAAAAACCATTAACGATGGACAGAAACCGTTAAAAACAGTTCATGCACCAGACAAGGGGGTTATCAATACAATCCGCTGTGTCAAGAAAACGCACGCAGTGGTCAGAGCTAAAAACACAGTTTTCCGTAGATAATGTGCGCCAAAGGTGTCACTTGGCAGAGTTATTGTACGCTATGTATGCGAACGAGATTAATTACTCATATATTTCATTTTTATATCCAGTATTAATTGAAATAAACAGTCAAAAAAATGTTCGAGTCGAAAAATACAGATCACACCAAACTTTTTGATGAGTTCAGCAACCTGTTCGATATGCTAGTCAGCAAAGCTACGTTACCTGCGAATGAAGTTAGTGTTTTTACACAAAATATTCGTTATTTCCTCGATCGAAGATGTTATCTGTGATTCCTCTTTGAGAAGCAGTTGCTTGCAATGAGAGAAAAATGATTACCACGGGAAGACGAAGAAATCTTGCGTAATCGGTGGATAACATTCATAGTAAGTCAGATTGAAGAAATAAAAAATAGTATACCAGAAAATTTTACGTTGATGAAAAAAATTCCAGAGTAAGTGTTGAACAAGCACTTCATCACAACAAAGGAAATCTAATGGATAAAAGGTCTCAGTTCAATAAAGCTGTAGAATTTATAGCAAGAGTGAATGATCAGTGGCGTCAAATGTATTTGTTGAACTGGAACGAAACAGTAGACACAAAAAAAAAAAAAATTGAATGAAGTATAGCATTTCATAGATGCTTTAGGGGAATCCAGATTTGAGGAATTTGCGACTTTTTCGATTACTCTCCTAATACTGCCTCATTCCAATGCTGACGTTGAGACCCTATTTAGCAGTTTGAATATAATAAAAAACAAGCAGAGGAATAAAATGAAGTTCAGTCTTTTAACTGCTATATTACGAATATTTATTTATTTATTTAACCTGATCAGATTAGGGCCATCAGGACCTCTCTTACATCGGGCCAGTGTTCCATACATGCAGCAATTCACACATTAGAGTTACATCATGACAATAGTTTAAATAAGAAAATTATATTACTCTAGTTACAATATGAATAAAGAGTAATGACTAAGACCTAATAAAGTAAATGCTGGCAGTATTTTTACAACAGGTGCTATACATACAAATTATGATAAAAGCAATAATAATAACAGTAAAAAATCAAATAATAATGATAAATATGAGAACAATTGGCAATAGTAATGAAGATTTGTTTAGATGTACATTAATATCTTGGTGTGTAAAGTAGATGTTTACTAGTATAGCGAGTTTTGGGGAAGGGAGATTTAAGGAGGGGGAAAGAGGGAAGTAATGAGGTGAAGTGCATTCATGTACAGAGGAAGGCATTACTGTTGCTTACGTAGATACGTCATTGACTGTTTTTTGAAGCCGGACATGTTTTAAGGTCTCTAACACAACGAGGGAGGTTATTCCAGAGTCGAGTTCCCGCTACTGTAAAGGACTTGGAGAAGGTGACTGAGCGATGCAGTGGAACAGAGAGGATTTTATTATGATGGGAACGTGTGTTTCTGTCATGTTGTTCCGACATAAGCGTTAAGGACGAGGAGAGATATGAGGGACAGTGTACATTTATAAGGCAGTAGATGTGACAGAGTGTATGGAAATCTCTGCGTTTGTCTGCACGCAGCTAGGACAATTTTACATATGCTGGTGAAATGTGATCAAAAAGTCGAACGTCACGCAGGCATTCATGACCAGTTCCAGACGTCGCGAATTTTCCAGAGAGGCCTTGTAGGATAATATCGCTGTAGTCAATGATTGGGAGTATAAGCTTTTGTACTAATTTCCTTTTTCAGATCGAAATGGAAGAGCTTTTTATTTTTTTGTAGGACATGAAGGGATGCTGATGCTTTTTTGCACACTGCAGTTACGTGCTCTGTCGAATTTAGATTTTCATTTATTATTACTCCCAAACTCTTTGCTGAGGGAGAGAAGTTAATATTTTTTGTTCCATTTATACGCTGTGCTATGAAGTTGGAAGGAAAATGCTGAAACGAATGTGGAATTCCGACAAAAGTAGTAAAACAAATCGGTACCGAACAATCGTATCAATCTGAAACCGACGATGATGATGATGGATGATGCAGACAAAAATTATTCATCTGAAGAAGATGAATATATTTAAATAATTAGCTGTTGTTACAGAACTTGCTGATTTATTTATTGTATGTTGATTTAATGACTGTGAATATTTTATTATTTAATAACAAATGAAACTAATTACTAATATACTTATTGTTTTCTTTCATAATAATTAAAAAAATTGTAGTGGAAATCTTAGCGGTTGTGAGAGTAGGGACATTTTTGCACTTGGAACTGGTGAGGTGCTTGCTTTAACTGTTAGTAACACTGGCTGCAGACCACAACTTCATTGTCGTCAGTACATTTACAAGCAGCAGTTGCGAGCTCAGTTATCACGTCTGCTCGATACTTACCGTGTTCCATTGTCTCTCATCCCACCGACCTTGGGGCAAAATAACACCTACATTCACATTAAGCGATTGCTGTAGTCTCATAATAACTCTGGGGCTTCAGACCAGTCGCAAAAGCACTCTGAAGACGCAAGTTGCCTCTGTCACCTAGGCTGTTGTAAAATGTATATGTCTAAAGTAGCAGCTATTACGACTGGAACGACACGACGGCCAGGACGAGAAAGAGTCTTAAGTACGAGAGGGAGACTCAGTAGTGGCGACCTTGACATCGTTGTTGCGATGCACTTGCAGGCGACAGGGGCTGTCGTCTCGCCGGCGACGGCCGACCTCTAGGCCTCTGGTGACAGCGACCGCTTGCGTCATCCTCTGCACGTTGTGCAAGAGGATCACAGCTGACTACCAGACCACCAACCGGTCTGCAAGGTCAAGCGAGAACAGAGTAACTCTGGGATGTGCACCATCATTCCAGACGCAACTGAGGACTGTACCAAAATGTAGGAACGTACGTACTACAGTGGTCATCTCGAAGGATTCTTGTTGCAGAAATTATATTTATACAACAAATCATGTGTATGACACTTAACGAATTCTTAGGATTGCAGAGCCATACGTGATCTCTGATTGCCGGTTCTGTACAGTGTTGGGGTCCCTCGTGGTGTATTGGAGCTTCTAATCGCCATAGTTATACCGTAATTAAGGAAACGAATACGAGTTATTCTGGGGTACAAGAATCTAAAACTGGAGAACGCCCACGCGCTCGTGAAAGAGACCCACGTTCCTAGGGATTTATTCTATTTTATTTTAGCTAAACAGATAATAGCCTTCGGCTCACCCCTTTCATTTGACCAGAGTTTTACACACTCATCGAACCACAGTTTACTTAAATAATGTTATTTCTTCTTCTCCCATGCGCTTGGCCTTGTTCGGCCAGCTGCAACTACATATGGGCCTTCCGCGTTTTTGATAGTGTTCTAGTGCTTCTTTTACCCTGTGAAACATACTGCCGGCAATGTGTTCGTAATCATGTCTCCTCCATTGTCAACAAATAGGATATTCATTTTTACCTGTTTTCTTCAACCTTTCCGTTTATGTCAAATATTTACAGTTTCGTCTTAATATCTTTCTTTTTATAATACAACTTGGTGTTTGCTGCTATGTTCTTGGGGAAATGCGTCACATTGGCCTGTAATCTAATATTATCTTATTTCATTACCCAAGATTCACTCCCATACAGCAATGGTCGTGCAGACACAACTTTATAGAATTTAAGTTTCTTTCTTAATTTCTTTTTGAGATTTGTACTGATGTTACTCTTTAGGTAACTGAACTTTTCAATTTTGTCCTTTACACCTAGATCTTTTCTGTACATTAGCATGGTCAAATTTAAATCTAACCACTTACTCTATGAACTTGTTTTCTAATACTATCTTCGTGGTTAGTTGTTTTTTCCTACAGAAAACCATGGGTAATTTTCGTATCGACATTGACATTTTATGTATATGACATAATAATAATAATAATAATAATAATAATAATAATAATGAAGTTAATGATAATGATGATGATACTCATGGGCGAGGCCTGTGCAACTTCTGCAGTCCATCAGTCACGTCTTTTCAGGTATTACAAGACACTGTTCAGCCATTATCCTTATACTCTTTGATTTTGTATAGTAATGAGAAGATTTTCAATTCTCTTATGATGTCTTCATAACGGATGATCCTATATACGACCATCTCTGATTCCTCTGACAAATTTCCTTTCTGTGGTTTGAATTCTGGTCCTGTAGTTGGTCTTCGTGACCCACACTTCACAGCATATTTGAGACTGCCATTGCATTGCAGAATTGTTGTTGGATCTGTAAGTAGGAGGTTTTCGGCAGTTTTTTCTGATCGTGCTCCAAAATGATGCGAAACAAGCCAAATTTCTCTTGATTCCTCGGTCGTATTCATACTGAAGCCTAAGTAATCAACGTTTGATATTCGTTCGGGACAAGTGCCATCTATGGATAATTTTGATATTACAGTTTCCTTTCCCTCAGAGGCCAGTTTTAGTTTGAGATATTTCACATTTGTATGTTTTGGCTATGTTATGTAGCAAGAAAACTGTTTTGTGTCAGCTATTTTCAGAGTAGGCGATAACACCACGCTTATAGGCAGAATATGTATTAATATAAGGAGTGTTCAATAAATAATGGAGCACTTTTTACTGAGAGCACGTTGGTTTTATTCAGGATTTCAGGACAGCATATTATTTCCCACTACTTTGGCTACAAAATCCTTTTTTTGAATATAATCCACTTTCAATGCGACGCCCATTCGCCATCTTACTGGGAGGGCCTGTATGACCGCATGGTACCGCTGTACTGGTCGACGCCAGAGCCAACGTTTTGCTGTATCAATAACCTCGCCGTTATCCACGTACTGCTTCTGGCGGAGTACCCCTTCATTGGGTCAAACAGATGGAAGTCGGAAGGTGTAAGATCCTGGCTGTAGGGTGGCTGAGGAGAAGTTCTGATGAAGTTCTGTGACTTCTATAGGCTGTACAGTCTTGTTTGAAGCCTTGCGTCATTACGGAGAAGGAGAACTTCGTTTTCAACCGTCGATGACTTCGAGTGAGAGTGTCTACACGTTCCAACATTGCAGGAGTCACTGCTGGGGAGCCAGTGCTGTGTCCGGCGGCCAGGTGCACGGAAATCGGACAAGTTTGCGCGACCTTGTTGCGGTGATGACAGACGGCTCGTCCAACGATTCAACGTTATTTTGTTCAGCGCCAGTTCTCCATAGAGATGCTACAAGCGTCTAAGAGTATCTGCGATGCTCTGTTTTGCCACCATTAGAAACTCAGTGACGGCTCTCCGCTGCGAACACACCTCTGTCACTGACGCCATACTGAAGGCTACGTATAGCGCCGCAACCATTTATCGAAACTTCATGAAACTATAGGGGCTGAAGCGGGAATATTCCGAGATGTCCCACAACAAATTTCGCATTTTTACGGCAGAAAATGGCTAACACAAAAATGTGTTACATTAGATATTGAACGTTCCTCAAACCTGTTGCTTTATATTGCTTTAACACGTCCTTAGCGTACAGGGGGAATAAAACTTGCGAGAGGCAGCAACATTCTCTAACCCTTTGACTAGTTATTATAGGTTCTGTGGTCTCGGAAATGTACAAGGGATTGGAGGTGTATATATATAGACTTTTTACATATTACATCTGTGTTCTTGTATATCCTTACTTTCAATCATTGTGCATGGCCTACTTCGCCTCATCTTGTCGAAAGCTTTGCCATTGTCTATGAACGAAAAGTGAATTTCTAGGTGTACATTGACAGCATTGATATTCTCGAAAACTATCTTCAAGTTAAGTGATCATCCGCAAACTCGTGATGTTTTTGGATGGACGGAGCGGGTGACACGTCATTGACGTATAATGAGAAGAGACGTAATACCTTCCACGAAGGACGCCTGAAACTGTCTCCATTGCAACTTGGTAATTCTAGGTATGACGCAATGTTGACCTCGAACGTATTTTAATTCAGAGCATCAAACTGAATGACATGGTGCAGTGGTAAGACACTAGACTCACATCCGAGGGAAGAACGGTTCAGATCTCTTGCAAGAGACTCAGATTTAAGTTTTCTGTGGCTTCCCTTACTTAGAATGATGGAGCAGTTCCTTTGCAAAAGGGCACATTCGAAATCTTTCCCCGGTTGCCACATCCTGAACTTCTGCTCCGTCTCTGACGTCCTCATCCCCGAAGGAACTTTAAATCCTAAGCTTATTCAATTTCAAGTCCCAAACGCATCCACTGAAACTGGCAGATTGTTTTGAGTCCTTAGACTGCTCCTCGGGAACTTGCTAAATGTCTCAAATCAAAACTGCCCGAAAATTTCCAGAGCCCAAGAAATCAGAAAACCAAGAACTGTGCTGAAAAGCCACTGTATGAACAAAGAAATGTACAAATATGCACAGTTACGTAATTTCACTAACGAAAACAATGGAGGACCCAGGAGGGATGTAGGAAACAAAATGAAGACACAATTCCTGTGATTGCTGTAGTCAAGGGGACATTTTTTTAGGTTAGAGTCAAAATCGACAGACAGTCTTGAAAGAAATTAGAGCAGAACAGGACTGTGATATATGTAACAATTTTCAGAAAAGCGACTAAAAACAAGATAGATGAGCTTCTTGTATGTCTAGAAGATGAGGAAAATTCTGAAGTGATGGATGTTCTGCGCCTCTCTGAACACCATGTAACGACAGGGATGGAAAAGTTAGATTCAGGAATTATAGGCTAACAACACTTCCGTTGAGATGGGAAAAGGAGGAATCGTAACATTCGTAAAAGTTGGAAATACAGCCAAAATTATTGAAATAAACAGCAAGGTAGTAGCACCCTATCTGATAACAATTTCATAGGCAGTGCTCAGGATGAAATAATTAATATGTGCCCAACTGGCCTAGCTGATCATGATGCACAAAGGAAGGAAATAAACAATACAGCAAGTTGACAGGCCTGAGGTAGGTTCATAGGAAGTAATGAAGTTTATCTGTGAGAATGGGACTCAATCCTTAAGAGTAAGTCGAAAGAGATGATATGGGGTAAGAGATACTAATGCCAAATTCAGTTTATCCTCATGTAAATTTGTGTCAATATTTGTAGGTAGCTTTCCTAAAAAGTTATCCAGAAATTCTGAAAAAAAGTAACAAATGGATAAGTATGGGACTCAAATCTCTTTTATGTTTAACATTAATTGCAGATATAGCTACATCATTGTTCAGTTTACATAGAAATACAGTAAAACATGGCAATCTCGTACTTTGGTATAATACTTTCCCAGAAATTTTTGATAAACATTACTGAAATACAACACGAAATTCTGGCTACAGCATATCTAAACTAGAAATCTATTGATCACTTTCATCAATGTCTATATTAACGTTAAATGCTCGTGCTCGTAAGTTCAAATGCCTCATGAGAATTAAGACATTCATTTTGTGTTCCTTGCTGTCCATGTTCTTCTTTTCCAAGGAGGCTGATTACCTCACTTTCAGGCTTCAGTTTCTGAATTTCTGTACCTCAACCACTACAAGACTTGTGTTATAAATGTCTGATACTTACAATACCTTTTCAGATTTTTCATAAGCCATCACTCGCTGAGCAGTTATTTTGAATGGCATCTTAGATCATAGGCCTTATAGTGCCGTGGACTTGAGGTACTTTGCTTCTCAATCATCATTTAATGTGCTGATGATGCCATATTGTTTCAGCACTTTACAGTATTCATTCAGTGAAGAAGTATCTTCCGGTAGCTTTTATCCACTCTACCAACATTCTCTCAGCCTTACAGTTGTGACGACAAATTGGAAAATAATGTACCAGGTTATTAAATTTATGATCTCTTTCTTCGAGACCATCTGTGTGCATATCGTTACTGTATTTTTATTTTAACTGCTACAGTAGCCAGAAAATAATTAAATCTCATTTGAAGCATTTTCTGGCTGTGGAAAGTCAAGGTTTCTGAGAAAATCCAATAGAGCAGAAGCCACCAGGTTGCATCCTTTCCATTCATCTCTTTCAACCGTAGGAAGCAATCCTTTCCTTTGCCTGTAAACAGGAATAAACCAATGTGCAAATTGTATAGCATAAATTGTCTTCAATGGATTGCTTCATCTATGGAGAACTTTGGTATTGGCTGACTCTGTTGTCTACGAAAAACACTTAATCTCATTTGGATTTTCCTCCTTCATTACTGCCTAGAGCTTTTTGCATGATGTTTGGCCGGCCGGTGTGGCCGAGTGGCTCTAGGTGCCTCAGTCTGGAACCACGCGACCGCTACAGTCGCACGTTCGAATCCTGCCTCGGGCATGGACGTGTGTGATGCCCTTAGGTTAGTTAGGTTTAAGTAGTCTAAACTTTAGGGGACTGATGACCTCAGATGTTAAGTACCATAGTGCTCAGAGTCTTTTGAACCATTTTTTTTAACCATGAAGTTTGGGCAACCTGTTGTTTGTTATTAATTGATTGTTTTTCTTCAGACCCTGTACCTTTGGAAAGTTTGTCTTTGGGCATCCCTAACGTTCCTTGAAATGTTGTGCCACATACAGGTACCGTCTGGCTGTACTTTTTATTATGCTGTACTTATCCAAACAGTTTTCTTCCTTTTTGCTTCTTTCATGATGTTCCTTCTCGCTATCAAAATAGCATCGCACTGTGCAGAAATTGCGAATTACTGTTGTTGCGTAAACCGCTCCTAATGATGGTCTGGTGGCAAGTGCTTGACTACAATGTACCTTCTTTTATGCAGAAAATTCTCTCACATTATATTGACAATGACGTGCTGCCATATCATTCTCCCTTCAAGTCTCTCAGAAGTAAACCACAGTTTGCGTTTTATCGACTTTTGCTTTAACTGGCTGAGAATCAGTATCGAGTTTTCCAAAAACTCCTAATTTTCAACGTTCTGTAAAACAGAAAATATCAGCTTTTGACTAAAACGTTTCAACGGGTCATGCATGGCAACAGGTTTCATTTGTACAAAAAAAATTTAAATTTTTGAAAACTGACCATGTATCAGTTTTTGAAAAAACGCTACTCAATAGGATTAAGGTGCTAGATGAAGAAGCAAGACTATATTAAAAATATGGTTTCACAGAATTTTAGGCATCTAGGAGAAATTAATATAATTTACAAAAATTATAAAAGACAAGCTCATATGGAATTGATGAATATCAAACAGAAATCATAAAAGTTGTTCAGACGTAATAAGTAATGTCTCTAGTGACATACAAAATGCATCATCGACACAGGTAATTTTTCCAGACAAATTAAAATACGAAACTGTTAAAGTTCTTTATTAGAAAGAGACCAGAAACACTCGCATAATTGTCATCTAATTTCCTTACTGACACCTTTATCCAAAAATTATGTGAAAGTAATGTACTCAAGAACAGGCTCACATTTAACTGGAATAGTTTTTTAGTTTGTGGATTCCATAAGGGTTATTTGAGCCTTAAATAATAAAATATCCTAAGTTGGTATTTTTGTGATTTTTTTCACAATTTCTTTGTTTGTGTGGATCGTGTTACACTCTCAAAACAACTTATGTTTCATGGAAAAGACGGTTTTTCACGCAACTAGCTTTACTCATACTCAACATACAAATTGCCAAAAGTTGTGCTAAATAGTTTCAACGATGTTGGGAAGATAAGAAAATTTTAGTGACTGGGAAAATCACAAATGGATAAATTTTGCGCCCTCCTATTCCTTAGGTGCATGTGAATGACCTTTTGCTTAACACTCAACATGCGGAACTTGTACTTTTTGCAGACAATGCTATTAGTATAATAAATTCCATTAGAGAGGAAGCAAAAGAAGGGATTGTTAATGATATTTTTCAAAGAATAGTTAAATGGTTCTCTCCAGTTCGACTCCATTTATTTGAGAAAGCACACTATATTCATTTCTGCACAACAAATATAATCAAACCAAAAACTGATGTAATAAATGAACATGAATCAGTAAACAGGGCAAAGTGCTTCAAAGGTTTTTTTCTAAAAATTGATGAAAACTTGGACTAGAAGAAGCACATTACTGATGTCCGTATAACTGGTAGTCTTGGGAACAAGTGAATCATCCTCCTGACATATTTTGCATGTATTCACTCTATAATGTCTCATGGAATAATTTTCTGGGATAACTCCTCACTTAAAAAGAAAGTACTGATTGCACAAAAGTAATCAGTAAGAATCACATTTGGTGGTCACCCATGATTGCTATGTAGGTTCTTTTTCAAGCAGCTGGGTATTTTAACTGCACCATCACAATACTTTTATTGTACTAATGAAGTTCTTGATAAATTATTTTGAGAAGTATAATGAGATCCATAGCTACAACACTAAAGCGAAAAATGACCTTTATTACTCATTATTAAAACTATCATTGAAACAGGAAGGAGTTGAATATACAGTAACAAAATTTTTCCATCTTTTACCCGATAACATAAAACATCTGATAGGTAAGAAAGCAAATTTTAAATCTAACCTAAAATAATATCACCTGGAGAACTCCTCCTGTTATGAGGACGATTTCTATATAGGAAAAAAGAACACCCACAAGGATATTTTCAGTGTAGTTTAATGGCTAGGACTAAAAATAATGTGATAATTAATCTCAACACTAACCATGTTTTCTTATCTTCTAAACTGACTCATTCCACATCATTTCGATAGAAGAATACATTAAATGTACTCTGGAAATTATAACAAACTTACTAAACAATAAATGGAAATTATACACACATTAAAAAGAGTTTTGCATTACCTTGATTCCGAGAGTGCCTGAACCTGTACAGAAAATTGGAATGCGGATCAACATACACATCATTTCCGCCCTTTTTTCATTCCTCATGAAAACCACACATTGTGTGGTGTGCCATGACACAGCGAGACCTTCCGAGGTGGTGGTCCAGATTGCTGTAGACGCCGGTACCTCTAATACCCAGTAGTACGTCCTCTTGCATTGATGCACGCCTGTATACGTCGTGGCATACTATCCACGAGTTCATCACGGCACTGTTGGTCCAGATTGTCCCACTCCTCAACGGCTGTTCGGCGTAGATGCCTCAGAGTGGTAGGTGGGTCACGTCGTCCACAAACAGCCCTTTTTTATCTATCCCAGGCATGTTAGATAGGGTACATGTCTGGAGAACATGCTGGCCACTCTAGTCGGGCGATGTTGTCCTGAAGGAAGTCATTCACAAGATGTGCACGATGGGGGGTGGGAATTGTCGTCCATGTAGACGAATTCCTCGCCAATGTGCTGCCGATACGGTTGCACTATCGGTCGGAGGATATCACTCACGTATCGTACAGCCAATACGGCGCCTTCCATGACCCCCGGCGGAGTACGTCGGCGCCACATAATGCCACCCCAAAACAACAGGGAACCTCCACTTTACTGCACTCGCTGGACAGTGTGTCTAAGGCGTTCAGCCTGACCGGGTTGCTTCCAAACTCGTCTCCGACGATTGTCTGGTTGAAGGCATATGCGATACGCATCGGTGAAGACAACTTGATGACAATCATGAGCGATCCATTTGGCATGTTGTTCGTCTCATCTGTACCGCGGTGCGTGGTGTCGTGGTTACAAAGCTGGACCTCGTCATGGACGTCGGGAGTGAAGTTGCTCGTCAAGCAGCCTATTGCGCACAGTTTGAGTCTTAACACGACGTCCTGTGGCTCCACGAAAAGCATTAATCAACAAGGGGGCGTTTCTGTCAAGGTTCCTCCGAGCCGTAATCCGTAGGTAGCTGTCATCCACTGCAGTAGTAGCCTTGGGGCGTCCTGAAAGAGACATGTCATCGACAGTTCCTGTTTCTCTATATCTCCTCCATGTCCGAACAACATCGCTTCGGTTCACTACGAGACGCCTGGGCACTTTCCTTGTTGAGAGCCTTTCCTGGCACAAAGTAACAATGCGGACGAGATCTAACCACGGTATTGACAGTCCTACGCATGGCTGAACTACATACAACGCGAGCCGTGTACTTCCTTCCCGACGGAATGACTGGAACTTCTGTCTTCAGGAGTTCTGCGGATCCGGGATGATGCAAAACTTTTTTTGATGTATGTATGAATATAAGGGTATTGATTTTATTTCAGTGATTACAAAATCGAGTCAGATTTAGAAAGAACTTGGCAGTGTGAGGCCACTTATCAGTATGACGTTGTAGCGCCTCTGACCTGGATGCATGTTATGATTCCGTGTGAAAAGGTATCCTAAAATCGTTGTATCGTCTCCTGAGGCAGGCTGGTCTAAAACCGTTGTAGCTCGTCCATCTAATCCTAGCTACTAGCTATCTGACAGAGGTGTTGTCAGAGCTGCTTCCACACAGTTTCTATCGAGGAGAGACGTGAAGATCTTGCTGGCTATAGGAAAACCTGAACATGACGACTACATTTCATAGAGGTACGTTTCAAGTCTGAACGCACATATCCTGTTGAGAAATGGCACCGCAATCCTGTCGCAGGTGTGATAACACATGAGGATGCAAGATGTCCGTGACGTACTGATGCACCCTCAGAGTTTCCTCGATCAGAAACAGACGTGACTTCAAATCATACTCAGTGGGTCGCCACACGGTGCCGTCAGAAGTAACACCGCTGTGCCCCTCCCTGAGGTCCTTCAACATAATCGCTGACAATGGCTGGCTGGTTGGTCGACTTGGGAGTGAGGACCAAACAACGAGGTCATCGGTCCCATCGGATAAGGGAAAGGATGGGGAAGGACATCGCCATCATTGCATTTGCCTGAAGCGATTTAGGAAAATCACGAAATACCTAAATCAGGATAGCCGTAAGTGGATTTGAACTGTCCTCCAGAATGAAACTCCAGTGCGCTAACCACTGCGCCACCTCGCTCGGTGCCCGACGATAGTCATTTTGGGTTAGCTCAGAACAGCGATTCATTGCGACGCTATTAATCAGCAGTCCATGCTTCCCTGTCATAAAACGCGGCCGCTTCTGTTGTGATGCTAACGGCAGCCTACGCGTGGAACAGTAATCTCTCAGTCATGCTGCTGCTACTCTTCGACCAGTGGTGTGCGATGACGCAGAACGTTGTAGGTTATCCTCCAGTGTGGTGGCCACACATGAACACCACGAACCTTGACGACGAGTATGCCTTTCCTCATGTTCCCATGCAGTCCAACATCGGGCCTTTGTTACTATGAATGGTCTGTAAATCCGGATAAGGCACTATTTGACCAGGTGGACAAGTGGAAACTCACAAATTTCAGCCTATCACATGTAGATAACGCAATCTCACACGTACGTGGCAACTTCAAAAATGGTTCAAATGGCTCTGAGCACTATGGGACTTAACTTCTAAGGTCATCAGTCCCCTAGAACTTAGAACTACTTAAACCTAACTAACCTAAGGACATCACACACATCCATGCCCGAGGCAGGATTCGAACCTGCGACCGTAGCGGTCACGCGGTTCCAGACTGTAGCGCCTTTAACTGCTTGGCCACACCGGTCGGCAGGTGGCATCTTCCTCAACTTTAGAATGACCACTCGGCATTTGACGTCGTTTATACCCCTCATACACCGCTCAATGTCTCGTAACAACACAAACCGCGAACAACACTAATACACACGGGTGGCCATTGTACTTGTCGCATAGAATTGAAATGTGTATCATTTGCATTCCTGCTGGTAGTGCACACATGTACAAAGTTACATAGACATCTGCCATGTAACCTTCAAGTAACTACTCAATAGTCCTCTCGAGCTTGGCATGCTCGCTAACATTATGATCACATAGCCACGGGGTCAGACAATATACTTCACTGTGGTAGTGCAAGCTTTTATTGTTTTGTACGTTTTTTTGATTTTGTAGAAATCAGAAGCATCTGTGATGACTATACAGGGTTATTCAAAAGTACGTCCAGAGTTTGTGAAGGCAATTGCACGAAAACTACAAGACATAGAGGAAAAAAAGATGGGCATACGTAACATTGGTCTACGAATTCCTTTCTGAGAAGTTCGCGCACTTAGTGCGAGTCTTTTTATTTGACGCTACTTCGGCGGATTGGATATCGGTGATAACTAAATGATGATGAGATGATGAGGATAATGTACACACCCAGTCCCCAACGCACTTAGCCAGTCCCACTTTATTTGTAACTGCCAAATAAAATCGAAAATAATTTTTCTCACTAAACAGATTTTTCTTTCGAAACACTCTTCATTAAAAAACGTTTATCCATTTACCTTTTTATTTGTGCGTACAGCAGGCTTTTTCTTGGTAAATTTAACGTTAAATGTAAATATCTTCACTTGTTTTGCCAGACAATGTATTTACTAATAACGCTGTGTAACAGGGTATCCTGAAATATAGATTGCAAAAATAAATAATTTGAGAAGCAGAGGCAAAAAGTGTATTCTCTCCGGGTAATCGTGTTTCACCTTCTGCCTAAAATTAAGTAGAGAGAAATTTTTAATTCGTGGAGTTTTATCACTCTGTAGAGCCTTGAAGTTTCTCTCCATGTGATGACATTTGCGGTAAATTTGTCGTCGGTTAAGCTTTCTGTGCTGCCAGAGGATAGACTGATGTGCGTGTCTTTCTGCTCCGGCAGATACTGCTGCCATTTTCATGTCATCAGGAAAACGTTTCTTGTAATTGTTAGCCACGTCTCCTAACACCGGAATGCTCAGATATTAGTCTTTCCGTAAGATTTCATTATTTATCTGAAAAGTTTTATCAGATCTTTCAGTCACAGATCATGTCTTCGTCTTGTACATCTTCGGGAAATCATTTGTAACATCGAATACTCACGCAAGCGAGACTGCATTAACTTCTAACGACTCCGTTAAAAACTTAATTACGTTGGAGATTTTTTTAAATCCCGGAGTGACACTGAAGCAATGATCAGCTTCAAGGCACTGAAACTCTTTCTGATTAACGAGAGGAATTTCATCTAAACTGAGACAAAGTTATGTAATTTATGTCTCGCCTTTCTGTGTTATACCAGTAGTCAATGTAAATCGTGTTTGCATGTAACAAAAACAGTCTTCCACATGGTACCTATATTGAACTATTAATCTAAAAATTTTAACGTAATTTATCGGTAAATCATTATTTCCCTTCATCGCGTCAGGAGTTATGAAACAAAGCGCATTTCTGTGAGTCCAATATATGTATGTATATAGCATATTTTGTGTGTTAGTTCGGCGTATTTATTGTTCATTTCATATTTTGCGATATTACGTCAATTTCCCTTGTCTCGATAGCATTCGAACGCAGTTTTCGATTCAAATATTCGATTTAAAATCTTTCCCAGAGAGAGCCATCTAACTTCAGTACAGTGTCTCCTTGGGTGATGATATGTGAACGATTAAACAAAAATTAATCTCCTTTTTGGTTTTTTTTTCATGTAGAATGTAAGAACCTTGTCGCACGGTTTCTTTTCTGCTGCTCACAAGGAAGGAACGAAGAGTATGGTTTAAGATCCGTCAGTGCCAAGGTCATTAGAGACAGAACACAAGCTGGTATAGCGGTAGGATGAGGAAGGAAAGTGGCTGGGTTCTGTCACAAAGGAACCATGCCAGCATATGGCTTCAACAATTTAGGCTGACCTTGGAAAATGTAAATCACGGTGGCTAAACGGATATTTGAATTGCCATCCTCCCCTGCTTACACCATTATTTTGTATGGAGCCGGATTCTTTTTCTTTTCTGCATACAGCTGGTTATTTGGACGATGTCTTACAGCTTTTTCTTTCGATTATGGGTGTTGTTTCAGTCTTCCTTGCAGAAGTTTTCACCACACAAAAATAGTGATGACACCGACTAAAAAGTTTATTTTTTGAAGTTAAATGTCGAGAGCGAAGAACTGCATCTAACTTGTGTTTTTGCATTTCATGAATACATGAAATACACCATCAGTACATCTGTATGAAATCTGATGGTGATATATTTTTTACACTGACTTAGAGACGGGGTGTAGGAATGACAACTACACTCCTGGAAATTGAAATAAGAACACCGTGAATTCATTGTCCCAGGAAGAGGAAACTTTATTGACACATTCCTGGGGTCAGATACATCACATGATCACACTGACAGAACCACAGGCACATAGACACAGGCAACAGAGAATGCACAATGTCGGCACTAGTACAGTGTATATCCACCTTTCGCAGCAACGCAGGCTGCTATTCTCCCATGGAGACGATCGTAGAGATGCTGGATGTAGTCCTGTGGAACGGCTTGCCATGCCATTTCCACCTGGCGCCTCAGTTGGACCAGCGTTCGTGCTGGACGTGCAGACCGCGTGAGACGACGCTTCATCCAGTCCCAAACATGCTCAATGGGGGACAGATCCGGAGATCTTGCTGGCCAGGGTAGTTGACTTACACCTTCTAGAGCACGTTGGGTGGCACGGGATACATGCGGACGTGCATTGTCCTGTTGGAACAGCAAGTTCCCTTGCCGGTCTAGGAATGGTAGAACGATGGGTTCGATGACGGTTTGGATGTACCGTGCACTATTCAGTGTCCCCTCGACGATCACCAGTGGTGTACGGCCAATGTAGGAGATCGCTCCCCACACCATGATGCTGGGTGTTGGCCCTGTGTGCCTCGGTCGTATGCAGTCCTGATTGTGGCGCTCACCTGCACGGCGCCAAACACGCATACGACCATCATTGGCACCAAGGCAGAAGCGACTCTCCTCGCTGAAGACGACACGTCTCCATTCGTCCCTCCATTCACGCCTGTCGCGACAACACTGGAGGCGGGCTGCACGATGTTGGGGCGTGAGCGGAAGACGGCCTAACGGTGTGCGGGACCGTAGCCCAGCTTCATGGAGACGGTTGCGAATGTTCCTCGCCGATACTCCAGGAGCAACAGTGTCCCTAATTTGCTGGGAAGTGGCGGTGCGGTCCCCTACGGCACTGCGTAGGATCCTACGGCCTTGGCGTGCATCCGTGCGTCGCTGCGGTCCGGTCCCAGGTCGACGGGCACGTGCACCTTCCGCCGACCACTGGTGACAACATCGATGTACTGTGGAGACCTCACGCCCCACGTGTTGAGCAATTCGGCGGTACGTCCACCCGGCCTCCCGCATGCCCACTATACGCCCTCGCTCAAAGTCCGTCAACTGCACATACGGTTCACGTCCACGCTGTCGCGGCATGCTACCAGTGTTAAAGACTGCGATGGAGCTCCTTATGCCACGGCAAACTGGCTGACACTGATGGCGGCGGTGCACAAATGCTGCGCAACTAGCGCCATTCGACGGCCAACACCGCGGTTCCTGGTGTGTCCGCTGTGCCGTGCGTGTGATCATTGCTTGTACAGCCCTCTCGCAGTGTCCGGAGCAAGTATGGTGGGTCGGACACACCGGTGTCAATGTGTTCTTTTTTCCATTTCCAGGAGTGTACATGCATGATGGAACAATATCGTTGTTCCTCCATTTATACAGACATATACCTGCATTTTTTATGTTGATTAATTTTGTGTTCATAATATGTCATATGATATCGACTTGTACCACAATGTATCTTATTTACAACGAATGTTAATGTAAAACGTCAGCTATTCAAATATAGAGCTTTCCTGCAGAATCATTATTTCAACTTTGATCAGGTTATGTTACCTGAAGATTAGGAACGATTTTATACAGAGCAGTCCGCAGCTCGTGGTAGTGCGGTAGCGTTCTCGCTTCCCGCGCCCGGGTTCCCGGGTTCGATTCCCGGCGGGGTCAGGGATTTTCTCTGCCTCGTGATGACTGGGTGTTGTGTGATGTCCATAGGTTAGTTAGGTTTAAGTAGTTCTAAGTTCTAGGGGACTGACGACCATATATGTTAAGTCCCATAGTGCTCAGAGCCATTTGAAACATTTTTTATACAGAGCATAACGGGTATAAGTGGGGATACTTTTATATGTGGTACCTTAATATGAACACACACACCACTACGTTGGTTGCTTTTTCTCTGTGTCGAACAGTCGAACCACAAACAGGTCACAAACTTTGCGAGCTGATGTTTTCTGCATGGTCGTACATGATCCGTGAAGTGAACGGCATCTGTCAGTATAGACAGTCCGTTTTCATCCATGCATTTTCACTTCACTATCTGACGAATTGCCGTGGGGAAAATTGACATTAATGGCTTCCTTGTGCCACATACAGTGATTAAAAGTATCCGGACACCCACAAAAACATACGTTTTTCATGTTAGGTGCACTGTGCTGTAACCTACTGCCAGATACTCCATATCACCGGCCTCAGTAGTCATTAGACATCGTGAGACAGCAGAATGGGGCGCTCCGCGGAACTCAACGGACTTCGAACGTGGTCAGGTCATTGGGTGTCACTTGAGTCATACGTCTGTACGTGAGATTTCCAGGCCGTGCGGTTATAGGCACTACAGTCTGGAACCGCGTGACCGCTACGGTCGCAGGTTCGCATCCTGCCTCGGGCATGGATGTGTGTGATGTCCTTAGGTTAGTTAGGTTTAAGTAGTTCTAAGTTCTAGGGGACTGATGACCACAGTAGTTAAGTCCCATAGTGCTCAGAGCCATTTGAACAATTTTTTTGAGATTTCCACACTCCTAAACATCCCTAGGTGCACTGTGATAGTGATAGTGAAGTGGAAATGTGAAGGGACACGTACAGCACAAAGTGTACAGGCCAACCTCTTCTGTTGACTGACAGAGACCACCAACAGTTGAACAGGGTCGTAATGTGTAATAGGCAGACATCTATCTATCCAGACCATCACACAGGAATTCCAAGCTGCATCAGGATCCACTTGCAAGTACTATGACAGTTAGGCGGGAGGTGAGAAAACTGACGCAATTTGTAATCCTGTGTGATGGACTCGATAGATGTCTGCCTATTACACATTACGACGTTCTGTCGGCAATTTCTGTCAGTCAACAGACGAGATCGGCCTATACGCTTTTGTGCTGCACTTGTCCCTTCACATTTCCGCTTCACTGTCACATCGGAAATAGTGGACCTAGGGATGTTTCGGAGTGTGGACATCTCGTGTACAGACGTATGACTCAAGTGACACCTACTGACGTGACCACGTTCGAAGCTCCCCAGTCTGCTCTCTCAAGATGTCAGTAGGTGGTAACAAAATGCACCTAATTAAAAAAATGATGTATTTGGAGGTGTCCGGATTCGTTGGATCACATAGTGTGTATACCTTACGAAGCTGGACGCGACTGCATTGTTTTTCCTGGTAAACGTGGGAGTTTCACCGTCTTATCGTAACTGTTCTCTCGATTTACACGCATAAAGTTACAGAGGTGTTGTAGCTTGGCGAATATTTTGACGTAAGTTCGAACTTCGCGCTCCTATTACCCCAGCTGTGGTGTTAGTCCACTGAACGTGACAGACGACCAGCGTGCGACAGCAGCACTCCAAGCGGTCAGTAAACTTCACTTCTGAATACAATCTATGATGAGTGCGAGTGGAACCATTTATATTGTCTTGTAATATAATTTTTACAAATGGGAGCGTATGTAGTGTAATAAATATCGCCACTGACAAAAAAAGTCATCCCGTTCGTCTTTCACCTACATCTACATAATTACTCTGCAATTCACAATTAAGTGCCTGGTAGAGGCTTCGCCAAACCACCTTCAAGTTATTTCTGTACCACTCCAATCTCGAACAGCAAACGCGAAAAGCGAACATTTAAATCTCTCTGTGCGTTCTCTGATATCTCTTATTTTGTTACAGCGATAATTGCTCCCTATGTAGTGGGCACCCAAAAAATATTTTAACGTTCAGAAGAGAAAGTTGGTGATGGAAATTTCACGAGGAGATCCTGCAGCAACGGAAAACGCGTTTGTTAATGACTGCCACCCCAATTCACTTATAATATCGGTAGCATCCTTTCTCAATACAAAGCGATCTGCCCTCCTCTGAACTTTTTCGATGTCCTCCGTCAATCCTATCTGATGCGAATTCCATACTGTGCAGTACTACTCCAGAAGAGGACGGAGAAGAGTAGCGTAGACAGCTATTATAATGGACTTGTCGTATGTTCTAAATGCTCTGTCAAATAAATAGGAATCAGACAAGAGGGAAATGAGAATTCCCAATTTGCTTATGTGACCTGTACTGCCTATCCGCTTTGGTTCACTAGCCCCACAACAGTATTGAAATGTGTGACAAAATCTATGGCACATACAGATAGGATACAAGGATCTGGTGTGGAAAGCCACTGGGCCGGACTCATGAAATAACTTTAAACAGTTTTATTTGCTAACGACAATTCCACTTACAACACTCGTTGGTACTCTGAGCACGGAACCAAACCATGTAAACTAATGTTTTATAAAAAAATATTCAAGAAAGCAACAACCACTGACCAATAAAAAAATTGCTCCGAGCACTATGGTACTTAACTTCTGAGGTCATCAGTCCCCTAGAACTTAGAACTACTTAAACCTAACTAACCTAAGGGCATCACACACATCCATGTCCGAGGCAGGATTCGAACATGCGGCCGTAGCGGTCGCGCGATTTCAGACTGTAGCGCCTAGAACCGCTCGGCCACTCCGGCCGGCACCGGCTTTTAAAATTTTACCGCAAATGAAAACCCAACTATAAAGGTACTGTAGCAACAATGACTGACAGCTATTACACATTCACTGAGTTATAAAACAAACGGATTTAAACAACAGCCAAAGGCTCCTCAAAACTTATTTACCCAAAAAGAAAAGAAAACACATGTTAATTAAGCAACTTGAACACGGTGGTGGCCGTAGGTTTTTACAACGAAGGACAGTTTATTTAATGAGACAGCCTGAATAAGTCAGGAGGCCTACAGTAAACAAAAAGGTCGTAACGTATTATTGAATGAGTTGAATTTGTTTGAGGAACGTTTGGTACGCCACCCTGCGCAATATTCAAGGACAACAGTGCATAGCCAATGGTCTAAGTTAATTTAACTACTTTAACTAAAACCATCCAGGATTTACTTTACTCTGCGACATTTGACAGTTCAAATACAACGAAGGCATTAAATAGATGATCTCACTAGGCTGTTAATGGAACATTACGATCAAAGCATGACCTACAGTCCAATATTCACAAGACGTATATATACACTACTGGCCATTAAAATTGCTACACCAAGAAAGATGACGTGCTACAGACGCGAAATTTAACCGACAGGAAGACGATGCTGTGACATGCAAATGATTAGCTTTTCAGAGCATTCACACAAGGTTGGCGCCGGTGGCGACACCTACAACGTGCTGACATGAGGATAGTTTCCAACCGATTTTTCATACACAAACAGCAGTAGACCGGCGTTGCCTGGTGAAACGTTGTTGTGTTGCCTCGTTTAAGGAGGATAAATGCGTACCATCACGTTTCCGAATTTGATAAAGGTCGGATTGTAGCCTATCGCGATTGCAGTTTATCGTATCGCGACATTGCTACTCGCGTTGGTCGAGATCGAAAGAGTGTTAGCAGAATACGGAATCGGTGGGTTCAGGAGGGTAATACGAAACGCCGTGCTGGATCCCAGCGGCCTCGTGTCACTAACAGTCGAGATGACAGGCATCTTATCCGCTTGGCTGTAACGGATCGTGCAGCCACGTCCTTGACGCTGCATCACAGACAGGACCGCGTGCAATGGTGTGCTGAAAGGCGAACCTGGGTGCACGAATGGCAAAACGTCATTTTTTCGGATGAATCCAGGTTCTGTTTACAGCATCATGATGGTCACATCCGTGTTTGGCGAGATCGCGGTGAACGCACATTGGAAGCGTGTATTCGTCATGACCATACTGGCGTATCACCCGGTTTGATGGTACGGGGTGCCATTGCTTATACGTCTCGGTCATCTCTTGTTCGCATTGACGGCACTTTGAACAGTGGACGTTACATTTCGGATGTGTTACGACTCGAGGCTCTTCTCTTCATTCGATCCCTGCGAAACCCTACGTTTCAGCAGGATAATGCTCGGCCGCATGTTGCAGGTCCTGTACAAGCCTTTCTGGATACAGAAAATGTTCGACTGCTGCCCTGGCCAGCGCATTCTCCAGATCTCTCACCAATTGAAAACCTCTGGTCAATGGTGGCCGAGCAACTGGCTCGTCACAATACGCCAGTCACTACTCTTGATGAACTGTTGTACGTGTTGAAACTGTACAGGCAGCTATACCTGTACACGCCATCCAAGCTCTGTTTGACTCTATGCCCAGGCGTTTTAAGGCCGTTATTACGGCCAGAGGTGGTTGTTCCGGGTACTGGTTTCTCAGGATCTATGCACCCAATTGCGCATTGAGCCGCCCGAAGTGGCCGTGCGGTTCTAGGCGCTGCAGTGTGGAACCGCGAGACTGCTACGGTCGCAGGTTCGAATCCTGCCTCGGGCATGGATGTTTGTGATGTCCTTAGGTTCGTTAGGTTTAACTGGTTCTATGTTCTAGGGGACTAATGACTTCAGAAGTTGAGTCCCATAGTGCTTAGAGCCATTTGAACCTTTTTTTTTTTTTTTTTTTTTTTTTTTTTTGTAATCACATATCAGTTCTAGTATAATATATTTGTCCAATAAATACCCGTTTATCATCTGCATTTCTTCTTGGTGTAGCAATTTTAATGGTCAGTAGTGTACAAACCCACAACCATCAGGGCAGACTTAATACCGCAGGGAAAAGCCAAGGAAACAGTACCATTCAGTACATCGATTGTAGAATCACTTTCCACAGCCGGCCGGAGTGGCCGTGCGGTTCTGGGCGCTACAGTCTGGGGCCGAGCTACCGCTACGGTCGCAGGTTCGAATCCTGCCTCGGGCATGGATGTGTGTGATGTCCTTAGGTTAGTTAGGTTTAATTAGTTCTAAGTTCTACACGACTGATGACCTCAGCAGTTGAGTCGCATAGTGCTCAGAGCCATTTGAACCATTGAGCCAATCACTTTCCACAAACAGTCACTATTAACATGATGCACGATCGATGAGTCACATTTGAACTCAGTATGACACAGTTTCGTTTAAAACAGTTAGAAACGGAAGGTCACCACTGTCCGAAGAGACTGAGAGAAAGAAGACAGCCGTCACAGCTTCGCAGCACGGTGCTGTACTTGCTCCCCTGCACCAAGACCTTCCAGGCCACCAACTACACGTGACGTCATACCGTGTAACTTGTGCCCGCTTCTCGCCGGTTCCAGACTGTTAGCCTCGCTCTCTGTCCATACCCGTCAGCGTCAACATGGGCGTGGCAGCGTTCACGTGGCCACGGCTGCTCTCAGACTTTCTTGTCCGACGCCAACCAAGAGCCAACCGCCCCCTTCCCACTCGCTCGCCTCCTTCAAAATTGTCTCATGCCTTGCAACGTGGCCTCCCGCCACACACAGCGGTAATAGCAACTACTGCGCAACCAGTGTTCGGTGGTGCCGTTTCGATACGAACGTATCAGTTATCTGTGTGATTGTTCCAATTAAAGTTATTCGTAATTGTAATCCCTAAGTCATAATTGAATTCAGAGACTTTAGATCTGTACGAATCGTGTAATAGAAGTTTAGTGGATTACATTTAGTACCGATACTCTGAAAGGGTACAGTACCGCCCGACATTGAAAATAGGTACAACATACTTCATTATTTTTGTCAGAACAACACATTTTTTTTGTAAAATAACTCAATTTCAATTAATACAGCGAAGCCGGATACCAGTGTAGGAAAGAATGACAATTTATTTATTTAATTTATCATATGTGCACGCTCACAAAATAAATCCCTACATCCAGTTTGGTGAGATCTTTTGAAATGAATGAATGTATGGTCAACTGCTAACCGCAGATAGTGAATGTGAATATATGATCATCTTTGAGTCGATCCTTTGGCCACCTTTGGTGGAACCAAAGAGATGAAATTTACCAGAGCTTTGAGCGCCTGAAATGTGGCTGACCAATAGGGTAGTAAGGTGCTTCCCCCACCTCGACAGAGATGGGAGATGACCTGGAGAACGGCCATGTTTCCGCACTCTGCCGCTGGATCCTGTGCTGTTAACACCTGTTCTAGTTGTGCTCCGTAATGACGAAAGAGTGGAGTCATGGTATGCATGTGGAATATTTAAGAGTAGTTTGAAATAATAATTTCTCTATTTCAGGAACTTTTGTGGGGAGAATTAAATGCCAGGCAGGTAATATTAATGGGATTGTAGTAATCTTCGGAAGTGACCAACGGTCACAATGAAACCACGTGTAGCAATAAGTTGAAATACTTCAGTGTGCTTAAGTTAAGCTGAATCACTAGCGTGTGTACAATAAGTTGAAATATTTAAGAAATAGCGTGTGTACCATAAGTTGAAATATTTAAGAAATGGCGTGTGCAGGACTTGAAATTAGAGACGAGTACTTCCACGTGATGAGTACTGTGTGAGTCTCAATCTGTGTATGAGACAAAGGATAAAGAGAAGTACTCGTCCATGGTATCAGTTGAGGACTCGTGTGTGTGATGAATACATTCTTAATATTACTTTGCGTGTGACGCTAGATTCAAACTCTGAGAGAGAAGCAAGGTGAGTCGGCAATCAATTTGTAACTAAATTGTGAGTACGAGAGTTCATGTTACTCGATAAATTAAGAATGAATCCACTCGCTTGGCAGACCACTCATCTTGCAGGCCTGACTGCTTGATGCCACAGTATGAGCAAGGCATGTGGGTGCCTCTCAACTCATGTGGATGACTTTACACTTTTCAGTTTTTAGAGTCATCTGGCGCATTTCGCACCATTCAGACATATCCGAAAGAACAGATACCATCTTCATATAAATAAGGCTTACCGGTCAGTGATCTTCTTCAGTGCGGATGCACGCACATTGCTCAAACAAAATAAGATCAGGAAAAGAGCAAAAGGTCGGATAGGATGTCTGCCATGTAAGTAGGAGATTCCGGGTTCGAGTTCCGGTCGGGGCACACATTTTCAACTGTCCCTGTTGATATTTATCAACGCCTGTAAGCAGCTAATGGTCTGAATTCACTGTAACTTCATACAAATATCTTGTATAAATCGTTTTGCAATTGGTTTTGATCATCTGATGACTTTACACAACCGTAAATGAGAGCATCATCAGCGAACTATGTAAGAGGGCTGCTCAAATTGTCTCCTAATTCGGTTATATAGTGTCCCTTTCCGTTTATTTGACATGAACAATTTTAGTAACGACAGAAGAACTATACATGCGTAATATTGTGTGAACTTTAATGCCTAATTGTGATACGGACAAAGTGACGAAATAACTTTAAACACAAATTATCCATTCTGATAACTGAAAAAAGATATTATTCTCCGTGATATAAGATCATATCTGTAAACTAAAGAACTGAACACTATAAGCTTTGCTATATTATAAAAGGACTGGAAGAAAATGAACTTAGTAGTCGTCTGATGTTTTCTTGTATCGTAGTTATTGTTTGAGTGCAGAAGGTACGATTGTATTGCGATAGCTTTTGTCTTGATCTCGTTTAATTATTAGAACATAATTGATGTGTAAAAGAGTTACGAAAATACAATAAGATAATCTGGAGAGCAGAGTAATCATTTAAGGAACCCACGCCACATTTGTTATAACGCAAGAGTAAGTGTAGCATTTTTTACAGCTGCTGCGGAGCTAGCTGCGATCATCTTGTTGACCGCCATTACGCGGCGCATTTAAACTTTTTATTTCCACAGGAAATACGACGAAGCCGGAGCAGAAGAACTTATTTAAGAATACTATCAAAATTAATTACCATCAAATCATAAGATTTATTTTATCATAAAGTGACTATTTTCAGTGATACAATTTAATTTGGCAACCTGCAAATACCATGTTGCTTATTTGTAATTGTTTCTTACGAGGTTTTATGAAAGATAGCTTTACGAAATTTAACTTCACGAACTTAATATAATCCTTATGTAACTTATAGCAGAAAGAGACATTACAATACACCCGAAAAAAAAAGAAAAAGCAGACTCACCAAGAAGGAATTATCCGAATGGGGCTGAAGTTAGTACAAGTGTAGTACATCTACAGACAAACATTGATTAAAATTTCAGAAATATTCGATGATTTATTCAAGAATAGGAGCTTCACACATTGCGTAAATCTAATAACGCGTTGGTTCATCTCTGGCCTTTATGGTAGCAGTTATTCGGCTTGGCATTGATTGATACAGCTGTTGAGGTCCTGCTGAGGGATGTCGTGCCAAATTCTCTCCAATTGACACGTTAGGACGTCAACATCCCGAGCTGATAGGAGGGCAATGCCAATAATGCTCCAAACGCTCTCAACTGGAAGAAATTCGGCGGCTTTGCTGACCAAGGTATGGTTTGGTAAATACGAAGAGAAGCAGCAGAAACTCTCACCGCTCGCGGGCAGGCGTTATCTTGGTGAACTGTACGTCCAGGATGGCTTGCGCTGAAGGGCGACAAAGCAGGGGGTAGAATATCGTCGACTTACAGCTGCGGTGTAAGGCTGCCAAGGATGACAACCACAGGGGTCCTTCTATAATAAGATGTGACACAACAGACCATTGTTTGGTTTCCCACCGTCACGAGACACTTCTTCGGGCTGGAATCTCATACATTGGAGTATAATTGTACTCAGTAATGAATCCCGCTTCCAGCTGAGCCCCGATGACCAGTGAAGATTTGTTTGGAGATTCCTTGGTCAGTGGTGGGATGCCAGCCCGACTTTCGCCCGCCATACGGACCGACAACCGGGAGTGACTGTCTGGAGTACCTTCCTTTCTATAGTAAGACACCTTTGGTTGTCATCCAAAGGTCTGTGTTGTTGCCTTTCATGGCAAGCCATCCTGAGCTTACCTTTCAGAAAGAGAGTGTCGTCTGCACACGGCGAGAGTTTTTACTTCGTGTCTTCGTGCTTATCAAAGCGTACCTTGGCGAGAAAGATTGCCGCATCCCTCCCCTATTGAGAACGTTTCGAGTATTACGGGCAGGGCCCTCTAACAAGCTCGGGATTTTGACGATAACCCGCCAGTTGCACAGAATATGGTACGATATTCCTCTGGAGTACATCAAACAACTTTATGAATCATTCCAACCCGAATAACTGCTTGCGTAAGTTGCAGAGATGGAGCAACGCGTTGTTGATTTGCTGAATTTGTGAAGCTCTTTCTCTTGAATAAATCATTCAATTTATTTATTTATGCATTTATTTTACCTGGCAAGATTAGGGCCTTCAGGCCCTCTCTTACACCAGGCATACTCAGATTCAACAAATTTCAGTTTCTACAGAACATTAAGGACATATAACATGTTATACAGTATTAATGTTACAGAAAAAATTAGAGATTATAAAAGTACTACAATGATAATTATAACAATCAAAAAGTAATTATAATAATCAAGAATAATAATAATAGTAATGACTATGTATAGGAAAGTGAACATATTTTTTCTTTTATGAATGTCAGTCCTATTGCTAGTTGGGAATTTTCTCGTTATATTCTTGCAGCTTGTGAGTTATTCTCATCAAGCAGAGACATAAGACGATAGAATGGGGTGAAAGAGATATAGAAAAGGTAGATAAGTTAGAGGAGGAGAAATAGAATGGTAAAATTCGAAGCTATGATGGAGAGAAGAAAGAAAAAGATGAGAGGGGCACGACAATGGTGGCTATACCGTCCCTAATATGTAAGTCTTGAGTTCCCTCTTGAATGTTAAGTGGTTCTGGATAAGACGCAGATCACAGGGGAGCGCGTTCCATAGTCGTATGGCTGAGATGGAGAATGACACAGAGAAAGATTTTGTGTTATGTAAAGGTACAGCCAAGATGCTAGATGTATCCGATCTGGTATTGCGGTTGTGGAATGATGATAGGTGTTTAATGTGAGAAGATAAGTATTGGGGGCACCAGTGGCTAAGAAATCGTTGAAGTAAGCACATCGTGTGGAGATCGCGTGCCTTATGTGGGCGTATCCAACCTAGTTGGGAGTATGAAGGACTGATATGATCATACAACCGTATATTGCATACGTATCTAACGCAAGCATTCATCACTAGCTCGAGGCATCTCGAATTTTCACTATTTGTGCCGTGTTGAACTACATCACAGTAGTAAAGATTAGGCAAGACTAGTGTTTGGACTAATTTTTGTTTAACATGGGTTGGAAATATTTTTCTAAATTTTTGAATTGCATGTAGGGAGGAGAGCGATTTCCGGCAAGCTGTGACTGTTTGTTCTTCCCAGTTTAGGTGTTCATCCAAGATTATTCCAAGGTCTTTTACTGTTTTTTTTTTTAATTCTAATCATTTGTTTTTCTCGGCATTTACGTCATATCTACCGATTTCCGTCCCATTAGGATAAATCCTTCGGGGTGCGTCGTTTCTTCTTCTTTTTTTCTCCTTAGAGTGTTGATCAGGAACAGGAAAGACCCTATAAGCCATTAACATTTCCTTGTGGTACCTCAGATAATACTTACGCTGTATTTGTGACTTCCCGCCAAATACTACGAACTGTGACATTTCTGAGAGGAAATCATGAATCCAGTCCCACAACTGTGACGAAACACGACAGCCATGTGACCTGATTAGAAGCCGATATTGAGGAACGATGTCGAGAGCCTTCTGGAAATCTATAAACATGGAATAAATTTCACATCCGCCGTCGGTAGCACTCATTACTTCGTAAGAATAAAGAGCTATTTGTGTCTGAAAGGACGATAATTTCTGAATCCGTGTTGGCTATTTGTCAATAAATCGTTTTGTTCGAGGTAGTTCATACATAATGTTCGAACGGAGTACATGCTCTGTTATATTATTGCAAATGGACGTTAGTGATATGGGTCTGTAATTCAACGGATTACTCCAATTTCCTTGCTTGAGTATTGGTGTGACCTGTGAAACTTTCCAATCCGTAGTTACAGGTCTTTCGACTAGCGAGCGGCTGTGTATGTCATGGAGCTATTGTATCAGTGCACTCTGAAAGGAACCCAGCTGGAGTCCGCCCCCGGTAGCTGAGTGGTCAGCGCGACACTAGGAATATAATAGGTTACCAGAATAAAATGTCTTTTTTTTAAATGTATCGTTAATATATTTAAATAAATATATATGGTTACAAAAAAAAGGTTCGATTCCCCGCTGGGTCGGAGATTTTCTCCGCTCAGGGACTGGGTGTTGTGTTGTCCAAATCATCATAATTTCATCCCCATCGACACGCAAGTCGCCGAAGTGGCGTCAAATCGAAAGACTTGCACCAGGCGAACGGTCTACCCGACGGGAGGCTCTCGTCTCACGACATTTGTTTATTTACCTAACTGGAAAGCAATGTGTACAGGAAGACTTGAATTTATTAAATGATTTAAGCTGCTTTGCTATACCAAGGATACCTGTGTCTGAGTTACTCGTGTTTGCAGTTGTTCTCGATGCAAATTCCGGAATATTTGCTTTGTCTTCTTTGGTGAAGGAATGTCGGTAAACTGTATTTAGTGACTCTGCTTTGGTGAGACTGTCAGCAGTAACATTACAACCGCTATCGCGCGTTGAAAGTATTGTATGCGTGCTGCCACTAGCGTACTTTACATATGACCCGAATTTCTTTGTGTTTTCTGCCATACTTCGAAACAGAGTCGGAGATTTTCTCCGCTCAGGGACTGGGTGTTGTGTTGTCCAAATCATCATAATTTCATCCCCATCGACACGCAAGTCGCCGAAGTGGCGTCAAATCGAAAGACTTGCACCAGGCGAACGGTCTACCCGACGGGAGGCTCTCGTCTCACGACATTTGTTTATTTACCTAACTCGAAAGCAATGTGTACAGGAAGACTTGAATTTATTAAATGATTTAAGCTGCTTTGCTATACCAAGGATACCTGTGTCTGAGTTACTCGTGTTTGCAGTTGTTCTCGATGCAAATTCAGGAATATTTGCTTTGTCTTCTTTGGTGAAGGAATGTCGGAAAACTGTATTTAGTGACTCTGCTTTGGTGAGACTGTCAGCAGTAACATTACAACCGCTATCGCGCGTTGAAAGTATTGTATGCGTGCTGTCACTAGCGTACTTTACATATGACCAGAATTTCTTTGTGTTTTCTGCCATACTTCGAAACAGAGTTTCGTTGTGGAAACTGTTAAACGCTAATCGCATTAAAGATCGCTCTGAATTTCGAGCTTCTGTAAAACTTTGACAATCCGAGAGATCTTCCGTTCTCTTAAATTTGGCATTCAGAGGTAACGGGGGAGTGTGGCGCCCTGAAAATATTCTAAGTTCGGAGTTGGTGTGGCCGCATGGGCTTCTCGTTTAGCCGGGGCTCGGCAGACCGGCTGCATGGTGCTGAACATTGGCCGTTCCAAGAGGGGTAGCCCCAGCACGTGGTCCATCGGCTGCATGACTGGTAATTCCTTGGTGATGCTGTGTCGATGAAAGAGGCTTGTATGCGGGGAGGGCCAAAGATGGTGGACTTTATGAAACCTTAATGGCAAACGTTTCACAGTTTATATAGAAATTAATAGTAGCCAGATGAATCATGATACCTCAAAAAGAAACACGTTCATTACTGTTATTTGCACGACGATTCTGATGGTGTAATCAATTTGCAATATCTTTATTAGTTTAAAGTTTAGCATCTGATGGTAAATTATACAAGTAGCACCCAGCAACGAATTTCCAACACCTAAACGCTTCATCCCATTTCGTCGATAGATGTGTCTTTCGAAAGCTGTTAGTGTAAACCTAAATTGGTATAAATTACAGTCATGTAACTTGGATAGTACATGAGTTATTGGAGGTCAAAGTGGCCGATTACTATCGATCGCGTCAGGCCATAAGCACTGCACAGTTACGCGGAAAAACGGTAGCAACATGCTTATAAATATATTTATTCATCTATGTCTTTGTTTATATCCGATATATACTACTCATGAAGAAATTGGTTAAATATTTACTATATTTTAGAAAGCACAGAGATATTAGGCTACTGGCCTACCTTTTGTTGTTGTTCCTGTGATATATGTTTATTTAATTTGTTTCTATATTTAATAATGGGTGTTAGAGCGTGTTTATGATCCAGACATAGGAATATTTACTTAATTTCAAGTTATTTAAATGTAACTTCAGTATTTACTATGTGTTTCAACATGTTTGTGAGTGTACGTTGGCTTGTAGACAAGGAGGGAGCGCTCTAGCCAATCACAGCGCTCGTTACTAACAAGGAAACCTCCCCATCGCACCCCTCCTCAGATTTAGTTATAAGTTGGCACAGTAGATAGGCCTTGAAAAACTGAACACAGATCAATGGAGAAAACAGGAAGAGGTTGTGTGGAACTATGAAAAAAATAAGTAAAATATACAAACTGAGTAGTCCATGGGAAGATAGGCAACATCAAGGACAGTGAGATTTGACGAGAGCTGTGGTCCCGTGGTTAGCGTGAGCAGCTACGGAACGAGACGTCCTAGGTTCGAGTCCTCCCTCGAGTGAAAAGTTTAATTTTTTATTTTCAGCTTATGTGACAAACTCTATTGTTTTCATCACTTTTTTGGGAGTGATTATCACATCCACAAGAAAACCTAAATCCGGCAATGTAGAAGAATCTTTTTATCCATTCGCTAAGTGTACAAGTTAGGTGGGTCGACAACATATTCCTGTCATGTGACGCACATGCCGTCACCAGTGTCATATAGAATATATCAGACGTGTTTTCCTGTGGAGGCATCGGTTGACGTATGACCTTGCGATCAAATGTTTTCGGTTCCCATTGGAGAGGCACGTCCTTTCGTCTACTAATCGCACGGTTTTGCGGTGCGGTCGCAAAACACATACACTAAACTTATTACAGTGAACAGAGACGTCAATGAACGAACGGACAGATCATAACTTTACGAAAACAAAGAAAGTAAAATTTTCAGTCGACAGAAGATTTGAACAAAGGACCTCTAGTTCCGGAGCTACTCGCGCTAATCACGGGACCACGGCGCTCCTGAGCCCACATATTCATTGATGTTGCATATCTTGCTTGTGGACTACTCAGTTTGTATATTTTGCTTATTTTTTTCATAGTTCCACACAACTTTTTCCTGCTTTCTCGATTGATCTGTGTTCAGTTTTTCAAGGCCTATCCACTGTGGCAACTTATAACTGAATCTGAGGGGGGTGCGATGGGGAGGTTCCCTTGTAAGAGAGACGTGTGGAGATTGGGGAGGAGCATCGTTTCCAGAGAGGACAGGTAGTTCGGAAAGGTTCGGCGCGAAGGACACGCAGTGGACGGCACAGGACACGGGAAGTGCTGGACGTACGGCGCGAAAGGGACTTGGAGAGTGTGGGGCGTTTTATGCTTTCCTTTTATTTTTGAAAGCCCCCAACATGCTTTCTTCGTTGCTTCTTCAACGGTGATCTGACCTGTTTTGTGGACCATGTGGAATCAGTGCCATCTCTTATTGCTTTATTTGGTACATATCTCTTAACCCCTTCGATATCATTTCTCCGAATGTAAACCACCTCTGGTCTATGCTTACAGGGTCAGGCTGTTAAGAAGTGGAGAATGTCTATTAGGAAGGCATCGAGCGAAGTTTTATGATGAACATTAATAAAACCCACTAACTGCAGGGACGGATTCTTGACTGGAAGTGGAGGTCCCATGACCATGTGTCCCGAAATGCGGTGTTGCAGATGCCGCTAACGAATGAAGTTCTTCTGACCACGTGTCGTGTGCTCCTTACGTGGTGCAGACTTTGTGATTGTCGAAGTGTACTGCAAGCAACAGAATGGTTCAGTATCCATGTCGGGAACAAATCGAGATGATGTTTGTGCACAACCAGACAGATAGGAACGGTCGGGATGCAGCACGGCTACACCGAAGCAAGTACTCTCACGGACAAGAACCACATCACACAACGTTTGAAGCTTTTTTTGTGAATTTGTTGCATTATGAGTGTTTTCAGACAGGCCAACGTGCAGGGAGGCGGCGGACTTCGCGTGCACCGGATTTGGAGGGCTGGGTCTACAGGATATTGAGATGAACCCTTGCTCAAGCTCCAGGCAAGTGGCCCGCCAACGTGATGTAAGCCAAAGTATGATGACGTGTGTCCTACATGACAGCCGCTACCAGCCCTGTCACCTGTGATCCCATGGAAGCCACTTAGAACATCGGTCGTGACGTGGAAGCGATGGAATTCTGTACTGTGCAAGGTGACGATTTGCTGTCGTAGCACGCACATCGTCCATTTCCGGACGCATATCTTAGGACCTTTTTTCCTCCATTTCCTGTCAGAAATCCGTCCTGCAGTTTGTCGGTTCATTAATGTTCAACCTGTATGTACGAGGGCAATTCAATAAAGAATGATCATAATTTTTGTGGACATAATTTCTTGAGCTAAAATTTAGTCTTACGATATTCTGTTAGCTTAATGTGCAACAAATACGCCGTAGTAGCTTCATTGTTGGGACTCCTGGTTCCCGCCTGTGAGAGGCAGGCAATATCAGACATGTAGAGATGGGTCGAACTCGTTCATTCCCGTGAACTACTTCATTCATTTCACTCTTTGCCGTGAAGCGTTCAAATGAAGTAGTTCATTCATGAAGTACGGAAGCCTGGCGAAGTTGCCCAGTTCGCCGCTCAGCCGCGGCTACGCTCGCTTCGCCTCGCTCGTACAATAAAGCTTCGTAATACTTCATAATTTTACCAACAGATGGCCAACTATGCAGTAACGTGCACGCAACGTTTTACGCTCTTACAGCGTCTGAGCTAACTTAAATAGAGCATGGTCGAAGGGGACAAAGGAAAGATAAACGGAGAAGCCTGTCACATATAAAGAAGGTATTACATTTAATCTTGCTCGACATTTTCTCATGAAGCACCCAAAAAAGTCTTTATCTGCCAAGTGAAACATTATTTGTTGTATTCATGGACAGAAAACTAGGGCTACCAACAAAATGCAGTCCAATTTCGTATTCCTTTTAAAATTTAGTCCAAAATAGAGTGAGTATGTTTACCACTGTCACAAAGTCTATATATCTATGGTTAAGTAATTATTCAGAAGTTTTCCTGTAGATTTTATTTTTGTTGAGAATAATATAACCCTCCAGATTCAAAACGTAAACTGTCACCTGTAGTCATTGGTACGATTTCAGGTAAAATCCCTCTTTCAGTGTTATTAACAAACCTTTTATTTTCATGTTGGCTGTGCGTGCTCACACAGCCAGCCTCTTCGTTTGTATCTGTAATATTAATTTGTCCGAAAGCGCTGCCAACGGTAGGCTACCGGTAGACGCGAAGTATAACTGAACTGCACAAATAGTCACGGGTAATGATGTCAGCACTGCAGGAAGCAGCTGACGCTGCCTTCCCCTCGACTCCCCAAACCCTTGCAAACCTATAGTTTCCCACAAACGCACCGCGATTCGTCGACAGGCAGTAGAGGGGGGTCTGAAGTGAACGGAGAATGAGTGACGTAGCGCCGATGTAATGGGATGAGGGAGAGGGGAAGAGAGTGAGTGAACTAGAAGAAAGTGTGGAGTGTGTTATCTGTGAAGAGTTTGAAGTACCAGTTCATTGAAATTGAGTGGTTAGTTCACACTTCACTGGAGTGAAGCGTTCATTTGAACGACTCATTCACGAGCTGCCCATCACTACAGACATGTTCAGTATTGCCTACCGCTGCAATGGAAGTAACACGCGAAGAACAATATGCGGCTTTGTAAAGTTCTGTTTTCGTATCAACAAATCTTCAGCTGAGGCCTATACAATGTTACAGGAGTCCTATGGAGAGTCTGTTCTTCCCTATAACACAGCTCGAAGGTGATTTAAAATGTTTAACAAAGGGAGACAATCAATTTCAAAGCATGGTGATAGAAAAATTACACATGACTCGTGTTTGTGTGCGATGGGTTCCAAGACTGTCGATTCCCGAACAAAAGGACATTGGAGTGCAAGTCTGCGTGCAGCTTAAGTTGATGTTAGAGGAAGATCTGGATTTTCTTTCAAATGTAATCACTGCGGATGAAACTTGGCTACATCATTTTGATGCTGAGAGCAAACAGTAAAGCTCAATGTGGAAATCTCCTTCATCACCAACCACCGAAAACGCAAAAGTGGTTGCTTCTGCTGGGAAACTTATGGTCATCTCATTCTTTGATATTCGTGGAATGGTTGATCACCATGCTGTATCTTCACACACATCAGTAACTGGATAGTACTACAGGGATGTCCTGAAAACACTGCAAGTCCTTATCAGGCGCAAAAGACCACAATTCCGTGAAGCAGGCTGGATGCTGCACCACGATAATGCGCGGCCGCATATTGCCAATGTTGTTGCTGAATATCTTGCAAAAATCAACGTGAAGTGCATCCCTCACCATCCCTATAGTCCGGATTTAGGCCCATGTCATCATGTGAGTTTTTTCTATTCCATAACATGAAGAAACTCCTTCGTCGGAGGCATTATCAACCATCAGAATCAGTGGTGAAGGCTGCGGGGGCGATTTTGAAGGACCACACAAAAAAATGGTTTCCTGCCTGTATTTGAAGACTCGCAGAAACGCTGGGACAAGTGCATCGCATTCATGGTAGACTACTTTGAGAAGGACCATCAAAATTATGATGAGTAAAGGTATGTTGTCAAAAAAAATTATGATCATTCTTTACTGAACAGCCCTTGTACATTCATTTTATTTTCGGTGGATCTGAATGTTTCGTCATCGGTCGACCTTGCGGACACTAACTCCTGTATCCATAACGAAGCTCCATATTTGATCAGGATTATTTGTTGTTAGGAGGTCAAGTACATTTTCTCAACTATTTACGCTTAGACTCGCCTTCTGAATTAATCGTTCTTACAAATTTTTCGAAAAAGCATTCAGTACGATTTCGGACGACATTTTATGCCTACCACCGATTTTTAAAAGTGTGATTTCGCCAAAATTTCGAGGGTAGATTGAATGCACCGGCAACTATATTTTTATGAGTGCGGTAGCTATGCGAAATGAGACTCAGCTGTACAGAAACTGCACCATCTTAATCGGGGGTCGATAAAAACTACCAATTTATTTATTCTGGTCGTCTAGTATAATCTCTACCCATGGTAACTCACAGGAACTAGCTACTTTAATTTCACTACAAAGTAAACTACTTCTTACAGCAATAAACACTCTTTCTTTACTTCCCTAATGACAGTGAGAAGTATAAAACGGAAACTACATTACACTACAGTTTATTTATGAATCTCTTATAACCTACCTAAATAATGTCGTTTACTTTTAAGGACAACAAAATGGCAGGTAAACTGCAGAAGACATCTTTTGCAGATAGACTTCGTATATCTATACTCAACAACGTGAAGTTTTCTTTACTACACCCCTAGTCAAAGTAGTGAATGTGTGACATAGGAAACTTCTATGCAGTGTAATATTTGAGTGGTTTAACATGCCAAATAAGCCACCTCAACTGTAGCTGAAGGAAAAACCACACAGACGTGATAATAAAACGTAAAAACAATAAAACTGTTTCCCAACACAGAACAAACAACTTCCACAATTGGTGGTACATCCGAGTCACAAACAGCAAGAACCATCAACATATTCGTTTTCAAGCAAAAGTAATTCCATGTATTAGAAAGGCGAATAAAGTGTAAGAACGTGTAGATCGTTACACTCACACAAAATTATTACTCGTCAGTGAAAGTGCTTATCATAATACAAACAGACAGCAACACAAATGTACGCTTCTCCTGGTATAAGTCCGTGTTACAAGCTCTTACTTTCAGCCTAGTAAGCTATAGTTGTACACATATTCGAAAGTATTTCTTCATGAATAAGTTATATCTTATGTCACTGGAATCAGTGAGATTCGGCTGTTTTTGCATTTACTTCACAGTTTCACTATCATTCATTTCTTTTGATAATTTAACAGTATTCGGAACGCAAAATGGTAAAACTTATTTCTTTAATTAAGTAGAAAAATAATTAAAATCGAACGTTAAACTTATGGATGGTTTTTTCGCCACTAAGAGGGCTAGTATCGTTCCAGCTGTCAGACGGTAATAGTTTTCACAAAAGTGTGTGTTGCGACTGTGTATGTTAGCTGTTCCCATGCTAACATCCACCCAGTCGTTGTTTAACCATCATCGTTATACACCCTGCTGGTTGTTTATTCTTTTATTGAGATCAACAAGTCTTTACAATGAAGTAAAATGTCATTTTTCCTTAGTAGTTTTTGTGTGGTACAGTTCGAAACATGGAAAACATGGAACATTATAGAGGTTAAGTTCCTTTTTTTGTTTTTGTTTCGTTTCTACAAAATAATTTCACACTCATTTTGCATTGCCGAACAATGCAAGGCCATAACAAACAAAACAACAATTGCAAAGATATAATCATTACACTACAGCTCTGCTGGCCCCATTGGCGCAACAAAAGTGGCTCCACCAATATTTCGTATGGTCAAAGAATATCTCAGTCAACTGACAGCGCCGTTGCCAATATCCATCTGCGAAGCCAAGAAACCTTTCGTCAATACCGAAGCTATGTGACTGACGATAGTCGCCTATTGAGCTGCAGAAACGCAGAGACGTTACCGTAGATATATACAGAAAATTATGTTACGCGACTGGTTGAAAAACAGGAGCCAAGCAGAACCTGTCGTCCTGTGGCTGCACGAAAAGCATTATTCAACATGGTGGCGTTGCTGTCAGGGTTCCTCCAAGCCATAATCCGTAGGTAGCGGTCATCCACTGCAGTAGTAGCCCTTGGGCGTCCTGAGCGAGGCATGTCGTCGATACTTCCTCTCTGTATCTCCTCCATGTCCGAACAATATCGCTTTGGTTCACTCCGAGACGGGTGGACACTTCCCTTGTTGAGAGCCCTTCCTGGCACAAAGCAACAATTCGGACGCGATCGAACGGCGGTATTGACGGTCTTTTTCTTATTTATTTATTCCACAAAAACAGTAACAAAAATGGCTACAATGAAATGACATAAATAAGGTGACAGATAATTGCAAATTACAGCATTCAAAAAATGAGTCTTTAGCAGTAGCACAATTTAGCACCTTCACTGTCACTTTCAACTGGGGGCAGCAGATCAGCATGCACATTTTCTTCTTCTGCAGCCGTCTAGGCATGGTTGAACCACAGACAACACGAGCCATGTACCTACTCCCTGGTGGAGTGCTGGAACTGATCGGCTGTCGGACCCGCTGCGTCTAGTTGGCGCTGCTCATTCTTGGTTGTTTACAATTTTGGATGGGTTTAGTGAGATCTCTGGTCAAAGGGACTGTGTCTGTGATACACTATCCATAGCCAACGTCTTTCTTCAGGGGTTCTGGGAGCTGTACTGATGCACAACTTTTTTTGATGTGTGTATAATTGTGTCTGTGGCTGTTAGCTTTCTGAGCTTATCAAATGTGTGTTTATTGTTGGCTCTGTTTATTGTTATATCCAAGAAACGTATTTGCTCTTGTGTCTCTTTTTCCACGGTGAATTGAATATTTTTATTTATATTGTTTATGTCTGTATGAAGTTTATCAGTTTTCTCTGTTGTTTCATCTCATCTGCTACACAGTTTATGTCATCCACATGTCAGTAGATATTATGTCTAAGTCATCCTGGATCCTTCTACAGTCACTTAACGACGACATTTTCCCGTGCCCTACAGCGTCATCAGGAAACCGTTGCAGATTGTTAATCATCCTATCCGTCATATCGTGGAATATATAGAGAATAAAATCGGTCCAATCACTAGTTAGTATAGCACTCCTGACATTGCCTCTAAAGCGCACTCGACGTCAAGGATAACGTACTGGTTTCTACGGCTTAAGAAGTTTTTGAGCCATGGACTTAGTTAGCAGGCTGTACTCTGCCATGAGTCAAAACTTTCAGGGAATCTAGGCATATGGAGTTTGACTATTACCCTTCATCCATGGTTCGCCGGGTGCTAAGCGAGAAAAGTGCAAGCTGAGTTTCGCACGAGCGTTGCTTTTGGAAATCGTGCTGAATCGCGGGCAGAATCTTTCCTGTCTGAAGGATATACAATATGCTCATATACAATATGCTCAGGAAATCTTCAGAAATCCTTTGTTAAGGATACTGAATCGCAGTTTTTCGGGTTCGTTTCTTTAACCATCTTTTGTGCAGGAGTTACTTAAATTTTGTTCCAGTCGCTTGGGTCGTTGTATTGGGCTAGACGTTCGCGATCAATGCAAGCTAAGTAATTGGAAAATGACTAACAGTACTTTCTGTAAAACCAGACAGGGACTCCATCCGTGGCTGGTGACTTACTTGTTTTCCACTCTTTCGGTTTCTTCTCAAAGCCAGGAATGCCGATTTCTACTTCACTGACATATCGACGTCCGAGACTTATATTGGCTCATGGAATGGCAATGAATTGTTCGGTTAGTGGCCGTGAGGCAACATATTACAGACAGTCTTTAGGTACCCCACTACGCGATTTCTTAGAGCGGAGTTTGCTCTCACACTGTGCCCACATGCTCTCGGTCTCAATGGTGTTTCCATAACTAAGACGTCGTCCAAGAAAATGGAAATGAGTGTATCTACCGTCTGTGCGTCTGTCGTATTATACAGAGGATTCAGATCGAATGCATCTAAAACAGGTAGAAAAACTTCATTATTTTCTCTCTGAACTTATGACAATGTTACGTATTAATGTACAGTGTTACCTAAGACATTCTTAAGAAAGTGCACAGTAGCCGCTGCTAGCTCTCGGTGTTCATCTACGTCGTATATGAAGGTTGGTTGGTTGGTTGGTTCTGGGGAAGGAGACCAGACAGCGATGTCATCGGTCTCATCGGGTTAGGGAAGGACGGGGAAGGAAGTCGGCCGTGCTCTTTGAAAGGAACCATCCCGGCATTTGCCTGGAGCGATTTAGGGAAGTCACGGAAAACCTAAATCAGGATGGCCGGACGCGGGATTGAACCGTCGTCCTCCCGAATGCGAGTCGAGTGTCTAACCACTGCGCCACCTCGCTCGGTGTGTATATGAAGGTTCAATAGTTTTTATGTTAACTGGTCTCGTCGCATCAGGTAAAACACTATTGGAAATGGGAAGTGTTATATCATGGAAAACTTGACACAACGCTACCTAACTAATACTGTAGTATGTTCATGCCTGTGGCATACGTTGAATATAATTTCACCCTTGAGCGAACTTATTTCTAGCGCGGAAGAAAACTATTCCTGCATACGAAGAATGGTGATAGTACGTTACTGCAATGGAGTATGTCGAACGTTAATGGAAAATTTCGGGCAAATATTCTAAAATAGCAATTTGTCGCCATTTTTCTCACTTCGAGAAGTAACGAATCATGGGAACGAGGGACATGGTAACGTCATATGGCTGGCTGCAGAAGAAATAGCGACGTCATCAATTCAGTACAACAGTTGGATAAGGAGAGAAGGCACGAGTCCTTTTAGAAGGAGAATCATAGGATTATTCGACCGACTCTGACGAATAGACGGGAGACCAAAGCTGAAATCCTGGTATGTTACGAAAAGAGTGTCACCACGAACCACCGGGAAAAGATTATTGGAACCTGGGTTGCGATATCGAGTTACTAACACCATACAATTGAAAACAGAGATTGAAAGTTGGTTGTTAAAACATCGAAACGCCTGTTTGTAAGTGTCTGGTTGGTATCTGAGAATCTGATAAAACTTATTTTGGTGTCTAAATACGTAAATCTCAGTGCAGGGGAATAGAACTGCGTTAAAATTAAATTTTGAACGGAAATATGCGGAGATGACGCTACACGATGCGAAATCCAGGCTAGCCAGTACAACAAACGAATTGTCTGCGAGAAAGGATCCATTATCAATGAAATTACCACATGCTATTTGACTGCAAAACACTGGCCCTGAATATTGTTGATCTTTATCTTTGGTTTTGCACACAATGTCTGTACGAAAACTGTTAATTTAATTACACAGCAAGTGAACATGAAATTAAACGCATCTGACTTTCTGATAAAACTGCTTGAAAACTTAGAAGACAGCACTTTACTGAGATATTCCACTGGTATTAAGCCTCTGACCTAATATATTATTTTCAGTAATAACGCTCTGACAATCAGTGGTCATGCATTGTGATAGTTAAATCTGTTGGCCTATTGTGCGAACGGAACGCTCGCCTGTTCTGCAACCTGTTACTATTAAGATGATGATGAAACTGTCAAAAATCAAATTTCATTTATCGTACTTGCGATATGCAGCGCAAGACAGTATCTTATCACTTCTCGCCGGCCGGGGTTGCCGAGCGGTTCTAGGCGCTACAGTTTGGAACCGCGCGACCGCTACGGTTGCAGGTTCGAATCCTGCCTCGGGCATGGATGTGTGTGATGTCCATAGGTTAGTTAGGTTTAAGTAGTTCTAAGTTCTAGGGGACTGATGACCTCAGAAGTTAAGTCCCATAGTGCTCAGAGCCATTTTTTTTATCACTTCTCAAAAAATGCTTCTGCAGCACACTATTAGCGATGTGCAATGTGAGTATATAAAACAAATTCACAAAGGTAAAGAATAAAAAACGAGGAATTAAACTTAACGACTGATAAATGAGAACAAGAATCCAAGTTAAACTATGCTTTAGTAAGCCAGAACAACAATATACATTTTCGTGAACTTCTCGCAATGAGACAAGTTATCAAGATCATTCTTAATAATTTTCCTGTGCACAGTTACTTCCCTTCACACTTGCGTCAATTACAGGACAAAAATTGCATACTATGTGACCAAAAGTATCCAGACACACCCAGAAACATACGTTTTTCATATTAGGTGCACTGTGCTGCCACCTACTGCCAGGTACTCCATATCAGCGACCTCAGTATTCATTACGTCCAGAGAGAGCATAACTCACGGACTTCGAATGTGGTCACGTCACTGGGTGTCACTTGTGTCATACGTCTGTACGCGAGATTTCCACACTCCTAAACATTCCTAGGTCCACTCTTTCCGATGTGATAGTGAAGTGGAAACGTGAAGAGAAACGACAGCACAAAACCGAACAGACCGACCTCTCCTGTTGACCGACAGAGACAACCGACAGTTGAAGAGGGTCGTAATGTTTAATAGGCAGACATCTATCCAGAACATCACACAGGATTTCCAAACTGCATCGGTTTCACTGCAAGTACTATGACAGTTAGGCGGGAGGTGAGAAAACTTGGATTTAGTGGTCGAGCGGCTACTCCTAAGCCACATGTCACACCGGTAAATGCCAAACGGCGCACCGCTTGGTGTCAGGAGCGTAAACATTGGACGATTTAGGAGTGGAAAGACGTTATGTGAAGTGACGAAGCACGGTGCAAAATGTCACAAATGAATGGTGAACATCATCCAACAGCGTGTGTAGTGCCAATAGTAAAATTAAGAGGCAGTGGTGTTATTGTGTGGTAGTGTTTCCATGGAGGGGACTTGCACCCCTTGTTGTTTCTCGAGGCAGTATCACAGCACAGGTTCAAAATGGCTCTGAGCACTATGGGACTTAATATCTGTGGTCATCACTCCCCTAGAACTTAGAACTACTTAAACCTATCTATCCTAAGGACATCACACACACCCATGTCCGAGGCAGGATTCGAACCTGCGACCGTAGCAGTCGCGCGATTTCGGACACAGCGCAGGCCTACATTGATATTTTAAGCACCTTCTTGTTTCCCACTGTTGAAGAGTAATTCGGGAATGGAGATTGTTCTTTCAACACGATCAAGCACGCCCGCATCTCGTGGTCGTGCGGTAGCGTTCTCGCTTCCCACGCCCGGGTTCTCGGGTTCGATTCCCGGCGGGGTCAAGGATTTTCTCTGCCTCGTGATGGCTGGGTGTTGTGTGCTGTCCTTAGGTCAGTTAGGTTTAAGTAGTTCTAAGTTCTAGGGGACTGATGCCCATGGATGCTAAGTCCCATAGTGCTCAGAGCCATTTGAACGATCAAGCACCTGTTCATAATGCACGGCCTGTGCCGGAGTGGTTACACGACAGTAACATCCCTGTAATGGACTGCACAGAGTCCTCACCCGAATTCTACTGAACAGCTTTGGGATGTTTTGGATCGTCGACTTAATGCCAGACCACACCGACATCGATACCTCTGCTCAGTGTAGCGCTCCGTGAAGAATGGACTGCCATCCCTCAAGAAACCTTCCGGCACTTGCTTGGTCGTGTTCCTGCGAGAGTGGAAGCTGTCATCAAGGCTAAGGGTGGGCCAACACCATATTGAATTCTAGCATTGCCAATAGAGGGCGCCACGAACTTGTAAATCATTTTCAGCCAGGTGTCCGCATACTTTTGATCATATGGTGTATATTGCATTATAATATATCTACAGTAAGCCTCAGTCATATGCTATGTTCCAACGACAAGAAATTACACTTATATATATATATATATATATATATATATATATATATATATATATATATATATATATACAGGGTGAGTCACCTAACATTGCCGAATCGATTCCACAGACCGAACGTGAGGAGAGGGGCTAGTGTAATTGGTTAATACAAACCATACAAAAATGCACGGAAGTATGTTTTTTAACACAAACCTACGTTTTTTTAAATGGAACCCCGTTAGTTTTGTTAGCACATCTGAACATATAAACAAATACGTAATCAGTGCCGTTTGTTGCATTGTAACATGTTAATTACATCCGGAGATATTGTAACCTAAAGTTGACGCTTGAGTACCACTCCTCCGCTGTTCGATCGTGTGTATCGGAGAGCACCGAATTACGTAGGGATCCGTAGGGAACGGTGATGGACCTTAGATACAGAAGACACTGGAACAGCACATTACGTCCATATGCTAACACCTTTTTATAGGTCTTTTCCACTGAAGCACATGTACATTACCATGAGGGGTGAGGTACACGTACACACGTGGTTTCCGTTTTCAATTACGGTATGGAATAGAGTGTGTCCCGACATGTCAGGCCAATAGATGTTCAATGTGGTGGCCATCATTTGCTGCACACAATTGCAATCTCTGGCGTAATGAATGTCGTACACGCCGCAGTACATCTGGTGTAATGTCGCCGCAGGCTGCCACAATACGTTGTTTCATATCCTCTGGGGTTGTAGGCACATCACGGTACACATTCTCCTTTAACGTACCCCACAGAAAGAAGTCCAGAGGTGTAAGATCAGGAGAACGGGCTGGCCAATTTATGCGTCCTCCACGTCCTATGAAACGCCCGTCGAACATCCTGTCAAGGGTCAGCCTAGTGTTAATTGCGGAATGTGCAGGTGCACCATCATGCTGATACCACATACGTCGACGCGTTTCCAGTGGGACATTTTCGAGCAACGTTGGCAGATCATTCTGTAGAAACGCGATGTATGTTGCAGCTGTTTGGGCCCCTGCAATGAAGTGAGGACCAATGAGGTGGTCGCCAATGATTCCGCACCATACATTTACAGTCCACGGTCGCTGTCGCTCTACCTGTCTGACCCAGCGAGGATTGTCCACGGACCAGTAATGCATGTTCCGTAGATTCACTGCCCCGTGGTTTGTGAAACCCGCTTCATCGGTAAACAGGTAGAACTGCAACGCATTCTCTGTTAATGCCCATTGACAGAATTGCACTCGATGATTAAAGTCATCACCACGTAATTGCTGATGTAGCGACACATGAAACGGGTGAAATCTGTGACGATGCAGTATGCGCATGACACTACTTTGGCTCAGTCCACCGGCTCTCGCAATGTCCCGTGTACTCATGTATGGGTCCATGGCAACAGCAGCTAACACACCAACTGCGCCCGCTTCTCCTGTGGCGGGCCTGTTACGGACCCGTTTGCGTGCTACGACCATACCCGTTGCATACAGTTGGCGGTAGATGTTTTGCAATGTGCGGCACGTTGGATGCTCTCTTTCCGGGTACCGTTCTGCATACACCTTGCAGGCTTCAACTGCATTTCGTCGACACTCGCCATAGATAAGTATCATCTCCGCCTTTTCAGTGTTCGAATACATCATGGTCACAGTTCCTACAACACTACACTATCACAGACGTCTGGTAACACGGTGTACTACAGTTGGTCTGCGTGCGGAGACGAATGCAGAATAACAATAGCAGCAAGCGCTACATGCGGACACTGCGACAGCTAGACCAAACCACAACAGTGCACTACAGCCACGCTCGTAAACACGGTCGTCATCGCAAACATGTCCCTGCAGATGCTGCTCGCCGACCGTGGCCCGTGTTTATTACAACACGCAACTGAACGTCGGAGGTTTCAAGCGTCAACTTTAGGTTACAATATCTCCGGATGTAATTAACATGTTACAGTGCAGCAAACGGCACTGATTACGTATTTGTCTATATGCTCAGATGTGTTAACAAAACTAAGGGGGTTCCATTTAAAACAACGTAGGTTTGTGTTAAGAAACATCCTTCCGCGCATTTTTGTATGGTTTGTATTAAACAATTACACTAGCCCCTCTCCTCACGCTCGGTCTGTGGAGTCGGTTCGTCAGTATTTGATGTGGTTTACGAAATATATCCAGCGCTTACGTTAGGTGACTCACCCTGTATATATATATATATATATATATATATATATATATATATATATATATATATATATATATATATATATAATTCCTCTTTTGACCTTCCACGCGTTCATTTTATCTTATTTCCACAAAATTTTCCTCAGAAAATACTTTACAAAATCCTCTTTAAGTAATGCGGCCTCCACGGCACGGCAGGTCAGCTTCCATCCTTCTCAAACCAAGTACATAGCCAGGGTGTCTAACACACAGACTTCTATTGTCTTCAAAAGAAGTAACGTCTCTGACCATCATTTGTATTCTCAGGAACAGACTTACAAAGAATATGATTATATCGAAATTACTGGAGTTTAGTACATTTATCAAATACACAACTTCATTCACATTAATGGCCAGAACGTCTTGAAAATAGTCATGGTAAATAAAACAGTTCCGTTTCAAGAACCACAGTCCCTGGGACATTGACTGTAAATCTGTTTCGTTCAGCGCTGAGTCTCGCTTTTATTTGTATTAGCCATATTAACGCCAACATAGGAAAAAGTCAGAATAAGCAGCGATTCTCGTGAACCATACCTTGCAGCCTGTTGAATCACAGTGTAGTGGAACACCAACATCGATATTCCTTGTATCTGTCTCATACAACTTCTTTGTCTGCCTGTATTTCAGGTGATTTCTGTATCACCATAATCATTGATATAATAGACATGTAAATATTTTATCCGTTATTTATGTCCATTTATGTAGTTGTAATTAATCTATGGATGTAATTTTAAAAATGGTGTTCTACGAAAAAATGCATAGATTAAAACTTTATTGGTAATACTGGTTCATATATAGGGTACTTGAATTTGTAATCATGTAAAAGCTCCGCAACAGAATCTATCAGGGGCAATAGAAAAGATGGATCTGGCGGTCGAACAGCCAGGCTCGTTTGTGACAAGAGTCAGTCGGTGGCTAGCATGTAAAGTGTTCGCGTTTTATATGCTGAACGAGGCAAGCTGAGCAGCAAGATTATGTAATACAGCCTCGCGCGTGGAAGTAATGTGTTTAATCATTCATGACATGCATTGCTTAGTTCTGCCCTACAGAAATCCGACGCTAGGAAGGGAATTTTCGGAGCATGTTACGCAGCAAGACCCATGGTTACCTTTGTTGCCTTTGTGAGTAGCCACAGGAAATTGCCAAAGCCACCATCTTCGTCTCAAGCAATCAGCTGAGTACTGTACAATTGCATGTATCAGAAACCTTGGGCTCTCCCCAAATAATAACACTGTCTTGTTTTGAATTTGTGTAGAAGATCTATATTTAATCCTTATTCATTTATCTAGGCAGGTTCCTTTACCAAGTGCTGCATTGTTTCAGAGTATCTTATTTTATTGAACTCGAAAGTAATTCCTTTTGTTAACTACATTTAATAAACTTTATGGAGTAGTAAAAAGTACAATTGCAAGGAAATGATATAAAGTATTTCACTTAAACGTCACTCTCATTGATATATCAGTACAGTATTTAAATTATTAGTTTAAAACCGTGATCAATGAAAGTAGTACTGACTAGTAAACTTGAAATGCCAGATTAAGGATTAGTTACTGTAAAGGTTTGTATTATATTTATAGTTTAAGTGTTTGCGGTTAATAGTGTTTTTCTTACTGTATGTTAGCAAAGCTAATCAGCATTGATCGTAGTCACTGACAGAATGGTTCCTGGCCCCCCTATACAAATTTCAAAGCCAGCTTTGGTTTCCATATTACAGTTGTTGTACTAATAAAGTGCAACTGTCAATCTTATAATATCTGCGTGGTATACACTGAAACGGGAAAGAAACTGGTATAGGCATGCGTATTCAAATACAGAGATGTGTAAAGAGGCAGAATATGGCGCTGCTGTTGCCAACGTCTACGGAAGACAAATGTCTGGCGTGGTTGTTACATCGGTTAGTGCTGCTACAATGGCAGGTTATCAAGATGTGAGTTTCAGCGTGGTGTTATAGTCGGCACACGAGTGATGGGGCACAGCATCTCCGAGGTAGCGATGAAGTGGGGGTTTTTCCATACGACTATTTCACGAGTGTACCGTGAATATCAGGAATCGGGAAAAACATCAAATCTCCAACATCGCTGTGGCCGGAAAAAGATTCTGGAAGAATGCGACCTATGACGACTGAAGAGAATCGTTCAAGGTGACAGCAGTGCGTCCCTTCCGCAAACAGCTGCAGATTTCAGTACTAGGCCATCAACAAGCGTCAGCGTGCGAACCATTCAACGAAACATCATCGATATGGGGTTTCGGAGCCGGAGGCCCACTCGTGTGCCCTTCAAGATTACACGACACAAAGCTTTACGCCTCGTCCGGGCCCGTCAACACCGACACTGGACTGTTGAGTTGCGTCGAGTGAATGAACGTATACGGGTGTGGAGAAAACGTCATGAATCGATGGACCCTGCATTCAACAGGGGACTCTTCAAGCTGCTGAAGGCTCTGAAATGGTGTGGGGTGCGAGCAGTTGGAGTGATGTGGGACTCCTGATACGTCTAGGCAGGACTCTGACAAGTGACACTTGCGTAAGCACCCTGTCTGATCAGCTGCATCGATTGACGTCCATTGTGCATTCCGACTGACTTGGGCAGTTCCAGCAGGATAATGCGACACCTCACACGTCCAGAACTGCTACAGAGTGGTTCCAGGAACACTCTTCTGAATTACAACACTTCCGCTTGCCACCAAACTCGTCAAACATGAACATCATTGAGCATAGGTGTGATGCATTGCAACGTGTTGTTCAGAAGAGATCTCCACGCCTTCGTACTCTAACGGATTTACGGACAGCCCTGCAGGATTCATGGTGTCAGTTCTCTCGAGCACTGCTTCAGACGTTAGTCGTGTTCACGCCACGTTGTATTGCGGCACTTCTGGGTACTCGCGCGTGCCCTACACGATATTAGGTAGCTTTACCACTCTCTTTGGCTCTTCAGTGTACATTGTAGAATGAAAAAGTCGTTTTTTTATTGATGAAAGCCATATGTTTGTGATGCGATGGGAAGGCGGGGACTTTCATATCAGCTTCCTGGCAGCACCTTCATGAACTGACACAGAATGGTTTTAGGCATGAGACGAAAATGCTGATGATGATCTTCAGATGCTGTTTGCTTGCATGCAACAACGAATGTATGGGTATATCTATACTCGTGGGGGTCGCACCTCAGTCTGGTGTTAATGATGGACATCAGTTCCATATGGATTAAGAATTTAATCATTTAATACCAAATCTGTGATGAATATCTGCTTGAAGTGTGTTAAATACCAGAATAATGCTTCATTGTTTTACACTGATCATTTCCGATGAGGATAGGAGCTGAAGTAATGAATTAAAATTTGTTCCACAGCTGGGACTTAAAGCTGTGTCTTCTGCTTACTGGGCAGATGTGCTAATCTCTACATCACCGTAGCATTGTAGCTACAACAGCTTGAATGGGCTGAGGGCGTGAATTAAAGGTTGTGTTAAGGAGGGCGTTGGACTAGAGTAGTCCATCCAGGTACGGTAGCCTCAGTGCTGCAGCGGTGTGGCGGTTAGCATATCTGCCTATTAAGCTAAAGAACTGCGTTCAAGTCTCTTTAATTCGTTTAATTCCTTATCAGAGATCAAGTTGAGACTCATATGTCTCCAGAAAAATATAATGTGATATTTTCCGTCAGTGTACATTGTGCAGACCAATCGTCGTCTGCCTAACTGAGACCTTTGTACCAAAAACTTTGGAACCTTATCTCCTAGATTACCACTGACAACCATGTAAAGACGTTTCACCATTCACCTTCACTCTTCAGAATCCTCACCTCATTTCGATTTCAGGCGGTGATTCACAAGCACGAGTGTAAGTTAGCTCCGTCCAATTTATTTCCAACCGGAGTGTCCTCGTAAAAGGCTGCAAGAAAAATACTTTCGCCCTGATTATACAACCATTACCCGGGAGAGTGGGCTGTAAAAGCGGAGAGACGGGAATGGATGATTACCGGCTGGTTTGCTTCAAAAGAGACTCCGCCCAGCGGCGATAAGCAGAAAGGGTGTGGCAGCCAACCCCCGAAATAGCAGCTCTGCTCCGCTCTGTTCCCAGTCCACAACCAGCGCCGCCTCGTCGGCGCCGAGACGCCCACAAACCGGCGTCTACGCAGACGAGTACAGCAGTTTACCCGTAAACGGCTCGAGTAGTATGTGAATATGTGTCCCTAAGTGCTTGTTTATCGCAGCGTACGTTAACGTCCCAAGACGACGGCCGGCAATAATGGGCCGATAGTTACTGCATACGAGACGTCCTAAACGAATAAATTCGCATAATTACCACTACAGTGTCCCCTAACAGTAACACTGACTCCAATGGCTCTTACATGTTGCAGTATGGGGTCCGTCCGACCATGCTTGTAAGCTTTATAAGCAGCCACATGTCTTCCATTCTGCCTACTTTAACGGTATGTTACAGTTCCTAAGCGGTATAGCTAGACAATTCAATGCTTATTCGAAATAAAAGTCCCTCACATGAGCATAGTATCTGTCGCACTGAAAATTGCCGAGAGCAGAAATCTATTAGCAACTCTATTGCAGGAAGCTGAGTTTGTATACGTTTTTCTTCCATTTGACACAGCTGAGCAAAGTTCACAGATTCAGACCATCAGATTACCAGTACGTCTTTTCCTGGTACTGCTCATTTGTAAGAACATAGGCTGCGAGAGGTAGGGTCCAGGTATAATGTAAGGAATCAAACTGTGATGTGTGAATGTGGAAAATGCTGCTAGACGAATTCAAATGTTCATTCTCACATTCTTTGCATGGTCTCTAGTGCGATACATCGCAGAACAAGAATATCGTCTGTGAACAATGTTACACTGTATCATCGCTTTGCTTATCGAATTGGAAACAATAAACCACAATGAAGCTAATCGTCAGTGGTGGAACAGACCACGCTCGAAAAAAGAATTGTCGACCCAAAAAATCATATTAACCATAAAAACTATTAGTGTGGTAAGTAAATCAATGAAACCACAGATCAGAGGTAGAGAACCATCACCCCAGTCGCCCTCAGTTTGACACACATCCTTCTCCTTCCTTGTGACGTAGCCATATTGACGTTCCTACTACTTTAAACTACTCTATCCTGCATCCTAGGAAAGATATTACATAATGACCAGTATGGATGCATTATTCCACACACTAAACATATGTCTCTCATCATCAGTTATCACGATTTTCGCAATTAAATTACTTGGGGTAACTTCCGAATTCCACATTTGAGATACGCTGCGCCTTTGCTCTGTCGTCTTTTAGACATTTAACCAGTCTTGATGATACGCTTGCTCTGGAAAGTTACAGAGCTTAACCGGGAACATTTGCACATAGTTCAAAAAATGAGAAATTATGTACCGTTATTTGTCGGCCAAATATTAACAATGCAAATACTTTCGAGCTGCAGGATCCGAGCTGATATTCATTGATTCGGCGTTCCGCGGATTGCATTCGATTTTTATTTTTCGTTTTTTCTTTGGTTCACAAGTTTCATGTCAAAAGACCCCAGAATGGAAGGAGGACTGGAATTTACCGTCCCATCGACGAAAAAGTCAGTAGCGTCACGAAAATGTGCGTTACTGTACAGCATGCATTTTCAGCATATGTTAACGGGGACCTATTTTCAAGCTGAAGTTGAATGAATGTCTTTGGCAAACTCTGTAGCTCATTTATATGTGACTCTCATGGAATAAACAGAATTTACGATATACAGTTTTCGTAAGACTGGCTAAAATTAATTGTAACATTTAATAAAACAAACCACCATTTTTTTTAGGCACTGACTACTTACTTAATAAAAAATACATTTCAGGTTCGTGTTGAGGTTACAGTGGCCTTAGAGAATAAATAATAAGAAAAAATAGCAACTTAAGGGTCAATCAGACGGAAACGAGGCACTTGGAAAATACAGTAAGTGAACTGTTTATTAGTTCAAAAGTAATAGCCATAACATACAGTCATCTCCCTGTCAGACAAGTCGGTCAGTGCCCTCATGGAAAAATGTTTTCGGTTGCCTGTGGAACCATGATTGTACCCAAGCGCGTACGTCCTCGTGCGAAGCAAATCGGATATCTTTCCTCAGAGCTCCAAAAATACAGAAACCGCAAGGGGAGAGATCGGGACAGCATGGAGGATGCGGAAATTTCGCTCACATGTTGCCAAGATTGTTTAGAGTAAGCTGCAGAAGTTTCGCTGGGAAGCCCTTACACGTGCTCCATATACTCCCGATGTGACTTCCATATTTTTGGAGTCCAGAAGAAAGACACTCGTGGCCGCCGACTTGCTACGGGCGAAGAGGTGCACGCCTGGGTACAATCATGGTTCCGTAGGTGACAGCAAAAATTTTTCTATATGGCCATTGACTGTCTTGTCGCACAATAGGCTAAATGTATTAACGGCTAAGGCGATTAATTTTGAAATAATAAACAGTTCACTTGTTTTTCCATCTGTCTCGTTATAATTTGTACGCCCTTGGGAAAGGCTAAGTAGAAAGGGTAAACAAATATGGACATAAAACACGGCTGCAGCAAGGGAAATATTATAACCAGAGCGATGTATACAAAAGAAGTAAGGGGAATGCGAACAGTGTGAAACATACAAAATCAGCGTACTTACAATAGGATATATTTATCAATATCATAGATTTAAGGGAGCATATTTATGGCACAGCACGTAATGAAGTGAAACATGAACTAAGGGTAAACTTGACAAGAAAAAAGTAGTAGTATTCAAATAGAAAAAAGTAGTAGTATTCAAATCATAGTTCTGTAAAAGGAAGTTAGCACTTAAACACTCAGATCAAGTATACAGTGAGAGTTCCTTGGTAAAACAGATTAAAAACGACGTCTATGGAAAATCCTAACATTAGGGAGAGATGTTGGAGCAAGAACTACGTCAGCGGTGTCTAACCTTGTAGCTTACCTGGGCCGCACAGGAAGAAGACGAGTGTCTTTGGGCCGCGGACAGTGTACTTAACACTACCCCCTATTAACAATTATTGTTAAAAAAAGGATGAGCCAATGAGAGAATAGCATCGGATGGCGGGAGTTTCAGATTAAAGTTTTCAGTATAACGTATCTTTACATGACATATAAAAGGCTCTTTGGGTCGCACTGATACTTGTTTTGGGCCGCACGGGTTCCGCTGGCCGCGGATTGGACACCCCTAATCTACGTCATTCAGGAACATGTGACGCAACACTGTTCTAAACAGTAAGGCTGAACTTGACTCACGAATTGACAGGCAAGGTTTAAGACCTGAGCAACATAAGCGGCTGCTTCGGTCGCCAGACTAAGAGGGTCGCGAAGGGAGGCCATTGTGCAAGAATTGTACACAGGGTGTATCAGTGAACGGCGGAAACAAGCAATTTCCATTATCAACAGATTCAGGCTTATTTTTGAAGTTCTGACCTAAAACCCAAGGAACAGCAGCTGAAATATGCGGTAGGGAGGGAAAGTACAGAAAGTACAGAGAGGAAAAGGGGGGGGGGGGGAGTCGCCGAATGGTACCTCAAGTGTTTAGAAAGTTATTCGCGGAAAGGGAAATTATATGTTGCTTGAGCCGAAATTTTTCTCGAACGGGCCCTGCGAACTGGTGCTAGCTTCTCTACATAAAGCCTCTTCGATGGTTTGCGTTTCAAGTGTCACAAGTACAAATATTTAGGTGTATAGCCGGCCGGAGTAGCCGAGCGGTTCTAGGCGCTACAGTCTGGAACCGCACGACCGCTACGGTCGCTGGTTCGAATCCTGCCTCGGGCGTGGATGTGTGTGTTGTCCTTAGGTTAGTTAGGTTTAAGTAGTTCTAAGTTCTAGGGGACTGATGACGTCAGAAGTTAAGCTCCATAGTGCTCAGAGCCATTTGAACCATTTTTTGAGTTTGGCGAAGGAGGTGTGTATGAGAAAATATACAGGGTGAATCACATAAAACTTGTACTGCAAATATTTCGATAATGGAGTGAGCTATTGATATAAGAATATCGCAGATTGGAATGGTAGGCAGGAGTCGGCTTTTACAGCCCGTACACTGAGTGTTGTCAGTTACTAATGTAGTTGGTTGTGTTGGGTTGATTTAGGAGAGGAGACAAAACGGCGAAGTCATCGGTCTCATCGTATTACGAAAATATGGGGAAGGAAGTCTGTCGTGCCCTTTCGAAGGAAACATCCCGGGATTTGCCTGATGCGATTGAGGGAAACTACGGAAAACCCGAATCAGAATGGCCGGACGCAGGATTGAACCGTCGTCCTCCCGAATGTGAGTCCAGTGTTCTAACTATTGCGCCACCTAGCTCGGTAGTCCAATGTGTATTTATTTACAAAAGGTACAAATATTTAAGTGAAACAAAGGCTATTGACTGTACCAAAATCAAAACAGAGTAAATTAGATCGTCAGCGCTGTTTGTTTCAGGAGTCTAGTGCAAGTAGTTGGAAACTATAAACATCAACAGTTGTTTGTTCAACGTTGTAGCACAAATGAATGTCAATTTCAAATGGAGCGTATGTGCAGCCCTACACAGGCATTAGTACGTCTCCGAAGGTGTCGTGTTGTTAAATGGGACATTACGTAACACAAAACACAGAGAAAAAAAGGTGAACCAAAACCTTTATGAGGTCTGACACGTAATGAACCAATGAACCCCTCAAAGCAGGTGCTCAAAATGGACACCACCAGCGTCAATACAAAACTGCAGTCTACCATGCATCGGCTGTTGCATACGTTCTAACATTTCAGTAGAAATTGCAGCGCAGGCAGCAGTAATACGTCGTTTCTTATAATCTGCATTGGTTTGAAGTGGTTGACGTCTATTGGGATGTATTTCCGCGTACACGGTACACGAACGGCGTACTTCCTAGTTCACTATAAGCCATGAGCATGTCCTTTTTTTTGCATTGGGTAGTACCATTTTCCAAGCACGTCCTACTACGTCCACCATCAGACAATAGATGACACACAGTGTACACATAACACAATGGAAACAAACATAAAGTTGTCGCCTAGCGTCTAAGCAAGCGGATAGAACAAACAGCTGTCACTGTTTACAGCGTTATAACAACTCGTAAAATACTTGCACTATATTCCTGCAACAAACTGCATTGACATTTACATTTACGCTACTGTTAGTATTTCACTGTCAATAGGTACTGTGCCACTTAAAAATTTGTAACGGTTGTAAAAACTGCACTTTCGTCAACGTATATGAAAATCTGGGTATTGACTGCAAATATGCGCTCTTGCCTATAATTCAGCTCTGTGAAAACTGGCCGGCCGATGTTGTCGAGCGGTTCTGGGCGCTTCAGTCTAGAACCGAGCGACCGCTACGGTCGCAGGTTCGAATCCTACCTCGGGCATGGATGTGTGTGGTGTCCTTAGGTTAGTTAGGTTTAAGTAGTTCTAAGTTCTAGGGGACTGATGACCTCAGATGTTAAGTCCCATAGTGCTCAGAGCCATTTGAACCATTTTGTGAAAACTGTATGTCGACAGTGCCTTCTATGTCCGACATATTTGCGGTACAGGTGTTAGATGATTCACTCTGTAGATTATCAGGATTGAAGCTCAAGAATGAACTGGTATAGAGTTTCTGAAATGCGTAGGTGTTCAGTGAAAAAGAACGGAACTTCATAATTACGTGAAACAGGCCTTTTGATTAGGGTAGGTGGAAGTCGAAGGACAATATGACTGCAGGCGTGTGAGCATTTCCAAAGAGTGGCGGACTTTTGGGACAGCAGAAATCCAGAACAGAGAAAAATGCAGCATATATCGAGAATTTGTAGTTGTAAAAGTTTTTAAAAGAGTGCAGTACCAACGTAGGGCCGCTTAATAATTTTATTCGCTGCAATCTATATTGGTCAGCCTTAGACTCTGCTTTGGCGGTTTGCTTGTATATTTCGCTATTTTATCAAGTGGCTTCTCTTTTGGTATTTTTAGCCTGCATGGAGCCCGTTCTAGATTTTTCCACCACACAAAAATCTGAAACGGTCACCTGTAACCAAAGCTGAGACCTCAATAGGCAGCAACGCCAACTGTAAGATGTATACATTGCCAGCGATGGGCGAGGCATGACAGAATCTCTGACCAGAGAGTAGTTTATCGTTAGCTGTTGCTAGTCTGTGCTTGACCGCGCGAGTCGATAGTAGTAGCGAGTGAGTCGTCAGTCCAGTAGTAGTTCTCTGTCGACAGTAGTAGCGAGTGAGTAGTAGTAGTAGTCAGTCCGGGTTAGTCCGTGCTAGTCGACGCGAGTCGGCATGCGTCGGCTGTGTGCTCTGCTCGCGACTGTGGTCAGGACTCTGGTGGATGAGTATTGTTGTAGAAGGTAAAGAAGCAGCCTTGCGCATATTTAATAATGTATTTTAATTGTAATTTAATTTGTTCAAAGAAATGCCCCAATAATAATTTTTTAATATAAAGCAACTCTTTTAAAGAAAAGCATTCATTTCAATTTAAAGAATATTTCAAATGCATGATCATTCCTTCCAATAATAAAAAAAAAAATATACGCCAGCATTGCACGAAGCTGTGTCGAAAAATGACTAATTTTAGAGCAGATATAATTGCAGTTTTATTGAAGTAAGAATTTTTGCTTTTTTTATTCAGAATACAGGGCCGAAGGTCAGCGCTGCTGTCCTCATAAAATTTATCAGGTTACAGAATTTTTTTTTATTATTTTGGTGTTTAGGAATTTTTCTATTTTGAACTTGACATTAAATGAGAAAAGAATTTTGTGGGAATATTAAGTGTGAATGCATTCTTTGTACAGAGACTATAAAATCGGAGACAATTTTGTTCAGAGGTTACAATATTTAAAATTCATTTAATTATTATTTTTTGTTGCGAGGCTACGCTTGGCTCCATTTCGATTTAAAAATATTTCTTGTGGGGAGGTTACATTTGGCTCGCATTTATATTTTCATTGACTTTTTCTTTGTGGGGAGGTTACACTTGGCGACATCCGGCCAGGATTTAGGCATTTTCTTTATGGAAGACACACTACCGTTTACACAGATCACAGAGCGATACAGTTTTTACTTTCGGCTAAATTTACACTCGACAGATTAAGTAGATGGAAACTTTATTTGCAGGAATTTAATTTCACAATTGTTCACATTCCTGGCACACAAAAAATTGTAGCAGATGCACTATCCCGTTCTCTTAGCAACAATCAGCAAGACATGGTAACCAACTTCTGCAAAGCAAATTTCAGCGTCATGTACATTCAACAAGTTGCATTTGAAAATTTTATTTCGTCGTCATTACAAGACATAGCACAAGAGCAGGATAAAGACAACGTATGGAAAGAGATTAAACACCTTTGGCAAGATAGGAATAATGTTATCATTAGAAACCATTACACTGTACGCAATGACATTCAGTTTCGCCGCTCTCATCCTGACAGCAACAATTGGTTATTATGCATTCCTGATGAACTTGTTAACAAATTAATCTGGTGTACTCATTTAAGTTACGCACATTACGGAACCAGAAAATGTTTTCTTATACTGAGACAGAACTGTTATTTTACCAACATGGAGAAACGTATACGACGAGTTTTAGCGTAATGTAAAATCTGCCAGAAAGCTAAATCAGACACGACTTCACATGTTCCTCCATTACATCCCATTGTACCTGTTAAATTGAGACATATGGCCGCTGTAGACATTTTTGGTCCGATTCCTAGAACTAATAGAGGTTTTTGCTACATCTTTGTCGCTGTTGAACTCACTTCAAAATTTGTTACCTTCACTCCGTTACGCAAAGCTACTGCTAAAACTGTTTCGAATGCATTTGTAAAACATTTTATATTTCATGTAGGGCATGTGTTGAAAGTAATTTCCGACAATGGACCACAGTTTCGATCTGCTATATGGACACGTATGTTACGAGCTAGAAACATTTCTCCGATCTATATATCCAGGTACCATGCTTCTTCGAACCCTTGTGAACGATTAATGAAAGAAATTGGTAAACTGTGTAGAATATACTGCCATAAAAAACATATTGATTGGGACACACACATACTCTCATTCCAAGAAGCAATTAATTCCATACCAAAAGAATCTACTATGCTATCTCCGTCTGTTATACTGAAAAATGTTGAACCACCTAACAAAATTAAAGAATTAGTAACCTATCCTACATCTCGTCGACTACGACACCATGAAATAGTTGACATTGCGCTGAACAACATCAAACGTGCCGCTGAGCGCCGGAGAAGACAGCAGAAACAGGTTTGTAAACGCCGTGACTTTCACATTGGACAGAAGATATTAGTACGTACACACTATTTATCCAACAGAGGAAAGAGTAGATGCAGTAAATTTGAGCTTCTATACGCAGGTCCATATCGAATTCGGAGCATCCGCACCCCAATGTAGTACACGTCGAAACTTTGAGAACCAGAAAAAGCGAGGGCAATCACCACGTCTCCAATATTAAACCCTTTATTGAATGAACATACTTTATGATTTATCACACTGTAATGCCATTTCCTAATTTTTTTATGACCACTTATGCAATTATATTCACTTGAACACTTACTGATGATTATCATATTTTTTCTTGGCAAGTGCCCGATAAGGTAAGGTTAGCAGGTCGCTCTTCTTGTCGTTACACATCAGACTGTTCATATTTTTCCAGATAAACTTACACATTTTATGACCACTTATGCAATTATATTTATGTGACTACTTACTGATGATTATCGTATTTTTTCTTGGCAAGTGCCCGGCAAGGTAAGGTTAGCAGGTCGCTTTTCTTGACGTTACACATCAGACTGTGCACATTTTCCATTTTTCATGTATGTATGATTGTTTTCCTGTTTCGTTTGTATGCACTATGAAATATTCAAGATATAACAAACACCAGTTGACTTTGACATTTTGCCTTATGATATCTCAACATCGTGACTATTTTACATTTTTGTTTTGTTTTTTGCTGCTACATGTGATACTCTGTGTACATTTTTGCACCTGCACACTGACTGTGTTTTTGACATATTACGTTTTCCGTCATGCTATGCTGTATGCTCAATTATATCACTAGAAACCAGTTTCTATTTAATAGGTATATGATTTAAATGCAAGACATTGCACGAAGCTGTGTCGAAAAATGACTAATTTTAGAGCAGATATAATTGCAGTTTTATTGAGGTAAGAATTTTTGCTTTTTTTTAATTCAGAATACAGGGCCGAAGGTCAGCGCTGCTGTCCTCATAAAATTTATCAGGTTACAGAATTTTTTTTTATTATTTTGGTGTTTAGGAATTTTTCTATTTTGAACTTGACATTAAATGAGAAAAGAATTTTGTGGGAATATTAAGTGTGAATGCATTCTTTGTACAGAGACTATAAAATCGGAGCCAATTTTGTTCAGAGGTTACAATATTTAAAATTCATTTAATTATTATTTTCTGTTGCGAGGCTACGCTTGGCTCCATTTCGATTTAAAAATATTTCTTGTGGGTAGGTTACATTTGGCTCGCATTTCCATTTTCATTGACTTTTTCTTCGTGGGGAGGTTACACAACCAATAGACAATAGTTCTACTTCTTTCCGCTTTAATTTTTATTTATTTCCCTATTTATTTTTTGAATAAGAGAAACTTCTTCCTCCCCTTCGTTCCCTCCTTTAGCTCGTTATCCGTTTCCTTCTTTAACTGGCTGCCTCTATAATCGATATTCTTAGACCAGTCCTTGACCATGGGTGCGTCTAGTTAGTTATGTATAAATTTACAAATAAAGAAACTGCTGATGAGAAACGCATAGCTCGATGATCCCATTCTGAGGGCTGCCATCCTGACAAGTGCTGTAAAATACTGACAGGAATAACTACTATAACAATTATGTTTGAAATCTATTTCATAAAAGTCTGTGAACAGTACCGTGTATCAGGATGTTTATAGATTTCCTCACAAACGGCTTGTAATCAAATTGCGTGCTTACGGGATATAGTCTCAGTTATGTGACTGGATTCGTGATTTCTTGTCACAGCGGTCAAAGTTCGTGGTAATTGGCGGAAGGTCATCTGACGCTCCCCAAGCTAGTGTTATAGGCCCTCTACTGTTCATTATCTATATAAACGATTTTGGAGACAAACTGAGCAGCCGTCATAAGATTCTTGCAGATGATGCTGTCGTCTATCGTTTAGTAGAGTCACCAGAAGATCAAAACAGATTGCAAAACGATTTAGCAAGAATATATGTATGGAGCAAAAACTGGCAATTAACCCTAAATAAAGGAAGGTGTGAGGTCATCCACATGAGTGCTAAAAGGAATCTATTAGGCTTCGGTTATAGGATAAATCAGTCAAATATAAAGGCTGTAAATTCAACTAAATACCTAGAAATTACTATCACGAGCGACTTTACTTGGAAAGAACACACAGAAAATGTTATGGTGAAGGCGAACCAAAGACTTAGAAGACGCAGCAGATATGCTAAAGAGACTGCCTACGTTTGTCCGTCCTCTTTTGGAATACTGCTGCGCGGTGTGGGATCCTTATCGAGCGGGGTGAACGGAGTATATCGAGTTCAAAGAAGTGTAGCACATTTTGTATTATCGCGAAACAGGGGAGAGAATGTCACTGAAATTATGCAGGATTTGGGGTGGACATTATTAAAACAAAGGCGGTTTTCGTTGCTGTAGAATCTTCTCACGAAATTTCAGTCACCAGTATTCTCCTCCTAATAAGAAAACGTTTTGCTGACGCCGACTTACACAGGGGGAAACGACCATCATGATAAGGAAATGGAAATCAGAGCTCCCACGGAAAGATGTAGGTGTCCGTTTTTACCGCGCGCTGTACGTGATTGGGATAAGAGAGAATTATTGTGAAGCTGGTTCGACGAACCCTGTGCGAGGAACTTAGAGTGTAATTTGCAGTGTAGACATACAGTTGTAGATATATAAGTAGCCTGGACCACTATAAGGAATCATCCCAGAGATAGAAGATCGTGGTAGAAGAAATAGATAGGAATAGTGTGTAAGGCGAAATTAGAGACTTTGCGCGTCGCTTTGTTTTCGCACACACGCTAAGGGACGGGCGAGGTACATCGGCGGTGAACATCGGCGGTGGACGAGCTAGTTTACACCGTGATGCTTCTAACTGAAAATTTCATGGGCTGCCCGGAGTACGCAACCTACTGACAAAGCCAACAACTTCATCAAGAAGACAAATGAATTATCTTTTAACATACCAGTGACTACCAGTACAACCTTTAATTAAGACGTATTTTATCGACTGATGTCTGTTATCACTGATATAGCCTACTTCTACTGTAATATATGTTAATGAGAAGTAATGAACTTTGAGAGTTCATTGGAAATCATTTCTTAGGTCGGAGTAGAAGCTGCACTCTCTAATTTAGCATTTTCCGCAAGACGGAACGAAGTCCAGAAGAGGTGACAAGGAGGATCCAGACCACCAGAACGAAGTAGCAAGACAAAATTAATCATGAAGGGACGTTTGAGGTAACAGACGGAAATCTAAAATGGAGGTCAAGGTGATCCCAAGCGTCAAAGACCATACCGACACTTTTTACCACAGCCATTCGCAAATTTTACGCAGTAACAGTGACTCGCTTTTGTTTCCTAAGGGTCACCTAAAACGTGTACCAAACTGAAAAAAGACTGACTCTTTATATACAGACATATCATATATATAACTTGAAAAGCCAAATCAAGTGGAAACGCGTCAATTCGATTCCGCGGCTTGAAGATGGCAAGCAACCATCTTATCTGTGCTTTTCTTTCTTTCTTTTGTTCTCTTCTCTCTTCAAAACTAATAACATACTTCCTTAACACCCTTTGTTTCAAAAAACTAATTTGCAGTGTCTACTTCGTTTCACTTTCTATGTGACTAATTACACGGGTGGAAACGACATCGCAACACCAGACAGGAGCTGTGCGGCATAAGCGAAAGTCGGTAGGTATGTTTCTACATCTGAAAGATGATATCTATTAAGAATATTGCAACAGTCGCATAAGAGTGGCTCTAGTAGCGCCGCTATGATACTGCAAATTAGGTCTGCTTTAAATACACGCTGTAGCGATTGTGAGCGCTACTTACCTTTGAGACTGAGTGTGGTGAGTTGATTTTAGTGAAGAATGCCTTTAGGCGACAAAGATGTCGTTATCAGCACCTCACTGAGCTTGAACGAGGTCGTGTAATAGGGCTACTAGCAGCTAGATGTTGCGTCTGCGATATTAGATTAAGACCTGGCATTAATGTATCCACTGTACGTGATTCCTGGCGGCGGTGGTCACCAGAATGTACGGTCGAAATGTGACGCTTATCCGGACTGCCACGTGGCATTGACGAGCGGGAAGACGATCGTATTCAGCGTGTGGCTCTGCTGCATCTGCATCTGCATCTGCAACAGCAATCTGATCAGCGGTCGGCACCACAGTGACCCAGCGAATTGTTACAAATCGGTTACTTCAAGGACGGCTCCGAGCCAGACGCCCTGTGGCGTGCATTCCAGTGACCCCAAATCTCGGCCTTGGACGACTACAGTGATGTCATGCAAGAGCTCAATGAGGGAAGGGTGAAGTGTTTTCTGATGAAAGCTGGTTCTGCCCCGGTGCCAGTGATTGACGTGTGTTGGTTGAAGGAGCCCAGTTGACGACACATACATCTACATACATACTCCGCAATCCACCATACGGTGCGTGGCGGAGGGTACCTCGTACCACAACTAACATCTTCTCTCCCTGTTCCATTCCCAAACAGAACGAGGGAAAAATGACTGCCTATATGCCTCTGTACGAGCCCTAATCTCTCTTATCTTATCTTTGTGGTCTTTCCGCGAAATGTAAGTTGGCGGCAGTAAAATTGTACTACAGTCAGCCTCAAATGCTGGATCTCTAAATTTCCTCAGTAGTGATTCACGAAAAGAACGCCTCCTTTCCTCTAGAGACTCCCACCCGAGTTCCTGAAGCATTTCCGTAACACTCGCGTGATGATCAAACCTACCAGCAACAAATCTAGCAGCCCGCCTCTGAATTGCTTCTATGTCCTCCCTCAATCCGACCTGATAGGGATCCCAAACGCTCGAGCAGTACTCAAGAATAGGTCGTATTAGTGTTTTATAAGCGGTCTCCTTTACGGATGAACCACATCTTCCCAAAATTCTACCAATGAACCGAAGACGACTATCAGTCTTCCCCACAACTGCCATTACATGCTTGTCCCACTTCATATCGCTCTGCAATGTTACGCCCAAATATTTCATCGATGTGGCTGTGTCAAGCGCTACACTACTAATGGAGTATTTAAACATTAAAGGATTCTTTTTCCTATTCATCTGCATTAATTTACATTTATCTATATTTAGAGTTAGCTACCATTCTTTACATCAATCACAAATCCTATTCAAGTCATCTTGTATCCTCCTACTCGACGACGACACCTTCCCGTACACCACAGCATCATCAGCAAACAGCCGCACATTGCTGTCCACCCTATCCAAAAGATTTTATGTAGATAGAAAACAACAGCGGACCTACCACACTTCCCTGGGGCACTCCAGATGATACCCTCACCTCCGATGAACACTCACCATCGAGGACAACCTTTTAGCGCGCTGGGCATGATGAAGGATGCAATTTTCTATGACAGCAAGAGAACTCTCGGGGTTATTCCACGCACCTTGACCGCAAATTTGTATGTCAGTCTGGCGATTCGACCTGTTGTGCTGCCGTCCATGATGAGCATTCCAGTAGGTTATTTCCAACAGGATAATGCCCGCCCACAAATCGCTGTTGTAACCCAACATGCTCTACAGTTTCGACACGCCGCCTTGGCCTGTTCGATCATCACGTCTGTCTCTTTGGGACATCGGACAACAGTTCCCTGTATCGTCCGTCCAAATGCGACAGGCATGGAAACTAACATCCGGCACCTGGAAAACACAATGCACTCATACATACTTGCATGGAATGTGCTGGTGGTTACGCCGGTTCTTATAGTATCAGCGTTTCACATTTACATTTGCTTATCTCGCGCTTACATTGACCTGCGATGTGGGAATGTTAATCACTTAAATATGTTCCCTAGACAAATGTAGTCCCGAAATTTCATTACTCTACATCAATTATTTCTTGGGGCTCCGATTTATTCCCTTCAATGTACTATTAGTATGTTTTATCATTGCTGAAAAAAATGTTTGCTTGTAATATGGAACAATTTATGTTCCTGCGTGAAAAACTGTAAAAATACGATCTTTTTCGAAATTAATGGTGACTTGTCTTTAAACAGGCAATATATTAAAAATATTGAAACGAAGCATATTTGTAGCACTAATTTAGATCTGAAGGGGAAGAAAACTATGAAAGATTAGCGCCGTAATGTAGCTAATGAACGCTGAAGACAAATCGTGACCGTTAACGGAGGCAAGACATACGGCAACAGAGCAGGAGTCGAGAGGGCCACAGGTGCAGCGCACTAATGCAGCGTCAAATTGATCGGTATTCGCTTCCTCTTCCGACGCGCATGGCCACCCAGTGTCTGTCGATCGTCATGTATGCGCGCCGGCGCCCATACTGGTATGTTAACCTTTAGCGCCGAGCAATTCGCAAGTGAGTCACGTAAGCGCAAACGTCCGCCGCCGCCACCGCCGCATGCAGGCGATTACAGAGACGCGGGGCCAAACGTGAGCGCGCGCGCGCCGCTCGGCGCCAGCCACGCATGCGGGCGTGCGTGCCGCGTTTCGGCAAACACGCACGGCGTACGCAACGGCTGGCCGACGCAGGAGCTGCAGGCGCCTCTGTCGGCGGCAGTTGCAGCTGCAGGCGGCGGCTCTGGCGGAGGCCGGGCCCGCATTCTGTGTGTGTGTGTGTGTGTGAGTTCCGGCGGGTGACGGGAAGGCGGGCACTGCAAGGTCGCGTCAAGGCGAAAATAGGCGAGCCGCTGCCGCCTGCAGCTCAGGCGTGCAGCGTCAAAGGTCACACGGCTCCGCGCAGCAGCACAAAGTCCCGCATCCGCCTCACTCGATTGCTCTCTTCCTAGCGCCGAGGGCGACTTTTGTGAATTTCCGGGACGCCGTCTGCTGCCGTTCGTATGGACAATTCACACAGTACTACATGGAAGGAATGCCGGGCATTTGCCACGACGGACATTTGCCACACTTGCCCCTTCGCCAGGTAGCTTGAGTAGCGATCCCTCAGGTAAGGGACGCCCTTCCTCGTACTACTTCTGTCCGCTTTCAAACCGCCGTCTCCACATCTTACTCGATGTTGGCAACGTCATCTAGCGCTCTGTATGAAAATCACTGGCAGCGCTGTGTGCAGTATGTGGCTGGTTTGCATTGTTGGAATATTCTAGTGTTGGGCAGTTGGCTGTTAACAGCGCGTAGCGTTGCACAGTTGGATGGAGGTGAGCCGCCAGCAGTGGTGGATGTGGGGAGAGAGATGGCGGAGTTTTGAGAGTGGATGATCTGGACGTGTGTCCGTCAGAGACAGTAAATTTGTAAGACTGGATGTCATGAACTGATATATATTATGACTTTTGAACACTATTAACGTAAATACATAGTTTGCTCTCTATCAAAATCTTTCATTTGCTAACTATGCCTATCAGTAGTTAGTGCCTTCATTAGTTAGAATCTTTTATTTAGCTGGCAGTATTGGCGCTCGCTGTACTGCAGTAGTTCGAGTAACGAAGATTTTTGTGAGGTAAGAATTCATGAAAGGTTATTGTTAATCAGGGCCATTCTTTTGTAGGGATTACTGAAAGTCAGATTGCGTTGCGCTAAAAATATTGTGTCTCAGTTTAGTGTTGATCAGAATAGGCAAGAGCGAAATGTCTGAGTACGGTCAGTTCTGCTCAGCTGTTTGAAGATCAAATAATGTAAGAGGTTTATCAGCACAGTAATTCATTAATTTTCTAAGGGAGCGTTTCACCTGCTTCTTCGACATCTTGGCGAAATACAGAGATTCTTTTCCGAAATCGAAATATTTATAACTTTTGGGAAACGAAAGCAATTCCGACGATTATCTCAGTATGTAATTAGTTTTACGAAGTATAAATATAGATTACCTCTGTCTGTACGGTAGCTTCCTTTCGCGCTTACTTATTGCGATAGAAACAGTCCATCGCCATGGGAGCAACAAGAAAGAAACGCTGTAAAGAGAATGCGAATTTACGCTAATCGTTTTTTTTCTGTTTAATCTCTGCATTTGTGCCTACTTTAATTATTACAACAGCATGGCCAAAAGACAATAAGGAAAGAAGAAATTGGTATGCGAATGTTCGAAAAGAAGGACGACATACTCCATATTAATTTACGCTCTAAAATCCGAAATCCCTTGCGGCGAAACATTAGTTAATAAAGTGTAGCAAGACAATGTGCAAAACATGAATGAAAGTACGTTCATAAACAGAGAAAAAAACATCTATGATTGACATGTCATCTAAATTCGACGTACAGTTTTAAAATGTTAGAAATAAGGAAATGAAGTAATACAAAATGCTATGCTTGTAACGTACATTGTTGTTCCACATTGTCTGCCGGACATTTGCCATGCCGGACATTTGCCACACTTGCCCCTTCGCCAGGTAGCTTGAGTAGCGATCCCTCAGGTAAGGGACTCCCTTCCTCGTACTTCTTCTGTCCGCTTTCAGGCCGCAGTCTCCACATCTCACTCGATACAACCAGTACGCAAGGGACCTTCTTCTTCGACATCTTGGCGAAATACAGAGCTTCTTTTCCGAAATCGAAATATTTATAACTTTTGGGAAACGAAAGCAATTCCGACGATTATCTCAGTATGTAATTAGTTTTGCCAAGTATAAATATAGATCCCTTTGTCTGTATAGTCTGTCGGTAACCTGAAGAGCGAGCGAGCGAGTCCCCACTCTGCCAACCCAGCTACGTCACAGTGAGCTTCTACAGGCTGTTTCACAACACAGTACCGCCCCTGCCGCGGCGCGCGTTTTTAATCTGTGGCGTTGCGTGTACAGATACGTCTCGGCTGCGTTCAGTTTTAGACAAATGTATTAAGACCATAAGGAATACAAAAAGCGATACCTTCTTCCGAAATACAACAAGTAAATAATATTAAGATAAGAATGGAAGTCAGGATTATACTACAAACATAGAACCGAATGGCTGTTCATGTGAATGTATTGCATGTTCCTCTACTGCTATTCGTAAAACGAACCCCATATAATGCAATCAATCTGTAAAATTTGGGGCTTGTTCTTACTTTGTGTTTCTACTAAAAGATAGAAGTTTTCTTTGAAGGACTCCATAGAAACTTAACAATTTTTGCAACACGAAGAGTGTTTAAAAAGTAAGCAGAAATTTATAATTTTGCGTGTTGTATTAGTCCGATTTGCACTACTTTTTTGTCACTGTCTTGGTAAACATGTCTCTAAAGTATGTGTATAATGTTATGCATATTGGGTATTTACTCTGTTGTCAGCTGTCAAAAAGGTTACATGTGTTTTGGCAGCATCTACGATTATTTGTTTTGTATGAAAATAGATTACAGAATATGTATAAAATTTTGTTATAGGAATGGAATGAAGTGTATGAAATTTTTAGAAAAGTTAAATATTGCTTTTGGTGAGCCTGTTATAAGTGAACCAAGGGCATACAAGTGGTATAAACATTTCAAAGCACGCCTTAAAATACAGCGGTTTTACAAGCATGGATGAGATTAAAAATGCACAGTTAAGAGGCCTGTTAACTACCCCGAAGAAACTGTTCCTAAGGAATTTCGGGAATTGGAAAAAGCACTGGCACAAGTATACAGTATGTAATGGGGAATATTTTGAAGAGAATAACATTGCTGTAGATTAACAAATAAAGTTCTTACCAAAAAATAAAAATTAATACGTAAACGCATTTCGAAGAATATTTCAGCAGTGTTTAGAATAGCTATTGCGCACAAATTTCAAGCAATATGTCTCAGTATCAGGTGAATAGTGACCGAGATAGACATTTAATGTTCCATAAGCATCAAAGGTTTTACGTGATTTTGAAACTGTCTAGAACGATCGGTTTCCTCCCAATATTATTAGTTTTACATCGTGATGATTCCACTAAACCATGCGGCTTATTTTCGCGTTCCTTCCTTATGCGTCCAATTGGACGAGGTTAACATTTGCATAAATTGCAGCCCTTTGATTGGGACCGGTAATATCAGCCAACAGTTCTTCTTGGGTTGCCTCTGTAATACACGATGTAATAACATTAGAGACGATCGAACGCTCGTTACTCCGCAAATACCTCCTCTTCCGCATATTCTGCACATTTTCTTGCAATGCTAGACGATTATCCATCACTCCCGGAAATTGAAGTATATCAGTAATTATAGAAAGTTAACTGACACTGACAACTAAGATCATACGAACAGAAACGACGTATATCAGTGCACGCCGATCTACACCTCTAGACAGATAACGGGCAACAGATTTTGGGTGCCCCTGTAGGAAGGTAACAGCGTTCTTCCGGGAAAGGCCAACTCCCCCACCAAAAACGCTGCTCGCTCTTGAGTTTACAGACAGACTATACAGTACCTTCTTTCACGCTTACTGATTGCCATAGAAACAGTCCATCGCCATGGGAGCAACAAGAAAGGAACGCTGTAAAGAGAATGCGAATGTACGCTATCATTTCTTTTTGATCACTACATTTGTGCCTACTTTAATTATTACAATTGCATGCCCAAAAGACAATAAGGAAAGAAGAACTGGGCATGTGAATGTTCGAAAAGAAGAACGACATACTCAGTATTAATTTACTCTCTAATATCCTATATCCCTTGGGGCGAAACATTAGTTAACAAAGTGTAGCAAGACAAGACTGAAAGTACGTTCATAAACAGAGATAAGAACATCTATGACTGACATGTCATCTAAATTCGACATACAGTTTTAAAATGTTAGAAATAAGGAGATGAAGTAATACAGAATGCTATGCTTGTAACGTACATTGTTGTTCTACATTGTCTGCCGGACATTTGCCACGCCGGACATTTGCCACACTAGCCCCTTCGCCAGGTAGCTTGAGTAGCGATCCCTCAGGTAAGGGACGCCCTTCCTCGTACTACTTCTGTCCGCTTTCAAACCGCCGTCTCCACATCTTACACGACACAACCAGTACACAAGGGACCTTCTTCTTCGACATCTTGGCGAAATACAGAGCTTTTTTTCCGAAATCGAAATATTTATAACTTTTGGGAAACGAAAGCAATTCCGACGATTATCTCAGTATGTAATTAGTTTTGCCAAGTATAAATATAGATCCATCTGTCCGTACAGTAGCTTTGTTTCACGCTTACTGATTGCGATAGAAACAGTCCATCGCCATGGGAGCAACAAGAAAGGAACGCTGTAAAGATAATGCGAACGTACGCTAATCATTTCTTTTTGATCACTGCATTTGTGCCTATTTTAATTATTACAACTGCATGCCCAAAAGACAATAAGGAAATAAGAGATGGGTATGTGAATGTTTGAAAAGAAGAACGACATACTCCATACTAATTTACTCTCTAAAATGGTTCAAATGGCTCTGAGCACTATGCGACTTAACTTCTGAGGTCATCAGTCGCCTAGAACTTAGAACTGATTAAACCTAACTAACCTAAGGACTTCACACACATCCATGCCCGAGGCAGGATTCGAAGCTGCGACTGTAGCGGTCGCTCGGTTCCAGACTGTAGCGCCTAGAACCGCACGGCCACTCAGGCCGGCTTACTCTCTAAAATCCGACATCCCTTGCGGCGAAACATTAGTTAATAAAGTGTAACAAGACAATGTTCAAAACATGGCTGAAAGTACGTTCATAAACAGAGATAAGAACATCTATGATTGACATGTCATCTAAGTTCGACGTACAATTTTAAAATGATGGAAATAAGGAAATGAAGTAATACAGAATGCTATGCTTGTAATGTACATTGTTGTTCTACATTGTCTAGCTCTGGTATTTACAGGGTCACAGAGAAAGCATCGTAGGTTTTGGAGGGAAAAGCCGTAATTGTAATTATCTCCACAACAACAGAAACAAGAAGAACAACTTAAGGAAAAATAATGTAATGTGTGTTCCAGCTCACAAGTGACATTGAAGCAGGTAGTTCCTGTGACTTAGTATGGGCAGACGTTATATTAGACAACCGGAACTGGCTCCTTTTACCGACCCCCGGTCTCAGATGAAACAGTTGCTGAACATTTCAAAGAAAACTCGAGTCTCATCGCAAATAGGTACCCTACTCATACAATTATAGGTAGCAGGGACTTGAATCTACCTTCCGTATGTTGACAAAAATACATTTTCAGATCCTATTGTAGATAGAAAGCAACTTCCGTAATTCTTATAAATGCTTTTTTTAAAAATTATTTTGAACAATTAGTTCACGAGGCCATTAAAATTGTAAACAGTTACGAAAACACACTTGCCTGTTAGTCACAAATAATCCTGAGCATCACGACGGATACAGGTATTAGTGAACACACAGTCGTAGCGAGGCTCAATTCACCAAAACTAAACGCGAAATATATCTATTTATAAAAGCAACTGAAAATTCGGTTGACTACTTTCTAAGAGACAGTCTCCAATCCTTTCAAACTATGTAAGTGTGGCTTAAGATCAAAGAAATAGTATCAACAGCACTCGAGAGATTCATACCTAATAAATTAATAGCAGACGGAACTGATTCCTCATGGTACACAAAACACGACAGAAGGCTGCTGCAGGAGCACCAAAAAAGGCACGTATAATTTAGACGAGTGCAAAATCTCCAAGATTGGCGAAGTTTTACTACTGAGGCTTGAAATTTGATGCGGGTTTCAATGCGAGATGCATTTAATAGTTCGCACAACGAAACTCTCTCTAGAAATGTTGCGGAAAATCCATAGAGATTCTGGTCCTATGTTACGTAAACCAGGGGAAAGGCTCAGCAAGCACCTTTACTGCGGGTCGGTCGGCGGGTGTGGAGGAGGAGGGGGAGACAAGGGACCCAACCCTTCGGAGCAGGTAAAATCGAGGCAAATGTCCGCCGTGGCAAATGTCCGCACACCCATGGAAGTATAAAAGAAATGAACATGACTATTCCCAGTATCTTTGGAACAAAATAATACACATTCTGACAGAAAACGTACAGTATCGAGAAGAGGATGAGGAAACGAAACGAATCTTCACTGGATGAGAGGGTATATGATGTTACCTCGGTAACTACATCACTGAACCTCGGCAGTACGAACGCACGTAATCAGTACGACGTTGCTCCTTCTCTGTCCTGTATCTGAACACTGCGTTGAGAAGAGTATCTTGAACGTATTGTATCATCTTCTGAAGCAAGTTGGCGCACAACTCTACATCTACATCTACGTGATTACTCTGCTATTCACAATAAAGTGTCTGGCAGAGGGTTCAATGAACCACCTTCAAGCTGTCTCTCTACCGTTCCACTCTCGAACGGCACGCGGGAAAAACGAGCAGTTAAATTTTTCTCTGCGAGCCCGGATTTCTCTTATTTTATCATGATGATCATTTCTCCCTGCAGTTGAACGGCATGGACACTGTCCAGAAAGGAGGATATAAAATGATCATCAACGAAATCAAAACGAGGATAATGGAATGGAGTCGAGTTAACTCGGGTGATGCTCAGGGAATTAGATTAGGAAATGAGACACTTAAAGCAGTAAAGGAGTTTTGCTATTTGGGGAGCAAAATAACTGATGATGGTCGAAGTCGAGAGGATATAAAATGTAGACTGGCAATGGCAAGGAAAGTGTTTCTGAAGAAGAGAAATTTGTTAACATCGAGTATAGATTTAAGTGTCAGGAAGTCGTTTCTGAAAGTATTTGTGTGGAGTGTAGCCATGTATGGAAGTGAAACGTGGACGATAAACAGTTTGGACAAGAAGAGAATAGAAGCTTTCGAAATGTGGAGCTACAGAAGAATGCTCAAAATTAGATGCGTAGATCACATAACTAATGAGGAGGTATTGAATAGAATTGGAGAGAAGAGGAGTTTGTGGCACAACTTGACAAGAAGAAGGGACCGTTTGCTAGGACACGTTCTGAGGCATCAAGGGATCACAAATTTAGGATTGGAGGGCAGCGTGGAGGGCTAAAGTCATAGAGGGAGACCAAGAGATGAATACACTAAGCAGATTCAGAAGGATGTAGGTTGCAGTAAGAACTGGGAGATGAAAAGGCTTGGACAGGATAGAGTAGCATGGGAGCTTCATCAAACCAGTCTCACGACTGAAGACCACAACAACAACAGGTTGGTGTCAAGAGAATTTTTTCGCAATCGGAGGAGAAAACTGGTGATTGAAATTTCATGAGAAGATCCTATCGCAACGAAAAACGCCTTTGTTTTAATGACTGCCACTCCAATTCGCGTATCGTGTCTGTGACACTATCTCCCCTATTTCGCGATAATACAAAACGAGCTGCCCTTCTTTGTACTTTTTCGATATCATCCGTCAGTCCCAGCTGATGCAGATCCCACACCGCACAGCGATACTCCAGAATAGGGCGGACAAGCGTGGTGTAAACTGTCTCTTTAGTAGACCTGTTGCACCTTCCAAGTGTTCTGCCAATGAATCACAGTCTTTGGTTTGCTCTACCCACAATATTATCTATGTGATCATTCCAGTTTATGTTATTTGTAATTGTAATCCCTAAGTATTTAGCTGAATTTACAGCCTTGTGTGACTTATCGCGTAATCGAAATTTAGCAGATTTCTTTTAGTACTCGTGTGAATAACTTCACACTTTTCCATATTCAGGGTCAATTGCCACTTTTCGCAACATACAGATACCTTATCTAAATCATTTTGCAAGTCGTTTTTATCATCTGATGATTTTACAAGACGGTAAATGACAGCATCATTTGCAAACAATCTAAGACGGCTACTCAGATAGACTCCTATGTCGTTAATATAGATCAGGCACAATAGAGGGCCTATAGCACTTCCTTGGGGAACGACGGATATTACTTCTGTTTTACTCGATGACTCTCCGTCTGTTACTACGAACTGTCACCTTTCTGACAGGAAATCACGAATCCAGTCGCGCAACTAAGACGATACTCCGTGCCATGAGTACATAAGCATGTCCTATAGAAAAACGGCGCCAAGTTACTCTCGCATGGGAAATGGCACACTAAGACGCAGCATGTGCGTGACGTTCGATTGTGCTTCACAGTTCCCTCAATAACTACCATCCCGGTCATGGACTCATACCCGATGGCTCCCCCACAGTGTATAAATAGCTATGAAGTGAGAATTAGAACACCCAGAACGAGAATTCCGTCAGAAACATCCGCAGTCCATCACGTGATTTTGGGACGGCACATTTTAGCTTGTATAGCGCTTGTCGTATTTTGTTAGTACTTCGCTGGTAAAGATAGGTCACCTTCAGAAGTACTTTGAAACGTTGTATGCGTGTTTTATGGACATATTAACAATTTGATACCGGGAACTGAAGTTAACTTAAGGATGTGTTTTTTAGCCACAGTATAATACACAGATCAAAAAAAGTTTTGCATCACCCCGGTTCACCTCCTGAAGATTGACGTTGACTGTGGATATTGTATCACAGACATAGTCCCTTTGACTGTTCAGAGATGTCACTAAACCCGCCCAAAGGTGTAAACAAACATGCATGAGCAGCGCCTATTAGACGAAGGGGGTCCGGCAGCCGATCAGTTTCAGTCATACCACCAGGGAGGAGGTACACGGGTCATGTTCTCTGTAATTCAACCACGCCTAGACGGTCAATACCGCGGTTCGATCGCGTCCGCAATGCTACTTTGCGCCAGGAAAGGCTCTCAACAAGGGAGATGTCCAGTCGTCTCGGAGTGAAGCAAAGCGATGTTCTTCGGGCATGGAGGAGATACACAGAAAGTGTGGATGACATACCTCGCACAGGCCGCCCAAGGGCTACTACTGCGGTTGATGACCGCTACCTACGGATTATGGCTCGGAGGAACCCTGACAGCAACGCCACCATGTTGAATAATGCTATTTTTGCAGCTACAGGACGTCGTGTTACGACTCAAACTGTGCGCAATAGGCTGCATGATGCGCAACTTCACTCTCGACGTCCATGGCGAAGTCTATCTTTGCAACCACGACACCATGCAGCGCGGTACAGATGGGCCCAAAAACGTGCCAAATGGACCGCTCAGGATTGGCATCACGTTCTCTTTACCGAAGAGTCTCGCATATGATATCAACCAGACAATCGTCGGAGACATGTTTGGAAGCAACCCGGTCAGGCTGAACGCCTTAGACACTCTGTCCAGCGAGTGCAGCAAGGTGGAGGTTCCCTTCTGTTTTGGGGTGGTATTAATTGGGGCCGACGTACGCCGATGGTACTCATGGAAGGCGCCGTAACTGCTGTACGATACGTGAATGCCATTCTCTGGCCTATAGTGCAACCATATCGGCTACATACTGGCGAGGCATTCGTCTTCATGGACGGCAATTCGCACCCCATGGTGCACATCTTGCGAATGACTTCCTTCAGGATAACGACATCAAAAAATGGTTCAAATGGCTCTGAGAACTATGGGACTTAACATCTGAGGTCATTAGTCCCCTAGAACTTAGAACTACATAAACCTAACTACCCTAAGGACATCACACACATCCATGCCCGAGGCAGGATTCGAACCTGCGACCGTAGCTGTCGCCCAGTTTCTGCACGTATTACAGGCAATAACACCCCTCCTGGGAATCCTGGAAGTCACTGCTTCTTCACACCTGAGTTAAGTGTCTTTCCCATGTTGCCGTTAACCTGGAATTGCAGCTGTTATATTAACACACTTCCGAGTGATTGTGTGTACGGTCGTCGCTCAGTCTAACCGATGGTAATTTGTTGTTCCACGGCATATTCCGTGCAAGTGTACGAGTATTCTCTGTTGTAAATTGAGTAAATGAAATTCAGATTGTAACGTAGTCCGTGTCGAAGGCAAGGCACCTTTTGTAGATGAGTATGCCCTAGCTATTGCATTAGCAGATGCTGATGTTTCGCCTTGTTATCTTCGAGTAATTTTAAGGACTGTTAAGCTTGTAACTTAATATTCCCTACTCTTAAGGATTCTCGTCTGTTGCATTATTTGGGCACATTATTGTTCCTTTCCAATGTGCACTGGCTGTGTAGCTACGGCAGCGGGCGACGCGTTCTTGTTTCCTGGGCCCGGAGCAGAGATGTGATTTCTTTCTGCTTTGTCGACACGACGTCCAGGTTGGCCCGTAATGTAGTACCTCTACCAATCGCATCGTGTTGGGTCAAGTTAAGTAAATTTGATCGTTTGATATGTGCCACGGCGGAATGTTGCCAGGTAATTGGGAACCGTTGATCTACTCAGGATTATGAATTTAGTAAGCACTTAAGCTTTGAAGCGTATTCTGCAAGCCCGAAGTTCCTCGTCAGTATACCTGCTCTTTAACTACCCGTTTAAATCTTGCATCCTTATTGGTACGTCTCTAGCGTGTTAAGTTATAAATCCTTTTACTTATGCGTATGAAGTCTTGAGTTTTTCCTTTTCATCCACAGACATTAGCTAACCCCACTTGCTGTAAAATTCCCTGCTTGTTGTCTGTTGGCTGTGATAGCCGCATTCTGTGTTTGTCATCTTATCTTGTATTTTGCGAGATTATATTTTTATGTAAGGCTAATTGTTAATGATTTTGCTGATTTGTACCAGTTGGGAGCCACATTTAAATTGCGCCTCCTCCCATCTTGTCTTGTATTTTGAGGGAGTGTATATTTATTTAAGGACCATTGTCAATGTATCCGCTGGTGTGTATCAGGTCTGAGACACATTTAAATTGTATTCCTTCCCAGCTTTGCTAGAATTTTGAGTGATTGGGCATTTTATTGCTTAAGGGATTTTATTACGTTGCCTGAGTCTACAGACATGTGTGTGTGAGTTATGTTTACGTGTGTGTGTGTGTGTGTGTGTGTGTGTGTGTGTGTCGTCTATTTTTGACAAAGGCCTTATGGGGCGAAAGCTTTATTCGTGACAGTCTTTTCGTTACACCTATCCGCGACCGACTCAGCATCTCCGCTATGTACCCACTTTCCATTTCGTAACATTGTTACAATCCGTACTGGATTTTCCATTGTTAAATCATTAAAGTTTGTTACTAACGAACTGATTCTGTTCAAGTTCTTTAAATTATTGCGAGCGCTGTTATTATTTTTGAAAAGGTTTTCAGTTTGTAATTAAATTAATTTTTGTTAAACAATCAAGCTCAAACAGCAAATAACGAAATATGTGGGTCCACCTTCAACGTGTTTTATCTTGAAATAATTATGAGGTGTGTGCATCCGTTGGCATTTATGAAGGCTTGTACGCTGCTGGAGACACTTCCTACGACGAATCTGAATATCTTGAGAAATGGCATCTTGTTCTTCCTCAAGAGCTGAAACCAGAGAAGATAGTGATGTTGGATGCTGGGGTCTGGGATACTCCATTGGGCTCGGTAAACTTTCTAACTCACCCCAAGGATATTCCATTGGGTTCAGGTTGAGATTCCGGGCAAGCCAGTCATTTTCAGGAAAGTTGTCCCCCACAAACCATTGCCTTATAGTTGCTGCTTTATGACAGGGTGCGTTGTCATGCCGAAATAGTCACCGTCTCCAAAATATTCCTCTGCTGTTCGCAGTACACAGTTCTGTAAAACGAGTTAATATCCTTCACATTAAGCGCAACAAGGGGACCACACACTAAACGCGAAAAACCTGTCCATAGCGTAACACTACATACTATTTATTTTACTGTAGGCGCTACACACGATGGCAGGCGACATTCTCCATCCATTCGCTAAACTCAAAGACTTCTATCTGACTGCCACAGGATGCAGCGTGGTTTAACACTACAGATCAGCCGTTTCTAATCATCCACTGTCCGGTGGCGTCGCTTTTTACGCTACCTCAAGTATGGCGTTATGAGGAGCTGCTCGCCCATTCTTTTTATCTCCCTACGTTTGGTCATTGTGATAGATGGAATGTTCATAGCACTTTGGAACCCCTGAGTGACTCCTTCCGCTGAGTGAATGCAATTTTTTGCAACCACCTTCCGCAATACTCGACATTCATTCAGTACATGAGGTCTCTCCGGTATCAGTTTAATGTGGTTATTCCTTCGTGCTTCCACTTCAGAATAACATTTCCAACAGTCGACTTGGGCAGCTTTAGAAGGGTTGTAATGTCTCTGATGGATTTTTTACTCAGCTGTCGTCTAATGTGTTATGGTGTAAAGTCAAGTGATGGCACGCCAGTGGGGAATGAAAGAGAAGAGATGGCTGTGAGAAGAGGTCAGCCAATCGCACGCTGAACGACCACCTTCGGACGACAACGCTACAGCAGCGGCCTGTAGGTGAAGAGGACATAAGCACTGTGCCCGACTGGTGGCGGTCCACTTGGATAGCAGCATCAACGTTATGCACTTCGATAGCAGCGTCTACGTTAGCGACTTCGTTAGAAATCTCTATGTAGCACAGACTTGTGTTTGTCTGTTCTGAAGAAGATGGATTATTTTGTATGACGCCCTTTGTCTGTGACACATTTATCGAAGTTAAATATTTGTAATTTTCTTATGGTAATAAGAACCGAGTAGACAGGATTCCTAGACACAACAACATTGACGATGAGGATAATGACTAGTCCACATTCAATCACTTAGCTCTCCTGATCGACCCATTCTGTTGTTGCTGTTTCTCTACTGACAACACAGTATACCTCCTCCCTGTGTGACATCTAATGGTCAGTTCTGCGTTAAATAGGGTTTCCACATACTTCTGATCATACAGTCTACATCGTATCACTCGAGAACCTACTGGATCCCTTTATTTATCAGATGGCTCCATGAAGGATAAAAATGGCAAACTCCTGTTTACAATAGATGAACGAACTGCCCAGAGGTTTGAGTACTTCAAAGAATCCTTGAACCAGTCCCACCCAGCTTTGCAAATGATTCAAAAATGCCAAAGCTAATGGTAAAAATAGGTGATATCACAGAACAAGAGGTCTACGCAGCGATCACAACACTTATAAACAATGATGAAGATAATTTTAAAGCTACGGAAGTGAAAGCTAAAGTCATTATACGTGACGGATTAACCATTCATACAGTGTAATAACACGAGTGATTACGTACCATGATAGAACTATTACACTATAAAACTGAGTGGAAAGTCCAAAAGTCAGCAATAGCTGTAGTTACTGAAGCACAAATCCGATTTCGAAACTTCTAAGTTGCATCTTCTGGTATATACCAGTATAGATATTTCGATATATCAATACTTTGATAATAGGGAAATGAAGCTGTCTCAGAAATATTAAAGTAATGAGGGAATAGATCGTTTCATAGGTTGGCAACACTCACAACGTGAACGAAAACAAACGAGTAGACATCAACAATGTAGCAGTGATGAATGAAAAACAGTTAAGAGAGTCAATTATAAATAGTACAGCTCAGAAAATAACGCAAAATGCCAATAACTGCAGATATGAAATGAAGCCTGTCGATATCAGCCACTGCTAGTAAGAGGGGAAGGTGCAGTCTATGTAAAGAAACACTGTAAGTAGCTTACAGACTAACATAACAAAGAAAACTCTGTTTTCAACCTAAAAGACTCAAAAAATAAATTTACAAACTATGTATCCAATTTACAGAATGCCTCAGAAGATGCTTTGTAAATAAAAGCGAAACGCATCTGGTGTCTTTATTTTAAATTACATTGCAGTCAGCTCAAGATAGCTTACCTAATCTATAACAACAGACTAGATTAATATTTTAATCGGTCAAGTGACGACAGTTCATCGTGATTTTAACACGTCACAGTTTAGTCACTGCTTCGCTGTGTTTTTAGTTAAGGATCAGTTTCTGATTCCTAACTCCATTCCTTCGCTTTTATAGACTGTACAATTATAATTGATGATGGTATTGAACAAGGCTGAGTACTTTGCTTAACAACGCCCCTGTTATTCTGTGGCATTCTGTTATAGCTTCCTATACCATTGTTGTTGTTGTGGTCTTCAGTCTTGAGACTGGTTTGATGCAGTTCTCCATGTTACTCTATCCTGTGCAAGCTTCTTCATCTCCCAGTACCTACTGCAACCTACATCCTTCTGAATCTGCTTAGTGTATTCATCTCTTGGTCTCCCTCTACGATTTTTACCCTCGATGCTGCCCTCCAATACTAAATTGGTGATAGCTTGATGTATATATAAGAATATACAGCCTCTTCTTCAAAACCTGCAAAAAGTTAATATTATAATGTGCTAGTAAATTATATTAGATATGGACATCCTACAGGATGCAACGTGTAGAACTTACATGAAATTATTTAAATGTTTGCCTAAAACAGGCCATGTCCTAAGTCAACTTCATAAAACTTGATGCATAACCGTAAGGTTTTGTCACTTCTATTAAACAAGCTTTAGCAAATTCACTTTAAGCCCGTTGTAAGGGCCTCGTCGTGTGACTAGAGACTGCGGACCGCGAGGGCTTCGCGGTCTGCCTCACAGAGGGCGGCGACCAAATCAAACTCTTTATTACGCACGCGTCAGATAATATTTTTCCTATGAATTAATTTTATACTTTACTATTGTATGTTAATTACAGTATCCAGCATGACTACGTTTTACATTCTACTACAGAGCCTTATACACTGACCAACAAATCTCGTATAAACATCTGTAGGAAAGTTTCTATTATAACAGAAACTGTAATGGTCACATGCATTATGAAAAAAAAAGATACCTTGATGCCTCAGAACATGTCCTTCCAACCGATCCCTTCTTCTAGTAAAGTTGTGCCACAAACTTCTCATCTCCTCAATTCTATTCAATACCTCCTCATTAGTTATGTGATCTACCCATCTAATATTCAGCATTCTTCTGTAGCACCACATTTCGAAAGCTTCTATTCTCTTCCTGTCCAAACTATTTATCGTCCATGTTTCACTTCCATACATGGCTACGCCCGCATCTCGTGGTCGTGCGGTAGCGTTCTCGCTTCCCACGCCCGGGTTCCCGGGTTCGATTCCCGGCGGGGTCAGGGATTTTCTCTGCCTCGTGATGGCTGGGTGTTGTGTGCTGTCCTTAGGTTAGTTAGGTTTAAGTAGTTCTAAGTTCTAGAGGACTGATGACCATAGATGTTAAGTCCCATAGTGCTCAGAGCCATTTGAACCAAGCCATACATGGCTACACTCCATACAAATACTTTCAGAAACGACTTCCTAACACTTAAATCTATACTCAAAGTTGACAAATTTCTCTTCTTCAGAAACGCTTTCCTTGCCATTGCCAGTCTACATTTTATATCCTCCCTACTTCGACCATCATCAGTTATTTTGCTCCCCAAATGGCAAAACTCCTTTACTACTTTAAGTGCCTCATTTCCTAATTTAATTCCCTTAGCATCACCCGACTTAATTCGAGTACATTCCATTATCCTCGTTTTGCTTTTCTGATGTTCATCTTATATCCTCCTTTTAAGACACTGTCCATTCCGTTCAACTGCTCTTCGAAGTCCTTTGCTGTCTCTGACAGAATTACAATGTCATCGGCGAACCTCAAAGTTTCTATTTCTTCTCCATAGATTTTAATTCCTACTCCGAAATTTTCTTTTGTTTCCTTTACTGCTTGCTCAATGTACAGATTGAATAACATCGGGGATAGGCTACAACCCTGTGTCACTCCTTTCTCATCCACTGCTTCCCTCTCATGTACCTCGACTCTTATAACTGCCATCTGGTTTTTGTACAAATTGTAAATAGCCTTTCGCTGCCTGTATTTTACCCCTGCCACCTTCAGAATTTGAAAGAGAGTATTCCAGTCAACATCGTCAAAACCTTTATCTAAGTCTACAAATGCTAGAAACGTAGGTTTGCCTTTCCTTAATCTATTTTCTAAGATAAGTCGTAGGGTCAGTATCACCTCACGTGTTCCAACATTTCTGCGGAATCCAAACTGATCTTCCCCGAGGTCGGCTTCCATTAGTTTTTCCATTCGCCCGTGAAGAATACGCGTTAGTATTTTGCAGCTGTGACTTATTAAACAGATAGTTCGGTAATTTTCACATCTATCAACACCTGCTTTCTTTGGGATTCGAATTATCATATTCTTTTTGAAGTCTGAGGGTAATTGGCCTGTCTCATACATCTTGCTCACCAGATGGTAGAGTTTTGTCAGGAGTGGCTCTCCCAAGGCTGTCAGTAGTTCCAATGGAATGTTGTCTACTCCCGGGGCCTTGTTTCGACTCAAGTATTTCAGTGCTGTGTCAACTTCTTCACGCAGTATCATATCTCCCATTTCATCTTCATCTACATCCTCTTTCATTTCCATAATATTGGCCTCAAGGACATCGCCCTTGTATAGACCCTCTATATACTCCTTCCGACTTTCTGCTTTCCCTTCTTTGCTTAGAACTGGGTTTCCATCTGAGCTCTTAATATTCATTCAAGTGGTTCTCTCTTCTCCAAAGGTCTCTTTAATTTTCCTGTAGGCAGTATCTATCTTACACCTAGTGATATAAGCCTCTACATCCTTACATTTGTCCTCTAGCCATCGCTGCTTAGCCATTTTGCACTTCCTGTCGATCTCAATTTTCAGACGTTTGTATTCCTTTTTGCCTGCTTCATTTACTACCTTTTTATATTTTCTCCTTTCGTCGATTAAATTCAATATTTCTTCTGTTATCCAAGGATTTCTACTAGCCCTTGTCTATTTACCTATTTGATCGTCTGATGGCTTCACTACCTCATCTTCTTCTTCTACTGTATTTCTTTCCCCCATTCCTGTCAATTGCTCGGCCCGCATCTCGTGGTCGTGCGGTAGCGTTCTCGCTTCCCACGCCCGGGTTCCCGGGTTCGATTCCCGGCGGGGTCAGGGATTTTCTCTGCCTCGTGATGGCTGGGTGTTGTGTGCTGTCCTTAGGCTAGTTAGGTTTAAGTAGTTCTAAGTTCTAGGGGACTGATGACCGTAGCACATTATGAATTACCTCGAAGAAAACGGTCTATTGACACACAGTCGTAATGGGTTTAGAAAACATCGTTCCTGTGAAACATAACTAGCTCTTTATTCACATGAAGTGTTCAGTGCTACTGACAAGGGATTTCAGATCGATTCCGTATTTCTGGATTTACGGAAGGCTTTTGACACTGTACCATACAAGCGGCTCACAGTGAAATTCGTGCTTATGGAATATCGTCTCAGTTACGTGACTGGATTTGTGATTTCCCATCAGAGAGGTCACAGTTCGTAGTAATTGAAGGAAAGACATCGAATAAACAAGTGATTTCTGGCGTTCCCCAAGGTAGTGTTATAGGCCCTTTGCTGTTCCTTATCTATATAAACGATTTTGGAGACAATCTGAGCAGCCGTCTTCCTTTGTTTGCAGATGACGCTGTCGTTTATCGACTAATAAAGTCTTCAGAAGATCAAAACAAACTGCAAAACGATTTAGAAAAGATATCTGAAAGGTGCGAAAAGTGGCAGTTGACCATAAATAACGAAAAGTGTGAGGTCATTTTCATGAGTGCTAAAGGAATTCGTTAAACTTCGGTTACACGATCAATCAGCCTATTCTAAAAGCCGTAAATTCAACTAAATACCTACGTATTACAATTACGAACAACTTAAATTGGAAGGAACACACAGAAAATGTTGTGGGGAAGCCTATCCAAAGACTGCGTTTTATTGGCAGGATACTTAGAAAATGTAACACACCTACTAAGGAGACTGCCTACACTACGCTTGTCTGTCCTCTTTTAGAATACTGCTGCGCGGTGTGGGATGCTTACCAGTTAATATTGACGGAGTACATCGAAAAAGTTCAAAGAAAGGCAGCACATTTTCTATTATCGCGAAATAGGGGACAAAGTGTTACGGACGTGATACAATATTTGAGAGGCCACCATTAAAAGAAAGGCGTTTTTCGTTGCGGCGGAATGTTCTCACGAAATTCCAACCACCAACATTCTCCTCCGATTGCGAAAATATTTTGTTGACACCGACCTACATAGGGAGGAACGATCACCACGATAAAATAAGGGAAATCAGAGCTCGTACGGAAAGATATTGGTGTTCATTCTTTCCACGCGCTATACGAGATTGGAATAATAGAGAATTGTGAAGGTTGTTCGATGAACCCTTTGCCAGGAACTTGAATGTGATTTGCAGAGTATCCATAGATTTAGATGTAGGCCGCTTTCCTTCTCCATCCTTTTTCTACTCCGAGCTGGTGCTCCATCTCTAACGACCTTTCTGGTGACGGGACGTTAAACACTAACCTCCTCCACAGCTGAATCAGGAACCAGGTCTACCTCACCTTGAGAAATTTTCTCCTGATCAATAAACAGTTCTGTTTACCTGAAGGGACGAATTCTGAAAATAGTTCTGTTCATTTAACGTGACAGAATTAATGAGTTCATCTTTCAATAAGTATGTTTCAGCTTACCGCACCAGAATGAAACTCACAAGAACATAAACAGCTTACTTTTCTCAATTAACATTTTGTGTAAGCTTGCAAATGAAACTGAAGTTGTTCTTTCCAATTGAATTTACTCTAGTTTTCATAAACCACGCAAATAAATTTAATCAAGTACTGCAACAAAGCGATCCACCAAAATTGTGTGTCTCCACAATTTTTATGGAAATAAACCACACACACGTGAAACACGTATGTAACATAGCAGCGATGGCGAGGCATTGTAGCATCTGTGACCAGAGAGTATGCGCTTGACCGCGCGAGTGTTGCGAGCGCTTCTCAGTCTGTCAGTAAGTCGTTGCGAGTCTGCAGCTCTGTCCAGTTGAGAGCAGTACTCAGTTAGTTGTCGTTGAGAGCAGTTCAGTTGTAGTCGTCATGCAGAGCGGTCGGTCAGTAGTAGCAGCCCAGTGCGGTTGTGTGATGTAGTCTGTCGGCAACACTGGTCAAGATGCTGAATGAGGTATATTGCTAATTAAGCTAATCATCAGATAATGTAAAGTTTATTTATTGTAATTAATTTCCAACAAGCGCCCCAATAATAATTTTGATTTTAAAGCATTTTACAAAAAAATTCATTCCACTTCCCTTAAAGACAAATTTCAGTTAAATTACAAAAAAAAAAGGAATATTATTATTTGCAATGCAGTTCCTCCAAGCAGTGCGGAACAATAAGAGCAGAAATGTGACTAGCAGTTACAATGAGGTAAGAGTTTAATTCTGATTTATGCACAGGGCCAAAGACCGATATTTCGGTTTAATTGAATTATCATTATCACTGAAGTTTCATTAGTACTGAATTGTTTTTCATTTTTTATTTGTGAGTCAGATTGCTAATTTTTGTTTAATTGTCATTGTCAGTAAATTTCATTACGGGAGGTTACACTTGGCTCCCATTTTTATTAAGTATTTCGTTGTAAATTTTTGTGGGGAGGTTACACTTGGCGACACCCAGTCCAGGATCGTATTTCGTTGAGAGTCTTTTGAAAAACAGTCAGATATCTGCTCTTATTTGCTTAGATATAATTAGGATTTGGCGCAACGCTTTTATTAACTTGTGACTTTCTTTCTACAGGTCAACGGCAATTCGTTGCTCTGTTGTATTTGTGTGTTGTTTTTGCATTTGTGCTTATTGTTTTGTGAATATTTGTGAATATTGTAAAAATGCCGCGAAAGACTGTGAATAGTGTATCGCGAGGTATTACGAACGAAATTACCGGCACAAACGACTTTACCGATAGGACTTGTGACACGCAGTGTCATGATGACAATCCTGCGTTCATTAACAATCAGTGCATTACAACCACTAATGGTGACTTTTATCTTAATGAGGAACAAACGAACTCAATTGTCTCCTCTGTGAATTTGACGACAATTGATGACGCGGAGCGCACTATGGTAATGAGCGCTGCCCAGCTTAATACACCCAGTTTGGAAAATTCAAGTAACGTTCAGACAAATATTTCTAATGAAAATGAACAGGATACACAAAGTACAACGGATTTATTTAATTCCCAAATAGTGAGTGACAGTGTAGGTCCGAATGATAATCCCTTTTGTAAATTGCAGAATGACCAAATGGTCACACAAAGCGCGACAATTCCAGGTACACAATCAAACAGCACAAATAATGGAGTAGGTAATGTTACTCTGGAACAATTTATGGCAATAATGCTACAGTTTAAGAACGAACAGAACGAAAAACAAGACAAACTTAGTGCGGATATCAGACAACAGAGTGAAAATTCCAGACAACTTAGTGAACAGGTCAAACAACAGAACGAAAAACAAGACAAGTTAAATGAAAAATTAGACGACAATTTCAAACAACTTAGCGAAACAATTGATGAGAGTTTCAAACTGACGAGCGAAAAACTAGACAACCTTAACGAACAGAACATACAAGTTAGTGAACAGAATACAGCTGTTACCGTGCAATGCCAGGACATTAAAGAACAATTACGTGAGGATACTGAGGCTTGTGCTAAAAACAGTAATAAAGAAGTTGGCACTGTTGCACAAGAAGTGAGTAGCACACGCGTAGGTACAACAGAATCACATAAAGACAAGATTAATGCAGTCACTGAACAATGCCGTAAAAACGCAGTACAGATACGCGACGAGTTTAATTTAGAGTCAGTGGAAGTTTCACACACTCCGAATACGGAAGATGACGAGAAATTTGTACGACACAACAACCAAATTGACGAAAGCATTACAGTAACAGAATTAACAATTATTTCAGTCACCAATAAGTCACAGAACCCGCCACGTTGCGAGCATTTGTCAAACTCGCGCAACACGTATAATGTGAGCAATTTACAGAGACTACGCGAATTAAAATCCGAAAAGCTACGCAACTTGAAATCCGAAATGACACAGACAAACAGATTCACACACAAACCCGAACGTGTTTTTAAATTCAGTGACGAGAACGTAGATTACGAGCAATTTGTATGTGTAAAAAAATCTAAGGAATTTAATAATGACAGAGCACAGATACACGATTTGAACTGGATACGACAATTTGCTCTTGAATTTTTACCAACATTTCGTGTAATGCAAAAATATGAATTAGCATGGATACAGCAATTTGTTTCTGAATTTTTACTGCCATTGCCTGTAAGGCAAAAGCTGAAATTTATTTGCAGTGCGTAATAAACCTCAGGGGATTCATTATGCTTTAATGAATATGTGCCGTAGCGAGCATAGGGCCCCGAGCTGTAGTAGTGCTGTTTCATCTTTAGTTTTCTGCACTGCTGCCTTCTCTTCTACTATCCTTTATATCTATCAAAACCGCTCTTTAACTATTGCTCTATTTAGAATTAAGAACATGTAAAGAAAACCGGATTTGACAAGTTATACCGAAAGTGACAATTTTTATTAGGCACTCCACAACTACCAGCGTAATTTTAATAACTGACAAAATTTTAATCATCAGTACCTGTAAAATTATCAGTAACAGTAAACACATTTTTGTAACAATAGACGTTTTCAACCACAACAGCATGAAAGTCAGCCGCTTAGCATTCCTAACCAACAATGCAGTCTACAAGGTCAACCAAGCTTTAATGTTTCGCCGCGTGCACGTATAGTCCCAGCTACAACAAATAGTAACGCATAGCCACGAGGAAATAACTACGTACAAAAAAAAAACAGTATTTCAATCTCTATCGCAATGCGCCGTATGGAAATGACTATCACGACATACGTAAAATTAATTAGCACAATTTTCAGCGTACATTCAATAACACGTCAGATAGAATTTAACCAGATACAGCACAGATTGCATATTCCAGTAACGTAAGCAATACTTTTCACGCAGAATTTTGTTCATGAGAATGTTATTTGAAATACGCTTTGTTAAATGCTCCACTTTTATCGCACCCAGATCTTACCAGAAATTTTTCCATTGCCACCGACAGTTCTAACACCGCTTTAGGCGTACACATTTTCCAGGAAATTGAAGAAGATGGTTCTACAGTAATTAAAAACATCGCATTTGCAAGCCGCATTTTGTCATCTGCTGAACGAAATTACTCCGTTACAGAACTGGAAACATTAGGTGTTGTATGGGCTTTTACGAGATTTAGACATTTTCTTTACGGAAGACATACCACCGTCTATACAGACCACAGAGCGATACAATTTTTACTTTCAGCTAAATTCACACACGATAGATTAAGTAGATGGAAACTTTATTTACAGGAATTTAATTTTACAATAGTTCACATTCCCGGTACGCAAAATGTTATAGCAGACGCACTATCGCGTTCTCTCAGCAACAATCAGCAAGACGTAGCAACCAACTTCTGCAAAACAAATTTCAGTGTCATGTACATTCAGCAAGTAGCATTTGAAAATTTTATGTCATCGTCATTACAGGACATAGCACAAGAACAAAATAAAGACAATGTGTGGAAAGAAATTAAACGCCTTTGGCAAGATAAGAATAATGTTACGATTAGAAACCATTACACTGTACGCAATGACATTTTGTTTCGCCGCTCTCACCCTGACACCAACAATTGGTTATTATGTATTCCTGACGAACTGGTTAACAAATTAATCTGGTACACTCATTTAAGTTACGCACATTACGGAGCACGAAAATGTTTTCTTATACTGAGACAGAACTGTTATTTTAACAACATGGAGAAACGTATACGACGAGTTTTAGCGTCTTGTAAAATTTGCCAGAAAGCTAAATCAGACACCACTTCACATATTCCTCCTTTATATCCCATTGTACCTGTTAAATTAAAACACATGGCCGCAGTAGATATTTTTGGTCCGATTCCGAGAACTAACAGAGGTTTTTGCTACATCTTTGTCGCTGTTGAGCTCACTTCAAAATTTGTTACTTTCACTCCGTTACGCAAAGCTACTGCTAAAACTGTTTCAAAAGCATTTGTAAAGCATTTTTTATTTCATGTAGGGCATGTGATGAAAGTAATTTCCGACAATGGACCACAGTTTCGATCTGCAATATGGACACGCATGTTACGAGCCAGAAACATTTCTCCGATCTATATATCCAAGTATCATGCTTCTTCGAACCCTTGTGAACGATTAATGAAAGAAATTGGTAAACTGTGTAGAATATACTGCCACAAAAGACATATTGATTGGGACACACACATACTCTCATTCCAAGATGTAATTAATTCCATTCCAAATGAATCCACTATGCTATCTCCGTCTGTTATACTGAAAAATGTTGAACCACCAAACAAAATTAAAGAATTTGTAAATTTTCCCACATCTCGTCGCTTACGACACCACGAAATAATTGACATTGCGCTGAACAACATCAAACGTGCCGCAGAGCGCCGGAGAAGACAGCAAAAACAGGTTTGTACACGTCGAGACTTTCACGTTGGACAGAAGATATTAGTACGTACACACCATTTATCCAGCAGAATAAAAGGTAAGTGCAGTAAATTCGAACTTCTATACGCAGGTCCATATCGGATTCGCAGCATCCCTCACCCCAATGTTGTACACGTCGAAACTTTGAGAACCAGAAAATCGAAAGGCAACCACCATATCTCAAACATTAAACCGTTTATTGAATGAAATCACTTTATGATTTAACAAGCTATAATGCCATTTGCTAATTTTATGATCACGTATGCAATTATACTCTCATGAATACTTACTGATGATTATCGTATTTTTTCTTGGCAAGTGCCCGGCAAGGTAAGGTTAGCAGGTCGCTTTTCTTGTCGTTACACATCAGACCATGCACATTTTCCACTTTTTTATGTACGATTGTATTCCAGTTTTGTCTATATGCACTGTGAAATAGTTAAGATATAAAACACACCCGTTGACTTTGACATTTTTGCCCTATGATGTCTCAACATCGTGACTATTTTACGTTTTTCTTTTTTTTGCTGCCGCATTGTGATATTCCGTGTACATTTTTTTTTTTGCCTTTGAACACTGTCTATGCTTTTGACATATTACGTTTTCTGTCATGTTAGGCTGTATGCTTAAGTATGTTACCGTTAATCAGTAATTATTTAGTGGGTATATGATTTAAATGCAAGACATTAATCTTTGTTCATCATTTTCAGAAAGAAATAACGTGTAAAGGAAATAAATTAAACAGAAATGGGAATTTCACCTACGGAATAGACGAAAGAGGATTCAGTAACTTTACGAGGAAGAGTAAATGGATCAGGATTAACAAGCATTAACAAGAATATACAATACACATCGCAGAATAGCAGTCTTAACTAATTTTTTTCTTTCAGAATACAAGGCGATTGATGCAGGCTGTCAGACAGAACTACACACTTAGTTTTAGTGATGAAATATGCTAGAGATAAGGAATAGTTGTATAATGAATAATGAAGTGATATTTTTTTGCAGATGATAATGAGTGATGATGAATAATGATGAAGAATATGCTACTATGAATAATGAAGTTTTTCTTTACAGGTAATGATAATGATGGAGTTATGAATAATGAAGTGATTGACAATGAAGTTTTTTTCTTTACAGATAAGGATAATGTTGAAGTCATGTATTTATGCTACGTAGTTATTTAAGTATTTGTTGCAGTTTGTTTTGACAGCAGGTGTTATATTGCATAGTAGGATGACGGAAAGTTTTGGAAAGGACAGTTATGAAGCACATTTTATACACATTTCACTACTTGTTAATTCGAAGTTCACTACTTTTCAGCATAGTGTGCGTTTCTTCTTTCAGGTCAATAATCCATTTTGTATTTTTTCCAGGAGAAGTTTTTCATGATACTTACTAAACCTGTTACTTATTATACCTGTTCTAGTACTTGCATTTTTTTGTAACCCATTTGTGTTTATCATTTATAAATGTGATCACATGTACTGCCTTGTTACATAACCTTGCTACAGCTGACTCATGACGAATGACGTTACACAGGAACAACCCAGTACCATTTTTTTTCTCTTTTTTCTCTTCTTGCTTTCTCTTGTAATTACCCAAAGCAATGCGTTGCTAGCACAAAAACAAACAAAATATATATTACCAGTCCCCAATAATGCCTTGTAACTGGCTAATAACTGCCACTGTTTATTGTAATGAGACTACTTATAATGCCCATGGTTATTAATGCTACGACTATAATTAGCTGATTTTTAATAATGACTTTGTACTGATCTGAATGTCACTCAATGAATTGTTATTATTTCTTAATGATCTGAATAATACTGAATGAGGAATATTGTTTTATACTATTCGATACTTGATGGCCACTGAGTGCCAATAATTTATGTCAATCAATGAATTAGGTTATTAATTATGCCATTAATTAGCTTCTGTTTTCAATTATGACTTTTCATGTTTTGGTCACTGGCCAATGAGTGCCAATAATTTGTATAACTCAATATATTATGCCAAGTGCCAACAATTAGTGTAATATTTTTTACTATTCAGTACTTGCTGGCCACTGAGTGCCAATAATTTGTATAACTCAATGTATTATGCCGAGTGCCAATAATAAGTGTAATGTTGTGTACTATTCAGTACTTGCTGGCCACCGAGTGCCAAGAATGAGTGTAATGTTCTGTAATATTCAATTCTGTCATACTAAATATTGTAATACGATTACCCATGATGCCAATAATTTAATTTTGTGAACAATTTCTGTAATACTACATTCATGGTACAGAAATGTTCAACACGGGGCTATGAATGCCGCAAATGAAAACTGTAATTGTCAATATTATGTGACTTAATGTCCTTCACCTCATGAGATAACTACCCTGAATTACTGCAATGTCCATTTATCCTGTCTATCCTAGTGATCATGGAGCACTACCTTTGGGTTTGCAATACTTCTACGTTGGTGTGCCTTGTAAAAGCGTGGTGTTGACACGACATGCTGTCCACCACCATGATCGATGAAGACATTATTATGGTCCCACTGTTTGGTGTACCTGATGTACTGCCAAAATGAGAACATGAAATATTACTACGAGAGTTCAGTGTCTTGGCTACACTGATGAATTCTGATGGGAAAAGTACTGCAAATTGTGTCACTTGGTGTTGTACCTCTGTGGAAAGATATGGACTTTCAGAACAGCTGTGTGCAATCTAAAGTGCTACAACCATGATGCAATCCTTCCCTTTCCTATCCTAATTCTTGTCACATAGTGAAAATAATTTTTTGCTAACATTATTTATGTTCATGACTATACATATTTTTGATTCGCTGAACTCCAGTGCGAGTACAGTTATGTCACTTGTCGATATGATTTTTGCCATTATGTTTATTTATTGCAAAAATACCTAAGACATTTTTTCGATTTATTCTCAAGTACAGTATGTACACTCTTGTCTTTTATATTGTATATACATTTTTTAGTATTTTATTTTAATGATATGTTCTGAATTACAGTGCATGTGCACTTATGTTCTGTGTTAATATGTTTCCTACTGAACTTCAGTGCCTGTGCACTTTTCTCATTTTTCAATATGATTTGTACTATTCTGTATATTCAATACTTCAGTGCGTATGCACTTATGTCATTTGTTACTGATATGTTCTCAACTGCAGTGCATGTGCACTCATGCCACTTGTCAACATAATATTTTTTTTGCCAGTCCGTTTATTTGTTCTGAATATGCTAAAGAATTTTTTCAGTGCGTGTGCACTTTGTTTCTGTTAAATAATTTGTATATACAGTTTTCTGATTTACTACTATGTTTTGTACTCACATCCTATCTTTGTCTGAAATGTTTTGTACTCGGTGCATGTGCACAAAATTTAATTTATGTACTACATTTGAATATTCTGTAAATTGTAAAAATTTCTTGCGATGGCAAGTCCAAATGACTCACCATCGCTGCCAAATTTTTGCCCCCCCAGTGGAGGGTTATGAAACACGTATGTAACATAGCAGCGATGGCGAGGCATTGTAGCATCTGTGACCAGAGAGTATGCGCTTGACCGCGCGAGTGTTGCGAGCGCTTCTCAGTCTGTCAGTAAGTCGTTGCGAGTCTGCAGCTCTGTCCAGTTGAGAGCAGTACTCAGTTAGTTGTCGTTGAGAGCAGTTCAGTTGTAGTCGTCATGCAGAGCGGTCGGTCAGTAGTAGCAGCCCAGTGCGGTTGTGTGATGTAGTCTGTCGGCAACACTGGTCAAGATGCTGAATGAGGTATATTGCTAATTAAGCTAATCATCAGATAATGTAAAGTTTATTTATTGTAATTAATTTCCAACAAGCGCCCCAATAATAATTTTGATTTTAAAGCATTTTACAAAAAAATTCATTCCACTTCCCTTAAAGACAAATTTCAGTTAAATTACAAAAAAAAAAGGAATATTATTATTTGCAATGCAGTTCCTCCAAGCAGTGCGGAACAATAAGAGCAGAAATGTGACTAGCAGTTACAATGAGGTAAGAGTTTAATTCTGATTTATGCACAGGGCCAAAGACCGATATTTCGGTTTAATTGAATTATCATTATCACTGAAGTTTCATTAGTACTGAATTGTTTTTCATTTTTTATTTGTGAGTCAGATTGCTAATTTTTGTTTAATTGTCATTGTCAGTAAATTTCATTACGGGAGGTTACACTTGGCTCCCATTTTTATTAAGTATTTCGTTGTAAATTTTTGTGGGGAGGTTACACACGTGATAGGAATTGCAATTACTTTTCCACTTAATATTTAATGGCTCTAACCCAAGGTTTAAGCACAGAAAATGAAAGATAATAGAAGTAAAAAGTTAACACGCTAAAGTCAAACAGTTGCTTCATTAACCAGAAAAACCATTTGCGGCAATGTGAATTTCAGCACCAGTCCACCTTTACTTTCGGAAGCTAATCACAAAATAAAATGTCAGTCTCTTGCTTTGTCCGTTCCAGTGCAATTGCGAATCTACTGCAGAATTTTTTCTAGTTTCCTCACTGTGGTGTCACCGCCAGACACCACACTTGATAGGTGGTAGCCTTTAAATCGGCCGCGGTCCGCTAGTATACGACGGACCCGCGTGTCGCCACTGTCAGTGATTGCAGACCGAGCGCCGCCACACGGCAGGTCTAGAGAGACTTCCTAGCACTCGCCCCAGTTGTACAGCCGACTTTGCTAGCGATGCTACACTGACAAATACGCTCTCATTTGCCGAGACGATAGTTAGCATAGCCTTCAGCTACGTCCTTTGCTACGACTTAGCAAGGCGCCATGACCAGTTTATATTGAGATTATATAATGTATCAACAAGAGCGATGTTCTCCAATTATGGATTAAAGTTAAGTATTACATCAACTCCGTACTTTATTTATTAGACTCAACTCCTTTAATCTGTTCCAGACCTCACGCCCGTCTGCGTGAGCTTAAACGCGTGCTATTCGGCTACAAGTCATAGTGGATTGGCTGTCGGGTCAGTCCACTACACTCACATCTCTCAATAGTTAGGTAGATGAAACAACGGCATTTTGAAAACTATTCTTGACGTGGAATGTGATTCTTGCAACAACATATATCTTGCATTCAGCCACTGGAAACAGCCAATGTGGGCAGCGTATATAACGTTTTGTGGTAGGTCTTACGTGGACGGCTTGATAATGCACTACAGAGCTCCGAAACTGGTCGTCATTTAAATAAAAACAAACTTCTGTGCAACTTTGACCGTTTTGTAATTTTATTAAAATATAGTTCGGTCGAGGAGTGTTAGTCCATCAACGTAAGAGAAGAAATTCCGTGAAGATCTGGAAGTTTGAGAGAGACATGAGCGGCAATGAAACAGTGAGACCGGGTCGTGAGTGTTGTCTGGATAGGTGAGCCGGTAAGATCTTTGCCCGCTAGTCGCAAGATTCCGTGCTGGTTTGCTGCCCCGACACAGGGTGACAAATTGGCTGTATGTATCACGTCTTAGTCAGTCATTGTGCCACGCATCTTCAGTTTCGTCCGAATTCTGAGTCTCCACTAGGCTTAGTGGCCCATTCAAACCAGTCGGAATGAAGCGTCGATTGAAGTCACATGACACTAGTGCTGGCGAAACATTGGTATGACACGGACGCTATAATAATGGAACTGGTCAGTAGCATAATTTTCTCTTTTATTATTCATCGATACCGAAAGACGTGGGTTGTGATGAAAAGCAAAGACTGCTCCAATAAGTAGTGATAGCTAAGCCCTGAAACCTTCAACCTTTTAAGAAAAGTATGCAGAAAGTATAATTCTTACACCCAAAAAATTAATTTTGGAAACGTTGTCTGACTCAAAAGCTTTAAGGGGCTCCGGAAAGGCTCAAAATAATGAAAAGTTCAATTTTTACTTTTTTGCGTTTTCTGAATCTGCAGACTATTACCTTTTAATAGATATATAATTTATTCAATTCCGAAGACTACAACTATTTTTAATTTTTTTTTTAAATGAGTTCTACATGGGCGTGACCCACTGTGGCGCTGTTAAACTGCTATCAAATGGTGTTATTATTAACGTCCGTGTTCATCAGGTACATTTTAGTGATGTGAGATAAAGTATGTGTTGTGGCTAACCTGTGATGGTTCAATATATATCGCTGGTGTGATTGTCGATTGTTTCATGTTTATTTACTCTGTCGTTATCTCGAAAATATTCGTAATTAATTCTGTTTCTTGAGTCTCTGTTTTATTGAAGTATAATAATGAGTAAAAGTAAAGTTATTAGAAATCCTCTGAAGCCTTTTTTAAGAAAAGGAAAAATGTTGGAAAGCCAAAGGTATGTGTTATTACTGTAAATAATAACATTCTAACATGGTACGAGCGATGCTTGCTTTAGACAAGGAACGCCTTCGGGCTGCAGACAGGGCTGTAAAGAGTCTAGAAATACAAGCAAGAGTAAACAGGAGGAGGAACAAGAGGAAGCTGGAGGAGGAGTTTGTAGAGGATGAAGATTATCCATCCTATGGACCTGGAATGCACTAAAAAGTTAATCCAGTCTTTGTCGCTCGATTCCCAAAACTTTTATTTTCTCATACTAATTACATGTTTTCTAAGTATCTTCCAAACATATTTGTTTCAAACTTTCAGTAAATGTTACACAGTACCTTCTGCGTAATTTAACACAGCCTTTTTCCAAAAAACTGTATATTTTTGAATATATAAATAAATAATTGCAAAAAAATGTTGTGAATTTTCATTACAATTGAAAAAAAATCATCTTTAATAACTGAACTAAAATTTTGTAAAATCCCTGTGTTAAGTTGTAGCCCATATTCCAATAAATTATCTGTATAAAGTTCAACTTCCTACCTCAAATACTTTGTGAGGAAAGATGTAATTTATAAGCGTTATTTTAACATTGCAAGTATAGGGCGTTGCGGAGCCCCTTAATAGAAATGGTCTCTCTCTCTCTCTCTCTCTCTCTCTCTCTGTCACACACACACACACGCACACACACACACACACACACACACACACACACACACACACACACACACACACACAAAGGCGCACGCTTGCGCTTGCGATTACGCACCTTTATAGCCCGAGAAACTAGGAAATGGACTTGCATCGTTAAAATTTGAATATTATACATTGGATACTGCTGCACAAGGCGGTGACCAAAGTTTGAACAAATCTTAGCTTTCTGCTTATAGCATCCACCTGCCCAGTTGAGAATGTCTCCTCTGTTTTGTAATCATTGAGTTTAAACACAAAGAATAATTAACAATCTGAATGGAAACACAAAAAAACTGAATAACATTTTGACTTTAAACACAAAGAATAATTAACAATCTGAATGGACACACAAAAAACTGAATAACATTTTTACGTAATGTCACAATAATATTGGAGATCTCTCCGCACGATAGTTAACAAACAGCAATCGGCGAAATAGTACCGTCAACCTTCCTTACTTACACCTGAAACCAGACAGCATGTAACGAAAAACAGATTATTACTAATGCTCTCTGAATGCAGCTCAATACATAATTTAGAATTTTCTATGATATTAATAGATTGTGAGGCGAACCCATAACACATAACAAGAAGGCTGCCATGTAATGTGGCACCGTATGGTGAATTAATAACAGAGAATACTGAGGTAGATAAAGAAATATTTCCGAAAGGTGTAGAATTACAAGCGATTATATTGTCGCTGAGCAGAAGTAAGTGGTTCACAATCCCACGTGGGTACTCAAAGCAAGAGGTACAGCAGTCAAACTCACAAATAATCGAAACATCACGTTCTCTGTTCACAACTTTGAACAAAGCAAAAACTATTTCATACTCGTAATTCAGGAGACAATGACATCTTTCAATTTACTGCACGACGAAGTGAAATAATAATAATAATAATAATAATAATAATAATAATAATAACAATAATAATAAAAATGTGCTAAAATCCGCTGCCATTCAACCAAATATGACCATCCTACAGTTTCCCATTTTACCACCCACCAGCGCACTGCCAAACTATAAATCACGGAGAAATCGCGACCAAGCAATGCTGATATAATCTAACCATTTTAACCAAGGTTTACCAAGGAAAGTAATTGCACTCCCTCATTAAATACCTTATTCATTGCAGAATATCTACATCAGTGCAGATCGCCGCCGAACAAAGGTAGTCTTCTTCCACACCAAAACACAGAACATAACAGAGCAGAATGGCGAACACTTTTTCCAGCTGGGCCAGCCACTTGATTTTCAACCTGCGAAAGTTTCCCATTGGACGAAAAAGAGACTCCTAAACTTATGAGAGAGCTACAGGGAACGTACAGATAGGTTGCTCAGAGAACTTTTATCAGCTAATCGAAACTGATCATAGTAGATACGCGTAATGTATTGCAGAAGTTACTGTCATGATTCGTTAAAAGCAAAACATAATGGGGAGAAGTGGAAGTTAGAAATGAACAGCCAACTTTCAATAAGGTAAATAAAGTCATGACCCAAATCAGTAACATTTATTACACAGCATAAACTCTGACTTTCATTTACGTTTAAACATTTAGTAAAGTATTCTTTATTCATATTCAAATATAAGATGAAAAATTATTTTACACTAAATATTGAAATACTAATAATGTGTGAAACATATTATTATAACTTTTAAAAAATCTGTAATGAATATTATTATTATTTCTACAATTTTTATGATCATTTAAAAACATTTAAATGTCAGTTATCAAGAGTATTCATTGCACATAAATCTGTGTTTATTCTCTGTATTCCGAAATACTTTGCTTATCTATTTGTCTTTTTGGCGTGTTTTAAGTACTTCTTGTTCAGGAGGGTTAAGACAGTCATTTTTATAGAAAAGTTCTATAATCCAATATTTTGTATGATAGGATGTGATCTTCAGATCGAAATTGTGAATAAAGGAAACACTGAAAGGAAAAGCTTTGCAACTAGCCATTTTATAGATGATGCATAGTAAAATCTCTCCTCTTCAAACAGGAATTATCTTTCTAGAGACACTGTGACAATAACAAACATCGAGAAAATTACAAAGAAGAGACACAGACAAGTAATAGACAGTCCTACAAGTTTTGTGAGTTATTACACCACACAACCATAATTCGTTTCTCTTTTGTACGTTCACAAGGCATTGGGAATTATTAATGCAGACCACACCAATGTTCACCACTGAAGTTCGTTGAACAAATTTAAACATTGCTTTTATGCTATTACTAAAGAGCAGGTTATAATGCTGCTCTCGGTGATCCCGTTACCGCTAGTGATGAAACATAAGCTATATACCAGAATTAGATACAACCCTATCCTATTTTCTCATTTCATTCCCACACAATGTAAGCCGATGACTGGCTAAAGTCGGACTTACGGCAACGACACTCGTAAATTTGTTCAGCCATTTCTGACTTTCGTCCCGGGCAACAGGTATAGTTGTACGACGGACCATAAACACATATAGCTGCAGGAATTGCTTTACATCGCCCCTAAACGGAAAGTTATTCCTACTTGTCATTTTCCACCTCGATTAGGCATCGTAAAGTGTAACACGTACCTAGCGGTCGGGGCATACACACAAAGAAGATGAGAGCTTATTTAAAATAACCTCGTCTCAATGTCTATGGCACGTCAATCTGCTGTGTAATTAGCAAATTTCCTCCGGTGTAAAAACAGTGACAAGCTGAGATCGTTCATATTCGCCTCAGTTTACACATTTTTCATATTTCTTACTGAATTTGTCTGCTGATTGTCCAATTCAGACGGACTCGTACGAAGTCCAGTACGTTTTGCTACTTCTCTGAGTCCCACTCTCATGTTTATAGTGTTTCACAATCAGTGCTGCACTCTACTTGTCCTTTCCCTTCCCTGCAGAAATAATAAAACGAATGAATGTCTGTCTGTGCGTGGAGTGTCTGTGTGTCTGTGTGTGCGTGTGTTTGTGTGTGTACAGTTTCGAATTATATATGTATAGCCGCTGGAGTTCGAGCAGTCTGCTACTTTGACTGTATGGCCACCTTTAGTAGATACTTAGTGGTTAGCAAATTGGTTTCTGTTTGTCTTGGTTGAACTTTTTGTTTAGGTTGGCACAATACAGTAGGTCTACTCTCTGGACACTTCCGTTGGAGGGATAAACCCCGGCTTCGTGACGGGAGCCCGTCATAGTTCACTGGGAGAACGGTAAGATCGGTTGCTCGTAAGAACTTCCTCTTGATAGTTTAGCTTATATTTGAATTTGTCTGAGTTTTCAGTCTGACTGAAGCCCTAACGCTTTTCTCTTACAACTTTATATTCTATCGGTTCACGTGACGAATTTTATTTTATTATCGCGAGTGTTGAATACTTTGAAATTTAGATGATTTCGTAGGGTACTGTTTTATTCCACTAGTCGCTTGAGCATGTGGAGGTGTGTTGACTGGTAATCTGTTCAATGAGTTTCTTATTTTTCCAACCACGAATGCGTATGAATTGTATGATACCAGTAAGATTTTGTCACTGATTTTTCAGTCCATTATGTTCCGTATCTTCCATTGTTTGGACGTGCTTTGTTCATTACAGTCACGTGTTAGCGTTCATGATTAACAGCCTTCAGTTCTCACATCTTGTTAACTTTGCGATAAATTCAGTGAGACTGTAGTCCTTTTAGCCTGAAATTCGTGTTTGGTTGGTACTTTTCTTTGCTCGTTGCCACCATTCGGCCGTATTCTGGTTTAAGACTCTTTTGTGCCGTAGGTTCCGTAATCTTCCACACAAATTGTGCATATAAATTAAATGTGTTTTCTTAGTTGGTCATCGTTGGTATGTTTCAACGTTAACTTTACGTATTCATTCCGCGCGTTAAAATCGAGGGAGCAGCATCTCTTTGTTAGCCACGAGTGGTCGCGGTGGAATGCCTTTGTACTTTTCTCCTCTGCGCAAGCCTGATCAACTGCATATGGGTTTTAAGTGCGTGTATGGTTAACTCATCCTTCAATTTTTCAGGCACCAGCCACTTCACATTTTATTATTTTCACAAATGTTTTAGTTAAGTGATCGAAGTCAATAACCCCGTAATTATATTCAGGATTTCCATAAATGAAATTCGTTCCCAAGCCTCATCCATCTCGGATTCAAGTCACATGCTACAGTATTTCCTTGCGCAATAAGTGAATACAGGCCACCGTCTTTCATGAATTTTGATTTATTTAAATCAGCCCAAGGTCAGACAGGTTGGGTCTTACATTTTCATATGCACGCCCTAACAAACAAAACCTGAGCAGATGATGCTGTCATTTACGGTCTTCTAAAATCAACAAATCATCAAAACCAGTTACAAAATGATTTAGTCGAGATATCTGTATGGTGCGAAAAGTTTCTGTAGTACTGATCTGCGGTGAGAGTTCCGTAGCAGATGAGACTGACGGAGGCTATAGAAAAAGTTCAACGGAGGGCGGCTCGTTTTGTATTACTGCTGAATAGGGAGAGAGAGCCTTGGACCAAATATCTGAATTCGGGTGGCAGTCATTAAAACAAACACTTTTTTCGTTGCGGCAGGATCTTCTCGTGAAATTTCAGTCATCAGTTTTCTCCTTCGATTGCGAAAACATTCTGGTGACCCCTACCCACGTAGAGAGAAATGATCATGATGACTTACTTGTCAGCTCTCGACTCGCAGGGTATCGATACAAATACGCAGAGCCACATCACGCTGCTTAAACAATCATCAGAGTTTTCCAGAATGAAATTTTCACTCTGTAGTGGAGTGTGCGCTGATATGAAACTTACTGGGAGATTAAAACTGTGTGCCAGGCCGAGACTCGAACTGGGGACCTTTTGCTTTCGCCTGTAAGTGCTCTATCGACTGATCTACCCAATCTACCCAAGCGCGACTCAGGGCCCTTCCTCACAGCTTTACGTCCACCTGTACCCCGTCTCCTACCTTCCAAACTTCACAGACGCTCTCCTGCGATGCTGGAGAACTACCACTCCTGGAAAAAAGGATACTGCAGAGACATGGTTTGCCATAGCGTGGGGGGATGTCTACCACAATGAAATTTTCACTCAGCAGCGGAGGGTGCGCTGACTGAAACTTCCTACCCTTCTTCCAGGAGTGCTAATTCTGCAGCATCGCAGGATAGCTTCTGTGAAGTCTGGAAGATATGAGATGAGGTACAGGCGGAAGCAAAGCTGTGAACACGCGCCGTGAGTCGTGATTGGGTAGCCCTGTCGGACCCTGGCACAGTAGCTCAGCGTGTTCGGTCAGAGTGCTGGCTGGTCTCTGTAATAAACAGACTGAGTGAGAGGGTCGACAACTAACTTCAGCGGATATCATGTGACGTCCGCTACCAAGTAGAACGAAAAAATAAAAAGTCGGTAGAGCCCGCGAAAAGCAAAGGTCCCGAGTTCGAGTCTCGGCCCGGCACACAGTTTTAATCATCAGAGTCATTGACATTATATAAAACTCCTATGGTTACAAAAACATTGATTAGGTAATTGCCCGTAGAGCAATGCAGGATTTGCTCAGTATTCATATTGCTCACTCCACGTCAACGTGTGTGTGAGTGTGTTTGTCTTTTACTGTGCAGCGGTTCTAAGATTCCTAAGTTTAATTTTCTCGCTCGATCCGAGTTCGATTCCTGATCCGTAACATAGTTTTGATGTCTCAGGAAATTTCATTGAGCTACGACTGAGAACTCCCATTCCAGTTTCAGTCAGGACTGTCACTGGCACAGAGTACTATGCCACGTCAAAAGTGCACTGGCATGGCGAAAGACGCACGGTTGGAGGTCGCGCCCGACGCGGACACAATTTCACGGGCTGGTGCTCTTTACTACTGGCCAGCCAGTCCCGTGCGACCTGGGCCTCACGTCCGTGCCAGACCCGTATGCTGCTCGCGGCGTTTATGCAACCCAGTGCAGTGACGACAGTGGGTCGATCTCGCGACCCGCCGTCTGGGCCTCCATAGAAACTGTCCAGCTGGAAGAACTCTGCCAGCGCAGAAATTCTTTTTACTCTCTTCCTATTCAAATGTAGTTGTACTACAAGTAATAAATCCACAGATTTTTCTGTCTTACAGTGTACACTCTGCATACTGTTAATTCAGTTTGGTGACAGAGTTTTATAGTTCAGCGTGGAAACTGTTTAAGCTAGGAACATCTGCCGAAATTTTGTTGGTATAGCCCGGACCAGATATCATTGTGTAGCCATCTGAACATCTGTCTTACCTTAGCTGTGTCATACGAGTATATAGTACATTAAGCAAGATTTGAACGACGAAACAAAGCTGGTGCTCAGGAAAATTGAGCAAATCCATTAATTTCTTTGGAAAAGATGTTAACTGCGCTGAAATTAATGCTTAGATAGTGCCTCCATTTTCATGTGCACCATTGAGATTTTACGTGCAAATACGCACAAAAAAACACGTTTTTCTGGGAGATTCTCGAAGCGCGCCACTCCTTTACTTTAAACTTGTACGAATAAGTTCAAATTTTGCACTAAGGTAGATAAATGGATGAACTGAAAACTAATTTCTCTTATCCAGTAATATTTATCGGTTCTCGAGATACGATGGCGTAAAGTCGAGGTAAATGTAGCATGTAAAATTGATTCTTACTTGAACTGAATGCGCAGAAACGGTTTAAAGCGATTCAAATAAATAAAAAATGCGTTCTTACGATACAATTTGGATTTTACGCGCAAGAAACAGTTTTTTTTTTTTTAGTTATTGTACGAGCGCCACTTTTGTGTTTCAAACGTAGGCGGATCGGTTCAAATTTGAAAGAAGGTAGACAAACACACGTAATTAATAGTCATTCTGTTCTTTTTTTGTTTTTCTTTTTTTTTGGTAAAACCGTTATGCATCGCCACGATAGGTTCATCATCCATGGTAGGTGCAATCTAAATTGGTTGCCAAGCTATGTCGCTCTAATGTCAAAATTATGGCAAAGAAAGACCTGGAACCAGAATAAAAATACTCCATCATAGCAGAAGAAAGAAGAATATGTCCTGGGCTGTAGGGACATAATTTAAAGGAACTAGCTTTTCGACTTATCTCGCAGCTTCAGAGGCATTTACATGAAAATATCTTGACTTATATGCGCCTTCTTCCGACTTCAGCAGAAGATTCTCTAGCCGTAGTAAACAATATGTGTGAAGTGCATACATGTAATAGCTAAAAAAAAAAAGCTTTTCTGGAAGGACAAAATTTCTGGGGCTGGATTTGTTCCTGTGGGAATGACGTCATGCATCATATTACTTTACTTCACACGATTTATTTTATGTATGATATGGGTACTAATACCAAAATGTTAAAAGCTCGAATGTGTCAAGGTGTTTTGATTTGAATGTGTAACGTATATGCATCCAATATGTGTATGTGCGTCAGTGAAAACGGACGGATCGCCATACCTAGCGTATATGCAACAAATATGTAACGTAGCTGCAGCCAATTTAACCTGTGTTCGTCTGTGAAAATGGATTCACTAAGGAACCTAAGCTATCAGTAAACGGAACTAAACCGCATAACACTGTGTGTGGTTGTATGAGTTTCAGTTTCACTGTCATTTAAGCCCTCAACAGATCTTTACATGAAAAACTTAAAACTAACTTTTGGATAAGCTATCTGACTGCGTATTTTAATATGGAAAACTACAGGAAAAAATGAACCTGTAACAATGAATACCTAATCTATCTAACCGCCTTTTTAATAAGAATTTACAAGTGATACAGAATCTGACTTGTGCAAGAGAATTTACCTGACTAGAGTACATGACATGTTGTTGTGTGTCAGTGTCTCTGTTTTGGCCTTATAAGTTTTGCAGTCACTTCTTAAGATGAATGCATTTTTCCATGTGGTTTACAGCAATTTGCAGCAGCAGCGGCTAAAGCTTATTGTTATTAAGAATGAATTTAATAAATGTGTTTGCTTGGGTCCTGTTAGCTACTAAACAACTTGTGAGAAGGGATTTCATAAACTAAGTCTATTTAAAACTTCAGAATCATCATGACAATGACATAGGTGTCAATAATGGCTGAGTGCCAGATTAATAAATTATTTCAGTTGCAAAGTTACATTAACATTTAGTAACCACAACATTTAAATACTAAAAGTGGAGAATAATAATAATTATTATTTGGAGAATAAGGAGACTTCTGTAACTGACAAACAAAACATTGGATTATTGCAAACTCGGACTAACAATCACGAGTTTAACCCAGTAACTGCTTTCGCGCTATGCTTGTTTCCAAAGTAATGGAGAGTTCTCACACACTCGTTACAAATGTCTTTGAATCTGCCAGATAAGTCCTAAAACTAGTTCCCTTCTCTCACAACAACAACTGTGAACAGAACATATTCTTATTTGTTATATGATGAGAGCATTTTTCACTATTGTTACGCCATGCACGACTATTTTTTTTTAGCTACAATGGGAGGATGTAGACACATCTACATTCTTTTGTGACTGTTTTACCTCCTTTTTTGTAAAGCACAAAAGTTAAAACATTGTTCCAGTTTTTGGGCGTTATCTTTCTCCAAACCCGTTCTATTAATAATTCTAAAAGTTTCTGATGCATTACCTTCTAGCGTCTTCCTTCTTCTCATACGTCCATTAGCTTTATCCATCTCGTCTATCATTTGATGTATGTACCAGAGAAATGACACTTCTCCGATTTCTCTGCTTTTCGGCGACAATTCTGTAAATGGATTTGAACAAGTATCGCCTTTTCTGCAGTTTACATCTATACACTGGAAACGACTGTGAAGCGTATAGTACGAGGCTGTGATAGAAAGTAATTCTCCGAATCTTTTTATGTGAAAACTTTTAAAGCTATTTCAATAAAACAAGTGTTATTAACATTCTAAATCTTTAGTCTTCATAATTGCAGCTGTCTACCGTTTGAGGGGTCTGGTTGTAGCGTGTGACATGAAGGGGTGTAACGTAACTACGTCGGTGGGTCAGAAACAGCGTACCGTAATCGACTTTCGAATTAGAATAGGTCACCCACCCAGAGAGCACCCTCTCCTACAGCGTCACAGTGCCAGACCACATACGAGCGCTGCATCTGCAACAGTCCGACTCCTTGGGTTAACTGTCAACCATCATGCTCCATACAGTCCCGACTCGGCCCCATCCGATTTTCAGCTCTTTCCAAAATTTAAAGAGCACTTTCGAGGACTTCACTCTGATGGTGATGCAGCAGAGGTGAGAGTGTGGCTCTGTCAGCAAAGTTCATAAAAATTCTACAGTGATGGTATCAACAAACTGGTCCCTCGTTGGGAGAAATGTGTTTGTCGCCTGGGACCACTTTGCGAAATAAATATGTTGACATAAAGAATAAAAATGTAGAATGTTTATAAGGTTTGATTTGTTTTAAAAGCTTTAAGAGTTTTCACATAAAGAATTCGGAGGTATTACTTTTTACCATGCCGCCGAAGACTGTACCGCCCATTGTACCACATATTACCTTCTTTTCCCTTTCCATCCGCATAAGCGGGATGTAATGAGCCTAATCTTGTCTTCCCAGTGTCAGTATTTTCGTGGCGCTTTTTGCTAGCGCAGACAAACCAACGACCATATCAGCTGCCGTTCTTTGCATACGTTTAGTACCCCCAGCCATCTAGTTTGGTATGGGTCCCAAACTCTTCAGCGGTATCCCGAGATGGGACGCACGTGTGTTTTGTGACTGTCTCCGTTTTCCTAATATCCTATCAATTAAAAGAAGTTTGCGACCTGATCTACCTACATTTGGGCTTCTGTGATTTTATTCTATATCTTCACAAAATGTTCCACACAGGTAAAAGTTACCTTATACTTCTGTTAGGACGTATAATCTTTTGAGTCTGTATAGTAAAACCCGATAACAACTCATTTGGTTCTCTCCGCTGACTTCTTTTCACAGAAAACGGCTTCTATTTAGTGCATGTATTGCTAAACGTCACACAGATTGTGTTTTTTGGGCTGCTGTAGGCTTTTGGAGATAAAGCGTATATGTTGTTTTATTTAGATGATCTAGTGTAAAAAAACTGTGATCAACACTCATACATGTACTCATAGTACACACAAAGACAAAAACAGAACGATGCGCAAAGAAGGGTTTATCCGAATAGGACGAAAATGGGTAGATGTGGTGTTCATTTACAGACAAAGAAATGATTACAGTTTCAGAGAAATTGGATGATTTATTGAAGAGAAATAGCTTTCGAAGTTACGCAAGTCAGTAGTGAGTAGCGAGCTGGTCCATCTCTGGTCCTTACAGCAGCAGTTATTGGGCTTGGTACTAAATGATGGAGTTTTTGGATGTCCTGTTTGTCTTCGTACTTACCAAACCCTACCTTGCCCAGCAAGGTTGCCACATCTCTCCCCAACTGAGAACATTCGCAAAAGTCTGTCCAATTGATACGTTAGATCGTTAAAATTCCCAGCAGGTTGGAGGGCTCTGCCCATAATGCTCCAAACGTTCTCAGTTGGGGAGAGATGTGACAACCTTGCTGGGCAAGGTAGGGTTTGGTAAGTACGAAGACAAACAGTAGGAACTCTCGTCGTGTGCGGACGAACATTATCTTGCTGAAATGATGCCCAGGATGATTTTCCATTAAGGGCAACAAAAAGAGGCATAGAATATCGCCGAGGTACCGCTTTGCTGTTAAGGTAATGAGGATGGCAACCAAAGGGGTCCTGCTATGAAAAGAAATGGCACCCATACCATCACTCCTGGTTGTCAGGCCATACGGTGGGCAACAGCAAGGTTGTCGGGGCGCCTGCAAAAACGTTTTCGGCCTGAATTCCTACTGACTGGAGTAGAAATGTCTTCAGTTATGAATCCCGCTTCGAATGGACCTCCGCTGAGCAGCGGAGACGTGTCTGGAGCTGCCCTGGGCAGCGATGTGGTACCAGCCTGGATTTGATATGATATTCCCCAGGACGAGATCTGACATAGCTATCAGTCAATGCCAAGCTGAATAAATGGTTCATGGACCTTGCCGTTGGTGGGGAGGCTTGCGTGCCTCAGCGATACAGATAGCCGTACCGTAGGTACAACCACAACGGAGGGGTATCTGTTGAGAGGCCAGACAAACGTGTGGTTCCTGAAGAGGGGCAGCAGCCTTTTCAGTAGTTGCAAGGGCAACAGTCTGGATGATTGACTGATCTGGCCTTGTAACAATAACCAAAACGGCCTTGCTGTGCTGGTACTGCGAACGGCTGAAAGCAAGGGGAAACTACGGCCGTAATTTTTCCCGAGGGCATGCAGCTTTACTGTATGATTAAATGATGATGGCGTCCTCTTGGGTAAAATATTCCGGAGGTAAAATAGTCCTCCATTCGGATCTCCGTGCGGGGACTACTCAAGAGGATGTCGTTATCAGGAGAAAGAAAACTGGCGTTCTACGGATCGGAGCGTGGAATGTCAGATTCCTTAATCGGGCAGGTAGGTTAGAAAATTTAAAAAGGGAAATGGATAGGTTAAAGTTAGATATAGTGGTAATTAGTGAAGTTCGGTGGCAGGAGGAACAAGCCTTCTGGTCAGGTGACTACAGGGTTATAAACACAAAGTCAAATAGGGGTAATGCAGGAGTAGGTTTAATAATGAATAGGAAAATAGGAGTGCGGGTAAGCTACTACAAAAAGCATAGTGAACGCATTATTGTGGCCAAGATAGATACGAAGCCCACACCTACTACAGTAGTACAAGTTTATATGCCAACTAGCTCTGCAGATGACGAAAAAATTGAAGAAATGTATGATGAAATAAAAGAAATTATTCAGATAGTGAAGGGAGACGAAAATTTAATAGTCATGGGTGACTGGAATTCGAGTGTAGGAAAAGGGAGAGAAGGAAACGTAGTAGGTGAATATGGATTGGGGCTAAGAAATGAAAGAGGGAGCCGCCTGGTAGAATTTTGCACAGAGCACAACTTAATCATAGCTAATACTTGGTTTAAGAATCATGATAGAAGGTTGTATACATGGAAGAACCCTGGAGATACTAAAAGGTATCAGATACATTATATAATGGTAAGACAGAGATTTAGGAACCAGGTTTTAAATTGTAAGACATTTCCAGGGGCAGATGTGGACTCTGACCACAATCTATTGGTTATGACCTGGAGATTAAAACTGAAGAAACTGCAAAAAGGTGGGAATTTAAGGAGATGGGACCTGGATAAACTGAAAGAACCAGAGGTTGTACAGAGTTTGAGGGAGAGCATAAGGGAACAATTGACAGGAATGGGGGGAAGAAATACAGTAGAAGAAGAATGGGTAGCTTTGAGGGATGAAGTAGTGAAGGCAGCAGAGGATCAAGTAGGTAAAAACACGAGGGCTAGTAGAAATCCTTGGGTAACAGAAGAAATATTGAATTTAAGTGATGAAAGGAGAAAATATAAAAATGCAGTAAGTGAAGCAGGCAAAAAGGAATACAAACGTCTCAAAAATGAGATCGACAGGAAGTGCAAAATGGCTAAGCAGCGATGGCTAGAGGACAAATGTAACGATGTAGAGGCTTATCTCACTAGGGGTAAGATAGATACTGCCTACAGGAAAATTAAAGAGACCTTTGGAGATAAGAGAACCACTTGTATGAACATCAAGAGCTCAGATGGAAACCCAGTTCTAAGCAAAGAAGGGAAAACAGAAAGGTGGAAGGAGTATATAGAGGGTCTATACAAGGGCGATGAACTTGAGGACAATATTATGGAAATGGAAGAGGATGTAGATGAAGACGAAATGGGAGATACGATACTGCGTGAAGAGTTTGACAGAGCACTGAAAGACCTGAGTCAAAACAAGGCCCCCGGAGTAGACAACATTCCATTGGCACTACTGACGGCCTTGGGAGAGCCAGTCCTGACAAAACTGTACCATCTGGTGAGCAAGATGTATGAAACAGGCGAAATACCTTCAGACTTCAAGAAGAATATAATAATTCCAATCCCAAAGAAAGCAGGTGTTGACAGATGTGAAAATTACCGAACAATCAGTTTAATAAGCCACAGCTGCAAAATACTAACACGAATTCTTTACAGACGAATGGAAAAACTGGTAGAAGCCGACCTCGGGGAAGATCAGTTTGGATTCCGTAGAAATGTTGGAACACGTGAGGCAATACTGACCTTACGACTTATCTTAGAAGAAAGATTAAGGAAAGGCAAACCGACGTTTCTAGCATTTGTAGACTTAGAGAAAGCTTTTGACAATGTTGACTGGAATACTCTCTTTCAAATTCTAAAGGTGGCAGGGGTAAAATACAGGGAGCGAATGGCTATTTACAATTTGTACAGAAACCAGATGGCAGTTATAAGAGTCGAGGGACATGAAAGGGAAGCAGTGGTTAAGAAGGGAGTAAGACAGGGTTGTAGCCTCTCCCCGATGTTATTCAATCTGTATATTGAGCAAGCAGTAAAGGAAACAAAAGAAAAATTCGGAGTAGGTATTAAAATTCATGGAAAAGAAATAAAAACGTTGAGGTTCGCCGATGACATTGTAATTCTGTCAGAGACAGCAAAGGACTTGGAAGAGCAGTTGAATGGAATGGATGGTGTCTTGAAGGGAGGATATAAGATGAACATCAACAAAAGCAAAACGAGGATAATGGAATGTAGTCGAATTAAGTCGGGTGATGTTGAGGGTATTAGATTAGGAAATGAGATACTTAAAGTAGTAAAGGAGTTTTGCTATTTGGGGAGCAAAATAACTGATGATGGTCGAAGTAGAGAGGATATAAAATGTAGACTGGCAATGGCAAGGAAAGCGTTTCTGAAGAAGAGAAATTTGTTAACATCGAGTATAGATTTAAGTGTCAGGAAGTCGTTTCTGAAAGTATTTGTGTGGAGTGTAGCCATGTATGGAAGTGAAACATGGACGGTAAATAGTTTGGACAAGAAGAGAATAGAAGCTTTCGAAATGTGGTGCTACAGAAGAATGCTGAAGATTAGATGGGTGGATCACATAACTAATGAGGAAGTATTGAATAGGATTGGGGAGAAGAGAAGTTTGTGGCACAACTTGACCAGAAGAAGGGATCGGTTGGTAGGGCATGTTCTGAGGCATCAAGGGATCACCAATTTAGTATTGGAGGGCAGCGTGGAGGGTAAAAATCGTAGGGGGAGACCAAGAGATGAATACACTAAGCAGATTCAGAAGGATGTAGGTTGCAGTAGGTACTGGGAGATGAAGAAGCTTGCACAGGATAGAGTAGCATGGAGAGCTGCATCAAACCAGTCTCAGAACTGAAGACCATAACAACAACAACATGGCTCTGAGCACTATGGGACTTAACTTCTAAGGTCATCAGTCCCCTAGAACTTAGAACTACTTAAACCTATCTAACCTAAAGACATCACACACATCCATGCCCGAGGCAGGATTCGAACCTGCGACCGTAGCGGTCACGCGGTTCCAGACTGTAGCGCCTTTAACCGCTTGGCCACACCAGCTGAATAAATGCTTGCATAAGGGCCAGAGGTGGGCCGACGTGTTACTGACTTGCTCTATTTGTGAGGCCCTTTCTCTTGAGTAAACCATCCGATTTTTCTGAAACTGTAATCGTCTTCTTTTTTCATTGTTTTCGTGACGCTTTCCGGTTAGTCAGACAGACCAGAGGCGACTCATGCTGCTGCTCTTCGTGTGCGTTCGGTACCCTCCGTCAGTCCAATTTGGTGGGGGTGTCACACACCTCATCAGTATCCCAAGATGGGGTGAGCGAGTATTTTTTAAAGACATACTGTGTTTTCCTAATAGACTGTCAACTAAACGAAGTCCACCATCTGCTGTACTTGCACCTGAGCCTTTGTTGTTTCATTTCATATCTTCACAAATTGTTTCACCCAGCTATTCGTGTAAGTAGACTCATATTTCTCAGCCATCAGTGTTCTGATTGGTTTGACGCACCCCGCCACACGAATTACTTTCCTGTGCTAAGCTTTTCATCTCAGAGCAGCACTTGCAATCTAAGTCCTCAATCATCTGCTGGACGTATTGTAATCTCAGTCTTCGCCTAGGTTTTTACTCTCTGCAGTTCCTTCTGGCACCATGGAATCTATTCCCTGATGTCTAAAAAAGTGTCCTTTTATCATGTCCCTTCAGTTGGCTCATACTGTTGTTAGAGTGTGCAAATTTTGAAGTCTCTACGGTAAGACCCGATTAGAACTCACTCGATTCTATCCGTTGGCTTTTATTTGCCCATACGTATTGTCGAATTTAAAGCCTGACGTCACCGCTGCGGCCGTTTTGTATCCTCCTGTGGTCGAATAGTGAACGACTTGATTCCCATTTTCGATAAAATTAATTGAACAGTAAAATCCGTGTTCATTCCGCTAACTTTCGGTTGACAGCGCTGAGCTACTCCTTTCCACCGCTGCGCCGTCAGCTCAGTTAGGCTTGTAAGCAGTCTTTGAGCAGTGCAGATTGATCTAATGCTAAGTGGAAATGGTGAGGAACTGTTGGCAATAGAGGGGCTATAAATTCTCTTTCCGTAAGTGTTTCATTGATGGCGTTGGCAGACAGAGGTGTACGAGGAGAACATGTAAGTGTTTTGTGAAAGTAAATTCTTTAAATCGTATTGTCGGTGCGCAGTTACACCATGATCATGAAAAGAATGACGCCAATATACTAAACAGGCAGAAAGTCAGTAATATTGTGAAGAGAAAGCCGAAGAAAATTTGCGTGATCGCCACTCCAAATTTATACGCTTCCTTTTGGTTGGTTGGTTGGTTGTTTTGGGGAAGACCAGACAGCGAGGTCATCGGTCTCATCGGATTAGGGAAAGACAGGTAAGGAAGTCGGCCGTGCCCTTTGAAAGGAACCATCCCGGCATATGCCTGGAGCGATTTAGGGAAATCACGGAAAACCTAAATCAGGATGGCCGGACGCGGGATTGAACCGTCGTCCTCCCGAATGCGAGTCCAGTGTCGAACCACTCGGCCATCTCGCTCGGTCTTCCTTTTGGGATTTGAGGTCCGCCAGTTACGCAAAACACCGTTTTTCTCAGTACCCAAACATGTTTGGGCACCACTGTGCCATCATCAGTGGGTTTTCGTTTTTATTTATTCTGCAATGTGAACATTTTTTTACATAATTATAAAATTATGTGCACTTTTAGTTCAAACAACAGATCGTTTCTTTTTGTAAATACCTTTACATTTGGTGTGCATGAATTTTCTGGACCACTTTTGTGTTAATTATTACAGGTAGCTTGTCATCTACACTCAAAAGTGGTCCAGAAAATTCATGCTCACCAAATTTAAAGGTATTTACAAAAAGAAACGTTATGTTGTTTGAACAAAAATGCACACAATTTTATAATCATGTAACAAAAATGTTCACATTGCAGAATAAATAAAAATGAAAACCCACTTATGATGGCACAGTGGTGCCGAAACATGTTTGGGTACTGAGAAAAACGGTGTTTTGCGTAACTGGAGGACCTCAAATCCCAAAAATTTTAACTGCGAACACGGCCATTACAAGGAGCTGCAAGATGGATATTATACGCTTCTACTTAGCTAATGATGATATTGACACTCTCCGAAATCAGGGTTTGGTTCGAATAAGGGAAAATATTAATGCTACTCGATTACGCAGTCTTCTGAAGTTGCCCAATAACTTACCATAACCAACTGAAACAATGGCGAGAAACGTTTCCCACACAAACAAGGGACAAAATTCTGCATTTTTACTCTGAAATGAATATTATCGCTTTCCAGTGCCTAAGCAATTAGAATTTTCTGAAAGAGCCGAGAACGTTATTTATAGTTGGGTCCTTTAAGAGTCGTCTTAAGTTGTTCCACCAAATATTTATAAAAAAATAAAACATACTCGTCCAAGGATAGTTCGCCCTTAATTGCAAAGCCGGCCGCGGTGGTCTAGCGGTTCTAGGAGCTCAGTCCGGAACCACGCGACTGCTACGGTCGCAGGTTCGAATCCTGCCTCGGGCATTGATGTGTGTGATGTCCTTAGGTTACTTAGGTTTAAGTATTTCTAAGTTCTAGGGGACTGATGACCACAGATGTTAAGTCCCATAGTGCTCAGTGAGCCTTAATTGCAAACAAAACCAATCCGAACATTATATGCGTTGACTTTGGGACATCTGTTCACCAGGAAATTGCTTACTTAAGGCCCAAACCAATATAAAGGTTTGCAGATTCCATCTCGGGCAGATGTGGTGGAGAAAGATTCAGCCATTGGGACTGTCAAATGATTTTAAATCAGAGGAATCTGAATTCGGAAGAGTTATGAAAACTGTTTGGACTAACTCCTGTTCCCCCTGACCAAACTGGAGATTGCTTCTTCGAATACCTAATGGTCCGGAAACCTACCAATGAACATCTGGAACACTTTTTTATTACTTGCTTCATACCTATATTCTCACAGGTTGTGACTTTCCACCCATAATGTGGGCCGACTTCAGTAGTAGTTCTGAATGAACTATTAACTGCTGCGAAGCATTCTACTCTAAACAGAATGCTCGATTTGACTCTTCCCATCCCAACATATTCCATCTCTTAGAGGCAATAAAGGGTGTTCAAACTGAAACGTTCGTTAAAATGAGAAACGAGAAGACTACACCTAAAAAAACTACATACAAAAACAAATGGATAAGCTGTCTAATACAACCATTATCCGGTATGAATACCTTCAAAACATCAGTCTCTCCCACTTACATAATTCCATTAGACATGCTTGTCAATCGAAAGTTTGCTTGTACTGTACTTATATTATGAGGATATCAAAAAGCCAAACATTTTAACCACTACTGCTTGTAGGTAGTCCTAAGTTTGTGTAAAATGGGAAGGGAAATGTTATGGCATGGTTGATAGCTTATGGGAATCAACACGTACGCTGTGGAAAAAGAAGACTGCAACTAAAGGGAATCAGTATGTCCACTGTTTGATAAAAACGGTGGCCGCAATGGGAGTCAAGACGTCCGTTTTGCAATCAATTCAGGGTCAGCTGACGTCACAAAGAGTGTGTTTAATGGGAGGCTGTAGAATTTCGGAGATAAAGCGTATACGTATATTGTTTTATGTAGATGATCTAACGTGAAACAACTGTTACCAGATATCATGCACGTATTAATAGTATAATGGTAAGGAAGCGTTGGTCAGATGTTTGGAATAAAATCGAAATTACGCTCGTCGTAAGGGCCAATCTGAGGGTTACTCTGTCTAACATTATTCTTCTGGCTGTGATCTGTAATTAGACCTCAGGTCCTTAAGATCGGATTGTTTTCCAGCCATGTTGTGTTGTGGACTGTGTAGAACTGCATTTCACCAGTAGTATAGGATACTTCTGTTTTTAAGCGACGAAGGCGTAACCAACCGACAATTGTAATGTAAGAACGACTAGTCATATTTCTCCGACTCGAGCGGTAAGGCTCCTCTTGCCTTACGGTAGCCGTCAAGACAGCGTTTTTATTGTGCCACGTCCGTTGCTTAACTCTCAGTTAGCGAGTGAGGAATGCAAGCGGGATGGCTGGTCACGGCAGTAACCAGAGTTAGGTGGCGGTAAACAATAGCAGTTATACAGGCAGCTAAACGTACGCCGGCAGTAGACCGACTAGCTTCTGGAAACAGCGGGCAAAACACACTACTCAGCAAGACGGCAAGGCTTCTTCACGCGACATAAACTAGTAAAACGGTAAGACTATAAAGGTGCCGGCGTAATCCTCCCAGACAGTCGGTTATAAAATCACGTAAGAAGCAGCGCACACTCTGTGCAGCTGACGTCGAGTAATGCAACGTTGAGGGTCACTGTGATCCCTCACTCTCTTTCTCTCGCAGTTTCTACAGTACGACAGCCTCGTAAAAGCATGCCTCCTTAATAACCCTCATATGTTACGGTGATGTGTTTCGTGTTCAGAACGACAAAGGACGGAAATAAAGGAGAATGTTAAGCGGCTTGTCGTCATCTAAGTTATTGGTCGAGCGTAAAGGTAGTTGGACGCCGATCTCGGAGATCTGTGACGAACGCGTTGAACGAGGTATCTCGGTGCTTACCAGAACGTTAACCACTCTCATGTGAATCGCTGAAGCTGGATTGCATCACAGCCACTCCAGGATATGAGTCTAGTACGCTAATAGACCAAAAGTATCCGGACGCTCCTATGTAATACGCAATTAAACACCAGGTACCACGAGAGGCGGACCCGCCAGTATAATAGGAAGCGGGAAATTGTGTTGTCAGTAGAGAAGCTGTGATAGCTGAACGGGTCAGTCTGGAGGTCATAGTGACTTCGAACCTGGACCAGTCATTGGACAGCCGGCCGGAGTGACCGAGTGGTTCTAGGCGCTACAGTCTGGAACCGAGCGGCCGCTACGGTCGCAGGTTCGATTCCTGCCTCGGGCATGGATGTGCGTGATGTCCTTAGGTTAGTTATGTTTAAGTAGTTCTAAGTTCTAGGGGTCTGATGACCTCAGAAGTTAAGTTCCATAGTGCTCAGAGCCATTTGAACCAGTCACTGGACATTACCTGAGTAACAAATCCATTTGGGCCATTCCAACCCGTGTAATGCTGCCTATGTCGAATGTTAGTGATGTCTTTGTGAAGTGGAAAAGCCGAGGAACAACCACCGGTAAACCAAAGGCAGGCAGACCTCATGTTCTGTCGAACAGGGACTGCTGAGCATTGCGGAGTGTGGTTGTAGAAAGTCGCAGTGGAAGGAATCTTTCGTGAGTTCCAGAGAGCTCAGTGATGTGTGCATAGGGAAATAAAAAGAACGAGGTACAGTGGTCGATCAGCTAACCATAATCCACAAATATCTGTAGTCGATGCTAAGCCACTGCAATAGGTGGTGGATAACTGGAAACGAGTGTTCTGGACTGATGGATCGTGCTACACCCTTTCGGAATCCGATTGAAGGGTTTGGGTTCGGCGAGTGCGTGGAGGATGTCACTTGCCATCACGTGTATTGCCATCAGTGGAGTTCGGAGGAGGTGGTGTTACACTGTGGATGAGATTTTGGTGGTCAGATTGGGGGTCCGCTTATTGCGCTTAGGAAAACGCTAAGTATGGGGAAACCTGAAAGTAATTTACAGCGTTGAGCACTGAGTACAGTAGAGGAACAGTTGGGAGACAACAGTTGTTTTGACACCATGGCAATTCACCCTGTCATGAAGCAGCATCCATGAGGCAAGGCAATCGTTTGTCGACAATAACATTGACTGGCCTGCCCAGAGTCCCCCCTACCTCATCCAAATGGAACACGTTTGGGAGGCGTCAGAACGTCGACTCCATTTCAGACCCCCTACCTGCTAGGATTTTAGCTACTGACGAAGCATGAGATACCATTCCTCCACGGATGTTCAGACACCTCATTGAAAGTGCCCCAGCAGTTTTCACGCCGTCATAGAGGTGAAGAATGGACACACTCCATATTAAAGTCCACTAACTGGAATCTGGATATCTTTGACCAGATTACGAATATCTGTCCCCTCTTCATCGATATCGACATTAGTATTCCTGTATCCAAAAACAACGAAGGTACTTAAAATGAACACAGCTCCAAAAGCCGAGAGAACTACAGTTAGATTTTACCCTGAATACGATGCGGAATTAGCTCCTCTCCTAGCTCATGTTTACATACATCCTCTTGCCCAGCGAATACCCCGTATAACTGGAAACGAGCGCAGATCACAAAAAGGATCAATATTGCTGACGCCGATCTCTTCCAGGATCCTAGAGCATATTCTAACTCAAATACACTGAAGAGCCAAAGAAACTGGTTCACCTGCTTAATATCGTGTAGAGACCCCACGAGCCAGCAGAAGTGCCACAACACGAGGTGGCCTGGACTCGGCTGACGTCTGAAGTAGTGCTGCAGGGAACTGACATCATGAATCCTCCAGCACTGTTCATAGAGCCGTAAGAGTACGAGAGGGTGGAGATCTGAGCAGCACATTGCTAGACATCAAAGATATGCTCAATAATGTTTACGTCTGGTGAGTTTGGTGGCGGAAGTGTTTAACCTCAGAAGAGTGTTCCTGGAGCCACTTTGTAACAATTCTGGACGTGTGAAGTGTCGCATTGTCCTGCTGGAATTGCCCAAGTCCGTCGCAATGCAAAATGGACATCAATGGATGTAGGTGGTCAGACAGGGAGCTTACGCAAGTGTCACCTGTCAGAGTCGTATATAGGCATATCAGGGGTCCCACATCACTCAAACTGCACACGCCCCACACCATTACAGAGCCTGCACCAGCTTTAACCGTCCCCTGCTGACACGCAGGTTCCATTGCATTCATGAGGTTGTCTCCATACCTGTACACGTCCATCCGCTCGAGACAATTTTAAACGAGATGGTGTTGATGCGCCAGGCGAGGCGTAAAGCTTTGTGCCGTGCAGTCATCAAGGGTTCACAATTGGCCCTTTGGCTCCGAAAGCCCACATCGATGATGTTTCGTTGAATGGTTCGCACCCTGATACTTGCTGATGACCCAGCATTGAAATCTGCAGCAATTTTCGGAAGGGTTGCACTTCTGTCACGTTGAACGATAATCTTCAGTCATCGTTGGTCCCGTTCTTGTAGAATCTTCCGTCCGCGGCGATGTCGAACATTTGATATTTTACCTGATTCGTGATATACCAGTACATTCATGTAATGATCGTACGGGAATATCCCAACTTCGTCGCTACCTCGGAAATGCCGTGTCCCATGGCTCGTGCGCTGACTATAACACCACGTTCAAACTCACTTATAACCTGCCATTGTAGCAGCAGTAATCGATATAACAACTGCTCCAGACGATTGTTGTCTTACGTATGCGTTGCCGGCCGCAGCGCCACATTTTGCCTGTTTATATATTTTTGTATTTGAATACGCATGCCTATAGCAGTTTCTTTGGCGTTTCAGTGTGTTACGACTTTACTGGAAGAAAACTAGCGTCTCTCAAAGGATGATCACGAATAAAGGGACTGAGCCAGGTGTCGCACTAGTTAGGCCAATGCAATTCGAATTGGGGAGGACGACGGTTCAAATCCGCTTCCGACCATCCTGTCCTATTTTACGCGATTTCCCTAAATCTCTCGAAGAAAATTCCGGGATGGTTCCTTTGAAAGAGCACGGCCGAGTTCCTTTCCCACCTTTGAAAAATTCTGAGCTTGTGCTCCGTCTATAATGACCTCGATGTCGACAGGATGTTAAACTCTACTCTTCTTTGCTGCCTCCGAGTGAAGAAACACCTATTCATGTGAAACTGTCATCTTGGGAACAATAACAACATGTGTACAGGTAGATCCCACCCTCTCACATTTCCGAAAGACGTTAGAGAATGTATGATGTCGTCGGCGGGTAACCAAGATACAATAATACAGAGTATGCGATTCGCCTGCGGAGTATTTGACTGACAAAACACAGTACGTGCCGCTGGAAGGCGAGTTTTCCACTGACACAAAAGTATAATCGGGAGTGCCCTAAGGTTGCGGAAGAGAACTTTCAGTGTTCTCAATATACGTACACAATTTATCTGACAATGCACTGGTGTGCACCAACGGTGCTGGTTGGTCATTCTAGTCTTGTTAGTCCGAAATATCAGGAATTCCTTTTATCTTTAACTCCAAGTAGGTCAAATATCAACTTCCACTCCAACAGCAAAGAGGCTAGGAGTAACAACCTTCCTCAGGGTAGCCCACGGTGCGTGGTACTGGCTATGAGTGCCTATATTCGTTATATCCGTCATGTTCCACTCTTTGATCATATTTCACCATCACATGCACAGCTGTTCGCAGCTTATGGTCTCGCGGTAGCGTTCTCGCTTCCCGAGTACGGGGGCCCGAGTTCGATTCCCGGCGAGGACAGGGATTTTCACCTGCCTCGAGATGACTGGGTGTTGTCGTGTCGTCTTCATCATCATCATCATTCATCCCCATTACGGTCGGAGGAAGGCAATGGCAAACCACCTCCACTGGCAACTTGCCTAGTACGGCGGTGCGGGTCTCCCGCATCGTCTCCTACGTCCTGTTACGGAATATGAGACTTCATCTTCATCATGCACAGCTGTCATGGTTGTCTGCAGACAATCGCAGAGACTTGCACACCCTCTATCTCCTCCACTGTCCCATCAACGTACACTGTCGCTCGTATCTTTCATCGACCTTAACGCTCTTGTCTGAAAATCGAGACGAAAACATCATTTCCTTTCAGAGCAAAATACTTTCTGTCCCACTCCATTGTTGAGTTACTTTCCCGAAGTTCTTCTCAGTAACAGGAACCCGACTTTCAAATAACCTCCCGCATTACATTAGAGAAGTGAGTGACATCAACAGCTTCAGGAGCCTTTTAATGATATATCTACTAAAACAATAATAGTGGTTACTATTGTCCCTGTTCGTACTCTTTACCCTTGACGTCCTTCTTTCCAGCCAGATTTTGTAAATTTCCCAATATTCTTAGCTGCTGCATTCTCCTTAAATTTCCTTCCTCGAAAATCGCTATATCAGAAAACATTTATTTTGTACATCTATAAATTCTATCAATATTAATATTGTTGTATCGGCTAGTGTGAGAGTCAGCACCGACATGAACAGGAACGGAGAGAAGTTGCGATGGCCGGCGGCAGGAATCCAAAACCATCTGTACACAACACTTTCTCATCAGAAGGATACATTATTGGTAAAAATAATATAAACTTTTCTTGATTCCTGCGCTTTCTGTGCCTCTTACATACAAGGTACTTTACAATCTATTACTACTCCCAGAAAGTAGACTAAGTAACGTCTTCGTATTATCAGTACTGATGCTCTTGAAGACTGCGACCGGTCTGGGTCGATCAGCGAAGAACGGCTGGTTAAAACAGCGTTGTCAGGGGTCGCTGAACTATGTCTTCGTGGAGGTGTGGCGCTGCCCACTCTTTCCATTGGCCCACGGGTCAGCGCCTTCTTGACGCTGTTTCGCGGCCTGCGCTGGTCGGTGTGCAGTCCATTGCCTTAGGACTGCACAGATATTATTATTATTATTACTATAAGTGATTACAGCAGCAGTACAGATGTTGCCAGTATGAACTTCACTAGTTCATAGTGAGTATTACTTACTCACACTGCACAACAGACACTCAATTCATTTTAATACTATTTGTCGTATCAGAATTGCTATTTCTCAGGCAACTACGATATAAAAAAAATGTACTGGTCTGATTTAAGAAACAGCTTGATGGTCCTAATCAGACAAGGTGAAATAAATAAAACTTGAGCACGAAACTAACTTTCGCGTTATCTGTCACCTGCCATGTAGCATAACTCGATAAAAGTCGGCCATATATGGAAAAAACTGCTGCAGTATAGTACAGTACAGTACAGTACAGTACAGAAAGGAACTGAAATAAATTTCACTTACAGAAATGACACTTTGTTCGAAGACAATAATTGCACTGAAGTTACCGCGACTAACGATGGTTCTCTGGACATTACAGAAGGCGGGACGTACTTCTTAAAAGGGTGTGTGACCACCACAGAAAGCAACGTATGCTACCTAAACCAATAAATATCATTTAACTTAAAATAGGCGTCTTATTATTTATTAATACATATTTTTTACCCGAGCGGTTCTAGGCGCTACAGTCTGGAACCGCGCGACCTCTACGGTCGTAGGTTCGAATCCTGCCACGGGCATGGATATGTGTGATGTCCTTAGGCTAGTTAGGTTTAAGCAGTTCTGAGTTCTAGGGGACTGATAACCTCAGAAGTTAAGTCCCATAGTGCTCAGAGCCATTTGAAAATTTTTTACCCTGAACTCCAAAATAGTTACCAATACCTACGTCAAGCAACACCAAATTTTACCAGTTCGTCGGTAGAGTATCCAACTCTCCTTTTGTTAAGCCATATTCCATTCCCCCGAACCCCCTCCCCCCCTCCCCTCCCATTACCACCGCCCCTCATGACCAACTTCTAGAATCGCTCCTGGCTGGAAGGGAGTTCTTGTGGCAGGGCGATCCGTTCCTCCACCAACGTCGTTGACATCTCTTACTTGTTCATTACTGCACGTGGACGTGCTGCAATACTTCCCACAACGCATTCCACATTTGTTCCATGGGATTTAAGTCAGGGCGAAAGGATAGACCAGCCCTTGCGCCAAAAATCTTGTTTTTCCGAGGGCTCGTCCACCTGCGCTGTTCGATGCTGTAACTAATTGTGATCCACAAGAATGAAACAAGGGTAGAATGTACCCCTAAACAGACGCACGTGTGGTGGGTGTACAGTTTTTCACGAAAACTGACGATGAATGCACGTGTTCAAAGATATCGAGGACAGTGCGGCCATTAAACATTATACACTACTGGCCATTAAAATTACAACACCACGACGATGACGGGCTACAGACGCGAAATTTAACCGATAGGAAGAAGATGCTATGATATGCAAATGATTAGCTTTTCAGAGCATTCACACAAGGTTGGCGCCGGTGGCGACACCTACAACGTGCTGACATGACGAAAGTTTCAAACCGATTTTTCATACACAAACAGCAGTTGACCGGTGTTGCCTGGTGAAACGTTGTTGTGATACCTCGTGTAAGGAAGAGAAATGCGTACCATCACGTTTCCGACTTTAATAAAGGTCGGATTGTAGCCTATCGCTATTGCGGTTTTTCGTATTGCGACATTGCTACTCGCGTTGGTCGAGATCCATTGACTCTTAGCAGAATATGGAATCGGTGGGTTCAGGAGGGTAATACGGAACTCTGTGCTGCATCCCAACGGCCACGTATCACCATCAGTCAAGATGACAGGCATCTTATCCGCATAGCTGTAACGGATTGTACAGCCACGTCTCGATCTTAAGTCAACAGATGGTGACGTTTGCAAGACAACAACCCTCTGCACGAACAGCTCGATGACGTTAGCAGTAGCATGGACTATCAGCTCGGAGACCATGGTTGCGGTTACCCTTGATGCTGCATCACAGACAGGAACACCTGCAATGGTGTACTCAACGAAGAACCTGGGTGCACGAATGGGAAAACACCATTTTTTCGGATGAATCCAGGTTCTGTTTACAGCATCATGATGGTCGCATCCGTGTTTGGCGACATCGCGGAGAACGCACATTGGAAGCGTGTATTCGTCATCGCCATACTGGCGTATCACCCGGCGTGATGGTATGGGGTGCCATTGGTTACACGTCTCGGTCACTTCTCGTTCGCATTGACGGCACTTTGAACAGTGGACGTTACATTTCAGATGTGTTACGACCCGTGGCTCTACCCTTTATTAGATCCCTGCGAAACTATACATATCAGCAGGATAATGCATGACCGCATGTTGCAGCTCGTGTACCGGCCTTTCTGGATACAGAAAATGTTCGACTGCTGCCCTGGCCAGCACATTCTCCAGATCTCTCACCAACTGAAAACGTCTGGTCAATGGTGGCCGAGCAACTGGCTCGTCACAATACGCCAGCCACTTCTCTTGGTGAACTATGGTATCGTGTTGAAGCTGCATGGGCAGCTGTACCTGTACACGCCATTCAAGCTCTGTTGGACTCAATTCCCAGGCGTATCTAGGCCGTTACTGCGGCCAGAGGTGGTTGTTCTGGGTACTGATTTCTCAAGATCTATGCACCCAAATTGCGTGAAAATGTAATCACATGTCAGTTCTAGTTTTATATGTTTGTCCAATGAATACACGCTTATCCTGTGCATTTCTTCTTGGTGTAGCAATTTTAATGGCCAGTAGTGTACTTCCCCACACTGTAGAACACAGACATTGAAACAATATAGTTCGACAACATTATTGAGTGCATTACGTGTTCCAACCTCTGGCCATGCTAGGGTACTTCCTTAATCACTGCTCATACTGAATCTGCTCTCATCCGAGAAGAGCACGCGACCCCACGTCTCGTTGATACAGTCCCTAAGATCTTGACACCATGGTAAAACAGTGTCGCCGATGTGCGGATGTCAACAGAATGCAACCTACTGGTTGTCAGGCCAAGAGACCACCCTCATGCCGTCGCTGTGGCTTTTTGGACAGCGAAACTGCTTGCCTTGCGGTCCTGTTGAATGTGATTGCAATGGTACCTTCTGCCTCGCGTGGGTCCCTTGTTCCCTGTTACACAGAGGACGTCCGCTGCTGCACTTGCTCGTGGTCGACCAGCCCCTCTTCTTCGGGCAGCAAAGCCCGCGATTCGGAACGCTTCCCGTGCACGTGATACAATGTTGTGTGCTATACTGATCACCTGGGCCACACCCGTCACACTTTTTCCTTCTTCCTGTTCCAGATGTCTCTTCCCCCTGTGAAGTCATCCAAATGTAATGAAGAACAGCACCGCAGGGTACCGTAACTGCCCGCTGGTTAACACAAACTGCGTTTTCCGCGTTCTCTCAAGCACGTCTTGTGGGTCGAGCCACATTTGAGCTATTGTCCCGATGACCTAACGCCATGTAACATCCAACTTCCTGTGCACGACTGGGAGACCTCAGGTAACAGACTGACGCACTTTCATTCACTTCCAGCGCGTATTTAAAATGTGGTCCTCGTCCTCCGTCGGCTGCTTCCCCCCTCCCCCACCACTTCGTTTTTCCTCTCTTTCCCCCTTTTCTTTCCCATCATCTGTCCAGTTTCCTCCCGTCTGCCCTCGGCTGTGGTGTGTTCAAGTGAGTATTCTGTGTTTGTGCGTCTTTATATCTCTTGCGAACAGAAACCAGAATATCGCCGTGTTTTTTAATTGTCTGTCTATTCTTTTACCTGTCTGCTTCCTGTATTTTATTAGCATCACCAACCCTTTGTTTTATGTTTTAAGTTACACAATTTTCCGCCATTTTACCATTTAAGTCACCGATTCTATCACCTGCTTTTATTATTTATTATCTTCATTTTTTTTAAACAAATTCTGTAGGCTGAAGAGCGGCGTACTAAGCTGCTGCCAGCCCGCCCCCTTCGGGGGGAATCGAAACTCAATAAAGTAAAAAAAAAAAAAGTCTGTCTCTGCCTTAAGTTTAGCAGAGCGATGTATCAGTAGGGTTGGAAGATTGTTCTCTGAGGATGTCCGTGGTTACTGGAAAGCACTGCTTATGGACAACAGTAAAGAATTCCAGCAAGACTTGGACTAAATTTTGGATTGTTCTGATGAATAGTAGCTCATACTGAATGGCAATTTTAAACTGATGCGATCTATTGAATGGTACCTGCACCTGTTGTAGTCGTATCGAAGAGAAATTTGACACGATACTGCAGTGCCTGTATTGTTAACAAGAACGAGGAAGTGTCCCTTCAGGCATGCATGGATGTCCGAAGGAACAGGCCCTGCGGTGACTACAGCCGTTATTAAATACATGAAACGTATTCACAGTTGCGAATACGAACAACCATCAGCTGTATAACAGAATGACGACAGTGAAAATTGGTGCCGGACCGGCACTCGAACCCGGATTTAACGTTTTAAGCGAGATGTTGTTACCTCTACCGTTTTCCTACCCGTGCACGACGCTCAGCGGCATCCAAACTTCCATATGAGATCTGTTGAAAAAATTACGGAACATTGCTAATTTCGCGCATATGGTGTTTTGGAGCGAAATGCGATTGGTATCTCTGTTTAATGTGTAACTGCCGAAAGTTTCAGTGTTGTATGTCTGTTAGTTAGCCGTTCAGTGCCGTTTCGAGCAGAATGACGTGTCGCACAGTTTGCGAATTTCGAGATGGAATTGTGCGTCAAACTCAAGAAAACCTTGCCTACGGCGATGAATGCTTAAGCCGTACTCGGTGTTATGAATGGTTCACACGGTTTCAAAATGGTCGGACGAAACTTAAAGATGACACTCGTTCAGGACGTTCATCCACGTCTACTTACGACGCTCATGTCAGGATCGTCAACGAAATTGTGGGTGACAATCAAAAACTGAGTGCCCGAGAGATATCAGAAGAATGTAACATTTCAGTTGGAGAATGACATGAAATCCTGACAAAGCCTCTTGGAATGCCGCCAAGTTCGTCCCAAGGGTCAAGAGCCAAGACAACAAAAACTACGCCTCGCAATCTGTGGCTTTTGGATCCCGCAAATGAGAACGAGATGTTCAAAAATGGTTCTGACAAGAGAACCTCCCCATCGCACCCCCCTCAGATTTGATTCTAAGTTGGCACAGTGGATAGACCTTGGAAAACTGAACACAGATAAATCGAGAAAACAGGAAAAAGTTATGTGGAACTATGAAAAAATAAGCAAAATATACAAACTGAGTATTCCATGCGCAATATAACCATCATCAAGGACAAAAAGAGCTCAGGAGCACCGTGGCCCTGTGGTTAGCGAGAGCAGATGCGGAACGAGAGGTCCTTCGTTCAAGTATTCCCTTGAGTGGAAATTTTAATTTTTTGTTTTCAGTTTATGTCACAAACTCTTATGTTTTCATCACTTTTTTGAGAGTGATTATCACATCCACAAGAAAACCTAAATCGGGAAAGGTAGAAAAATCTTTTTACCCATTCGCCAAGTTTACAAGTTAGGTTGGTCAACATATTCCTGTCATGTGACGCACAAGCCGTCACCAGTGTCGTATAGAATATATCAGACGTGTTTTCCTGTGGAGGAATCGGTTGACCTATGACCTTGCGATCACATGTTTTCGGTTCCCATTGAAGAGGCACGTCCTTTCGTCGACTAATCGCACCGTTTTGCGTACGGTCCCAAAACACAGACACTAAACTTATTACAGTGAACAGAGATGTCAATGAACGAACGGACAGATCATAACTTTACGAAAATAAAGAAAGTAAACTTATCACTCGAGGGAAGGCTTAAACCAAGGACCTCTCATTCCGCAGCTGCTCACGCTAACCACGAGACCACAGCGCACCTCTGTTTACATTATCATTGTTGTTGCCTATCTTTCGCATGGACTACTCAGTTTGTATATTTTGCTTATTTCTTCATAGTTCCACACAACTTCTTCCTGTTTTCTCGATTGATCTGTATTCAGTTTTTCAAGGCCTATCCACTGTGCCAACTTATAACTAAACCTGAAGGGGGTGCGATGGGGAGGCTCCCTTGTGAGCACTAAGGGACTCAACTTCTGAGGCCATAAGTCCCCTAGAACTTAGAACTACTTACACCTAACTAACCTAAGGACATCACACACATCCTTGCCCGATGCAGGATTCGAACCGGCGACCGTAGCGGTCGCGCGGTTCCAGACTGTATCGCATAGAACCGCTTGGCCACTCCGGACGGCAGAACGAGATGTTCCTTAAAACAATCATAACTGGCGATAAGACGTGGTTCTACGATTATGATGTTGAGAAGCAGGTTGCGTCATCTGAATCGTCGGAAAAAGTTCTCCAAAAATGGTCGTCAGGTCAGGTGAAATGTCAAATGTTCTTTGACTTTAAAGGATTAGTTCATCATGAATTCGTGCCACAGGTACAAACTTAATCGATACTGTCGGCACGTGTAACGACACCTTGAAAGGTGGCTACACTGAGCAACAGCGCCAGAGATTGCGCCAGAGAGTATTATTTTGCCGCCTCCACAGGCAGTAGTCGTTCAGATGCGGTGGTAGACAGTGCTTGTCGAGAGGTCATAATGGACAGTTGTTGTTGTGAAGTCGTGGTGGAGAGTGCTTGTTCCATGTTTTATGCAGTTTTGATGGGCTAGACAGCAGATGTTGTTCGAATGGAGATATTGTAACGATCAGAGTGCTTTTCGTCAATATATATGAGGTAAAAAAAATTCCCTTTTCTTTTTATTATTTCAATGTCTTAAATAATGCGTCATTACAGGTTCAGTCAACAAAGCATCTGGCTTGTGTTCTTGTATTAGAGTGTAATTCTGGTTTTCTTACGCAGTTATAGTATTTCTATTTTTTAATTACTTCAATATAAATGGTACTTGAAATTTCTTGTCTTATTGGAGAAGAACCGTGCCAGATGTGTACGTTGAATCACACTTCCACACACAGAACAGTTACACTTGTGCTTTGGTTTCGTACGTTTTATAGTTGCTGGGGACTTAATTAATTAATTGTGTTAACAGAAATTTTCTTTCATTCTTTGTTGTTATTCCATGCAGTCAGATTGCGTACTAAAACTAGTCAGGGCCAACTGTTTATGAGACTGCGTAACCGGACAGACAGTAAAATTATTTGCCTTATATTAAAATTTAATTAAGCCCCCATGCACGTGGCGACCCTGCCAGGATCGTCCCTTGAAATTCTTCTTATTGTAAAAATAGTAGACAGTAGTATTGTTGTAGTAATTTGTAGTTTAGTAATTGTAGTCTATATTGCATGTGTAGATTTGGTAATTATCATTCTTCTAATGGTTTTTTTTTGCAAAATTTAATTTTTGTTGTCTTGTATACGCGTTTGACAATTTTGTGCAATTATGAAGATTTCAATTGTTCGTTAATCGTGTTTGAGGGAAGCATTTCGTGTGAATGGTATTGTTGGTGATAAAGTGTCATTGTGTGTAATTTTCGTATAGTGACAAGTTTTGTATGTTTTGTAAATGATTACGCGGTCGATGAAAAAGGCAAAAATGATGGATAGTGAGAATGACGAAATTGTTAACATGGCGCACTCGCCAACAGAGGAAAACAGTATCATGAATAATGAAGTAGAAAACAATTTAATAAGCAGGGAAAATAGTCCAGAACCAGTTCAAAACTTTTCACAATTAAAGAATTTTCAGAATACGAGATTAATGACAGAAGATTCTGAAATGTTATCGAACTCAGATAGCTTTACTGCTATGACGAGGGAAACTGGTTTTGCGGGAAATGTTAGGGGCGAAAGGAATTTCGAACCAGTCATTGTGGAGCAGTTGTTGAGTGCAATATTAAATTTGGGAACACAAATAGGAACAATTAAAACTGATATGGGAACAATGGCAACACGGTTAGACTCACAAATGGGAACAATGGAGCAGTTACGATCTGAATTAAAAACAAATATGGGAACAATGGGAACACAGTTAGGATCTGAATTAAAAACAGTGGGATCACAAATAGGAACAATTAAAACTGAGATAGGAACAATTAAAACTGAGATGGGAACAATGGAAACACGGTTAGACTCACGAATAGGGACATGTTTCAAAAATATGAAAGATGAATTAAAGAAAGAAAGCTGAGAAGAAGTACAACCGATTTTGAATGCTCACAATAATAGATTAATTGGAGTAGAGATTAGACAAAAGGAACAGGATAGAGAACAGGAAGAAAGAGATCGCGTGATAGTACAAAAGTTTTCAGAGTTAAATTTACAACGTGCACACGATAAGGAAGAAATATTTGAGAGAATCGAGGAATCCGTACCAAATGACAGATTAAATAACCTAACACAACAAAATGAACAGTTAACTACCAAATGTGTCAATACTGAAACCCGAGTCGCGACACTTACGGAAGACGTAAATAAACAGAAAGAACAATTAGGTGACTTATCGGAAAGAGTTGAGGAGATTTCAAATAAATTGACAAGTCGTAGTTTAAATGGGGACAGAGATTCAGATGATACAGCACCATTGCCATTTGCAGAAACCGAAGAGTATCAGACCATAAATAAACACGTTGAAAATCAGGGAAAATTTAATGAACGCGTTAAAAGGGAAGTTGAGGCATTACGAAAGCAAGTCAAACAAATTGAAGACGAAATCGTAGGAAAAGACAGCAGAAGAAATTTAGAATCACAGATAGCAGAGGGCTTTGAAGAAAATAATTTATTTCATTTACGAGAAGCAACAAGAGAGCGCCAGGCGCGCGAACTTGACAATAATCGACATTCGGACTGGGACAGACGCGGTAGGTCTTTGTCGCCACGAGGAGAAAACTTTGACTATAAACACTTCTTAACTGTACGGAAATTTAAGATCTTTCGCAATTCTAAGAACGACATACATCCATGTTCATGGTTAGATCAATTTATGTACGCACTTCCACCAAATTGGCCACTAAGTCACAAATTGGAATTTATGTGTGGATATTTAGAACCGGCGACGCGCATGCGCGCACATATTAGAGATTGTAATAATCTAAATGACTTTTATCATGCATTTCTATCGGCATATTGGTCCGAAAACCCGCAAGACAGAGTCAAACACAGTCTTATTATGCAGCGTAATTTTAAACAGTCTTTGTTCCGCACGCCAGCAGAATATTTTGAAGACATGATTCGAAAGAATCAGTTCCTTTCCAACCCTTATAGCCCGACTGAATTAATTCGCATTTGTTTAACTAAGCTGCCACAAACCATAAGACAAATTGCTTTAGCCGGAAGATGTAAAGACGACATTGAGACTTTTAAGACTTTGCTACAAGAACTTGAGTATGATAACGACGACGGCACTTCTTGTAATTTTTTCAGTAACGGTAATCACAATAGATTTTCAGAGAAAAGAGATAGTGATCGGAACGGACGTTATATGGGTCATTTTGAGAATGACAGACGAAACAGACAGGACAATAGATGTCAGCCGTATGACAATAACAGACGTTCTAACAGAAATTACACAGACAATTATAATAACGGTAATTTCTACCGGAATGATCAATCATACGGAAACAGTAATCGGTATCATCAAGACAGAAATTATTCATACAATAATAGAAATTCTTACTACAGAAATAACCAGGGTAGTAGATCTAACAGTAATTTCAGAAGTGACAGTCGAAATTACTCAAGAAGTAGTTATGCAGACAGACAGGAAAATAGAAATTTTAATAACAGACACAACCAAGAATTTGCATCTAACAGACAGGAAGGACCTAATTGGCATCCTCCACGTGACAGAACTTCAGAGATACAAGGGCAAATCGTAGAAATTGATCCGCGAAATGACGGGAATAATCAAAGACGTGACACAAACAATCGACAATGACTTGTAGCTTCGGCTTCTGGCAGCAATATAGACGGTTCAGAAAGTAATGACACTACGACTTTACACTACGTACGCCTGGAAGACATGAGAGACATTTTGCTAGACGAAAAGGAAAATAATGTAGACGCATTTTTACATCCTGTTATTGAAGTATGTGTGGGTAAGAATAAGTTCACTGCAGTTTTAGATTCTGGGAGCCCACTGAATGTCATTAGTGAGTCAATTTTTCGTATATGTGTAAGAACTATTGCTTGTCCTGTGTTACCTGTTTCTAAAACTACAATTCGAGGAGCGATTTCTGGAAAAAGTGTGGAAGTTAAACAACAGACCAACTTAAATTTCATTTGTCAAGGATACGAATTTTCTGCTCATTTTATTATTGTTCCATTACTCAACACACAAATTATATTAGGTATGGAGTTTCTTAACGGACATAAAGCAATTCTGAACTTTAAAGAATGAAGTGTGAATTTGACTGTTGCCGGAATGCCGAAATGTTTGAAATTTTTCGAGTGTTTAGCAAGATCTGAATCAGATACAAAATGTTTAAGGTTTCTTACTTCTGATGTTTTTGTAGAGCATTATGACGACAGTGTGTTTATTCATGACAATGACATTAGATACAGAGACGCGATGGGTGATATAATTAATAGCGAAGAATTAATTAATGAAAAGGTTAAGAAAGCTGAAGTGCCAGATGACGTTGCAAGAGAAGAGCTGCACCACATTTTGACTTCACATGCTACAGTATTTAGTCATCATACAGGAACTATACAAGGCTTACAATATTTATTTAAAGTAAAAGAACACACACCATTTCGGGGGAAAACGTACGCTATTCCTTTGGCTTACAGAGACAAGGTTAAGAGTGAACTTCAATACATGTTAGATCAGGGCATTATTGAGCCAGCAGTCAGTCCTTATACCAGCCCATTCCACGTCATTCTTAAAAAGGATGGGTCAATTCGTTTGGGTCTGGATTCCAGACAGATAAATACGAGGGCCGTTCAGAAAGTAACCTCCGGTTGATTTAAAAAAATACACCAAGTTAAATAAAAATATTTTAATATATACATCTTACAACTACATCTTTGCACTATTTTTCTACATAGTCTCCATAGCGATTGAGGCACTTATCGTATCTCTTCACAAGCTTTGAAATTCCTTCTGCATAAAAATCACCCGCTTGTGCCTGGAGCCAGCCTGTGACCGCATCTTTGAGCTCTTCGTCGTCATCAAACCGCTGTGACCCGAGCCATTTCTTCAAATGCATGAAGAGGTGATAATCACTTGGCGCCAGGTCTGGGCTGTAAGGTGGATGGTTGATAACGTCCCACTTGAAGGACTCAAGAAGGGCCGTTGTTCTGCGAGCAGAGTGAGGACGGGCGTTATCGTGCAAAAAAACGATACCGGAAGTCAGCATACCACGGCGTTTGTTCTGTATAGCCCGTCGTAACTTTTTTATTGTTTCACAGTACACGTCTTGATTAATGGTCGTACCACGTTCCATGAATTCAACCAACAACACCCCTTTGGCATCCCAAAACACTGTTGCCATCAGTTTTCTGGCAGAAAAATCTTGCGAGGCTTTTCTTGGTTTGGTAGGCGAATTTGAATGTGCCCACATCTTTGATTGTTCTTTTGTCTCAGGCTTCACGTACTTAATCCAGGTTTCGTCACCGGTCACGATTCTGTTTAACAATGGTTCTCCTTCGTCCTCATAACGTGACAGAAAGTCTAATGCAGAGGCCATTCTTTGAGTTTTGTGGTGGTCGGTAAGAATTTTGGGCACCCATCGTGCACAGAACTTACGGTAACCCAATCTTGCTGTCACTATCTCGTACAAGAGAGTCTTAGAAATCTGTGGAAAACAAGTAGACAACTCCGACATTGAGAAACGTCGATTTTCACGAACTTTTGCATCAACTGTCTGAACGAGTTCGTCAGTCACCAATGATGGTCTACCACTCCTCTCTTCATCATGAACGTTTTCTCGTCCACTTTTAAATAAACGTACCCATTCACGGACAACTCCTTCACTCATAACTCTTGGTCCGTATACGGCACAAAGCTCACGATGAATAGCTGCTGCAGAATATCCTTTGGCTGTAAAAAACCTTATGACAGCACGCACTTCACATTTGGCGGGGTTTTCTATTGCAGCACACATTTCAAACTGCCACAAAAACTACACTAGCGCAGGTACGACGTTCACTCGACCACGGCTTGATGCCGACTGACCTATTGAGTGCGTGAACGCACAGATGGTGTCGCTACTCCCCCCACAACCCGCACTGTGACCGATCGGAGGTTACTTTCTAAACCGCCCTCGTAATATCATCATTCCTGAAACTGACCGCCCACAAAATTTAGATGAACTTCTGCAACATTTCCATGGAATTAAAGTTTTATCCACGATTGATATGCGCGCAAGTTTTTGGCAAATAGAACTCCACCCTGATTGTAGAAAACACACTGCCTTTTTAGCCTTTGGTAATTGTTACCAGTTTCGGAAATTACCGTTTGGACTTACTGTATCTTCTGCAGCTTTCATTCGTAGTTTAAACGAAATTTTACCTGTTTATCTTCGTGACAATATTACTTCATATATTGACGATATTCTTATTTCTAAACGTTCTTGGAGTGAGCACAACAAAATTTTGGATTCATTATTACGTATTTTTGCAAAAGTTGGCAGTACAGTGAACTTGAAAAAATCTGAATTTGGTCGTTCTCAGGTGAAATTTCTCGGTCATATTATTTCTACAGAAGGTATTCTTCCTGATCCAGAAAAAACTAGACGCTATTCGTAATTATGCTGTTCCTACTACAAAACGTGATGTTCGTAGTTTCCTTGGTGTCTGTAATTTTCTTAGACGCTTTGTTAGATTGGACGAAATGGCCACACCTCGTTTATGTGAACTATCTGGAAAGAAATCTAATTGGTGTTGGGATGAGGAAGCTCAGTCAGAATTTGAACAACTTCGTGATGCTTTAGTTGCTGCTCCACTTGTTTCACACCCGGATTTATCTAAAGATTTTTGTTTGGCGACGGACTCTTCATACAAAGGCCTAGGTGCACACTTATTTCAAGAGATAGAAGAAGACGGCGTTGTAGTACAGAAAACTATTGCATTTGGAAGTCGTGTTCTCTCTAAATCAGAAAAGAATTATTCGATTACGGAACTTGAAGCTTTGGCTGCTGTATGGGCTTTCACAAAATTTCGCATATTTTTGTATGGCAGACATACTAAGGTTTACACCGCTCATCGAGTTCTAGATTTTCTTATTTCAACAAAATTAACTCTTGGAAGATTGTCACGATGGGCGCTGTACCTACAGGAATTTGATTTTAGCATTGTTTACATACAGGGATCTTCAATTATTATTGCTGATGCTTTATCACGTGCACCTATGGGTTTGAAACAAAGTGCCGAAGAGGACTGGAAAGATAACAATTATTGTTTGATGTATATTCAAGGTGTTGCGTTGGAGAATTTTATTTCTTCTTCGCTCCAGGACATCGCTAAGGAACAAAATAAGGATCCAATCTGGAAGGACATTAAGGAGAAGTAGACAGTATTATTTAGTTCGCAATGATATTCTTTTTAAACGAAAATCGGTTGATAACTCTGGTTAGTTTGTATTCCTGAGGAGTGGGTTAATAAATTGATTTGGTACACACATTTCAGTTATGCACACTTTGGTCCCAGAAAATGCTTTCATAAACTGCGAGAAAATTGTTACTTGAGTAATATGGAAAAACGTATTCGATTTGTTCTTGCCAAATGCAAATTATGTCAAAAGGCTAAGCCGCCAACTACGTATTTCTCACAGAGCACCGTTGTTTCCTATCATTCCAGCGAAATTAAAGGACATGGCTGCAGTCGATTTGTTCGGTCCAGTGGTTAGTTCTACTAATGGTTTTGAGTACATTTTCGTAGCAGTGGAACTGACATCAAAATATGTGTGTTTTACACCTTTACGCAAAGCAACAGCTCGTTCAGTATCTAACGCTTTCATCAAACATTTTCTTAAAGAAGTGGGTCATGTTGATAAGGTTATATCAGATAATGGATCACAGTTTCGTTCTAAAATTTGGCTTCGTACTCTACGTCGTCGTAAGATTAAACCAATTTTCATTTCACTTTTTCACCCTCAATCAAACGCTTCAGAGAGATGGATGAAGGAAATCAATAAATTGTGTCGTCTTTATTGTCATCAGAATCACAGAACGTGGGATCAGTATCTTCATATTTTTAAAAACATTCTGAATGAACTTCCTAATGACTCAACTTCTTTACCGCCTATACTGATATTAAAAAACAAAGCACCGACAAATCGCATTTCTGAAATCGTTCCTTTTCCGCCTACACAGAAACTGCGGCATTCTGAAGTTGTGAACCTGGCTTTGCAAAATATTGCATCTGCGGCTGCTAGAAGAGAGAAATCAGCTAAGCGTCCTGGTCGTTTAAAAACCTCGTCAGTTGGTCAAAAGGTGTTAATTAAGTCTCACCGTCTGTCTCACAAAGGAAAAGGCTTGTGTCGCAAATTTTTTCTGCTTTATAACGGTCCATATAGGTTTCGCAAAATTATTCATGATAACACTGTTGAAGTAGAAACTCTTAAATCTCAGCGCTCTAAGGGAATACATCATATATCTAACGTTAAAATTTTTGTGGAATGACATACTTTTGAGAAACTAACAGCTACATGTAAACATGCAGAGAATACAAGGATACCGCGCTGTGTTTTGGCGGCGGCACATACTCAAAGCAACAGTGAAGTCTGCGCGCCGCACAAGGCAGTCGTTGACCGCAAACAATTACTTCCTACGTCACGCGCCTACAGCTGATCGAGCGCTCAGTGCGAATGCACTGACAGCCGTAAACGAATACACAGTCTAATTTCTCCGATTAAATTCAGTATAAAGCTATAGTGACTTGATAAATTATGTTATTAACGTTCAGTATTTTTCAGGATATGGTTGTATAAAATATTTAAGACCTTCAGGTAAATTCTGTGTGTGTCCGACGTTAAGAGGACTTGCTATCGAGAAAATTTCAGGAAGAATGTAATTTCGAAAAAAAAGTAATAAACCAAAAAGGTAACTATTAATTGAGTTTATTTTTCAGGTAACATATTTCCACTTAGGTACGTACTTTAGACGTAATTTGCTGCTCCCGATTACGTGATTCATACTTTGTGCTAAATTTCATGTTCTATGAATTTACTTGTGAAGCGACGTGCTTGCATACATTAACTGATTTGACAATGATTGATTAATGAACAGGGTTGTTACTTGTGTATATTATGCATCGCTTGGCTGCACTGCTTTTTCACTGATGTCATATTTTTCTATTATGTGCCTGCTGTGCATATTTATTTAAATTATAATTGTCACTTGATTAATTGTGCTGATGTGGTTATGTATGTAGGTTACACTTTGTGATTTATCCGCTTGCGCCTTCATGTTTACTTATTAAAATTACATATGAACATTTATTTGCTTATGCTGATATGATGTTAATGACCTGTTTATTATGTAAGATACATATTTGCTGCATTGCGTATGGATTGCATATTTATACATTTCTGTTTGTTGTCATAACTACTCTTTAATTTTGTATATAGAAATGCTGATGTACAGTGTACGAACATGGAGTTTAGGTCACACTATGGTATTAATTATAGATTGTTCGCTTGGCAGAGCCTCGTTATAGGGATTGTGCTACATCCACTTGTTAACATTCTGTTCTCTACTGGTATATTTACTCGCTATTACATGTTTTGCTTACGCTCAGTGCTTTATATTTTAACATAAGAAAATGAACTGCAGTAATTCGACGAACGACATTAGTACAAGAAACGTCATAGAAGTCACATGAGCTGGAGGTTTTATGGAAGCTGTATAAATTTATGTTACTAGGAAGGAAGCTAACGACATGACACACCAACACTAGGTTTAGACCATTGACGGTTATTACACTACATTCTTCGTGAGCAATTGAAATAGCAAGTGACACTTGACACAAAAAATACTCCACATGTTTGCTTCTGTTTTGCTATCATTCTTGAAGTGGTGTACACACTGTGAAATATTATGATCATTCACACTCCGCAATCGTACTTAATTACTGAGAGTTCTTCGAACTAAAGTCTGTTTGAGGTCATGTATGCATTTCTGTTATTTAATGATGGACAAGGTAACCAAAATGTATTTTAAAATTCATAATGAGTAGAAGATTTGGGTCAGATGGATTACACAGATGTTGTGTGTGGACACTGTGTCTTCGGATTGCATGGGATGATGAATTGAAGTTTGCAGTAGGATTTTATCTGTACTTGTTCGAGAAGACTGACTAGAGGAAAGAGTTGTTATGGAAGTGAAATGATATTGGTAATAAGGTTTATATGTATCGACGTATTGAAGAGGTATTATTGAAGTATTGGGATTGTGTGAAGTTGATGATTATTGGAGTTTTGGTAGACAAGAGGTAAGGTAAATATTGAGGTATTGAGATTGTGTGAAGTTGATGAATATTGAAGTTTTGGTAGACAAGAGGTAAGATAAATGGTATTGATGATAAGGTTTATATGTATCGACGTAAGAGGTATTATTGAAGTATTAAGATTATGTGATGATAATGATGATTATTAGAGTTTTGGTGGATAAGAGGTAAAGTAAGTGAGGAGCATATTTTTTGTTTGTTAGTTTATATGGAACAAGGAAGATGAAGTTGGCAGACTAGAACACTCAAGTAGAAAGAAGATTGTCTACACACACACTTTGTTAAATCACTAAGCAGTATATATATATATATATATATATATATATATATATATATATATATATATATATATATATATATATATATTTTGGAGAGAGGAAGCATTTGCATATCTTGGCACACTGACAGTTGTTCAGTTGATTTGGCTTGGCAAACATTGGTCTTGACATGATGACTATGACGTTCACTAACTATTATTGACTGTTATACATTGCTGCCGCTACTACTTGATACACATGATGAACATCAAATTTTGGACAGAATTGCATTTACACAGTTAACACTATTCAATTACACAGTAGTACTTAATATGGATGAAAAATGAGTGAGTGTATTTTGTGGATTTTTTTTCTTTCCTGATCCCAAATAATTGGTACCGACCTATCTCCTAAATATTATTTTACTTGTTTGTTGTGGCTTGCACTGACACCCATAAATATTATAGGTTTACTGATATTTGTGCGTTTGTAATAGTTAATATGACAATTATCTGATATCATTTGTGTGTTTATTATAATTTGTATGTTTAGTGTAAGAGCATTGAGAATAATTTTGTAAAAGCAATTGTGTGTGCATTCAAACTGTTGTTCACACCTGCACCTGTTCAACATTGATGTGGGACACTTAGATATGTTTAATTTCTGCTGATGAACTGTGTGATTAGTGATAGTTCAACATTGCTGGGTGCAACTGATGGAACTCATTCTACTGAGATGATGTCACTTGTTGCTGTCTGCACCTGCTCAACATTGCTGGGTGCCACTGATGGACTGCTTCTACTGAAATGTTGTCACTTGTTGGTGTCTGCACCTGTTCAACATTGCTGGGTGCCACTGATGGAACTGCTTCTACTGAAATGGTGTCACTTGTTGCTGTAGCACCTGTTCAACATTGCTGGGTGCCACTGATGGACATCTATTGAAATAATCTACTGAAATGATGTCACTTGTTGGTGTCTGCACCTGTTCAACATTACTGGGTGCCACTGATGGACTGCTTCTACTGAAATGTTGTCACTTGTTGGTGTCTGCACCTGTTCAACATTACTGGGTGCCACTGATGGACTGCTTCTACTGAAATGTTGTCACTTGTTGGTGTCTGCACCTGTTCAACATTGCTGGGTGCCACTGATGGAACTGCTTCTACTGAAATGGTGTCACTTGTTGCTGTAGCACCTGTTCAACATTGCTGGGTGCCACTGATGGACTTCTTCTACTGAAATGTTGTCACTTGTTGGTGTCTGCACCTGTTCAACATTACTGGGTGCTACTGATGGACATCTATTGAAATAATCTACTGAAATGATGTCACTTGTTGGTGTCTGCACCTGTTCAACATTACTGGGTGCCACTGATGGACTGCTTCTACTGAAATGTTGTCACTTGTTGGTGTCTGCACCTGTTCAACATTACTGGGTGCCACTGATGGACTGCTTCTACTGAAATGTTGTCATTTGTTGGTGTCTGCACCTGCTCAACATTGCTGGGTGCCACTGATGGACTGCTTCTACTAAAATGATGTTACTTGTTGCTATTTGCACCTGTTGACAATTGCTGGGTGCTACTGCTGGAACTATCAACTACTTGTTTTTTTTTTAATCATTGGAAGCATTTTATGTGAACATTTGTATAAACTGATTTTTTGGTGTATTGTGTAAACTATTATGTAAAGTCACATGTATGAAAGAATTTGTATTGCTTACTGTATTTTATATATTAGGTTATTGAAAGGTCAGTGCAAAGGCAAAATTTTATCTAATTATGTGATTTTTACGTATTAATATTATCTTTTATTTTTGTCTGTAATTTTGTGAACGAATTTGGTGGTATTTTCACCACCAATGCTGGCAAAAATACCATCAAATTCTGGCCTGTGGAGGAAGGGCATATGAAAGGTGGCTACACTTAGCCACAGCGCCAGAGATTGCGCCAGAGAGTATTATTTAGCCGCCGCCACAGGCAGTAGTCGTTCAGATGCGGTGGTAGACAGTGCTCGTCGAGAGGTCATAATGGACAGTTGTTGTTGTGAAGTCGTGGTGGAGAGTGCTTGTTCCATGTTTTATGCAGTTTTGATGGGCTAGACAGCAGATGTTGTTCGAATGGAGATATTGTAACGATCAGAGTGCTTTTCGTCAATATATATGAGGTAAAAAAAATTCCCTTTTCTTTTTATTATTTCAATGTCTTAAATAATGCGTCATTACAGGTTCAGTCAACAAAGCATCTGGCTTGTGTTCTTGTATTAGAGTGTAATTCTGGTTTTCTTGCGCAGTTATAGTATTTCTATTTTTTTTAATTACTTCAATATAAATGGTACTTGAAATTTCTTGTCTTATTGGAGAAGAACCGTGCCAGATGTGTACGTTGAATCACACTTCCACACACAGAACAGTTATACTTGTGCTTTGGTTTCGTACGTTTTATAGTTGCTGGGGACTTAATTAATTAATTGTGTTAACAGAAATTTTCTTTCATTCTTTGTTGTTATTCCATGCAGTCAGATTGCGTACTAAAACTAGTCAGGGCCAACCGTTTACGAGACTGCGTTACCGGACAGACAGTAAAATTATTTGCCTTATATTAAAATTTAATTAAGCCCCCATGCAACCTGTGAGAGAATGTGAGAAGGAAACGGCTTGAAATATGGAGAGACAATTCATGGCTCTTGCACCGCGATAACGCAGTCGCACATTCAACCCTGTTAGTGCGTGACTGCTGCACAAAAAACGATATCACAGTGCTGCCTCATCCTCCGTACTCTCCAGACCTGGCCCCGGTGGACATTTTTTTATTTCCAGAGTTGAAAACCCCGCTGAAAGACTGAAGATTTGCAACGACAGACGACATAAAAGAAAGTTCGCGGACGGCGCTTCGCGTAATCCTGCAAGAGGCGTACCAAGACTGCTTGTTGAAGAGGCCACGCCGTTGGGAACGGTTTATCAATTGTGGAGGAGAGTATTTCGGAGGAGACCATGCACAATAAGTAGAAGGTAAGCGTAGAAAAATTTTGTGGACAAAGTTCCCTATACCGCGTCAAAACCTATACTCATAGACACATGTAATTCCTGTACAGGGGATGACATTTTGTTGACATTCGCTGCCTGGTATTGGCGAATAAATGCTATATTTCAGTGTCCGAGATGTTAAGAAGAACTATGCAATATTGCTTCGGACAGGCATGCACATTCAGCGACTTCCAGTTAAAATGTCCTCCCCTGCACGGGAATTATGTGATGTGCGTACGAGTACAGGCTGTAACGAAGAAACAACAACATATAGAAGCTAATGTCGTGCACGGATTTTTTTTTGTCATCAGTCTACTGACTGGTTTGATGCGGCCCGCCACGAATTGCTTTCCTGTGCTAACCTCTTCATCTCAGAGTAGCACTTGCAACCTACGTCCTCAATTATTTGCTTGACGTATTCCAATCTCTGTCTTCCTCTACAGTTTTTGCCCTCTACAGCTCCCTCTAGTACCATGGAAGTCATTCCCTCACGTCTTAGCAGATGTCCTATCATCCTGTCCCTTCTCCTTATCAGTGTTTTCCACATATTCCTTTCCTCTCCGATTCTGCGTAGAACCTCCTCATTCCTTACCTTATCAGTCCACCTAATTTTCAACATTCGTCTACATTCGTCTATAGCACCACATCTCAAATGCTTCGATTCTCTTCTGTTCCGGTTTTCCCACAGTCCATGTTTTACTACCATACAATGCTGTACTCCAGACGTACATCCTCAGAAATTTCTTCCTCAAATTAAGGCCGGTATTTGATATTAGTAGACTTATCTTGGCCAGAAATGCCGTTTTGCCATAGCGAGTCTACTTTTGATGTCCTCCTTGCTCCGTCCGTCATTGGTTATGTTACTGCCTAGGTAGCAGAATTCCTTAACTTCATTGACTTCGTGACCATCAATCCTGATGTTAAGTTTCTCGCTGTTCTCATTTCTACTACTTCTCATTACCTTCGTCTTTCTCCGGTTTACTCTCAAACCATACTGTGTACTCATTAGATTGTTCATTCCATTCAGCAGATCATTTAATTCTTCTTCACTTTCACTCAGGATAGCAATGTCATCAGCGAATCGTATCATTGATATCCTTTCATCTTGTATTTTAATTCCACTCCTGAACCTTTCTTTTATTTCCATCATTGCTTCCTCGATGTATAGATTGAAGAGTAGGGGCGAAAGGCTGCAGCCTTGTCTTACACCCTTCTTAATACGAGCACTTCGTTCTTGATCGTCCACTCTTATTGTTCCCTCTTGGTTGTTGTACATATTGTATATGACCCGTCTCTCCCTATAGCTTACCCCTACTTTTTTCAGAATCTCGAACAGCTTGCACCATTTTATATTGTCGAACGCTTTTTCCAGGTCGACAAATCCTATGAAAGTGTCTTGATTTTTCTTTAGCCTTGCTTCCATTATTAGCCGCAACGTCAGAATTGCCTCTCTCGTCCCTTTACTTTTCCTAAAGCCAAACTGATCGTCACCTAGCGCATTCTCAATTTTCTTTTCCATTCTTCTGTGTATTATTCTTGTAAGCAGCTTCGATGCATGAGCTGTTAAGTTGATTGTGCGATAATTCTCGCACTTGTCAGCTCTTGCCGTCTTCGGAATTGTGTGGATGATGCTTTTCCGAAAGTCAGATGGTATATCGCCAGACTCATATATTCTACACACCAACGTGAATAGTCGTTTTGTTGCCAGTTTCCCCAATGACTTTAGAAATTCTGATGGAATGTTATCTATCCCTTCTGCCTTATTTGACCGTAAGTCCTCCAAAGCTCTTTTAAATTCCGATTCTAATACTGGGTCCCCTATCTCTTCTAAATCGACTCCTGTTTCTTCTTCTATCACATCAGACAAATCTTCACCCTCATAGAGGCTTTCAATGTATTCTTTCCACCTATCTGCTCGTTCCTCTGCATTTAACAGTGGAATTCCCGTTGCACTCTTAATGTTACCACCGTTGCTTTTAATGTCACCAAAGGTTGTTTTGACTTTCCTGTATGCTGAGTCTGTCCTTCCGACAATCATATCTTTTTCGATGTCTTCACATTTTTCCTGCAGCCATTTCGTCTTAGCTTCCCTGCACTTCCTCTTTATTTCATTCCTCAACGACTTGTATTTCTGTATTCCTGCACGGATAGGCAAAGCAATTAAGGCGACCGCTCGCGTAAGTGGGAAACCTTTGTTCGAGTCCCGATCCGGCACAAATTTTCACTGTCGTCATTCTCTTCTACTGCTGATGGTTGCTGGCATTGACAGCTGCGAATACACTTCATGTAAAAAAAATGCGACAGTTTCCTAGAGATGCAGGTGCTGTTGAGGTATAACAGCATCAAACAAGGCGATGTCGGTGTGGAGGGAAGAGGCAACTGAGAACGAAATGAACACAGGAGAACCAAATGTGAGTGACTCGTCCAGTGAGCGTGAGGTCTGTGGGCAAATGGTATCATATCGCGTGACTGATTGAAAATCACACAATGGCTCGCTCATATTTGCTACGAGAGGGAGACGAATCCGACGCTTGGTACATACAGCGTCACTACCTATTATTGTCATGTAGCCACTGCTTCCCTATCTCGACTCCCTGCAAAAGCCTCAGTACTTCTGCTTAGCAGATTTAGAGTTGTAGGGAAACGGTAGTTAGTACGGGAAAGTGGGAAGTAATGGCTACTTGGTATTTCTCGGGTGCGCAGTTACACAGCGAACGCACACTGTGCTTCAATTAAACCATAGACATCACTTCGCCATTTGCTAGAACCTGAGTGATGTGGCTGTTGAGTTTGTCTCACAATTTTATTTTTTTTTGTGTCGAAGCTGATGGACGATGTAATTTTCAGCACTGATTTTTACTGTTGAAGGTAATAAGTGAAATTATCATACTATTTATGTGGGAATATAGTTTGAATTGTAATACTGAAATACCGCTCATACAAGCCGGTTTCTATTTCCCTCATTCGGGTAGTAAGGACAAAACTAAAGTAGTTTTCTGAACTTCACTGACAAGAAGATTAAAATCAGAGCCAGACGTCTGTTTCATCTCGGACTATGTTTTTCAATCCGACATCTTTTGTGCCAAATTTTTTTAAGGAAACTGCATCCAGTGTGAAAAATCTGAGGACGGAGCACATGAACTTTGTGCAGACATTGAGGACTAATTCTGTTTTTACCTCCAGATCTGAAAATGACGCAATTATTGTTTAGGTAACTAGCATCATGTCAAAGAAACCAACCATTACTTGCCATAGTAAAATTTCTGTTGTAAGATTTTACTTTAAATTTTTTTGTTATGTTGTGCTTTCTTATGTACAAACAGATTACATTTGTTTCTGGAGCACAAAACATCGTATTTAATGAAAAAACTGTCTTTTATTGTATGGTCCATACTATCTGACCTTCTAATTAACATCGCTATTCGTGAGACCAACACGGTCGGGGAGATCAGTTAGTGCTACCAGAAATACTCTCCGCCGCGCACCAATAGGTGCCCTGCAGAGTACGACGTAGATGAAGATGAAGATTTCGAATTGTAAATCTCTGAGAATCTGTTCTCACTGTGTGTCGTTTTGGTCAGAAAACTTTTTCTCACCATTTACACAAAAATAATGTTCAAATAAAGGTTTTACACAGTTATACCTCTCTGCAAAACATCAACAAAAGTTTTAGAAGGTGATGTGAATTTTCTATTTTATTTTTGATCGTCGATGTGAGTCGTGTGAGTTCCCTTTCAATTTGATCAACCATACTTCATGCTTGTACATTGGATATTTTTCATCCAGATGTCTTTAATAGTCGATATGTTACGCCACAGAGATTGTAGGTACAAGCAGTGTGATCTTTGATTGTCAATAGATTGTCGTTACTTGTGTTGCATGCACGTGTATTAAGTGACAGAGTCCTGTGTCGGTAACGCTTCTGAGCGATTTGGGAAAATAACTGGAAGAACACAGACATGCAGACGCAGAGGATGTTAGCTTTTGGAAATATGGTTTTGTAACGACTGATTTTAGAAGTGTGAAGGAATACAGGTAAAGCTGCCGCTGCATTGCTTGCTCGCGCCTGATCTATGATGAGCTTGATAAATCAAAATTTTCGGTATGATTTTTCTTTATTGATTCTGGTCGGCTAGCGCGATTGTCGAAATGAGATTAAAAAAAATTATCTGCTTAACATGTCTTAGACACCCAGAGTCATACATTAAACTCTCCATCACCATTTCATTAACGAGTTAGATGAATGAGTCACATTTTTTTTGTAAGAAGTGAATTTTTTAAGGATTTTTGGAACCGTTTCATAATATAGCTTTCACCGAGTCTCTTCTAAATCATTCAATAGGTTCAGTTTCTTTCACAGTCCACTGACTAAAAGTTTTATTTTGTAATCCAGTGTCATTACGTTACACCTAGTAGAACACAGTTACTTAAAGTTTAAAGCATGGGCTACTTAACACAGTTGCTTTTTCTCGCATTGCACTTGGGCACGGTTTTCCTTAGCTGATTTGCTGCTGCGCTGAGTTCTATCTGTTATGACCTCCTTGCATGCTGTGTGGTCCTTTAGTAGATACATTGGACAACTATATTATACTATAACTGACATGTGATTACATTTTCACACAATTTGGGTGCATAGATCCTGAGAAATCAGTACCCAGAATAAACAGCTCTGGCCGTAATAACGGCCTTGATACGCCTGCGCATTGAGTCAAACAGAGCTTGGATGGCGTGTACAGGTACAGCTGCCCATGCAGCTTCAACACGATACCACAGTTCATCAAGAGTAGTGACTGGCGTATCGTGACGAGCCAGTTGCTCGGTCACCATTGCCTAGACGTTTTCAGTTGGTGAGAGATCTGGAGAATGTGCTGGCCAGGGCAGCAGTCGAACATTTTCTGTATCCAGGAAGGCCGGTACACGACCTGCAACATGCATTATCAAGCTGAAATGTAGAGTTTCGCAGGGATCGAATGAAGAGTAGAATCACGGGTCGTAACACATCTGAAATATAACATCCACTGTTCAAAGTGCCGTCAATGCGAACAAGAGGTGACCGAGACGTGTAACCAATGGCACCCCATACCATCACGCCGGGTGATACACCAGTATGGCGATGACGAATACACGCTTCCAAAGTGCGTTCACCGCGATGTCGCCAAACACGGATGCGACCATCATGAAGCTGTAAACAGAACCTGTATTCATCCGAAAAAATGATGTTTTGCCATTCGTGCACCCAGGTTCATCGTTGAGTACACCATCGCAAGCGCTCCTGTCTGTGATACAGCGTCAAGAGTTTCCGCAGCCATGGTCTCCGACCTGACAGTCCATACTGCTGCAAACGTCGTCGAACTGTTCGTGCAGATGGTTGATGTCTTGCAAACGTCCCCATCTGTTGACTCAGGGATCGAGACGTGGCTGCACGATTCGTTACAGCCATCCGGATAAGATACCTGTCATCTCGACTGCGAGTGATACGAGGCCGTTGGGATGCAGCACGGCGTTCCGTATTACGCCCCCTGAACCCACCGATTCCATATTCTGCTAACAGTCGTTGGATCTCGACCAACGCGAGCGGCAATGTCGCGATACGATAAACCGCAATCGCGATAGGCTACAATCCGACCTCTTCAAAAGTCGGAAACGTGATGGTACGCATATCTCCTCCTTACACGAGGCATCACAACAACGTTTCACCAGGCAAAGCCGGTCAACTGCTATTTGTGTGTGAGAAATCGGTTGGAAACTTTCCTTATGTCAGCACGTTGTAGGTCTCGCCACCGGCGCCCAACCTTGTGTGAATGCTCTGCAAAGCTAATCATTTGCATATCACAGCATCTTCTTCTGTCAGTTATATTTCGCGTCTGTAGCACATTTTCGTGGTGTAGCAATTTTAATGGCCAGTAGTGTATATACAGATAGAGAAGATTTATAAATCTGTCACTCTTCAATAGAATGTCTATTTAGAATACGTCGAGCCCTGGCGTCTGTGAAAGTCTGTAAATGTTATTCAACTGACAAACACACTAAAAAGGGCTCAGTGCATGAATGTTCGAACTTAAGTACACCCGCCGCTGGTGCTCCGGGGAGGGGATGCTTGCGTCTCATTGACACTGGCGCAATCGTTCGTGGCTGCGCCCTCGGCTGTGGTGGGTCTGTGGTAAAGGCCGCGGCGAAACTGGCAGCGCGAGTATTTGAAGCTGCTGCCGACCGGATAACGGCCGATACAGCACTAGCATTCATCACTTTCGTGCAGTTCCGAGTTTCCCTTACCACAAGATAAGCCACCAAATTTTGTGACGGACAGTTGAACGTCACTGTTAGGGCACTGTAGTGTTATTGAGAGTCAAGTATTGCATCGCAAATTATCATCAGGATCAGTTTATTTACAGTGTAGCTCAGATTTCATTTATTTTGTGAAACGTTCATACTCTTAAAGAGCTTGTTCACATGTGTGTCATTCAATGCCTGGAGTTTTACTTAGTCTGTTTGGGTACTTAAATTTGCAGAGCATTTTAACAGAAGTACTTTGAGAATTTATCCATTCAAATTTCAGTTTGTAATTTTATGCAGGATTTGTAGTCCGTTAATTTTGTGTGTTACAACTGAAAGATACGTATTGTAAACGTCACGCACTGTAGCACTGTTCACTGCACGGCATAATACAGAGTTCCACACGATAGCTTCTTTAGCATAGAGTTTCAGTTCTTTTAAATTATTTTTAATAAAGGTTAACTGGAATACAGTTACACAATTTCAAATGGATATGGCGATTCCATTCAGCAGATAGCGTTTACGTAAGCATACCACTTGCGTTGTTCAGTTGAAAGAACGTTCACATTACAGTACATACACACACGAAAATTAAGAATAGGAGGTTTTTACATGCAGTTTGAAAAAGTCAACACATTTAAGTATCTAGGCGTGGACTTCACTTCGAGAAATGAGATTGAATCTGAACTGAGGAAGAGATTACGGGCGGGAAATGCTTGCTACTTCTCACTGAATAGATTACTTTCATCACGGATATTGTCTAGAAATTTAAAGATCAGAATGTACAAAACTATTATTCTACCAGTTATGCTGTATGGGTGTGAGACTTGGTCTCTCACTGTGCAAAATGAAAAGCCGTTTAGAGTATTTGAAAACAAAATTTTGAGGAAAATTTTCGGAGCAAAAAGGGGTGACATTAGCGGAGAGTGGCGAAAACTGCATAACGAAGAGGTTCACGAACTCTATTCAAGCCCTGACATAATCAGTATTATTAAACCACGTAGGCTGCGATGGGCGGGTCACGTAGCTCGAATGGATGAGGGCAGGGCAGCGCGCAGAGTACTGGTAGGGCACCTAGAGGGAAAACGTCCGGTGGGGAGACCGAGGCGTAGATGGGAGGACAATGTGAAGGCCGATTTGAGGAGCCTAGGTATTGAAGGAGAATGGAAGGAAATAGCCCAAGACAGGGACAGATGGCGAAAATACGTTGCTGCGGTAATGGACTCTCGAGTTCGGTATGACCAGTGAGTAAGTAAGTAAGTAGGTTTTTACATAAAACAAAAGAAGTAAAATAGTTACACTTTGATACCAATTTTCGCTGCAGTCCCTACTCTAACAGCCGTTCCCCTAATAAAGACATTGCAGCTAAGGAAACCTATACAGAATATGTCTTGTGAGTTCCGTATTTTGTTGCAAGAGAAATATTAAATTTTGGTGATTTCCGTTGCACCAGTTTAGTAATAGTTCAACAGTAGATATGGCAAACAATCTGAATAGTGTCTACATTTCTGATGGTGGAAGAATAAATACAAACCAAAACTTACTAAGCCTAGTAATTCCGTACCTCCATGACTTCCGATATCAAATAACTACAATCACTCCCCACTCCCTTCGTGAGTACGGTAGCTGTCGAGACCAGAGAAGCCTCACAAGGTATTGACCCACATTTATACTGTTTTCATGACAAAATTAATGTCATATCGGTAAGGGACAGTACTGTTCAGTGACTTCTCAATCACTAAATGTTTCAAGTATCACCAGGAATGCAAACCTTTTTCTGCTATTTTGTGTTATTTAGTTTCATTTTATTCAAGCTACGGTGCTCCTTAGCCTTACAAGCGTCTACTATTTCTTGTACCAATCTATTACGAGGAAAAGAAAACAATGTCGTTTTAAAACTATACACTGTACACATCATAGCTGTAAACAGAACGAAAATCAAGGCTAACAGAGGACATGATGTAGATCCTCTTGGGACATTATGTTTCAACATCTTGACCTGATACAACGTCCGTTGACAGTCCCGCAATATATCCCGTATCAAAGGTAAGTGTGGAAGAGCTCCGAATGTACTTCGTGCCAAAACGGGCAACACATGGTTATTCTTACCGTCATAGCTTTATATCGCGCGCTGCTGCGACCTCGTCTGGATTATGCGTACATGTCGCACGGCACCGTCTACACGCTGTTGCTGCAGACACTCTACAGGTACCAATAAAACTTCTGTCATTATGCATAGGAGCTCTGGTATCCAACCCAACAAAGGACTATTAGTCGAAACAGTGAAAGCACCCCCATTACTAAGTAGGCAATACATCGACAGAACGTTTATTGGCAATACATCGAAAGAAAATTTATTCTGAAATACCTACAACGCTTTGGTGATGTAGTGACGCACAAAACCTGCGACCCTACAGTGCGATGCTACAACCACTGTTTCTGAATACATAAATTAACACCACCACTTGTAAAGGTACTTTCATCGTCAGGTAAACACCAACAAGTCATTCGAACAATGCGCCTTCGAGCAAGAGTGCGAACTTACCAGCCAGGTACTACACTTACACAGTAATCTGGACTATTCTGAGAACTTAGTTATCAATAAGGGCAATTTAGCAAGTCTTCTCGAGCAACGGCTATATGCCACGTGTTTGTGAACTGAGTTTAAATACGACCTCAATCGTACAAGAACTCCATCGGTTGTGCCTATGCTGATATTAAAAACAAGGAGAGTGAACTATTTCGTCTACCGAAAGAGGCGAAGATTTACGTAGCTGAACTCTTAGCCGTTGACGGAGAACTAAATTACAGCATGGTCATAGCGGCTGACTATCTAATCATACTCAAACACTAGCTCTCTGCGATGAATGCACTTGCTTTAATTGCAATGTACAAAGGGAGGTGTTAGCTAACTTACCTCATAGCTGTTGCTGGATCGTAACTGTATCGTACCGGTAATGGGGTCTCATTGATGCGCATCAAAGACCATGCTGGGACTGTGAGGATTGAAGAGTGATACATTCCCGCAGAAGATCTCATTGCTGTGGTTAGAGACTTCACCAGAAGTGTCTGGAAGGAGGCGTGGGAGACTGAAAATCTACACATGGACTCCGCGTACAGGCGACTCTATCATCATAAATCGAAGTCCCATTGGTATACTGAGAAGGGGGCTGTGAACTGTAGCTCACGTGGTACAGCGGCCGCGCACAAATTTGTGAGGATCACAGCCATGTGGAATTTGAACCATTGTTGCCACCGACATCATCGTTATAGGCTTCACTTCATATTATCTACCCGACGGGAGGCCCTAGCCACACGACATTTCCATTTATATTATCGCCGTACCGCGCCTGTGGGGAGCTCCAGGACGCTAATCGCATCACCTTCGCTGCCCTCGATACAGAAAAAGAGTCTAGTTGGTTGATTACTGAGCTGGTCTGCATGCATCAACGACCTCCTTCTCATGTGTTAATCCTATTATTCATGAAGAATTTTAGTATTTATAAATTATTAGTGGCATTTGTTTGTAAAGAAAATCGCAACTGCTGCGTTTGGGGTTGTGTCGTGTGTGTGTGTGTGTGTGTGTGTGTGTGTGTGTGTGTGTGTGTATGTGTAAGTGTGAGATTAAGTGTGAGTATGCGCGCTTGCATGTGTGTGTGTGTGTGTGAGAGAGAGAGAGAGAGAGAGATAGAGTGCTGCCTACGGAAAGGTGCTCTTTCGCACGGTTTGAAATATAAGTGCTGTTTTGCATGGTTTGAAATCTGTACGTTAACTTAAGAGACTGATAGATTCATTTCGGAATTATTTTAAGACGTCGTATGTTTGGTTTTTGTATTGTTCACCAAGTAAATGAAATGTCTTCCCTTTTTTTTCCACAAACGCGAGTGAGAGGACTTCCACCTATTTTATTAAATAATCATTTTGCCATGAATTTTCTCCAAATGCATTGCTTTCTACTGTCATTTAGCTCATATTAGCTGCTACCATCGACTTCTGCCTCCAGAAATAATTCTGCACATTCTGAAACTGTATACTTTCTTCGCAGCACATAATTTGGCGATTCTCAACTGACATTCAGTCGAATTAACCAGAACCAGCATTTTTTAAATTAGCCTATAGACTTATACTTCATCTAGATCTCGTCTTTTACTTGTTTTCGTGTAGAATGGAACAGTGAACGACAGTTTAAGTAAATCTTGGAAAGTACAAAAGGCGAAGCATTTAAAATTGCGGTAATTAGTGACTGTTTACTACTACTACTCATGAAGTATTCCGTATGATTATCACGTTCTGCTCGCTTATAACGCAGCAAGTATTTATGAGAAAGGGACCAAAATACAACACTTGCACAATTCATTAAGCATGTCAATGAATACTAATAAGCAAACGACAAGGCAAATCTTTGAAGCGTTGCATATGAAATCAGCCGTAGTTGATTACCATCGTTTAACTATAATGGGGGCAACACAGTCGTGGCTTAGAAACGTGTTTCTGTTGGTCGGCTTGAAGGCTGGTCTGACTATTTATTCCTGCATATTGTCAATGATAATAGTTGAATACATACCTATTGCTTGATAGAATAAGAGGACAAAGTTTAACTTCTCAATGAGATCAAGATAACGACAAGTTATTTTTGCAAGGATAAAAAAGTAAACTGGTCGTGGCTTTATTTGCAGAAACCATACAGGCATTAGAGTGAAAACTAAATCGATATAGCTTGACCGTACCTTCACTGTCTTAATAACTTTACCGTACCGATCAGGTATGCTGGAATACATTTCTCAGAAGGAATGACATTTTGTCGAGGAAATAATGTCTGATTTTTTAAGTTTTCACTGTACAATTAAAATTTGCCATGACGCCATAAAAATATTTTACATCGTTATCCGGTATACGCTTTCAAGAGAATATTGTGCCAATAATAAAGCTGCACTGGGTCTTCACTAGGAGTAGGGGCAGAACTTCGGCATTATTGAATAACATCTCCAACTTTTACACAAAGTAAATGAGAGTAGACATCTTGACGTCCTAGAAGAACCTGAAATTTGTACAGGGAAAAGAAGAAAACTGGATAAAATCCTCGTGGTATTAAAGAATATTTCACTGCCGCAGTCTTTAATGCATACTAGCGACTTGTCTCGTGTACGCATGGGTGTCACTAAATATCTATGGCTGTGCGACATCTTTGGCGAACTGGTGACAAATTATACACACAAGTCTTCGCCGTGAACATGTCTCTCTATTAGTGAAAACCGTATCAAAATCTCTACAATAGTTGCTGAGATTGGCCTTTACACAGAGACAGAAAAACACAACAGGGCACTTCTACGTATAACTTAACTTCAAAAACCGACAGGTGTGGTCGAGCGGTTCTAGGCGCTACAGTCTGGAACCGCGCGACCGCTATGATCGGAGGTTCGAATCCTGTCTCGGGCATGGATGTGCGTGATGTCCTTAGGTTAGTTAGGTTCAAGTAGTTCTAAGTTCTAGGGGACTGATGATCTCAGAAGTTAAGTCCCATAGTGCTCAGAGCCATTTGAACCATTTTTTTTTACTTCAAAAAGTAAGTTAAACATTATTATGGTAGGCCGAGTAACTTTTATTGAATCCTGTCACAAATTCTCTGTGACCTGTATCGGAATATATTGTCAAGCATTCAATTCCTCGATGATAGACTCCGCTCTTTGGTCATATAGTTATCTGAGAATTGCTTTGTGGACATCCCTCATCGTTGGAAAATCTGTTTTTCCACTAGATGTTCTTTCTCAATCGCCTGGACTTTATCCTGTGTGGTCGATGTTGCCTTCTTTCCCAATCAGCACTACAAATGTCTGTACAGCCTTGGTCAAATTGTTCTTTTCAATTCGCTGTGGCTGGCCGTGACATTTCATTCGTTTCGTATTGGTAAATATACATGTTTTGTCCACAAGAATTGTCCTGTTCAAGTATTACGTGATAGTTTACGCGTATGCTCAAACTATCGCGCATTTTATTTGATAATGTAATATGGACATCTCAAAAGTCAGCATAGTCGATTCTTTGGAGCTGCATGAAACCTGCACACAATATTCACTACAGCCAATGGTTTCACAGTTAATTACGTCGTATTATCCTTTCCTTTTATTAAGGTGAGAGAGACCTGTTATTTTCTGCAGCCGTGGGAGTGTACCTGGCTCACGACAGGGAAGTTAAGAGGAACAGAGTCTCATAAACGTGTTCGGTGGTGGAAGCAGCCCGCGAGCAGGCAAAAGATAGGGATTGTGTCCCATCTCTGCACAGCACACGCATAAGAAGAGGGCCAGCGTGTCGTAAAAAATACATTGGGCCAGGCGGTAGCAAAAATCCCTTTTGCAGAGATAAGATTCAGAAAGTTGTAGGTTGCAGTAGTTATAAGGAGATGAAGAGACATGAACAGGATAGGGTAGCATGGAGAGATGCATCAAAGCAGTCTTTGGACTGAAGGCCACGACAACAACAAGATCATAAATGCAGGTGAAGTGCTGTAGGGTCGGCAATTGTCTGCGGCGATGCCACAAACGAAGGTTTATTGTATCCGAGTAACAGGTCTGTGACTGGCTCACAGTAATTATTCCGGCAGAAGCATGTTTTCCCACACATGTCTATGTGAAAGCGTTTTGGTTATCTGGGGTTGAAAACCTGTCATGTAGTGGGAGAGATTTTCTGCCTTCCTCCCTGCACCACTTCATTAATTATTAACCATGACAAAATCCGTGAGAGTATGAATTTGTTAAATTTGTTTTAAAATTATTAATCATTGGAACTTGCAAGGTCTGCTGCAACTGGCAGCGAGTTTCAAGTGCTGCCACCTCCGGTTAAGAAGTCAGAGGGACACTTGCATCAGGGGCGCCGTCGAGCACATACTTGCTGCTGGGAGCTCGAGGAAAGTACTTGCTTCAGAGGGATCGACGGGTCGTTGCAGATAACCACAGCAAGTGATGTCTCTGACCTAGAGCAGAATACAAAGACCGAGCAGAACTCAGAATTCCAAACTATCATTGCCACTGTCTTTGGCACTCGTACAGTTCCCCACAGTCGTTTAATGACCAAAGTAAGAGTATATGGACTATCAGACCAATTGTGTGATTGGATTGAGGATTTCCTAGATAACAGGACGCAGCATGTCATTCTCAATGGAGAGAAGTCTTCCGAAGTAAGAGTGATTTCAGGTGTGCCGCAGGGGAGTGTCATAAGACCGTTGCTATTCACAATATACATAAATGACCTGGTGGATGACATCGGAAGTTCACTGAGGCTTTTTGCAGATGATGCTGTGGTGTATCGAGAGGTTGTAACAATGGAAAATTGTACTGAAATGCAGGAGGATCTGCAGCGAATTGACGCATGGTGCAGGGAATGGCAATTGAATCTCAATGTAGACAAGTGTAATGTGCTGAGAATACACAGAAAGATAGATCCTTTATCATTTATCTACAAAATAGCAGGTCAGCAACTGGAAGCAGTTAATTCCATAAATTATCTGGGAGTACGCATTAGGAGTGATTTAAAATGGAATGATCATATAATGTTGATCGTCGGTAAAGCAGATGCCAGACTGTGGAAGAATCCTAAGGAAATGCAATCCGAAAACAAAGGAAGTAGGTTACAGTACGCTTGTTCGCCCACTGCTTGAATACTGCTCAGCAGTGTGGGATCCGTACCAGTAGGGTTGATAGAAGATATAGAGAAGATCCAACGGAGAGCAGCGCGCTTCGTTACAGAATCATTTAGTAATCGCGAAAGCGTTACGGAGATGATAGATAAACTCCAGTGGAAGACTCTGCAGGAGAGACGCTCAGTAGCTCGGTACGGGCTTTTGTCAAAGTTTCGAGAACATACCTTCACCGAAGAGTCAAGCAGTATATTGCTCCCTCCTACGTATATCTCGCGAAGAGACCATGAGGATAAAATAAGAGAGATTAGAGCCCACACAGAGGCATACCGACAATCCTTCTTTCCACGAACAATACGAGACTGGAATAGAACCGATAGAGGTACTGAAGGTACCCTCCGCCACACACCGTCATGTGGCTTGCGGAGTATGGCTGTAGATGTAGATGTAGATGTACTGTTTGGCAGCTTAAGCATGAGATGGTAAAGCAACCACCGAGTCGAGGTGGATGTGAAGCTATTTAATTTACGTCAGTATTTAACTGCACAGTTTTTAGGACGCAGCCAGCTAGCTGCTATCATCACGCCCTTTGGCTAATCTATTGGCAATGGTTCTTACTTTTCCAGGTTTATTTCTTGAAATCACTAACTGTTTTCACAGCCACTGACCACATCTGTGATATAGTACCACATTAAGCTTTCATCTGACCACTCACCTGCGCCAAGGCTACTGCTCATAATTACAACACTTTATCCGCTTGTCGATTGCTTACATGGATGATTAAGTGGGTAGAACATTTTTTTGATGTCCTGTGGCAATAAACACCAAATTTTCGTAGTGACTGTTAGCTTATTTTTGTAGTTAAATGAGCATCTTCATTAATTTATCCTTGAGAATTTCGGTACCTATGCTGACATGCTTAATTGTCCCACCTTTTTTGACTTTCGATCAATAAGGTATTATCTGTTGCATGATCTTATGGGGAACTCCTGTAGGTCATTAGGTGTCGGAGTTAGAGCGTCTTATGGGTATCCCAAACACCTCAACCTACACCTCACACCACGTGCTTCAAGTATGGAGTACGTTTCAAGCTGTCACGCTATTTCACTCCCCTACTGTGATGCACTAGGTATCCACACAATAGGAGAACCATATTTACAGGGAATATACTCCCTTCTGACAATATGTCAGCCTTGTAGTGCAATGGTCTTAGTGTGGGATGACACGTGTTAGTTATTTTCTGAAGTCCCTAACAATCCACCTCAGTTTCGTGCGGGCAGAAAAATATATCAATACAGGACGAATTGTTGACGTAGCAGTAGTAAATTAAGCACACAAGTCTTCCTCGTTGCCGAGCGGTCTACGGCGCTGCAGTCATAGACTGTGAGGCTGGTCCCGGCGGAGGTTCGAGTCCTCCCTCGGGCATGCGTGTGTGTTTGTCCTAAGCAGTGTGTAAGCTTAGGGACTGATGACCTTAGCAGTTAAGTCCCATAAGCTTTCACACACCTTTGAACATTTTCTTCCTCGTTAATCAGTCTCTACATTAAAAAAAGCCCTACTGTAGTTCCTGAGATTATCTTTCACATGCAGACAAAAAAAATGGACTTTAATTTATTATATGTGGGGATATAGCTAGGTACAGATTCCGGTCAAGCTTCACTGCTCTCTGAATTTGCGGCGGCTGTTTACTGCTTCTCCCGCCAGTTAACGCGTCCACTGTAGCTGACCAGCCCGTAGTTCTCATCATTGATTCATTGCTATGAGATGTCACGCCAAACACCAATTAAATGTAGGACAGATAACATAGAGTAGACCGAAAACATGCGGATAAAGAAGAAAGGGCAACGCAGAGAAACTTAGCAGAAGAAAAACGACAAGAGAAACAAAAGTGCACAACATCTGTCTCTACATATTCTGCCGTCTTTCTTTCTTCATCATCTGAAGAATCACATACGGTATTTTCAAGTTCAGACGAAACTGAGATTGGCGATGATAAGTGTTTAGAACGTACTTCTGAGAAGAGTCAATCGGAAAATGCTGCAAGGCGAGGCATCAAAGATTTTATTAGTAAACAGTCAGCGGCTGCCTTGGATAGATGCCAACTGAGTGTAAGAGATTCTGTACATATTCTTCAAGCGACGTCGGAGACATTTAGTCACTATACTTAAGAGCTCTTGGTTAGTAAATACACTAAAGAGTCAAATAAACCAGTACAACTGCCTAATATCGCGTAGGGCCCCCGCGAGCACGCAGAAGTGCCGCAACACAACGTGGCATGGACTCAACTAATGTCTGAAGTAGTGCTGGAGGGAACTGACATGAATTCTCCAGGGCTGTCATAAATCTGTAAGAGTACGAGGGGATAGAGGTCTCTTCTGAACAGCACGTTGCAAGACATCCCATATGTGCTCAATAATGTTCATGAATGAGGAGTTTAATAAGCCACAGCTGCAAAATACTAACACGAATTCTTTACAGACGAATGGAAAAACTGGTAGAAGCCGACCTCGGGGAAGATCAGTTTGGATTCCGTAGAAATGTTGGAACACGTGAGGCAATACTGACCTTACGACTTATCTTAGAAGAAAGATTAAGAAAAGGCAAACCTACGTTTCTAGCATTTGTAGACTTAGATAAAGCTTTTGACAATGTTGACTGGAATACTCTCTTTCAAATTCTAAAGGTGGCAGGGGTAAAATACAGGGAGCGAAAGGCTATTTACAGTTTGTACAGAAACCAGATGGCAGTTATAAGAGTCGAGGGACATGAAAGGTAAGCAGTGGTTAAGAAGGGAGTAAGACAGGGTTGTAGCCTCTCCCCGATGTTATTCAATCTGTATATTGAGCAAGCAGTAAAGGAAACAAAAGAAAAATTCGGAGTAGGTATTAAAATCCATGGAGAAGAAATAAAAACGTTGAGGTTCGCCGATGACATTGTAATTCTGTCAGAGACAGCAAATGACTTGGAAGAGCAGTAGAATGGAATGGATGGTGTCTTGAAGGGAGGATATAAGATGAACATCAACAAAAGCAAAACGAGGATAATGGAATGTAGTCGAATTAAGTCGAGTGATGTTGAGGGTATAAGATTAGGAAATGAGACACTTAAAGTAGTAAAGGAGTTTTGCTATTTGGGGAGCAAAATAACTGATGATGGTCGAAGTAGAGAGGATATAAAATGTAGACTGGCAATGGCAAGGAAAGCGTTTCTGAAGAAGAGAAATTTGTTAACATCGAGTATAGATTTAAGTGTCAGGAAGTCATTTCTGAAAGTATTTGTATGGAGTGTAGCCATGTATGGAAGTGAAACATGGACGGTAAATTGTTTGGACAAGAAGAGAATAGAAGCTTTTGAAATGTGGTGCTACAGAAGAATGCTGAAGATTAGATGGGTAGATCACATAACTAATGAGGAAGTATTGAATAGGATTGGGGAGAAGAGAAGTTTGTGGCACAACTTGACCAGAAGAAGGGATCGGTTGGTAGGACATGTTCTGAGGCATCAAGGGATCACCAATTTAGTATTGGAGGGTAGCGTGGAGGGTAAAAATCGTAGGGGGAGACCAAGAGATGAATACACTAAGCAGATTCAGAAGGATGTAGGTTGCAGTAGGTACTGGGAGATGAAGAAGCTTGCACAGGATAGAGTAGCATGGAGAGCTGCATCAAACCAGTCTCAGGACTGAAGACCATAACAACAACAACAATGAGGAGTTTGGTGGCCAAGAGTGTCGCTGGAGCCACTGTGTAGCAATTCTGGAAGTGTGGGGTGTCACATTATCCTGTTGGAATTGCCCAAGCCCGTGGAAATGCATAGTACTCGTGAATGGATGCAGGTGATCAGACAGGATGCTGTCAGAGTCGTATCTAGACTCATGAGGGGTTCCATATCACTCCAACTACAGACGCTCCAACCATTACAGAGCCTCCAGCAGCTTTAACAGTTCCCTGCTGCCAAGCAGAGTCCATGGATTCATGAGCTTGTTTCCATACCCGTACACGTCCATCCGCTCGATACAATCTGAAACGAGACTGTCTGACAAGGCAATCATTAACAATGTCGACGGGCCCAGCGAAGCGTAAAGCCACGTGTCGTGCAGTCATCAAGGGTACACGAGTGGGCCTTAAGCTCCGAAAGCCCATATCGATGATGTTTCGTTGAATGGTTCGCACGCTGACACTTGTTGATGACCCAGCATTGAAATCTGCAGCAATTTTCGGAAGGGTTACACTTGTGTCACGTTGAACGGTTCTCTTTAGTCGCCGTTGGTTCCGTTCTTGGAGGATCTTTTTCCGGCAGAAGGGATGTGGGAGATCTGATGTTTTACCGTATTCCTGATATTCGCGGTACACTCGTGAAACGGTCGTGCGGGAAAATCCCCGCTTCATCTCTACCTCGGAGATGCTTTTCCCATCGCTCGTGCGCCGACTATAACACCACGTTCAGACGCACTTAAATCTTTATAACATGCCATTGTAGCAGTAGTAAGCGACCTAACAACTGCGCAAGACAGTGTTTCTCTTATATAAGCGTTGTCTACCGGAGCGCTGTATTCTGGTTGTTGACATATCTGTGTATGAATAGGCATGCCTATACCAGTTTTTTTGGCGCTTCAGCGTATTTTCTTCACAGAATCAAACAGAAAAAGGGAGGGGGACGGTCAGAAACAATGAAATCAACATTCAAAAACGATATCCCGTTAGTTCTTACTGATCATTGGGATGGTAAAATACTGGCAGCATTAAATGTGAAGGAGATAAAAAAAGAAAGACCTCCAATCGTTGTTATATTTGGGGAAACTGAACAGCTCATTGGCGGTCCAGAATTAGAGAATGGTTGTGGGAAAGAGTAAGCTGACGCTGTTTGAAAAGCATTAACGTACTGGGGTATTGAAGACAATGTACAAATACTCTGCAGCGACAAAACTTCCTCGTACCTGGCCGTCTTGTTATTCATTAATCTTACTTGAACACAGAGGGGACAGAGAGTTCTTGTATTTTCCACTCCGTCGTCACATGTAGGTTCTCGGATTAAAAAGTGTATTTGAATGTAAAGTACATGGTGTAACAAGTAGTTCAGACATACTTTTTTACACATTTTGATATAAAAATGGAAACGTATCAATGCCAGTAATTTTCACACTGGCAAAAATTATGCGAATTCGGTTCTCAATGAGTCAGAAATGGTGAGGATATTAGACTTTTGTGCAAGCGAATTAGACAAACTAACAGTGAGAGGTGATTACCGTGAACTCATATAGCTCATTGTAACATTTCTGGGAGGAGACTTGGGAAAAAAACTGAAACTATATTCTCTTGAAACAATGCATCGAGCATGACATATGACAAGAACAGTTTATTGCTTAACAATGTTTCTGCGAAGATGAGGACTTTAACTATCCATCGAAAATTAAAACGCAGTGGAAGATGTCTCTTTTTGTCTTTGTAAGTGTTCATGTTAAACTGTGGCCTCCGTGCAGTTGAGTTGTGAAAGCTCTTCATCTCCATCTCTGCTTCTTAAAAGATCTGGAAGCATATGGAAGGATAGATTCCATGATTTCAATAGCAGCTCTAAGAAAATTTAGTCAACAATTGGGGCATTTCTCATATTTCTCGGAACAGTTATCTTTCTTATGGTTATATGATGATGAAGTTGACGTGAAGCCAAAATTAAAATGGTAGCAAATTTCGACAGAGAGAATCTTGAAATGGGAAAGAGATGTATTCATTTTTGTGGGGAATTAGATGGACCGTAACACGGTAAGTTTAAAAATATTCTGAGTACCATTTACTGTTGGTTTTAAATCACTAGTTTACATCTCCTAATCCACTCTCATCTTCATTTCAGAGAAAATATTAGTCGACTTTGTGCCGAGCATGACCAGAAATCTGTTTTTTTGCCTGAAGTAAATGAGCACTAGTTTTATTCAAGACCGCCCTTCGACGTAGGCGAGCAGCACTTCATATTTAGACGCTAAAAGAATAGTTAAGAAGCTGAAAGCTGTTAGTGACTCTGCTGAAGGGTGCGTTAAATAAAGCAAGATTTTCGTGGAGTGCTGATCGTAGGTGAGAAGCAAAACAAAAAAAAATATGGCTCTGAGCACTATAGGACTTAACATCTAAGGTCATCAGTCCCATAGAACTTAGAACTAATTATACCTAACTAACCTAAGGACATCACACACATCCATGCCCGAGGTAGGATTCGAACCTGCGACCGTAGCGGTCGTGCGGTTAGAGACTGTAGCGCCTAGAACCGCTCGACCACCCCGGCCGGCAAAAGCAAAACAAATTTGTATTGTGTCGTGTTCTAGAATATCGTAGATTGTAGGAGGGATTACAAGAAATGAATACTGAAAAGAAAATATTCTCAAGAATACTAAACGCGTCCAAAAAAGCAATAACGTATTTAGTTTTAATTTTATGCAGTTATCAATAATTTTTACGCTGACAAAAAACTTCAGACCCAAAATTCTCGATACTGAAATTTGCCGCTCTAGTGGGCACTGGCTCATGTCTCATTTCAGGGGTGAGCGTAAAATTTTTCATGAAAAACTTTTTCGAGGGATAATAAGGGACACCTTAATGTACATAAATCTTCCTTACCAATCAGGCTATCTATAATTGAAATCCCTGCTGGCATTCCTACTGTAATTCTTAGGTCTGGCCTTCGCAGAAAGACAGAAAAATGCGGCAAGAAACTTTAAGTGAAGGTGCAGGGGGGGGGGGGGGGGCGGATAGGAATGGGAACGAACTAATGACGTCAGCTGCATGGGGACTTTGTAAGGAATCAGAGACAACGGGTGAAAATGTGTGCCAGACTGCGATTCGAAACCAGGATCTCCTGCTTACAAGGCAGTCGCGTTAACTATTCTGCCATGCAGACGCAATCCTTAGAGCAAATGTGCGGACTATCTCGGCAATTAGGAAAGACAGACGGGGTTTGCCGGCCAATAATGTCATACGATCGTTTCATTCCATTTCAGCTATGTAAAGGAATGACGACAGTGAAAATTTGTGCCGGCGCGTGACTCGAACCCAGTTTTCCCGCTTATCGCGAGCTGTCGCCTTACAATTCGAGCAAATTTCCAGATGTCCTCAAGCACGTGTCTATAACATATACTCATTGATCCATTACGCATATTTCTGCTCAGCGGAGACATTTTAATTGAACGTCACTTGCCAGTGTCGGCAGATAAATACAGTATTACAGGGCACGTCCGAAGGAATAGTGCATCGTACTTCGGGAAAACACAAGCACTGAAATATTGTATTTTTTTCTTGTTTTGGTCCATACTACTATATCTGAAAGTTTGGCACAGGACTGTTACTGTGAAACGTAAACGTCCCACAACCTTCCCTTGGGTAAGCCGAAAATTACTTTTGCATCTCAAGATTCCTCTCCCTATATCTCTCATTATATCCAGTTCTGTACACTCAATAGAGTCATACCAACAATAAATGTAGCATATTAACAGGGCTCAGTTAACAGGAAAGATATCTCCAAAGTTTTTGGTGTTCACATAGATGACAAGTTGAAGTGAGAGAGAGAAGCACATTACTGAGCTTCTCAAACAATTAAGTTCAGGGGGTTTCGCTCTCCGTATAATCGCTAGTCTTGGTAATAAACAGATCAGCCTCCTAAGGTACTTTGCATATTTCCACTCAATAATGTATTATGGAATAGTTTTCTTGGGTAACTCACCACTGAGACATGAAGTATTGATTGCACAAAAGAGAGCAGTGAGAATAATTAGTGGTGTTCACCCAAGAACGTCATGTAGGCACCTATTCAAGGAGTTAGGTGTTTTAAGTGCACCATCGGAGTGTATATATTCGCCAATGAAATTCGTTATAAATAATCCATCTCAGTTCGTGAAGAACAGTGATGTTCATACGTAGAACACTAGAGGGAAAAATGACCTTTCCTATCCGTTATTGAAACTGTCAGTTGCTCAAAAAGGAGTACATTATTCAGCAACAAAAATCTTTGTTCACTTGTCCAACAACATAAAGTATCTGGCAGATAGCAGATCAAGTTTTAAATCTAGCTTAAAATCATTTCTTTTGGACAGCTCCTTCTATTCCACGGACGAGTTTCTGTCTCACAATTGCTAAAAAAAAAAAAGAAATATAAACATAAAATAAAATAAATTTCTACCTCTGAATGTAGTTGCATGTGTAGACCTACACCACTGGCCATTAAAATTGCTACACCAAGAAGAAATGCAGATGATAAACGGGTATTCATTGGACAAATATATTATACTAGAACTGACATCTGATTACATTTTCACGCAATTTGGGTGCATAGATCCAGAGAAATCAGTACCCAGAACAACCACCTCTGACCACAATAACGGCCTTGATACGCCTGGGCTTTGAGTCAAAAAGAGCTTGGATGGCGTGTACAAGTACAGCTGCCCATGCAGCTTCAACAGTAGTGACTGGCGTGTTGTGACGAGCCAGTTGCTCGGCCACCATTTACCAGGCGTTTTCAGTTGGTGAGAGATGTGGAGAATGTGCTGCCCAGGGCAGCGGTCGAACATTTTCTGTATCCAGAAAGACCCGTACAGGACCTGCAACATGCGGTCGTGCATTATCCTGTTGAAATGTAGGGTTTCGCAGGGATCAAATGAAGGGTAGAGCCACGGGTCGTAACACATCTGAAATGTAACGTCCACTGTTCAAAGTGCCGTCAATGCGAACAAGAGGTGACCGAGACGTGTAAACAATGGCACCCCATGCCATCACATCGGGTGATACGCCAGTATGGCGATGACGAATACACGCTTCCAATGTTCGTTCACCGCGATGTCGCCGTACACGGATACGACCATCATGATGCTGTAAACAGAACCTGGATTCATCCGAAAAAAATGACGTTTTGCCATTCGTGCACCCGGGTTCGTCGTTGAGTACACCATCGCAGGCGCTCCTGTCTGTATGCAGCGTCAAGGGTAACAACAGCCACGGTCTGCGAGCTGATAGTCCATGCTGCTGCAAACGTTCGTGCAGACGGTTGTTGTGTTCCAAACGTCCCCATCTGTTGATTCATGGATGGAGACGTAGCTGCACGATCTGCTACAGTCACGCGGATGACTGTCATCTCGAGTGCTAGTGATACGAGGCCGTTGGGATCCAGCACGGCGTTCCGTATTACCCCCCTGAACCCACCGATTCCATATTCTGCTAACAAGTCATTTGGTCTCAACCAACGCGAGCAGCAATGCCACGATACGATAAACCGCAATCGCGATAGGCTATAATACGACCTTTATCAAAGTCGGAAACGTGATGGTACGCATTTCTCCTCCTTACACGAGGCATCACAACAACGTTTCACCAGGCAACGCCGGTCAACTGCTGTTTGTGTATGAGAAATCGGTTGGAAACTTTCCTCACGTCGGCACGTTGTAGGCGTCTCCGCCGGCGCCAACCTTGTGTGAGTGCTCTGTAGAGCTAATCATTTGCACATCACAGCATCTTCGTCCTGTCGGTTAAATTTCGCGTCTGTAGCACGTCACCTTCGTGGTGTAATATTAGTGCTATTCTTGTGTGTATATATGTCTTGTAATCTGGCTTGATCCTCATCATATCGATTAAATAATCGTAAAAATTATGTACGGAACTTGACATAACTAAACTAAACCTTGAGAACTTCATGCTGCGTTCTGTTTGCTAGCAACTCTTCAACCCATCATGTGATAGCGGAGAACCGTGTACCTTAGTCACGGTAAAAATGTAGGAAACAGGAAGAAACGTAATGACAGTGGCAGCGTGTCACCGGCCGTCAGGATGACGCCGGCGGTCGTTACGTGACTAGGCGGACAGCGCGGCGAGAGCCGGCGTGCTGTAACTGCACCGGCCGCCGCGGCTTGCGTCACAGCGAGCCAGCCGCAGCGGACGCGTTGCGCAACAGACGGACTGCACACGAGACGAGAACAGACGGGACGGGACGGGACGAGCGGATGCCGGCCAGCGGCACAATGCAGCTGCGCAATTGCTGTCTGCAACCCGCAGGCGGCGGCGGCGTGGAAGACCTAGCAACGAGCCGCGCTGACGCTGCAACAACCGGGTCTGCCACACCGAGCGCGCCGCCTCTCCACTCCGCCGCCTGCAACTCAACTACTGCCGACACAATACGGGGGACGGGGCTGAAGCTTTCCACTCTTAGCATATACGTGACTTTAATATCATCGCGTTGTGGTTTTAGTAAATTGGTACAAATTGCGAAATAAAGGCACGAGTACGGGGAACGCATCCCCTCTTCCCTGAATGTACGCACTGGGGCCGTTGGGAAACGTGTCATAATGTCGTTGTATCGTCTCCTGAGGCTAGATGGCCCACAACTGTTCTAATTGGGTCTTGATATTCTAGATATTCATGTCCATTATGATTATCCGGGCTGTTATGCCGCGGTCGGTTAATGAATTGAGACAAATTTCATCAACCGACCACGGCATAACAGCCTGGATAATGATAATTGACATGACATTTCCGGCCGTGAAAGTCTACATTGTAGTGCTCTGGATACTGTCACTGCGGTAAAAACTGACGTCCACGTTGGCCCCACACTTATTCAATCGGGGAGAGATCTGGGGATCTTCCTGGCCACGGGAATATGTCACTATCACGCAGTGACGACTGTGTACGATTTTTTTCTGGGTTGAAAAGTGGCACCATAATAAACATTATGTGTCCCATTTGGAAGTCAGATCTGGAAGCTGGAGAGGTCTGAACAGTCTCTGACCGTTCTTTCCACTAATCTGTCTTTTTCAAAACTTGTTCCCCCAGCGCAGAGGACAGCACGTCGGTCGTGTGATCTTCTTCGGCGGAGGATGCTCCTCTGTCAATTCGAATCTGTAAGAGATGCTACTTGCCCAGGCTACTCTCTGTATCTACAGAGGGCAAAATCAGTAGTACTGACAATGCTGCTTGGCGACCCTTCTCATTAATTTATCCTGTCTGGTTATTATTCAAATATTGACACATTTACACTGTCTTTTACAACACTCAACATAGCTTTCTTAATTTGTAACGTCCCCTTAGAAAAATTAATGAATTACTGTGCTGATAAACCTGTTACATTATTTGATTTTCAAACAGCTGAGCAGAACTGAACGTACTCAAACATTTCGCATTTCGCTCGTTACCTTTTCTGATCAACACTAAACTGGTACACAATATTTTTAGCGCTATGCAGTCTGACTTTGAATAATCCCTACAAAAGAATGGCCCTGACTAACATTAAACTATACCTTTCACAAATCACTTACCACACAAAAATCTTCGTTACTCGAACTACTGCAGTACAGCGAGCGCCAATACTGCCAGCTAAATAAAAGATTCTAACTACTGAAGGCACTAACTACTGATAGGCATAGTTAGAAAATGAGAGATTGTGGTAGAGAACAAACAATGTATTTACCTTAATAGTGGTCAAAGGTCATAATATATAGCAGTTCATGACATCCAGTCTTACAAATTTACTGTCTCTGATGGACACACGTCCAGATCATCCACTCTAACAACTCCGATATCTTTCTCCCCACATCCACCACTGCTGGCGGCTCACCTCCAACTGCACAACGCTACTCGCTGTTAACAGCCAACTGCCCAACACAACAATAGCGACTATTGCAACAATGCCGACCAATCTCAGACTGCACACAGCACAGCCAGTGATTTTCATACAGAGCGCTATGTGGCGTTACCAACATAAAAACCTAAACAGCCTACTTACACAGCCCCCATGCCCCCCACAAAAAATTTTACAAATTGTTTTGGGCCGTGGCCAATACAAATTTGAAATTTTTTATTATAATTACAATAACAAAGAAATCAAATGCACACACTTGTTGATACAATGTTGGTCAAAAGCTAAAATTTTCTCACTGTCTATGAAGACAGTCCTGTTCATTCATCACAGTAAAATTGTAGTGTTTTTTTTCCCTCAATGTCTGAGCAGTAAAAGAAAATGCACACGGAAGTAGTGGATATCCATTCAGTCTTGACGAAGTAGTGTTGTCCTCCCAACGGAAATACAATGCTGACTCTTGACATGCAGACAGGTAATGGGCCACAACAGAGCAAACCCACAGCAGAATCAGTCGAAGTTTGAAGAATATTGGTAGGTAGGTCATCACAGAGCAGACCCACTGTAGTCCTGGCAGCGATTATGGTATTGGTGGGCCACCAAAGATGCAGCCCCACTGTAGTCCTTATAGAGACGGCCAGCAGCCATCTGTTGCGACTGTGCAGATGCACATTCACCATCGAAGAGTCTTGCAGACAATATAGCAAAGTCCATAAACCACCACTTGTGCGCTCATAAAGTTTTTAGAATTGTCATTAGAACCAGCAATGCTGTTAACCAGTCCCTTGTTGAATTATCAACACATGTGCGAGCACTAACAGTCCTTTTTTTCACATATTGTGCATATACTATGACCAACAGAAATGTGTGCAGTGAAATAAATGCTTACAAGTTACTTAATTTGATGAACTGGTGTCAGTTACAATTTTATAACATGAGAATACAATAACAAAGGTACAAAATACATCATTAAAGAACATAACAATACAGATAACATCTGTAGTAAAACAGGCTTTACAAAACAATAGAAATAAACATTTACATCTGTGTTACAGGAATTATGACATACATAAATAAAATAATGAGAATAGTTTTCGAAACATTAATTTCACACATGAGAATTAAAACAAAACAGAATAAATAATGTCTAAACATCTTTACAAAGTAAATAACATATTATAAATGCAAATTATATTTGAGGATAACAGTATTCCTCATGATAGTGACTGTAGCTGAGTATTAGATAAATTCTACAACATAAGTCTTATCAGATAAACACATAAAGACAGGAAGAACACAAATACACAAGGGTACACAAACACATAGCGGAATAATACAAAAGGAAAGGACAGGGTTTGTTTTACTGGAGTATTTTGCAAACAAAACTTTCTTTACTTCTTGGAGATCTCCCTTAATTCATCATTATTCCCAAAAAGTCCTATCTATACCTGCTTTCTGTATTCTATTCATATTTATTTCAAAATAATCATTTCTCAGTGTACAATACTCATTTTGGCCCAAATATTTTGATATAACTTCTCAATGCATTCTTTCCCTATTCTCCATACTTAGTTTCTTATACAGTCTACCCCCTCTTAAGCTAACTTACATCTACTGTGCTCAGATATATATACTAAGGGACGAGGCAATGCAGCAGTACAAAACAATTAACACAAACAGCAATGACAAAAAAATGCAAATTGGCAAAGGAAGCAGCAGTATATCCAAATTAGCAGCGCAAATGCAACATTACAACGAATATGAGCCAATGTGCAGCAACAAGAAAAACAAATCAGTAGTAAAACTGGCATAACAGAGTAATACAAAGTCAAATTCAGTAACACTATGCCTGGCAAACAGCAGCACCAAATGCTATGACTTATACCTAAACATGGTAAAGCTCAAGCAGAAAAAATATTACAGTAAAGAGAGGAAATGTCTAATAACTATGTCACATCTTAACACTAGAGATGCATCACGATAAATTACTCTATGAAACAAGTTACCCAGTCATTGAAAAAAATTATATATGCAATTCCTGTGAAGAGAAATGTCTATTTGTGCTTCCTTTTTTAAGAAAGTAGATCATAAAATTATTGTTTACTGGGTCTGTAGAAAGAAAACGTTTCTATTAGTACATCTATTAAATTTTAATTTAAACAATGCTGCATTGCAACTAGAAACTAGATATTAAAGAAAATAGGCAAATATAAACACAAAGTGAAGCATTAAACATCATTCACTAGCCATATGGCATTTCATAAGGCAGTAAAAAATCTCTCAACTAGAAAGACAGTAGTCATAATCAAGTATATAGACATAAAATATTTCTAATCATTTCATTAGGAATTTCAGTAAATATCAGAAAGTATGAGCTCAAAACTGTAATTATATGTTTCAAATATGAGCGTGTCTTATTTGAAATGCTTTCTACAAAGAAATGTCAATTGTGAGGTTAATGGCCTCCTTTTTTTTCACCTAACGGGTTTTTCTCCAGGCGACTGGTACAGCTGGTCGCCTATAATGCATTACGTCAACTTCACTTAGGTTTCTTACCGAAATATTTACGACACCAGTTTTCACTACAGTGACAGTCTCATATAAAAGTTTCACAGGTCGAGAATTTGCGTTACAAATGTGTACAAGCAAAATCCTGTAAATATAACAGTGTCCAAAAAATTTTCGCCGCATTGTCATACATTCACGAATTTACACACATTTCATGACTCTTAAAGTACGATTCTTGGTTTCCAACATCCTTTTTCACAAACCAGAGTCCCTAACTTCTATTCATTATTCATATACATATAAACACGTCATCACATTCCTCATATACGGTAGCATCATCTTATTGATCATGAACATACCTCAACATCGTCATCGTAATAATATCATAAAAACTCAGCCAAATCTCAAAATCGTCGTAGCCTCCTCCAATAATTTCAAAACCTAAAGAAAATTCTCTGCTCATTTCAATAGTGTCATCTACCTCAAACGTACTTTAAAATCATGATCCCATACCAAATACATCATTCAAAGCTCTCATAGTATCACAATGGTTCCGGAAAGAATATGAACAGTTCACAAAGTACAGACAAAATACCATTTCATAAGTGTGAAGTTATCCAATGGTGTAATTATGTAAACATCTGTCACTGATATAGTAAAATAAATGTTTGTCTCTCTCAGTTAAATGATCAGATAGCTGTGTAATTTATGTGTTAGAGAAATATGGGAGCGATGTGTAAAGTTGTATAAGCAAATACCATATTGGTTAGGGCTCCTTGTGCTTGCCAGACACATGGTACACAAAGTAGGCTTGTACCCCCCTGAGGATTAATGTAATTATGCCATCAGGTGTTACAGATTACAGCAATCGAATGTAATGTGTCACGGAAATCCTTTGTATCATTGTAATTCAAAAATCTTTAAAAATAAATGTTTTAAGTACAAAATTAAGCACTCAAGTACGTGTCCTTTAGCGCTAAATGTGCGTCTTGCTGTAAGATAACTCTGTGGAAGTGTCGTAGTTATCGTCCTCCGAAATCTAAGTTCTGCAGAAGTCAATGTATTTACCTCATCATAAACAAAAGTGAAATGCTATGCGTACAGATATCTTAGTTATTACGCTTATTGCCATGATGAAGAAAGTACTGTGCTGTAACGTATTGTGCTACGAAAAAGGCTGTCCCATTGTAGCTATACCACAAAAGTTACTACTAAAACATGTTTTACTTTCCAGAAGAATTCAGAAAAACTGTGCAGATAGAAACCAGATACAGCACAAAAGCAACAATGTAAATTGTGTCACACATTAGTGGCGTCGTGATATAGTGGTATAGCTGTCAAGGAAACCAAATACTAAGTCATCCTTAATCTCACAGAAACTACTTTAAATTCATAATGTAAGTTCAAGTAAACCAAAATGTTGCAGTAAAATCTCATTAGCAGTTCTGGTATATGTTCTATGTATGTAAGCCTTATAGTCGTTATGTAATCGTGCAACTAACAAGCAAGAATGTACACACACTATAACACTGTGTCGTCTGTTCACTATAACAATGCATTCGTAATTACTGTCTAAATAAGTTTCCCAGGTTCTTGACTGGATAGTTAACTTTAAAACAAAGTTGCATGTTAACAGTTTCTAAGTCTGATGAAGTGTAATAGTAACGTGAAGTGAAAATTTTTATAGCAAAGACTAAGTTAAAAAGTAGATTATCTTTCATAAACGGTTTTACATGTGAAATGTGGTGCAAGCCTTTACTCTTCCTACTATGCAGAGCTCCAGCTTCAACGGAATTATCATGTGGTGTATGGTACATCGGTAAAGAATGCTCAAATTTTTCTCAAGGTTAGTGTCTATGTTATTTTTCTCTAAGCCAGCCAGTGCACGTAGCTACCTGCAGTGCGAGTCATTGTCTGTCTCTTTGTTGGTGTGTGTCGTTATTGGGAATAGTAGACCTAACTTCTACAAATTCACCTTGCCAAGAGGGCCCAGCCCTGTTTGAATCCCGCCAGTTCTGATGAAATTCAGGTCTGTCGTTATGATTATATCGTCTGTCGTCATGTCGGTAGTTCCTGTAGTTTCTTTCTTGTCGATTAAGTGGTGAAGAATTTCTCCCTGAATTATCACTGCACGGTGGACCATTGCGTCTGAAGTTATTCTGTCTCCCGTGATAATAATAGTTCTGGTTGCCATATTGTCTGTTTCTATGATTGCCTCTGTCATATTCATTACTACGGAAATGCGATCTTTCTCTGTAACTGTTACTACTCTGCCAACGGTTGTCATACGGGTGGTGTCTGTTTTGGTCACGATTTACGTTGTAAGAATAGCCTTGTTGTGTCCAGTTATTATTTATTTCATCGCAGAAATTGTGACGGATGTGACCTATAATTGTTGTGCTCGTGTTTTCGCGTTCCGCGATTGTCAGTGTCAATTTCCAACTCTTGTAACAGTCCCTGAAAAGCTTCAATGTTGTGTTTGCAACGTCCTGCCAAAATATTATGTCGTAAATGTTCAGGCAATTTGATAAAGCAAATGCATATGAGTTCTGGGGGGCTATATGGGTTTGAAAGATACTGATTCTTATGTAACATGTCTTCGAAATATTTCACAAGACTGGAAAATTCAGATTGTTCGAAATGTTTCATTATTATGATGCTATGTTTTACTCGGTCTTGTGTAGCTTGAGACCAATATGCTGAGAGGAAGGCATGATAAAATTCTCCTTCATTGTGACAATCGTGAATGACCGATCGCATTCTTACAGCTGGTTCATTCTCTAAATAGCCACACATAAATTCTAATTTGTGCTCTAATGACCAGTTGGGAGGAAAACCTTGAGAGAATTGATGAAGCCACACTTGTGGATGAATGTGGTTGCTGGAATTCTTAAATGTTTTGAATTTATGTGTAGTAATAAACAGCTTGTAGTCAAAATCATCATGTCGGCGAGTCGCATGTCGGTCATTGTTACTTCGTTTTGGCGGTTCAATCACAAAATTCGGTGTACCTTGAAAATTCTTTTCATAATTTCCGAAGTGCCCTGTCTTGTTATTTTGTATTGGAATGCGAGTGTCCTCTGAAATATGTAATTCTTATAGTACCTGTGTCAACTGATCTTGTACTTTCCGGATTTCTCTTTGGTGTTGCGTATTAATTTGATTCTGATTTTGTTTGAATTTCCCAATTTGTTCGTACTCTTCTGTATCATTAAAGACTACCGGTCTTGTGTCATTCAGATTATCATCTACCTTCGCAGATAAATTATTTAGCTGATCCGAAAGTTCGACTATTTTCTCTGATAATGAACTAATTTCCTCCATGTGTCTTTCTGAACCAATTTTCAGAGTATCTACTGTGTCCTTTAAGTTTTCCTGAGTTTTTGCAAGTAGCGTAACCGAATCGGTAGATGCAACTGAGTCAATTTTAGCCCGCAAGGTTTCGTGATTTTCATGAACAATAGTTTGCAGTTCTTTTATGGCTGCTTCGTGATTCTGTAATGCATTTTCATCACGCGAAATAATAAATTGAAAATCTTCACAAATTTGTGTTTTTACATCATTACAGACTTTTTGTCATTTCGATTCGATGTTATGTAACTCAGTTGTTAAATCTTCACGTGTTTGTTCAAGCGTGGTGTCTAACTTCCGAAGATTTTGTTCCATTGTGTCTAACTTTTGAAGATTTTGTTCCATTGTGTCTAACTTTTGCTGTGTTTGTCTCTGATTTTGTTCCATTGTGTCTAACTTTTGAAGCTTTTGTCCCATTTGTTGCATTAATTGTAATAACAATGCACTGGTGTCTGAAACATGTTCCTCAGTGCTATTCGGCAGTGCATTTGAACCGGCAATATTCGCATTTTGAAAAGCAGAAAATGTGTCTTGACTTATTTGAGAAAACGGCGAGGACGCAAAACCTGAATCTACAGTATTTGCAGGATTGTGTCCTGTCTTTTGGGAGTCCTGAGGCGAGCTGTTACCGACCGATCGATCGATAATGCTTCCCTGTTCACTTTTTGTTTAACTGTCTACGCTATTATTTGCCGCCCGCTCCATTTTCCTATGCACAATTACCAAATTACTATGTTGAACATTAGTTGATTCACTACACGGTGGCGCTAACACACTGCTTTCGTCTTCACTGTCATTTCTCAGTTTACTTTGGAGCCTAGTGTTACGTTTTTCACACGCCATAATTGTCACAATGTTGTTGTTGTTGTTGTTGTTGTGGCCTTCAGTCCTCAGACTGGTTTGATACAGCTCTCCATGCTACTCTATCCTGTGCAAGCTGCTTCATCTCCCAGTACCTACTGCAACCTATATCCTTCTGAATCTGCTTAGTGTATTCATCTCTTGGTCTCCCTCTACGATTTTTACCCTCCACGCTGCCCTCCGATAGTAAACTGGTGATCCCTTGATGCCTCAGAACATGTCCTACCAACCGATCCCTTCGTCTAGTCAAGTTGTGCCACAAACTTCTCTTCTCCCCAGTCCCGTTCAATACTTCTTCATTAGTTATGTGATCTACCCATCTAATCTTCAGCAATCTTCTGTAGCACCACATTTCGAAAGCTTCTATTCTCTTCTTGTCCAAACTATTTATCGTCCATGTTTCACTTCCATACATGGCTACACTCCATACAAATACTTTCAGAAACGACTTCCTGACACTTAAACCTATACTCGATGTTAACAAATTTCTCTTCTTCAGAAATGCTTTCCTTGCCATTGCCAGTGTACATTTTATAACCTCTTTACTTCGACCATCATCGGTTCTTTTGCTCCCCAAATAGCAGAACTCCTTTACTACTTTAAGTGTCTGATTTCCTAATCTAGTTCCCTCAGCATCACCCGACTTAATTCGACTACATTCCATTATCCTCGTTTTGCTTTTGTTGATGTTCATCTTATATTCTCCTTTCAAGACGCTATCCATTCTGTTCAGCTGCTCTTCCAGATCCTTTGGTGTCTCTGACGGAATTACAATGTCATCGGCGACCCTTAAAGTTTTTATTTCTTTTCCATGGATTTTAATACCTACTCCGAATTTTTCTTTTGTTTCCTTTACTGCTTGCTCAATATACAGATTGAACAACATCACGGAGAGGCTACAACCCTGTCTCACTCCCTTCCCAACCACTGCTTCCCTTTGATGTCCCACGACTCTTATAACTGCCATCTGGTTTCTGTACAAATTGTAAATAGCTTTTCGGTCCCTGTATTTTACCCCTGCCACCTTCAGAATTTGAAAGAGAGTATTCCAATCTACATTGTCAAAAGCTTTCTCTAAGTCTACAAATGCTAGGAACGTAGGTTTGCCTTTCCTTAATCTTTCTTCTAAGATAAGTCGTAGGGTCAGTATTGCCTCACGTGCTCCAACATTTCTACGGAATCCAGACCGATCTTCCCCGATGTCGGCTTCTACTACTTTTTCCATTCGTCTGTAAGGAATTCGTATTAATATTTTGCAGCTGTGATTTATTAAACTGATAGTTCGGTAATTTTCACATCTGTCAACACCTGCTTTTTTTGGGATTGGAATTATTATATTCTTCTTGAAGTCTGAGGGTATTTCGCCTGTCTCATACGTCTTACTCACCAGATGGTTGAGTTTTGTCAGGACTGGCTCTACTAAGGCTGTCAGTAGTTCTAATGGAATGTTGTCTACTCCCGGAGATTTGTTGCGACTCAGGTCTTTCAATACTCTGTCAAACTCTTCACGCAGTATCATATCTCCAATTTCATCTTCATCTACATCCTCTTACATCTCCATAATATTGTCCTCAAGAACATTGCCCTTGTATAGACCCTCTATATACTCCTTCCACCTTTCTGCTTTCCCTTCTTGTCTTAGAACTGGGTTTCCATCTGAGCTCTTGATGTTCATACAAGTGGCTCTCTTTTCTCCAAAGGTCTATGGCCGTAATTTGTCCCGAGAGAATGCAGCGTTACTGTATGGTTAAATGATGATGGCGTCCTCTTGGGTAAACCATTCCAGAGGTAAAATAGTCCCCCATTCGGATCTCCGGGCGGGGACTACTCGAGAGGATGTCGTTATCAGGAGAAAGAAAACTGGCGTTCTACGGATCGGAGCGTGAAATGTCAGATCCCTTAATCGAGTAGTAGGATAGAAAATTTAAAAAGGGAAACAGATAGGTTAAAGTTAGATATAGCGGGAATTAGTGAAGTTCGGTGGCAGGAGGGACAAGGCTTCTGGTCAGGTGACTACAGGGTTATAAGCACAAAATCAAATAGGGGTAATACAGGAGTAGGTTTAATAATGAATAGGAAAATAGGAATGCGGGTAAGCTACTACAAACAGCATAGTGAACGCATTATTGTGGCCAAGATAGATACGAAGCGCATGCCTACCACAGTAGTACAAGTTTATATGCCAATTAGCTCTGCAGATGATGGAGAAATTGAATAAATGTATGATGAAATAAAAGAAATTATTCAGATAGTGAAGGGAGATGAAAATTTAATAGTCATGGGTGACTGGAATTCGTCAGTAGGAAAAGAGAGAGAAGGAAACGTAGTAGGTGAATATGGATTGGGGGTAAGAAACGAAAGAGGAAGCCGCCTGGTAGAATTTTGCACAGAGCACAACCTAATCATAGCTAACACTTGGATCAAGAATCATATAAGAAGATTGTATACATGGAAGAAGCCTGGAGATATTGACAGGTTTCAGATAGATTATATAATTGTAAGACAGAGATTTAGGAATTAGGTTTTAAATTGTAAGACATTTCCTGGGGCAGATGTGGACTCTGACCACAATCTATTGGTTATGAACTGTAGGTTAAAACTGAAGAAACTGCAAAAAGGTGGGAATTTAAGGAGATGGGACCTGGATAAACTGAAAGAACCAGAGGTTGTAGAGAGTTTCAGGGAGAGCATAAGGGAACGATTGACAAGAATGGGGGAAAGAAATACAGTAGAAGAAGAATGGGTAGCTTTGAGGGATAAAGTAGCGAAGGCAGCAGGGGAGCAAGTAGGTAAAAAGACGAGGGCTGGTAGAAATCCTTGGGAAACAGAAGAAATATTGAATTTAATTGATGAAAGGAGATAATATAAAAATGCAGTAAATGAAGCAAGCAAAAAGTAATACAAACGTCTCCAAAGTGAGATCGACAGGAAGTGCAAAATGGCTAAGCAGGGATGGCTAGAGGACAAATCTAAGGATGTAGAGGCTTATCTCACTAGGGTTAAGATAGATACTGCCTACAGGAAAATTAAAGAAACCTTTGGAGAAAAGAGAGCCACTTGTATGAATATCAAGAGCTCAGATGGAAACCCAGTTCTAAGCAAAGAAGGGATATCAGAAATTGTCACAGCATTTCACACGATAACACAGAAAAGCACAATTTGAAGAGCAAAAATAAGAAAACACGTTAACATAGCACTGAAAATAATATCTAGTTAATCGCAAGCGCAGCTGTGAAATACTTGGTGCAAATCTACATGCATGCCACAACTGTTTTACTGTACATCAATGAAATACTGCAACTACAAAGAAAATTCTCTCTATAATTACGCGCTAGCAATAAACAATAGCTACACTAATTACACAAACTACAAGAAAAAAATCAGAAGATTCCACTGAGGTATCCTCGGCTAAGGGTCGACATATGAAACATCCCCTTAGAATAAATTAATGAATTACTGTGCTGATAAACCTGTTACATTATTTGATTTTCAAACAGCTGAGCAGAACTGAACGTACTCAGACATTTCGCTTTTCGCTCTTTACTTATTCTGATCAACACTAAATTGACACACAATATTTTTAGCGCCACGCAATCTGACTTTGAATAATCCCTACAAAAGAATGGCCCTGACTAACATTAAACTATACCTTTCACAAATCACTTACCTCACAAAAATCTTCGTTACTCGAACTACTGCAATACAGCGAGCGCCAATACTGCCAGCTAAATAAAAATTCTAACTACTGAAGGCACTAAGTACTGATAGGCATAGTTAGAAAATGAGAGATTTTGGTAGAGAACAAACAATGTATTTACCTTAATAGTGGTCAAAGGTCATAATATATAGCAGTTCATGACATCCAGTCTTACAAATTTACTGTCTCTGATGGACACACGTCCAGATCATCCGCTCTCACAACTCCGCCATCTTTCTCCTCACATCCATAACTGCTGGCGGCTCACCTTCAACTGCGCAACGCTACTCGCTGTTAACAGCCAACTGCCCAACACTACAATAGCGACTATTGCAACAATGCCGACCAACCTCAGACTGCACACAGCACAGCCAGAGATTTTCATACAGAGCGCTATGTGGCATTACCAACATAAAAACCTAAACAGCCTACTTACAAATTGTATGGTAACTTTTCCATCCAACTTCCGAAATATGATACACACGTCTGGTTCTCCGGTACGCACTAGACAGAGTGACTATTACATATTCACAACTAAATTACGCCCGACATAGAGTACAACGTGTCCGGCTCTGAAGAACACTTGAAACACAGTGACTATTACAGATTCACATCTAAGTAACGTACGATACTGTCATACGCGTCCGGCCCTCAGAACGCCGGAAACACAGTGACTTGCGCAGCTGAAGTATTTCGTCCCCCAGGCGTCGGTTGTAGTATCGTTACTCTTATGTTTCTCAAAACTAGTGAAGTTCAATAAACAAAAGCGATAGACTCGTACGGTAACCGTGAAAGTTTGTCTTACTAAAAAGTGGGTTAAATACGGGATGTTTATAGATGAATATCGGGGTTTTAACGCTTTATAATATTTATTATATTAAACTTACAGTTATAAATGCTATGTCAAATGAAAGAGTAACTCCAACAGTTCTACCAAGAACCTTATAAATGTTCAATGTGAGCGTCATTTGTCACACGGCACACATCAAGTATACAGCAGAGTTCTTCCCAAACGTTGATAATTGTGTGCCGGCCGCTGTGGTCTAGCGGTTCTGGGCGCGTAGTCCAGAACCGCGCGACTGCTACGGTCGCAGGTTCGAATCCTGCCTCGGGCATGGATGTGTGTGATGTCCTTAGGTTAGTTAGGTTTAAGTAGTTCTAAGTTCTAGGGGACTGATGACCACAGATGTTAAGTCCCATAGTGCTCGGAGCCATTTGAACCATTTTTGATAATTGTGTCTTCAGTGATTGTAGCAATAGCTGCTTCAGTCCGGTTTCTTAATTCAGTGAGGTCTGCTGGTAGCGGAGGCACGTGCACACGATCCTTGATGAAGCCCCAAGGAAAAATCGCATGGGGTTACGTCGGGTGAACGTGGAGGCCATGCAAAACAAGCTCTGTCATTGGGCCCCTTGCGGCCTACCCAGCGCTTGGGTAGACTGAAGTTCAACCAGTCGCGTACTTCGCTATGCCAGTGAGGTAGCGCACTGGTGCAAAGACAACTGTTTGAGTTGCTCTTTCATTTGACATATCATTTACAACTGTACGTTTAATATAATAAATATTATAAACTGGAAAACTGCCCTGATACACCCACTACACAAAAAAGGTGACAAGACTAACCCGAACAACTACAGAGGAATATCCCTACTACCGGTCACATACAAGATCCTCTCTAAAGCTTTACTGAACAGACTAGAATGCCAAACCGACCACTTGATTGGGGAATACCAAGCAGGCTTCCGTAAAGGGCGGTCTTGTGCGGAACAAATTTGGAACCTGAAAATGATTTTACAACACAAACAGAACCTGATCATTACCTTTGTTGACTTCAAAAAGGCGTACGACTCTATCGACCGGAAAACTCTCCTCAAAATTCTAGCAGAATACAAAGTAGACAACAAAACACGAGCTATCATAGAGCAAACTTTAACCAACACGACCTCCAAAGTAAAGTTCTGTGGGGAACTATCAGAGCCCTTCGAAATTCGCACAGGTGTCCGACAAGGCGATGGCCTCTCACCTCTCCTTTTCAATCTGGTGTTAGATAAGGTCATAAAAGAATGGGAAACATCACAACAGGGGATAACCTTAGGAAACCTACAGATTAAATGCCTGGCTTTTGCAGATGATTTGGCGATTGTCACGAAAGGTATAAAGGAAACAAAAGACGCTATTGAAAAACTGCACGAAATCGCTTCCAAAACTGGACTACAGATCTCTTACGAAAAGACACAGTTTATGAGCACAAAGAAACTCTCATCTCTGAACACAAAGTATGGCACGATTTACAAAACAGCAAACTTCAAATACCTCGGTGAAACACTACAAATGAGTGGACATAACAGAGACTCAAATGAAGAAAGAAAGACTAAACTGGACAAGGCATACAAAGTAGTGTGGAATCATTACAACAAGAAGTCTATCTCACAAAAAGCCAAATTACGCCATTACGACACGGTGGTGCTCCCCGAGGCACTATATGCAGCAGAGACCACACTAATCCGAGGGCTTACACGTATCAGACAATTAGAAAAAGTAGAACGGAAAATACTTAGGAAAATATTTGGCGCAACTAACAACAATGGAATATGGATCAAGAAACCTACAGAGGAACTGTACAAACATACGGAGACAATCACAGAAAAGATTAGAAAACGCAGACTACAATTCTATGGACACCTATACAGAATGCCATCACACAGGCTGACCAAACAGATCTTTGACTGGGTAACCACTAGAAACAACAAATGGGTGGCAGAGGTAGAAAACGACCTGAACCAGCTGAACATAACAGCAGATACAATAAACGACAGAATAAAGTTCAGAAACATCATTAAGAAAAGTAAACTACATGAGATACAATGCGACAAACGAACAGGCATAAAATGGACCGAAGAACGAAAGCAAGATCACAGCCAGAAGATGAAAGAAATATGGGCAACCAAAAAGGCAATCAAGATGAAGCCGAAGACACGAAGCCGACAAGAAGCATGGACAGAGGACCGGAAACAGAAACACAGCGAGCGAATGAGGGAAGTTTGGGCAGCAAGGAAGGCAGCAAAAGGAACTGGCCATGTAGTTTAGTCCAAATGCGCTCTTTAAGGGCAAAACACCAATAATAATAATAATAAATATTATAAAGCGTTAAAACCCCGATATTCATTTATAAACACCCTGTACAATGAAAAGTATATAAATAATTAATAAGAGAAGTTAGGCGTTTTGGTGTATAGCACCCGAACGTGCAGACCAATCAGAAACAAGTTCAGTACAATTGGCGGAGTCTCCCACGGCACTGGTACATACTATACCATCTGTCGCTTGTACCTCACTCCACTTTCGTACCTTATGCTACTTTACGTGTATCAAGCTGCATCAAGGCGAACTTCTAGAAATATAAAAGACTGGCGGCCACAGCCAGGAATATCACAGTGGTACTGGGGCACGAGAGGTAACACATGAGGATGCGCAAGTCCGTGGCGTACCGTTGTGCATCCAGAATTCCCTCTGTCGCTACCTATCCTGACCCGAAGTCATACCTGAGGGCTCCTCACATTATGACTCTAGGAGTAACACCACTGGTCCTCTCCAAAATATTGCAAAAATAGAACTTCTCCCACGTCACCGCCATACTCGCCAGTGATGGTCATCTGGAGTAGAACGGAACATGATGGGACGCCTTCTGCCAGCAGTCCGTTCATCCCGGTTACGGCGCCACTCCAGACGCAGCTGTTTTTGTAGTGCAGATATCTGTGATCTATGTACGATACTGCAATAAGTGTTGCACACTGATATATTTGTTAATAAACTCAACATTTGGGATGAAATGTTCCTGCTTTTCACAGGCTCACTTACTCATTAAAAACATCCAGTGCTTGGGACTATAGGTATGAAAGTAACCTAGAAAGCACACCGTCTTATCATCCGGTAAAAAGAACGAAACCAATTGAAAGTACTACCAAGTCGGATCTGATGTCTACATTATTGATTGAGTATCATTACATACTAGTCTCTGATTTTACCCATTCTAACTCATACGACTTTTTTTCTGGATTTCCATGTCCACTCCCATTTCTGGTTGATTAAACCGTTGTGTAATGTTTCCTTAGATGCAGACCGTTGGTATTGCGGCGTTATTCCTCCCTTCTTTGTACCTTTGGAATCACCAAAGACTTTTTCTAGTTGCTTCACAACAAGCGCGTCAAGCTATACTACGAAAAAATGTGTTTCGTAGGCCCAGTATCGTCTTTTGTCATCTCTATTATTTGTGCAAGTGTTACAGTGAGTTTGGAGCCTCAGTTTAACCGTGTTATAGTTGCGGGTATGTGCTTAGTTGGTGGTCGCTGAACATTCACTTGTATATAGCCTACTAACATCTCAATGCATGATCAGGACTGTATAGACATACTTGTTTCCCATGTTCTTTTCTTAGAAAGCCTCACACCTCCTTTTCCTGTTTCTTCCCTATTATTCCTCGGTGCTTTCTGTAATTATGTTTAATGCATAATTTTCTGTGTGTTGTACACCAACAAGACGTGGTCACAAGGCCTGCTCATGTATTGTGTGCCTTCAGCAAGTGACCATGTAGATTCACTTCGATGTATCTAATCGCAAAGCGGGCGAAGTGGCCCTCCCTGGACTCGCATTCGGGAGGACAACGGGTCGAACCCGCGTCCGACCATCCAGATTTAGATTTTTCGTGATTTCCCTAAATCGCTTCAGGCAAATGCCGGAATGGTTCCTTTGAAAGGGCACGGCCTATTTCCTTCCCTTTCCTTGAGACATTCGAGCTTGTATCTCTTGGACGTCGAAGATGATGGGAAGTTAAACCCAGTCTTCCTTCCCTTCAATTGCAACCCCCTTTGTTTACATATTCAAGCAATGTGCTTAGAAATATTTCCTACACACTTCGAACAAAATTTTCTATCATTCCAATGGTCCAATCTTACCTTGTAATTTACTAAGCCGCACGCACTGCATGTGCTAATACATAACAGTATTTTCTTTCAGCGTGCGATGTAAGTTCGTCTCTGCATGACTCCATGAGACGCGGGACAAGTAGACCACAGTTCATCTGTTATGTATAATCACAGCTCAGTTTGGACGTCGTTACAATTTCAGAGCATAATTTACAGTTACAAACGTCCTGTCTAAATTAAGCTTTTTTCAAAGAATAAACTCAGTAGGTTTGATTATAGTGAGGACAGGGCGTAGCATACAGACAGTCTATTAGGTTCACGTCTCATACTCAAGCATAAAACTTTCAGATATTTGCAGAGTGTACAATCTGCGACAATACGCGTCCGTTAGGCCGACATCAATGCACACTGTAAAGGAGGAAAAAGGGCTCACAGAGGTAGCCTTCTAGGCTTCCACCAGCAGTAGCATGGTTTCTACACTTCAGAGGAAATTAAAATCTTTTCTTTCGACGGGACGTTGGTTCGCGTGGGTGAAATCACTTCCCACCGTCCGGAAGTTGGAATCAGTGAGCTGTCATGGTAGAGTCACCACATTGTTTGTTTGCAGGTGATATGTCTCGCTGTAGCAAGTATTGTGGCTCTATGGAACGTTGTTACCGACGTTCAAACACGGACTCAATACCGGTTGGCACAGCCATTATTCACTGTAATGTCATTAAGCAGTCATCCTGTAGTTTCGCAGCATGTACGCGAGTAATAAACAAACCTTAGGTTTCACGGTATAGTGAGTTTATTTGATCCAGACACCGACTTTATTCATGTTGTATGTCGTATAAATCTCCACTGATCTCAGTGAATTATACGTCAGTCCGGCAGTGATGGAATAAAAGTGAAATTTATTAATCAATACACTCACTCACGTAAAGACAAAAGCAACTTTAGCATGAACTGCTAAGTAACGTAACACAATGAAACAAGAAGCACATATAGAAAGAACTTCTACGGTACACTACAGAAGGTAACAGAAAGAAGCATGCAGTTAAACGAATACAAAAGTCACTTTTATTCAAAAATGATAATGACACTGGAGACACCGCAATTACGAAAGGCGATTACCGAAGGCGGGATGTGATCCTTAAAATGGTGTGTGACGAGTACGGACGGAAATTCATACTCTGCAACGTGCTTCCACGCAGACAGCAAAGTTCATATGGAGTTATTGTGGTAGGATGTGCCAGTCCTGCAACAGAGTAGTTCACAACTGCTGGATGTTCGATGGTGCACATAGACATGTTGCAGTATGTCACTCCTATGCAACCCGCAAGTGATCGATAGGATTTAAGCGTGGATTCAGACAGGCGTGCCCATTCGCCGAGTATTCTCTCGTTCCAAGAACTCCACCACACGTGCTACCCTGTGGTGTCGTGCATTGTCATAATTAAAAATGAGGCCGGGGCCGAAAGCACCCCTAGAAGAGGACCATGGGGAAGGAGCATAGTGTCATAAAATAACGTTGAAGTACCGAGTACAAACACATGGAGGTCAGTATGCCCCTGCAACGTTATGACCCCCACACAATAACATCTGGACCACAGAAACGATTATGTTCGACGATATTCATGGGTTCATTACTTGTTCCCATCTCTCGCCTTATGATGGTACCTCCAGAATCAACACTCACACTGAACCTGTCCTCATCGCAGAACAACACGCGATACCACTCTTCGTTGGTTGCGTCGCTGTTCTCTTATCACCAACGCAACGCAGACGCTGCCGGGTGTCAACGGAACACAACACACTGGTCATCCAGTAAAGAGACCACCCCACACACCCCCCATGCTGTGTGAGAATGCGTGCCTTTAGTCCTGCTGAATGTGGTTGCGATTGCAGCCGCTGTTTGACATGGGTGCTTATCACCTGTTGCATAATGTACCAGTCATCTGCTTCTGTCGTTGACCGTGCTCGACCACTTCCTCTCCTTCGGGCAGCAGGCTTATCGTTCGGAACGCTCCTCATGCACCTGGAAACAGTGATGTGCGGAATACCAAACACCTGGACTACACTCGTCACACTTCATCTTTCTTCAGTTTCTCGATGAATCTTCCCCGTGTTTAATCTTCCAAATGTCGTCTCCGGGCCTTGTTGCTATGAGGTACAGCACCACAGTGTTGTACTGCAGCTGTTTGCTGATTGACATTCACACACCCACCCACCCACACACAGACACACACACACACACACACACACACACACACACACACACACACATGCTGTCCTTTCCTTTTCCTTCAATTGACTCGTGTTGTAGGGCGAGCCCCATTTGGCGCTATGGTCACTCTAAAAAAAAAATTTCGTGTGACTAGGGCCTCCCGTCGGTTAGATCGTTCGCCGGGTGCAAGTCTTTCTATTTGACGCCACTTCGGCGACTTGCGCGTCGGTGGGAATGAAATGATGATGATCAGGACAACACAACACCCAGTCCCATGAGCGGAGGCAATCCCCAACCCAGCCGGAAATCGAACCCGGGCCCTTACGATTGACATTCTGTCGCGCTGACCACTCAGCTACCGGGAGCGGACATCTACATCTACATCTACATCTACATCTACATTTATACTCCGCAAGCCACCCAACGGTGTGTGGCGGAGGGCACTTTACATGCCACTGTCATTACCTCCCTTTCCTGTTCCAGTCGCGTATGGTTCGCGGGAAGAACGACTGTCTGAAAGCCTCTGTGCGCGCTCTAATCTCTCTAATTTTACATTCGTGATCTCCTCGGGAGGTTTAAGTAGGGGGAAGCAATATATTCGATACCTCATCCAGAAACGCACCCTCTCGAAACCTGGCGAGCAAGCTACACCGCGAAGCAGAGCGCCTCTCTTGCAGAGTCCGCCACTTGAGTTTGTTAAACATCTCCGTAACGCTATCACGGTTACCAAATAACCCTGTGACGAAACGCGCCGCTCTTCTTTGAATCTTCTCTATCTCCTCCGTCAACCCGATCTGGTACGGATCCCACACTGATGAGCAATACTCAAGTATAGGTCGAACGAGTGTTTTGTAAGCCACCTCCTTTGTTGATGGACAACATTTTCTAAGGACTCTCCCAATGAATCTCAACCTGGTACCCGCCTTACCAACAATTAATTTTATATGATCATTCCACTTCAAATCGTTCCGCACGCATACTCCCAGATATTTTACAGAAGTAACTGCTACCAGTGTTTGTTCCGCTATCATATAATCATACAATAAAGGATCCTTCTTTCTATGTATTCGCAATACATTACATTTGTCTATGTTAAGGGTCAGTTGCCACTCCCTGCACCAAGTGCCTATCCGCTGCAGATCTTCCTGCATTTCGCTACAATTTTCTAATGCTGCAACTTCTCTGTATACTACAGCATCATCCGCGAAAAGCCGCATGGAACTTCCGACACTATCTACTAGGTCATTTATATATATTGTGAAAAGCAATGGTCCCATAACACTCTCCTGTGGCACACCAGAGGTTACTTTAACGTCTGTAGACGTCTCCCCGTTGATAACAACATGCTGACCTCACACGATGTGACGCCCAAGTTTTTGTGCAGCACGGAGACCTCTGGCAATATGCTCCTGCAATTTCATTCATTACCACCGATTAGTTAATGTGTTATGTTATTTCACGTATCTTTTCTTTTAAGTTTTGCAGAGCACTATATATTAAAACTAAACTCCTCCCAAGCAGACCATGAAGGCCCAACGGTACCGACCAGCCGCCGTGTCGTCCTCAGCCCATAGACGTCACTGGATGCTGAAATGGAGGGGCTTGTGGTCAACACACCGCTCTCAGTTTCCGATACCGGAGCCGCTACTTCTCAGTCAAGTAGCTCCTCAGTTTGCCTCACAAGGGCTGGGTGCACCCCGCTTGCCAGCAGCGCTCGGCAGATCGGATGGTCACCCATCCAAGTGTTAGCCCAGCCCGACAGCGCTCCGGTGATCTGACGGGAACTGGTGTTACCACTGCGGCAAGGCCGTTGGCAGTTTACATTAAAGTGTTTGTAAATTAAGGCGATACCTCCAAAACCACCCATTCCTGAACACTGGTTTTTGTGTCTGATGCGTTATGTAGAGTATAATGGTTGTGAGGTAGCTGCTGTTGTGGTTACGAAGGCAAAGTGTTTCAAGTAGTCGCCTTCACATCGTGGTGGTTACCATGACGCGATCTGTCTCTTTCGCATCAACGTATGTCTGAAGGAAAAAAATCGAGATTGTTCGATAATGATCCAGAGATTTTACAGATATTTCGAATACTAACGAATGTGCTAAAATGTTCTCGCATACAACTTGGAGACGACACATACCACTTTGATGCGCAATGCGGAAAAATTGTCGCAACCGGTTAGGGTTTCAACGGAGTAAAGACAAGGAAACAACACACCGAAAATATGTACGGGCTTAACGGTGTAGGATTTAAGAATATATACTGTCCTCGAACATTACGAATTACCTCGAAGAAGACGTCTTATTGACAAATGACCGACACGGATTCAGAAAATATCATTCTTGTCAAACACAACTAGATCTATGTTCTCAAGAAGTAATGAGTGTACACGACGGGGAATTTCTAGAAAGTATTCGCCACCGTTTCTCATAAACTTCTTGTAATTAGATTGTGTTCCTATGGAGTGTCGCCTCAGTTGTGCGACTGGATTCGTGATTTCCAGTCAGGACGGTCACAGTTTGTAATAACTGATGGAAAGTCATAGGGTAAGACAGAAGTAATATCTGGCGTTCCCAGACGAAGTGTTATTGGCCCTTTCTTGTTTCTGATCTACATAAACGAATTAGGAGACAATCTGGGCACTTCTCTTGTATAGTTTGCGAATGACGCTGTCATTTACCGCCATGTAATGTCATCAGATGAAGAAAACTAATTGAAAAATTACAATATATCTGTATGGTGCAAAAAGTGGCAGTTCACTCTAAATCACGAAATGTGTGGAGTCGTCCACATGATTACCAAACACAGTACTCTAAATTTCAGTTACACGATAAATCAAGCAAATTTAAGGGATGTAAACTGAAATAAATACTTAGCGATTACGATTACGAGCAACTTAAATTGGAACGACCACATAGATAACATTGCGGGGAAAGCAAATCAAAGGCTGCGATTTATTGGCAGAACACAGAAAATGTAACAGGTTAATTGACTTGAATGCTTACACTACACTTGTCCGCCCTCTCCTGGAGTGTTTCCGTGCGGTGCGTGGTCTATATCAGGTAGGACCGACGGACCACTTCGAAAAAGTTCAAAGAATGGCAGCTCGTTTTGTATTGCCGCTAAATAGGGGAGAGGATGCCATGGATATGATACACGAATTGGGGTGGCAGTCATTAGAACGAGGGCAGGACCTTCTCATGAAATTTCAAACTGTCTCCTCATAGTGTGAAAATATTTAGTTGGCCCCACCTACAAAGGGATGAATTATCGTCATAATACAAAATAAGCGAAATCATAGTTCAGACGGAAACATTTAGTGGTCGTTTTTCCCTCCAGTTGCTCGAGAGTGGAACGGTAGAGAAATAGTTTACAGGTGGTTCTGTGAACCCTCTGCTAGCCACTTAACTGTGAACTGTAGAGTAAAAATTTAAATGTAAATGTACATAGAGAGAAGCTACGTAAACAAAGAGTGGTTTCGTGAGCGAACAAGTTTAACATCAAAAGTGTCGTAGCTCAGCAATAAATCAGCGAATACGAAAAGTGATACTAGGGGAGGAAAAATATTTACATCCATCGGCACAATGGTAAACCAAGACGAAAGTGTAACCTTTCCAACAGAATTTCTGAAATCACTCGATGTTCCTGGAAAACAGCTTCTGATAAACATTAGAGAAACGGAAATACTATACGCAAAAGGCAAGGCAAGTCAGTACTCATACCGCGAATTCCGCTCATTGAAACTAACTTAGCAATCAGCTTTAAAAGGCTCTGTTCCTTTCAGCTAGCTTACCATTCATATTTAACAGGCTCCAGTATCCAGCAAGACAGTCTGACTGTAAATAAACCACAAGGAAAACATGACAGACTGCGGAGTTAATTTAACAGATTACGTCTCTAACACAGACAACTATACATAGCTTGTCCGTGTATTGGACTTACGAAAAAACTCATTCGTGTTGCATCCTGAAGCAAAACACAAAATGTAGTTTATGACAGTATACTTTAAATGAATTAGATGGTACGCAAAAAAGATGATTAAATTTTTCCCACTTCAGAAAACAAGTGAAACAAAAGACCAAAGGAAACAGATTTCTTTCAGTTAGTAATAAATAAGTGCACTTGTGATTATACAAACTAAGCGATCTGGTCCCCAGCTACAAGCAACTCAATACAGTACATTACAATCGTATATTTTCACAAAATGTTGTTTCCGGAGCATGTCTGTTGACTTCACGACATACAACAAGACAATGATAGCGTTCCTTTAGTCTGATAACAAAATAAAATAACGGGAATACGCCCAATATGTTGATGAACATCGCCGTCGGTCGCTTTTCAGAATTAATTATTGACTGAAATCAAAAGACAGTTGGCAAGTGGACAGTGACAGGAGATCTTAAGTGCGTGTCATTTACGAGATGGTAACGTGCATGGTGGAGAATTGACGTGGGACTTGGCGGTGGTTCGCGCACGTCGGCAGTGTTCCTTGGATACACGTCAGGCCGGCCTGAATGGGCGAGCGGTTCTAGGCGCAACAGTCTGGAACCGCGCGAACGCTACGGTCACAGGTTCGATTCCTTCCTCGGGCATAGATGCGTGAGATGTCCTTAGGTTGGTTAGGCTTAAGTAGTTCTAAGTTCTAGGGGACTGATGACCTCAGAAGTCAAGTCCCATTGTGCTCAGAGCCATTTGAACCATTTGATACACGTCATGGGCTTCTCGTGGCGGCGGACGTAGCTGCTGCTGCGGCTGCCGTGTTGTTCAGGGACTCGCTGACGGACTTTGCTTTCTGAACCGGAGTACTGGGGCCCTCCTAGCTGTAGCAAAGTGTCTCTCGTGAAGGGCTGGAGGATAAAACTGGTCTAGAAAATACTTCAGGGACGCTGAGACAGGAAAACCAGTTTATCTCTTCCGCATCAGAGGCAGATGATGTAAGTTGTGATGCCTTTCTTAAAATGCGTAAATATTTTCTGTGAGTCAAACGAACTTGTAATTGTTTGTGTCGTTTCTCTTTGTATGCGGTCAATATTCCTTGTTAATACTATTTTGTTTAGGTCTCTCACACTAGAAAGATCTGACACAGGAGTCGAGACACGCGAGTGTTTTCTAAGCAGTCACCTTTGTGGGCTGGTAGTATTTTACCAGTATCCAGCCACTGAACCGAAGTCTGCCGTGTGCTTTACCTGCAATCAAGGTTATGTGATAGTTCCATTTCCTTTTTCCCTTCGTTGTCTTTCCTCATTCTCTTAACTGATCTGAAGAAACCTTTCACGAATTCCGCTCATGTGTCAACATCTTCATCTCACTGTAGCATTTGCACATCATGTCCTCAGTTATTTGTTGGGTGATTTCAGGTCTCTGCCTTCCGCTACAGTTTTTACATTCTATAGCTCCCTTTAGCACCATGGAAGTTATTCCTTGGTGTCTTCATACACGTCCTGTCGTCCTGTCCCTTCTTCTTGTCATTCCATTCTCCACTCCTACAAATTTTACGACTACGTCTTTGTGTAAATTGACTGATTCTACTTGAGATTCGTGCATTTTGCAGTCACGGCATACTACGTTTTAAAGCCTGATGAACCGCAATTGTTTCCATTTCGAAACATTTAAAGCAAGTTATCACATTCTCACCACTTTGAAGTCTTATCAGAATCTTCGTGCAGCTTTCTTTAGACAGTATGTGAGAATGTTGTACCTTGGACCAATTTCCAGATTTTCTCTTCTAACCAACTCTGTAACAGAAGTGTAATACACTAATGGCCATTAAAATTGCTACACCACGAAGATAACGTGCTACAGACGCGAAATTTAACCGACAGGAAGAAGATGCTGTGATATGCAAATGATTAGCTTTTCAGAGCATTCACACAAGGTTGGCGCCGGTCGTGACACCTAAAACGTGCTGACATGAGGAAAGTTTCCAACCGATTTCTCATACACAAACAGCAGTTGACCGGCGTTGCCTGGTAAAACGTTGTTGTGATACCTCGTGTAAGGAGCAGAAATGCGTACCATCACCTCTCCGACTTTGATAAAGGTCGGATTGTAGCCTATCGCGATTGCGGTTTATCGTAACGCGACATTTCCGCTCCCGTTGGTCGAGATCCAATGACTGTTAGCAGAATATGGAATCGGTGGGTTCAGGAGGGTAATACGGAACGCCGTGCTGGATCCCAACGGAATCGTATCACTAGCAGTCGAGACGACAGGCGTCTTATCCGCGTAGCTGCAACGGATCGTCCAGCCACGTCTCGATCCCTGAGTCAACAGATGGGGACGTTTGCAAGACAACAACAGTCTGCACGAACACTTCGACGACGTTTGCAGCAGCATGGACTATCAGGTCGGAGACCATGGCTGCGGTTACCCTTGACGCTGCATCACAGACAGGAGCGCCTGCGATGATATACTCAACGACGAACATGGGTGCACGAATGGCAAAACGTCGTTTTATCAGATGAATCCAAGTTCTGTTTACAGCATCACGATGGTCGCGGTGAACGTACATTGGAAGCGTGTATTCGTCATCGCCATACAGGCGTATCACCCGGCGTGATGGTATGGGGTTCCATTGGTTACACGTCTCGGTCACCTTTTGTTCGCATTGCCGGCACACTGAACAGTGGACGTTACATTTCAGATGTGTTACGACCCGTGGCTCTACCCTTCATTCGATCCCTGCGAAACGCTACATTTCAGCGGGATAATGCACGACCGCATGATGCAAGTCCTGTACGGGCCTTCCTGGATACAGAAAATGTTCGACTGCTGCCCTGGCCAGCACATCCTCCAGATCTCTCACCAACTGAAAACGTCTGGTCATTGGTGGCCGAGCAACTGGTTCGTCACAATACGCCGGTCACTGCCCTTGATGAACTGTGGTATCGTGTTGAAACTGCATGGGCAGCTGTACCAGTACACGCCATCCAAGCTCTGTTTGACTCAGTGCCCAGGCTTATCAAGGCCGTTATTACGGCCAGAGGTGTTTGTTCTGGGTACTGATTTCTCAGGATCTATGCCCCCAAATTGCGTGAAAATGTAATTACATGTCAGTTCTACTATAATATATTTGTCCAATGAATACCCGTTTATCATCTGCATTTCTTCTTGGTGTAGCAATTTTAATGGCCAGTAGTGTATATTATCTTATTCCATTTTTAAAAATACCATTTACCTTCTTGTGTGCTGCAGCCTTTTCTGAAATTACAGGGACCCTGCGGTACATTAATGTTGTTACAAATTTGAAAAAGAGTTCCCAGGTACAGCATGGTCATTTGCCTTGGAACAAATGTTCTATTCAGATTTGAAATGTTGGAAACGAGATAATCTATTCATTACTGTATTTAATTGTCTATCTGTTACATTGTTACTCTACTACAAATCAATAATCAGTAAGTGGAATCAGATTAAGTAATATGAGAAACCCGATACACGTTTGTTTCACTTTGAAATAGTTTGGCTCATTCCTAAAGAGACCTCGGAAGGTCCGTCGGTAGTGACCGACCGCCGTGTCATCCACACCCGATAGGCGTCACTGCGTATGGATTTGGAGGGGCATGTGGTCAACATGCTGCGCTCCTGCCCGTTGTCATTTTCGTGACCGGAGCTGCTGATTCTCAACCAAGTAGCTCGTCAATTGGTCTCACAAAGGCTGAGTGCACCTCGCTTGCCGACGACAGCACTCGGCCGACCCGGATAGTCACCCATTCAAGTGCTAGCCAAGCCCGACAGCGCTGAACGTCGTTGATCTGACGCGAACCGGTGTTACCACTGCGCCAAGACCGTTCAAATACACTCCTGGAAATGGAAAAAAGAACACATTGACACCGGTGTGTCAGACCCACCATACTTGCTCTGGACACTGCGAGAGGGCTGTACAAGCAATGATCACACGCACGGCACAGCGGACACACCAGGAACCGTGGTGTTGGCCGTCGAATGGCGCTAGCTGCGCAGCATTTGTGCACCGCCGCCGTCAGTGTCAGCCAGTTTGCCGTGGCATACGGAGCTCCATCGCAGTCTTTAACACTGGTAGCATGCCGCGACAGCGTGGACGTGAACCGTATGTGCAGTTGACGGACTTTGAGCGAGGGCGTATAGTGGGCATGTGGGAGGCCGGGTGGACGTACCGCCGAATTGCTCAACACGTGGGGCGTGAGGTCTCCACAGTACATCGATGTTGTCGCCAGTGGTCGGCGGAAGGTGCACGTGCCCGTCGACCTGGGACCGGACCGCAGCGACGCACGGATGCACGCCAATACCGTAGGATCCTACGCAGTGCCGTAGGGGACCGCACCGCCACTTCCCAGCAAATTAGGGACACTGTTGCTCCTGGGGTATCGGCGAGGACCATTCGCAACCGTCTCCATGAAGCTGGGCTACGGTCCCGTACACCGTTAGGCCGTCTTCCGCTCACGCCCCAACATCGTGCAGCCCGCCTCCAGTGGTGTCGCGACAGGCGTGAATGGAGGGACGAATGGAGACGTGTCGTCTTCAGCGATGAGAGTCGCTTCTGCCTTGGTGCCAATGATGGTCGTATGCGTGTTTGGCGCCGTGCAGGTGAGCGCCACAATCAGGACTGCATACGACCGAGGCACACAGGGCCAACACCCGGCATCATGGTGTGGGGAGCGATCTACACTGGCCGTACACCACTGGTGATCGTCGAGGGGACACTGAATAGTGCACGGTACATCCAAACCGTCATCGAACCCATCGTTCTACCATTCCTAGACCGGCAAGGGAACTTGCTGTTCCAACAGGACAATGCACGTTCGCATGTATCCCGTGCCACCCAACGTGCTCTAGAAGGTGTAAGTCAACTACCCTGGCCAGCAAGATCTCCGGATCTGTCCCCCATTGAGCATGTTTGGGACTGGATGAAGCGTCGTCTCACGCGGTCTGCACGTCCAGCACGAACGCTGGTCCAACTGAGGCGCCAGGTGGAAATGGCATGGCAAGCCGTTCCACAGGACTACATGCAGCATCTCTACGATCGTCTCCATGGGAGAATAGCAGCCTGCATTGCTGCGAAAGGTGGATATACACTGTACTAGTGCCGACATTGTGCATGCTCTGTTGCCTGTGTCTATGTGCCTGTGGTTCTGTCAGTGTGATCATGTGATGTATCTGACCCCAGGAATGTGTCAATAAAGTTTCCCCTTCCTGGGACAATGAATTCACGGTGTTATTATTTCAATTTCCAGGAGTGTATTTTGAAATAGTAGCTGTTGCAAAATATCACAAATTTCCATTTCCAAGGCAGGTAAAATTATTAAGACATTACAGAAATTCTGTTCATTTGCAAACATCACATGTTCCATGATAGAACCGCCCCAAGTTAGATTTGTAGCTTTAAAAATTTAGAGAATTTTTCCCCTTACAGTTCCATAACTGAATAATAAACAATATTTTAGAAATAGCTTTAATACATTAAATATCATTTAAATCTATCGAACTCAGAATACTTACAAATAATACACAAAACACAACCTCACCTCTCGCAACAGAAAAAACAGTGGAAAATCCTAGGGACAGGTTATCACGATTTCTAGTGGGCATTCCTTCATGTGACTCTAAAATGAATTTCTACATCGAAACTCCGGCCGAGAATTATCATGTGTTCCTAGCTCCGTTATCCTCAAGGTACAACTTCAATACAGATAACTGCATCATGTGCAAAAAGTATGAAGTTACTATTGCTATTATGTGCCAGGTCGTTAAAATAAAACATTAATAGTAAGGATTCCAACGCACTTTCCAGGGGCAAGTGTGGAAGTTACTCCTAAATGTTTCGATGCCCCTCCATCCGAGATGACGTACTATATCCTCCTTACCAACAAATGCCAATTCGAGTCACAAATTTCGTCTGATACACCCTATAGTGGTGCTTCATTCGTGTGGTATCGAGTCAAACGCTTGGGAATGCCAGGTCACCTAACTGGGCACCTCTAGTTCTTCTCCCTAACAAAACGGTTTGACAACATATTGCATGCTTGCTGCATGTCGTCACCTTCTCCCATACTAAAATGCACACATTTTAAAGAAAAGCTTATATGTGATTGCAGTTCTTCATTATGACAAGTTGTGATCTGTCCAACATATGTAAACATTTCGTGCCTAGTAGACGTACCTATTTTTCATCCCTATCTTTCAGAATGTTTTGTTATCGTACGAGTTGATGCCTGTCTATTGCCCACCAAAACATATAGCGGGTGAGTTAATGCTCTTTCCTCTCAAATAATGGCTCTTCAAGGCCCTCCCGTGGCGACTTTCACCGTCCGACTCCAAACTGAGGTTCCATCTGCCCCTGTGACACAGGCCTCCTGCACATCAGTGCCACAGTTCGCGGAATGGCTCCCTGCCCACTATAAAAAATACAGTGTTGTGTCCTTTCACACAGAGAATTGAATACGCTGCCTTTTTTTAACAATCATCTATAATTTCTTCTCTTGATGCGTGTCTATTGTGATTGATTATGGTATCCATGTCATCAAGAAAAAGGATTAATTCTTTTTAACCTTTAATGGAAAGTCATCCACATGTAAGAGGAGGAACAGTGGACCTAATATTGTGTCTACTTGTAATTTGCAAAGAGCATTGTATGTATTGTATTGTATGTTAACCGGGGGCCTAGAAACGACGGAGAGGCTCCGTCCCCGTCGCAGCCGCAGTGGTCCACAACCCACGACGACTACCACAGTCCACTTCACCCCTCCGCGTCCCACACCAAACCACTCTCTCAGGGTTATTGTACGGTTCGGCCCCCGGTGGACACCTCCCCCCCTCATCACTCCCCTCAGGGTACGTCTCACACCAGACGAGTGTAACCCCTACGTTTGCGTAGTAGAGTAATGGTGGTATACGCGTGCGTGGAAAACTTGTTTGCGCAGCAATCGCCGACATAGTGTAGCTGAGGCGGAATAAGGGGAACCAGCCCGCATTCGCCAAGGCAGATGGAAAATCACCTAAAAACTATCCACAGACTGGCTAGTTCACTGGACCTCGACAAAGGTCTGCCGGGCAGATTCGTGCAGGGGACCAGGCGCTTCTTCCCAATCCGGAAAGCCGTTCGTTAGAGCGCACGGCTAACCGGGCGGGCTTCACAAGAGTAAGAAAAAAGTTCCTTATATACATTTCATTTTCAATTTTAATATGAGCCATTTGTAAGGTTTATAGTTAATTACATAAAATCTCGCAATTTCTCACAAAGTGTTGTGATTTATACTGTCAAATGCCGTGGCTATACCGCATAAAACAATGATTCTTTGTCGCCGGCCGGTGTGGCCGTGCGGTTCTAGGGGCTTCAGTCTGGAACCGCGTGACCGCTACGGTCGCAGCTTCGAATCCTGCCTCGGGAATGGATGTGTGTGATGTCCTTAGGTTAGTTAGGTTTAAGTAGTTCTAAGTTCTAGGGGACTGATGACCACAGCTGTTAAGTCCCATAGTGCTCAGAGCCCAATGATTCTTTGTCTAATTTTAACGAAAGCTAAAAGGATATTCGCTAAGGGGTAAAATAAATAATATTGTAACAGAAGAACTTAACATATACTGCGTACAAGAACAAATAAAGCGAAGTAGTATAGAACAAAATAGCATATGAACGGCATGGCAGAACACAGATCGATTAAGAAGTAACAAATATAAACCAATAGGAAACAGATGTAGGACGACCGAGGAACAGATTACTTCAATGAAGACGGAACACGTTCAACGGCTGCTTCATGACGCGAAGAAGAAGTCGAAGAACCTTCTTCGTAAGTGCATTATCAATAGAGCAAACCTTCTGAGAATCTGATTGTGGTTTATTGAGTACAGTATTATCAGCTACGCAGAATTCTCTCATGGAGTACATTACTTTCCCAAAAATGTTAGAATATTACACTGAAAAGCCAAAACAAGATGCTACGCTACGCTGGATGCCGCCTGTTGACGTTGCAGGCAGTGACGCGGTAACGAAAGTATGTAAGGGGAGCAGACACTGACGGTGGATCACCCTAGCGAAGGTATGGGCTACAATTGGGGAAATCCACTGAGATAAGTGACTTTGACAAGGGGCAGATTATTGTTACGCAGAGCTTGTGAACGAGTATCTCTAAAGCGGATCAATTGATCGAATGTTCACGTGCTACTGTCGTGAGCATCTTCGGAAAGAGGTAGAAAGACAGTGACACTATCACTAGGCGCCGAATGGTTGGAGGTCCACGACTCTTCACCAAAATTGTGGTTCGGAGGTTTGTCTGTTCTGTAAGTAAGGATACATGGTGATATGTGGCATCTCTGCCAACATAGCACAATGCTGGTGCACGTACAAGTCCACAAGTGTTTCGGAGCAGACCGTTCATCGTACATTGCTGAACATGGAGCTCCCTATAGGTTCACATGTTGACCCCACGGCATCGTCCATTACGATTTAAGTGGGCACACGACCGTCGGGATTCGACCGTCGATCAATGGAAACGTCTCGCATCTTCAGGCGAATCACATTTTTGCTACACTTTGTCGATGGTAGACTCGACAAACCCCGCCATCGAGGTGAACGCTGCTCGAAACGTGCAGCGCACCACGGACGCAGGCAGGGGGGAGCAGAATTACGCACCGGGAGGCATTCTGCTGCCCTTGTATGGGACATGTAGTGGTAATCGAGTGCATGCTTACAGCTGCGAATCACCTACATCCCTTCATGCTTGATGTTTTCTCCGACGGCGATGCCATCTTCAAGCAATATAACAGTCCGTGTCTCGGAGCCACAACCGAGATAAAGTGGTTTGAGAAACATTATAGTGAACTCACGTTGATGCCTGATGTAAATCCTGTGGAACCCAGGTGGGTCGCTATCGGGCGCCGTCAACGCGTACGTAAATCAACGGCCGGTTCTTTACAAAAATTATATGGCCTACGCGTAGACATCTAATGCCACATACCTCCAGAAACCTACCAACAAACTGTCTGATCCCTTATACGCAGAATCAGTGGTGTATTTCGTTCCAAAGACGGACAAACAATTTATTAAGCAGGTGGTCATAATATTTTTGCTCATCAGCGTATATCAGCACTCAGACACGTCGTCACTTACTAACAACACTTCTGTCACTTTTATTATAAAGTGTTTTATTACGTCGTTATTGATGCTGCACCATATTAAAAATTCGAAAAACAGAACGTAAAGAGAGAAAGAGAAAGAGAGAGGACGATCAGACCTAGCGATCATGAATAAGAACAGGAGGAGGGGGGCGGGGCATATCATCTCGTTAACGAATGTTAATGTTAGGTTACTTCAAGAAGAGAATCCGGCTCCCTGCGACAATGGAAAAGGAAGTAGACCTCCACGTTGTCGACAGATATGCAGACTTCCTTTTCGTAGATCATATTTGTGTGCCTTTGCCATGGATACCAACTAAAATATTAATATAGAAACGGTTGTTTTTCATTTTTGAAGTGAAGCTGTTCCGTTGAGCAATTACACCCATTTATTCGAGAAGCTTAGAGTGTATTTTATTGTGCCCAATTGGGCGGCAAACCCTTCTGCCCGAAAACGTGTGTGACAGTTACGTATCAGAGCAACAGATGCGCTCAAGGAAGAGACCGTCTTTTGTGGAGGCAGGCAGAAGAGGCTCACTCCCGTCCTAACAATTATTTCGCAGCCTGATCTCATTTTTGTCGAGGACAATGCTTTGGCGGAGGGCGGGCGCATTGACGGGCCCCGCTACGGACAGCGCAGTCGTTAGGCGGGTTAAGGAGAACAGACGTGGGCCCGCCAGACAAAAGAGCCACTAACAAGCCGGGGGGCCGGAGCCCAAGGAACCGTCCTCCCTCCCTCCCTCCCTCTCCCTCGTCCCAGGAGCTCTCGACCACGTATCGGCTGCTCTTTGTGCGCGTACATAAAGTGGCTGGCCGGCGTCTCTTTCTTCTGCTCCTCTTTTATCGTCTTACTGTTCTTCATTTGCAAACTGATTTCGTCCATTCTCCTTCAGTGTCGGCTTCCAAATCTTCTATTTGATGATCGTTACGAGATGTCAGCATAATTTACAAGAAAATAACGTAGACTTCATGGTGCATATGCAATGACGTCTTCATGACGCCGCAAGATATGTCAATAATTTTGGTTTACAGTGTGACATAGTTGGAAATCGTTCATTAGAAGTCGACTTTCAAGCCATTCATTTTTACAGGAACCGTGGATCGCTATACTATTGCTAAGACTGTTACTTCCTAGCAGTCAGGTTGGAGATACGCGATCTCTGAGTGTTAAAAGTTATTGGATTATTATAATTAATCGTTTACTAGTCAAGTCGCAAAAGTTATTTATAAAAGATTAAAACCAGTTTCGGCAAAATCTGCATGCCATGTTCACATCAGATACGACGAACATTGCTGCGTCTAATCACCAGGCCGGTAGGAGACACAATGTCATCAATAAAAAGCGTAATTAACTGAGCTGAAAATGGTTAGGTGTTTCAGCTGAAACTACACTGAAGAGCCAAGTAAGGTGGTACACCTGCCTGACATCGTATAGGGTCCCCGCGAGCACTCAGAAGTGCCGCAGCACGACGTGACATTGACTAATGTCTGAAGTAGTGCTGGAGGGATTTGACACCATAAGTCCTGCAGGGCTGTGCGTAAATCCGTAAGAGTTCGAAGGGACGGAGTTCTCTTCTGAACAGCACGTTGCAACTCATTCAAGATATGCTCAATAATGACCATGTCTGTGAAGTTTGGTGGCCAGTGGAAGTGTTTCAACTCAGAAGAGTGTTCCTGGAGCCACTGTGTAGCAATTGTGGACGTGTGGGGTGTCGCATTGTCCTTCTGAATTTCCCAAGTCCGTCGGAATGCACAGTGAACATGAATTGATGCAGGTGACAAGACAAGGTGCTTACGTACAGGTATGTGTCACCTGTGAGAGTCGTATCTAGGCGTGTCAGGGGTCCAATATCACCTCCAATTGCACAAGCCCCGCACCATTACAGAGCCTCTACCAGCTTGAACAGTTCCCTGCTGACATGCAGGTTCCATTGATTCATGAGGCTGTCTCCATACCCGTCCACCTCCATCCGCTGGATACAATTTGAAACGAGACTCGCCGATCATGCAACATGTTCCCACTCATCAACAGTTTAATATCGGTGTTGATACGCCCAGTTTTGTGTCGTGTATTCATCTAGGGTACAGGAGTGGGCCTTCGACTCCGAAAGCCCATGTTGATGATGTTTCGTTAAATGCTTCGCACACTGACACTTGATGATGGGCCAGCATTGAAATCTGCAGCAATTGCCAATCTGTCACGCTGAACGATCCTTTTCAGTCGTTGTTGGTCCCGTTCTTGCAGGATCTTTCTATGGCCGCAGCGATGTCGGAGATTTGACGTTTTACCGGATTCCTGATATTCACGGTACACTCGTGAAATTGTCATACGAGAAAATCCCCACTTTATCGCTACCTCGGAGATGCTGTGTCCCATGGCTCATGCGCCGACTATAACACCACGTTCAAACTCACTTGTCTTGATAACCTGCCATTGTAGCAGTATTAAGTAATCTAACAACTGCGCCAGACACTTGTTGTCTTACGTAGGTGTTGCCGACCGTAGAGCCGTGTTCTGCCTGTTTATATATCTTTGTATTTGAATATGCATGACTATATCAGTTACTTTGTCACTTCAGTTTGGATGAAACCAGTAATAGAGGATTATAAATAATTTTTGCGGTCTAGGCTAATAAAGAATTATTTATGATAACCCAATAACTTCTATTATTGCAAAGACATGGCTACGTGTACTGCAGTCTTCGGTTGGTAAAGGTATGTCCGTAGTCGGTACGTGCAGTCTTGTAGGCGTTGTGACTGAGTTGAAGTTACGCTGCACGGCCAGTCCCTTTAAAGGAGTATTGATGTGTTGATGGTAATGTTCACACTGCTGCGAGAAGTACTTTGTTTGCAACGCCTTTGACACTACAGATATGATTTCAGTAGTATTGCAGACTTCTTTGTTCAAAGACAGAGATCTTATTACATGCTTACAACACAGTGTCGAGTACAATTCTCCATTTGTGTGTCTAGTGTACGGCATTATTTATATATTTCCACTGTCTTAATATTACTCAGAGTATTCTAGAGAATATGGGGTAATTCTGCCCGCACGCGACATTGCATATCAGGTGCCTACATCCTCGTCTAAATACGAGGGTCGTTCAATAAGTAATGCCCCACACTTTTTTGTCAGAACATACACTCCTGGAAATGGAAAAAAGAACACATTGACACCGGTGTGTCAGACCCACCATACTTGCTCCGGACACTGCGAGAGGGCTGTACAAGCAATGATCACACGCACGGCACAGCGGACACACCAGGAACCGCGGTGTTGGCCGTCGAATGGCGCTAGCTGCGCAGCATTTGTGCACCGCCGCCGTCAGTGTCAGCCAGTTTGCCGTGGCATACGGAGCTCCATCGCAGTCTTTAACACTGGTAGCATGCCGCGACAGCGTGGACGTGAACCGTATGTGCAGTTGACGGACTTTGAGCGAGGGCGTATAGTGGGCATGCGGGAGGCCGGGTGGACGTACCGCCGAATTGCTCAACACGTGGGGCGTGAGGTCTCCACAGTACATCGATGTTGTCGCCAGTGGTCGGCGGAAGGTGCACGTGCCCGTCGACCTGGGACCGGACCGCAGCGAAGCACGGATGCACGCCAAGACCGTAAGATCCTACGCAGTGCCGTAGGGGACCGCACCGCCACTTCCCAGCAAATTAGGGACACTGTTGCTCCTGGGGTATCGGCGAGGACCATTCGCAACCGTCTCCATGAAGCTGGGCTACGGTCCCGTACACCGTTAGGCCGTCTTCCGCTCACGCCCCAACATCGTGCAGCCCGCCTCCAGTGGTGTCGCGACAGGCGTGAATGGAGGGACGAATGGAGACGTGTCGTCTTCAGCGATGAGAGTCGCTTCTGCCTTGGTGCCAATGATGGTCGTATGCGTGTTTGGCGCCGTGCAGGTGAGCGCCACAATCAGGACTGCATACGACCGAGGCACACAGGGCCAACACCCGGCATCATGGTGTGGGGAGCGATCTCCTACACTGGCCGTACACCACTGGTGATCGTCGAGGGGACACTGAATAGTGCACGGTACATCCAAACCGTCATCGAACCCATCGTTCTACCATTCCTAGACCGGCAAGGGAACTTGCTGTTCCAACAGGACAATGCACGTCCGCATGTATCCCGTGCCACCCAACGTGCTCTAGAAGGTGTAAGTCAACTACCCTGGCCAGCAAGATCTCCGGATCTGTCCCCCATTGAGCATGTTTGGGACTGGATGAAGCGTCGTCTCACGCGGTCTGCACGTCCAGCACGAACGCTGGTCCAACTTAGGCGCCAGGTGGAAATGGCATGGCAAGCCGTTCCACAGGACTACATCCAGCATCTCTACGATCGTCTCCATGGGAGAATAGCAGCCTGCATTGCTGCGAAAGGTGGATATACACTGTACTAGTGCCGACATTGTGCATGCTCTGTTGCCTGTGTCTATGTGCCTGTGGTTTTGTCAGTGTGATCATGTGATGTATCTGACCCCAGGAATGTGTCAATAAAGTTTCCCCTTCCTGGGACAATGAATTCACGGTGTTCTTATTTCAATTTCCAGGTGTGTATTTATTGTTAAGAGTCAGAAATGGTGGCAATATACATCAACATTTCTTATCCATGTCCTATTTTTCATCGTAATTTCCGTCACTTTCTATGGCCGTACGCCAACGTTGTGGCTAAGCATGTATCCCCTGCAGGTAAAAGCTCTTGTCCTGCAAGCGTAGCCATGTTTCCACCGCATGACTGACAGTCTCGTCATCTTCAAAGTGTGTTCCCAATAGAGAATCTTTAAGCGGCCCAAAGAGATGGAAGTCCATGGGTGCCAGTTGGATGACGCAGTGATGTCCATCCCAATTTGGCGATGTGTTCCCGGGTTCCCAGACTTGTGTGTGGGTGTCCATTATCGTGCTGGAGCTGGATTCTTGTCCGATCGAACACGTCGGAAACGGTTCTTTAGTTTATTCAGAGTCTTCACGTATGCCTCTGAATTGATGGTTGACACTTTTGGTACCAAATCCACGAGAATGACGCAATCATAATCCCAGAAGACTGTCACTATGATTTTTCCGGCAGGGAGGTTGTCCTTTCTTTTGTGGTGAATGAGGATAGTGCCACTCCATAGACTGCCTCTTTGTTTCCGGCGCAGACTGGTGCATCAAGCTTTGGTTCCCTATAACGATCCGTGACAGAAAGGCCTCTCCGTCGGTCTGAAAACGTCCAACAATTCAGATGAAATGACCTCTCTCTGAATCTTGTGGTTGGCTGTGTGATTTCATGGAACCCATCTTGAGCACCTCTTTGAATATCCAAGAGTCCCGATCATTGCAGACGCACTTCCACTGCTGACCGACAACTGTGGAGCCAATTGTCGAGTTGTGATGTGCCCGTCGGCACGAATAATCGAATCCGCATGATTCAGCATGTCTGGAGCAGTGGCTGTGACAGGAAGTCCCGAGCGTTGTTGATCATGGAGCTCTCTTTCTGCAATTCCTGAAGCTGTAACTTTATTTGCCCACAGCTCAACCCTACTCCTATCAACTGCAGCATCGCCATACACTGCACACAAACGTTCATGGATGATCATCACGGTGTCTTTATCTTCACACAAGAATTCAATAACAGCACGCTGCTTGTAACGTGAGTCGTATGTAGAAGCCATTTTGACGCAGAACTAAAGCTATGCAATCTGCCAGAACGGTTCGAAACTTCACTGGCGCACGGAACAAACATCAAATGTGAAGCACCAACAAGGACGTTTGTCCATGGATATAGACAATATTTTTAAGAAAATGCGGGGCGTTACGTATAGAACGACCTTCCTACATAAGACGCAAGCTACCTTTCGCTGGATGGTGGAGGGTACCACGTACCACAACTAGTCATTTATTTTCCTATTCCACTCGCAACTACAACGAGGGAAAAACGATTGCGTAAAAGCCTACGTACGATCCCTAATTTCTCCCACCTTATATTTGTTATCCTTATGTGAAAGGTTCTTTGACGACAGTAGAATATTTCTGTAATCGGCCTCAAATGCCTGTTCGCTAAATTTCGACAACAGTGCCTCGCAAAAAGAGCGTCGTCTTTCTTCCAGGCATTCTCATTTGAGTTGACAAAGCATCACCGTAAATACAGGGTCCGGCATAAAAAACTCCCCGATTACAAAGTAACGTGCAGCGGACAGTAGAAGGAGCAGAGTGGTGGGGGGCGCGTCGTTAAGTAGCTGCCTACGTGCCGTTTTCAGTGTACGCCATGGCGTGGTCTGGTGAACATCGTGCCTTCGTAGTGGAAGATTTTATTCAAAATGGCGAATCGCCTATTAATACTCAACGTGCTTTTCGCGTTCGCTTTGCGCTCGGACGACGGGACCCTGTTCCCGATAAGAAAACAATTTATTCTTGGGTTGCTAACTTTCGTGAGACAGGTTCCGCATTAAAAAGGAAACCACCTGGACGACCACGGACTGCAACAGGCCCCGGAAATGTTGATGCAGTTAGAGCTTCAGTTCAACAATCTCCTCGACGATCCGCTAAAAAGCATGCGGCAGCATTACGGATATCTGATCGAAGTGTGAGAAGAATCTTGCATCGAGATCTTAAAATGCATCCTTACAAACTTGTAACTACGCAGGAACTGAGTGAACGAGACTGTGGTGTCCGTGTAAGTTTGTGCCAAGACCTTCTTCGGAACATTCGTCCCAACGATATTGTGATTTTTTCTGATGAAGCACACTTTCACCTTGCCGGAACAGTGAACAGCCAAAATTGCAGGTACTGGTGTGAACACAATCCCCAAGAACTTCATCAACGACCACTTCATAGCCCTAAAGTAACAGTATGGTGTGCTGTTTACAATTCCGGAGTGATCGGTCCTTACTTTTTCGAAGAAAATGACAGGAATTTAACCGTCAACAGTGAACGCTATTGTGCCATGCTCCGCGACTTTCTCCAACCGCAACTAAGGGAGCTTTTTGGTGAAATAGAGAACGTGTGGTTCCAGCAAGATGGTGCTACAGCCCACACAGCGCGGCAGTCACTGGCATTGGTGAAGGAAATGTTTCCTGGACATGTGATCTCGTTGCGTGGAGACATTGGCTGGCCCCCACGATCGCCGGACTTAACGCCCTGTGATTTCTTTCTTTGGGGCTATTTAAAAGCAAAAGTTTATGAACAACGTCCACAATCTTTACGAGCCCTGAAAGAAGCAATTACACAAGAGGTTGAAGCTATTCCACCTGAAATGACTCAAAGAGTAATGAATAACTTCAGGGAAAGACTCAATCAGTGTGTCGACAGTGCAGGAAGCCATTTAAGGGATGTTTTATTTAAAAAGTAAGACCATAAGAGTATTTTCTAAAATGGCATAATATGTACTTTTATTTAGTATAAATAAAATTGTTCTACCTTATTTGGTTTTGTTTTTATTAGCTTTCCTTAAAGGGGAGGTTTTTCTGCCGGACCTTGTACTTGCGTGCTGATCCAACTTACCTGTAACCAATCTAGCAGCTCCCCTCTCAATTTTTTCAAAGTCTTTCTTTAATACGACTTGGCGGGGTTCCCAAACACTCGAACGGTACTCAAGACCTGAACGCACTAGCGGTCTATACACCGTCTCCTTCATGGATGAGCTCCACTTTCCCAACAGTAGCAACAGCTGCTACGACACAGAGTCGCAACCCTTCGAGGGTTAGTGGAAGAGGTTCAACATAAACGCTACTCTTCGCAAGGTGCCGAGTCTGGCGACTGTGGTGGGCACTCGAGCAGTACCAGATCAGCGGCCACAACACCGCCTACCCAGCAACGCCTCATTCCGGTAATCTCGTACACTACTTTGAGGAGGGGCGCCATCTTATTGAAAGATGAAATCCCTGCTATGAGTTTCGTGCTGCGCCATGAGCCACAACTGCAGCATGTCGAGATAGGTGGTACCACTGACAGAGCTATTAGCGAACAAAATTGGGTTCATTGCGGACGTCTTGGACAGATTCATGAGAGTTCTCTACTCCCCAAATGCGGTTGGCTTTTCCAGAGAGATGAAAAGTGGCTTCGTCACAGAAGATTAATATTGTAGCGGAGTCGTCATTTTCCAGCTAGCTATGCATAGCAGTGCATAACTGGAGAGGGTACCATGGCTTACGGTTTGCAGGGGCTGTAATATATATGGCTTTATTATTGATCGCGTACGAAAGATTTTCCACTCTTTTGGCTGAGGAACGAACAATTTTGCACTATCATAACAGAAAGACTTCGTAGGAGTTCGCAACATACTTCCCTCAAACGGCCCACTGTCTGTTCTGATAGGGCTGGTTAATCCGAACGTTTTGCAGTGCAAAATAAATCATCCCCTCCGAATTTCTTGTATAACTTCCCTATACTGTTGTTAACTGGTGTTTTGTTTTGTGAAACTTCCCACGGGAAGACGTTTTCCAGACACTGAAAAGGGTAAGTTCTAGCTGAGAAAACTACACCACGTGAAGAAGAAAAACCTCATTTCGATTTTGTCTTTCACATATTACATCATTTGTTGCGTTATTTTCAGGCACGTACTTATACCGATTTTGTAAAACTTTTCATAGGCTTTACAATTATCCTGCAGTCAAAATAGTTACCGTACAATGGTAGCAATAGAAGGTCGCACGGTCTTCCTCAAATATTAGCCCTCTCATTATTCTGACGGCGTTTCGCAAGTACGACGTCTCCTTTCTTCTAGTGACACCCGTTGAAGGCCCTCGAGAACCAGTATTATGCCTTCATAATACCAACCTGTTACAACTGTAGTACCACGTGTCTTAACACTTTCTACGTCTGTTGTCAAACGGAATTGATGTGGACTCCAAACGATGGAAATATTCTCTAAAATCAATCCTTTAACGTCTTATATGCAGTTCCCTTTACAGATGTTTCCCCGAAATGTTCCAGCAGAAGTACGCTTTTCATTGGTCTTTCTAATACTGATTCCTTTCCTGTGACTGAATTTTTCCAAGTATCCTACTAGGTCAAAACGCTCAGTACATTAAACTTTAACCTGTGAGTGCATAACACATTATAACCCCGGCTTGAATGCCCTAAAATTTTCCCCTTTATTTGGAATCTGGCCCATAAATGGACAATATCGCGGTCTGAATTCTTTTATTAATATATGTTGTAATGAACCAACATCCTCCTAACACAGCGGAATAATTAGAGGCGCATTTAACGTGAGTTACATCAAGATAAATTAAAGCCATAATCTGTACAAGTGAACTAATACAAGCTATCAATGTTGGTGAATCACTCATAGAAGCGATTCGTACCATGTGGATGTATCTGCGCACTGTATTCTACTACACCTAACGAACTGAAGATGGCTGGTTTTGTGCAAAGTCTCGACGTCTTTGTTGCTACAAAACTCGTGTCTTGAAGATCCACTGAAACCCCCACTTAACCTTTTAGCTAAAATTTTTATTTGAATTAAGGTATGCGATCTCTGCGGAAGCAGTTCTTAAGCTCTCGTATTTGAATATGCACTGACGGAAATAAAACCGCAACACCAAAAAATAATTTATGTGGAGTACTGAAATTTCGGGAAAACATTTGCCTAGGTAACATATGTAAGTGATTAACATTGCAAGATCGCAAGTTAATGTAAGCGTGATATAATCCATTGCAAATGTGAAATGCTAGTGCATTAATAGCCGGTATAACCACCAGACTGTTGAAAGCAAGCATGCAAACGTGCGTGCATTATGTTGTACAGGTGACGTATGTCAGTTTGTGGGATAGAGATCCAGGCCCATTGCACTTGATCGATCAATACAGGGACGGTTAACGCTGACTAGGAATGAGGTTCGCGTTGTCACCCGATGATGTCCCAATTCTGCTCGATTGGAAACAGATCTGGTGATCAAACAGGGCAAGACATAATGTCAACACTCTGTAGGGCATGTTGGATTACAACAGCGGTATGTGGGCGAGCGTTATCCTGTTTGAAAACGCACCTGGAGTATTGTTCGCCGGCCTCCGTGGCCGAGCGGTTCTAGGCGCTTCAGTCCGGAACCGCGCTGCTGCTACGGTCGCAGGTTCGAATCCTGCCTCGGGCATATGTCCTTAGGTTAGTTAGGTTTAAGTAGTTCTAAGTCTAGGGAACTGGTGACCTCAGATATTAAGTTCCATAGTGCTTAGCGCCATTTGAACCATTTGAATATTGTTCATGAACGGCGGCACATCAGGTCGAACCACCAGACTCAAGTACATATTTGCAGTCAGGGTGCGGTAAAACGCAGTCAATGACTTCTCTGCGCAATAGCAATGGAAATACTATCGACGATAGTGCTGCGAAAGCAGAGTTATTGAACACATCCTTTCTAATTTCCTTCACCAAAGAAGACGTTGTAAATATTCTAGAATTCTAATCAAGAACAGCTCCCAATATGTGTAACGTAGAAATTGATATCCTCGGAGTAGTGAAGCAACTTAAATAACTTAATAAAAGGAAGTCTTCTTGTTCAGACTGTATACCAATTAGGTTCCTTTCAGAGCTATTGAAATAGCTCCATAGGTAATAATCATATACAACCGCTCGCTCAATCAAAGATCCGTAGCCAATGATTGGAAAATTGTACAGGTCACACCAATATTCAAGAAAGGTAGTAGGAGTAAACAACTAAGATACAGGCCCATAACGTCGATATGCAGCAGGATTTTGGAAAATATGTTGTGTTCGAACATCATGAATTACCTCTAAGAGAACGGCCTATTGACACACAGTCAACAAAGATTTAGAAAACATCGTTCTTGTAAAACACAAATAGCTCTTTACGCAAACGAAGTGTTGAGTGTTATTGACAAAGGATTTCAATTTGATTCTGTATTTCTAGATTTCCGAAAGGCTTTTGACACTGTACTACGCAAACGGCTTTTAGTGAAATTGCGTGTTTGTGGAATTTGTCTCAGTTGCGTGACTTGATTCGCGATTTCCGGTAAGAGAGGTCACAGTTCGTAGTAACTGTCGGAAAGTCATCGGCTTAAACAAAACTAATTTCTAGGGTTCCCCAAGGCCCTCTGCTGTTCTTTATCTGTATAAACTATTTAGGAGACAATCTGAGCAGCCGTCTTAGGTTATTTGCAGATGATGCTGTCGTTTATCGTTTAGTAAACTCATCAGAAGATCAAAACAAATTGCAAAACGATTTAGAAAATTAGAATTGTTCGAATATTGGCAGTTGACCCTAAATAATGAAAAGTGTGAGTCATCCACATGAGTGCTAAAAGGAATCCATTAAACTTCAGTTATGATATAAATCAGTCAAATATAAAGGCCGTAAATTTAACTAAATGCCTAGGAGTTACAATTAAGAACGATTTAAATTTGAAAGAACACACAGAAAAGTGTTGACGGAAAGGCAACCAAAGACTAAGTTTTTTTGGCAGAACACTTAGAAAGTATAACAGATCTACTAAAGAGACTGCCTACACAACGCTTGTGCGTCCTCTTTCGGAGTACTGCTGCGCTGTCTGGGATCCTTAGCAGACAGGATTAACGGAGTACATCCAGAAAGTTCAAAGAAGAGCAGCACGTTTTGCATTATCGCGAAATAGGGGACAAATTGTTACGGACGTGATACAGGATTTGGGAGGACACCATTAAAAGAAAGGCGTTTTTCGTTGCGGTGGTATCTTCCCACGAAATTTCCATCATCAGATCTCTCCTCCGAATGCGAAAATATTTTATTGACGCCGACCTATACACGGAGAAACAATAATCATACTAACATAAGGGAAATTAGAGATCGCAAAGAAAAATACAAGTGTTCGTTTTTTCCGCGATTTGTTCGAGAGTGAAATAATAGAGAATTGTTGTAAATGTGGTTCGATGAAACCTCTGCCAGCCACTTAAGTGTGATATGCAGAATATCCATGTAGATGTAGAATCGATAATCAAAAGTTGTCAGAGGAACAATATTAATTGAACTTCGAAATAGGTTAGCAAAAAGTGAGGCTAACACTGTGGGAGGAACTCTACTGGAGGATGGCTGCATGGAGTCTGGAACACCAATATATTCTTGTCTGTGCAGCTAGCAGAAGCAAGACTGAAGAAACCAATTTTGAATTGGAATAAAGTCAGCAATTCACGTGTTCACCGAAAACAAATGAGAAGCGAACTATTCAGATTATGGAACGCACTACCACGGATTTCGAAAACTTCTATCTGCTCCAAGTCAACATAGCATGCCAAACAGCCCCAAATGGTCATCAGCTCTCATATTCCCCGGTCACCGACTGGGTCCACCGAATCTCCGTTCCTGAATGCCAGAGAATTCTTTCCTCCTAACCAGCTACCAACATTTAAATGTTCCAGTCGGAGGAGTTGATTTTATACTGTAGTCATCGCCACGGATGACAAATGAAACAAAAGGTTCGAAAACTCGAGGAAATGTCCGCAGCATCCTAGCTTTAGAGATCATCTTTTTCGAAAACCCATGCTGATTCCTACAGAGTAGATTTCTAGTTTCCGGAAAAGTCATTATACTCGAACATAATACGTGTTCCAAAATTCTACAACTGATCGACGTTACAGATATAGGTCTATAGTTCTGCACATCTATTCGACGTCTCTTCTTGAAAACGGGGATGACCTGTGCCCTTTTCCAATCCTTTGAAACGCTACGCTCTTCTAGGTCTTCAGTTCCCCACAGTCGTTTAATGAACAAAGTAAGAGTATATGGACTATCAGACCAATTGTGTGATTGGATTGAAGAGTTCCTAGAGAACAGAACGCAGCATGTCATTCTCAATGGAGAGAAGTCTTCCGAAATAAGAGTGATTTCAGGTGTGCCGCAGGGGAGTGTCGTAGGACCGTTGCTATTCACAATATACATAAATGACCTGGTGGATGACATCGGAAGTTCACTGAGGTTTTTTGCGAATGATGCTGTGGTATATCGAGAAGTTTTAACAACGGAAAATTGTTCTGAAATGCAGGAGGATCTGACGCGAATTGACGCATGGTGCAGAGAATGGCAATTAAATCTCAATGTAGACAAGTGTAACGTGCTGCGAATACATAGAAAGAAAGATACCATATCATTTAGCTACAAGAAAGCAGGTCAGCAACTGGAAGCAGTTAATTCCATAAATTATCTGGGAGTACGCATTAGGAGTGATTTAAAATGGAATGATCATATAAAGTTGATCGTCGGTAAAGCAGATGCCAGACTGAGATTCAATGGAAGAATCCTAAGGAAGTGCAATCCGAAAACAAAGGAAGTAGGTTACAGTACGCTTGTTCGCCCACTGCTTGAATACTGCTCAGCAGTGTGGGGTCCGTACCAGATATGGTTGATAGAAGAGATAGAGAAGATCCAACGGAGAGCAGCGCGCTTCGTTACAGGATCATTTAGTAGTCGCGAAAGCGTTACGGAGATGATAGATAAACTCCAGTGGAAGACTGTGCAGGAGAGATGCTCAGTAGCTCGGTACGGGCTTTTGTTGAAGTTTCGAGAACATACCTTCACCGAGGAATCAAGCAGTATATTGCTCCCTCCTACATATATCTCGCGAAGAGACCATGAGGATAAAATCAGAAAGATTAGAGCCCACACAGAGGCATACCGACAATCCTTCTTTCCACGAACAATACGAGACTGGAATAGAAGGGAGAACCGATAGAGGTACTCAAGGTACCCTCCGCCACACACCGTCTGGTGGCTTGCGGAGTATGGATGTAGATGTAGATATAGATGTAGATGTAGAGCGGAAAAAAAAAAAAAAAACAAATTGTCGTACTCAGTTCCCTCCCCTCCATTCCCCCCACCTCCGCGCTAGACCGATGTATGACGATATGTGACAGTCATGCCACAATATAAACTATTATAGTGTTCAGAAATTGCCTGGCATTGGACCATGTGTGTTTACTGAACCATACATTTACAAAACATAAATGACCCCATCTTATTCATACTCCAACCCAAGAGCAACAGCATAAAGAACAGCAGGTTGCCCTCCTGCAGATCGTGACTCAGCGGTAGAGGAGGAGGAGGAGATTAGACATTGTCGTCCCGTCGACAACGAGGTCATTAGAGACGGAGTACAAGATCGAATTAGGAAAGAATGAGGAAGGAAATCGACCATGCTCTTTCAAAGGAACCATTCCGGCATTTGCCTGAAGCGATTTAGGGAAATCACGGATGACCTAAATTAGGATCAGGCCGCGGATTCCAACAGTCGTCTTCCTGAATGTGAGTCCAGTGTGCTAAACACTGCGTCATCTCACTCGGTTAATGAACCAGTGGCAACAACGTCAGTCGGCTGTGACGGCTATGCCACAACCACCGTTCACTACGTTCAGCAGGTCTTTGGAAAGCTGGGAAGACTACCTCCACTATTTTGAACTGAACTGTCTTGCTTACGACATTTCTGGTACATAGCAAATTGTATTGCTTTTTCTTCTAGCAGTCATTTATAGAAACTTGTGCAGAAATTTCAACCACTCTCGAACCCTCATAAAATGTCTGTCAGTGATCTCTGTGTTCTGTTAATTAACTACTGCAGTCTGCAGTCGCATCACGTTGCAGCAGGGCAACAGTTTAATCACTGTCGTAAATGAAGTGGATAGTCTTACACTGCATATACTGCTGACTTGCAGGGTCTCACACGGAAGTGCAGTGTCCCGTGCGAGAGCTGTAAGGCTTTGTATGCAGAGTCCTTCACTCACGATGCGATTGTGCGCCTTGCCCCTGACTGGGAGGTCACAGCTAAAGTTTTGGCCAGGTCCAATCATAGTGTGAGTGAAGTGCTTAATATTGATAAATCCTTCAAGGTTACTTCAGCAGCTCAGAATGTTTTTACAAATGAATGTCAAGTCTGTCAAGTAATTAGCTACCATCGCTAGTAGCGGTTACCTGATTATTCCGACTCGCTATTTCTGCCTGTAACGCTCAACCGAGTTTGCATGCATATGGATCGCGAGCGTCTCGTTAAAGATATACGTGAATCGATCATTCTTCTACGTCTCAGTGCTGAGTAACACTTTACTCTCCTCGCCATTGCGCCGTACTACACGAAAAGTCGAAGAAATTGCCGTCCTGCCTGGCTGCAACAGCGGGCTTGCCAAAAGCAGATGTACACATATGTTACAGCGAACTTTTAGGTCTGCAGCAAAAACTTTTTATCAAAATCCTGAAGTATAGAAAAAAATTATCGATTATGGGTAGTATGCAGGCATCATCTTGCTAATTTGTACAGCTGACAAAAATAAAAGTGTGGTGAATGGAAAAAATTAAGTTTACAGTCCAGGTAGAAAAGTACACTAAGGTGACAATACTCATGAAATAGCAATATGCACATATGCAGATGTCGGTAGTAGCGCGTACACAAAGCATAAAACACCAATTCATTGGTGGGGCTGTCATTTGTACTCAAGTGATTCATGTGAAAAGCTTTCCGGCGAGATTATGGTCGCACGCCGGGAATTAACAGGCTTTGATGATGGTTGGAGCTAGACGTAAGGGACATTAGATTTCGGAAATCATTAGGGAATTCAGTATTCGGAGATCCATAGGGTCAAGCGTGTGCCAAGAATGCCTCTCATCACAGACAAAACAGTGGTGGGCATCCTTTACTTAATGACCGAGAGTAGCGGCGTTTGCGTAAAGTTGTCAGTGTTAACAAACGAGTAACACTGTATGAAATAATGCAGAAATAAATGGGAGAGAGACGACGAACTTATTGGTTAGGACAGGACGGCGACATTTGGCGTTAATGGTCTATGGCAGCACACGACCGCCGCGAGTGCCTTTGCAAACACGACGTCATCGACTACAGTGACACTAGACGACTGGAAAACCGTAGCATTGTCAGATGAGTCCCGATTTCAGCTAGTAACAACTGATGGTAGGCTTGGAGTGTGGTTCAGACTACACGAAGCCAAGTCGTCAACAAGGCGTTATGGAAGCTGGTGGTGCCTCCATTGGGCAGTGTTTACATGGATTGGACTAGTTCTTCTAGTCCAACTGAACCGATAATTGACTGGAAATGTTTGTGGTCGGCTGCCTGGAGACCATGTGCAGCCATTCATGGAATACAAGTTCCTGAATATCGACGTCATGTCGTTCGGCCATAAATGTTCGCGACTGGTTTGAAGCGCATTCTGGACAATTCAAGATGTCTCAAGATGAATCCCATTGAACAATCTCGGACATAATCCAGAGGTCTGTTCGTGCACAAAATCTTGCAGCAGTAACACAGTCGACGGGGGAGGAGAAGATTAGTGTTGAACGTACCGTCCGCAACGAGGTCAGATTGTTCAAACGGCTCTGAGCACTATGGGACTTAACATCTAAGGTCCTCAGTCCTCTAGAACTTAGAACTACTTAAACCTAACTAACCTAAGGACATCACACACATCCATGCCCTGGGCAGGAGTCGAACCCTCGGCCGTAGCAGCAGCGCGGTTCCGTACTGATGTGCCTAGAACCGCTCGACCACAACGGCCGGCGCAACGAGGTCATTAGAGGCGGAGGACAAGCTCAGATTTGGGTAGGATGGAGAAGGAAATAGGCAGTGCGATTTAAAAGGAACCATCCCGGCATATTCCTGGAGTGATTTAGCGAAATCACGGAAAACATAACTCAGGATAGCCAGACTCGTGTTTGGTACCGTCGTCTTCCTGACTGCGAGTCCAGTGAGCTAACCACTACACCACATCGCCCTGTGGTAATACTTCCGCAGTTATGGGATACTAGGGAGGTAGAATGGCTCAGTATTTCTGCAGGGGACTTCCAGCGACGTGTTGAGTCCATGCCACGTCGTGTTGCAGCACGCTGAGCAAAAGGAGGTCCCTGTCAAAAGCCTGTACCACATTCGGACATGCAGGCCACTGCGAGACGTACAGGAAGGCTCGAGCGAAGTTCTGGAAGGTACCGACAGGGATGTGGAGCTATGCCGACTCCACTGCCTTGCCAGCCGCGCTAAGTTTGTCGGCTGAAGATCCCTGGCGCAAACAGTCCGATCGAGGTAGCCAGACAGATTCTCGTTTCGGTTTAAATCCGGATAATCTGGTGGCCAGAGGAGTACGGCACACTCTTCCCCGTGTTCTTCGAACCATATACGTATACTGTGAGCCGTGTAACATGTTGGATTATCCCTCAGGTAGAATCCTAATATGTAAAGCGAAACCAAGTCGTATACTGGGTGGACATTAACAAAACAAACTGAAGGGACGGATTCCGCACTGGAAATCGAAGGAAAAATGCTCCATGAAGACGTGTCCAGAAATGCATCATTGTCATGGTAGATGGGGCAGACGAAGGACTGTACCTTCGATCACGTGCCGTATGCTACTTTTGTGTTTCAGGTGATGGGGATAGCAGCGGTTTTCATGCAGTATACATATAATCACACTTTGGCTTACTCCATGTTGGCGGGCCACTTGCCTGGAGCTTGTATGTCTCAATATCATGTAGAACCCGGTCCTTCAAATCAGGTGTGCGCATAGTTCCTCTGTCTGAAAGGAACTATGATCACAAAAATACCCAAAAGGCTTGAAATGTTGTGTGATGTGGCTAGTGTCTGTGAGGGAACTTGTTTTGGTACAGCCGTGCTGCCTCTATCTGTTTCCATACGCTTGGAAGTACACAACACCATCTCGGCTTGTTCCCGAAATGAATACGGTACCATTCTGCTGCTTACAGTTCGCTGTGTCAATCTTACAGCTTGCAACACACAAGAAAGTCAGAGGAACTGTAAGTCGTCAGCGCCATTTTCTGTGGTAACGATGTTTTTCTGGACACATGTTCACCTGACCTTTTCTTCTCCATTTCCAGTCAGGAATCCGTCTCTGCATAATTTTGTTGATCCATTGAGCCTTCCAGAATGGCGAATGCAGTTCCGGCGTGCAGATTCCAGACTCTGTCGTGGATGACCAACAGCCAGCACGGAGGCGTGAAGCAGGCGCTTCCTGCGGAGACGCAGCAACGTTCGCTGAACGGTAGTTGCAAATACGCATTTGGTAGCGCCTTGGATCATCTGGGTGGTCAGTTGCTCAACGGTTGTACGACTATTCGTCCGTAAAAATCTCCGCAGCAGTCGTACACCTTTGTCATCTACGGCTCCTTGTGCACCTCAGTCGCCGGCCGCTGTGACCGAGCGGTTCTAGGCGATTCAGTCCGGAACCGCGCTGCTGCTATGGTCGCAGGTTCGAATCCTGCCTCGGGCATGGCTGTGTGTGATGTCCTTAGATTAGTTTGGTTTAAGTAGTTCTAAGTTCTAGGTGACTGATGACCTCAGTGCTTAGAGCCATTTGAACCATTTTTGCGCCTCAGTCGCCTCGACACCGGATTTGTATAGCTCCATTTTTCCGTGTACAGTATAGCTTAACCACGGCGGCACGTGAACACTTTACAAACTTTGCCGTCTCGGAAATGCTTCCTACTTTGGTTCAAAAGCCAATAATAATGCCCTTTTGGACCTCATATAAGTCGCTCCGTTTCCGCTTAATGCCAAAAAGGCACTTTTTCCGCCTCCCGCGACGCGCTTTACGTATCCACTATTGCTAGTGCTAACGTCTGCTGTCTGTAAGTGGTTATTGCACACTGACGTCGAGGATACACGGTGGCCACATTAATGTGACTGGACAGTGTATAATGCTGATCACTTGCCTACTTCAGCACTGGTGTCCCCTACTGGCTATAGTTATGTTTGCATAAGTATGCCCCCTGTCCCTCACCAGCACTTGTAACTTGCTCATTTCTACAGACTGTTTGTCGATGTCAGTTGTATCACGATACTTTTAGTGATACGTATTTCTGGTATTCACGGCCGTTAGCCATGTTATTTTTTAGTACTTTTCTCACTGTCAGTTGAACAAATTTTAGTCACATTAGTGTATTCTTCTGTTTCTAACAGAATAGATGACGGCTGTAAGCCTAGACCAGTAACTGTGAATTGTATAGCCTATGCGATCAAGACGGACATTTATGAACAAAGCTCCAAACATGATGGCACCAGTGTATGCGACTCTTTAACTCTGCCACTTGTCGGTTTACACACAGCACTATAGTTTGATTGGCTTCTTCATTCAGTTGACACGAAAATGATGCAGTAAAGCTGCACCCAAATTGGCTACTGCGGCATGGCCCGTGACCGTTATAAATACAGTACTACTTCTTTATTAAAGAAGACGTCAAACAGCGATTCGTACGGGAATAAAAAGTCTGTTAACCGTGTCGTCATTAGGATGTACTTATGACACTAATATGACTCTAAAATTTGAAAAATTTGAAAATTTTGAACAGCCCCAATCACTTTGTGAACTGTCGGCTCGTCACGTGCAATGCATCATGGAAGTGATTTATGCTGGCGCCAGTCGTAGAGCGAGAACTTTCCGGCAAATAGTGAGGCCGCTTCATGGCGCAGGGTTGCGAGCAACATATGCCAGTTACATTTTAGGAAACTAATTTATTGTTAATTTAAGCATAAGAAGTATATCTGCAACATATGTTTTGCAGTATGTATTTTGCATGAGGATTTTAGATTACTGACCAGTGTGTTATCTCAGCCAACGCCGGTGCCATGTATAAAATAACTGACATACCTTGCGAAATTTTGATCAAGTCACTTAATACGCTAGCTAAACCTGACTTATTGTGACACATTTAGTAGCAAACAGTTTTAGCCGAAGTGCCTTATTAAGATTAGGCACCTCGCCTTCGACTGAGCTGGACTGAGGACATTCTATGTGTTAAGCAACCCGGACGTGGACTACAGTCTCATTACAAATGAGGTCATTTGCACGAACACTGTGGTAACGCTAGGAGGGGTACATTATAACCACTTAAAATTAAAGGTATGTGTGTGTGTGTGTGTGTGTGTGTGTGTGTGTGTGTGCAAAAAAAAAAAAAGTAAGTTGTGATAATGTAGACCTGATACTTTCAAAATAAGTACAATGTAAATTTTTAATGTCTGAAAACAAGTTCCACACCCTATCTGACTGGTAAATTTGATCAGGCATAGTCACATACACTCCCTTTCATAAATTCAGTACAATGGACAGAGCCAGCCCTGCGCGTGTAGTACTTCTACATGGCTGAGAACGTACTAGCTCGTAAACACAGTGGACTACATTAAATACGTGTTACCTTTCTGCTTAAAAGATCCAGCTGTCCATAGAGGAAGCCTCCTGAGTCTTGTATTCCTAGATTTGGTACGCAAAAGTAATTAAATCATGTGAGTGGACGTCTAGAATCTTACTCTCATTTGTACACTCGACAGCAAAGAAAGTGGGTCACCCCTGAATTCCAAAATGTAAGCTGCACCTGAATGTGTGCAACCAACATAGCATATCTGTGTTGCACATAGTCGCAACCCTCCACAGTACAGTCGTTGTAAGATACACGATGGGTACCGCAAGGGACTACTAGAGAACACCGGTCTTTATGACAGTCCGTCCAGATGTAAAGTAACACCACGATAGTACAGAAGAGATCAGACAGTCCTTAACGTTTGTAAACTAAACTTAATTACAATACGTGACATTTCTAATGTTATGGGACAACTAGTTTTGTCACATAAAGCGTTCAGTAATTCTTAGGCACAATTAAATATTTGAGACAGTATATGGATTTATAAAGTTGTATGGCAATTGGAAACAAGTTCTTTGCTGTCTAAAAGGTTTACCCAACACATTCTGAACGTCGTTCAACGTTCAACAGGGAGTGGTTTCGCATCAACTTTATGTAATACTAAGCAGTTAAAAGAAAACGTGATTAACGGCAGCAACCACTCTACGGAAATCCCAACGTTAACAGCGAATCACAAGTAATATCATTGTTGACATTACTCATCAACAGTTACTTGTACACGAAGTCTTACTTTAAATGACATGACCAACGTCTTCGTTCTGGATCCGGATGCAAAACCCATAATGTAAAGCCAAGGTTAACCAAGCAAAGCTTTGTGCCTTATCGAGACTCGATCACTAGGCAGAAAGAGACGTCAAATATTGACGTTCGCACCAGTATCAGTTATCAGTTCTCAACTTGAACGTAAATGACGATAATGTTTGTACGAAAGCAGGAACCCTAACATGACAATTACTTTCTTGGTAATTAACCTCGAAAGACGTTGTATAGTGCTGCATTGTCAAGGAATAAAGGATGCACATGTTTAATATTGAAATGCCATCATGTAATGCAGGGGACAAGGATGCGAACCCAGCACCTAATCGGATTGTTGAATAAGTACATAATATCAGAATGTAGATATCACAGTTTGTCATCAGTAGTGGGGTTGGAACCTTAAATGACGACTGAAGTTGTATTGCCTGACCGGGATTCGAACCCGGCGCCTACCGCCGTCGTTGTCTAACCAGGAACAGACGAGAAATGTCCAATGTTGGTCCACCATCAGCGAGATGTGCACACGTTTAACCAGAAATAAGGTGACGAAAACGTCTATGTTGACTGAGAGTCGAACGCCGCACACATGGTTATGAAGACACGTTAATAATCAACTTCATATTCAGTAGTAGCTAGGAGTAGCATGTTTAGATGCAAACCTTAAGGCCTTACTCGTCCCTAGTAACGTGTTGCCTAATATCTGCGATATCATGATGTTAATTTACAAGTGGATTGACTGCCGTAAAGAGCAATGTTCTCTAGTAGTCGTGTATCATTGAGATGTAAATGAAGTGCTTCAGCAGAAAGTAATTTCCGTCGTGCAGCACGTATTGTTTCAGAGACACTGAGTACATGTTATAAGTGCACAAAACGTGTATTATATACTAAGTATATACTATTATTTGGAGAAGCTGCCGCCAAATCTATTTACTTCCGCTTAGTTGTCGTTGTTGAATACAGGTTTTCTTAAGGCTACATCTAATGCACAGAGCTTACAAGAAAGTATAGTTTCCTGCGTCATGCTATTGCTAATTAGGTGAAATATTTTGTGGTAGCTATGTTTAAAATGAATGTATTTTTGAAAGTATTATTCGTCAAATCTTTGAATAAATCGTCAACTGTAGGTTGTAACCTCCCCCTCACTTATCGACCTTAATGACAGTGAAAAATTAAACTGCGTGTACCTAATGGAAATTTGGGAAAAGCAATTGTCACCGAAGTTAATCTGTCGGTAAAGAGGGAGGAAAGGGTTACATCTAAATGAAAGGAAAAATGCAAATGAAACTGGTGGAAATTAATTTTGAAAAGGGGTAAAGTTAATAAAGAAAGTAAATGTGCGGCCGTTACGTTAACAATTAACTAGCGGTAATTAGATATTTGAGATTTGGGGGAAATTACGGTCGCCAGTCCTAAGGACATTTACTATAGTAACGGAAAAAGAAAGGTTATTACACATATAATTAGCACTAGAAGCGTGGCAACTGTAGGTTGACACGTGCAGTGTGAAAACTGAAAGTTTGTCAGAAGTAATAAATTTCGCTACACTCTGACTTAATTTAGCAAAGGAATTAATAAAACAGGAAAATCGAAAGTTAATTTAGTGACTGAAGTTAATAGTGAGCTTTCTTTCTGAAGCACATCGAAATTCAGTAAAACACGGTTAGTCTTGGACTACCTCAACAATCATTTCAAAAGCTACTTGAATCTACGCAATTTAGAAATAAGAGATTTAACTTTGAACTTGAATTAAATGATTCTGAACAATTAACAATAGTAAAATTTAGTACGTACCAAGCTGAGCTGCAGTCTCAGGTAAGCTAAAATACGGTAACAAAACTCGCACTCTTAATTTGTGCTTGTGTAATCTGAATATTGCAGCCAGCTATGAATATCTTAACTGAACTTTGAAATTAAAGCAGTGAAATCGAATGATGCTGGCGTTTGAATTTCAACGACACTCGGGTTCATTCCAGAAAAGGAAGGGACCCTGCTTGGTAATGCAATTGGGACAATGAGCAACAAACGTTCATGCTAAGTTGCTGTAATTTTGTGATGCAACAATTTTAAAAGTTTGAAAAGCTGAGGTGTGCCATACACATCTAATACTTTACGTGCTTCCAGTCTTCCTTGTTGGCTGATTGAAGGTTTGAAGCCGTCGATCGAGGAGGTGGCGACAGTCACTCATTGTCGGCCGTCGCTGTTGCTGAAGCTGGATGTTGGCGCGCCTTCTTCTCGACACGGTCACCAGACGAAACGGGCTCTTGATGTGCGCCAGCTAATGCTTCCCGTCCGCGACACCATGTCAGAAACTACATCGCAAGTCGAGCGCAATTACATTCCGCCAAACCCCGAAAGCGCGGCAACTCGCGGGAGCTTCACACAACACACCTGCTCCACTGCACCACCCCAGCCAGACTCCCTCTCTGCTCTCCCGCGCTCCACGCGGCAGAGTTAACACTACCAAAGATCCTAAACACTTTCGTTCTCCACACGACCTATCGATGTATTCGTTCGATAGTATAGTTTTCCCTAGGCCAGACCCAGCGTATAAATACAAATAATATTCACAAAACAAACCAATTATACATCGACATAAATGCATATATATACAAATAGTAAAACAATATCAATATACAAAGACACAGAAATGTTATATCTTCAGGTAACAAAATAAGGAAAAAAATTTGCAGTGCAAGAGATGGAAATGGGAGGATATGCATTTCCGGCGTTACAAGGTGTGCCTGCACATGTTATGGCATAATAGCTATAGCTGCGTTAGTTTGTACTACAGACTTGGGTAGGTTAGGTGTAACTTTTGTTCCTTCAAGGGGTGATCGTGGCCATGCGGCCCGGGTCTGTACTAGCCGCGGCTCGCGAGCTACGGGCCAGCCAGGCTGACCGAGGCGAGACGCAAGTGAGCGAGCTGGCGGTGGCGTTGGTGGGCCAACAGCCCGGGACGAGCCAGCACGGCTGCGCCGCATGCCTCTGCCTCTGCCGCTCCGTTTGACGTAAATATGTTTACCTCCTCTCCTGGAATCAGTATAAGAGCGGCAAGCAGAAACACACATCAGGCTGTCTGCCGTAATGGCTCGCTGGGAGATGTCTATCGTTCAAATGGCTCTGAGCACTATGGGACTTAACATCTCTGGTCATCAGTCCCCTAGAACGTAGAACTACTTAAACTAACCTAAGGACATCACACACATCCAGGATTCGAACCTGCGACCGTAGCGGTCGCGCGGTTCCAGACTGAAGCGCCTAGAACCACTCGGCCACTCCGGCCGGCCGAGGTAGACTCATCGCTCTCATTGAGGAATGAGGATGTTCCATCAGAGAAGCTGGCAGACGCTATGGAGCACCACATACTACTGCAACGAGATGGTGGAGGATCTGCCTTGAAAGAGGCACCACCTACAGGGCTCCTGGCTCAGGCAGGAAGAGAGTGATCTCACAGCAGGAGGACAGGTTGGTTGGTGTTGGGAAGGAGACCAGACAGCGTGGTCATCGGTCTCATCGGATTAGGGAAGGATTGGGAAGGAAGTCGGCAGTGCCCTTTCAGAGGAACCATCCCGGCATTTGCCTGAAGTGATTTAGGGAAATCACGGATAACCTAAATCAGGATGGCCGGACGCGGGATTGAACCGTCGTCCTCCCGAATGCGAGGAGGACAGGACCTAGTGTCTAGGAGCAGAGAAAATCCCTTTCTGAACGCGAAGCAGTTGCGGCGGGAGACCAACTTCCCCGGCTCCAGTGACACGATTCGCCGAAGGCAGAGGGACGCTGGACTGCATGCACGACGATCCGTCGTGAAACAAGAGCTCAGCGAAGACAACGGTTTATGCCGGCTAGCATTTGCGAGCTCCATCTGAGGGCGTCGTGGGACAACGTCATTTTCACTGATGAGACGGTGTTTTCCGCCAATAACGACGGTCCACGAGTCTTTTAGAGGCCGCAAGGGACTCGCCATCGACGCGAATACGTAACCACGACGAGAAGAAGTGGCCGGCTATCTGTTACCTGCTGGGGTTGGAATTCTGTGAGAGGGGCGGGAATTCTTCACAGGATATAAGGAACTCTGGACAGCGCGCAGTATGCCCACATATTGGATAATGTGATACTTCCGTTAGTGCAAATGCTGTACGCAGAAGGGGACGTCACACTGGAAGAGGACCATTCTCCCATTCACAAGTCTGCATTTGTTCAGCAGCGGCTCTCCACGATTGGCGTCAACGTCATGGACAGGCCACCACGGGTGGCTGATATGAACCCCATGGAAAACATGTGGGCTGAGGTCGCCTGAACATTAACAGAGAACTGGCCACAAAACCAACCAACTACTGCGGACGCTCTTTGGGATACCGTCCTGGAAGCCTGGGAGGAAGTTGCTTCTTGAGGCTGTTACGTCCGACGGCTTATACATTCTATGCCAAGACGCGTGATAGAAGTACAAAATAATGAAGGATTCTGGATAAAATATTAGAGTTCTTAAAATATTTTGTTATGTCTTCTTTTTCGTCATTTTTCCTCATTGGGAGCTAGTGGAAGATCGCGTGGCAACAGAAAAGATACAATATGGGTTAGCTTCCCTTTGAGTTGCCCTTTTAATTCAAGTGGGTTTCTTGTAAATATACAGTTTGTTAAGTATTCTATTTTGATTTCATTTATACCCTGTCTACATACTTACAAACTAATCAGCGTAGATGGACTCTGTCACAGCAGTTTTTGTTATTTCAAATACGTCTCTCTCTTCCCCTCCTTATCCGCAGCTCGTGGACGTGCGGTAGCGTTCTCGCTTCCCACGCCCGGTTTCCCGGGTTCGATTCCCGGCGGGGTCAGGGATTTTCTTTGCCTCGTGATGACTGGGTGTTGTGTGCTGTCCTTAGGTTAGTTAGGTTTAAGTAGTTCTAAGTTCTAGGGGACTGATTACCATATATTCTAAGTCCCATAGTGCTCAGAGCCATTTGAACCATTTCTTTTCTTCCCCTCCATCCATGAATACACCCTCCGTCCTCCACACAATACGCCAACAATTTCATATTATGTTTACTTGCCGCGCGGGATTAGCCGAGCGGTCTTAGTCGCTGCTGTCATGGACTGTGAGGCTAGTCCCGGCAAAGGTTCGAGATCTCCCTCGGACATGGGTGTGAATGTTTGTCCTTAGGATAATTTTGGTTAAGTAGTGTGTAAGATTAAGGACTGATGACCTTAGCGGTTAAGTCCCATAAGATTTCACACACATCTGAACATTTATGTTTACTCGTTATTAATATCTCTTCTATTCTCTCTCTCTCTCTCTCTCTCTCTCTCTGACACTATCGCAGCAAGTGCCCTTCTATTACACTCCTCCAAAACTTTGTAAACAAATCTAGCAGTTTCCAATGGCGCTACATTTTCTCTTTTAATTGCTGCTGTCTTTACTCTCTATCATTCTTCTCACCACCTATGAAACCGTATTCTTTGATCTCCCCTTCCCTATAACCCATTCTTCGTTCTGAGAAGAGTCCTTCCTTATCTCTCGGTCCTAAGATAAAACGAACTGTGGCACACATCTAAGTAAGCAATACTATGCAAGCATTTCACGCTTATATTTTGCACTTCTGCACTTCTATCCATTCCCAGATCCCGCCCACCTTCCTGTTGCGCGTGACGTCTTCATCTAAATCTAAGGGTGAATACTCTGCAATTCATAATTATGTGCTTGGCAGGGGGTTCTGTGGTGTGTAAAACGTGTAGGTTCACGTCAGGCGTAGATTTTTAACACACAAAAGTAGCTCTCCTTCACCTCTGGTAACGCCAAGTGCAGAACGCCAGTAAGCTCCGTAGTTCAATATCCGCAGTAAAGATAACATCCCTTCGCTGCCGACTGGGCATTCGTTTGTGCTGTGACATATGGAGAAACCCCGTAAGGCAGAGACTGTCACCAGCAAGCCGTCATAAACTAGAAAACGTATTTCATTGAATGAACCAGTGGCCATGTAAGTTCACAAGGCTCTTACTTTATTTGAAACTGAGACGTTGAAAATTGTGGTGCTGGACTGGGATTAGAATTCGATTTCACTGTGTTCCCGAAGATTGCAAACTCTTCTAGGCGTCCTCGAAAGGCATCTATCTGGTTTCGAATCCTGATCAGCACAAAATATTCATTATTTCATTTCAAGCCCTAGCATGTTCACTCCGAACTACTGGTGAAAAATAGTTGCATTTTGATCGTCTCTTCGTGCGTTATCAGCTGTAACGTGTTCGTTTCAACTCACAGCCACATGATGAGCTTTTTATCACAACACTACAAGATCAAACGTTTCCTTACATCTTTTCAAGTTCAAACATTCCTCTCCATCCTACTGGTGAAAACGGATTTGGGTTTGACGTTGTGTTCGCTGTGATCACCAACGACGACATGTTGTGGATTCAACTTCTAGCCAGCAGAGTATTTTCCATCACATCATTGAAAGTACAAACATGCCGTTCCTAGCTATTATTGGAAAAGAATTTGATAGTTAAAGTTTCTTCATGACCACGTGTGCGGGGTTTGAATTCCATTCGGCACAGAACTTTTCGTCGACTGATGTCTAGCTAAATATGTGCTTATCTCGCTAGTGGTGAACCAACAATAGCTATTTATCGTCTGTTCCGGGCTAGAAAACGACGGTGCTAGATGCTCGGTTCGAATCCCAGACAGGCAAAAACAATTCTATCGTCAATTAAGGTTCCTGCATTTCGCTATTTGAAAACATTTGATATTTAACTTCTGATTTTATGTACAGTCCTGCTCAAAAGTATCCGAACGACCAGAATTGAGCCGGCCGAAGTGGCCGCGCGGTTCTGGCGCTGCAGTCTGGAACCGCGAGACCGCTGCGGTCGCAGGTTCGACTCCTGCCTCGGGCATGGATATGTGTGATGTCCTTAGATTAGTTAGGTTTAACTAGTTCTAAGTTCTAGGGGACTAATGACCTCAGCAGTTGAGTCCCATTGTGCTCAGAGCCATTTGAACCATTTGAACCAGAATTGCATTTCACCTGATTCCCATGCGACCTACATAACGCAGCTGTCTAGCAGGTCCTCTAATCGCTCCATAGTACAGTCGTTTGCTATTGAAAATGGTTCCAAAAAACCAATACTAGAAAACACTGCTCTGTATCGCAATAACTCAGGATGTAAAGTCATACCACGATACTACAAATATCAGGGAACACCTCATCACAGATAAGACCGTCCTTAATTCTTGTAAGCTCACATTTATTGCAATAAATGACATACCTGAAATGTTAGCACTCTCATTATTACGTCAGATAGGTAATGCACGTAGTAGTATTCATGGTTTCCTCTTCAAAGTAACATACCATACTTGTTATTTAACACAAAAGTCATTAAAACTTAACGTTATTCACGAGCAGCTAGTTGAGAATATGTATGAACTTCAAATGACTCGACGAACCGCCTCGTTCTGCATATGGATTCAAACCCAGGTCATGCAAACTAAGATTTCGTGACTGACGGAAATTAGCAGTCATTCCTGACTAGGCATAAAGAGAGTGATATACTTCGATTTTAGACAGTATCAGCTAACAAATATCAACTTTAAATTACATAACGTAAACATTTTTAACGGTCGCGAATTCCTACCCAGCATCTATTGTCCCTGTTAACGAACTACGAGAGATGTTAAATACTGTTTCTTCACAAGTAACTTACTTGAAATGCAGTGAGGTAAAGCTTTGTGTTTGACAGGGATTCGAACCCATAACCTAATCGGACTGTTGTCGAAGCACAATCAACTTAGACATATCGGATTTTCTCGGCAGTAGCTAGATGTATTAACTGAAATGACGAGACGAAATATTAATTTTATCCTTCACAGGACTCCAACCCGGCACATATCGCTGTTATGTTCTAGAGAAAAGGAACGTTAAGTATGGGTTTGTTACACCAGCAGCGACATGTGAGCATGTTTGAACTAGAAATAATATGACGAAGTGTTCAGTGCTGACTGTGAATCGAAGCCCAAACATAACGTTGTTGACTACACACAAAGAGACGACACTTACCGAATTTTTCTCCACCAGCAGCTCGGAATAACATCCTTGAACTTACAGTGTTCTCGTAAATAGTTCTGTGTCTCAATGGGAGTCAAAACCGTCAGATATCGTTAGTGCTGACAACGAATGAAAATGCATTAAAATAAAAATTATTATCCACCAGCAGATAGGTGTTCTCATGCTAGAGCTTGAAGAGAATAGAATCTGCCTCTCCCTATCAGAAAACATCGGCAGAAGTTGGAATCGAACCGTGACCATCACCATATGAAACAATCATCCATCCAACAGACCGCCAAACCCTCTTCTCTACGACTCATTTCTCTATCATAACACCGTTGCGGCACACAAGATGAGAATTCTGACACACAGGCTCCCTGTAGTGGTTTGCAGGATGTTCAGTACATTCATTTACTTGGTTGACCGAATCGCCATGAACTAGCTGCCTTGGCTACCCAGTGCATACATTCGACTCTATTTTGTAATCACCGAAATAAAATTACCTAACTGCCACCTACACAGAACTGCCAACAGTGTAGGATGCAGAAATTTAAATAGAAAGTGTTCCTTTCCATTTGAGCTACTCTATTGCGTTATCTGTTCTTTAAAACCATCGTGCAGTCCAAAATAAATGCTGTAACTGTCTGTCTCTCAGAAGTCTAGATCCGGCCATATGCATTATTTCACAGCGCTGTGGAATGCCGAAGTTCTGGAGGAACTGTTGTTCACTTCCCGAGGTGCTGTGGCTACGTCACAGCTAGTAGCGTAACGGTAAGCATCGCGCACTGTTGATAAGACGTCGCGTGTTCTATTACATTCGCTACTACATTTTTTTTAAAACGCAATTCTGCTGTCTGCTGAAGTTAACAATTTAATGGAACTTTGAACATAGTTCTCTTCACTTCTCAACCCAAAACAGTTGCATGTGGAAAAAAGGCTAACTTCTGCGTCATTTTGTTCTTTTCAGGTTTAATAGATGGCCAATCAGCAGATGCGCTCGAAGCTTTTGTATTATGTATGGGGAGAGCGCATCGTGCCAAAATAGTCAGAAAAGTATTTTCTACATTATTTGTCGTCTGGTAGTGGCATTTTATTCTTCTTCAAACCTTGTTTGACTGCTTTAACTCAGAACAAGTTTTCTACACTCCTGGAAATTGAAAAAAGAACACCGTGAATTCATTGTCCCAGGAAGGGGAAACTTTATTGACACATTCCTGGTGTCAGATACATCACATGATCACACTGACAGAACCACAGGCACATAGACACAGGCAACAGAGCATGCACAATGTCGGCACTAGTACAGTGTATATCCACCTTTCGCAGCAATGCAGGCTGCTATTCTCCCATGGAGACGATCGTAGAGATGCTGGATGTAGTCCTGTGGAACGGCTTGCCATGCCATTTCCACCTGGCGCCTCAGTTGGACCAGCGTTTGTGCTGGACGTGCAGACCGCGTGAGACGACGCTTCATCCAGTCCCAAACATGCTCAATGGGGGACAGATCCGGAGATCTTGCTGGCCAGGGTAGTTGACTTACACCTTCTAGAGCACGTTGGGTGGCACGGGATACATGCGGACGTGCATTGTCCTGTTGGAACAGCAAGTTCCCTTGCCGGTCTAGGAATGGTAGAACGATGGGTTCGATGACGGTTTGGATGTACCGTGCACTATTCAGTGTCCCCTCGACGATCACCAGTGGTGTACGGCCAGTGTAGGAGATCGCTCCCCACACCATGATGCCGGGTGTTGGCCCTGTGTGCCTCGGTCGTATGCAGTCCTGATTGTGGCGCTCACCTGCACGGCGCCAAACACGCATACGACCATCATTGGCACCAAGGCAGAAGCGACTCTCATCGCTTAAGACGACACGTCTCCATTCGTCCCTCCATTCACGCCTGTCGCGACACCACTGGAGGCGGGCTGCACGATGTTGGGGCGTGAGCGGAAGACGGTCTAACGGTGTGCGGGACCGTAGCCCAGCTTCATGGAGACGGTTGCGAATGGTCCTCGCCGATACCCCAGGTGCAACAGTGTCCCTAATTTGCTGGGAAGTGGCGGTGCGGTCCCCTACGGCACTGCGTAGGATCCTACGGTCTTGGCGTGCATCCGTGCGTCGCTGCGGTCCGGTCCCAGGGCGACGGGCACGTGCACCTTTCGCCAACCACTGGCGACAACATCGATGTACTGTGGAGACCTCTCGCCCCACGTGTTGAGCAATTCGGCGGTACGTCCACCCGGCCTCCCGCATGCCCACTATATGCCCTCGCTCAAAGTCCGTCAACTGCACATACGGTTCACGTCCACGCTGTCGCGGCATGCTACCAGTGTTAAAGACTGCGATGGAGCTCCGTATGCCACGGCAAACTGGCTGACACTGACGGCGGCGGTGCACAAATGCTGCGCAGCTAGCGCCATTCGACGGCCAACACCGCGGTTCCTGGTGTGTCCGCTGTGCCGTGCGTGTGATCATTGCTTGTACAGCCCTCTCGCAGTGTCCGGAGCAAGTATGGTGGGTCTGACACACCGGTGTCAATGTGTTCTTTTTTCCATTTCCAGGAGTGTATATGCATGTAATCAATAGACTGTATGTGCATTGTCAGACTGTTATAGATAACATCAGAGAATTCGTATATATCGTTGTTGATTAATTTCTCTCTCCTGTTTAGTATTATTTTAACAACACTAAAAGAAACATTACGAAAATTGTGCACTGTATTGTAAGAAATGAAATAAAACTACCCACGATAACCTTAGGACGAAAGTAAGTCTGTTTTAACAAAACTGAGTATCTGTACACAAGAGTGCCTCTATCTGCACGAATTAGTAAAATACTACTCACTTAGATTTCGATTGGGTCTGTGTTTAAATGGTATGCTGTGTCATACTCAACAGGTATGCAAATGTGGCATTTCATAAATAAAGTTACGTATTCCTAGAAACCCAAAATTTGCTTGTCAGCAGCGGAAAGAGGTGTTACCTGTTGTGCAGCATTGTAAGTTTCTCACCACTGCACTTTGAGCTGAAAGTATTTTCTTGCGATTTGCTAATCAATTTATTTCCTTCATACTTATTACCCTGTCATGGGAGTCTTAAGTGAAGAACATTATTGAATTTCGTTTCGTTGATGGTCGATTCAAATTTCTTCAAAAAAATGGTTCAAATGGCTCTGAGCACTATGGGACTCAACTGCTGAGATCATTAGTCCCCTAGAACTTAGAACTAGTTAAACCTAACTAACCTAAGGACATCACAAACATCCATGCCCGAGGCAGGATTCGAACCTGCGACCGTAGCGGCCTTGCGGTTCCAGACTGCAGCGCCTTTAACCGCACGGCCACTTCGGCCGGCCTCAAATTTCTTCAGCGACGCTTGTATTGTATAGCAGCTTGGCAGTCAGAAAGCCGAGATCTACGACCATTAACACAACTTACTGAGTCGAGCTGCCAAGAGGATTTGATGTGTAAAGGTTTTCTTCTGATTTTGTTACAGAATTTTTTCTGGGAATTCGCAGCTCCATGAAATAATACACAAAAAAAGCGCTAACGCGCTGCCCCTACCACGGTTGGAACTGAAGAATCTCTTAACCGTTGGAACAGGAGACACGCGCGGTACCACTGGGCTACATACACACTGCTGCCAGCACGCCACTCTCGTCATGGTAATGGTCGCTCAGCCTCATAACGCATCGTGAAAGATATTAAAAGTTGTCACTTATGTGAAGAATAGCATTTCTTTAGCCAAAAAATTGAAATTTCTGTCTCAGTGTCTTAGTTTACGTGAGGATTATATACCACGAGTCATTCAAATGGAAAGGGAATATCAAGTGAATTGAGCGAGTCAGTTCAGTACCATACACGGAAGTGATCGCACTGTCACAGTGTTGCCATATGTTTGTGACGATGTTGCCAATGCTCAGCTGTGCTAGGAACAGCTATGTAGCGTTATAGGAGGAGAATCCTGTGCTCATGTCTTAGGAGGATAGGGAGAGCGTTTTCTCATACCAGCTGTGTCAAACATTCAGGTGTGTAATCTTCCATCACCATTACTGCTTCCCACAAAATATATACGAATAAAACACTAACCTTGTTACTTTGTTACAAAAGATTATTTCAGTACAATAAAAAGTCTTTGGAAATCAACTTTGCCAACCTGCCACGCAAAGTAAGATAACAAACACTTTGCACCTCGAAATCGATCGCATCTATGTGCAGTCTTGTGATCATACAAGTAGAATTTCATGAATTGCACGAGAATGTAGAAAAATGTTGGTGCGAATGGAAGCTGTAAGAAACACAGTTACGTAATTATTCTGTACCACGTAATAATCAATTCATTTGATAATTCAGAAGAGAAGAAACTAAAAATTATGCCCATTAAGACAGAAACTAAAGTGCAGATCTGCGGTTTTTCGTCTTCAGATCTATACAAATAATGTATACTAACCAGCGTATTAATTGCTTTCGTAATGTTTCCCTCTTCTTTAGTCTTCTTATGATGAACTGAATCCACACCCATGAGTCTGATTTTTTCATTGTATCCTTCCATCTACTATTTTTGTGTGTTATTGTTCGGTGTTCAAAAAGCAAAATATTATGCCTGCTCCCACGAGGTGTTAAAATGAGGTCACAGAAAGGCTAACGAATTATAATCAAAATACAGTGAGACGCCCATTTGTCTGTCGTTATGGTGTTAAGTGGACAGAAATAGTTGGGTGTTATTGTCGTCTTTTCTTATTGAGATTTTCATATTACCCTGACACAAGACGCCGAGATAAATGTGTATATTCTCCGTGACGAAACATCCCACATTCCATTCATCCTGATCCATTAGTTACGTGCATCGGGGGCAATGAGTGATCGGAAAGCTGTTGTGGGGCGACGAATAACAATAACAATGGTAGTAATTACAAATCAATAATCAAGGATGTTTACTGCATTACAGACAATTAACAAAATAACCAAGAATAGCTGAGTGTTTAATTAGCGCACTGAGTAGGTGTTCACACCACTTTGTTACTGAATTCTGTTCTAGTTGTTTGCAGAGAGAAAACAAAGAACCCTGTAGCCATACATATCGCTAGGACAACGAGATATTACCTATCAACTATCCTTGCTTTACATCACGAGATGAACATGGCGTCACTGAGCTGATATTTGAAATACATTTCTGTTTTCTCTCTCTCTCTCTTTTTATTTTTATTTTTTGAGAAAAGCATCGAGAAGCGCGATAATAAGCAAGTAGGCATATAAACTTTTACAGTTATTTTCATCGGGATACATAATGCAAAAATACAACTTTTAAGTGTGTTGTTGCGTAATTCCAGTTATTGACAGTCTATTCGTGAGCTTGCTCGCATTCAGTGGGGTGAAACCTATCACAGAAGCAAGCAAAACACAAATATTTCTTGCACCATGCGCGACACATAAACGAAATCTCGCTGCACTGACGCGTTGTCCGATACATTGCACGGAAAACATATCTGATTCATGTTGCTAAATACAGCTCTATCAGATACCAATTTGGAAGCGTACCAAGTGTATAAAAGTATATCTTGAAATACGCGAAAAGGCCCATAGAGGTATTCGACTGAAACATAGCCATGACCAAAATTGTAACTGGGGTCGACAGCATCGTCGTCTACCACCTTGACAACTCGATCGGTGACAGTGCTCGGTCGGTTACTTACGTTTACTGGTATCAAAGCTACAGCATGAAAACACAAAAATGTTAATAACCCGAAGATCATTAGTTTTGGAACCCATAGAAAGTAAAGCAGTCATCAGTCGCAAGAGTGGTTTGAACACCACAGTGCTTTAATAGGCACGGACTTGTTGGAGGTGGTATGCTGTTGCTTTCATCCGACGTTTGAGTTGACTTACCTAGCCAGTTAATAGAGGAACCTAAAGTTTTACGTGGCTTTCGGACCACAGTGCAACTCGGCATTTGTCACATCAACAAACACTGCCCCAGGGGAAATACGTGTAAAACGGCACATAAAAATCGTGGGACTGGTGAGGGATCGAACCTGAGACCTTCGTATCCATAGTCTTGCTCTTTATCAGCTTGCCACCATGCAGCCAAATCTGTGGTTTCTGCTTGCCATTAAAATTAAGGATCTCTCGTTTGTGGCTGCGTTGACACTTAGGAGACCTTACCTTTGGGATTACCCTCGTATACGTGTGTGTAAACGCCTTCCAATGACCACTCAAGGAAGACAAGGATACCTAGTCTACCTTCAATATTACAAATACGCCTCTGTTTGTGGATGAACGCAGACTTAGGTTGATAATCATTTTGAATATTTATCAGTACTGTAGCCATTGGTGTTAAACTCGTTTTCTATCAATGATTCCCACAGCTACAGGAACACTACTTTAATACCTCTTACACAAAATACTTACGCAGTGCTATCAGACGAAGAGATCAACCTGACGCAAACTGTGAGAAGTTTGTTTTACAACCTTCGTAGCTGGATAAAGAGCTTTTCTCATTTGAGATATCTGTGAACGTTGCTGCATAAGACGATTTAAGAAGAAACTAAATTCCTTCAGCTACGCCAATATTTAAAGAAATCGTGTTAACGGCACTAAATCGTGGTTTGTAAATCGTTTACCACCCGTACTCTGCCGCATTTCGCTGGTTCGAAGGCATATTGTAAACAGAAGTGGAAGAGAGAGCACCACTAAATTCTACATTCCGTATGCATTGCATACACACAGAAATTACTGTTACAGTGTACTTATGGAGCCCAATGAGTGAATTGCATATTTTCCAGTGAGAAAGAGCACTGGCAAACAGTCTTCGCTACATTAGGTTACTTAAACTGGCGTCACTTTGAGCTAGAATTTATGGCCAGCGACTAAGTGTAAGGACAGTGAGTCGGATGCGAGTTTTGCAACTGTGAAATACTTTCCTTACATTATGGAAGCGAATATTAAATTTGAACTAATATTGCGAAAATTTTGGACTTGGATAGCTTAGAATGAAAATCTTTCTGTTTCTTGCAAAGGAAAACAATTGATTTTCTAAAACATTCTGTGTCATACACAACTTGAAATAGATCACGTCGACCAAATCATATGGAAGAACCGACAGCGACGTATATTGGAAGGCAGTAAGATCCATTGGCTTTTGGTTTGGCAGTATTCGACAGCCATTTCTAGGCGCAAGTAAATGAAGGAAGACAGCGCTTTTTCGTTATCAAGTAACGTCTTCATCAATTACTTTAGTTTTAATGTGATCTACGAGTAATTGCTGATGTTTGATATTAACATGAAAAGGATTCCGTAGACAGGGAAAGAACTTCTTCTTGAGCAACTAGTTCTATAATGACCAAAAGGACTTAAATGATCTTCAAGCACATGTGCTCCAGCAGCGGTATGAAGAAAATGATACTAATAATGACGGTGATAATCGAATTATCCGGTAACTTCACACTTCACAGTGGATTTTCTCGAACTAAGAAATTTCCTGAATTAGTGAAAATTTCAAAATGGCTTCAAATCGAGGTTATGACGCCTAGAAAAGTCTTTACATCCTGCTGACATAAGAATAGCATAATCTCCAAGTCAGAAGCTTGCTTCTACTTAACTATTTAATAGACTCGCGTTTTTTTCCATCGTGACTAGTTTAGTAAGCTAAGGACATCATCCATTACAGCACACTCCTGGGGCTGGGAAATGTGGCCACAATGGTCTGGTGGAACGAACTATCACAAGTGCAGTGCGTGGGTTCAGGCATTTACTTTTAAGAGGCACAAACAGATTTACTTTACCTGTGGTAACCTCAAGAGAAAGCTGTTATAATCCAGAATCCGCATTAAACATCAGGTTCCTTCATTCCAAACTGGGCAGAGCTGGTTTACGTTTGAAAATGACATAGGTGGAGGTCAGGGTAAACAGAAATACTGTCACCAGTAAACTTATTTAGAGCAGAAAATTTTATTTTATTTGATGAACTGATAGCCGTCTAAAGGAACAGGGCTCTTATTTTACTTGTACTTGATTGAACTAGAGACGTTGAAAAATTTGGTGCTGGAGTGTGATTCGAATTCGTATCTCCTCTTTCGAGGATCTGAATCTCTCGGAACATTATAGTTCAATCATTTCATTCCTTTTCCCAAGACTGCAGTCTTCTCTAGGTCTCCTCCAAAGGTAAATATGTGGGTCCGAATCCTGATCCGGTACAAAAATATTCATAATTTCATTTCAAGCCCTATCACGTGCACACCGGCCTGCTAGTGAAAATTAACGTGCATTTTTAATGTCTGTTTATGTTGCCAACAATTTCTGGACGAACACGCACACATCTTACTGTTGGTGAGTAAGCAATTGATACTTAAGCAATATTCGTGGACAATAAAGAAGAACGACAGGAGTGCGGTTCGATTGTCGCTCAGGCACAAAAATTTGTGTCCCTATTTTTGATTAAACACCTCGCAGGTGGCAAGAAAAACCGATACGTAACATTTGATTTTACTTAGTTAACAATCCGATTACGTCTTGGGTTCGTATCTCCGTCGCAGAACTTGACATCATGCGCTTCATCTTTAAATTCATACACACTTCGTTACTTCTGAATTCAGGTATATCAGACATCTTTCATGGTTAGTTAACAGGGATTACAAAAACTGTCGTCTTTTATTTTCAAGTTTAGATTTGGTTACTGATATAGGCAAAAATTGCGGTACTTCATGACTCTTCATGGGTAGTCAGAAATATGATATGATTAGATTAGACTAGATTAATACTTGTTCCACAGACCATGAATACGACATTTCGTAATGATATGGAACGAGCCATATTAATGAAAGATTTCTTTACATACCAGTATTCAATTTCTTTACAACAATTTTTTACCCTCTCTCTCTCTCTCTCTCTCTCCCTCCCTCCCTCCCTCCCTCCCCCCCTCTCTCACTCTCTCTCTCTCTCTCTCTCTCTCTCTCTCTCTCTCTCACACACACACACACACTTTTCTTTTTATTTGTTTGTTGTGCTCGACTATTGGCGAGACACGAAAACGTCCGTGAATGAGTTTCTTAGTTTTGAGTACAGTTACGAAAGAAATATAAAAGCAACTATGAGAGTTACTGATTTATAATGCTTAGTAGCAGTCAGTTCTGAGTATTATTAGCAACTAAGCTCCAGTCCCTACACCTAGTTACAGAAATGCGAATCAGACGCATTACGTATTCCAGGTCGTAGCAGCCACTTCTTTGAGGCGCCAGCTTTGGTCACTTCCCAACCCGCTTTAGGATCACATCGGTACGTCTTCTTCCTGCTGGTAATGTAATTGAGATTTGGCAACAACGCAAGGTATGTTTGGCAACTCTGTGATCGACGAGTTACTTCCTGGTGTGCGCGGAATTAAGCCTCAAAGTTCACTAGATTACTCGTGTCATTTCCATTGAATAACCTGAGTTGTTATCGCTTGAGGTGTAACAGAAGATTGTAAATTTACGGTTTTCAGCCCAGCAAAGTCATTGAACGTGGCAATCGCAACTAATCTCGTCCTGTAAATAGCAGCTTACGAGTTCTAGCCACTATTGGCCTAATAAGGGGAAGGCGCAAAACATATCTCTCAGCTAGCTCTGTGTTGACGTGCTGACCTGTGGAAACTCGACTGTTATGGTTCGCGGTTCCAGCCTCGCTGATTGTAACGTTTTTATCCCTCCTGTGTAAGAGCTGCAAGCAGTAAGATCAAACATCGATAAGCAAATCGTAAAAAAATACTTTCAGCTCATAGTGCAATGGTGAAAAACTTACAATGCTGCACAACAGGTAACGCCTCTTTCCGCTGCTGACAAGCAAATTTTGGGTTTCTAGGAATACGTAACTTTATTTATGAAAAGCCACGTGTGCATACCTGTTGAGTATGACACAGCATACCATTTAAACACAGACCCAATCGAAATCTGAGTGAATAGTGTTTTACTAATTCGTGCAGACAGAGGCACGCTTGTGTACAGATACACAGTTTTGTTAAAACTGACTTACTTTCGTCGTAAGGTTATCGTGGGTAGTTTTATTTCATTTCTTACAATACAGTGCACAGTTTTCGTAATCTTTCCTATAGTGTTGTTAAAACAATACTGAACATGAGAGAGAAATTAATCATCAACAATATATTCGAATTCTCTGATGTTATCTATAACAGTCTAACAATGCACATGCAGTTTATTGATTACATGCATGTAGAAAACTTGTTCTGAGTTAAAGCAGGCAAACAAGGTTTGAAGAAGAATAAAATGCCACTACCAGACGACAGCTAATGTAGAAAATATTTTTCTGACTATTTTGGCACGATGCGCTCTCCCCATACATAATACAAAAGCTTCGAGCGCATCTGCTGATTGGCCGTCTATTAAACCTGAAAAGAACAAAATGACGCAGAAGTTAGCCTTTTTTCCACATGCGACTATTTTGGGTTGAGTAGTGAAGAGAATTATGTTCAAAGTTCCATTAAATTGTTAACTTCAGCAGACAGCAGAATTGCGTTTTAAAAAAATGTAGTAGCGAATGTAATAGAACACGCGACGTCTTATCAACAGTGCGCGACGTTTACCGTTACGCTACTAGCTGTGACGTAGCCACAGCACCTCGGGAAGTGAACAACAGTTCCTCCAGAACTTCGGCATTCCACAGTGCTGTGAGATAATGCATATGGCCGGATCTAGACTTCTGAGGGACAGACAGTTACAGCATTTGTTTTGGACTGCATGATGGTTTTATCGAACAGATAGCGCAATAGAGTAGCTCAAATGGAAAGGAACACTTTCTATTTAAATTTCTGCATCCTACACTGTTGGCAGTTCTGTGTAGGTGGCAGTTAGGTAATTTTATTTCGGTGATTACAAAATAGAGTCGAATGTATGCACTGGGTAGCCAAGGCAGCTAGTTCATTGCGATTCGGTCAACCAAATAAATGAATGTACTGAACATCCTGCAAACCACTACAGGGAGCCTGTGTGTCAGAATTCTCATCTTGTGTGCCGCAACGGTGTTACGATAAATGAGTCGTAGAGAAGAGTTGGTCTGTTGGTTGGATGATAGTTTCATATGGTGATGGTCTCGGTTCGATTCCAACTTCTGCCGATGTTTTCTGATAGGGAGAGGAAGATCCTATTCTCTTCTGGCTACGCCAAGTGAAGAAGGTATAATGGCATTGTGGTCTGAAAATCACATTAAACACGATATTCCTTCTCTACCAAGTAGACGTTAGGTGGAACCACAATAAAGTAATGAGTGGCGACATGTAGAAACTCTATCACCAGTAACCATTCTTATACTAGTTATTTGTTTCTAGTGACGAAACAAATCCTGTGTATGGTCTCAGGACACTTATTCCGTCTTTTATTTGAGCTTCTGTATGTCGATAAAATTGGTTCTGAACTGGGAATGGAACTCAGACCGCCCTTAACGCGGAATTTGATCCCTTCGTTCCAATACAGCTCGACTACAACTCGTTGTTTGTTCAAAACTGCAGATTCCTCAACATCTCCACATATTGCGCGTGAATGGGTTGGAATCCTGGCCCAGCACTGAACTTTTCACTATGTATTATCAAGCTCTAGCATGAGAACACCTATCTGCTGATGGATAATAATTTTTATATTTAATGCATTTTCATTAATGTTTCGTCTCGTCATTTCAGTTAATACATTTAGCTACTGCCGATATGTCAAAGTTGATTGTGCTTCGATAACAATCCGATTAGGTTCTGGGTTCGAATCCCTGTCCAACACAAAGCTTGACGTCACTGCATTTCAAGTAAGTTACTTGTGAAGAAACAGTATTTAACATCTCTCGTAGTTCGTTAACAGAGACAATAGATGCTGGGTAGGAATTCGCGACCGTTAAAAATGTTTACGTTATGTAATTTAAAATTGATATTTGTTAGCTGATACTGTCTAAAATCGAAATATATCACTCTCCTTATGCCTAGTCAGGAATGACTGTTAATTTCCGTCAGTCACGAAATCTTAGTTTGCATGACCTGGGTTTGAATCCGTATGCAGAACGAGGCGGTTCGTCGAGTCATTTGAAGTTCATACATATCCTCAACTAGCTGCTCGTGAATAACGTAAATTTTTAATGACTTCTGTGTTAAATAACAAGTATGGTATGTTACTTTGAAGAGGAAACCATGAATACTACTACGTGCATTACCTATCTGACGTAATAATGAGAGCGCTAACATTTCAGGTATGTCAGTTATTGCAACAAATGCGAGCTTACAAGCCTTAAGGACAGTCTTATCTGTGATGAGGTGTTCCCTGATATTTTTAGTATCGTGGTATCACTTTACATCCCGAGTTATTGCGATACAAGGCAGTGTTTTCTAGTGGTGACTTGCTGGAACCATTTTCAATAGTCAAACGACTGTATCAAGGAGCGATTAGAGGACCTGCTAGATAGCTGCGTCATGTGGGTCGCGTGGGAATCAGGCGAAATGCAATCCAGGTCGTTCAGATACTTTTGAGCATGACTGTGCTTCGTTAACAATCCGATTAGGTGCTGGGTTTGCATCCCTGTCACGAGCTTTATATGATGTCATTTCAATTTTAAACATGGGCATACCTTGTCGCTTGTGAATGACACCATATTAAACGTCGAGCATACCTTGTTCCTTGTGAATGACACCATATTAACCGTCGTTGGGGGTAGTTCCCAGGACGGTAACTGTTATGACAGGATTCCCAGTTCAGTACAGACATTTGCGTCATTTATTTTGAGGATCTGAATTGATAACTGATACTGGTGCAAACGTCTATACTTCACGTCTCTTTATGCGTAGTGATCCGGTCTCAATAAGGCACAAACAAAGCTTAGCTTAGTTAGCAATGGCTATAGGTGCTGGGTTTGAATCCAGGTCCAGAACGACGACATTGGTCATGTCATTTAAAGTTCAAATTTGTGTACACGTAGCTGTTGATGTGTTACGCGAACAATGATATTACTGGTGCTTCGCTGTTAATGTTGAGATTTCCTTAGAGTGCTTGTTGCCGTTAATCGCGTTTTTCTACTGGTTCGTCCAATATCCAGTTTCCAGAGCCACTCGCCGTTGAGCGATCTTGAGCACGTGGATGGAAAACCTTTTAGAGAGTGAAAAACTTTTTTCCAATTGCCGTACAGCTTTGTAACTCCATATATTGTCTCAAGTATTTAATTTTCACTAAGGATTACTGTACAATATATGTAAAATAATCCGTTTTCTCAGAACTTTTGGAATGTCACTTTTTGAAATTAAGGTTAGTTTATGTGTGTTATGGGGTGTCTCATCGATAAGAACGTGTTTTCTAATATGTCTTGTATGTCGATATTAGTTGACACTTAGACTGACTGCCATAAAGACCTTCGGTCTCTTAGTAGTCTCTTGCGGTACTCATTGTGTGTAGTCAAATGACTGTACCCCACGGGGTTTTGGTGTTTAGAGGACCTGCAACACAGCTATGTCATGTTGGTTGTATTCGGCAGTGACCCACTTTTTTTGCTGTCAAGTGTACATAAGCTTCGGAATAGTGAATGTCACTACGCAGCATAATGTTTGACATACAGCAAGCAGCAGAACTGCATGGGTCGACCTACCTTTATCAACACCTGAAAACTAGTAGCGGATCTGACAGGAGGTCATTGGTAGTACAAGCTTCAACACGATGGCGCCCAAGCGACGTTGCAGTCTCTAGTGACAATGTTTTGTAATAACTCAGAAAGAAGTTAGATGACAAGTAATTATATTGTACCTGAATTTAAGGGAATGGCGTTACAACCACATAGGTCTACTCAAACCAACAGATACAAGATTTAGGTTGAAAACCAGCAACATAAACATCCTATTCGCATCTCAGACATTTTGATCAAGTGAAAACTATTTTGTACTTAAGCAGGCGTTAATGTCCTTTACTTTATAGCACGATGATGTGAAAAAGTAATGTGAAACACTACAATCGTATTCCATTCGATTAAGTATTAGTAACCAATAAACACCCCATCCATTTTACTTCGCGCAAGCACACAGCTCGATTCCCACACCCGAAATGACGACGGCTTCGCTGCACCTATCTAATGTAGATACGCAACAGATAACCTCACCAGGGGAAATAAGTTGAAAAGATCTCGCCCGATCCTTTATTCATTGCAGAATCTGTATCGCAGCATGGAACTGCATCATATAAAAGCAATCTTCTCTCCAAAACGACTTAACCTCAGAAAAAAACAACCATTGACACAGAAAAGAATACGAGTGTAGACTCTAATGCGACTCAGTAATGGCGAATTCTCTGTCAGACAAGGAAGACAACATGGACAGCAACACGTGAACAATTCCCCTTCGTCGAAAACAATCTGTCCCGCCAAAGACGTAAAACTGCGTCATTGACTCAGCAAAGAAGTTGCTGCTGTGTTTATATCGACTAATCGAAACTGATTATAGCTGACTCGCGTAAAGTATGTCAAACATAAATACCGTGATCTACTGCAAACAAAATATGACGGGTAGAAGTAAAACTGCCAAATAAACAAACATCTTTCACCACTTATACAGGTTGTCTCAAACCTTTTGGATCAAATTGAAATCGATGATAGTGGATGTACAACCGAAAATACTGAGCCGGCCGTGGGTGGCCGAGCGGTTCTAGGCGCCACAGTCTGGAACCGCACGACCGCTACGGCCGTAGGTTTGAATCCTGCCTCGAGCATGGATGTGTGTGATGTCCTTAGGTTAGTTCTAAGTTCTAGGGGACTGATGATCTCAGAAGTTAAGTCCCATAGTGCTCAGAGCCATTTGAACCTTTTTTTATATAATACTGAGATAGGTAACAAGTGTTTGTAAATGCATATTTAATGTGTTATACTTACACAATGTACACTCCCAACAACAGTATACCCAGTCTCAATGCATGTATTGCAGTGGCGCATGAAGTTCAACCGTGCTCTCTCAAAGATCACTGGTGTCTGTTGTACCACGAGACAGGCAGCTTTGACCTAGCATGTGGGTCTCCATCCCTTTCACTGGGGTTTCGTACAACAACGTCTTGGCGTAGCCCCAGAGGAAGAAGTCGAGAGGTGTGAAATCCGGCGATCGTGCTGGCCATGGGACAGGACCTCCACTTTCAATCCAACGATGAAAGTACGCGTTGTTCAGATGAGCACGGACATTAACATCGAATTGAGCTGGTGCCCCGTTGTGTTGAAACCACATCATTTTGCGGACAACAAGAGGTGCAGTCTCTAAGAACATTGGCAGCACATCTCGCAGTAACACCACAAATCATGGACCGGTCAAATGAGGAGGCAGAAAATAAGATCATGTTTGTGGATCCTGGAAAATGCATGCCCATATATTGCTGCATATTGTTGCTGGTGGCCGCCGATGTGGTTGGCGTGGAGATTGTCCTCACTCCAGACGTGGCTACTGTGGCTGTTGAAAGTGCCATCATAGATGGATGAGGCCTCATCCGCGAACAATTCAAACTGTACGAAGTTTAGCGCTGCAGCAGTGTGGTGGATAACCCGTTGACTGCAGTGAATGTGGGAGTCAAAATCTACTGGTCCCAGTGCTTGCTCGCATTGTTTATGATTGGCATATAATACCTGTTCCACCAGTACTGTCCACACTGTATCCTTTGAATTGTGTGTATCATGGGCACGTTGATGGGTGCTTATTGCTGAGTGATAGGTCACACGATCCCTTTTATGAATTGTTCTCCGAAATGTCTTTGGTGGAAACCTTGGTCGGCTCTTGTTGCGTAAATGTCCCCGTCTGCCGTAAGCTGTTATCCATGAAGATTAACTTCTTCCAATTAGGATGCTGCCTGTTGGGAAAGCATTCTCTGTACATTCCTGCTACTTTATGGGTCCTACATATTACCGCACCTCACATTAAATGTATGTTCGCCAACTCTTGCAGTGAGTAACATTCCATCTTTGACTACTCATCATGCACTGTATACAGTAACACACATCACCACGGACACATTGCAAGCTGTCTGATGCAATGGTCGGCTGGCACGATGGATAGTGGTGCGCATGCAGCATAGGTTAATGCGCTGGTGGGATGCGTGCAGTCAACACATGACACACGTGCTATGAACCAAGTTGTGTATAGTAAGTCTGTTTGGTCATCAGGTGTGTATACTGTTCATCACCTGCTGAGTGCTCCAGTGTACAACAGAACCCTGGATCTTTGCGAGAGTATCGCACAACTGTATGCACCTTTCCAATACATGCATTGAGACTGACGGTGTCGCGTTGAACATTACTGCATGCTGCATTGTTGGTATGCATTGTAGTCTGTGTATGTCCATAACACAATAAATATACATTTCCAGCCATTGATCACCTGTCTTAATGTAATCAGTTGTCGACCCACTATAAACTGATCCAGTTTGACCAAAACGGTTTGAGACACTCTGTGTAAAATTGTCGTACACTGAAGAGCCAAAGAAGCTGGTACAGCTGCCTAATATTGTGTATGACCCCCGCGAGCACGCAGAAGTGCCGCAGTATGACGTGGCATGGACTCGACATATATGGCTTACCGGCCAATGATTTCGGATTCACAAACGTTACTCGATCTCTTACGGGAAACGGTAAATTGACTGCCGCGAGTAATGAATAAGTGGTCAGGGGCACTACAAATGTAGTGTGTGAACAGTAAGTTGGAAATGTGGGGCTCACGGGGAGCGCGCCAGAGATAAGTCCCTGCAGTCGCACTATCCTCTGTGTTCTCGATGGCTCAGTGGGATACAGCGTCTGCAGTGTAAGCAGGAGATCCCGGGTTCGAGTCCTGGATGCGGCACACATTTTCAACTCTCACCGTTGATATTTATCAACGCCTGTAAGTAGCTAATGGTCATTCAATAAGTAGTGCTGGGGCGAATTGACATCACGAATTCTGCAGGCCTGTCCATAAATCCGTAAGAGTACGAGGGTGTGGAGATCTCTTCTGAACAGCACGTTGCAAGGCATCCCAGATATGAATAACAACATGTCTGGGAAGTTTGGTGGCCAGTGGAAGTATTTAAACTCAGAAGAGTGTTCCTGAGGCCACTCTGTAGCAATTCTGGACGTGTGAGGTGCCTCATTGTCCTGTTGGAATCACCCAAGTCCTTCACAGTTCACAATGGACCTAAAAGGATGCACGTGATTAGACAGGATGGTTACCTGTCACCTGTCAGAGTCGTGACTAGACGTATCAGGGGTCCCATATCACTCTAATTGCACACACCCCACACCATTACAGAGCCTACAGTAGCTTGAACAGTTCCCTGTTGACATGCGGGATCCATGGATTCATGAGGTTGTCTCCATACCTGTACACGTCCGTCCGATGGATACGATTTGAAGCGAGTGGGCCTTCTGCTCCGAAAGTGCAAATCGATGATGTTTCCCTGAATGGTTTGCACTCTGACACTTGATGATGGCCCAGCAATGAAATCTGCAGCAATTTGCGGAAAGTTTGCACTTCTGTCACGTAGAACGATTCTCTTCAGTCGTCATTGGTCTTGCAGGATGTTTTTCCGTCCGCAGCGATGTGGAAGGTTTGATGTTTTACCAGATTCCTGATATTGACGGTATACTCGTGAAATGGTCTGATGGGAAAATCCCCATATCATCGCTATCTCGGAGATGTTGTGTCCCCTCTCTTGTGCGCCGACTGTAAGACCATGTTCAAACTCATCTGAATCTTGATAACTTCCCGTTGTAGCAGCAGTAACCGATCTAACAATTGCGCCAGACTGTTTTTGTCTTATACGGGCATCGCCGACCGCAGCGCCGTATTCTGCGTGTTCACATATCTTATGCCTGTTTCTTTGGCGCTCCAGTGTACATTTCCAGCCATTGGTTCCCCGTCTCGACATAATCAGTTGTCGACCCAGTATGAAGTTTTTGTTTTTTTTTTTTTTTTTTCACTTGCCGCCCTGATTTTACGACCCACCACCTAAGTGCTTAAGGTGGGTCTATTTTGACCACTTGGCCGCTACGACCGGTGTGCGGACACTGATGTAGTTGATGAAACTCACACCAGTTCCCGCATCCGGTCGCACCGTTGCCCGTGTCCCGCCACGTGGAGGCGGGTCTGTGCTTTTTTTTTTTTCTTTTCTTATTTCTTTCTTTACTTTGGCAGCTTTCCCAAAACCGATTTAACAAAATTTTTACAAAAATAAATTTTGAATTAGAAGAAGGAAATACAAGGAATAGTTTGGACCGAAGAGGAGAAAAGACGATAGGAAAGGAAGAGATGATAGTCCCACCACCGTAGGGGACTGAGGATGAGCGCCTTGGGATTTATCTTCAAGCCTCTGATCCTCAGTCCCCTAACCTTAGCCTAGGAAGTTCTATTCTATTCTATTTATGGCGTTTGATATCTCTATTTATGTTCTATCTGGTTACTTGTATACAGGTTTAGAGTGCCGTGGTAGCTGATGGCAATTGCGACGGTGCGCCGACACTGTTTATGTCTAATTTTATACATTAATCTATTGTCAGTTTTAGGTCTACTTATGTAAGTCTATTGCATGTCAGTTCTTTTATATTGAGACTTAGTTTAGTTCTTCCACACTATGGTGTCTGTCTGGGTGCTGCATATAGGTTTATTGTCTGTGTGGTCTTCTGTTCCTGTACTCTTTGTGGCATTCGTCAGAAATTTTGTCTGTTAGTGCGTTCAGTATGTCCCAAAGTTCAGGTGTTCTGATCGCATCGTATATGTGTTCCTCTGTCTGTAGGTGTTGTATCCCAGGTGTGTTCCTGTGCTGTCTGTATTTCCCGCAGAATAGGATTGTGTGTTCGGGGGTTCCCATACCTCCACATGTACACGTTGATGTGTCTCTAAGACTCACGCGATTTAAGTGCGTGGGATAAGGTCCGTGGCCAGTCAAGAAATGCACCATGCCGCGGCTAGGATCGGCATGTTTCATTCTTAATCTTTCCGTTATGTTCGGAAAAAAGTATGAAGAGCTCGGGACACCCTGTTATAAATCCCATAGTGCGTTATCGACATTGTGGTTATAGGAGGCTACACGTGGTCGTGATTGTCAGGTGGCCCACCGTGGGCACTCCCTAAAGTGCGTGCCTGCAGATAGGAACGTTCTCACGCTCCGGCCCACCCCGCGGCTGGCTGGGTGCTTAGCGAGACGGAGCGTCGGCGGGTGCCTGACCAGGATGCGCCGCCATCAGTACGCTGTGTGCAGAGCCGCCCCCGGAGTGCGCTGCACCGCCCGGCCGGGCTGGCGGAATGCGCAACGACCCCCCACACCTGCGCGGGGGAACCGCGCCGCACAGCCCCAGCAGCTGGAATTAGCGCCGCCGGCACACGTCGCTCGGCCGTTCTGCGAACGTGAGCCGCACGCCGAGCGCGCCGCAGCGCGCCTCTTACCGGGCCCCGTCCCCATCAAAGATTCCGCGGCACTCTCAGTCATGCGAGCGCCTGGCAGCCGCTCATTGCGAAGGCGGCCGACCCGGGGAAAGTTGGGTCGAATACTGCTGTTGCAAGAAATTTATGAGCGGCGTTCAATAAGTAATTCAACAGAATTTTTTCTGAAAAAAGATTTTTTTTAGGGTTCCGAATCACCATATTATTCCCTACTCTTTTCGTTACTACACTACTGGCCATTAAAATGGCTAAACCACGAAGATGACGTGCTACAAACGTGAAATTTAACCGGCAGGAAGAAGATGCTGTCATAGGCAAATGATTAGCGTTTCAGAACATTCACAGAAGGTTGGCGCCGGTGGCGACACCTACAACGTGCTGACATGAGGAAAGTTTGCAACCGATTTCTCATACACAAAGAGCAGTTGACCGGCGTTGCCTGGTGGAACGTTGTTGTGATGCCTTGTGTAAGGAGGACGTTTCCGACTTTGATAAAGGTCGGATTGTAGACTATCGCGATTGCGGTTTATTGTATCGCGACATTGCTGCTCGCGTTGGTCGAGATCCAATTCTAATGTCCCCACAGAAAATACCCTCTACCACGCACCAATTAATCATTTTCAATCAAACCATCCACATTCATTCACTTTGGATAAGTTATCTGATCTGATTTTCTCGTTATATATGCGGCGACAGCTCGACGACGCCAAAGTATTTTCTAGTGCGTTTTTTCTTTTAAATAACAGATATGCATATATACATTCTCCATGGTTGTTAGAGTGGTAACTTGCACAGCTTCTGGAGTATCTGTTGAGGGATTGACGTGTTTCTGAGAGATACATATTCTGCTTTTCTTCTCGCTAAAGCGAGCCAATTAACAATTGTGCCGCTAGCGGTTTGTTTGAAGAGAAAGAGACTGTAAAAGGAAAATAATTAAGGCGTGAAATCTCCGGAGATCTGGACATGTAATGGAGATGGATTTAATACACAATTTCCTCCATAAATAAGGTTTGTGACTTTTTTGTTCTGGAGTGAATGAACGAATGAGATATTTCTGAATCATTTGATGGTCACGTTGGCCCTGTAATTAGTGGGGAAGTTTCAGCTGTGTCGAAGAGAGCCTGCAATCACTTATTCTGTGTTAAATCGTCCAAAAAGGATTCGTACACATCTGGAATTCGCAATCTTTCGTAACAGGAACAAATTGTCCAAACGATTGATTCTCCCGACTGACTGCAGTGTTTAACAGTAATAATAAATGTAAAGATCTCTTACAGCAAGCCAGCCGCTGATTACCAAGACGAAGGACTCCACCAAAGATCCTATTTGGCTGATTTCACGTAATGAAATATTATATTAAAAAGTGTACCTAGATAAAGGAGAGAAAGAGAGAGAGCGAATGAAAATAGAGATAATGCTAATAATCCTCCATTAGTCTAATTTTTCGCCTGTCTTATCACGGATCAGCCAAGAACTGGGAGGGCCTTACTTTTCTGTATAGATTTATGTGTCAAGGTGAAGGGATCTTAAAGGCAACAGATACACGTCTATACAGACAAGACATTGCACAGAGATAGCGGCTAGCTGCATTCATCATCTATTCATAGATAAAGAGACGCAACTTATTATTCGAACATTAAAGTGTTAAAATGACCAATCCGTGATAGGACACGGTTTTGGACGTTGCTAAAATAATTTGGTTCTCTGTTTCATGTCAACTACGACGAGCTAACCTAACTGACGCTTGGAAAAGAGAGGAAAGACTCGCAGATTATTAAAGCTTGATAGTATAGTTGAAGTATACCCTTTTCTGTTCAGCATTATTTGATATATGAACATTGATTAATTGTGTTAATGTTAGATATAGGAAGTGTTTTGATTGACCTGTCCCAGTTGCATTTATCTGTATATGTACATTAAGAAAGTAGACACAGAAGTACTCTTGTGTGAAGGGAGTTACATATAGTGACAGTAGAAGGGAGTAATATAGTGACAGTAGAACATTAATATGGTTTTAACTAGGGCCATGTTTAGGATGAGTCAAGCAGAGCAAAGCACTGATAATAATGATGCAGTAAGAAGTGTTGTAGGACCGATGGCTACAGATAGCGCAACAGAACGTCCTGTAGACACGGCTGGAGGTGTAACAGCAAGCACGCAGCAGGGATTAGATCCATTGGTAATTATCATGAGACAGATGCAGATGATAACCGAGAGCATGAATACTTTGAAAACGGACATTAATGCGAAATTTGCCTCAGTTGCTGAAGTGCAAAATGATTTGAATACGAAATTAGCCTCAGTTACTGAAGGGCAGGAAAATCTGAAAACCGACATTAACGCGAAATTAGCCTCAGTTAGTGAAGGGCAGGAAAATCTGAAAACCGACATTAACGCGAAATTAGCCTCAGTTAGTGAAGGGCAGGAAAATCTGAAAACCGACATTAACGCGAAATTAGCCTCAGTTACTGAAGGGCAGGAAAATCTGAAAACCGACATTAACGCGAAATTAGCCTCAGTTACTGAAGGGCAGGAAAATCTGAAAACCAATATTAAAGCACAATTAGTGACCGTCACTCAAACTCAAGAAGAGATGAAATTAGTCCAGACTGAGATTAAGCAGCAGTTACAAGACAGTTTTTCCGAATTAGAGCAGCGGATAGAGGCGAAGACCAAGGAACTCAAAGATCAGGCCGAAGAGACGGAACGAAAATTAGTTACTGCACAAATAGAATTGGTGAAAGCACAATGTGAGGAACGTACTCACCGCGTACGTGTCGAAATGAAGGAGTATGTGGCTATTAAGATAGATACTGTACGGGAACAAGTGGAAATGGTTCCGCAATTACTACAAAAGCAAGATGCCATGTCATGTGCAATTGCGCAACTTCCTGAATTGGCACGTACACAGACTAACCTAAAGGAAAGCGTTAAACATCTGACAGAGCGTCAAGACGTTATAGACCACCAAATTAACGTATTAACGGGTAAATTATCCGAAATCACATTAGAAAACAAAAGGCTAACGTGTGAAAACTTTGAGCAAAATGTTAAGGCAGCATTCCAGAGTTTATCTGGCAAACAGGAAGAGAATTTGCTTGCGAAAGGACTTGAGGAGGTGCGACAGCAGTTAGGTGCTGATTTGGAGCATTGGAAACAAACGATAGAAGAGTCGATGCGCGCTTCACAACAAAGCTCAGAACAAATGAATACAGGGCAGCAGCAGAAGTTGGCAGCGACTATAGAGCCAGTTACTGCCCATTCGCACACAATACCGACTTGTGCAAGTAATTCAAACATTAAATTGCCACAAGCTGGTTGTTCGCGTGAATTCTTATCTAACGGAGCTTACGAAAGCCTTCGCCATGCCGAAGAAAAAATGATAAAGCATCGGCAATTCCAGATTTTTAACCCAGACGAAAGGGGGGTCTACCCAATTGTTTTTATTCGAAGTTTCAGAGGAGTGCTACCCAGAAATTGGTCGGAGTGGCAGAAGATCAGTTTTGTTACAGGATATATACAATGTTCGGGGGCGATCTGAGCCTCGGACATGACTGTTTGCCCGACATATGACGATTTTGAGAAGGCGTTTTTAGCAAAGTTCTGGTCAGAAGGGGTACAGGAACGCCTAAGGCAGGAGGTGCTCTACCCAGAGCCTTTCTCCTTTTCGAAAGGAAGCCTTAGAAGGTATTTCGAAAAATATATAAATAAAACGAGATACTGGGACAGACCTATGCCCTTGCCACACATAATAAACATACTTAAGGCAAGACTACCAACTAGCATCCGGAATCAATTGATTTACGGCAACGACAAAGACTTGGAGTCGTTCCTCACGACGTTAGACCATATAGATATTATCGAAGAGAACAACCAGAAAGCCCGTGATAACAGATTCCAATATATGGCGATAGAACCTCCGCCAAACGGTAGGCAAGGTGGAAGTATGGTTTATACCAATGGCGATCAATCGACATTTAGAAGGAATGAACAGAGACCGTTAAATAATGAAGGAACCCCTCAAAATCTCAATAGTAATCCCGGCAATAGTCTTGCGCGGGGCTATTTAAGGAACAACAGGAACGGGAAAAGATACAACCCCGCGTGGGGGAACGAAAGAAATTTCAGACCCCAAGCCTGGAATAATAAGAATAATAGAAAGTGGAATCAACCGGGAGGAATGAATTCAAATAGCTAACATCAGGGGGGACGGACATCTACGAATCAACCGGTAATTACCGAAGTGACGGATGATGTCAACCAGCAGACAAATCAAAATCCAACAAACTTGTAAGGACCCACTCGTGCCCCAGAGGATCGGTCAACAATTGGTTGAGGAGCAACAGGATATGTGTACCCATGCTAACGTATAATGATGGACGATTACTGGCAGATGAACTGACCGAGGACTTAGAACCACAAGATGAGGATAAGGAACAGGTGGCAGTAGCCGAAGTGCAAGTCATTATGGAGACCGTACCGATAGTGGCGATTTTAGACACAGCTGCAACCACAAATGTTATTTCGGAGGCACTATTCAACAGGATCAGAAATATAAGACGAGTACCAGTATTTCCAGTTCAAAATTGCAGAATAATAGGCGCCGTTGGGGCTCTATCGGCTAATGTAAAGGTGCAGTCACTACTTGGTGTGGAATTCGGAAATGTAGCAATATTAAGCACATTCCTTGTTGTGAAAAATTTGGTGGTAGATTGCATTATCGGAGTCGACAGCCTACGTCAATACGGATGCAGAATAGATTTTAAAACAAGAAAAATTTGGTTGAATGTTAATAAACAAGAAATTGAGTTGGAGTTGTTGAAAAAAAAAAGCCTTACGAGAAAACATAATTATGGGATCAGTGTGCAAGTAATCAGGACGGCCCAAAATTCTAAAGAGCACGTAATTAATGAGTTCCAAGTGAAAGAAGATTTCTGTCAATTAGTGTTTGAAAAGTTAAATGAATCCGACTGTATTATCGAAGATCAGAAGAAGCAGCTCAATGAATTATTATTAACGTATGAAAACGTTTTTGATTAAAGGCCAGGAGTTATTAAGGGATACATATGCCATCTCTACGTTAAGCCGCACGAAACGTATTGTAGAACTTTCTATCCTATTCCCTGGAGGTTAAAGGCTCAAGTTCAAAAGCAAATAGATCGCATGTTGAAATGGGGTTTGATCGAACCCTCTACAAGCTCATACTGCTCCCCATTGTTAGTCGTGCCAAAAGCAAATGGGACTGTTAGACTGGTACTCGACGCCAGAGAAATAAATAAAATCATAATTCCAGTGAGAACACATCCGGAAAACATAGACGAACTTATACAACGGTTCCAGGATGTCCAATATTTGACGAGCATTGATTTGCGGAGCTCTTATTGGCAAGTCAAGCTGGATGAGTTATCAAGGAAGTATACGGCTTTCATTTATTCCGGAAGAAGTTACCAATTTACCGTAGTTCCTTTCGGACTCAACGTTAGTGCTGGAATCTTTATAGCAGCTGATAGCGATTAGTAAGTTTCCAACACCCAGGAATAGGAGGCTATTAAAAGGGTTTATGGGCCTTGCCTCATTTTTTAGAAGATTCATAACAAATCAGACGATGAACGCAGCAGCTCTAAATAGTCTGTTGAAGAAGTATGTGCCCTGGCTCTGGACATTAGAGTGTCAAGAAGCATTCGAAGAGATAAAGAAGCAATTAGTAAATGCACCGCTTTTGTACCATCCGGCCGGCCGGAGTGGCCGTGCGGTTCTGGCCGCTACAGTCTGGAACCGAGCGACTGCTACGGTCGCAGGTTCGAATCCTGCCTCGGGCATGGATGTGTGTGATGTCCTTAGGTTAGTTAGGTTTAATTAGTTCTAAGTTCTAGGCGACTAATGACCTCAGAAGTTGAGTCGAATAGTGCTCAGAGCCATTTGTACCATCCAGACATGCAAGAAGAATTTTACTTGTCAACTGATTCTTCGAATGTGGGTATTGGAGCGTGCCTTTTCCAAGTACGCAAGATAAATGGAGAACTCACCTTCTGTCCTACTGCGTTTGCTAGTCGTGTTTTGTCCAACTGTGAACGAACTTTCACGACGACAGAATTAGAGGCTCTTGCGGCCATCTGGGGATTTAAAAAATTTCATTATTTTCTATATGGGTCAATGACTACCGTATATTGCGATCATCAATCATTAACGTTTTTAGAAACGTGTCAACTGTTACACCCCAGACTGGCTAGATGGACTCTCGCTCTGCAACAATACCAATTTAAGATCGTGCATGTCTCAGCACAGCAAAACATTATTGCTGACGCTCTATCAAGGTCACCACAGGGTTTGACCAAAGAGATTGAAGTAAATAATAACTCAGAATTACCTGTATTGCTGCTGCAGGAAAATCCATATAAGATGTACTACGTCAATTTGTGTGCGCATATGGCACAGTTACAGAAAAGAGATGCTCAATGGGGAAGTGTCATTCAAAGGTTACAACAGCAACCTTCGGATCAGATGGCAAATTATTACAAGCTGGTAAATGGCGTATTATTTTTCCGCTGTGGAAGGCCAAACAAAGTCCGTTGGTGTGTTTGTATACCTGAGGCGCAAATAGAGAAACTCGTATGGTTCACCCATTTAACCTGGGGACATTTCGGTGCGACAAAATGTGCAGACAAGATAAGTGTGTACTGTTATTTTCCCAACATAAAGCGCAGAGTCCATGAGGTCTCGAAGAAATGCATAATCTGTCAAAAAGCAAAGCCGGATTCGAAAGGGAGTAAGCACCCATTATGCTCTATATTAGTTCGAGAACCAAAAGAATTAAGTTCGTGCGATCTGTGTGGACCGTTACCTACTTCAAGAGGAGGTGTTAGATATCTGTTGGCATTTCTCGATGTGTGTACGAAATACGTAAAGCTATACCCAATAATGGCGGCTACAGCCAAAGTAATTGTATTAAGATTGAGAAGGGATTATCTTCCACATGTTGGAATACCTAAGGCGATAATAACAGACAATGCTAAGATATTCACGGGACTCCGATGGAAACAGGCTTTGTCTCAAGTCGGTGTGAAACACATACTAACATCATTTTACCACCCACAAGGCAATTTGGTTGAGAGAATTTTTAGAGAGTTCAATCGATTTATGAGGACCTATTGCCATAATAAGCAGACTGAGCGGGCAAATTATGTGGAAGAATTTGAGCAGATATACAACATGCCCCACTCCTCCACTGGATATACACCTCATGAATTGATGTTCGAGGCAAAAGAAGAAAACTTCTGGACTGAACATATGCCCAAAACTCAGGAAACTGAGATGCCTTGGGAAGAAAAAATAAGACAAGCCATCATAAATATGACGCAAAATGCTGATCAGAGAAAACAACAATATGACAAATTAATCAAGAGGATACAGGCGTACCACGTCGGAGAGAAGGTACTAGTCAAAAGACATACCAAATCATCCTTAATAAAGAAGAGTATAAAGAAATGGGAGTTACTATGTACTGGCGCATACATCATTCTACAAATTCCGAACCCTGGGGCTTATCTGTTAGCATACCCGGGATCCAACAAAATTAAAGGGTTATTTTCCCATAACGACTTGAAAAAAATTTAATGAAAATTAGAAGATAGGGAGGAATGGTGTTGCGAGTGACAGAAATGAACGTTAGTGTTAGAAAACTTTAAACTGAAATAATTAATCAGTGACACAGATTGTAGAAATAGTGACTAACTATTACTATCGAGTGTTGCAAACAAGATAGTGGAGATAGGCTTCGCCTGTGTTTGGGTAAACATAGAACTTTAGCATTGCTAGTGTCATCAAGAATTATAAAGGATCTGAATGATCTTCAAGAAGAAAGAAATATTTCCCGCAAATGACGCTGCATAATCAAAAGAGGTTCCCAGTGAATGTTCATATATAATTTCAAGTGCACGCTTAGATGTGTAAACGTGTGAAGTGAAGTTGTGCGGTTAAGTAGTGATCATGAGCGACGGTTAACGCCTCAAAGATAATTTCCCGCGCAAAACAATTGACGTCGGCGCGAGAGTTAGAATCGATATAGACGACACAGATATGCTTTGTAAGAGACTCGCATCAAACGCGAGGGGAAACTGATTGATGTTGAACTTCAAAAAAGTGTCATAATTAGAAGTTAAGAGTTCTTGATTTATTGTTGAATGTCAAAAGAAAGTAATATTCATAGAATCAGTAGTTATTTAATGGGTCTTGTTCACTTTGGAATTTTGTTTGAAAATCCATTTCCATATATGTGCATGTATGAATACCGGATGAATCAGAGAATAAACGAAAGAAGTGAATCCACATTCCTCACTACTAATAACTTTTACATTACAGCAATCAAGCGGAGAAATATATGTATTTAGGATTTAGGAGTATAGATAAATGATACGACTTTTCAAGGAAATGATGGATTATGTCCTTGTATAAAATGAACCACACTTTCCATTATTCGATTATTTGAATCGAAAATCTACTGCAAGTTGCATGAATCCTTTAAATTAGGAAGAATAAATCATTGACAGAAAATGTGTCAGAATTTTTGGACTTATAAGCACAAGTGGTGATGCGGAGTCCAAAAGAAAATTCAAACTAGAGTAAATATTATGATGTTTTCTGCAACAGCATTAATCAATGGATAAATGGAAACCTTAAGTCAATGGCTAAATTCCTTGCAGTACATCGCAAGAAAAAGGATGCATGAAGCCATAGGGGTTTTGTTTTCAAAAAGGAGAATCTTGGACGGTGCAACCTAACCAGTTCTTTTGCAGGAAGAGTTTCCCTTTCGGTCATTGCTAATTCTTTTGGAATGAATGTTGCATGTAAAATCTGGTATCCCTGTCCCTTCTACTCTTCCCATTGTGGGCCGCGTAGAAGACCGACTACAAATGTGGACGTCGGGGACATGCAAGATCCGGGGGAGTTTCAGCACCGCAAGATATTGTCCTGGGAACAAGATTATAAAAAAAAAAAACCCTCGAGTTATTGATTATAAATTTTTTTTAGCTAGAGGCACAAATCAGTCTTCTCCAAATCGTTATATAAATCGATCCCTATCTTTCCTTTAGAGATCAATTGCAAAATTTTTTCTCTCTTCTCTAGGCTTTAATATCTTCTATGTACCGTAGGCTGGGGGTCTAGGCTTAAGAGGTTTTCCAAGGTTTCCCTGCTTAAGAAAGTTCCCGAATGGGTAGACCCTGATAACAGTTTCATGAAAGATTATCTTCCTTGGTTGTGCACAGCATACATAACACTTTGATGCACGTAAAAGCAATACAGCCGCGGTACCTGTCTCTTCATTTCTTCTGTTATCAATGTTTCTTTTCTTCGTCTGTCTTAAACATAATTATTTTTTTTCAGTCGGAGGACTGACACTCATCATTTCCGGGTTACCCACACTAATACACTTGGGCCCATTACGGTTCGGTGGCGGTAAATATTAATTACCGTCGCTGTTACTGGCTGTGTGAGACACTTTTATTGCTGTGTTTATTGCTCGGAATGGACATTTAGTTAAGAGACAAGTACGTAAACACACATATATATCCGTTAACGCTTTATTGTGTATCAAACTGTAACACCTGCGTTCTATACATATTAGTCCTTCTGCGTACTTACGGAAATTTTGCTGACCGTAGTTCTTCAATAACATCGTTAATATTTGCGGGACTGGATTATTAAAAATGCCATAAGCTGCTGTGGTATTTGGAGAGTCCCTGAGCTGTGTAAATACACTCCTGGAAATTGAAATAAGAACACCGTGAATTCATTGTCCCAGGAAGGGGAAACTTTATTGACACATTCCTGGGGTCAGATACATCACATGATCACACTGACAGAACCACAGGCACATAGACACAGGCAACAGAGCATGCACAATGTCGGCACTAGTACAGTGTATATCCACCTTTCGCAGCAATGCAGGCTGCTATTCTCCCATGGAGACCATCGTAGAGATGCTGGATGTAGTCCTGTGGAACGGCTTGCCATGCCATTTCCACCTGGCGCCTCAGTTGGACCAGCGTTCGTGCTGGACGTGCAGACCGCGTGAGACGACGCTTCATCCAGTCCCAAACATGCTCAATGGGGGACAGATCCGGAGATCTTGCTGGCCAGGGTAGTTGACTTACACCTTCTAGAGCACGTTGGGTGGCACGGGATACATGCGGACGTGCATTGTCCTGTTGGAACAGCAAGTTCCCTTGCCGGTCTAGGAATGGTAGAACGATGGGTTCGATGACGGTTTGGATGTACCGTGCACTATTCAGTGTCCCCTCGACGATCACCAGTGGTGTACGGCCAGTGTAGGAGATCGCTCCCCACACCATGATGCCGGGTGTTGGCCCTGTGTGCCTCGGTCGTATGCAGTCCTGATAGTGGCGCTCACCTGCACGGCGCCAAACACGCATATGACCATCATTGGCACCAAGGCAGAAGCGACTCTCATCGCTGAAGACGACACGTCTCCATTTGTCCCTCCATTCACGCCTGTCGCGACACCACTGGAGGCGGGCTGCACGATGTTGGGGCGTGAGCGGAAGAAGGCCTAACGGTGTGCGGGACCGTAGCCCAGCTTCATGGAGACGGTTGCGAATGGTCCTCGCCGATACCCCAGGAGCAACAGTGTCCCTAATTTGCTGGGAAGTGGCGGTGCGGTCCCCTACGGCACTGCGTAGGATCCTACGGTCTTGGCGTGCATCCGTGCGCCGCTGCGGTCCGGTCCCAGGTCGACGGGCACGTGCACCTTCCGCCGACCACTGGCGACAACATCGATGTACTGTGGAGACCTCACGCCCCACGTGTTGAGCAATTCGGCGGTACGTCCACCCGGCCTCCCGCATGCCCACTATACGCCCTCGCTCAAAGTCCGTCAACTGCACATACGGTTCACGTCCACGCTGTCGCGGCATGCTACTAGTGTTAAAGACTGCGATGGAGCTCCGTATGCCACGGCAAACTGGCTGACACTGACGGCGGCGGTGCACAAATGCTGCGCAGCTAGCGCCATTCGACGGCCAACACCGCGGTTCCTGGTGTGTCCGCTGTGCCGTGCGTGTGATCATTGCTTGTACAGCCCTCTCGCAGTGTCCGGAGCAAGTATGGTGGGTCTGACACACCGGTGTCAATGTGTTCTTTATTATTTCCAGGAGTGTAGATAGCTCGCGAAATCGGTAAATCAAAATTAGGCTCACAAACTTCGCTCGCTGCGAGGGGCATTTTTTTTTATTTTTTTACCTGATACTATATTTATTTTATTTTCATATGTAAAATATTTCAAGTTATCATTTTTCAATAGAGAAACTTCAGCCTCACATTTTAATGTTCGGATAATAAGTTGCCCTCTCTTTATCTAAGAATAGATGATGAATGCAGCTAGCCGCTATCTCTGTGTAATGTCTTGTCTGTATAGACGTGTATCTGTTGCCTTTAAGATCCCTTCACCTTCACACATAAATCTATACAGTAAAGTAAGGCCCTCCCAGTTCTTGGCTGATCCGTGATAAGACAGGCGAAAAATTAGACTAATGGAGGATTATTAGTATTATCTCTATTTTCATTCGCTCTCTCTCTTTCTCTCCTTTATCTACGTACACTTTTTAATATAATATTTCATTACGTGAAATCAGCCAAATAGGAACTTTGGTGGAGTCCTTCGTCTTGGTAATCAGCGGGTGGCTTTACATTTATTATTACTGTTAAACACTGCAGTCAGTCGGGAGAATCAGTCGTTTGGACAATTTGTTCCTTTTACGAAAGATTGCGAATTCCAGATGTGTACGAAGCCTTTTTGAACGATTTAACACAGAATAAGTGATTGCAGGCTCTCTTCGACACAGCTTAAATTACAGGGCCAACGTGATCATCAAAAGATTCAGAAAAAACTCATTCGTTCATTCACTCCAGAACAAAAAAGTCACAAACCTTATTTATGGAGGAAATTGTGTATTAAATCCATCTCCATTACATGTCCAGATCTCCGGAGATTTCACGCCTTAATTATTTTCCTTTTACAGTCTCTTTCTCTTCAAACAAACCGCTAGCGGGACGATTGTTAATCGGCTCGCTTTAGCGAGAAGAAAAGCAGAATATGTATCTCTCAGAAACACGTCAATCCCTCAACAGATACTCCAGAAGCTGTGCAAGTTACCACTCTAGCAACCATGGAGAATGCATATATGCATCTCTGTTATTTAAAAGAATAAACGCACTAGAAAATACTTTGGCGTCGTCGAGCTGTCGCCGCATATATTACGAGAAAATCAGATCAGATAACTTATCCAAAGTGAATGAATGTGGATGGTTTGATTGAAAATGATTAATTTGTGCGTGGTAGAGGGTATTTTCTGTGGGGAAATTACACAATGACTGTTAGCAGAATATGGAATCGGTGGGTTCAGGAGGGTAATACGGAACGCCACGAATCACTAGCAGTCGAGATGACAGGCATCTTATCCGTATGGCTGTAACGGATCGTGCAGCCACGTCTCGATCCCAAAGTCAACAGATGGGGACTTTTTCGAGACAACAACCATCTGCACGAACAGTTCGACGACGTTTACAGCAGCATGGACTATCAGCTCGGAGACCATGGCTGCGGTTACCCTTGATCCTGCATCAGACAGGAGCGCATGAGGTAGTGTACTCAACGAGGAACCTGGGTGCACAAATGGCAAAACGTCGTTTTTTCGGATGAATTCAGGTTCTGTTTACAGCATCATGATCGCAGCATCCGTGTTTGGCGACATCACGACGAACTCACATTGGAAGCGTCTATTCGTCATCGCCATACTGGCGTATCACCAGGTGTGATGGTATGGGGTGCCATTGGTTACATGTCTCGGTCACCTCTCGTTCGCACTGACGGCACTTTGAACAGTGGACGTTACATTTCAGATGTTTTACGACCCCTGGCTCTACCCTTCATTCGATCCCTGAGAAACCCTACGTTTCAGCAAGATAATGCATGACCGCATGTTGCAGGTCCTGTACGGGCCCTTCTGGATAAAGAAAAAGTTCGACTGCTGCCCTGGCCAGCACATTCTCCATATCTCTCACCAATTGAAAACGTCTGGTCAATGGTGGCCGAGCAACTGGCTCGTCACAATACGCCAGTCACTACTCTTGATGAACTGTGGTATCGTGTTGAAGCTGCACGGGCAGATGTACCTGGATTTCTCAAAGTATCTATGCACCGAAATTACGTGAAAATGTAATCACATGTCAGTTCTGGTATAATATATTTGTCCAATGAATACCCGTTTATCATCTGTATTTATTCTTGGTGTAGCAATTTTAATGGCCAGTAGTGTAAATCCTACTTTTCCACATAATTTCTGTTCGATGCGATGGCCCTAAGCCAGCTTATACGGAGGTTCCGCATGGTACCACTCCACTGGTCGGGGTCGGAGCCAAAGATGTGCTCCATCAATAGCCTCCTCACCATTTAGGTACTGCTTCCCGCAGAATGCACCCCTCACTGAGCCAAACACATAGAAGTTGCGAGATCTGGGCTGTAGGGTGAATGAGGAAGAACAGTCCAATGGTGTGAGAGATTCCGCTGTTCACAGACGTATGTGGGGCTTGCATTGTCGTGGAGAAGAAGAAGTTCGTGTCCACTTTTGTGGTGACAAACACTCTGAAGTAACTTCTTCCTTGCCGGCCAAGGTGGCGGAGCGGTTCTAGGCGCTTCAGTCTGGAATCGTGCAACCACTACGGTCGCAGGTTCGAGTCCTCCCTCGGGCATCATGGATGTGTGTGATATCCTCAAGTTAGTAAGGTTTAAGTAATTCTAAGTTCTAGCGGACTGATGACCTCAGATGTTAAGTCCCATAGTGCTCAGAGCCATTTGAATTTGGTTCTTCCTTTTCCTGAGGGTCGCGCATACACTCGCCCTGATTGTCGCAGCGAAAGAGAGGAAATAAAGCAGAATAACGAGTGCCACAAGATCGTGCGAATGAAGGTGCAGCTTTGAACTTTTTCTTCAGAGGAGACTTAGTGTTGCGCCACTCCACGGATTGCCGTTTTGTTTCCTGTTCGAAGCGATGAACCCATGTTTTATTCTCTGTGACAATGTTCAACAAAAAATTGTCAGAATCAGCCTCGTAACGTGCAAGCAGTTTCTCACACATGGCGCTTCGTCTCCCGTTAGGAGGCGAGGAACGCAGCGGGCACTTTTGAGTAACCCAACTGGTGTACTAGTGTGTCAGAACTACCACCAGAGACGCTCAGTTGTACAGTGAGGTGTTTGTGATCTGTCGATCACCTCGAATGAGAGTGTCCGCACGTTCCAACATTGCAGGAGTCACAGCTGCGTGCGGCCGGCCTGTGACCAGGAGATCGGACAGGTTTCTTAATAAATTCTTGATCTTACCTTCCCAGCGTTTATCCTGTCGTACAGGGTCCGCAGCTCTTGACGATTTCAGAAAATTATTGTTATTCTTTCTTTAATCTTTGCATCCGGGTGCCCTTTCTGTTACCGCAGTTACCTGACGGGGGTAAGTTGTGCACGCCAGCATTCTGTGAATCGTTTGAAACCTTCCCGTCATAGATATCTCCTTTGTTACTTAATAACCGTCTCCTCTATATCTCTTTTGTTACGCAACCTTCCATTTTACAATAACCTATGAAACCTTCCCTTAGCATTTCTACCTCTTGCTTAATAATGACAAATGAAATATTCCCTTTGAAATTAATTCTCTTTCTCAATCTTCGCATACAAATTTAAATGCTGCTTATTAAAAGTAACTTTCTCATTATTTCGACGAAACAGAATGTGTCGTCGTCGTGGCCCTCACTCTTTACCTGCAATAACCCAAAACTGTTCCTTACCTCTAACGCTATAGATACAGCAATAAGGAATAGCGCAGTAGGCAGTACAGTTGAAGAGGAATGGACATCTCTAAAAAGGGCCATCACAGATGTTGGGAAGGAAAACATAGGTACCAAGAAGGTAGCTGCGAAGAAACCATGGGTAACAGAAGAAATACTTCAGTTGATTGATGGAACGAGGAAGTACGAACATCTTCCGGGAAAATCAGGAATACAGAAATACAAGTCGCTGAGGAATGAAATAAATAGGAAGTGCAGGGAAGCTAAGACGAAACGGCTGCAGGAAAAATGTGAAGACATCGAAAAAGATATGACTGTCGGAAGGACAGACCCAACATACAGGAAAGTCAAAGCAAACTTTGGTGACATTAAAAGCAACGGTGGTGACATTAGGAGTGCAACGGGAATTCCACTGTTAAATGCAGAGGAGAGAGCAGATAGGAGGAAAGAATACATTGAAAGCCTGTATGAGGGTGAAGATTTGTCTGATGTGATAGAAGAAGAAACAGGAGTCGATTTAGAAGAGATAAGGGATCCCGTATTAGAATCGGAATTTAAAAGAGCTTTGGAGGACTTGCGGTCAAGTAGGGCAGAAGAGATAGATAACATTCCATCAGAATTTCTAAAATCATTGGGGGAAGTGGCAACAAAACGACTATTCACGTTGGTGTGTAGAATATATGAGTCTGGCGATATATCATCTGACTTTCGGAAAAGCATCATCCACACAATTCCGAAGACGGCAAGAGCTGACAAGTGCGAGAATTATCGCACAATCAGCGTAACAGCTGCTTACAAGAATAATATACAGAAGACTGGAAAAGAAAATTGAGAATGCGCTAGGTGACGATCAGTTTGGCTTTAGGAAAAGTAAAGGGACGAGAGAGGCAATTCTGACGTTACGGCTAATAATGGAAGCAAGGCTAAAGAAAAATCAAGACACTTTCATAGGATTTGTCGACCTGGAAAAAGCGTTCGACAATATAAAATGGTGCAAGCTGTTCGAGATTCTGAAAAAAGTAGGGGTAAGCTATAGGGAGAGACGGGTCATATACAATATGTACAACAACCAAGAGGGAATAATAAGAGTGGACGATCAAGAACGAAGTGCTCGTATTAAGAAGGGTGTAAGACAAGGCTGTAGCCTTTCGCCCCTACTCTTCAATCTGTACATCGAGGAAGCAATGATGGAAATAAAAGAAAGGTTGAGGAGTGGAATTAAAATACAAGGTGAAAGGATATCAATGATACGACTCGCTGATGACATTGCTATCCTGAGTGAAAGTGAAGAAGAATTAAATGATCTGCTGAACGGAATGAACAGTCTAATGAGTACACAGTATGGTTTGAGAGTAAATCGGAGAAAGACGAAGGTAATGAGAAGTAGTAGAAATAAGAACAGCGAGAAACTTAAGATCAGGATTGATGGCCAGGAAGTTAATGAAGTTAAGGAATTCTGCTACCTAGGCAGTAAAATAACCAATGACGGACGGAGCAAGGAGGACATCAAAAGCAGTCTCGCTATGGCAAAAATGGCATTTCTGGCCAAGAGAAGTCTACTAATATCAAATACCGGCCTTAATTTGAGGAAGAAATTTCTGAGGATGTACGTCTGGAGTACAGCATTGTATGGTAGTGAAACATGGACTGTGGGATAACCGGAACAGAAGGGAATCGAAGCATTTGAGATGTGGTGCTATAGACGAATGTTGAAAATTAGGTGGACTGATAAGGTAAGGAATGAGGAGGTTCTACGCAGAATCAGAGAGGAAAGGAATATGTGGAAAACACCGATAAGGGGAAGGGACAGGATGATAGGACATCTGCTAAGACATGAGGGAATGACTTCCTTGGTACTAGAGGGAGCTGTAGAGGGCAAAAACTGTAGAGGAAGACAGAGATTGGAATACGTCAAGCAAATAATTGAGGACGCAGGTTGCAAGTGCTACTCTGAGATGAAGAGGTTAGCACAGGAAAGCAATTCGTGGCGGGCCGCATCAAACCAGTCAGTAGACTGATGACCAAAAAAAAAAAAACCTTTTTTACTGTTACTGGATCGCCATCTGACTGCTACATCGAACTGCGACATGATTATACTTACTCTGTTTTACTATACTCTATTAGGTGCTGGTGGGCTGTCATAGTAAGTGGCTTTATTTATTAACAAAGCTGACGTTATTCTTTGATAGCAAAGCTGACGTTATTCTTTAATTAATTTGACTGAAGTTACGTAATTCATAGTTAAACTTTTTCTTGACAACAATAAAATTTTGCAAAGTTTTACGTTGATGGTTTTTGGGATGGTTTATAATCAGTAATGCAGTATTGCTGGCAAAAATTAAATATATTCTGAATGACATGATTTTACAAACGTTCAAATGGGACTTACTTTGTACAGTAATCTTACAGCTAGGATTGCGCAAACATACCTTTAGTAGTCTTGAATTTCTCAAAAAAATAATTCAATAATATTAGTTCCTCTTATGATAATAGTTAGCTGATGTCTCTGTACATCCGTTTATAAACTCTTGTAAATCATAGCTGGTGGCTGGCAGGCACACCGCTTCTCTCAACCTCTCGCTTCAGACCTGCTACCAACTCGCTTCACATCTCGCTTACTACTGACTTCCTAAGAGCACTAAAGTGCGGTCTCTCTTGCCAACAATGCTTTCTGGTGCAGACAATCCCTGCTACCATTACAAAATGTATCAATGCGCGGTCTTTCCCGCTCTTTTCTTAAAATGTATCCATACGCGGTCTCTCCCGCTCTTTTTAAAATTATATCAATGTGTGGTCTCTCTTGCCAACAATACTTTGGTGCAGACATTCCCTGTTACCACAATTATTTCCAACATGCCAAATATTAATTACTCCTACTTAATCCTTTTAATAAAATTTAAACATCTTTCATAAATTGTGGTTTGACAATAGGCAATAGAAATATACAGGTCTTACACGCGTAAACCTTGGTCTGAGTGTGATCGTATTTTAACTATTGGTGTATCGTATTTTCTGGGGTGAAGACTGATGAACAGTCGTGCAATTGTCTAAGCCTGTGTGGCAAACCGCCTGAAGACAATAAGCCACTTGGTATATCAGAGCAACAGTGGTTAGTCCACCGCATGGATTCTATCCTGGTCTTCCTCATCTTCTGTCTCGCAAGTTTCTGATGAGTGTTACGTTACACAGGCATGTCTTTAATATGATGTTTTTTTCCTTGGTTGCGGGCCATAATAATATACTTCTTAAATGAAATTATTGTCTTCAATTGACTGTAAGTTTTTATTTTTTATTTATTTCACAATCACCATTTCGGCTGTAGAGCCATTTTCACGTGCAAGTTGAGACAATATACGATGATGTCAGATATGTCTGAATGACATGTGGTCGTCGAAATATTACAAAACCAATGTGTTCCTGTTTTCGTCTGGACATGGTTCGTACTTGCCACAGCAGGTGTTAGCAAGCATTATCACTGCTCCTTGTGCTAAAGTTTGTCTGCCATGCGTAATGCTAGTTGTAATCCTTGGTTTTAATTCGCATTCAGATCTCATGATGACACGACTGATTCATATGCCCACATAGATTCTGTAACATGAGGAGTGTTTTATAAGTAACTACAGTTTTGAAATAAAATTAAAACAAGTAGACTTTTCATAGCAATTTTAATTTTGCATGAAAGCCTGTCCTTTAATTTACTTTTCTACACAATTCCAGTCAATAATAAGGCACTTACTGTATCGTACAACCAGATTTTGTGAATACCATCCTCGTAGAAATGTGCCCCTTGATTGGACAATAGTTGCATAAAACACTCTTCTTACATTTCAGGAAACTCATCACATAACGCCGAAATCGTAAAGTTCCTGTGTTCTCTTACGCTTCCGCCAAATTTCTGCACCAAATCGTCAGTGATAACTGAACGTCGTCCGCTTGGTTCCTCCTATGCACATTCCTATGGCCATATTTAAAAGCTCTCACCAATTTCCGTACCATTCCATCGCTAATAATGTTTTCTCTATACACTTCACTTATCTGACGATGCATTTCAGTCGCTTTCACCCCTTTAGTACTAAGAGAACTAATGACGGCACGTATTTCGCAGTCGGCAGGAATCGCAATAGAAGATGGCAATTCAAATACTCACAAACAAACGTAAACACGCCGAATATTAGTGGGAATTACGTAGAAACTTAGAATAAAATACAAGCTTTCATGTAAAAATAAAACTGATAAGGTATGTCTACCTGTTTTGTTTTTAATTCAAAATAGTACTTACTTAAAAAAACACGCCTCGTACTTCGACGGTAACATGTCACTTACACATGTCTGGTACTGACTATTATCATCTTGCACTCGAAATTGGCTCTACGTGTGAAATCATGACAGTGAAATAAATAAATAAATAATGAAACTTATAGCCAAGTGATGGCGCTGGTTTCATTTAAAAAGATATTTAAACTCTTCTCGACGTTAGGAAGAAATCCTGAGTACTTCTTCCTGTGTGATAAATGCACCAGATATTTTAACGTAATTGTAAATGCGGTATTGCGCTAATTTGTTTAATGAGCTTCAGTTCCAACTTTACTGTGACTTTCTTTAGCCGACACTGAGAGTCTCTTCTCATAATTTTCAACGGAGTATTTTCCCAAACTGAACAGTCCCAGTGGAATACCCCTTCTGAATGTTGTAGCTGGTTTTAGAAATTGTGGTACATGGACCCACAACGCTGGGGCATTACCCAAAATATGTAGGGGGTGTCGAACAGATTCATTCAGTGTCGCAAGACTATATCAATCCGTACAGGACAGTGCACGGTAGCAACACATTCCGAAAAGCCGCATGAGAAAATGCGTTTGTTCTGGGGCTCATATATAGGGGCTTTTTCCAGCTATTAGAGAAATTCTTCCTAACATCATGCCTTTCAACAGCTGCGATTGCCCGTGATATAAAATAGCTTCCGGCAGAGATGAAGAGTAAAGTGTTTTGGATCGCACTTGACCTGGCGACCGACTGTCTACGTATTGGAAGAATGGGCATAGTGAGCTAGCCTACAGTATTGCGCCAAAATTTGAACATTACGCACTTCCTCCAGCGCAGGAAATTTTAGCAAATCAGTTGGTTCTTTTTCATTAGTTGTGGTCCAGGACGGATCTTAGGTGGATTATAAAAGCAATATTTGCTCATGGGCAAGTCCTGAAAAAACCATGGAAAACAATAACTTTTGAGTACGAAAAGTACTAGTTGAGGGGATAGTTCTATAATTTCTATTCAAGGCAGATAGTTGAAATTTTTACCATATGTTCTAAAGATCATGTTCCAGAAGAACTTCGGGAACATTTTTCGATATAATTATCCCTTCTGGAGGTCCAAAGGTTCAAGTGTACCGTACTTAGCCGCGTACAAAATGCACGTAATATCCGGTCTGATGCGTAAATGTAATTTTAACTGACGTAGTGGACACTTGGTAAGGCCCATACGCTCATCGCAAGGCTTCTGAGGTCGCCAAACGACGTTTTCCACCAATAAACTTTGTGAGGCACTGTCTCAGCACAACGGGCGTTCAAGCCAATGCATATAATACCAAAAGTACTACTACAGTGACATAATATGGGCTATAAAGGGTCTTAATATGCCTGAAAAGAACTTAAAATGACTGTCAGGCCAAGCAACTTTTGTTGAATGCTGCTGTACACTTCAAAGTGACACATCTATATGACACTATTTTTCAACATAGTCAATAAGCCTGTGTAAACAACGGTCGAAAGATTCTAGCAGTCGTTCAGTTTCTTAGCAATCGAAGTCCTCTCCTTGATCACGGGACCATTCTAGAAGCGCTATGCGAACGTCGTAATCGTAGGGAAAACTGCAGGTGGTGCGAATCAATTCCTCTGTTAATTGTCACTTGCGGTCGACGCTGATGGCCTTCCTTCCAGATCGCCATCAGGCACGTCTGTACTGTCAAATATTTGGCACTATTTCTCCACTGCTCGATGCGAAACAGCATTTGGTCCATATATTCTCAGAATTTTAGGGCGAATCTGTGTGTAATTTTTACGATATTGCAGAGACTGTGCTAATCTGAATTACGATGCTGAGTTCCTTTGAACATGCGTGCATGGATGTGCGAGTACAGGTTGTAGACGCTTGGTCGATGACATATGGAAGTTCGGGTCTGGCCACGAGTTGCGCACGGATAGCTAAATGGTAAGGGGATCGTTTGCAATAAGAGGGAAATCTGGGTTCGAGTCCTGGTCCGGCAGAAATTTTCCATGTCTTATTCCATTCTACAGCTGGTGGGTGTCCATTTTCGCCATTGCGAACACTTTAATGTAATTTTTACGTTTTTACCCACGTGACTCGTACTGTCCCGCCTAGTTCAACTTCGAATTGTGGTACCAGTAGCCGCGCCAGTTCACTCATGCAGCGTGAGGCACCTGTTACCCGTCCCGCAGCAGAACTGTGTCCGCATGAAACGCGAACCATATACCCTCTGCTGACAACACGCCACTCTTGTTGCGCTATGGTTTCAGTGTGGGACCGCTTGTTTTCCAGTATTGAACATGCAATGAAAGTGAGAGCCTCAAATGGATTAAGAAAATTAGAGGCGGAAGTTCATAACATGTACCAAAATATTGGAAAGTGTTGTTGCTTAAAGTGTCATGCTTACAAGTGAGCCCATTGGAACAATCAGTTTTGATGTAGTGGAACAGATCGTGAATGAATTGGAAACTGAAGCCTGAGCACAACTAAATTGTGGCTCCAGTTGGAGCTTCAGTCACAAACATGATGGCATGACTTCATCCAGTCTCCAATCTCAGCTGAACTGGAACAACACTTTAATTGCGCGTTCAATGGCTGAATTATGAGATGTCATACATCAGGTGGGTTGGGACTGAGGTGTAAAGCAGCCATTACTGAGATGTTGTACTATGGCTCAGATGTACACCGATGAGCCAAATGAACTGATACACATGCCTAATGTCGTGTAGGGCACCCGCAAGCCCGCACAACTGCCACAACACGACGTGGCATGGACTTAATTAATCTCTGAAGCAGTGCTGGAGGGAATTGACACCAGGAATCCTGCAGGGCTGACCATAAATCCGTAAGAGTACGACGGGGTGGAGATGTCTTTTGAACAGGAATGACAGATATGTTTAATAATGTTCATGTCTGGGCAGTTTGGTGGCCAACAGAAGTGTTTAATCTCAGAAGAGTGTTCCTGCCACTGTGTAGCAATTATGAACGTGTGGAGTGTCGCATTGTCCTGCTGGAATTTCCCAAGTCCGTCAGAATGCACAATGGACATGAATAGATGCAGGTGATCAGACAGGTTGTTTAGGTACGTGTCACCTGTCAGAGTCGTTTCTGTAAGTATCAGGTGTCCTGTATCACTCCAACTCCTCACACCCCACACCATTACAGAGCCTTCACCAGCGGTTGTCTCCATATCCTTACACGTCCATCCGCTCGACACAATTTGATACGAGACTCGTACGACAAGGTAACATGTTTCCACTCATCGACAGTCCAATGTCGGCGTTGATGGGCCCAGGCGAGGTGTATAGCTTTGTGTCTTGCAGTCATCGAGGATACACGAGTGGGATTTCGGCCCCGAAAGCCCATATCGATGATGTTTCGTTGAATGGTTCGCACGCTGACTCTTGTTGATAGCCCAGCATTGAAATCTACAGCAATTAGCGGAAGGGTTGCACTTCTGTCACGTTGAACGATTCCCTTTAGTCGTCATTGGTCCCGTTGTTGCAGGACCTTTTTCCGGCCGCAGCGATGTAGGAGATTTGATGTTTTACCGTATTCTTGATATTCACGGTACACTCTTGAAATGGTCGTATGGGAAGATCCCAACTTTAGCGCTACTTCGGAGATGCTGTGTTCTATCACTCGTGCGCCAACTATAACATCACGTTCAAACGCAGTTAAATCTGGATGACCTGCCATTGTAGCAGCAGTGATCGATCTGACAACTGAGCCAGACACTTGTCTTACATAGGCGTTGCCGACCGCAGCGCCGTATTCTGCCTCTTTACATATCTCTGTATTTGAATGCGCCCTTCTTTGGCGCTTCAGTTTATGTTTTACTAGTGTTTCTTGCACGACAGTAATTAGATACACAGCACGTCTTTCAGTAACAGAAATGTGGTATACACCAAATTTTAAGCTTTACTGCTTGTAATTGTAGATTTTCATATTTTCCATTTGGAAAAAAAAATGGATACCCTCACATAAACTGTCTAAATTTGTTGCTGGCTATCACATTTTTTGCCAGCTTTCTATCATATACACGAAAATGCATTTATCACAACTGTGGAGCACACCCTCAAGAAGTTATTATGTAGTTGCAACCTGTTTGTCTGCATCTGACTGTATAAACAAATTTTACAGTATATGAAGAAGATGTTATCCTTCAGGAAACGAAAATTTATATCAGCAGTAAGATTCGTATTGATCACATTTGGAGGCAGGACCACGTAACGACGGAATATTATCGGCTACGAGTACGTAGGATCGTACACACATGTCGTCGTTTGACCGTCGCACCGACTCCCGTATGGATGATACAGTAATAGGCATCGAAGGCGTGGCGAAGCAACTGAAAGAATTGAAAACAATGAAGTCGCTATGTCCGGATGAAATCCCAGCTTGGTTTTCCAAGAAGTACTCTACGGCAGTGGTTGCTCATTCAGTTCCCATTTATCGACTGGAGAAAAGGGCAGGTAACTTCTAAATATAAGAAGGGTAAAAGAACGGACCAGCAGAATTAGAGACGATTATCCTTAATATCGGTTTGCCACAGAATTCTTAAAAGTACGCCGAGTTCGAATGTAATGAATATCCTTGAGACGGAAAATATTGTGTTCACAAATTACCACGAATTTAAACGGCTTCACTCGTGCAAAACTCAGCATGCCGTTTTCTCACATGATCTTCTGCAAATCACGGATGAAGAGCAGCAGGTACATTCCCTGTTCCTAGATTTCAGGAATGCATTTGATACGATGCCCCAACTGTAGACTGTTAACGAAAGTCCAAGAGTACAGATTAGGTTCCCAGATATGTGAGCGGCTCGAAGAATTCTTATGTAATAGAACCCAGTACGTTGTCCTGACGCGAGTATTCATCAGAGACAAGGATATCGTCAGAACTTCTCCAGTAAAGTATCGTAGGACCACTCTCATTCTCTATATGAAACTCCTCCCGAACAGGCCATGAAGGCCCAACGGTACCGACCGTCCGCCGTGTCATCAGCCCATAGGCGTTGAAAGGGTCCTGTAGCCACCTTTCATTGCCAACTCTCGTAGTGGTCAAGTCGGCAAAGAGGTTTCCGCTACTTGGGAGAAATCCACCTGCGTTAGGTTGGTGGCGGAAATGGCATCCTGGGGTTTTCCGGTCCACGCGGAGCGTGGAAGAGGCTGGAGAAGCGGGAGGCAGTCTGCCGTCGGTACGGGAAGCGGACACAGCTGTGCTCCAGTCGAAGAAGGGTGAGTTGGACTGACCGCGTGGCGCGTTTTCACATAGAGAGGGGAGCTTTTAGCTTTCGGTCTCGAATTTCGTCTTATAAAGATTTACTTGCTGGGTTGCAGCAGGGAATGCAAGGCTTTTGTAGACTTTCAGTTTGATTCCCAATGCAGTCTTGACTTTGATCCGTGAGAGGAACGCAGCACAAGGGAGTTGCATATGTTGAAGTGCCCTCGGTTCAGTGTGAATGTTTATGTGCCTACATCTGTGTATGTATGCTTCTAATCTTTTCCGGATCTTGGTAATTTTTGTGTATTTGTGAATTTTCTTTGTCTCATGTGACACATAGTTAGCATGCAACAGCAGTCTATAGATGCACTACATCAATGTTTTAAGGAATAAATAATTTTGCCTTCAATCTTATCTTGTGTACCGATGTTACGTCGCCGTTACCTTCGCCATTTACCTTATAGTTTTCCTTGTTGGCCCACCTATAGCGTTTCCATGTGCACAGGTGTAGTGATTAGTGTCCCTTTTTTTTATCTGAAACAAATGCTCTGGAATAGATCGTGTTTTCACGAATCTTGCTGCAGGCTGCACTTACGCATGGTGTTCACGACCTCTTTACTTTACTCAATATTTGATTCACGGGAAGAATGCCTGGATCATATTACGTAATAACTACATCCCATTCATTATCAATGACTGCACAATGAATGTTCTTTTGTGAGTTTTTCTTATTAATAAATTAAGTAATTTTCCGACTCAGTGCTACCTCTTCTTGTCGTGTGGCTAGAGTCGGTGGCGACCCTATCTTTTATATTGATTTCAGTGTCAAGTAGCATTTTCTTATTCAAAGTGTGCGTGGCTCTTTTAGCTATCAGGATACATTCGAAGGGCGCTTCATGCTTCTTGCACATAGCGTCCTTTTATTCACGCTACTTATATTCACGCCACTTACACATGGCGACCCTGCCAGGATTTCGGTAAACCAGAGATCTTCTGATGCGTAGTGAGGATTAGTTATTTTCGGTTGGATGTGCTAATTGGTATGTTGTCTTTCTGTGATACAGAATTTACGTGAATTTATGATATAGGTGTGCATTTTCTTACATGTTTTATCTTGTATGTGTATTACTGTATAGATATTGTGATTTAGTACTCAATTGTGTTAGAAGTGTGGGTTGACTCTTGTCTTGTGGCGTGTATCGGTATCATATAGTAAATCTTGGGTGCTTTGTGGGGACTGTGAGTCCATTAGGAAACTTTGGCATTATTCTTGTTGTATTTTGGAGCACGGAGTAACTATCCTTATGATGGAGACGCGTAGCTGTTCAGGGAGCCGCGATCGGAAAAACCTGCCAGACAATAACCCTGAACAAGGACGAGGTCAAAACGTCGAGTCCGACCAGGAACGAAACGCGGAAAACGCAAGTACAAGTGTTGTCCATCCTGAGCCCGCCGTAGTGATTTCGAATCATTCGATAGATGCAAATTCATTACAGGCTATGCTACGACAATTACTAGACAGTAATAGGAGACATATCGAGGAGGTGAATAAAAAACAAGCAGAAGAAAATAGGAGGCATATCGAGGAAGCGAATAAAAGATTGACTAGTGAAATAGTACAGGGTGTTGGGGAGAAACTGGCGATCATTGACCAACGCATCTCCGCCTTAGAAGAGGGGCACCAAGTCATTAGCAAGCGGGTGATGGAGCAAGAAGAAAGGTTCGCTGGGAATATACGTGTACTAGCAGAACAATGCCAGAGTGAACAAGCGGCTCTTGAGTCCCGAGTAGGACGACATTCCGCCAGGGATCTCCGCGCGTTAGCAGAACAATGCCAGAGTGACCACGCGGCTCTTGTGTCCCGAATAGAGGACTCTGCGGCTAAGTGCCCGGTCCACCTTAGCGCGCAGGTAGAAACCCTCAGCCAGGCGATAATAGCTCTCGAGCGAGAGCAAGGGCTTACGCAAACAAAGCAAGACACGGCCCACCGAGAGATGCGAGAAGAAATAGCCAGGATCTCAGACGCAGTGGCGCGTAAGTCTGACAATAATAGGGAAACGATTACCTCGTCATCAGCGGATGCAGACGAAATTCGGTCGATAACGAAATGTCGGCGTGGACAGTGTGAAATAAACATACAACAAGGAGGGGTTACCGAGGGAATATGTGAGCGCATTGCCCGTTTAGAACTTCACCTAAAAGGGTTAAAGGACCATGAAGTTGAAAGAAATGAACGAAAGGGCCATTATTCCGACGATGATTCCGGGAACGATGGCGAATTTGATCATCGGCATGATCACGCATCTCGTACCAGGTGGGAACGGCGCGGATCCCCTCAGGAACGTTCGTCAAGGGAAACTCACGAATTTGACTTTAAACATTTTCTGACCGTGAGGAAGTTTGAAGTCTTCCGTAACTCGGCTACGGGGATTCACCCGCGGGCCTGGTTACAGCAGTTCGAGTTCTCCCTCCCTCCTACGTGGCCCAGTGCGCACAAAATAGAGTATATGTGCGGCTACCTCGAAGGTGAGCCAGCGGCGCGGATGAGGTCAATTGCACGCAATTGCTACACTGTTGGGGAGTTTCGTCAACACTTCCTGTCGATATATTGGTCAGTGGCAGCGCAAAGTCGTGTAAAACACGGACTCATTATGCTACCAGAGTTAAACAGGTCAAAATTCTCCAGCCCTGTGCAGATGTTCGAGCACATGCTGCAGGCGAATGAACATCTTGACGATCCTTATGGACCTGCAGAAATTATTCGTATTTGCCTGGGAAAGTTTCCAATGCAGTTGCGGCACGTTATCCTTGCAGGACGATGTAAGGATGACGTAGAGGGGTTTCGCAATTTCCTTTTAGAGCTTGAGTGCGATGCGAATGGCACCACGCAGAATTACGGTCAGAGCGCCTACGAGCAGCGGCCGCGCGAGCGAAGCCGCAGCCGTAGAGACAGGTGGCACTCCAGACGTAACGGGTCGCCTCAGAGTTACAGGGCGCGCGAGCGTTGGCAGCGTCGCGATTCCTCACGGAACGCGGGCAGAACGAACGATGCCAATCGTCATCATTCGCCGAGAGTAAATCAAAGACACCCCCGGGAATTTAGAAGATACGGTAATGAGCAGAGATATTGGAGTAATTATAGCGGACCTAGGAACGGTAGTCGTGACCGACCACAGAATAATTATCAAACAAGCAACAACAGGGGTGCTGTAAACAGTACGGGTGGTCCGCCATTGGGTGTTGAAATTCGTCCCGCAAACCCGCGTCACAATCCGCCACATGACCCTAATCAAAGGGATCAATGACTAGCGGCTGACTCGGTTGGCGACAACTTAATGAGGACCAGTGATACTGATGTGCATTTGATAGAGGAAGACGATATTAGGGAAGATTTGTTGAGGGAGGACCACAGTATTGGTGTGCCCGCGGTAAACCCAGTCGTGTCTGTTTACATTCGGGGAGTCAGTCTTAGATGTGTACTCGATACAGGCAGCCCCTTTTCGCTGATTAGTGAGGCGGCGTTTCGGAAGTCTGAGGAAACGGGGAGTTGGCCAACTTTCCAGGTGAGAGGAACTACAGTCAGGGGCGCGATATATGGAAAAAGTGTTAAAATTAAAGTTCAGACTCGAGTAAACTTCGTCTGTCAAGGACATGAGTTTGAATTCAATTTTTTTGTGATGCCGCTGATGAGCGTGGCGATGATATTGGGGACTGACTTCATGAATGCCCACCGCGCCGTAATCGACGTGGCTGGCGGTGTTATGACTATCATTGCCGGGAGCAACCCTGTCAGTCTAATTTTCGAGGAATGTGTTTTGCGCAAGGAGTCTGAGGTGAGCTGTCTGAAATTTCACGTTAGGACTGAGTCGCGACCTGGGCAGGAGGTTTTGGTCAATCTGATTAGTGACCTAGATTCACAACCTAATGAGTATGGTAGGAACGATGTTTTCGCGAGCGCGATGAAAAGGTGTATTGCTGGTGCGGGAGCCTCGGAAGCGAATCGTATGGAACTGTGTCGCGTTCTGAGAAGCCATTCCCGAGTATTTTTCGATTCACCGGGGGCAATTGATGGATTTCTGTACCGCTTTACGGTGCGCGAGCATCTTCCTTTCTTTGTTAAGCCCTACCCCATCCCACTGGTGCACAAGAGCAGTGTGGAAGCCGAAATAAGTAGGATGCTGGAGCAGGGCATAATAGAGCGAGCTAGGAGTTCATACAACTCGCCATTACTCGTTGTGCCGAAGCGGGACAAGTCCGTGCGTTTGGTGTTGGACTCGCGGCAAATAAATACGGTAATCATGTCTGAGACAGATAGGCCAGAAGGATTGGAGGAACTGCTGCAAAGGTTTCATGGCGTGAAAGTTTTGTCATCCGTTGACCTCCGAAACAGCTATTGGCAAATTATGCTCGATTCGTCTTGCAGGCAATACACTGCCTTCCTCTGCTATGGGAGCTGCTACCAGTTTAAACGTCTCCCTTTCGGGTTGAATGTTTCTTCAGCCGCCTTCATAAGAGGCCTGAATAGCATACTACCTGACGACCTAAGAGCGCGCGTAACTGTGTATGTGGACGACATTCTAATTGCAGAGAAGTCATGGGAGGAACACAACCGGGTTCTAAATCGATTGCTCGAAGTATTCGAGAAAGCGGGGGTGACCGTGAATCTGGACAAATCCCAGTTCGGGCGTGAAAGCATAAAGTTTCTGGGTCATATTGTGTCGGCGGATGGAATTCATCCGGATCCCGAAAAAATTTCAGCAATTGCGGAGTGCGCAACGCCCACGTCAAAGCGTCAGCTCAGGGGTTATTTGGGACTTTGCAAGTTCTACAAGAGATTTATAAATCTCAATGTTTTGTCCACCCCTCGTTTATGTGCACTGACGGGTAAGAACACCGTTTGGATGTGGGACGAACAAGCACAGAGCGAATTTGACGAATTAAAGAATGCACTCGTTAACGCTCCATTGCTCGCCCATCCTGATTTGAATCAGGAGTTTTGCCTGATGACAGATAGTTCACTGACGGGGCTGGGAGCGGTGTTGTTCCAGACGGATGGTGGAAAGGACCCGTCCACCTGGAAAACTATCTCGTTCGCCAGCCGTGTGCTCTCGCGGAGTGAACGGAACTACTCTGTCACGGAGCTTGAAGCCCTGGCGATTGTCTGGGCATTCAAGAAGTTCCGTTACTATTTGTTCGGGCGCACGACCAGGGTGTACAGTGACCACCGAGCACTACAATTCCTAATGAGCGCCAAAATCAATCACGGTAGACTCGGACGGTGGACGGTGTTCCTCCAGGAATACCACTTCACGATAGAGTACATTCCGGGGCACAAGAACATCATTGCTGATGCTCTATCTCGGATGCCTATCGGGCTCACCCATGCTGAGGATAACGCTATCGATGAAAACAATTTCAGTGTGTTATACCTTCAAAATGTGGCATTCGAGAATTATGTCACTACGTCACTAGGCAATATCGGGGCGGAACAAGACAAGGACGAAGTCTTGCGTGACATCAAAGAGAAATGGCATGATAAATCTCACGCGGCCATCAGGCAGTATTATATTATCCGGAATGGCATCCTATTTAAGAGGCGAGCTCTGGATGATTCCAGGTGGCTGTTAGCGATTCCGGAGGAACTGGTGAACAAGCTCGTGTGGTACGTGCATTTGAGCTACGGTCACTTTGGTGCGAGGAAATGCTTGGAGAAGCTGCGGGAAACCTGTTACTTTAATAATATGCTTCGGCGTATACGTAAAGTAATTAGGGTATGCAAGCCCTGTCAGCAAGCCAAGCCGCCCACTGTGTCGTTTGCCGCACCAATACACCCGATCGTTCCCAATAAACTCAGGGATCTCGCAGCAGTAGATCTATTCGGTCCGCTAGTGCGTTCTAGGAACGGATTTGCGTACATTTTTGTGGCAGTAGAGCTGACGTCAAAATTCGTCTGCCTCACCCCGCTGCGTAGGGCCACCGGGAAGGCAGTAGCTGCCGCGTTCGCAAATCACTTCTTACGGGAGGTTGGCACTGTGAAGCGTGTGATTTCGGACAACGGGCCACAATTCAGGTCACGTCACTGGGAGCATATGCTTCGGAGAAAGCGAGTGAAACCGATCTTTATCTCCCTTTTCTGCCCTTCAGCAAATCCTTGTGAAAGGTGGATGAAGGAGATTGGAAAATTGTGTAGGTTATACTGCCACCGTGACCACCGGACGTGGGACACGAAACTAGCCGGTTTCCAGAACATACTAAATGAGTTGCCAAATTCCTCGACGACGTTGCCACCGATTCTGGTCCTGAAAAACAAGGAGCCTCCGAGTAAAATAAAAGAGGTGGTTCCCTGGCCAGTAGAACCCAGGTTACGAAGATCTGCAATTGTGGAGCTTGCCCTGAAAAATATAAAGAGTGCCGCCGAGGCTCGGATAAGAACCTACAAAAAGAAGGTGCGGAATATAACTTTTCACGTGGGCCAGAAAGTACTTGTACGCTCGCACAAGCTCTCTAATAAACGGGCTGGGTTGTCAAAGAAGTTCTTCTTCTTATTCAACGGGCCGTACAGAATCAAGCGGATTCCACATCCGAATGCGCTTGAAGTAGAAACACTCCGCTCTCGAAAGTCGAAGGGCCTGCACCACATCTCCAACGTGAAACCTTACATTGAATAAGAAGCAGAAGATCTTGCCCCTCGGAGGTCGGAATGACGTGTTGCCCATATGCTTTTTCACACTCATTCTTTTGTGAGTAAAATTACAGTGCATATTTTCCAATGTTTTGATTCACACTGGTGTATATTTTCTGTGTATTGTAAAGGGTCCCCCAATATGTGTGTAGTTATTTCTTCTTGTCAGCAGAAAGGAGTAGTGTTGTGCAGTTTCAAAACATCTGAATGTGAATGATTATGAGGCTCATATGAAGCGTTTCCTATTACAGTAAGATGGCTTTCGTTCTTTGATGACTAAAATGGTATCGGGTGTGTTGGCGTGGCGAGTCAATGGTCGTAAGGTAATTCTTGATGATAAATTACAGTTTTAGTGTTCTTATTCCCCTTAGGTGAGCAAGATTCAGTGAGACTTTTCAAATGTACTGCGATGTTGATGAAGCGACTTGGTGACTTGTAGGTGAAGGATTTGTGTATGAAAGGAGATTAATAGTGTTTGATTTTCAGAGTTGCCATCTTATAAGACATTTGGAAAGTGTAACTTGCCGCCACATACTACTAGGTACGGTTGAGGGCACCAGGATGTGAAACCCCAGAAGATGTATATGGAAACAGCTTATAAACTCAAGCAGCTTGATATTTAATAGAGAATCAATGCGACTACCTCCAAGCTAAAATAACATGATGGTAGGTGAGGACCCCTGGGGACATGTGGTGAGTAAGAGTGTAATCATTATGAGTATCTTATGATAGCAGTAAGTTGGGTACTCATGGCCCTGGACAATGGATTTCTTTTGACAGTATTTTTTTATGTACTTATAGGACGAAGTGTTTATGTGTTGCTAATAGGATAGGATGACTTTTATTTTCATTTTTATGCCCACTGACCTTTTGCATTAGTCTGATGAATAGATGTTGAAACAGTTACCATTCCAGATGTGACTTGAATGAACCATCTGTGTCTCATTAATCATAACTTTTATTACGCAATGTCCATAGAAAAGAAGTCTCGGAAATTTTTCACAGATCAGCAAACATGTTCTGCAAACCTTGGAGGAGCAGTCAATGAACAACGATATGGGTATTGGTGTTGGAAGGAATATTTTGTTTATATGTGGGAATTGTAGTCGGGCTATATGGTGATGGTGACTAGTACGAGATGTGTAGATTGTGTGTGAGAGCGTAGTTAGGAGCAGGTAGAGTTTTGTGTCTGTAGCTAGCAGCGGCGCCAAATCCTATCCAAATCCTGACCAAACCTTGTACAAGATCTACCCTGAATGATTGACAGCAGATGTAATGCTGGAACTATATTTTATAAAAAGGATTTTTTGTTTGTTTGAATATTGGTTATTTAATTTTCTTCATTGTTTTTTTTATTAGTAATGTTAAGAAGGCCCTTTTTGTCAAGTTAATTTTGGGCACTATTCCATGTATTGATCAGGAGTGAGAAACTCCGAAGATTTTGTGGTAATCTGTACACATGATATTTTGTAACGATCCCTGTGAGCGCAGTTCTTAAGTGGGTGCAAGGCCGCCTAGGGAGCCACCGCATCAGAAAGCACAGGGCTTGGTCCACCGGCAGGCGTTGCCGAACCCTGGTATCAACGGCGAAGCAGTGATGCGGCGAGCGGTCACAGCTGTTTCCCCGTCAGAGGGGAGGGGACGCTGGTCTTCCCCCAGGCGCAGGCTCACACCGGAGTCCGCAGGCGTGTCACCACAGCAGCGCCAGCTGATGGCCGGCGTTCCACCCCATGCGCTAGTCATCTGACAAGCGAAAGGGAAAGTATGACGCACACCAGGCGAGGCCGCCGATCCCTGAGCGCCGCTAGTCCAGACGGCTGCTGCGGTGAGGTACCGCCCACTGCCCGGAGGGACGCGTGTCCCACCATTGACGCATCAGCTGAGACGGTGCAAAGAGGCGATAAGCGGGTCTCAAGCCCGACACCCGCACGAGTTTACGTCGACCTCGATGCGACGGAGAAGAGCACGTGTCTTTCCATTGACACGACAGGAGACAGGGGCGTGTGTCGTAAAACACCTTCCTCCGCAACACACGGACGACGACCGCCAAGCTGCCTTCTCGATGATGAGGCAGGGCCCACAGGCGACGATGTCTTGCAAATCTGCAACGCCGAACCATCCCACAGTATGGACGCAGAGGGTGGAAACGGGCACGAGGCAACGTCCTGGGGTGCTGTCTAGGATGAACAACCTGGGTTACAACGGACGTTACAATCAACGCCGCTGCGAACTCCCCAGTTCAGTGTTGTGGTCCCCTAGTAGCTTATCCTCCAAGTCGCCTTTAGAAGAAACGCCCACCCCAGCACCTAAAGAGAATACCCAGTGAAACAACCATGTGACGAAACTGAAAAATGACAGCGTGTCAACGAGTTGATTTTTTGGATATGTTTTTGTACTCATGTCTTATTTTCCATAGGTGATTATTTACCAGCTGTCATACCACTGGGTTCATTAATGATTTTGTATCACGGTATTTGTTGTGAATATTGTATTTTGCACTTTCACTTGCATGTTTTTATATATGTCAGCACCAGCTGATACTGCTTTGGTTCGTGATAATGATTTTGCATCATTGTATTTGTTTATATATTTATATATATTATGTACCTGTTCACCTATGTCTCTATGTTAACTTTTGATAGTTGGTTAAAGCAATTTTAAAATAATATCTCATGGTTGTGGTCGTAATAGGTCAGATGACATGATGTTAGCGTAGTATATCACGCTTAATTTAATTTGTTCTGTTTGCTTTGCGGACCGCATGAGGTCACAATTATTGACTAAGGTCAGATAAAGCTCACTTGGATATAAGAGATTAATCAACTCCTTTGTGCTGCTGTTTACTGTTGCAATTGTTACTCGTTAGGGTATGTTTGTTTCGAAGACTGTTGGCGAATCTCCTAGCATGGCGAGAAAATTCGCGGCACAGTCTTCTCCGGGACGTTTGGGGTGATGAAAGGGTCCTGTAGCCACCTTTCATTGCCAACTCTCGTAGTGGTCAAGTCGGCAAAGAGGTTTCCGCTACTTGGGAGAAATCCACCTGCGTTAGGTTGGTGGCGGAAATGGCATCCTGGGGTTTTCCGGTCCACGCGGAGCGTGGAAGAGGCTGGAGAAGCGGGAGGCAGTCTGCCGTCGGTACGGGAAGCGGACACAGCTGTGCTCCAGTCGAAGAAGGGTGAGTTGGACTGACCGCGTGGCGCGTTTTCACATAGAGAGGGGAGCTTTTAGCTTTCGGTCTCGAATTTCGTCTTATAAAGATTTACTTGCTGGGTTGCAGCAGGGAATGCAAGGCTTTTGTAGACTTTCAGTTTGATTCCCAATGCAGTCTTGACTTTGATCCGTGAGAGGAACGCAGCACAAGGGAGTTGCATATGTTGAAGTGCCCTCGGTTCAGTGTGAATGTTTATGTGCCTACATCTGTGTATGTATGCTTCTAATCTTTTCCGGATCTTGGTAATTTTTGTGTATTTGTGAATTTTCTTTGTCTCATGTGACACATAGTTAGCATGCAACAGCAGTCTATAGATGCACTACATCAATGTTTTAAGGAATAAATAATTTTGCCTTCAATCTTATCTTGTGTACCGATGTTACGTCGCCGTTACCTTCGCCATTTACCTTATAGTTTTCCTTGTTGGCCCACCTATAGCGTTTCCATGTGCACAGGTGTAGTGATTAGTGTCCCTTTTTTTTATCTGAAACAAATGCTCTGGAATAGATCGTGTTTTCACGAATCTTGCTGCAGGCTGCACTTACGCATGGTGTTCACGACCTCTTTACTTTACTCAATATTTGATTCACGGGAAGAATGCCTGGATCATATTACGTAATAACTACATCCCATTCATTATCAATGACTGCACAATGAATGTTCTTTTGTGAGTTTTTCTTATTAATAAATTAAGTAATTTTCCGACTCAGTGCTACCTCTTCTTGTCGTGTGGCTAGAGTCGGTGGCGACCCTATCTTTTATATTGATTTCAGTGTCAAGTAGCATTTTCTTATTCAAAGTGTGCGTGGCTCTTTTAGCTATCAGGATACATTCGAAGGGCGCTTCATGCTTCTTGCACATAGCGTCCTTTTATTCACGCTACTTATATTCACGCCACTTACAGCGTCACTGGATGCGGATATGGAGAGGTATGTGGTCAGCACACCTCTCTCCCGGCCGTATGTTAGTTTACGACACCGGAGCCGCTACTTCTCAATCAAGTAGCTCCTCAGTTTGCCTAACAAGGGCTGAATGCACCCCGCTTGCCAACAGCGCTCGGCAGACCGGATGGTCGCCCATCCAAATACTAGCCCAGCCCGACAGCGCTTAACTTCGGTAATCTGACGGGAACCGCTGTTACCACTACGGCAAGGCCGTTGGTTCATTCTCTATATACTTATACATAAATTATCTGACGGAGAGGGCGAGCAGCACTCTGCGGCTGTTGTTGATGACGCATCGATATACGGGGAGGTGTCATCGTTGAGTGACTGGAGAATAAAAGGTCACTTAGGCAAAATTTCTAGAAGGTGTGAAGAATGGCATCTTGCTCTAAAGATAGATCGTGATTGTTATTATCCTTTAAAAACCACCAAGTGAAGCGACATAGATGACGCCGAGGTTAGTGATTTAATGCAAGACGCCTGAGGTCGCAAATGTCGGGAAATACCTCAAAAATGGATAAGGAATGTTGGTCATGTGATGTCACCAGATTACGTACCTCGCTGCTGTTGCATCACTTGGGCTTGGGCTTGAAGAAATGATTGAGCGATGCAATACTTGCGTTCGAGCAAACGCTGAAAATTTCGAATGCCTTTTGTAAATGTGATCTGTGGTAAACGTGTAAGATACAAAATTATTGTCCTCACGGTAACCAACTAAATGTTGTTCTTTCCTTTCGTCGATGTTTAGTAAAGAAAACGTAGATCATTCACTAGTAACGACGCATTTCGTAAGCTTATACTGAATATTTTGAATATCGTTGCACTTCAGTAACGGTTACACAATAGCAGGTGAATAAAACACCCAACCATTTGCAATGAACGGTGGTTTTCCGTTAGCCTTAACCATGTTTGAACGGAGTTAAACCCATCTTCTTTAGAAGACCAAGAAACCTGCATCGCCGGTCTGTGTGGCCGAGTGGTTCTAGGCGCTACAGTCTGGAACCGCGCGACCGCTACGGTCGCAGGTTCGAATCCTGCCTCGGGGATGGATGTGTGTGATGTCCTTAGGTTAATTAGGCTTAAGTAGTTCTAAGTTCTAGGGGACTCATGACCTCAGAAGTTAAGTCCCATAGTGCTCAGAGCCATTTGAACCATTTTTGGAACCTGCGTCAGTGCAACAACATAAATTACAATCAAAACATCACAGACCACTGTTAGTGTCATACAGAAACTACTACCTACACTAAGTAAACAATTGATATATACCAACGTAAAAGCCGGCCGTTGTGACCGAGCGGTTCTAGGCGCTTCATTCCGGAACCGCGCTGCTGCTACGGTCACAGGTTCGAATCTTGCCTTGGGTATGGATATGTGTGATATCCTTAGGTTAGTTATGTTTGTAGTGCTAAGTCTAGGGGATTGATGGCCTCAGATGTTATGTTCAATAGTGCTTAGAGCCACTTGAACCACTTTGAACCAACATAGAAAAAGTAGTGCTTATAAACAAACTTCACATTAAAAAACACACAGTAAAGCGATCTAACTTATCCACGTGGAATGTGTCGGCATCGAACAGTAAATCCATTTGTAAAAGTTAAGGCTCCTAAAATCAAGGGCTTTTCACAACAATATACCAACAATATGCAAGACCATGTTAACAGCTAGATTTCGACTGAGGGAGAGTGGAGAGCTTGTATACAAGGAAAGCAAACCCCGAGGCGCATGCACTGATAAACATGTACGATTGGTGGCATAAATAGCCAATAAACATAAGCATATTGAAATTACTAACAGATTTACAGAAATACGCCATGTGAATAGACGAATATTGAATGAAATGTTGAAATAGATAAAACTTGTCGCAGGTAGTAATTTCAGTATGACATGTAATATTGGTCTGTGATGTTTTGACTGTAATTTATGTCGTCGCCCCGTTCGAGGGTTTCCTGTTGCCTCTGTAGAGGACGGGTTTAATTCCGTTGAAAGGTTAACTGAAAACCATCATTTATTGCAACTGGTTGGCTGTCTTATTCTCCTGCTAACTTATATACCTGTGTCGGTATACGATAGGTTTTCTGTTATAATGGACTTTCCTGTAAATCAGCGGAGACCGAGTGACCGGTAAATAAAATAATAAACCTTCCCTCAGTGTACACAAATAATTGTTTAACGCAATGAAAAGAAAAACTGCGTGCCAGACGCAAGACTCGATAGGTGAGCTCCACGCACTTGAGCTGCACACTTGTCTTGGGTTGGCATGATGATGATGATAATGAGGATGACGACGATGACGATGATGATGATGATGATGATGATGATGATGATGATGATCAAGTGCAACAGACCGATACGATGAACCGCTGCACGTACGGCGAGGTACGTCATGTGGTGACTTCACATGTTTAACATTTCTCATACACTTTTAGGGTATTTACCGACATTGGCGACCTTATGTGTCTTATATTGAACTAATTGTCTCAGCGTCGTCTAGGTCGCTTCGGAGGCTTTTAAACATTAAAAAGAGTCACCTTGAGTGAAATGTAAGTGATTTCGGATGAATAGGAAAAACAATTCCAAAAAGTTTCGAATGCAGCATTAGTAGTATGATATACCACGCGGGTACGTCGGTTAAATATGTAGGCACAACGCTACAAGAGGATCTGAAATGTAATGAGCGTATAAGGGCGAGTGTCGGAATGGCGATTGGTCGACTTCGGTTTACTTGGAGAATTTCAGGGAAAGAACACTAGTGAGACCCGTTCTTGACTAGTGCTCGGCTGTTTGAGATCGTCATGAGCTCGGCTTAAAGGAAGAGATCGTCCGCCCCGGTAGCTGAGTGGTCAGCGCGACAGACTGTCAATCCTAAGGGCCCGGGTTCGATTCCCGGCTGGGTCGGAGATTTTCTCCGCTCAGGGACTGGGTGTTGTGTTGTCCTGATCATCATCATTTCATCCTCATCGACGCGCAAGTCGCCGAAGGGGCGTCAAATCGGAAGACTTGCACCAGGTGAACGGTCTACCCGACGGGAGGCCCTAGCCACACGACATTTCATTTCAAGGAAGAGATCGAAACAATTCAGAAGCGAGCCGCTAGATTTGTTAACGGTAAGTTCGGTCAAAACACGAGTATTATGGAGAAGCTTCGTGACGCCAAATGGCAGTCCCGGGAGTGAAGACGACATTCATTTCGGGAAACACTATTGAGAAAATGTAGAGGACCAGGATTTAAAGGTGACTGCAGAACGATTCTGCTGCCGCCATCGTACATTTCACGTTAGGGCAGTGAAGATAAGGTAAGAGAAACTAGGACACGTACGGGGGCGTTTAGACGGTCGTATTTTACTCGCTCTGTTTGCGAGTGCAATCCGTCGCTCTGTTAGCGAGTGGAACAGGTGAAACAATACTAGAAGAGGTGAATGATTTTCTCCATATGGTGGCCTGCGGAGTATGTATGTAGGTGTAGATGCACAGAGATGTAACAATAACGAAAGTGAAACTTCCTGGCAGATTAAAACTGTGTGCCGGACCGACACTCGAACTCGGGATCTTTGCCTTTCGCGGGCAAGTGCTCTACCATCTGAGCTACCCAAGCACGACTCACCCCCCGTCCTCACAGCTTCACTTCTGCCATTAGCTCGTCTCCTACCTTCCAAACTATACAGAAGCTCTCCTGCGAAACTTGCAAAACTTGCACTCCTGAAAGAAAGGATATTACGGAGACATGGCTTAGCCACAGCCTGAAGGATGTTTCCAGCCGTCCGGTGTGGCCGAGCGGTTCTAGGCGCTACAGTCTGGAACGGCGCGACCGCTACGGTCGCAGGTTCGAATCCTGCCTCGGGCATGGATGTGTGTGATGTCCTTAGGCTCGTTAGGTTCAAGTAGTTCTAAGTTCTAGGGCACTGATGACCTCAGAAGTTAAGCCCCATAGTGCTCAGAGCCATTTGAATTTGATGTTTCCAGAATGAGATTTTCACTCTGCAGCGAAGTGTGCGCTGAAATGAAAATTCCTGGCGGATTAAAACTGTGTGCCGGACCGAGACTCGAACTCGCGACTTTTTGCTTTCGCGGGCAAGTGCTCTACCATCTGAGCTACTCGAGCAAGACTGACGTCCTGTCCTTATAGCTTAACTTCTGCCAGTACCTCGTCTCCTACTTTCCAGACAGGTTCGCAGGAGAGTTTCTGTAAAGTTTGGAAGATAGGAGACGAGGTACTGGCAGAGGTGAAGCTGTGAGGACTGGACGTGAGTCGTGCTCGGGTAGCTCAGACGGTAGAGCACTTGCCCGCGAAAGGAGAAGGTCCCGAGTTCGAGTCTCGGTCCGGCACACAGTTTTAATCCGCCAGGAAGTTTCATATCAGCGCACACTCCGCTGCAGAGGGAAAATCTCATTCTGCTAATAACGAAACTGAAAACAGAATAAAATGATTTGGTAAACCATGGAACTGACACCGGGTAGTTTGTACTTACTGTTACGGTGTTAATCAGCGCCGGCACGCCAAAAAAAAAAGTTCAAATGCGTGTGAAATCTTATGGGACTTAAGTGCTAAGGTCATCAGTCCCTGAGCTTACACACTACTTAACCTAAATTATGCTAAGGACAATCACACAGACCCATGCCCGAGGGAGGAGTCGAATCTCCGCCGGGACCAGCCGCACAGTCCATGACTGCAGCGCCCGAGACCGGCGAAAGAGACTCCCCGAAACGTTATTCTCGTCAATATAAATCGGCATTGCGAATTTTGTATTGCATCCGGAAGCAATTTCTGTGTTTCATCTTCAGTGTGATGGTCGAAAGGTAACATAAACCTGCTGTGATGCATCGAAGTCTAACACTGGGCCCCCAGGGAAGAGCCAAAAAACAGACTCCACGAAACGTTACTCTCGTCAATATCAATTGGCATTGCGAATTTTGTATTGAATCCGGATGAAATTTCTGTGTTTCATCGTCAATGTGATGGTCGAAGGGTAACAGTAAACCTGCTGTGGTGCATTGGAGTCTAACACTGGGCCCCAGGGAAGAGCCAAAGTACATACTCTTCGAAATGGTACTCCTGTGGACAGAAACCCGCATTGTGAATTTTGTATTGAATCCGGATGCATTTTCTGTGTTTCATCGTCAATGTGATGGTTGAAGGGTAACAGTACACCTGCTGTGGTGCATCGGAGTCTAACACTGGGCCCCCAGGGAAGAGCCAAAGTACATACTCTTCGAAACGGTACTCCTGTGGACAGAAATCGGCATTGTGAATTTTGTATTGAATCCGGATGCAATTTCTGTGTTTCATCGTCAATGTGATGGCTGAAGGGTAACATCAAACCTGATGTGGTGCTTCGGAGTCTAACACTGGGACCCGAGGGAAAAGCCTAAGTACATACTCTTCGAAACGGTACTCCTGTGGACAGAAATCGGCATTGTGAATTTTGTATTGAATCCGGATCCCGCGCGGCCCGGCACGCCAGTCGGGAATGACAGGGAAGAGAAGGCTGTGGGAAGAAGTCAGCCAATAGCACGCTGACCGATCTCCCTTCCAGGACGACAGCGCGACAGCAGCGGCCCTATGTGAATAGTGGAAAAGCGCCGCACTCTACTCGTGACAGCCGATGTGGAAAGCAGCGTCAACATTAGGCACTTCAATAGCAGCATCAAGATTAGACACTTCAATAGCAGTTTCAAGATTAGCCACTTGGATACCAGCCTCTAGTTTATCCACTTCAATAGCAGTTCAGGACAGACTTTTGTCAGTAAGAAATGAGCAAAGACTGATTACTTCGTATGTCGCCCTTTGATTGTGACTCGTCTGTGTAATTGCCAGCCGGCCGAAGTGGCCGAGCGGTTCTAGCCGCTATAGTCAGGAACCGCGTGACCGCTACGGACGCATCCATTTGAACCTTTTTTTTTTTTTTGTAATTGCAAAAGTTAAGTATCGCAGTTTTCTTATTGTAATAAAACTCATTAATACGAGTTGTTTGATTATTTGTCTGGCGAACCGAGTATGCAGGCCTCCCAGACACAACACTCACTAATACTGGCGGCGGGCAGAACATATTTAGCTCCCTGGGCAGAGCGTAACGTGAAAGCGGCGTGGGCGGAGCACCTGTGGCGGCGGCGTGGGCGTTAATTGGCCGTCATCGGGCGGCGGGGCGGCCGGCCGGCTGGCGGAAGCCGGCAGCGGACGGGGCAGGGCGGGGCGCGCCCACGCGCCGTGGCCCCGCGTGCCTGGCCCGCTGCGCGCGTCCCTGGCACCGTAAGGCCGTCGCCGGGCCCGTCCGTCGCACCGTAAAGCTGTCGCCGCACTTGCCCGCTCTGCCGTTAGAGTGTCAGCAGGCCGGGCGGCCCGTCCTCACCGACCGACCGACGCCAGCGTCCGCCGCAGCCAGACACGCAGTGTTCACTGCGGTCATCCGTCTTCCCCATCTCCTGGAACGTGCTGGTACACAAGCACTCAAGTATGGCGGCGCGGTCACTGCGCAATGCCCGTAGTTCTGCCAGGATACACCGAATATGTATAAGTGTTTATCCTGATTTCAAGATTAAATACACTACTGACCATTAAAATTGCTACACCACGAAGATGACGTGCTACAGACGCGAAATTTAACCGACAGGAAGAAGGGGCTGTGATACGGAAATGATTAGCTTTTCAGAGCATTCACACAAGGATGGCGCCGGTGGCGACACCTACAACGTGCTGACATGAGGAAAGTTTCCAACCGATTTCTCAAACAGCAGTTGACCGGCGTTGCCTGGTGAAACGTTGTTGTGATGCCTTGTGTAAGGAGGACGTTTCCGACTTTGATAAAGGTCGGATTGTAGCCTATCCCGATTGCGGTTTACCGTATCGTGACATTGCTGCTCGCGTTGGTCGAGATCCAATGACTGTTAGCAGAATATGGAATCGGTGGGTTCAGGATCATAATACGGAATGCCGTGCTGGATCCCAACGGCCTCGTATCACTAACAGTCGAGGTGACAGGCATCTTATCCCGATGGCTGTAACGGACCGTGCAGCCACGTCTCGATCCCTGAGTCAACAGATGGGAACGTTTGCAAGACAACAAACAACTGCACGAGCAGTTCGACGACGTTTGCAGCAGCACGGACTATCAGCTCGCAGACCGTGGCTGCGGTTACCCTTGACGCTGCATCACAAGCAGGAGCGCCTGCGATGGTGTACTCAACGACGAACCTGCGTACACCAATGGCAAAAGTCTTCTTTTCGGATGAATCCAGGTTCTGTTTACAGCATCATGATGGTCGCATCCGTGTTTGGCGACATCGCGGTGAACGAACATTGGAAGCGTGTATTCGTCATCGCCATACTGGCGTACCACCCGGCGTGATGGTATGGGGTGCCATTGGTTACACGTCTCGGTCATCTCTTGTTCGCATTGACGGCAATTTGGATAGTGGACGTTACATTTCAGATGTGTTACGACCCGTGGCTCTACCCTTCATTCGATCCCTGCGAAACCCTACATTTCAGCAGGATAATGCACGACCGCATGTTGCAGGGCCTGTACGGGCCTTTCTGGATACAGAAAATGTTCGACTGCTGCCCTGGCCAGCTTATTCTCCAGGTCTCTCACCAATTCAAAAGGTCTGGTCAGTGGTGGCCGAGGAACTGGCTCGTCACAATACGCCAGTCACTACTCTTGATAAACTGTGGTATCGTGTCGAAGCTGCATGGCCAGCAGGGCATCTGTTTGACTGAAAACCCAGGCGTATCAAGGCCGTTATCACGGCCAGAGGTGGTTGTTCCGGGTACTTATTTCTGAGGATCTGTCCACCCAAATTGCGTGAAACTGTAATCACATGTTAGTTCTAGTATAATATATTTGTGCAATGAATACCCGTTTATCATCTGCATTTCTTCTTGGTGTAGCAATTTTAATGGCCAGTAATGTATTAGTTATATTCATGATGGTAACGCTTGGTTTTTCTTACAAGATTACTAGGGATCCCATGAAGTTTCTGTGCAGCTGTGTTTTATTCGAATATTTCGCCATAAGGTGTGCTGTGTGAGCTATAAAGTAAAAATACCTCCCCCCCTTCCCCCCCCCCTCCATGTAAAAAGCTCGTTGTGTTGTATGGCTGGCAGAAACAAATTCACCGATTCCTGTGCAGCGAAAGTTAGCGTCCTGTGTCCCATTATGGAAAGAAGGGATCTGATTTCAAGTTTATCAGAACGTGGATGGAAACTTTTTTTATTAATAGGGCCGCTTTCGAAACGGACAGCAAGCGGCAGACCATCTGTTTCGGAGGATACTCTGCTGGCAGTTCAACCATATCCACGAGATCGCCACAGAAATCGATTAGAACAGCTTCACGTGAGCTTAAGTGCCAAAGAGCACACTACATAAAGAGGTGCGCAAACGCCTTCACTTTTATGCATACAAAGCACAAATTGTTCAGTCGTAGCCCAAAACGTGAACAATTTGCAAAGGACATCCCGAACCACTGGAAAGAGGACAACGATTTCTTGAAGCGAGTGGTGTTTCTCCGATGAAACTTCGTTTTAAGTTTGCGGCTTAGTTAACTGCCGTTGCGTCCGGATCTTGGAATCAGAAAATCCTTGTGTCGCATGTTAATGTGTGGTGTGGGTTAATCTGTGTTCGAGTGACGACCCACTCCCCTTCCTTTAAAGCAATATAAGTGGGTATGTTTACGTAGGTATGATGGTGAATTATGCAGCCCCACAGCCATAGGATATGCGAGATATTATCGCCATTTAGCAAGATGACTCTTCCCTCATTGCGCTCTAGCAGTCAGTGATTTTCTTAATGAAACTTTTCCCAACACATGGGTTGGCAGAAACGGCCCAGCTACAAGGTCACCTGACATTACACCATTAGATTTCATTCTTTGGGGTAAGTGAAATGTATTGCGAACAAAACAGCAGTTCCTAATACCGTGTATAAAATAAATAAAATAAAAAATATTATTTAAATATTAATTATTCTATCTGTATGATGGTGATTGTGATTGTAATTGTAATTAATATTTGCTTATCTGGAACGTGGACGTTTAATTATTCGGTATCAGACGCTTGACAATGGTTTTGTCGTAAAGGCAATGTTACTCGTAGTTGACCGTGAAATAAAACTGAAATAATCGGACTTCGTAAATAAATCGTTTCCAAAGACTGCTGCGGTAGGTGCGGACTCATAATCTAAATCTCACTATTTCAATAATTTGCCAGCCATGCCAATACGTCGTACAGAGGTGATTGTCTATTTTATAAATATAAAAAAGTTACTCAGTTAGTTAAATCAGATATATTCAATGAATAAGCCTACAGTTCATAATCCTACTTACTTTTATAAACATAAATTCTTTACAGAATCGAGTGCCTAGTCTGGTTGCAACTCGCAGTATTCTTCAATAACATGAAATATGGCGGTGTGCCAGACAATAGAATAAAATACGTGCTTCTCGCACCACTTCTACCAGAGCTCTCCCCTTTTCTTAATCAAACATAAGAGTAACGTAATTGTGCTTTTGTTTTATCAGCGACACAGCGCTGCAGTTGTGTGCCATAGGCTTTATTTATTTGTCACTGATTATTTATTTAATTAATATTTCGCGTTTCCGAGGAAACCCACGCTCGGCATGCAAATGTGCCTTTATACGTGACATTGCAACAACGCATCAGAGACGCCATTGGCACGATACCACCAGATATGTTGCACAATGTGTGGCAAGAGACTGAATACTGGACCGATATTTTCATGTTACCAGGGATGTAATGTTGAAGTAATTTAAATACTGAAGAGTGTTACGTGTATTAAATGTTTAACTTGATGACTAGAGGCATTTGTCGTATAATGCATGTTTAATTTACTGTATCCAACAGAGACTTTCGTTGTTTTCTTGTAAGGATAAAAATTTATGGACACCCTCTATATCAGTGCAATTAGGAATTCCTGTACTAAGCGTACAGTATCACTCTGACGTTTGTCAACACATGAGGCCAGTCAAATGAAAACGAGGCATTTAAAAAAATGTAAACTGTTTATTATTTTGTGATCAACACAATCAAATGCCTTAGTCAAAACAAAAAATATGTTCGAAACATTTTGTTTAACCCATCCATCACCTCACAGAGAAAAGAGAATACAGAATTTTCAGTTGTTAAACGACATCTATGGCCGAACTGCACGTTTGATAGCAAATCGTGCGACATAAAATTTTCAATTATCCTTACATAAACAGCCGTTTCAATAACTTTAGGAGACACTGATGGCATAGAAATAAGTCTAAAATTGTCTACATTATCTCTTTCTCCCTTTTCATAAAGCGGCTTTACTAGTGAGTACTTTAATCGTTCATTAAACTGACCACTCCTAAATGAAAAATTACAAATATGGCTAGATACAGGGCTAAGATGGGCAGCACAGTACTTTGATATTCTGATAGGCACTCCATCATATCCATGAGAGTCCTTAGTCTTCAGTGATTTAATTATTGAAACAATCTCCCCTTTGTCTGTATCACAGAGGAGTATTTCAGACATGCCAGTGGAATGACTGTCTTGCTAGTTACAGATTAACTCTGTAAGCGAACCATGATGTGCTGCTTGCCGTCTGTTTCAAGACAGGTATTTGCCAAGGAAGTTATATGATTCCCTGTAGAAACAATTTTTATTTAATTCACCAGCAATGCCCGGAAAATGATTGTTAAATACTGTACATATATTTGATTTATCAGTAACAGAAATATTTTTTACTACGAACAGTCTTTCTGTCGTCGACCTTGTGCTGCGGACCAGACACTTCCTTCACAAGTGACCGTGTGGTTTTAATTTTATTCTGTTAATTAGCTATTCTATTTGCATACCACATACTCTTTGCCTTCCTAAAAACATTTTTAAACACCTTACAATACTGTTTGTAATGGGCTACTGTAACTTGATTGTGACCTAACATTTTGATAAAACTCCCGCTTTGTTCTATATGACATCCTTATCCCACTAGTCAGCCAACCGAACTGCCTATTACTGCTAGTACCCGGTTTAGAACCTGATAATGGAAAGCAACTCTGAAAGGGTATGAGAAATGAGTGAAGGAAAGCATTGTATTTATCATCTGTGTTATCGGCACTATAAATATCCTGCCACTCTTGTTCCTTGACAAGGTTTAAAGATCTCTCTATTGCTGTTGGATTAACTTTCCTACATAGTTTGTAGCTATATGTTACGTTCGTTAAGAGTACAAAAGCCTTTTAGTGTTAAAAATTGTGCATCATGGTCTGAAAGGCCACTCACCATATTAATAACAGTGAAAGGGTCCTATAGTCCCCTGTCTTTATCATTTTATTTGCGTTCCAGTGCACTTTGCACCCTACAGAACAATTTGGGCGTTTCCGTAACTAAAACTGGTACCAGTGAAGACTGAGGTATGGTTAAATTTAGCTATAGCGTATTTCTTTCTACGATTTGTAGCCATAATATGGTTGTCATTTTGGTTCTTTTCAGACATGCAAATGCCTCTATAACGCCATTATAAGTCTCCCATGTTTTTATATGTAACCCAACTCCCGACTATGATTCCATAAAATGTTTTTCCCCTGATCTCCTATTCCAAAACTCTCTGGCATACGTGAGTGAATGAATGTGGATGTGTTTCATTTTTCTGTACAGTGATTTAGTCCGCTGCAGAGAATCAGCGGGAGTCTTATAGAATGGCCAGTCCTTGTAGTTTTCAGGTAGGTTGAGAGGTTTGATCGCCTTGTGTTAAAGTTTTTTTTTTTTTTTTTTTTTTTTTTTTTTGTCGTCAGTCTACTGACTGGTTTGATGCGGCCCGCCACGAATTCCTTTCTTGTGCTAACCTCTTCATCTCAGAGTAGCACTTGCAACCTACGTCCTCAATTATTTGCTTGGCGTATTCTAATCTCTGTCTTCCTCTACAGTTTTTGCCCTCTACAGCTCCCTCTAGTACAATGGAAGTCATTCCCTCATGTCTTAGCAGATGTCCTATCATCCTGTCCCTTCTCCTTATCAGTGCTTTCCACATGTTCATTTTCTCTCCGATTCTGCGTAGAACCTCCTCATTCCTTACCTTATCAGTCCAACTAATTTTAAACATTCGTCTATAGCACCACATCTCAAATACTTCGATTCTCGTCTGTTCCGGTTTTCCCACAGTCCATATTTCACTACCATACAATGCTGTACTCCAGACGTACATCCTCAGAAATTTCTTCCTCAAATTAAGGCCGGTATTTGATATTAGTAGACTTCTCTTGGCCAGAAATGCCTTTTTTGCCATAGCGAGTCTGCTTTTGAAGTCCTCCTTGCTCCGTCCGTCATTGGTTATTTTACTGCCTAGGTAGCAGAATTCCTCCCTAAAGCTTACCCCTACTTTTTTCAGAATCTCGAACAGCTTGCACCATTTTATATTGTCGAATGTTTTTTCCAGGTCGACAAATCCTATGAAAGTGTCTTGATTTTTCTTTAGCCTTGCTTCCATTATTAGCCGTAACGTCAGAATTGCCTCTCTCGTCCCTTTACTTTTCCTAAGGCCGAACTGATCGTCACCTAGCGCATTCTCAATTTTCTTTTCCATTCTTCTGTATATTATTCTTGTAAGCAGCTTCGATGCATGAGCTGTTAAACTGATTGTGCGATAATTCTCGCACTTGTCAGCTCTTGCCGTCTTCGGAATTGTGTGGATGATGCTTTTCCGAAAGTCAGATGGTATATCGCCAGGCTCATATATTCTACACACCAACGTGAATAGTCGTTTTGTTGCCACTTCCCCCAATGATTTTAGAAATTCTGATGGAATGTTATCTATCCCTTCTGCCTTATTTGATCCTAAGTCCTCCAAAGGTCTTTTAAATTCCGATTCTAATACTGGATCCTCTATCTCTTCAATACGACTCCTGCCTACTGCGCTATTCCTTATTGCTGTATTTACAGCGTTAGAGAACTTCAAACGTATCTCGTCATTCCTTAGTACTTCCGTATCCCACTTCTTTGCGTATTGATTCTTCCTGACTAATGTCTTGAACTTCAGCCTACTCTTCATCACTACTATATTGTGATCTGAGTCTATATCTGCTCCTGGGTACGCGTTACAATCCAGTATCTGATTTCGGAATCTCTGTCTGACCATGATGTAATCTAATTGAAATCTTCCCGTATCTTCCGGCCTTTTCCAAGTATATCTCCTCCTCTTGTGATTCTTGAACAGGGTATTCGCTATTACTAGCTGAAACTTGTTACAGAACTCAATTAGTCTTTCTCCTCTTTCATTCCTTGTCCCAAGCCCATATTCTCCTGTAACCTTTTCTTCTACTCCTTCCCCTACAACTGCATTCCAATCGCCCATGACTATTAGATTTTCGTCCCCCTTTACATACTGCATTACCTTTTCAATATCCTCATACACATTCTCTATCTGTTCATCTTCAGCTTGCGACGTCGGCATGTATACTTGAACTATCGTTGTCAGTGTTGGTCTGCTGTCGATTCTGATTAGAACAACCCGGTCACTGAACTGTTCACAGTAACACACCCTCTGCCCTAGCTTCCTATTCATAACGAATCCTACACCTGTTATACCATTTTCTGCTTCTGTTGATATTACCCGATACTCATCTGACCAGAAATCCTTGTCTTCCTTCCACTTCACTTTGCACTTCCCTTTTCAGATTTTCTAGTTTCCCTACCACGTTCAAGCTTTTGACATTCCACGCCCCGACTCGCAGAACGTTATCCTTTCGTAGATTATTCAGTCTTTTTCTCATAGTAACGTCCCTTTTGGCAGTCCCCTCCTGGAGATCTGAATGGGGGACTATTCCGGAATCTTTTGCCAATGGAGAGATCATCATGACACTTCTTCAATTACAGGCCACATGTCCTGTGGATACACGTTACGTGTCTTTAATGCAGTGGTTTCCATTGCCTTCTGCATCCTCATGTCGTTGATCATTGCTGATTCTTCCGCCTTTAGGAGCAATTTCCCACCCCTAGGACAAGAGAGTGCCCTGAACCTCTATCCGCACCTCCGCCCTCTTTGACAAGGCCGTTGGCAGAATGAGGCTGACTTCTTATGCCGGAAGTCTTCGGCCGCCAATGCTGATTATTTATCAAAATATAGGCAGTGGCGGGGATCGAACCCGGGACCGAAGACGTTTTGATTATGAATCAAAGACGCCCCACCCCTAGACCACGGGTACTTTGTAAAAGTTACCGTTGTTAGATTGGTGGCGGAAGCCTCATCTCTGGATTTTCCTGGCCACGGGACCGTGTGGGAGAAGTTTTAGTGTGAGATGGTCAGTCTGCTTCCAGTTCCGAGGGTCTGCAGCCGAGGTCTCTTCGAATAAGGGTGAGTTGATTTAATCGCGTGGCTCGTTGTCTCATAGCGAGAGGGGAGCTTTTAGCTTTTGACCTCGCATTTCTCTTATAGAGATTGATTTGCTGGGTCGCAGCAAGGAATGCAAGGCTTTTGCAGACTTTCAGTTTGATCCCTAATGCAGACTTTGGGCCGCAAGAAGAAGGTAGCACAAAGGTGTTGCATATGTTGAAGCGATCTCACGTAGAAAGTGCTCCCTCATTTCAGTGTGAATGTTTGTGTGCTTCCGACTGCGGGTGGATAGATTCTAATCTTTTCCGAATCTTGATAATTTTTGCCTCTTTATGAATTTTCTTTGTTTCATTACAATATGACCGTTGGAAACCATCCGCGTGGGTTAATATCAGGGTTTGTTGGCCATCTGCCATACCCTTTGTCTATTCAAATATTAAAATTTGACCACGGTTCGTAGAAATTGTGTCCGTGTGAACCACGTGGGCACACGACTTAATTGTGAGCCTAACTTTCCTGTGGCCCCCTGTCTCTGTACTCGAGTTTACTTATTGCTCTGATTTACGTATATTACATATATCCTGTCCAAATTATTCAGTTGTATTTGTGGTTTGTGATTTCATGTTAAGCGTGTATGCGTGTCTGTGTGGCCCTCATTGAGGTGGTTTCTCCAGACCGAGGTTCAGTTTAAATACAACTGTGATATTAAGATTTATTCTTTTATTTAATCATTTCTCAACACAGCGGAACAAACCTCCTAGCTTCGTTGCATGTTGGCGTTGCGGCCGTCCTTGCTGTTCTTTGAGTGAATGTAGGTCTGAATATGAGTATGAAACCTTTCCTGTCCCCTTTTAATTAGCACCGTGATTCTAAATTAAGAGAGTCTGTTGTGAATCATATAGCGTTCCACAAACAATAGTACACAGTTACCAGGCAACAGCAGTTATATAGATGTCTTATATCAATGTCTTAAGGAATAAATAATTTTGTTTCAAGTCTTATCCAATGTATCAGTGATACGTCTCCTTTACCTGTTCCTTTTACATTATAGTTACCTTGTTAGGCCATCCATAGCGTTTCCATGCGCACAGGTCCAGTAATTAGTGTTCCCTTTTTATTTAAAATAAATTCTTTAGGATAAATCTTGTTTTCAGGAATGTTGCTGCAAGCTGCTGTTATTCACAGTGTTCACACATCTTTTACTTTATTTTAATATTTGGTTCATGTGAACAATCGCTGGAACATATTAATAATGACATCCCATTTTTTATGAGTTACAGTACATTGAATGTTCTTGTATTAGTTTTTTCTTATAATTAAATTAATTAATTTTCCAATTTAGTCGAACCTCTTGTTTGTCTGTGGCTGGAGTTGGTGGCGACATAAATCTTTTACTTTGATTGTAATGGCAAATATCAATTCAATTGGCGTGGGGCTCTCTTAGCCATCTGGATATAGCTCAGGGCTCCACTATTATCATAAACACCACTAAGTGGACGTCACTTACACATAGCGACCCATTACCTACGCCACTTACAACAGAATGCCCATCTGGTAATGAACAATGAATAAAGATACTGAAACTTCCTGGCACATTTTGTAAAATATTGTCTATGGTTGTGTTAATGTTCCCCTGCACCCTAGTTGGAAAAGACACCGTCTGCATGTGATCATATGAATTTAGGAAATCTACCAACATCGGTTTTCTTGCACCTTCATATAAAAAATTTATATTTAAGTCACCACATATTACTAATATCTGGTACTTCCTACAAAGAGAATCAAGAACCCTCTCCAGCTTGCGCAGAAATCCTCTGTAGTCAGAGTTAGGGGACCTACATATAACAACAATTGGGGGGGTTAGTGTCACTTAATGCAACTGCCCCTGAACATCATTCAAATGTCTCTTCAGTGCAATGCCGTGAAACGTCTATGGACTCAAATGGAATACTGTTTTTTATTTACATAGCCACTTCCCCACCACGCTAGTAACTCCTTGAAAAACAGCCAGCTAATCTGTATCCTGATAAAGGAAGCCTCTGAATTTTCAAGTTATTTAAGTAGTGCTCCGATACACCAATAATTTCAGAGTCAACATCTATAAGCAGTTCACTAACTCTATCTTTAATACCTCTTATATTTTGATGAAATATGCTAATTACTTCTCTACTTAGAAACATTAAGTACTCTGAAGGTGAGCCCTTAGTTAGAGCGACTTCAAGCAGGTATACCTATCAGCTGACTTCAATCTAAAAAAGATGCAGCTCTAACACCAACTACTACAGGAAGTTTTCGATGAGTGATCCCACCACACCCATTACACTGTCACCTATAAGCTCTGCCAGCCTTCCCTTCCCATACATATTGAGGTGCAGGCCATGAATAGTGAAACCTGATCTACTGATAGACCCAACTGGCAGCACTGAAATGTGACCCATGCCCTATGCCATCAGTGCCCTCTCCAGCCCCATGTTAATGCGCCTAACAGCCGCATTAAGATGAGGCCGATCATGTTTCTGAAACAGTTGCACTTGAAATGCACATTAGTGCCACCAGTTTGAGTAGCTATCTTTACCAGGTCAACACCTACATCGTATCCCCCGTCCCTATCAAGGCTGTTCCCTGCTCCACCCACTATCACTACCTGAGCCTCCTTCGTAAAATTCCTACATAATTCCCCTATGCTGTCAGTCACCTGAGCCAACCCTGCACTAGGCTTCACAATGTTGGTGACTTGGTACTCACTCCCCAACACTTCCTGCAACTGCTGGCCCACACCTCAACTGTGCGAACTACCTAGCAGCAGAACCTTCTTATTTCTGTTAGACTTTGCAACTGACCAAGGCCTCCTAACTGCTGAGGACTGCTGCATATTCCCTATATCTACAGCTACGAGAGGCTCCTTTCCACTTAACTCTGACAGTTGGTCATATCTATTGCATATACGCCAATTTTAACTGTCTGAATACCTCCTCTTCCTAGCTGCCTTCTTGCCAACTACCAGTTCCCATTCCTCACCGCCCTTCACCCTCCTCAACCTACCTTGTTCCTCCTTTGAGCGTTGTAACTGCACCTGAAGGGCACAGATCCTACGCTCCTGCTCCACCATCAACTTATTTCTACCACAGATTCTGCATCCCAGGAGAGGATCTCGCTAGAATGCCCACTGGCTTCACCACTGTATTCTCCCCCAATTAAAATACTTTGAGTAAATCCCACACCGTCACCCACAACTAACAAACGTACGACAGGGCGCACACTTCTCACTCATGGTAAAATTTTACAGTTACTGAAAAAACTATAATGTCTACTTTACCTAAGTTCACTTACACCAGTAGAACTATTCATAGTACTAGCGGTCTCGAAATTTTCTGTGTACTAAGAAAGCAACTACTTGTATTAATACTACTACACCACAGCTAATACCAATACCAACAAAACTTCACAAAATTATTAGCTAAAACCAAAAATTCAAGCGGCCACTGGAACACTCAACGAAGTCAGAACACTGAATGAAAATTTTACTGCAAGATTTCACTAGAAACAATAAGAAACGTAAGCTGAAAACTAAAGCACGGAATTTACTAAACAACTTCAACGCACAGAAAACTCTAAAAAACACAGCGAGCGAACGTTTCCAAAAATTTATTAAATCGTCCTTTCGCTACAAATAGCACGAAACACCACTGAAAACTATTAAATTTAATAACTATCTAGTAGTGCACAAATCACTTTGTCAGTACTTAGCTTTATAACTGCTACAGCTGCAAAAACACGCCGAAAAATGTAAACACACTACTGAGTCGTGAGGCTTGGACGTACAACGTAAGCACACTCACGAATAACAGACCACTCGAGTCAATAACACAGGAAGAAATGCTGAGATTAATGAAAATCCACTAATAAGTTACTTTTACAGCAGCTATTAACACAAATAAACTTGAAAATAAGTAAGTGAAGACTAAAACTTTATAAAATGACGGGTTTTAGTTTCTGCAGTGTCCACGTACCGCTGCGCGTTAATTGCGGCGTCGTGGCCCAAAAGGGCAATGAGCCCTACCAGATAAAGAAAATCGTCGACATGACTTTTCCAGAGCAAGCGAGCATGCCTTAGAATTTATCCGGTGGGGATGAACCCATCTGCTTCCACTGCTGCCACTGATGCTTTGCTCTCTGGCTCAAACTGATGACTCCATGTTTCATCTCCCACGACAACGAGGGACAATAATTGATATTCTTCATTGTGATACCGTTCCAGGCGCCGCAATAGTGTCTACATTCAGCCCAACATCTACTTCTCTGTCAGTCTCTTGATAATTCACTGCACACAGATTTTCTGGAACTTCAGATGCTCGGTTATGATGAGTTGAGCAGTAGAGTGACTGGTGCCAAAAACGAGTCCAATGTCTTTTGCCGTCTGCCATCGCTCATTTCTGACTCCAGCAGCAGTATTGGGGCAAAGTTCGCTTCAGTGCAGTCTGCATTGTTGTCAAAATTTATTCCACATGGCGGCTCTCCCTGGAGGGTAAATGTGGCAATATTGCATGATGTCACGACCCCCATGTCTCCCCCCCTCAGCCACTATTCTCATCTCCCCCCCCCCTCCCCACCTCCCCTCCCACACTTGAAATTTGATTTGAAAAAGACTCAATCTGTGCCGAGCTTCTGGAGAGGAAGGTTGTAAGGTAGTGTCTTTATTTATAAAAGATTGTCGTTATTCTTGCCTCGTCAGTTGTGGATAAAATCTCGAGCTTTCGACGATTACCTCCATCGTCATCGTCAGGACCTGACTGTCTTCACTGCTTCTGTGGTAGCCTCTATATAGCCCGAAGACGGCTTATGACTGGTCGGCTTATGATTGGTCGGCGACTACATACAGCTGTCGCAGACGGTGTCACTGTGTGCGCCGGTGGCGCCACCACTTCCGTTTGAATGTAAACCTTGGAAGGAACGTCTCTGCTGCTTCTCTGCATCAAGTTCTCGTTTCCATGCACAACTTATGTGGTATCCGCTATCGCGGTTAAAGGTCTTTTGGCTCATTCTTATTTCAACAGCCTCCTTAATAACAGAATCCCAGTACGTGGAGGCATGGGACAGAATTTTAGTTTCATCGAACAATATTTTATGTTTGTTCTTGAGGCTGTGCTCCGCAATTGCCGATTTATCCAGTTCTCTATTTTTAATATGGTGTTGGTGCTCTGCACAGCGGTCGGAAACGGTACGAATCGTCTGACCTATATGATTGCTTCCACACTCACAGGGTATATTATAAACTCCAGGGACCCTGAGGCCCTCCCCCCCACTTGTGAATTAGTGAGAAAAATGTGGGAGTGGAAGGTACTTTCTTTTTCTTTTGAAGGGAAATGAGTTGAGTCTTTGAGATGCTGATGTTAGATAGAAAGGAGTTTACATAGAGTATTACCTATATGTATACAGCTGTGGACTGTGTCCTTACCCTCCTACATGAGAAATGGAAAGAGGTGATAAGGAATGAGTGTAGGGGAATCCTTTTCAGCAGATATAAAACGTCATTGTTTAGTTACCTATACTGACATAGTGTGTGAATATTAAAAAAGGTGATGTTGGAGTCAAACCAGTAGATGAAGTGTGCAATGAACATGAAATTGCTTATCTGTCGCACCCACACAGACAGATATTGAATAGACTGTAATCTGCCTAAAAAGAAGTGGTAAAGAGTGAAATCAGAAGAAAAATTAGATGCTTTAGCAGTAACAGATGCAGTGAAAGCTAAAGTTAAAATGGAGATTGGTATGAGAATAGAAGAAGAAAATGACAGAGAATGTAGAGGACAAATTAATTAAAAATATTCCAAAATAGTATTAAGCATATGAAACAAGGCAATAATCTCACAGCTGCTGTAAAATTATCTCTAAAATGGTTTCACATTTTTTTCGTAAAGCAAACTCATTCAAAGGAGAGCAAATAACACTAATCTCCAAATGAGGTGGAACAATGACTCTCATTCCCATACTTACTACTTTATCAGTACTTGGAAGATTAACTGCAGGTGTTGCAAGGATTTCTAAAAATGTAGATGATGCAGAGACTGCTCACGAACAGCTAGCTGTGATGCAAAGACATAATGATACAAAGAAAGAGATAACACTTCATGAAGGAAAAGCCCTGTATTTAAGACCATGTAGGAAGTCGATTGTCAACTGCCAGACAGAGAGTGAATATGTTTCACATTGGGTATCTTACAAGAAGAAGGGTAACTTTGTATATTACTTTCGTAACTTTGGTAGTTAACCATCTCCTCCAAAAATGATGATGTCTTCCAAAAGCTATAGGATAAAGTATAACTACAGTGTGTTTCAGTAATCAAGTAAGAGGTATAGCCACATTTATTTAAAGTTTCTAAACTTGCAAGTTTTTATCATATACTCACAGTTTCACAATGGATGTCGTTGAATACAATGACGAAAATCCTGTGGTATTCGAAGGTGGAGCAGTAAGTGCCGGATTACGCTTAAGGGTAAGGAACAGGTATTGTATACGGCCAATATGTTATGTCTGAAAAGAAAAACAAGATACAGAGGAAGAAATATATGAAAAATACCTTAACTGCTGACGTTTTCCGTAAGCTCTCATTCGACACTGTGGCGAGTAAAGAAGAGAAAGATGGACATGTGTTACTTACTGAATTATTACTGAACTACTCGCTTCGAATATCAAAAGCACAAACAATGCGGTCAACCAGATTTCGCTCACAACAACTGCATATCGATTGTGATAAATTTGGAACACTTGCCTATTGTCTTGTGCGAATTGTCTGTATACTAAAGGAAGACTTACTGAGGAAACAGGGATGCTGCAAGCTGCTGATATTGTCTTAAATAAAAATTTAAAACTCCATTTTGTTTTCAGAAGCTAAGTTTCGTTTGAATGACGAATCTAGGTAGTGCAACGGTAACGAAAGCATATGCATCTTGTACGTAAAGTGACACAATCACATTGCAGAGTGTTGATCGGGGAACGAGAGATGACCTAAAAGAATTATTTGATAATTATGAACGGTTCACTCCTGCGTCCTATGTGGTGTAATACTTAGTTTGCAGAAGATTGCAGAAATATTATTTTAGATGCTCTTCCTTAACATACAGTGATTTGAAGCGGTCTAGATACTAATTGTGCTATCTCAAATAAAGCAAATACCAAGTCGAAAAATTAGCTAAAAAAGTGCTGGTAAATGCCAGAAATAGCACAAATTATTACTGCAAATCTTAAAAAATGATCTCAGCCTGGGTCTGAAATGCCATCATTTGAATTTAGTTTAAAATATTACGCCATAGATTAGTGGATGAATCTGGCAAATTAAATTCAGTGTCGAAACAGCGAAGTGGTTAATTTTAGGATTTAAACGAACATTGACTCTATTTACAATTATTTTAGCGTACTGTGTGCGTAAACATAAGAGATGAAGGTATGTTTGCACTCGTCTAAATGTTTTGAAGAGAACTGTATAATCGATCTGAGCACGAAAAATACTGGAGAAAAATATGAAATGTACTGCAGTTTTCAGTTAATGAATTATGAAGAGAAAAAATTAAATGGTGGAATAAGAAGAAATTCGTTACAGAAGGGTCGCATACACTTTGGCGGTTGTTCTCGTCAAGAACTTTTCGTTTTATTTTATGTGGCGTCAAGATTAACAAACACTGAAATCGACTGTCATTGATATAATAGTTAAAACTGCAAAGGAGAACACTGTTTCGACGAGATATATTATACTGGAACGAAATTTTCGGTTTGTTGCGGAGTGTGAGCTGATATGGAACTTCCTGGCAAATTAGACGTGTGTGTCGGGCCGAGACTCAAACTCGGGACCTTTGCCTTTTGTGTGCAAGTATTCTATCGACTGAGTTACCCACGCACGACACCCAGTCTGCTGAAAAGCAAAGGTCAGGAGATCAAATTTTGGTCCCGCACATACACTCCTGGAAATTGAAATAAGAACACCGTGAATTCATTGTCCCAGGAAGGGGAAACTTTATTGACACATTCCTGGGGTCAGATACATCACATGATCACACTGACAGAACCACAGCCACATAGACACAGGCAACAGAGCATGCACAATGTCGGCACTAGTACAGTGTATATCCACCTTTCGCAGCAATGCAGGCTGCTATTCTCCCATGGAGACGATCGTAGAGATGCTGGATGTAGTCCTGTGGAACGGCTTGCCATGCCATTTCCACCTGGCGCCTCAGTTGGACCAGCGTTCGTGCTGGACGTGCAGACCGCGTGAGACGACGCTTCATCCAGTCCCAAACATGCTCAATGGGGGACAGATCCGGAGATCTTACTGGCCTGGGTAGTTGACTTACACCTTCTAGAGCACGTTGGGTGGCACGGGATACATACGGACGTGCATTGTCCTGTTGGAACAGCAAGTTCCCTTGCCGGTCTAGGAATGGTAGAACGATGGGTTCGATGACGGTTTGGATGTACCGTGCACTATTCAGTGTCCCCTCGACGATCACCAGTGGTGTACGGCCAGTGTAGGAGATCGCTCCCCACACCATGATGCCGGGTGTTGGCCCTGTGTGCCTCGGTCGTATGCATTCCTGATTGTGGCGCTCACCTGCACGGCGCCAAACACGCATACGACCATCATTGGCACCAAGGCAGAAGCGACTCTCATCGCTGAAGACGACACGTCTCCATTCGTCCCTCCATTCACGCTTGTCGCGACACCACTGGAGGCGGGCTGCACGATGTTGGGGCGTGAGCGGAAGACGGCCTAACGGTGTGCGGGACCGTAGCCCAGCTTCATGGAGACGGTTGCGAATGGTCCTCGCCGATACCCCAGGAGCAACAGTGTCCCTAATTTGCTGGGAAGTGGCGGTGCGGTCCCCTACGGCACTGCGTAGGATCCTACGGTCTTGGCGTGCATCCGTGCGTCGCTGCGGTCCGGTCCCAGGACGACGGGCACGTGCACCTACCGCCGACCACTGGCGACAACATCGATGTACTGTGGAGACCGCACGCCCCACGTGTTGAGCAATTCGGCGGTACGTCCACCCGGCCTCCCGCATGCCCACTATACGCCCTCGCTCAAAGTCCGTCAACTGCACATACGGTTCACGTCCACGCTGTCGCGGCATGCTACCAGTGTTAAAGACTGCGATGGAGCTCCGTATGCCACGGCAAACTGGCTGACACTGACGGCGGCGGTGCACAAATGCTGCGCAGCTAGCGCCATTCGACCGCCAACACCGCGGTTCCTGGTGTGTCCGCTGTGCCGTGCGTGTGATCATTGCTTGTACAGCCCTCTCGCAGTGTCCGGAGCAAGTATGGTGGGTCTGACACACCGGTGTCAATGTGTTCTTTTTTCCATTTCCAGGAGTGTAGTTTAAATCTGCCAGGAAGCGTCACGATGTCATAGTGTCTGGATATTCTTGATTCTCTGACATGAGCGAGGCATTCAGTCAATTGGATAGCAATGCATATCCATATTTATAAGAGATTTAATTTTGTGAACACATATGTTAAAAAATAACAGTGTACACTGGCAAGATGGTGAAATAAATTTGTTGTACATCTTTAAGTACTTTCACTCACAACTGACGACGTCCATTCGACTGATGCACCTGCAGTATGCCGTAGTAAGTTCTCCACTGTACAGATACTTCAGTTCATCCTCTTTGACGGATGCAAAACACGATAGTAAGAAAACTGAGACACAAGTTTTCAACTCAGCGCCCAGTACTGAGCCCAGCCTCGTTGAAACACTTTATACACTCCTGGAAATGGAAAAAAGAACACATTGACACCGGTGTGTCAGACCCACCATACTTGCTCCGGACACTGCGAGAGGGCTGTACAAGCAATGATCACACGCACGGCACAGCGGACACACCAGGAACCGCGGTGTTGGCCGTCGAATGGCGCTAGCTGCGCAGCATTTGTGCACCGCCGCCGTCAGTGTCAGCCAGTTTGCCGTGGCATACGGAGCTCCATCGCAGTCTTTAACACTGGTAGCATGCCGCGACAGCGTGGACGTGTACCGTATGTGCAGTTGACGGACTTGAGCGAGGGCGTATAGTGGGCATGCGGGAGGCCGGGTGGACGTACCGCCGAATTGCTCAACACGTGGGGCGTGAGGTCTCCACAGTACATCGATGTTGTCGCCAGTGGTCGGCGGAAGGCCACGTGCCCGTCGACCTGGGACCGGACCGCAGCGACGCACGGATGCACGCCAAGACCGTAGGATCCTACGCAGTGCCGTAGGGGACCGCACCGCCACTTCCCAGCAAATTAGGGACACTGTTGCTCCTGGGGTATCGGCGAGGACCATTCGCAACCGTCTCCATGAAGCTGGGCTACGGTCCCGCACACCGTTAGGCCGTCTTCCGCTTACGCCCCAACATCGTGCAGCCCGCCTCCAGTGGTGTCGCGACAGGCGTGAATGGAGGGACGAATGGAGACGTGTCGTCTTCAGCGATGAGAGTCGCTTCTGCCTTGGTGCCAATGATGGTCGTATGCGTGTTTGGCGCCGTGCAGGTGAGAGCCACAATCAGGAATGCATACGACCGAGGCACACAGGGCCAACACCCGGCATCATGGTGTGGGGAGCGATCTCCTACACTGGCCGTACACCACTGGTGATCGTCGAGGGGACACTGAATAGTGCACGGTACATCCAAACCGTCATCGAACCCATCGTTCTACCATTCCTAGACCGGCAAGGGAACTTGCTGTTCCAACAGGACAATGCACGTCCGCATGTATCCCGTGCCACCCAACGTGCTCTAGAAGGTGTAAGTCAACTACCCTGGCCAGCAAGATCTCCGGATCTGTCCCCCATTGAGCATGTTTGGGACTGGATGAAGCGTCGTCTCACGCGGTCTGCACGTCCAGCACGAACGCTGGTCCAACTGAGGCGCCAGGTGGAAATGGCATGGCAAGCCGTTCCACAGGACTACATCCAGCATCTCTACGATCGTCTCCATGGGAGAATAGCAGCCTGCATTGCTGCGAAAGGTGGATATACACTGTACTAGTGCCGACATTGTGCATGCTCTGTTGCCTGTGTCTATGTGGCTGTGGTTCTGTCAGTGTGATCATGTGATGTATCTGACCCCAGGAATGTGTCAATAAAGTTTCCCCTTCCTGGGACAATGAATTCAAGGTGTTCTTATTTCAATTTCCGGGAGTGTAGATTGTTAGTGCTTTCCTAATTGTAAACCGCTCAGCTTCTGGAAGCACTTCGCTTTCTGCACACTCATTTGTTTCATCTTCTGGAACACCCACTCCCCATTCTCCTAAAGTCATATATAATTCGATAGCAAATTTAAAAGAAAATTAGTACTAGCAGTAAAAAAACTTGCATTTTATGGAAGTAGAGACAGTGCAGTAAGCGTCCAAGATGCAATCTTCCTTCACACTTTTCGCTGAATTCTTTTGTAACACAGCTGTAATACTTTGCCACAAACCTTTGTCATCACACACATTTGCTGAAGAAGGAGGAATCAATAGTCAGGTATAGTACCACTGTAATGCTTTCTCGGCATTCGCAGAATCCACTCAAGGGGAGCGGTGAGGGAGGGTGCAGCAACAGTTACGCATGCTGATAATTCATATCAAGATCAGTTTGTTCTGAAGAAGAGTTCCTGTGGTGGTGAGACTAGTATAGTTCCTTCTGGCAGTCTCATTCTACGCTCTATACGAACTGGATATAACTTTAGCAAAATGGTCAAAGGAAAATCATCACCATCAAAGTACTGACTCTGCTCGTGTGTTACTGATGACAGCACTGGATGGTTTACGCTTTGTTTATACCATCAGAGTCGAACGTGTTCGTGAAGGATTTGGAGAAAGTGAAGTGTGTCAGGACTTACTGACAGATATGATGTGCAAAATAATGAAGACAAAGGTTGCCTCTCACTTCTTAACCAAGAAATGAAAATGGGTGTTGAGAGAAATGAGCCAATAACTTTTAAGTTATATTTGAACTTGTTGGATCAGTGGTGACGATTTGGTACTTGAAATATCTCTCAATTGATACCATTGAGTGTAGCTCATCCTTTTTCTTGAACAAACAGACAAATGTCACCATGTAATGTCTTTTACAATAAATTTTATATTTATAATATTTTTATTTGATTTTCATCTGCAGTATATGCCTCATCTAACGAGTCCTTGTTCTTGTTGCTAACTTCAGAAACATATGACTTTATCGTACTCGGCATGCAAGCTGAAATAGCTGAAGCACTCCATCGCTTAGAATGCGAAGTTCATCTGGCGAGAGAGAATGTCTTGAAGGGAACTGCGGATCTCCATCAGACTGATTTAGCGGACCTGTATGCATGTTCCAAATACAATTCGAGGTTTTAGCAGTTATTAACATTAGTTGACGCTTATCCCAAATTCGCATGGACCGCCACTCTAAAGGCTAAAACTAAGCGTTTTCTACTTTGAAAACTTGAGCCAACCAATAGAACTCTTCAAGGTACGAAGCTTAAACGTTTCACTGTATATACACTGAAGGGCCAAAGTAACTGGTATAGGCATGAGTATTCACATATAACGATATATAAATAGGCAAAACCTGTGGCCGAGTGGTTCTACGCGCTTCAGTCTACGCGATCGCTACGGTCGCAGGTTCGAACCCTCCTGCCTCGGGCATGGATGTGTGTATTGTCCTTAGGTTAGTCAGGTTTAAGTAGTCCTACTATGTTCTAGGGGACTGATGACGTTAGATGTTAAGTCCCATTGTGCTCAGAGCCATTTGAACCATTTGAAATAGGCAGAATACGGCTCTACGTTCGGCAACAGCAATATAAGGCAACAACTGTCTGGCGCAGTTGTTAGATCAGTTACTGCTGCTACAATGGCAGGTCATCAAGATTTAAGTAAGTATGAACGTGGTGTCACAGTTGGCGCATAAGCGATGGGACACAGCATCTCCGAGGTAACTATGAAATGGGGATTTTCTTGTACGACCATTTCACGAGTGTACTGTGAATATCAGGAATCCGGTAAAACATCAAATTTCTGACTTCGCTTCGGCCGGAAAAAAATCCTGCACGAACGTGAGCAACGACTACTGAAGATAACCGTTCAACGTGACAGTAGTGCAACCCTTCCGCAAACTGCTGCAGATTTCAATGCTGGGCCGTCAACAAGTATCAGCATGCGAACCATTCAACGAAACATCATCGATATGGGCTTTCGGAGCCGAAGGTCCACTCCTTTACCCTTGGTGACTGCACGATACAAAGGTTTACCCCTCACCTGAGTCTCCCAACACCGACATTGAACTGTTGATGACTGGAAACATGTTGCCTGGTCGGACGAGTCTCGTTTCAAATCGTATCAAGCGGATGGACGTGTATAGGTATGGAGACAACCTCATGAATCCATAGAATCTTTCAAGCTAGCAGAGGCTGTTCAAGCTCTGTACTGATGTGGACGTGTGCAGTTGGGGTGATATGGAATCCTGATACGTCTAGATACCACTGTGACAGGAGACACGTACCTTAGGATCTTGGCTGATCATCTGCATCCATTCATGTCCATATGCATTCCGATGGAATTGGGCAATTCTGGCCGCTGTGGACGAGCGGTTCTAGGCGTTTCAGACCGGAACCGCGCTTCTGCTACGGTCGCAGGTTCGAATCCTGCCTCGGGCATGGATGTGTGTGATGTCCTTAGGTTAGTTAGATTTAAGTAGTTCTAAGTCTAGGGTACTAATGACCACAGATGTTAAGGAGTGGTTTACTATCTTTTGATTCAAAAATCGATTTCTTTAAAATCACATTTTTGGATCCATAAAAGTGTTTAGAATCCACCCCTGAAATGGTTTTTCCGAATACGGAACGGAAATGTTTGTTATTCGCGGTTGAACAAAGAAATGCACCTGCCTGAAATCGCCCTTTTTTCAACCACCTGTTTTTTTCTTTCCGAGGACGAGTTATTGTACCGGTGCTTGGGAGGAAACACCAGATTCAAATGAAAGTTTGAACGCGTGTATTTGGAAGTTAGCGCCCAAGCATTTGCATTCTGGTGCGAAGACTGTGGAGGTGGCGACTTTCCTGGCAGTGAGCAGCTTCAACGAAGGGTATTCAGCTGTTCTCAAGACCATGACAACGATAGGCGTCACCCTGGGACTCTATTCGACGCATTTCGCCAAGCATTTGGACGACCACCGGATCAAGCTGCCGAAACCGCTTGTCACCGGCCGTACGAGCGACTCTGGAGCAGCGCAGGATGGTCCAGATCGAACAGAATGACCTCTATGATGAAGAGGAAGAACTGGTTTATGGGCCTGGAATAGCAGATTGAACGTACCTTGCATAATATTGCATTTATATGTAGTCAAAACTTCAAATGCGTTTTCCTAGAAATGACGTATTTTTATCGCGTGGTATGGTAACGTCAAATCTACTGAATCAATCGGCATGATTCTTTGTTTCCGACGAAGCTAATGATATTGTCAAGGAGTTGTACCACTTTTATTCCGATCCATCAACTATAAATATTTTTACTTGGCCGACGAAGTCAAAAAATCGATGAAGAAAACCCTATTTTTTTCAAATGGCCGCCATTTTGTTTGCTATGGTCCAAATAACTTAAGCGAGGTACAACTCCAAAAGAGTCTAATATATTTCGCTAACGTCAACTCAATTTTGATTTAAGACAACTTCCGTAATTTGTTATGAGGTCAGTGTTTTTTGTGATCTATAGCTATAATGCCTGTTTTATCCTACACAACAGAATATTGCGTCCCTTTCATGAATTACTTTGAATTTATCGTGTAATAGCTTTCAGATTTTTCATATATGAGAACATGGCTGCATGTCAACAGATCATATACAAGGTGGATATACGTATTTTTCACCACCACTGGACGAGAATGGGATCATACTCTTCTCCCCCCCCCCCCCCCTCACAAATCTTTACCGCACAGAGCTCTTTGATAGGCTGTTTCAGTTTTATGGCCATAAAATACTGGGCTGTAATTTAGAGAGAAAATTATGGGTAACACAACTAGTTTAGAAGTTCTCTCATTTGACTATTTCCAAGAAAGGTTTGTGCCTTGAGAAGGAGTTGAAAATGTGTTTGCACGAGTTGATAAGGCAGTAAAATATTGAAATATTATGGAGAGCTACATATATGTGTTGTCGTCTGTTAGGAAATGGAAGTGGCGTGTCTTAGCAATATGAGTGGGAGGGAGAGGGGTGGACGGCAGAGTGGAGGGGGTGGCAAGGAAGGATGAGTAGTGCGAGATGCAGAAGTGGGAGGACGGTATGGGAGGGTGAAGGAGGATGAGAGATGAAGCTCGAAAGTCAAAAATGTCGCTATTGCGCCGGCCGCGGTGGCCGATCGGTTCTAGGCGCTACAGTCTGGAACCGCGCGACCGCTACGGTCGCAGGTTCGAATCCTGCCTCGGGCATTGATGTGTGTGATGTCCTTAGGTTAGTTAGGTTTAAGTAGTTCAAAGTTATAGGGGACTGACGACCTCAGAAGTTAAGTCACATAGTGCTCAGAACCATGTCGCTATTGCTTTCCTACTTCTATTCCGTAAATTGTTGAATGTATGCTACTTTAATATTTGTGATGTCTAATAATTGTACCCTAGTACATAATTCGATAGGACCATGCATAGTGCTTAACTGCTTTATTATATGCGTTGTTTCTCGTTATGTTAATACGCACCACGCATGTAATATAGCACCTCGCTCCTCTCCTATGAACCATGGACGTTTCTGAGGTTGGGTCGTCTACCGCTTGTCACTTGCATGCCTCAACGATACAGACAGCTGCAGCGTTGTTGCAACCTTAACGGTGGAGTATCTGCATCGGGTTAGACTAAAGTAGTGTTTCTGCAGAGGGCAACATCCTATTGAGTAGTTGTAGTGGCAATAGTCGGAATGATTGTCAGATGTGGCCTCGTACCACTAGGCAACATGGCCATGTTGTTCCGGTACTGTGTACAGGTGAAAGCAATGAGAAACTACTGGCGCTATTTTCCCTGTGGGTCAACAACTCCACTATGCCCCGTAACGATTATGTATCCTCTTATGTTAAATATTCCAGAGATAAAATAGTTGCCGGCTGCGGTGGTCTAGCGGTTCTCGGCTCTCAGTCTGGAACCGCGCGACTGCTACGGTCGCATGTTCGAATCCTGCCTCGGGCATGGATATGTGTGATGTCCTTAGGTTAGTTAGGTTTAAGTAGTTCTAAGTTCTAGGGGACTGATGACCACAGATGTTAAGTCCCATAGCGCTCAGAGCCATTTTTTTGATAAAATAGTTCACCATTTTGATCTCCGTGTAGGGACTGGTCAGGAGGATGTCGTCATCAGGAAAAACGAATCTATCGGCATACTGGTCGGAGCGTGGAATTTTAGATCCCCCAATCGGACAGAATGGAAACGGACAGGTTGAAATTTGACGTCATGGGAATTAGTGAAGTGCTATGACAGGAAGAATAGAAATTCTGTTCAGCAGACTACAAAATTAATTAGAGGTAATGCAGGAGTGTGTCTAATAACAAATAAGAATATACGAATGTGGCTAAACTACAACGAACAACATAGCGAAAACATTAGCGTAGCCAAGCTATTCATAATGGCAATGCCTGTCACAGTAGTACAAGTTTATGTGTCAATTAATTCTGCAGATGATGAAGAGAATGAAAGAAAGTATGACGAAACAAAAGAAATTCTTCATATCTTTAGAGGAGACGAAAATTTAATTGTAATTTGGGACTGGAATTCGATATTAGGAAGGGGAATAGAAGGAAATAGAGGACTAAGGTAAAGGAAAGAAAGAGGAAGGTACGCGGTAGAGTCTTGTGCAGGGCATAGTTTACTCACAGCAAACACATGGTTTAAGAATAATGCAAGGAGGCTGCATGCGTGTAAAAAAACCTGGCGATATTAAAAGGTTTAAGGCTCTACGATGGTAATATAGATATTTTTAAGCCAGATGTTAAATCGTAAGACATTTCCTGGGGCAGACGTGGACTTTGTCCATAGTTTATTGGTTGTGAATAGCAGATCGAATCTAACGAAGTTACGAGAAGATATGAAATGAAGACGATGGGGCCTAGATAAACTGAAGGACCCTCAGGTTACTGAGAATTGTAGAAGGAGCACTAAGCAATGGTGGACTGAAATAGAGAAAAGGAATACAAAAGGAGACTAATGGGTAGTGTTGAGAGATGAAACATGGAAATCAGCAGAGGATCACTAAAAGTACAAGGCCTACTAGTAATCCCTGTATAACACAGTAGATACTGAATGTATATGACGATAGAGGAAATTATGGAAAATACAAAAATGCAACAATGAAGGCAACGAAAGGGAATATAGATGTCTAAAAATTGAAATTTACATAAAATGCAAAATTGCTAAGCAGGAATGGCTAGACAACAAACCCCAAGCCGTAGTAGCATGCATAAATAAAAAAAAATTAAAGAGACCTTTGGTGAAGCAACGCCACCGGCCTTGCCGCAGTGGTAACACCGGTCCCCGTCAGATCACCAAATTTAAGCGCTGTCGGGTTGGGCCAGCCCTTGGATGGGTGACCATCCGATCTCCCGAGCGCTGTTGGCAAACAGGGTGCCCTCAGCCATTGTGAGGCAAACTGAGGAGCTACTTGATTGAGAAGTATCGGCTCCGGTCTCGTAAACTGACATACTGCCGGGAGAGTTGTGTGCTGATCACGTGCCCCTCCATATCCACATCCAGTAACGCCTGTGGACTGAGGATGGCACGGCGGCCGGACGGTACCCTTGAGCCTTCCAAGACCTGTTCGGACGGAGAGGGAGTTGGTGAAGCAAGAGGCGGTTGTATCAGTATCAATGATGAGAAGGGAGGTGCGATACTGCGAGACAAATTTGGCAGACCACTGAAAGACCTAAGTGGAAACAGGACCCCAGGAGCGGACGACATGCCCTCCATATTATTGACATCTTTCAGAGAGCCAACCTTGAAAATTTTTCTACCAGTTGTGCAAGCTGTATAGGACGGGTGAAATTCATTGATACTTCAGATATGGACTGTAATCACAACCTGTTGGTTATGAACTGTAAGCTAAAACTAAAGAAATTGCAGAAAGATAGGGAATTAAGGAGATGGGACCTGGATAATTTGAAAGAACTAGAGACTAGTGAGAGTTTCAGAGGGAGCATTGGGCAATTGTTGACTAGGACAGGGGAAAGGAATACAGAAGAAGATGGATGGGAAGCTTTGAGACATCAAATAGCGAAGGCAGCAGAGCACCAAACGGGTAAGAAAACAGTGCCTAGTAGAAACCCTTGGATGACACAGGAGATATTGAAATTAACTGATTAAAGAAGAAAATATAAAATTGCTGCAAATGAACTAGGATAAACGAAGTACAAACGTCTAAACAATGAGACTGAAAGGAAGTGCAAAATAGCTAAGAAGGAATGGGTACAGAACAAATAGAAGAAGTATATATCACTAAGTGAAATAAAGACATCACCTACAGGAAAATAAAAGAGATCTCTCGAGAAAAGACAAGCACATGTATGAACATCAAGAGCTCAGACGGCAACCAGTCGTAAATAAAGAAGGGAAAGCTAAAGGGTGTAAAGAGTAAATGGAGTGTCTACACAGGGGAGATGTACTTGAAGGCAGTCGCATAAAAACTGAAGAGGACAAAGATGAAAATGAGGTGAGAGATATGATACTAAGAGAAGAATTTGACAGAGCACTGAACGACTTCAGCCGAAATTAGGCCCACGAGTAGACGACATCCGTCGGAACTAGACAGCCATGGAAGAGAGAAAACTCTTCTACCTGGTGTGCAGGTTGCGTGAGACGGGGGAAATACCATCTGACTTCAAGAAGAATGCAGTAATTCCATTTCCAAAGAAGGTCGGTGCTGGCAGTTGCAAATGCTACTGAACAGAGAGTTTAATAACTCATAGTTGCAAATTACTGCAACGAATTATTTACTGAAGAATGGAGAAACTGAAACAAGCCGACCTGGCGGAAGATCAGCTTGGGTTCCGGAAAAATATCGGAATACGTGGGACAGTACGAACCCTACGATGTACGTTTGAAGACTTTCAAAGAAAGATAAACCTACCTTTATTGCCATTGTAAACATATAGAAACTTTTCCACAATGTAGACATCACTATTCTCTTTAAAATTGTGAAAGCAGCGGGGATAAATTACAGGAAACCGAAAGTTATTTGCAGCTGGTGCAAGAACCGAATTGTAGCTATAAAAGTTGAAGGACATGAAAGGGAAGTCTGTTGTGGATTGGAAAGACAGCCTACCCACTATGAGGAAGCCGAAAGGCACGCGTTTAAGCTCACGCAGGCTGGCGTGAGGTCTGGAACAGGACAAGGAATTGAGACTAGCAAAAAGGTACTTAGCTTCTGGAATACTTAAACTTTAATCCATAATTGGTGAACATCGCTCTTGACGGTACATGTTTTACAGCATCAATAGTAACTGGTAATGGCGCCTTGTTAGGTCGTAGCAAATGACGTAGCTGAAGGCTATGCTAACTATCGTCTCGGCAAATGAGAGCGTAATTTGTCAGTGAACCATCGCTAGCAAAGTCGGCTGTACAACTAGGGCGAGTGCTAGGAAGTCTCTCTAGACCTGCCGGGTGGCGGCGCTCGGTCTGCAATCACTGATAGTGGCGACACACGGGTCCGACGTATACTAACGGACCGCGGCCGATTTAAAGGCTACCACCTAGCAAGTGTGGTGTCTGGCGGTGACACCACAAAGTCATAGTTGAAAAAGGAATAAGACAGGTTTGTAGCCTTTCCCCGATGTTATTGAGTCTGTGCATTAAGCAGGCTGTGAAGGAAACCAAGAAGAAATTTTGAATAGGCATCATAATTCAGTAAAAACAAATAAGAACTTTGATGTTTGACTATGACATCATAATTTTGTCACAAATGACTGTGGGCTTGGAAGAACGGATGAATGGAATGGATAATGTCTTAAAAAGGTGCTATAAGATGAATATGAACAAAAGTATAAGAAGGATGATTGAATGAAGTTTAATTAAATCAGGCAGTGCTTACTCGATTATAATCGGAATTGAGACACTAAAAGCTGTTGATAAATTTTACTATTGGGGCGGAAAAGTAGTTGACGATGGCCTAAATAGAGAGGATATAAACTGCAGACTGGCAATAGTAAGAAAAACATTTCTAAAAAGCAGCATTTTGGTAATATCTAATTTCAATTTAAGTGTGAGAAAGTCTTTTCTGAAGGAACTTGCCTGAAGTGAAACCTTGTATGGAAGCGAAACGTGGATGATAAAGTGTTCAGACAAGAAGAGAATAGAAGCTTTTGAAATGTGGTCTAGGGATAAAGACTGAAGATTGCATGGGTCGATTAAATAACTAACGATGAGTTTGCTGAAACCAATTGCTGAAAAAAAAGCGACACAGCTTGACTAAAAGGAGTAATAGGATGATAGGACACCATCCAGAGACATCAAGAAATAAGGGTATATTCAGGAACAGAGAGATACTAACATTCCCCCTCCTTACATAATACTTTTAAACTGGGATCCTTTAGCAGTGATCTATGTATCAATTCTGTCAAATTGGATCCTTATGAGCTGATAGATTTCTGAAATATTGGCTATGTTCTCCCAGATTTTCTTAATGCCTAAATGGTGTTTCTTTGCTAGAAGATCTGCCTTTATCAGTGCGACGAAGAACGTACTTTGTTCACATGGGAGAGACTTCCCATTTCCAAGTGAACGTCCGCTGCAGATGTATAGAAGGAGGTGGACCAATTGCCCTGCCTTCACGTTCTCCAGACCTAAACACAACAGATTTTTTTAAAGGGAGTATCTGAAACCTCCTGTTTAGTAAGTTGGTACAACACACAGAGAATCGCCGTGTAGATATTGCAGAAAACTGTGAAACAACATGCAATATTTCGAGATACAACAGCAAATGCGGAATTCGACGGCGTCGTAGAGCATGTATCAGTGCTAAGAGTATTTATGTCAGTAGGAGTTTTATGTGGTGTCCTAGTATCTTCTGATCTTGTCAGTTTCTAATAACTAATTTAGTAAGAGGATATGTACAGGGTGTTTCAAAAATGACCGGTATATTTGAAACGGCAATAAAAACTAAACGAGCAACGATAGAAATACACCGTTTGTTGCAATATGCTTGGGACAACAGTACATTTTCAGGCAGACAAACTTTCGAAATTAAAGTAGTTACAATTTTCAACAACAGATGGCGCTGCGGTCTGGGAAACTCTATAGTACGATATTTTCCACATATCCACCATGCGTAGCAATAATATGGCGTAGTCTCTGAATGAAATTACCCGAAACCTTTGACAACGTGTCTGGCGGAATGGCTTCACATGCAGATGAGATGTACTGCTTCAGCTGTTCAATTGTTTCTGGATTCTGGCGGTACACCTGGTCTTTCAAGTGTCCCCACAGAAAGAAGTCACAGGGATTCATGTCTGGCGAATAGGGAGGCCAATCCACGCCGCCTCCTGTATGTTTCGGATAGCCCAAAGCAATCACACGATCATCGAAATATTCATTCAGGAAATTAAAGACGTCGGCCGTGCGATGTGGCCGGGCACCATCTTGCATAAACCACGAGGTGTTCGCAGTGTCGTCTAAGGCAGTTTGTACCACCACAGATTCACGAAGAATGTCCAGATAGCGTGATGCAGTAATCGTTTCGGATCTGAAAAATGGGCCATTGATTCCTTTGGAAGAAATGGCGGCCCAGACCAGTACTTTTTGAGGATGCAGGGACGATGGGCCTGCAACATGGGGCTTTTCGGTTCCCCATATGCGCCATTTCTGTTTATTGACGAAGCCGTCCAGGTAAAAATAAGCTTCGTCAGTAAACCAAATGCTGCCCACATGCATATCGCCGTCATCAATCCTGTGCACTATATCGTTAGCGAATGTCTCTCGTGCAGCAATGGTAGCGGCGCTGAGCGGTTGCCGCGTTTGAATTTTGTATGGATAGAGGTGTAAACTCTGGCGCATGAGACGATACGTGGACGTTGGCGTCATTTGGACAGCAGCTGCAACACGGCGAACGGAAACCCGAGGCCGCTGTTGGATCACCTGCTGCACTAGCTGCGCATTGCCCTCTGTGGTTGCTGCATGCGGTCGCCCTACCTTTCCAGCACGTTCATCCGTCACGTTCCCAGTCCGTTGAAATTTTTCAAACAGATCCTTTATTGTATCGCTTTTCGGTCCTTTGGTTACATTAAACCTCCGTTGAAAACTTCGTCGTGTTGCAACAACACTGTGTTCTAGGCGGTGGAATTCCAACACCAGAAAAATCCTCTGTTCTAAGGAATAAACCATGTTGTCTACAGCACACTTGCACGTTGTGAACAGCACACGCTTACAGCAGAAAGACGACGTACAGAATGGCGCACCCACAGACTGCGTTGTCTTCTATATCTTTCACATCACTTGCAGCGCCATCTGTTGTTGAAAATTGTAACTACTGTAATTTCGAAAGTTTGTCCGCCTGAAAATGTACTGTTGTCCCAAGCATATTGCAACAAACGGTGTATTTCTATCGCTGCTCGTTTAGTTTTTATTGCCATTTCAAATATACCGGTCATTTTTGAAACACCCTGTAGGTACCCTGTACTACCGAACAACTTAAACGGTGCATTGTTTTAGCTCAACATTGCCTGACTAAAGGATTAGATTCCATGGGCATCAAAAATTTGATATTCATAATTTCATATAATTACCGACCGAATTTAAAAAAATTAAAGTGCTGTCATAATTTACTCGTTAAGAGATACAATCTCAAGTTAAGGTTTAAAACAACAAGTCAGGTATTACAACTAAAAACAGTGTATATGTCTAGGTGTAGCGCAATTCACGCGTGCAAAATTACCCAGATAATATTCATCCATCATTTGAGAGCGAGAGTACTTAGCGACTTCTAAAAAAACATTACATAGTATTTGAAACCATTTCAAACTTTTTTCTCTGTGACTCCAGAGCAAAATAGTGAAAGGAAAAAAGTTTATCGTTTATTACAGTTTCGTTGTTCACTCAGTAAAAATTCAGCATCGGGCATGACGTTTTAATTTATTACTTCTGTGCTACAAACTCTGTTCGCAACACGCTATTCAGGCAGTACCCACATATACCGCTTAATGTACCTGCAAAGTTATATCATGGTACAACAAATTGTTCAGTAGGTATGACGTTTTATACATGGTAGGTAGATTCCTCAAATAATTGGGGCTGGAGAATTTATTGTCACTTCCAATATGCAAACAAATCGTTTCCAGCCTTTGCTATGTAAAGTATTTCCTTCTTCTTTGTGTGAGACATATTTTGAAAGTTTGTCGATGTGTTTCTGGAAACACTTTGTACAAAATAAATTGTACGTATGAGGCCCACTAGGAGAAATATACGCTGCCTGGCAAAAAAGTGAAGAACGCAGATGACGTTGTCGCATGTTTATGTAACTTCGTACATGTACACAAAATCGGTGATTAGTTACATGATGAGACACGCGATTCTCTGTGACAGGTGGAGCGACCATAAGAGTGCGTTACTGTCGCTCGTGTTTAGTACTCTTAGCGGGTCTCCTAAGGTATATAAGATGCGTGGACAGCATCGTATGTTCTGCGATCACTTTGAAGACCAACAGTGATACTGGGTTCACCTGTGGCACAGCATTATCAGTACCTGACAGAGCTAGAGCGGAGAGTCATTGTGTGTCTGCATTCGGCGAATTAGTAGATTGGTGCAATATCCAGATTTATGGTACGTTCGAATTAACAGTGGCCCAGTATTGGACTGGATGAAGCCAGCCACACTCGTTATAAAACTTTAGGTCGATCACGTCTGACCACGACAAGGAAAGATCACCAAATTGTGCACCAAGTACATCACCATTCACAATCGCGCGTGCCATCCGAGAACAAGTAATGGACTCCAACATTTTGTGTTATCCTGTACCATTGGCTGGAGACTGTCAGCATCAGCCGGGTTGGGGAATTACCGTCCCACACGAAGACTGCCGCTATCAGTACAACATAAACGGCTACGTTTGGTGCCGTGCCATGGGTAGGAAGAGTGGACGACTGGTGAATGATGTCACACTGTGTTCGACAATGAAAGCGGCTCTGAACTACCCCGGATGACAGCGGTCGGCGAGTATATTGGCGACATGGGCGCTGTTCCCATTCTCCCAATGACTCTGAGAGGCACAGCCGTGTTACTTCCCCAGTCATTGTACGGGGAGCCATCGGGTAAGACTTCAGGTTACAAATGGTACTGACAGGAAACACTGACAGCACAACGATACATCACTGCCATTTTGCATTTTCGTGCGACAGTATCGTGGTGCCATTTCTCAATAGGACAGCGCTCGCTCACACATAGAAGAGTCTTTATGATCTATCTGCATGATGCTGATGTACTTCAGTGGCCAGCAAGGTCCCCAGATACGTCCACGATAGAAAATACGTGAGGACATCTTGGACGTCAACTCCGTCTAAGTGCCAATATCGAGAAAATCGAGAACCATTCACAGAAGTTGTCGGTCAGTTTGTCTCAGTAGCGGATTTAAAAGATTTATGGCACCATTACCAACCGAAACAGTGCATGAATACAGGACAGAGGGGTGAAACCTCATACTGATAAGTGATCTTATTCTGCCGCGTTCTTTGTACAATTTTATCGTGACCATCGGGTCGCTTCATGTAAAGTGACTTAATTTGACATTCGCATCATGTTCTATGCGTCGTTATCGAATCTACCAAGCTACATTTTTCCCTGAAAAGTCAGCACTAACCCGCTGGAGAGAAGTTAGACCATGAAAAGTGTTTTATTTCATTTATTCCTTTTGATACTGTTTTAACTTCCTTTATCATGTATTCCATGAGCGATTGTCGTTGAATGATTGTGTGGGTGTTTGAATATTACCGAGCATGGGGAGAGAGAAGTGAACGCACCATTACAGGCGCAGAGCGAGAAAGTGGATGGTAGTTTCAAAGTCAACGAATCCCTCCCCTTATCCCCCTCCCCACCTTCCACCTCCTCCCCACCCCCAAAACACACATTTAAATTTTTTTTTTTTTTAAGAGAAGAGCCATTCCCTAGTCAGTGTCATTTAAGGTATGACATAGAAAGGAACAGATCATGAGAAGCATAAAAAAACCGAAGCTTGCAGCGAGATAGTGATTGGTCTCTCTCCTCTACTTTTAGAACAGCGGAATCTTTCTCTGCAGAGTGTATTGGTAGACACAACAGAAAAGGAGATAAGATCGGACAAGGATGAGAAAGTTAAGACGGGAGCGAGAGATTCTGGTTTGTCACTTCAAATTCAACAAATTTCTTCCTACACTCTTAAGGGCAGGAGAGTCGTTTAGCGGGGGTGTTTTCGGATCACTTATGGCTGAATGTGTGTAAGTATGCAGACATGGAGAACATTTCTGTCTGGCCTTGCCAGAAAGCTATCAGAATGTGTCAGTTTTGTGGTTTATGATTACGTTTAATTTAGATCAGCTACTTTAGTGAAGCGTTTTGTGTTGTTATTTCATTACATAATTGTTTCTCATTTAATGAGAGTTTCGCAGGATTTAATTTCTTTTGTACATCAGGCAGTGCTATTCTTCCCCACTCTGTCGCTACTTTTTAGCGTACTGAACAGTAATTAATAGGGAGCCATGTTTTCCATGTATATCTGAGATGAATATGAAAGAGTCAAAATTTTATTTTTCCACAAGCGTTTAACCCACTTCCTCTCCAATGAGTGCATTTTTTACTGAATCTGAAACCACTTCGAGTTAGGAGACCGCTCCTTGTTATTGTACATTTTCTGCCTGCGATTATAAGTGCGTCTTAAACTATCTGAGTTTGCTTTAAAATACATACATCAAAAAAGGTTTTGAATCACCTCGGTTCCGAGAGTTCCGGAACCCGTACAGAAATTGGAATAGAGATCAACATGAACATCATTTCCGCCCTTTTTATTGCTCATGAAAACCACACAGTGCATGTTGTTCCACCATACAGCGACACATTCAGAAGTGGTGGTCCAGATTTCTGTACACATCAGTATCTACAATACCCAGTAGCACGTCCTCTTACACTGATGCTTGCCTGTATTCGTTCTGCCATAATATTCACTAGTTCATCAAGGCGCTTTTGGTCCAGATTGTCCCCCCCCCCCCCTCCCCGGCGATTCGGCGTAGATCCCTCAGAGTGGTTGGTGGGTCACGACGTGCATAAGCAGCCCTTTTCCATCAATCTATCTCCGGCATGTTCGATAGGGTTCATGTCTGGAGAACATGCTGGTCACTCTGGTCGAGCGATGTCGTAATCCTGAAGGAAGTCATTTACAAGATGTGCACGATTGGGGCGCGAATTTTCGTCCATGAAGACGAATGTCTCGCCAATATGCTGCCGATATGGCTGCACCATCGGTTGGAGGATGGCATTCATGTATCGTACAGCCGTTACGGCGCCTTCCATGACCACCAGTCGGCCCCACATAATGCCACCCCAAAACAGCAGGGAACCTCTATCTTGCTGCACTCTCTGGACAATGTGTCTAAGGTGTTCACCCTGAACGGGTTGCCTCCAAACACGTCTCCGACGATTGACTGGTTGAAGCCATATGCCACACTCATCGGTGAAGAGAATGTGATGCCAATCCTGAGCGGCCCATTCGGCACGTTGTTGTGCCCATCTATACTGCGCTGCATGTCGTCGGGTTGCAAAGATGCACCTCGCCATGGACGTCGGGGGAGAAGTTTGGCATCATGCACCTACTGCGCACAGTTTTAGTCTTACCTCGACGTCCTGTGGCTGCACGAAAAGCGTTATTCAACATGGTGGCGTTGTTGTCAGGGTTCCTCCGAGCCATAATCCGCATGTAGCGGTCATCCACTGCAGTAGCAGCCTTTGGGCGGCGTGAGCGAGGCATGTCATCGACAGTTCGTGTCTCTCTGTATTTCCTCCAAGTCCGAGCAACATCGCTTTGGTTTACTCCGAGACGCCTGGACCCCTTTTTCAGAGACCTTCCTGGCACAAAGTAACAATTCAGACGCGATCGAACCGCGGTATTGACCGTTTAGGCATGGTTGAACTACAGACAACACGAGCCGTATACCTCTTTACTGGTGGCCGCGCGGGATTAGCCGAGCGGTCTCGGCGGTGCGGTCATGGATTGTGCGGCTTGTCCCGGCGGAGGTTCGAGTCCTCCATCGGGCATGGGTGTGCGTGTTTGTCCTTAGGATAATTTAAATTCAGTAGTGTGTAAGCTTATGGACTGATGACCTTAGCAGTTAAGTCCCATAAGATTTCACACACATTTTTTTTATTTACTGGTGGAACGACTGGAGCACATCGGCAGGCAGTCGGACCCCCTAAATCAAAAAGGCGGATCTCACGCATGGTTGCTTACATCTATTGGCGGGGTTAGTGACATCTCTGAAGAGTCAAAGGGACTGTGTCTGTGATATAACATCCACAGTCAACCCCTATCCTTAGGGGTTCTGAGAACTGGGGTGATGCAAAACTTTTCTTGTTGTTTGTATAAAAGACTGGCATTATAAGTAATGAAAGCATTCCACCGTTTATGTAGAAATATGCACAGCATTCATCTACATCTACATCTACATCCATACTCCGCAAGCCACCTGACGGTGTGTGGCATTGCCGAGGCTTTCCTGACACCACAGCTCCTATAGCGAGAAAGTGTAGGAGAGGCTGTGTAGTAAGTCTCAATGTTTAATCACGTCGCAACTGAATTATGTGCAACAGGTCCCGAATGCTGTAAGCGCTCATCAAGTCACTTTCCTTCGCGTACTTGCTTATAAATCGTTACACCGTTGCGCCAAATGTGATTAAGATTTTTAACTGAGCCGTGATTTAGTTGCTTCATTCTAATGACTAAATAACCAGGTAAGAAATACTGACATTAAGGAGGCAAGCAAAATCAAACAGATAGCTTCAAGTTAAAAGAGTATTTCATTGGCGACCTCCTGCCAAGATAACAGATATAACAAGTGTGTCTCAATCTTAAATTGAGTTTTGTTATGACAGAAACAAAATACCTTCCCAATCTCCTAAGTTTCATTATTTCCTCCTCACCTTCCTATTGCTTCATTTCTTTCTTGTTAGGCAGTCCACATTTGCAGCGATGGGAGAATATTTCATACTAAATTCAGCAGTGGCTCGTAACCATAAATTCTCAATTGTATCGTAAATGTCCTGTCTACGGACCAATATTTTTCGGTGAGGTTTTGCTTCTACATTGATCAAAAAACATCGCAACAGCAAGAAGAAATTGTGCGACATAAACGAAAGTTGGTAATCGTGTTTATACACTATGTGATCAAAAGTATTCGGACACCTGTCTGAAAGCGACTTGCAAGTTCGTTGCGCCCTCCATCGGTAATGCTGGAATTCAGTACGGTCTTAGCCCACCCTTAGCCTTGATGACAACTTCCGCTCTAGCAGGCATATGTTCAATCAGGTGCTGGAAAGTTTCTTGGGGAACGGCAGCCCATTCTTCACGGAGAGCTCCACTGAGGAGAGGTATTGATGACGGTCGGTGAGGCCTGGCACGAAGTCTGCGTCCAAAACATCCCAAAGATGTTCTATAGGATTCAGGTCAGGACTCTGTGCAGGCCAGTGCATTACAGGGATGTAACTGTCGTGTAACCACTCCGCCACAGGCAAAGCATTATGTACAGGTGCTCGATCGTGTTGGAAGACGCAATCACCATCCCCGAATTGCTCTCCAACAGTGGGAAGCAAGAAGGTGTTTAAAACATCAATGTAGTCCTGTGCTGTGATAGTGCCACGCAAAACAACAGGGCGTTTAAGGCCCTTCCATGAAAAACACGACCACACAATAACACCACCGCCTCCGAATTTTACTGTTGGTACTAAACAAGCTGGCAGATGATGTTCATCGGGCATTCGGCATACCCACACCCTGCCATCGGATCGCCACATTGTGTACCGTGATTCGTCACTCCACACAACGTTTATCCACTGTTTAGTTGTCCACTGTTTACGCTCCTTACATCAAGCGAGGCGTCGTTTGGCATTTACCGGCGTGATGTGTGGCTTATGAGTATCCGCTCGACCACGAAATCCCAGTTTTCTCACCTCCCGCCTAACTGTCACAGTACTTACAGTGGATCCTGATGCAGTTTGGAGTTCCTGTGTCATGGTATGGACAGATGATTTCCTATTACAGGTTACGACCCTCTTCAACGGTCGGCGGTCTCTGCCAGTCAACAGACGAGGTCGGCCTGTACGCTTTTGTGCTGTACGTGTACCTTCACGTTTCCACTTCACTATCACATCGGTAACAGTGGACATACGGACGCTTAGCAGTGTGAAAATCTCGCGTACAGACGTATGACACAAGTGGACCCAATCACCTGATTACTTTCGAAGTCCGTGAATCCGCGGAGCGCACCATTCTGCTTTCTCACTATGTCTAATGACTACTGAGGTCTGTGATATGGAGTACCTGGCAGTAGGTGTCAGCAAATGCACCTAATATAAAAAACGTATGTTTTTGGGGGTGTTCGGATACTTTTGAAGACATAGTATACAACTGAAACATGACGTCTATTCAAATTTGGCGCCAGTCGCGTAAGAGTGGCACTAATAACATTACTATGAGGATTCAAATCAGGTTTTCTGTAAATACTGGCTGTAATGGTCGTGAGCGATAACTTACCTTTGAGAATACACGTGGTGACCTGATGTTAGTCAAGAATGCCTTTGAGGTGACAAAGACGCCATTGTCAACATCTCACTGAGTTTGAACGAGGCAGTATACGAGGGCAGTTCAATAAGTAATGCAACACATTTTTTTTCTCGGCCAATTTTGGTTGAAAAAACCGGAAATTTCTTGTGGAATATTTTCAAACATTCCCGCTTCGTCTCGTATAGTTTCATTGACTTCCGACAGGTGGCAGCGCTGTACGGAGCTGTTAAAGTGGCGTCTGTAACGGATGTGCGTTGCAAACAACGGGCAGTGATCGCGTTTCTTTTGGCGGAAAACCAGGGCATCTCAGATATTCATAGGCGCTTGCAGAATGTCTACGGTGATCTGGCAGTGGACAAAAGCACGGTGAGTCGTTGGGCAAAGCGTGTGTCATCATCGCCGCAAGGTCAAGCAAGACTGTCTGATCTCCCGCGTGCGGGCCGGCCGTGCACAGCTGTGACTCCTGCAATGGCGGAGCGTGCGAACACACTCGTTCGAGATGATCAACGGATCACCATCAAAGAACTCAGTGCTCAACTTGACATCTCTGCTGGTAGTGCTGTCACAATTGTTCACCAGTTGGGATATTCAAATGTTTGTTCCCGCTGGGTCCCTCGTTGTCTAACCGAACACCATAAAGAGCAAAGGAGAACCATCTGTGCGGAATTGCTTGCTCGTCATGTGGTTGAGGGTGACAATTTCTTGTCAAAGATTGTTACAGGCGATGAAACATGGGTTCAACACTTCGAACCTGAAACAAAACGGCAACCAATGGAGTTGGCTCCGACATCGACCAGTGGAATGGTACCGTGCAGGCATACAGGCCCTCATTTCAAGGTGGCGTAAGGCCGTAGCATTGAATGGAGATTACGTTGAAAAATAGTGTTGTGTAGCTAAAAGATTGGGGAATAACCTGGTGTATTTCAATGCTGAATAAAACAACCCCTGTTTCAGAAAAAAAAATGTGTTGCATTACTTATTGAACTGCCCTCGTAATAGGGTTACGAGAAGATAGTCGCTCTTTCTGCGATATTACAGAAAGTCCCACTGTATCCACTGTACACGATCGCAGGAAGTGATGGTCACGCGGATATACGGTCGCAAGAAGCAAAACACCGGGCTCCGGTCGGCAACGTGGCGTTATCGAGAGGGAAGAACATCGTGATCGGTATATCCCTCTGGCGCATCGCACTATATCTGCAGCAACAATTTGAGCAGCAGTTGGCACCGCAGTCACACAACGAACTGTTACAAATCGCTTACTTCAAGGATATATCAGAGCCAGACGCTCTGTAGCATGCATTCCACTGACCCCAAACCATCACCAGTTGCGACTTCAGTGGTGTCAAGTGAGAGCTCGTTGGAAGACAAGGTGGAGGTCTGCTGCTTCTCCGTCGGTGCCAGTGGTAACCATGTGTTGGTTAGAAGGAGGTCCGTTGAGGACCTGCAACTAACCTGTCTGTGTGCTAGTCACACTGGACCTACACCTTGTAATGGTCGCCTGGTCGTAGATATTGCTAATTGCTATAATCGCACTATTTCACTCCCCTTTACGGAGCTTGTTAGCACTTGATGTTAGGTTGGCGCCATTACAATGCATTGTAGTACTCACTGCTGCTTGCTGGATCGCGGCTGTGTCTCGATGTTGATGCTGGCTCTAAATCTGGTTGTCTAGGGTTAAAAACATGAGGTCCCGTGTTTTTTATGTGCTTTTGACGATAAAGAATGAACGAAACCAACAAATATGTAAACTTCAAATATTTATTTCTCTGGTGGCCATCTTAATTCCACTGCCCACCAAAGACTATGACACAACACAACTTCCTTTACATGTTCTTTGGATTGTTTATTCACCTCAAACAATAACACACAAACACCCTGTACCAAAGCGACATTCCGACTGCCTTTTCGACCCTTCTTGCTGCTCGTATTTATAACATTGTCAAAGAACTACTAAAAAGAGATATAGTTTACAAGTCACATGCACATCTGTTATCATAATTTGTGCAGAAAAGTTATTAATTTGCATCGAGTGACATAATTTAACATGTTATTAAAATGACAGACAGATTTGTTGACTTGACAGAATAATTCTTTGTTACAAAAAGTCCGTTTTTTAGAAGTTTGTCAATTGACTTCTCTAATTTGCATAAATAAGTAATTAACATGAATTATTAAGAAATACATTGGTTTTCGTCTAAAACAGGATTGATTTCGTGAATACTAAGTGAAACCGCTCCTAGTGAACAAATAGGTTTCACTGGGTGATTTCTATTTAAGGAGATCCAAAATACCTAAGTTGTACACTAATTTTCGTACTTCATATTAATTATTTAAGATGAACTCAGTGTTTTTACATGATGACATTTGCTGTATCAGTGATCAAGTGATATTAACTTTTGCGTGGGTTAGTTATTCAGTATAATTTAATGGGTTGACTGTTTATGGAGACATGTTATGCAATCATTGTTAACATACACAACAACTTTTCTATAATCATAAATACTCGTTAAGCTGGTTGAATTTGGAGGGTATCGCATACTTCGGTACAGTAAAGCCTTTAATATGTTCCGTTACAACCTGGAGTTACGGTCTGGGGTGCGATATCATATGACACCATGAGCACTCTCGTGATTATCTGACGCACCTCGTCTGCCAAACTGTACGTCAATCTGGCAATCCGATCTGTTGTGCTACCACTTATGAACAGCTCCCCGGGGCTGCCTTCCAATAGGATACCGCTAGCTCACATAGCGCTGTTGTAACCCAACATGCTCTACAGAATGTCGACATGTTCCCCTGACCTGTTCGATCACCAGATATGATTCCAGTCGAGCACATACGGGACGGCATCGGATGACGTCACCAGTGTCACCCGCAAACAACATTAATGGTCCCTGTACTGACCGACCAAGTGAAAAAAAAAAAGGTTCAAACGGCTCTAAGCACAATGGGACTTAATATCTGAGGTCATCAGTCCCCTAGAACTTAGAACTACGTAAACCTAACAAACCTAAGGACATCACACACATCCATGCCCAAGGCAGGATTCGAACCTGCGACCGTAGCGGTTACGCGGTTCCGGACTGAAGCGCCTAGAACCGCTCGGCCGCACCGGTCGGCCGACCAAGAGCAACAGGCATGGAACTCAATCCCACAAACTGATCTTGTACAACACGCAAGCCCGTGTGCATGACTACATGGAACATTTTGGCAGTTACACTGGTTGTTAATGTACTAGCATTTCACGCCTGCAGCAGCTTATTTCGCACTTGCAATAACCTGTCATCTTGCAACGTTAATCACTTAAATATGTTAGCTAGACAGATGTGTTCCCGAAATTTCATCACTCGACATTTATATCCTTTGCTGTAGTGGTTTTGATCTTGCAGTGTGTTACTAAATACTTTCACCTGTGTTAGTTTTCCTCATTAGCTATGAGACACCCTGTACATTGCATTTAGATTACGCGTGCGTATTTAGAGAATTATGTGTTACATTTCCAAAATAAACAGTTTCTGCTAATGAAGAAGCCGTCACACACACACACACACACACACACACACACACACACGGTGTGAGAGAGACACGTGTTGTCTCTCGCTAACACTGTGTGCAGTTATCGCACTCGTCAGATAACATTCTATCACAACGTCTGCACGACATGTCACGTTACCAGCAGTTCCTGGAAAGCTGGCGACATTTCATGAGACAACAGACGGAGCTGGCACGCTCTAACACACTCACACACACACACACATATACACACACACACATATACAAATGCACACCACACCCAGGCGGGCGTTGCGCCGCCACGTGTCACATACGGCGCGCCAAGGCATTACGACGTGGCCCAGCGCGCATACAAACAATAACGGCCGTATAAATAAATATTTATGTCTCGAGAGGCGTCGGGAAGGAGGCGGCGGCGAGGCCCCGGCAGTAGCCGGCTCACGTGCCGTAAGCCGTCCGCTGTTTGTCTCACTGCCCGCTTGTCGCGGGTAATCCCCTCGGGTGTTCTACGAGTTCCCGCCTCCGCGCTCTCCTCCAGCCATTGTCTGCCAACAGACAGATTCGGCATCGTCTGCGGCAGCAACAGAGCTGTTATGTTGGGTAGCTTCATAGAGGCAGACAAATTTGCTCCAGACATCGCCGGGAAACTGCAAGAGTGCTTGTATATTATTTCGTGCATAAACGTCAGTTTGGAGTCTACATCTACATCTACGTGGACAATCTGCAAACCACATTTAAGTGACTGGCAGAGGGTTCGTCGTGCCAGATTCACAATTCTCTATTATTCCAATCCCGTACAGAGCGCGGAAAGAAAGAACTCCTATATCTTTCCGCGCGAGTTCTAATTTCTATTTATTGTGGTGATCGTTTCTCACTATGTAGGTCGGCGTCAACAAAATATTTTCGCATTCGGAGGAGAAAGTTGATGACTGAAATTTCGTGAGAAGATTGCCTTTGTTTTAATGATGTCCACCACAAATCCTGTATCATTTCTGTGACAGTCTCTCCCCTATTTCGCCATAACACAAAACGCGTTGCCCCTCTTTGAACTTGCTCGATGGGCTCAGTCACCCCTATTTGGTAAGGATCCCACACCGCGCAGCAGATTTCGGCAAGAAGACGGACAAGAATAGAGTAGGCAGTCTCTTTACTAGATCTGTTACATTCTGAATTTAACGGATTCCTTTTAGCACTCATGTGGATAACCTCTCACTTTTCGTTGTTTCGGGCCAATTACCAATTTTCGAATTATCCGGATATCTTTTCTAAATCGTTTTGCTACTTGTTTTGATCTTCTGATGACTTTAGTAGTCGCTAAACGACAGCGTCATCTGCAAACAACCTAAGGCGGCTTCTCAGATTGTCTCCCAGATCGTTTATATAGATAAGGAACATAAAGGGCCTATAACACTACCCTGGGGAACGGCGGAAATCACTTTTGTTTTACTCCATGACTCTCCGTCATTTACTGCAATTGTTTCGACAATAACTGTCATCTCTACTCAAGACCGGTCTGGAGCTAATTCGACGTTTAACTCAGCGATTCTCAAACTCATTTTGCCAACAGGATTCTTTTAAAATACTAAATATTTTACGGAGCCGTATGATTAGCAATATCCGGCTTTATGTGCATTGTTGAATTATAATCATTTAATCAAAACTATACTAAAATAGCTAATGTAGACACTACTGTTGTCTCAACTGTGTACAAAACAGTAATACAACACACAAAAAACACTGTATTAATTCCACTGTAAACTGATAGGGTTGTTTCCATTTAATGAGAGATACAAGGGTTTTTCTTTTTTTCCCATTTTAGATCAACTATTTGACGTAGATAACTGTAGATGCATGTCAGGTACAGGATCCAATATACTGCGGTATTTAACTCCATAGTTGCGTATGTTGAGAATACCGTTTCACAAAAGTATGTTTTTGGTAACGGGAGAAGAAAGTGAGAGACTGTGTGGCAAGTTGTGGATATTCATCACGAGTCCTGCACCAAAAATTATCAAGTAGCGCTGTTTTAAAAGTGATTCCATGCTTGAATCTGATGTCATTTCTAGAAAAGGATTCATAGGTTTCGTTTTGACATATTTTCTGGTTTCTGTATATTCGGTTGGGAAAGATTCTGAACCAAAGAATTTATTTTCAGTTTTGTATCCTGGTGTTCAGGAAACTACATCTCAAAAGACGTGCTCATGTGTTCGAGACATTGGACGAATTCTTCAAATATTTCATTTGGTAATTCTACTGTCTCTCTAACGAACACACTCAGTGTTAAAAGGCTTTTAAGTCATTAATTTTCCCAAATATTTCTGCCAAAAAAGCTGGTGTGAACAACCAAGTCACATCGCTCAAATGATATTCTAATTTAAAAGGAATGTCAGTCGAAAAATCTTGCAATTTAACTCTTAGTTCAACAAATCCCGTTAAGGTCTTCACCCAAAATAACCGTCTAAAGTCTGTGTGGTGCAGTAGTGTTTATGTCTGTTCCTGTAATTTTCACACAATATTGAAACGATGGGCACTGAAGACAGCGTAGTTTAACGTAACTGAACATTTTTAATGGTTCGTCAAGAAACAGTTTTAGATTGGGCGGCACCTTATTTATCGTGAGTACTTGTCTGTTCAGGATACAATGGCTGGTACCACAGTTTGGCATTTTGCTTTTTGCTAGTGATACCCCTCCTGCTGTTTTTCCTGTCATTGCCATGGCCCCACCAATAAAAATATCGATATAATCGTCCCAATCCATATGACTGTTAATCGTGTATAAAATTTCTTTTCGATAAGTAAAAATATCGATCAAGTCGATCCAGTCGATATGATAGTTAATCGTGTATAAAATTTCTTTTCCGGTAGTGTTAGTTGGAGTAATGTGCATGTAAGCAAGACTTCTTTGAGTGAGTGTCTGTACATACACTTAACAGGTATCTACAAGATGTCTAGTCCAGCATCCAGCAATATAAGTCAACTCATCCATTTGCAAAACGAATGTTCTTTGTTGAAAGCGACCAATTAGTTCTTATTCCATGTAGCCTCTGAGTTTGTTAATTTGACGCGAACAGCGTCATTCAAGAGCGGAAATGTTTTGTTCGTCTTTCATTCAGCACACATTGTGTTCTGTCTGTCACACGTTTTTATATTAAATTCTCAGTGACAGCGTGCACTTCCACAGCATGTGTAGTGCAATAGCTGACCAAATACGATGCTTTCATGAATTTCTCATTCACAGTTTGGGTTGAATACTTCATAAATTTTTGAATTATTAAAAACTGTTATTTCATCATACTTGTCTTTGCAATGAGGGTGTATACTTTCTAACCGATACATCTTAGCAGGTACCATGGAACTATTCGGAAGAAGCTTGCTACGTACCATGCAGAGAGGTGAGGTGTTAGAATATAAAATCCGAGAGCGATGAAAAATTCGTCGTACTTTCTTTCTTAACTTTTAGTGAGTCTTTAGGTAACTTACTGCATGAAACCATAAAGCTTGAAGTTGTTTCATCACCTGCTTGAAACACACAATCTTCAGCGGAAATATTTCTAGTTGATGCTTGTCTTCCAGGCGCACCACTTTTAAACTTTAGATGCAGGATTTTCTTGTACCACATTTGAGCCAACACTCGATTCTATCTTTTAAAATCAACAGTTTAATTTTGCAATGTGACAGACATAGAAAAATACTGTCACAATTGCAATTACAATTTACAATATTAGTTAATAACAAAAACAGCCTTAAGAGAGTGGTGTGCGGATTTCCCATGGAAAATTGAATTGCATGTTGCAATTGCGAATTTGGGTAGGAATTGTACTCTGTGCAGTGTGGCGTGGGTTTAAATAGCCCTGAATGTCGGAGCATAGATAGTGAAGCAAAGAAATCCTTTGAGGCGGTTGAAGGTGTTTGTGTGTGGGAGAGAGATGCAGAGAGGTAGTGGAATGTTCACAGTGTGTGTAGATGGGGCTGCGCACAGTGAGAGAGGGGATAGAGAGAGAGAGAGAGAGAGAGAGACAGATAGGGAAAGTGTCAGCATGGCTGCTACGTCCATGTGTAGCGACGAGTATCGTGTTGTCACATATGCATTTGTTAAGCTGAATTTCTGTATCAAAACAGATTTGACATACCGGACGATGATACAAGCGTCCCCCTAATTTTTCCCTACAGTGTTTTTGTATTATGAACTCACTCCACGTAGTCATTCCAGACGGCTGCTAATGGTATTTTAATGGAGTAAGAGTCTTTCAGCGTTCCAACATTCCTGTAGACAATAGCATCGTGTGCCAATGGCCCCATGAAGTTTCAGGCGTTATCCACAATAGCCTTCACTATATGTTCTTCTTCTGCGCTGGATGCACACGCATTGCCCGAACTCTTACGGGACTCGGTAAGATTGTCTGCCGCGAGTAATGAGTGTTACGGGCAGGGGCACTGCGAATGTAGTGCGTGGACATTAAGTTGCGAATGTGGGTCTCACGGTGAGCGTGCAAGGGATAAATCCCTGCAGTCGCACTATCCTCTGTGCCCTCGGTGGCTCAAATGGATAGAGCGTCTGCCATGTAAGCAGGAGACCGTGGGTTCGAGTCCCGGTCGGGTTCACACATTTCCAACTGTCTTTGTTGATGTATATCAACGCCAGTCGATTTAATTATCATTTCAAACTCACTACACTCCAACGTTGACAACGACTTGTCGGTGCCTCCCACAGGAAACACACTCTAACCTGCTGCTAATAGAATATGACCAAGACTAGCCAGTACATTCATATATCAAACTAAGTTGCCAAGCAGTGTGACATTAGAGAGAAATTATTCAAAAACTCTCCTACTTATAGACGCATACTGCTTAGGGTCAAGCAATGTGCCGATTTCTTTGCACGTAACGTAACTCACGAAGCAAATGCTGCAAACCACAATTATGAAAATCAAATACAAGGTTTCAGTCGGATTGCACATCTTCAATCTCAATATATAGCTGACAAGGCAAATCATAAGGAGTAAACTTTCAAAACATTTCGCACTCATGGCATACGTAAATATTCCGCTAAGAATGAGACATCATGCTGGAAGCCTCACTAAACAATCAAAACTATTTCACTAAACGTTGTGGCAAAACCTGCCGGCAACTCACACGCTCGGTGGTGCAAGATATGAAACTGACTAAAAATTAAAAACTTTTCCTACAGGCGCTTCGGAAACCAGACAAACACAACACGTATTCGTAATTACTAACCATGCACCAGTGGCTAAACCACTCCCAGAGCAGCAAATGCGTTTCAGAACTCGTAATTCGTGACAGATTTGAAGCACAAACACAAGCTACTTTCACCGCAAACCACGGAGACGTCAGTTGCCGGTCCCTACAAGAAACCACCCTTACTACAGAGAGCAGAAGGTACACGAATTCTGACCGATGCTTCCAACAACAGCCGGCCACGGTGGCCGAGCGTTTCTAGGCGCTTCACTCTGGAACCGCGCGACTGCTACGGTCGCGGGTTCGAATCCTGCCTCGGGCATGGATGTGTGTGATGTCCTTAGGTTAGTTAGGTTAAAGTAGGTCCTAGTTCTAGGGGACTGTTGACCTCCGATGTTAAGTCCCATAGTGTTCAGAGCCATTTGAACAATTTGAGCTTCCAACATTTGACGAATGAGTAACCACGACAAACAACAGGACATCAGGACATACACTGAGGAGATAAAAGTCATGGGATACTTCCTAATATCGTGTCGCACCTCCTTCTGCCCAACGTAGTGGACCAATTCGACGTAAAGTGGACTCAACACATCGCTGGAAGTTTCCTGCAGAAATATTGAGCCATGCTGTCTCTATAACCGTCCATAACTGCGAAAGTATTGCCAGTACAGGATTTTGTACATGAACTGACATCTCGATTACGTCACATAAATTTTCGATGGGTGGCCAAATCATTCCCTCGAACTGTCCAGAATGTTTTTCAAACCAATCATGAACAACTGTAGCCTGGTGACAAGGTGCATTGTCATCCACACAAATTCGATCATTATTTGGGAACATAAGTCTATGAACGGCTGAAAATGGTCTCCAAGTAGCAGAACATAGCCATTTCTAGGCATGATCCGTTCAGTTGGTCCCGAGGATCCAGTGCACTCCATGTAAACACAGCCCTCACAATTACGCAGCCACCACCAGCTTGTACAGAGCCTTGTTGACAACATGGGTCCATGAGTTCGTGGGGCCTGGGCCACGCTCGAACCGTACGATCAGCTCTTACCAATTGAAATCGGGACTCATCTGACCAGGCCATAGATTTCCAGGCGTCTAGGGTCGAACCGATGGTCTTGCCGCAGTGGTAACACCGGTTCTCTTCCGATCACCGAAGTTAAGCCCTGTCGGGTTGGGCTGGCAGTTGGGTGGATGACCATCCGGATTGCCGACCGCTGTTGGCACGCGGGTTGCACACAGCCCCTGTGAGGAAAACTGAGGAGCTACTTGACTGAGAAGTAGCGGCTCCGGTCTCGTAAACTGACATACTGCCGGGAGAGCGGTGTGCTGACCACATTCCCCTACGTATCGGCATCCAGTGACGCCTGTGGGCTGAGGTTGACACGGCGGCCAGTCGGTTCCTTTGGACCTTCATTTTCTAGTTTTAGGGTCGAACCGATATGGACACGAGCCGAGGAGAGGAGCTGTATGAATTGTCATGCTGTTAGGAGAGACACTCGCATCGGTCGTCTGTGCCATAAGCAATTAATGTCAGATTTCGCTCCACTGTCCTAACATTGTCCGACATTGATTTCTGCGCTTATGCGACACGTTGTTGTTTGTGTGTTGGCATTGACAACTCTACGCATATGCCGCTACTCTCGATCATCAAATGAAGGCTGTCGGCCACTGCGTTGTCCGTGTTTAAAGGTAATGCCAGAAATTTGGTATTCTCTGCACAATCTTTACACCGTGGATCTCAGAATAATCGATTCCCTGATGCTTTCCGATATAGAATGTCCCATGCGTCTAGCTCCAGCTGCCATTCCGTGTTCAAAGACCGTTAATTTCCGTCGTGCGGCCATACTCACGTCGGAAACTTTTTCACATAGGTCTGCCAATGCACTGCCCTTCTATACCTCGTTTACGTAATACCACCGCTCTCTGTTCATGTGCATATCGCTATACCTTGACTTTTGTCACCTCAGTGTAATGCTAGAACTACTTCAGCTGCACGGAAGAACTTTATTTATTTATTTCATTAACAGTACTGAGTAACCCACAGCCTTGAAATATAAGGTTGGTCAGATGCTTCTAAATCTAACAGCAAAGACTTCTTGTTATTACTGTTTTATTACTATACAGTTGTTAATGCTTTTTTAAGTGATATGAAGAACATAATACATAAAAATTTCTCTAAAGTTACAGAGAACTGAATGCTTAAGAATTGTTAAAGTGGTTCTATTAAAGTGGTACTATATAATTTGTTTCTGTCTAGTTGAGGAGAATATAATTTATATAACGCAAATGTCAAAGTAAAAAATGTGATACAATGAGCATAGTGAAAATAAGTTGCAATATATAGAGGGAAGTGATATAATTTATTTGGATGCGTAATGTAGTCTAAGTAGCTCGTTGGTTGATAATAACCTATTTCTACCTACTTGAGGTAGCATGTCTCCGAAGACCCTCGAGCTGTTCTCATCTGAAATAGTTTGTATTTATGAATGTTTATTGTATTTGTGTGTATTGATGATATTTCACTTGGATGTTGCATGTCACAACACTACATGATATTCAGCAGTTGTTTGTTTGTCTTCTTGTTGGTAATTGCGGTATATTCTGTGTGATACCTTACACAGATACATCTGCTGTTATACAGATTAAATACTGACTGAGCATTTAATATATGGGATATATGAATTTTAGCTTTACATGAAGAATACACTTATAGTTGTAAATTTGTTATTAAAAATAGAATTTACTTCATTGCTACTTGAATGCAGTATTCCTTAAGTAACTTATCACATTACATTTTTAGTTTTATACACAGTTTATACGGAAAATACATTTTATATATAAAATTCATTGATTGCAACTTTACAAAAAGAAGATCATGTACTTCTGTCTACATACAATAAGACGAATAATATATTACTACTTGTGTACAGTGTACTTTAAACAATAGGCAATGTGTCGGTGGGGAGGAGGAGCCACGGAATAACCTTACCTTATTACTGGAGTCTTAGTATGTGGTGTTGGTGTTTGTTTTATGATTGTTACTGCCTGTTGTGTTGTTTGTGACTGTGTTATGGCATGTAGTGTCATGTGTTGTCGGTCTGGGTCCCTTACGTGTTGATTCCTTTTGAGTCACGCTCACTTAGTGTGTTGGTTCCTTCCTCGGTTTCGGAATCTGTAGTCATGCTTGTGTCCTCCCATGTGGTTTGTTGTGTTGTTTGTGCTTGTCTATGCTACCTTCCGTATGGGGTTTGGTGCTTGTATTCTTCATGTAGTGTGTTCGACAGCGTATAAGCTACGCTCTTTAGTGTGTTCGAATCGTCGGGATTACGTATTATCCTGGCGATGTCAGTGTCGTTCTTTATAGGTCTCACGTGTGCTAGGATGTTGCTTATCAGTGTGACATGTTCTGATGTCCCAGATTCTCCGCAAATGCTTATTTCATTGTTAGTTAGTACCATGCAGTTTCAGTGTATACTGTCAGTAAATGGACCATTCCCCGGCTTGGGTCAATATGTTTTAGTTGTAATCATTCGCGTACGTCTGGAAAGAAAGAGTGTACTCGGCGATCCTTGTCGGATGCCTCCCACTCTCTCTGCCATGTATGAATCCGCTATTGGTTCATTTGTGTTTTGTTTATAATGTTGGTTCCTGTAATTTCAGTGACTTTACCGAGTGAGTCCCTCTTAAGCCAGTGAAGTGCAGCTGTATAACCTATTGTTATGTACATGGTGTCCCAAAATAACGTATACACTCTTTGAAACAGAATATCTCTTTAATTAAAGGAGACAGAAATACAATTTTTATGGGTAATAATTTAGTAGGCGGTGAGAAACATAAGACTGCTTTCTTTTGTTTCAGGATTGGCAGCAAACATGGCGTTATAGTTTGAGCAACGGAAATGGGTGCCGATGTGTTACTGAAAATTAGAGAATGTGAGTGCGGTAGACCGACGTTGGAGAGTTGAATTTGGTACACCACCACCGACAAGAGTGACTATTACTAGAACCAGAGATAAGTTTGAAGTCGAAGGAACGGTGCACGATATGAAGAAGGGATATAGTGGACGAAAGAGAAGTTCAACAGACAATGAGAGTGTTGATGCAGTAATCGATCCCCGAAGAAATCTGTGAGGCAATGCTCTCGTGAGACTGGGATCTGCAGAAGCGATGTTCAAAGACTTTCGCGGTCTCAGAACTTTAAGCCTTACATTCCAAGATTGATCTTGATAGGCGAAGTGAATTTTGTGAGTGGTTCATTAACAGATGTGAAGAAGAGCAACGTTTGCGAGATCGAATTCTTTGGTCAGATAAAGCGACGTTTAAACTTGATGGAACAATTAACCCCCGTAATTGCGTGTACTGGACCAGGGAGAATCCACACGTAACCGAGCAAAGGCATGTAACAGTCTGGTGTGGTCTGTCTTCTAGAGGGATAATCAGGCCGTACGTTTTTGACAACACTGTCACGGACGACTCGTACTTCGAAATGTTGGAAATGTTAACTCCTGGTCTTAGCTTTGTATTTGGAAATTTAGATTATTACTTTAAAAAAGATGGAGGGCATTTCTCAATCATACATTCCCTGCCAGATGGATAGGACGAAGAGGGAGTGTGGAGTATCCCGCTCGATTTCCAGATTTAACTCCTCTGAACGTCTTTCTGTTGGGTACTCTCAAGAGCCCAGTTTACGCTGCGAGACCACACACACTGCATGATCTCAGAGAGCAAATTGAGCAAGCCTGTGATGCTGCTCCGTTGGAAACAATGAAGTTGGCATGTCGCTCAGTCGCAACTCGTTGTCGACGGTGTATTGCGATGGATGGACACCAGTTTGAACATTTACCACTTAAGTCGGACCATGAGGCACCTGACACCACTAAAGTTGTATTTCTAACCCATTTCATTAAAGACATGTTCAGTTTCAAAGAGTGTTTACATTATTTTGGGACACCCTGTATATAGGGCAGGTCACCATCACAACGCAAAGTGCCTGTAGTGATGTGGTGTTGAAGGTTCTGCTCATTCTCAGGAGTACACTACGTAGACCTCATGCTGGAATTGTTTTGTTAGTCTAGACGTTCAGTCCGTGAGCCCAAGGTCTCGCGGAGAAGCATACGATGGATTCTTAATAGGTAATTTATACTGAGTCTTGCTAGTTTGTGCATAATTTTCGAGGCTTTGTTAATAGTCAGTTTGACATGGTATGGTATGATATGACGGGACAATAGTAAACAGTACGCAACACCACCGTAATTCCCAAGACGGCACGATGGAAAGCCTGTCATAACAACTTATAAATACAAGACTTCTCGCCCCGTCGATACAACGAGGAAAAGCTGTCACGACAACCGAAAGAGGGGACCCATACCGCTCGTTAGTTCCACCTTGCTCCGTGTCACTAGATTGAAGCACCCGGTCTCTGGTCGCTGCACGCCTCAGTTCCCGAAAACCGCTGCCAGAGAGAGTCACTACACGGCAGGTAGCGGCATTTCAATAACACTGGAGGGCAGCACTACATGGCACAGTTCCAATGTTCAAATATGAATATCTATACTCTAATGAGTCAACCGAGGATATACACTGATGTACCAAAACATTATGACCACCTGCTTAACTGTTAGTTTGTCGGTCTTTGGAACGAAATGCATCACTGATTCTGCGTATCAAAGATCCGACGGTTCGTTGGTACGTTTGTGGATGTATGTAGCGTTAGATCTCTACTTACATGTCATGAAATTCAGGTAAATAACGGGCCACTGATTTTCGTACGCGGTGATGGCACCCGATAGCGACCAGATGAGTTCCATACGATTTACGTCAAGCGAATTTGGTCGCCGAGGCATCAACGTGAGTTCACTATAATGCTCCTCAAACCACTGTAGCACGGTTCTGGCTTCGAGACACAGACAATTATACGAGGTGCATTCAAGTTCTAAGACCTCCGATTTTTTTTCTAATTAACTACTCTGCCGAAATCGATGAAACTGGTGTTACTTCTCGACGTAATCGCCCTGCAGACGTACACATTTTTCACAACGCTGACGCCATGATTCCATGGCAGCGGCGAAGGCTTCTTTAGGAGTCTGTTTTGACCACTGGAAAATCGCTGAGGCAATAACAGCACGGCTGGTGAATGTGCGGCCACGGAGAATGTCTTTCATTGTTGGAAAAAGCCAAAAGTCACTAGGAGCCAGGTCAGGTGAGTAGGGAGCATGAGGAATCACTTCAAAGTTGTTATCACGAAGAAACTGTTGCGTAACGTTAGCTCGATGTGCGGGTGCGTTGTCTTGGTGAAACAGCACACGTGCAGCCCTTCCCGGATGTTTTTGTTGCAGTGCAGGAAGGAATTTGTTCTTCAAAACATTTTCGTAGGATGCACCTGTTACCGTAGTGCCCTTTGGAACGCAATGGGTAAGGATTACGCCCTCGCTGTCCCAGAACATGGACACCATCATTTTTTCAGCACCGGCGGTTACCCGAAATTTTATTGGTGGCGGTGAATCTGTGTGCTTCCATTGAGCTGACTGGCGCTTTGTTTCTGGATTGAAAAATGGCATCCACGTCTCATCCATTGTCAAAACCGACGAAAAGAAAGTCCCATTCGTGCTGTCGTTGCGCGTCAATATTGCTTGGCAACATCCCATACGGGCAGCCATGTGGTCGTCCGTCAGCATTCGTGGCATCCATCTGGATGACACTTTTCGCATTTTGAGGTCGTCATGCAGGATTGTGTGCACAGAACCCACAGAAATGCCAACTATGGAGGCAATCTGTTCAACAGTCATTCGGCGATCCCCCAAAACAATTCTCTCCACTTTCTCGATCATGTCGTCAGACCGGCTTGTGCGAGCCCAAGGTTGTTTCGGTTTGTTGTCACACAATGTTCTGACTTCATTAAACTGTCGCACCCACGAACGCACTTTCGACACATCCATAACTCCATCCCACATGTCTCCTTCAACTGTCGATGAATTTCAATTGGTTTCACACCACGCAAATTCAGAAAACGAATGACTGCACGCTGTTCAAGTAAGGAAAACGTCACCATTTTAAGTATTTAAAACAGTTCTCATTCTCGCCGCTGGCGGTAAAATTCCATCTGCCGTACGGTGCTGCCATCACTGGGATGTATTGACAATGAACGCGGCCTCATTTTAAAACAATGCGCATGTTTCTATCTGTTTCCAGTCCGGAGAAAAAAAATCGGAGGCCTTAGAACTTGAATGCACCTCATACTATTGAAAGACCGTCGGGGAAGACATCAAGCATAAAGGGATTCAGGTGGTTCGAGGCTGTTACTGTGTCTTCGGTTACTACCACAGGTCCCATGGCGAGCGTAGGAGAATGTCTCCCATAGCATAATATTGTTCCAACCAACCTGCTTCCGTGGCGCCCTGCACGTTTCGAGCCGCCGTACAGTTCGATGATGGCATTTGTGGAGACGACCATCGACCTAGTGCAGCAAAAGTGTGATTCACCCGAAGAGCTGACACGTTTCCATTGATCAGTGGTCGAATCCCGATGGTCGCACGTCCACTGCAATTTTAATTGGCGGTGCCGTTGTGTCAACACGTGAACATGTAGGGGTGGTCTGCTGCGGAGCTCCATACTCACCATTGTACAGTGAACGGGATGCTTCCAAACACACGTGCAGCATTGTGCTTTATCGGCACAGACACCACAGATTACCATCTAGCCTACCTTACAGAGCGGACAAGCTTCTGTGAAGAATCGTGGATTACCATCTAGGCTACCTTACAGAGCGGACAAGCTTCTGTGAAGAATCGTGGATTACCATCTAGCCTACCTTACAGAGCGGACAAGCTTCTGTGAAGAATCGTGGATTACCATCTAGGCTACCTTACAGAGCGGACAAGATTCTGTGAAGAATCGTGGACTTCCAACTACTTAGTGCTTTGTTGTAGTTTCACTGTCGTTCTACCTCACTTCGTACGTGCTCACGGCAGTAGCATGTGAACATTCGACCAGATTTGCTGTTTTCGAGATACACGTCCACAGGCTCTGTGTAATAATAATCCGCCCTTTGTTAAAGTCGCTTATCTCAATGGACTTCCCCACATGCAACACTTCTCTTCTCTAGGGCGGTCTCCCGTCCGTGTCTGCTCCATTCTCGTACTTTTGTAACCTTGTCACATGCCCGCAACGCCACCAGGCAGTATCCAACGTTGCGGTGGGCAGCGGTCGTAATGTTATGGCTGGTCAGTGTAGGTCGTATGTCATACTACGTCTCTACTCTTTAAGCAGTATTATGGGGACTGTAAAGCATATGGCGTTGTTTTTCTGTTTTTTGTGAATGTGTGGGATTTTACGCCAACCTCCTTGCCGCAGTGGTAACACCGGTTCCCTTTAGATCACCGACGTTAAGCACTGTCGAGCTTGGCTAACACTTAGTTGGGAACCGTCCAGTCTGCCGAGCGGTAATGGCAAGCCACGCACTCAGCGCTTGTGAGGCAAATTGGGGAAACAGCGAATGGAAACTTGTCTATCTTGAAGGGGGAAACCAGATGGCGCTATGGTTGGCCCGCTAGATGGCGCTGCCATAGGTCAAACGGCTATCAACTGCGTTTCCTTAAAAATAGGGACCCCCATTTTCATTACATATTCGTGTAGTACGTAAAGAAATATGGATGATTTAGTTCGACCACTTTTTTCGCTGAAATAGTCATAAACATATGGCTCACAATTTTAGACGGACAGTTGGTAAGAGGTAGGTTTTTTAAATTAAAATACAGAACGTAGGTACGCTTGAACATTTTATTTCCGTTATTCCAATGTGATACATGTACCTTTGTGAACTTATCATTTCTGAGAACGCAAGCTGTTACAGCGTGATTACCTGTAAACACCACATTAATGCAATAAATGCTCAAAATGATGTCCGTCAACCACAATGCATTTGGCAATACGTGTAACGACATTCCTCTCAACAGCGAGTAGTTCGCCTTCCGTAATGTTCACACATGCATTGACAATGCGCTGACGCATGTTGTCAGGCGTTGTCGGTGTATCACGACAGCAAATGTCCTTCAACTTTCCCCACAGAAAGAAATCCGGGGACGTCAGATCCGGTGAACGTGCGGGCCATGATATGGTGCTTCGACGACCGATCCACCTGTCATGGAATATGCGGTTCAATACCGCTTCAACCGCACGCGAACTATTGTGATAAACTTTTTGCATTTCTTTTATGTTTTCGTCTTCCTTAAAGGCAAAGAGAAACGATGAAGCGGTAGTCCATCATAGAGCCTATACCTACCGTCAGGTATTTTTTATTTTCAGTTGTTAAAAAAGCAGTGGAGTTTTACTTGTACCAGTAGTAGGAAGGAAAGATTCGCGCTCAGCTAGTGAACGAGGGAGAAGCACGACATTTTTAAGCGAGTAATTGTAGACCGTCATTTTGCGGTCGTTATGAATAAGTGAAGAGTATGTATTTCATATGTGCAGCGTTTCGAAAAATACAGTATTGTTTTACTAACAGAAAGATCGTGCGAGTTGTTATTTCAAATAGTACGATAATTACACGAACTGAAGCCCAGCTTTGTACGTTGGAAAATTACCAAGATCCGATAAGCTCAATGTGAACACGGTCAAGACTTCGAAGGTGAACACAGCGACCAAACGCAGCATTATAAAAAAGGGTAAGCACAAATCTACAGCGGAGAAAGAAACTACTTCCCCTCTGCAAAATAATATGAACTAATACGAACTTATTTCCAGGCGTAGCTCAGCTTATTGTGCTTGTAATTTATGCCGAAAAATTAATCTCATTAATACAATACATTTTAAAAAGCCCCGCATTTCTACATTTTATTATCATTTATTCCATTATTTTATTATATTATACTATGTGTCGGACATCCATCATGTTGGAAGTGCATCGCCATTCTATCATGCAGTGAAACATCTTGTAGTAACATCGGTAGAACATTACGTAGGAAATCAGCATACATTGCACCATTTAGATTGCCATCGATAAAATGGAGCCAATTATCCTCCCTCCCATAATGCCGCACCATACATTAACCCTCCGAAGTCGCTGATGTTCCACTTGTCGCAGCCATCGTGGATTTTCCGTTGCCCAATAGTGCATATTATGCCGGTTTACGTTACCGCTGTTGGTGAATGACGCTTCGTCGCTAAATAGAACGCGTGCAAAAAATATGTCATCGTCCCGTAATTTCTCTTGTGCCCAGTGGCAGAACTGTACACGACGTTCAAAGTCCTCGCCATGCAATTCCTGGTGCATAGAAATTTGGTACGGGTGCAATCGAAGTTGATGTAGCGTTCTCAACACTGACGTTTTAGAGATTCCCGATTCTCGCGCAATTTGTGTGCTACTGATGTGCGGATTAGCCGCGACAGCAGCTAAAACACCTACTTGGGCATCATCATTTGTTGCAGGTCGTGGTTGACGTTTCACATGTGGCTGAACACTTCCTGTTTCCTTAAATAACGTAACTATCCGGCGAACGGTCAGGACACTTGGATGATGTCGTCCAGAATACCGAGCAGCATACATAGCACACGCCCATTGGGCATTTTAAGCACAATAGCCATACATCAACACGATATCGACCTTTTCCGCAATCGGGAAACGGTCCATTTTAACACGGGTAATGTATCACGAAGCAAATACCGTCCGCTCTGGCGGAATGTTACGTGATACCACGTACTTATACGTTTGGGACTATTACAGCGCCATCTACCACAAAGCGAAAATTTTGGTCCAACTAAAACATTCATATTTCTTTACGTACTACACGAATATGTAATAAAAATGGGGGTTCCTATTTTTAAAAAACCGCAGTTGACCTATGGCAGCGCCATCTAGCGGGCCAACCACAGCGCCATCTGGTTTCCCCCTTCAAGTTAGACGAGTTTCGTTCTTTGTAGTTTTTTCCTTTGATGCTTATTTCGTGAGATATTTGGCCCGGTCACTATCAATGGACCACCCTGCAAATAGTGGTGTAGAGACGTATGTACAAAAAATGTATGCAATGACGATATGTAGGTACTTAATGAATGTGTTTCTATTATTCTGCTGTATGTTGAATCTGAATGCATGCATTATATTTTCTAATTATATTTAAAAATGTTTTGATTCATTACATATGTGCAGAAAAAGAGCTTTTAGGGGTTTCCCTGACTGACCTTGTACTGTATGTGAGATTTTGCTGTCACAGCAATACATACCAACTATTTATCGCTCCCATTTTAATGCATTACGGTGCCTACATTTTCGATCCTTCCCCCTATGATGATTATTTTATGATTAAGTAGTCAGCAGATTATAATCAAATGCGGCCTGACCAAAAGCCTTCCACGTTCCACTTGTACAGCTACGACTCTGTCTGTCGTAATGTCTCCGTAGTTGTGAGTCTTCAAGTATCTTGCAAATTGTAAGAGACGCGTGGCCGCCATGGCTAAAATGAGACGGACTTGAGACTGTTCTACTATCTCTGTAGTTCTGAAGGCTGCCTGAGGCTACGCATCTGAATTCCGGCTGACATGACAGTGCCATGATGTTTGTTGGATTCGAGTAACTTCCGCAGCTTGAACTCTGTTACAACTATGCACTAGATCAGACTTACGTTTGCGAGGCTTATAGTAATTGTTTTAAAAATGGTTCTCGCGATTACCGTCCGATTTCATTGTTGTATATCTACCAAAATTCTCCAGTTATCGGGTGTAGGAACTCAATCTCCTAAACCATGTGCTCAATAACATCGGATTTGCACTGATCGGAATAATCTATAGACAACAAGATTCGCCGACCATCGGGCCAGCGTCGTCTCCATGCCACTCACTTACACTATGTGATCAACAGTATCCGTACACGTGGTTGAAAATGACTTACAAGTTCGTGGCGCACTCCATCGGTAATGCTGGAATTCAGTACGGTGTTGGCCCACCCTTTGCCTTGATGACAGTTTGCACTCTCGCAGGCATACGTTCAATCAGGTGCTGGAAGATTTCTTGGGGAATGGCAGCCCGTTCTTCACGGAGTGCTGCACCGAGGACAGGTATCGATAGCGGTCGGTGAGGCCTGGCACGAAGTCGGCGTTCCAGAACATCCCAAAGGTTTTCTATAGGATTCAGGTCCGGACTCTGTGCAGCCCAGTCCATTACGCGGATATTATTGTCGTGTAACCACTCCGCCTCAGGCCGTTCATTATGAACAGGTGCTCGATCGTGTTCAAAGATGTAATCGCTATCCCCGAATTGCCCTTCAACAGTGGGAAGCAAAAGGGTGCTTAAAACATCAATGTAGGTCTCTGCTGTGATAGTGCTACGCAAAATAACATGGGGTTTAAGCCCCCTCCATGAAAAACACGAGCACACCATAACACCACCGCCTGCGAATTTTACTATTGGCACTACACACCCTGGCAGATGACGTTCACTGGACATTCGGCATACCCATTCCGTGCCATCGGATCGCCACATTGTGTACCGTGAAGGTGTTTACACTCCTTACACCAAGTGAGGCGTCGTCTGGCATTTATCGGCGTGATGTGTGGCTTATGAGCAGCCGCTCGACCATGAAATCCAAGTTTTCTCACCTCCTGCCTAAATGTCATAGTACTTGAAGTGGATCCTGATGCAGTTTGGAATTCCTGTGTGATTGTCTGGATAGATGTCTGTCTATTACACATTACGACCCACTTCAATTGCAGGCGGTCTCTGTCAGTCAACAGTCGAGGTCGTGCTGTACGTGTCCCTTCACGTTTCCACTTCACTATCACATCGGAAACAGTGGACCTAGGGATGTTCAGGAGTGTGAAAATCTCGCGTACAGACGTATGACACTAGTGAAACCCAATCACCTGACCTCGTTCGAAGTCCGTGTGTTCCACGCAGCGCCCCACTCTGCTTTCTCACGATGTCTAATGAGTGAGGTTGGTGATATGGAGTACCTGGTAGTAGGTGGCAGAACAATGCATCTAATATGAAAAATGTATGTTTTGGGGGGTGTCCCTATATTTTTAATCACACAGTGTACGTCACATTTAAAAATTTTAATAATACTCCAATGATACAACTTTCAAAAGCAGCCTATGTTCTTCCACTGGTTTCACCCTATCTCCATACCAAATACTGTCGGATTCGGTGCAGTGGTAGAGTCGTGAAAACGTAACCGAGTGAATTACTTTCGCAGTTAATAATACCGATATTATTGTGAAAATAGAGCTTAAATTTGTAACATTCCTTTATAAATATTTATTGAAATACTTAAGTGAGTGCTTGAACTGGGAATGCATACAAAACTGGAGTTCTCGTACAGCTTGTAGTAACTGAAAGTGGTATGCTTACTCTGTGTTATTATTAGCAAAACTTTTTACGAATTGATTGGGCAATGCAACTCCCAATACCAACAAAGAAACAGAGTCACTGCAAATTACATTCAGCCCATTAGGTACTGGATCCTCTAGCCCTGTTCGAAACTGATAACTTTGGTCCCTATGTACATAAAAAATAAATAAAATTGTCTTACCTCTAAAGCAGCAACAGTGGATCGCGCTATATTCTCCTCTCCTATGAAGAACAATAAAATATGCTAGCTACAGGCTCAGCGGTGTGCAATGCTGGCCGTAATGCTTAGAAATGTATATTAAATTCTTCTGGCTGATAAATGAAAACATTTAAGAAACACGTATGACCTGGACAAGGAGGCGGTCGTGATTTGGGTGCATTACTAACACTGACTTTTTCAGTAGAGAAGTTGTATTCGAAGTTAAGCTTGGGTTTTCAAAACATCTGACAACTGAAATTGCATGTACTCGTAAAGCTTCTTTGTAATATCAATCCAGTAAGCGTTTCTTGTTACAATTAAATTTACATTTCAATATTTCATTTTACATTCCATTATAAAATCACTCATCATTTTTAATTGCGTATTTTATGTGCGGTGTAACGCAAGATATTGGTATGAGAAAATTTCTATATTATAATCTAACTCTTAGTGGCTTTACAGAGCACACTAGAAAAACTGCACACTGCATCCTCTTTCACTGACAGACGGCTACACACTCAGTGCTATGCATAAAGCGCTATCTTACTCCAACACTACAATCTGAGAGACCAGAAGCAGTACGATTGGCTCTGCGATCGTGCAAAGTAAGCTATCCGCTTTATAGAGCCCATTAGGGACGTACATCGTTTACCAAATAATAGTTTCATTTTAGTTTACGATAGTATCATTACAATATTCGGGTGCCACGTGTAGGTCTATCCCAGTAGACTCCATTCAAGAGCATTGAGAACTGAATAAGTAATGTATCGTTTACGTTATAACATATTACATAGAATGTATCAATCAATAAAGGCATTTTCACAAATATGATAAAGTTCAAAAGTGAAAGAGTAAATAGCTTCTTCAATGAGTAAATATTTCTCGTTAAATTGCGTAATATTCTCCAAATCAATAAATATCTTGTACTAAACAATTTGTAAAGTAGTCTATCCTCTTCATCAGGATTCAAGGTATCTCACTTCAAATTTCACAGATATCGGGTCAGCGGTTTAGTCATGAAAACGTAACAAACCGAGTTACTTTCGCATTTATAATATTTGTATGGAAGTACGGACTGGCATATATTAAAGACGCTGAGGACTGTATAAGCACTGTACTGTTACCGACGGTTGAAATGTGCGTATGGCGTTATTGGACAGGAGACCCCGGTTGGGATGTTCGGGAGCTTGGTCTAACTCTTTTACTTCAGTGACTTGCACGTCGATGATGGTAAAATCATGATGAGGACAACACACATCCAAACGCGATCAGAGAAGAAAACTACCCGAGCTTGAATTGAACACAGGAAGCCACGATCAATGAACATCAACGGTAGCGACATGATAATGAGGTGGTCACAGGAAACAAAGATAAGATTAGATTAGATTAATTATTCAGTCCATAAGCCCACAAAAGAGGGGACCCTCCTGGGTGTGGAACGTGTCAGATAAACACATTACAAAAACGTAATTAGTTTTAACGATCCTCAGTCAATAAACAGTAAAATTATGTACATGAATTAAAATTAAACTTGTAATATTTACAGGTTTAATACTTACATCTGCTTTCATTAAAGCCATCATTCACACAGTAGGTAGTTACTTGGCTGTTACAAGCAAGTCTTGTCAAAAATTAAAATACAATAAATTTTCAATAAAATGGTCTACTGCACTTGTTGAGAAATTCATGGATGGAATAGAAGGAGTTGGCCATCAAAAATTCTTTTATATTATGTTTAAATTGTGAGTCGTCTGAAACTATGTATATTGTACTTATTCGTAATATTGATACTGTGTACTAAGCAGTTAGTTGGAAAAGGAGATATATTATTTGCAACAAAATTCATTAAGGAATAAATGTACTGAGAAGCTGTGGTTAGTATGCCCAATTCTTTGAATAGGTTTTGACAAGATGTTCTTGGATTTACACTACAGATTGCTCTTATTATACGCTTCTGTACTGTAAAAATTTTTTCTCCGTTTGTGGTGTTACCCCAAAATATGATACAATATGACATAATGGAGTGAAAATAAGCAAAAATGCCAGTTTTTTAATATTTATATCTCATATGTCTGACATCATTCACATTGCAAAAACAGATTTGTTTAGGCACTTTAGCAATTCGTTAGTATATCGCTCCCAACTCCATCAATCCCAACAAATAAGCTGTAAGGGACGCATGACGCAGCGGCTAAAACGTGACGGGCATGAGATTGCTGTTAGTATGAAAGTACGGATTAAACACGTAGAGGACTGTATAAGTATTCATTACGCTGAATCTCATTATGTAGAAAACATCAAACAACAAAAGCATTTTCACAAATGTGACAAGGTGTGGCCGAGCGTTTCTAGCCGCTTCAGTCCGGAAAAGCGTGACCGCTACGGTCGCAGGTTAGAATCCTGCCTCGGGCATGGATGTGTATGATGTCCTTAGGTTAGTTAGGTTTAAGTAGTTCTAAGTTCTAGGCGACTGATGACTTAAGTCCAACAGTGCTTAGAGCAATTAGATGAAGTTCAAAAGTCAAGAGTAGACAACATTTTCAAAGAGTTATTATTGTGTCACATTTCGCATTATATTCTTCGAATCTGCAAATATATTCTAATAGACAATTTTTAAAGTAGCCTATATTCTTCCTCAGCGTTCAAACCATCTCCATACTAGGTTTTATCAAAATCGCTTCAGCGGCTTAGTCGTGAATATTATTATGGATTATAACAAAAATTACAAAAATGTGATAGCCTCGGTGGTCTACTTGTCATTAGCTCATGCATCTCACAAACCATTAAGTTCTTTCAGCAACAAATGTGGTTACTCTGCATGTCCTTGTGAGCTTAACGCACCGGTATTCCAGGAAAATTAATGTTTGGCGTATGGTTTTCAGCATTTAAAATACTGGAAATATAACATCTGCCGATATCTAGTTGGTAATGCAGAGTAATCCGCATCTTATATCAGTAATGCCCTTATCGACATTTTGCCATGTTGTATTACTCTGCCGAGTACTTACACTAAGCTGTTGCCCGCTTTTCGGCTCCGCACAGTAGGCACTCACGCCATGTGCCAACATAATCCGCTGCGAGTGCTCGAAATCCGCTTCATGGCACTGACGTCAATGTCCTTTGAGGACGACTCTGTTTCTTCCTTTTCCCATACAAGCAACTGCTCGCTTGTACCTGTGTTGCATTTGCGTCATCGTCTGCGTCACTGCGACAGGTAATATTCCCCTCTGAATAAATTAGGTGACGCCTTCTTTTAGGGCGGCTTATCGACCACACTCGTGGTGACAGCTCATTTCCGAGTGCACGCTCTTATTTCCGGCGCACCGCTGTACGCCGTCTTTCCGCTGTTCCGAAATGCGACACTTCTAATATCTCAAACATCTGGTGAATCTGTCACTCTGAGGCGTACTTTGCTCAGACTCCCAGTAAGTGAAAAATAAGATGCTAATTTCATGTGGGTAGATTGCGTGGTGCAATTCTTTGAATTAGACGCCACTTCATGGACTTCTGTGGCCCCGACCTACCTAAGTATTCCCGCCAGCGGAGGGACACCTACTGTTTAACGTGGAATCCGAATCACGTGCCGTTCCTGGCAAATCTTCGCATCACTGAAAAGTGAAGGGTAGGCTAAAGGCAGACTGAAAAACTTTTCCACAACTTCTCGGTATCTAGGCACATACTTTACCATTTACAAAAGAGAAAAAATCTCAACTGTTAATCAGTAGATGTCTTGTTCATAATATTCCTTTGTCATGGTGAGAGGGAATGGTTCAAAATGGTTCAAATGGCTCTGAGCACTATGGGACGTAACATCTGAGGTCATCAGTCCCCTAGAACTTAGGACTACTTAAACCTAACTAACCTAAGGACATCACACACATCCATGCCCGAGGCAGGATTCGAACCTGCTACCGTGGCGGTCGCGCGGTTCCAGACTGAAGAGCCTAGAACCGCTCGGCCACAGCGGCTGGCAGAGGGGATGGTATTTGTTATATTACAGGCGCAACATTATTTTTAAAAAAGTCCAAACCGTTAGTTATTTTCGTTACACTGAAGGTAATCGGTTTCGATTATAACACCCATCATCAGACCAGTAATCCAAACTACATGAGGAGCCGCTGCTGACAGACGCTGCGTACTGCCATAAGGTATACGTTAAGCCGGCCCTGTTGCGGAGCGGTTCTAGGCGCTTCGGTCGGGAACCGCGCGACTGCTACGGTCGCAGGTTCGAATCCTGTCTCGGGCATGGATGTGTGTGATGTCCTTAGGTTAGTTAGGTTTAAGTAGTCCTAAGTTCTAGGGGACTGATGACTTCAGATGTTAAGTTTCATAGTGTTCAGAGCCATTTTTGTATCCGCCAACAACTGCTACATTTTACGAGTTGTTAATAGAAACACCGCCTTTACAGCGTCAATAACATGGCGCCCAAGACATGGGGCACTCCATTTCCGAAGTTTTATAGGCACTGACTTCTTCGCAGGTTACCGTGTCAAGCGTGAACCATGAGTACATCGACTTTTGTGAAACTGCCGCTGTCGTAGTCAATTTTCCTGAGCAACAACACGTAGATCAGAGACGTCGTCTAACTGGAACAGTACATGGACGAGATACAATAATCCGAATCTCCTTCCCGTCATTACTGAACAACGACAACCATACACATTGCTGTGGGATACGGAAACCGTGGATTAACTCGTGTACCCTGAACGCAGCACGTCATAGGACGAAGACTCAAACATAGGACATGGACATCTACTCAGGATTAATGTATTTCGTTCTACAAGGGGAATTCAATAAGTAATGTAAGACTTTAGTTCCTCGGCCAATTGTGGCTGAAAAAAATGCGGAATCTGTTGTGGAAATCCTGGAATATTACCGGTTAAGTTCCTATGGTTTCATAAATTTCCGGTAGGTGGTGGCGCTTCAAAATTGCTTCTGTAGCAAGGGTGCGTTCCAAGCAGAGAGCTGTCGCTGACTTTCTTTTGGCGGAAAACCAGAGTCTCGCAAATATTAATAGGTGCTTGAAGAATGTTTACGGAGACCTGGCAGTGAACAAGAGCAAGGTGAATCTTTGGGTGAAACGTCTGTCATCATTGCAACAAGGTCGTGAAACATGTCCTATCTCTCGCTTACTGGCCGGGCGCACACAGCAGTCACTCCTGAAATGTTAAAACGTGCGTACACTCTCATTCGAGGTGATAGACGACCATAACCAAACACATCGCTGCTCGACTGGTCGTCTCTGTTGGTACTGCTGACACACTCGTCCACCAGTTGGAGCACTGAAAGGTATGTGCTCGCTGGGTTCCTCGCCGCCTAACAAAAGACCATAAAGGGTAACGAAGGACCATCTGTGCGGAATTGTTTGCGGGTTACGAAGACGACCGTGACAATTTTTTCTCGAACATCGTCACAGGTGACGAAACATTGGTTCATCATTTCGAACCGAAAACAAACTAGCCGCCCATGGAGTGGCACCAAAGAAAATCTCCTCGGACAAAAAATTTCAAAGATTCATCTTCAGCCGGTGCTGCATGTTTGAAGGAACATTGCATCACTATTCTTAGCAGCAAAGGCACTGCAGTATTTTATTTATCTGTCGATACCAGCCAGCGACTTTCAGTCAAAATGTCCTCCCGTGTACGGGAATTACGTAATGTGTGTACTGGAACCTGTAGTCAAGGAAGGCAGGATTCGGTTACGATTTTGGACGGGGCTGTAATCAGTTACTATTGGTTCCCTTTTGCAATTACACAGATTTCTTTTAAAACAGTAGTTCCAGACTCAGCAATAAGTAAAGATATCACACGTTATTAATGAAGGAACAAAGAACTGTGTAATTAATAGTGTTTTCAGTGCATTACAATTTACCAAATGAGCATAGAATACAGACACAGCAAACAATGTTTTAAAAACAAGCCAGTGTGATCCCAATTAGAATTTCAAGGCAAGTAACCACCGTCACGGCTGAAGGCCTTTAACTCCAAGAATGGCAATTATTTAAACGTTTAACAAACATACTGCAAAACAGCAATGCAGTAGCAAAGATTGCCCGCATCTCGTGGTCGTGCGGTAGCGTTCTCGCTTCCCACGCCCGGGTTCCCGGGTTCGATTCCCGGCGGAGTCAGGGATTTTCTCTGCCTCGTGATGGCTGGGTGTTGTGTGCTGTCCTTAGGTTAGTTAGATTTAAGTAGTTCTAAGTTCTAGGGGACTGATGACCATAGATGTTAAGTCCCATAGTGCTCACAAGGGAACCTCCCCATCGCACCCCCGTCAGATTTAGTTATAAGTTGGCACAGTGGTTAGGCCTTCAAAAACTGGACACAGATCAATCGAGAAAACAGGAAGAAGTTGTGCGTAACTATGAAAAAAATAAGCAAAATACACAAACTGAGTAGTCCATGGGCAACATAGGCAACATAGAGGACGGTGTAAATGAAGGGCGCCGTGGTCCCGTGGTTAGCGTGAGCAGCCGCGGATCGAAAGGTCCTTGGTTCAAGTCTTCCCTTGAGTGAAAAGTTTAATTTTTTATTTTCACACAATTATTATCAGTCAGTCCGTCCGTCCGATGCGAGGTAACTGCGCCGTAGTATGGAGACGCTACACCTAAACAAACATCGAAACAATTTCCTGTCGTGTGACGCACATGCCGTCACCAGTGTCGTATAGAATATATTAGACGTGTTTTCCTGTGGAGGAATGTTTTCGGTTCCCATTGGAGAGGCACGTCCTTTCGTCTACTAATCGCACGGTTTTGCGGTGCGGTCGCAAAACACAGACACTAAACTTATTATAGTGAACAGAGACGTCAATGAACGAACGGACAGATCATGACTTTGCGAAAATAAAGAAAGTAAACTTTTTACTCGAGAGAAGACTTGAACCAATGACTTCTCGTTCCGCAGTTGCTCACGCTAACCACGGGACCACGGCGCTCCTGACCTCACACTCTCCTTAATGTTGCCTATCTTACGCGTTGACTACTTAGTTTGTATATTTTGCTTATTTTTTTCATAGTTCCACGCAACTTCTTCCTGTTTTCTCGATTGATCTGTGTTCAGTTTTTCAAGGCCTATCCACTGTGCGAACTTATAACTAAATCTGAGGGGGGTGCGATGGGGAGGTTCCCTTGTCAGAGCCATTTGAGAGAGCAGCAAAGATTAATTTAAAAAGACAGACAACTGATCACCAAACGGGTGAGACAAAATGATGGTAAACTTGGTAGCACAATCATTTAAACCTGCTGTAACGCCATGAGTGGCAATTATATAAACATTTTTGGAAACACACATAACCTTTAATGTAGGAACCTCAAGGTATTGCAATAAATAATACACTGATGAAACACGTGGGCCGTCACAGACGGTACTCCAAGAATTGACCTCTGAGTAGGTCCGGCAAAGCATTTTTGCCAGCGATGAGATAGGCAGCCAGGAGTTGCATTCACTTCACAACATGGTAACTCAGGCTAGTGGAAGTCTAACGAATGACTAATGATAATCTTGCTGAGGCTACCTGACGTCCAATAAACCAAATGCAAGACTGGAACAACACGCCAAAGCCGCAACCGGCGGTCTGGACTCCGACCAGAGTAGAAGAATCGCCAACCAACCTACAGTAAATAAAGCTGTCAAAACTACACGCCTGACCGAACAGCAGCGGCAAGGCGAGAAAACGTACACTGCCGTTACATACACTAACCCCCAGGGCAGGTAACTGGGGCGTTAGCGGCCACGAGGCAGGAAAAATACCGCTGATTGAACTTAACAAATAGTAACAAACTGAACTGGCAGCAGCAACACGAACCCAAGTCACTGGAGAATCGCAAGATCTCACAACGGTAGAGGTTTCTCTACTTGAATCCAAATGCACTCAAAGCTTGCAGGATCCGGTTTACGACGAGGTCGTGCACCGTCGTGACCACGTGCCTTCGATCCGATAAACATAGCCAAAGCCTTGCAGACAAACAAAAATTACGCGAAGCGAAATGTAGTGTGAGGAGGGCTATGCGAGAGGCGTTCAATGAATTCGAAAGTAAAGTTCTATGTACTGACTTGGCAGAAAATCCTAAGAAATTTTGGTCTTATGTCAAAGCGGTAGGTGGATCAAAACAAAATGTCCAGACACTCTGTGACCAAAATGGTACTGAAACAGAGGATGACAGACTAAAGGTCGAAATACTAAATGTCTTTTTCCAAAGCTGTTTCACAGAGGAAGACTGCACTGTAGTTCCTTCTCTAGATTGTCGCACAGATGACAAAATGGTAGATATCGAAATAGACGACAGAGGGATAGAGAAACAATTAAAATCGCTCAAAAGAGGAAAGGCCTCTGGACCTGAAGGGATACCAGTTCAATTTTACACAGAGTACGCGAAGGAACTTGCCCCCCTTCTTGCAGCGGTGTACCGTAGGTCTCTAGAAGAGCGTAGCGTTCCAAAGGATTGGAAAAGGGCACAGGTCATCCCCGTTTTCAAGAAGGGACGTCGAACAGATGTGCAGAACTATAGACCTATATCTCTAACGTCGATCAGTTGTAGAATTTTGGAACATGTATTGTGTTCGAGTATAATGACTTTCCTGGAGACTAGAAATCTACTCTGTAGGAATCAGCATGGGTTTCGAAAAAGACGGTCATGCGAAACCCAGCTCGCGCTATTCGTCCACGAGACTCAGAGGGCCATAGACACGGGTTCACAGGTAGATGCCGTGTTTCTTGACTTCCGCAAGGCGTTCGATACAGTTCCCCACAGTCGTTTAATGAACAAAGTAAGAGCATATGGACTATCAGACCAATTGTGTGATTGGATTGAGGAGTTCCTAGATAACAGGACGCAGCATGTTATTCTCAATGGAGAGAAGTCTTCCGAAGTAAGAGTGATTTCAGGTGTGCCGCAGGGGAGTGTCATAGGACCGTTGCTATTCACAATATACATAAATGACCTGGTGGATGACATCGGAAGTTCACTGAGGCTTTTTGCAGATGATGCTGTGGTGTACCGAGAGGTTGTAACAATGGAAAATTGTATTGAAATGCAGGAGGATCTGCAGCGAATTGACGCATGGTGCAGGGAATGGCAATTGAATCTCAATGTAGACAAGTGTAATGTGCTGCGAATATACAGAAAGATAGATCCTTTATCATTTAGCTACAAAATAGCAGGTCAGCAACTGGAAGCAGTTAATACCATAAATTATCTGGGAGTACGCATTAGGAGTGATTTAAAATGGAATGATCATATAATGTTGATCGTCGGTAAAGCAGATGCCAGACTGAGATTCATAGGAAGAATCCTAAGGAAATGCAATCCGAAAACAAAGGAAGTAGGTTACAGTACGCTTGTTCGCCCACTGCTTGAATACTGCTCAGCAGTGTGGGATCCGTACCAGATAGGGTTGATAGAAGAGATAGAGAAGATCCAACGGAGAGCAGCGCGCTTCGTTACAGGATCATTTAGTAATCGCGAAAGCGTTACGGAGATGATAGATAAACTCCAGTGGAAGACTCTGCAGGAGAGACGCTCAGTAGCTCGGTACGGGCTTTTATTGAAGTTTCGAGAACATACCTTCACCGAAGAGTCAAGAAGTATATTGCTCCCTCCTACGTATATCTCGCGAAGAGACCATGAGGATAAAATCAGAGAGATTAGAGCCCACACAGAGGCATACCGACAATCCTTCTTTCCACGAACAATACGAGACTGGAATAGAAGGGAGAACCGATAGAGGTACTGAAGGTACCCTCCGCCACACACCGTCAGGTGGCTTGCGGAGTATGGACGTAGATGTAGATGTAGATGTAGATGTAGATCCGGCAGTTCATGCGCGCCGCCAACAGTCCCGGTGTGTTCTTGCACTGCGCGGACCTTGCTCCTCCTGACTCCTCAACCGAACTGCCCACTGACACGACCTAGAAGAACCAAGACGTTACCCCAAGGATAGGGCCACAGTTACTACATATCGATTACCGCCGCTGCTGCCACTAGCGGACAGGCAACGCTTGCGAAACCAAGTGGCGCCAGTCAACATGAGAAGAAGACAAACAACCGCAACCATGTCAACTAAACGATACAGTCTGGTCTCCAACAGAGGATGGAAACCTACAAACAGCACCAACGCGAGCCGCAGCATGGTTCATGTACTAGTACAAGTTGTGACGCAGGGACGTTTGGGTCTGGCAGTGAGTCGCGCACGGATAGCAAAATCGATTGAGACGACCGTTCGCGTAAAGAAGGAAACTCGTGTTCGAGTACCGGTACAGCACAAATTTTTAATCTTGTCATTCCCTTATAGAGTTGATGGTTGATCGTACTCCATCTACGAAAACATTTCATGTATTTCATAACGGCTATAATAGCCGCAGTGCCTCTACAGAAGATTGCATCGTTTCTCTTAATAACACAGGCACTGTAATATCGTATTTTCCATGTATCCCTCTCCTCGGCGATTTTGTGAAAAACCTCGTCATTTCTCCCATATGGAAAAAAGTCCGTTGACGGTAAGGTTAATTGGAAGCGGCCGTACGTGTGTGCAAAGGTAAAGCCTCGGGATGACCAAAAGTGTCTGAAGCGGGACGTTGACCATGTCAGAGCGTCTCACCTTCGTGGTCCTAAGAAGTCTGTTCGGAAACCAAGTCTTGCACTTCACTTGCCAAAGACGACAATGTAAAGGTCTTAAGGTAAAGTTTACACATTGCGGCCATACCGGTTACATTTGGTACATGCTGTAAAACCGGACAACTGCAGTTTACGTCATGTCTTTGGAACTGAAGTGTTGGAGCGGGATGATCGCGTAGTGTTCAGTGACAAGACAACTTTTCATCTAAGTGGGAAGGTTCGTATCTGCACATCAGGATGTCCTCATCAACATGCAAAATAACAAGAAGATTTCGCAGAATTAAACGATTTCTCCACTGCCTCCGACGTCAACTGTATGGACCTTTCTTTTTCTGAAGCTACCGTACCAGGAGTGGGTTATCTTTATCTGGATACGTTGCAAAAATGGCTCCTTTCCCCCTTAGAATGAGAATCTAGAAACTTAATTTGGCAAATAGATGGAGGCAATCCAAATTGGCATCTCTTTGTACGAGAGTGGTTGAACTTCAAAGTCTGTAACAGTGGGATTGGTCGTAATGGTCAATAGGACAGAGCTCTTTCTCGTTGGCCTCGACGTTCACCTCACCTCACACCATACGATTTTCTTGTCCCAGGGTTTACGTAACATCGTGTCTACGTTCCGCCACTACCTACTGATTTGCCACAGCTGAGACACAGAATTGAAGAGGCTACTGCATCCATTACTCCCGACTTATTAACCGAAGTGTGAGAAGAATAGGATTTTATGTTGAATGTGTGAGATATAACAAAAGGTGAACATTTTAAGGAGAACGATGTTAGTTTAACTTCCACTGGTGAGTAATTTATCATAAGTACGTTAAATTGTTATAATATACCATTGAAAGTAGGACATTCTTTTTTGGACACCTAATGTTCAATGTAGTTCTATAGCACTACATCTCTGACTCTCTGTCTTTTCCGGTTTTCTAATTGTCTGCGCTTCGCTACCGTTACAATGATGTGCTCCTAACGTACATCCTGTCAGATATCTTCCTCAAATTACGGAAGATGTTCGATTCTAGCAGACACGAGCTACCTGTGCAGATATACTTTTTATGTCGTCGTTGCCCCGTCCATCGTGTGTTCTTTCACTCTCAAGGCAGCAAAGTTCCTTCGCTTCGTTTACTTCGTGGCCCCCAGTTCCGAAGTTGAGTTTATCACTAATTTCATTTTTGGTACTCCTCACTACTTTCATCTCCCTTCGATTTACTCTGAACCCAGAGTGTGCGTTCATTGTACTGTTCATTCCATTTAACAGGTCAGGCAATTCTTCCCCACTTGAGCTGAAAATAGCTATCGGCGAATCTTATCATTGATATAATTTCATTCCGAATTTTAATCCCACTCCTGAACTTTAATTTTATTTCGTCACTGCTTCTTAAATGTATGGAGAAAGTCTACATCCGTGCCTTATAGGGCCTACACTTTCTTATGCGAGCATTTTCTTGCCGGTCTTTTATTCTTATTTTTCCGTTTTGGTTCTTTCCGTATAGCTTACAACTATTTTCCCGTAGTTTCCAAAATCTTACCTCATTTTACATTGTAGAACGCATTCTAGAGGACAAATCCTACGAGCACGTCTCGATATTTCTTAAGTCTTGCTTCCATCATCAAGCGCAACGTTAAAACTGTCCCTCTGGTGGCTTTACCTTTCCTAAATCCAAAGTAATCATCGTCTGACAGAACCTCAGTGTCATTTCGAGTCTTCTGCATATTATTGTAACCACCAATTCCGACACACGTGCCGCTAAGTTGACTGTAAGACAGTTCTAGCAATTAACTGCCCCTTCTACCTTCGGGGCTGTATGGCTGATGATATGTCTCCAGACCCATAGATCCTACAAACCAATGTGAGTAGTCGTTTGGCTGCAACTTCCCAAAAGGTTTTACTTAATGTTATGGTTTCTTTTTAGAATTGGTATTAGGGACAGTACGTTGAAAAAAATTATATTACTCTTACTTCTGTTATTATGGCTGTTGGGGTATTGTGATGACAATGAAAATATAATTACCTTTGATGAATTATTCCTGAATTAATCAAATATTGTTAATAAAGATTTAGTGGGACAAATCAAAAACAACATGTGAATAGATGCATTTATCTAAATAAAAGGAAATAAAAATATATTGGTTCAAATGGCTCTGAGCACTATGCTACTTAACTTCTGAGGTCATCAGTCGCCTAGAACTTAGAACTAATTAAACCTAACTAACCTAAGGACATCACACACATCCATGCCCGAGGCAGGATTCGAACCTGCGACCGTAGCGGTCGCGCGGTTCAAGACTGTAGCGCCTAGAACCGCACGGCCACTGCGGCCGGCAAATAAAAATATATTAGAATCGATATAAGCTCATAGGACTGAATGTTACATACCCTTAAAACAGGAAGGTGATCGCTTTGGAGCGCTGTGGTTCGTTTGGGTCTGGTACCAGTCGGGTATGTGACGCTTATCACTGACAAAAGTCATAGCAGTGAAGTTGCTAGACGTGCCACTCCCTCGAGCAAATCTTTCGCCAGCTTGCTATAGTTGCTCCATCTAATACCGGGCCACAATCGCAACCAAAACACGTTACAGGTAATTCACTACATTTACCGCCAAGAAAAAGTTTTATAAATATAATCGTCTCTCCGTGTCCACTATAAGTCAAAATATGACATCTAGAAGAGTCTACGAGTGATCCGTCATTTACCGTGTGGCTGTAATTAAGCTGACGGTTTTCCGAAAGCTGCACTGCGGGTTTTATATATTTCATGCCGCTGTGACATCGTAGGTATGTTCAGTAATCTGTATGCACACGGACTGTGGTGCAAAAAATAATACAAAATTGTTAAGGCTTTCTTGGCCACTTGTTGACAAAATGCCTCTTTTCTTCCGTCTCGGGTTCTTAGCCGATGTTCGTCTGATGATTTTTCTGACGTTTCGACAGATCGAGTGGCTGACCTTGTCAAAGCTTCATCCTCCATTACTGGTGGTGGACTGGAGCCAAGTTCGCGGTCGCAGACCATATGTACCTCACGCGCCAACGCCCAAGGGCTTCCCCGCAGTCATTTCCGGTGCAGTTCTCCTCATGCTACCTGCAACGGTCGTTTGATGCAGCACAGGAAGTAAACACGGCGTAAAGACTATTTACAAACCAACAAAGAAGATCAAAGAGTGTCTCAGATCGGCAAAGGAGAAAAGCGACCCCTTTGCAATGTCGGGAACATGCACATTTAGAAAAGTTCATGTTGGAATGACTAGACGATCAATCAACACCGGGATCACAGAACATAAGCGACACTGCAGGTTGACGCAGGTGGAGAAATTGGTCGTGGCAAAGCACGCGCTGTGAGAGATCGGCCACATAGTAAAATTCGCCGACACGGAAGCTCTGGCTGTAGAGAATAGCTATCCCGCCCTCTTGTTCAGAGAAGCTGTAGAAATACACAAACACGAGAATACTTTCAACAAGAAAGAAGAAAGCCTTAGGGTAGACGCATCCCAGCTTACCGAGCTGCAGCGAACGACCGTTGCGGGTAGCAAGAGGAGAACCGCACCGGAAATGAGCGCGGAGAAGCCCTCGAACGTTGGCGCGCCAGGTACACATAGGCTGCGTCCGCGAGCTCGGCTCCAGTTCACCACCGGCGATGGAGGGTGAAGCTCTTACAATGCCAGCCACTCGTGTTGGCGAAACGTCAGAAAAATCGTTGGACAAACTTCTGCAGAAGAACATGAGATAGTTTGCTAAAAATAGTAGTTCACTTTGTGCCATCCGGTGTAATTATGGCACTGTGAGCAATAAGAATGTGGTGTGAGAGCAGGAAAAAGGGGTGAACGGTCATATAATTGCTAACGGAGGTTGTGGCTTGTTTATTAGGGTGTGTTCACAAGCTCTCGACTCAGCAACACGCTGCATCCATAAAACGGGATGGTCAATAGTGACTCGCAGCGTGTCGTTGTATGCTATCCTTCAGATCAGGAAGAGTCCGGATACATCGCTAAGAGACAAGAACTTTCAGATATCTTCATAACCAGAAGTCACATGACTTTACGTCGGGGGATCTGGAAGGCTACAAATTTTGAAATTGCGTAGAGATGATGCAGTTGCTACCGAAGCTTTCTCGAAGCATATCTTTCACTAGTGGTGTGGCTACATGTTACATGAAAATAGTAGCGTGGATTCAGTTGCGTTTTTACAAAGCTGCAATCACATATTGGAGAAAGAGGTCCGTATAACGTGCAGATGTCACTGTATACCTAACAGGCGCACGAGGTGTCATATCCTCGAAGAAAAACGGACAGAGAATGAAGGGGCTTGCTAAACCACACCACACAGTCACGTTAGCTGAGTGCGGTGGATGATCCTGCACAACTGGTCGCGGATCAGAGCCACATATGCCACAGTTCTGTGTATTTACGGCACCGTGCAGAAAAACGTGCCTCGTCCGCAACCGCATGTCATCTACTTTCATGTGTTCCAAAAACCGAAGAGCAAAGTCACGGTGTTGTAATCTGTCCTCGGGCATCATTCTGTGAAACTTCTGAATCTTGTAGAGATACCAGCGTAAAATGCGCCGCAAAATCTTTTTAACTGTTGACCAAGGGAGGGACAATTCCCGTGACAGCGCTCGGGCAGTGGCTGCGGAATGTGAAGCATGAGTTGCAGGGTCAACTATAGTTACAGCAGTTTCATCAATAACAACCATCAGCATAGGCCGACTCCCTCGCCCTGCTGCACAACCTAATTCACCTGTTTCTTCAATTTTCTTGATCATATTCTTTAACCCATTTATTGACATGTGGCCTCTTCCAGACTGCTCCTGTCAGCGATATCCCGCAATTCAGCGCTCCAATTGCTGTCATTCTGATAAACAACTTTACCAGCTGTGCACTGTCTTCTTTCCCAACAGCCATTGCGTTTTGTACCGTTAACTTCAACCTTCTTAAATCTTTACTCCAACACTCACTTCACAAAAGAAACTAATGAGCGATGGCAATCGACAAAAAGCATTCTGACGTAAAACAGGAATCATTTGACATTCTGGTTGCTTACAGCGCCATATTTTCACTTGGTGGCAGAAAGTGGAATTTTTTCTTTCAGCATACTCTGTGGACGCACATATAAATGAATCATGTCCAATATGTTGCTTCAGCGTCCTGCTGTGTACACAACCTGCACTGCAGCACTCGGAAGTCTGTCAGTTTAATTACATAGCAGAGCCGAATAAACTGGTACACCTGCCCAGTATCGTGTATGGCTCCCGCGAGCACTGTTGCAACACGACGTGGTATGGACTCGACTAATATCTGAAGTAGTGCTGGATGAAACTGACACAATGAATCCTGCAGGGCTGTCCATAAATCCGTAAGACTACAAGCGGGTGGAGATCTCCTCTGAACAGCAAGTTGCAACGTATCCCAGATATGCTCAATAATGTTCATGTCTGGGGAGTTTGGTGGCCAGCGAAAGTGTTTAAACTCACAAGATTGTTCCGGCAGCCTCTCTGCAGAAATTCTGGACGTGAGAGGTATCGCATTGCCCTGCTGGAATTGCCGAAGTCCGTCGGAATGCGCTGTGGACATGAATGGATGCTGGTGATCACACAGGATGCTTACGTACATGTCACTTGTCAGAGTTGCATCTAGATGTATCAGGGGTCTCATATCACTCCCAATGCACACACCCCACTCCATTACAGAGCCTCCACCAGCTTGAACAGTCCCCGACTGACAAGCAGGGTCCATGGATTTATGTGGTTGTCTCCATACCCTACACCCCCACCCGCACAATACACGCTGAAACGAGACTCGTCAGATAAGGCAACATGTTTCCAGTCATCAACAGTCCAATGTCGGTGTTGAGCGAGGCGTAAAGCTTCGTGTCGTGCAATCATCAAGGGTACACGAGTGTGCCTTCGCCTCCGAAAGCCCATATCGATGATGTTTCGTTGAATGGTTCGTACGCTAGCACTTGTTGATGTCCCAGCATCGAAATGTGCAGCAATTTGCGGAAGGGTTGCACTTTTGTCACGTTTAACGATTCTCTTCAGTCTTCGTTGGTCTTGCTCTTGCAGTACCTTTTCCGGCCACAGCAATGTTGTAGATTTGATGTCTTACCGGATTCCTGATATTGGCGGTACTCTTCAATTGGTCCTACTGGAAAATCCCCACTTCATCGCCACCTCGGAGATGCTATGCCCCATCGCTCGTGCGACAAGTATAACATCACTTCGGAACGCATTTAAATCTTGATAACTTTCTATTGTAGCAACTGCGCCAGACACTTGCTGTCTTATAGAGGCGTTGCCAACCGCAGCGCCGTTTTCCACCTGTCTACGCCGGCCGGAGTGGCCGTGCGGTTCTGGGCGCTACAGTATAGAGCCGAGCGATCGCTACGGTCGCAGGTTCGAATCCTGCCTCGGGCATGGATGTGTGTGATGTCCTTAGGTTAGTTAAGTTTAATTAGTTCTATGTTCTAGGTGACTGATGACCTCAGAAGTTAAGTCGCATAGTGCTCAGAGCCATTTGAACCACCTGTCTACATATCTGTGTATTTGAATACGCATGCTTATACCAGTTTCTTTGGCGCTACAGTGTATGAACACGCAGTATTTCGAGATGTAAGCAACTTTGAATTTAGGCTTTCAGTCATTCCAACAGTTATGAAGTGACTAACGTTTGCCTCAGCTACAGACATCCCCACTGGCTATGGCTGCTCTCTCGGTAACAGAACTACTTAACCTCGTGTGGTCTCCAGGTAGAGGTTACCGTTATCGCAGTTTCGCAGCTCGTGTCCTGACGTTTAGAAAAATATCCTCTTACTCCGTGGAAATCCGTCCAACGTTTTCAACAGTCCAGAAACTCTTGCGAGGATATTCTGTGCCCAAGCCCATGATTCAAAGTAATACAAGAAAATTGTATAACTCAGTGGGGTGGGGGAGGCGAATGTACATGGGTGTGGCTATACAGGGATGGGACAAAAGCATGGAAACAACAAAAACACAACACATTGCTATGTCTAATACGGTGTAGGAAACACGCTGGAATGCAGAACAGGTTCCAGTCGTCTCGGAATGGATAAATACAGGTCATGCATGATTTTTAAGGTAATCTTATACCACTTTCCCTGCAAAACAATGGCCAGTTCGGGTAATGATGATGGAGGTGAATAGCGATTGCGCACACGTCTCTCCAAAGTAGACCACAAACGCTCAATAATACACTCCTGGAAATGGAAAAAAGAACACATTGACACCGGTGTGTCAGACCCACCATACTTGCTCCGGACACTGCGAGAGGGCTGTACAAGCAATGATCACACGCACGGCACAGCGGACACACCAGGAACCGCGGTGTTGGCCGTCGAATGGCGCTAGCTGCGCAGCATTTGTGCACCGCCGCCGTCAGTGTCAGCCAGTTTGCCGTGGCATACGGAGCTCCATCGCAGACTTTAACACTGGTAGCATGCCGCGACAGCGTGGACGTGAACCGTATGTGCAGTTGACGGACTTTGAGCGAGGGCGTATAGTGGGCATGCGGGAGGCCGGGTGGACGTACCGCCGAATTGCTCAACACGTGGGGTGTGAGGTCTCCACAGTACATCGATGTTGTCGCCAGTGGTCGGCGGAAGGTGCACGTGCCCGTCGACCTGGGACCGGACCGCAGCGACGCACGGATGCACGCCAAGACCGTAGGATCCTACGCAGTGCCGTAGGGGACCGCACCGCCACTTCCCAGCAAATTAGGGACACTGTTGCTCCTGGGGTATCGGCGAGGACCATTCGCAACCGTCTCCATGAAGCTGGGGTACGGTCCCGCACACCGTTAGGCCGTCTTCCGCTCACGCCCCAACATCGTGCAGCCCGCCTCCAGTGGTGTCGCGACAGGCGTGAATGGAGGGACGAATGGAGTCGTGTCGTCTTCAGCGATGAGAGTCGCTTCTGCCTTGGTGCCAATGATGGTCGTATGCGTGTTTGGCGCCGTGCAGGTGAGCGCCACAATCAGGACTGCATACGACCGAGGCACACAGGGCCAACACCCGGCATCATGGTGTGGGGAGCGATCTCCTACACTGGCCGTACACCACTGGTGATCGTCGAGGGGACACTGAATAGTGCACGGTACATCCAAACCGTCATCGAACCCATCGTTCTACCATTCCTAGACCGGCAAGGCAACTTGCTGTTCCAACAGGACAATGCACGTCCGCATGTATCCCGTGCCACCCAACGTGCTCTAGAAGGTGTAAGTCAACTACCCTGGCCAGCAAGATCTCCGGATCCGTCCCCCATTCAGCATGTTTGGGACTGGATGAAGCGTCGTCTCACGCGGTCTGCACGTCCAGCACGAACGCTGGTCCAACTGAGGCGCCAGGTGGAAATGGCATGGCAAGCCGTTCCACAGGACTACATCCAGCATCTCTACGATCGTCTCCATGGGAGAATAGCAGCCTGAATTGCTGCGAAAGGTGGATATACACTGTACTAGTGCCGACATTGTGCATGCTCTGTTGCCTGTGTCTATGTGCCTGTGGTTCTGTCAGTGTGATCATGTGATGTATCTGACCCCAGGAATGTGTCAATAAAGTTTCCCCTTCCTGGGACAATGAATTCACGGTGTTCTTATTTCAATTTCCAGGAGTGTATTTACATTTGGTGACTGTGGTGGGCAGTGGAAATGCGACAATCAACTTCGTCCTCACAAAATCAGCTCTGGATGAGGCGAACTATTTGAAGAAGGGCTCTGTCACCTAGGAACACAGCATCACCACTGGGAAACAAACGCTGCTCCACTGGATGGGCAAGATCTGCCGAAATGGTCACGTAGTCCTTGGTAGTAATGCGACCTTGCAGAATATCCGTTGGGCCCACGGAGTAGCTCGATGTGGCTGCCGTAATTACCACCACACTCTGCTCCTTCTTTCACTCTTGATATGCTAATTCGGCCCGTAGTTACAATCAGTGAGCAACAACGATCATCCGATCAAATGACTTTCTTCCGTTGTCCCATGGCTAGGGTTGCCATCTTACCCTTATTATACGGGTACGAAGCCAAAACTGGTCTCCCATTTGTATTTTATCCGGGAGATTGTATCTTCGGTATTTGAGAAAATGGCATCGACCAAGATTTTTGCCTGCCGTATATTTTTCAAATCTCGTTTCTGGATGATCTTTAAAACCTCAAGTAATACATATTGCGAAGTAATGGTGATAGGTTTACTACGATGTTTAACAAGGCGTCGCACAGAGAGTCACGTTGTCATTTCCAGAATGAAATTTTCACTCTGCAGCGGAGTGAGCGCTGATATGAAACTTCCTCGCAGATCAAAACTGTATGCCGAACCGAGACTCGAAATCGGAACTATGTCTTTCGCGGGCAAGTGCTCTACAAACTGAGCTACCCAAGCTGCAGAATGAAAATTTCGTTCTGGAAACATCCCCACAGCTGCAGAATGAAAATTTCGTTCTGGAAACATCCCCAGTGCATGGACAAAGCCATGTCTCCGCAGTATCCTTGCTTCCAGAAGTGCTAGTTCTGCAAGTTTTGCAGGAGAGCTTCTGTGAAGTTTGGAAGGTAGGAGACGAGGTACTGGAGGAAGTAAGACTGTCAGGACTGGTCGTGAGACGTGCTTGGGTAAATCAGCTGATAGAGCACCTGCCGGCGAAAACCAAATGTCCCGAGTTCGAGTCTCAGCCCGGCACACAGTTTTGATCTGCTATGAAGTTTCACGTTGTCATTTATTTATTGTTTCTTGTTAGAACGTTGTCGTCTTGGTTTTTGTAACGCCTAATCAGAGTAACACAATATGAATGAACCCAAAACTCGACGTAAAAAGAGAGGAAATACTTACGCACATATCAGACACAGTGCGAAGAAATGCTTTTAGGGGTTAATACGGCAAAAGGTAACAACTGGAAAGCGTATTGCTCCCTTTACAAGCGAGAGTACAGCATAGCACCTGGTGGTAATGCATACTTTCAGCAGCACGCTAAAGCCAAAGAACACAAAACAGCGTTAGGGGAATTAATGCATCTTCTAAGATAGCCATTTATTTTCAGTGCAGGAGTGATAGACCTGCTACGGGAGAATTCGACAAAGATACAGTCAGTGAGTTAGTGGTGATGTAACATACCATGAAACACAAGTTTGATTACAGTAATGTAATAAGTACTGAGCAAATGAACTTGCAAAGAGCCTATTTGTGGATTCTAACTTGGCCGAAAAATTGCTTTACGTTAGGGCGAAATCAGAGTCTATTGCAAGAAGTGTATGTGATGTCCTAGATCTACCTAATAATCCAAAGAAGTATAGCATCTTTTTTTGTGGCTTCAGTGGCATGGAATTAAAAGAACAGGAAATTGTTTCCTGTATTAATCAGGTACTGTGGAACTTGTGTTGTTACCATAAATAAACTATTAGATTTTGTGGATCAGACAGATAAGAGTGCTATTGGTATTCATGATTTGATACAAATCTCATTCATTAAATGTAAATAACATTTTTTCTTACAGTGTAGACATGAGAGTGTGAATTACGGCAAAACAAATCCGTGATGAACTTGTTAGGTGAGGATAATAACAAAATATTTAAAGCAAACTACAAAAATCACGTAATTGATAATGGCACTAAACATGCTTCTGATGTCTTAAATACAGACAAATAAGTGACAGTTGTTAAGGATCTTTCGGTGTCAGCAAAACGCAGGAAGAACTAAGATCTTTTTAAATCTCGTAAGCACTGAATGGTGCCTACCAGGCGGCTGCCCCACACACTAGCTGTTGATAGGCTAGTAAAAAAGTTATTTTAAAAGCACAAATGAATCACCTGAAGCTTTGAAATTGTGTTTTAGTGGTGAGGATCCTGAGAAAATGGTACTTCTTGAAGCATACCTTCAATTTTTTTTTCCTTTTTTGAGTGTTGGATATATTCTTTTGGGAACGTCAACGTATCTAAAGATTTCAGATTTTACTATAATGGAGTAATGGAGTCCTGTAATGCTATTTAAGCGTTGTTGCAGAAAAACTTGCAAAGGAAAGATGATTCTGTTTTGGAAGCAGTACATGTGAAGTTTTGCTTAACTTAGACCCTGCCAATTAAAACAGAATTCAAAATATTCTTGTCGAATTCTACGAAACCTTTCATACGTATACTGGAAAAAACCATGCACGTTTCTGACCATGCTACAGTTGCTCGCACTGACCTTAAGTAATTCTGTTAACTTTAATGATTTCCAGAATGATTACTCATATTCAGCTAGACGTAAGCGAGGAGAGCCCATGTTCTTAGAAAGATACACTCCTGGAACTTGAAATAAGAACACCGTGAATTCATTGTCCCAGGAAGGGGAAACTTTATTGACACATTCCTGGGGTCAGATACATCACATGATCACACTGACAGAACCATAGGCACATAGACACAGGCAACAGAGCATGCACAATGTCGGCACTAGTACAGTGTATATCCACCTTTCGCAGCAATGCAGGCTGCTATTCTCCCATGGAGACGATCGTAGAGATGCTGGATGTAGTCCTGTGGAACGGCTTGCCATGCCATTTCCACCTGGCGCCTCAGTTGGACCAGCGTTCGTGCTGGACGTGCAGACCGCGTGAGACGACGCTTCATCCAGTCCCAAACATGCTCAATGGGGGACAGATCTGGAGATCTTGCTGGCCAGGGTAGTTGACTTACACCTTCTAGAGCACGTTGGGTGGCACGGGATACATGCGGACGTGCATTGTCCTGTTGGAACAGCAAGTTCCCTTGCCGGTCTAGGAATGGTAGAACGATGGGTTCGATGACGGTTTGGATGTACCGTGCACTATTCAGTGTCCCCTCGACGATCACCAGTGGTGTACGGCCAGTGTAGGAGATCGCTCCCCACACCATGAAGCCGGGTGTTGGCCCTGTGTGCCTCGGTCGTATGCAGTCCTGATTGTGGCGCTCACCTACACGGCGCCAAACACGCATACGACCATCATTGGCACCAAGGCAGAAGCGACTCTCATCGCTGAAGACGACACGTCTCCATTCGTCCCTCCATTCACGCCTGTCGCGACACCACTGGAGGCGGGCTGCACGATGTTGGGGCGTGAGCGGAAGACGGCCTAACGGTGTGCGGGACCGTAGCCCAGCTTCATGGAGACGGTTGCGAATGGTCCTCGCCGATACCCCAGGAGCAACAGTGTCCCTAATTTGCTGGGAAGTGGCGGTGCGGTCCCCTACGGCACTGCGTAGGATCCTACGGTCTTGGCGTGCATCCGTGCGTCGCTGCGGTCCGGTCCCAGGTCGACGGGCACGTGCACCTTCCGCCGACCACTGGCGACAACATCGATGTACTGTGGAGACCTCACACCCCACGTGTTGAGCAATTCGGCGGTACGTCCACCCGGCCTCCCGCATGCCCACTATACGCCCTCGCTCAAAGTCCGTCAACTGCACATACGGTTCACGTCCACGCTGTCGCGGCATGCTACCAGTGTTAAAGACTGCGATGGAGCTCCGTATGCCACGGCAAACTGGCTGACAGTGACGGCGGCGGTGCACAAATGCTGCGCAGCTAGCGCCATTCGACGACCAACACCACGGTTCCTGGTGTGTCCGCTGTGCCGTGAGTGTGATCATTGCTTGTACAGCCCTCTCGCAGTGTCCGGAGCAAGTATGGTGGGTCTGACACACCGGTGTCAATGTGTTCTTTTTTCCATTTCCAGGAGTGTATATGAAGTACAAAAATTTCGATTGACGGTAGTCACAGTGGAAAAGTGAATCTCTGCGAGGCAGAGACCAAAGGTTTTAATTCCCAGGAGATAAAAACGATTCTTGGCTTTATTCTCAGAATACCGTCATCTAATTCACACACTGAAAGAATTTTTTCTTTGGTGAACAGTAAACGGTCTGATGATAGGAACCATCGCAATGTAGATTTAACGAAAGCTGGATAACAAATAAGTGTTCATTTTGATTACACATGTGAAGAATTTGTTATTTTTTAAAAGAATGATCACAAACTGAAGGCATCTGCCAAAAAATGTAAGCTAATATAGTTTAAAATACAGAATTGTTTATACCTTCAGTCTGTAATCGTTATGAAGACGTTTCTCGGTTGTGTTATGCCAAAAAACCTGTTTTAAAATTTAAAAAAATGCATTAGGCATGTTCATTTTGTCGGTTCAAAGTCTTCCTTATTCTCACAAAAAAAGATGGAAACACCTGCTCATAGCCCAGGTTTTATGGCTTCGGCACCATATTTCCAGTTACATCACTCATGGATGGTTCTGGAATTCCAGCTCGCCTGCAATCCCCCGGTTATGGAGCTGCCGTCGTGATGTTCTGGTGCTGAAAGCGTTCCCTAGTGCGACACTTAGCTCTGTAGCTTTCTTTCAATGATCGTGTGTCACGATAACTCAGCACTCACTTTCGACTTAGCGGATTATGATTTTCCCCTTTCTCTGTATGCGGTACCAATCTTTGACACGGTTCTGTTGAAATAACAGAAACTTCGGCTTCCATGGTTATACGAGCACCAACAATTTACCCACTTTCGAATGCATTTTGCTCCAACATAATGCACACATAAGTAAAAACAACACATTTGTGACCACAACTGACATTTTCGACGTACTGAGAACATTGCACGGGTTCCGTTCGTAGTAAAATACAACAGCGCAACCTGCATGTTTGGATAGCACCTAAATTCATGTTCATGCATGCATTTCCCGCGGTGTTTTCCATATTTTTAATCAAATGAAACTGCATCATTCCATACACCTTTTGAAGTCTCAAACGTCTATGATGCATATATGCACACAGAAGTGATGAATGACAATTTGTACCAACCACTACTCCACCCTGCCACCGTGGCTTCACACAGCTGTACGGACTACCCTAGCACACCTCCGTCCTCAGTCCAAATTCTCATTGACCCTCAACCCAGTTGGTATTGCCCCTCAACTCGAACATCATTTCAGAGGCTCTCCAACTGTATGGGAACGGCACCTCAACATCGAACATAAAGGGAAATCTTGCCTGAAACCCAAACACAGCTGCTTTAATCAAATGAAACTGTATGATTCCATAGACCTTTCCAAGTCTCAGACATGTCTGATGCTTATATGCAACTGAAGCGACGAATGAAAATTTGTACCAAACCTGGGGCTCTTGCTCAGTAGGCAGGTGTGCTAACCACTACACCACTATGGCTTATTGGCTTTGCAAAATTGCACAGACAACTTCCATTTGACCAGAATGAGATTCGCAGGAGAGCTTCTGTGAAGTTTGGAAAGCTGTGAGGACGGGCGGTGGGTCGTGCGTGGGGAGCTCAGATGGTAGAGCACTTGCCCGCGAAAGGCACAGGTCCCTAGTTGAAGTCTCGGTCCGACACACAGTTTTAATCTGCCAGGAAGATTTTACTTCCATTTGATCAGAGGAGCTATACCTGGATATCAGGCAGGATTCCCAGTTTAGTTCGAGGGTGAGGTGCTATCCCAGTACAGTTGGAGAGCCCTACAGTGTTGTTCGAGTTTAGGGGGAGTTCGAAGTAGGCTAAGTCGTGAGTTGAAATTTGGATTGAGGAGGGAGGCGTGCTGGAATAGTCAGTGCAGTTGTGCATAATCACTGTGCCAGGGTTGCGGAGTGGTTAGTGGCTCTGCCTAGTGACCGAGTGACCCAGGTTCGAATCCCAGCCTTGGTATAAATTTTCATTTGTCGCTTCAGTCTATTAGAGACATTATAGATGTTCGAGAATCGAAAAGATCTCTGAAACCATATAGTTTCCTTTGATTAAACCACATATGCCTGCGATGCAGACAGAATCCCTCGTTTAGTCAGATTCTTAAGTGCTATTTCAACACAGAGAACCTCTGCATTGCTGTTCGTGTTTAGTGGGAATGCTAAGTGGCCTGAGGCGTGAGTGGGAATTTGGATTGAGGAGGGAGGCGTGCTGGTGTAATCCGTGCAGTTGTGCAAACGCACAGTGATAGGATGGTGAAGTGGTTAGTGCGTCTGCCCAGTGGGCAGGAGACCTCGGTTCGAATCCCTGCTTTGGTACAAATTTTCATTCGTCGGTTTAATATGCTTATACAGGATGGCCCATTGATCGTGACCGTGCCAAACATCTCACGAAATAATCGTCAAACGAAAAAACTACAAAGAACGAAACTTGTGTAGCTTGAAGGGGGAAACCAGATGGTGCTATAGTTGGCCCGCTAGATGGCGCTGCCATAGGTCAAACGGATATCCACAACTTTTTTTAAAAATAGGAACCCCCATTTTTATTACATATTCGTGTAGTACGTATAGAAATATGAATGTTATAGTTGGACCACTTTTTTCACTTTGTGGTAGATGGCCATGTGATATTCACAAACATATGGCTCACAATTTTAAACGAACAGTTGGTAACAGGTAGGTTTTTTAAATTAAAATACAGAGCGTAGGTACGTTTCAGCATTTTATTTCGGCTGTGCCAATGTGATACATGTACCTTTGTGAACTTATCATTTCTGAGAACGCATGCTGTTACAGCGTGATTACCTGTAAATACCACAGTAATGCAATAAATGCTAAAATGATGTCCGTCAACCTCAATGCATTTGGCAATGCGTGTAACGACATTCCTCTCAACAGCGAGTAGTTCGCCTTCCGTAATGTTCGCACATGCACTGAGAATGCGCTGACGAATGTTGTCAGGTGTTGTCGGTGGATCACGATAGCAGATATCCTACAACTTCCCCACAGAAAGAATCCGGGGACGTCAGATCCAGGGAACGTGCGGGCCATGGTGTGGTGCTTCGACGACCAATCCAGCTGTCATGAAATATGCTATTCAATACCGCTTCAACCGCACGCGAGCTATGTGCCGGATATCCATCATGTTTGAAGTACATCGCCATTCTGTCATGCAGTGAAACGTCTTGTAGTAACATCGGTAGAACATTACGTAGGAAATCAGCATACATTGCACCATTTAGCTTGCCATCGATAAAATGGGGGCCAATTATCCTTCCTCTCATAATGCCGCACCATACATTAACCCGCCAAGGTCGGTGATGTTCCACTTGTCGCAGCCATCGTGGATTTTCCGTTGCCCAATAGTGCATATTATGCCGGTTTACGCTGCCGCTGTTGGTGAATGACGCTTAGTCGCTAAATAGAACGCGTGCAAAAAGTCTGTCATCGTCCCGTGATTCCTCTTGTGCCTAGTGGCAAAACTCTACACGACGTTCAAAGTCGTCGCCATGCAATTGCTGGTGCATCATTTGTTGCAGGTCGTGGCTGACGTTTCACATATGGCTGAACATTTCCTATTTCCTTAAATAACGGAACTATCCGGTGAACGGTCCGGACAGTTGGATGACGTCGTCCAGGATACCGAGCAGCATACATAGCACACGCCCGTTGGGCATTTTGACCACAACGGCCATACATCAACACGTTATCGACCTTTTCCTCAATTGGTAAATGGTCCATTTTGACACGGGTAATGTATCACGAAGCAAATACCGTCTGCACTGGCGGAATGTTACGTGATACCACGTACTTATACGTTTGTGACTATTACAGCGCCATCCATCACAAAGCGAAAAAAGTGGTCCAACTAAAACATTCATATTTCTTTACGTACTACACGAGTATGTAATAAAAAAAATTGGGGTTCCTATGTAAAAAAAGCCCAGTTGATATCCATTTGACCTATGGCAGCGCCATCTAGCGGGCCAACCATGCTAGACAAGTCTCGTTCTTTGTAGTTTTTTTCGTTTGACGGTTGTTTCGTGAGATATTTGGCCCGGTCACGATCAATGAAGCCGGCCGATGTGGCCAAGCGGTTAAAGGCGCTACAGTCTGGAACCGCGTGGCCGCTACGGTCGCAGGTTCGAATCCTGCCTCGGGCATGGATGTGTGTGATGGCCTTAGGTTAGTTAGGTTTAAGTAGTTCTAAGTTCTAGGGGACTGATGACCTTAGAAGTTAAGTCCCATAGTGCACATAGCCATTTGAACCATAACGATCAATGGACCACCCTGTATATTCCATATTTTTGAGGAGACATTGTATATATTTATGCAAATATAGACAAATAAATAGCCAGTTCAGTGGAGGGTTGAATAGTACGTCATTGAATATTTGGTTGAAATATGGGCCGAATAACTCCACTCATAGAGTTTCTGGAAAAATATCCGTGTGAAGCTGTTACTCCAGAAGTTATTCCCGTTACAGAGACGGGGCAGTGGGGCCAGTGCCATTTCTGTAACAGGCGGAGCGAGTGGTGTCTCAAGTTTCCGATGAGCTGAGCTGTTGCACCTGGGCCAGTCGTCGTAGCCAGGCAGCCGCGCGCACACCTGCCCCGCGGCGGGCGCCTCGTTTGGGACGAGGAACACGTCTCGCGTCAGATGCGCGCCCCCGCGGTACGTACGGCGCGCTCGTTTCTCTCGGCACTCTCGTAACTTTTTATTTTTCTTCCTGTTTTAACCTCTGCGGGGTCACGGCGAATGAGCTCGCCCCCTTCTCGCTGCTTCGCTCACAAAGAGCAGCCGTACTGCTCCCCCAGAAAAAAGAAAGGAAAGGAAGAGCCCGTCCGTCTGGAAACAAGGAAATATTTTCCGACGAATTTATAACAATATTAAAGCAGGCGAGCCGAGCCTGCGTCTAACGAAGCAGCATCCGGCGCCCTCGGCGCTTTGCTCCGCTGTGAGCTACGGTACAGCCATCCAGATCTAGAGCAGCTGCCACTCTTCCGGTTTGTCTGGGAGGCGCGACTTCCTTCCATTAGCACAATTCCATCGGACATATGCGTCTGTAGCCCCGAAACATTGCTGTCTTTCCATCGTCGCGGTCCCCTAATGATGAAACACAAATCAACATATTTACTGGAAATATATTCGCTGTTCCGAATATAAACCACCTTCGGCTTTGCAAGAATGATGACAAGGTAAATTTGTGCCAGCCTGTGACTCGGACCAGGATTTCCCTGTTTATGAGAGCGGTCGCCTTCACCGCTTCGGCTATCTGTGCACTAATCACGGCCAAAGCCAAACTTCCACATGTTTTCGTCCATGTGCCCCAGCCTGCGCTCGTATGTTACTTATATTCCAGTCCAGGAAGGACATATTCCTTGAGAGTCGAGGGACTGATACGATAGAATAAATACGAAATAGCAGTGCCTGCTTTATTAAGAAGTACGACTCAATGTTTCTCCAGTCATGCATGCATATTTCGAATTTATTCTCAAATACCGGGCCCTTGACTCTCAATAACAACGTTCTTCCTGGACGGGAATATGCGTAACGTAAGAGTGTAGGTTGAGGTAAATGGATGACGACATACGGACGTTTGGTTTGGTTGTGATTCGTGTACTGATAGTCGAAACGGTTAAGGTGTAAAGAAAGAAATTCACGTTCGAGCCAGATCCAGCAAAAATTTTCACTGTTGTCATTTCAATACACAACCGATGGTGGTTCATATTCGCAATTACTAATACATTTTCTGTATTTCTTGACGCCTGTAAGGCTGCAGTAGATACTTCTTAATACCACAGGCACTGCGATTTCGTATACAGATAAATTATACGTTCCCGTACCATATACATGCATTCAATATATTTTCAGTAACAGTAGGCAAGAAACTCTGATGTCTTGTGTATTTACAGTATTGGAAATAATTCAGTAGGTACTCATGGTCATCAAACGTTTCAGGGTATCAGCCCATACCGATATAAGGTAGGAAGACCGTATTGAACTCATCGAATTCATCCGATTTTTTATGTGTTCACGCATCTACGAAGACAGTCAGGAACCACAGTCAGCAGGTACTCTTCTTCGACCAGAGCGCTTGGATTAGTGTAGCAACAACAGAGTTCTGTGCGTCTGTATGGCTTAATAGTCCATATAAGTGAAAAGGATAGGCGTGTAGCAAAACGAATCCATGCGTATTGTCAGTTGGTGAATATGATCTACACTCCTGGAAATGGAAAAAAGAACACATTGACACCGGTGTGTCAGACCCACCATACTTGCTCCGGACACTGCGAGAGGGCTGTACAAGCAATGATCACACGCACGGCACAGCGGACACACCAGGAACCGCGGTGTTGGCCGTCGAATGGCGCTAGCTGCACAGCATTTGTGCACCGCCGCCGTCAGTGTCAGCCAGTTTGCCGTGGCTTACGGAGCTCCATCGCAGTCTTTAACACTGGTAGCATGCCGCGACAGCGTGGACGTGAACCGTATGTGCAGTTAACGGACTTTGAGCGAGGGCGTATAGTGGGCATGCGGGAGGCCGGGTGGACGTACCGCCGAATTGCTCAACACGTGGGGGCGTGAGGTCTCCACAGTACATCGATGTTGTCGCCAGTGGTCGGCGGAAGGTGCACGTGCCCGTCGACCTGGGACCGGACCGCAGCGACGCACGGATGCACGCCAAGAACGTAGGATCCTACGCAGTGCCGCAGGGGACCGCACCGCCACTTCCCAGCAAATTAGGGCCACTGTTGCTCCTGGGGTATCGGCGAGGACCATTCGCAACCGTCTCCATGAAGCTGGGCTACGGTGGCGCACACCGTTAGGCCGTCTTCCGCTCACGCCCCAACATCGTGCAGCCCGCCTCCAGTGGTGTCGCGACAGGCGTGAATGGAGGGACGAATGGAGACGTGTCGTCTTCAGCGATGAGATTCGCTTCTGACTTGGTGCCAATGATGGTCGTATGCGTGTTTGGCGCCGTGCAGGTGAGCGCCACAATCAGGACTGCATACGACCGAGGCACACAGGGCCATCACCCGGCATCATGGTGTGGGGAGCGATCTCCTACACTGGCCGTACACCACTGGTGATCGTCGAGGGGACACTGAATAGTGCACGGTACATCCAAACCGTCATCGAACCCATCGTTCTACCATTCCTAGACCGGCAAGGGAACTTGCTGTTCCAACAGGACAATGCACGTCCGCATGTATCCCGTGCCACCCAACGTGCTCTAGAAGGTGTAAGTCAACTACCCTGGCCAGCAAGATCTCCGGATCTGTCCCCCATTGAGCATGTTTGGGACTGGATGAAGCGTCGTCTCACGCGGTCTGCACGTCCAGCACGAACGCTGGTCCAACTGAGGCGCCAGGTGGAAATGGCATGGCAAGCCGTTCCACAGGACTACATCCAGCATCTCTACGATCGTCTCCATGGGAGAATAGCAGCCTGCATTGCTGCGAAAGGTGGATATACACTGTACTAGTGCCGACATTGTACATGCTCTGTTGCCTGTGTCTATGTGCCTGTGGTTCTGTCAGTGTGATCATGTGATGTATCTGACCCCAGGAATGTGTCAATAAAGTTTCCCCTTCCTGGGACAATGAATTCACGGTGTTCTTATTTCAATTTCCAGGAGTGTATATAGCAGTTACCTATCTTGAGGCCGGCCGGAGTGGCCGAGCGGTTCTAGGCGCTACAGTCTGAAACCGATCGACCGCTACGGTCGCAGGTTCGAATCCTGCCTCGAGCATGGATGTGTGTGATGTCCTTAGGTTAGTTAGGTTTAAGTTGTTCTAAGTTCTAGGGGACTGATGACCTCAGAAGTTAAGTCCAATAGTGCTCAGCGCCATTTAAACCATTTTTTGAACCTATCTTGAGTCCCATTCCGCCTCCTGATATCAGACTGGAAAGTCCGTACCACGTCAGTGTCAGAAGATTGTTTAACACAGTTCCTTAAAACTGAATGATGTATTCCTTAAAAAACGAAAAAGATTAAGATCGAGGCATCATGCTCTTATCAATGCCAGAATTTTTATTCAAAATGAGTTCAGTGCTGTCGATGGATGGAAAGGCTGTTGAAAACAAAATTGTCCTCACAATGCCTGAAAATGCCCTACATCCATAAGAAACCCCTGAATTTGAACAGCCTCGGGCAATCTGAACCACTCTAAATCCCGTCCGAGTGGTCAGCGGAAATGTGCAGGCGACCTCCACAAGTGGGACAAATCTACATCACCATCTTGTGACTGTGGCTCTGAACGGCAGACAGTTGCGTATGTGGTATCAACATGCCCCTCACAGGTAGTGAAGAGCCGAAACTGCTTGTTTACGAAAGTCTGCCGTAACCAGCGGTCACGCTTGTGACGTTCATACGTACAATATAGCGCTACGTTTGAGCTCGGTATTCGGCTGCATCGGAGATGCAAAGTCGTCGGCACACGGACCGTGCACTCGAACGTTTAGCGTTGAGCGTGCCGAGTTTCTGACGTCAGAGTGTGGAAAAAGTAGGTTGAGGAGCCTTTCCAATCGTACAGGGTAATATCTAGCATGTCAGATATTTTGAATGTGCGTTTGAACGTAGACCAATGAAGCCCACATGTATAAATGCCGTTTCTAAGTCCTAGCAAATTGCGGATCTCCCAATTCCTGTCGTTTATTGTACAACTTGGTCTCATGAAATGATTGGAAACGTCGTATTGGAGGTAAATGAGTTATTGTTACTTGTGTATTACGAAAGTAAGCCAACAAAATCGCATTGCTCTTTGTACTGTTTGTTGCAATTAAATGCCAGATAATATTACAGCTTTCAGGAGGTGGTAAGATGCGAATCGCCAAAAAAGAAATTGAAATGCGGACGCAGATTAAAAATACAGTACATGATGTGTTGCTGGTCAACATGCCACTTGATCCAAATACCTTTTTGCTATCCTTCGCGTTTTCTAATAGGTTCTGATACTTTCATGTTAGTTTAATTGAACAACATTTAAATTTATTCGATGTTATGTGAATATAAGCCTGCTCTTTCTGAAGAGTGACTTTGTTCGATTGGCTTAATCTAGAATACAGCTTGCACTACTTGTAGTATCCTATTTTTCATTTTCTCGTTTCAAGTTTTATATTTCCCGTGTTGTAAAGATTTTGACACTGAACAGGAACAGTGAACTAGTAAGAATGACGTTAGAGTGTTACAAAAAAGTGACAATTATGAAACAATTTTTATATTTTGGGAAGAACGACTGTAAATTTGCATCACACGATTTATAATGTAACTTTTATAAGCCTGTGTCTTTACTGACAGGACACTTTTATTTTTGCCTTATACCATCTTTAGGGATATTGAAATTTTTTATGTTCATTGCAGGTACGACTACATGAGTAGCATATGGGCAAGGGAGAAAATGCGTGTTTTAGAGAAATTAACGTAGAAATTTTACTCCCGTCCATTTAATAAAGTCTGATCTGCGAATCAGTTAGAGCCGACACGTGTCGCTGGAGTGCGCTGCGATCGCGTAGACCACGTTGGGACACACGCACCGTATGCACGAATCGTTTCGTTTCTGAGCGCTTTGAAGTCGACACGCTCAACGTTGACGTTGGGAAGGATGGTCCGGTGTACTGATGGCTTAAGCCAAACGGTATTTCAGGGCATGCCTTCAAGTCGCTGTCTCGCTTCTTGACATCCTCGGTACTGGATTATCCGACCAGAACTTCAGGGTTTTCACCGCAGCTGGACAGAGGGACACGTTTGCTGCTGGTAAGTCAGTGCTTGCAAGGTTCTGAATTTTTTCTCAGTACACGTGAATTACACGACGTGGTTGTTTACAAGTGATTGTGCGCGATGCGGTTGACGTGAAAATGTCCGTAAGTTGTTTTTTAACGTTCCGGCGCGCGATTCAGTTTTTGCTGCGTGCGATGCGACCTTTCTGGCTCGTGATTCGTAAATTCGGGACATTTGGTTTTACCCAGGCTGGGGGAAAGAGCCTATTGTTATGGAGAAAAATTCTACACAAAGAGAAATTATTTTAACAATAACAGACCAAAGAAGAATTGAAATATTTTTCAGGTACTGCCATTATTAACTTTTATAATGTTTTACTGTATCAAAATCATTTCCATCACCACTGTCTCCATCACCGTGATCGTATTAAACATAAAAAACATGACGCTATTAAGACATTAATTTAAACACAAAACATTTTAACTCAAGGACACCTATTGCATTATTGTTTGGCCTCTTCTTACCCTACATTTCCGCGGTTTCCCCGACGCAGTCAATCTTCATTATAGACCAGATAAGGCGGAAAATTATATTTAGACTGTCAAGTTTCCAAGTTGCTGAAAAAAGGCACCACTAGTACTTCATCGAACACCATTATTCTCCTGCCACTGATTTCCTCCTGCCGCCTAAATTTAAATTATGGCGAGCGATGACTGAGCGACCCCACTCTTCCCCTGCCACTTGGGTTTCTATATTAAACGCGTCCTTTACGCCACTACCTTGGCCAAAATGATGTTCCACATGTCGGAAGGCCTTGGAACATAGAATTCAAATTGACACAGTGCTCCTTCAATCCAGTTTCCCCTGTCTCAGAAAATACTTTCTTAGAATGCACCAATGATGCCACTGCATAGTCGGCTTTAAGGTTTCTGCGTTATGTGGATTATTACAACCAAGCCTTTTAGCTACATTTCTCTTGGAAAATGCAGATTGTATTAGTTTCCTAGCCTGCTCTAACGTTTTAGAAGACAACGGCGTGGAGGACGTTTTCATCTCGTAGTTTCTGCAACACGATGTTGAACTAGTCCTTAATTCTGAATCAGTCGATGTGAAGTAGGGACCTATAAACTGATATTCATTAAATGCGTTAAATAAACGTACGTGTTCAGTATTAAAACCGAAGACATATGACAAACGTTTTTGCCGGCCGGAGTGGCCGTGCGGTTCTAGGCGCTACAGTCTGGAACCGAGCGGCCACTACAGCCGCAGGTTCGAATCCTGCCTCGGGCATGGATGTGTGTGATGTTCTTAGGTTAGTTAGGTTTAAGTAGTTGTAAGTTCTAGGGGACTGATGACCTCAAAAGTTAAGTCCCATAGTGCTCAGAGCCATTTTTGATTTTGTTGTAGCAGGTAGAGAGCCATCAATTTTACGTTAAGTACTTAGATCGAAAGTTCCAAAAACTAACTCACCTCAAATCTCGAAATCTTCAAAGCGCAAAACCACTAACACAACACACCTACTCTTCTATCGTAAAAGTTCTCAACTCAAGATACGGGGTTACCACACTACACTCTTACGTAGGGAAAACCCTAGATTCGGATCTTTGCCCCGTGCGCACCTTTGCCTCCGCCTGCCGTAACAGTCAATTAGAACGAGTAATAGTAAGACTTCTAATAGTGTCTACCAAGAGCGTCTATATCTATCCTTTGTTTTTAGCTCAGAGACAGAGATCACACGCTGCACACAAGGAATATGTAGCGGACAATTAACTCCCCAATCACTGCCCAAAAATGTAACACCGAAATCACTGTCCGACTATTGACTTCATATTTTGATCGAATAGTTATTCATTTTCATCATCTAAGTTTCCTGTGTTATAAAAGTACGCTACTGGCCATTAAAATTGCAACACCAAGAAGAAATGCAGATGATAAAAGGGTATTCATTGGACAGATATATTATACTAGAACTGACGTGTGATTTCATTTTCACGCAATTTGGGTGCATAGATCGTGAGAAATCAGTACCCAGAACAACCACCTCTGGCAGTAATAACGGAATTGATACGCCTCTGCGTTGAGTCGAACAGAACTTGGATAGCGTGTACAGGTACAGATGCCCATGCAGCTTCAACACGATACCACAGTTCATCAAGAGTAGTGACTGGCGTATTGTGACGAGCCAGCTGCTCGGCCACCATTGACCAGACGTTTTAAATTGGTGAGAGATTCGGAGAATGTGCTGGCCAGGGCAGCAGTCTAACATTTTCTGTATCCAGAAAGGCCCGTACAGGACCTGCAACATGAGGTCGTGCATTATCCTGCTGAAATGTAGGATATTGAAGGGGTCGAATGAAGTGTAGAGCCACGGGTCGTAACACATCTGAAATGTAACGTCCACTATTCAAAGTGCCGTCAATGCGAACAAGAGGTGACCGAGACGTGTAACCAATGGCACCCCATACCATCACGCCGGGTGATACGCCAGTATGGCGATGACGAATACACGCTTCCAATGTGCGTTCACCGCGATGTCACCAAACACGGATGCGACCATCATAATGCTGTAAACAGAACCTGGATTCATCCGAAAAAATGACGTTTTGCCATTCGTGCACCCAGGTTCGTCGCTGAGTACACCATTGCAGGCGTTCCTGCCTGTGATGCAGCGTCAAGGCTAACCGCAGCTATGGTCTCCGAGTTGATAGTCCATGCTGCTGCAAACGTCGTCGAACTGTTCGTGCAGATGGTTGTTGTCTTGCAAACGTCCCCATCTGTTGACTCAGGGATCGAGACGTGGCTGCACGATCCGTTACAGCCATGCGGATAAGATGCCTGTCATCTCGACTGCTAGTGGTACGAGGCCGTTGGGATGCAGCACGGCGTTTCGTTAAACCCTCCTGAACCCACGGATTCCATATTCTGCTAACAGTCATTGGATTTCGACCAACGCGAGCAGCAATGTCGCGATACGATAAACCGCAATCGCGATAGGCTACAATCCGACCTTTATCAAAGTCGGAAACGTGATAGTACGCATTTCCCCTCCTTACACGAGGCATCACAACAACGTTTCACCAGGCAACGCCGGTCAACTGCAGTTTGTGTATGAGAAATCGGTTGAAATCTTTCCTCATGTCAGCACGTGGTAGGTGTCTCCACTGGCGCCATCCTTGTGTGAATGCTCTGAAAAGCTAATTATTTGCATATCACAGCATCTTGTTCCTGTCGGTTAAATTTCGCGTTTGTAGCATGTCATCTTCGTGGTGTTGCAATTTTAATGGCCAGTGGTGTATGTATATCCACATCTGTAAATCTCAATATGATCACAGAATATTAAAATTAGTTATCACTTACAACACAACCAACTGAGACTTTTCAAATAAACATTTACTGAAACGTTCGTTCACGACATCTTTCGCGACGAAGTGTCGCCCATTAAAAATAATTGCCTGTTGCGCAGATTCACGCAGCTACTCACATTTTTCAAAAGTGATAATAGTATTGCGGTGTAACATAGGCGTTACTGAGAAATGCCGTTCGCAGAATCGTCTATTACAGTCGACTCGTTTGGTGGGAAACAGGCGTGTGCACTGCAGTGACTCGACAAATTAAAACATGAGCTACATGGAATTCAGCTGCATCGAGCTACGGGGCTTGTAAATATCTCCAACCAATCGTGTACGTAACGTATTTATTGCGGGTATTTACATATAGAACAGTTTTCTGACTCGCGCACGTATCATCAAGTATCACTATCATACGTTAGAGAAACTACTCCACTGACTGTGAAAACTGAGGAGAGCGTGCATTCGAACGCAAAAATTTACTGGCTAGGTGTACGGTAATGGCCTCTGTGCGCGTTACTACGACGAGCCGAAGAGCCTATTCCCTAAGTGCTTATGCAACGGTGACCTCTGATCTGACAAGGAAGTACCCCAGCACTAGTGGCCAATAGAAGATGAAAAATATTTGAGAATACTACGTATCTATCAAGGTCATTTACGTGTAAAATTCAGCATTACTGTACAAATGCTGCTTGAAAGTTGATGAATGAAAACAACGCAGAAGCACGAGTCTCTTCTCAAACAATACACGCAGTTATGACCAGCAGATCCACAAGCGTCATAAATGAGATGTTATTTAGCATAAAAATAAATACTGGCTAAAAACAATATCCACTAGTGTGCAAATCTTAAGGACGAAATTAAGTTACGCATGATATGTTACTGCCTAATACCACGTGATCGAAAGTATCCGGACACCCCGAAAAACGTACGTTTTTCGTATTAGGAGCATTGTCCTGCCTCCTACTGCCAGGTATTCCGTATCAGCGACCTCAGTATTCATTAGACATGGTGAGAGAGCAGAAGGGCCCTCCGCGGATCTCACGGACTTCGAACGTGGTCACTTGTGTCATACGTCTGTACTCCTAAACATCCCTAGGTCCACTGTTTCCAATGTGATAGTGAAGTAGAAACGTGAAGGTACATCTACATCCATACTCCGCAAGCCACCTGACGGTGTGTGGCGGAGGGTTCTACATTTATACTCCGCAAGCCACCCTACGGTGTGTGACGGAGGGCACTTTACGTGGTACTCTCATTAACTCCCTTTCCTGTTCCAGTCGCGTACGGTTCGCGGGAAGAACGACTGCCGGAAAGTCTCCGTGCGCGCTCGAATCTCTCTAATTTTACATTCGTGATCTCCTCGGGAAGTATAAGTAGAGGGAAGCAATATATTCGATACCTCGTCCAGAAACACACCCTCTCGAAACCTGGAGAGGAAGCTACACCGCGATGCAGAGCGCCCTTCTTGCAGAGTCTGCCACTTGAGTTTGATAAACATCTCCGTAACGCTATCACGCTTACCAAATAACCCTGTGACGAAACGCGCCGCTCTTCTTTGGATCTTATCTATCTCCTCTGTCAACCCGACCTGGTACGGATCGCACACTGATGAGCAATACTCAAGTATAGGTCAAACGAGTGTTTTGTAAGCCATCTCCTTTGTTGATGGACTACATTTTCTAAGGACTCTCCCAATGAATCTCAACCTGGTACCCACCTCTGTGCTATTGTTATTACGTTTTCTATCCAACAAGCTCTGTTTGCCCGTTGCTGTGATACCAAATATGACTTTTCTATCTCATTCATTTAGGTACGTCAAATAGTATTCTTAACTTGTTGGACAGTAGCTACGTATCAGCTGAGAGTGCGACCGTACAGGTATGAAAATCCTTGTCGTTAATCATCAGCTGCAGCCTGATTAAGGAAATCGCCGCAAAGCCATCCTATAAATTTTGGAATCTCCATGATGCTGTGTGCATCCGTGGGAGGAATCTCTTCCGTAATAATGCACGCCATTATGCACGATTTTCTGCGATTCCCACGTATAGCACAAAAGCGCACAGCCCGACCTCGTCTGTTGACTGACAGAGACAGCCGACAGATGAAGAGGTTCGTAATGTTTAATTGGCAGACATCTATCCAGATCATCACGCAGGAATTCCAAACTGCATCAGCATCCACTGCAAGTACTATGACAGTTAGACGGAATGTGAGAAAACGTGCATTTGAAGGTCGAGCGACTGCTCATAAGACACACATCATGCCGATAAATGCCGAACGACGACTCGCTTGGTGTAAGGAGCGTAAACATTGGACAGCTGAACAGTGGAAAAACATTGCGTGGAGTGACGAATCACGGTACACAATGTGGCGATGCGATGGCAGGGTGTGGGTACGGCGAATGCCCGGTGAACGTCTGCCAGCGTGTTTAATGCCAAAAGTAAAAGTCGGAGGTGGTGGTGTTATGGTGTGGTCGTGTTTTTCATGGAGAGGGCTTGCACTACTTGTTGATGTGCTTGGAATTATCACAACACAGGCCTATATTGATGTTTTGAGCACCTTCTTGCTTCCCACTGTTGATTTTGAGATGGCGATTGGATCTTTCAACACGATCGAGCACCTGTTCATAATGCACGGCCTGTGGCGGAGTGGTTACACGACAGTAACATCCCTGTAATGGACTGCCCTGCACAGAATCCTGACCTCAATCCTATAGAACACCTTTGGGATGTTTTGGAACGCCTACTGCGTACCAGGCCTCACCGACCGATATTGGTACCTCTCCTCGGTGCAGCACTCCGTGAAGAATGAGCTGCCATTCCCCAAGAAACCTTCCAGCACTTGACAGAACGTATGCCTGCGAGAGTGGAAGCTGTCATCAAGGCTATGGTTTCGCCAACACCATACTGAATTCCAGCATTACCGATGGAGGGCGCCACGAGCTTGTAAGTCATTTTCAGCGAGGTGTCCGGATGCTTTTGATCACATAGTGTAGCTCGATGAGATTAGACCATACATAGAAAGAGCTGCTACAATATAATGCGGATAGTAACTGAAAGAAATGCGCATTGAGACAAACAGAAATTAGACTTTTCTCAAAAACATTAATTACCCTGAAGTCATCACGATTAAAAATGGTCCTCCTCACATTACAAGAGGCGATACATCGCTCAGAAATGGGTGTGGTTACCACGGAAGGCACTGCACGCGCTGCAACGTGCTCCCATGTTATCCACAAGTTTGATAAGGAGTTCTTGCGATAAGGCGTACCACTCCTCGACCAACGCGGTTGACAACCAGTGGATGGCTGTTGGTGCTTGTGGATGTGCTGCAGTAGATCTCCCCAACGCATCCAACACGTTCTCGCAGGTTTTAACTCCGAGGACGGGCAGGCTAGCATATCCGTCCAATACTCTATCGCTCCAAGAGCTCGTCTGTTTGCCCAGTTCGATGCAGTGGCGCAATGTCATCCACGAAAATAAAGTCAGGGCCTGATGCAACCATGAAAACACGCACTTGTGGAAGGAGTATGGCATCACAGTAACATTCACAGGTGAGTGTATCCTGCTTAAAGATTTGGAGGTCTCGTCTATTCACACCATAACACCCAGATCACTGAAACGACCATGTTCGACAATGCTGAACGTAACCTCTCTTGGCGAAAGATGTAAACTCGTAATGTCCCAAGGAACATTGATGAATATTATACTTTCGGTGGTCCAAATGTTATGGTGTGGGTAGGCATCATGTTGCATGAGAGTATTGACCTTCAAACCTCTGAACGCGATACTCTCATTGGTCAACATTATCGTGGCACTGATGTCCTTGCCCATGTGCGACTTTTCGAGGATGACTTCAGCCTTGGCTTCATTTTTGTGGATGACACTGCGTAACTGCGTCGAACCCCGAAGGTGAAGGAGCTTTCGGAACGACAGGATATTTGGCAAATAGGCCGGCTTGTTCATTCCCACGACTTCAGTCCCATCGAGCACATGTGGAGTGCGTTGGGCAGACGTATTGCAGCACTTCTACATACACCAACGACCATCCGGTGGTTTACAACACTGGTGGACGGATGGAACGCCCTACCATAAGAAATCCTTACTAACCTTGTGGGCAGCCTGCATGCAATGCGGCATGCTTTCCCTGCCGTGGCGATCACACACCCTATTAAGAACCATATCCCGACTTCGATCATTTCCGGGGACCATCATGAACAACTATGACTTCAGAGTAACTACGTCTTTGAATGGAAATGTCATTTCTGTTCGTCTCTCTGTGTGTTTCTTTCAGTTACCTTCTGTAGCATGCTATAACAGTTGTTTCTACGAATGGTCGAAGATGCATAGAGCTATGTTACATGATACATCATGCGAAAGTTTCTTTCGTCCATGACATTCCAAAGCGCGCAAATTGCTTTTTTGAGGGGAAGAATATTATTTTAACCGGAGCGCATAAGGGTCTGAGTGTTAACATACCCTGTATTGGATCTGGCAAACATTTAACTTTTACCCAAATAAAATAAATTTACGACTCTTATGAGTATGCAGTTGATGACTGTTAGTTTCACGGTACTGCTTCTACAGTCATTAGACTCGTTAACCTTCGAACACGATTGCGCACCAATGGAGCGTTTTTCGGATAAATTATATTGATGAGCGGTGGAACACAGCTGCATCTGTATTGAACGAAGGCGTGCTCAAATGTAATGCCTCCGAATTTTTTATGTGAAACCCTTTAAATAAAGCAAACGTTATTAATACTCTGAGTCTGGTTTATTTGCAGCCCTCTGTCGCTAGAGAGCATCTAATTGAAGCGTATAACATGGCGACGTGTAACGTAACAATGTCAGTTCGCGAGAAACAGCATACTGTAATCAAGTTTCGAATTCGAAGACTTCATCGATACATGGAGCACTCTCTCCTTCATCATGACAATACCAGACCACACGCGAGCGCTGCGACATCTGCAACTATCCGATGCCCTGGGTTCAATATCACCGACGTCTGCCCCTGGTAACTGCGTGGTCAGCGCGACGGAATGTCATACCTAACGGGCCGGGTTCGATTCCCGGCTGGGTCGGAGATTTTCTCCGTTCACGGACTGGGTGGCCTTTATCATCATCATTTCATCTCCATCGACACGCAAGTCGCCGGCTTCAAATCGAAAGACCTGCACCAGGCGAACGGTCTACCCGACGGGAGGCCCCAGCCACACGGCATTTCCATTTCTACTATCACCGATTTTCCTCCATATCAGTCCCGACTTGGCACCACTCGAATTCCATAACATAATGAACACCTTCGAGGACTTCACTTTGATAGTGAGGGAGTGTTACAAGCAGAGGCGAGTTTGTGGCTTTGTCAATGAAGCCAAACATTCTATAGTGACGGTAACAACAAACTGGTCTCTCGTCGGACGAAACGTATTCGTTACTATGGTGACTATGTAGAAAAATAAATATGAAAGCATGAAGAATAAAGATGTAGAATGTTAATGACATTTCCTTTATTAAAAAAACTTTTAAGAGTTTTCACACAAAACATTCTCAGGCATTTATTTTCAGCATGCCCGGGTAAAATGACTTTTTTTCTGTTTAGTGGACTCCTTCCCTTGTCAGTGAGTAGTAGCAATAACTACTTCAAATGGTTCAAATGGCTCAAAGCACTATGGGGCTTAACATCCGAGATCATCAGTCCCCTAGGCTTAGAACTACATAAACCTAACTAACCTAAGGACATCACACACATAAATGCACGAAGCAGGATTCGAACCAGCGACCGTAGCATCTGCGCAGTTCCGGACTGAAGTGCCTAGAACCGCTCGGCCAATAACTACTCCACGGTGAAGCAGAAACCAGCAAAAGAGAGTAACCTCTAATGACAAGTTCTATTCGTGATAAAATAATTGATAATATTCCTACCTGGGACAGCTGTCTGGACATGGCAACCGAAGAGTAGACGAAGGAAGCCTCTTGGCAGTCGCACTGAGTTTGCGCAGCTGCTTCGCGTGTTTCCCTAAACCAGTCACGTAATGCAATTTTGTATGCGTCTCTGTGGCAGCGCCTCAGTGTTGTAGCAGCTCTATACAGGGTATCTCACACATTTTGGGTCAAACTGAAACAGGTGATAGTGGGTCCAAAACGACTGTATTGAGAGAGTGATCCAATGGACAAAAATGTGTTATGGACAATGCTACAACAGTGTAGCTAACAGGTATTGTTCAATCCGCCGACCGCCAGTTTCAGTGCATTTATGACAAGGGGTCATGCAGTTCTGCGGCCCTCTCGCGCAGATCCCGGGTGTCTGTTGTGTCCTGGAGCAATCAGGTGGTGATTAAGAGCTTACTCACCTGATCACCAAACAGACTTAACTGTACACAACTTAGCTCACGGCAGATGTATGACGAGCGCATGCATTGTTTTGGCACATTAACTTGTGCCGCACGCACATCACTGTACCTGTTCTCAGTCGTCCATTGCATCAGACTGGTTGTGACGTGAGCTATGTTATTGTGTGCAGTGCATGACGCGAAGTCATGACGCTACTTGTCATGAAAGTTGGCAGACATGCATTTAATGCAATTTGCTGCATGATAAAGTGCCCGTGAAGCAGCACGAATGTACAGAGAACGCTCTCCCAAAAGGCGTCATCCTAGTTGGGGGGGGGGGGGGGGGTTCTGATGAAACAAGTATTACATCCCAAACATAAAAATGTGTGCAAGCACTGACACCAACGTATTTTGAGCCGAGCGTTCACTTCTGTCAATAGAGTATCCACCGCAGTGTTGTACCGCCGAAATTCAACACGTACCCTCTTCGTTGGATTGGAAGGGGAGGTCCTGTCCCGTGGCCAGCGCGACTGCTGAATCTCACAGGTCTGGACTTTTACTGGGGTTACGTCAGGACGTTGGTGTGTGAAACCCCTGTAGAAATGGACGAAGAACTGCTTGCTATGGTCCAAGCTACCTGACTCCCGGTACAACAGACACCGGAAATCTTTGAGAGTATGCAGCAGAACTTCATGCGCCGTCGCAACACGTGCATTCAGATGGGCTATCGTCACTTCCAACAATTACTGTGACCTGCGTTGATGTTACGCCGCTTACGTTAAGTATATCTAGAATACAATAAATATTCATTTCCGACCATTGGTTCCTGATGAGGACGAGTCCCATACTCCTTTACAGAGTGTAGGGGAGCGACGCGGGAGACCCGCGCCGCCTTACTAGGCAAGGTCCTAGTGGAGGTGGTTTGCCATTGCCTTCCTCCGACTGTAATGGGGATGAATGATGATGATGAATACAACACAACAACACCCAGTCATCTCGAGACAGGAAAAATCCCTGACCCCGCCGGGAATCGAACCCGGGACCCCGTCCTCGGGAAGCGAGAACGCTACCGCGAGACCACGAGCTGCGGACCATTGGTTCCTATTTCAATATAATTGGTTGTGAACCCACTAACACCTCTTTCAGTTAGACCCAAAATTTGAGACACCGCGCAGACGCCAATAGCCTCTGCCAACAGTGCTGTCGGCACTCGGGTATCTTTGTTCATCAACTGTACTCCAGCTGGTTTATTCGTCCGCCACGCTTGTCGAGTTATCCAGTCAACCGGATTTAATTTCTTCCGTCTTTTCCCTAAAGTATTTAACGTTAACTCCAAGATAAGCGAAAGCGTTACGGAGATGATAGATAAACTCCAGTGGAAGACTCTGCAGGAGAGACGCTCAGTAGCTCGGTACGGGCCTTTCTTGAAGTTTCGAGAACATACCTTCACCGACGAGTCAAGCAGTATATTGCTCCCTCCTACGTATATCTCGCGAAGAGACCATGAGGGTAAAATCAGAGAGATCCGAGCCCACACAGAGGCATACCGACAATCTTTCTTTCCACGAAGAATACGAGACTGGAATAGAAGGTAGAACCGATAGAGGTGCTAAAGTACCCTCCGCCACACACCGTCAAGTGGCTTGCGGGGTATGTATATAGATAGATAGATAGATCCTTATCTGCGTGACGTAACTTTTACCCTTCAATGACTGACACGTCGACAAGACATTAAATATTAACCTTTGTATATATTTTAGAGTTACATGTACGTCCATACAGTTAATGTAATCAGTGATTAGTAGAGGAATGTGTTGAATGATAACGCAGCACAAGACTTTACAGAAACGAAGAACAGTGGTCTAGTGGTAGGACGTTATGCAAAAGAAATAGTGGTATACCTGTATAAACTTTTATTGTTGACTGATTTACATCTTCCTACAGGCACCGATATGACAATTTTTATTGTTATTATTGTCATTTTCATTTAGTAAATATATAATTTCATGCGCTGCTTCTATGACTTACTGCGGATTGCTTCCAGTTTCCTTCAGTAGTAATGCCTGTAACAGGCAGTAATATTCCTGTTATTTAAACGATTTTATAAAATATGTGAGCGTATAGAAACAGGCATTCAAATTGTAAATTTTCTCTAGTAACGTTGTTTGTACTAAGGTATCGACAAGAAATTATTAAATCTGTAATTTATCAAGTTTCCGTCTCCATAGCTGGGTAGTCAGTGTGGATCAAGCGTAAACGTGTGGACTGGGGTTCGATTCCAGGTACTGTTAGGTAATGTTCGTTGATGTGCGGACTGGAATGGGATGCATTTAACCTTGTGAGACCAGCTGAGGAGCTATCCGAGTCAGAAGCAGCGGTAACACTGTTCGGAAAAGCTGAAAACGAATGGAACCTCTTGGCCCTCAAAATTTCCATGTGATTAACGAACTAGGTATAAAACCCCTTTCCTAAGTAAAGCAACCGAATTGTGAGGTCTCTATGATTACAAATAACATCGGAGAGTCGTAGTAGAGTCAGAAAACTGAATGGAATTGCATCTGTATCAAGCAAAAAATGTGCATTAACTTTTTTCTCAGAAAAACTCTGAATATTCCAAATTTAAACCACATAGTACAGACAGAAAAGGAATGTAAGAATGGAAGTGAATGTATATTTGTGTCTGTGGTATTCTTCGTTTCGGAATCGAAAATACATATTTCAATAATCTATGTGGGAAATTAGGATAACGATCGAGTATCTGGGTGATGAACCTCTAGAGAAATGTAAGAACTATGTTATAAACAAACGGTAGAGACTTAGGTGTCAGGACTGCGTGTTTGGATTCAGTTTTTACGACGAATTAAATAAATTAGCGAAACCATTCAAAGATATCAGCCACTTGCTGTTATTCCAGAAACGTTCAATACGCAAATGGTTCATTAACCCTCAATATGCTCCGAAAGTATCAATTCTGGGTACTTGTGGATTATTTTGTTACAGAGAAATGACTATTTCGACTGTGAGTGGCAGACATGAGGCAAATTAATATCCAATAACTAATCAGCAGTCGCTATATACATCGCAATATTGACTCAAAGGCAAAAGGTAATCTTGACTGGGCGTTAGACAGACTGTCAAACAAGTATAATGTACATCCATTTAGATAAGAAAAAGCATTCTTCTTACCACACAGTACATTGTCTGTTGCACGTAAACAAGAAGATGAAAGACAATAACAATATTACTTGTGAATAACACTTATTTATTTAACATCAAGTCATTTGATTCAGCATTTCTGGAAACACTAACAAACAAATACACACACACACACACACACACACACACACACACACACACACACACACACACACACACATATCTACAAACACCGCGATTTTCAAATGGGGCTATCGGCAACACTAGCTCAGGACTAAATTGAAATAGTTTTAATTGTAATTTAGCGGACGAAGGCACACCATAATGAAGTGACCGAGACCATTATATTCGTTTTGATCACAGATATAAATATTTATGGTTTTGTTCGATTAGATATATTGATTACTTCTGAAAATGTCGCAGCTGATTTGATTCAGTTAATGTTTCATTGGATAGATAAAAACTAAGGTCAAATGTAATGTAAATGTGGTAGTACATACTGTTTGAAGCATAACTTGCAACGATGTGTTTTGCACTAAACATAACCATTTAGTGTTACAATGTAACACAAATATTGTCAAAGTGGTCGTGTGGTAGTTATTTGTGTAATTGAGGAATAGTATTTAAATATTACTGTAACCATGAATATTTCGATTTTCAGAAGTAAATATCAAATGTTTTGTTATTCTTCGTTGTTAGTTTCAGTGTATTGATCATTTAATTCACCAAATTGCAGTGCAATTATTCTGATGTAAAATTCCCTAAGTATAACTTTTTAAACATTGTAATTTTAACAGTATATGTTACATTATGATTGTTGGAATACGTAAATATTTGGTCGCCTGAGCCCACCAATTCTGTGCTAATCTGACTATTATTTTGGTCAATGTACTTCTGTGCGTATTTCCTAAAAGTTTATTAAACCACAAGCCAAAACTGCAGTCATGTTCACGAGCTTTACTGAAATGTCAAAAATAAAGAAAGAACAACACACGCTATAGGAATCTGAGCTATTTATGATTCAAGGCGAAGTTTAATTTGCCCATGTTATTGATAGCTAAAACTACAGGCTACCAGTATGATTTGTATATTACTGTTACGTAAGTCAATTCTCGTGTTAAAAGCTTCGTTCTGAATCAAAATACGGAAGCGCAATACTAAGTTACTAATGCTCTTAGTTAGAACGTATAAACATAGCTGTAATATTACGGATTCGCTCGGTTTCAAACAAGGTATTCGGAATATTTGCCTAGGCCATCAGCCGGTTGTCGAAACTGGAAATCCCCACCGAAATATTACAACTATAGTTTCCTCTGCCCATTTCCCATCTTATGGACCACTGGGCTGGAAAGAACTAGGTTCTGCAACAGCCAGCGCAGCTCTTACGAACAGGAGATCCAAGATGTAAAAAAATAAAAAAAATAAAAATAAATAAATAAATAAAAATCGTGTCCTGCTATTAGAAATTAACTGAAAATGAAGTTGTATAACATGCAACCCTTGTCTCATGAATAGGGAATAAAAATTGAATCGGTGGTCTGAATAAGGTAACAAGCACCAAAAAAACAGTTTTATTTCACTAAAGGTTTGTTAGCATATAGATGTATATTGTGAGCTATTAAAAAGGGAACGTAAACCACTCATGTGCCGACTTAAACGTTCTTGGAAATATTTATTTGAAGAAGAGAACATATGCCAGTTTCGTGCTCGTCCACCCTCAACGCCCTAATCACTCTAACCGAGGATGTTCGTATATGGTGATCAGTTGGTTAAAACCTTGTGTTTGCAGTGAATCAGAGTATTGTTCTCTGTTCAACGCCTGGCATCGAAGTTTAGATAGTCTTCATTAGAAGTAAATGAATGATAATTATTCATATAGTAACTGTTCTAAATGTTTTAAAAGAGTGTTAGTTTGGCTACAGCGATCACGAAAAAGACTCTGGAAGGCAGTTAGAATATATCTTACTTAACAGTTATTTAACGATAACCGAATTCAACGATGGTGTGGTGAGGAACACTTCCTTGCTGCACCTTCCAACAGAAATTGGGTACAATGGAAAAATTCCAGTACAAGACAAGAGATCAGCGATGTACGCTAGACAATTATATACATTCCATATAAGTACAGAACATTCTAACAGGAGGTGTTGATGAGATCAACAATAGCTATTGTAGGAAGGACAGTAATTATTTTCGAAGGAAATTTCATAGAAAATGCTTTCAAAACCTATGAATAGTGCATAAATTTCCTGTATATATTGTATTATCAATGTTTTGTGAGAATATATCTGTTTCTGATGTTGTAATAAGAAGTTTTAATGTCTAATCCATAATCAGTTTGAAGAAGGGATCAAATCTTCGGTACCTAATCTTGTGATACCTACCTCAAGATAATGCAGTTTATCTTTCCGTGCTACTGCGATAGGAGGTTAATGTAAAGAATCTCACATAAATGTCTGGTTTAAACAAAATTAAAAATAAGAACAAGAGGAACCTTTTTGTATTCTCCTACAAAAGAGGTTTTGGACTCGTTCCCTTCTCCAAACCACCGATTCAATTGTGAAAAAAATTTTCTCCTATTATCAGCTCCCCTGGCAATTTGTGTGAAAACAATTGGACTCTGCAATAGATCAGACATTGTAGAGCCTGCTCTTCCATTCGGAGTCGAGAATAAAGATGACATGAAGACTAAATGGACAAAATTGTCCAAGAACTAAAGTATACTCACTATCAATCCCCACAGTCCTGACCAGAATTGTCAGGTGAATTACGTACTTGGAAATTTATTCCCTAATACTGCTAACACCGAACCGTTTTACACCACTTCCAGCTTGTTGGGAAGTAGCTGAAAAGAAAGACTTTCTGTGACAGACGTCCTACTCTCATGAGCAGTAAATGAAACACGAAAATATAAACGTATCACATATTTGTTGCATCATGGAAAACTTGATTTTTTTTTGCAAATAAGAAATGGTTATAATCAAAACCATATGTGCCTTTACAGTGCACATACTACTCCTATGAAAAACTGTAGGTCTTTCGTGGTCCTCTTCCTCTCATTATTAGACAAAGGATTGGGCACATCTTCATGACCTGAATCTAGATCGTCGTCATTTATGTTTCTTCAACTGTAGTAGTGACCTTCATTAACATTTTCCTATCTGTACCTCAACTCACGAAATACCTCATTTAGCTTCTATGCTGAATCCCTTCTCCTCCTATTAACATCCATTCAGTTCTTTAAATCTTAACTATAACCTTTTTACCTCAAACTGCCCAACGCAGACAGGAACTACACCACTAGACCTCTGCTCAGTATTAACTGCCAATTGAGTAACTGAGGAACCCAATTCATCCAACTTGTTTACAGTCTGTTAAATTTCTTCTTCACCTCCTGGTATCTCCTTTTCAGTATTAAATTTTAATTCCTAAAATTTTTTTCTTAAACCTCTTAATCACGTAGTACGACTAGAAGTCTGTCCTTGAATTACAACAGCTTCCTGACTAGGTATACCTTCAATTATTTCTCATAAATCTATTTTGTCCTTTTCATACTCTTGTGTAAAATTTTGGAAATCAGTCTGTAATTGTTTAATTTGTTCACTAACAGTTAAGTGCAACTCTCAATGACTTTTTTCATTAGTAACAAGTGTACCTTCCCCTCAGTAATTCTACTGCCATATACTCCATGTAACTCTCCTCTCACTTGTATACATATTAGCTAATTTTCCCTGTCACCTCTTCAATAACGGACTCATATTTATGCATTGAACCCTTGATTTGAAACTATATTGCACTAACTCTGGCTTACTGCTGCCTTGAAATGCTGTCAGTCTGTTCCCTCCCTCTGTTCTTTAGCACTAGTTTTTATTTTCTTTGGTCAATCTCCCCCTAACTTCTCTCACTCTGCTTGTTGATTGACATGAGTGACTTTAAGAATGAAATGACATCAGTCTCTCGTGGGGTATCCTTTACTGGTGCGCCACAATGCTCCTTTCTTAGATCTATTTGAACATCAGTAAAGATTGTATTAATAGAACCTAAAGTTTCAGGTTTTGAAGCTACTTGACGGCCAGTCGCCGAAGAAACTGATAAAGCGTGTACTAAAGTATCATAATTACCTAAAGACACCATTGTCCAAAATACATTAAGTATAGCTGTATTCTCCTCCAGCTGCACAACTGGTCTCCTAAATTCCTACATTTACAACACTGATTGGGGTACACTATCCGACTACTAGCCATACTGACTGAATCACTACTTACTACAGCATCATCACCCTGACTGGCAGTCGCTGTTAAGATTATGAATCCGTAAATTAAATGATTCTGAAGTCCTCCCTTTCAATACTTTTCTTGTGCCTAGACCTACTATTGCCTCTGTGACTGATTGTTATTTTCTCTATTGTGTGTTAACTAACGATATAACAATAAATAACCAACAATTTCAAAAAGGGATGGTCTGTCAAGATTTCAAAATAGAAGGAGATTCTAGAAGTGAAGAATGGCTTAAAAATGAAATTTTGCCTTAAACTCGTCTTCTTATCATCTGCGGATTACTATGTTGAGAAAACAATGAAATAAGTTATCACAAAATTCCCTTTTATCATCCTCAAGAACCGACAAAATTGAGATAACAGCAGAGCGTTATATCGTAGAACAATTTTAAGAATAGGTAGAGCACCATCATATAATAAATATAATTAAATATTCATCAAAAGCACTGTCCTGTCATCCTTAAAAACCTCTGTTGCCTCTCATATCCCGCAGTATGCACGTGTATTTCATGTCACTGCATGCACCAGACAAGCAGACCAAACCCTGAGTTTGTAAGTGAACGGTACCATTACATGTTTGAATGTAATATCGTTTTGCAGTAACATGCACTGAAATGAATTAACTGATGTCTGATTGTGGAGAGGCACAGGGGGCCACATGGCAAGACGGTTCTTTCGTTTATGTTGATGGCATAGCAATTTGAAATGTTTATGAGGTGGAAAGTTGTTTGGTCTTAATTAATAGTGTTCAGAGAGGATTAATTGAAATAATTCCATACTTGAAAAAACCCGTATTCATCATAGTGAATGATTATTGGCGAACAAAGCTTATCCCTGTAATCAGCAGGACCATTAAAATAATGTCGTAGCTGCAACGAAGGCCTTATCGTATGCGTGGGATTTTTGTTGCCTGAGTTCGTATAGTTACACATTGCACCATGCAGTCTTTGGATGGGTCTGTGAAGTCAGCTTAAGAGCAGTGTGAGCGCAACAACTATTTACAACAGCGGCCCTTCATGTAGTACTGGATGCAACGTTGTTTAGGAGTGAATGGGAAAGAAAATGTTAACCATATTAACAAATTTTAATTTCACAATGGAGCTCTTAAATTATGCATAGATTTCAGTTATAATGAACATTAACTGTTGTGAACATTATTACAATAACCGATAGAAAAAAACGGTCACGTTATTATTGATGACAAGGAAAATTTGATGGTTCAGTTAATGTAGAACACAAATTTTGAATTTCATAATTACGCTAGCTGTAAAAGAGAACATTGTTGCATTGGTGATTTAGCTTCGACAGTGGTTAGTTCAACACTGGCAGTTAGAAAATGGGAACGAGTGTTATTAACATTCATTTACTGTTACAGATACTACAAAAAAATTGAAAATCAGTCAAGATATGAAAAAAATTCCACCAGGAAATGAGTAAAGAAGTTAAACAGGAGATGGAGAAATCTCAACAGTACTGAAAACCTTATCAAGAAATAAAGAGGGAAAAAAGGACGGGACAACATATTATATGATACACTTGCTAGTGTTCGAACAGAACTTACTGATATGTTTAATCAAAAATATAATGAACTCTGACAAGGAATTCATATTAAATATGTTAGACTAAAATCTAAAATTCAAAATTAGAAGGCAGAGATAGCCCAATAAAACGTGCGAAGTACTGTGACGAGTGTAAGAAATGTTGAGACGCCACAAGTCATTATTGACAGTGCAGTTATTCCACCAAATAACTGTACAGAAATGGACGTGTTATGCGAGGCAGATTATGTTGAAAGGGTATCCGGCTAGAGGAAGGAAGACAAACTTCAGCCAAAATGTACTGAAAATTTCTTAGAAAGTATTCTAGAGGATGACTGTTTGGAAAATGGTGTTTTAAACTTATCATGTTGACCGTGTTGAAAGTGTGTCCAAATTTTGTCATAGAAAGTACCTGAGCTTCTGGGAAACGTACTTGAACGTGTCATGCATGCAATTTAAAAACAATTATAAGAAAGTATTTGGTCATGTAGCAAACACTATTGACTTATCTGTAATGTGTGGTCTTAACGAGGATTTAAGAAAAGGTTAGGTCTGTCGATTTCAGCATGAAAAGACGTCACTGTAGGGTATGAAAGCGGAGCTACGTTTTTCGTTGTGTAGAAGTTATACAGTTCCTATTTGAAAATCGGTATTAGAAGACGATATACAGCAAAGTATAGGAACAGAACGGTGTGTAATCTCGTGTAAAGAGTACCACGAAATCCGCTTAATGAGGGACTATGAGACCTCCTGGTAGTTAAATACGTTGAAGCTTACAAACAACAAAAGCGATATTTTGAATAATTGTGAGTTTAATTAACAGACAAATTTAGGTAGCAAGTGCGACTGTTTATGTGACTGAAATAGTTACTTGTAGAGAACAGTCATAAATATCTCTTCGAGTGTTATTTTGACATTTTAAGTCAGTGTATTTGGGTAGGCCCTGCACCGTAACAGTGACAGTACTATCAATCTACCACGATGTTATTGCAGTTGGGTATGAGGGCGCTTCGGGCGGTTTACGCTAGTTTTTATCATGATATTTGACGAGGGCACGATGAAACACTTGATAGTAAATGTACAACTGTCTTGAAATCATCCACAGTACTATTCGTTTCCCTTAGTCATCACTACATTTGTTTACTTTACAGTCACCGCGAGTTTCCAAAACGGCCACGGGACCATAGTGCAACAAAACGCGGTGGTATCGTAGGCATAAAGAGTGTTTTGTTTATCAATGTACACGCTGGAAGCTAGGACACGAGAGTACGCGCGCACAACGCCTGTGGTTTGTTGCCAACGCTGCCGTCGTATTTTTGAATTTTCTTGTCAGCGAGACATCCAGTGAAATGCGATGGAGCAGAGCACGTAGTCGTGAGAGGCTGTCATCATCTGTCAACCCACTTGCTATACGGGTCAACACACATCAGCTGTTACAACGTTATCGTGCCAACGGAGACATAGGTACTATCCAGCTGCCACGTCCACTGCAAAACATTTTTAATTCTCGGCAGTATCGATGTTACATCCCATTGCTTCAATAATCTTTTTAATTACGTGTGGATTACAGCTAAACGTATGAGCAGCGTCCTGAAAGCAGAGGCACCAGTTGTGTGTTTACAACGATTTTTTCGTGTTCTTTGGTCCGCAGTGGCGTGATGTATGTGCTTCAGTAAATTGTGTGGTTGCGTGCGAAGTACAGCTCCAACATTCAAAGCAGAGTACCTAATTTTTCAGTGAAGTGCAGTAATTACCAGTGTTTCGTGATATGTTAAAAAGTTGATTTGTGTGATATACGTACAAATGGATCATGGCATAGTATGTCTTCTTCTTTATTCGTGTCAGAGGTACACTAAAATGAACACATATACAATACATACAAAGAAAACTATACTGTATTCACCCAGAATTGGTCTACTTTGATAGCATTGGGTGCTGCAGACGTTACGTTCTTCATGTTACAGCTGACTGGGAATAAGTTACATTTGAAGAGATGCTGGGTTGTCTGCAATTCACCGCATTCGCACAGTGTTGTGTTAGCAGTTGCCAGTTCCATTTAAGAAGATTGTCTCTCGAACTTGAGACTTCGGTCCGTAGTCTGTTCAAGGACTTCCAGATGGCCCACTTCTCCATGTATCCAGGTGGTAGAGATTCTTGCGGTGTCATCCAGTCTGACAGATGTTGCATCTTTCTTTTCACTTGGTGAGTCGGGCAGCTGCAGCGGATCCTTCTAAGGGCTGTGAGGTTGTTAGGGAAATCTTCCTGGACTTCAGTCTTAGCTTGGCAGGTTGATGTCCAAAGAGTGGATGTGAGGTCAGTGTATTTGATTTATGCCTGTCGATGTTAGTGGTGAAGTCTCTTCTGATGTCACATGGAGCAATCCCAGCGAGACATTGAACTTTGTCCGTGGGGGTCGGCCTTAGGCAGCCTGTAACAATCCTACAGCTGTCAATTAAAGCTATATCAACCTGCTTTGCATGTACTGAATTGTACCACACTGGGCTAGCATACTCTCCTGCAAAAAAGCATAAGGCAAGAGCTGTTGTTCTTAATATTTGTGGATGTGTACCCCAGTTCGGTCCCGCCAGTTTCCGAAGAAGGCAGCTTCTGGAGGATACTTTCTACTTCAGCTTCAGACAATGTTCCTTGTATGTCAGTGTGCGGTCGAGAGTGACACACAAATACCTGAGGTGAGAACAATATTCTACTGCAACTCCATTTCAGAATATTTCAAGTTTCCTGTCAGCTTGCTTATGTTACAGATGGAATGAACACACTTGCGTTTTCTTAGGATTGAGTGCGAGTTGATTCTTTTCGTAGTAAGTACCAAGCTGTTGTAGACCGTGTGTAAGCATGATCTCTATATCTTCAAACCGATTGCCCTGGGCAGCAAGAGCATGGTCATCAGCATATATGAAACTTCTGCATCCTTGAGGCTGTGGTTGATCGTTAGTGTACAGATTAAATAAAACAGGTGACAGTAAACTTCCTTGAGGGAGAGCGTTCTTTTGAGTTCTCCATCGGCTGTGTTTTCCTTGGAAGTCCACAAAAGAAACGTCGATTCTGTAGGAGTGTTGCAATTATTCTCGTCAGCGGGTAGTCGTTATTCAGGTTGTAGGTTTTGTGCCGTAACGCTCTGTGGTTTACGGTGTCAAAGGCCGCCGAAAGGTCAGCAAAAGCTACACCTGTGTTTCTCTGCTCAAAGCCATCTTCTGTGAACTGAGAAAGGTAAAGGATTTGTGAGGTGCACAGTATGTAACTAATTGTAAATATTACTGTATAAGTAGACTGTTAACTAAGCCCCAAGTAAATTTATGTTACAATTTTCAAAAGATCGTTCACCTATATGTGATACCAACATGTTTTTTGGGTAATGCTACAGATACTGCCAGTACAGGGTTTGTTTTGTGGTTGTGCGCTATTTAATTTATATGGGTTTAATTAATTAACTATAACTCATGTTGAGACCTACCTACTTGCTACAGCGCATTTCTTGCAAATACAGCATATCCATGGCTCCTACTTACACAATTAAGGAACAATTGGCCTACATACTATGCTGCATTACGATTTACAATTTTAAGCTTATAGCACTTGTTCAGTACATAAATTCCATTGTTACTGTGTAAACATTTCACTCAATTAATTTGTCTGTTTATATGTAGGCCTGTATATTTCTGAGTTATTTTACACCTACACGATGATTCGCGAAGATACGCAAATATTTCAATATCTTATTGTACAAGTAAAACTAAAGAAAAAAGTTCATATAAACATAGTTCCGCAAATGTTCAGTTACGGAGCTACATCCAATAAAAGATTTTGCCTGAAATTTAGCAAATTCGCTAATATGAAGCCATCGCAAAATTGTACGGCGTTAAAGTGAAGCACGATTTCCATTTATTTCGTTGTTATTGACCTGGTGAATCTAATAAACATGTCCCAGACGTGTATATGCATTACTTGCTTGCATTATGAGTGCAACAGACGAAATTAAGAACAATCCTGTGAAACTGAAATGAACAACAAAATCTGTTCACACTCGTGCAGCTAAATGCATTGAATTCGTTGGAGACATTTTTGAACATTTATTGTGAATGTATTGTGAAACTGTATGAACACTGTACAACTTCCTTAACACTGAGCTTTGTTTTTTCCCGTTTAATATGAATTCACACGTGCTATGGCATTAACAAAATCAGATTATCTGACAAATTCATACAGTTTCAGTTAAAGTTATTCCAGTCATTTTTTCCAAAATTGAATTCTCTACAACTTCTGTCGAAAACTTTGTGCAATTGTCTGGAATTTAAAAAAACAAATTGGGCAAAGTAGTTAACAAATTAAAAATTTTACGAAATTACGTCTTTGCTTCTCTGGATGTTCAGGAAAGCTACTGCAGATACACGTCTGGGACATGTTTTATTAGATTCGCCAGATCAATAACAACAAATTAAATGGAAATAGTGCTTCACTTTAATCTTGTACAGTTTTTCAATGGCTTCATTCGTATTAGCGAAACTGCTAAATTTCAGGCAAAAATTTTTCATTAGCCAGAACTTCGTAACTAAACATTTGTGGACCTACGTTTGGATGAACTTTTTTCTTTAGTTTTACTTGTAGAATAACATATTAAAATATTGTATATCTTCGTGAATCACCCTGTATGTACCATCATTTCTGTAAATATTAATTTTTCTTACCTCATCTTCAATTTCGCTGTGATGTGTGCAACAAACCTTGTATTTTACTGAATCAGCGCAACGTAGTGACTATCAATTGCCACTAATATCAAAGTACACTACGTTAGGCTGTACATATACACTGGATATGCTCTCTTTTGCTAGCCTTGATAATACAAAAATTTGTATTGTAATGTATAGATTGTGAGCAAAATTTTTGTTTGACATATTTTATTTTATGTACGTGCTTGCTTACTTTTGTGTTTTCTGTTTAAAGCTATGATAGACCATATGCAGTAATTATGTACAATCCCTCCATTCATTATGATTTTTCTGGTAATGAAATTTCTACGTAATTTACATTAACTTTGTCAAATGGCCTGTTATTTTGGCGTAGTATGATGACGAATTCTTTTCATACTAGTTCTAGTGTAACATATAGCAATAATCCATATGGCACACTGGTGCAGTTATTGCATAATCACTCAATTACGTGCAAAATAATAATAATTAGTATTTTTATAGCTATTAACAGGACACACACTAACAATAACTGGCTATCACGTGCTGTACTAATTAACTATTAATTCAGTGAAATTAGTTAATAATAATCTTTAATAAACAATTTCTACGCTTTTTTTAATTTGATTTTTTCTTGTTTTTAGCTTTCGTTCAAATTTTATGTTACCATTAAATTACGTATCAAAAATTTTAGCTTTGTTGGGGATATGCAAGGGAACAACAACCTTACACATTTGAATGCAATATCGTTGATGCCAGCAATATGCAGCTGCACGTGCAGTAAACGAAGAGGTAGTTGGTGCCTGACTACGGTGAGCCACGGACAGTCACGTAACAAGACGGTTCTCGTGTTTAAGTAAATGACGCGCAGTACTGATAAATAATGTTTAACTTGGAATGTTTATGTAGTGGAAGGTAGTGTGATGTTAATAAACAATGTTCGAAGTGAATTAACTGAAATAATTTCGTAGTTGAAGAAACGTTATTCGACGTAGTCACCGATTATTATCCAATAAAGTTCATCACTTTAATTAGCAGGAGGATTCTAATACCATCTTAGTTGTAATAAAGGCCATATATCATATGCATAAGATTATTGGTACATGTGGTCAAAATGTTAACAAGTTCTAGAAGGGAAGACTTTCAGATAGTAAGACAGACAATTAAATTACATTAAATGTAGTAGAACCACAATGTTCAGAAGTGTATAACTACTTAAGAGTGTCTCCTCATACAAACCCTCAGAAATAAATTAAAATTGTAGGACAGGATGAATTAGAGCAAATGATAGACGACGTGAAACACAATACATACATAACAGAGGTGGGGTGATATATTTATAACGAAATACGGTACATATTTTACTGCATGGAAAAGGAAGATAAAAGACATAAATAACGGTTATGTTGGACACACGTCATATTCCCAACGGAAAGGTCGATGTCGGACTCTCAGCAAGGAATACGGCCCCCTCGGGTGGAAATGCACATTTTGCACCAGATACTCCTGCTGGCTACAAAAGTGTTGCGGAGTGCTTGGGAGGTATTGTGTCACTCCTCTCTCAATGTAGTTTTGAGTTCTCGCACGTTTCGAGGTGGAGTTGTTCATTGAGAAACTGCCAAGAGCATCACAGGCATGTTCTCTAGAGTTTATAATCGGAGAGTAATCAAGTCATTCCATACGTTCAATATCTTCCTGCAATACCGCTGTGCAGTGACAGTACCTAGAGCTAAGATACGCAGCTGTTTTCGGCCATTGTGCGCTATGGCAGGCCACACCATATATCCTGGACCATACCGATGACGTGCATGAACATTCTGTGATGTGCAACGTGTTCCCTTGTCCCTCCATTCTAACTGATGGGCAGAATCGCTTGACACAGTGAAGCGGTATTCGTCGGAGAACATCACTCTGGACCATTGTTGCTGACCGCAACCAATATGCTCACTACACCAACGAACACTTCTCGACGGTGGCGTAGTTGAAGTGAGACGCATTTAACAGTCCTCTGAGCCTGCAGAGCAGCCTGATTTAATTTTCACGAAGCGGTTATAGAAGAGACACGTGTAGTAGTAGCAATTGCAAGGTCTACAGCCATCGGCCAAGGAGTGAGATGTCTGTTCCTCTTCGCAACTAGCGCTACGTATGGATCCTCTTGAGGTGCGGTGGTCCATCTACGATCGCCGGCGTCCTTTCTTATGTCATTCCTGTTTCGAAGGCCTTACTTAACCGCCAGATGACAATACTGGACACACCCGTTACTATGGCCACAGTAGTGACAGATTAGATTAGATTAGATTAATACTAGATCCATGGATCATGAATACGATATTTCGTAGTGATGTGGAACGACTCAAATTTTCCAATACATGACATAATTAAGTTAATATAACAACTTATATATATATATATATATATATATATATATATATGTATATGTATATATATATATACAGAGCTATTACAAATGATTGAAGCGATTTCATAAATTCACAGTAGCTCCATTCATTGACATATGGTCACGACACACTACAGATACGTAGAAAAACTCATAAAGTTTTGTTCGGCTGAAGCCGCACTTCAGGCTTCTGCCGCCAGAGCGCTCGAGAGCGCAGTGAGACAAAATGGCGACAGGAGCCGAGAAAGCGTATGTCGTGCTTGAAATGCACTCACATCAGTCAGTCATAACAGTGCAACGACACTTTAGGACGAAGTTCAACAAAGATCCACCAACTGCTAACTCCATTCGGCGATGGTACGCGCAGTATAAAGCTTCTGGATGCCTCTGTAAGGGGAAATCAACGGGTCGGCCTGCAGTGACCGAAGAAACGGTTGAACGCGTGCGGGCAAGTTTCACGCGTAGCCCGCAGAAGTCGACGAATAAAGCAAGCAGAGAGCCAAACGTACCACAGCCGACGGTTTGGAAAATCTTACGGAAAAGGCTAAAGCAGAAGCCTTACCGTTTACAATTGCTACAAGCCCTGACACCCGATGACAAAGTCAAACGCTTTGAATTTTCGGCGCGGTTGCAACAGCTCATGGAAGAGAATGCGTTCAGTGCGAAACTTGTTTTCAGTGATGAAGCAACATTTTTTCTTAATGGTGAAGTGAACAGACACAATGTGCGAATCTGGGCGGTAGAGATTTCTCACGCATTCGTGCAGCAAATTCACAATTCACCAAAAGTTAACGTGTTTTGTGAAATCTCACGGTTTAAAGTTTACGGCCCCTTTTTCTTCTGCGAAAAAAACTTTACAGGACACGAGTATCTGGACATGCCGGAAAATTGGCTCATGCCACAACTGGAGACCGACAGCGCCAACTTCATCTTTCAACAGGATTGTGCTCCACCGCACTTCCATCATGATGTTCGGCATTTCTTAAACAGGAGATTGGAAAACCGATGGATCGGTCGTGGTGGAGATCATGATCAGCAATTCATGTCGTGGCCTCCACCCTCTTCCAACTTAACCCCATGCGATTTCTTTCTGTGGGGTTATGTGAAAGATTCAGTGTTTAAACCTCCTCTACCAAGAAACGTGCCAGAACTGCGAGCCCGCATCAACGATGCTTTCGAACTCATTGATGGGGACATGCTGCGCCAAGTGTGGGAGGAACTTGATTATCGGCTTGATGTCTGCCGAATCACTAAAGGGGCACATATCGAACATTTGTGAATGCCTAAAAAAACTTTTTGAGTTTTTGTATGTGTGTGCAAAGCATTGTGAAAATATCTCAAATAATAAAGTTATTGTAGAGCTGTGAAATCGCTTCAATCATTTGTAATAACCCTGTATATATATATATATATATATATATATTATCGGCTTGGAGCTGTCCAACTTCAAGTCCGATATCGTAAGCACTCACTCAAATGAAATCTTGTAGACACTTTCCGTACCACAAGGAATGTCGCGCTAATCGGTTCCAAAACAACCCGCTCTAAACACCGTAATACAGTAACTGTGGAATGCGTACAGAGTGTGACTGCACAGGCTTCGCTGCAATTAACACATTCTGTCCTCTCCATTTCCTTTTACCATCATTGGTCGGGTGTTCTATAGCAGTTGTTAGTTCTTCTGTAGCATTTGGCAGTCGTTCCTCTACAAATATCCATTGTTCCTTAGCACTGTCAAGCAGTGCACAACTGGAGATCATCGGTATATATTTCGTATATGCAGTAGTATAAAACTGACGATTCAACGTTAAGACACTGAGCGAGGTGACTCAGTGATTAGCACACTGGACTCCCAGTCCGGAGGATGACGACCATCCTGATTTAGGCTGTCGGCGATTTTCCTAAAAGGCCCCAGGCAAATTTTGAGATGGTTCCTTTGGAATGGCTCGTCCGATTTCCTTCCTCAGGCTTTCATAATCCGAACTAGTGCTCTGTTTCTAATGACTTCGATGTCGACGGGACATTAAACACCCATCTTCTCCTTCTCCAAGATTAACACACAATGGAACGAGTATAGGACCTGATACCGAACCCTGGGGGACACCTGATACTGCCTGTCTGCATTGTGACTTAATGGTGCCGCACATGACACATTGCTGCCGAGTTGCGAGCGAAACCGTGGCACTGGACTTGGAGCGAATTTTAATCTGCTAAGTGTGACAAGGTTTAATATTTTTTTGTGTGGTATTCAAAAAATTTAAAACCTCTCTCACACCGGCCTGATTTAGCTTCACTGATCAGGATAGTAAAAACATGCGTATGTTAAGGGAATTTTCATTCACAAAGCAGGCTTATCACATTCACACAGTTCAATACTGTTCTATCCTGATTAAATTGAGCTTAACTTAAATTCCATAAGGCAGTGAAATTTCGAAGTCTCGGTGCGACGAAAATTGTCAGTCGATCTCCTGAAAACATTTGTAATAATTAACTTTCGGTGAGCCCATGGGGAAGACCGGAGATATGCTGGTAAGACCGTGTTAGCCTATTTATTTGAAGTAACTGGATATCTTGAGCATACAAAACGGCAGGTTCGTCCAGTGTAAATCAGACATTCCCCATTGATCCCGTGCAACAGAGCGTAGTAAGCAGACACTGTCAATAGTAATCAGTTAAATAATACGCGAACACACTTATTTTAGTTTAGTTCATGTATTAAATTCCTTCTCATACAGAATCTCATCAAGATGGCGACTAGCTCAACAATACATACATATACATCCTCCTTCTTTCACGGCTAATCGGCAAGATCTCTATCATTCTTTTCATAAGAGAAAACATAGATAGCAGAGAAGCTATTCCATGGAGTAAATGGACGCTCCAAGGAATAATAGGGCTTGGAACTACTTTGCATTGATAATTATCGTATATTAAAGTTTAGGAATCGGTAAGATAAGAAGTGATTTTTCGAGATATTTACTGAGTTATATAATTTATAAAATTTCTGAAAATATCGCGGAGAGACCTCTGCAAGAGACATTACATCGGAAAAAGCCGTAGTAGACAGTGTCTAAGGATTTACTTAAATCTAGCAAGCACGTGAAAAGTCGCCTCTTGACTATCCTGTTTATCCACCGCAAGCATCAGGTGTTCAACAAGGGGTATTCAATAAGCAATGCAACACTTTTTTTCTGGAGCCAAGGTGGTTTTATTAAGGATTCCAATATATCCTATCATTGTTGTGTCTGCGCCAACGGACACAACCGAAGTTGGAACGCTGAGACACTTTCCTACTGGTGTAAGACGTGTATATTTCTATTGTCTATTGTCAAATCACAATTTATGAAACATGTTTATATTTTATTAATAGGATTAAGTAGGAATAATTAATATTTGTCATGTTGGAAATAATTTTGGTAGCAGGGAATGTCTGCACCAAAGTATTGTTGACAAGAGAGACCGCAAATTGATATAATTTTAAAAAGGGCGGTACAGACCGCGTACGGATACATTTTAAGAAAAGATCGGGAAAGACCGCGCATTGGTACATTTTGTAATGGTAGCAGGGATGGTCTGCACCAGAAAGCATTGTTGGCGGGAGGGACCGCACTTTAGCGTTCGTAGGAGTCAGTAGTAAGCGAGATGTGAAGCGAGTTGGTAGCAGGTCTGAAGAGGGAGGTTGAGAGGAGCGGTGTGCCTGCCAGCCACCAGCTATGATTTACAAGAGATTATAAACGGATGTACAGAGACATCAGCTAACTATTATCATAAGAGTAACTAATATTACTGAATTATTTTTTTGAGAAACTCAAGACTACTGAAGGTATGTTTGCGCAATGCTAGTTGTAAGATTATTGTAAAAAGTAAGTCCCATTTGAACGTTTGTAAAATCATTTCATTACCAACAGTAAATATTTGAAGCGTTTTCCTAATATAATTAATTTTTGTCAGCAATGTTGCATAACTGATTATAATCCATCCCAAAAACCATCAACGTAAAACTTTGCAAAAATTTTATTGTTGTCAAGAAAAAGTTTAACTATGAATTACGTAACTTCAGTCAAACTAATTAAAGAATAACGTCAGCTTTGCTATTAAAGAATAACGTCAGCTTTGGTAATAAATACAGCCACTTATTATGACAGCCCACCAACAGTTAATAGAGTATAGTAAACCAGAGTAAGTATATTCATGTCGCAGTTCGATGTAGCAGTCAGATGGCGATCCAGTAACAGTAAAAAAGGTAAGGAACGGTTCTGGGTTATTGGAGATAACGACTGAGGGCCACGACGACGACACATTCTATGTTTCGTCGAAATAATCAGAAAATCACTTTTAATAAGCAGCAATTAAATTTGTATGCGAAGATTGAGAAAGAGGATAAATTTCAAAGGGAAGATTTCATTTGTTATTATTAAGCAAGAGAAAGAAATCCTAAGGGAATGCTACATAGGTTATTGTAAAACGGAAGGTTATCATTAACGGAAAAGGTATAGAGGAGACGGAAATGTTTCACTGGCGTCACGGGCGGCGCTTTGAATTTCGCCACTAACCACAAGCGCCGCCCAGACAGCAATGTTCGGTGCCATATGCAGTTAGGAGGATCATGTTCGACGTTGGCGTATGTCACAGTTTTAGAGCGGAGTTCCAGGGCTACTGTTCGTAGCTACACTTCGTAGTGGAGTTCAGCTTGCGAGACTTGGTTTACAAATGGAGTCCCTATAAGCTTCACATAGAGACAAGTGATTGACAGAGTGTTGCCCAAGACGGACACAGTTTTGTTGACACTGTTCAGTAACGCACGAACGCCTTGTCACGCCACCGCTTAGTTGTATCTGTCCACAGCGCATCCAACGAGTTTCTCTACAACTTTAGTTAAGTATCGCAGCGAAATGAAGCACATATTCGTCTGTCACTAATTTGTTTACACTGTCACAGCTCCTCCGTCCACCTCAGAGAACCCAAACCTAATACGACGTGTGCGAGTCGTTCTACCCAGACGATCCGTACATATCAATTGTTCCTCACTCTTTTGGCTGCAAAACTCTATTTTTCAACATAACCTCCGTTCAATACGACGGCCTTATGACACCTTACTAGGTGGGAGAGCTTGTATGGACCCATCGCACCACTCTACTGGTCGACGTCACATCTAACGTCTTGATGCATCAGTAACCTCCCTATTACGTACTGCTTCCCGCAGAGTGCACCCTTCCTTATAACATCTTTATTAGACGGGAAGGAAACCACCTGGCACATACCTTCGAGTACCTCATCCGTAGGACGGGTGTGTCAGCGCTAACAACAGAGACGCCCAGTTGGGTGCTCAATCTACACTCCTGGAAATGGAAAAAAGAACACATTGACACCGGTGTGTCAGACCCACCATACTTGCTCCGGACACTGCGAGAGGGCTGTACAAGCAATGATCACACGCACGGCACAGCGGACACACCAGGAACCGCGGTGTTGGCCGTCGAATGGCGCTAGCTGCGCAGCATTTGTGCACCGCCGTCAGTGTCAGCCAGTTTGCCGTGGCATACAGAGCTCCATCGCAGTCTTTAACACTGGTAGCATGCCGCGACAGCGTGGACGTGAACCGTATGTGCAGTTGACGGACTTTGAGCGAGGGCGTATAGTGGGCATGCGGGAGGCCGGGTGGACGTACCGCCGAATTGCTCAACACGTGGGGCGTGAGGTCTCCACAGTACATCGATGTTGTCGCCAGTGGTCGGCGGAAGGTGCACGTACCCGTCGACCTGGGACCGGACCGCAGCGACGCACGGATGCACGCCAAGACCGTAGGATCCTACGCAGTGCCGTAGGGGACCGCACCGCCACTTCCCAGCAAATTAGGGACACTGTTGCTCCTGGGGTATCGGCGAGGACCATTCGCAACCGTCTCCATGAAGCTGGGCTACGGTCCCGCACACCGTTAGGCCGTCTTCCGCTCACGCCCCAACATCGTGCAGCCCGCCTCCAGTGGTGTCGCGACAGGCGTGAATGGAGGGACGAATGGAGACGTGTCGTCTTCAGCGATGAGAGTCGCTTCTGCCTTGGTGCCAATGATGGTCGTATGCGTGTTTGGCGCCGTGCAGGTGAGCGCCACAATCAGGACTGCATACGACCGAGGCACACAGGGCCAACACCCGGCATCATGGTGTGGGGAGCGATCTCCTACACTGGCCGTACACCACTGGTGATCGTCGAGGGGACACTGAATAGTGCACGGTACATCCAAACCGTCATCGAACCCATCGTTCTACCATTCCTAGACCGGCAAGAGAACTTGCTGTTCCAACAGGACAATGCACGTCCGCATGTATCCCGTGCCACCCAACGTGCTCTAGAAGGTGTAAGTCAACTACCCTGGCCAGCAAGATCTCCGGATCTGTCCCCCATTGAGCATGTTTGGGACTGTATGAAGCGTCGTCTCACGCGGTCTGCACGTCCAGCACGAACGCTGGTCCAACTGAGGCGCCAGGTGGAAATGGCGTGGCAAGCCGTTCCACAGGACTACATCCAGCATCTCTACGATCGTCTCCATGGGAGAATAGCAGCCTGCATTGCTGCGAAAGGTGGATATACACTGTACTAGTGCCGACATTGTGCATGCTCTGTTGCCTGTGTCTATGTGCCTGTGGTTCTGTCAGTGTGATCATGTGATGTATCTGACCCCAGGAATGTGTCAATAAAGTTTCCCCTTCCTGGGACAATGAATTCACGGTGTTCTTATTTCAATTTCCAGGAGTGTATCACCTCGAATAAGAGTGGCCGCATGATGCAACACTGCACAAGTCTTGGCTGTACGCGGAATATCAGACAGGTCTGCTCAATCTTGTCGGGATGATAATAGACGCCTCGCAAAACGACTCAACGTGTCTTTGTTCTCTGCCAGGTCTCCGTAGACATATAATGAATACAATGAAGTTCCTTGAGACTGAGAAGTTGCTGTCCATGCATCAGCACGGCTTTGGAAAGCATCTGCATCTATATCTACATCCACATGATTACTCTGCAATTCACATTTAAGTGCTTGGCAGAGGGTTCATCGAACCACAATCATACTATCTCCCTACCATTCCACTCCCGAACAGCGCGCGGGAAAAATGAACACCTAAACCTTTCTGTTAGAACTCTGATTTCTCTTATTTTATTTTGATGATCATTCCTACCTGTGTAGGTTGGGCTCAACAAAATATTTTCGCATTCTGAAGAGAAAGTTGGTGACTGAAATTTCGTAAATAGATATCGCCGCGACGAAAAACGTCTTTGCTTTTACGACTTCCATCCCAACTCGCGTATCATATCTGCCACACTCACACTCTCTCCCCTATTACGTGATAATACAAAACGAGCTGCCCTTTTTTGCACCCTTTCGACGTCCTCCGTCAATTCGACCTGGTAAGGATCCCATACCGCGCAACAATATTCTAACAGAGAACGAACGAGTGTAGTGTAAGCTGTCTCTTTAGTGGGCTTGTTGCATCTTCTAAGTGTCCTGCCAATGAAACGCAACCTTTGGCTCGCCTTCCCCACAATATTGTCAATGTGGTCTTTCCAACTGAAGTTGTTCGTAATTTTAACACCCAGGTACTTAGTTGAATTGACAGCCTTGAGAATTGTATCTACTATTTATCGAGTAATCGAATTCCAACGGATTTCTTTTGGAACTTATGTGAATCACCTCACACTTTTCGTTATTTAGCGTCAACTGCCACCTGCCACACCATACGGCAATCTTTTCTAAATCGCTTTGCAACTGATACTAGTCTTCGGATGATCTTACTAGACGGTAAATTACAGCATCATCTGCGAACAACCTAAGAGAACTGCTCAGATTGTTTTTTTTTTTTTGTAAGAGGTGGAGCCCCTCCACGCCCGCACCGGCATGATGGCCAACACAAAAGGTCTACTGCCATCTCTGCATAAGGGTTAGTATTCACTAAAGTGAGGTGTCGCAGGATGTGGGTACTGCGATGTTTGCGTACGTCTGGTTAGGATTAACCATCAATACGCGCTCATCTGGAGATAGATTGGTCGAAATCTGACGGAGGGTAGCGGTTTGAAGGGCAGAGGAAAAAAAAGTGCCAAGGCAAGAGCCAAGGGAAAAAAACCTCTGCGAAAGTTAGGTCGGGTGGTAAGAGCAGTAGCGGTTGTCTTGCTGCCTGCGATAGGTTGTGCAAGGATAGGCTATGTTAGTAGTGGGTATCATGCATGTCGATACCTTGACGTTGTGCGTTTGTGCTGCTCGGCGGCTGGCGCTGGGTGCTGGTACAGAGTCCTCGTTCAGCGTCAGCAACCTGCAACAGTTAGGTTTGTTATCGATCTTGTGTCCGATAGGTCACATACCGGAGGCACAGTGTGAGGGAATGTTGGCAGATTGTTCGTGCGTCAGTGGGCGAGCTCGTCGGTGTCCCTGCTGTGGCCTGTTGATCGGCTCTAATAGCAGCTGGTAGTTGCCAGTCAGTGTTGCTGATATGCAGGGGCTTACCGACGTTTGTCGCTGTTTGCGTGTGTTAGTTTACCATAGGTGGCTATGCCCTAGCTAGCAGTGTCTTTGGCCGCTTGTGCTTCCACCTGTGGTTGTGATCGTAGTTTCCCAGAGTGAGGATGAAAGGATTGTTCGAGTGTCTCGAGTTCCGGTATAGTCGTGTGGTGTGTTTTTGGAATACTTCCTTGAGGGTATCAAGGCGGTATTCATGGTGAAGATTCACGGTGTGTGTGTAGCGTGGAGCGTTGCTAATGATTCGTAGCACCTTGTTCTTTATGATCTGCAGGCGGCGCAGTCGTGTAGGAGCTGCATATCCCCAGACGGGAGCTGCGTACGTCATCAGAGGTCTAATCAGTGTCATGTATATGGACCTCGACACCCTCCTATTCAGTGTGCTTTCCCTGTTGAGCATTGGGTAGAGCTGTTTGAGCCTCGCGTGCGCTCGGTTGGCAACGTATTCGATGTGGTCCCCCCATGTAAGTTTCCGGTCCAGCCAGACACCAAGGTACCTGACTTTCTCTCGGAAACGTATTGGGCGTGTATGTAGTGTTATTGGTCTACAGTGTTGGTGTTTGTGCAGTAGTTTCGGTCTGCGTGTGAACAGAACTGCTTCGCACTTGTCGACGTTTACTTTAATACTCCATCGCTCCAACCAAGGCTCAGCTGTTCTGAGTGCTGTCTGTATTCGTGAACTGATGTTCGACCGTTTCCAGTCTTGCGCGAGGATGGCTGTGTCATCCGCGTAGACGGCTAACGTCGTGTTTTGTGTCGCTGGGAAGTCATTAATGTACAGGTTAAACAAGATGGGCCCTAGGATGCTCCCTTGGGGTACTCCAGCTTGGATACCGTGTTGTGTTGATTGTTTATGCTGCACGTTAGTGTTGAAACATCTGTTCGTAAGATATGAGTGTATGAGACGTACGAGTCCATCCGGGAAACCAGTTTCGCTTAGTTTGCGTATGAGTCCGTTGTGCCAGAGACGATCGAAAGCCTTTTCGATGTCTAGGAACACGGCCCCTGTGGCTTTGTTCATGTTGTAGCCGTGTGTTATATGTTCGACTACGCGGAGGAGTTGTTATGTTGTCGAGTGGTGATTCCTAAAGCCGAATTGCTCCGGTCTTAGGGTGTCGTTGGCGATGCAATGCCTAGTGATACGTTTTAGTATTACCTTCTCAACAATCTTGCTGAGCGAGCACAGCAGACTGATGGGTCGGTAATTTTGTGGGAGGGAGTGGTCTTTCCCTGGCTTCCTGAACATCAGGACCTTGGCCGCCTTCCAAAAGTCAGGGAAGTGTTGGTGTGTCAGGATGGCATTCGTTAAGTGTGTGAGGTATTCTACGGCTTTATCCGTGAACTCCTGGAGGACACGGATTTGAATGCCATCAGGCCCAGGTACTTTTCTAGCGTTGGTGTGCTTGATAGCCCATGTGATTTCATTTGTGCTAGTACGTCTTATTTCGTTGCGCGAGGGCTGGGCTACAAGTCGTGCCACCCCCTGGTCCGTTTCAAGTGTGAATGCTGGGTCTGAAGGAACCAGATTCGGCATGAAAGACGCTGCAAGTGTTGTGGCCATAAGCTCTGCCTTCTCCGTCGCGGAGTAGGCTGGGCCGTCTAGTCCTTGTAACGTGGGAATGTAATGTTTCTCCATGGTGAAGTGTCTGGCCAGCTGTCACACGCCAGGACGTGTGGTATCCAGCCCAGCGAGTTTCTGTCCCCATTGCTCGTTTCTGAATGTTTGTATTTTATTCCGTATTATGCCCTGGAGTCTGTTGACGTGCAGTTTATAGAACGGGCGCCTGGTACGCTGCCAGTATCTCCTGAGGCGGTTCCTCATTGAGATAAGGCCCCGGATTTCCTGTGGCAGGGCCGTCGAGTGTTGTCTTGGTGTTGTAAATGGAATGGCCTCAGTCATTGCGTCTTGGACGGCAGTTGTGAGAGCCTCCACAGCCTCATCGATTTGCTGTGTGTTGTTAATTCCGTGGGTGTCAGGAATGCGACTATCAAGCGTTTCCATGAACACTGTCCAATTCGCACGCTTGTAGTTACGCAACCTGCGTGGTTCGATGTCCTGCAGTGTCTCTTCCATGTGCAGTATTACAGGCATGTGGTCTGAGTCCAGATCGTTTTCAACCGTAAGGTTGAGTGTGCATGTGATGCCCTTTATGAGGGCTATGTCTAACACGTCAGGCCTATGTCGAGCCTGTGTAGGCACGAACGTGGGAACGTCCGGCCCAAGTATAATGTAGTTTCGGCCTAGTGCTCAGATTGTCACCCAGGTCATTTATATAGATCAGGAACAGCAAAGGTCCCAGGACGCTTCCCTGGGGAACACCTGATATCACTTCAGTTTTACTCGATGATTTGCCGTCTATTACTACGAACTGCGACCCTCCTGACAAGAAATCACGAATCCAGTCGCACAACTGAGACGATACCGCATAGGCCCGAAGCATGATTAGAAGTCGCTTGTGAGGAACGGTGTCAAAAGCTTTCCGGAAATCTAGAAATACGGAATCAAATTGAGATCCCCTGTCGATAGCGGCCATTACTTCGTGCGAATAAAGAGCTAGCTACGTTGCACAAGAACGATGTTTTCTGAAACCTTGCTGATTACGTATCAATAGATCGTTCCGTTCGAGGTGATTCATAATTTTTGAATACAGTATATGCTCCAAAACCCTACTGCAAACCGACGTCAATGATATAGGTCTGCAGTTCGATGGATTACTCCTACTACCCTTCTTAAACACTGGTGCGACCTGCGCAATTTTCCAATCTGTAGGTACAGATCTATCGGTAAGCGAGAGGTTGTATATGATTGCTAAGTAGGGAGCTATTGTATCAGCGTAATCTGAAAGGAACATCGCTCTTGCGAACCATGGATGAAGGGTATCAGACGGATGCCATATTCCTTCCGGAAAGCGTTTGACTCGGTGTCCCACTGCAGACTCCTAATTAAGGTACGAGCATATGGGATTGGTTCCCAAATATGTGAGTGGCTCGAAGACTTCTTAAGTAATAGAACCCAGTACGTTGTCCTCGATGGTGAGTGTTCATCGGAGGTGAGGGTATCATCGGGAGTGCCCAGGGAAGTGTGGTAGGTCCGCTGTTGTTTTCTATCTACATAAATGATCTTTCGGATAGGATGGGTAGCAATGTGCGGCTGTTTGCTGATGATGCTGTGGTGTACGGGATGGTGTCGTCGTTGAGTGACTGTAGGAGGATACAACATGACTTGAACAGGATTTGTGACTGGTGTAAAAAGAATGGCAGCTAACTCTAAATATAGATAAATGTAAATTAATGCAGATGAATAGGAAAAACAATCCCATAATGTTTGAATACTACATTAGCAGTGTAGCGCTTGGCTCAGTCACGTCGATTAAATATTTGGGCGTAACATTGCAGAGCGGTATGAAGTGGGGCAAGCATGTAATGGCAGTTGTGGGGAAGGTGGATAGTCGTCTTGGGTTCAAAAATGGTTCAAATGGGCCTGAGCACTATGGGACTTAACATCTGAGGTCATCAGTCCCCTAGAACTTAGAACTACTTAAACCTAAATAACCTAAGGACATCACACGCATCCATGCCCGTGGCAGGATTCGAACCTGCGACCGTAGCGGTCGCGCGGTTCCAGACTGAAGCGCCCAGAACCGCTCAGCCACACCGGCCGGGTATTTTGGGGAGATGTGGTTCATCTGCAAAGGAGACCGCTTATAAAACACTAATACGACCTATTCTTGAGTGCTGCCCGAGCGTCTGGGATCCCTATCAGGTCGGATTGAGGGAGGACATAGAAGCAATTCAGTAGGTTTGATCATCACGCGAGTGTTACGGAAATGCTTCAGGAACTCGGGTGGGAGTCTCTGGAGGGAAGGAGGCGTTCTTTTCGTGAATCGCTACTGAGGAAATTTAGAGAAGCAGCATTTGAGGCTGACTGCAGTACAGTTTTACTGCCGCCAACTTATATTTCGCGGAAAGACCACAAAGGTAAGATAAGAGAGATTAGGGCTCGTACAGAGGCATATAGGCAGTCATTTTTCGCTCCTTCTGATTGGGAGTGGAACAGGGAGAGAAGATGCTAGTTATGGTACGAGGTACCCTCCGCCACGCACCGTATGGTGGACTGCGGAGTATGTATATAGATGGAGACATTCTGCAAGCGCCTATGAATATCTACGGCGCTCAGGTTTTCCGCCAGAAGAAACGCAATGACAGCTGTCTGCATGGAACGCACCTCTTGCTGCAGCTGTTTTGAGGCCTGCATCCGGCGCTCAACCGACAGAGCGGCGGCGAGCGAGCTCTGCCGGCCCAGCCTGCAGTGCAGGGACTCCAGAAGAGCTGCCTAGGGGTGGAGCGGCGCTGCTCGGCGACGGCCAGTAGCCGCGCGCCCGCGGTTAATAAGGCCTCCCGCCGCCTAATAAATCTGCCTCGTAAAAACACCGACACCGGCCGTATGGGCCCGGCCCGCCGCCGCATGCCCGCCCCCGCCGCCGCCGCCGCCCCCTCCGCTATATTTACGGTCGCGCCGGGAGGAACAACTCAGCGCGCTCCTTTATAATTCCCCGCCGGCACGGCGCGCTTCCTCCCCATGCTCTCTGTTTGTGGGGCGGTCGCTCTATTTTTTTTTGTGGCGGCTGCTTCACCGTACTAGCGCGCAAGCTATTCGAATTCTTTGAAATGAGAAAAACGTAACGGTGTGCAATGTCTTCTCATCATCTGTTGTGTACTGCTACGTATTACTTTAATAATTCCATGGTTAATCAGGTAAATTACATGTTTCGGAGAAATATTAAGTCTCAGCTTTATCTGTGACAATAAATACAGGCCGAAAAAACAAATTGAAGTTTGTACCAATGCCAGGATCCAAACCCTGGTGTCCAGATTGCTAGCCAGATGTGCTAATGTTGTGTACATAGTTCCGCGTAGTCAGCGCGTACACAACTTTCCCACTAGAGCGCGCCCCGCTAAGCACAACAGCGCAGGCGCAGCGCTCGTCCGTCTCCGCACTACGAGATGGCGCTGTCTTAAGAGACGGACCAAATGCTGCTTCCGCCGATCCGCGTATTAATATGTAACGCAGCCAATGGGATTGCTGCTGACGTAGAACCTTTTCTCCTCGCGGATGACAATCGCGCAGTGATACCTGAACGCGCGAGGTATTATAACGAGTGTACAGACCTCCGATTAGTCAGTCTGCATTAGTCTGTAGTCAAGTTTCAGTCTGCGCCTAATAAGATTATCATATTCCTGTACATAGCCATGAAGAGTAATGTATAGACACTTTGTCAAGTATCAGAGATATGTGAGAATAAGATTAAGGTACCAAGACCAAAGGAACTTCAGATTGTCAATTGTAAACAGCATTCAGAATCAAGTTAAGTAAGGTTTATGATTGTTATCATTTTAATAAATGTGTGTGAAACTTAATCAAGTTCTGTTTAAAGTTGGTCACGTCAATCTGCTACTCTAAGCGTGCAAGTGGCATTTCTGTCGTCTGACCTAACGGCAGAAGATAAACACGCCACGATAAGACCACGAGACATGTTGCTGACACTCGCCTACTTCGTTAGAGCGACAAGTCAAATAATCTGATGGTGTGTGTACCGAAGGTCTTACAGTATACACACCACACCTAATTACTGCACCACCATGATAAAATGCCTAACACAGATGCTTTAGCCATAGTGTCAGGGTGGCACATTGGTTAGTCAATATTGCTACACATTGCATGGTCAGGCATCCGACTCCAGCATCATCACGCACCTAAATACTTGGGAGTCACTCTCGATAGAACTCTGACATTCAAAACTTATTGCAAGAACACCAAAATGAAACTCTCCGCTCGAAACAACCTAATTCGCAAACTAGCGGGGACACAGTGGGGATCGCATCCACAAACTATTCGCTGTTCTGCAATGACACTGTGCTTTTTGCTCAATATGATTCTCCAGTCTGGTACAGGTCATCTCATGCCAGACAAGTAGACATTGCTCTCAACGAAACCTGCAGGTTGATCACAGGTTGCTTAAGACCTACCCCAACTGATAAGCTCTAGTGCCTGGCTGGAATAGCGCCACAATGGGTACGTAGAGCAGTGGCTGCCAACAAGGAGAGACTGGAAGCGGAACAGGACAGTGCCCATCCACTGCACGGAAATAATCCAACACAGCAACGGCTGAGATCGCGAAAGAGCTTCCTGAGAACATCCCAGAAGCTCACCATTTCACCAGAGAAGGCAAGGCTGGAGTTATGGAAGAAGTCGACGCCTCACCTGCAGATGCCAGAAGCTGAAGAAATACCACCTGGACACAACGAGAGCTGGCTGGTGTGGAAATCTTTAAACAGATTACGATCAGGAGTTGGACGATCCACAGACAACCTGAAGAGATGGGGCTTCATAACAGAAGATACGTCCTGTGATCGTGGACAAGCCACTCCAAACGCCTTGGAGGTTGCAAAGTACTAAGCACATTTAATATGAATACAATTTATTGATGTGTATGGCTACGGTAAATATGTATGTTTCTGACTCGAGAATAAAAATATTGGTTAGTGCACCTGCCTACTGAGAAGGAGACGTGGGTTCGAATCCGAGCCTTGATACGAATTTTGATTCATTGGTTTGGCCTGTATATAATACCATAGATAAACTTAAGACTTAATATGCCTGTAAAATGTATATTTTATGTGATTAACGTATCACCTATGCATGAGGTACAGACGGGATTATCCCCAATGAGGGCTGAAATACTGACATGAATTAAGATGGCGAACATCGAGTTAGACTGAGGTGTGAATTGAAATTTCTATCAAGGCGGGAGAGATGTCACCCTGCGCAGCTGCATTAGCCGCAGTCCCAGAGTACCGCAGTGGTTACTGGTTAGTACATCTGCCGAGTGAACAGGTTGCCTGGATTCGAATCTAGTCCTTGATATAAATATTTTAATTCATGCTTCGACCTGTATTGTCAGCATACATATTTGAGATGTCTCGCTTCTACCACGAGTGTGGACATAGTCATAGTGGAATTACATTGTGACTTTATAGTGCGAGGCATGTGGTTGCTTTGGAGAAGGAGTCCACCAGTGATTGTATGCAGCATGGTTGTTGTGCATGAGACGAGTGGAATAAGCTACGAGTAATTTTATAATTATTTAATCATCGACGAAAGCTTACACCACGATTACTTGAGATGTGTCAAAATTTGCGTTTCATTTATCATCAGCGGTTTTACGCTGATAATAGATGTATAGTGATTGTTGAACATATGTCGAGTTTTACTATGAAGTTACCTTATGCGGGCGATAAGAGCAGCACAAGGAAAAAACATTAAATTTTCCTTATCAACTGGTAAACAATATACCAGAGTGCACTAATGAGTAAGATTTATCCCTTGGTTTGGGATCCATGGGTTTAGAAAAGAGATTTTTTGAAATCTGTACTAGTAGACCAAGGCTCTGATTGATCACGAGTTAGCATTCTATAGAGTCAATACGTTGCTACTGTAACTTTCATTACCTTTCACCACGATTGTGTGAAATTAGAGACTCAGAGAGAGAGAGAGAGAGAGAGAGAGAGTGAATGAGAGAACACACACACACTCAGGCACACACACACAGCAGCAGCAAAGAGACAGGATATCATCTCAAGTATTTTCAGCAGAATGTGAGGAAGTTTTCGGATGTTGAGGTACGCCCGTAGCCAGCAACATCCCCAGATCTGTAGCCAATAGAGCATGTGCGGGACCAGCTCTGACGGTAACACTGTCCCATTGCCAGTACCCAGGTTAACAAGAACCAGTTACAATACTCTGGACAATACCTGAATCACTTGTGTTTTGCTGATAACACTTTGTAAATAATTTTACTGCTTACCTTTGTGTTAATAAGTCCTTAACTTCAGTCATATTGATGAAACACTACCATATATACATATCTTTTCGTTTGAATACTTCAAATTCTTTTATACACCCTGTCTGACATTACTCACAGAATAACAATTTTTCATTCATAACCACCTATGTTTTTGCTTCACCTCTTTTATACATACATCAAAAAAGTTTTGCATCACTCCGGTTCCGAAAACTCCTGAAGATATTGTATCACACACACAGTCCCTTTGATTGTTCAGAGATGACACTAAAGCCGCCCAAATATGTAAATAACCATGTATGAGCAGCGCAGGGGATCCGACAGCCGATCAGTTCGTCATTCCACCAGGAAGGAGGAACCCGGCTCGGGTTCTCTGTAGTTCAACCACGTCTAGACGGTCAATACCGCGGTTCGATCGCTCTGCTTTATTACTTTGTGCCAGGAAGGGCTCTCAACAAGGGAAGTGTCCAGGCGTCCCAGAGTGAACGAAAGCGATGTTGTTCGGACATGCAGGAGATACAGAGACACGGGAACTGTCGATTACATGCCTCGCTCAGGCCGCCCACGGGCTACTACTGCAGTGGATGACAGCTACCTACGGATTATGGCTCGGAGGAACACTGTCAGCAACGCCAGCATGTTAAATAATGCTTTTCGCGTAGCCACAGCACGTAGTGTTACGACTCAAACTGTGCGCGATAGGCTGCATGATGCGCAACTTCACTCCCGACGTCCATGGCGAGTCCGTCATTGCAACCACGACACCATTGCAGTGCGGTACAGATAGGTCGTACAACATGCCCAATGGACCGCTCAGGATTAGCATCACGTTCTCTTCACCGATGAGTGTCGCATATGCCTTCAACCAGACGATCGTCGGAGAAGTGTTTGGAGGCAATCCGATCAGGCTGAACGCCTTAGACACAATATCCAGCAAGGTGGAGGTTCCCTGCTGTTTTGGGGTGACATTACGTGGGGTCGACGTACGCTGCTGGTGATCATGGAAGGCGTCGTAACGGTTGTAGGATACATGAGCGCCATCCTCCCGACCGATAGTGCAACCATATCGGCAACATATTGGCGAGGCATTCATCTTCATGGACGACAATTCGAGCCTCCATCACGCACAACTTGCGAATGACCTCCTTCAGGATAACGAAATCGCTCGACTAGAGTGGCCAGCATGTTCTCCAGACATGAACCCTATCGAACATGCCTGGGATAGATTGAAAAGGGCTGTTTATAGACGACGTGACCCACCAAGCACTCTGAGGAATCTACGCCGAAGCGCCGTCGAAGAGTGGGACAATCTGGACCAACAGTGATTTGATGAAATTGCGGATAGTATGCCACGACGAATACAGTCATGCATCAATGCTAGAGGTACCGGTGTGTACAGCAATCTGGACCACCACCTCTGAAGGTCTCGTTGTATGGTGGTAGAACATGCAATGTGTGGGTTTCAAGAGAGATAAAACTGCTTAAATGCTGTTTATGTTGATCTCTATTCAAATTTTATGTACAGGTTCCGGAACTCTCGGAACCGAGGTGGTGCGAAACTTTTTTTGATATACGTATATGCAACAATAAATGCAATCCTCGAGTGCCTGTACGAGTTTTCCTTCGGCAGCAGCTACCGATGAAATGCGAAGGCAGCCCACTCCTGTTTCAGTATTCGCCTGAGATACCGTTATGAGCACCTGACAGAGTTTGAAAGGAGCGTCAGTGTAGGTCTTCATTTGACCGGTTGGTCGAATTGTGCAATATTCACATATGAGAGCGTTCGGATGTGACAGAGGCCGACGGAGGACGCTATCGTAATGTCAGAACAGGTGTACTCGTCGTCAACCTTCTAGTCGACGACGTCTGACCCCCACAAGTGAGGATCGCCACCCTGTGCACGAACCACATCGTATACCATTCATATTTGCAGCTGCCATCCAACAACAAGTAATGAACTGTCTGATACGTTCTGTCATGCCGCACAATTGGTCGTTGGTCGTAGACAAGCAGCAGCCGAAGCAGGGAATTACCGTCCCATTGGTAGGCTGCCATTAACACCACAACACAAATGAGAGTGATTGGAATGCTAGTCTGTCTAGGAATCATAGACTGTTACAAAGACAACCGTCACCAGAACCACGCAGTACCATTACATGTTTCATAAGCAGCGTGAACCTGTTCATTCGGTTTCAAGCGGACTCAAGACTTTACCGTTAATCGAAAAACACGGATACTCCTACGTACATATGTTTTCACCGAAAAAAGCTATTTATTGTACAGCTGTTTACAGGAAATGCCACACGTCACATATGAAAGCTCACTGTTTACTTAGGTGTTACCCGCCAGAAACTCACAATTGATCAACAGAATTACACTTAAAACACACTGTATTTCATATCAGTTTCATAAGTTCACCTTTGGGAAATAAACGTTCATTATTTTGTGTTTTTGTTTCTCATTAGCTTCCTTCCTGCTGCCGATTCTCATTTTATGGGCTGTTAAAAGTCTGTGTGGTCAAACGAATTTTGCCCTGAAAACTGTAACAACAGATCAACGTATTTGAGTGTCTCGGTGTGCGAGCTTCCTCGATTGCATTCGTATCACTTGGGTTCTCAAATCCCCGTTCAAAAGCTTCGCTGTTTAGCCACTTGTCGGTGTTTTTGGCGTTTTCTCGCATGATACCCTGCGAAGTCAGAACGAAGGCCGATAGACAGAGTCCACAATCCTGGATTTCTGCGAAGTGTTCCTCTCACTGACAAATAGCAGATTGTTAACGAAGGTCAGAGGATATGAAATAGGGTCAAAGATATGTGAATGCCTGGAACGCTTCATAAGTAGTAGAGTCTAGTACGTTGTCTTGAACGATGAGTGTTCATCAAAGACAAGGTTATCGGCAGAGGCGCCCAAGGGATGCATCATAGGACCGCTATTGTTCTCTGTATACATGAACGATGTGACGGATAGGGTGACTAGCAGTCTGTTACCGTTTGCTGATTACGCTCTAGTGTACAGGAAAGTGTTGTTGTTGTGTTATTGTAGGAGGATGCAGGATGACTTAGCATTGGTATGTGATTAGATGAACAGAATGTTGCTCTAAATGAAAAAAAAAGTGAGATAATGCAGATGGATAGGGAAAACCGTCTTCTAATGTTGCATGAAATATTACTTGTGTGCTGCTTCGGAAAGTCAGGTCGGTTAAATACGTAGGTGTAACGTTGTAAAGAAATGGAACGAGCACGTAAGGACGGTGGTAGGGAAGGAGAACAGTCGAATTCGGTTAATCGGGGAAATTCCAAGAAAGCGTAGCTCTTGAACAAAGGTGACCGCGTTTAAAACACTGGTGCGATCCATCCTTGAGACTGGTAGAGTGTTTGGGATCCGCACCAGGTCGTATTAATGGAAGACATCGAACCAATTCAGAGGCGTGCTGCTAGATTTGTTACCGGCAGCTTTGATTAACACGTGAGTATTATGTAGAAATTCGCGAACTCAAAAGGGAATCTCCGAGGGAAGGCGACTTTCTTTTCAAGAAACGCTATTGAGAAAGTTTGGAAAAGCAGTATTCGCGGATGACTGCAGAACGATTCTTCTGCCGCCAACAAACATTTCGCGCAAAGACTACGAAGAGGATATAAATTAAGGCTCGTACGGAGGTGCACAGAAAGTTGTTTTTCCTTTGCTCCGTTTACGTGTGGAACAGGAAAGGAAATGACTAGCAGTAGTACAAGGTACGCTTAGCCAAGCACCACATAGTGGGGTATGCATGTAGATTAGAGATGGGCAAACTCGTTCAATCTTGGGAACTAGTTCACTGGTGATTGCTCTTTTTTGGGAACCGTTCATTTTTACTCGTTCATTGTTCACTTGTGATTGGTATATGGTTCTTATGAAAGACTGAAAATTAGTAGCGTAGGTAACTGAAGATGGAAGCCACCAAGAGGGGGCACTTGCTTCTCCCCTGGAGTAGAGAGTTCTTATTCATAACAGAATTTTCGCGATTGGGCAAAACCTCCCGTTTAGCCAACCGTAGCGTTATGTGGCTGATCGCAGTGAAATAATATAAGGTGAAGCAGGAAAAACCGGCCCCGAATACAGACTGCTAGCCAATTACGCACGATTTGTTGACTGCTAGGAGCAGAATAGATGAACATGTAATAATTAGGCAGTGAAGAAATAACAAATAAGCTAATGCAAACAACAACTTCGAAACGACAGATGACGACTGGTGGGTGACAATGAGCAGTCTAGCACTCGTGGCCGATTTTTCGTGCGCCACTCTGTACCACTGAAATAATATGTAGCAGTTATCATATTCTCTTTACAAAATATAACACCAGACACTCGATTATGGAGCGTGGGCTTCATCCGGTTGTAAGTCGGTCTGCCTTCCATAACAATGAACATAACCTTTTGCCTTGGATCAAAAAACTGACGGAAAATGGCCACTCGTGCGTGCCCTGCCCACTTCCTTTGCACGTGTAATAACAAAATAATCCTGCCTTTTTACAAGTATTTCTTCTGCTGTTTATCGAAATAGTGAAATAAGCTGATATGCCGTTTTGTTACCTGAGAAAAGGTATGTATTATATACCACGTAATTTTTATGTAATTTACGTAATTATAAAATACATTTTAATTAGCGGTCGTGGACGCTGAGTATAATATGAAAAGAACCAGAAGTTCAAAGTTCAAAAAAGGTTTGAAACAGATCTAGAATGGGAGTGCGCAGCGAACGAAACGAACAACTCGACACTGAACTATGAGCAGTCGGCAGTGGAACTACGACGAGTGGCCACGCGAAGAGGGACGATTCCGGCCGACCGAGACCAAGACCGAGACAGACGGGAACGGGACCGAGGCTGGAACGAGACCGGATGACGTGCCGTTGCGGGAACGAGACCGACCGTTGCCCGTTCCCGAGAACTATAAGTAGAAAGCCACTACCGAAGTGAACTATGAAAGACCGTTCCTTAGAATTCGTTCTTCACTCATTCCGTTAATCTCGGTGAACCGTTCTTTTGGACCCGTTAGTTCGCGAACGACTCATCTCTAATGTAGATTCAAATATACGGCTAGAACAACAGAAGTAAAAAATCTTCAGACTATACACAGATAATCCGCAAGCCGGATAATCAGAACCCTGATAACAGAGAGTTTGCTGTATTTGCAGATTCCTACACAGTTAATTCAATCAACGAAAAAAAAAACAAGGATTGCTATATTAATAAATAGAAATATATAAAGGGCGATTCGAAAAGAAACAACGGATTTCAGTTGTTTATTAAAACACATTGTGCATGTCACTGGATAGAAGAAGGTTTGAAGTTCTATGGTCGCACGCACACTATGCCGTACATTCAACACAAGTATCAAGCGTTGCTGGGCAAACATCAAAACGGTAGTCCATTTCGTTCCACATGTGAATCAACAGGTCCAGGTTTATCGAATCGACAGCTTCAACAGTTCGATTTCTCAGCTCTTGAAGGGTAATTGCCGTAGGCAGGACGCAGCCTCTGTCCTTTACGTACCCCCACAGAAAAATTGGAAAATGTGTTGTATGATGACATGGGATGCCATAAAGAATGAACAAGATGTTGTTGTGCACCTCTTCGAATCCAACGTTTTGGGATGGCGTTGTTAAGATAAGGCCGCACCGCAAGGTGGAAGCGAGGCGGGTCGCCGTCATGCATAAAAATGAAATAATTGGAATTTGTGTGAAGCTGAGAAAGTAATCAGTTCTGCAGCATGTCCAGGTATGACATTCCTGTCAAGAAATGTCCATAAACTTCATGAACAGGAACGACGCTAAACACATTCAGCTTCTGTGAGTCTCTTTCATGTTTGATGACGACGACAGGATTACGCGATCCCCGAATTCTCACATTATGGCGTTTTCCACAACCCTGCAAATAAGACGTAGATTTGTTCCTAGAAAAGAGTGGTTCGTAAAGTATTCAAATGGGCCTGAGCACTGTCGGACTTAACATCTGAGGTCATCAGTCCACTAGAACATAGAACTACTTAAACCTAAGTAACCTAAGGACATCACACACATCCATGCCCGAAACAGGATTCAAACCTGCGACCGTAGCGGTCGCGCGGTTCCAGACTGAAGCGCCTAGAACCGCTCGGCCACACTGGCTGGCCGGAAAAAAGTGTCCTCTGCCACACTCTGGCGAAATGAAATACAAAATTCACACATTATTTTTTGGTCCCAGGGGCGCAGTTGCTCCACTAAATGCAAATTGTGAGGTTTTGTATGCAGGCATCATCTCAGAAAACGGTATACCTTTGTTTGAAGAATTTTAAGTTCCTGTCCTGACCGTCTTGCGGGCTTCCGAAGGCTCCGTATAAACACATCTCGGGCACGCTCGTCGTTTTCTGGATATGCAGCCAACATCCAAGAATTTTTTTTTTTTTATTTTGCAGTGGTAAATCTACTTGCCCAGAGGCGGCGTATTGCTGAATCGACGACGGAATGCAAGCTACACTTGAAAAATGGATTGCCTTCATGCAAATCCCAACACAAAAAATGATTTCTCTCGTAGTCTAGTCGTCATATTGCCACAAACAAGCAAGAGCGCAGCTGTGTCAACACTTTGTAGCTCCATCTAGCAAGTGAGATGCACAACGTGTTTCTGTCTTTTATAGGTGTTCTGTAATAAACAATTGAAATCTCTTCTTTCTTTTCCGATCACTCTGTACTTTCGCTAAAGAAAAGAAAAAAAAGGAAAGAGAGAGAGAGTGAGTCCAGCAGGTGAACTGTCCCGGAAAGAGGAGGTTCCAGGTTCGAGGCCCGGTGCAGCACACACTTTCAATCTGTCAGGAAGATTCATTTCTTTTGTGTGTGTGTGTGTGTGTGTCAAGATATTGTCCATAATCTTATCCCGTAGAGTGTGCAGACTTTCGAGTTACCCTTCAGGCAACCCCGACTTGATAAGAGGCGCGAGGAAGCGCCCCGGCGTCACACATGCACGTCACGCGTACCCACGGCGGGGACCCCCTACCCCACCCCTGCGCGCCGCGTGACGCAGAGCGAGCGTGACGTCAGCGGCAGCGGGCCGCCCGCTATTTGTTTGCGGAGATAACGACTTTATTTAGCGCGTCCGCCGCGAGATAACCCGGCGCGCTCCTCTATTTGTGTCTGGCCCCTGTGTGCGAGGGGGCTGCCGGCGTGGGGGCGACTCTGCGCCGTGGGGTAGTCTGCGGCTGCAGGGCGAGAAGGGCGCGGCGCGACACGCAGGAGCAGGGGAGCACTACCTTCCCCGCCCCTTCTTTTTTTTCTGCCTGCCTGGTGTTTATTTCTTGCTCGTCCCGACTCGTCCCGCCGGTGTTTTTGTTCCGGGCCAGACGACCCCCCGGCGCCCTGCTGTCTCGCCGTCTCGCGTGGCGCAGGTCGCGGCTCGGTACGGCCCGGCGCAGGCTCATTAGCCCACCTCCACCCCCGCGTCCGCCCCCACCACCGCCTCCACCTGCCGCACCTGCAGCCAGGGTGAGCAGGGTCCAGGCTCCTGAAACCGCCGCAGAGTGGACACCGGCCAACAGCTGTGGCGGGACTGTGCGCTCTGTTCTCCCACCAGTTCAATCCCACCGTGGCAACGGAGTGACAACCAGCAATACATAGAAAGAAGGATCCTTTATTGTATGATTATATGATAGCGGAACAAACACTGTTAGCATAAACTTCTCTAAAATATCTGGGAGTATGAGTGCGGAATGATTTGAAGTGGAATGATCGTATAAAATTAATTGTTGGTAAGGCGTGTGCCAGGTTGAGATTCATTGGGGGTTGTTGTTGTGGTTGTGGTCTTCAGTCTTGAGACTGGTTTGATGCAGCTCTCCGTGCTACTCTATCCTGTGCAAGTTTCTGCATCTCCCAGTACTTGCTGCAGCCTACATCCTTCTGAATCTGCTTAGTGTATTCATCTCTTGGTCTCCCTCTACGATTTTTACCCTCCACGCTGCCATCTAATGCTAAATTTGTGATCCCTTGATGCCTCAGAACATGTCCTACCAACCGGTCCCTTCTTGTCAAGTCGTGCCACAAACTCCTCTTCTCCCCAATTCTGTTCAGTACCTCCTCGTTACTTATGTGATCTACCCATCTAATCTTCAGCATTCTTCTGTAGCACCACATTTCGAAAGCTTCTATTCTCTTCTTGTCCAAACTATTTACCGTCCATGTTTCACTTCCATACTTGGCTACACTCCATACAAATACTTTCAGAAACGACTTCCTGACACTTAATTCTATACTCGATGTTAACAACTTTTCTTCTTCAGAAACGCTTTCCTAGCAATTGCCAGTCTACGTTTTATATCCTCTCTACTTCGACCATCATCAGTTATTTTGCTCCCCAAATAGCAAAACTCCTTTACTACTTTATGTGTCTCATTTCCCAATCTAATTCCCTCAGCATCACCCGACTTAATTCGACTACATTCCATTATCCTCGTTTTGCTTTTGTTGATCATCTTATGTCCTCCTTTCAAGACGCTATCCATTCCGTTCAGATGCTCTTCCAGGTCCTTTGCTGTCTCTGACAGAATTACAATGTCATCGGCGAACCTCAAAGTTTTTATCTCTTCTCCATGGATTTTGATGCCTACTCCGAATTTTTCTTTTGTTTCCTTTACTGCTTGCTCAATATACAGATTGAATAACATTGGGGAGAGGCTACAACCCTGTCTCACTCCCTTCCCAACCACTGCTTCCCTTTCATGCCCCTCGACTCTTATAACTGCCATCTGGTTTCTGTACAAATTTTAAATAGCCTTTCGCTCCCTGTATTTTACCCATGCCACCTTCAGAATTTGAAAGAGGGTATTCCAGTCAACATTGTCAAAAGCTCTCTCTAAGTCTACAAATGCTAGAAACGTAGGTTTGCCTTTCCTTAATCTTTCTTCTAAGATAAGTCGTAGGGTCAGTATTGCCTCACGTTTTCCAACATTTCTACGGAATCCAAACTGATGTTCCCCGAGGTCGGCTTCTACCAGTTATTCCATTCGTCTGTAAAGAATTAGCGTTACTATTTTGCAGCTATGACTCATTAAAGGATAGTTCGGTAATTTTCACATCTGTCAACACCTGCTTTCTTTGGGATTGGAATTATTATATTCTTCTTGAAATCTGAGGAGAATCTGGGAGAGTCCTTTGGTAATGTAGTCCATCAACAAAGGAGGAGGGTTACAAAATACTCATTCGAACTATACTTGAGCATTGCTCATCAGTGTGGGATCCATACCAGGTCGGGTTGACAGAGGAGATAGAGAAGATCCAAAGAAGAGCGGCGCGTTTCGTCACAGGGTTATTTGTTAAGCGTGATAGCGTTATGGAGATGTTCAGCAAACTCAAGTGGCAGACTCTGCAAGAGAGGCGCTCTACATTGTGGTGTAGGTTGCTGTCCAGGTTTCGAGAGGTTGCGTTTCTGGATGAGTTGTCGAATATATTGCTTCCCCCTACTTATACCTATACCTCCCGAGGAGATCACGAATGTAAAATTAGAGAGATTCGAGCGCGCACGGAGGCTTTCCGGCAGTCGTTCTTCCCGCGAACCATATGCGATTGGAACAGGAAAGGGAGGTATTGACAGTGGCACGTAAAGTGCCCTCCGCCACACACCGTTGGGTGGCTTTTGGAGTATAAATGTAGATGTAGATGTAGAATGGCCTTCCACTGTGCTGTAGGGATGGGAAGAACCGACCACCTAAAACCGACACCGGTATTTCAGTTCCGAATAACCGGGATTTTTCGGTATTTGTTTGACCTGAGTTCAACAGATTTTTAAATTTTTTGCTAATAAACAAGCAAAAAAATCAACAATTAGCCACAGCAGCAGTGTTAAAATATTTCGTTTTCAAATATTTACTTTTTTTACTAACGGAGACATCTTCATTGTTTAAAATTCATATTTGTTTAAAATATTGTATTATTGTAAAAAATGGGAAAAGCCATCAGTGCTATTTCAATAACAATAAAAGGATATCTACCTCTGCATGATTACTCTGCAAATCACAATTAAGAGCCTGGAAGAGGTTCCATCTAACTACATTCAAGCCACTTCTCTACCGTTCCACTCTCGAACTGGCAGCCAGGAAAAACGAACGCTTAAATCTTTGCAGGCGAGCTCTGATTTCTCTTATTTTAGTATGATGATCACTTCCCCCTATGTAGTTGGGTGCCAACAAAATATTTTCACACCCTGAGGAGAAAGTTGGTAACTGAAATTTCGTTAGGTGGTCCTGCCGCAGAGAAAAACGGCTTTGCTTTAATGACTGCCACTACAATTCGTGTACCGTACCGTGGCACTCTCACCCTTATTGCGCGATAACGCAACGAGCTGCCCTTCCTTGAACTTCTTCGATTTTCTCCGTGAATCGCATCTGGCATGGGTTCACGCCGCACAGCAATACTGCAGAAGGTAGCATACAACCGTAGCGTAAAAAATTTCTTCAGTAGACCTGTTAAATTTTCTAAGTTTTTTGTCGATAAATCGCAGTCCTTGGTTTGCTTTCCCCACAACTTTTTCTACATGATAATTCCAGTTTTAGTTATTGGGATTTGTAATCCATAAGTATTTTGTCGAGTTTACAGCCTTTAGATTTGTGTAATTTATCTGAACTTTATCGCATTCTTTTTAGTGCTCATGTGTATGACTTCACACTTTTCATGATTTACAGTCAGTTACTACTTTTTTTCGTCATACAGATGTCTTCTCTAAATCATTTGTAATTCGCTTTGATCATCTGATAGCATTACATGACGCTAAGTACATCATCACCTGCAAGCAATCTAAGAGGATTGCTCAGATGTCTCCTAAATCGTTTATGTACATCAGGAACAACAGACGGCCTATAACACTTCCTTGGGGACCGCCAGATATTACTTCCATTTTACTCAATCACATTTCCGTCAGTTATTACGAACTGTGACCTTTCTGCCAGGAAATCACGAATCTAGTCACGAAATTGACACGATATACTATTGGCACGTAATTTAATTTGAAGTCGCTTGTGAGGAATCGTGTCAAAAGCCTTCTGGAAATCTAAAACCATGGAATCAATCTCACGTCCTCTATTGATAGCGCTGATTACTTCATAAGAATAAAGAGCTGGTTGTGTTTCACAAGAACGATATTTTCATAATCAATGTCCGCTGTCTGTCGATAAATCGTTTTCTTCGAGGTGATACGTAATGTTCGAGCACTGTATATGTTCCAAAATCTTACTGCAAATCGACGTTGGAGATATGGGTCGTAATTCAGTTGATTACTCCTACTTTTTTCTTGGCTATTCGTGTGACTTTTATAACTCTCCAGTCGTTGGGTACGGATATTTGTACGACCGAGTGGTTGTATGTGATTGCTAAGTATGGAGTCAGTGTATCAGTATTCTTTGCAAGGAACTTGACTGGAATACGATATGGACAGGAAGCCCTGTCCTTCTTAAATGTTTCAAGCTGCTACACTACACTAAGGATATATACATCTAAGTTACTCATGTTGGCAGTTGTTCTTGATTCGAATTCTAGAATATTTAATTTGTCTCCTTTTGTGAAGGAATTTCGGAAAATCGTGTTTAGTCACTCTGCTTTAGTGTCGCTGTGAAGGTATTGATTTCGTCTTTGCAGTGATGTATAAGAATTGGTACAGCACTGCTGAGACAACAATGTCCCAGTTTTCGTGTGTCGTGGTTTAAGGGACGTCCAGAGTGCAAGACTTACGCCCACCTGTTCTACACAGGAGTTTCTCGCTGTCGTTGCCGGATATCACCTGTAATGCAGTCCTTAGTCCAGATGTGTGCAAATTCTCCTTCCAGCCTGTCTGCCCCTACCACCGCCGCAACCATTAAAACAGCTCAACCTGCCGCAATGGAGACACAAGCGTACATTTGTACTGAAGCGCAGTGACTAAAGCAGGCCGACTTGCGTTTCCGCTAGTCGGGCATGGTTCACGGTAGAGGTCTGCGCGGATAAAAAAAGTGCAATCCGCATCCACACCGCATCCGCAAGGTCCTAATACGCAACCGCATCCGCATCTGCAGCAATTAATCCGCATCCGCAAGTTTCTTACCCGCATCCGCACATATTTAAGTTTGGAATGAGTAATTGATAGTAATGGACAGTAGTACTTAGAATTATGGTAAGTAATGATATAGTTATTGTTAGGGTGCCATTTCTGCGACAACTTAACTACTTTCGACTTCTTAAATCACAGGAAATTCTCTATACCTACTCTAAAGCAGACCATTCCAAACAGGAAAGCATTGGCGCTCCGGAGCACACACAGTAGCGGCTCGGATCTCGTGAGATTGGAAACGCTATTTAAAAAAATTAAATTCAATGTAATAGTATTAAATGATGAAAATATGTGTACAGAAACAATTATATTTCGCTGCTCTTGTGCCAAGACATCTAAAAATGAAGATGGTTTTAAGCTGTTACTAGCACATTGCATCATTTACCGACATATTTTTTTGTACTCACTGCTTGGATGTGTCAAATTTTGAAGCCATTCATGTCAGCTGATGATTATATTATAGCTTACGCGTTCAGTCCTCGTCATTTCCAGGTGAAAATATTTACAGTATTAGGCCTACACTGTAAAACGCTGGCGCACCTGTGAAAAAATTAAACTGCCAGCAGTAATTGACGTTGTCTGGAAGAAATAACTCGTCTTCCGAAGAGTGACAACAAAATCACTGGTTATAGAAATTAGGAGTCCATTTAGCTTTAGCTAAAAATACGATTGAAATCTCGAACCTCGCCTTTTGGCTGGTTTATCGAATTAAGACCTAGCGATAAATGAAATGTCTGTTTCATTCTCAACTAAGCAAAGTTTTTCACACTTTAAAACATCCTCAACATTGGTCTAAATTACTAAGATAAAATTTACAGTAGATTTCGCAGTTAATACTTTCAAAGTTAAAAAATAATTTTTTTCAAAGTTTAATAGAGCTGCAAACGATTTCAAGATGTCTATATAAAAACCGGGAGGGGACTGCCAAGGGGGAGGTTACCATGAGAAAAAGAATGAATAATAAACGAAAGGATAACGTTTTACGAGTTGGGGCGTGGAATGACAGAAGCTTGAACGTGGTAGGGAAACTAGAAAATCTGAAAATGGAAATGCAAAGGCTCGATCTAGATATAGTAGGGGACAGTGAAGTGAAGTGGAAGGAAGACAAGGATTTCTGGTCAGATGAGTATCGGGCAATATCAACAGCAGCAGAAAATGGTATAACAGGTGTAGGATTCGTTATGAATACGAAGGTAGGACAGTTCAGTGACCGGGTTGTTCTAATCAGAATCGACAGCAGACCAACACCGACAGCGATAGTTCTGGTATACATGCCGACGTCGCAAGCTGAAGATGAACAGTTGAAGTGTATGAGGATATTGAAAGGGTAATGCAGTATGTAAAGGGGGACGAAAATCTAATAGTCATGGGCGACTGGAATGCAGTTGTAGGGGAAGGAGTAGAAGAAAAGGTTACAGGAGAATATGAGCTTGGGACAAGGAATGAAAGAGGAGAAAGACTAATTGAGTTCTGTAACAAGTTTCAGCTAGTAATAGCGAATACCCTGTTCAAGAATCACAAGAGGAGGAGGCATACTTGGAAAAGGCCGGGAGATACGGGAAGATTTCAATTGTATTACATCGTGGTCAGACAGAGATTCCGAAATCAGGTACTGGATTGTAAGGCGTACCCAGGAGCAGGTATAGACTCAGATCACAATATAGTAGTGATGAAGAGTAGGCTGAAGTTCAAGACATTAGTCAGGAAGAATCAATACGCAAAGAAGTGGGATACGGAAGTATTAAGGAATGACGAGATACGTTTGAAGTTCTCTAACGCTATAAATACAGCAATAAGGAATAGCGCAGTAGGCAGGAGTCGATTTAGAAGAGATAGAGGATCCAGTATTAGAATCGGAATTTAAAAGACCTTTGGAGGACTTAGGATCAAATAAGGCAGAAGGGATAGATAACATTCCATCATACTTTCTAAAATGATTGGGGGAAGTGGCAACAAAACGACTGTTCACGTTGGTGTGTAGAATTTATGATTCTGGCGATATACCATCTCACTTTCGGAAAAGCATCATCCAGACAATTCCGAAGACGGCAAGAGATGACAAGTGCGAGAATTATCTCACAATAAGCTTAACAGCTCATGCATCGAAGCTGCTTACAAGAATAATATACAGAAGAATGGAAAAGAAAATTGAGAATGCGCTAGGTGACGATCAGTTTGGCTTTAGGAAAAGTAAAGGGACGAGAGAGGCAATTCTGACGTTACGGCTAATAATGGAAGCAAGGCTAAAGAAAAACCAAGACACTTTCATAGGATTTGTCGACCTGGAAAAAGTGTTCGACAATATAAAATGGTGCAAGCTGTTCGAGATTCTGAAAAAAGTAGGGGTAAGCTATAGGGAGAGACGGGTCATATACAATATGTACAACAACCAAGAGGGAATAATAAGGGTGGACGATCAAGAACGAAGTGCTCGTATTAAGAAGGGTGTAAGACAAGGCTGCAACCTTTCGCCCCTACTCTTCAATCTATACATCGGGGAAGCAATGATGGAAATAAAAGAAAGGTTCAGGAGTGGAATTAAAATACAAGGTGAAAGGATATCAATGATACGATTCGCTGATGACATTGCTATCCTGAGTGAAAGTGAAGAAGAATTAAATGATCTGCTGAACGGAATGAACAGTCTAACGAGTACACAGTATGGTTTGAGAGTAAATCGGAGAAAGACGAAGGTAATGAGAAGTAGTAGAAATGAGAACAGCGAGAAACTTAACATCAGGATTGATGGTCACGAAGTCAATGAAGTTAAGGAATTCTGCTACCTAGGCAGTAAAATAACCAATGACGGACGGAGCAAGGAGGACATCAAAAGTAGACTCGCTATGGCAAAACGGCATTTCTGGCCAAGATAAGTCTACTAATATCAAATACCGGCCTTAATTTGAGGAAGAAATTTCTGCGGATGCACGTCTGGAGTACAGCATTGTATGGTAGTAAAACATGGACTGTGGGAAAACCGGAACAGAAGAGAATCGAAGCACTTGAGATGTGGTGCTATAGACGAATGTAGACGAATGTTGAAAATTAGGTGGACTGATAAGGTAAGGAATGAGGAGGTTCTACGCAGAATCGGAGAGGAAAGGAATATGTGGAAAACACTGATAAGGAGAAGGGACAGGATGATACGACATCTGCTAAGACATGAGGGAATGACTTCCATGGTACTAGAGGGAGCTGTAGAGGGCAAAAACTGTAGAGGAAGACAGAGATTGGAATACGTCAAGCAAATAATTGAGGACGTAGGTTGCAAGTGCTACTCTGAGATGAAGAGGTTAGCACAGGAAAGGAATTCGTGTCGTGGCGGGCCGCATCAAACCAGTCAGTAGACTGATAAAAAAAAATAGAGTAAAAACCACTGTCCCATAACTTCAAATGTTAGGCACTGTTCCCTGTTAAGTAATACCGAGTTACAGTTAAAATGTTCAATTTCGTTACGAATTTCAGCCCTTATCTTTACTAATTTGCTGGTAAATTAAAAGACACATTGTTATTTTGGATGATTTGAATATTTTGTACGTTTTCAATGTGATCACAATAATCTTTCACGGGCTATCGCAGTCACAGCTTGTTGGTGGTCGTGAGCCGTAGTTTGAAATCCCACTTGTAAGTAATTACAAGGCCCGCCGTGCCACCGCTCTGTCTTCAAATTTGGCGGAACTTCAGGAACTTTAACGTCTGTCTTGGTGTTTAAATAAGTAATTATGCTACTTTGTCCAGCCTCACACGAATGTTTTAGCAAATTTGAAGTTCCACTTTTATGTCCAGTTTTTACATGCAAAACAAGCCACTATATCATTTATCTTTTCGTTGCCATCAAATACGTATCCGAATTTATTCCAAATTGGCGATTTCAATTTGTTTTCCTTGACTAATGTAAAATTACCTTTTTTCACCTTACACGAAATTGTATCCATGGTGTTCATTTGAAGAAAGAACTCTCACTGATATTTGCTACGATGCACGTTGTCACTCGGTCACCACAAAGCGTTAACTGAAGGCAGCGGGAAATTGCAACGGGCACCTGTCTGGCAGACAGTGGGCAGGTTCGCCACCCAGAGAGCACTTCACAGGCCACAATAAAGACACGGTCGCGGAAACGGATTAGGCGCAGGTCTCCTGGGTACAGCTACGTCGGTTGTAGCCAGGGGCTGAGGACAACTGACATCCGCTCTACCCGGGCGCTGCAAGATTCCAACAATGTCAACAGACTTGAAGTTTCCAACTAACACTGCAACATACGTATGCCTTGCTCATTATCCGCAGATGACACGCGGATATCCGCGCCGGTCGTGATTTTATCCGCCAAGTAACAAATACCGCGGATATCCGCGGATATCCGCGGATATCCGCATCCGCACAGACCTCTAGTTCACGGGCTCGTTCAACCTGCTTCACCTCAAAGGGTCGCGCTATCCAACGCATATGTCTGCGTATATAGTTCCACTGCAGCTCATTTGCGGATGTAGTTTCACTGCAGCTCATTTATCATAACGGTGGGAGCCGCAAAATGAATACAGCAACTTAAAGGAGACTGAGGAGAAATTAAGAACTGTGGAATATATGCCAGTCACAAAAAACACCTCAAGTTCAGTAGAGAAAAAGTTGTTGTATGGTTGCCGGCCTGTGTGGCCGTGCGGTTCTAGGCGCTTCAGTCTGGAACCGCGTGACCGCTACGGTCGCAGGTTCGAATCATGCCTCGGCCATGGATGTTTGTGATGTCCTTAGGTTAGTTAGGTTTAAGTAGTTCTAAGTTCTAGGGGACTGATGACCATAGATGTTAAGTCCCATAGTGCTCAGAGCCATTTGAGCCATTTGTTGTATGGTTATGGCGCACCTTCAAATAAAACAATAGGTGTCTCGCAATGCAAATTGTGTAAAAAGTTATTAAACACTCCTTAGGGAACTTCGAGTGTGTTGCGACATGTTTATAAATTTTACCAGCAGTTTCCTCACGCCATAAATATTTTGAAACTGAACAAAGACTTTGTGGCTGACACGTGTGTGGAAATATATGCACAGGACTTGAGGCGATTTAGCAGTATATAGGTTTTCCAAATTTAGGGCAAATATTGATTGAAAAAGGAAAGAACTACGGCTGAGTGGATATTAAAAATCACATTCTGGTCGTATGCAACGTAGAGCGTAGGAAGATCAGTATGAAAGGAAAACTTCTTCCAGAATGAGATTTTCACTCTGCAGCGGAGTGAGCGCTGATATGAAACTTCCTGGCAGATTAAAACTGTTGGCTGGGCCGAGACTCGAACTCGGGACCTCTGCTTTTCGCGGGCAAGTGCTCTACCAACTGAGCTACCCAAGCTCGATTCACGCCCCGTTCTCACAGCTTTACTTCTGCCAGTTTGGAGGGTAGGAGACGAGGTAATGGCAGAAGTAAAGCTGTGAGGACGGGGCGTGAATCGTGCTTGGTTAGCTCAGTTGGTAGAGCACTTGCCCGCGAAAGGCAAAGGTCCCGAGTTCGAGACTCGGCCCGGCACACAGTTTTAATCTGCCAGGAGGTTTCGGAAAACTTCTTCTTCTGACACTATGAATCATACAGGGCTGTCAATAATTACGTAAGAGTGCGAGTGGGCGGAGATCTTTTCTAAACAACACGTTGTAAGGCATCCCAAATATGCTCAATATTGTTCATGTCCGGTGAGTTTGGTGGCCAGCGGGAGCGTTTAAGCTCAGAAGAGTTCCTGGAACCACTATGTAACAATTCTGGACGTGTGGGGTGTAGCGTTGTCCTGCTGAAATTCCTCACGTCAGTCGGAAAGCACAATGGACATTAATGGATGCAGGTGATCGGACAGGATGCTTACATATGTGTCACCTGTAAAAGTCATATCTAGATGTAACAGAAGTCTAATATCACTCCAAAAGCCGGCCGCGGTGGCCGTGCGGTTCTAGGCGCTGCAGTCCGGAACCGCGGGACTGCTACGGTCGCAGGTTCGAATCCTGCCTCGGGCATGGATGTGTGTGATGTTCTTAGGTTAGTTAGGTTTAAGTAGTTCTAAGCTCTAGGGGACTGATGACCTAAGATGTTAAGTCCCATAGTGCTCAGAGCCATTTGAACCAATCACTCCAAAAGTACACGCTCCATGCCATTACAGAGCCTCCTTCAACTTGAACAGAACCCTGCTGACATGCAGGGTCCATTGGTTAATGAGGTTTTCTCCATAGGCGTACACGCGTACACGCGTACACTGGAAGCTTTTCCGATACAATTTGAAACGAGACTCGTCCGACCAGGCAACATATTTCCGGTCATCAAAAGCCCAATGTCGGTGTTAACGGGCCCAGGCGAGGCGTAAAACTTTGTGTCGTGCAGTCATCAAGGGTACACGAGTGAGTCTGCGACTGGGTGTTGCGTTGTTCTTTCGTTCGGATCGTCATAAGTGACATTCCACTATTGAGATATGTGAACGGACACTGCACACTTGGGAAATGAAGAGAGATACAGGTAATTGCTAATCGTTACGGCTCTGGTCAAAAGGTGTTACTGTCGTACAGGCAAGGAAACCGAAATCAACCAAAACAATGTATGTTTAGTAAATAATTATTATTGGCTTACGTGATGTTTTCTGTTCGTTATTACTAATTTCACGTGTTTGTTTGTTAGAATGGAAGTGGGGATAAATGTAGTTTAATATGATACCTTAACATTTGCACTTCTATTCACCGACTATGTGATAGCGAGGGAATTTGTATCTGGTAAGCGGCGTGAGCCGTATACACGAGGAGAAATTGGCAATATGTAATTAGCCACTTTATGGTACTGGAGAAATGAGAAACATTCCCTAACTATTCAAATATATAAAGAGAGGATTATTTGTGGGATTTCTGAAATTGTTTATTTAATGAATTACATTAGCAGGTATTAATGTTGTGTTTGGTGCAAAGTAAAATACGTGGGATAACGGGGATCAGAACTGCAAGCTGACAGGCTATGATTAATCTCCGCCAGTCAGGAGTGAGACCATTTCCTCGCGTTTTGTGGGTTAAATAACTGCTTTGCCTAGCCTATAAAGTGATTGAGGGCTAAGACGTCATGACGATTAGATGGGTTAACACTGAGCTCTGAAAAAGTGTTGGAATTTTGTGGATTTGTGGGTTTAAAAAGATCGTGGAGTGTCGTAAAGTACTAATGGGCATAGGATAAGGCCAAAGTTTTCTCTGACAGTGTACTTTTGTGAAACTTAAATCCATCTGACGTATTATACAAGTCATGAGTGAGAACCTATCGTTCAAAGTGACCAATCTGTGTAAACTGAGCGAGGACTGCATTTCAAAAAGAATCCGTAAGTAAATTTTCCGGTAACAGGTTAAGTATACCGGATGGTTATAGTTTAACTTTCTTAATTTAACACGGAAACTAATTGCTGTACAACGATCAAACTTGGTAGTATTAATGTCAAGGACACGGGGAAGAGAAATAATGCAGAATCAATTCCACTGAAGCACTTTCAATTTGCTGCTATGGTACATCACACCATTACATACCGGTACGACTATTGATACAAAAAGAGGCTAAATATGGCGCTCATCACTGCCCACAATAGTTTGAAATCGCAGGATTGGATTCTGCACAGCAGAATGAAGCATATCCATAGGTATGATGGCTACCTATCTTGATATTCTGCGCTTCAGATCAGCACTTGTGTGAATGTTCCCCTGGTAAACCCTGTCCTTCATGTAGCCCCACAACCAGAAATCACAGGGAGCGAGAGCAGGTGATCGTGTCGTGCCGGCCAAGCATTTGGAAACGATCGGCTGATAATTCGACTGTTTTCTAATGTCTTTCGAAGAAGCATGGGAACTGCACTAGGGATATGCTGTGGGGCCCCATCTTGCATGAAAACCGTCGAGTTCAGTCCGTCTTTCTCCTGTACGGCGGGTATGACATACAAGAGTAACATATCGCCGTAACGCTGGCCAGTCACAATGCATGTCTTTCATACTTGAGCGCCAAACTATTCAAAACAGAATGGGGAAGCGATGAACGTAGCCGTGAAGCCACACCACATGCTGACACGTTCACCATACAGAGGGGCTTCATGCACAGTGATTGGATATGGAGATTCCCATACTCGGCAAATGTGTGTGTTCACCTCACCCTTCAGAGAAGAATAAATTTCGTCTGTCCATAGCATGGTCCAGAGCCAAACTCAAGCCTTGCGAGAAAGTGGAGAGCGAAGTCAACACGTTTTTGTGAGTCCTACGGTGAAAGCTGTTGTATGATTTGGATCTTGTACGAATACCATTTGAGAATGGTTCGAAGCACGTTTCGTACAGTAGACCATGGTATGTTCAACTGTCGTGGCGCGGCACGCACACTGCCTGACGATCAGGAATTGCGCACAGCGTTGTCTGCCATAGCAACTATTTCGTCAACCACCTGTGGTGTAACCGGTCGTCGGCTCCTCCCCTTAGCGATGCGCAGTTCTCTAGTTGACTCGAGCTTCATTATCATGCTCTGCACAGTAGGTGGAGAAAGTGGATCCTTCAGTAATCCTTTCAGCCGGCGGAATTGTGGAAGTGCAGCTGCAGCATTACTGTTGCTATGATAATAGGGCATCCCCAATAATGCCCTATTCTTTTTGTCCATGCACATGTTGACACGTCAACAAGTGCACTGCGACTGATCAGATGTGTGAGACTATGAATCACGATGACTGTTCACAGCAGCTAGTGGCCATAGTTGGGACTGGACAGTGGCGCTGTGACGCATGGAAATCATGCACCCCAAAAAAATGACTCTGAGCCCTCTGGGACTTAACATCTGAGGTCATCAGTCCCCTACAACTTAGAACTACTTAAACCTAACTAACCTAAGGACATCACACACATCCATGCCCGAGGCAGGACTCGAACCTCCTACCGTAGCGGTCGCGTGGTTCCAGATTGTAGCGCCTAGAACCGCTTGGCCACTCCAGCCGGCTCAAGTAGTGACAACACGCTGAGGTGACAAAAGTCCAGGGATGCCTAAGAATATCTTGTCGAACCTCCTTTTTGCAGCCATTGAAACAACTCAGCATGACATGGACTCAACAAGTTGTTGGAAGTTCCCTGCAGAAATACTGACCCTTGCTGCCTCTATAGCCGTCCATAACTCCGAAAGCGTTGGCGGTGCAGTTTTTTGTGCACGAACTGGCCTCTCGGTTATTCCCCATAAATGTTCGATGCGATTCAAAAATGGTTAAACTGGCTCTGAGCACTATGGGACTCAACTTCTGAGGTCATTAATCCCCTAGAACTTAGAACTAGTTAAACCTAACTAACCTAAGGACAGCACACACATCCATGCCCGACGCAGGATTCGAACCTGCGACCGTAGCGGTCTCGCGATGCGATTCATATCGTGCGATCTGGGTGATCAAGTCATTCACTCGTAGGATTGTCCAGAATGTTCTTCAAATCAATCGTGAATAATTGTGGCTCGGTGATATGGCGTATAGTCATCTATAAATTTCCATCGTTGTTTCGGAACATCAAGTACATGAACGGCTGCAAATGATCTTCAGTTACCCTAATACAACCGTTTCCAGTCAACAGTCGGTTCAGTTGGACCAGAGCACACAGTCCATTCCACGTAAACGTAGACCACACCATTGTAGAGCTACTATAAGCTTACGAGCGCATTATTGACAACTTGGGTGCAGGGCTTCGTAAGGTCTGCGCCACACTCGGACCTTAAAATCACGTGTTACCCCCTGAAATCGGGACTCATCTTACAAGGCCACGGTTTTCCCGTCGTCTAGGGTCTAACTGATATGGTCACAAGCCCAGGACAGGCGCTGCTGGCGAAGTCATGCTGTTAGCTAAGGCACTCGCGTCAGTCGTCTGCTGCCATAAACCATTAACGCGAAATTTCTTCGCCCTGTCCTAACGGATACGTTCGTCGAACTTCCCATATTGATTTCTGTGGTTGTTTCACGTTAGCGCTGACAACTCTACGCAAACGCCACTGCTCTCAGTTGTTAAGTGCAGGCTGTCGCCCACTGCCTTGTCCGTGGTGAGAGGTAATGCCTGAAATTTGGTACTCTCGTGTCTTCTTTGCGGTGTCGTCGAGTATCGAGAGCGCCACAAGAAGTATCGAACACCGCAGAGATACTGGACAGCAGAACAGCATCACGAGGCGCCAATGAGATGTTAAGAAGAAGCCATGCCTCCCATAGTTCCGAAGAACCGCCGCTACGCCTCTGCCCTGAAATAGCGTCACCAGTGGTCAGGAGATAGTTCTGTTCGAAGTCGGATCCTGCTCACTTCCAGAAAGTTCCTTTCGGAGTAACGTGGTTGTGCTGCCTACTCGCCGCGACAAAGCCCGTGTCAACCGTTGGGCAGTCAAGAACTTCTGTCTCCCGTGAACTGTGCCTGCGCGCGAATGCTATCGGAACTGTGACAGCAACTGTCTGCGAACCTGTGTTTTCTAGTACCTGTAGTGAAGCTACAGTGCAGCCATTCTGGACTTGTATCAGTTCACCAATCAGTAATCGTGGCTCCCTTACTTTGTTCTGAATCGAAAGTCGAAGTGTGCAGTTTCATAACTAGAACTGAGAGTGGCGAGGAAAGATAAGTTTTTTGTGATTAATAAAGTACTACTTATTCAGAGTATTCTAATTAACTGAATTATAACAAGCCACCTCAGCGTCCAAGAAGTCGGACACAACACCCTTGACACTGTGCATCTCCTATTCCCTACTTGTTTCCGAAATGGAACGGCCCATACGTCTAACTCCAACTACGATTCCGTTTTCAAAGTCTGTTAATTACCACCGTACGGCCATAATTCGTCGGAAACTTTTTCACATCGATCACTGGAGTACAAATATATATGTACGTATCGCTGTACCATGAGTTCTCAGGTGAGCGTAAATCGGAATTTTCATTCACTAATTTCATTTGATACAATAGCTAATAAAACATGAGACTAGAAAACGCTTGAAGTACCATTTAGGTACGTTTCGTGTGATTCTGCTACAGCTTATCCAGTAGAGGAACACTGATCGTTTTCTAAGAAGGAAAGCATGTGCTGCGGAAGATAATATCATCGAAAGACGAGTGAAAAATTCTTACGTAGCCAAGACGGACCGCTCTCCGCAACATTCCTATTCTTGTGAAAGCGAAACACAATCACACGAGTTGTTGAATAGAATAGACAGTCTAGTACGTAAAGAAAATTACATAAGATTAAACCGACGAGAAATAATTATGAGTAGCACAAATGAGATGAGCAATAATCTGCGTACCAAAATTAATGACTATAAAGTAGCAAAATAATATACACTATGTCATTAAGAGTATGCGGACACCTGGCAGGAAATGACTCACAAGTTCGTGGCGCCCTCCATCGGTAATGCTGGAATTCCGTATGGTGTTGGGCCACCCTTAGCCTTAATGACAGCTTTCACTCTTGCAGGCATACGTTCAGTCAGCTGCTGGAAGGTTTCTTGGGGAATGGCAGCCCATTCTTCACGGAGTGCTGCAGTGAGGAGAGATATCGATGTCGCTCGGTGAGGCCTGGCACGAAGTCAGCGTTCCAAAACATCCTAAAGATGTTCTATAGGATTCAGGTCAGGACTCTGTGCACACTAGTCCACTACAGGGATGTTACACCACAGGCCGTGCTTTATGAACAGCTGCTCGATCGTGTTGAAAGATACAATCGCTATCCCCGAATTGCTCAACAGTGGTAAGCAAGAAGGTGCTTAAAACATCAGCGTAGGCGTGTGCTGTGGTAGTGCCACGCAAAACAACAAGGGGTGCAAGAACCCTTCATGGAAAAACCACCACACCATAATACCACCCTCTCCGAATTTTACTCTTGGCACTACACACGCTAGCAGATGACGTTCACTCGGCATTCGGCATACCCACACCGTGCCATCGGATCGCCACATTGTGTACCGCGATTCGTCACTCCACACATTTTTCCAGTGTTCCGTCGTTCCAATGTTTACGCTCCTTACACCAATCGAGGCGTCGTTTGGCATTTACCGGCGTGATGTGTGGCTTACGAGCAGCCGCTCGACCAAGAAATCCAAATTTTCTCACCTCCCGCCTAACTGTCATAGTACTTGCAGTGCATCCTAATGCAGTTTGGAGTTCGAACGACCCTCATCAAGTGTCGGCGGTCTCTGTCAGTCAACTGACCAGGTCGGCCTGTATGCTTTTGCGCTGTGCGTGTCCCTTCACATTTCCACTTCACTATCACATCGGAAACAATGGACCTAGGGATGTTTAGGAGTGAGGAACTCTCGCGTACACACGTATGACACAAGTGACACCCAATCACCTGGCAACATTCGAAGCCCGTGAGTTCCGCGAAAAAGCACCGTTCTGCTCTCTCATAATGTCTAATGACTACTGAGGTCGCTGATATGGCGTGCCTCGCAGTAGGTGGCAGCACACTGCACCTAATATGAAAAAACTTATGTTTGTTTGGGTTTCTGGATACTTTTGATTGCATAGGGTATGACAAGCAAGACAAGGAGGACTTAAAAATAAGATTATCACTGATACAGAGAGTATTACTGGTCAAAAGAAGCTTGGTAGTATTAAAAATAGACAGTAACTCGAGGAAGAAATTTATGAGAATGTGCGTTTAGAGCACAGCAGTGAATCGTGGGCTGTGGAGAATGAAAAGAAAAGAATCGAAGCATTTGAGGAATGGTGCTATAGAAGGACGTTGAAAATTAGGCGGACTAATAAGATTAAGGAAAGTGGAGGTTCTTCGCAGAATCGGTGAGAGGCGACTATACGGGTAAGGTGACACGAAGAAGGGAGCTCGGAAAAATTTAGTATTGGAGAGGAAGTACACAGCATTATATATTAATATGGCTCACCTTGAACAAGGTGGGTTTCGGCTACGCACTGTTGCTTATAGAAACATGAATCAGTTGTGAGGCACCTTAATTTAGCATAGACATATCAGTGAAATAAACAAACAAAATCATAAATAAACTGAAAATATCTGGCCACAAAATCCTTAACGAAACCAACTCCACAGACCAAGGGCCGAAGACCATAACACCCAGAACCATGTTTTGTCTGCTTATTTAAAATCTTGGTCATGTGGCTCACTGTTTGATTCAACGTTGCAGCTTCTAACTTTACCGTCATTCGTAAGATTATACGTATTAAAACTTTTGTATATGTCAGACGTATATGACAAATATTCTTAGTTGTTTAGCAATCCAATACTATACTATCGAATTTTCTAGATAGCTAAATAACTTTCTTTATCTAAATTTTATAATCACAAACCGAATTATGCGAGTCTCGTTCAGCTGACGATTTCCTTCAAACTGACGTTGTAGTTCTACGTTACACAAATCATAGTCTTACTGGCACACGCCAATAGGGCACGTACCACCATGTTTTATTGGAATTACAATTACAATTACAGACTTCAGATGGCGACATTTCACCATGTTGGAGCTGGTGTACCAAGTCCAGCGACATAATCAATCTTGTCACGTACAGGGAGATAAAGGAAGAGATATAATCGTCTATTTAGTTGCCACCTCAGCAAGCTAGCCATCTGGCCGAAATTTTCATAGGCCGGTACTCACTGAACGCGCCTTCGTAGTTAGTAACGGTTACCGTTATACCGTTAGAGAGAGGATAGGGGTAAACGGTTGGTTTTTAGAATGGTAGCGTAGAGACTCCCTTAAACTGCTCCTTTCGTTTACACATACGTTGGGTTCAATTGCCGTGGCACTTGGTGGCCACAGAGTTTAGTTTATTGAATTTAATTTGGCGTCATATCGCGTATTTGGAGACTCGAGATGCCACATGTCCCTTGGACATAGAGTACCAGTTCGGACGACATAATGAACTTCTTCTTTTGCTTGTGCCTTTGCCCCGCAGTTTTCACAGGGTCGGCGTGGTTACTACCGGATTTTGCATGGTTAATTGTAGGGTTGGCCAGATGCCCCTCCTGTCGCCACTCCGTACCCCCGGGATGGAATCAGTGTACCCCAGCTGTCTGCGTTCAGTGTAAACCATGGAATAGTGCGAAGGTGTTTCAGTTGTCTGCGAGTCGTGTAACTGAGGCGGGACGTGGGGCCATCCCAGAATTCACCTAGGGGGATACGGAAAGCCGCCTAAAAACCACATCCAGGCTGGCTGGCCCACAAACCCTCATCGTTAGTCCGGCGGGCGGATCCGATCCGGAGCCGGCGCCCCTACTGGAGTCGAGGAAGCAGCACATTAGCGCTCTCGGCTAACCTGGAGGGTAACTACGTAATGAACTAATAAGCGATAATTGTTCCCAAATACAATGATGGGCCAAAACATTATGACCACCTGCTTAGTAGCTTGTTTGTCCGCTTGTGGACGAAATACACTCCTGGAAATGGAAAAAAGAACACATTGACACCGGTGTGTCAGACCCACCATACTTGCTCCGGACACTGCGAGAGGGCTGTACAAGCAATGATCACACGCACGGCACAGCGGACACACCAGGAACCGCGGTGTTGCCCGTCGAATAGCGCTAGCTGCGCAGCATTTGTGCACCGCCGCCGTCAGTGTCAGCCAGTTTGCCGTGGCATACGGAGCTCCATCGCAGTCTTTAACACTGGTAGCATGCCGCGACAGCGTGGACGTGAACCGTATGTGCAGTTGACGGACTTTGAGCGAGGGCGTATAGTGGGCATGCGGGAGGCCGGGTGGACGTACCGCCGAATTGCTCAACACGTGGGGCGTGAGGTCTCCACAGTACATCGATGTTGTCGCCAGTGGTCGGCGGAAGGTGCACGTGCCCGTCGACCTGGGACCGGACCGCAGCGACGCACGGATGCTCGCCAAGACCGTAGGATCCTACGCAGTGCCGTGGGGGACCGCACCGCCACTTCCCAGCAAATTAGGGACACTGTTGCTCCTGGGGTATCGGCGAGGGCCATTCGCAACCGTCTCCATGAAGCTGGGCTACGGTCCCGCACACCGTTAGGCTGTCTTCCGCTCACGCTCCAACATCGTGCAGCCCGCCTCCAGTGGTGTCGCGACAGGCGTGAATGGAGGGACGAATGGAGACGTGTCGTCTTCAGCGATGAGAGTCGCTTCTGCCTCGGTGCCAATGATGGTCGTATGCGTGTTTGGCGCCGTGCAGGTGAGCGCCACAATCAGGACTGCATACGACCGAGGCACACAGGGCCAACACCCGGCATCATGGTGTGGGGAGCGATCTCCTACACTGGCCGTACACCACTGGTGATCGTCGAGGGGACACTGAATAGTGCACGGTACATCCAAACCGTCATCGAACCCATCGTTCTACCATTCCTAGACCGGCAAGGGAACTTGCTGTTCCAACAGGACAATGCACGTCCGCATGTATCCCGTGCCACCCAACGTGCTCTAGAAGGTGTAAGTCAACTACCCTGGCCAGCAAGATCTCCGGATCTGTCCCCCATTGAGCATGTTTGGGACTGGATGAAGCGTCGTCTCACGCGGTCCGCACGTCCAGCACGAACGCTGGTCCAACTGAGGCGCCAGGTGGAAATGGCATGGCAAGCCGTTCCACAGGACTACATCCAGCATCTCTACGATCGTCTCCATGGGAGAATAGCAGCCTGCATTGCTGCGAAAGGTGGATATACACTGTACTAGTGCCGACATTGTGCATGCTCTGTTGCGTGTGTCTAAGTGCCTGTGGTTCTGTCAGTGTGATCATGTGATGTATCTGACCCCAGGAATGTGTCAAAAAAATTTCCCCTTCCTGGGACAATGAATTTACGGTGTTCTAATTTCAATTTCCAGGAGTGTACATTACGGAGCAGTCAAGCCTCCGAGCTCCACCTTCTGTGAAGAGTCGTGGACGTCCAAACATCTAGCACATTGTTGTAGTTTCACTGTCCGTCCACCTCTTTCCGTAGATGGTTACGACAGTAGCACGTGAATATTTGACCAGCTTTGCCGTTATCGAGATACTCTGTATAATAATAATCTGCTCTTTGTCAGAGTCGCTTATCTCAGTGGATTACCACATTAGCAGCCCCTATCTTCTCTAGGATAATCCCCCTTCCGTTCGTGCTTCGCTTACATACTTTTATTACCTCGTCACGTGCCTGAAACGCCACCAGGCGGCATCCAACTTCGCGGTGGGTGTCATCATAATGCTTTGGCTTATCAGTGTAATTTATGCCTTTTCTTAGTTTCTTATCGATTAATTGACTTCATATTAGTTGAAATATACTACTTAACACCTCACGTGGTCATGACTACAACACCCTTGGGCGTTGATGCATGGTGTTTGCCTTCGTTTTATCAAGAATAACTGCTCATAACACCAGTACCACGATCTTGGGAAAGGGCGCTGACGACCTCGCTGTTTAATACCCAACAGCTTTAAATCCATACAGTCTTGTTTGTTTTCAGGAGCTTCCGTTGATTCATTTCCTTAACCTTTAGCGTCGCTAACTTGCATCGAGACAGAATTGTGAAGTGAATGAGACCCTTTTAGTTAATTCAATGGCTCACAAAAATAAATGTACTGTCTTAAATAGTAATTAGAATCTTTCTTATTCATTAAATATCATCCTGTTTTCCGTGTGAGCATGAGAAAAATGGGTGCAGTAAGGAGCCCTGATGAAATTCATTGCTGTCAATACTCAGATTGTTTCATGATTTGATAACGCACTAATACGGTTTTTACAACTGTTTACTGGATCTGGTTTGCATTATCCATCCGCATAGCTTAGTTAGATTACTCATAATTAGGTTGTGTGAATAATTAAATATAAATGGAGTGTGTGAAGTCAGATTTGTTGTAATTAAATTGTCGGATACCGTACACGTCTGGTAGTAAAAGCTAAGATAGTGCGAATGAAAGGTTACAAAACATTTGGCTTAAAAAAGACATAAAAACACATAAGCACAGCTCAGAAAAATATACTTTGCTGTTACGTCACAGACATTTCTCGTTAAGTGCGATCAGGATAATGAAACAATGGGACAAACCTGTCAAACTAGTGATGATCATTAGCGCACACGTGGAGAAACCGTTGTTTGGCAGTATAATATGAATTCAACAAATGGTTTATAATATTTTCTTTATTGTTTATAACAGAAAAATGGTCATTTTCCAGTTGACTTCAGGTGTTATTCTAAGATTAAGTAGTTAGAATAGGAAACGAATGTGATGACTAACAAAAAGCTCAAATCAACAGTGGAATAAATTGATTATCATATCACATGTCAAAGAAGTTGTCATTTCATTAAAGAGTGCCACTGTGGCGCCAGTCAGAACGAAAATATAAACTAGTACTTGTGCTCCCAATAAGCTGAAACATTAATAGATACGGATTATTCTAATGCAAACAAAAGTATTTGTCAAACATGAAATTCCGGTTGAAAACGACACAGATGCGAGCTGCAATAAGGTGTTCATACAAATTATAGACCAATGTAGGGAACGTCGAGCTGCAAAAGTTATTCTGAAAAGAAACCAATAAATTGTCACTTAGAAAAAATGAAAGACTTCCAAGCGAAACAATACTTTATTTTCAATAAAATAATATCAATCAGTAGGCCAGTGTGTGTTTAAAAACTAAAATGGTTATTAATTGAGTTTATAGCCTAGCAAGTCTCAGCAACTGAAGTGCAACGGTAATTTGGAGTGCTCACTGGATTTTAGTATTTACGCTCCGTAACGAGTTTCAGAAAGTTAACGAGGGAGAAGCAGTGCAGCGCTACACACAAAGGAGGTGCTACGGCCCGCATAATGAAACTTGCTTGCAACATGTGTTGCAGAACCAATATCGGTCCAGACAATGAGGTAGCTATTAGCAGCAGACGTCGATCTGCAGACTAAAGCTTTACAAAGGTCTTTGTATTCCATGCAAATGAAAGAACGATATCATTACGGAACAGGGAAATACGCTGAATACCGTGAACCTGAAAACTGCGGACTAAACGCTCCTTTCAGTATTGGCAGTAAGAACGTAGCAAATAATTATACGATTGTTCTGTGTGACTCCCGATGGTGTATGAAACTGAACTTGGCCAATGATTCATCCCAGACGTGATGGTGTAGTTGAACAATAACTGAAGCAGCAGCTTAATTCATGTTATGATTAAATTAAGCTGTTGTATAAAACTGATTGAAAAAGATAACATCATTTAGTTTACTTAGCTTCTAACGAACGATACAACAAATTAATCTTGAAAGTCCGTAAACTATCAACACAACAACAGATACTACTATCCCCCACAGTTCTTCGTTGCACTAAAGAAAGTATAGTAACATACACAGAACTGGTTAACAGCCCTAATAACGATTTCATCAACGAGGCCCATCATCAGTAAGAATTCTGGACAAGTTTAGAAACTGTCACTATCTGAGAATGCACTTATACTAGGTGTTACAAAAAGGTACGGCCAAACTTTCAGGAAACATTCCTCACACACAAATGAAGAAAAGATGTTATGTCTACAATGTGTGCGGAAACGCTTAATTTCCATGTCAGAGCTCATTTCAGTTTCGTCAGTATGTACTGTATTTCCTCGATTCACCGCCAGTTGGCCCAATTGATACGGGATACTCTACCTGTGCTGCTAGAACATGTGCCTTTACAAGCGCCACACAACATGTGGTTCATGCACGATGGAGCTCCTGCACATTTCAGTCGAAGTGTTCGAACGCTTCTCAACAACAGATTCGGTGACCGATGGATTGGTAGAGACGGACGAATTCCATGGCCTCCACGCTCTCCTGACCTCAACCCTCTTGACTTTCATCTATGGGGACGGCTGTGATACAATACGCCATTCTCCAGAGCTGCATCAGCGCATCAGGGATTCCATGCGACGGAGGGTGGATGCATGTATCCTCGCTAACGGAGGACATTTTGAGCATTTCCTGTAACAAAGTGTTTGAAGACACGCTGGTACCTTCTGTTGCTGTGTGTTTCCATTCCACGATTAATGTAATTTGAAGAGAAGTAATAAAATGAGCTCTAACATGGAAAGTAAGCGTTTCCGGACACATGTCCACATAACATATTTTCTTTCTTTGTGTGTGAGGAATGTTTCCTGAAAGTTTGGCCGTACCTTTTTGTAACACCCTGTATATTTATAGATGGCACAATACAACTAACCCATTGACGTAGAGAATTAATCAACCCATTAAACTACAAAAAAATACACTCTGTGCCACTGATATTTCTTTTTTAAAAGCTAATATAGTCGAACAACGCTACGTTTCATTTGCAACAAAAGTAAAAATAACCCAATATGCATACAGACTCATCATGCCGTACACGCTGTTGGCGATTATGAGAAGAGTGTACTGCCTGAAACCATATGTTTTCGACTGGGTTATCTACGTACGCAGCAGCCGACAACCAACGAGAGGAAACTGCCTGCATATTGAAGCTTCTCTACGTAAGTGTCTTCATTGACTTGCAGGGTTGGTAACCACTTTTATATTTCTGAACATCATCACTCACGTTGGTGCTCCTGAAAATTCAAACTGAGAGAAAGATGATCAGCTTGATGATATGTCAGGGAGCCATCGTGATATTTCAATACTAAATTTCCATATCTGAATTGTATTTCATTTCTAAATCCTTTTCTACATTAGCTAGATATATACTAAGAGTTTAACATGATACAGAAAAACAGTCATCATATATTTGAGCTGTCACCCTATTCTTTCCTTGTTCCAGCTGGTTGGCTGCCTGGAAGCATGTTTGTCCTCTTCTAGAGCGTCTAAACGTCTTTAGACTTAGGGTAAGCTTCTCTGAATGTAGGGCCAGCGTAGCCAACTTTTGTATGTAGCAGATGGGAACTCTTCTGGGTCAACGAGACGCCGGCGGGCGATGATCTGTCGCCTTCATTAAGTTGGCACAGATAGAATACGCCTGTTGTGTGTGCTCCGGCTTCTAGCTCGCTGTAGGGACTGTGAATGAGTACTGAGCAGTCTCACTGCGCTGGGAATCGTCGAAGAGGTAACATCTATGTGATCTGAGACTTTCCCGGCGAATGTGCTGTATCCAAGGTTCTCGGGTGTCCAGCCGGATCCGATCGTCGAAGTTCCACGATATTTCGGCGAATAACCGTTCCGCCATCATCAGGTGGTGCTGACTGAATGATCTGTCTGCGCTGTGTGCGAGGTATTTATGTCCGCGGGGTCCCGAGTCGTACCCCGGCGCGGCCGGCCGGCGGAGCGCCGCGTGGTGGGAGGGGTGGGGGTAGTTGCAGCCGCGCCCGGTGGTAGGTGCCCCGCCGGCCGGCCGCGCCGGGGTACGACTCGGGACCCCGCGGACATAAATACCACGCACACAGCGCAGACAGATCATTCAGTCAGCACCACCTGATGATGGCGGAACGGTTATTCGCCGAAATATCGTGGAACTTCGACGAACGGATCCGGCTGGACACCCGAGAACCTTGGATACAGGTAACATCTAGTTTTAGCCTTTAGTGTAGTAATTTTGTAAGGAGTAATTTTGTCGTCTTTGGAATTTTTAGCAGTGTTTTCTTCGTGGTCTATAGCTCTGTGATTGTGGACATGACACCACGTGGATCCATGCGCGTGACTAGATTCTTGAGTAAATCGTGTAAGTGGTTATGAGCATTGTGTATGGGTTTAACATTCGGTAGTCACATTTAAAAAAAATGCCACTTTGTATTTTTTTTTGCCGATTGTAGTTGAGACGGTAGAGCTCCCTGTTGAAGTATTTTTTGTTTTTTGAAACCACCCGCTTTCTCAGTACTCACCGCGATGTCAATATCGAGATCGGATTGGAGTCTATGGTGGCCGCATATCTTTGGCGAGTTGGCTTCCCGTGCACCGCGAGGCGGACAGAAGGAGGGAAAAGGGGCTTTCTAAGAGTCAGCTCTGGACTGTGCGTGAGGAGAGACGTCGGTGTCGGAGGGCAAGGCCGCTTGGTCGGTGAGCCCCGCAGAAGCAGTCGGTTGGGGACTGAACGCCTTGGGCTCGAAGATCCTAGTGTGGAGGGCCGGTTTTGTCCCGGTGGCGATCATCGTGTAGTCATTTAGGGGCTGAAAAGTGATTTCTTGGTTCTGCCCTTGGATTCCGACGAAGAATTACGGCAAGTTTGGTGTATGAGATGAATATAAGAATTCTAAAAAGGTACACGTTGGTGGCGCGTATATCACACTGGTGAGTGGGGTAAACTTTGCTTCGGTACTGCAGTCTCCAGTCAGAGCGCTGTTTGAGAGGAGAGCGTTGATATTGGCATTGTCATCTGTTTGGCTGCTTTAAGGTAAATGACTGTTTTGGATCGAAGGTGGAACCAAGTGATGGACCGAATCATTGCTTTTCTTGTTAAGAAACCTAAGTCAGCCCCAGTGTGTTAAACTCTGTTATCTACATTAATAACGAGTAATTGACACGCTGGGAGCGTTCACGAGCGAACTTTGGAGGTACTGTTAAGTGTTTGTAGTAAGGGAAAGGTTGAATAGGGAGCTTTTCAGTCGGATGCCTATGAATCGTGTTAATTGCAGTTCACTTCTTATGCTATTTTACGGTTTTACTTGTCGTGACGAAATCGCCGGTAGTATTGTCATAATTTAGCTTGGGACGCCTTTCTATGGTTTGGTGTGGCCCTCCCAAGAGTTTGGAGTCCCAAATATTTTCTTATTGCCTTTCTGAGGTTTCCTTGCTGTAGTTGTTGATTTGTCTCTTGTCTACCCCACTTTATTGCTGTTTGGTGCGGTGCGGTAAAGTAGAAGTGTTCGGTAGTACCGCATATACTTCCTCGCCCGTTTTAAGATTTGCGAGCCGCATCCACATCGACGTATAACCCCAGTATGCAATTTGTGTAAGTATGTTGCGCCCTGGTAACGTTATGTACATCGTAGAAAATCTTTCCCGGGCCGCATGTGGTCCTCAAGGAGAATATTGTGCACAACAGCGTACGACTAAGGCTAAATAAAAAATTTTAAAAAATGGTTCAAATGGCTCTGACCACTATGGGACTTAACATCTGAGGTCATTAGTCCCCTAGACTTATAACTACTTAAACCTAACTAACCTAAGGACATCACACACATCCATTCCCGAGGCAGGATTCTAACCTGTGACCGTAGGGGGCGCGGAGTTCCAGAATGAAGCGCCTAGAACCACTCGTCCACAGCGGCTGGCTCAAAAGATATGTTTTGTATATTTTTAGCGGATTTAATCATTGAGGTTAAGAGTTGATTTATGTGATTTTTATTTATTTTAAAAGGAAAAGATTACATACCTAGTTAATTATAACATATATGCTTAATTGTTATAATTCGTTGGGTGTAGTATGCATCACATGTAGTGAGGTTTATGGTGTAAAGTTTTTAAAAGGAAGGAAAATATTTGAAGATACGGTGCGCATCGTAGAGGCTACGGGGTTTGAGTGTACATTGATAGTAATCTGATTTTATTGCATTTAAGTTATTTTAATTAAAAATTTTGTGATCAATATTTTATTGCCTTCAGAGATTTCAGGTAATATCTACGAAAATTTTGGTATTGCCATGTGGGGTTGTCTTTTATTTAACCTTGCATTATGCAATTTGTATTTTTTGTTCCTTTTCTTAAAAGGGGATTTTTAAGTGTTGTAAATTGATTCCGAGAACTGTCCTTTGATATCTTAAAATAATACCTCAGGAACTTTCATTAATAAACTATATTGAGGATCTTGTTGTTCATGATAACGAATGTTCACTTACTATTTTAAAATCAAGTTAATAAAGTTTTAAAATGTTAAAGGTGAAAAAAGGCTTTTATTATAGAAACGGTGCCTGCCCGTACCCCTCACAACCTGCACGTATTCAAAGCATTGGCCTTAGGGCGTAGTCTGATGTTTTCCCTTGTATGTATCCCAGCTAACGCCTGCTCGGTCATGTCATGGTTGTTAGCTGTTATCACGTGTTTGTTCGTGAGATTGTGTTTTGTTATACTATGTTAGCAAATGAACCAGTTTCCTTGCTTAGATAAATTCTGATGCTTTATTGTTTGATATCGTGAGCGTTCTTGTCTTGATCTTTCATTTACATTTTATGGATTTTTCTTTGCAGTGGGTAGCCACGTGATTACTAGTGACTGCCGGTGAGTACTACCTTTAGGAAGAAGTCATCACAGGATGTAGTTTCTGTACATTGTTTTTCATTCTAATCTCACGTAATTTTTCCTGAATTTAGGAATAATTTTGTGTAAAGTATTCTACCATCGAGACTAGTTTCTCTCTAACGCAATTTAGATTTTGTTTACTTTATCAAATTTTTGAACAACTTCTTTTTCTGTGATGAATGGTTAGCTTGAAAGAGTGTGTAAGTAATCCAACTTTTTCCATGGTACTCCCGATTACAAGTGATCGTGCTATTACTGTATGTTGTTCAGTCTATTTTACTGGCAATATTCACTACCAACACTCCATGGTAGATAAAGATTTTTCTATTAAAATATGTTTGTTCTTGTGCTTTCCTTTTTAAGATTAATCCTGAAATAAATCTTTAGCAAAAGACACTGCTGATGTTCGATGACTCACCTGCTATGTATCTAATTTCCTCTGAGGGCTCTTACAGGCCAGTTTGCTCACACATGTATGATTTTTAATATATGTAAGAGCATTTCACAAGCTGATTCTCCTACAGAATTAATCAAGATTTATCAAGGTATACCAAAATTTCATTAGTTTTTTCCTGGATTGACGTCTATCCACTACATGTTTTTTTCTTTTCTTTCCAAGCAAATGTTCAAGGTAGTTTCAGTGGTAGGTCACCTGAGGTGGTGACCCAAGATATCAAATGGTTCAAATGGCTCTGAGCACTATGAGACTTAACATCTGTGGTCATCAGTCCCCTAGAACGTAGAACTACCTAAACCTAACTAACCTAAGGACATCACACACATCCATGCCCGAGGCAGGATTCGAACCTGCGACCGTAACAGTCGCGCGGTTCCGGACTGACCCAATATATTTACTGTAATAAAATTCCAATTTAAATTCACCTAATAATGTATCAGGCTACGTAACAGAATAACTTGCCATCAGACAACTTAAGTGCATAATTAAACACGTACTTTATAATATACGTAAATGACACTAATATTATCATACTGTGACTGGATCACCCAGAGTGAGAACCCTGAAGTAAAACATGCGATTGCATACATTCATGTTTATTAAATCACTATTACTAACACTTTAAGCACAACATTAATGGCCGGCCGCAGTGGCCGAGCGGTTCTAGGCGCTACAGTCTGTTTTGGAGTTCAGGGTAAAAAATGTGTATTAAGAATCAATAGGTAGTCTATTTTAAGTTAAATGATATTTATTGGTTTAGGTAGTATGAGGTGCGACAATAAAGTTATGAGACTGATTTTCTTTGCAAGATATGGCAGGCTTGCGTAGCCACAATATCTTTGACCTTGGTCTATAAGCTGCTTCTAGTCCAAGTGGCACATCCATGCAACTGCTCAGTCGCGAGTTGTGCTGTAATAAGTTAACACGTGTTTGTGTCTGTCGTCACGGAAATGTAACCGCATAATATTGTGCAATGGTATCCCACTTCCTTTTGCGTTAAATTGGGTGAAAACGCGACGACAACTTATGGTAAGCTTCAGAAGGCTGTTGCAGAGGAGATTATGTCAAGAGCTCAAGTTTTTCGTAGGCATAAAATGTTTAGTGGAGGCAGGACGAATGTTGAAGATGAAGACCGCAGTGGATGACCATCAACCTCACGGACGGATGTCAACGTGGCCAGGCTGTGTGAACTCGTACGATCTGATCGAAGATTATTCGTGAAAATCATTGCAGAAGAACTGAACATCAATCGAGAAATGGTTCATCTAATAATAACAGAAGATCTTGGTATGAGAAAGATTTGTGCACAAATGGTCCCCAGAAATCTCACACGACAACAGCGAGAAACATAGAAAAATATGGCAGCCGATCTGTTAGAACAAACGGAAATCAATCCAGAATTGTTGAGCCGTGTTATCACTAGTGATGAAAAATGTTTTTTTCAGTACGATCCAGAAACAGAACGCCAAAGTTCGCAATGGTGCTCAAAGGGATCACCCAGACAAAAAAAAAAAAGAAAAAGAAAAGAAAAACTCGCACGTCAAAGTCAGTAGTGAAATGCATGCTTGTGTGCTTATTTGATTGCTAGGGAATTGTTCATAAAGAGTGGGTGCCTCCTGGACAAACAGTTAACGAAATTTACGATAAAGAAATTTTAGAAAGGGTTTGTAAAAGAGTTCTTTGTGTCCGTGCCAACATTTCTGATAACTGGATTCTGCATCGCAATAATGCGCCATCCCATAACGCTCTGTCAGCACAGCAATTCTTAACCTCAAAACTAATTTCAGTACTACCACGGCCACCTTATTCACAAGATATCGCTCCATGCAACTTTTTTCTATTTCCAATAGTCAAAAGAGCGGTCAAGGGTCACCATTCACAAACAGTACTATATGTCCAAAAAGCTGTGATTAGGGTTTTGGAGGATATTACAGAAGATGAGTTCCACAAATGTTACCACCAACGGCGGAAGGGGTTGAAAAAGTATGTGCAATCAGAAGGGAACTACTTTGAAGGAGACAACACTAAACTTGACTAAAACGGTAAGCTCCTTGTAAGCTATTTTCCGCTCTTATTCTTTTGTTAAAATATGTTTGGAATACATTGCAACCTATATTGCCTCATGATTAAAAAAAAGATTTAATCTGTTGGAGTAATATGCACGCTAATTTCTGAAGTCGTTTTATCCAGTGTAATATGATAGTCCATGGGTGGGGGGGGGGGGAGGAGGGGCTATATTTCCACTCGACATGTCGGTGATATAACGGATTCCAAATCATCCTTATAATTTACAAAGTAAGCTAAGGTGCATCTCATGTCTAGAGATCCAGCAAACGTTTCTTCCACCGTCTTTCACCTGCTAAGTGCACACACCACAATCGATGTTCTCCCAGCCAAATAAAGACAGGAAATGTACAGAAGCAGTAAACCGGCCAATTTACGTGGTGGACGGCTCCTGCCATTAGCGGGAAATTGTTCCCGCCACAGGCCACCACCGCCGCCCGCCACGCACCCCTTGACAGAATCGTTCTAGGAAAATGGTCACATACATATATGATTGCTATACTTACAATTAAATATTACAATCACGGCCTCAGCTGGACGACATTCGACAATGAGCGAAGTATCGGCTGTGGCCCTGGAAATATGGTTCAAATGGCTCTGAGCACTATGGGACTTACCATCTGAGGTCATCAGTCCCCTAGAACTTAGAACTACTTAAACCTAACTAACCTAAGGACATCACACACATCCATGCCCGAGGCAGGATTCGAACCTGCGACCGTAGCGGTCGCGCGGTTCCAGACTGGCCCTGGAAATAGAAATATTTGTACCATTCTTATGATTTGACAGCATTTACTAAATTTGCAGATTAATAATTATCGCTATTAGGTGTAGAATGTTCTTAGGTTGGTTAGGAACACAAAGTACATGAGACAGGAGTAAGACATTAATGTTAATTTTCCCCTAGACAGCAGGTCAGGTGTTGAAGTGTGGAAGCATGGACGCAAAATGGTAAGTCTGTACTGTCAGGTGTAGTCTACTTAGTGGTGCAGTTACGATTATGCAGAAATATCAGGTAGTAAATTAAGTAATGTGTCTGCGAAAATGGTTCAAATGGCTCTAAGCACTATAGGACTTAACATCTGAGGTCCTCAGTGCCCTAGACTTAGAACTACTTAAACCTAACTAACCTAAGGACATAACACGCATCCATGTCAACGGCAGGATTCGAACCTGCGACCGTATCAGGTGCGCGTTTCTGGATTCTAGCGCCTAGAACCACTCGGCCACAGCGGTCGGCGAAGTGTTGGCAGGAAGAATGATACACACAGAGAAAAAACAAATAACACACTGAAATTGGTACATATTAAGGTATGAATGATCATAATGTCTACGCTTGTACTTCTAACACCTTATATATATACGTGTGTGTTCGTGTGTGAGTGGGTGAGTATGTGTGGGTGGGTGGGAGGGTGGGTGGGTGCCTACAAGCATATTTCTTAGGGTATTGATATTTTTTATTCTTCTTGATTTTTCAGTGTTTTACCACTTCTAATTACACTTGCCTCATAATAGATTTTAATAGCCAGTGGAAAATAGCTGGCTATTGTGCACCCAGATATGTATATCGTTTATCATCTTGAACTTATGCTGTGAGAAGTGCGTACTACACTCGTAAAGTTTACAAGACGACATAATAACCATTTTATCCTCTGTATAAGCTCTGAAACAGGTCAGTCACATATGAAGTTTCTGTACCGCTGAATAGAAGACAAAGTCTCATTTTAATGGTTTGGTGAAAGTAGTAATATCTGACTTTAAAGGCACAACAAAGTGCAATAACAGCTTACAATTCATTATAACTGTTACAAAGTTCACAGACTAACCCTGCTCCATTTGGTATAATCATCGTCTTTGCAAAGTAAATAAAAGTAGACTCCCTCACGAGAAGTTCGTGTAAGGAAAATAGTTTTGTGGTCGTGGGATCTTCTTTGAGGGTGATGGTTGTATGACTGTGTTGTTGGGTCAAATGAGGTTTGTCATCGGAGTCGATGGTCGGATAAGTATTGTTCGTGACCAGAGGCTCAGAGTTGAGCTACTGTGACCAAATCTACCACTTACATGAATTACAGCTGCTCTAGAATTCCTTCTGATGGACGACAATTACTATCTGCTCTCACCAGCTCTCAAGGAAAAATTGTTCAGATGTGTAAGTACTGTCCATTTGGGTTAGCTGACTAGATCGAATCACAGACTTATACAGTTCTGCAGTAGGTGACCAAATTAAAACCTGAATGCCTTTATTACTCTCTTTCCAGACCATCTCACAGCTGTGGAATCGTCTACCGACGTCTGGAGAGTCTCCTACTTCACGTTAGTACTACATTCCTATGTAACAAAAAGAAAGCCCATTAGGCCCATAATAGCTCAGCCATTTTACACTTTCCTAGTTAGCAGCATATAGCAGGTTGTGACGTCTACGACACTATGATATTAAACGCTGTGCATCAGTCACTTTCCACAATCTTCTTCCTTCCAGGAGTGCTAGTCCACCTATGTAAGCAAGGGGAGTTTGGAAAGTAAGAGAGAAGTTGAAAGCCATACATTAGAAAACAACAGTCTAATAATTCTTCTTTACGCGAAATTTTATTCGCTGTCCAGGTGCAAAGAAACAACATGCTCGAGTTTCATTTGTTACAAATGCCACGGTCTTTGGCTGCACAGGGAAGGTGTTACATATATACTCTATGCAGTGGAGGAGCAGCTGTCTGACCAATATGATGGTAGCATTGTAGAGTTTCAGTAGCATACCTGAGCTGCCTGACTAGACTGCCAGAAAAAAGAGCACTTGCATTTCCGGGGTCATTGGGGCTATACGCATTACGTGCACGATTGCTGCACTATTTCGATCATTTTCTTTGATGCTTCATTTCCGTGGCAATTACCTATGCTGTAACGTACAGGAGTTCACGATGAGTTCATGGCTTGCACATGCGTTGTTCGTGTAGTTTTCATCTTTATAAATGCATCATCTGTGTGACCAAGGTTAAATCCGTTGTTCAGTGCAAGGGGCTTGTGCAGTGTTCAAGACTGAATATCGGTATTTCATTTCATCCATGGACGGATTTCATGGGACACATTGCTATCCCACTAATTCATTGTCCTATAGGATTTCAAGACGCTTTGTGTTTCCCTTTTGTACTAATTCAGATGCTTATCAGGAGTGTTCTGTGTTCTGCACGTGGTTCGTTAGAGGACCAATGAACCTCGCTACAGCAATTTTTCATTTGATTACTCAAAAATAATAATAAGTTTCCAATATTTCTCTTAAATTAATTAGATCCCACAGTCATTTCAGAAAATTAACACGTTTTCCTGAGCTCTTCTCACGTGGTCATTTATTTTGCCTAAATGCTGGTGCGAGCTCAGTTCACTAGACATGTGGTGCCTTCAGCAGAATCGTTCTTCAGATAAACTGCTATCAACACAGTATTTTCAAATTCTTTGCAAGCATTTTACGGCAATTACAAGGTAGTTTTGTGTTGCTGAGAACTAAGAGAAATCCTGTTGACACTATGTTCAGAGTGATTATTGTATTGCGCTTCATTTCAATTGTGTTTCGACATTAGACGATAAAAAATTCAAGTTCTACATCCTCATTGCACGTATCTGCTATACAAGAAATGGTGCAAATGTACTTGCAGATCATATCATCAGATTAGAGTGTACTGATACGTTGTATTCACCTGAATATGTGTTCGGGTTTCCCTTGAATTACTCATTGCACTATGAATATCTTCGCTAGTTAAGACTATATCATTCAGTTAATAGCCAGATCATGTTATTTTTTTTCATATGTCAAACCTGGCAGCGCAAGGTGGACGAGTTGTTACAATAATCGGGTCATCTTCTAGAAGATCAGCAGTCATTTCTCCATCTGACCATCACGATTTAGGTTTCTGTTGGTTTCTCTAAACCTCTTAAGGCAAACGCTGGAACAATTTCCCTAAAAAGGACGCAGGTGGTTTTGTTTCTCATCCTATCCTAATCTAAACTCATTCGAAATCTCATGAAAAAGTATACAACAAAATTATAATACATGCCATATAGCAAGTGACATAGCTCTAATTTCCCCTTACGATGAAACATATTTAACATACTTATTTTCATTTGAGTTATATTAAAAGTTAGATTTTCAGTTTCATATTACCTTAATCCAAAACACTGTTGGACTGAGGGGATGAGATGAGTCTTCTGTTTTTTGTAGTATATCCCAAATAAAGCCACAGCTACAATTCATGTGCTAATATATGCCTCTCCCTCCTGGTCGATTTCTCTAAAATTACAGTGCCTTGGCGATTCTGGACTAGGAAGCAGCCGGTTCGATTCCTGATCAAGGAAGAAATTTAATCACAACAGCTGGTAAGGGGAGGAGAACTGGTGATGTGCAGTTTATGATAGTGTAGCTACGTCCTAGCTTAAATAGCAGTCTTGTCATCAGTGTATTTGGTATAAGGGATTGGTGGCAACGACTTAATTGTCATCTTAATAAAAAGTTATGCAGATTTGTACCACTATGACACATCTTGGTGAGAAGATGTTTAGACAGCTGTAACAGACAAGAAAATATAGTGCATTAAAGACAAATAACTGAATTTATTTTTAGGACTGGAAATGAACCTAAAATTTACCATTTCGAATATGTTTTCAAGCTTAAAAGATTATTGTTATTGGTAAGAAGATTAACAAAGATCCGAAATATTATGATTTTGGTATTACAGTAAGTGTATCTGGTAAGCCATATGGAGCAAACTATAATAATCAGTCAATAATGGTACACAAATCAAATTTTCTAACTGTAAGATTAAAAGATCAGTTACAAATGTAGTAGTAGATGTAAAGTTAATTGTATTTCGTGAAATAATTTAAAATTTATAAAACTGGTCATCTGTATAAACGGATAGTCAGAATCACACCTGTGGCTTGAAGTGAAGAAAACTTACTGAAATACATAATCCTCACAGAGTAACAGCTTAAAGTGGAAGCAGAGGATTGAAGGTCTTTGCACAATGTGCAAGGCCAGGGAAAGTAAATTTATTAAAAATTTGTATGTGATGGTCTGAATATTAGTGAAGAAATGGTTAATTAATTACATAAAAAGGATAAGAAAATTTTTTAAAAGATGAAACATTATTTCTCTTGGTGTAAATCATTTATGACAAGCTGATCTAGTAGGAATGGATTCTGGGAACTTGAAAAGAATCTCAAAAATAAAATGAAATGGATATAAATATTTATTAACTGCATTCTTCAAAATTTGCTAGTGACATTCTAATTAAAGATAAAACAGGTCAAAATGTGGCTGATTCTTTTGAAGAAGCTTTGAAGCTAAGATGACCAATAAATCTGCAACTGATAAAGGTCGACCAGTCTGTAATAAATATTTTCAAGAATTTATGAAAAAATATAATAGTAATTGTTATTCAACGTTTTCAGTACTAAAGGCATTTGTTGTTGAAAGATTTAACTGAACAGTTAAAAACGATGTGGAAAAAAATTTACTTACAAGGAAATTACAAATGATTCGATGTAGTTAAGACTTAGTTGATAAATACAGTAACACAAAACTTTCAGTAATAAAAATGAAGCCAGGAGAAGACAATGATAAAAATTATAAGCCAGACATCATTGTAACTAATGATAAACCCAAATATAAAGTGGATAACAAATTGAGAATTTTTGAAACAGGATACACAGCCAATTCGTCAACAGAAATTTTTGAGATTGTATGTAATATTCACTCACATATAAATTGAAGTGAACATGTAAAAGAAGTGAAAGGAAATTTTTATGAACAAAAACTGCAGGAAACAAAATATCCTGAAGTTCATTATGTGGAGAAGCTCTTGACGAAGAAAGCAGACAAAGTGTATGTTAAATGTTGGATTCGTTTATTCATATAATAATTGGGTAGATAAATATAAGATTATTTTACTTGGTAGTGATAACAATATTCGGTATATTTATTGTTATATTAAAGAAGATAGATTGACATTAAAATAAAAGTTAATAAGAAATGACAAAAGGTCAGAATTATTTGAGAATTTTTTATCTCAGTTGATTGAGTCAGATGTATTTAGTGAAGTTTGTTTATTACATGTATGTCAAAATTGCTATGAATGTTATATAAAATTTAATAATGAAAAAACAATTGGGTCTTCATTTTTATTGATGAAGACTAGTTGTATAAATAATCAATTCATCTCATGTTTATCCATCCTAAATTTTAAAATAATTATGGTTGCAAGCAAGGTGTAAATTTCCCTCATTCTCTCGTAGAAGTTTACTGAATTAAAATTATAATTAAGTCTTAACAGTTGTTCACAATTTGGATGATTACCTCTAATACTGTTGAATTGTTTTTACAAGTTTCTTCATTGTATTCTACTGATGAAATAATTATACACACAGTTAAAATTGAATGATTTTAAAAAAAAGAATGTAGGTCTTAAGTTCTGATCGAATGTGTAAAGAATAACATGAGGTAATAAAGCATGTATTTCTCTGTTTCATCCTTGTGTTATTTCCCTAGTATTATCAACTATTCCCCAAGTTTCGAATCTGGTCTTCTCGAATTTTATTTAAATTTTTCAAGTGAGTTTTATGACCTCAACAGATCTATTAAAAAATCTTTCATTACTTCCTTTTTATCTTATATTCTACACATTCTCTGATCGATGGTAAGACTTCTTCATGAACTCAGTGTTGAAAACTTTCTGTAAAAGTCATTTTGGATCCCATAAGTAAAGAATATAGTCCAGATTCACTGATGACTTCTGTATATATATATATATATATATATATATATATATATATATATATATATATATATATTTAGGTATTGAAGATTTACTGCTACTGAAATTTTCATATCTTTTACAGTACTTCCTTTAACATGTTGTTTATAGCATCTTGAGAATGAGCATATAGTAGAAGATCAGCACTTGATATTCATAAAACCAACCATTATTCTTTCCATCAATTATAATATGCACTTTTTATTATTGTATACATGTATGCATGTTGTTAATAAAGTTAATGATTGATTCCATTTATATCGAATAAAAATATATTAGATAAAATATTTTAGGCAAATTCTATAGTAGGCTCAGTCACAATTTCATCATACATATTTTTCCTCTTCTCATTTATTTCATCAATAATATCACTTGCCTACTCACATAGTTTTCCAACACAGTAGGATTGACTATTGATGCGAACATTATCCATTTATTTACTTTAAACTACTCAGTGGACACCAAAATAAATATTTAGCGTATGTTCTATTAATTTATAATCTGTACACTCATATTTTCTGACATTAAATATTTTATTGTCTTCAGAACTTCTGCTGTTATAACCACATAATCTTTCTGAAACCTAATTTATACTGTACACCTCTGACTTAAAAAAAAATTTTTTTAGCATAATGTTTTGATGTGCTACTTTGAATAATTTGTTCTTACGTCATCTCTACTACATCACAAATTATCTTTTAGTTGTTGTAATTGCTGATTTACTCTATCTTTTAATTTCATCATTTCTTGTATTTAATAATCACCATATTATCTGATTGAATGGAAAACATCTGTTATCCAATCTTGCGAATGTTAAGCTAATTCAATTTTAAATATCGTAGTTAATGAACATAAACCTGGTTCTCTGACAATAGTTGCATGTGTTCCATGTTTAAAAGGGGTAGCATACTGCTCCCTACATCTTCAAAATTTTTTCTATATTTTTCTCTCACATGATGTAAAATTGCTTCTCTTGTATTCTTAAATTGTAAAATTTCAGCAACATCCTGAGGTCTAAACTTCAGGTTATTCTCTTTATGAGTTATCATTAACACTTCTTTATTGTTAAAACATGCTTGTTGTTACTGCAAGAAAAATTCATCAGAGTAGATTTATAAATTCATTTACACAGAATAAATTTTATTAATTAAGTTTTAACACAGTAAAATTTGAAGTGTAACTCAGTTTTTTAATAATGTATCTTCATTCAATTCAAATAATGAATATATATGAGAATCATTGCTCAGTATAATTCATATTTCAAAGCTGCCCGACAAGCCTGTCTCGAAATTTTCTAATAGTATATTTAAATAATCTAATGTCGTAATCCCCTTCAGAGTGTGCCTATGACTATTTGATTATAGATCTGAATTTCTTTTTCTTGAAGTATATATTATACTAACAACTCATGAACCAAATAAAAAGCACATAGTTGAAATACTAGAGACATTAAAAAATTAAGAATATACATATTTTATCTATGCAGTCATCCAGTACACAGCAACAAGAAAGGGGATTCATTTATTTATAAAAAATTTTGTTTAGTATATAGAAAAATTTAGCTAAAAGAGAAGTTTACTTAAATCTAATAAATGTTTGATGTATATAAATGGAAGCTGTTAAAGCAAAAAAGTGTAAAAACGTGAAGTAAAGATAATTTTCACTCACAGAAATATAGACAGGATAAGTTTTCACTTAATGTGTAAATAATGTACTAGAAACTATCGAAGAAATAAATGTATTAAAATGCTTTGTGTATGTGAAAAATATATTACATTGCATAATTATTGGCAACAGTTACCACAAATTTCGAGAGGTGTACAGTCTAAAATACAATTATCAATGGAAAATAATGAACAACAAACAGGTTGTAGAAATGTATTGGTTATCAAGAAATTAAAGATTTAAATTGTTTTTACTTCAGTTTAACATCTCAAGATAAGTATTCAACTAGATATAATATCACACGCCACACAGCCATACACTCATAGATATAATAGCAACAAAGCGACCAGATAAAATAATTCGCGCCAATCAGACATCCGCTCCAGGACTCTCTGCTCACGACGTGATATTCTTAAATTACTCAGTGCATACTACCAAAGAAAAATCTCACCTGGTACCCTACAGAAACCTAAAAAATGTTAATCATGACGCTCTTCAAAAGGATTGCTCAGACATCCCTTGGCATGATATAAGCAATGAACCGACTTTAGACGGAAAAATTCGGGAATTATGTCGCAAAATTATTACACTGTATGATAAACATGCTCCTCAATGCACTGTCAAGGTAAAGAGAGCTCCCGCTCCGTGGCTCACCACTGCATTACGCCAGTTAATGAATAAACGTGATGCTGCACATAGGGCCTTCAAGCGTAACCCAACTCCCGAGACGTACGAAGCTTATAGGAAACTCCGAAATAGAACCAAGCAAAGCGTGAGGAATGCCAAAATCAGACATGCCCGCTCTGTCGTATGCGGTATAACAAAACCTGCTGCACTGTGGAAAAAGCTGCGCAGTTTCGGTATAGGGAAGCGAAGATCTGATGCTGTTTATCAAGCGTCTGCAGAAGAATTCAATGATTTCTTCTCAACAGCTATAAACTGCCACGCAGCGACAAATTACCAGCCCCAAGATATCAATCTCTGGAGAGACAAGTTTTACCTAAAACATGTAACTACTGGCACAGTACGCAAGGCAATTATGAGAATCTCTTCCGAGGCAGTAGGAAATGATGGAGTGAGCATTGGCATGATTAAGAACGTCGTAGACACTATTACTCCAGTTATCACAGACATCTTCAACCTGTCTCTTGTCAGTAATACATATCCTACTGAGTGGAAGCAAAGTTTAATTCAACCTATACCCAAGACTGACAACCCTAAGTCGCCAGGTGATTACAGGCCGATCAGCATACTACCTGCAATATCTAAAGCCCTAGAATACATCGTCCATGAACAGCTGACGGATTACCTCAAAACTCATAACATCCACAACAAATATCAGTCAGGCTTTCGAAAGCACCATAGTACAGCAACTGCATTAATCAAAGTAACTGATGACATTAAACATGCTATGGACAGACGTGAAGCTACCATCCTAACACTGCTTGACTTTAGCAAGGCTTTTGATACAGTTGACTTTGATATATTACTAATTAAAATGAAACAGCTGAATTTCTCAAACAGCGCTATACACTGGTTCGACAGCTACCTCAAAAACAGAAGTCAACAAGTCATTTGTGGGTCGGAAAAGTCATCATGGAAAAACGTGCGCTCTGGAGTTCCCCAAGGCTCCGTCCTTGGTCCATTACTCTTCTCACTGTACATTAATGATATTTCTTCAGTGATTCACTCCTGCAACTACCATCTATATGCCGACGACATCCAACTGTACATAAGTGCAAGCCCCAAGAACATTGCTGACGCAGTAGCGAGTATGAACGCAGATCTTTGCTCTGTTTCTCGATGGGCACAGAACCTAGGTCTGAAACTAAACCCCAAGAAATCCCAGGTCATACTTATATCTCATCCAAAGTTAATCAGTCGGTACTTTCGCGAAACAGTCCCTCAAATACTCCTCAATGGTACCCAACTACCATACCAAAAAACAGTAAAAGACCTTGGAATAATCTTGGATGAACACCTAAACTGGGAAGAACAAACAGTCACAGCTTGCCGGAAATCGCTCTGCTCCCTACATGCAATTCAAAAATTTAGAAAAATATTTCCAACCCATGTTAAACAAAAATTAGTCCAAACACTAGTCTTGCCTAATCTTTACTACTGTGATGTAGTTCAACACGGCACAAATAGTGAAAATTCGAGATGCCTCGAGCTAGTGATGAATGCTTGGGTTAGATACGTATGCAATATACGGTTGTATGATCATATCAGTCCTTCATACTCCCAGCTAGGTTGGATACGCCCACATAAGGCACGCGATCTCCACACGATGTGCTTACTTCAACGATTTCTTAGCCACTGGTGCCCCCAATACTTATCTTCTCACATTAAACACCTATCATCATTCCACAACCGCAATACCAGATCGGATACATCTAGCATCTTGGCTGTACCTTTACATAACACAAAATCTTTCTCTGTGTCATTCTCCATCTCAGCCATACGACTATGGAACGTGCTCCCCTGTGATCTGCGTCTTATCCAGAACCACTTAACATTCAAGAGGGAACTCAAGACTTACATATTAGGGACGGTATAGCCACCATTGTCGTGCCCCTCTCATCTTTTTCTTTCTCCTCTCCATCATAGCTTCGAATTTTACCATTCTATTTCTCCTCCTCTAACTTATCTACCTTTTCTATATCTCTTTCACCCCATTCTATCGTCTTATGTCTCTGCTTGACGAGAATAACTCACAAGCTGCAAGAATATAACGAGAAAATTCCCAACTAGCAATAGGACTGACATTCATAAAAGAAAAAATATGTTCACTTTCCTATACATAGTCATTACTATTATTATTATTCTTGATTATTATAATTACTTTTTGATTGTTATAATTATCATTGTAGTACTTTTATAATCTCTAATTTTTTCTGTAACATTAATACTGTATAACATGTTATATGTCCTTAATGTTCTGTAGAAACTGAAATTTGTTGAATCTGAGTATGCCTGGTTAGGTGTAAGAGAGGGCCTGAAGGCCCTAATCTTGCCAGGTAAAATAAATTCATAAATAAATAAATAAATAAATAAATATCTGTCTTTATGACTGGAATAAACAAAAAAAGAAGAGAAATATACAAGTAACAGAATCTAGCTTTACATAAATCTAATAAATTTTTTCTTTATTTGAAGACTAAAATGGAGTGACAGCTCGAATTCATTGTTATTGTGGAATGAATAATGAAAGTGTGTATAGCAGATTTTAAAAGGATGTTTTCATTAATTTCATTCACTGGACTCGCATTTGGGAGGGCGACTTTCAATCCCGCATCCAGCCATGCTGATTTAGGTTTTCCGTGATTTCCCTACATCGCTCCAGGCAAAAGCCGGGATGGTTCCTTTCAAAGAGCATGGCCGACTTCCTTCCCCATCCTTCCCTAATCCGGTGAGACTGGTGACCTCGATGTCTGCTCTCCTTCCCAAAAACAACCAACCAACCATTAATTCCATTATTTCACATAATTTGCCACTTCTTTCAAGATCTGTCACAAACTAAAAAATTAGCTGAAGGGAAAAATTTAGTTAAAATAAATAGTATTAGAGGCTACAGGAAATTAAAGAAATCAGCTTTAATTAATTTAATGGTGTTACATGATTTTCCCTCTCATCCAAAATTATTCCAAAAGACTACATAAAGGTGGGAGTGTGTACGCAATATAAATTATTTTTAAAGATTTGATGAGGATATTTTTGAGAAACATTGACCACTAAGATAGGAAAAAGTAATGAGTTTCATTCAAACATTTCCATTGAGTAGTAAGCTATATGAGTAAGAAGAAGAGGTCTAATCACCTAAAAAGAATTTATTGGGATTAAAAAGATCCAAATTTAATGAAAAACTTAAAGCTAGGTTTGATGCATAAAAATTTTTCTTAAAAGTTGTAAAAGTGAGAAAACCAGTTAGATAGAGGATGCACTTAATACTACAGCATAAGTAGCTAAAAAGAGAACTGATTTTAGAAAAGGAGATAAGTTGAATGTAACAGTTGCAAATTCAGAAATTTTTTATCGAATTTCCACAGGATATAAGGTGTTACGTTTCATACTTCATAAACGTTTTGTAACTGCGATGTTTTAAAATAATATTTGCAGTACTACATTTAACTAGTTTCTCTATAGCTTTAGTATTTCTCTCAGTGAAGATATTTTGGTCAAATTTAAATTCATTCCACTTGTTAGTCATGTTTAGAATGTCCAAAACTTTTAATCTTAATAAAATTTTAATCTATATAAATGGAAGCTCTAATAAAGAATTTCAGTTATTCAAACATTTCTAATTTGCTTACAAAGATTAGTGGGTTAAAAGTAAGCAAAGTACATTGGGTATAAACATTTAAAGTTTTTTATAGAGCTTGACAATAAGTTTAAAATTATTTGTCCATCAGATATTTGATATTAATCAGTTGTTGGAATTTTTATTTTTGAAGATGAACATATTAACCTGAGATATGAGAGACTGAAGAAGCTTAAAAATAATGATAATGAATATCATGATCCAGAATGTTTGGTTTAATTGAAATTCACAACCACAGCCTGGTTCATTATTAGTTTTCTGAGATCAATTTTCAATATTTATTGTTCAATAATATTTTTCTTGTTAATGTATATCAGCGCATGTAGCATGTGGGATGTTATTGATTTTTATGTAGACGATATTGTTTACTTAGTGATTTTTTGTTCTAGTGCACTGAATGGGACCACTTAGTAATCCTCTTAGCCACAAAAAACCAAATGGACTCAGGTGCAGTGAAAGGGGAGACCACGACACTAGACATCCTCGGCCAACATACTGTCCATGAAACATTCTGACGTGGCGCATTCACACGTTCTATAGAAAATGGGCTAATGTCCTGTTGTAAATCAATCAAATTTGTTTTCATTCTGCAGTGGTAATGTTCTCCAACAGTGGTGGTAGTTCATCACATGGAAATCAGATATACACAGCACCTGTTAATGCGAGTGGCCTTGAATTACTGATGCACACATTTTTGTCTCAGTCACTTTTAGTTATAAAGCAAGAAATTTCTGTTAGGGTATCGTGGAATATAGATTCATGAAGTTCTGTTAGGTGGCAACACTATATGTAGCCTTCAAAATGTCGTCTATAATGGAGCTGAGTTCCAAGCAGAGAACTGTCATTGAATTTCTTGTGTCAGAAAACCAAAGTATTATAGGTATTCATAGATCCTTGAACAGTACCTACGGCGACACGCCAGTGAACAAAAGCATGGTGAGTCGTTGGATGAGGTGTCTGTGTTCATCGCAACAAGGTCGCGCAAACATATCCAAACTCCCATGCGCCAGCTGGCCACTCAGAGCTGTGACTCCTGCAGTGTTGGACCATGTGAACACTCTCATTCGAGTCGATCGACAGATCACAATCAAACACCTCGCTACACAAGTATTGATGACACTCTTATCCACCAGTTGGGATACTCAAAGGTGTGTGCCCTCTGGTTTCCATACCGCCTAACAGACGACCATAAAGAGCAAGAAGGATCGTCTGTGCGGTATTACTTGCATGTTGAAATATGATTGTATCACTTTGAACTGGAAACAAAACTGCACTCCATGGAGTGGCAGCACACCACCTCTCCTCCAAACAAAAAGTTCAAACTCTAAACCCCAGGTGGTAAATTTATGGCGACATTCTTAAGGGACTCGCAAGAGGCCATTCCGTTTCATGTCCTCCTTTACGGTGCAATGATCAATTCTGAAATGTCTTGCGCCATGCTCCAGAAACTGAAGAAACGACTTCACCGTGTTCGTCGCCAAAATAATGTTAACTAATTTATCCTTCTCCATGACAATGCAAGACCTCTTACAAGTCTGTGCACCCAAGAGGAACTCATAAAAATTCATTAGACTCTTCCGCCTCATCCATTCTGCAACCTGTATCTCACACTTACCGACTTCCACCTGTCTGGACTAATGAGGGATGCAATTTGCGGGAAGCAGTTCGTGGGTAATGGGGAGGTTTTCGATGCTGCAACACGTTGACTCCGACGTCGATCATTAGATTGGTACTATGCAACGAATGCAAGCGCTCCCAATATGGTGGGCTGAGGCCGTCGCATAGAAGAGAGATTATGTTGAAAAATAGTATTTTGTAGACAAAAGAGTGGCGAATAACGTGGTGTATTGGATTTATGAATGAACGAACCTGCTTTCAGAAGAAAAAGTGTTGGATTACTAACTAAACGGTTCTTGTATATTTTGTACAGTGATCTTAAGAGCCTGTCAGTGACAGTTCCTGACGTTACTCTGATACTGAAGCGATCCTAATGCCTCACCGTCACGATAGCTCGAGGTTTTACATGTGTCCACGTGTGCTTACTGCGGTACTGTATGAAATCCTGTCAACCCTGCCTGCACTACCAAATACTACACGTTACTCGTAACAAGTAAAACGGCCTGTATATCGAGAGTTACTGGTTTACTGACATACAATTTTCGGAACATGTTCTCTAATTTTGACCAATACTATGTTCTGTAAGAAAATATTACATAAAAAAAGAACTCCGTATACATTGTGAGCGGTATTAGTCCTAATATGCTACCTTGAGGAACTCCTCTTTAATGCATTTTTATGCTGGTAGGTGTTTTCACTAAAGAAATGGCTCTGAGCACTATGGGACTTAACTTCTGAGGTCAACAGTCCCCTAGAACTGAGAACTACTTAAACCTAATTAACCTAAGGACATCACACACATCCATGCCCGATGCAGGATTCGAACCTGCGACCGTACCGATCTCACGGTTCCAGATGTAGCGCCTAGAACCGCTCGGCCACTCTGGCCGGCCTTTTCACTAAAATTTTAGCATTTTCTGAGGCTTTTTGCTCTCCTCCCTGTGGTAACCCGCTACAACGTAGCTGAAAAGGGAGATGGCCCAATTCCACGCAAGTAGCACAGTTTCGACTCAGCGGCCTTGCCCCAGTGGTAAGACCAATTTCCCTCAAATCACGGAAGTTAAGCACTGTCGGGCTTGGCTTAGTGTTTAGATGAGTAACTGTCCGAGTTTATAGAGCCCTGTTTGCAAGCGTAGTGTATTCAGACCGTGTGAGACCAACTGAGGAGCTACTTGATTTAGAAGTACCTGCTCCAGTCACCAAAACAGACAATGGCCGGGAGAGCAGTGTACTGACCACATGCCGTTCCATATCCGTATCGAGTGACGGCTACCGGTTGAGGATTACATAGCGGTCGGTTGGTACCAATGAGCCTTCCATGTCTGTTCGGACAGAGAGGAGGAGAGGACAGTTTTGGCCAGTACGCAAATCTTGACGGCCATTTACAGTGGTTGCTTTCTGTTTATTATCGCTGCACGTTCCTAACGTTTGGAGACTAGCGGGATGATGAGTGTCAGACGCGCTGAGGTGGTCGCTGTGGACGCGGACCAGACGCGCGCGGCGTAGGCGACCGACCGGAGTGCAGCGGCAGCAGCAGCAGCAGCAGCAAGTAGCAGAGGAGCTTGCCGGCCGGCGTGGGCCGCTAATCGCCGGCCTTGGCTGTCTAGCCAGGCATTGCCGCCGCAGTACGTGCGCACACCCGTCGTTCGTCACAGCGTCTGCGACGGGCTCGGCCCACGTCGCGCGCGCCTCAGCGAATGACGCATATTTTTCTGTGCAGGCCTGTCTCATTCCAAACAGCCGCTTCTGGCAACCAGCCGCCACAGGGCTACTGGGAGGCTGTACGTGTACTCGGTTTAGTGTTGACGAACACATTCACTGAAAGATAAGCCCACGTGACTAAACATTTATGAGGAACCTGTAGTACTAACCAGCACACTAAAATATCCCAGTCTAAAGCTCAGTCGGCCACTAACATTGTTCAGTCGTTGTTTTGGTGTTCAGTCCGAATACTTGTGTGGTGAAGCTCTCCACTCCACACTGCGATCCAATTACACCTGAACAACTTTAATGAGTCATAAAATTTGACCTAATAAAGGAATACATATACAGTTTTAGAGATGATAATGCGCAACTGGAACCGCGCGGGGTTAGCCGAGCGGTCTGGGCGCTGCAGTCATGGACTGTGTGGCTGGTCCCGGCGGAGGTTCGAGTCCTCCCTCGGGCATGGGTGTGTTTGTTTGTCCTTAGCATAATTTAGGTTAAGTAGTATGTAAGCTTAGGGACTGATGACCTTAGCAGTTAAGTCTCATAAGATTTCAAACACATTTGAACTTTTTTTTTGCACAATTGGAAATTACATAATTACATACATATATACAAAATCCTTACAGCAAATGTTGGAAATGCTTTCCACCAGCATCGATGCACAACTGTACTCGTTTTACCATATTCTGCGACGGTCTGCGAAGTGTATCCTCACCTTTGTCGCTTATTTCGTGTGTAATGTCCTCATGGAGTTTTGCAGTTGTCGGTGGCCTGTTCTTGTACACTCAGATATCCCCACAAGAAAAAATTCGGTTGGGGTGACGGGGGGGGGGGGGGGGTTGGGAGGGGGGGGGGGGGCGTGCGTTCCGGTCAGGTGTCAGGTGATCGGGTGCACAAACAAAATTTTTTTCAGATTATTCAGTCACCAAAGAGGAGGCTGCATGGAAGCGTTAGACGTGTGACACGTTGCTCAATCTTGTTGGAAATAACCTTCTGTAAGTTTGACGTCATATAGCCGCTCCACAAATTTTTTGAAGATGCCCGTCTCCACATGGGGCCAACAATCCTGCTGATAGCTGACATCACTCACCAATCTTTCATAGTGCAGTGGTGTTTCGTGGATGATATGGGGGTTTACACAAAGCCACGTTCAGTTGCTTTGTGTATTGGTGTACCCAGACGGATGGAACCGTAACTCATCTGTAAACCAAGTTTCTACATCTACATCTACAATTATACTCCGCAAGCCACCCAAAGGTGTGTGACGGAGGGCACTTTACGTGCCACTGTCACTACCTACCTTTCCTGTTCCACTCGCGTATGGTTCGCCGGAAGAACGACTGCCGGAAAGCCTCCGTGCGCGCTCGAATCTCTCTGATTTTACATTCGTGATCTCCTCGGGAGGTATAAGTAGGGGGAAGCAATATATTCGATACCTCATCCAGAAACGCACCTTCTCGAAACCTGGACAGCAAGCTACACCGCGATACAGAGCGCCTCTCTTGCAGAGTCTGCCACTTGAGTTTGCTAAACATCTTCGTAACGCTATCGCACTTTACCAAATAACCTGTGACGAAACGCGCCGCTCTTCTTTGGATCTTCTCTATCTCCTCTGTCAACCCGACCTGGTACGGATCCCACACTGATGAGCAATACTCAAGTACTGGTCGAACGGGTGTTTTGTAAGCCACCTCCTTTGTTGATGGACTGCATTTTCTAAGGACTCTCCCAATGAATCTCAACCTGGCACCCGCCTTACCAACAATTAATTTTATATGATCATTCCACTTCAAATCGTTCCGTACGTATACTCCCAGATATTTTACAGAAGTAACTGCTACCAGTGTTAGTTCTGCTATCATATAATCATACAGTAAAGGATCCTTCATTCTATGTATTCGCAATACATTACATTTGTCTATGTTAATGGTCAGTTGTCACTCCCTGCACCAAGTGCCTATCCGCTGCAGATCTTCCTACATTTCGCTGCAATTTTCTAATGCTGCAACTTCTCTGTATACTACAGCATCATCCGTGAAAAGCCGCATGGAACTTCCAACACTATCTACTAGGTCATTTATATATATTGTGAAAAGCAATGGTCTCATAACACTCCCCTGTGGCTCGCCTGAGGTTAATTTAACGTCTATAGGCGTCTCTCCATTGAGCACAACATGCTGTGTTCTGTTTGCTAAAAACTCTTCAATCTAGCCACACAGCTGGTCTGATATTACGTAGGCTCTTACTTTGTTTATCAGGTGACAGTGCGGAACTGTATCGAACGCCTTCCGGAAGTCAAGGAAAATGGCATCTACCTGGGAGCCTTTGCACCCAAGAGGAACACAGAAAAATTCATTGGACTCTTCCACCTCATGCATTCTACAACCTGTATCTCGTACTTACCGACTTCCAGCTGTCTGTTATGGAGAAAATGTCTGGACGGTGATTAAGAAACCCCAGAAACCATCGACAGTAATGCTTCTTCTTTCATGATACGCTTGTTGCAATGCTTGCATTATATGGTCTGTGTATGGTCTCATTGTTGCAACTCTGTGGAATGTGCCGAATGAGATGCGTGTCACCTGGATCAATGGACGTAACGATTTCCTTGGAGAGTTCTCCAGGCGGCTTCGACCATTAGCAGTAAACTCTGCATTTAATGATGGTCTACGTTTACCACTCTTAAGTACACCAGTTGTGTCCAGCTTCCTTACAGTCGGTAATACTGTTGCCTTTGTTGGAACATCGCGCAATCTGAATTCCCGACGGAATGCCTATTGAGTTGCAACCAAAAGTCTGCCTTCTAATGTGTTTTCACAATACGAACCCGCTCTTGCAGTGTGTACTGGATGTTTCTGCCAGATAAAGACTGTGAACGAATCGCTGATTTGCTAGTCATTGTCACGCGGCCCGTACTACACATTCACAGACTTCACAAGCCGCGACCAACGCGGCTACGAACTAAATAACATGGTCCGGGCAAGCGCGGCGTTATACCGGACAAAGGACTTCATTCGCAGAAGCAACTATCAACTTGCCAACAATGAGCTGTACTTCTGATTCTTCCGGAGCTACTGAGATCATTAAAACAACTTTCCCGATCGTACGAGCTTTCGAAGGTAAATTACTACCGATCGAAGTAGTTGAATTTTATATAGATCGCTCTGTAGTTTGTTCTATGCAACCATCTTAATCTCCGCGTAACTACTGCAACCTACATCCATCTGAACCTGCTTAATGTATTTTATCCTTGGTCTCCATCTATAAATGTTGCCCCCCACTCTTCCCACCATTGCCAAACAGACTGTTCTTTGATGCTTTTGTATGTCCATTCTTTTAGCAGGAGGTCTCTGGGACGACGGACGTTTACTACGGTTAGAAATAAATAAAAACACCTACAGCCGTCCTTATGATTTTATTTTATTTTGTCGCTACCAGTTCTTTGATGTATCCTATCAACTGATCTCTCCTTTAACTTGTGCCAAAAACTTGTTTACCCACCACCTCGGTTCAACATCTCATTAATATTCAGCACACATATGTAGCATCAAATCTCGAAAGCCTCTATTCACTTCTTGCCTGAACTCTTTGTAGTACGCGTTTCACTTCCCTTCAAGGCTACAATGGACGTCACCTGAGTAACACATCCGTCAGATACATTTCAACCCTTCTAAAGCCTCTCATGTCAGCTGTTGGTGATGTGATCGTGAATTGTAAATGCTGAGGGACAGCCACAACTGAACGAAGACCAAGTGGAGCTCATGCACTGATGGACAGGGACCGACGAGTACTGCATAATGTGGTTGAAAAAAATCGTAGGAAATGAGCGGAACAGTTTTAAAGTGCTACCAGCAGTCCAGTTAGCACAATGACTGCGCGCAGTGAGATAAAAAAGAATGAGGTATAATGGTCGAGCAGCTCCCCGTAGTGAGTGCTAAGCGACGCTTGAGAGGCTGTGAACTGCGACGCCATTGGACAGTGGATGACTGGAAACGAGTGATATGGAGTGAGGAATCACGCGATACCTTTTGGCAAGCGTTTGGGTTTGGCAAACACCTGTACACCGTTATCTGCCATAATGTCCAGGGCCAACAGCGAAGTACAGAGAAGATTATGGGACGGAATACAGGGGTTGCCCATAGTTAGAGAATGGTCCTCTTATTCATCTACATCTATATCTACATAGATACTCTGCAAATCACATTTAAGTGCTTGGCAGAGGGTTCATCGAACCACCTTCACAATTCTCTACTATTCCAGTCTCGTATAGCGCGCGGAAAGCACGAAGACCTATATCTTTCCGTATGAGCTCTGATTTCTCTTATTTTATCGTGGTGATCGTTTCTCCCTATGTAGGTCGGTGTCAACAAAATATTTTCTTGACAACCGGCATCTTTTTAGCGACCTCCCAATTCAGATGATACAGTTGATGAAAGGTTCAAAGAAAACTTGAGTTTGATTTCAAACACGTACCCGACTCATACGTGGTGACAATAATTTAGCCTCGATATGCTGGCGAAAATACATGTTTAATTCCGGAGGTACGCATAAAATATTCCGAAATTGTGCTAAACGCATTCTCTGAAAATTATTTCGAGCAGTTAGTTCATGAGCCCTCACGAGTAGTAAACGGTTGTGAAAACATACTTGACCTTTTAGCAACAAATAATCCTGAGTTAATAGCGAGCATCAAAACCGATTCAGGGATTAGTGAACACAGGGTTGTCGAAGCGAGATTGAATATTGTAATCCCCAAATGCTCCAAAAATAAGCGAAAAATATACCTATTCAAAAATACAGATAAAAATTCGCTTGACGCCTTCCTGAGGGACAATCTCCACTCATTCCAAATTAATAATGTAAGTGTAGACCAGATGTGATTTCAATTCAAAGAAATAGTACCGGCAGCAATTGAGAGATTTATACCAAATAAATTAACAAACGATGGAGCTGATCCTCCTTGGTACACAAAACTGGTTAGAAAACTGTTGCGGAAACAACGAAACAAACATACCAAATTTAAAGAGACGCAAAATCTCCAAGATTGGCGATTTACACAAACTCGAATTTTAGAGCGGAATTCAATGCGAGATGCTAATAACAGTTTCCACAACGAAACCTTCTTTCGAAACCTGGCAGAAAATCCAAAGAAATTCTGTCCGTATGTAAAGTATGTTAGCGGCAAGAAACAATCAATGCCTTCTCTGCTCGATAGCAATGGAGATACTATCGAAGACATTGCTGCCAAAGCAGAGTTACTAAACACAGCCTTCCGAAATGCCTTCACAAAAGAAGACGAAGTAAATATTCCAGAATTCGAGTCGAGAACAGCTGCCAACTTTAGTAACGTAGAAGTAAATATCCTCGGAGAGTGAAGCAACTTAAATCACTTAATAAAAGCAAGTCTTATGGTCCAGAGTGTATACCAATTAGGTTCCTTTCGGAGTATGCTGATGTATTAGCTCCATACTTAACAATCATATACAACCGTTCGGTCGACGAAAGATCCGTACCCAAAGACTGAAATGTTGCGCAGGTCACACCAATATTCAAGAAAGGTAGTAGGAGTAATCCACCAAATTACAGTCCCATTTCGTTAACGTCGATATGCAGCAGGATTTTGGAACATATATTGTGTTCAAACATTATGAATTACCTAGAAGCAAACGATCTATTGGCACACATGGGTTTAGAAAACATCGTTCCTGTGAAACACAACTAGCTCTTTATTCACATGAAGTGTTGAGTGCTATTGACAAGGGATTTCAGATCGATTCCGTATTTCTGGATTTCCGGAAGGCTTTTGACATTGTACCACACAAACAGCTCGTAGTGAAATTGCGTGCTTATGGAATATCGTCTCAGTTATGTGACTGGATCTGTGATTTCCTGTCAGAGAGGTCACAGATCGTTGTAATTGACGGAAAGTCATCGAGTAAAACAGAAGTGATTTCTGGCGTTCCCCAAGGTAGTGTTTGCTGTTCGTTTTCTATAAAACGATTCGGGAGACAATCTCAGCGGCCGTCTTAGGTTTTTGCAGACGACACTGTCGTTTATCGACTAATAAAATCATCAGAAGATCAAAACAAATTGCAAAACGATTGAGAAAAGATATCTGAATGGTGCGAAAATTGTCAGTTGACGCTAAATAACGAAAAGTGCGAGGTAATCCACATTAGTGCTAAAAGGAATCCGTTAAACTTCGGTTACACTACAAATCAGTCTAATCTAAAAGCCGAAAAATTCAACTAAATACCTAGGTATTACAATTACGAACAACTTAAATTGGAAGGAACACATTGAAAATGTTGTGGGGAAGGCTAACCAAAGGCTGCGTTTTATTGGAAGGACACTTAAAAAGTGTAACAGATCTACTAAGCAGTCTGCCTACACTACGCTTGTCCGTCCTCTTTTAGACTACTGCTGCGCGGTGTGAGATCCTTACCAGATAGGACAGACAGAGTACATCGAAAAGTTTCAAAGAAGGGCAGCACGTTTTGTATTGTCGCGAAATATGGCACAGAGTGTCACAGAAATGATACAAGATTTGGGCGGGACGTCATTAACAGAAAGGCGTTTTTCGTTGCGACAGAATCTTCTCACGAAATTCAAATCACCAACTTTCTCCTCCCTTAAGACAACGCTAAATGCGGGAGGGTGTGAACACATTTTGAAGCACTATGTACTGCGAACAGAAGAGGAATAGTTCGGAGACGACGAAAGACAATGCACCTGTCACAATGCAGCATCTGTGAGGCAACGAATTGTGGACAGTAACACTCCTGGAATGGAATGGCCTGCACAGAGACCCTACCCGAACCCATCAGAGCAGCTTTGGAATGAGTTACAGCGGCGACCGTGCTCGATACCCAGGCGTCCAACATTATCACTCCCGTCTCTCCTCTTCAGAAAGAATGGACTGGTATTCCTCCAAAGACATACAGACATCTCACTGAAAGTACAGGGTGTTTCAAAAATGACCGGTATATTTGAAACGGCAATAAAAACTAAACGAGCAGCGATAGAAATACACCGTTTGTTGCAATATGCTTGGGACAACAGTACATTTTCAGGCGGACAAACTTTCGAAATTACAGTAGTTACAATTTTCAACAACAGATGGCGCTGCAAGTGATGTGAAAGATATAGAAGACAACGCAGTCTGTGGGTGCGCCATTCTGTACGTCGTCTTTCTGCTGTAAGCGTGTGCTGTTCACAACGTGCAAGTGTGCTGTGGACAACATGGTTTATTCCTTAGAACAGAGGATTTTTCTGGTGTTGGAATTCCACTGCCTAGAACACAGTGTTGTTGCAACAAGACGGAGTTTTCAACGGAGGTTTAATGTAACCAAAGGACCGAAAAGCGATACAATAAAGGATCTGTTTGAAAAATTTCAACGGACTGGGAACGTGACGGATGAAAGTGCTGGAAAGGTAGGGCGACCGTGTACGGCAACCACAGAGGGCAACGCGCAGCTAGTGCAGCAGGTGATCCAACAGTGGCCTCGGGTTTCCGTTCGCCGTGTTGCAGCTGCGGTCCAAATGACGCCAACGTCCACGTATCGTGTCATGCGCCAGAGTTTACACCTCTATCCATACAAAATTCAAACACGGCAACCCCTCAGCGCCGCTACCATTGCTGCACGAGAGACATTCGTTAAACGATATAGTGCACAGGATTGATGAGGGCGATATGCATGTGGGCAGCATTTGGTTTACTGACGAAGCTTATTTTTACCTGGACGGCTTCGTCAATAAACAGAACTGGCGCATATGGGGAACCGAAAAGCCTCGTGTTGCAGTCCCATCGTCCCTGCATCCTCAAAAAGTACTGGTCTGGGACGCCATTTCTTCCAAAGGAATCATTGGCCCATTTTTCAGATCCGAAACGATTAGTGCATCTCGCTATCTGGACATTCTTCGTGAATTTGTGGCGGTACAAACTGCCTTAGACGACACTGCGAACACCTCGTGGTTTATGCAAGATGGTGCCCGGCCACATCGCACGGCCGACGTCTTTAATTTCCTGAATGAATATTTCGATGATCGTGTGATTGCTTTGGGCTATCCGAAACATACAGGAGGCGGCGTGGATTGGCCTCCCTATTCGCCAGACACGAACCCCTGTGACTTCTTTCTGTGGGGACACTTGAAAGACCAGGTGTACCGCCAGAATCCAGAAACAATTGAACAGCTGAAGCAGTACATCTCATCTGCATGTGAAGCCATTCCGCCAGACACGTTGTCAAAGGTTTCGGGTAATTTCATTCAGAGACTACGCCATATTATTTCTACGCATTGTGGATATGTGGAAAATATCGTACTGTAGAGTTTCCCAGACCGCAGCGCCATCTGTTGTTGACAATTGTAACTACTGCAATTTCTAAAGTTTGTCTGCCTGAAAATGTACTGTTGTCCCAAGCATGTTGCAACAAACGGTGTATTTCTATCGCTGCTCGTTTAGTTTGTATTGCCGTTTCAAATATACCGGTCATTTTTGAAACACCCTGTATTTCCAGCAGAGTTCAAGCAGCCATAAAGGGGGAGGGTGGATACATTCCATATTGTTAATGTTCATTCCACTAATAGGTGTCTGGATACTTTCGGTCGAATTCTGTATGTCATCTGATCCAGAGCCTTTCCAGTTGAATTTCTATTCGGCGATCAGTTATCTCAGTTCCTGTTATTTCGGTGGTGTCGATGCGGTTATTGCACTGTCGAACCGTACTACAACCTTCCACCGGGAAGGAATCACGGAAAACGGAATCCAGCTTGCAGCATTCTGCTGCAGTAGTGGTACCCACGGCAGCGCGTGCAGCTAGGGCCGCAGCGGCTGGGCTGGCACACAAACAAGCCGCAGGCGGTGTGGGAGGGCGTTCCAGCCATTACCCCAGGGCGGAGGGCCGCGCTCGCGGCCGTGGGCCGTCCATCAGCGCCTTAAGCCCTCTCCGCGCCTAACAAGTTCGTTAGCGGACAAAGAGGCGCCCACATCCGAAATTACAGCGGCGCTTCTATAATCAGGCCAAGACGGGCAACAACGAGCCGGTGGACGCCGGCAGGCGGCGCCCGCGTTAACAACCGGCCGCCGCTGCTCGGCCGCGCAGCGCAGCGCTGCACCTGCACCTGCTGCTCGTCCGACACGGAGGCCTCGAATCCGGCGGGGAACGCGGGCCTTGTTACCACCGCCCGACAGCTGACGAGTAACAGTTACGTATTCTGACAACTAACTTTGCACAAGCGTAACTGCTCGTTGGTCTCTCGTCGGGATTACCGCCTCTTCCTGTACGCAGTGATGATGAAGAAGTTGGATTTAGGTCACTCGACAGCCTGTTCATCGTCACACTTACTGGGTATCAGATAGGGCGACCAATATTTTCTCATGCGTTTACGGTAGATGATCAACATCTGACGCCGGTTTTGAGGGCGGTAGAAGGGAGATTTCGCCAGAACAAATTGCAACTTCTCAACTACGTCGTATTTTCTCGGAATGAGTGGCATGGACATACAAATATTAAAAAAAACTAGCATAATTATCTTACTTTTACTCTATTATGTTGTACGTTATCATATTTTTGGGTAACTCCAAAAACCGGGAGAAAGTTTTTAGAGTGCAAATGCGTGTAATAAGACTCATTTGCGGTGTAAATTTAGAAACGAGTATTACACACAAGTGTTCCAAATATGTTTGTTACGTTATCTAACATGTTCCACTGCCAGGATAATTCACTCAGCTTTGGATCTATGGAACCATAAACGAATCTAATCTAATCTAAGCAAAATAGTTTAATTGGTTGAAATGCTTCTAAGCACTATGGGACATAACGTCTGATGTCATCAGTCCCCTAGACTTGGAACTACTTAAACTTAACCAGCCTAAGGACATCACACACATCCATGCCGGAGGCAGGATTCGAACCTGCGACCGTAGCAGCAGCGCGGTTCCAGACTCAAGTGCCTAGAACCGCTCGGTCACAGTGACCGGTACTGTTTAATTGTACATCGCATATAGTAAATAACAATAATCGCAATAAATTATAACGAATTAGCATATATATATATATATATATATATATATATATATATATATATATATATATATATATATATATATACTCCCGGAAATTGAAATAAGAACACCGTGAATTCATTGTCCCAGGAAGGGGAAACTTTATTGACACATTCCTGGGGTCAGATACATCACATGATCACACTGACAGAACCACAGGCACATAGACACAGGCAACAGAGCATGCACAATGTCGGCACTAGTACAGTGTATATCCACCTTTCGCAGCAATGCAGGCTGCTATTCTCCCATGGAGACGATCGTAGAGATGCTGGATGTAGTCCTGTGGAACGGCTTGCCATGCCATTTCCACCTGGCGCCTCAGTTGGACCAGCGTTCGTGCTGGACGTGCAGACCGCGTGAGACGACGCTTCATCCAGTCCCAAACATGCTCAATGGGGGACAGATCCGGAGATCTTGCTGGCCAGGGTAGTTGACTTACACCTTCTAGAGCACGTTGGGTGGCACGGGATACATGCGGACGTGCATTGTCCTGTTGGAACAGCAAGTTCCCTTGCCGGTCTAGGAATGGTAGAACGATGGGTTCGATGACGGTTTGGATGTACCGTGCACTATTCAGTGTCCCCTCGACGATCACCAGTGGTGTACGGCCAGTGTAGGAGATCGCTCCCCACACCATGATGCCAGGTGTTGGCCCTGTGTGCCTCGGTCGTATGCAGTCCTGATTGTGGCGCTCACCTGCACGGCGCCAAACACGCATACGACCATCATTGGCACCAAGGCAGAAGCGACTCTCATCGCTGAAGACGACACGTCTCCATTCGTCCCTCCATTCACGCCTGTCGCGACACCACTGGAGGCGGGCTGCACGATGTTGGGGCGTGAGCGGAAGACGGCCTAACGGTGTGCGGGACCGTAGCCCAGCTTCATGGAGGCGGTTGCGAATGGTCCTCGCCGATACCCCAGGAGCAACAGTGTCCCTAATTTGCTGGGAAGTGGCGGTGCGGTCCCCTACGGCACTGCGTAGGATCCTACGGTCTTGGCGTGCATCCGTGCGTCGCTGCGGTCCGGTCCCAGGTCGACGGGCACGTGCACCTTCCGCCGACCACTGGCGACAACATCGATGTACTGTGGAGACCTCACGCCCCACGTGTTGAGCAATTCGGCGGTACGTCCACCCGGCCTCCCGCATGCCCACTATGCGCCCTCGCTCAAAGTCCGTCAACTGCACATACGGTTCACGTCCACGCTGTCGCGGCATGCTACCAGTGTTAAAGACTGCGATGGAGCTCCGTATGCCACGGCAAACTGGCTGACACTGACGGCGGCGGTGCACAAATGCTGCGCAGCTAGCGCCATTCGACGGCCAACACCGCGGTTCCTGGTGTGTCCGCTGTGCCGTGCGTGTGATCATTGCTTGTACAGCCCTCTCGCAGTGTCCGGAGCAAGTATGGTGGGTCTGACACACCGGTGTCAATGTGTTCTTTTTTCCATTTCCAGGAGTGTATATATATAGTGTATAAATTATTAGTACTTATTTATACAACCTGCAGAACTCTGCAATTTTTATCTACCTTCGCAGATTGAAAAAACTGCTTTTAACTATAGCCAAAACTGGTTTTGAATTTAAGCTCTGACTTTATCATTTCTAGACTGCTGCTATTTATCTTATGAGCCCAGTTACCGTTCGTAAGAGGAAAAACTCTTTCGAAGTGATGGAAAAAGTTGTGTTGTGTGGGTCAATCGAGAAAAAAATAATGTAACCAGCGTGTTGAAACATTACCGTCGACATAGCCCTCTTCCACACGTTCTTATTACTTCCTTGTGGTTTTTTTTTCTACAATTCCTGATAGGCACGAAATGTGCGCATCTACGGGTTGCCAGTACTGACCGAGAAGCAAGTGAATACTCCCCCTTTCACGACGCCTGTAGAAACGTAGGCTGTGGTATCTACTTCCCTTGAGACTAACCGTCTGAAACCAAAAAAAAAAGGCAGGAACAGAAAACAGACTATGCGTCGTCAATAGTACCGATTACTATACGAATACTTTTCGAGATCTGTCGGTCATGAAACTTAAACTATAGATAGTATTGCGCGGGATTCAAATTTACAACACTGATCACTGACGAAATATATCGCAGAAACAGGCGGTCAATAAGACACCCGGAAAGATTTAAAAAAATTTCCATAATACAGGAGATCCAGAGAGATACGGGAGAGTTGCTCACCCCAACATCAAAAGACACAACTCTTTGTTTCAGTTATGTCTCTTCTTATAACGAAATTGCTGAGACGAATCACCGGATTTCACGTTAGTAGATTTCTTCAGTACGTCTATGTCCCCACAACATTCTAGTTAGTTTGTATTAAAATCTACCAACAATTTTGCAAACCATCTTAATGATACGTACTTGCTACTAGGATATCCGACTCCTTAAACGAAAAAGCAGTGGCAGAGACATCTACTCACAGCTCAAGGACCTCCTTTCCCCAAAATTTTGTGTTGGAGCCCTAACACGTCAAAAAATTTTAAAATGTGTGTTAGACTGTTGTCAACTGGGATAGTGACAGTTGTTTGCCTACGCAAGGGCTGTCCGAGTGTCAATGTATGAAACATACTGGCTTCACATAGTGGTGGAGCATACTATTGGACAAAGGAAACGTGTGTCAGTTACCGATGGGTCTCAGCGGAAGCAGATACTCCGTTATTCAAATTCCCTGGTAGAGTCTTTGGATTTCAGTTCCCAAATAAATACAACAAATAACAGAAACAAGTAAAGGCATGATATGTTGTCACAGTCTCAAAATTTAAGAAGACGAACTCTTAAAAAATTACTATGAAATACAAGAACAAAATAATATGGAAAGAATAGAAATGAAAGTCATTTGGGGTTTAGTAGGGGAGAGTGCTGTACCCTGGTTTCCGTTTATGACTTCTGCCTGTGAACGGCCCTGTAACGGAAGTTTAACAAATTTCCTTTTACCAGTTACAATTTTTGGCATTTACTTTTTACATGCTGAAGTCTTTCTCTGTAATTACGAAAATTACACCGAAAAATTAAGATTTTTCCATATGTGAAATCATGACACAACATGGTGATGTGGTTAGTAACAAATGTTCTATTGAAATTTAACAGAGTCGCAGTCGAGTAAATATTTACAATACTATATTTAATCGTCTGTCTGTTACGTTTTTACTGTACTACAAACCAGTAACCAGTAAGTGAAACCAATTAGACAGAATTATCATCAAAGGCCAATTGCTAGTTAAATACCTTTTGAAACAGAAACTGTTAGAAACTACCAAAAATTCTATTCTCGAGACACTTGAAATTGTTAAGATATTAAAGAAATTCAGTTCATTTGCAAGTAGCAAATGGTAAAAGACATCTTCTGTTTCGAGGTACAAGATGGCGAAGTAGGCCTTAACTGTCCACATGTTACATTAATGAAAGTTAATTCTAAAAATACATATTATTTTGCTCACCATAAAATACTGTTCCTGAAGAATTAACAACATTTATCGAATATCCTTAATATATTATACAGCTATTAGATGTGTAAAGCTCGAAACATTTACAAATATTGCTCAGAACATAACCTCATGTCCAACAACAACGAAAATAATAGAAAATGGTGTTAACTGCTCGTGGGTGTCTCTTGTGCGTTTTCCTTCATTTGATTCTAAAATCAGCCGCTAGATTGAAGTACCGACCAAAAATCATTGTGTGCTGCTACGTACTCTTTCATCTCCTCCTGTCAATTCTGTCAAGAACGAGAAAATTTTATTACCAAACTAATTAATTAATTTTCGTTGATTTGTTTTGTAAACTCTCCCTTACGGCCCTTTATTTCCCTTGCGGACATTTTTCAAATACTATGTTCCTCCAACGGAAGCTACTGACTTAAGAACGACGATACTCTTCCGTCCACTGATTTCATAGGTAATTACGCGCACCTTCCGCAAGTAACCCGATCATTACTCACTGTTACCCTACCAATCGACGGAATACTTCAGATTCATATAATTTATCACATTAAGAAGCTCTTCAAATAATTTTAATGCGGCGCAATTGCTTTTGGTCATTCCGCGCTAAAGGCCGAATAAAGGCTCTCTTCTCAAACAACGGCACGTGACTTGCAGTTCTTGGTCAGTGCTGAACGTAACAGCATTGTCATTATTATTAAATTAACCCCGGAAGATCTTCAACAGTAACTCTATTAAAGAAGGGCCTGCCGGCCGCGGTGGTCTAGCGGTTCTGGCGCTGCAGTCCGGAACCGCGGGACTGCTACGGTCGCAGGTTCGAATCCTGCCTTGGGCATGGGTGTGTGTGATGTCCTTAGGTTAGTTAGATTTAAGTAGTTCTAAGTTCTAGGGGACTTATGACCTAAGATGTTGAGTCCCATAGTGCTCAGAGCCATTTGAACCATTTTGAAAGAAGGGCCTTATCGTACTTAGAAAAAAACTTTTCCATCAGTGCCATTCTAACTTAACTAATGTTCAATAAGGCCAATTAATTGTTGGTTTCCCATCATGCCAAAGTTTTTCACTTCTACAGAATCGGGCATTATATTACCAAACTTTTCTTTTAAATCTTGGATTCATTTTTTCACACATACGGAAAACATGAGAATGTTTATGCATCTGTTTTGCTATGATTTCGACTAATTTGCTTCTTATACATCTATACTTTGCAGAGTGATGGCAGAGGGTAAACCGTTACATCGTGTTACCATCGTGGTCACTTCATCCCATCTTTCGTTCGATTCATGAGCGGTGCGCGGGAAGAACGGTTGACGGCAAACCTCCAGATATGCTCGAAATTATCTTTTTTTTACCGGCATAGTCATTTCTTGAAGTATACACTGCATAAAGTAATATACTGCTCCACTCTCCTTGGAATTTACTTTCTCAAAACTTTCACTGTAGCCTCCGTGTGGTTCTTAAAGCCTCTCTTGTAGCGTAGTGACTGCAGTTCGGTGAACATCTTCATTACACACTCCAGTTGCCAAGCTGTCCTTAGGATCATCTCTACGTCATCTGTTACTTTTACCTGGTAATGGTCGAAGACTGATGAACAATGGCCACAAATGGCGTGAACGACTGTTTATTAGATCCATCTATGTGCTTGCATTGTACTTACATAGTATTGTTTCAATATAACTCGGTCCAATATCCCCTTTCCCTATACGTAGCTTCACCACATTAAACATTTTTGATCGCATATTCCTTCGTATTATACGTCACTTAATGTTCGCCAATTTGAAGCAGTGAGAAAAAGAAACAATAGCTGCCTTGGTCACGTGTTGCGACGTGACTATTTGATGGCGAATGCATTGGGACGGTTAATTAATGTGTGTGAGAAGAATGAAGGTAAGGAGGAGTTACAAGATGTCGGATGACATTAAAAAAAGGCGAAGCTACGTGGAAATGAACAGCGCAACAGAAGACAGAAGGACACGGAAAGAAAAGGTGTGAACGCTTATCTTCGAATAGAACACGTAACATAACAGGGTCAACTATCACTCACTGAAACAAGGAGAGACACTCCGAAGGTTTGTCAGCACTCCTTTACAAATTTATAGCATTAGAATGTCCCTATACCAATTTCATCATTCTTGAGCAGCCTAAAGGAGAAGTAAACATTATTATTAATATATTCCCATCCTGAAATGTACGACGGAAATGTGAAATCATTATTCCTGCGCCTGCATCCACCGATTACCCAAAGAACACACTGCTGGAATTTCGCGCTTAAAACGATTTTTTCACATCTAGTTATCGCTGAGAAACGTCACTGATATTTCAATATTTAACATGTAAGAGATACGTTAGACAAACACATCTTGGTAATATAAGCAGATCAGTTATTCTGGACTAAAGAGTGGTTTTAGTTACTGGAAGTTACTCTCCTGAAAAATGCATTACCAGCTACGTTTTAGAAAATTAAACGGTGAAAGTAATGAGAAACTGGTTACAACGACTTCATGCAGGACTTTACTTCATGCAGCAATTTATGGGGACAATGTCAGCGGAATGAGACCTACATGTAAAAGTGGTACTAATATTTTTTTACCTGTGGTACAACGGATATTGTAAATATGTGGTGATTTTAAGACCATAAGGGTAGTAAATATGTTTAATATGGAGTAGAAAGCATATCTGAGGTTGTCAAGGCACACCATAAAATAACCATCGATAATAGCTACGTGAAATTTTGTACTCATTTATTTGTCGGTTGCTAAATTATATTTAAAATGTACTCTCTGATTTCAGTAACGAGAGTACAGAATAGGTTAAATGCTGATCTTAGGGTAACATAATTAGTTCAAACTTCTGACTAATGTTTTTGTCACTTTCCTGGAATAAGTATGTTTGATTTATGATTTAATTACTAATCAGCAGTCTTACCGCTTATGAAAAAGCAACGTCCTATCTGGGGCTAAATTTCTTTTGGTCACAATCGCAGAAGACGTTTTTAATAGTGACCGTTCCATGTCATACAAGGAAGTTTCAGTGTCAGTCCGTCGCACATACGTTCTGTCTGGTCGAAACAGATGACGATAAACATGTCTTCTATGATTATGTATAAAGGAAATGAAAACAGATACATAAGTCCTGTCAGATGTGGTCATACATATTTTCAGCGTCCTAGTGATCAACAAGCGATCAAAAATGAACAGTCAAACGTACTTCACTCTTAATCAACTCGCTTAAAATCGCAGTGCGAAAAATAATTTTGTCACCGAAAGCGTTTGAAAAATATTTGCAGTTAATGTTGTGATCTGTGAAAGTATGGATTTCGAAGACCAACAAAAAAGACTTTAAATCTTCCACAACGTGCTTTTCCAGAAGCTATGCAAAGAAAATGTAGTAACAAGAATTAAAGATGTTTATGATGGACTTTGGCCAGAACAGGCCTTCATCTGTAATAAGCATGATACGGGTTACCTAGTTTATGAGCAGGTTAGTTTCCTATCTTAGAACAAATTACCTGAAAGATGTTTATGATGGACTTTGGCCAGAACAGGCCTTCATCTGTAATAAGCATGATACGGGTTACCTAGTTTATGAGCAGGCTAGTTTCCTTTCTTAGAACAAATTACCTGTGATTTGTTTATGAGGAGACCCTCACCCCCGCCACAGGAGGCACCACTCAATACATAACAACCCACACGTTTCTTCCCACGGCTGCGAGAGGGTAGCTAAGGGTATACAAAGATGATACGCTAACGAGCCAAGGGCTGAGTTTCTCGAAACTCGACGCCATTAATAGCTATTTGACGAAAGTCGCTACTTCAGTTATCGAAATTCTGCACGCTGAAACACAGTACCAAAGTTTTACCACCTTAGGACTCTACAGGGTGAGTCACTATTGCCACCATGAGTAGCTCCGAAAGTATGATAGGAGCTGAAAGGTTTGTGGGACGAAAAGTTGCGTGGGACAACGGGGGCCATAATATTACGTTGGTTTTTTGTCTCTAGATGGGATCACTTCAGTGATATGAAGGTCAACTTTGCTTTTTAAATGGGATGCTATATTTTTTACTTGTTTTCTGATAGCGGCTATCGAGACCAATCCAATGTTGTGTAACAGTAAGATCTTTGAAGGTCGACGAAGGTCTCGAAGGTGGCATGAACGTCCATTTACAGAAGGTGTTCGAAGTGATGACCATTGGTATCAATGCAGTGCTGCAATCTTCATAAAACAGATTGAGTGATATTATCACTTCGGCACTTATCAAAGCAGATGCTCTGACAATTCTGTCTCGAATATCTTCACGTGTATGTGGAACGTCTTTATAAATAATTTCCTTTACGAATCGGCTTGTTCTTCGAAGGAATACATTATTCACATTCGTTTGAGTCGACGATTCTAGTCTTACCGTTTCTACTAGTGTTGTATTGCGAAACCGTCGAATGGTGGTTACATGTCAATGGTACGTTAGATGGGTACGCCGTATTCGGCGAATATTTACTATCTGCACGATATACGAAAGAGAAATGTCAGAGCAATTAAAAAAAACCAAGTTGACCTTCATATCTCTGAAGCGATCCCACCTAGCAACAAAAAAATCAATGTCATATTATGGCCCCCGTTATCCCATGCAACTATTGTCCCACAAACTTCTCAGTTCCTATCATAGTTTCGGAGTTACTATAGGTGGCAATAGTCAGTGATTCACCCTGTACTTGCAAGTATTAGCTATATTGTCAGGTAATAAGACGGCAAAGCCGCCCGGAGTGGCCGAGCGGTTAAAGGCGCTACAGTCTGGATCCGCACGACCGCTACGGTCGCAGGTTCGAATCCTGCCTCGGGCATGGATGTGTGTGATGTCCTTAGGTTAGTTAGGTTTAAGTAGTTCTAAGTTCTAGGAGACTTATGACCACAGCAGTTGAGTCCCATAGTGCTCAGAGCCATTTGAGCCAAGACGGCAAAGGAAACAGATAAATGATGGGGCGATAGAGTTTGCTTCAGACCGAAAGTTGAACTTTCGCAGCATCACGAACTCACCGACACAGAATGATTGATGGACGGAAATGCGTTACCTGTTTGGGCAAGTTGGCGTTCGTATCGTCTATTTCTGCGTTACAGTCATTTATATTTTTCGAGCTTTCCGGTATTGTGAAGTGACGACTGACAAGACATAACGTTCAAGTTTTAGCTGTTTGATATAGAGTGAAAGGTGTGTAAGCGAATATAACATCTGCGTGTTTCCCGGAAAAATTCTATTTGTTTTTCTTTTCTTTTAATTGATTTGTCTGAATCATTTAAGCTAAACAGCTGGCTTTGCTCATATTTTTGCGGTCAGTAAACATGGAAACTAGCGATAACAGTAGTATATTAATTATTCAGTATTAATCAAGTGGAAGGTTATAGACAACTGGTAAAATGCCATGTTTCACGTGCATTGACGCACGTTTAATTCACTTTACATTCAGTTGAAGTATATTGATATAAATGAATGAAAGAGCAACATCTGTTATAGAATAACCTTGTTTGAAACCTAATTTAGTTTACCTAAAGCACTGCCTGCAGCTGTCCTGGACAAAAAGCCTTGTCTGCATGGCAAACCATATTTCATTCATGAACAACGGAATTGTAGACATCTATATGACTGACTACACAGCGCCGGCCGGAGTGGCCGAGCGGTTCTAGGCGCTACAGTCTGGAACCGCGCGACCGCAACGGTCGCAGGTTCGAATCCTGCCTGGGGCATGGATGTGTGTGATGTCCTTAGGTTAGTTAGGTTTAAGTAGTTCTAAGTTCTAGGGGACTGATGACATCAGAAGTTAAGTCCCATAGTGCTCAGAGCCATTTGAACCTTTTGACTACACAGCCCTTTTCTACTCTGGGCATGGGTGTGGGCTCTACGAGGCATTTTAAGGACTAGGGAGACGTAACCATTATGGCTCAAGCACGAAGAATAACTTGAGAATGGTAGTAAGGCGTTTGACATTGTAATATCCATGCCTAAACTTTATTCAAAATAATGTTCACGACAGCACTGTATGTGGAATGTGATGGAACTTTGATGCTATTCTCGTAATATTAGTAAAAGGGACTTCATCGTTAGTAAAATAATAAATAATTGTTGTCAACGACACAATTTAATATTTTGGAAAAAATTATATCTCAGACAATACCCTTGAAAAAGGTAATGAAAATCTCAACAGTTTGCTATCTATGATTTTTGTAGAAGAATACTTCTTCTTGTTCGAACTGTCGTACTGACAGGATGTCACTGATGTAACACAGAGGGCTGTAGAAAACTGTATTATGTTGCTTATCAGTATTTGAAAGTACGGTTTTTCTCTTATTGAAATGAATCTTGTTCGTTTGGAGTTTTATTTCACTGTGATTCTCGTCCTATATAAATGTTAAGTTTTCTGCTCAGCTACAACGGAGCGCAGCCATTAGCGCAATTGCTCTACAGCGTGGTTTATTAGTAAATGGTGAATATTAAGCCATTCACATGGAGAAATATCTTCAAATATTAATGCATATATTGAAGGTGCAAAAACATTTAATATATATAGTATTTATTAGGAGTAAAACACGGCTTGAAGCAGAATCGATAAATGATTGTCTTATGTTACCCACCATCTTAGTGAAATATTGCAGCGGTAGCTTTAAATTGATTTTCTATAGAGCCGTAAATGTTGTTCGTTATAATTGCGATAATAATTGTGCATTGGTGGCCGAGCACCCACTCTGAGGTAACAAACTTCAGTTAGACTGTGAATTCATTAAACTTTTATGAATGCAAGCAGCATCTTGCATATAAATTTTTAATTGATAATGTATGAAGCCTAGTTATTTCGTAACAACTTTTTTGAAATATTTTGACAGGAAAATACTTTAGTGTTGTGTACGTGTGGTATTGTGTGACAAAAAAGTTCATTTTCCTTAAAAAAATGTGTTGCCACCTCGAATAACAGTAGCGTTAGATTCGATAAACGATCTGCAACAACAGCACTGAAATTACTGAAAATCACTACTCTTGTGTAGTTCAGATTACGTATCACACATTTAGCTTGTTTGTTGGTCATAAATGATTAATTTTGTGAATTAACCTAGTGACATTTACACTGCTTGACAGACAACATTGCTACACGTTCCCAGGAGGAGATTTCTTTAGCAAAATAACGATCATTAGCAGGGGAAAGCAGTGATTAATTAAAATCTTATGTTACATTAATAAAAAGTGACTAGTTTTATTGTAATCTTGATGAACTTGTATAACGCAACACACGCAGTTACACCACACGCCACAAGATGTTTGTACTAAAAATTATTTCAGACGATCTAAGGCTCCATAAAAATATCTTCATGTCAGTTGAACGTTCCTCAGACAATTATGACACAATTCGAGAACGATGACGTTACATATTGTGTATCTAAAGGTACAGGACCCACTTGCGGAATGCTGCAGCTGAACAACTGTCATCGTATGGTTACACGATAGCCGAATAATCACTGGAAGCAGTCGCATCTATCAAATATCTGGGAGAATGTATACGAAGCGATTTAAACTGGAACTACCGCATATGACTAATCGTAGTAAGGGCAGATGCCAAAATGAGATCATTGTCGGACTGCTCAGCGAGTGTAATCCACCAATTAAAGAGGTACCTTGCTTAATCCTCGCTCGACCGTTATTTCGCTACTGCTCACGAGTCTGGGACCTGTGGCAGACAGTATTGATAGATGAAATAGAAAAGATTCAAAGAAGAGCAGCACGTTTCGAATTATGTTCTTTTACCAGTGTCACATGAATACTCAGCCAACACCGTTGAGACACGCTACAGGAGACGAGTTATGCATTACGGTGTGATTTACTGCTAAGGTCGCGAGAGTTTGCGCTCCTGGAAGACTCAACAAATATATTACCACCTTCCTTCTTCTATCTCGCGAGAGGGCCGTGAAGGTAAAATTAGACAGATCTAAGCTCATACAAAGGTATACCAACAATCGATCAGCCTATGCACCATTCGCGACTGTAATTGCAAATTAGCAGGGGTACACGAAGCAGCCTTTGTCACACACCGTCAGTCGGGTTGCAAAATGTAAATGTAGATATGTGATATCATTTCCCAGTGAGAGACGTTGAAAGACACCCCTCGTCCTCCATTTCTCCCAATGAAAACACCTAAGCAACCCAGAGATGTCCTTTGTCCATGCTCCGTAAGCCCGGTGAATCTGTTACTGCTAATCTCCGTACCGCGTGTCGCGCATTAGAAGACGTAACACACACACACACACACACACACACACACACACACACACACATGAGTGATACTTTGTCATAAGTGGTACTTTGTGTGCCTCACTGTGGAGACGTAGTTATGAGTACGATTGCTGTTTGCTGGCTTTCTATCGTCCAGCATTGCATCCTTGAGTGGTTTGTTGCAAGGCACCTGTCTGTTGGCGGTTACAATCAACGACGCTCGACGGAGCCCGGTCATGAACATATTATTGTCCACGACAATTCATGGAAGTTTTCCTTGAATATAGGTACTCGCGTTACAACTAGACACACGAAAAGCCCAAGTTCCTAGCAATCTCGGAGATAACGTGCTGCGCCCACATATTTTATCCTTCCTTCGCTAACAGCAAAAACAAAATATATGACATCTCGGGCATGTGATGTGCCGAACTACGCCATTCGGTGTGACGACACCAGAGCTTACTCTGCTATACAACGGGTATTCTCTAATTCGTTTACTCTTTTTTTTTGGTCGTCAGTCTACTGGTTTGGTGCGGCCCGCCACGAATTCCTTTCCTGTGCTAACCTCTTCATCTCAGAGTAGCACTTGCAACCTACGTCCTCAATTATTTGCTTGACGTATTCCAATCTCTGTCTTCCTCTACAGTTTTTGCCCTCTACAGCTCCCTCTGGTACCATGGAAGTCATTCCCTCATGTCTTAGTAGATGTCCTATCATCCTGTCCCTTCTCCTTATCAGTGTTTTCCACATATTCCATTCCTCTCCGATTCTGCGTAGAACCTCCTCATTCCTTACCTTATCAGTCCACCTAATTTTCAACATTCGTCTATAGTCCCACAACTCAAATGCTTCGATTCTCTTCTGTTCCGGTTTTCCCACAGTCCATATTTCACTACCATACAATGCTGTACTCCAGACGTACATCCTCAGAAATTTCTTCCTCAAATTAAGGCCGGTATTTGATATTAGTAGACTTCTCTTGGCCAGAAATGCCTTTTTTGCCATAGCGAGTCTGCTTTTGATGTCCTCCTTGCTCCGTCCGTCATTGGTTATTTTACTGCCTAGGTAGCAGAATTCCTTAACTTCATTGACTTCGTGACCATCAATCCTGATGTTAAGTTTCTCGCTGTTTTCATTTCTACTACTTCTCATTACCTTCGTCTTTCTCCGATTTACTCTCAAACCATACTGTGTACTCGTTAGACTGTTCATTCCGTTCAGCAGATCATTTAATTCTTCTTCACTTTCACTCAGGATAGCAATGTCATCAGCGAATCGTATCATTGATATCCTTTCACCTTGTATTTTAATTCCACTCCTGAACCTTTCTTTTATTTCCATCATTGCTTCCTCGATGTACAGATTGAAGAGTAAGAGCGAAAGGCTACAGTCTTGTCTTACACCCTTCTTAATACGAGCACTTCGTTCTTGATCGTCCACTCTTATTATTCCCTCTTGGTTGTTGTACATATTGTATATGACCCGTCTCTACCTGTAGCTTACCCCTACTTTTTTCAGAATCTCGAACAGCTTGCACCATTTTATATTGTCGAACGCTTTTTCCAGGTCGACAAATCCTATGAAAGTGTCTTGATTTTTCTTTAGCCTTGCTTCCATTACTAGCCGTAACATCAGAATTGCCTCTCTCGTCCCTTTACTTAGCCTAAAGCCAAACTGATCGTCACCTAGCGCATTCTCAATTTTCTTTTCCATTCTTCTGTATATTATTCTTGTAAGCAGCTTCGATGCATGAGCTGTTAAGCTGATTGTGCGATAATTCTCGCACTTGTCAGCTCTTGCCGTCTTCGGAATTGTGTGGATGATGCTTTTCCGAAAATCAGATGGTATATCGCCAGACTCATATATTCTACACACCAACGTGAATAGTCGTTTTGTTGCCACTTGTTACTCACAAGTGTATAACTCGCGCCGACCGCTGTGGCCGGGCGATTCTAGGCGCTTCAGTCCGGAACCACGCGCCTGCTACGGTCGCAGGTTCGAATCCTGCCTCGGGCATGGATGCGTCTGATGTCTTTAGGTTACTTAGGTTTAAGTAGTTCTAAGTCTAGGGGACTGATGACCTTAGATGTTAAGTCCAATAGTGCTTAGAGCCATTTGAACCATGTTTTGTATAACACGCGTACACTGACGAAAATGTAAACTGTTACATAACGACGCACCAGTCGCGTTAATCAAATTTTATTTATACGTGTGACTCCCCCGCCCTCCTCGAAAGGCTCCAAGTTCACGAACACGCTCACGTGTTCGTTATGCCATGGAATGAATCCGATTCCAATGTCAAATCCACGTGTTAGATACTCGAAAGCTGTGCCCTTAGTGATGAATTTTGGCCAATAATGATATACACTCCTGGAAATGGAAAAAAGAACACACTGACACCGGTGTGTCAGACCCACCATACTTGCTCCGGACACTGCGAGAGGGCTGTACAAGCAATGATCACACGCACGGCACAGCGGACACACCAGGAACCGCGGTGTTGGCGGCCGAATGGCGCTAGCTGCGCAGCATTTGTGCACCGCCGCCGTCAGTGTCAGCCAGTTTGCCGTGGCATACGGAGCTCCATCGCAGTCTTTAACACTGGTAGCATGCCGCGACAGCGTGGACGTGAACCGTATGTGCAGTTGACGGACTTTGAGCGAGGGTGTATAGTGGGCATGCGAGAGGCCGGGTGGACGTACCGCCGAATTGCTCAACACGTGGGGCGTGAGGTCTCCACAGTACATCGATGTTGTCGCCAGTGGTCGGCGGAAGGTGCACGTGCCCGTCGACCTGGGACCGGACCGCAGCGACGCACGGATGCACGCCAAGACCGTAGGATCCTACGCAGTGCCGTAGGGGACCGCACCGCCACTTCCCAGCAAATTAGGGACACTGTTGCTCCTGGGGTATCGGCGAGGACCATTCGCAACCGTCTCCATGAAGCTGGGCTACGGTCCCGCACACCGTTAGGCCGTCTTCCGCTCACGCCCCAACATCGTGCAGCCCGCCTCCAGTGGTGTCGCGACAGGCGTGAATGGAGGGACGAATGGAGACGTGTCGTCTTCAGCGATGAGAGTCGCTTCTGCCTTGGTGCCAATGATGGTCGTATGCGTGTTTGGCGCCGTGCAGGTGAGCGCCACAATCAGGACTGCATACGACCGAGGCACACAGGGCCAACACCCGGCATCATGGTGTGGGGAGCGATCTCCTACACTGGCCGTACACCACTGGTGATCGTCGAGGGGACACTGAATAGTGCACGGTACATCCAAACCGTCATCGAACCCATCGTTCTACCATTCCTAGACCGGCAAGGGAACTTGCTGTTGCAACAGGACAATGCACGTCCGCATGTATCCCGTGCCACCCAACGTGCTCTAGAAGGTGTAAGTAAACTACCCTGGCCAGCAAGATCTCCGGATCTGTCCCCCATTGAGCATGTTTGGGACTGGATGAAGCGTCGTCTCACGCGGTCTGCACGTCCAGCACGAACGCTGGTCCAACTGAGGCGCCAGGTGGAAATGGCATGGCAAGCCGTTCCACAGGACTACATCCAGCATCTCTACGATCGTCTCCATGGGAGAATAGCAGCCTGCATTGCTGCGAAAGGTGGATATACACTGTACTAGTGCCGACATTGTGCATGCTCTGTTGCCTGTGTCTCTGTGCCTGTGGTTCTGTCAGTGTGATCATGTGATGTATCTGACCCCAGGAATGTGTCAATAAAGTTTCCCCTTCCTGGGACAATGAATTCACGGTGTTCTTATTTCAATTTCCAGGAGTGTATATATGTTGAGGATCAAGGTGCTATTATTTGCAAAAAATTATGGCAGAGATTCATGTTAGCAACTGATTCACCATTTTAATAGCGGCCCTGGATTCCGCTAGCTTCTTTGATCACCGTTTCGTTTATGGCGTGATGTGGTGGGCCTACAACTAAACCACAGCATTAGAACGGTGCACTAAACTAAAGTGATTATTTTCATTACGAGATATTCACTATAGCACCGGTGTTGGCTAGTTTCGAATAAAGGCAAAACCCACCTTAAAGGAAGATTTCTTCCGTAGACCTTTATCGCAATAAATGTACCCTTCTCCTTCTTTTGATGTGTTCTATGGCGTCTGCTGCTTTACATGCCTTTAAACAAAGGTCAGCCAGTACCACAGTTTGCGTTTCCGACATGTTTCCATCTCTAGTAGCAGTATTCGGCCGTTTTCTCTCGGACCGTCTTCAGTAGTAGTACCACGCCGGTTGAATTCTACCGGCATTTTATTATTATTATTATTTTCTTTTAAATAATGGGACAGATTCATCCTTCTTCTTCTTCTTCTTCTGCTGCTGCTGCTGAAGCAGAATTAGGCCTTATGGCCTCCTCGGATGTCACTGTTCCCACCTCGTACTTTCCATCCTGCTTCTTCCTCCCACAGGACTGTTGCTTGCCCTATATAAAGGCATTCTCTGAACTGACAAACGTAATAACGTCCCTTTCGAACCCTGGTTGTGTTGGATTACTTTTTCAGTTAATGCCTTTCAGCCAGTTCTTTCCTTATTTCTTCATTTCTTATTTTGTCTTCCCTTGTGCACCCTTTCTATGATCTAAGTAATTTCAGTTCTATTCCTAGTTGTCCTAGATCTTTTTACCTTCATCTACAACTGTCTGCTCTATGTAGTACTTTGGGTACAGTCATGACCTTTAAATTTCACCTGCATTTCTTTTCTCGTTTTACCCTTTAATGATCTTCTTCTCATGTCACAGATATGTTGATAGGTCATAACATTGTTATTTACGTCATTCTCTTCTTCAAAAGTTAAGTCACATCCTAGATACTGGAAATGTGACACCTGTTCTAATATTATGTTATTGATGATTATCTTGCCTCAATGGGGTATTTTACTAAAAAGGATATTTTTTTTGTTGATACCCTCAAGTTATAATTTAGGATTATATTGCTTAATACATGTACCACTGTTTGTAATTTGTCCTCACTAATCTGTATGATCGCCTGGTCGTCAGAAAAAGCAGCGTATTAGAAACTTATGTATCTCCCAATGTAATCTGCCCTTCATCCATTCCCTGATTATGTCGTCAATGTATGTGTTTCACAGTGTAGGTGACTTACTACAGCCTTGCCTTGCTCCCTGGTTTACCTCTATTTCTGATATCAGAACTTTGCCAATAACCATTTTTATTTTGGTATTTTACATACAAAATTTAATACAAACATCAAGGAGCTTTTCTATTTTTTATTTTGTTGAGCTATTCTGCATCCGGATTTTACCACAATGGCTTATGGTGGTTTATTCATTATTCTGAGTAAATGATAATTATATCTGCAGTATCGTGGTTTGTTCTTTTTAGCTGTCTAATTTTATGAGGTATTTCCTGTCTACCGCGTATCTCACGTTCAACTCAGCTTGTGAAAATATCCCATGAAGATACGTGTTACAGAATGTAAATGTAGATATTGTGTGTTGTTTCATTTCTGATTTTATCATATTTTTCTTGAGCTTCCTCGGTCTGTTTCTGCAAGAACACTCTATATGCTTTATTTTACTTTTTATGGCTTCTTATATCTCTTTGTTCCGAATTTAGGACCCCCATTTTCGATTCGTTTCGGGTTTTACAAGTAGCACTTCTTTCGTGACCTGTGTTATTATAGTTTTAATACTCGACGGCCGGGGTGGCCGAGCGGTTCTAGGCGCTACAGTCTGGAACCGCGCGACCGCTACGGTCGCAGGTTCGAATCCTGCCTCGAGCATGGACGTGTGTGATGTCCTTAGGTTAGTTAGGTTTAAGTAGTTCTAAGTTCTAGGGGACTGATGACCTCAGAAGTTAAGTCCCAAAGTGCTCAGAGCCATTTGAACCATTTGAACTTGCCCATTCTTCAGCGCTCCATACTGACGGCAAGTGTTGAAGTACTTTAGTTAAACTGCGCTGATACAGATTTCAGAAATTCTCTTCTTGACGCAGACGCACCTTAATAGTTTTGTTTGGATTTCTTTTATTTTTCTTCTTGGACTACCAACTTTCTTGGACTACCAACTTAACGTGGTGAGAAGGTATGTGTGTTTCACTGATCCACAGAGCTCTGCTGATGAGAGCTATGCTTCTGGCAGGGTAACCCGCGCTAGATTCATTTATAGGTGAAATATCAGACAAAGAGTAGACCACTTAATAGGCTCCCGTCTTCGGAATATGTGGGCAGCACACACATGGGCCCTTAACTAAGCATGACATTGCTTTAACTTACTTACTTCTGATCTCTCTTTTCTTTCCTGTTGGCCTCTATTGGACAACTCTACGATTTTCAACCCTGTCGGAATTAAGCTACTAGGACCGAAGGTGTCTTTCATTTTCATTCTCTAGGCTTATCTTCCTACCCCTATGAACCATGGACCTTTCCGTTGGTGGGGAGACTTGCGTGCCTCAGCGATACAGATGGCCGTACCGTAGGTGCAACCACAACGGAGGGGTATCTGTTGAGAGGCCAGACAAATATGTGGTTCCTGAAGAGGGGCAGCAGCCTTTTTAGTAGTTGCAGGGGCAACAGTCTGGATGACTGATTGATCTGGCCTTGCAACACTAACCAAAACGGCATTGCTGTGCTGGTACTGCGAACGGCTGAAAGCAAGGGGAAACTACAGGCATAATTTTTCCAGAGGGCATGCAGCTCTACTGTATGGTTAATGATGATGGCGTCCTCTTGGGTAAAATATTCCGGAGGTAAAATAGTCCCCCATTCGGATCTCCGGGCGGGGTCTACTAAAGAGGACGTCGTTATGAGGAGAAAGAAAACTGGCGTTCTACGGATCGGAGCGTGGAATGTCAGACCCCTTAACCGGGAAGGTAGGTTAGAAAATTTAAAAACGGAAATGGATAGGTTGAAGTTAGATATAATGGGAATTAGTGAAGTTCGGTGGCAGGAGGAACAAGACTTTTGGTCAGGTGAATACAGGGTCATATATGCAAAATCAAATAGGTGTAAGGCAGCAGTACCTTTAATTATGAATAAAGAAATAGGAGTGCGGGTAAGCTACTACAAACAGCACAGTGAACGCATTATTGTGGCCAAGATAGACACGAAGACCATGCCTACTACAGTAGTACAAGTTTATATGCCAACTAGCTCTGCAGATGATGTAGAAATTAATGAAATGTATCATGAGATAAAAGAAATTATTCAGGTAGTGAAGGGAGACGAAAATTTAATAGTCATGGGTGACTGGAATTCGAGAGTAGGAAAAGGGAGAGAAGGAAACATAGTGGGTGAATATGGATTGGGGGAGAGAAATGAAAGAGGAAGCCGCCTGGTAGAATTTTGCACAGAGCTTTACTTAATCATAGCTAACACTTGGTTCAAGAATCATAAAAGAAGGTTGTATACATGGAAGAATCCTGGAGATACTAGAAAGTATCAGATAGATTATATAATGGTAAGACAGAGATTTAGGAACCAGGTTTTAAATTGTAAGACATTTCCAGGGGCAGATGTGGATTCTGACCACAATCTATTGGTTATGAACTGTAGACTAAAGAAACTGCAAAAAGGTGGGAATTTAAGGAGATGGGACCTGGATAAACTGAAAGAACCAGAGGTTGTACGGAGTTTCAGGGAGACCATAAGGGAACAATTGACAGGAATTGGGGAAAGAAATACAGTAGAAGACGAATGGGTAGCTCTGAGGGATGAAATAGTGAAGGCAGCAGAGGATCAAGTTGGTAAAAAGACGAGGGCTAGTAGAAATCCTTGGGTAACAGAAGAAATATTTAATTTAGTTGATGAAAGGAGAAAATATAAAAACGCAGTAAATGAAGCAGGCAAAAAGGAATAAAAACGTCTCAAAAATGAGATCGACAGGAAGTGCAAAATGGCTAAGCAGGGATGGCTAGAGGACAAATGTAAGGATGTAGAGGCCTATCTCACTAGGGGTAAGGTAGATACAGCCTACAGGAAAATTAAAGAGACCTTTGGAGAAAGGAGAACCACTTGCATGAATATCAAGAGCTTTGATGGAAACCCAGTTCTAAGCAAAGAAGGGAAAGCAGAAAGGTGGAAGGAGTATATAGAGGGTCTAAACAAGGGCGATGTACTTGAGGACAATATTATGGAAATGGAAGAGGATGTAGATGAAGATGAAATGGGAGATACGATGCTGCGTGAAGAGTTTGACAGAGCACTGAAAGACCTGAGTCGAAACAAGGCCCCGGGAGTAGACAACATTCCATTGGAACTACTGACGGTCATGGGAGAGCCGGTCTGGACAAAACTCTACCATCTGGTGAGCAAGATGTATGAGACAGGCGAAACACCCTCAGACTTCAAGAAGAACATAATAATTTCAATCCCAAAGAAAGCAGGTGTTGACAGATGTGAAAATTACCGAACTATCACTTTAATAAGTCACAGCTGCAAAATACTAACTCGAATTCTTACAGGCGAATGGAAAAACTGGTAGAAGCCGACCTCGGCGAAGATCAGTTTCGATTCTGCAGAAATGTTGGAACACGTGGGGCAATACTGACCCTACGACTTATCTTAGAAAATAGATTAAGGAAAGACAAACCTATGTTTCTAGCACTTGTAGACTTAGAGAAAGCTTTTGACAATGTTGCCTGGAATACTCTCTTTCAAATTCTAAAGGTGGCAGGGGTAAAATACAGGGAGCGAATGGCTATTTACAATTTGTACATAAACCAGATGGCAGTTATAAGAGTCGAGGGGCATGAAAGGGAAGCAGCGGTTGGGAAGGGAGTTAGACAGGGTGGTAGCGTGTCCCCGATATTATTCAATCTGTATATTGAGCAAGCAGTAAAGGAAACAAATGAAAAATTCGGAGTAGGTATTAAAATCCATGGAGAAGATATAAAAACGTTGAGGTTTGGCGATGACATTGTAATTCTGTCAGAGACAGCAAAGGACTTGGAAGAGCAGTTGAACGGAAAGGACAGTGTCTTGAAAGGAGGATATAAGATGAACATCAACAAAAACAAAACGAGGATAATGGAATGTAGTCGAATTAAGTCGGGTGATGCTGAGGGAATTAGATTAGCAAATGAGACACTTAAAGTAGTAAAGGAGTTTTGCTATTTGGGGAGCAAAATAACTGATGATGGTCGAAGTAGAGAGGATATAAAATGTAGACTGGCAATGGCAAGGAAAGCGTTTCTAAAGAAGAGAAATTTGTTAACATCGAGTATAGATTTAAGTGTCAGGAAGTCGTTTCTGAAAGTATTTGTATGGAGTGTAGCCACGTATGGAAGTGAAACATGGACGATAAATAGTTTGGACAAGAAGAGAATAGAAGCTTTCGAAATGTGGTGCTACAGAAGAATGCTGAAGATTAGATGGGTAGATCACATAACTAATGAGGAGGTATTGAAGAGAATTGGGAGAAGAGGAGTTTGTGGAACAATTTGACAAGAAGAAAGGACCGGTTGGTAGGACATGTTCTGAGGCATCAAGGGATCACAAATTTCGTATTGGAGGGCAGCGTGGAGGGTAAAAATCGTAGAGGGAGACCAAGAGATGAATACACTAAGCAGATTCAAAAGGATGTAGGTTGCAGTAGGTACTGGGAGATGAAGAAGCTTGCACAGGATAGAGTAGCATGGAGAGCTGCATCAAACCAGTCTCTGGACTGAAGACCACAACAACAACAACAATAACAACAACAGCTTTCCGAGTGGAGGAAGGATCTTCAAGTTTGATGAACCCAGCCTTCCTAGGGGACCAAACCTGTAATACAAAGTCTGGCCCTCCATTTTGTGCGTAATTCTGTAAGTCCGGCAATCTATCGAAGTAAAAATCTTCACACATACAAGTCTCAAATGAAGCCTTGGATAGAAATCGAAAATCATAAACGACGACGATGAAAGGAAGAGGTTAAGAACAGCAGAATGAAAAACGTACTCAGTCTTGTCATACGGAATGTATAGGGCCTGGGAACATAGGAGACAGAGCTTAGCAAAATACTCAGACATTAATAATAGCAATACACCAGTGATTACAGAAATCAAAACGAAATTCAGATTTACTGAATATCTAGAACATTACCTTATGTTATACAGTTTGGTAGCACTTGAGCAAAGAGCATGTACTAGAGTGGTAGTAGACAAAAAATAGGAAGGTAACACGACAGTACGCACTGGTAAGCAAACGGATCTTCACAGTGAGACTGATATTTGGTAGAGGGAATCTAACATTTATAGCAATCTATGCACCAAAGTAAAGAACACTGGCCATATCATGTTAGCAGGAGGATTAAATACAAGAGTAAGTAAAGAACCCTTTCATCAGTTGATCGGCAAGAACGGTGAAGACACCATTAGTAACAATGGAATAAAACTGAGAGCCTGATTGTCTTCATCGGTTACAGATCTGTTAATTGATTACACAATAGTTACTAAAAATCTATCTTCAAGGTTGATAGAAACGTAAGGATATACGGGGTGAAACGTTAGTATGGAACAGTGTGTTGTTAAATCTAAGATCTTGCTGTAGGAAAGACGAAAAAACAGAACGTTCAGTATTAAACTTTAACAACTTTGGAAAAAAATTCCTTGTAGAAAAACGTCCAAAATAAATGATTTTATGACGTTGTGAAATTCCAACTTATCGTGAGGGTGTTGTTGAACGTGCTGTGCCAACAGATGTAATCATTATTTGTATAAGGAGAAGGAACTCCATCATTGAAATCTTCTCTGTACTTATTTTTGGAACCAGACTCAATTCATAACAGTTGCATATTCAAACGAAAAAATTTAGCTGTTATCATTGTAAGAGCGTAAAAGTTCCATATCAGAATAATAATGCTTCATGATAAGAATGATAACGTACAAGCGCCTTTGAAAATGGTAAGGGATAATTTAATGCACGTATATGAGAAATCAGTGATGGATAATCACAAATTCCGAAATTCGATATGCTACACGGTCGTTTGTGAACATAAAATTACACCCAAATTACGTGCCGAATAGTAAGAAAGAAAGTGGCTCAGTTGCAACTAAGTTGGATTACTTTGAAACAGGTTAGAAAATGAACGCACTTAGTTACTCCATGACAGCATTTCTTTTCCTTACATAAATTAATTGCACGTAACCCGTAAACGATACATGGAAAATAAATTGCTTCAATAACTATATAAAGGGAACTATTTCACAGTGTAAGTTGACTCTTAGTTTATAACGTAAAACGCACCAACATAACAAACACAAATTTTCTCGATAACGAAGTCATCTTCGTAGCGGGACTCGTCAGTGTGACTATATCTAAATACTGTCTCCTCCTTCCGCTGCTTTTACGAAACAAGAACTCACCTTAACATGGCGCCTGCGACGGATATCATAGAGTGTTGGAACTGATCTCTCTGAGCTGAACACGACACTCCTGACATGTACAAGCGGCACACACACGGCGCTGCTAACATCATGTCACGTGTGCGGCTTCCTGTGTAGCTGCCGCCTCTTCGTAGACTGCAAAGCGTTGCTGCGGTAACCGCCCTGCCCCGCAACAACAATGACAACGGAAGCGTCAGCGGATGACTCATGAAAAACGAGAAGGTTCAAAAAACGCATCCCGCTGAAGTACATCTCAATTTTAAAGTCATTTCCCGAGCGCTTCGGAAGTGTGGCAGATAGATTAGAAATGGGCCAAATCCAATAGACGTTGTGCTCTTCGACAGTTTACAGTACATCCCAACCATTTTTTCGAAATTCTCAGTGTCTATATGTTTCGATGAATTCCCTTACAGGAATTAAACTAAATTTATAACCCCATAAATGCAGCAAAAGGATGTAAGTAATTCCTAAATTTGATAGTAGTAAAATTCAGTAAGTACTATTAGGAAACGCAATCACAAGACTGAAAACAACTGAAACAGAAGTTTACCAGAACTGATCAAAATAATATTGTCATTCGAAGTTGGAAGAGATACCCTTGATGGATTGAAGAGGATGAAGAGGCAGTAAAATCTCGACGTCTCGACTTAAGTCATTCTAAACATCGAATAGTAACAAACAGAAAAGTGCATATGACACGTTTCTAGCAATCAGAAAAGAAGTTTCAGAACAAACAGAAAGACAGTATGAGAACAAACAACTACGTGAAATTGAAGAAGACTTCCAGAAACAGCAACACTAGGACTTTTTATAATACACTTAAAACGAAGCTAAATGGATACCAGCACCACAATCTCTGCTTCAAGAATGAAAATCGACAACTGCCAGTCGAGTCCAGAAAAGTGCAAAGAACTTCAAAAATATTTTAAACAACTGACCTGACACCACAGTGAAATTTTTGTTAGAAATTTTTCTAATAATCACTCAAGATTTACAATCACCAAATGAAGAAAAAATTGTTATGTAAATTAAAAGGCTACAACGAAACGCCTGGTGAAGAGCAATTGTTGGAGAACGCCTGAAATCTGCTGACCCAAAAGATTTAGAAGATATCACATTGCCCATGCATAACTTGTGGCTAGCTGAAGAATTTCATGATGGCTCGTAAACAGTACTGACGCGTAACAACTGAAACGTAACTGACGTTAATAGTTATAGAACGATTTCCCTTCTTCCTGTCTCATGCAACATTCTTTCTCTGTGCCCCCTCGACCGAGCACATAGTTTAAATATGGAGCAAGTTTCAGATCCAATAAATCTTGCCCAGAGCAAATTATAGTTTTGAAACTCATTATCAGGCATAAAAAAATTTAGGAAAAGCAAGTAGTTTGTAACTTTGTAGGTTTTAGAAAAGCTCACTCAGGAGACTGGAAGTTTCTCTTCCAAACTCTGAAAGAACAAGTTGACCTCGAAACTACACTCCTGGAAATGGAAAAAAGAACACATTGACACCGGTGTGTCAGACCCACCATACTTGCTCCGGACACTGCGAGAGGGCTGTACAAGCAATGATCACACGCACGGCACAGCGGACACACCAAGAACCGCGGTGTTGGCCGTCGAATGGCGCTAGCTGCGCAGCATTTGTGCACCGCCGCCGTCAGTGTCAGCCAGTTTGCCGTGGCATACGGAGCTCCATCGCAGTCTTTACCACTGGTAGCACGCCGCGACAGCGTGGACGTGAACCGTATGTGCAGTTGACGGACTTTGAGCGAGGGTGTATAGTGGGCATGCGAGAGGCCGGGTGGACGTACCGCCGAATTGCTCAACACGTGGGGCGTGAGGCCTCCACAGTACATCGATGTTGTCGCCAGTGGTCGGCGGAAGGTGCACGTGCCCGTCGACCTGGGACCGGACCGCAGCGACGCACGGATGCACGCCAAGACCGTAGGATCCTACTCAGTGCCGTAGGGGACCGCACCGCCACTTCCCAGCAAATTAGGGACACTGTTGCTCCTGGGGTATCGGCGACGACCATTAGCAACCGTCTCCATGAAGCTGGGCTACGGTCCCGCACACCGTTAGGCCGTCTTCCGCTCACGCCCCAACATCGTGCAGCCCGCCTCCAGTGGTGTCGCGACAGGCGTGAATGGAGGGACGAATGGAGACGTGTCGTCTTCAGCGATGAGAGTCGCTTCTGCCTTGGTGCCAATGATGGTCGTATGCGTGTTTGGCGCCGTGCAGGTGAGCGCCACAATCAGGACTGCATACGACCGAGGCACACAGGGCCAACACCCGGCATCATGGTGTGGGGAGCGATCTCCTATACTGGCCGTACACCACTGGTGATCGTCGAGGGGACACTGAATAGTGCACGGTACATCCAAACCGTCATCGAACCCATCGTTCTACCATTCCTAGACCGGCAAGGGAACTTGCTGTTCCAACAGGACAATGCACGTCCGCATGTATCCCGTGCCACCCAACGTGCTCTAGAAGGTGTAAGTCAACTACCCTGGCCAGCAAGATCTCCGGATCTGTCCCCCATTGAGCATGTTTGGGACTGGATGAAGCGTCGTCTCACGCGGTCTGCACGTCCAGCACGAACGCTGGTCCAACTGAGGCGCCAGGTGGAAATGGCATGGCAAGCCGTTCCACAGGACTACATCCAGCATCTCTACGATCGTCTCCATGGGAGAATAGCAGCCTGCATTGCTGCGAAAGGTGGATATACACTGTACTAGTGCCGACATTGTGCATGCTCTGTTGCCTGTGTCTATGTGCCTGTGGTTCTGTCAGTGTGATCATGTGATGTATCTGACCCCAGGAATGTGTCAATAAAGTTTCGCCTTCCTGGAACAATGAATTCACGGTGTTCTTATTTCAATTTCCAGGAGTGTATTTCAGTTATTTGTGAAACAGAGAAGGGGTACGTTTCCAAACATCATTTGAATAAAATATAATACACGTCTACCGGCAGCCTAGAACACAAAAGTTTAAAAACTAAATACGAGAAAATCCAGAGAGTTTGTCACTCCAAAATTGAGGTGAGACCGTTCAGGAGACTGGCCCGGGAGAGACTGGACAGGAAATTCGTTAACACAAATAGAAATAGCTTTCAGATTTACAAAAGGTCTTTGAAACAAAAAAGTATCTCAAAATGCACGACGCAGTTATTAATCCAGAGTGTGTTTATGAGGCTGAAACACACAATTTAAACAGAAAGAGATGCTCTGAAAAATCCAGAATAGAGAACATTAAGTGATCAGGAAAACTGTAGTTCTAAATTTTAGTGAAGAAGGAATATACAGATTAATACCAAATAAAGGAAAAGAATAATTAGATAGGTTCTAGAATCCATCGAAAGTCGTAGGGAAGCTAAAATTGAAATAATAAAATGTATTGGTGCAGAAGATGAAGATCTCAAGGAATTAGGGATAGCACACCTTGATATACTAGACAGAAAAAAGTTTTAGGCAGAAAATTCACGACTGCGCAGTTGGCCTACCACAAAATCCCATAAAGACTGGAACATCTTTGCCTGACGAGCGGAAAAGTGCCTGTTCTATGCCAAGTGATGTACAATGGACGCTTACGGAAATAGTAGGGCTGAAGGCAACGCAGCAGAAGTTGAACGTTTGAGCTGACAAAAATACCCTTATGGAAGCCATCCAGTAAGGTGTACATTTGCAAGGCTCCAACAGCGTCTCCGATAAGGAGGAAGCTTCACCACCGACAGAGAGCAGCAAGAGGACCTGCAGAAATCGCACCCCTAGTTGATAATTAGTTTTGAAAACAATACAATTGATCAATACAATTGATCAAAGAGAAAAATGCTCACGTGCCTGTACGAGGCCACACCAACGTATGGAGAATTTTCCGTTGCAAATCGTGTATCCGTAGCATGTCCAGCGAGTTTAGTGTCTCAGTGAAAGGGACTTTGATCAAAGAGTAGCTTTGTATATGCAACAACTGGCTGCTGTCATTCAGTGGCTAGTAACATTCTATTCACAAACGAAGTGGGATTCACACGCTATGATATTTTAATTTTCGTGATAGATGTTTCTGAAGTGACGTATATTCACATGTTGTTCATTAGTCACCGCGTCTAAAGAAGCTATCGCTAAATGTGTGGTTACAGGGACTAGGTGAAAATCTCATTGAGCTACACATTCTTCCAAGAAAAACTCGATAGACGCAGGTACGATCCCTTTATACTGTGGGTTTATTGACAATTACTAAATGAGATAGTTGAAGTGTAGAACACTCTTGTTGACATGGTTGGAGAACTGTGTTAGTGAACCGTACTATCTTGCCGAGTTTTACGAGTTAATCCGGTGGTGTTTCAAAGAGACAGTAGAGACGAGCTCATGGAGAACGAACTCATTGGTCCGTACGTTATCGACGGCACGTTGAATGGACACAAATATCGAAAGTTTCTGGAACAGGAACTACCGCCTCTACTGCAAGTTGTCGCCCTGAAGCACAGGAGATATTAGACCGTGTTTAGACTGGTCGGTGAATCGGAAGAGGTGGTCCTATTAATTGGCCCGCTAGGTCACCGGATTTCACGTCGACAGATTTCTTTCTGTGGGAATATTTAAAAGATAAGGTATACCAGCAAGTGCCAACAGGTTGTGAAGACATGATCGACCGCATCAGAAACGCCTGAGCTAAGATTCCCGCAGATATGCTTCCGTCCTCTGTACAGTCACTTGAAAAGCGAACTACTAAGTGTGTTAAACATGGTGGTACTACGTTTGAACATTTACTCTAACAGAAAACATGGAGTAGTATTCGCCTCGAGCCACGGCCACAGTGGCGAGTCGAGTAGTCCCCTGTTCAATATGTCGGTGATATACGAAGTGGGAATGGGGGTTTACAATGTAAGTAGGCTGTTTATGTTTTCTTATTGGCAACGTTACGTAGCGCTCTCTATGAAAATCACTGGCTGTGCTGTGTGCAGTCTGTGGCTAGTTTGCATTGTTGTCTGCCATTGTAGTGTCGGGCAGCGGCAGCTGGATGTGAACAGCGCGTAGCGTTGCGCATTTGGAGGTGAGCCTCCAGCAGTGGTAGATGTGGGGAGAGAGATGGCGGAGTTTTGAAATTTGTAATACTGGATTGCTATGTATATTATGATTTTTCAACACTATTAAGGTAAATACTTTGTTTGTTCTCTATTAAAATCTTTCATTTGCTAACTATGCCTATCAGTAGTTAGTGCCTTCCGTAGATTGAATCTTTTATTTAGCTGGCAGTACTGGCGCCCGCTGTATTGCAGTAGTTCGAGTAATGAAGATTTTTGTGAGGTAAGTGATTTGTGAAAGGTATAGGTTAATGTTAGTCAGGGCCATTCTTTTGTAGGGATTTTTGAAAGTCAGATTGCGTTGCGCTAAAAATATTGTGTGTTAGTTTAAGCTCAGTCCTGTACAATTTTTCAAAGGGGACGTTTCAACAATTAGAAGTTATTAAGTACTAGCCCGTCCTATTCTCACAGCATGTAAGTGGGGTCCCACGTGCCATTGGATATTCAAGGGCCATTGAGTAGTATGTCGTAAGTCACGCTTGCGTATACATTTCTTTCCCTCCGATTACAGGGCCGTCTGTGGAGAAACAAAGAAAATGCTTCAAACAAAACGTATGTAGATTTTGCAGTAATATCGTTGGATGTCTCCCACCGAGACCAACAAACTGGAATTATAATTTTTTTAACCTATGTGTAGTTTCCGAGATATTTCAATGTCTTCAGTTAAAGCGAACACTCTGTATTATCATATATTGTCACAGCAGGGGAAAGAGTGTTGATTATAATGAAAAAGCTTATATCAGGACCGAAGGTGGTACAAACGATGTTTCTAGTAATCGATTTGAAAAATGATATGATTCCAGCAGGCTGGATTTTTAATTACTTAATTTGCGCTAATAGTTTGATAAACTGTCCGTTTTCAAGTGCCTCTAAAATATGTGCCACACCATAAAAAATAAACAAATAAAAATATAGCAAACACATAACAGCCATATGATCACATTGGCTATACCAGTGACCAAACGTAATAGATACCGACAGTAACCAATGTGGACATATTGCGGTCAGTTCATTAAAAAATCGTTTACCATGCATATTTGTACACAGCACAGTCGTCAATGATTCTTTTTTCTGTGTTATTTCATACCCTCCACGCCCTGTATGGAGGTGAGGAGACTGTAAGCCGTACATGCAACCCGCTCTTCAGCCAATTGACAGCAAAAATTTAATTAGATGAAAAAAGGAACAAGAAACAAATAGGGAGATATTTACATTGAATGAAAACTTTTTTGACATGAGAAATAAAATTAAAGTTTTTAGATATGCGAGAGATATGATCTCTTTCGTTGGTATTTAAAAACAGTAAAACATTAATAATAAAAGGTAAAACCAAACACAATAAGCGCACATTTAAAACTTCATGTCGAAACACTGCTATTTAAAGGTACCAAAAACTGGAAGCCCCCGCCCTGGGTTAGCGAGTCGGTATTTGAAAGGGGCAAAGTAGACGGCCGTTGCAGCATCCCTGAATATGGAAGTTAATAGGAATATAAAAAAAGGGAGGAAGGTTTATCTGTTTAGCAAGAGTAATAGAAGGCAGATTTCAGACTACCTAACAGATCAAAACGAAAATTTCTGTTCCGACACTGACAATGTTGAGTGTTTATGGAAAAAGTTCAAGGCAATCGTAAAATGCGTTTTAGACAGGTACGTGCCGAGCAAAACTGTGAGGGACGGGAAAAACCCACCGTGGTACAACAACAAAGTTAGGAAACTACTGCGAAAGCAAAGAGAGCTTCACTCCAAGTTTAAACGCAGCCAAAACCTCTCAGACAAACAGAAGCTAAAAGATGTCAAAGTTAGCGTAAGGAGGGCTATGCGTGAAGCGTTCAGTGTATTCGAAAGTAATATACTAGGTACCGACTTGACAGAAAATCCTAGGAAGTTCTGGTCTTACGTTAAATCAGTAAGTGGCTCGAAACATCATGCCCAGACACTCCGGGATGATGATGGCATTGAAACAGAGGATGACAAGCGTAAAACTGAAATACTAAACACCTTTTTCCAAAGCTATTTCACAGAGGAAGACCGCACTGCAGTTCCTTCTCTAAATCCTCGCACCAACGAAAAAATGGCTGACATTGAAATAAGTGTCCAAGGAATAGAAATGCAACTGGAATCACTCAACAGAGGAAAGTCCACTGGACCTGACGGGATACCAATTCGATTCTACACAGAGTACGCGAAAGAACTTGCCCCCCTTCTAACAGCCGTGTACCGCAAGTCTCTAGAGGAACAGAAGGTTCCAAATGATTGGAAAAGAGCACAGGTAGTCCCAGTCTTCAAGAAGGGTCGTCGAGCAGATGCGCAAAACTATAGACTTATCTCACTGACGTCGATCTGTTGTAGAATTTTAGAACATGTCTTTTGCTCGAGTATCATGTCGTTTTTGGAAACTCAGAATCTACTATGTAGGAATCAACATGGATTCCGGAAACAGCGATCGTGTGAAACCCAACTCGCTTTATTTGTTCATGAGACCCAGAAAATATTAGATACAGGCTCCCAGGTAGATGCCATTTTCCTTGACTTCCGGAAGGCGTTCGATACAGTTCCGCACTGTCGCCTGATAAACAAAGTAAGAGCCTACGGAATATCAGACCAGCTGTGTGGCTGGATTGAAGAGTTTTTAGCAAACAGAACACAGCATGTTGTTCTCAATGGAGAGACATCTACAGACGTTAAAGTAACCTCTGGCGTGCCACAGGGGAGTGTTATGGGACCATTGCTTTTTACAATATATATAAATGACCTAGTAGATAGTGTCGGAAGTTCCATGCGGCTTTTCGCGGATGATGCTGTAGTATACAGAGAAGTTGCAGCATTAGAAAATTGTAGCGAAATGCAGGAAGATCTGCAGCGGATAGGCACTTGGTGCAGGGAGTGGCAACTGACCCTTAACATAGACAAATGTAATGTATTGCGAATACATAGAAAGAAGGATCCTTTATTGTATGATTATATGATAGCGGAACAAACACTGGTAGCAGTTACTTCTGTAAAATATCTGGGAGTATGCGTGCGGAACAATTTGAAGTGGAATGATCATATAAAATTAATTGTTGGTAAGGCGGGTACCAGGTTGAGATTCATTGGGAGAGTCCTTAGAAAATGTAGTCCATCAACAAAGGAGGTGGCTTACAAAACACTCGTTCGACCTATACTTGAGTATTGCTCATCAGTGTGGGATCCGTACCAGATCGGGTTGACGGAGGAGATAGAGAAGATCCAAAGAAGAGCGGCGCGTTTCGTCACAGGGTTATTTGGTAACCGTGATAGCGTTACGGAGATGTTTAACAAACTCAAGTGGCAGACCCTGCAAGAGAGGCGCTCTGCATCGCGGTGTAGCTTGCTCGCCAGGTTTCGAGAGGGTGCGTTTCTGGATGAGGTATCGAATATATTGCTTCCCCCTACTTATACCTCCCGAGGAGATCACGAATGTAAAATTAGAGAGATTAGAGCGCGCACAGAGGCTTTCAGACAGTCGTTCTTCCCGCGAACCATACGCGACTGGAACAGGAAAGGGAGATAATGACAGTGGCACGTAAAGTGCCCTCCGCCACACACCGTTGGGTGGCTTGCGGAGTATAAATGTAGATGTAGATGTAGATGTAGAAGAAGGTAGAAATGTGGTGGTATAGGGATGGAGGACTGGTGCATAGCAGCGATGGGTTACGAGTAGATGTTGATACAAAAGAAGAGGTGGAGTAAAGGGGAGAATTGGTGACGCTAATATTGTTGGGGAACGGGGAATGGGGAGAGAAAGGCAGATGGGGAAAGGAAAAGAGGGGTAACAAAATGTGAGGAGGGAGAGGAAGCACTGATGTGGTGGAGTGGGTACGATGGACTTATAGATGGTAGGATGGATAAATGTCAGGATGAAGTTCATGATCTAGGAGGGGGAGATGGCAGAAGTTCCTTTAGAAGAGTATGTGGCAGGTGAGTCGGTGTAGGGTTGGTGGAATGTGTTGGTAAACGTGCAGCAACATATAGGGATTGGGAAGTGGAGGGGAAACGATTGGACTACTGAATTCTGCAGATGTTGTAGAGTATTTGGAAGTGTTCACTGTAAGTGAGAACAGGCGGGAGTTTGATGAGCTGGAGGACTTTTGTGGAGAAGATAAACGAATGTGGAAAGCGAGACAGAGTACATGGTGTCCGAGGATCTGGAGGGTCTTACAGAACTTGGGATGGATGAATATTAATGTAACATTTGCATCAGACACTATGGAACGATGGGGGTGGATCAGGGATTTGCACATGTGAAGGACAGATGTGGGGGCTAGTCTCCATGACTGGCTGGTTAGTAGTTTTAGTCTATTGTGGGCTTTCTATTGGGCGTCTGTAAACTGACACCAGCGCTGGAGTTCTGCAGGGGATTTGCTATGGATGTTGAGATCAGCAGCAGTAACAAAGTTGGAGAAGATATGGTTGGTGTGCATGTGTGAAGAAGTCTTAGGGAATGGGATTATTGAGTCAGATGTAGATAGTAGCAGTTAGGGTTTGGAAGAAGAAGTTAACGATGAGGTTTTCGTTGGGATTACTGAGTAAGGATTGTGGCTGAGACAGTAAGTTTTTGTTTTGGATGACTGCAGATCCACCTCTGGCCAGGGGAAGAGGATTATCTGTACTATGGAGGATTTAGGAAGAAATTTGGATGGTGTGATATGGTTGGAGGAATGTTTCATTAAGGATGAAGGTATTGACGTTCTGGTGTGACAGGGAGTACATGAAGAGAGGCTTCATCATACATAGGGAACGGGTGTTGTGGTATAGAATGCTGTATTGCTGTCACGCTATGATCGGATCTTAGGGTCTCATGAAGTGGGGTGTCTTGGTGATGGGGTGGAGATGTTTAAAGGAGGACGTTGAGAGGGGTGAAAACAAAGTGGACTTCTGTTCGAGAGTAGGTGGTCTGGATGTTCAGGTGGAAAACAGAGTTGGTGGAAAGAAAAATTCGTTGTAGTGTTTGTAGTTTTTGGAAGAGGTGAATATTTTAGAGGGCAATGGTGAGGAATCTGATGATGTCTTCAGGAGCGGGAATTGGATGGATCAAATTATTGGGAAACATAGTATGATCAGTAGGATGGAGGGGTACTGTTAATTCTGATTTCATTATTGTGGTTTTAGCCTTGCACTTAGGTAGATTGAGTGTTATTATAGCATTAGCAGACTGGAGGGGAGGGGAGGTTGTTGTCACAGCAGTGAATGAAAGAGGGGGGGGGGGGTTCGACTGTGAGGAATTTGGGATTGTTGGGATGTGGTAGCTGTGCTGAAGGGAGTGAGGGAGGCATGAGGAACTAAAGATAACATGTGGGATTTTCTGGAGGAAGCTGGAGTGGAAGTTGAGATTTGTGGATTTAATGAGGACAGAATTTTTGAGGCGGATGATTTCAGCGAAAGGAATGTGAGGGATGTATTTTCGTATTTCTAGAGAAAAGGATTTAGTATTTAGAAATTTGGGGTCAGGGTTGGAGAGAAGGAAAGTGAAAGCAGCCCGGAGAGAGGGGATGTGGGGAGGGGGAGCGGTTTCGTTATTTTCGGTACAACTGGGAGTTGTTTGTGGTTTTCTGGTTAGAGTGCTAGTAGTGGGGTCTGCATTATGCAGCTTCTGTGGTTTCTTGATAATTGTGTGATGGGGTGGGGGCTGGGGAATTTGAGGATGCGGGATGTGACGCGGTGCAGGTCCGCAAGGACTGCAAAGTAGGTTCGAGTAGGTTTGGCCATATGTTGACTTTAATGTACACTGCTGGCCATTAAAATTGCCACATCAAGAAGATGACGTGCTACAGAAGCTAAATGTAACCGACAGGAAGACGATGCTGTAATATGCAAATGATTAGCTTTTCAGAGCATTCACACAAGGTTGGCGCCGGTGGCGACATATACAACGTGCTGACATAAGGAAAGTTTCCAACCGATTTCTTATACACAGACAACAGTTGACCGGCGTTGCCTGGTGAAACGTTGTTCTGATGGCTCGTGTAGGGAGGAGAAATGCGTACCATCACGTTTCCGACTTTGATAAAGGGCGGATTGTAGCCTATCGCGAATGCGGTTTATCGTATCGCGACATTGCTACTCGCGTTGGTCGAGATCTAATGACTGTTAGCAGAATATGGAATCGTTGGGTTCAGGAGGGTAATACGGAACGCCATGCTGGATCCCAACGGCCTCGTATCACTAGCAGTCGTAATGACAGGCATCTTATCCGCATGGCTGTAACAGATCGTGCAGCCACGTCTCGATCCCTGAGTCAACAGATGGGGACGTTTGCAAGACAACAACCATCTGCACGAACAGTTAGACGACGTTTGCAGCAGCATGGACTATCAACTGCGGTTACACTTGATGCTGCATCACAGACAGGAGCGCCTGCGATGGTGTACTCAACGACGAACCTGGGTGCACGAATATCAAAATGTCGTTTCTTTCGGATGAATCCAGGCTCTGTTTACAGCATCATGATGGTCGCATCCGTATTTGGCGACATCGCGGCGAACGCACATTGGAAGCGTGTATTCGTCATCGCCGTACTGGCGTATCACCCGGCGTGATTGTATGGGGTGTCATTGGTTACGCGTCTCGGTCACTTCTTGTTCGCATTGATGGCACTTTGAACAGTGGACGTTACATTTCAGATGTGTTACGACTCGCGGCTCTACCCTTTATTCGATCCCTGCGAAACCCTACATTTCAGCAGGATAATGCACGACCGCATGTTGCAGGTCCTGTACGGGCCTTTCTGGATACAGAAAATGTTCGACTGCTGCCCTGGCCAGCACATTCTCCAGATTTCTCACCAATTGAAAACGTCTGGTAAATTGTGGCCGAGCAACTGGCTCGTCACAATATGCCAGTCACTACTCTTGATGAACTGTGATATTGTGTTGAAGCTGCATGGGCAGCTGTACCTGTACACGCCATCCAAGATCTGTTTGACTCAATGCCCAGGCGTATCAAGGCCGTTATTATGGCTAGAGGTGGTTGTTCTGGGTACTGATTTCTCAGGATCTATGTACCCACATTGCGTGAAAATGTAATCACATGTCAGTTCTAGTATAATATATTTGTCCATTGAATATCCTTTTATATCTGCATTTCTTCTTGGTGTAGCAATTTTAATGGTCAGTAGTGCAGTTTCAGGCATCACGAGTCGTCATTTCGGCGGTAGTTGCACGGAGAACGATTGGCGTGGGAAAAACTTCGAATTGGGGGATAGGCAAAGGATGTGGGAGAAGACGTGGAAGTGGTCACAGGAAGGGCCAGGTAGACTGCAGATAGGGAAGATACTCTGCAGAGGGAGGATGGACACTGGGTGGTGGGCCAGAGGGTCCCACACAGTGACAGTGGGAACAGAGGAGGCTATGGTGAAAATGATCGAGCTGGCCGGAGTGTCCAGTGTGGTCAAAGGAAGCTGGGGACAGGAGGTCGACGGTAGATACTGGCGGTGGAAAGTCGCCGAGATTGTAGGGGCTCACGGCAGCGACGTCCGGCGTGATGTGAAAACAGCAGATGAGGATGGCGGCGGCAGCAGTGGCGGCGACAGCGGCGGCGGCGAAGGAGGCGGAGAGGCGGCTGCTGTGGCGGCCATGGGGCACAGCTGAACATCACGGCAACGACGACGGCTACAAGAACACGATGACTCGCAAGATGATGATGTTCGTACACCCACGGAAGAAATTCTCGATGTACAAGCAAACCACATGGAGGAACACACGTGTGCACAAATCGTAGAGAAGCAGGCTTTATCAGAGACTGCTACATGAGTAGCAACAAACAAAACTAAGAGACAGAGACTTCTAGTTGGTTGGTGCTGATCATAAGCTGTAGTCAGCGGTTATATTCTACAATATAATGTGCATGACATGCCAAGTGCTTTCGAAACCGCTAACATTACTGATTTACTGAGATGTCACATGTAGCCAGAACCATCAGAGAAACGAGCTATGTAGTGTTTACTACAAATCGCTCTTCATGTACCTATTCAAATGGCTGTCACACGCATATGAATGCCTAGGAGAATTTTAACTGTAAGTCAAAGAATAAAAATGCAAGGAATTTACTGTATTATCGATACGACTATAGAGTACATCTCTGTTTTGTGTTAACAGTTACGTGGGAGACATAGATTCATGCAGATCAGTGCCACACATATAAATGTGACATTTTAATAAGGCACTAATGTTGTCGTTCTCGAAAGCACTTTGCTTGTTACGCACCTCATATTGCCGATTTACCTGGTAGTAAATATGCAATCAGTCGCTTTTTTTAGTTTTTTCATACATTCTATTCAACTATAAACATGTTTTCGTGCCACTGCAGGCTCATCATCAGCTAGAGACGTTACAGGAACATTATGCTGTGGACAAAGCGTAGCTAGATGCAGTGCTGATGCTGCTGGCGGAAATGACGGAAATTTTGCAATCGGTGACGAAATCTGTACTGAAGTGAAAGTTTCTTACGTTTTAGCTACTTAACAGTGCACTGCCTTCTGGTATTCATATCAAATGTGTTCTTATGACGTACATTATAGAGCTATGCACACGAATATACAATTTAGCTGCACTTGTCCGTCCGTCGTGGCCGAGCGGTTCTAGGCGCTTCAGTCCGGAATCGCGCTGCTGCTACGTTCGCAGGTTCGAATCCTGCCTCGGGCATGGATGTGTGTGAGGTCCTTAGGTCAGTTAGGTTTAAGCAGTTCTAAGTCTAGGTGACTGATGACCTCAAATGCGAAGTCCCATAGTGCTTAGAGCTATAATCTATCAGCCATGCTTCCGAAGAGCGTGAGAAATGACTTTAATTCGAGCTGTGCTTCGGCAGGATGCGGTTTTTGAACCTTCTCATTTTTCATGAGTCATCTGCTGACGCTTCCGTTGTCATCTTCTTTGCGGGGGAGGTCGGTTACCGCAGCAACGCTTTGCAGTCTACGTAGAGGCGGCAGCTATACAGGAATCCGCACACGTCCCATAGTGTTTGGAGCCATTTGAACTATTTAGCTGCACTTAGTTTGACACTGGATGTTTTTACAAAGATTGGACATGATAAATATTATACTTTACTACGTCATGGTCTTTGGCATGACATACATTGTATTACAGCACAAATGTTACCAGTACAGATGTTATATTTCAGTATATTTTATTAGCTGTAGGAGTGTTTTTTATATTGGCAACATGAATGTAAATCAGTTAACAGTCACACAAACGGTAAACAAATAGTGTTTACTTTCTATGAATCATGTTCTTTAGATGCACTTGCAAACAGACGGCCGACCGATGTGGCCGAGCAGGTCTAGGCGCTTCAGTCTGGAACTGCGCGATCGCTGCGGTCGCAGATTCGAATCCTGCCTCGGGCATGGATGTGTGTGATGTTCTTAGGTTAGTTAGGCTTAAGTAGTCCTAAGTTGTAGGGGACTGATGACCTCAGATGTTAAGTCCCATAGTGCTCAGAGCCATTTGAACCATTTTTTGAAAATAGACGGTGTTTGGAATTAGCGGTCCAAATATAGTAATTTAAAACACAGCCTTGTGGAGCATTTCATTTTTCAAATTTATTGAGGCTGTGGGGCCATCCAGGAGAAAATAATGTAGTATTCCAATTTACATGTTTTTTTCACTATCACCTTTGGTCGTGACTTGAGCTTTGCGTTAATTATCGACCCTCATTTCTCTGTAGTGTTCTCCACGCAATGTTTAAGACAGGTAGCCACAAACCTTTGAACCTATCGGGCTTTGCAAAGCACTAAAATGAAATACGTGCTTTTTTAAAGCGTCCGACTCCATACGATATCTAGGGTAGGCGGATAATAGATTGTTTCCAAATCTTTCGCGTGATAACTGCAGCTGCCATTACTGGATCGGCAATCGTACGAATTTCGCCTTTGTAGTAACTAAATACATACGTTTGCCTTCTTTCAAGATCTGACCCTCCTGCAAGAACCTCTGTAAGACTCAGATTCTACGATGAGGAAAAGCTATTTTTTTTTAGTAAAAAGAGAAAATGAAAAGCGCGAGTGAGCTTCTCCGAATTACGAGATGTAACGAAAGTAACTAACAATTAGAGTTCTGTTGTCATAACACCATTTGCCATTATTCTACGTCATACCTGGTATAAAATTGCAGGGTGTGATGTCTTCTCGTCTCTTGTTGCCCACATCTCAGCCAAAGGGGATAGCATGGTGAGTACCTCTTTAGACCCCCGCGCGCCCTCTGGAGAAATGGCCGCTTGGCGAAAACTCTCCAGTGGCCAGCAACTCGAGCAGATGTGAGACCCTCAGACCACGCCGAAACTGTATTACACGTTAGTTCTCGCCCGAGACCATTTAAGTTTTGCTCTTTGTTTTAACAGAATGCGATGTTCTCCAGAAAGTAGGTGTCTGTGTCCAACAAGACTGTGTCGCATTCGCAAAATCTGTGTTTACAGTGGAACAGGAAGAACCACTAACTGCCGTCGCTGGCTTGCTTAGCGCACATTCTCTGCTGTGATTCAAATTAGACAAAGAGCATACACCCTCAGGCATGGTCGCAATATAACTGACGAATAATGTTTATATAATTTTTTTGTTACAATCGTATAAAGCATGCCTCTCACTAGGTGTTACAGATAATTCAGATTGTAAGTAATGTCTCTCGGGTGCACGATGTCTGGTTCAGTGCACCTATACTGGTTTCACTATGTGGCTACTATGCTTGTGAAATGTCATATACGCATATGCTGGTCATTACCCATATCGTAAAACTTTTTGTAAGAATATATCCAATAATGAAAATTGATAAAATCAAAATTCTAAACAACTGTCCTTCTATACAAGAACTTCATCTGAAACGGACAGCGATCCAGGTACTGAGACACTGCAATGCCCTAATGCCCTACTACTTGTCTGTGGAGGAGTGTTCACTTCGCCTCATCATACAAAATCCCTTTCACACTCACATCAGTGTGATGTGATGTGATCAATACTATCGAAGACAGTGCTGCCAAAGCAGAGTTACTAAACACAGCCTTCCGAAATTCCTTCGCAAAAGAAGACGAAGTAAATATTCCAGAATTTGAATCGAGAACAGCTGCCAACATGAGTAACGTAGAAGTAAATATCCTCGGAGTAGTGAAGCAACTTAAATCACTTAATAAATGCAAGTCTTCTGGTCCAGACTGTATACCAATCAGGTTCCTTTCGCAGTATCCTGATGCATTAGCTCCATACTTAACAGTCATATACAACCGTTCGGTCGACGAAAGATCTGTACCCAAAGACTGGAAAGTTGCATAGGTCACACCAATATTCAAGAAAGGTAGTAGGAGCAATACACTAAATTACAGGCCCATGTCGTTAACGTCGATATGCAGCAGGATTTTAGAACATATATTGTGTTCGAAGGTAATGAATTACCTCGAAGAAAACGGTCTATTGACACACAGTCAACATGGGTTTAGAAAACATCGTTCTTCCGAAACGCAACTAGCTCTATATACACATGAAGTTCAAAATGGCTCTGAGTACGATGGGATTTAACATATTTGGTCATAAGTCCCCTAGAACTTAGAACTACTTAAACCTAACTAACCTAAGGACATCACACACATCCATGCCCGAGGCAGGATTCGAACCTGCGACCGTAGCAGTCGCGCGGTTCCGGACTGAGCGCCTAGAACCGCTCGGTCACCGCGGCCGGCTCACATGAAGTGCTGAGTGCTATTGACAAGGGATTTCAGATCGATTCCGTATTTCTGGATTTCCGGAAGGCTTTTGACACTGTACCACACAAGCGGCTCGTAGTGAAATTGCGTGCTTATGGAATATCGTCTCAGTTATGTGACTGGATCTGTGATTTCCTGTCAGAGAGGTCGCAGTTAGTTGTAATTGACGGAAAGTCATCGAGTAAAACAGAAGTGATTTCTGGCGTTCCCCAAGGTAGTGTTATAGGCCCTTTGCTGTTACTTATCTATATAAACGATTTGGACAATCTGAGCAGCCGTCTTCTGTTGTTTGCAGATGGCGCTGTCGTTTATCGACTAATAAAGTCTTCAGAAGATGAAAACAAACTGCAAAACGATTTAGAAGCAATATCGAAATGGTGCTAAATGTGGCAATTGACCTTAAATAACGAAAAGTGTGAGGTCATCCACATGTGTGCTAAAAAGAACTCGTTAAACTTCGGTTACACGATAAATCAGTCTAATCCAAAAGCCGTAAATTCAACAACGGAAAGATATAGGTGTTCATTCTTCCCCGCGCGCTATACGACATTGGAATAATAGAGAATTGTGAAGGTGGTTCGATGAACCCTCTGCCAGGCACTTGAATATGATTTGCAGAGTATCCATGTAGATGTAGATGTAGATGTAGAATGTTACCTAAAATAACAGGAGGTCATTATATGGCAGACCTACGTCCTGCTTTGGTATTAAAAGGACAGTCAGTCAAAATGTGACGCACGGAAACTAGCACCCCACAAGTACGACACACGGGAAGTGGCCGTGAATTAAAGGGCAGTGCCTGCTTCTTAACAGCGTTAAAGTAATTTATTTCCATCTGTGTGACTGGTGACATGTAAGCGTCCAGTAGTTTGTAATTTGTATCTTAAGCAACACACTGCCTCATAGACATTCCTTCCAGTAACGAGGTGACAGTACCCAAATAGAACACGTGGTAGAAGGTACTCTGATGTTTAACAGAATGGCAGGCTCCTGCTTAAGTAGTACGTATGTAAAGAATGTATGGAATGTTCTGTGTCATTTTGTCCAGTGGTTGCATTTCGTGGTGACTGAAGTGCTGTAAGACAGCTACGAGAAATGAGTGAATTATCCCTGGTGCTTACCCTTCTGCGTGAGTGCCCTTTGCTTCAAATACCGTAAGTTCACGTGGAAGTAGACAATTTTTAGCAGAATACTGAGTTGCAAACGGTCTTCTTGCCTAGTCCCATAAGTGAAAATCATTGTAAAGTTTCAGCTACTAAAAAGTGTGAAAAACTCACTTAAAAATAAAATAGAAGATACAAGATTTACTGTTCTTCATCAGTTTTAGAAACTTCCTCACTAGCAACCGGGAAGGATTTTAACTACAAGTCTGTGTATACCATCTGACGAGTAGTAACACTTGCTTTACAAATGTTCATTACTTAAATTTCCTTATTGACATAATATTTGTCTGATTTTTACCCCTATGCAAAGGTTAGTAGCTGCTCTTGCCACTACACTCCGAATGAAAGACGATAAAGCGTTCATTTGTCTCAATGCCTGTATACTTGTCGCTGTATACATTGATAAGACAAAACATTATGACCACTCTCCATAGCGCCGGCCGGAGTGGCCGAGCGGTTCTAGGCGCTACAGTCTGGAACCGCGAGACCGCTGAGGTCGCAGGCTCGAATCCTGCCTGGGGCATGGATCTTTGTGACGTCCCTAGGTTAGTTACGTTTAAGTAGTTCTAAGTTCTAGGGGACTGATGACCTCAGAAGTTGAGTCCCATAGTGCTCAGAGCCATTTGAACTATTTTTTTGAACCACTCTCCATAGCGACGTTGGATGCCGCTTGGTGACGTTGTGCGCAAGTGATGCGATAACAACTATATAGCGGAGCAGATACGGACGTGAGATCAGACTAGGGAAGATATGGGCTGCAAATGGGGAAATCCATTGAGATAAATGAGACTGTCACAGGGGTTCAAATGGCACTAAGCACTATGGGACTTAACACCTGAGGTCATCAGCCCATTAGACTTACAACTACTTAAACCTAAGTAACATAAGGACAACACACACATCCGTGCCCGAGGCAGGATTCGAACCTGCGACCGTAGCAGTGACGCTGTTCCAGACTTAAGCGTCTAGAACCGCTCGGCCACAGTGACCGGCTGCCACAGGGGAGATTATTATTATTGGGAAGGAGTACCTCGAAAACGGCGAACCTGGTCAAGTGTTCACATGTTACGGAAAGAGGTAGAAGGAATGTGAAACTACCTCTAGGCGCGAAATGTTGGATGTCCACGACTCTTCACTAAGCGCGAGGTTCGGAGACTTGTCTGCTTTGCAAAGCAGGATATATGGTGACATTTGGTGTCTCTACCGAAAGAACACAATGCTGGTGCAAGTGTTTCGAAGATCACCGTTCATCGTACATTGTGGAACATGGAACTCCCCAGCAGATTGCTCCTGTGCGTACACATGTTGACCCAACAACATCAACAATTACGGGACCATTGGGATTAGAACCTCGATCAATGGAAACATGTCGGCTCTTCGAGTAAATCACATTTTTGCTGCAGTAGGCTGATGGTCGTCTCCACAGACACCGTAATCGAGGTGAACGCGACTCGAAACGTTCAGCGCGCCATGGACGCAGCCTGGTGGGAGATATCCTCCTGCACTTGCTTGGGAACTGTGGTAGTAATCGAAGGCACACTGACAGCTGCGAACGCCTGTATCACTTGATGTCTTCCTCCACGGCGATGTCACCTTTCAGCAGTGTGATCGTCCGTGTCTGGGAACCAAAACCGTGCTACAGGGGTTTGAGGAGCATTACAATGTACTCACGTTGATGTTTCGGCGACCAGATTCACTTGATGCGAATCCTATGGAACCCATCTCGGTCGCTATCGGATTCCGTAAACCAGTACGCAAATCAGCGGCCGGTTATTTATGCGAATGACATGAGCTGTGCGTAGGCATCTAATGCCACGTACCTCCACAAGCCTACCTACAAATTGTCGGAGCCCTGATACGCAGCCCGCATCTCGTGGTCGTGCGGTAGCGTTCTCGCTTCCCACGCCCGGGTTCCCGGGTTCGATTCCCGGCGGGGTCAGGGATTTTCTCTGCCTCGTGTTGGCTGGGTGTTGTGTGCTGTCCTTAGGTTAGTTAGGTTTAAGTAGTTCTAAGTTCTAAGGGACTTATAACCACAGCAGTTGAGTCCCATAGTGCTCAGAGCCATTTTTTGTACCTGATACGCAGAATCTGTGGTGGCTTTCGTTCCAGAGATGGACAAACACGTTACTAAGCATGTGCTTTAGATCATCAGCGCCGGCCACTGTGGCCCAGCGGTTCTAGGTGCATTAGTCCGGAACCGCGCGAGTGCTACGGTCGCAGGTTCGAATCCTAACTCGGTCATGGATGTGTGTGATGTCCTTAGGTTAGTTAGGTTTAAGTAGTTCTAAGTTCCAGGGGACTGATGACCTCAGATGTTAAGTCCCACAGTGCTCAGAGCCATTTGAACCATTTGATTTTGAATTATCAGCGTAACAGATTTGTGGTTGTTGATTGTGTATAATAACTTAGTGTTGTGGGGTGGCGGGTTATTAATAAGATAATTTTGTACGAATTGAATTATATTTTGTTTGCCGTCTTTTACGAGAACTTCAAAAATTATTTTGGCGGTCCACCAGAAAGTGATGGAGAACATTCTGACCATAGTTTCCAGTCTGCAAGTCCACATTGTTCTTGAACTCACTGTAATATCTACTATCTATTTACTCAACGGGATCAGGAACTATGGCTATAAATGAAAGTTTTGAGTTCTAAGTGATTCGTATATTTGATAAAACTTCACATGCACAACGTAGTAATACTACTGATAATAATAATGTCTCTATCATAAACAGTGCTACAGAAGAATGCTAAAGACTAGGTGGGTAGATCACATAACTAATGAGGAGGTACTGAACAGAATTAGAGAGAAGAGAAATTTGTGGCACAACTTGACTAGAAGCAGGGATCGGTTGGTATGGTATATTCTGAGGCATCAAGGGATCACCAATTTCGTATTGGAAGGCAGCGTGGAGGGTAAAAATCGTAGAGGGAGACCAAGAAATGGATACACTAAACAGATTCAGAAGGATGTAGGCTGCAGTAGGTACTGGGAGATGAAGAACCTTGTACAGGATAGAGTAGCATGGAGAGCTGAATCAAACCAGTCTGTGGACTGAAGACCACAACAACAACATCATAAACAGCACTATGAGCAGTTCAGAGGCGACCTCTGTGATAAATTCCCATTAAATGGTCTTTCGCCCTGACTTTTAATAATCAGTTGCTCGCCACAAAAGTGGACATAATATCCCTACTTGCCACGTGGTTTTGTTAACATTACGGGCGGCACACAAACAGTTACTTCCGTGTAATCTAAACGATCCAGGACGGTGTACAGTCCTCGCGAGTTCACTTGCTGTTTGTACCGAAAACATTCGTTTAGCAGCAGCCTGGCTTTCTCGTCACCCGACACAATGCGTAGGCCGGAGTTTGACCGTATGATGACGGGGTGCGATGTGTGTGTCACTGCCTCTCAGGCCGTATTTATATATGGGCGCAGCGGACGGCGGAAGAGAACACCTGCCGTAGTCCCCTCTATGCTCAAGTAACAGCATGTAAATGGCCGCTTTCTCGGGCGCATATTATTTTATAACACTGTTATGTATCAACCTACAGTCTTCGTAAGTTTTGTATGAATGAAGCTGGCTTGAATTACCGAAAAAGTTTTAGCTCGACTGCATTTAAACTTTGCTGTCTAGAAATTTTAGAACTGAACCGACAGTAGAACATGACTTTTGAACTACATCTTTAAGAGACCATGTATCGATTGTTCTTTGCATCAAGGTCTTGAAACCTGTTGTATCTTTATTATCTAATGGATGTAATCAAGTGTTGTAATCAGAACTTTCTATCACTAGCATAACTGATACTTAATCTATTACAAATAAGGAGGTTTTTGTTCCAAATTTAGTTTTTAGTAAATTGCTTGAAAACTATTAGAGGTAGCTTAATGAAGTCACATGGTTAATGTTTTGTTGTCCAACTGGAGCTTCATACCAATTTCCATCTTTCTAAGTCTAATATTAAGCGCCTTATATTTTTCGTAGAATTTGACCAAAATGTTGCTCCAGTTAATTTGAGACTTGTAACAATTATCTCCGGCATAGATACGCACATTCTGAACGATTTTTGGCTTTCTAGGCTCATTATTTAGCACCACTTACTTTTTACTTAAAACAATATATTTACTGAAACGTGTTCATTTGATCACTCTGAGATTTAATACTTTTAGCGTTAATATACTGAAGCATATGTTGACAAAGTTTGGGAAAGCTACTTGAATTTTTAATTTCATTCCTAAATTATGGCGGAATACTTTGTATGCTATGCACAGGTGACTTATGATGACGTGGCGCTAGTAGTAGTGAATTGGGGTAAGTCGCGGCACACTCGCTCACCTCAAATGATACAGCACTTGTTTCGCCACATTGTGACTCAACGACCGAGTACAAATCTTTCAACTGGGCGCTACTTCTGAACTAGGGAAAGGAAAAGTACCGTTCAGCATGCAATCCCAACCACGTATCGTCCCTGCCAACTGTTCAAATCATTGAGAGGTGAGGGTTGGCTTAAAAACTGGCTGAAAACTCCAAGGTCTGGTCGAGACTCGATACCGCAACCTATCTGTTTCCAGGCGCGCGCTTTATCGCTTGCCCATCAGGTCCATGATGACTGCGTCAAATGATTTCATTTAACATCACTCATTAGTTTTCAGAATCGTAATCAGAAATTACTACTGTTTTCTACTATGTAGAGGACTGGTAGAATACTGACGGCATTATTTATCAACGACTACTTTTTGTGACCCAATAATTTACAGGATGTTATTTTATTTGAAATGTAGTAAGATATTGTTAGCCTTAATTCTTCTTGACTGTTACAGTGATGTAGTACGGCAATGTAGCATATAGAAATCTGAGGAATACCCGCAGAATTTGTACTAACAATCAGTTATTGGAATTTTTGCATGAATTTCTGTGTGATATCCTTTTTCTCCCCTTTGTTTCACGGTTTATGACTCGCTTGACAGAAGTTTTCCCTTCTTTCTTTAAATGAAATCATAAATTACACTGGTTTTATGGATTCCTACAACCACTCCTTCTTTGTGTTATCCTGGCATCTCTACACTCGCGTTACACCTGAATTCTTAGAAAATTTGTTGCCATTATGGATTTTTCTCTCAGCTGCTCCTCTCAGCGTTAAGTTTCAATATTTCTCACTGACATGTACCTCCAATTCTCCTAATTTGCTACTGATATACAAACAAATTTTGAAATCGGTTGTCTTAGGAAAGACTAACTTTCTCCGACACAAGAAATACTTCCATATTTTAGAGCAAAACAAGCGTTGTTATTCTGTAACTTAACAAATCGAGGATATTTTTATTTATTTATTTAATTTTTTTTTTGCTAGAACAAAAATTGAGAATCTAAAATACATTTTATGTGTAATAAAAAGTGTTAGACAAAGTCTTGTATTTTAGACCAAGAGTCATACTTCCGTAAGAAAAAACATTGTCACCAGGCTATAACTACTTTTAACGCGTTTGGTAAAAGACAATATTTTAGGTAGTTGTCAACACGGCGCAACCCTGGGCTCTCGCCACAATATTGAACATACCAAGCGTGGTCAACAGGTGTCGGGCCTACCCTACTGCTTTTGAAACGTCCCCTTAGAAAAATTGTACAAGACTGTGCTTAAACTGACACACAATATTTTTTAGCGCAACGCAATCTGACTTTCAAAAATCCCTACAAAAGAATGGCCCTGACTAACATTAACCTATACGTTTCACAAATCACTTACCTCACCAAAAATGTTCGTTACTCGAACTACTGCAATACAGCGAGCGCCACTACTGCCAGCTAAATAAAAGATTCAAACTACGGAAGGCACTGACTACTGATAGGCATAGTCAGCAAATGAAAGATTTTAATAGAGAACAAACTATGTATTTACCTCAATAGTGTTCAAAAGTCATAATGTATATAGCAGTTCATGATATCCAGTATTACAAATTTCAAAACTCTGCCATCTCTCTCCTCACATCCACCACTGCTGGCAGCTCACCTCCAACTGCGCAACGCTACGCGCTGTTAACATCCAGCTGCCCAACACTACAACAGCCAACAACAATGCAAACCAGCCACAGACTGCACACAGCAGAGCCAGTGATTTTCATACAGAGCGCTACGTAACGTTGCCAATAAGAAAACATAAACAGCCTACTTACATAGCCCCCATGCTACCCACAAAAAATTTTACAAATTTTTTTGGGCACTGGCCAATACATATTTGTTAAAATTTTTTTCACAATTACAATAACAAAGAAATCAAACGCATACATTTATTGATACAATGTTGGTCAAAAGCTAAAATTTTCTCACAGTCCATAAAGACAGTCCTGAACATCACAGCAAAATAGCAGTGGTTTTCTCAATGTCTGAGCAGTAAAAGACAATGGACACGGAAGTAGGGGATTTCCATGCAGACTTGAAGAAGTAGTGTTGTCCTTCCAACGGAAAGACAGTGCTGACTCTCGACATGCAGACAGGTAATAGGCCACAACAGAGCAAACCCACAGCAGAGTCATTCTACGTTTTGAAGAGTATTGGTAGGTATGTCATCACAGAGCAGACCCACTATAGTCTTGGTAGAGAGTATGGTATAGGTGGGCCACCAAAGGTGCAGACCCACTACAGTCCTTGTAGAAATAATGGTATTGATGAATCATCAAAGGAGTAGACCCACTGTAGTCCTTGTAGAGATGGCCGGCAGCCATCTGCTGTGACTGGGCAGGTGCACAATCACCATCGAAGGGCCTTGCGGACAATATAGTAAGTCCATAACCACCACTTGTGCACTCACAAAGGTTTTGGAATAGTCCTCAGAACCAGCAATGCTGTTATCCAGTCCCTTGCTGAATTATTAACACACGTGTAAACACTAACAGTCCCTACTTCTCACATATTGTCCATATACTATGACCAACAGAAACGTGTGCGGTGAAATGGAACTTACAAGTTAATAATATGATGAACTGGTGGCAATTACAATTTTATAACATAAGAAAACAATTCAAAGGTACAAAATACATCATTAAAGAACATAACAATACAGATAACATTTGTAGTACTGGCTTTACAAAAGAATCGAAATAACATATAAATCAGTGTTACAGGAATTACGACATGAGTACATACATAAAAGGTCAGAATAACTTTCGAAACATCAACTTCACACATGAGCAACAAAACAGAACAAATAATGTCTAAACATCTTTTCAAAGTAAATAAAATATTATCAGAAAAATTCTACAATGTAACTCTCATCAGATAAACACACAAAGACAGGAAGAACACAAATATATAAGAGTACACAAACACATAGCGGAATAACAGAAAGGGAAAGGACAGGGTTTGTTTTACTGCAGTATCTTGCAAACAAAACTTTCTTTACTTCTTGGAGATCTCCCTTTGTTCTTCATTATTTCAAAAAGTGCTATCTATACCTGCTTTCTGTACTTTTCTCGTATAGCCTCTCAGTGCATTTCTTCAAATTCATCGCAACTCATTCTCTTATAGGCTACCCCCTCTTAAGCTAACTTAAATCCACTGAGATCAGATGCTAAACTAAGGGACGAGGCAATGCAGCAGCACAAAACAATTAACACAAAGAGCAATGACAATAAAAAATGGAAAATTGCAAAGCAAGCTACAGTAAATCTAAATTACCAAGAAATGCAACACTACAACTAATATGAGCCAATGTGCAGCAACAAGAAAAATAAATCAGTAGTCAAACTAGCTTCACAGAGTAATACAAAGTGAAATTTAATAGCACTATACCTGGCAAACAGCAGCAGCCAATGCAATAACTTATATCTAAACATGACAAAGCTCAAGCAGAAAAAATATTACACTAAAGATGGCCATGTCTAATACCTATGACACATCTTAATACTAGAGTGATGCATCACGATAAGTTACTGTAGCAGACAAGTTACCAAATCGTTTAAAAAATTATTTATGCAGTTCCTGTGAAGGGAAATGTCTATTTGTGCTCTCTTTTCTAAGAAAGTACATCATAAATGTATTCTTTCCTGGGTCTGTAGACAGAAAATAGTAATATTAGTACATCTATTAAATTTTTTAATAACCAATGCTGCAGTGCAGCTAGAAACGAGATATTAAACGAAATGAGCAAATATGTATAGCCTATATAGAGCAATGCATGAAACGTCATTCACTAGGCAAATGGCGTCTCCAAAGGCAAAATAATCTCTCAACTAGAAAGACAATAAATGTAAAATGTTTCTCATCATTTCATTAGGCATTTCAGTAAACATCATAAATTAAGAGCTCCACAGTGTAATCATATGTTTTCAAGTTTGAGTGTGTCGTATTTGCGATGCTTTCTACAAAAAAATATCAATAGCGAGGATAATGGCCTCCGTTTTTTTTTCTACCTGTGCCTCTGAAAAGGCACACACTAATGGCTTTTTCTCCAGGCGTCTGACACAGCTGGGTGCCCACGACGCATTACGTGCAGGTGGTCACTTAACTTTCTTACGGAAATATTTACGACAGCAGTTTCCGCTACAGTGACAGTCTCATATAAAAATATTTCACAGGTCAAGAATTTGTGTTACAAAGCTATAGAAACAAAATCCTATTGATATAACAGTGTCCAAAAAATTTTAGTCGGCATTGTAATACATTCACGCATTTACATACATTTCATAACACTTAAAGTACGATTCTTGGTTTCCAACAACCTTTATCACAAACCAGAGTTCCTAACCACTACTCATTATTCCTTACCTTATTCGTCGACACTTCTTCAATATTTCATCATAACAGATACGTAGCATAATCAAATAACTCATATAGCATCAGCTTATTGATCATAAACATGCTGCAACAGCATAAGACACATAGTCATCGTAATAATAACACCATAACACCTCAGTCAAATCGCAAAAACGTCGTAGCTTTCTGCAATAATGCCAAAATCTAAAAAATTCTCTGCTCATTTCAATAGTGCATCTACCTCAAACGTACTTTAAAAATCATGATCCCATACCAAATACATCATTCAAAGCTCTCATAGTATCACAATGGTTCCAAAAAAATGTGAACAGTTCACACAGTACAGACAAAATACCATTTCATAAGTGTGATGTTATCCAACTGTGTAATTGCGTAAACATATGTCACTGACATAGTAAAAAATGTTTGTTTCTCTGTTAAATAATCAGGTAGCTGTGTAATTCTGTGTTGGAGAAATATGGTACCGATGTGTAAAGTTGTATAATCAAATACCATATTAGCTAGGGCTCCTTGTGCTTGCCACACACATGGTACACAAAGTAAGCGTGTACCCCCCTGAGGATTAATGTAATTATACCCTCAGGTGTTACACATTACAGCAATGGAATGAAATGTATCACGGAAAACTTTCTTTGTAATTCAAAAATATTGAAAAATAAATGGTTTAAGTACAAAATTAATCACTCAAATGCGTGTACTGTAGCGCTAAATGTCCGTCTTACTGTAAGATAATTCTGTGGCAGTGTCGTAGTTATCGTCCCCTGTAAGCAAAGTTCTGTTGAAGTCAATGTACTTACCTCATCATAAAGGAAAGTGAAATGCTATGCGTATAGATATCTTAGTTATTACGCTTATTGCCGTGATGAAGAAAGTACTGTCCTGTAATGTATTGTTGTGCTACGGAAAAGGCTGTCTCCCTGTAGCTATGCCACAAAAGTTACTACTAAAACATGTTTTACTTTCCAGAAGAATTCAGAAAACTATGCAGATATAAAACGGAAACACCGCAAAAGCAACATTGTAAATTGTCACTCATTAGTAGTGTCATGATAAAATCGTGTAGCTGTCACATAAACTAACCACTGTGTCATCTGGTATCTCACAGAAAGTTCTTTAAATCCAGAATTTATTTTCAAGTAAACCAAAATGTTGCATTAAAATCTCATTAGCAGTACTGGTATATGTCCTAAGTACGTCAGCCTTATAGTCGTTACGTAATCGTGCAACTAACAAGCAAGAATGTACACACACAATAACACTGTGTCGTCTGTTCACAATAACAATGCATTCGTAATTTCTGTTTAAATACGTTCTCTTGGTTCTTGACTGGATATTTAACTTCAAACATTGTTGCATATTAACAGATTCTAAGTCTGACAAAGCATACTAGTAATGTAAAGTGAAAAAGTTTATAGCAAAGACTAAGTTAAAAAAAAAAAAACAGATTATCTCTCAATAAACGGTTTTACATGTGAAATGTGGTGCAATCCTTTACTCTTCCTAGTGCGCAGAGTTTCAACTTCAAAGCAATTATCATGTGTTTACGTCGGTAAGGAACACTGGAATTTTTCTCAAGGTTAGCTTATGTTATTTTTCTCAAGCCCAGCCAGCGCACATGGCTGCCTGCCGGTGCGAGTCATTGTCTGTTTCTTTGTTGGCGCGTGTCGTTATTGGGATTTGGAGGTCTAACTTCTACAAATTCACCTTGATGAGAAGGCCCTGCCCTGTTTTAAGATCGCCAGTTCTGATGGAATTCAGGTCTGTCGTTTTGTCGGTAGTTTACATAGTTTCTTGTTTGTCGGTCATGTGGTGGAGAATTTCTCCCGGAATCGTAACTGCGCGCTGAACTGTTGCGTCTGAAGTTATTCTGTCTCTCTTGATAATAATTGTTTTTGTTCCCATATTGCCTGTTTCTATGGTAATCTCTGTCATATTCATTACTACAGAAATGCGATCTTTCTCTGTAACTATTATTACTCTGCCAGTGGTTGTCATATGGGTGGTGTCTGTTTTGGTCACGATTTGTGTTGTGAGAATAGACTTGTCGTGTCCAGTTATTATTTCTTTCATTGCGGAATTGCGACGGATGTGACCTGTAATTGTTGTGTTCCTGTTTTCGCGTTCCGTGATTGTCAGTGTCAATTTCTAATTCTTGTAAGAGTCCCTGAAAAGCTTCAATGTCGTCTTTGCAACGTCCTGCCAAAATAATATGTCGCAAATGTTCAGGTAATTTGATTAAGCAAATGCGGATGAGTTCTGAGGGGCTGTATGGGTTTGACAGGTACTGATTCTTGTACAACATGTCTTCAAAATATTTCACAAGACTGGAAAATTCAGACTGTTCGAAATGTTTCATCATCATGATGCTATGTTTTACTCAGTCTTATGTAGCTTGAGACCAATATGCTGAGAGGAAGGCATGAGAAAATTCTCCTTCACTGTGGCAATCGTGAATGACTGATCGCATTCTTACAGCTGGTTCATTCTCTAAATAGCCACACATAAATTCTAATCTGTGCTCTGATGACCAGTTGGGAGGAAAACAATGAGAGAATTGATGGAGCCATGCTTGTGGATGAATGTCGTTGCCAGAATTCTTAAATGTTTTAAATTTACGTGTAGTAATGAACAGCTTATAGTCAAAATCATCATGTGGCGAGTCGCATATCGGTCATTATTACGTCGTTTCGGCGGTTCCATTTCAAAATTCGGTGCACCTTGCCAATTTCTTTCATAATTTCCGAAATGCACTGTGTTATTATTTTGTGGCTTTTCCGTATTTATATGTCCCTCTTCCCGTATTGGGGCGCGAGTGTCCTCTGAAATACGTAATTCTTGTATTACCTGTGTCAGCTGATCTTGTACTTCCCGGATTTCTCTTTGGTGTTGCGTATTTATTTGATTCTGATTTTGTTTGAATTTCCTAATTTGTTCGCACTCTTCTGTGTCATTAAAGACTACCGGTTTTGTGTCATTCAGATTATCATCTACCTTCGTAGATAAATTATTTAGCTGATCCGAAAGTTCAACTATTTTCTCTGATAATGAACTAATTTCCTCCATCTGTCTTTCTGAACCAATTTTCAGAGTATCTACTGTGTCCTTTAGGTTTTCCTGAGTTTTTGCAAGTTGCGTAACTGAATCGGTAGATGCAACTGAGTCAATTTTAGCTTGCAAGGTCTCATGATTGTCATGAACAATAGTTTGCAGTTCTTTTATGGCTGCTTCGTGATTCTGTAATGCATTTTCATGACGCGAAAAAATAGGTTGAAAATTTGTGTTTTTACATCATTACAGACTTTTTGACATTTCGATTCAATGTTATTTAACTCAGTAGTTAAATCTTGACGTGTTTGTTCAAGCTTATGTTCCACTGAGTCTAACTTTTGAAGCTTTTGTTCCATTGCGTCTAACTGTTGCTGTGTTTGTCTCTGGTGTTGTTCCATTGTGTCTAACTTTTGAAGCTTTTGCTGTGTTTGTCTCTGATTTTGTTCCATTTGTTGCATTAACTGTAATAACAATGGATTCGTGTCTGGAATCTGTTCCTCTACGCTTTTCGGCAGTGCATTTGCACCGGCAACATTCACATTTTGACAAGCAGAAAATGTGTCTTGACTCATTTGAGAAAACGGTGAGGACCCAAAACCTAAGTCTACAGTATTTGCAATGTTGTGTTCTGTCATTTCGGATTCCTGAGGCGAGCTGTTGCCGACCGATTGATCGATAATGCTTCCCTGTTCACTAATTGTTTCACTGCCTACGCCATTGTTTGCCGCCCGCTCCATTTCCCTATGCACAGTTACCAAATTACTATGTTGAACATTAGTTAATTCATTACACGGTGGCGCTAACACACTGCTTTCGTCTTCACTGTCATGTCTCAGTTTACTTTGGAGCCTAGTATTACGTTTTTCACACGCCATTATTGTCACAATATTTCACACGATAACACAGAAAAACACAATTTGAAGAGCAAAAATAAGAGAACACATTAACATAGCACTGAAAATAATATCTAGTTAATTGCAAGCGCAGCTGCGAAATACTTGGTGCAAATCTACATGCATGCCACAACTGTGTTACTGTACAACAATGAAAGACTGCAAATACAAAGGAGATTCTCTCTACAATTACGCGCTAGCAATAAACAATAGCTACACTAATTACACAAACTACAAGAAAAAATCAGAAGATTCCAGTGAGGTATCCTCGGCTAAGGGTCGACATATGAAACGTCTCCTTGGAACAATTGTACAAGACTGTGCTTAAACTGACACACAATATTTTTTAGCGCAACGCAATCTGACTTTCAAAAATCCCTACAAAGGAATGGCCCTGACTAACATTGACCTACACGTTTCACAAATCACAATCACTTACCTCACCAAAAATGTTCGTTACTCGAACTACTGCAATACAGCGAGCGCCACTGCTGCCAGCTAAATAAAAGATTCAAACTACGGAAGGCACTGACTACTGATAGGCATAGTCAGCAAATGAAAGATTTTAATAGTGAACAAACAATGTATTTACCTCAATAGTGTTCAAAAGTCATAATGTATATAGCAGCTCATGATATCCAGTATTACAAATTTCAAAACTCCGCCATCTCTCTCCTCACATCCACCACTACTGGCGGCTCACCTCCAACTGCGCAACGCTACGCGCTGTTAACATCCAGCTGCCCAACACTACAATAGCCAACAACAATGCAAACCAGCCACAGACTGCACACAACAGAGCCAGTGATTTTCATACAGAGCACTACGTAACGTTGCCAATAAGAAAACATAAACAGCCTACTTACATAGCCCCCATGCTCCCCACAAAAAATTTTACAAATTTTTTTGGGCACTGGCCAATACATATTTGTTAAAATTTTTTTCACAATTACAATAACAAAGAAATCAATGGCGATTTGGGTGTTATTATCTTTTATACTTTTGGCGCTGTGTATTCATTACCTTTTCCTCTAATTCTAGCTTTAATTTACCATCATACAGCGTCCAAGAAGCAATGGTCAATGTTCAGGAAACGATCATTTTAAGCAAACAATTTCGTACGGACATATGCCATATTCTGAATGGTTTTCGAGATAGAGCACATATAATGTATATTGTTATTTGTTTTCTGTATTGTTTAGGATATTGTCAGGTTTATGAATGCACACATGAGCAACAGTTAGTGAACATTACAATAACGTTCAGAAGAGAAATGGTAAGCTGGAAGAATACCTGCTCCGCGCGTTGTGCTGTAAACTCTCGTACACACTATACGATCAGGAATCTCATGTGGGGAAAGCGCCGACGGCATTCTTCGACAACAGCAGCAGCAGCGTCATCGAAAAAGCCGTAAACGTATACCATATCTGCATATTTTTAACTAGCGTAGATGTGTGGCATTTTAGCCAGTGTGTGTATGAACACAGGTAACCGACGCTTCTCTCTGATACACGTTCAATCCTTCTCACCACTTCACTCACAACACATCATGAACCACCGGCTACTTCAATGGCAGAAAGATATCCCGAGCAAATAGTCTGAAAGCAAAGACGTAGGTTGCGCTAGAATAAGACGTCAAAGAGTTTGTGTGGGTAAGACACATGCGTGCTCGCCACAGCCCCAAAAACAAACGTACATGCAATGGGATCTATTTCATAAACCGTCGGAATAGGGCGTCTGTCCATATGAAGAATTTTTACTTCAATTAAGCGTTCTTGACATATCCCTGAAGACTGACCATTCCTCCAGGAACATACTGTGTATTGCTACATTTTAAGACAATCGTTAATTTTTGAACTTACCTGGAATTCACAATTTCATACTTTTTTACCATAATTGGTTCTCTCGAAACGAAAAACTAGTCCCTGAGATGCGTTCCACTAAGAGACACTTGTCGAAGCCATGAGGTCAAACTTTGTGAGTTCACATTGTTCGTGTGCAGCCATACATGTCCGTCTACTCCAGATGGGTATTGGCACAGTTTTTGAGCCTTCCTGTATAGAAGGTAGAAAGAGGAGCAGATATTTACTCTTACACGAGTTACTGAACCCGTACGCTATGGGGTTCAACTGTCGTCCACACACTACGATGATTTTGAAAAATCTTTTACAATAGAAAAAGAACAACGTTTCGTATGAAAAGACTTTCATACAGTTCTACAGGCACTTACAGAGAAAGTAGTGAGAGATTTTTGTCTTTATCTTCAGTGTACGTCTACCTCTTGATAATGTATTACTTGCTGATGTCAGCAGCCTCCATAGCAAATATTATTGATGTTTTGTCATATTGCGTAATAAACGAGGGAGACATGAATTTCTGTACATCTGTGAATATACCCCAGTCTGTTTTATTTGATTCGCGGGATCTCTACACGAGATATGTTGCAGTCTCGGCAGAATTGTCTTTCTCGAACACCGGTTCTCTGAATTTACCCGAAGGGGCTTCACGACAACAGCGTCGTCTTTCTCTGAAATATCCCCATTCAGTTCTGCCGATCATCTTGTATACGTTTCCATAACGACCCTAGCAGAGCGTTTCTGCATTCGTTCTGTCTACTGTCATCGGTAGTTGATAAAGACTCCAAACCACGGAGCAGTACTTCAGGGAATTTAGGAGGTTTCCGGGCGGTTAGAATATTCCACCATCTTTCGGCTTGCATCCGGATATTCAGCACTTCATCTTCCAATATTTCGGCTTCTAACCTTACAGCCGTCCTCAAGGTGAGTCGGTTACTGAATTCTGAGTGTTCAAGCGTGAGTATGCAGCGTGTTTAAAAAAAGTGTCACGTACTCGTACAGGAGGCGATAACGTTCAAAACTAGAAGAGAAGTTTTATATGTCCGGAAGGCAATACCTCTTGAGGTATGGGCCGTTTTAATTATGACAAATAAGTTGTTGTACTTATAGTGAAGCAGGATTCACAAGAGATGGTACAGTAGTTACCACAACACGCACAATTGAGCAGATGAAAATCCTCGAGCAGTCGTGGAAGTGACGCATCCCAATCGCATCCGTGTCAATGTATGGGCAGGAACTGTTGGTGACACACTCATAAGGCAATACACTTTACAGAACAGAGACACAGGTGCCGTGTATCACAGACTTCCGCGCGATGAGTTACCAGTGCTGCTGGGGAAAGTTACTCTTACAGAAAAACAACGGCGGTGTTTTATTGCACGGCGGGGCACCACCCCATTTTCTATGCATCGTGGGACAAAAAATCACTACAACGTTTCATGGGCGATGTACTGATCGAGGAGGTCTGGTAGCATGGCCTCCTCGTTCACCAGACCTGAATCAGTTGGATTTTGCGCTGTGGGAGCCTTTGACTGCCAATAATTTAAAAAAATTGACTTTGATCATCTTATTAAGAAAAAATTACAAAAGAAATTTGCAAAAATTAAACAATCAGTCGTTTTAAGGGGGTGGTTGCACTTTGGAGTACGATGTTAAAATTTTTCATAAAATCAACCTTTATTGTAATAGTAAGCAACGAATACTAGAAGTTGTTGTTGTTGTTGTGGTCCTCAGTCCTGAGACTGGTTTGATGCAGCTCTCCATGCTACTCTATCCTGTGCAAGCTTCTTCATCTCCCAGTATCTACTGCAACTTACATCCTTCTGAATCTGCTTAGTGTATTCATCTCTTGGTCTCCCTCTACGATTTTTACCCTCCACGCTTCCCTCCAATACTAAACTGGTGATCCCTTGATGCCTCAGAACATGTCCTACCAACCGATCCCTTCTTCTGGTCAAGTTGTGCCACAAACTTCTCTTCTCCCCAATCCTATTCAATACTTCCTCATTAGTTATGTGATCTACCCATCTAATCTTCAGCATTCTTCTGTAGCACCACATTTCGAAAGCTTCTATTCTCTTCTTGTCCAAACTATTTATCGACCATGTTTCACTTCCATACATGGCTACGCTCCATACAAATACTTTCAGAAATGACTTCCTGACACTTAAATCTATACTCGATGTTAACAAATTTCTCTTCTTTAGAAACGCTTTCCTTTCCATTGCCAATCTACATTTTATATCCTCTCTACTTCGACCATCATCAGTTATTTTGCTCCCCAAATAGCAAAACTCCTTTACTACTTTAAGTGTCTCATTTCCTAATCTAATTCCCTCAACATCACCCGACTTAATTCGACTACATTCCATTATCCTCGTTTTGCTTTTGTTGATGTTCATCTTATATCCTCCTTTCAAGACACTGTCCGTTCCATTCAACTGCTCTTGCAAGTCCTTTGCTGTCTCTGACAGAATTACAGTGTCATCGGCGAACCTCAAAGTTTTTATTTCTTCTACATGGATTTTAATACCTACTCCGAATTTTTCTTTTGTTTCCTTTACTGCTTGCTCAATATACGGATTGAATAACATCGGGGAGAGGCTACAACTCTGTCTTACTCCCTTCCCAACCGCTGCTCCCCTTTCATGTCCCTCGACTCTTATAACTGCCATCTGGTTTCTGTACAAATTGTAAATAGCCTTTCGCTCATTGTATTTTACCCCTGCCACCTTTAGAATTTGAAAGAGAGTATTCCAGTCAACATTGTCAAAAGCTTTCTCTAATTCTACAAATGCTAGAAACGTAGGTTTCCCTTTCCTTAATCTTTCTTCTAAGATAAGTCGTAAGGTCAGTATTGCCTCACGTGTTCCAGTGTTTCTACGGAATCCAAACTGATCTTCCCCGAGGTCGGCTTCTACTAGTTTTTCCATTCGTCTGTAAAGAATTCGTGTTAGTATTTTGCAGCTGTGGCTTATTAAACTGATTGTTTTCACATCTGTCAGTACCTGCTTTCTTTGGGATTGGAATTACTATATTCTTCCTGAAGTCTGAGGATATTTCGCCTGTTTCATACATCTTGCTCACCAGATGGTAGAGTTTTGACGACTGGCTCTCCCAAGGCCGTCAGTATTTCCAATGGAATGTTGTCTACTCCGGGGGCCTTGTTCCGACTCAGGTATTTCAGTGCTCTGTCAAACTCCTCACGCAGTATCATAGAAGTAATGGGCACAAAGTAAACATCTTTTTTAATGATGTAGTTTCACTTTGGAAGCATTGGGACGTACAGACCTGAAACATCCATCACTTCATGTGATATATTTGAAAACAATTTTGCAATCCCACACCTAGAAACTTCCAAGCACCCTTAATGCCTAAAACAATTTATACTCTTAAATAACAAGAAAAATTGGCCTAAAATTTAATAAATTTTTTATCAAAAGTACGTACTGGCCCAGTGGTTTCATTTTGCAACTCATAAAAGCAGTATTCCAAATTCAAATTGACGTTACGATAACTTAAGGTATAGACTGGGGTGACAAAAGTCATATGATACCTTCTAACATCGTGTCGGATTCCTTTTGCTCGGCGTATAGCACCAGCTCGAAGGGGCGTGGACTCAGCACGTCGTTCGAAATCCCCTGCAGGAATACTGAGCCACGCTGCTTCTTCAGTCAGACCCTTCTGCGCCAAATGACCTCTATATTATGTTCCATAAATGTTGGACGGGATTCACATCGGACGGTCTGGGTGGCGAAATCATTTACCCAAACTGTTCAGCATGTTCAAACCAAACGCGAACGATTGCGGCACGGCGACATGGCGCACTGACAACCATAAAATTGTCCGTCGTTGTTTGGGAACATGAAGTCCACGAATGTCTGCAGATGGTCTCCAAGTAGTCGAACATAACTATTTCCCGTCAATAATCGGTTCAGATGGATCAGAGGACCCCGTCCATTACATGCAAACAGTGCTTTGTTGGGTCCATGGGTTCGTGACGCCTGCGCCACACTCAAACCCTACCATCAGTTCTCACGATATGAAATTGGGACTCATTTGACCAGACCACGGTTTTCCAATCGCATAGGGTCCAAAAGACATGGTGACGATCCCAGGAAAGGAGCTGCAGACGATGGCATGGTGCTACCGCAGCCCATTAACGCCACATTTCGCCGCTCTGTCTGTATGGATCCGTTAGTCGTACGTACCTCACCGATACGTGCTGGTATTCCACGCAGTGTTGCTTGCCTGGTAGCACTGACAGCTCCACGCAAAAGCCGCTGCTGCCGTCGTTAAGTGAAGGCCGTCGGTCACTGTGTACTGCCTGAAATGCCTGAAATGTTATATTCTCTGCACGGTCTTGACTCTGTGGACCTGGGAATATTGAATCACCTAACAGTTTCCAAAATGGAATGTCCTTTGTGTCTAGCTCCAACTACCATTCTGCGTTCGGAGTCTGTTAATTCCCGTCGTGCGGACATAATAACGTCGGAAGTCTTCCCACATGATTCACCTCAGTGCTAATGACATCGCCACCTAAGCACTGCCCTTTTATGTCTTGTGTACGCTATACGACCGCCATGTGCATATGTGCCTGTCGCTGTCCTAAGATTTTTATCAGGTCTATTTATAGCTCAACAAACCTGCAGTAGCTGAACATCGTTTAGCAGTCTTCATTCCTTGAACTGCGGGGAAGTCAATATAATGGCCACAGCCTGGTGCTATTGGGATTCAGCTGTCGAGGACGCCGTGGAAATACAACTGGCAGACAACCCGCTTGACAGAGACGACGACGGATTTCGTTCCGACAGTTTCTGGAAACCATGCCTACGGTCTCTGAGACTTCCCTGACTGACATTTCAGCACCTGCCATCATTTTTAGTAGTTAAGCTCATATTTCGAACCACTGTGGATTTGCTAACTTCGCGATAGCTACCTTTTTATATTAGACACGTAAGTTTTACCTAAGGCTGCCGCTACTGTTTTGAGTGTATTACCTGCGATGCAATCGCATGTTACCAACATTTAGGTTTATTTTTATGTCAGGAGCTTTTGTCATTTCAAGAAGTAGCCCTGACTGAGTAGGGGGAAACAGTAACCGACTAGGCTTGAAGATGGTGGTATGGTGAAAAGCCGAAATATAGAAAGTTACTGCACCTTGAAGGTCACCCAACAGATGATGGAATACGCTAGTACAGAATTAATGAGCAGCCACTAGAGTTGCTTAAGTGTTCTTTAACGTAGTCCTTAGACTCCTGCACTGAAGCCACTTTCTAGTGGATCTGTAGACTCTGCTTTGGTGAAGCAAAGTCAAATGAAAAAAGCTGCAATATAAAAGCCGAAAGCAATGATTGCGTAACATAAAGAACATTGATAGCAACAGGAGGGTTATTCATTAACTCACTACACAGTTAACGATCAGCAGCGCTCTCCAAACATGCGGGAAATTATACTATAGTATTGGCCACATTAGCGCCCTGAACGTGCTGGAAGTTTCCCAGAACCATTCCATTCACATTCTCTATCACTGGCTTTTATAAATTTTTTGCCTTCTAATATGACAGGCCAGCCGGAGGTCGCAGGTTCGAATCCTGCCTCGGGCATGGATGTGTGTGATGTCCTTAGGTTAGTTAGGTTTAATTAGTTCTAAGTTCTAGGCGACTGATGACCTCAGAAGTTAAGTCGTATAGTGCTCAGAGCCATTTGAACCAAGCCAATATGACAGGTGATTCTAAAATATTTCTGTTTCTGATCCCACTAGCATAGCAGTGAAGGATTTGAGGGCAACATAGGAAAGATATAAAACAGTACATTGGAAATAAAAGTTGAGAGATCGCAGGCCACTCTCACTTCTGATTCAGTGTCATGCCACTTGATGTTCTTAGGGAAGATGATATTTATTACGATCTGGCTTCGCACATCATGATGAAATGGTGGGCAGTAGTTAACGCTCCTGCTTGTGTGCTCTAGTGAAGGTACCTGGATGAAAACATTTCAGAATGGTCGAGTTCCATGATCTCATTGTGCAGACACGTTGGATGGCGCCAGTCAGTCGGGGGCTGTGCCCAGGTAGGCTGAATAGCGCCGAGAAGACGCCGCTGCTATGTGCTAAGCACTGAAGACGGGAAATAAATCAGAGGATGGTCCCTAGTTAGGCAGGAAGTCGACGTGGCAAGTGTAAGCTTTCTGCAAATTTGCTGTGGGGGAGGTCACTGGCGCCCAGACGTCGATACTTTGTTACAAAACATATTTGTCTAGGCATGAAGCTTTTAGCGAGTTTATAGCCGTTCTTTGGAAAGTTCGACAATGGACAGAACAGGGGAGATAACAATCTTTTTATGGAGGGCTGTGGTTCCATTCTGGTCATGTTGTTAGCAAAAGCTGACGTAAATACGTGGGAAAGAGGCACCTAAGCTGAATGTTTTTCTTTCTCCCATTTAACTTTTAAGTCTCTGACTGGTCAAATCTGTGTATGCAGTTCAAGGGGCACACTCCCAGCTTCGAATGCCGTGCTCCAGCTCGTGATTGGCTTGTGCTAAAATGGGAGTAGTCTAAGATGTAAATGTACTTTGCTACCGAGCTGACGAGGAATGCGGAGAAAAAGAGAAGAAGGCTCTCTTGTCCTGGTGCTTTGCTAGTAAAGAATTGCAGGTCTCTACCTAAATGGTGAGACTTGTGTCCTTTCCTAGTGTGCCACTTAGATCCTGTGCCAGTCGCCTTCTGAACAGTCAGAGTGACTGATTCTAGCATCACACACACAACGAGTGATGTGTGGGTGTACTTATTTGTCTTGAGTTGGCTGTCTAAACATTTGACATATTCTGTCATACAGAGTCGTGGGATGAAGTCAAATAGGTTTGATGGGGTCCACCTGCACACTGGAATCCACCAGGGTTTCAGAGGCTCATAGGGAAGTACCTGCATTCTGAATTAGCCGAACGCGAGACCGCGTACTTGCGTTTTTCAGGGGCGCCATTAATAACAAATTGCTGCAGTCTATGACTTCATTCGCCGAACGCATCGTGGTGTGCCGCCCTGACCAGCAGAAGGGTAAAGTATTCGCTGCTATGGCGTAGTGCTCCAATATATATGTTTCTCAGCACCCTGTTCTTTCGAACCATATTTTTCTTTTTGGAATAGTAGAGTATAGATGCTTGATGGTGGCGCAGTTTTTGTGCCACACCCCAGATTCTCGTGTATGAAGTCAGATCGATTAGTGTTCTGGTTAGTGTCATGTGTCGACCCCAGCTGATCACTTTGTCCACCATAGACCCTATATTAGTGAAAGTGTTTTTCACATGAAAATGTTTGTGTGACGTTTTTTTAGCCATTTTTTTGTCTTCTGATGTTAAGAATGAATAAAGCTATTGTTATTTAGATCACAGCTCCGCCCTGTGTTCTGATTAAGATTATCTTGCCATTTTTATTTAAGTCCTGATTACAATAGAAAGTAGCAAGCTTGCAAGGTTCATGGCTTGTAGAAAATTAATTGATGTTAAATCGCAGTAAAAGTCAGTTGTTATAGTTTTTAAACCTCAATCAAGCTATAACCGACATTTTGATTAGGCAGTGGCATATAGTTAGTGAGTCTGGATGATCCGAATTCCTAGGTGTTCAGGTAGATTGTAAGCTGTCATGGAAAGACCGTGTACAGGATCTTGTTCAAAAACTGTATCCTCCTGCATTTACAACTAGCAGAGTACCTGCAATAGTAGATGGTCCTACACGAAAATTAGTATACTTTGTTTATAAGATACAGCATTATTTTTTGGGGCAACTCTACCCAATACTATTCAGAAATAGCAGCTAGAGTGCTATGCATAAGTTCACAAACCTCTTGTCGAAAACCTGTTCAGGAGTCTGTGAATGGTAACATTGGCGTCACAGTACGAGCTATGTCAGGCAGACACCCAGTCTGCATTTGGACTGGGCTTCCTAGACTCCTCTTCAGAAAGGCTTCTAATATTCAGCTGCATCTATTTTAATTAAAATCTTGGCAGCAGTCATCGCACGTTGGAGTCCAAACTGAATAATTCCTCATGGCTCATTCCATTCCATCAGGGAGCTCCTGGAAAAAAAGTGAACAAATTCCTTTTGTTACACTGTTGAGTAGCATCCGTATATCAGTACTTTTGTTATGATGAGTTATGGTGAATGTAACCGACTGTAATGTAATAACATCCGCTGCCCTCATGTGTCTGCCTGTTCAGATAAGCATAGCTTGTGACGTGTGTCCCCCCTCCCCCCGCCACTAAGCTGTCACAAAACACAATTTGCATCGTCTCTGCCGAGCAGTACATACAAGGGACGTGGGCATAAGCGTACGTCTATGCATCACGCTATTTCAAATAGCTATCAATTATACAACGTGTACATTACGCAACAAATAGTGTGGAAGTATGGATTGAACAAGTTGAAGACTGTATAAGGAGAGTATTCATTACTTTGAATCGTATTACATAGCAAATATCAACCAAAAAAACACTTTCGATAAAGATCAACAGCGAAAGAGTAAATACCTCTCTTAAAGAGTAAATGGTTTTCGCTAATTAGCGTAATATTCTTCAGATCAATAGGTATCTTGTACTACACAATTTCTAGAACAGCTCAAGTTCTTCCTTAGGGATCAAGGTATGTCCATACCAAATTTCATCAAAACTGGCTGAGCAGGTTAGTCGTGAAACTGTAACAGACAGTTACTCTAGCATTTATAATGTTAGTATGGATAAATCTTTCTGTTACGATATCTTCATTTTCACTGGTCTTATTTTGATGAAATAAAACTGTACGGAGCCCTGAGCTATGCTCAAGTCACCCGGGGAGACCCCACGAAAGAGATTAGCTTTTCCAAATAGACAAGCAGACAAATACATCAGTTTTAGATAAAACTTTAAATCAGGATATATTTTCTCCATGATATGATTTTGATGAAATAGAGTCTATATGGTGCCTCAAACTATGTTCAAATTACGTGTAGAGACCACATGAGAATTCATCTAATACTTTCGGAGATTAGCGTTTTCAAGCACAGATGTGATAGTTTTAGATAAAATTTTAAATAACAGTACCTTTTTCTTCCTGATCTGATTTTTAATAAATAAAGCCTGTATAGAACCCCAAGTTACGCTCAAGTTACCTGTGAAAACCTTAGGAAAATCCGTCAACCTGTTTTGGAGATTAGAGTGTTCAAACAGATATGCATACAGACAAGATGGTTATGATAAAATTTAAAAATTATGATTTTTTTTCCTTGATCCGATTTTAATGAACTGAGACCTATGCGTTGTCCCAAGCTATGCTCACGTTACCAGAGAAAACCTCATGAAAATTCGTCCACCAGATTTGGAGAAGCGCATTCAAACAGACAGAATCGACAGTTTTAAGGATTTATTATTAGTATAGAAAATACGCCATAAAAAAGGGAGTCCCACCCAACTTTGCCACCTCTTATATTTCCGAAACAATGAACCTATGTCAGGGGCTCACACAGTTGGCAGCAATTCACAATCTCTGGAAGTAAACAATCATGACTTTCAACACAGAAGTTAGGTGTTTTATTTTTAATTTTTAAATTAAACATTTATGTTCTTTCTACAGAAAAGCAAAGCAGAGGTACAATTAGTGATGACAGACTTGGCTTCACTGTTCTAAACCTTGTACATTCTGGAATACGTAGACTTTAAACAATGGAAACAGTGTCACAGATCGTCCCATAACGCTGTAATGCGGGTTGCATGCACAATCCTGAAGTCTGCTGCAGACAACCTATGCTTTGTGCATTACGCCAGAAACTGTGGCGTCGTTGCCATTCTTTAAAGTCAACGTATTTCAGAAGGTATGAAGCTTATAACAATGACGACAAGTCTGCCGTCACTAACTCTACCTCTACGAGTAGTTTTCATTTCCATAGAAAATACATAAACGTGCTTTTTAGAAATACGCAACTATGTGTTGAAAGAGATGTTTGCTTACTTGTGGCGATTGTGGATTCCTGTCCTGGGAGCCACTGACATAGGTGCATCCACGGCCATTTGCATTTTTTACATTTTATTTCCTTTCGGAAATATACAGGGTGTAAATTTTAAGTTGACAAACCAGAATAACTCGAAACATAAGCTTCACACGAAAAAATGTGTAGAATCGGAAGTTGATTATTTTCAAGTGGTACATCTGCTGGTGCTAAAATTAACCCGCCACCCCAGCTCCCTGGGGGTGGGCGGAAGGAAACTTTAAAATTTCAAATGGGAACCGCCATTTTTTATTGCAGAATCAGAATCTGCATACATGAATCTACATACATGTTGATTTAACATTTGTTTTGATTCTTGGTAGTTGGCGCTGTAATTCAAGAAAATCCATGTTCTCATTTTTGCGTGGAAAATAGTTGCGTATAAATAAAAAATACTTGTTTACTTCGTAAACTTTGATTCGCTAAATCTAAAACTCTCCCTCTCTCCCCATAAGGTGAGGTTTGAGAGAGAGAAATTAAAGTTTTAAAAACATAACTTATTCGAATCTGCGGAAAAAATTAATATTTGGGTCAACATTTGTAAAACTCTAATTCCATTCTCTCAAACCTCACCCTATGGGGAGACAGGGAGAGTTTTAGTTTTGGTGAATCAATATTTACCAAGTAAATAAGTATTTTTTATTTATTCGTAACCATTTTCCACTAAAAAATGAGAATATGGATTTTCTTGAATTATAGCTTGAACTACCAAGAATCAAAACAAATGTTTAAGACAAAATTGTGCATAGGTTTTTTTAATGTAGAATCTGATTCTGCAATAAAAAAATGGGGGTTCCCATTTGTGCGTGTGTGTGTGTGAAATCTTATTGGACTTAACTGCTAAGGTCATCAGTCCCTAAGCTTACACACTACTTAACCTAAATTATCCTAAGGACAAACACACACACCCATGCCCGAGGGAGGACTCGAACCTCCTCCGGGGCCAGCCGCACAGTCCACGACCGCAGCGCTTTAGACCGCTCGGCTAATTGGCGGATCCCATTTGAAATTTTAAAGTTGCCTGGCGCCCCACCCCGAGGGTGCTAAGGTGGCGGGCTAATTTTAGCACCAGCAGATGTCCCCCTCGAAAATAATCAACTTTGGATTCTACACATTTTTTCGTGTGAAGCTTATTTTTCGATTTATTCTGGTGTGTCAACTTAAAATTTACAGCCTGCATTTTATGGCAAAGTCAAAAGGGATACATACACAGTAGCTTGTAATATGTGTATGATTCATGGAAATTTCATTTTATGTAGTATTAACGTTTCTGATGTAATTTCATGTAATGACCTGTTCTATGACAATGGTGACTGACTTCTCTATTTGGTCGTAAAGCTGTAAATAAATAATAAAAAAATCACGTAGCTTCTTGTGAGTACCTCAGGCGTTACCACAATTTTGTAATAGCGAATTAACAGGTTTTGTCTCTTTGTTAGGCTTCCATTCATCCCCATATAAAGACAGCTACAGTGAGTGACAGTGGCCGCTGACTCTGCCCGAGGTCGGTAGCGAGGCGGCTGGAAAACTCCCTCTAGACACTATCGGTGGGTCCGCAAGCACGTTCCTGGTCCCCGGAGACGGTGACACAAACCGCGCGCAGAGCCCGTGTGATAAGGACTCACTGGCGCTCGTGTGGACGGTTGGGCACTCCGAATGACCGCTGGGGGAGAAGCCGAGCGTCCGGCCCTTATCTGCCGGTGGCGACGGCTGCGGCGGCGGCGCCGACGAAGAGAAGCTCTGAGCCGAGGCCGGGAGAGACGTAAGGTGGTTGCGGCTGGCCGAGCCATCGGGATGAGCGTCGTAACGGGACGGACCGTCCCTGCAGGCTTATCGCCCCCGAGACACGCTGGCCGGTGGAGCCGACGCTGTGTCCTCCTGCCGCAGATCACCTCCCAGGGATGGTCGTCTCGCCGACGGCGCAATGGACAGCATGAACGCGTCTGCAATTCAGCAAGGCGAGGAGATCTAGGAATTCCCACCCCCCTCGCAGTACGATGTGCAACTCATTGTCCCTGAACTGTACAAGAACAAGCTTTCGGACTATAGATCTTACTCTGGGGTGGGGGAGTAATTTTGTGAAAATTAATTGTGGCACTTGTGATAAACATCTACACTTCTCCATCGTTTTATCATCGTTTTATTCACATAACTTCTCGGTCGGCAAAAGATTCTAGACCAGGTAGCGATGCGTTCTCACAGCGAACAACTGCGAGTGTAAACCACCCACTGCCAGCTGCTCCAGTTGCTACATCAAGTTGAAAAATTAACTCGACATCCACGGGAAAATATTGGGCCATTAAGAATAACAGATTGTGCAGTGCCATTTACTCCAAGTTTATTTTCGAGGCTGATTATGTGTTTGTAAATTGGCATACGGTGGCGGCGGTGACGATACACACGTCGACGAGGCATAGTGCTTCAATGCTGTTGCAGATAGAGCTCACAGCGGAATGATTGCGCTGGCGTGCACTGCCTGCTTATATAGAGAGCGAGTGAGGTGAGCAAAATCATAGCATAGCTATATACGCATATGCAGATTGCAGTTGTATCAAGTACACAGACAATAAAAGGGCAGTGCGTTGAAAGATTATGTGGAAGGATTTCCGACGTGGTTATGGCCGCACGACGGGAATTAACGGACGTTGCTCGCGAAATCTACATCTATATCTACAGACATACTCCGCAAGCCACCTGATGGTGTGTAGCGGAGGGTACCTTGAGACCTCTATCGGTTCTCCCTTCTATTCCAGTCTCGTATTGTCGGTATTGCTCTGTGTGGGCTCTAATCAATCTGATTTTATCCTCATCGTCTCTTCGCGAGATATACGTAGGAGGGAGCAATATACTGCTAGACTCCTCGGTGAAGGTATTTTCTCGAAACTTCAACGAAAGCCCGTACCGAGCTACTCAGCGTCTCTCTTGCAGTCTTCCACTGGAGTTTATCTATCGTCTCTGTAACGCTTTCGCGATTACTAAATGATCCTGTAACGAAGCGCGCTGCTCTCCGTTGGATCTTCTGTATCTCTTCTATCAACCCTATCTGGTACGGATCCCACACCGGTGAGCAGTATTCAAGCAGGGGGCGAATAAGTGTACTGTAACCTACTTCCTTTGTTTTCAAACTGCATTTCCTTAGGATTCTTTCAATGAATCTCAGTCTGACATCTGCTTTACCGGTGGTCATTCCATTTTAAATCACTCGTAATGCCTACTCCCTGATAATTTATGGAACTAACTGCTTCGAATTGCTCACCTACTATATTGTAGCTAAATGGTAAATGATCTTTCTTTCTATGTATTCGCAGCACATTACACATTGAGATTCAATTGCCATTCCCTGCACCATGTGTCAATTCGTTGCAGATCCTCCTGCATTTCCGTACAATTTTCCATTGTGACAGCCTCTCGATATACTACAGCATCATCCGCAAAAAACCTCAGTGAACTTCCGATGTTATCCGCAAGGTCATTTATATATACTGTGAATGGCAACGGACCTACGATACTCCCCTGCGGCGCACCTGAAATCACTCTTACTTCGGAAGACTTCTCTCCATTGAGAATGACATGCTGCGTTCTGTTATCTAGGAACTCTTCAATCCAATCACACAATTGGTCTGATAGTCCATATGCCCTTACTTTGTTCATTAAACGACTGTGGGGAACTGTATCAAACGCCTTGTGGAAGTCAAGAAACACGGCATCTACCTGGGAACCCGTGTCTGTGGCTCTCTGAATCTCGTGGACGAATAGAGCGAGCTGGGTTTTACACAATCGTCTTTTTCGAAACCCATGCTGATTCCTACAGAGTAGTCTCCAGAATGGTGGTTGGAGTTAGAGACATGGACATCCCATTTCGGATATCATTAGAAAATTAAATATTCAGAGATCCACAGTGTCAAGAGTGTGCCCAGAATGTCAGATTTCAGGCATTACCTCTCACCACGCAGTGGCTGACGACCTTCACTTAACGACCGAGAGAAGCAGTGTTTGCGTACAGTTGTCAATGCTAACAGACAAGCAATGGAAATCAGTGTAGAACGTACGACGAACGTATCCGTTAGGATAGTGCGGCGAATTTTAGCGTTAATGGGCTATGGCGGCAGGTGGACGGCGCGAGTGCCTTGCTAAAAATACGACGTCGCCTGCAGTAGCTTTCACCGACTCATGACCATATCGCTTGGACCATAGACGACTAGACTATTGTGGCCTGGCCAGATGAGTCCCGATTTCCGATGCTGAGACCTGATGGAAGGGCTCGAGTTTGGTGCACACCCCACGAATCAATGGTCCCAAGTTGTGAACAAGGCACTGTGCAAGCTGGTGGTGCCCCCATAATGGTGTGGCCTGTGTTTGAACCAGAGGACACAGTCCATTCCATCTAAACAATCAACTGGGTCCTCTGGTTCAATTGAACCGATCATTGACTGCAAATGGTTTTGTTCGTCATTTTGGAAAATATTGACATCCATACATGGACTTCATGTCCCCAAGCGATGATGGAATTTTTATGGATGATAACGCGCCATGTCACTGGCCCACAATTACTTGCGGTTGGTCTGAAGGACGTCCTGGGCAATACGAGAGAATGATTCGACCACCCAGATCGCCCGACATGAGTCCCTTAGAACATTTATGAGACATAATCGAGAGGTTATTTTAGCACAACAGCTGGTAACACTTTCGCAATTATGGACTGCTGGAGAGGCAGCATGGCTGAATTTTTCTACAGGGGGGGGGGGGGGGGTGCAATAGCCGGGAAAAAAGAGGTTAGAGTCGGTACTAAGAGGTATCGTATGAATTTTGCCACTTCAGTGTATTTGCTAAGAGGAACTGAGCATGAACCAGTGTCAAAAAATCGACTTCTTAAATTTTTTCTTCAAATGTTCTCTGTACTTTTCTGTACCAGAAAAATGTTACCTCGACGAAGTTGTACCAAAGAAACCACGAAAATTAGATGAAATTAAATAAATCTGCACACATGACACACCCCCATGTCATGCAGACAGTTCTGTTGCATCCGCCACTTGTTTTATTCACAAATATGTATTTAAATGATGCTAAATGTTACTATACTTACATACAGAAAAGTATTATCTTCTCAATAATCTGCAGATAGTTAGCTACTGCTTAATTTTTATGTATGAATTAGTCCTCATGACGCTTTTGTCGCCTATGGCTATGGTCACTTTAAGAATTCAAATTAATAGTGATATTTACTAATTTAATAAGATTGACCTTTAAATTGCTGGTGTACCTATGTACCACCACAATAAAGTAAAAACAGGGAGTAGTAGAAGGAATATGTATGAGGACAGAAGTGTATTTGGGTTTACAAAATAATGACAAGTTTTATTAATCCCTTTGTAACCTTAATTAGCTGATAAAGCTTACACAAAAATGAAAAACACAAATCAGAAAAGGAATGGTGTTTGATTGGGAAAGCATACAGTGCGATGGAAGCTATACAAATTCTACCCTGAATTAATCGCTTTTGCAACGAATCTTTGTTTACATGAATCCACAGTGAGGCCCAACTCTATCCAGATGGAATCAGCTACGACCAAATATATCAAAAACTTTGGTTCACCTGAGAACGGGAAGCTGTGAATATAATTTAACGTTCCTAAACAGGTGCAGCAGTATTTTGCCCTTTCACGATTCAGGCTAGCAGCAGAAAACGGCGCGCTGAGGGCTATGGAAGCTTCTGGCCAAACCAATTTGACTCACAGACACGATGGTGCGTGCTGGAGTTGTCAAACGTCAGACGACCAACTCAGGACGGAGAAGTTCACCCTCATAACAGACAATATGTGTGAGATGATGTCCACCTTCACTATCAGTACAGTTGTAAACTGCTACTGGTTATTAGTCCACCACAAGATATAGATCACCAATCTCATACACTAGGGGAAGGCCTGAAGTTTTCCACCAGGGAAGACCAGAAGATGAAGAAGGCAAAGAATCACAACCACTTTCCACCAAGCGGCCGCACAGTAGCCGAATAAGCAAAAACGAAACCACCCCCACACTGCACAAACCAACTGAACTATCCTCTACTCATCCAATCTCCCCTCTCCACAATTCTCTTAGTCTGGCAGGCAATCCAGTTACAGCACTGGGGTTCCCATGCTGGGCCAGTAAGCCTCCACTTTCCACATCCTGAGAGGAGCCAATCAGCGACTCCAAATGTCACTTGTCTGAGAAAAGAAGATTTCAGACTAGGGAGGCGGTAAGCAAGGCCATGTTTTGACAAAAAACATCTACCTAGATTGGAAGGCAGTTCCTTATTTACAGAGAGATATAATTTTTCTAGGTCGACCATTTCCAGTTTCTGAAAGAAGGCTGTTAAGCTACCCAGACAGACATGCACATGAAACATATGTTTTTGCCGTTTGCTAAAAGAACCTGGCGACTTCCTGCCGTCATGGGGGTTACAGTCTTGCTTCCACTAAACACATATACCAGTTGCTCTGTCCATATTGCCCCAGATTGTAACATGAGAATGCAGGGTTACTATTAACCATCCGAAACAAGAACGTAAGCCGGGGATGGGGGAGGGGGGTAATTATGCGAAAATTAATTAAGGCACTTGTGATCAACAGACCCTGAAGCGCCAAAGAAACCGGTAGGTATAGGCATGCGCATTGAAATAAAGAGATGTATAAACAGGCAGAATAAGGCCTTGCGGTCGGCAACGCCTATATAGGACAAGTGTCTGGCGCAGTTGTTAGATCGTTTACTGCTGTTATAGTGAAAGTTTATCAATATTTAAGTGAGTTTGAACGTCGTGTTATAGTCTGCACACGAGCAATGGGACACAGTAGCTCCGAGGTAGCGATAACGTGGTGATTTTCCCTCACGTCCATTTCATGAGTGTACCCTTAATATCAGGACTCCGGAAAACTTCAAATCTCCGACATCGCTGCGGCTGGAAAAAGAATCTGCAAGAAAGGGACCAACGAGGACAAGAGAATCGTTCAACGTACAGAAGTGGAACCCGTCAGCAGATTGCTGCAGATTTCAATGCTGGGCCATCAACAAGTGTCAGCGTGCGGACCATTCAACGAAACGTCATCATATAGGCTTTCGGAGCCGAAAGCCGACTCGTTTACCCCTGATGCCTGGACGACACAAAGCGTTACGCCTAGCCTGGGTCAGTCAGCACCGAAATTGGTCTTTTGCCTGGTCGGAGGAATCTCGTTCCAAATTGTATTGAACGGATGGGTGTTTATTGGTATGGAGACAGCCTCATGAATCCATGGACCCTGTATGTCTGTAGGGGACTGTTCAAACTGATGGAGGCTCCGTAATGGTGTGGGGTGTGTGCAGTTAGAGTGATAGGAGACCCCTGATATGTCTAGATACGACTGTGACAGATGACACATACGTAGGCATCCTACCTGATCATCTACATCCATTCCTACCCATTGTGCATTCCGACGAACTTGGTCAATTCAAGCAGGACAATACGACACCTCACACGTCCAGAAATGCTACAGAGTGGCTTCAGTAACGCTCTTCTGAGTTTAAACACTTCCGCTGGCCATCAAACTTACCAGGCATGAACATTACTGAGCATATCTGGGATGCCTTCCAACGTGCTGTTCTGAAGAGATGTCCAGCGTCTCGTACTATTACGCATTTATGGGCATCCGTGCTGTACTCATGGCGTCAGTACCCTCCAGCACTACGTCAGACATTAGTCGAGTCCATACCACGTCGTGTTGTGGCATTTCTGCGTGTTCGTGGCGTCCCTACTCGATATTAGGCAGGTGTAACAGTTTCTTTGGCTCTTCAGTGTATATATTCCTCATGTTGTTCATGTAATGTACACTCCTGGAAATGGAAAAAAGAACACATTGACACCGGTGTGTCAGACCCACCATACTTGCTCCGGACACTGCGAGAGGGCTGTACAAGCAATGATCACAAGCACGGCACAGCGGACACACCAGGAACCGCGGTGTTGGCCGTCGAATGGCGCTAGCTGCGCAGCATTTGTGCACCGCCGCCGTCAGTGTCAGCCAGTTTGCCGTGGCATACGGAGCTCCATCGCAGTCTTTAACACTGGTAGCATGCCGCGACAGCGTGGACGTGAACCGTATGTGCAGTTGACGGACTTTGAGCGAGGGCGTATAGTGGGCATGCGGGAGGCCGGGTGGACGTACCGCCGAATTGCTCAACACGTGGGGCGTGAGGTCTCCACAGTACATCGATGTTGTCGCCAGTGGTCGGCGGAAGGTGCACGTGCCCGTCGACCTGGGACCGGACCGCAGCGACGCACGGATGCACGCCAAGACCGTAGGATCCTACGCAGTGCCGTAGGGGACCGCACTGCCACTTCCCAGCAAATTAGGGACATTGTTTCTCCTGGGGTATCGGCGAGGACCATTCGCAACCGTCTCCATGAAGCTGGGCTACGGTCCCGCACACCGTTAGGCCGTCTTCCGCTCACGCCCCAACATCGTGGAGCCCGCCTCCAGTGGTGCCGCGACAGGCGTGAATGGAGGGACGAATGGAGACGTGTCGTCTTCAGCGATGAGAGTCGCTTCTGCCTTGGTGCCAATGATGGTCGTATGCGTGTTTGGCGCCGTGCAGGTGAGCGCCACAATCAGGACTGCATACAACCGAGGCACACAGGGCCAACACCCGGCATCATGGTGTGGGGAGGGATCTCCTACACTGGCCGTACACCACTGGTGATCGTCGAGGGGACACTGAATAGTGCACGGTACATCCAAAGCGTCATCGAACCCATCGTTCTACCATTCCTAGACCGGCAAGGGAACTTTCTGTTCCAACAGGACAATGCACGTCCGCATGTATCCCGTGCCACCCAACGTGCTCTAGAAGGTGTAAGTCAACTACCCTGGCCAGCAAGATCTCCGGATCTGTCCCCCATTGAGTATGTTTGGGACTGGATGAAGCGTCGTCTCACGCGGTCTGCACGTCCTGCACGAACGCTGGTCCAACTGAGGCGCCAGTTGGAAATGGCATGGCAAGCCGTTCCACAGGACTACATCCAGTATCTCTACGATCGTCTCCATGGGAGAATAGCAGCCTGCATTGCTGCGAAAGGTGGATATACACTGTACTAGTGCCGACATTGTGCATGCTCTGTTGCCTGTGTCTATGTGCCTGTGGTTCTGTCAGTGTGATCATGTGATGTATCTGACCCCAGGAATGTGTCAATAAAGTTTCCCCTTCCTGGGACAATGAATTCACGGTGTTCTTATTTCAATTTCCAGGAGTGTATGACAGTCGTATACACTGAGGTGACGAAAGTCATGGGATAGCGATATGCACAGACGGCGGTAGTAACGTGTATACAAGGACAGTACACTTTCGGAGATGTCATTTATACTCGGGTGATTTATGCGTAAACGTTTCCGACGTGATTACAGCCTCATGACGGGAATTAACAGACTTTCAACACAGAGTGGTCGTCGGAGCGAGCCGCATAGGACATTCTACTTCGGAAATCGTCAGGAAATTCGATATTCCGCGATCCACAGTGTCAAGACTGGCGAAAATAACAAATTTCAGGCATTACCTCTCATCACGGACAAAGCTGTGGTCGACGGCCTTCAGTTAACGACCGAGGGCAGCGGTGTTTGCGTAGAGTCCCTTCGAGCATATATGTGACATAATCGAGAGGTTAGTTTAGCACAAAATCCTGCACCGGGAACTACGGGCGGCTGCAGAGGCAGCTTGGCTCATTTTTCTCAGCAGGGGACTTCCAACAACTTGTTGAGTCTATACTACGTCGAGCTACTTGATTACGCAGAGAAAAAGGAGATTTGACACGATATTAGGAGATGCTGTAGTATACAGAGAAGTTGCAGCATTAGAAAATTGTAGCGAAATGCAGGAAGATGGCTCAAATGGCTCTGAGCACTATGGGACTCAACTGCTGTGGTCATAAGTCCCCTAGAACTTAGAACTACTTAAACGTAACTAACCTAAGGACATCACACACATCCATGCCCGAGGCAGGATTCCAACCTGCGACCGTAGCGGTCGTGCGGTTCCAGACTGTAGCGCCTTTAACCGCTCGGCCACTCCGGCCGGCAAATGCAAGAAGATCTGCAGCGGATAGGCACTTGGTGCAGGGAGTCCCAGCTGACCCTTAACATAGACAAATGTAATGTATTGCGAATACATAGAAAGAAGGATCCTTTATTGTATGATTATATGATAGCGGAACAAACACTTGATGATGATGATGATGTTTGGTTTGTGGGGCGCTCAACTGCGTGGTTATCAGCGCCCGTACAATTACCCAATCTTTGCTCAGTCCAATTTCGCCACTTTCCTGGATGATGATGAAATGATGAGGACAACACAAACACCCAGTCATCTCGAGGCAGGTGAAAATCCCTGACCCCGCCGGGAATCGAACCCGGGACCCCGTGCTCGGGAAGCGAGAACGCTACCGCGAGACCACGAGCGGCGGACGGAACAAACACTGGTAGCAGTTACCTCTGTAAAATATCTGGGAGTATGCGTGCGGAACGATTTGAAGTGGAATGATCATATAAAATTAATTGTTGGTAAGGCGGGTACCAGGTTGAGATTCATTGGGAGAGTCCTTAGAAAATGTAGTCCATCAACAAAGGAGGTGGCTTACAAAACACTCGTTCCACCTATACTTGAGTATTGCTCATCAGTGTGGGATCCGTACCAGATCGGGTTGACGGAGGAGATAGAGAAGATCCAAAGAAGAGCGGCGCATTTCGTCACAGGGTTATTTGGTAACCGTGATAGCTTTACGGAGATGTTTAACAAACTCAAGTGGCAGACTCTGCAAGAGAGGCGCTCTTCATCGCGGTGTAGCTTGCTCGCCAGGTTTCGAGAGGGTGCGTTTCTGGATGAGGTATCGAATATATTGCTTCCCCCTACATATACCTCCCGAGGAGATCACGAATGTAAAATTAGAGAGATTAGAGCGCGCACGGAGGCTTTCAGACAGTCGTTCTTCCCGCGAAACATACGCGACTGGAACAGGAAAGGGAGGTAATGACAGTGGCACGTAAAGTGCCCTCCGCCACACACCGTTGGGTGGCTTGAGGAGTATAAATGTAGATGTAGATATATTTGTTAAGGGTACTAGTGCATGAATCAGTGACAAAAAATAACTTTTTATTTTTGCTTAAAGTATTCTCTGTAGTTTTCAGTACAAGAGGAAGTTTACTTCGACGTAATTTTACCGAAGAAAGCTCCAAAATTAGAAGCATTAGAGCCCACGTGACGGCGCCCCCCATGTCACGCAGACGTTTTTGTTAAACACAAAATTTTGTTCACACTTGTTCGTTCTTTTTTTTATATAAATTTTTGATCTCTATTGTCTTGGTGACACAAGGTTACTAGAGACATAATTACATGGTGGACTCAAAACCCAAATGAGAGTTTAAACAACTGTACATGACAATGGATACCAAAAACTGTCCTGGTAGGACCAAATCCTTTGAAAGTAGGCGTGCTGGGTGTTCACCTATGTTTCAGTGATGATGCAGTGCCATGGTTTAAGCATATGGAATTCTGAGAGTGTCTGGTAGATTAAATATGCAAAGAACTTCAATTGCCACTGAATGCAGGACACTCTATGTAGAAGAGAAATCAGTGTTGGAAACCATCAAAGAAGCAAGAATAAGATGAGGAAGTCTGAGAAAGAAAAGGGAGGTAGAACAACACCAGAAAAGAGATGAATGCGGACCTGGGATGCATTAGCGTAGTACGGAGCAGGAAGAGAAACAAGTTTTAACTTTGAATTTCCTATAATTTCACTTTTTTGTGCTATAATACACAATGGTTAAAAACTATTTAAAAACTATTTAAGACAGAAATTTTGTTTACTGTTATAAAACATACTTCACTAAAAAGGATCCTATTCTTATGACTTAAATGGGGAAATTAAAGATTATTCTAATGAAGAAATATGAGTTACTGAAATTTTGATAACCATTGTAAAAAGTTTGAGCCATACTTCATGACAGCAGCATTGTTTTAAAAGTCTCTAACTCAAGCTTCTACTTTTTATTTATAGATATGCATACATAAATAATTAATGTACTTTACTTCACTTGCAACATAGAATACAATTGACAAAAATGTGTGAGATCAAAAGCTACGGTTCTTACATCAGATTGTTCCCAAAAGATCTGTTAAAAGATGGTAAACATTAGATGGGCTTACAACTCTCATTCTTAGATTCTTTGAGCTGCTTTATTTAGAGAACTAACACTTTCTTTCAAGATTTCCCTTTGTGTTTAGGAAACAGTCCCCCGAAAGACGTTTTAAAGGTTTCCACATCCGCTATTGTTGGCACATTGAACTGAACACTGTATATGTGTTTCTGTAAATGCCATAAATAAATGTCTAATTATCTCTGGTTTGGATGATAGAAGCTTTACTAATCGGAGAACTATTGGAATCACCTCTTGCTACTGGCCAATGTGAGATCAACGTCTGTGGCAATCATAACCTGCTGACTGCGTTTGAGACGTCTTGATAATGGAGTGCAATGTCTAGCAGTGTTGTAGTAAATACGATGACACAACTTGCAACTAAAGTGCGCGCCATTTACGACGGCTGCCGAGTTTAGGTTCGTTCTGCACATCTGACGTCACAAAAACACAGTCAGCCAATGAACAGAGAACGACGTTGCCAGAGCTCACTGCAGTACAGAGCACGGACGAGTGTCTTCATTTTTAGAAACGTTCAGTCATAAATAAAGTAATAGAACAAAAGCAATGTGTTGATAGCAGACTTTTTTTATAGAAAGTTTGGAAAAAGCATTCTTTATACTATTTCCTTCATATTCTATTACTTAATTACACCAAACAAGCAATAAGCCTCCTAATTCAGGCGACAGCAAGGAAAGGTATTTGTATCATTCTCACGAACTGCTTTCTCGCAATTAAGAATAGCAGTAATTGTTTATTTCCTATCGTACTTCGACGAAACGTAATTCATAGTCGTACCAACAGTGTTTGTCGGTATGTTGCGTGATAGTTTAGAGTCCTTTAGGAGTTTCGTAATATCACGAGGTACGTTAGCGTAGTGTTTAAGGTGTTACGCTGCTAAGCGAACGCCAGCACGGTAGCTCGACGTGTTCGGTCAGAGGGTTAGCCGCCCTCTGGAATAAAAAAACTGAGGTAATCGATCAACAACGAACTTAAACATATGTCTTACGACGTCCGACCCGAGCAAATGCAACGAACAAAAGCGAAAAAAATGAGATTTAAAAAAAAGCGAAAGTTCTGAGTTCAAACCTTCTTCCGTGTTTAATATTTCCTTTATTTAAAAACAATATCGAAGTGTCTTACTTCATGAATTTTACTCATTTGACTGTAATTTTTTAAAATTTCTAGTGCTTTGTCTCTTCATTATAACCATAATAGGTTTTCGGTTTTTCTAATTTTGTGCTCCAATATTTCTTTTCACATCAATTAAAAACAATGAAAAGGCACACATACAATGTTCATGTTATCTGTTTTGTTTGTATATGTTCTCTTCCGCAGTCGCTGTTTTACTATTCATATTGAGATATATTCTTGTGCGACAGTATTAAAAGTATTATTAGAGCAGAATTTGAAATATATTCCTCTTCTGCAACTGTAATAAGTGTCTTATTTAGACGAGACGCGTTTTTCTCTTTTGAAGCATCTTCAGTGGACAATATTTTGTCTCCTCCATTGCCAAGTAACCTTTCGTAGTTTTGTGCTGCGGTAACACAATATTCAACGTTTGTGTCGGCTGATAAGTGTTTTAGCAAATAAATGCTGTTTGTGTGTGCCACACACAAAAATTATATTTGACATAGCTCAGAGCACTTCACTGATACACAATATATTCAAGTTCTGATGTTTTTGTAAGTCCACAGTTTTGTTTAATGTACACTCCTGGAAATTGAAATAAGAACACCGTGAATTCATTGTCCCAGGAAGGGGAAACTTTATTGACACATTCCTGGGGTCAGATACATCACATGATCATACTGACAGAACCACAGGCACATAGACACAGGCAACAGAGCATGCACAATGTCGGAACTAGTACAGTGTATATCCACCTTTCGCAGCAATGCAGGCTGCTATTCTCCCATGGAGACGATCGTAGAGATGCTGGATGTAGTCCTGTGGAACGGCTTGCCATGCCATTTCCACCTGGCGCCTCAGTTGGACCAGCGTTCGTGCTGGACGTGCAGACCGCGTGAGACGACGCTTCATCCAGTCCCAAACATGCTCAATGGGGGACAGATCCGGAGATCTTGCTGGCCAGTGTAGTTGACTTACACCTTCTAGAGCACGTTGGGTGGCACGGGATACATGCGGACGTGCATTGTCCTGTTGGAACAGCAAGTTCCCTTGCCGGTCTAGGAATGGTAGAACGATGGGTTCGATGACGGTTTGGATGTACCGTGCACTATTCAGTGTCCCCTCGACGATCACCAGTGGTGTACGGCCAGTGTAGGAGATCGCTCCCCACACCATGATGCCGGGTGTTGGCCCTGTGTGCCTCGGTCGTACGCAGTCCTGATTGTGGCGCTCACCTGCACGGCGCCAAACACGCATACGACCATGCACCAAGGCAGAAGCGACTCTCATCGCTGAAGACGACACGTCTCCATTCGTCCCTCCATTCACGCCTGTCGCGACACCACTGGAGGCGGGCTGCACGATGTTGGGGCGTGAGCGGAAGACGGCCTAACGGTGTGCGGGACCGTAGCCCAGCTTCATGGAGACGGTTGCGAATGGTCCTCGCCGATACCCCAGGAGCAACAGTGTCCCTAATTTGCTGGGAAGTGGCGGTGCGGTCCCCTACGGCACTGCGTAGGATCCTACGGTCTTGGCGTGCATCCGTGCGTCGCTGCGGTCCGGTCCCAGGTCGACGGGCACGTGCACCTTCCGCCGACCACTGGCGACAACATCGATGCACTGTGGAGACCTCACGCCCCACGTGTTGAGCAATTCGGCGGTACGTCCACCCGGCCTCCCGCATGCCCACTAAACGCCCTCGCTCAAAGTCCGTCAACTGCACATACGGTTCACGTCCACGCTGTCGCGGCATGCTACCAGTGTTAAAGACTGCGATGGAGCTCCGTATGCCACGGCAAACTGGCTGACACTGACGGCGGCGGTGCACAAATGCTGCGCAGCTAGCGCCATTCGACGGCCAACACCGCGGTTCCTGGTGTGTCCGCTGTGCCGTGCGTGTGATCATTGCTTGTACAGCCCTCTCGCAGTGTCCGGAGCAAGTATGGTGGGTCTGACACACCGGTGTCAATGTGTTCTTTTTTCCATTTCCAGGAGTGTATTTTGTCTACTTCCTTTCGATTGACTGAAGTGCTTTAAAATAAAGCCAAACGCGCCCGGTGTAAATAAAACTTTTATTACAGTCGCGAAAGATGGAATATTTCTCAATAATATATACGATATTTGGTACTTACATTAAATGAGATATTGTCACACAGTAAATTTTATGTGAAATTTAGGTATCTTGTCCACATTTCATTATCAACATTGTGGCAACTAAAATCGACCATACGGAAAGTATACGCTATGGACTTTTACCTCTCCAAACTCTTCAAAATTTCGTGCAATGGTTTACTACATTTAATGCTGCACAATAATTGCGTAGAACATCGAAACAAAATTAAGTCATTTATGGGGGGCGAAGGTATCAGTCAAGAATATGTGTAAAAATCAAATATCTGGGCTAAATAATTTTTGTGAAATTGAATGATAAGTGTGCCAGAGCAGTCGGAACACCATGTGTCTGTACAGGCGAGCAGTGCAGTGATGACAAAATCGCGCACAGCGCGGAATGCGGCGAGCACGTCTCTGTAGCAACGAAAGGGTTAATGCGGCCGTGGTGGCTTTACTTCACAAACAGCGCGCTTCCCACCCTAAACGTAAGTTTACGAACTATACTACACTATGGCGCTGCTTCTCTTGGCGCGTGCGTTGTTTGCAACTGGCAACGCAGCAATCTCCCGCGTCTGGGCGGGCATGCGCGAGCCGCCAAGATGGAAGACTTGAATTATAGCTTAATTCAACTTTTACTGCTTATCTATTCCCTGTCACGAAAACTGACAACGGCCAGGAAGGTGGTGTGCTTACCACATGCCCCTCCGTATCCACATCCGGTGACGCCTAAGGTCTGAGGATGACACGGCGGCCGGTGGGTACCGTTGGGATCTTAAGGCATGTTCGGACATTGTTCGTGTTTTTATGCTTTATCTATCCACAGCTACGGTCTAGCGTTGTTGTACTGTGTGTGACACGTAGGCCCCTAAGTGAAATGGACTGTCACTGTGATCAAGGTGCTAGCATACATCTGATACGCCCTACCTACACTGGGAAGTTTCGAATGTAAACTTCGGAGAATGCACAAATTTCAGTCTCACAGTACACAAGTATATTCATAAGAAATATTCTACAGCTTGCGTAAGTAAACGACAAAAATTGGATAATCGTATCTCAATTTCGTTTTGAACTGTGATATCATCTAAAATATGACAGAAACTTGTTACTATCTCACCATCTGCATCGAGGTGTGTGAAAGTAGGTCTGTGTATTGCATCTCTCAGATGCACGCTTTCCGCAAACTTCGTCACTAACTGTGCTTACTTTAATGCTTGAAGAGAAGTACGTGCTCCTTAGGATACAGGATAGTTTAGGTTTAAAATGAAAAATCCTGGGAACCCCTCACGGATGTACCGTTAAGGCGGGATAAGAAAACTCATTTTCTGTTATTAACATTAATTAATTGATTAATTACGGCATCCATTAGACATATTGTGCTTCTCTCTGACTATTACGTGCGTGGTTCTCAGAAGCAATGTAATTTAGTCAAAGAGAAGGTAATGTAAACAGCGTGGTACGTTTGCGGTAGCACGTTCAACACATTTAGCAGAAGTCAAACAAATAAGTAAATGAAGTTCTGGACCATAGAAGGAGTACATACTGGTTACTTTACATAAGAGGACACAATAGCACCGAAGCATGGGAAACTCTGCAACATAACAAAGTTTATTATTTTTTTTATGTTTCTTCTAAGTTACGTAGTCAGTGCCACAATTTATCCAGCTAAAAAGAGCCTGAAGGTCACGGAGAGTGTAGGTGTGAATGAACTTTGGGAGAATTTCCTATAGTATTGAAGTGCATTGTCTTTTGAGATGAAGTTGGGTCCTAGACTTGGTGTAGAATAGATGAAGCAAGTCGCACAGAATGTCATCCCATCTTGCATCTGTCAGTACCGCTATTTCGAACCATTTTCAAACAGCCTTCATTCCTTAGGAGCGGTACGGAGGACCAAACAGCTAGCAATCAAGAAGGGTTTTTTTTCATTCGGTGATGAAGTCGGGGAGGGGGGCATGTCCCACCAGCTCCACACACGGCCTCTGAAACTTAAATGAGGAAGTCGTCCTAAAGGGTCGGTTCTGCAAAAAGAATAGCCGATATCCTTCCTCCTCCTCCTCCAATTTTAGATTAACGACTTCTTCATCGAGGGTGCGTTGAACCCTAATCTTCTTCCTTCTTCTTACATCACAGCGCAAAACTTAAACGATCACGCATTATAACAGACATGCCAGTTAACAAAACAGGCCACTATGAAGCAACAGTATCTCAAATTTACCAATTCGCCCCTGTGTTACTGCCGTTTGACGAAACATACTGTCCTGTGGTACACGTTTCCTTGTGTCTGTCATTTTCCCATCAGGTCAGGGACAGAACTTCGTATTCCCTGTTTTCTAACTGAAGCGCGTACACACACACACACACACACACACACACACACACACACACACACACACGCACGCACGCACGCACATACATGAATACGGAAACGCACTCAACATTAGACACAAATTATATAAAACTATTTACTAAGTAAAACTTCTTTCTTATAGTTCATTCTGGTAAAAAGAAATAATAACCATATTCCCATGATAAATATATTAAGTGAGTGAGCCGGCCGCTGTGCTCGAGTGGTTCGAGGCGCTTTAGTCCGGAACCAGGCGGCTGCTGCGGTCGCAGGTTCGAATCCTGCCTCGGGCATGGATGTGTGTGATGTCCTTAGGTTAGCTAGGTTTAAGTAGTTCTAAGTCTAGGGGACTGATGACCTCAGACGTTAAGTCCCATACTGCTTAGAGCCATTTTTGAAGTGAGTGTGGAGCCTTCTGACCAAACTTCTCCAGTTTGTTGTTGTTCTCTCACTCGTAATCTCTAATTCGCGGTAACAGAACTCACAACCTAGACTCCAAAATACATAGCGTTGACACATGCATAATATACACTGACGCAAAAAAGTCGCAACTCCAGAGAATAATTAATGTAGAGTAATGAAATTTCTGGAATACATTCATCTAGGTAACATACTTAGGTGATTAACATTGCGCCGGCTGCAATGGTCGAGCGTTTCTAGGCGCTTCCGTCTGGAACCGCGTGACCGCTACGGCCGCAGGTTCGAATCCTGCCTCGGGCATGGATGTGTATGGTGTCAAGTTAGTTAGGTTTAAATAGTTCTAGGTTCTAGGGGACTGATGACCTCAGATGTTAAGTCTCATAGTGCTCAGAGCCATTTGAATCATTTTTTGATTAACATTGCGAGATCACAGGTTAATATAAGCATGAAATAAGCATTAACAGATGTGAAATGGTTGTAGACTAATAACCGGTATAGCCGCAGAACGTTAAATGCAAGCATGCAAACGTACATGCATTATGTAGTATAAGTGCCAGATGTTAATTTGTGGGATGGACTTCGATGACCTTTACACTTGGTTGGTCAATAGAAAAAGGTTAATTATGGTTATAGACGACGCTGGAGTTTTTGGAGATAGATATGATGTTGAAGCAGGCCAAGGCAACATGTGGACACAATGTAGAGCAGGGCTTAACAACTGGCCGGTTTTGAGCGCGAGTACTCGCGTCTGCTCAGGCACGTGCTCGCGAGCAGGTGCAAGGTCGCGGAGTAGGGAGGGAGGGGAGGGAGGGGAAATGCGCGCGCACGTTTGAATGTGATCTCGCATTCTTAGCAGATTTAACTAGCCATCTGAATGCTTTGAACATTTTACTACAAGGTAAAGATCTGCTAATTACTCATTTCATAGATCGAATACGAGCTTTTAAAATGAAATTGACACTTTGGGTGACTCAGCTGGAAACAGGAAATGTAGCTCGTTTTCCTAAATTATCATCCATGCAAGATGTTCACAAAGACTGTGAACGTTATTCACATAGTTTAGTTGATCAGCGCTTTCAAGATCTGACAGCACTAGACAGTGATTTTGATCTGCTCTGTCCATATTCAGCGAATGTTTAAGAGATTCGTCCTGAGCTGCAGCAAGAAATTATTGACCTGCAGTGTGACAGAGAATACAGAGACGAATTTCAGAACAAGAAAAACATTTTGGAATTCTACAGACTCTTCCCTCAGGATAGATTTCCTCGTTTGCACAAACTGGCCGCTACAATAATATCAATGTTCGGTTCCACGTATGTTTGTGAACAACTGTTCTCTGCAATGAAATGTAACAAGACGCGCCTGAGAAACGCATTGTCTGATCGAAATTTAAACTGCACGCTGCGCCTAAAATGCACAAGAACAATTACTCCGAACATAGACGCAATTGTAAAGGGCAAAAAGTACAAGATAACCGAGAATCTCACACTTCACTGACACCTTTAATTGTGTAACAGTTCACAAATTAATGCGAATGTAGAGGCATACACTAAGCTAATAAAATTATGTGGCATGTGTACATTCTCCTTTATTTGTTTCATTTGTCGCAGTAATAATTCGTGAATGATATCCCTGCAGGTGGCCGCGGATTTACATCGACTGGCGGCAGCTGTTGTGTGCCCCACGTGACTTTCCCCACTCTCCGCTCTGGTCCGGTAGTGGGGGTAGCGTGCTCGCGCTGCTCCATGCTCGCGCCTTCCTGCTCACAGCTTGCTCCGCGAGCACGTATGTTGTGAAGCCCTGCTGTAGAGCATAGTGTATTACGACAGCGGTATATGGTGAGCGTTATCCTGCTGGAAAACACCACTTGAAAAACTGTTCACGAACGGCAGCATAACAGGTAGAATCACCAAAGTTACGTATAAATTTGCAGTTTGGATGCTTGGGACTACCACGAGAGTACTCCTAGAGTCATACGAAATCACATCCGAGACCGTAACTCCAGGCATAGGTCCAGCGTGTCCAGCACGCAAACAGTTTGGTTGCAAGCCCTCAACTAGCCTCCACCTAACCGATATACGGCAGTCAATGGCACCGAGGCAGAACCAGCTTTCATCAGAAAACACAGAAGATCTTACTTACCCTGCCCTCCTGTGAGCTCTAGCTTGGCACCAGTTAAGTCGCAAATGACGGTAGTTTGGGGGCAGTCGAATGCACATTACAGGGCGTCTGGCTCGAGGCCGTCCTTGATGTAACCGATTTGTAACTGCTGTGTCACTGTGGTCCCAACTGCTACTCAAACGGATGCTGCGAATACAGTACGATGCCCCAGAGCTATACGCCGAACACTATGGTCTTCAGTAGTGTCACGTGGCCGTTCGGAGACCGGGCTTCTTTTGCGACAGAACTTTATCGCTACCATCTCTTCTGGCTACCATGTACAGTGTTTACATTACTGTCAAGTATTTCTGCAATATCGCAGAAGGAACATCCAGCTTTTCGTAGTCCTATTACGCGACCTAGTTCAATCTCACTGAGATGCTGATAATGACGTATTTGTCGCCTTAAACGCATTCTAGACTAACATCAACTCGAGATGTCTACTCTCAATGGTAATTAACCCCCACGACCGTTATAATTTGCACCCTCATAGTGTCACAAATAGCGCCACTCTAAAGCGACTGACGCGAGATTTAAATAGGCATCACCTTTCAGATGTGGAAACACGCCCACCAACTTTCGTGTATGTCGCACAACTCCTTATTTGTGCTGCGATTTTTTTCCCGTCAGTGTACATGACAGAAAACATAAAGTATGTCTGTCGGTTTTGTTATTGTATTATCAGAATATTTTTCTTGTGTGTAGTTGTTCTGTTTGTTATTTGAATACAAGGTAATGAATTTTATTACAGATGTATTCACAAGAAGCCTCTCCGACTAATAGTTTTGGTTTCAGACATCGTCGAGTGGACGCCCTTTTAATGAGGACTTTATTGTTAGTTGCTGGAAATTTAGACTAAGCAAATATGAGAATGTTCGTGTAATTTCTACTGAAAAAATGGTTCTAAATAAACTATTTCACCAGATAAGGTAAAGAAGTCTTTTGTCCGCCGCTCGTGGTCTCGCGGTAGCGTTCTCGCTTCCCGAGCACGGGGTCCCGGGTTCGATTCCCGGCGGGGTCAGGGATTTTCACCTGCCTCGAGATGACTGGGTGTTTGTGTTGTCCTCATCATTTCATCATCATCCAGGAAAGTGGCGCACTTGGACTGAGCAAAGATTGGGTAATTGTATGGGCGCTGATAACCACGCTGTTGAGCGCCCCACAAACCAAACATCATCATCATCATCATCAAGAAGTCTTTTACATTATGTCCGTTCGAAATTTAACAATGTGCTTCCTACGCTGTGAGCTGATGCATGTGCTTGTTTATTTTGTTTACAAAAATATTCTCCTGCCTTATGGTGAACTTGGATGCAAAGAGCGTTGACTTAGCGACGTAAATGTTAACAGCTGCTCGCAAAGCTTTATATGACAGTCAAGGTGTGCAGCGTTGTTTTTTCTGATATTTTATACTCTTTCGCAAACATTGGATTAAGGACAGTGAACAATACAGTGAAGGTGTCCCTCCCGTTTCACGACCCAAAACCGAAGAACTAGTACCACAGGAGCTATGAGATGCAGCTCACAGTCATCTGTATGTGAAACTTGGCGTCCAGTTAACCAGAACAAAGTCATCGATATCTTGAACGTGGACACCGACTCCACAAACTGCAAGTTAAAAAGCAAGCGTTTATCTGAGTAGACAGTTGCTCAGAAAGATAAGCGACGAGCGAAAGCAAATAAACTACTGAATAAGACCTTCGAGCTGGTTCCACAGGTATTGTATTACAGTAGCTTGGCTCACTCTGTGGAACCAGATACAGGTTATATAGCTTTGCGTAATGAGAAGTCCTTCAGAACCAATGTGAAAACAACATCGACAGATCCGGTGGTCAATAGTATTTCTAAAGGCGTAACAACAGACTTAGAATCAGTGTGTGTGAAATCTAAAGACAGTCAACACAAAGCCAATTCGTCAGGTCCAATGTTCATATACATAAGAGTATCAGGACATTTAGCAAGTTGCACTTAATTACATCGGGAAAAATTAGTGTCAAGCAAAACCCGATTCCGAAGGAACATAGCAAATATAAGAACTGTAAGAGGAAATAAATATACAATAGACGTAAATCCCACGCAAGATGCAAACGACTTGAAGAATCGTTGCTGTTCCTTAGCAAACGGCCTATATTCCGCTTCACAGATTAAACCGACGCAGTGAAATTCGTAACTTTGATGTAGGCATTACTGATGTGGAACTAACTGAAGCCATAAAGTCAACGATAAAAAGTCTCAGCATCGCCAGGATGTCTAAATGTGCTTTCTATAGGAATTCTTGGTTATCTTTCTAATGCAGAAACTGCGTTTCCACTTATTCATCTTGAGGTTCAGGCTCACTTTTGTTTCCGTATTTTGTTTGAGATAAGGCATGAGCCAACACAGTTACTTTCTTGTTCTTATAAAATGAAGAAAAAGCTGTGTTTTCTCAAGGCGAATCCTATCCAAAGAAACGGACTATCTGTGTTTTGACCGTTGATTCTCAAAATTTTCTAGAATAAACATATAGTAGATGAGGTGTGAAGTTCGACCGTATGTAGCAACAGACGGGCAACGTCTTAACTGTCCTAGATGCAATCATGTTAACACTGCATATCGTTCTTGGAAACATTGAAAAAGATGCGACGATAATCATTTAGTAGATACATGCACGAATCCAAGTTCTATCTGTGTTAATAGTAAAGCCAAGCATCCGTCAGTACATAAGAGGTGCCCGGAAATAAGAAGTTTAAACAAAGAAATGAAATTTCCGATGATCTCAACAGTTCATACACTGAAGCCAAGAAACTAGCGAGTCGCAAACCATGTGCGGAAGTTGGGACGTTGTAGTTCCTGATAGAAGACAAGTGGTCTTATCCTCGTCTTCCAATCACGTAACACAGGATGACAACATAAAAACAGCCTCGACATCAAACAATATATTCAGTCACTTCCAGTGACGCAAGATATCATGCTGCTCATCGAGAAAGAGAGCTATCATTAGGACCCATTGCAGCAAATCCATACGTTCCCACTCCCTATTCGCACACACTGTCAAAAGTTTCCAACTGAAAGTGAGACAAACACAGGTAACATCTCTCCTTAGATGTGCCAAAGAAGAAACATATTAATGAAATACTTGCTAACTTTTTCGCTGAAATTATAACACAAATCCAATCAACGAATATTCAATCGATAAACTCATTACTTATAAAACATGCAATTCAATTCATCTCAATAAGGACACAGTTAAAAAAAGTACTCAATTAATCAAAATTTTGCTGTGAAGCGCTCGCTCATTTCAAACAAAAGCTTTCTTTATGAAAAGTGGCACAAACCGATATAAAATATTAATTTTAGAAAGCATCACGTTCTTCGCGTAGACAGACAAGGCGATAAACGAGCGCAGCTTTGTTAATAAGTTCATCTGCGGTTTTTCGCTGCACAGTATGTAGATTTTTTCCAACACACATGAGCGGTTGTCGTAAAAGTACGTATATCATCAGAAGTTTAACTCTATTCTCGATGTACTGTCAGCCAAGATATAAAATAACAGTGAGAGATGAACACACACTTTTTAATCAGCTAGACCCACCATTTTTAATAAGCGGAGCTTTACTGCTCATATTTCATCATGGTGCTGTAAAATATATGAAGTCTACGCAGAAGTAATTTTTGATGCAACGGATGAATTTAATTTATTAATATTAAACGACTGGCTCCCACATTCTTTTCTAGAGCACACCGGCGAAACGCAGCTGTCGATGTACTGTATCTACGTGTTCAGCATCGCTAGTGTATGCAGTTGAATGGAAAGCTAACACACAACCAATGAGCTCCGATAACTTTCCAATTGTAATATCTGTATATAAGTCCCCAACTGATGTTATTCGCAAACCAAAATGGAATGTAAATTTAAAAAAACAGAACGAGGCTCCAAATGATTTCAGAGACAATGTGTGGCACATCTGACCTGTCAGAAGGATGCCGTAACGACCACAGAAAGTTTGTAAATTTGTCGGCTGTCATCCTTCACAAGAAGGTGCTCAGAAATCTGATGTCAGCTCGTGCCATGGTGGGATTCTTGAATGTTCATGTGTATTGGCTCAAAGTAAATATAGCAGTTACACTGTGCAAGAACAACAGTGCTAAATAGTACACTAAACTTAAAAAAAAACCTTCTGGTAAAAAGTACTGTAAAAATATTGCAAAAAATAGCCCTCTCTCAGAAATCTGTGTAATGAAAAGAAAATCAATAATAAACCTCTAGTCTGCCGACATTTGTGAACTGTTGGGTTCAAGACTTCTCTGGCATTATTGCATCTCCATAGGCAGAAAGAGTAGCATCTCAGTTTGAAAACAGCGTTCAAGAGGAACAATCCCTCATGGGGCTCAGCATTCATTGCTGGGTACAGGTCTGGTGAACCCGGGGAGTGCCACCAGTTTCCTGTCGCCGTAACCTCTGGGCATGTTTCAACGACCACCGTGCGGCGTGGTGGTGGAATGTTATGTGTCACTGGGGCTCGGGATCTTCGCTTAACCGCCTGGGTCGCGAGAATGAAAAAACTTTTTTAAGAAAAAATCTCAGTCCTAGGGTGTGCTGCACGCTAATCGGATGCTTGGCTGTAGAGAAAGAACAATTGTAAGCGGGCAACCTCTGGGGAACCTGCCGCTCGTCAATTGTAGAAGGTTTACCCAGACAAGCAGGGTCTGTCTGGTTGGACATCCGTTCCCTAGCTGCTCGTGGATCGACCACGGAGCCAATCAATTCTTAAAAAAACTGCTCCCAGTGGATCTGTTGGGCCACTGGTGAGCAGTCTTACCCGTCCCAACAACAGAAGCCTTGAGGTTACCTCTGCTGAGCATACCCCTCAGAAATGCAGAATCATTTATAGTAACAGGGCACTGATGTGTCAATATGCTTTGTGGTAGTTAAGAGGGTTGAGAGAACCTTTGTTAAAGTGTCTCCATTTTACATCCAGCAAAGTTTATTGGTGTTACTAGTGGTCTGAAGTCAATAAAATGGCTTATTGATTGAAACGGCCTCTTCAGGCCTAGTACAGAAATTTCCGAAAGTAACAGCAATGGGCGAATACCCTAGTACTGTTGAACTGCGTAAAACCTTTCCAAAACCTTACATTTCACCCTCAGGGTGGTGACATGTGAAGACCTCATGGATGAGGACGTCAGTGTCTTACAATGGAAATGGGTAGACGAAGGCGTTACGGAAGTTCAAAAGAAGAAGAGAATGAATGGAAAGCAGTAAACAACAAATAATTCATTCTAAATTCCAATGCACAAGTCCTGCCCAGCCACATTAAGGCAGGTTTATTACGCTTAACAGTTCACCCTTTCTTCCCAAATCCCATGCAGTGTTTAGAAAGCCAAATATCTGTTCATACTAGTGTATGATTATAGTACCGTTTGTGGGAACTGTGGCCAAGAAGATCATAAACCAGAGGTGGAATGTAGAGTCTGCAGTAGAGTCTGCCTCATCTACAGGGACGAAAACAAATTCAAGAGCTTAAAGTTACGAGTCGCATGTCATATGCAGAAGGAAAGAAGCTGTTTGAAACCATACAGCCCCCATCGTTCTTTACCTCATTTTCATCAGCTTTCAAACAGGATATGGTTAAAGTTCCTCACACAGACCAGCGCAGTGTGTCTGCATCCTTCAGGAAACACTTTTAAGCATTCCGATATCTCTGTGTTTAGTAGTTTTCGTCTGTATCGAAAAGATTGCCTTCATGGCGACAGATCCCATCGAGGAGTGGCAGCTTTTGTCCATGAAACGCTTTACTCCTCAGCTGTAACCTTAATCACCACACTAAAGGCAGTAACTCTTTCCCTTTACCTCCCGCCACTGGATCCACTGGATAGCGAGGCACTTTCCGAGCTGATCGACCAGCTTCCGCCACCGTTGGAGCTCCTAGGGGATTTTAATGCCCATAGTACTCTATGGGGCAGTGTCTCCACTTGCCCAATGGGTCGACTGGTTGAAAGTGTATTATGACCTAACACCACGTGTCTCCTGAATACGGGATCCATGACACATTTTTGATAACAACATGGACATTCTCTTCCACTGATTTGACCATTTCCTCTCCTGCTCTCCCAGACTCTGTCGAATTTGAGATGGCAGACAACCGCCTCTCCACTGACCTCTTTTCTTTTACTGCTGCCCGCCTTTTACGAAGAACGGAGCCTGAGGGGAAAATCTCCCAAGTGGGCGCTATCCAAGGCGAATTGGACGCCTTATAGCCAGATCGCTGTGCTTCAGCGCAGGGACATCATCCACGACTGGGTGGGTCACGTTGCCGACGTAATCCACTTCCTCCACTGCAGTACGAGAATCTGTAAGAAAGGTATGTGGTAAAAGGATATTATGTGCATTACCTGTCATATAGGACAATGGCGTCCTAACACCCATAGATATCGGTAACACTATGGCGCGGTACTTCTACGATGTAACACCGCCCGCGTGTCCGGTTCCAGGTTTCTAAAGCTATCGCAAAGTTTGGGAGAGCAGACGTCTTGCTTTCACCTCCAACAATGACGAGGTCTATCACCTCCCGTTCTCCATATGGAAATTAGACTCAGCGTTAACCGCAGCTCACGAGACCACCCCTGGACCAGACTTGATACATTATGGTATGCTATTGCATCTTAATCCTGAATCTAAAGAAATATTACTTGATTTTTTTAAATAAGATACGGAAAGACGGGCAATAGCCTGTCCTTTGGAGGGAGTCCATAATGATCCCCTCTCTGAAACCACAAAAGGACCGCACATTCCAGGGCAGCTATCGTAGTGTCGCTCATACCAGCTGTGTAGGAAAGACGCTGGAGCGGATGAACAACTCTCGAGTGGTCTGGACTCTGGAATCTCGAAATCTCCTCAGTCGTTTCCAGTGTGAGTTTAGAAGACATCGGAAGATATCGTTCCACACTTGATAACGTAACCATACCAGAGGCGGCTCTACAGGAAGTATTCTTACGAGAACAGCATTCAATATATACCTTTTTTGACACCGAAAAGGCAGACAAAGCTATTTGGACACACAATATACTTTGTAAATTACATGAATTGGGATTTCCGGGCCGCCTCCCCATTTTTCTGCGGTCCTTTCTTGTTGAAGGAGACGGTGTGGGTTTTAGGTCTGTTGTTTGATAGCAAACTTGCTTGGCCGCCACATCTCAAGGAGCTCAAAATAGGAGCCCTTAATGAGCTGGATATCATAAAGAACTTGAGTGGGAAGAGTTGGCGTGCAGATAGATCCTGCTTGCTGCCGTTCTAAAGGGTTTCGTGCAATCCCGTCTTCATTATGGTTATGCGGTTTATGGCTCGACACGACCAACATATTTAAAGAAGCTGGGCTCCGTACACTACGAAGGCATTAGAATGGCCACAGGAGCATATAGGACGAGCCTATACCTAGCCTGTGTGCAGAGGCAGGGGAGCCGCTGTTAGCTGCTCAGCGGGGGTTGCTTGTGGCTAAACAGGCGCTCAAACTCAGGTCGTTTTCGACTTCGCTGGATTTCCCTACAGCTATTGATATCTGCGAATCCTTGGAACGACCCTGTCGTACTCATTCATGAGGGACAAAACCGTTCTGTATGCGGGGAAAACAGCATGTATTGGATCTGGGAATGTCTCCGATAAACGTACAGAGCAAGGGTTGGTGAAAATTCCCACCCTGGTTGTTAGTGAGACCCAGAAAAATTTGACAAAAGCCAACAAATTGTTCACTCCAGACCACGTTTTTAATAATAAATTTACTACCTTTTCAGCTGAGTACCAGGTCCATAAAGTAGTATATACAGATGGGTCCAAACAGTGGGATGCTATCGTTTATTCGGCCATTTTGTTGCCTCTGTATTCAGGTTTCGTCTGTCTAGTGAGTTCACTATCTTCGACGCAGAACTCTTTGCGATTCTTGAAGCTGTGGACCACATGAAACGTGAACTGGCATGGAAAGTTCTCATTGAGCAATGCGGACAATCGAGTCTATGTGCCCAGCAGATACAGCCGTCAAGATCATCTACTATGCCATCCTGCACTTGCAGAGACAAAGAAAGCCGACCGCGGTGGCTGCGCGGTTTAGGCGCTGCAGTCCGGAACCGCGCGACTGCTACGGTCGCAGGTTCGAATCCTGCCTCGGGCATGGATGTATGTGATGTCCTTAGGTTAGTTAGGTTTAAGTAGTTCTAAGTTCTAGGGGACTGATGACCTCAGATGTTAAGTCCCATAGTGCTCAGAGCCATTTTTGAAGAGACAAAGAAAGGATGTCTCATTTTGCTGGGTACCAGGACACGTGGGTTCCCGTGAGAATTAGTTGGCCGATACGACGACCAAGGAGGCATGTACCCTTCCCAACGTAACCGACCCTCTGTCGTTGCTGCGGTCTGTCATGTGTCTTTGGGAGAGAGCATGGTTGGACGTGACGAAAAATAAGTTGCGTTCAATAAAAGAGACCGTGAGGCCATGGCGCACCTCCTTCCGCCCAATTCGAAGTGATGAAGTATGTTTAACGCGACTTCGAATAGGACGCAGCCCACTGACCCATGGCTTCCATCTCAGACATGAAGAACCGCCTATTTACGATGAATGTGGTATGCCAATTACAGTTCGCCACATTTTAAACAATTGTGTTTTATGTAATGACGAGAGAGTACTAGCTGGTTTACCGACTGACCTGCCCTCAATTTTAGGTGACAATGAGCTGAATGTGTCACGTGTCTTACGATTTCTACCTAAGCTTTTAGGTTGAAGCTTTTAGTGTGTTGGAGGGCGATTGGCTCATCATATTCGTGATCCGCCAATCTTCCTTCCTGGACTTGCCTCTCAGTGGCTGTCCAGATCTGATATCATTTGTTTTTTAATAGTCTGCCTTGAATCACTCACTCCATTGTACGCTTCAGGGAAGTCGTGTGTGTTCACATAAGAAAGAGTACGAGAGAGCGTATATGGTCTTATGTTGTATTATAGACTGTCCATTTTTTGTGTGCTTTAACCTTATTTGTCTCATTCAGTCGACGTACGGGCGCTGATGTCCGTGATGTTGATCACCATAAAGATGCAACAACAACGGGAAACTGTGGGCTTCTGGAGAATTATTTACGAAACAATTTACAGTCTAAGAATTAGAGACGTAACTTTCCACTGGCACGGCACCTGGTTGAACAAATAAATTACGCTTTTTATTCGACTTAAGGACACCAGCAAAGATTTTCAGTGTAGTACAGGCAGAAAGTGACATTATTGTCCGTGTATTAAGGTCCAGTATATATCCTTCAACAACAGATGCATATGGTCCAATGGCACTGTCATCGTGCTGAGAAAATATTTTCGTGCTTCCTCAGACTACGTTTAGATTGGTGATCGCAACATAATAAAATTTTATCAGTGTCACAGTATCGCTTTTATATAAATAGGAGCACCGTTATCTTTTGAAGTATCCTGGCGATGGACATCAAAATAACCTCCTCTGAGTAAGATCATGTTAAAGCTTCATTCCAGGGTATATTCTTTACTTTTGAAAGACTTACAACACCTAGGTATCCCAGACATTTGTTTCCGTTTTCTGCAAAATATATTTACACGCTGCAACCACCCACATTAGAGAGCAATAACAGAGTTTGTATGGACCCTTCTCACTGCGTAAGTGAACACCAGAAGGTGCTATACTAAGCCCCCTTTATAGCAGGTCTGGATAACATATTTGACACTCGTTATTCGTGTACTACAATATGCAGATGGTGTCTGCATATATGCGACATCCGTCAGCTTAGAGTAGTGCTGCTCTTGGATGAATAACGTAGCTGATCTACTGTCTGCAGTCCGGAACCGCGAGACTGCTACGGTCGCAGGTTCGAATCCTGCCTCGGGCATGGATGTGTGTGTTGTCCTTAGGTTAGTTAGGTTTAAATAGTTCTAAGTTCTAAGGGACTGATGACCTAAGATGTTAAGTCCCATAGTGCTCAGAGCCATTTTTGATCTACTGTCTGAATGATCACTGAAGAACGATATCCATCTGTCACCCTCAAAATCTTGTGTGGTTTTCTTTACACGAAAACACAGATGGTACTCAACAAACACGAATAAGCCTGGAACAATTTAGGTTTAGAGTTCTCCTGGGCACTGAACTACCCAGGACCGAATACGTTAAGTATATCGTTACGTAAACGGGAAAAGCTCTGAATGTCTTACGCACTCGTGTCGTGTCGTGTGTCGTGTCGTGTCGTGTCGTGTGTGGTCGGCAGCCCAATCGGACATCCTCTTCATAGTATAAGGCGGACTGATACTCTCGGTAATGGAATACAGAAGATTTATTTTCGGAAATCCTCCATAATATGTACTACAAAAAATGAATGTACTTCAATACAGGAAGATTAAGATGCGCCTAGGAACAATGAGGTCCTCACGAACTAATGCCGTTCTGACAAAATCAAAAGAAATGACTCTTGACATCCGTTGAGAACTACTTGCTAACAAGTCTCTCCTTCAAAAACATGTATGAGTTAATGAACCTGTAATGATTAAAGCCCAGCATTTGACATATGCCCATATGAAAGCAAACATATCTCTCAGCCTGTGAAAAGCTTTCTAGTGACTCAGATTCACGTTTAATTTGACACACAATAATCTAATGACACCAGTGTCAAGTAAATATTAAACGTCAATCTGCCACTCTGATGTCTTTTTCCTTCAGCTGTAGAAGTGCTTTGGCGCAGTCAGAGCCTCGGAAGTGGAACTCTGATAACATCTATATTTATTACTTGGTGCAGTTAATAATGAGAACCAAGAAAGAAAACAAAACTTTCATCTATGTGGTTAAAGTGGCACTGAGCACAATGAAGTAGTAGACGGCCTTGGAAAAGACAGTATGCAATAAGGTAATTCCATATTTCATGATATTTGACCCTGTGCCCATTACACATGTTGTACAAATGGAGATGATGTTTTAATTACTGACGACGCCTTTGGCATAATCGTTTTTATTATCCTCCATTGCATGATGTAATTTTAGAATTTTTACTTCTGATGAAGGTATATTTATATGTACCGAAACCTTGGTCAAGAATTTTAATAAAAAGTTTTATCCTGCAACTGTTTTTGGCTGTCATCCTTTATTGTGAATAATTCCATATTTACTTAGCTTTCGTATTCTGTCTATCTCCATGTCTGAAGAAAAGAGACGTACCATCAAAGATAGCAGCAAAGACAAATATCGCAGTAAAAAAAAAGTGTTCTCCTTGGCTTCACTCCAGGGCACCATTCCAAAAAACCATTGTACTGCCAGAGGAATCTACCGAGGACATACATGACATCAATTATTCGGAGAAAGTTTGCAATGGCATATATCACTGTGTAGGACCCTGGTATTATATTCTTCCACATGTAATGAACCTTCAGATGACGCATGAAATCTCAGCCACATCATTTTGGGTGTTTTAAAAGTGCTCCAAACCAAAATAAATTCTAAGGAAAATTTGAAAAGTGCGAACTGCCTTGCCTACAAAAACACGATCAAAAAAAGTTTTGCTTCACCCCAGTTCCAAGAACTTCTGAAGACAGACGTTGACTGTGGATATTGTATCACAGACACAGTTCCTTTGACTGTTCAGGGATGTCACTAAACACGCCCAAAGACGTGAACAACCTGCATGAGCAGCGCCTATTAGATGGAGGGGGTCCGGGAGCCGATCAGTTCCAGTCATTCCACCAGGAAAGAGGTACACGACTCCTGTTGTCTGTAGTTCAACCATGCCTAGACGGTGAATACCATTGTTTGACTGCGGCCGCGTTATTACTTTGTACCAGGAAGGGCTCTCAACAAGGGAAGTGTCCAGGCGTTTCAGAGTGAACCAAATCGATGTTACTAGAACATGGAGAAGATACAGACAGACAGGAACTGTCGATGACATGCCTTGCTCAGACGGCCCAAGGGTACTACTGCAGTGGATGACGGCTACCTACGGATTATGGCTCGGAGCAACCCTGGCAGCAACGCCATTAGGTTGAATAATACTCTTCGTGCAGCCACAGGACGTCGTGTTATGACTGAAACTGTGTGCAATACGCTGCATGATGTGCGACTTCACTCCTGACGTCCATGGCGAGGTCCATCTTTGCAACCGCGACACCATGCAGCGCGGTACAAATGGGCCCAACAACATGCCGAATGGACCACTCAGGATTGGCATTGTATATGCCTTCAACCAGACAATCGTCGGAGACGTGTTTGGAGACAACCTGAACTCATTAGAAACACTGTCCAGCGAGTGCTTCAACGTTGAGGTTCCCTGATGTTTTGGGGTGCCATTATGAGGAGCCGACGTACGCCACTGGTGGTCATGGGAAGCGCCGTAACGGCTGTACGATACGAGAGCACCACGTCCGACCTATAGCGCAATCGTATTGGCAGCATATTGGCGAGCCATTCGTCTTCATGGATGACAATTCGCACCCCTATCGTGCACGTCTTCCTTCAGGACAACGACATCGCTCGATTAGAGCGGCCAGCATGTTTTCCAGACATGAACCCTATCAAACACGCCTGGGATAGATTGAAAAGGGCTGTTTATGGACGACGTGACCCACCAACCACTATGAGGGATCTACGCCGAATCGCCGTTGAGGAGTGGAACAATCTGGACCAACAGTGTCTTAGTGAACTTGTGGACAGTATGCCACGACGAATACAGGCATGCATCAGTGCGAGAGGACGTGCTACTGGGTACTAGAGGTACCGGTGTGTACAGCAATGTGGACCACCACATCTGAAGGTCTTGCCGTATTGTGGTACAGCATGCAATGTGTGGTTTTCACGAGCAATAAATAGGGCGGAAATGATGATTATGTTGATCTCTAGTCCGATTTTCTGTACAGGTTCGGAACTCTCGGAACTGAGGCGATACAAAACTTTTTTGATGTGTGTATCAAAATTTTAATGAGCCAGAACTGCCTGGAAATTAATAGCTTAACAGCACGTTACATGAAGGAAGCTGGTATAAATCTCAGACGTACCAAATATTGACGTTTATAAAGCCATATACGTATAAAATAGGTGTACACTTCAGATTCAGCTGTCTTCACCAACCTTAATTAACGGTAATGACCGGGCTGCGATATTTTCAGCAATCAGACAGTAAAATTAAATTTAAAATCAAAACTGACTCTCTTTACACGCTGCTGTGTCCAGTACGACAATTCTTCAGATTCTGTTGAAAGCAGATCAGGGCTAAAATTATAGTTACTGCTCTCGCGCACTGAAATGCTACAAAGTTTTGGAGTAAATTAGTACTTTGAAGAATGTCGAGATTGTTTGCTCAGGCGGAATCAACACAAAATTTTTAGTCAGACACAGATTTTCAAGTGTGAATCCTTACATGCCTAATTTTCGTGTTTCCACTTGTGCACTATTATTTATTAAGTGGCCTCTCAATGGAGAGAATGTGCAATGCCGTAACAATTGCCACTGCTTGCTATTCTCCCACTTACAACACTGTTTACTCTTGGAAACGTCCACATAAATTTCACTGAGTTGTTTGGTACACAGTTCACAAGTCTTGTACAGTAAATCATCTCAGTCTCTTTTCTTTCAAATACTTTCATGAAATCTTTGGAAGTGAGAGCTTCCCTGATACCCCTTCCGCATAGATAATCAAACAGCGCCAAGCACCATTACAAGCACCTCCTAAGCACACACTTTTCTTCTGATTGCATAAGGAATTTTCACCTCAATAGTTCCGCTTCATTGTGTACTAATCGACCTCTATTCTACATGTCCTTCAAAAAAAAAAAAAAAAAAAAAAAAAGACTCGCATCTCTCAGTACAATCTCATAACCTCACTCTTACAACTATCATCACTGTAATTACATGGATAATGTTATATCTCTGGGAATAGCCTTAAAATAACATGAAATAAACATCTAAAGAATACTATATGAATAAAATTTTACATATATAGTGCAACATGAACAACATTAAAGTATGATATATACGAAAAAAATAAACAAACACGCAAAGGAAAATTGCGTCTCAGTCTCCGGAGCAATGAAGTATATCTTTCGTCAAACGTCACGTGTCACCTAGGTGACGTAACATGTTCATTCCCACGATAAATTAGTCGTCCCTTTTGCTCTAGTGAGGAAACGTTTTCGACATACGCAGCAACGAACATACATCTTCCGTCCCCCAGAACGTGTCATCTGCGCGACCTAGTTGTGCCTGTTTCCATAGGACAGGAGTCGTCCTATTGTTCTCGCGAAGAAAATTGGAACACGTGCAGCAATGCTAAACTGTCATTCGTAGTCAGAGCTGAAATATATTCCATCGAGGCAGACCGTGTCTGCCCCTCAGCAAGCGGTTCCACACCAGAGCGAACTGTGCATCAGAAACCGATGCACTTGTCGTCTCTTTTGACATCGATATCGGAACGACGGCAGCGCTGAAACGCAGACAAAGAATTACATAAAAGAGTCAGCAAGGCGAAACCAAAAGCGGGAGCGCCATAACGCGGCAGAAATAAGCGAGGAAACGAAAGAATGAGGGCAAAGTGGATATTGGAGACACGCGAGTGGAGCATAAAGCTAAAAGCCGATCTCCGGAACAAAAGCTCGGGGAATTCAATACGGAACTTTTTTAAGTGAAACTAGATACGGCGGTGAAACAGGAAGAGGGCGACCTACACGTTAGGGGAACGGCCCGTACGAGGGATGGTTTTGCGGAAATGTTAGCACTGGGGGATGTTAGCAGTGGACTTCTGAGTGCAGGTCATAGATGCGTTGCCATCTCAAATTGCATTTCCACTTATTCTATTATTCTACAGCAGGTGTCGTTTGTTTCTGAATGCTTCCCACTATCACATTAATTAAGTCCCGAGAGTGCTTCACTTTACCATTCCATATGTTTTTACGAAAATATCCAACGATCGAGTTGGCGTATAGAACGCGGTGGGCTGTGCAGGATGGAGAGTTGGCCTTTTATCGAAGGTAGTACTTAGTGATAAGTGGCACCCCTTTACGCAATGATAACCGCTGCAGTGTGCCGTACTACGGACTCCATGAAACACTAATCATTTGAAAAGCCAAACTGAGCTGTGACTTGTTAAATGCAGCACACAAAATGCGGAAATTGTTTATAGCTCTTCCGATGATGTAACTTACGGAAAATGGAAATAAACTTGATGACAAGTGTGAGAAGTATTTCACAGCGCACTGAAGTTGTAAGATGGCACATGGAGAAGACGATATTCTCTCACAGTTTATAGAGTATCCCTGGTGGAATAAAACATGACAAAATCGGTTGTATGTGGTATGTAGGGTATGTAGGATGATGACGTAGTCACCTTAAACTGACCAGCGTCGAACTCTTTGTCTAAGAGGAGCACATGCACCCAACGCAGTAGTAGTAGTACTTTTCTTCATTCATGGATGACGTCCAGTGTTTAATTAAAGGTCGGGTTTGACAAGGAAGGGATAATCAGTCGACTATGGGCCTAAAGTATGAACTGCCATAAGCTACACACATAATTTTTCAGTAGTAACACTACACACACTATCGGCTGACGTCGGGACCATAGCGACGATGTTTGGTTATCATTTTGTCCTTGTAGCTTAGCGTATGCTTGACTGACAAACCTAGTCTACATCCTTCTGTAAGCTCAGAGAGAGGGTAAGGTGCTTGTGTTTTACATTGTATAGCTTTGGGGGTAAGGTTTTGTAGGATATAAAATGAAAGTAGAAATATACGTGGCGTGACTATTATATCAAATGACAGATGTTTTATTATCGTTATTTATTTGTGTAATATTTTTACAAAACACCTACTCCGCGTTATGTAAGTGATCCTCCAGTGTATAGAACGTATGGATTAACAGGTATTTTTAACTGCCTTTTTAAATAAGTTAGAAATGCTCTTTCGTGTTTGTTCTTTCTTGCTCAATGTAATTTCGGTCTAGACCTTTTTCCATTCTCCTGAACAGAATTGTCTGTGCAGCAGCTGTCAATGTTATTTTGGATCTACACAACTGACTGGCAAACGTAAACATCATATGGCTAAAAGTCCCAATGTTTTGAACAGATATTTTACAATGAGTTCGACTGCTATTTTTGATTATTGTTTTTATGACCCTTTCTGTTGTTTGAGAAGTATTTTCATATTTTGTGCATTTCCTACTCAGTAAAGAATTCAGTAGCTAGAAAATACCTATATTATGTAACTAAAAGACACTGAATGTTGTATTCTGATGGCACGGCTCTAAGGGCATAAAGTGCTGATGACATTTTGTCCTTCGTCATTTGTAGGATATATTCTAATCTCTGTCTTCTCCTGCAGTGAGTTTTTTCCGTCCACTACCTCTAGTACCATCGAAGTTATTCCCTGATGTCTTAACACATGTCCTATTGCCTTGATCTTCTCCTGGTCAATGATCATGTTGTGAAATCCCAGTGTCGTAAAAAAAATAAGTCTATGTGGAATCTAACTGTGAGGCAGATCAACCCTCAAAAATAATTGCTGAATTAAATATGCACAACGTCTGAAGTTAACGCTTTAGAAGATTGCGTTCCTACCATTCAAACTTAACTTGGTATATTCACAATATATTACACAAAAACATTGATCATGATCCAGAACCTGCTAACTACGTTAATCAAAGGCATTATTTGCGTGAACTCTGAATTTATTACAAAAGTCTAAATGCACAGACAATGAAAAAGGCATAATACACTCCTGGAAATTGAAATAAGAACACCGTGAATTCATTGTCCCAGGAAGGGGAAACTTTATTGACACATTCCTGGGGTCAGATACATCACATGATCACACTGACAGAACCACAGGCACATAGACACAGGCAACAGAGCATGCACAATGTCGGCACTAGTACAGTGTATATCCACCTTTCGCAGCAATGCAGGCTGCTATTCTCCCATGGAGACGATCGTAGAGATACTGGATGTAGTCCTGTGGAATGGCTTGCCATGCCATTTCCACCTGGCGCCTCAGTTGGACCAGCGTTCGTGCTGGACGTGCAGACCGCGTGAGACGACGCTTCATCCAGTCCCAAACATGCTCAATGGGGGACAGATCCGGAGATCTTGCTGGCCAGGGTAGTTGACTTACACCTTCTAGAGCACGTTGGGTGGCACGGGATACATGCGGACGTGCATTGTCCTGTTGGAACAGCAAGTTCCCTTGCCGGTCTAGGAATGGTAGAACGATGGGTTCGATGACGCTTTGGATGTACCGTGCACTATTCAGTGTCCCCTTGACGATCACCAGTGGTGTACGGCGAGTGTAGGAGATCGCTCCCCACACCATGATGCCGGGTGTTGGCCCTGTGTGCCTCGGTCGTATGCAGTCCTGATTGTGGCGCTCACCTGCACGGCGCCAAACACGCATACGACCATCATTGGCACCAAGGCAGAAGCGACTCTCATCGCTGAAGACGACACGTCTCCATACGTCCCTCCATTCACGCCTGTCGCGGCACCACTGGAGGCGGGCTGCACGATGTTGGGGCGTGAGCGGAAGACGGCCTAACGGTGTGCGGGACCGTAGCCCAGCTTCATGGAGACGGTTGCGAATGGTCCTCGCCGATACCCCAGGAGCAACAGTGTCCCTAATTTGCTGGGAAGTGGCGGTGCGCTCCCCTACGGCACTGCGTAGGATCCTACGGTCTTGGCGTGCATCCGTGCGTCGCTGCGGTCCGGTCCCAGGTCGACGGGCACGTGCACCTTCCGCCGACCACTGGCGACAACATCGATGTACTGTGGAGACCTCACGCCCCACGTGTTGAGCAATTCGGCGGTACGTCCACCCGGCCTCCCGCATGCCCACTATACGCCCTCGCTCAAAGTCCGTCAACTGCACATACGGTTCACGTCCACGCTGTCGCGGCATGCTACCAGTGTTAAAGACTGCGATGGAGCTCCGTATGCCACGGCAAACTGGCTGACACTGACGGCGGCGGTGCACAAATGCTGCGCAGCTAGCGCCATTCGACGGCCAACACCGCGGTTCCTGGTGTGTCCGCTGTGCCGTGCTTGTGATCATTGCTTGTACAGCCCTCTCGCAGTGTCCGGAGCAAGTATGGTGGGTCTGACACACCGGTGTCAATGTGTTCTTTTTTCCATTTCCAGGAGTGTATAATATTACTTGATGCACAGCTAAACATTGGTTGTAATGAAATTCAGATAATGGTTAGCAAAGTTAACTGGTGGAATTGGAATTTGCTAAACAGCATGTCTCTCTCCTAATGAATTTACCGCACTCTGCTGAATCAATAAGAGTAACTGTGTGGCTGGAAAGACAAACTGAAGTTATCCATGGAACTGTGACTGTACCGTCGAACATGGGAAGACTAAACAGAAACTGACGTTGAATCTCTAAGTTCCCCTGTACTTCTTGTTACTCTAGTCGTTGATGCGCCGTGAACAGACCACTGATGGCATGGTTGGCTCCATTGAGTGCGCACCTCAAAGTGCTCTGCTGTGAACTCCAACACTGGACTCTGCCGGTCTCCACTACAGAGGAGAGTCGCTTTCGAAATCTCTGTCCCGGTTGGGAGTGAAGCAAAGTCTCTACCACCTCGTACCACCTCATATGCCCCAGTCCCCTCTCTTTGAAGTTAGAATAAAGTCTCGCTGCAATTTGTATCTAGAAAATTTCGTCTATCAATCCTTAAAAAGTTACATTTTCACCGCAGTGTTGTAACTGTTCTTTTGTTAAGAGTCTCACACCAGAAATGGCAAAGACGTCAAATCCAAAAAGCTCGATTTCCATCTCTTCCCAAAAAAATAACTCAAACGTTACGTCATACGGCGTTCGCATTACAAGCACCAACTAACAGTCTTTTTTAACTGCTTCAGTTGTGGGAAAAAAATTAACAGAAAGAATGTAAGAAGTGACGGCCTGCTCGCCACCCGCAAAGTAACAGTTTTTTACGTCTGTTTCCGAGTATTTTATGATAGCCAAGAGACATCTCACAGAATTTTTCTTTGGTACAGGTGCTACTGCCATCCCTGCTTTGCTGTAATCCTCGCTGCAGAACTAGGGCTTTCAGGGCACCTTTCTGTAACAGGGTGCAGGGCGTAAAAAGAACTTTTTCCCCGCTGGACCACCCTTTTTCAATGCGTCTGTCTCGTTTCACATTGTTCCAGAGTCACTGGCACAGCCACGTGTTCGCCGCTGAGTCTGCATTCGTTTTTCCTCTCTCAAGAGGACAATGCAAACGCCCCCAGTCGCATCTACCCGTGTCGGCCGGCTGCCATTTCTCAGAGAACCTCCTCCCTTATCTGCAGGGTTCCATTTCACTTCTGTTTCACTCAAGAATGTGTTGCCCCAAGAACTGCAGCACGCCACAGCTCGAACGTTCACCCAAAGAAATAATTATAACAACATGCATTACGTTAACTGTGGCACAGTAACGAAAAGGAAATGAAACCGACCCTCATACTGCTATAGCTCTAACCAACACGAAAAAATGCACGATCTGCATGTATTTAATTACGTTGAATCGAATCAACGTATCAAAATGAATGATAAGTGACCGTCTTGATGCTTTTCAGTGTTTATGCGGAGAGACTCCACTATTCTTATCAGTCCACCCAACTTTCATTACGCTACTGTAGCACCACATCTCAAACACATTGATACTCCTCTATTAAAGATTCCTCAAGATCTCTGATCACTTTCATACGTAAGAAGAATATAAAAATGTCAATAAAGAATATAGACGGTGAAAGGTATGAAATTTGCCGAACTTAGTTTCATGATGAATAATGTGAGTAATTTCTGAAACAAATGTTCGAGCTCTGATTTCACTTATTTTATTGGTTCAAATGGTTCAAATGGCTCTGTGCACTATGGGACTTAACGTTTATGGTCATCAGTCACTTATTTTATTATGATGATCATTTCTCCCTACGTAGGTGAGTGCCAACAAAATATTTTCGCATTCGAAAGAGAAAGTTGGTGATTGAAATTTCGTAAATATATCTCGCCGCAAAGAAAACCGCCTTTGTTTCAGTGACTGCCACCCCAACTCGCGTATCATATCAGTGACACTCTCACCCCTATTGCGCAATAACACGAAACGAGCTGCCCTTCTTTGCACTTTTTCGATTTCCTCCGTTAATCCTACCTGGTAAGGATCCCATACGGCACAGCAATAGTCCAGCAGAAGACGGACAAGTGTAATGTAGGCTGTCTCTTTAGTGGGTTTGTCGCATCTTCTAAGTATTCTGCCAACTAAGCGTAGTCTTTGTTTCGCCTTCCCCACAATATTATCTATGTGGTCGTTCCAATAAGTTGCTCATAATTGCAATTCCTAGGTATTTAGCCGAATTGACCTTCCTTATATTTGTGCAATTTATCGTATACCCAAAATTTATAAATGATAGCTAGGCTAATAATGTCCAAAATCACAAACTTTTTGTGGAAAGGCGAAGTGTTCGGAGTTCCTGCTAAAGTATCCACTTTAGATCCTAAAAATGGTGGGCTAGGAGTAACTGATATAATGGATAAAACCTCTGTATTTTATATCAAAAAGCAAGTTAATTTAATAAGAGACTCGCGAGAAAGCGTAACCAGCCAATTTTTCGAGATCATTAAACCTCGAAGCTTGCTTCTCCAAATTGACGTGCAGGATACCAACAGTCGTTTACAGCAGGTGAGGGTTTTCTATGTCGAGTTCAGGTATGTAAGTGCCAAAATCAGACAGTCACGACACTTAACATCAAGAGCCATAATGTGTGCACGAAAGAAAAGTGAAGGAAGGAACAAAATAGAACGACAGTTTCGAAACATTGATTGGACTGAGATCTGGAAAAACATTAGTTCTAATGAGCTCACGTCTAATATAGAAACTTAATGGTACAAGACAGTTAACAACATAGTTAGCACCAGCGAAAGACTGTACGCCATCGGTCTCTGTGAAACAAATTTATGTCAGCAATGCCATCTAGTCGACACAATAATTCATAAATACTCTTGCAGCGGTGACATAAATAGTTGGCAGTAGATCCGAGAGCAAGTAGCTCTGATTACAAGGACATTCCCTGAGGGTATATCGCTGTCATTGATACACAGACCTGAAGCACGCTATTTCCCAGAGGCAAAAAATAACGCTGTGTAGTGGTTGTTGGGAAATTTTGTTAATTACGTCATTAACAAACTAGGATCCGACAGCACCATAGAGTTCAAGGAACACGTGCTGCGTGAATACCACAAAATTAGAAGGTATTCGAATCACAAGAAATAGTTCGGTGATATGCTAAAAATTATATTTGAATGAATGGGCATTGGTTAATATAAGAAAAGAAGACTGTGTTGAGAATGATGTATTATAGTAACCTTAAGGATATTATCTAAATTTGTACAATAAGTTTTTGGTGTGTGCTTTTTCTGCTTCAGAAAGTAGTTCCTGAAATTTTATAAGGTAATGTACGGTACAGAACTTATGTGACAGTCAGATTGTGTGTCTAATAGCGTAAAAACACAAAACATTAAAGCTGCGTTATTGGTTTACAGTATAAATATAAAAATTTATAGTTTTTCTGGAAATGTCTTTATCGATTGATTAAAACCATAAGATTGTATCTGATATAATGTAATATTCAATGGCTGGCAAATTGCCCTGTTCATTTTTGCACTGTGATCTGTAAGTCAGTTTTCCAGTGAAAAATCTGTTATATAGGTCTGATCACTTTAGGTAATTACCAATCCATTAATGTCCAGAGAGTGTAGTTGGAAGGCTAATCAACTTTATAACATCTCTTTTCCGCCATTCACAAGTATTTAAGAGATTGTATAATGTGATTATCAAATTTTTTTTATGTGCGATGGCCAAATATCTTCCATATTCGGTATAAGTTTTGGCGACTTCCATATGTTTGTGTGAAATGCTCATAGCTAGTCTGAGTGAGCTGAGATGGTTAAAGATCAATTTCTTCCCTTAACCTTTCTCTCACGGAGACGATTTCCTAGTGTATATTAATATATTAAAAATTATTCCAAAACTTGCTTCTGTAAAGATTGGAGCACATGTTATTCAAATTGCAGTTTTTTATTTATTCATGTTTGAAAAAGTTTGAATGTCTTTAAAAATCTTTTCTTGATGTCCAAATTAATTCTTTCTGGTAACTGAGTCATTAACACAATCTTCTGTTGTATTTCTTTAACATCAACATAATTGCAATGATCAAACTGTTTTTGTTTAAATGGTTCAAATGGCTCTGAGCACTATGGGACTTAACATCTATGGTCATCAGTCCCCTAGAACTTAGAACTACTTAAACCTAACTAACCTAAGGACAGCACACAACACCCCGTCATCACGAGGCAGAGAAAATCCCTGACCCCGCCGGGAATCGAACCCGGTAACCCGGGCGCGGGAAGCGAGAACGCTACCGCACGACCACGAGTTGCGGGCTTTGCTTAAATCATTTAATGTATCACATGTGTACGTGGTTAGTACATGTACATAGTATGTATTTGGAATGTGTGACATTGTTCCTTAAATAAATGTTTTAAAAACAAGTCCTGTTCAGCTTGGAGATTTTCTCCGCCCGTGGACCAGGTGTTGTGTTGCCCTCATCATTTTCTCCTCATCAACGACGCCCAAGTCGCCCAATGGGGTGTCACCTAAAATAAGATAGGCAACTTGGTGACCAAACTTCGTCGGAAGGGGCCTCCCAGCCAACAATGCCACACGATAATTTTATTTAATTTTCCTCTCTGGAACTACTGCTTCAGAAGGCTGCGTCCTAGATTCAGCGTTGGATGCTTTGTGGAAGGACCCTCGCTGTTTACCCGTACGCTCATTATGGGATGGATTTACTTAGTCAATATGCAGAGATATCCGAACTGAAGGCAATCATCAATGATTATTGCCGTGTGTTGGGAGTACGGCTTAACGAGAGCGAAAGTAAACTTCTTAAATTACGAGGTTGCTGTGTAGCAGTAATCAGTGGACCACTGCTGTGGATCTATATATATCACTGGGAGTCGTTCTTGCAAATGGCTCCAAACGGTGTCTCTTAACTGAAAATCGATTACTGATAAGATCCGGGAACAAGTACGACGCTCTCTTACCCTTCTTCAGAAGGTACACATTTTGGATACATTTCTGTTGTGCAATGGCTATTACATTGCACAATTTTTCCCCATTCCCTTCATGATAGCTAAGAAACTGAAGCAGTTGTCTGGTCGCTTTTTATGGAAGAGTCATATCTTCAGACTGTCATTTTGATGAAGCCACGTACCCTCGGCGAATTGGGCCTTTCGGACATTAAGAGGAACGTGTCTGTCTTACATGTTCGGCGCACCACACTGACGATCAGTAAGGACTTGCATACCTTTACGTCTCGGCTCTCAAGCTTAGTGCATCGAGCGAGTCTTGATCCCCCTGTTGAGGTTGTTCACCTGAATTTTAAGCTTAGATACATTCTAAAGTTCTACCTAGTCGTATTTGGGGGCTGACATATTGCAGCGGCCGGTGCTCACGACCAAGTTTTTGTTGACCCGCTAGGAAGGTAGTCCCTGCTCCAGTCCCACTGAACAAGCATCACCCCCCAGAATCCTGGAAAATTGTATGAACCAAAATCAGCCTTCCCATGCAAGATGGCAGGCCCTCTAGCCTCTTCATACACTTATTAAGGCCATAAAACCAGTCTATCTGCCATTTCTAAACTCTGAATTTGCACACATGGAAATGAGTGTCATTTTGCTACTGTATTACAGTGTCATTCAAAGTAGGTAATCAGATGCTATGCACTGGCATGTAGTATGCGTGATAACTGGAATTCTGTTCATTTCACGCAGGAGACGAGTGGGAACTTTTGGGCTCACAATAGCAGGAGATGGGGGAACATCCGATGATTCGGAACTGCAGATGAGGTCCCGACCGAACTGCAGATGAGGTCCCGACCCATGGTTAGGCACTTTCTCTTTTGATGTCGGGATTCAGGGGCCAGAGCAAAGGTCGCTCGCTAGTTCGACAAAGGGTGGAGCTAGTTTTCTCGCGAAATCATGTTTTTGGCAGGAAAACACCAGCTGGGCGCCACAGTTGTGCTATAGTTAGGGACATTTCAGCGAAATGGTCGCAGAGCTCCACGGGATAGTATACAGAACGGCCCCAAAGTAACACCCCAATTGTCATATTCCGTTGGCGCCCGCCTGTCGCCAGGAATCATTCTGCGCAAAGTCCTGGCGGAGGCTATGACAGGCTGCTCGTCTGCTATGCCAGCACACATTTGGAGTCACCATCGGGATTTGCCGAGAAGGAATGGTATTGGCGTCTACGCTGCCGGGGCACTGCAACGGGAGTAGACGAATCTGTTGTAAGGCCATAATTGGCGAAAGCTTTGTTCATCGGCGACGACTGGCCGAGTTCTGGCACAAGCGGGGCCGTCTGGGCGTGGGTGGAACAGAGCGGAGTGTTGTTGCTGGCTCCTCACATAATTTGTACGGGCACCTGGACACTCACTTTGTACTTTTTGTTTTCTTTTGCGCCTTTGTGCGCCGATCGGTGTCTACAGCCCAACTCCAATCAGCGGCCGACCACGAGTGGCAGCCGTCATCAGCACGCCGCCTTGTGCCATACTGTCGGTAATATACGCATTACCAGCCTGTACGGTTTCAGTTGATGTTTTGGCCATCCAAAATTCGAACTTAGGTTTCGCAGCGGCTGCATCCGTAGAATCACTTTGCCTCCTTACGGTGATAGCGTGGTACTGCATCAGATTACACAGTTGTTTATCGATGTTATACATTTCACCTGCTCTCTTTGCTCCCCCTTCTCGTACTAGAGAAGCACACTAGATTTCATACAGTTTCGTTTGTACTAGGTTCTTGTCAACACCTCTATCGAGTGAACACTGTGTACATGTTTGGTTTACGTCAATATAAATTATTGTTCCTTGTACAAATTCATGAGTAATTTTGTATTTAATTTAAAGAAAATAAATGTAATTCGATGTTAAATAGTCACACTCACCAAAATCATCTCCCGTTATCAATTTTGTAGAGGAACTTGTACCAATTAATTTGATGAATAAATCGTGTGACAGGTTAGCCACCCCACGTAGGATTTACGAGGTGCATTCAAGTTCTAAGGCCTCCGATTTTCTAATTAACTACTCACCCGAAATCGATGAAACTGGCGTTACTTCTCGACGTAATCGCCCTGCAGACGTACACATTTTTCACAACGCTGACGCCGTGATTCCATGGCAGCGGCGAAGGCGTCTTTCGGAGTCTGTTTTCACCACTGGAAAATCGCTGAGGCAATAGCAGCACCGCTGGTGAATGTGCAGCCACGGAGAGTGTCTTTCATTGTTGGAAAAAAGCCAAAAGCCACTAGAAGCCAGGTCAGGTGAGTAGGGAGCATGAGGAATCACTTCAAAAGTTGTTGTTGTTGTTGTTGTGGTCTTCAGTCCTGAGACTGGTTTGATGCAGCTTTCCATGCTACTCTATCCTGTGCAAGCTTCTTCATCTCCCAGTATCTACTGCAACCTACATCCTTCTGAATCTGCTTAGTGTATTCATCTCTTGGTCTCCCTCAACGATTTTTACCCTCCACACTGCCCTCCAATGCTAAATTTGTGATCCCTTGATGCCTCAAAACATGTCCTACCAACCGATCCCTTCTTCTAGTCAAGTTGTGCCACAACGGCTTTTCGCGGATGATGCTGTAGTATACAGAGAAGTTGCAGCATTAGAAAATTGTAGCGAAATGCAGGAAGATCTGCAGCGGATAGGCAATTGGTGCAGGGAGTGGCAACTGACCCTTAATATAGACAAATGTAATGTATTGCGAGTACATAGAAAGAAGGATCCTTTATTGTATGATTATATGATAGCGGAACAAACACTGGTAGCAGTTACTTCTGTAAAATATCTGGGAGTATGCGTGCGGAACGATTTGAAGTGGAATGATCATATAAAATTAATTGTTGGTAAGGCGGGTACCAGGTTGAGATTCATTGGGAGAGTCCTTAGAAAATGTAGTCCATCAACAAAGGAGGTGGCATACAAAACACTCGTTCGACCTGTACTTGAGTATTGCTCATCAGTGTGGGATCCGTACCAGATCGGGTTGACGGAGGAGATAGAGAAGATCCAAAGAAGAGCGGCGCGTTTCGTCACAGGGTTATTTGGTAACCGTGATAGCGTTACGGAGATGTTTAACAAACTCAAGTGGCAGACTCTGCAAGAGAGGCGCTCTGCATCGCGGTGTAGCTTGCTCGCCAGGTTTCGAGAGGGTGCGTTTCTGGATGAGGTATCGAATATATTGCTTCCCCCTACTTATACCTCCCGAGGAGATCACGAATGTAAAATTAGAGAGATTAGAGCGCGCACGGAGGCTTTCAGACAGTCGTTCTTCCCGCGAACCATACGCGACTGGAACAGGAAAGGGAGATAATGACAGTGGCACGTAAAGTGCCCTCCGCCACACACCGTTGGGTGGCTTGCGGAGTATAAATGTAGATGTAGATGTAGAAACTTCTCTTCTCCCCAATCCCATTCAATACCTCCTCATTAGTTACGTGATCTACCCACCTTATCTTCAGCATTCTTCTGTAGCACCACATTTCGAAAGCTACTATTCTCTTCTTGTCCAAACTAGTTATCGTCCATGTTTCACTTCCATACATGGCTACACTCCATACAAATACTTTCAGAAACGACTTCCTGACACTTAAATCTATACTCGATGTTAACAAATTCCTCTTCTTGAGAAACGCTTTCCTTGCCATTGCCAGTCTACATTTTATATCCTCTCTACTTCGACCATCATCGGTTATTTTACTCCCTAAATAGCAAAACTCCTTTACTACTTTAAGTGTCTCATTTCCTAATCTAATGCCTTCAGCATCACCCGAATTAATTTGACTACATTCCATTATCCTCGTTTTGCTTTTGTTGATGTTCATCTTATATCCTCCTTTCAAGACACTGTCCATTCCGTTCAACTGCTCTTCCAAGTCCTTTGCTGTCTCTGACAGAATTACAATGTCATCGGCGAACCTCAAAGTTTTTACTTCTTCTCCATAAATTTTAATACCTACTCCGAAATTTTCTTTTGTTTCCTTTACTGCTTGCTCAATATACAGATTGAATAACATCGGGGAGAGGCTACAACCCTGTCCTACTCCTTTCCCAACCACTGCTTCCCTTTCATGCCCCTCGACTCTTATAACTGCCATCTGGTTTCTGTACAAACTGTAAATAGCCTTTCGCTCCTTGTATTTTACCCCTGCCACCTTCAGAATTTGAAAGAGAGTATTCCAGTTAACATCGTCAAAAGCTTTCTCTAGGTCTACAAATGCTAGAAACGTAGGTTTGCCTTTTCTTAATCTTTCTTCCAAGATAAGTCGTAAGGTCAGTATTGCCTCACGTGTTCCAACATTTCTACGGAATCCAAACTGATCTTCCCCGAGGTCGGCTTCTACCAGTTTTTCCATTCGTCTGTAAAGAATTCGCGTTAGTATTTTGCAGCTATGACTTATTAAACTGATAGTTCGGTAATTTTCACATCTGTCAACACCTGCTTTCTTTGGGATTGGAATTATTATATTCTTCTTGAAGTCTGAGGGTATTTCGCCTGTCTCATACATCGTGCTCACCAGATGGTAGAGTTTTGTCATTACTGGCTCTCCCGAGGCCATCAGTAGTTCAAATGGAATGTTGTCTACTCCCGGGGCCTTGTTTCGACTCAGGTCTTTCAGGGCTCTGTCAAACTCTTCACGCAGTATCATATCTCCCATTTCTTCTTCATCTACATCCTCTTCCATTTCCATAATATTGTCCTCAAGTACATCGCCCTTGTATAAACCCTCTATATACTCCTTCCACCTTTCTGCCTTCACTTCTTTGCTTAGAACTGGGTTGCCATCTGAGCTCTTGATATTCATACAAGTGGTTCTCTTCTCTCCAAAGGTCTCTTTAATTTTCCTGTAGGCAGTATCTATCTTACCCCTAGTGAGACAAGCCTCTACATCCATTCATTTGTCCTCTAGCCATCCCTGCTTAGCCATTTTGCACTTCCTGTCGATATCATTTTTGAGACGTTTGTATTTCTTTTTGCCTGCTTCATTTACTGCATTTTTGTATTTTCTCCTTTCATCAATTAAATTCAATATTTCTTCTGTTACCCAAGGATTTCTATTAGCCCTCGTCTTTTTACCTACTTGATCCTCTGCTGCCTTCACTACTTCATCTCTCAGAGCTACCCATTCTTCTTCTACTGTATTTCTTTCCCCCATTCCTGTCAATTGTTCCCTTATGCTCTCCCTGAAACTCTCTACAACCTCTGGTTCTTTCAATTTATCCAGGTCCCATCTCCTTAAATTCCCACCTTTTTGCAGTATCTTCAGTTCAATCTGCAGTTCATAACCAATAGATTGTGGTCAGAATCCACATCTGCCCCAGGAAATGTCTTACAATTTAAAACCTGGTTCCTAAATCTCTGTCTTACCATTATATAATCTATCTGATACCTACTAGTATCTCCAGGATTCTTCCACGTATACAACCTTCTTTTATGATTCTTGAACCAAGTGTTGGCTATGATTAAGTTATGCTCTGTGCAAAATTCTACAAGGCGGCTTCCTCTTTCATTCCTTCCCCCCAATCCATATTCACCTACTATGTTTCCTTCTCTCCCTTTTCCTACTGACGAATTCCAGTCACCCATGACTATTAAATTTTCGTCTCCTTTCACTACCTGAATAATTTCTTTTATCTCGTCATACATTTCACCTATTTCTTCATCATCTGCAGAGGTAGTTGGCATATAAACTTGTACTACTGTAGTAGGCATGGGCTTTGTGTCTATCTTGGCCACAATAATGCGTTCACTATGCTGTTTGTAGTAGCTAAACCGCACTCCTATTTTTTTATTCATTATTAAACCTACTCCTGCATTACCCCTATTTGATTTTGTATTTATAACCCTGTAATCACCTGACCAAAAGTCTTGTTCCTCCTGCCACCGAACTTCACTAATTCCCACTATATCTAACTTTAACCTATCCATTTCCCTTTTTAAATTTTCTAACCTACCTGCCCGATTAAGGGATCTGACATTCCACGCTCCGATACGTAGAACGCCAGTTTTCTTTCTCCTGATAACGACGTCCTCCTGAGTAGTCCCCGCCCGGAGATCCGAATGGGGGACTATTTTACCTCCGGAATATTTTACCCAAGAGGACGCCATCATCATTTAATCATACAGTAGAGCTGCATGTCCTCGGGAAAAATTACGGCTGTAGTTTCCCCTTGCTTTCAGCCATTCGCAGTACCAGCACAGCAAGGCCGTTTTGGTTAATGTTACAAGGCCAGATCAGTCAATCATCCAGACTGTTGCCCCTGCAACTACTGAAAAGGCTGCTGCCCCTCTTCAGGAACCACATGTTTGTCTGGCCTCTCAACAGATACCCCTCCGTTGTGGTTGCACCTACGGTACGGCCATCTGTATCGCTGAGGCACGCAAGCCTCCCCACCAGCGGCAAGGTCCATGGTTCATGGGGGGTCAAAAGTTGTTATCACGAAGAAACTGTTGCGTAACGTTAGCTCGATGTGAGGGTGCGTTGTATTGGTGAAACAGCACACGCGCAGCCCTTCTCGGACGTTTTTGTTGCAGTGCAGGAAGGAATTTGTTCTTCAAAACATTTTCGTAGGATGCACCTGCTACCGTAGTGCCCTTTGGAACGCAATGGGTAAGGATTACGCCCTCGCTGTCCCAGAACATGGACACCATCATTTTTTCAGCACTGACGGTTACCCGAAATTTTTTTGGTGGCGGTGAATCTGTGTGCTTCCATTGAGCTGACTGGCGCTTTGTTTCTGGATTGAAAAATGGCATCCACGTCTCATCCATTGTCATAACCGACGAAAAGAAAGTCCCATTCATGCTGTCATTGCGCGTCAACATTGCTTGGCAACATGCCACACGGGCAGCCATGTGGTCGTCCGTCAGCATTCGTGGCACTCACCTGGATGACACTTTTCGCATTTTGAGGTCGTCATGCAGGATTGTGTGCACAGAACCCACAGAAATGCCAACTCTGGAGGCGATCTGTTCAACAGTCATTCGGCGATCCCCCAAAACAATTCTCTCCACTTTCTCGATCATGTCGTCAGACCGGCTTGTGCGAGCCCGAGGTTGCTTCGGTTTGTTGTCACACGATGTTCTGCCTTGATTAAACTGTCGCATCCACGAACGCACTTTCGACACATCCACAACTCCATCACCACATGTCTCCTTCAACTGTCGATGAATTGGAATTGGTTTCACACCACGCAAATTCAGAAAACGAATGATTGCACGCTGTTCAAGTAAGGAAAACGTCGCCATTTTAAGTATTTAAAACAGTTCTCATTCACGCCGCTGGCGGTAAAATTCCATCTGCCATACGTTGCTGCCATCTCTGGGACGTATTGACAATGAACGCGGCCTCATTTTAAAACAATGCACATGTTTCTATCTCTTTCCAGTCCGGAGAAAAAAAATCGGAGGCTTTAGAACTTGAATGCACCTCGTATATCAGTACCTTCATAAAATTGCATTACACACCTTGTGCAGATTCGGTATAAACCCACCTGAGTATTATTTGCGTTAATATCATGATTCTGCCCCCAACTTGAATATCAGTTGATCTTCCCACGATATCAAACACGCGTCTAGTTTCCACCGGTTCTGTCAATGGCAGCGACCTCCGCCTGATACAGGATGATCAGAAATTTCGTTTTCACTCCTCCTGGTACAGGATGGGCAGCAATTTGTTTTCCACCAGCGAGCATGTATATCGTATCGGATTAGTGACTCAGATAAATTCAGTATGTGTGCGTCCCTAGATACGCTACAGCACCAGTTTACTTGTCGGTCGCCTAGCAAACCGGTCCTGGCTCAGGAAGCAATTGGCTATCCTCTCTCGGCCTGTTGAGATTGCATATTCCGCCGATATAATTATTTGGCTGGCTACTTATTTTTTCGCATATTAGTTAATGCACATTTTCTGCGAAGATACAATTCTGTACCTAGTTATTGGCTGAAAACAGCGTAGATTACCTTCATGTCAGTCTGTAAAGTGTTCAGGTTGGTGCAGTTTGAGTTCCGGCTGAGCGGACCCATGGGGTCACAGCCCGCGCCACTGCGAATTCTAGTTCGATTCTTGAGAAGGTATATTTTTCGATTAGGGCATATCGGAATTTACATTCGTAAGTAATTCGTTTCCAGAACCAAGAGGAACCTTACAACTGTAATACGAAAATTCGTGTGGACAGCGTGGTTTCACGTGTTGTATGATGATGAGAAAAAGGGGAGGATAGAACACGATCCTCATTCCTTATTCCTCCCAATTAGAATGAAGGGCAACGCCAGGCCTATCGTCGCCGTCTTGCACTTGGATCACAATCAACAAGGTGACACACCCTTTCTTCTTGGGACATTCCGAAGAGGTTTGGAATGTAGCCTACGACTTGACCACCTAGTTGACGGATCAGGAAGTTTGCCTCACCTCCGCTGCTCCCCTTGCTGGCCAAATTAGTCCAAGCATTCATTGACGCCCAAATGTTAAATATGTAAAAGATGCTACGTAAAATTAAAAACTGTGAGCGGATAAGAAATGAAATTTAAACTAAAGTTTCTTTTTCATGGAACTCGATCCAAGATGGCGACCAGAGCCAAAGAAACGGCAAGGTTGCAAGACCGTTTTTCTTAAATAAGTAAAAATCTGTAGGTCCGACCGGAAAACATTAAGTAAGTCAGCTACAGGGCGTAAACAGACGTATTGACTGCTTTATTTCGAGAGATACCGAAAAATAAATCAAAAATATTGCTCTCTATAACTCGTTTTAACAGTCACGTTCCGATACTTGCTATTTACTGTAAGTATAGCCCACAGTAAGACAAAAAAGTACTTGTTTAAAAAATGAAAGAAATATTAATATTATTTTTGGAGATATATCGACATTTTAAAAAAGAGGTGCTCTCGATAATCAACTAGATCTTCTCTGCGAATGGCCGTACAGTAGTGGTTTCAGGCCTTGTTTCTTCGCAAAGTGTTGTGCTACGATGCTATTAAATACTTTTTATTATTCTACTAAACGTAAAAATCAAAATATGACATCAATAAACTTGCACTTTTGTTGGATATGTTTTTTTGAGCAATCGACAGATCTTTTAAGCCCTACAACTTTCTCATTTAACATTTTTCGGTCGGAGCTAGAGTTTTTTACTTATTCAAGAAAAGCTTATTTTTGCAAATTTGCAGACTTTTTGGCCGTGTTCGCCATTTTGGATCGAGTTTCATGAAAAAGAAACATTATTTAAAATTTAATGGCCTACATCCTCATATTTTTTGTTTTCGGTAATAGTTTTTGAAGTCACTTGTCCATAATGCTTGGAATATGTCCGAGTCGAGCGTCACCTCACAGGCGTGCGTTAGCAACACCAGCTGCGGAGACGGGTGGAACAGTCACTAGCGTCTCGAAACAACGGTCTTTGGCACGTCATAGCTGGCGATACTTGTGTCGATTTAATCTGCCCGGCGGTGTCCGATGAAACGAAGCCAGAAAACAGAGTGAAAATTCGTCTTTGAGGTGTTGCATTATAGATTGTCACACAAGATCATTTCATGAACACAAAGGGATACCAAATTGGCATGCCGTCGGAACCTGTATTGCCTGTCGGCTTGACAATCATGTTGAGGGAAAGAGGTTGAATGTCAGCATATATTACTGCGACCGGGCTGAAAGGCACCGCATCTTAGAGGACTGGGCATTCAGTGTACCACCTAGTGAGATGGCCCATTGAGAAAACATTATCCGGGAGGACGGCAGTTCAGTTCCCGGTATCGGTATCCATATTTAGGTTTTCCGTAACTTCTCCAAATCTCTTATAAAGAATGCTGGGATGGTTCCAGAGAAACATTGTGGCCAGTTTCCGTCCCCATCTTTCCGTAATCCGAACTTGTGCCCCATCTCTCTCTATACAAGGGTCGTCCACAAAGTAAGTTCATTTCTATCCGCGGCAGCGCTACAATCTTAGTTCCGAGCATGCACGGCAGTTACTCTGATTCAAGGAGAACACATGTATGCCATTTTCAAATCGCTGCTGCCGACGTGTGCTTTGTATTGCTTCTTTATCATGTCATCCGTAATTGAAAATGCCGCCGCGTGGAGCAATTTCTAAGAATGATCTCGCAGTAATCATGTGCATTGATTGTTTGGTCTCGAGGTAAGAAATCAATCAGCAAAATACCTTTTCTGCCCCAGAAAACGGTGCACAAAACTTTTCGAGGTGTCAATATTTGCTTAGGCTTAACCTTCGTTGAGGACAAAGTGTGCCTCCATTCCATTGATTGCTGTTTTGTTTCAGGGGTGTCGTACGATACCCATGTTTCAACCCCCGTGACTATCCGAGAAAGAAAACCATCGCCTTCTTCATTGTAACTTGTCAAAAACTGAAGTGCACTGCCCATCCGTTGGTTTTTGTGTTGTTCAGTAAGAATTTTTGGTACCCAACGTGAGCAAAGTTTTCGAAATTTCAGTTTTTGAGTAACAATTTCATGAATTACTGATCGTGTGACTTGCGGATCTTCCATAGCAAGGGCACTAAGTGTAAACTTACGGTTGTGCTTAATCTTCGCTTCAATTGTGTGAACCAGTTCATGAGTAATGACAGACGGGTGTCCACTTCGTCCTTCATCGTGCACTTGATCACGTCCTTCGTTGAACAGTCTGATCCATCTTCTAACCATTGAATCATTCATAGCATTTTGTCCATAAACCTCGCAGATTTGCCGATGAATTTCTTTTGGTTTAGCTTTCTTTGCATTTAGAAAACAAATCACAGATCTAATTTCATACGCGGCGGAATTTTCAATTACGGCTGACATTATAAAGAAGCACTACAAGGCACACGTCGGCAGCAGCGATCTGAAAATGGCGTACGTGTCTTCTCCTTGAGTCAGAGTAACTGCTGCGCATGCTCGGAACTGCGATCGTAGCGCTACTGCGGATAGAAATAGAAACGGAACTTACTTTGTGGATGACCTTCGTATTTGAAGATATTAGTACCTACAGTTCGTAAATATTTGAAGAACGTCATGATTTATAGCCATAACTGCTGATAAAATTTCTTTATTGAACAACCAGTTATGGTAAACAGAACATTAACAGATACTTAAAATATTTACATCATATCAGTAGCAGGTATAAAATGGCGTCAATGATAACATCGAAACCATCACTGTTGCCAAACCAATACGTATTATAAAAATACGAGGGCTCTTCGGAAAGTAAGGTCCGGTCGGGCGCGAAATGGAAATAACAGTACAAATAAAATCCGATGAAGCTTTGCACGGATGTGTTGGACAGTGTCTTTAGTACGCCCGCTGATCGCTTCATGTCACCCTTTTCAGTTCTGAGCGCACAATGAATATAGCAAGATCCCTAGAAAAATAGTGTCTCCCGCCAAGCATGAACGCCTGATCAGAGATTTCGACTAACGCTATGCAACCCACGTTAACATAACAGTCACGCGCGTCCTTCTTCATGAAAATTCTCGACCGCTCTCTGCAGAGGCAATGAACACGGTACTCTAGCGTTTTCGATGAGAAGTGTTTGATTACCCACAATACAGACCGTCGCTGGCTCCCCCTGGGTTTCACATCCGCTCACATGAACTGCTGGCTATAAAGACAGCATTTAGGCACAGACAACGAGCTGTAGACCACCGTAGAGACTTAGCGGAAAGAACAGGCGGTTGCCTTCTATGATGAGGATATTAGGAAGTTGGTACAACACTACGACAGTTTCTAAGCCTGAGAGGTGACTATGCAGAGAAGCAGCAGGAAGGTGTAGCTAATTGTTGCAAACAAAACCCTTTTGATTTTCACAGTAGCTTCCATTCTGCGGCCGGCGGATCTTATTTTCCGAATATCCCTCGTAGATGTGTGTTTGTCTTTGTGTGTATAAGCGCGCGCGCGCGCGCGCGCGCGCGTGTGTGTGTATGTGTGTGTGTGTGTATATATGTGTGTGTTTTCCATATCTCCTCCTAAAGCACTGGGTCTGTTTCAACCAAACTTGGAGCATATACAGGGTGAAAAGTATTTAAACCGAAAAACTCTGGGAGGTTGCAGGGGACATCAAAACAAATATTTTACCCTAATGACATTTTTTCCTATGAGGAGTATTTAAACCGGTAGAGGAAGATTTCTCTGGCGGCAAAGTAATTAAACCAACAAACACTTTTCCATTTTTTTAAGACCAAGAGACTACACATTAACACAACCCAATTTCAATTACAGTAGATTTTCAAAAACCAAGACTAGATCTTGCTATTTAATTATTTTTAAACTTCAATTACATAAAAATCAGATATTTTGAGAGAATATTGACCGTAAACGCTATTTAAATGTTATAATCAGTCAGAATAACAACAATTCGATCCATATTTTTTTTTACATAGGATGTAAGTAGACTGTTTAGGTTTTTATGGTGGTGACGCCATGTAACGCTCTGTATTAATATCGCTGACTGCGCTGTGTGCAGTCTGTGGCTGGGTGAACTCTTTGTTGGAAGTTATTCGCCAGTGTAGTGTTTGGCAGTTGGGTGTGAAAAGCCCGTAACATTGGGCAGTTCAGTTGGAAGTGAGCCGCCAGCAGCGGTGGATGTGGGGAGAGAGATGCCAGAGCTTTGAGATGTTAATATGAACTGGTTTGATGCAGCTCTCCATGTTACTCTATCCTGTGCAAGCTTCTTCATCTCCCAGTACCTACTGCAACCTACATCCTTCTGAATCTTGGTCTCCCTCTACGATTTTATCCTCCACGTTGGCCTCCAATACTAAATTGGTGATCCCTTGATGTCTCAGAACATTTTATATCCTCTCTACTTCGACCATCATCAGTTATTTTGCTCCCCAAATAGCAAAACTCCTTTACTACTTCAAGTGTCTCGTTTCCTAATCTAATTCCCTCGGAATCACCCGACTTAATTCGACTACATTCCATTATCCTCGTTTTGCTTTTGTTGATGTTCATCTTATACCCTCCTTTCAAGACACTGTCCATTCTGTTCAACTGCTCTTCCAAGTCCTTTGCTGTCTCTGACAGAATTACAATGTCATCGGCGAACCTCAAAGTTTTTATTTCTTCTCCATGGATTTTAATACCTACTCCGAACTTTTCATTTGTTCCCTTTACTGCTTTCTCAATATACAGTTTGAATAACATCGGGGATAGGCTACAACCCTGTCTCACTCCCTTCCCAACCACTGCTTCCGTTTCATGCCTCTCGACTCTTATAACTGCCATCTGGTTTCGGTACAAATTGTAAATAGCCTTTCGCTCCCGGTATTTTACCCCTGCCACGTTCAGAATTTGAAAGAGAGTATTCCAATCAACATTGTCAAGAGTTTTCTCTAAGTCTACAAATTCTAGAAATGTAGGTTTGCCTTTCCTTAATCTTTCTTCTAAGATAAGTCGTAGGGTCAGTATTGCCTCACGTGTTCCAACATTTCTACGGAATCCAAACTGATCTTCCCCGAGGTCGGCTTCTATCAGCTTTCTCACTCGTCTGTAAAGAATTCGCGTTAGTATTCTGCAACTGTGACTTACCAAACTGACAGTTCGGTAATTTTCACATATGTCAACACCTGCTTTCTTTGGGATTGGAATTATTATATTCTTCTTGAAGTCTGAGGGTATTTCGCCTGTCTCATACGTCCTACTCACCAGATGGTAGAGTTTTCTCAGGACTGGCTCTCCTAAAGCTGTCAGTAGTTCTAATGGTATGTTGTCTACTCCGGGGGCCTTGTTTCGACTCAGGTCTTTCAGTGCTCTGTCAAACTCCTCACGCAGTATCATATCTCCCATTTCATCTTCATCTACAGCCTCTTCCATTTCCAGAATATTGTCCTCAAGTACATCGCCCTTGTATAGACCCTCTATATACTCCTTCCACCTTTCTGCTTTCCCTTCTTTTCTTGGAACTGGGTTTCCATCAAAGCTCTTGATATGCATGCAAGTGGTTCTCCTTTCTCCAAATGTTTCTTTAATTTTGCTGTAGGCTCTGTCTACCTTGCCCCTAGTGAGATACGCCTCTACATCCTTACATTTGTCCTCTAACCATGCCTGCTTAGCCATTTTGCACTTCCTGTCGATATCATTTTTGAGACATTTGTATTCCTTTTTGCCTGCTTCATTTACTGCATTTTTATATTTTCTCCTTTCATCAATTAAATTCAATATTTCTTCTGTTACCCAAGGGTTTCTACTAGCCCTTGTCTTTTTACCTATTCGATCCTCTGCTGCCTTCACTATTTCATCCCCCAAAGCTACCCATTCTTCTTGTATTGTATTTCTTTCCCCCATTCCTGTCACTTGTTCCCTTATGCTCTCCCTGAAACTCTGTACAACCTCTGGTTCTTTCAGTTTATCCAGGTCCCATCTCCTTAAATTCCCACCTTTTTGCAGTTTCTTCAGTTTTAATCTACAGTTCATAACCAATAGACTGTGGTCAGAGTCCACATATGCCCCTGGAAATGTCTTACAATTTAAAACCTGGTTCCTAAATCTCTGTCTTACCATTATATAATCTATCTGATACCTTTTAGTATCTCCAGGGTTCTTCCATGTATACAACCTTCTTTTATGATTCTTGAACCAAGTGTTAGCTATGATTAAGTTAAGCTCTGTGCAAAATTCTACCAGGCGGCTTCCTCTTTGCTTTCTCTCCCCCAATCCATATTCACCCACTATGTTTCCTTGTCTCCCTTTTCCTACTCTCTTCACTACCTGAATAATTTCTTTTATCTCATCATACATTTCATCAATTTCTTCATCATCTGCAGAGCTAGTTGGCATATAAACTTGTACTACTGTAGTAGGCATAGGCTTCGTGTCTATCTTGGCCACAATAATGCGTTCACTGTGCTGTTTGTAGTAGCTTACCCACACTCCTACTTTTTTATTCATTATTAAACCTACTCCTGCATTACACCAATTTGATTTTGTATTTATAACCCCGTATTCACCTGACCAAAAGTCTTGTTCCTCCTGCCACCGAACTTCAATTATTCCCACTATATCTAACGTCAACCTATCCATTTCCCTTTTTAAATTTCCTAACCTACCTGCCCGATTAAGGGATCTGACATTCCACGCTCCGATCCGTAGAACGCCAGTTTTCTTTCTCCTGATAACGACTTCCTCTTGAGTAGTCCCCTCCCGGAGATCCGAATGGGGGACTATTTTACCTCCGGAATATTTTACCCAAGAGGAGATCATCATCATTTAATCATACAGTAAAGCTGCATGCCCTCGGGAAAAATTACGGCTGTAGTTTCCCCTTGCTTTCAGCCTGTCGCAGTACCAGAACAGCAAGACCATTTTGGTTAGTGTTACAAGGCCATATCAGTCAATCATCCAGACTGTTGCCCCTGCAACTACTGAAAAGGCTGCTGCCCCTCTTCAGGAACCACACGTTTGTCTGGCCTCTCAACAGATACCCCTCCGTTGTGGTTGCACCTACGGTACGGCTATCTGTATCGTTGAGGCACGCAAGCCTCCCCACCAACGGCAAGGTCCATGGTTCATTGGGGGGGGGGGGGGTGTCCGACATAAAAAGGAAATTTGTCAAAATAGATGTCAAGAATATATATATAATGACTTTTGAGCACTATTAAAGTAAATACATTGTTTGTTCTCTATGAAAATCTTTCATTTGCTAACTATATGCCTATCAGCAGTTAGTGCCTCCAGTAGTTAGAATCATTTATTTAGCTGGCAGTATTGGCGCTCGCTGTATTGCAGTAGTTCGAGTAAGATTTTCTGAGGTAAGCGATTCATGAACGGTAGGCTACAGGTTATTGTTAGCCAGGTCTATTCTTTTGTAGGGATTATTAGAAGTCAGATTGAGTTGCGCTAAAATATTGTGTAGGTGTAGGTGGTTTTCCCAACGGCCGGAGCGGAAGCTTCTGGAACAGTCTGGAAGCTTCTAGAAGCTTCGGTCGGTTGCAAAAATGAGATTGGTCGGCGCTCGGAAACGAACGCCTTCCAACAACATGATGGGCCACATTAAAAAGGGGAAGAAAAAAGAACAGGAGCTATGAAAAAGCGTAGCGACTGAGAAACACTTGTTCCTGGAGCGTCGAAGAGAGAGGTTGGTCCTGGCGAGGTGTGCGACCTCGTTACTGGGACAGAGTGCTTGTAGCGAGAGCCTGAGGATCGTCTGGTGTTCCACGGCAGCCGTGGAGGTGCCCACGGAAGCTTTTGGTGAAGTAGAATTTATGTTATCTCGCTGAGCCGAGAACCTTTGTAGCGATAAGCGTCAGATTACTGTAGTGGTCGTGCGAGGGTAGTAAAGTAAATTGCTGATCACGTGTCTTTTTCGTTCTATGCTGAGGCTTCACGTTGCTAGTCGCGAGTGTAGTTCTAAATATAATTGCAATTGCCGTAGCTGATGTCAGTATTCCGCGCTTGAATGAACGACCGCGATCATATATCACAGGACAATGCCAGACAGACCGATTACCAAATGTGAATATACACAGCTGGACGATACGGACGTGGACGCATAGCTGTAAACAAATACCTGGGCGAAAAAAAATGGTTCAAACGGCTCTGAGCACTATGGGACTTAACTGCTGTGGTCATCAGTCCCCTAGAACTTAGAACTACTTAAACCGAACTAACCTAAGGACATCACACACATCCATGCCCGAGGCAGGATTCGAACCTGCGACCGTAGCAGTCGCGCGGTTCCGGACTGAGCGCCTATAACCGCGAGACCACCGCGGCCGGCAATACCTGGGCAACGTAGGTGTCTCCGCTAGTGTTATTATAAATTACAGCATCACTCATAAATACACTCCTGGAAATTAAAATAAGAACACCGTGAATTCATTGTCCCAGGAAGGGGAAACTTTATTGACACATTCCTGGGGTCAGATACATCACATGATCACACTGACAGAACCACAGGCACATAGACACAGGCAACAGAGCATGCACAATGTCGGCACTAGTACAGTGTATATCCACCTTTCGCAGCAATGCAGGCTGCTATTCTCCCATGGAGACGATCGTAGAGATGCTGGATGTAGTCCTGTGGAACGGCTTGCCATGCCATTTCCACCTGGCGCCTCAGTTGGACCAGCATTCGTGCTGGACGTGCAGACCGCGTGAGACGACGCTTCATCCAGTCCCAAACATACTCAGTGGGGGACAAATCCGGAGATCTTGCTGGCCAGGGTAGTTGACTTACACCTTCTAGAGCACGTTGGGTGGCACGGGATACATGCGGACGTGCATTGTCCTGTTGGAACAGCAAGTTCCCTTGCCGGTCTAGGAATGGTAGAACGATGGGTTCGATGACGGTTTGGATGTACCGTGCACTATTCAGTGTCCCCTCGACGATCACCAGTGGTGTACGGCCAGTGTAGGAGATCGCTCCCCACACCATGATGCCGGGTGTTGGCCCTGTGTGCCTCGGTCGTATGCAGTCCTGATTGTGGCGCTCACCTGCACGGTGCCAAACACGCATACGACCATCATTGGCACCAAGGCAGAAGCGACTCTCATCGCTGAAGACGACACGTCTCCATTCGTCCCTCCATTCACGCCTGTCGCGACACCACTGGAGGCGGGCTGCACGATGTTGGGGCGTGACCGGAAGACGGCCTAACGGTGTGCGGGACCGTAGCCCAGCTTCATGGAGACGGTTTCGAATGGTCCTCGCCGATACCCCAGGAGCAACAGTGTCCCTAATTTGCTGGGAAGTGGCGGTGCGGTCCCCTACGGCACTGCGTAGGATCCTACGGTCTTGGCGTGCATCCGTGCGTCGCTGCGGTCCGTTCCCAGGTCGACGGGCACGTGCACCTTCCGCCGACCACTGGCGACAACATCGATGTACTGTGGAGACCTCACGCCCCACGTGTTGAGCAATTCGGCGGTACGTCCACCCGGCCTCCCGCATGCCCACTACACGCCCTCGCTCAAAGTCCGTCAACTGCACATACGGTTCACGTCCACGCTGTCGCGGCATGCTACCAGTGTTAAAGACTGCGATGGAGCTCCGTATTCCACGGTAAACTGGCTGACACTGACGGCGGCGGTGCACAAATGCTGCGCAGCTAGCGCCATTCGACGGCCAACACCGCGGTTCCTGGTGTGTCCGCTGTGCCGAGCGTGTGATCATTGCTTGTACAGCCCTCTCGCAGTGTCCGGAGCAAGTATGGTGGGTCTGACACACCGGTGTCAATGTGTTCTTTTTTCCATTTCCAGGAGTGTATGTGCCAACAGTGCATTCTATCATACCATATCACAGTCAGCGCACTATTTGGCACATTTTTTGAGCCGCGGTGTCATAATACTATTTGACACTGGCGAAGAATTAATGAGTTTTAGTATTTGATGTCATTGATGTTATATCGCCTAGTGTAGAGGTGTAATAGTCTTATGACTCTGTTGATGGGTTCCATGGACAGAAACTGGTTGTTTATCAGCAGCTCTTGGCGGTAAATCTTAACCTTCTTCTAATGTTCTCGTAGACGACCTTAGAGACGAAATTTCTTCCCTTTTCACGCCGCATCGTATCGATGATGTACCGTGAGTATGTGTACTGCGAGGCAACCTCGGCCCTTGCGGTCAGGTGCGCTTGGTGCCAACGCATTGATGACATTGGCGGCCGTGGAATATCAGTCCGCAATGCAGCATTTTACTCGTAAAAGCAATGCGAAGAAAAGGCACCAAACTACGCGTGTACCTTATAGGCGCAGGGCCTAGCACTGGCGCAGAGACACAGCCGTTGACCGTTTGATGCATGAAAGGTCAGCTCGACTCACGAGTTGCGATGCCCGGCTGTTAGATGCCAATCGTACGCTATGTCTACTACGGAAGACTCTTGGAACAATGGATTCAGAATGCCTTTTGAGATGTGTTCGGGTAAGCGGTGGATAGTTTCACGAGTGTAGGTTGTGTACGTGGATGAAATTAGGTGCCTGATAAATCTGTTACAGTTGCACATCGTCGTATGAAACGTGAAACTGCTTTCTGATTGTTTGCCTACGGCACCCAGCAGTAAACTTGTACTTTCAGCAGGACAATGCACAATTCTATTGCTTTCGAATTGTGCTAATGGTTGAAAGGGCGTGCATACGAGAATGCCTGCGTGGTCTAATTAGTTATCCGAATTCTATCCATTCGACTACATCTGGGACATCAAAAGTGCTTTGTACGCGCATTGGATCCAGCCATAGAATTTGTGTGTGTTTTTGGGCTCTGTATGAGAGATTCCCAAATGCTCTTGGTGTCACGTGATGTCTTTGTCACGGCGCGCCTGCCGTAGTCATCAGAGCGAAAGGTAATGACGCTGTTAGCTAGATGTGTTGGTCTTTGTTCCAAAGACAGGTTCGATGCAGTTCTTCGGGGTAATTCATCATTATTATTGAAAACTAAAACAACTTGAACACACTTACTACTCAAGAACTGGCCTTCTGCCAGTTTTTATGCCCCCCCCCCCCCAGCCAACCTCCTGGCACACACACAAATTCTCCGTTAACCACATTGTCTATCCCTTGATTCCGCATATGTCCTATCAGCCAATCCCTTCTTTTGGTCAAATTGCACCGTAAATTTCATTCCTTCCGCATCGACTAAGCACGTCTTCATTGGTTATCCTATCTTCCCTCATATCTTCAATATTCTTCAGTAATACACGTTTCGAAAGTTTATATTTTGCTATTGTCTGAACTGTCTATTATCTACGTTTCACTTCAGCATAGCTTTATTCTCTAAACAATACTTTCAGAAAATATTTCCCAGTACTTAAACGTACAGAGCGTCTCTCCTAAGCGTCGTCGGACGCATTTGCTCTGAAGTTTCCGCAGATATTTGCAATTTCTGTTTTACAATGTGTAACTGGAGTCAGCCCAAACAAGTACTTATCGTCAAGTCTTTCACGCGACGCCCAGTTCCGACAAAAAAGTGTCGGTTTGTTTCCTGTTACGAACTAAATGTTTTTTTAAAACTGAGTTTTATATCCGCATTCGATTCAACTGTCCCAGATTAGTCTGGGGTGATATCTGGTTTATTGGTGTGTATTAGCAGGGACAGCAAAACACGAAAAACAATGAGTACTCCAGCAGCAACTGAGCAGCGGTTTTGCATGGAGGTAGAAGTTAGCGCGGAACAGAGTGGTGGTGTCGCTGCCGAGATGTCGGTTACTCTTCATGTTTTTCTGTCGCTGTAAATAGAGACAGATAGAATGAATATCTAATGTGGGAGCACTCAATCGAATGGGACCGTAAAATGTCGTTTTAAAAATAATTTTGTTCGTATTAGAGAACAAACCGACGCTTTCTGTCAGCGTCACATACAAACAGTATTCGTTTGCGCTGGCTCCAGATACATACCGCAAAAACGAAACGGTAGATATCTGCTGAGACACCAGAGAAAATGTACCTAACGCCCCATAGGGGATACATCCTGTATAGTAGCTGTTGAAATATTTCTCTTTTTCAAGATGATTTTCATGCTGCTCCAGTTCTTTATTCAAATTTTATTAACATCGTCCACTGACATTTTATTTTCTACTCATGTATCATACCTCATCTACTACCTCCATTGTCTTTATGCCTAATATAAATCCTCCAGCACCACCTGGTTAAATTCGACATAAATCTGTTATAATTGTTTTCCTTCTGTTGTTCGCTTTAAAAGTTGTTTTCTAAACACTATCCATTCCGTTCAATTGGCCTTCCGAGTCCTTAGCCGCCTCCCATAACTGCATTAGAATTGGAAATCCTCAAAATTATCTTTACTTTCCTTTCCTGCTTGCTCAGTTTAGAGAATGAATAACACTAGAGACAGGCTACAACCCTATCTCACTCCCTTGTCAACTGCTATCCTTCTTTCATGTCCTTCTGTCTAAAATATGTTTCATACCATATGGAATGGTTTTGTCACGGTTGATTGTCCCAAAGATCTTCATAATTTCGAAGGAAAGCCTCATCGTCTAGGTAGCTCTTTACACTTACGTCTTTCAATGCTATCTCCAGTTCTTTTCACGATAGTTGCCTAATGCTTACTTTGATATTCTTAGCAACCTCTGTATTACTCATCTACGTCCCATTACGTTCCTGCCATTTGAAGGTGTTTCAAATTCAGCTACTCATCAGCAAATAAATGACAAAATATTTGTTTGTGGGAAAATCTAAAACGTTCTTTACCGAACTGTATTACCTTCTCTGTTGCAATTTGTCGTTTGTGTCAGTGACCCAGATGTACTACAAGAGGTAACACGGAGCAGTCCAAGGCTTTCACAACTGTCATCTGATGCTGCTTTAGCATGCATAATGGGGCAATGCATAATTCTGAGCAAAAATAATGAGTGCTTCTTTCCATTTTGCAGGTGCGAAACTACATATGGCGACATGCCGTGCTGCAGACCAGCCAGCTCCCCCAGTGCGTGTCTGAGTGGTTGCTAGGAATGTGTCTAGCCGCCTCCTAGGTGACCTTGGCTGTCGACAACAGACTGCTTGCCTGTCTGAGTCGCCGCCTTTCGCGTTGTCTGCCGCAGAACACGCAACGTCTCTTACAGGAAGTCATTACAACTACGACAATAAAAATAAGCGGTTTTTTCATCTACTGAACAGCTCAAGAAGCATGTTGTTACCACATGAAGAACTTACGGTGTTTAATGATAAAGTAAGAGTATAAAAATTTGTTTACCTTTACTGTAATGATGTCAAGTAAACTGCTAACAATTGCAACTCCAGGAAGTATTGCAGAAAACGAATTGTTACATACTATGCGTATTTGTTATTAAATTCGTAGCTGATATGGGTAAATGTAAGGTGTGAAGTTTAGTACACATGAAACGTCCCCTTAGAAAATTAAGAATGACAGTGCTGGATTGATTTTCAAACAGCTGAGCAAAACTAAACGTACTGAGACTGTTTTATCTTTACTTATTCTGTTCATGTCTAAACTGACGCAAAATATTTTAGCGCAACGCAATCTGACCTTCAATAATCCCTAGAAAAGAATGGCCCTGACTAACAAAAACCTATACTCTTCACGAATTACTTACCTCACAAAAATCTTCGTTATTCGAACTACTGCAATACAGCGAGCGCCAATACTGCCAGCTGAGTAAAAGATTCTAACTACTGAAGACACTAACTACTGATAGGCATAGTTAGCAAATGAAAGATTTTGATAGTCTCTCTCCTCACATTCACCACTGCTGGCCGCTCACCTCCAACAGCCCAACACTACTGGATGTTCATATCCAATTGCCCAACACTACACTAACGAATAATCCAACAGTGAATCCAACCAGCCACAGATTGCACACAGCGCAGTCAGCGATTTTAATACAGAGCGCTACGTGGCGTCACCAACATAAAAACCTAAACAGCCTACTTACACACAGAGGTAGTCTCTCAAGTAGAAATAAAGAATCTAATCCGGCAGGGGACCGATCCGAACTGAGCTTTGATGACGGACATGGGAATCACGCTGTACTGTGTCACAGTTAACGCCAGAGTTCATCGATCGGTGACAATCACTGTACTTACGTTCAGAGTTTTCCTTCCCGTGAATGACTGTGAAAACAAATTCAGCTAAATAATGTGTTTGTTTGAGTGTGTATAATCCGGAAAATGGACATTATCGGAACGAAATTGTCATGGATGTCATTTAGCAGTGTATTACAGTACCATGAAACATGTCTTATGATTTCATAAACTTCAGTTATTGTTAATTAAATTTCCCTTATGTCTGCTAGCGAGCGCCACTAAAATAGTGTCAAAAATGGCTCAAATAGCTTTGAGCACTATGGGACTTAACATTGGTGGTCATCAGTCCCCTAGAACTTAGAACTACTTAAACATAGCTAACCTAAGGCCATCACACACATCCATGCCCGAGGCAGGATTCGAACCTGTGGCCGTAGCAGTCGCGCGGTTCCAGAATGAAGCGTCTAGAACCGCTCGGCCACCGCGGCCGGCTAAAATAGTGTCCATGACTCAGATAGTGTCCCTGTAACGTTTCCTCCTGACGAAGAGCCTGCAGTGGCTTGAAAACTGGTTAACTGAGAGAAAATAAATCATAAAAAAATTAAGAATAGATGACCAGTTACACATTATAACCGGAGGAATTGTCAAATATTCCCAATTTTTAACAATAATCCTGGTTACTTGTTTGCCACAATTGACGGTTTTCTGTGACTACTTCCATATGATACACTTCTGGTATATTCACCACTAAAACGACCCATACTTACATTTTACTGAAACTCTATCACACACAATAGAGCTAATGCAAACCGCAGTATCTCGTCCTTCGATGTTCGTGCAAAAATTCCATGCTCCGTTACGCCCTACGGACTGCAGAGGCGGCATGCAAACTCTAATATCATTGAGGACAGGTGCCGGGTCTTCCCACAAAAACACAGCAGGTTTTAGCCCCCACTTCCATGAAAACTCTCCCTGGTGAGGTTCGTCTCTCCTAATGATATTCGCTGACTGCCTTCTGCCAACAAACAGGAACCTGAGTCCATGCATAATGTGTAGCTTGAAAACTATCTACTTCCACGACGTTATGGCAAAGTACATTACTGTGTCAGAGTTCCTTTGTCTTAAACTTATTGCTATGTTAACATTCAGATACAATATCCACTCACTACACTAGAACATACAGATACGTATATCATAACCAGTTTTATAGTTTTTAGGAACAACCGATTCTTGGCAGAAGATTACGTACTGTTTTCAGTATCCCAAAGAAATTCGTAGTACAGACAGCAGTGTAAGAATTCCTATCGATTACAATACTTATTACTTTCCTACATGTCATTAATTCATGTAATAATAGCACAGTTTCTCAGATAGGGAAAAAAATTTTATAAGAAAGGCAGCGACATACATTCGCGCCAAGCCTGGGATAATCCTCTACTGTACTCAAATGTAACCTTAGTTTTAACCAAAAATAAACATATTTATTTACTGACATACTCTTGGACTGTTTCATCCAGCTGAGAGGCTATGCTCATAGATTTGTATGAATATTCTCTCTCCATCTTAAATCGTCTCTGCATAGTTGGTCATCAGTTACGACATCAGTACTATCTCTGTTTGCCTTACATATCATACATTAGCTCACTGAAATAAGGAACCACGTACAAATATTCACTGTGTTGAATTTAAAAAAATGCACTACTTATTCGTTTTATCTACTTTACGTTTAGTTGTTTGTGTATGCTGTCTAACTTCAAGACGTAACACTGGATTACTTTTCACGTCATTAGTATAGAAATGGTATACGTCCAACCAGCTAACACTTTGTCGGTCTAAGATTTCAAAAAATTTTGAAGGTAGTTTAAGATTCTCTTTCATCCTTAAACCTCACTAGAGCCCCAAATGAATTAGATTTATGGATAAATTATGTTTCTATTTCTCTATCTTTTCTAAATAGACATTTTATTCCTTTCGTGGTTATTTCTTTTTCTAGTGACAAATAAAGCACTGCGACCTTGATACCACGAAGTATAGTTTAGGTTTTATGAATTTTGAGTATTGAATGGTATATATTGAACAAAGAAAAAGTCAAGCAGTGTTTTATTTATAATTCTCACAAAGCACGTTGCATTTGATTTATTTCAGAAATTTGCATCTCAATTCGTCAACCGAGGAGCTAGTGAATGAATGCCATCGAAGAAACTAAAACCCCTAAAACGGTAAGGAAGCATATAAAAGTAAAAAAAAAGAAATTCTAAGTACTACTGCCCGTTTAACTTTGGTAGTTACAGTCATACAAAGCTCTACCTCTTCAGGCGTTGATCTTATAGGTCCCACTGCACTTCCCTACTTCGTAATGATCACTCGTCACTATTAATAAATTGAATCGAAGTACTGCTACCTGCTAATCTAAACAAACACATAGCGCCACATCAGCACTCGACTAACGCTTCATTGTCGGTGTCGCCTTGCGGTAAATCCCACAAATGGCCGACTGATCCGTGACGTAGTTTTGTCGCTGATCTCTGCGATAACCAGTCAGTGCCTCTCTGCTGCATCGTGCGTCAGCTTTCTTGTTTCTTCACGTTATCAATGCACATACAATATACTTACAAAAATACATATAAGAGCTCGTACACACAAAATTCTTTACGTAACCATTGTTTCGATACTCATATGTATAACCAGAAGTCAAGCAAGAATAAAAGTGAACTAAAATTTGTGCTACTCACAGAGCACACACTCTGGAAGTGGACCTTTCCAATGAGAAAAATGCAACTCTTTCCTCCCTAGCAAATAAGTCAGATACTCACAGTTAAACAGCCACGAAATAGTGGCATAAAAATTAAATAATTTCGTTTAGTGATACGCACAGTAGCGTCACAAGTGTGTGAGAAAATAACGTGAACCATGATCTGTTTTTTACACGTATCAAATTATTTTGTTGTGAAATGAAGATGCAACCAATTTTTAAGATATAGTAGGTGTTCAAGATAATACGAGGGCTGTTCAGAAAGTAAGTTCCGATTGATCGCGAAATGGAAACCACAGTGAATATCAGAAATGTTTTATTTGTAACAGTTAGCTACACCTTCCAGCTACTTCTGTACGTAGTCGCCGTTCTGATTTAGACATTTGTCGTAGCGTTGTACCAACTTTCCAATACCCTCATCATAGAAGACAGCCGCCAGTGCTTACCGCCATTTCTCTACGCTGGTCTGCAGCTCGTTTTCTGTGCCAAAATGTTGTCTTCATAGCCAGCGGTTCATGCGAGAAGAGATGAAACACAGATGGAGACCATTACGGGCTGTATTGTGGGTAATCAAACATTTCGAATTGAAAACAATGCAGGAGCGTCTCCATTGCCCCTGCAGAATGCGGCTGAGAATCGTCTTGAAGAAGAAACCTCACGACAGTTATGTAATGTTGGCTGCATAGCTTCAGGCGAAATTTCTCACCAGGCCCTCGTACTTAGCGGGAGACACTATTTTCTAGACGTCTTTGCGCGCTGACTGTGATCTCATAAATGAGAAGAGCGATGTGGTGATATCTAGGGTCGTACTAGAGACACTGCCCAATACATCTGTGCAAAGCTTTATCGGATTTTCACAGTCGTTTTCATTTCGCGACCGATCGGAACTTACTTTCTGGACACCTCTCGTATAATAACAGGTGTTAAGAAAATCGAAATAAACTGTTACTACACCTACTGAACAAATATTCTTGTGCCCGTAGAATAGACTAGAAACCCCAAAAAGAATCAAGTTTAAAGATATTACCCCAAAGTTCAGCTGCTCCAAGTAATCTCATCTTGTACCTTCTGCTTCTGTTGAATGTAATGAATACCTTTACCAATATGTTTGATTTCTTGTATATGGAAACACAAATCATTGGTAAAATTATTGCTCCAATTCTATTTGAGTAATTCAAATAAAACTTAATTTCTAATATAAAAACTTTGTTGCTTCACATACGTATAGGTGCATACTAAAGTATTAAGCCAAAACAACTCTTCAGAGTATTGATTTCACTCTATGTGAACTACATAAATTAAGAATATCATCATAAATATCAAACCATTTTTATTGTAAATATTATACCTGGCATTTGATACTGCAGCCGTGGAGACTTTTTCTAGCATTGTAGGGCATTTGTTGAATGGTTAATAGCAACAGTGATATATTATTTGCAGCTGATCTGCTGCTTGCGTCCGCAAAACATGCCTTCATCTGCTGATAGCGCTCGGTAACGGACAAATTAACACGAAAAATAGAGTTCTTCGTCGTCGGTTTTCACCCTTTAGTATAGACTGTTCGTAATATCTAAATAATGGTATGATTCCTGACTACAACATAATTTTTGAGCAGAGTTTTAAAAAATCAGATTCAATAGGAGAATACTGTCGATTTGTTGTAGTAGCAGACCACTTAACACTTAACAAGAAAAGCAGCGAGAAGTGGATGTACTAAGTTTTCTTTTATTTGCCTATTCAGTTGAATATTTTCATACTAGATATCTTAAAACTGAGAGAGATAAAATTTTTCAGTTTTTGGTTGATTTCAATAATAGGAACAAAAAATCGAGGTTATTTTAGAAAACGGTTATTTTGAGCTGTTTTAACGCTTTGAGTGCTAGCCATATATGCAAATCTAGTTATCCCGTGCCAGCCTCACTCTCCTTCAGTAACTGGCGGCCATTTTTAGAGTACTTTGTCCGTTTGGTACTGATTCGTTAACACTCATAAATAGATTTTTCGTAGACGAGGATAAAGTTTATTGTTTCCTCTTCTAATACATGTCATTTATGGTGCCCTGCTTCGTAGCCTTTCATCACCAGAATCAAAACTAAAGAAACTGTTATCGGGTAGGAAAATAAATTGTTTTTGCGTGTTACGGACTATTTATTTATACAAATGGCATGGTTGATGTGTTCTTATACAGAGATCATGTCCGTCTCGTACGATTTCTCATACTTCCGCTTGACTCCTGCAAAACTCACCAGAGATTCTAGCGGCTCTGCGGCAGCCACTGGTATCGTGCTTAACTGTCAGTGCTCGATTCTGAAATAATATGTATATGTAGAACAAATATGAACGACATTTAGCGTAAGTGCGGCGAAATAAGAAAAGGAAATATCACAATAAATGATTTCATCTGAGAACTTGTGCGAAAAACACAAAAAAATTGCAGTATCGATCTTATCTGGTCCTGATTGAGCACACGTTGGATGTTCAAATGGTTCAAATCGCTCTACGTACTATGGGACTTAGCATCTGAGGTCATCAATCCCCTAGACTTAGAACTACTCAAATCTAACTAACCTAAGGACATCACACACATCCTTGCCCGAGGCAGGATTCGAACCTGCGACCGCAGCAGCGCGGTTCTGGTCTGAAGCGACTGGAAGCGCTTGGCCACAGCGGCCGGCTGGGATCTTCATCCGTGGCATTGCCGTCAAAAATATCACTCAGATTATCTTCCTATTATTCCAGAACGCGGAGAATCTCAGTGTCACTCAGTGGGCTACCTCTTGACATGTTGCTTCGAATACGCTCACACTGGTGTTTCACAGTCGATTGCAGTATACGCTTATTTCGCAAAGCTGAAAGTTTTGTGGCGCGTCCGAGTGGCAGAAAGGTGTACAACAAGTGTTTGCCTCCCTACTGAGAAATACCGGACCAGCAAAATTACGCGCAGGAGCTGGGAGTTGAATGAGGGCCGCCCGTAATATTACGGACGCGGCAGTTCTCGCTATAACGCAATAGACGTAATATTACGGGCGCGGCGTTCTTCGCACCGCCGACATCAACGTGATATTACGAGCATGGCACTCCGAGTGTTACCAGTCCGGTTGAACTGGTGCTGGAAAAAAATCGATATAACCGAAAACCGGTTGTTTCAGCGAGAACCGCCACCCCTACTTTATAGCCAACAGCCCAGTTCACAGGCGGATAGAGGCAGCTTCTATATAGCTGCCACTGGCTGTGCAACAATGGCGCAGGGCGGGGAAGCCGGGGAGCGTGTCGGTGGCCGGGGAAGTCCCTGAGCGTGTGGGCGGCGGCATTGTGCTTGCAGTGGGGCCACGCTGGCGGCGGTGGCGGCGTCACGGCTGCCTGCGTCGCTTCAAAAGGCGGCGCCGGACACTCGCCGGCGGGAATTGGTCCGCTGTGCGGAATACCGATGACCGCCGGCCGCGGAATGCGGCGCTGCCCGCTGCAACGCCCTCCTCCTTGCTTTCCTCGCTGCCCTTCGCAGTCACCGAAATACGTATTGCATTCCCCCTCGCTTTTGTTTTTCACTGCTTCTGTGTGCTCGAATAGCTGGCCGCTTTGGAACATTTTGTGTGATCAGCGAATAGCGGGAGAATTTGGTGTCGTACTGTAAGGACTGACAAACGGGGATGGTTGAATGCAATGCGTTTGAAAAGAGCCCCATGGTGGTACACGTTCCCATTGGGTAGTCCGATGTTTGTGTGTGTGTGTGTGTGTGTGTGTGTGTGTGTGTGTGTGACAGTGTGAAAGAGAGAGAGAGACACTGTGTCTGCATACTCCACAGAGAGATGGATAGGATGGGCAGTGAATTGTGTTCACGGTCAATTATTCCTGTAGATGGGTAAATCTGGTTGCTGAGGGATGAAAAAATCGCTGTGGTCACTGTTATTTCAGTGGATTGATTTACTTGATGCCTTTCATTCTTTTGCTCTTTGTTGAGTTAACACTGTGTTGTTAATTTGTGACAGGTTTCATCTGTGTGCGGGACTGGCGTTAGAATCCAGTCACCAGTAAACAGCGTGCAAGATGGTGTGCTAAGTAATCGCAGTTTACCAGCAGTGGTAATTGTACGAAGAAACGTTTCCATTATTTTTTTTCATATTTATTTACATCTTATTTGTTTAGTACGGTTCCTTTCGCCATGTCGTATACAATCGTACCGTTCGTATGTTCCGTAGGGTCTTTTTGGTGTCAATCCACTCCGTGTGTTAAGGACACTTGGGAGCTGGACGTCACCAGAAGTGTTACAGTTTATGCTATGGGAGGCAGCGGTTAACTGAAAGTCACGTTGCTGTGTACTACTTGACACACAGTGGTAATGAGAGGTAAGCTGCAGGGTTGTGAGGCAACTGGCCAGGAGCAGAAATGTTTAGCGAAAAAGGTAACGTAGTAAACACATAAGGATTACCCAACTTGTATTTTGCGAAGTGTACAAAGACTCGTTACACTACTGGCCATTAAAATTGCTACACCAAGAAGAAATGCAGATTATAAACGGCTATTCATTGGACAAATATATTATACTAGCACTGACATGTGATACGCCTGGGCATTGAGTCAAACAGGTACAGGTACAGGTACAGGTACAGCTGCCCATGCAGCTTCAACACGATACCACAGTTTATCAAGAGTAGTGACTGGCGTATTGTGGCGAGCCAGTTGCTCGGCCACCATTGACGAGACGTTTTTAATTGGTGAGAGATATGGAGGTTGTGCTTGCCAGGGCAGCAGTCGAACATTTTCTGTATCCAGAAAGGTCCGTACAGGACTGCTGAAATGTAGGGTTTCGCAGGGATCGAATGAAGGGTAGAGCCAAGGTCGTAACACATCTGAAATGTAACGTCCACTGTTCAAACTGCCGTCACTGCGAACAAGAGGTGTCCGAGACGTGTAACCCATACCATCACGCCGGGTGATACGCCAGCATGGCGATGACGAATACACGCTTCCAATGTGCGTTCGCCGCGATGTCGCCAAACACGGATGCAACCATCATGATGCTGTACACAGAACCTGGATTCATCCGAAAAAATTACGTTTTGCCTTTCGTGCATCCAGGTTCGTCGGTGAGTACACCATCGCAGGCGCTCCTGTCTGTGATGCAGCGTCAAGGGTAACCTCAGCCTGCCGGCCGCTGTAGCCGAGCGGTTCTAGGCGCTTTAGTCTGGAACCGCGCGACCGCTACGGTCGCAGGTTCGAATCCTGCCTCGGACATGGATGTGTGTGATGTCCTTAGGTTAGTTAGGTTTAAGTAGTTCTAAGTTCTAGGGGACTGATGACCTCAGATGTTAAGTTCATAGTGCTCAGAGCCATTTGAACCATTTGGTAACCTCAGCCACGGTCTCCGAGCTGATAGTCCATGCTGCTGCAAACGTCGTCGAACTGTTGGTTCAGATGGTTGTTGTCTTGAAAACGTCCCCATCTGTTGACTCAGGGATCGAGACGTGGCTGCACGATCCGTTACAACCATGCGGATAAGATGCCTGTCATCTCGACTGCTAGTGATACGAGGCCGTTGGGATCCAGCACGGCGTTCCGTATTACCCTCCTGAACCCACCGATTCCATATTCTGCTTACAGTCATTGGATCTCGACCAACGCGAGCAGCAATGTCGCGATACGGTAAACCGCAATCGTGATAGGCTACAATCCGACCTTTATCAAAGTCGGATACGTGATGGTACGCAAACACACGAGGCATCAGAACAACGTATCACCAGGCAACGCCCGTCAACTGCTGTTTGTGTATGAGAAATCGTTTGGAAACTTTCCTCATGCCAGCACGTTGCAGTGTCGCCACCGGCGCCAACCTTGAGTGAATGCTCTGAAAAGTTAATTATTTGCACAGCACAGCATCTTCTTCCTGTCGGTTAAATTTCGCGTCTGTAGCACGTCATCTTCGTGGTGTAGCAACTTTAATGGCCAGTAGTGTACAAATGATGCAGAAAGAAACGGAGTCCAATTGATATAATAGCAAAAAGGACGAGGCTCTCTGTACTAAAGATGGAGTCTAAGCAAGTGGCGTCTGCATTGCGACACGTAACAAAGTACATCGAAGTACGAGTGGGCTGTGTGGCTGCCGCCGGCCATCCTACAGTGCAGCAGCAGAGAGCGCTCGTAGTACAGAGCCACTGGACGCGTTGCTCAGTGGACACTTCTGGCTCCGCTAGATCCTGCACGGCCACTACCGGCATCTGACGGAAGTTGCGATTCTATTCCCAACTTCATGACCCTCATGGGGTGGTATGGACACATGATATTGTAAGACGTATGCTTTGCCGGCGATGGGCGAGGCATGACAGAATCTCTGACCAGAGAGTAGTTTGTCGTTAGTTGTTGTTGTCGCTAGTCTGCGCTTGTCTGCGCGAGTCGACAGTAATAGTCTGGGGGGCATTGCCGGCGATGGGCGAGGCATGGCAGAGTCTCTGACCAGAGAGTAGTATGTAGTTAGTTGTTGCTTGTCGCGAGTCGGCGTCAGTCCGTGCTAGTCTTTAGTAGTCTTCAGTCCGTGCTAGTAAGCTGTAGTCGGCGCGTGACTGCGCGTGTCGGCAGTCTGCTCTGGTCGGGACTCTGGAGGATGGGTATTATTGTAGAAGGTAAAGAAGCAGCCTTGCGCATATCTAGTAATGTATATTAAATGTCAATTTGTTTTAAAAAATACCCCCAATAATAATTTTTATAATATAAAGTAATTTTTTAAAGAAAAGCATTCATTTCAATTTAAAGAAAATTTCCATTGCATGATCATTCCTTCCAAAAATCAGAAAAAATTATACGCCAGCATTGCACGAAGCTCTGCCAGAAAAAAGTTCTAATTAAGAGCAGATGTAACTGCAGTTTTTATTGAGGTAAGAATTTTTGCTTTTTTTATTCAGAATACAGGGCCGAAGGTCAGCGCTGCTGTCCTCATAAAATTTATCAGGTTACTAAACTTTTTTATTATTTTGGTGTTTAGGAATTTTTCTGATTCGAACTTGACATTAAATGAGAAAAGAATTTTGTGGGAACATTAAATGTGAATGCATTTCTGCACACAGACTATAAATGGGAGCCAATTTTGTTCAGAGGTTACAATATTAAAAATTCATTTAATTATAAATAACATTTTTTGTGGGGAGGTTACACTTGGCGACATCCGGCCAGGATCGTATTTCTTTGTGAATCTTCTGAGAAGTAGTCATATATCTGCTCTTATTTACTTAAATGTAGTTTGTATCTGGCGCAACGCATTTACTAATTTGTCACTCTTTCTTTCACAGATCATCGGCAATTTATTGCTCTTTGTTGTAATAGTGTTTGTTCCACTTTACATTGTCCTTGTTTCATTTGTGCTTAATTCTGATTTGTGAAAAATGCCTCGAAAAACTGTTAACAGTACATCGCGATGTGTAATGAGTGAAATAGCCGATTCTAATAATTTGAACGATAGAATTTGCGACACTCAGTGTAATGATGACAATCCTCCATTTACAGACAATCAGTGCGTACCGACCGCTAGTAACGATTTTGATCCTAATGAGGAACAAATAAATTCAATTGTGTCCTCTGTTAATTTAACGACAATTGATGACGCGGGACGTTCTGTTACAATGAACGCTGCCCAGTTTAACACACCCGATTTGCAAAATTTGAATTGTGAACAGATAAATTTTTCTAACGAAAATTAACAGTGTACTCAAAGTACGGCAGATTTATTTAATTCCGATTTAGTGACTAACAGTGCACATCCGTTTGGCAAACCCTTTCAAGAATTACAGAATGACCAAATTTAGGAATTGATTTTTGTGGTTACATTAAATGTGAATGCATTTCTGCACAGACATTATAAATGGGAGCCAATTTTGTTCAGAGGTTACATTAAAATTAATTTTGTTCAGAGGTTACAATACTTTAAAATTCATTTAATTATTATATTTTTGTGGGAGTTTACACATGGTTCATATTTTTATTTAAAATTTTTGTGCGGAGGTTACATTTGGTTCGTGGTTCATTAATATTTTTTTTTTAAATTTTCTGTGAGGAGGTTACAATATCACAAATGCAACACTGAAGTATCAATGTACCATACACTTTGACACAATACTGTGTGCTAAATTTTTATCTGATATTCTGATGATGGGTCATGCCCAAAATACACTAGTGAAAAAGTTTTAACAACAACAGGACTCCTGTTACAACACCACATGTCACAAATGAATATACGAGGGGACTCCGAAGTGTAAGTTAGACACGTCGCCTCATGCTGAGACCATTGTGGGCAAGGGTGACACCTGTTCAGAAGAAAGTGTACGTTCTGAGTTCCCCGTAGACATAGTTCTGCTGAAGTAGACATGACAGGTGCATCACAGTATGGGAGCGAAATGACGTGGCCATGGGAAACGTACTGAAATGTTGAAGTGCCTGAGGCAGTACAATTCTTGTGGGCAGAATGTCTAAAATGCGCAAGGTTCTCCATGAAATTCTGGCTGTATATGGACCAAATGTAACGATGCGTCCATCCGTAGTGAAAAGGTGTCAATAGTTCGACCATGGCTGCATAGATATGAAAGATACTGAATGGGGAGGAAAACCATCGACATTGAGCAAAGACGATAATGTCCAGCAATACCAGATTTTCCGGCGATGAAGACGTTAACACAGCGGGTCCTAAATGAGTCCATGGCCAACGAGAGTACTTTCATAGCCAGGAAATTGGTAGAGCATTCTTACAGTAGTTAACAATGACTTGGTAGATATGTTGAAAAGTAATGTCATGTATCTCTGTCACTTTGAAGTGCAGCATCCAGTAAAAGTAACTTGACATTGGCTTGGTGCAGGTCTTATTACTTTCGGCGTCACATTGGGCGACCTGCGCGCCGGATGGGGATGAAACGATGATAAAGATAGCATAACACCCAGTACCTGAGCGGAGAAAATCCACGACCCAGCCGGGAATCGAACAAGCGCCACTAGGATAGCAATCCGTCACGGTGACCACTCAGCAATCGCGGCGGACGACATTTGCTATAGTAATTCGTAACTTTCTTTTTGAAGTCCAGTCGCAAATTCATGCTGGCTATTTCGCTCTTGATGCCGACGGCCTTGCCTTAGTGGTAACACTGGTTTCCATCACATCATCGAAGTTCAGCACCGTCGGACTTGTCTAGCGCTTGGATGAGACACCGTCTGCTGAGTGCTGTTGGCAAGCAGGGCACACTCAGCCCTTGTGAGGCAAATTCAGCAGCTACTTGACTGACAAGTAGCGCCACCGGTAACGAAAACTGACAACGGCTGGGAGAGCGGTGTGCTGACCACATGCCCCTCTGTGTCAGCATCTTAAAACGTTCAAGGGCTGACGGTAACACTTAGGCTGGTCAGTACCTTCAATCTTTCAAGGGCTATTCAAAATGTGTTTCTTTGTTTTGTTTCTATTTTGATCTTGAAATTAATAAAAAGCCAATTTTGGTAAACATTTTTCGAATACAGTGATCAATATATTATTATACACTCCTGGAAATTGAAATAAGAACACCGTGAATTCATTGTCCCAGGAAGGGGAAACTTTATTGACACATTCCTGGGGTCAGATACATCACATGCCACACTGACAGAACCACAGGCAAAGACACAGGCAACAGAGCATGCACAATGTCGGCACTAGTACAGTGTATATCCACCTTTCGCAGCAATGCAGGCTGCTATTCTCCCATGGAGACGATCGTAGAGATGCTGGATGTAGTCCTGTGGAACGGCTTGCCATGCCATTTCCACCTGGCGCCTCAGTAGGACCAGCGTTCGTGCTGGACGTGCAGAGCGCGTGAGACGACGCTTCATCCAGTCCCAAACATGCTCAATGGGGGACAGATCCGGAGATCTTGCTGGCCAGGGTAGTTGACTTACACCTTCTAGAGCACGTTGGGTGGCACGGGATACATGCGGACGTGCATTGTCCTGTTGGAACAGCAAGTTCCCTTGCCGGTCTAGGAATGGTAGAACGATGGGTTCGATGACGGTTTGGATGTACCGTGCACTATTCAGTGTCCCCTCGACGATCACCAGTGGTGTACGGCCAGTGTAGGAGATCGCTCCCCACACCATGATGCCGGGTGTTGGCCCTGTGGGCCTCGGTCGTATGCAGTCCTGATTGTGGAGCTCACCTGCACGGCGCCAAACACGCATACGACCATCATTGGCACCAAGGCAGAAGCGACTCTCATCGCTGAAGACGACACGTCTCCATTCGTCCCTCCATTCACGCCTGTCGCGACACCACTGGAGGCGGGCTGCACGATGTTGGGGCGTGAGCGGAAGACGGCCTAACGGTGTGCGGGACCGTAGCCCAGCTTCATGGAGACGGTAGCGAATGGTCCTCGCCGATACCCCAGGAGCAACAGTGTCCCTAATTTGCTGGGAAGTGGCGGTGCGGTCCCCTACGGCACTGCGTAGGATCCTACGGTCTTGGCGTGCATCCGTGCGTCGCTGCGGTCCGGTCCCAGGTCGACGGGCACGTGCACCTTCCGCCGACCACTGGCGACAACATCGATGTACTGTGGAGACCTCACGCCCCACGTGTTGAGCAATTCGGCGGTACGTCCACCCGGCCTCCCGCATGCCCACTATACGCCCTCGCTCAAAGTCCGTCAACTGCACATACGGTTCACGTCCACGCTGTCGCGGCATGCTACCAGTGTTAAAGACTGCGATGGAGCTCCGATGCCACGGCAAACTGGCTGACACTGACGGCGGCGGTGCACAAATGCTGCGCAGCTAGCGCTATTCGACGGCCAACACCGCGGTTCCTGGTGTGTCCGCTGTGCCGTGCGTGTGATCATTGCTTGTACAGCCCTCTCGCAGTGTCCGGAGCAAGTATGGTGGGTCTGACACACCGGTGTCAATGTGTTCTTTTTTCCATTTCCAGGAGTGTATTTTGACTGAAGTTCAGTCTTGATCACACCATTTATGTTTCAATGACATAGGTAACCGGTTTCGGTTATTTTTACACAACCATCATCAGACCTGTGGATTAGTTTTAGGAAATACTAGAATCCAATCTTTAAATAAAATGAAAGTGTCTAATGATGTCAAAATTTAACAAGATAAAATAAAATTAATTATACCCATGGCTCCCTTAGGATGGTATGCGGAGCTCTCCTCAGCTGCTACGAAGTCAACTGATGGTTATGAGTGCTGAGCACGAGCTTAAATATGCATAGGCTCCGCCTACTTCGGCCATCATATAGCATTCAATAATCATGCTGAGGGGACAGTAGAGCCGAATTTACAAGTTCTTCATTATGCAAATAAAGGCTTACTTATGAATATCTTAGAAGAAATCGAGATATATGCTCATTTGGAAACCAAATCATCAATGCTGCTCAATGAACAATTAGATTTTCGCGAAAAATATTTTTACGACCTTTTTGACGAAATTTTATAATAAAAGCACCTACTCTTTTGTTTTAAAATATAAGACTAATTACACCCATGGCAAAAGCTATGTATGTAAAATATGCTTTACAACATATACAAATTTTTTATTAAATTGACATTGATTATTATAAAAACTATTAGATCGATGAGTTCTAAAAAATTTAATCAGCGGTCTCATCAGCTATTCAGATATACATAATGCGGAACGTACTCTTGGCTGCTACCCTACTGCTATAAAGAATATTGCTATGAAAACTACAGTTAAAGTAAGACGATTCTACAACATCCAGCAAAGATGCAATTGTGATGTAGGCGACTCGGTATAATCGATATATACCACATCTCCAAGGACTTTCACATCTTTGATGTAACTGACACTGTAATAGTGCCCATAGAGGGCACAACTATTACACATCGTAGTTTACTGTTTTTTATCTAAAATATAAATAAGCTGTACACATACTAACTATCTGTTAATCAGACATTTTAAATGAATCAATTTTATGTTATTAGTGTATTTCCTACTTTTATACTTTGGCGATGGCGTCATATTATGAACGCTGATTGGCAGTTGTGAAGTAGTGTGACAGGAAGTAGGCGGAGCCTATGCATATTTAAGCTCGTGCTCAGCACTCATAACCATCAGTTGACTTCGTAGCAGCTGAGCAGAGCTCCGCATACCATCCTAAGGGAGCCATGGGTATAATTATTTTTGTTTTATCTTGTTAAATTTTGATGTCATTAGACACTTTCATTTTATTTAAGGATTGGTTTCTAGTATTTCCTAAAATTAATCCACAGCTCTGATGATGGTTGTGTAAAAATAACCGACACCGGTTACCTATGTCACTGAAACATAAATGGTGTGATCAAGACTGAACTTTAGTCACAATATAATAATAAAAAGTCATTTACGAACACCTCTACCAGACATTTGTAGATTGACGTTACTATCAGTAACTGTACAATGTACAACACCATCATAGTAGTTTTTGAAATGTACTGGGAGTCAGAAAATTACCTCAAATTACGTAATTCTGACAATGTACAACATTATTCTTCTTTACTGAAAAAATGGTCCAACATTTTATAACGGCACCATTGTTACATTTATTCAGCAGAAAAGCAGGCTGGACGCGTATAGCAACTACCTGCTACAGTAAATCGGAGCTCTATATGTTACTGAGCCGTGCGTGGCTCGTGTTCGTGCCATCCCTTATTTAACACCCTGTTTTTACTGTACTGCAGCATCGTTATGTGGCGTGAGAGGCAGCAGCAACGCTTATCGACCCTGCCGTATTATCTTTGCTGGACTGCTAAGGTCGTCGTGTGAAGGGGTTGGAACGCGCCAGCAGTGCAGTTCGGACCGGCAATGAAGTCAGTTGGACCGCGCCAGCAGTTGAGTTCGGACCCGGCAGTCGGACAGTTGGCACGGGGCATACAAGTGTTGTTCTGCTTCGTCTCACTGCGTATTTCTTTTAGTTACAAAAAATGATTCAAATGGCTCTAAGCACTATGGGACTTAACATCTGAGGTCATCAGTCCCCTAGACTTAGAAGAAGAACGGGGCAGAAGTTCGGTGAGGTTCGGATAGCCATGACTCGCCCAACCAGCCAACGGCCATACCACGTTGAAGAAAAAAATAAGAGGAAAAAAACTAAAAAAAAATAAAAAAATACACCGGTTCTCGTCCGATCACCGAAGTTAAGCAACTTCGGGCCCGGTTAGTACTTGGATGGATGACCGCCTGGGAACACTGGGTGCTGTTGGCTCCCCCCTTTTTTTTCCTTTTTATGTCGCTACTCCTGCCAGCCCTCTTTTCACTTCTGTTGTGACAAAGACGTTTCCTTAAGCATTTTACAAAAAAAAGGAAAAGAAATACACCGGTTCTCGTCCGATCACCGAAGTTAAGCAACATCGGGCCCGGTTTGTACTTGGATGGGTGACCGCCTGGGAACACCGGCTGCTGTTGGCTCTATCTCATTTTTGCCGGCATGGTAGCTCAGCGTGTTCGGTCAGAGGGTTACATGCCCTCTGTAATAAAAAAAACTGAGTCAATCGATCAACAATGAACATAAATGGATGTCTTACGACGTCCGCCCCGAGCAGATGCAACGAACAAAAGCGAACAAAATGAGAGAAAAAAAAAATCGTGGCCGGCACACATGGCTGGGGACAGTCTTGGTTGATCGTCGGTTGGTCGTCTTACCAGACGACGTGTATTGGCTCGCCGATCACTTATGGGTTGGCAGTGTGTGCCGCAACTCGTAGTTCGTCCTGGTGATTGCACAGTCATTGCTTTTAGCATTGATCGCGTTCTTCGTCCAAGTGTTTGTGAAATTGTGTGTAGCCTCTGATATTCACTGCGCAGTTATTTTAGTGCTGTCTCCGTGCTGGTGTGTAGCAGTTGGTCGGTTGGCGCAGTCGTGTCGAAGCACCAGTGGGACATGCAGCGCCAGGGAGGCGCGGATAGCCATCACTCGCCGATGATTGCCGACACACATGATTTGAGTGTGGATGACCTTGGTTGATCGTCGGTCGGTCGTCTTGTCGAACGATGTATATTTGGCCGGCGATCGCTTATGGGTTGGCAGTGTGTGCCAAGTCGTGATTCGCCCTTGTTTTGCTTAGTCACTGCCGTTAGCTTTGTCTAGTTCTTCGTGCAGGTCTTCGTGAAACTGTGTGTAGTTTATGTGGTTTTGACTGACAAGTTATTTAAAGGTTGTCGGCGTACTGGCTCTGAATTCGTCGGTTAGCGTGGTGTAGCGGGGAAGGACAGGATAGCCATCACTCGCCCAACGATTGCCGACACACACACACGTTTCAGTGGCAACGACCTTGCTTGGCCGTTTGGTCGGTCGTCTGATTAGACGACGTGTATTTGGGTCGTCCACCGCTTATGGGTTGTCTGTGATCCGTTCTGGTTGTTGTTGATGTCTCCGCTGTTAGCATAGTTTGAGTTTTGGTGCTAGTGAGGAGCAGAACTGATCTTGATCATTGGTCTGTTGACTGTCTGTCGGTTTAGTTTCCATCGGATTGGAAATGGCTGGGCCGACTGCCTTTCTCACCTAAGCGAGCGTTAATGTTTGAATTTCAGGCCGATCCTCGAACATCTGAGCGCCCTTGGGTGTACTGCCCTATTATTTTTTTAAAATTTGTTCTTGTTGTTTGTACTTGTATGGCTTCTAGCCGATTTTTGTTAAATTAGAGTGGTTTTGCTCTTACGGCCTTCAGCCTAGTTCAAGGTACAGTTTCACGTAAGCCCTTTTGCATTTTAAAAATTATAATGTTGTTGAATTTTAAGTTTTGAGACTTCAGCTGATTTTGAGCTTGAGCAGTTTGCCCTTAAGGCCTTCATCCTAAATTAAAGAACTGTTTCACGTAAGGCCTTTGATATTAAAAAAATTAATTAATGTTATGGAGTTTTAAGTGTTAGATCTTCAGCCGATTTGAATTTAACTTATTTACTTCAGCCTAATTAAAGAACTGTTTTAGGATAAGGCTTGCCTTTTAAATCTCTGATTATGCTTGCACTTTAAGTTATTGGCCTTCGGCCGTTTTTAAATTAAAGTGGCTTTCAGCCGGTAATTAAATCCCAAAGGTTGAAGCTGTGTGTTTAAAAATAAAAGATTTTTTTTTTGGGCTCTTGTAATGTTTGATCAAATAATAAAGCTGTATGTTCGAGTGTAGCTGACAGCCCCTTATTTTGTCCCCTTTCCACAATTTATACTATCCGTCCTGTCCTGCTGGTTAAGCTGGGCGTTTCAGTTACGTTACAATCCCAGACACTGTAAAATTGGCGTAAAACAGAAGCATTCACACTATCTCTTGAACAATCAAATTAGAGACGGTTTCTGCATTTCGAAATCAGGGAAGAAGGAAGGGGAGAAAGATAAGGGTTTAACGTGCAGTTGACGATCAGGTCATTAGGGACAGAGCAAAACTGCGATAGAAGGGAAGGGAACTGGCTACGTCGTGTTTGGATTAACCATCCCAGCATTTTCCTGAAACGATTTAGGGAAGCCACCGAAAAAATAAATCTTAATGACTGGGCAGGGATTTTAACCGACATCCTCTTGACTGTGAGTCTAGTGGCTTTCACTGCGCAACCTCACAAGGAATGGTCCAATCCAACATGTCGAAATCTACCCTGAAATTATTCTCACAGGAAGAATACACCGAAACAAATGTACTGCCAACATTTTAGCTGCTAATGTGTGCTGCAAGTATGTTGTAAAAATGTTGAAGTTACTCATTTCTGCCGCTCGAAGAACCGCTTATAACAGCGATTTCCTGCCTAGCACGCAGATCAACGAATAAGCAGATGCAGCTGTGACAAGAGAACGTAGCGCCATCTAGAGCCAAGTCCAAAGTGCATATACGCGAATTTCAAGCACTTAAACCGTACCAATAATGTCTCAAATCATTAATTTTTTAAATAACCTGCAGTTCATATCGACAGGTAATCTACTGCGCAAGTAATTTTTACAAAAGTGACTAGAAAATCAAGGCAGTGTGTGATTTTACATTACAGACGACTTTCATCAATCGGGATTTTAATTCTCTGACAGGAAATATTTTATAACAATTCCTATAGCACAGTTCTTATGGCAATTTTTAAATAATGTTTGCTTTAGTAACATGAAATAACTCCTTTTTTGTTCCCCGCAGATGTCACAAAAATGCGAAGCGTCTGTTGTATGAAAAAAATAAACATTTTCCTTACATCAGGTACAGCCGATAAAATAAAAATTAATACATTCAGGTACTTCACTGTAACTATTAATATTGTTTAGACAGAACTAGAATGGAGTAAGAAACAGTCGTCGCGGTTCTACTTATAGTGCTGCGCACCAGTCGTACTGTATAAAATTTGTAAGACTTTGTGATGAAAACTGAGCGTGCACAATGATTGAAGTTTAAGGATAATACTGCAAATTATATTTGTCCTACTGTTTTCCAAAAAAGTTTTACATTGTGGAAACATTCTTTATCGGGATGCTGAATCGCACTATTAATTTAGAGTATAATCCAAATTACATTAATAATAGGCTTTTCGTCATCCTCCTAAAGACAGAGGTATCGCTATGTCAGACAAAAAGTCCAACAATAGCAATGAATTAATTTCTGCAACTGGTAAGAAGAAATTTCGGCTGCAATACTGAAAATGATTATCTCACACTTTTCCAGATTTTGCTACATGGATTACTAGATTTTTACAACTAATCAGTCCTTTTTTTAAAAAAAATTGGTCCTAATTTGCATTGAGGTTATTGAAGAAGATTGTAATAAAGCTGTGGAACCATTAATCTACTGATACTTATCATTGGCACTGTCGTATACCAATGTACAGGCGACTCTGCTTTTTTTCCGCTTGAAATGATAAAAGCGCGGTTCTAAATATTTCTAACAGTTTTTCTTTCAGAATTTTGCGAGCCTCATTTTGGCACATATTTCGTTCTTCATGTAAATCTTTCATCATTTCTACAGCTTACGTTTCGATTTTACGAAACGAAACCGGCATTTAACCCTATTTAAATTAACGCGCTTCCTCGTTCTTTCGTTTAACCCAAAAAATTACAGCCTTTCCTTTCTCACTTCAAGCGATTACTGTAGCTCTTTACTTTGGGCTCGAATATGCTCCGTTCTTGTTGTGATCTTTGATCAACACAAAAATCGTTATTAGAACCACAAGTCATGGAATCGTCATAGTCATTTTCTGTCTCGTCTAACATTTACTCATTTCCTAATGGAATGTCGCCAACATTCGAATAAATTCCGTAGAAATTAACTAGTACGTAGGTCTCCAGGAGAAATGGGAGATTTGGACTCCATACGTATTGTTCATGTTTCATCTTTGCAAGTTTTTGAACATTACTGGATCCCAAATTATTGTGAAACTTTGCAACCCGCTCGAAAAACATAAGCGTATACGAAGATAACACAAATTAAATTACACTGAAGCGCCAAAGAAAGTGGTATACACATGCGTATTCAAATACAGAGATATGTAAACGGCAGGCGCTCGGCAAGGCCTATTTAAAGACAACAAGTGTCTGTCGCAGTTTATAGATCTGATACTGCTGCTACAATGCTACATTCTGTTTCTTTCGATATGTTCTTTCTGTATGATATATTTCACGGCAGATAGGACCAATCACTTATCAGTTCAGCCTATAACGCTCCCCCCCCCCCCCCCCCCCCCACTGCAGGGCGAGGTGGTTATGAGACAGGATAGTGCAAACTAATGGAGGAGGGTAACAAGTCACTGGTGTTGAGCAGCGCACCGGGTCAGTTGCCAGCCGGCATCTGAATTCTGCTGAAATGGCTGCTGATACCGTTTCTCCACCGGGCGCCAGCGGCAATTTCATTTTAGGTCCAGGTAGGACTCAGTGCGTAGAGCTGTTGCTCTGACATTGCCTCGAACCGGTAGCTTCTACTGGTAGTTCCACATGTCGTCTTCGTCCACCATAGACCTGTCGTCCTGATAGAGCTGCGAGACTGAGAATAATGTAGTAACATATTGTCCAATACTAGTAGTTGGCAGCGGCGCACTTATTATGCATAGGTACCGCTATCAGTCACGTATCCTAAAACACCACTGCCACCGTCTGGGTGGAAATTTGGCTTGCACCTTGCCGCACAAGTCTGTTAGTATCGCTGAGTTGGCTGTGTCAGCAAGCTGGGGACTGCAGATAGCTTTCGGGACATTTCTCTAGTATTTGGATGTCATGAACGCGCAAGTGCCTTTGAAATTATGTGGGCGCGGTTTTATCAGAGATGCTGTGTTTCCAGGAAGCTTGCTTGGACCATCCTCGCTTTGCTAGATGTACGGGAGATGATACGCACTGTTAATCGTGATATGAGGAGACACAGTAGTCGGCAGTGTTGTGTCGTGAGTTACAGTACAGCGTACTCCGCGTGGTACGGTTACAGTTATATTCTGAGGAAGTGGAACAAGTTGTCTTACTAATTAATGATTTGAGATAAGGAGAGAGATTGTTTTGCGAAGAATGTTTCATCCTGATTGTTAATTTAATTTAATTTAAGGTAATTGATTTTAGATTTTGTACTTTATTGTGGCATCTTATATTTACGCATTGCCGGCCGCGGTGGTCTAGCGGTTCTGGCGCTGCAGTCCGGAACCGCGGGACTGCTACGGTCGCAGGTTCGAATCCTGCCTCGGGCATGGGTGTGTGTGATGTCCTTAGGTTAGTTAGGTTTAAGTAGTTCTAAGTTCTAGGGGACTTATGACCTAAGGTGTTGAGTCCCATAGTGCTCAGAGCCATTTGAACCATTTGCCATATTTACGCATTCTTGGCACAGACATCCAGAGACTTGAGTATAGGGAAAAATAAACAGCCATGCACAATTCTCAATCTGAATTTGGGAACAGGAATAACTACTGAATATTTAATGTGATTTTCACGAGTTGCATGTATGAAATGTGCTCATTTGATGTTAAAGATTATTTACGTTTGTCCCCTTAACAACTATAATTTTTTCTGCATGAATATTTGTGAAGCAAAGACAGAGATAATTTTTCAATATAGAAGTTTTCTAATCAGAATATTAATTAAATTTGATGCTATAGTGTATTCCAAGTCATTGTCCGCATCCCAAGTCCATGCTAAAATATGAGTTTTCATTTTTACTTATTCCGATTTTTTATGAACCAAGTATGCTCTGCTCTCGCCCCTTTTTTAAAAAAAAATAAAATAAAAGGAGAGCGCATTGCGCCAGGCCCAACTTAGTAGTTAATTGTAGCTCAACAAATGGGACCCACTGTCAACACAACAGTAGTGTCATCGCGTTTCCACTCCGCAACAGGTAAGCCAAAATTAAATAACAAAAAAGCGAACACTGCGTTTTTCCGGGGCCACTTTTTCAGTTTAAAGGTTTAATCATTCACAGTGTTGAATTCAGACAGTATACTTGCCACTACGAATGTTTAAACAGAGATGGAACTAGATAAACTAGAGAGGCACTTTGAAATTACTTTCTTGCTGTTAGATTTTCCAGTACATTCTCGCAGCCGAATTCTTATGTTCAAAGTTAACGAATTCCTGTGCAGAAAATTCACGTAAGTTTACCGATAGCTTGTACTGCCAGCAAGCAAAGCTTTTAACAAGTCTTTTTATTTTTATTAAGATAACTCTCAAATCTACCTCGCAATACTACGTCGGCCACGCTGAATCACTTCAGTGACAATATCCCGCAGTCGCTTGCTGCCAGCGCTGTTGCAATACGTCGTTCAAGCCTACACCAATAGCCATCCCCATGTATTGTCGATACTATACAGTCGGGACGAAACGACTCCTGTTGCCACAGCGATCAGAATTGTTTGGTCTCGTAATAGCCTCATCCCCGAATCCTAAAAGAGTCGACGTCCCATGTATAAAACGGCTGCAGATGTTTAAAGCCTGTTGGAAGTCACTGAGTGCTCTGATTATCGAACGCTGGGACAGTACATTCTGTTTAATTTGTGCTCCGGTTTAAGCAAAACCTAGTTTGTCAATACGTCAGAATGTTAATCAAGTCATGTTTTCTGAATTATTGTGTCGTACAGTGATATAATTTTGTAGGCACATTCAGTGATATATGTAGATAGTGTCTGGCAAATATGTTCCTAATGGAATTATACTAAAGAAGTAAGAAATTCAAATGTCATGTCTGATACTGACTTTTAACTACATGAACAGTGAACATGAAGTAAGGTATAGTTTTCTTCTTTGAATATGTTGTTCAGTGACAAAAATTTTCTAAGAGGTTTGAAATTATGTGTAGGGCTTATTGGAAATCGCAGGTATCTAATAGTCTCAAATTATAGACGAATATAGCTTGAATAGTTTGCTCACCATGAATTATGCTGCCTCAAAACATATACACAATTTCTGACGTTAATACTACATTGGTACTCCCTTCACCATGGGAGCAACTTTTCAGTCTATGAAGAACAATACAGTACTGGTTCTATATGATCTAAGACTAGCACAAATTTAAATGTTTGCGCCAGCAACAAAGCAGTGAATCTTATTTTAATGAACCCCTGGATTTAAAAATTACTCATCCTGAAGGTCTGGCGCAAAGCCAAAGTTGTAGCACTTCTACCTGGAAAGGAACCAACTGATCCTAAAAACTTCCTAGCAGTTTCTCTTCTTTGCCAACTGTATAACGCCCTGGAAAGATACTGATAAAAGCCTTATGAATGGGTAGTCGGCTTTCCGCCCAGGAAGGTCATGCTCTGGTCAGATCCTCAACCTGACTCAGTATGTAGAAGTTGGATGCGATAGAGGTCAAGTCACAGGAGTAGCATTCGTAGATCTGTCAGTAGCATATGACACGGTCAATCACAAGAAGTTGATTAGAAATGTATATTCAGTTTGTAAGAGGTATGTGCTGCCTGCGATATGTAAGCTATAAGAGAATCTGAGACCAAAGAGCAGTGTTCACTGCAGTACGAACTGTGTAGCAGTAAGAGGTATGTGCTGCCTGCGATATGTAAGCTATAAGAGAATCTGAGACCAAAGAGCAGTGTTGACTGCAGTACGAACTGTGTAGCAGTAGCAGTAAGTTGTTGCTAGCGAGCAGTCGCCTGTCTTCGTTTGTCTGTCGAGTCTGGTGTATCATGTTGGCTGGGCCGGTCGCGGTGCAGCGATGCCGGAGCCTGAGCATTATTGTATAAGGTAAAAAAGCAGTCTCGCGCATATCTAGTAACATTATCTAAACTCACATGTAAATCTTTTAAAAATGTCCTAATAATAATCTTTGTCTAATTTCTAACAAGGATTCATTTCAATTTAAAGAATTTAATTTCTTTTTTTAATGCATGATCATTCCGATTGTTGCAAAAGAAAAATCATTTGCTTCCTTTCATAAATAACAAATGTATAGGCCAGCATTGCACAGAGCTGTGCCGGAAAAGAGCTATTGTAAGAGCAGATAGTTGCCGACTTTATCGAGGTGAGAATATTTGCTTTTTATTCAGAATAATCTTACAGGGCCATGACGCAGCGCTGCTGTCGTCCAAATTCTACCAGGTTACTGAATTTATTTTTTTATTACGAGGTTCTAAAGGTGGCAGGGGTAAAATACAGGGAGCGAAAGGCTATTTACAATTTGTACAGAAACCAGATGGCAGTTATAAGAGTCGAGGGACATGAAAGGGAAGCAGTGGTTGGGAAGGGAGTAAGACAGGGTTGTAGCCTCTCCCCGATGTTATTCAATCTGTATATTGAGCAAGCAGTAAAGGAAACAAAAGAAAAATTCGAAGTAGGTATTAAAATCCATGGAGAAGAAATAAAAACTTTGATGTTCGCCGATGACATTGTAATTCCGTCAGAGACAGCAAAGGACTTGGAAGAGCAGTTGAACGGAATGGACAGTGTCTTGAGAGGAGGATATAAGATGAACATCAACAAAAGCAAAACGAGGATAATGGAATGTAGTCGAATCAAGTCGGGTGATGCTGAGGGAATTAGATTAGGAAATGAGACACTTAAAGTAGTAAAGGAGTTTTGCTATTTAGGGAGCAAAATAACTGATGATGGTCGAAGTAGAGAGGATATAAAATGTAGACTGGCAATGGCAAGGAAAGCGTTTCTGAAGAAGAGAAATTTGTTAACATCGAGTATAGATTTAAGTGTCAGGAAGTCATTTCTGAAAGTATTTGTATGGAGTGTCGCCATGTATGGAAGTGAAACATGGTCGATAAATAGTTAGGACAAGAAGAGAATAGAAGGTTTCGAAATGTGGTGCTACAGAAGAATGCTGAAGATTAGATGGGTAGATCACATAACTAATGAGGAAGTATTGAATAGGATTGGGGAGAAGAGAAGTTTGTGGCACAACTTGACCAGAAGAAGGGATCGGTTGGTAGGACATGTTCTGAGGCATCAAGGGATCACCAATTTAGTATTGGAGGGCAGCGTGGAGGGTAAAAATCGTAGAGGGAGACCAAGAGATGAATACACTAAGCAGATTCAGAAGGATGTAGGTTGCAGTAGGTTCTGGGAGATGAAGAAACTTGCACAGGATAGAGTAGCATGGAGAGCTGCATCAAACCAGTCTCAGGACTGAAGACCACAACAACAACAACATTACGAGGTTTAGGAATTTTTCTGTTTCGAGCTTACATTAAATGGGAAACAAACTTTGTGTGGAGGTTAAATGTGAACGAATTTCTGTAGGGAGGTTATAAATGGGAACCAATTTTGTTCTGAGGTTACACAAAAATCAGAATCATTAACCAAATAATATTTTTAATTATTTCGTGTGGGGAGGTTACACTTGGCGAGAATATTATTAATGTTTTTTGTTGAGAGGTTGCGGTGAACTATTTTACGCGAGGAGGTTACAAGTTACAAATGACTACCTCTTAACGCAGGTCATCCAGTGCTTGCTACAAAACAGGTAGTTTTGTCACTCTGCATAACTTGAAGAGCCGATGGAGGACCATGAAGAATCGTGTCCCTCAAGGTAGCGTACTGGCGCCCCTGCCGTACAACATCTATACTAACGACCAACCGATCAACCATGGTGCAAGAACATTTATTTATGCAGATGATACAACAGCTGCAGCTCAATGCAAAACATTTGAGGAAGTGAAGATGAGGCTGACAGCAGAGATTGAGGATCTCGGCAAGTATTATGACCACAACGACCTGAAAGCAAATCGCAGAAAGTCGTTGGCCTGTGCCTTCCATCTGAGAAACCGGGAAGCCAGGAGGAAGATAAGTATTACCTGGACAGGGCAACAGCCATGTCACTAGACACTCCTAAATACCTGGGAGTAAAGTTGGACCATAGTCCCACACTCAAGGATAATTACCAAGAAACAAGGTTGAAAGTATCTGCCTGGAACAACATCATACGTAAAATTTCTGGCAGCACGTGGGGATCACAGCCTGACGTTCTCCGTACATCTGCCCTGGCACTTTGCTTCTCTGCAGCAGACTACGCAGCACCACTCTGGCGCAACTCCACACATGCTAAACGGCTGGACACTGCATTGAATGAGACTCGAGGCATTGTGATTGGCTGCTTACGACTAATTCCTGTCACCAAACTCTGATCACATCATGGGTATAGCGCCACCTGACATCCACAGAAGAACAGCCGCAGAGATTGAGAAAAAGAAGCAGGAAACCGATCCCAGGCATCCGCTGTACGGACATGTGGTACAAAGACCTGCGCTGAGAAGGAGCTTCATGCACACAACATCAGAAAATCCGTCAGCGCCTGGAAAACGTCGAACAGAGCTATGGCAAGATTCATTGACTGAAACGGGTAGGAAGAACATTAAAGAGGAAGCAGCCGCGGGCTTTCATCTGGCATATGCGAAGTAGTAGGTTCTAAACAGACTGAAGACAGGAGTGTCAAGATCCAAAGCGAACCTCAGGAAGTAAGGCTACACCATTGAGGAAGGATTACGTGAGTGAGGCGGCCCACAAGACATACAACATCTCATGGTCTGCAGAAAATTGCTCGATCCTTGCATCACAGAACATCTTTATCCAGCAGGTGATAAGGCCATCAAAACCGTGGGATTCTGGAGCTTGCTGTCCATACAAACGTTATGTGTCTTGCTGTATTATGTTGTTACTTTCAGTATCTTGCATTACTGTACTGTATTTTTATTTATCATGCTGCATTTTAATAAATTTGTATAAGTCCAAGGCACGTAAAATAAATAAATAAACTTCAATAGTTGACTTATTATATTAAAAAGTTAACGTAAGCTGAAACGTCCCCTTGGAAAAATTATACAAGACTGTGCTTAAACTGACACACAATATTTTTTAGCGCAACGCAATCTGACTTTCAGAAATCCCTACAAAGGAATGGCCCTGACTAACATTAACCTGTACCATTCATAAATCACTTACCTCACCAAAAATCTTCGTTACTCGAACTACTGCAATACAGCGAGCGCCACTACTGCCAGCTAAATAAAAGATTCAAACTACTGAAGGCACTAACTACTGATAGGCATAGTTAGCAAATGAAAGATTTTAATAGAGAACAAACAATGTATTTACCTTAATAATCATAATATATATATGCCATCCAGTCTTATAAATTTCAAGTCTCCGCCATTTCTCTCCCCACATCCACCACTGCTGGCGGCTCACCTCCAACTGCGCAACGCTACGCGCTGTTCACATCCAGCTGCCGCTGCCCAACACTACAATGGCAGACAACAATGCAAACTAGCTACAGACTGCACACAGCACAGCCAGTGATTTTCATACCGAGCGCTACGTAACGTTGCCGATAAGAAAACATAAACAGCCTACTTACATAGCCCCCATGCTCCCCACAAAAAAATTTTACAAATTGTTTTGGGCAGTGGCCAATAATGATTTGATAAAATTTTTCATAATTACAATAACAAAGAAATCAAATGCACACACTTATTGACACAATGTTGGTCAAAAGCTAAAATTTTCTCACAGTCCATAAAGATAGTCCTGATCATTCATCATAATAGGAATTACAGTTTTTTGTCACAAAGTCTCATTAGTAAAAGAAATTGCACACAGAAGTAGTGGATTTCCATGCAGTGTTGAAGAAGTAGTGTTGTCCTTCCAACGGAAAGACAGTGCTGACTCTTGACATGCAGACAGGTAATGGGCCACAACAGAGCAAACCCACAGCAGAGTCAGTCGAAGTTTTGAAGAATATTGGTAGGTAGGTCATCGCAGAGTAGACCCACTGTAGACCTGGTAGAGATTACGGTATTGGTGGGCCACCAGAGGTGCAGACCCACTGCAGTCCTTGTAGAAATAATGGTATTGGTGGGTCATCAAAGGTGTAGACCCACTGTAGTCCTTGTAGAGATGGCCAGCAGCCATCTGCTGCGACTGTGCAGGTGCACAATCACCATCGAAGAGTCTTGCAGAGAAGATAGCAAGTCCATAAACCACCACTTGTGCACGCACAAAGTTTTTGGAATTGTCCTTAGAACCAGCAATGCTGTTATCCAATCCCTTGCTGAATTAGTAACACATGTGCAAACACTAACAGTCCCAACTACTCACATATTGTCCATATACTATGACCAACAGAAATGTGTGTAGTGAAATGTAACTTACAAGTTAATAATATGATGGACTGGCGTCAATCACAATTTTATAACATAAGAACACAATTACAAAGGTACAAAATACATCATTAAAAACATAACAATACAGATAACTCTGTAGTAGTACAGGCTTTACAAAAGAATAGAAATAAACAGATACATCAGTGTTACACGAATTATGACAGAAGTACATACATAAAAGATCAGAATAACTTTTGAAACATCAACTTCACACATTAGCAACAAAACAGAACAGATAAATAATGTCTAAGCATATTTACAAGGTAAATAACATATTATTAATGCCAATTATATTTGAGGATAACAGTATTCCTCATTATAGTGAATGTTGCTTAGTACTAGAAAATTTCTACAACATAAATCTTATTAGCTAAACACATAAAGACAGGAAAAGCACAAATAAACAAGGGTACATAAACACATAGTGGGATAACACAGGGAAAGGACAGGTTGTGTTTTATCGCAGTATTTTGCAAACAAAACTTTCTTTGCTTCTTGGAGATCTCCCTTCATTCATCATTATTCCCAAAAAGTCCTATCTATACCTCCTTCCTGTATTCTATTGATATTTCTTTCAAAATAATTATTTCTCATTGTACAATACTCATTTTGGCCCAAATCTTTTTCATATAACTTCGCAATGAATTCTTTACCTATTCTCCATAGTCAGTTTCTTATATAGTCTACCCCTCTTAAGCCAACTTAAATCTACTGAGCTCAGATGCTAAACTAAGGGACGAGGCAATGCAGCAGCACCAAACAATTAACGCAAACAGCAATGAAAAAAAAATGCAGATTTGCAAAGCAAGCAGCATTATAGAAATTAGCAAAGCAATTGCAATATTACAACTAATATAAGGGAATGTGCAGCAAACAAAAAAAATAAATCAGTAGTAAAACTAGCTTAACAGAGTAATACAAAGTGAAATTTAGTAGCACTATGCCTGGCAAACAGCAGCAGCAAATGCAGTAACTTATACCTAAACATGACATAGCTCAAGCAGAAAAATATTACACTAAAGACAACAATGCAGATAAGGGAAATGTATAATCACATCTTAATGTCTATGTAATTAAAGTGGTGCACCACAAGAAGTTATTCTACCAAAAAAATTACCAAGTAGTTGAAAAGTAAATTCTGTATGCAATTCCTGTGAAGGGAAATGTGTTTTTGTGCTCCTTCCTTTTTTTTTAAGTGCATCAAAGTTATTCTATTTTTTCTGGATCTGTAGGCATAAAATATTTATATTAGTACATCTATAAAATTTTATTTTAACCAATGCTGGATTGCAGCTAGGAACTAGATATTAAAAAAAAATGAACAAATATGTACAAAGGAAGGCATGAAACATCATTCATTAGCCATATGGCATTTCAAAAGGTAGTAAAAAAATCTCTCAATTCTCGTAGAAAGATGCTTGTCATAATCAGGTGTGCAGATGTAAGAATGTTTCCAAGTAATGAGCGTGTCGTATTTGCGGTGCTTTCTATAAAGGGATGTCAATAGCGACGTTAATGGCCTCCCCTTTTTTTTTCTACCTGTGCCTCTGAAAAGGACACACTACTGACTTTTTCTCCAGCCGTGTGACACAGCTGGGTGCCCACGACGCGTTACGTGCAGGTGGTCACTTAACTTTCTTACGGAAATATTTATGACAGCAGTTTCCGCTACAGTGACAATCTCATATAAAAATATTTCACAGGTCAAGAATTTGCGTTGCAAATGTGTAGAAACAAAATCTTATGAATATAACAGTGTCCAAAAAATTTTCACTGGCATTGTGATACATTCACGCATATACACACACATTTCATAACTCTTAAAGTACATTCTTGGTTTCCAAAATCCTTTATCACAAGTCAGAGTCCCTAACCACTACTCATTATTCCTTACCTTATTACACATATACATATTCATCGACACTTCTTCAATATTTCATCATAATAAATACGTAGCATAATCAAATTCCTCATATAACATCAGCTTATTGATCATAAACATACCTCGACAGCATAATACACATCGTCGTCGTAATAATATCATAACATCTCAGTCAATTCTCAAAATCGTCGTAGCTTCCTCCAATAATTAAAAAAAAATTCTCTGCTCATGTCAAAAGTGTCATCTGCCTCAAACATACTTTAAAAATCATGATCCCATACCAAATATATCATTCAAAGCTCTCATAATATCACAATGGGTCTGAAAAAATATGAACAGTTCACAAAGTACAGACAAAATACAATTTCGTAAGTGTGAAGTTATCCAACTGTGTAATTGCGTAAACATCTGTCACTGACATAGTAAATAAAAAATGTTTGTTTCTCTGTTAAATAATCAGGTAGCTGTGTAATTCTGTGTTGGAGAAATATGGTACCGATGTGTAAAGTTGTATAAGGAAACACCATATTAGTTAGGGCTCCTTGTGCTTGCCACACACATGGTACACAACGTAAGCGTGTACCCCCCTTAAGATTCAATTGTTTGAATTTTATTCTGAATTAACTCATTAGTTTCAAATATGCCATCGATATCATCCCTGTCAGTACTTGCAGAGTGATAGTTAGTGTCTAGTTCCGTAGAAAATTCCTAATTGTTGTCTAACAGAAGGTAAAGCCGATTAATTTCCTCATCATGGTTTGAGAGCCAGTCTTCAAATTTCAAAGCTATAGACTTACCTTCTTTCTCTAAACTTATTTCACCATCATGAAAGCTCAAGATTGCTTTGTATTCATTCAAAAAGTCTACTCCCAGTATAATTTCCGTCGACAATAAATGAACAATAAGAAAGTTAATAGAGAAGCAGTGGCTTTGGCAAAAGAATTCTAAATTGGTTTGTTGGTGTACATCTACAGTTTTTCCAAAGATTGCACCTTGAAATTTAATCTTACATAATGGAAGTGTGGGGCAATTGTTCGATTTGTTGCATTTGCTAAAAGCTGTTTCACTAATTACTGAAATGGGACTGCCAGAGTCAAGTACTGCCGTAAATTTTACGTCACTTACAGTAATGTGAATCACAGGATATGCAATGTTGTTATGTTTTACGTCGTGTTCCTGGAGTAAGATGTCCCTAATGTCTTCCATTTTTACGTAATTACTAGCTACGGCAGCTGCGTCGTCCGTTTCATAAGTACGTTTTGTGGCTGCCAGCGGTGTGAGTCATTGCCTATTGTCTCTTTGTTGGCGCATGTCGTTATTGGGATTTGGAGACCTAACTTCTACAAATTCACCGTGATGAGAGGGCCCTGCCCTGTTTAAATCCCGCCAGTTCTGATGCAGTTCAGGTCTGTCGTTATGATCATATCGTCTGTCGTCATGTCGGTAGATTCTATAGTTTCTTTCTTGTTGGTCACGTGGTGGAGAATTTCTCCCTCAGTCGTAACTGCGTGCTGGACTGTTGCGTCTAAAGTTATTCTGTCTCCCTTGATAATAATTATTTTGGTTCCCATATTGTCTGTTTCTCTGATTGTCTCTGTGATAGTCATTACCGCGGAGAGGTGATCTTTCCCTGTAATTATTCCTACTCTGCCAATGGTTGTCATACGGGTGGTGTCTGTTTCGGTCAGGATTTACATTGAAAGAATAGCCTTGTCGTATAATATTTCTGTCATCGTGGAATTGTGACGGATGTGATCTGTAATTGTTGTGCTCCTGTTTTCCCGTTCCGTGATTGTCAGTGTCAATTTCCAGTTCTTGTAACAGTCCCTGAAAAGCTTCAATGTCGTCTTTGCAACGTCCTGCCAAAATAATATGTCGTAAATGTTCAGGTAATTTGATTAAGCAAATGCGTATGAGTTCTGAGGGGCTGTATGGGTTTGACAGGTACTGATTCTTGTGCAACATGTCTTCAAAATATTTCACAAGACTGGAAAATTCAGATTGTTCGAAATGTTTCATCATTATGTTGCTATGTTTTACTCGGTCTTGTGTAGCTTGAGACCAATATGCTGGGAGGAACGCATGATAAAATTCTCCTTCACTGTGACAATCGTGAATGACCAATCGCATTCTTACAGCTGCTTCATTCTCCAAGTAGCCACACATAAATTCTAACCTGTGCTTCAATGACCAGTTGGGAGGAAAACAATGAGAGAATTGATGGAGCCACGCTTGTGGATGAATGTCATTGGCAGAATTCTGAAACGTTTTGAATTTACGTGTAAGTAATGAACAGCTTATAGTCAAAGTCATCGTGTCGTCGAGTAGCATATCGGTCATTGTTATGTCGTGTCGGCGGTTCCATCTCAAAATTCGGTGTACCTTGCCAATTTCTTTCATAATTTCCGAAGTGCCCTGAGTTATTATTTTGTGGCTGCTCCGTATTTCTATGTCCCTCTTCCCGTATTGGAGCGCGAGTGTCCTCTGAAATACATAATTCTTGTATTACCTGTGTCAGCTGATCTTGTACTTCCCGGATTTTTCTTTGGTGTTGCGTATTAATTTGATTCTGATTTTGTTTGAATTTCCTAATTTGTTCGCACTCTTCTGTGTCAGTGATGGCTACAGGTCTTGTGTCATTCAGATCATCATCTACCTTTGCAGATAAGTTAGTGAACTGATCCGAAAGTTCGGCTACTTTCTCCGATAGTGTACTTATTTCCTCAGTGTGTTTTTCTGAACCAAGTTTCAGAGTGTCCATTTGTGGTGAAATCGTATCTACTGTGTCCTTTAAGTTTTCTTGAGTTTTTGCAAGTTGTGTAACCGAATCGGCAGATGCAACTGAGTCAATTTTAGCTTGCAAGGTGTCGTGATTTTCATGAACAATAGTTTGGAGTTCTTTTATGGCTGCTTCGTGATTCTGTAATGCATTTTCATGCCGCGAAAAAATAGGTTGAAAATGCTCACAAATTTGTGTTTTTACATCATTACAGACTTTTTGACATTTCGATTCAATGTTATGTAACTCAATAGTTAAATCTTCACGTGTTTGTTCAAGCTTATGTTCCACTGAGTCTAACTTTTGAAGCTTTTGTTCCATTGTGTCTAACTTTTGAAGATTTTGTTCCATTGTGTCTAACTGTTGCTGTGTCTGTCTCTGATTTTGTTCCATTGTGTCTAACTTTTGAAGCTTTTGTCCCATTTGTTGCATTAATTGTAATAACAATGCACTGGTGTCTGAAACATGTTCCTCAGTGCTTTTCGGCAGTGAATTTGCACCGGCAACATTCACATTTTGACAAGCGGAAAATGTGTCTTGACTCATTTGTGAAAACGGTGAGAACCCAAAACCTGAGTCTACAGTATTTGCAATATTGTGTTCTGTCATTCCCGATTCCTGAGGCGAGCTGTTGCCGACCGATCGATCGATAATTCTTCCCTGTTTACTACCTGTTTCACTGTCTACACCATTATTTGACGCCCGCTCCATTTCCCTATGCACAGTTACCAAATTACTACTTTGAATATTAGATAATTCATTACATAATGGCGTTAACACACTGCTTTCATCTACACTGTCATTTCTCAGTTTACTTTGCAGCCTAGTGTTACGTTTTTCACACGCCATTATTGTCACAATATTTCACACGACAACACAGAAAAACACAATTTGAAGAGCAAAAATAGGGGAACACATTAACATAGCACTGAAAATAATATCTAGTTAATTGCAAGCGCAGCTGTGAAATACTTGGTGCAAATCTACATGCATACCTCAACTGTTTTACTGTACAACAATGAAAGGCTGCAAGTATAAAGGAGATTCTCTCTACAATTTCGCACTAGCAATAAACAAAATCTACACTAATTACACAAACTACAAGAAAAAATCAGAAGATTCCAGTGAGGTATCCTCGGCTAAGGGTCGACATATGAAACGTCCCCTTAGAAAAATTATGCAGGACTGTGCTTAAACTGACACACAATATTTTTTAGCGCAACGCAATCTGACTTTCAGAAATCCCTACAAAGGAATGGCCCTGACTAACATTAACCTGTACCTTTGACGAATCACTTACCTCACCAAAAAACTTCCTTACTCGAACTACTGCAATACAGCGAGTGCCACTACTGCCAGCTAAATAAAAGATTCAAACTACTGAAGGCACTAACTACTGACAGGCATAGTTAGCAAATGAAAGATTTTAATAGAGAACAAACAATGTATTTACCTTAATAATCATAATATATATGCCATCCAGTCTTACAAATTTCAAGTCTCCGCCATTTCTCTCCCCACATCCACCACTGCTGGCGGCTCACCTCCAACTGCGCAACGCTACGCGCTGTTCACATCCAGCTGCCGCTGCCCAACACTACAATGGCAGACAACAATGCAAAGTAGCTACAGACTGCACACAGCACAACCAGTGATTTTCATACCGAGCGCTACGTAACGTTGCCGATAAGAAAACATAAACAGCCTACTTACAAAGCATATACCTCCTAATAAATTATGACAGAATTTTGTCAATAGGTATACGAAACATAAAAACTAAATACATTCATGATCATAAATTAGGGATAATGCAGATACACCATGAAAAAAAGCTCTGGTACGCGGTTTGCGCGTTTAAATCATCTCGGGGTATGACGATGTGGTGCATCTGACCTGCGGTCGTCGCACGGTGGCGCTGGCAGCAGACCACATACACAGAGGTGTGTTGGTGCATGTCAGAGTACGGTGCAGCGAGTAAGTGTTCAGACGTTTCCAGACGTGGTGACTGTGTGTTGAAAATGGCTCAAAGAACACATATTGATGTTATGAGTAGTAGAATATTAGGGGGACTGGAGGCTGGTCAAACACAGCAGGTCGGAGCGCGGGCCCTCCGTGTGCCACAAAGTGTGATCTCAAGATTGTGGCAACGATTCCAGCAGACAGGAAACGTGTCCAGACCCTACAGTACGGGACGTCCACAGTGTGCAACACCACAATAAGACCGATATCTCACCATCAGTGCCCGCAGACGGGCCACAGAGTACTGCATGTGGCTTTGCTCGGGACCTTACCACAGCCACTGGAACAGTTGTCTCCAGACACACAGTCTACAGACGACTGAACCGACATGGTTTATTGGCCCGGAGACCTGCAAGGTACATTCCATTGACCCCTGGTCACAGGAAAGCCCGTAAGGCCTGGTGTCAAGAACACAGTATACGTTCATTGGAACAGTGGTCCCAGGTTATGTTCACGGACGAGTCCAAGTATAGTGTGAACAGTGCAATGGGTCCCACCTGCCTTCTGATGAATGATAACACACGGCCCCACCGAGCTGCCATCGTGGAGTAGTAGTTTGAAACAGGAGATATCAGGCGGAAGGAGTGGCCTGCCTGTTCTCCTGATCTAAACCCCATCGAGCACTTCTGTGATGCTGCAGGTCTTCAAACCCCTACGACAGGTACTGGTGCAAAAATGGGTGCCTATACCCCAGCAGCTGTTCAGCCACCTGATCCAGAGTATGCCATCCCGTTGTGCGGCCTGTGTACGTGTGCATGGTGATCATATCCCATATTGACGTCGGGGTACATGCGTAGGAAACAGTGACGTTTTGTAGCACATGTGTTTCGGGACGGTTTTCTCAATTTATCACCAATACCGTAGACTTACAGATCTGTGTAGTGTGTGTTCCACATGTGGTTATGCTATTAGCGCCAGTTTTGTGTAGTGCCACGTTGTGAGGCACCACATTCTCAAATTATCCTTAATTTATGAGCATGAGAATACTTTATCGCCTCTGGAAGCCGTTAGACAAGCAATCTGTGACTGCGTTCGTGCTTCGTTTTTGCCGTTTAATAGTATGGATAGTCTCGTGTCTGGGATGTCGTCAGAGCCTGTACTGGCTTTCAGTGTGACAACAGATAGCAAGATGGGTAAGATATTCGATACCTGCGCATTCGACTACGACAGGATCGCGGATTTCCAACTCTTGGGATGATCAATCTTCGGTGCCATTCCACTGTGTCAAGAATGTACCGTGAGTAGAGCACTGCCGGAGTCAACTGTAATGGACAAAATAGTGTTCATGACGTAGACTATCATTTACTATAATTGGTTTTGAGAGCAAACAGATGGAGCACAGTGTAGCAAAACGCTAACTAACTATCTCTCTCCTTTATTTTTTTTCACCTGTCTTCTCCTCCTGTGCCAAACTCTTACACCCACCGTCTGCATTTGTCTATTGGATGGTGTTATGATCTCTGGTCGTGGCTGTCTGCAGTGTGGAGGACCCATTTCCTGTTACTACCAGGGATTTTTCCTTGGTGTAAGGACTGGAACGGGACCAACTCACCCTCGTGATGCCAAACGATGAGCGCCTTCAGTGAGAATTAGCGGCTGCGAGGTTTTCAAAGGCAACAGCGGCCGAGATAGCGGTGTGCTGAGTCCACGCGCCGGCCCTGGTGGCCGAGCGGTTCTAGGCGCTACAGTCTGGAACCGCGCCACCGCTACGGTCGCAGGTTCGAATCCTGCCTCGGGCATGGGTGTGTGTGATGTCCTTAGGTTAGTTAGGTTTAAGTAGTTCTAAGTTCTAGGGGACTGATGACCATAGATGTTAAGTCCCATAGTGCTCAGAGCCATTTGAACCTTTTTCGAGTCCACGCCTCTTCACATCGCATCCAAATGATGTCATTGACTGACGATTTTACGAACTAGAGTTGCCTCTAGTACGACATACGATGGTAGTTCACTAGGTAAGGCAACATATTTTCCTCAAAGCTGATTGTTCAATACATCACATTGTTCCCGCTCGTTCGTCTAAAAAATCCTACTTTTCAACATAATCTCCGATCCGTGAGACGGCCTTACTGGGAAGGCATCTACTGCCGCGTTGTACTACTCTACTGGTCATCAATGAGCTCCCGAGCATCCAACAACTGCTTTCCACAGAGTGCACCCTCCATTGGACCAAGCAGAGGGAAACTGGAAGGTGCGAGATCAGGGCTGTGTGGTTGATGAGGAAGAACAGCCCAATTATGTGTTCTGAGCTCCTCTCGGGTGCACAGACTTGTGTGAGGCCTTGGATTGTCATGGAGAAGGAGAAGGACGTTTGCATTTTCGTGGCGACGAATATGGAGAAGAATTGGTGTGGTGCCACTCCACGGATTGTCGTTCTGATTCTGGTTCGAAGTGATGAAACCATGCTTCATTGCACTGTAAAGATGTCCGACAATAAATGACACCATCAGCCTCGTAACACGCAAGCAACTCCGCACAGACGGTCCTTCGTTCATCTTTATGGCCTTCTCTTAGGCGGTGTGGAACCCATCGGGGACTCCCCTTCAAGTACCCCAACTAGTGGACGAGTGTATCGACACTACCAACAGAGATGTGCAGCAATGTGTTTGATTGCGAACCGCGAATGACCTAAAATGAGAGTGTCTGCACGTTCCAACATTGCAGGGGTCGCAGATGTGTGCTGCCGACCGGCACTCAGTAGATCGAACAGGTCTGTGCAACCTTGTTTCGAGAACTCGCCGTGCCTTTAATCACTGCCAGGTCTGCATAGACATTCTGCAAGAAGCTATGAATATCTGCGATGGTATGGTTTTCGATCAAAAGAAACTAAAAGGCAGATCTCTGCTTGGAACGCACCTCCGCTACAGACGGCATTTTAGAGGCTATGTGTGGCGCCGCAACCCATCTGAACTTTATGAAACTATAGGGGCAGCAGGAGCTCGAATATTTCACGGTGTCCCAAAGCAAATTCCGAAATTACTTTTTGGACGCTTGTCGCAAATTATTCTCTGATGTTTTCACATATATCCAATCTACTATTTTGTTCCTTCTTCCTGCCAATGTTTTCCACAAGTACCTCTCCAGAGGTGTACATCTCCACAAGTGCCGATTTTGTGGAAAGACTCCTCATTTCTTATCTAATCATTCCGCCAAATATTTAACTGCCTCCTATAGTACAACATCATGAGGTCCTCAAATCGCTTCTATTCCGGCTTACCCCATTCCATGATTCACGGCTGTATAATACAGGGTATTTCAATATACGTATTTCGAATGTATATATTTATTAAACTTTAAGACATACGAATATGAAACTTTACACACATATTTAGGAACCTGTCAATTTCAGATTACAGAGGTTCAGTACGTCCACCATCAGCGGCAGGAACAATATCACTTCGATACTCAAATTAAAAAAATGATTCAAATTGCTCTAAGCACTATGGGACTTAACATCTCAGGTCATAAGTCTCCTAGACTTAGAACTACGTAAACCTAACCAACCTAAGGACATCACACATCCATGCTCGAGGCAGGATTCGAACCTGCGATAGTAACAGCAGCGCGGTTCCGCACTGAAGCGTCTAGAACCGCTCGGCCACAGCGGCCGGCGTTACTCAAATTCCTCCCATACTAGGGCAAGTATGTCCTTCGTTACTGATGTTATGGCACTACGGATCCCGTTCTTCAACTCTTCCATTTTCTGTGGGAGTGTGGTACATAAATGTTGTCTTTAACGAAACCCCACAGGAAAAAGCCAGTGGGTGTCAAATCCGGCGACCGTCTCCTTGGCGACCAATCCAACGGTTCGGTTGAGTTTCATTCAGATATTCACGCACTTTCCGACTCCAGTGAGGGGGTGCCCCGTCTTGTTGAAAAATATTGTTGTCTTCGTGCAGCCTCTGATACAACCAGTTTTGTAACATAGCGAGATACTGCTGACCGTTAACCATGTTTCCATCAAAGAAGAATTTGCCATAAACAGATGTTCGGGATATCGCACAGGACACATTGGGCGAATCTCGTACATGTTCAGTGGCTGCATGTGGGTTCTGTAGGCCCCAAATTCGAACATTGCGTTTGTTTACCTGACGACTAACATGGAAAGTCACTTCGTCACTGAACACGGTAGGTTGTGCGAAATTATTATCATTGCCAATAGCATCAATAATCTCGTTACAAAATGCCACACGTTTGCGTTTGTCATAAGGACTCAGAGACAGCTGTAACTTGTACGGCTTCATAGCCAACCGACGTCTCAAAACACGCCAAATTGTTGTTGTAGGCAGCTGTATCATCCGAATAGCACGACGAGTTGATTCTTCAGAACTTCGTTGGAAAGCAGTTTGAATTCGGTGAACATTTCCTTTAGGATCCCGAAGACGGCCAGGACTCTTTCCTTTACATACACATCCCGTATCTAGAAACTGTCAATACCATCTGCGAATGTTCCACCCATTCGGAGGATCAGTTTGGTACCTCAACCTGAAGCGTCTTTGCATTGTAATCACGGAGTCGCACTTCGCAAATCCGAGAACACAAAATGATTTCTGCTGCGAAGTAGACATTTTAAACAAGCAAAACAGAAGACGACTGACATCTAGCGGCTATTAACATACACTGGACTATGTATTCGTTTCTCCAATAGCCGAGCCGAGGCGCAGCGATCGATAGTTTGGTTCAAATGGCTCTGAGCAATATGGGACTTAAATCTCAGGTCATCAGTCCCCTAGAACTTAGAACTACTGACACCTAACTAACCTAACGACATCACACACATCCATGCCCGCGGCAGGATTTGAACCTGCGACCGTAGCAGCGACGCGATTCCGGACTGAAGCGTCTAGAACCGCGTCTAATTTGGACAAAATAATACTTTCTAATACATATATTCTTTTTGAAACAACCTGTACAATACAGGATCAAAACCATGCTGTGAGTTACAGAAGTGCGTACTCCACACCACAAGTACAGGATTCAGAGTGCAGGATGGTCGTGAAAGCCGCGCTGGGTAGCTGCGTGGTCTCAGGCGCCTTGCCACGATTCGGGCGGCTCCGCCCCCCACTCTCCCCCCCCCCCCTTCCCCGGAGGTTCGAGAGTCCTCCCTTGGGCATGGGTGTGTGTGCTGTCCTTAGCCTAAGTTTGTTTAAGTTAGATTAAGTAGTGTGCAAGCTTAAGGACCGATGACTTCAGTAGTTTGGCCCCATAGGAGCTTACCACCAAAAAAATGGTCGCGATGGTCGTGAAAACACCGCGAATGGCTGCCGAAGCGTGGAGAAACGTCACTTGGACTGGTGGGTCACGCTACGGTTTCGCAAATGCAAGTGAGGAGTACCACATGAACCACATGAGGTGATGTATTCCAATTGCCGATGGAAAGCCGATCAAATAGATTGAAATTCGTCTTTTAAATAGCCACTTCATATAATCAGTTTTACTTTTTCTATACTTCAGCTATTTCGCGAACTTATTATCGCAGCTTCACTGGAAAGGTGGTTATGCACCCAGTATCGACCAGTGAGTGAGATTTGAAGGAAGCATGACCTGCTCACTTCCGGAAATGCAAGTCACTGAAAGAGTTGCTGGCACACAAAGCACGTTGGAACATGGATTTCGAGTACACTACTCTAATGTGGACGGCAACGAGGCGATGGGGAACGGGGCATGCCGCTGGGTTGGTGCTTGGTGAGGTGGTTTACGTTATTGGGATAATCCGTAGGCATTGCATATCTGCAAAATTGTTTCTTTAACCTTTCGTGATATACTTGCATTTTATGGTGAAGTTTTCAGTAAGCCACGTCACGAATTAGCTATGAATAGTACGAGTCTTCCACATCTAATTGCAAACTTTTCGTGTCTTTGAGGTCAGTAGCTACAAGTTTCGGTACACAAACAGATTTTAGTCATTTAATCCGAAGAGTAGGGTAAGTCCGGGAGAGTTGGACGACTTTACTTATTCAACATAAAACATTTAACATTTTTGGCTTCTGGCAGCACGTCTGTATAGTGTGTCATATAAACTTAAGAACAGTTATTACTGAGGCACTGCCACTTAAAATACAAGAAATATGGCAAAATGAAAATACACGTGAGTGGTCCATCTCACCCGTAAGTGTACGCATGAGATGGACCAGTGTACTGGGTGGGAGAGGGCATATAAAACGGCGATACATGAAGAAAAGAGCCAATCAATATTACATATTTCTACTTGGAATATGTTATAATGTGTACAGAATTATACTATTATTTTATTCCAAAAGAATTTTTTCAGTTTATTATAAAGCGTGATTGAATATTGGCTTTTCTAATTAATTGTTTGATTAACTCAAGTGTTAGCCTATCTTCCTCTCACCACAGCAATTAGACTTATTACAAAATACTGAACAATACTCACGTTATCATTGTCAATAGGAAATACACGGTAACCAAACGCCTTGTTCTTTAGCTTTGTAGCGAGTTTTATCACACGCAACACATTCATCATTCACTTTAGTAATCTTCTGCAATGTCTCGGTGTCTTCAATTTTCTGCATCTGATAAACACATTTATTTCCAGCATTTCTTTTAGAGTCTTCAGTATCTTTTTCCCTTTACCAGTAATTTTCTTTGGTGAACATTTTCGTTTCTGATCAACTGCCTATTGGCTTCTGTCTCGGGTTCTTCGGCCGACGTTCATCTAATGATTTTTCTGACGTTTCGCCAGCACGAGTGGCTGGCATTGTCAAAGCTTCACCCTCCATTGCCGGTGCTGAACTGGAGGCGAGCTCGCGGCCGCAGACTATATGTACCTGGCGCGCCAACGTCCGAGGGCTTCTCCGCGGTCATTTCCGGTGCGGTTCTCCTCTTGCTACCTGCGACGGTCGTTCGCTGCAATACGGGAAGCCAGGATCCGTTTACCTTAAGGCTTTCCTCTTTCTTGTTGAAACTGTTCGCGTGTTTTTGGATTTCTACAGCTTCTCTGAACAAGCGCGTGTGATAGTGCTTCTCTACAGTCAAAACTTCCGTGTCGGCGAATTTTATTACGTGGTCGGTCTCATTCAGTGCATGCTCTGCCATGGCCGATTTCTCCACCTGCTCCAACCTGCAATGTCGCTTATGCTCTTTGATCCTGGTGTTAATTGATCGTCCAGTCATTCCGACATAAACATTTCCGCATGTGCATGGTATACAGTACATTCCCGACATTGCAAGTAGATCTCTTTTCTCCTTCGCCGATCTAAGACACTCTTTGATCTTCCTTGTCGGTTTGAAAATCGTCTTTACGCCGTGTTTGCGCAATATACGGCCGATTCTGTCCGTCACTCTGGGAATGTATGGCAGAAAGGCCGTACCCGACATTTCTTTTTCTGGTTCCTTACTTCGCCGAGTGTTTGGCTCTGTTACACTTCTAATGTAATTTGTGGAGTACCCATTGCTCCTCAGAACAGTTTCCAGGTGTTGCATTTCTCGTTTGAGGTGTTGAGGCTCACATATTCGTCCTGCTCTCGTTACGAGCGTACGAATCATGCCTCTTTTCTGGCTCGGGTGGTGGTTTGACAGTTTGTGCAGGTATCAGTCCGTGTGTGCCGGTTTTCGATACACGCTGGGGCAGGTGGAGAAATCGGCCGTGGCAGAGCGCGAACTGAATGAGACCGACCACGTAATAAAATTCGCCGACACGGAAGTTCTGGCTGTAGAGAAGCACTATCACACGCGCTTGTTCAGAGAAGCTGTAGAAATCCAAAAACACGCGAACAGTTTCAACAAGAAAGAGGAAAGCCTTAAGGTAAACGGATCCTGGCTCCAGTTCACCACCGGCAATGGAGGGTGAAGCTTTGACAATGCCAGCCACTCGTGCTGGCGAAACGTCAGAAAAATCATTAGATGAACGTCGGCCGAAGAACCCGAGACAGAAGCCAATAGGCAGTTTTTCAACAAGTGGCCACGAAAGCCTTAACAATTTTGTATTTTCGTTTCTATTTTCTGTAGAGTCTTGTACCTTTAGGAAGCTAGGGTAAGGATGTTGTTATGGGTGGCCGGTATCCTCTTTCTGCAACACAAATACACACGTGGATTAATACGGTTATTTATTTACATGAACTTCTACTTATCTTGAACAGAATCCATATGTTGTGGTACAAGCTCATCAGAAATAGTCCTCTTGCAGACAATATTAGTAATCTCGCTATTGTCACAAATAAGGACACTAACTTAGTCACGTAGCCAGTGATGAGTCAGTGCCCATTCTGTGAATGAATGATAGACGCCAACTAGAATGCTTCAGTGAGTTATTGAGGCTCTCTGGTCAGTGGCGGCGGCCTAAACACATGCCGTCGAGAGGGTGTTGGCGGCGTGTTGCTCGTCAGTGTGTCTCTGGCCTCTCCTGTGATAGGTGTGCTTGATCCAGCTACATCTTTGGTGACTGGTGTGCTGGCGCCAGCTTATCAGAGCACATTTCCTGTTTGTTTTCTCATCCCTCTTTTTCATTGTGGTTTCAGTATTTTCAGCTGAGTTTAGCACATTGAATACAGTTGTTGTTTGTGTCTTAAAGTTGGTGATTGTATCAGTGGAAGAAATGGGTGATATTTCTTCCAAATGTTTTGTAGGTTTTGGTTTAGGGGTAGGCAGTCTCGAAGAGGTAATCTTGGAAATTTTAGGTTTTAGTGGGCGTGGAGTACGAAGTTGTCAATGATGGAATCTCACATGTGCAGATGACTCTGCTCTTTTAATGTGCTTGAATTCACTAGACCTTTTGATGAGCTTTGAAGTGGCTGGTTGGTCTGTGTGTCATGTTCATCTCTTCCACTTGTCAGCACATACTCATCCTCAGACAAATAAGTGTAACTTGAGACTGCAGCCGCATTCAGTGGTATTATACAACTTACCTTGAAACCACCTGCAACATTTTCAACGTCGGCTGATGTAGCCCATGCTGAGTTGAGCTGTTTTGCAAAACAAGATTGTTAATTTCCCTGTCTGGATTATTCATCATGAAATTGCTGCAACTTTTTCAATTACTTAAGAGAGAGAGCTGCAGGGGCTGCATCCAGTACGATGTATGTGGGACAAGACTCATTAAACTAACACCTTGTTGCTTTTCAAACTCTAATGTTTCCAAACAACTTGTCTGAGAAGTGTGTCCACCAAGTACAAGAAATACTTTTCCACCTGGTTTCCTGGGTGTGGAATGGCTTGTTAACCAATAAGAGCTAGTAAAAAGCGTATATTATTCAGTCCTCTTCGAATTATAAATTAAATTTCCGTTATCACCTAAGCTAAATTTAATACTGGCCCATTTCTCCCGCTTTGAAACACGTAGTTAGTCTCTTCGAAACTAGACTGGTCCATCTCTCCAGGCTGTCTGCAGGTAGCGAAGTCGATGGTGATTTTACGTTAGTTTCATGCCCACGCATTTGTCAAGCTTGCAGTAAAAAGCTGCACCCATATTGTGCAAACCAACAATTAAAATTACGTAATGACACAATAACACCTTTTTTGTCTGCCAGAAATGAGAATGTGATTTTTCTCCAAAGCTACCACGAAACTAACAGCAACACTTCCGCACCACGTTCGTTCACTAAAGAGCCTTTTCAAAAGTAGCTGGAGCTACTCACTAGCGGCGCATTGTGAAATACGGCACCGGCTAGTCTCGCCCATTGGTGCAGCTCTCTCGGAGTTTCTGTGTTACAGTCAATTCAATCACCCTTCCTCTCAGTTTAGTTTATTGTATGATTTTTCCCGTAGGGGAACTTAATTCAGATGATGAGTATAATTTGTATTATACAGAACAAGTGTCCTTAGTGCACTATAAAGTTATGTCTTACTCTCATAATTATTTTCATATGTCAGTTATATGAAGTGGTATTTAAGCATTTTCTGTTTCGATTTCCCTGGTCATTTATTACTTACTTAAGTGCATTAACAATACCGATGATTTACAGCCATTATACGACCACTCAATGCAATATATAACTTTTGGTGGTACTGATTGATTCAAATGGTTCAAATGGCTCTGAGCACTATGGGACTGAACATCTGTGGTCATCAGTCCCCTAGAACTTAGAACAACTTAAACCTAACTAACCTAAGGACATCACCCCACATCCATGCCCGAGGCAGGATTCGAACCTGCGACCGTAGCGGTCACGCGGTTCCAGACTGAAGCGCCTAGAACCGCACGGCCACACCGGCCGGCCACTGATTGATTCATCCCACGAATCTCACATAATAATTTGAATCAAAGAAAACATCCGCTGTGCTGAACATAATGCATCCTCTTCTAAGCATGCGTTTTTCAGTAAGTAAGGTAATTGTGACATTGGTACAACTTACAGAGAAGCTGTAATTGACACTAAAATGGTTCAAATGGCTCTGAGCACTATGGGAATTAACATCTATGGTCATCAGTCCCCTAGAACTTAGAACTACTTAAACCTAACTAACCTAAGGACATCACACACATCCATGCCCGAGGCAGGATTCGAACCTGCGACCGCAGCAGTCGCGCGGCTCCGGACTGAGCGCCTAGAACCGCTAGACCACCGCGGCAATTGACACTACACAAGTCATCCATGAAAGTTCCAAGCGTTGTTTGAGAACATAAAGTCCATGAATGGCTGCAAATGAAGTAGCCGAACATAATCATTTGAAGTCAACGATCCATGTAGACACAACCCTTACCTATATGGAGCCACCACCAGGTTAAACATCCCCTTGTTTACGACTTGTCTCTGCGCCACACTTGAACCTTACTATCAGCTCTTACCAACTGAATTCAGGAATCATCTGACGAGGCCACTGCTTCCAGTCGTCTAGGATCCAAATGATGTGGTCATGTTGCCAGGAGAGGCGCTGAGGCGATGTCGTACTGCCAACAAAGGCACTCGCGTCGGTCGTCTGCTGCCATAGCCGGCTAACGCCAAATTTCGCTGCATTTTCGTAATGGATAAGTTCGTCGTACGTCCCATATTTATTTCTGTGGTTATTTCTCTCGGTGTTGCTTGTCTATTAGTACTGACTACTCTACGCAAACGCCGTTGCCCTCGGTCATTTAGTGAAGGTCGTCGGCCACTGCATTGTCCGTGGTGAGAGATAATGCCTGAAATTTCGTATTCTCGGCACACTGTTGATACTATGGACCTCGTAATATTGAATCCCCTATCAATTTCAGAAACAGAATTTTCCATGCGTCTAGGTTCAACCATCATTCCGCATTCGAAGTTTGTTAATTCCCACTCTGCGGCCATAATTATGGCGGAAACCTTTTCATATGAATCGCCTGAATACAAATGACATGTCCGCCTTTTCTACCTTGAGTGCGTGATGGCTCTGAACACAAAGGGACTTAACATCTACGGTCATCAGTCCCCTAGAACTCAGAACTACTTAAATATAACTAACTTAAGGACGTCACACAACACCCAGTCATCACGAGGCAGAGAAAATTCCTGACCCCGCCGGGAATCGAACCCGGGATGAGTGCGTGACACTATCGCTATCTGTATATGCGCATATCGCTGTCCCATGACTTTTGTCACTTCAGTGTGCATTTCTTGGAAAGGTATAAAGAATATTTGTGCAAAACTCCTGCGTATTACTAATTTTTTCCACTGAACGTCAAAATGTGTCCTAATTTGACTCGGCTATAAATCCCTTTCGGGAGAACTGGGGCTCTGTTGTTGTTCCGCTCATGTAGATTTACTCTTTAAGCGTTTGTTAAATAATTTGAAGAAAATGAAGGAATGGTTCCATTGAAAAGGAGACGGCCGATTTCACTTTCACAACTTTGTCCAGTGCTATCTTGTGCTATACCTCAGATGGCTTCCTCAGTACACAGCTGTCCTTTGCACATGTATTTTAAACACTCAGCATCAAGCAAAGAAATTTTGATGTTAATTTTTAAATGCTAAAGACGTAACGATTTTGCTCTTAAAGTGCCAGAAGGTAGTCAATACAGGATGTCAAATTAAACAAGTTTCAACCGTCAAATTTCCAATCTTACTTTACTTTGCAACCAGTTTCAGAATTTTACTACGCTATCTTCAGGCCCATAACCGACATGCAGGAAGAACCTACCTCGGTTGTGATCAAAACAGGGTCCAGCAATACTGGTATTAGTAGATATTTGCTGCAGTGATCACTTCAACCATCATCTGCAGACTGGAACCTCGCGACCGCTACGGTCGCAGGTTCGAATCCTGCCTCGGGCATGGATGTTTAAGTAGTTCTAAGTTCTGTGGGACTGATGACCTGAGATGTTAAGCCCCATAGTCCTCAGAGCCATTTGAACCATCTGCAGCTTGATAACTATAGCGAATATTTGCTAATACCAGTATTGCTGGGCCCTGTTTTGATCACAACCGAGATAGATTCTTCCTACACGTCTGTGAGGAGCTGAATAAGGCGTAGCAAAACGCTGAAATTGGTTGCCTAGTAAATTAAGGTTGGAAATTTGGCGGCTGAAATGTGTTTAATTTGACATCCTCTATTGAGCAGCCGAGTCCCACAACCATCTCTATAAAGATGGACATACAGAGGGAGGTCAACACTTGCGATTATACAATTTTCTTGCGCGCACATGAATGGAACAACCACAAGCGACAACATTTGGCATTTAGTTACTTAAGATGTTATTGCAAACATCAAGCATATTGTTCGTAGAGGTAGTCCGCCAACCATTACACCTCCAAGGAAATAGAAAGTGAAATAGATTTAGGGCCACCACTGTGGTGAGTGTTCGTTGCTGATCATGTGGTAAATCTCGCCGCAATAGTACTGAATACTGAGAACTAGGAACTCTGTGGCATGTAATTCTCGGATGTCAGTGCCGGTTACGTATTAACATTTACTTTACGTCAATATCTAAGGATACAATAGACAGGGTAATTTATGGCAACGAACGTGTATATTTTCAATTCAACACATATTTTATTCATTTTATGTAGCTCATTACTGATCAACGCCTTATTTCTTGTTCTAAAGCACTCAGGCAAGTCAGAATAATGAATGACAAATGAGATAACATAGACTTGTACACTTTCAAACAAAATGCTTAGGATTACGTGAAATCTGGTTTCCCACGCCTTGAGCCAACGAGTTTACCCAGCCATGTATGGCTGAAGTCTAAGAAAACTAGAAAAGATGTCGAAAAAAACTAGAAAAGATATACTCAAATGTGCATGCTGCAACTATCTAACGTAAATTTCCATCTTTAGACGTTTTATTCAAGCTGCACTAAAATCAGTTTCATCCCCTGAAGCAAGACATCGCGTAACGCAACACTTGGAAGCAACGGTATTGCAGTCTGCTCCGCGAAGAGAGGTAAACAGAGAGAAAAACGTAGCCCGTTTCTAGAGCGCTGCAATTCTGTATTTCAATCTCGTGCTATCTATTGCAGTTCCGCAGTTTTGCGAAACAGTTCAACGTGCATACTTGAGTGGTATCTGTTATAGAATCAAGTTCGGATTTTCCTTTATGTGTGTGTGTGTGTTTGTGTGTCTGTGTGTGCGTTTGTGTTATGTTGAACAAGCAGTTACGTCTCGTGCAGTCTTGCTAGCGAATTCCTCGCAGGACCCAAAGCTTCTACCAGTATAGGAAATACCCTGGAGTCACGCGAGGCATGTTGCAGAACTCGACATCAATTCGGGCTAACATAAAATTGCATGTTGTCTCGAAAGAATACAACGTTACAAGAGTCCTGCTCGGCAAATTGTCTCTTCCTGTCGGGAGAGTTTATGATATCATACTCTAGGTGAACGATTTGAGCTAAACAACGGGAACATGAAGTGCAGTAAAGCGTTTCGTTTTTTATGTTCTTTTTCCTGATGCCCGATCAATAAGAACAAAAACTGATCCATCTCTGTCCTTTCTTTAACAATAAAATGTCAGTAGCTTGTGTATTAAGAAATATTACCCTAACGAAAAGAGCAATTGTTATTAGATTATTTGTATTTGAAGTGTCAATAAAGTCGAAATGTTGCGACAGGATCAGTGCGGAGTCATAAACTGGGAAATTAGAAAATCCGCAGCAAATATACGCCACGCACGCACTATATCATGCTACAATATTTAGATAATTTAAGAAGTGTAGGGTATGAGTTCTGTACGTTCAGTAAGATAGACTCGACGTTTCTACCTGTGCTTTTACAACAGCCAACATCAACAATGCTGATGTACCCGTTAGAAGGATGGATAGATAACAAACGGCTCTGAGCACTATGGGATTTAACATCTGAGGTTATCAGTCCCCTAGAACTTAGAACTACTTAAACCTAACTAACCTAAGGACATCACACACATCCATGCCCGAGGTAGGATTCCAACCTGCGGTTCCAGACTGAAGCGCCTAGAACCGCTCGGCCACAGCGGCCGGCCGATAGATAACAGTTTGTTGATTATTAAGTACGGGAAAATCGTGCTTAATGACTTTTATATAATACTCTATCATGCCATTTGGTATCCCTGAACGCCTAGTTGTGTGAAAAAGATTACGACAATCTTGGAATGCGGTGCGTTGCTGTATTTCTTTACTGATGAAAAAGGCGCATTCCTGGAAACAGTTACCACCATACAGAGGCGTGGCGTAGTGTCATACCATAAGGGTAACATTTTGAAATCTGACATTGAAGTAAGTACAGATCATACCTACACACTGTATAATATATTCATATTAACTCATAAGTTTCTAACAATACAACAGGCGTTTTATATCCGTTCCTGAGGGAAAAGAGATGGAGGGCAATGACTTCCTGCATTACTAGTTGTAATTTTTGTTAATACTAACTAAACTACTTAATTGAAATAATTAAATTTTTTGAGATTGTGGAAAATAACGGCGTCTTTTGTCAGCCAGAGACAAACGTCGCGTGCGAGAAGGAATGTGGCTGAAAATGTGACCCTTATATTTTCTGTTCTCTGCTGGACATCGAGCAAAGCATCGCACAGATCAGTGAAAAGTAGTGCCCAGTTCACCGTTTTAGTGTTCTTTGTGAAGCAGAGGTCACCTGTAGGAAGCATCCACAAGAAGCGACCCCACTCTGTCCAGCTAATTTGGCATTTCACAAACCGTTTGATAGTTTCACAATTTCACTTACGAACGTGCCCCGTTTTTGATGCCATCCTGACGAAGTTCACTTGAGTCGGTCGTAGCTGAACAGTAATAATAATAATAATTCCATGTGGCTCATCTGGCCGGACGCCATTGGATGGCATACTTGCGAAACTTAGAATCTGAGATCTAGAGTTTGATGTGGAATATGAATCGCTAGTCGCTCCTGGCGAATATTCACATCCTTGATTCGTGAAGGCTAGGTTGAAGGCAGGCTGAAATATTCCTTGGTCTACAGGTATTCGGTCACGTGACCTTCAAGCCCGACAGATCACCAGTAGTGCTAAGAAGTTCGGATTCCCGAAATAACATAACGCCTGGCGGGTAGCGTTAATTGCTCGTTAGTGAAAATTAATTCATCTGTAGTTATCATGGAGCCTGCCAGTCGCACTGAAGACTGTTTGGTCAACTAACGAGACATCTCTTGGTCGTCAACACTACTCTCTCTTTCTCTCTTTCTCGAATTTTCGAATTTTTATCATGAAACTTGTCTGAGATGCCAAAGAATGCCACGGTTTGATTTCCTTATTTCTCATTCGATTAATTTTCAGGCACGTCCTTTATGCTTTCTCTGGGAATTGATCATTGGTTTGTCCAGTACCGTAATCTACTATTGAGAGGCACCCACATGCCTTCCTCATACTGTGGCATCAAGCAGTCAGGCCTGCAAGATGAGTGGTCTGCCAAGCGAGTGGATTCATTCTTAGTTATCGAGTAATATTAGCTCTAGTACTCTCACTTACGTTACAAGTTATCCTCCTATATGATTACTACGCAACGGAAACGCATATCTGACTATCAGTGATTTACAGAACTCTGACTGTACACTACGCACTGGCAGTACCACATTTTCATTTTTGTCTTTTATTTGTCGGCTTTTATTAACACGTGGCCATCCCACTGAATATGAATGGCGCACACATTATAAATTCGGGACATTATGACAACATACAATTTGAAGGAATAGTCTACCAATCTCTTTCTTTTCACTAACTGATTTATTCTGATAAATTCCCTAACCTAAACACACAAATTCTATAACCTACAACAATAACATATGAGAAATTCCGCCCAGTGGGCATGGCTTTACATTAGTGAATCTCTATATTATGGTCTCGTAATTTATTTAACGCTACAGTGCACTTTCTGGATAGGTTGGGGGATCTTTTATTATACCTCACACTTCGACTCTCACAATCATCATCACGAAACTTTCCTCCAGACCGAGCGGTACAGAAGGAACAAGCATAACCCACTAATCTTTTGAAACTACTTCGCTACACACCCATGGAAACCACACATACCCAAATTACATGACATACACCACACAACAATATGAAATACTACACAGAGAATGGTTACAACATTATCACTTTCAGCTTTCCCACTTCAATTAATATTGGTCCCAGTTTCACACGACACTGTCCCACTTTGTAATTCTACTTTCCTACTGTGAACTCTGGAGATAAATGCACGTCTTCCTGTGCAATGCAAGCCATGTGGCGTTGCTGGATAGACGGCCGACTCACCTTTCTTCTCTCTCAGAGTTTGAATCTAGCGTCACACGTAAAGTAATATTAATGTATTCATCACACACGTGAGTCCTCAACTGATACCATGGACGAGTACTTCTCTTTATCCTTTGTCTCATACACAGATTGAGACTCACACAGTACTCACCACGTGGAAGTACTCGTCTCTAATTTCAAGTCCTGCACACGCCATTTCTTAAATATTTCAACTTATGGTACACACGCTATGTCTTAAATATTTCAACTTATTGTACACACGCTAGTGATTCAGCTTAACTTAAGCACACGGTAGTATTTCAACTTATTGCTACACGTGGTTTCTTTAGATTACTACAATCCCATTAATATTACCTGCCTGACATTTAATTCTCCCCACAAAAGTTCCTGAAATAGAGAAATTATTATTTCAAACTACTCTTAAATATTCTACATGCATACCATGCCTCCACTCTTTCGTCATTACGGAGCACATCTAAAACAGGTGTTAACAGCACAGGATCCAGCGGCAGAGTGCCGAAACATGGCCGTTCTCGAGGTCCTCTCCCACCTCTGTCGAGGTGGGGGAAGCACCTTGCTATCGTATTGGTCAGCCACATTTCAGGCGCTCAAAGCTCTGGCAAATTTCATGTCTTTGGTCCCGCCAAAGGTGGCCAAAGGATCGACTCAAAGATGATCATATATTCACATTCACTATCTGCGGTTAGCAGACGACCATACATTCATTCATTTCAAAAGATCTCACCAAACTGGATGTAGGGATTTATTTTGTGGGAGTGCACATATGATAAATTAAATAAATAAATTGTCATTCATTCCTACACTGGTATCCGGCTTCGCTGTATTAATTGAAATTGAGTTATTTTACAAAAAAAATGTGTTGTTCTGACAAAAATAATGAAGTATGTTGTACCTATTTTCAATGTCGGGCGGTACTGTACCCTTTCACTATGACCACCGAGCGAGGTGGCGCAGTGGTTAGGACACTAGACTCGCATTCGGGAGGACGACGGTTCGAACCCGCGCTCTGCCATCCCGATTTAGGTTTTCCATGATTTCCCTAAATAATTTCAGGAAAATGCCAAGATGGTTCCTTTGAAAAGGCACGGCCGACTTCCTTCCCTAATGCGATGGGACCGAAGACCTCGCTGTTTGGTCTCTTCCCCCGAATCAACCAACCAATCAACCTACTATGACGAAAATATCTATGTAGTTAGGACCCAAAACTATTTCATTTTACTGTTATTTATTCGTCGCTGAATTGTTTGTCCTCATTGTTGGTTCTTGTATTTAAACCCGTAAGCAAAGGGGACTTAACTGTTAAGAAAACAATGAAATATCTACACTGGATAATACTGTTTCTTTACAAGTATTCGGCCCCATAATGGTACAACCTTTCCTCTGGATACACATTGCCATAAAGTAACAAGTTCTTGTGCTAAGCCGCGCGAAGTGGCCGCGCGGTTAGAGGCGCCATGTCACTGGCTGCGCGGCCCCTCCCGCCGGAGTTTCGACTCCTCCCTCGGGCATGAATGTGTGTGTTATCCTTAGCATAGGTTAGTTTAAGTTAGTTTAAGTAGTGTTAAAGTCTAGGGACCGACAATCTCTGCAGTTTGGTGCCTTAAGAACTCACACACACACATTCTTATGCTAAGCAAACTTGTAATTACTTATCAGAAGTTCAGGAGAAAATATCTTAATATTTTTATATATCAGATATCTTAAACTTTGTAGAGTCTTCGATGGCTCTACTGAAAATGTCTGGCAATATCCAAATGAAATGTCGCGGATGACAGTGAATGAAGGGTGGCTGTGATATTGGAATATCGTGGAATGTTTATTACGACAGGAAAACTTCTAGATTCACATAATTCAATGTTTCTCCATAATTTGCCATGTGTTTTCTCCGGTATTTATTATGAACGTGCAAGAAATTCTTGTGGAATTTAATGGAGATATATAAGGGACAAAAAAATTACAGTTTCAGGTCGTTGCCGTAGGGTATTCGAAACGCAGAGCGGCTCCGTAGCGGGAATTTTAAGAACCAACGTGTAAGAAAGTGATCGGTGCGGCATTCGTGTATTTCCCACGTGCGTCCAGATGTGTGGATACATGAGCAACCGTGACGTCGTTACCACTTGCGTCCAAATGCTGTTATTCTTTCTTGGCTACCGAAGGAGGAACACTGGTAGACACCCGCCAGAGAATGAATAATGTGTACGGGGGCAGCATGTCTGTCGAAAAACACCGTTGTGGAATGGTGCGCCAGGTTCCGTGTTGGTCACGTTTCGACACAAGACGCTCGTCGACCTGGGAAGCATTTCACTGAAGTGGGAGACGCTCGAGCCGCCCACCCTGTAGTCCTGACCTCTCCCCATGAGATTGTCACGCCTTAATGATCCTTTAAGAAGACCTTGAACGGTCAACGCTTTCTGTCGGACAAGGATGTGCAGCGGGCAGTTTTGGACTAAATACACGTAGCAAGGCACAGTGTTCTACCAAATGCGTATCTTCAACCTGCTGCGTCAGTGATACAATTGCCTCAACGCTATTTTGCCTGGTTGGCGTACCGATTAAAGACTGTATGGCTTTCGAACGGTAACTTTTTCGTCGCCCCTTATACAATGTGTGATATTGCAGTGCCTGTGTTATTCCAAATACGTTGCAAAGTTCATTCGGACATGCATGCATGTCCAAAGGAATAGGCACTGCGACGACCACTGCCGTTACGAAACACATCAAATGAATTCGTAGTTGCGAATAAGGACTGCCATCAGCTGTACAATCGAATGACGACAATGAAAATCCTTCCTCTTAGCAACAAATAATCCTGAGTTAATAAAGAGCATCAAAACGGATGCAGGGATTAGTAAACACAAGGGTGTCGTAGCGAGATTGAATACTGTAACCCCTAAATCCTCCAAAAATATACCTATTCAAAAAAGCTGATAAAAATTCACTTGACGCCTTCCTGAGAAACAATCTCCACTCCTTCCAAATGAATAATGTAAGTGTAAACCAGATGTGACTTGAATTCAAAGAAATAGTATCTGCAGAAACTGAAAGATTTATACCAAGTAAATTAAGAAAGTACGGAGATGATCCACCTTGGCACACAAAACACAACACTGTTGCAGAAACAACGAAACAAATATGCCAAATTTAAACAGACGCAAAATCCCCAAGATTGGCGATCTTTTACAGAAGCTCGAAATTTAGCGCGGAATTCAATGAGAGATGCTTATAATAGTTTCCACAACGAAACTTTGTCTCGAAACCTGGGAGAAAATCCAAAGAGATTCTGGCCGTATGTGAAGTATGTTAGCGGCAAGAAACAATGAATGCCTTCTCTGCGCGATAGCAATGGAAATACTATCGAAGACAGTGCTGCCAAAGCAGAGTTACTAAATAGAGCCTTCCGAAATGCCTTTACAAAGGAAAACGAAGTAAATATTCCAGAATTCGAATCATGAACAGCTGCCAACATGAATAATGTAGAAGTAAATAACCTCGGAATAGTGAAGCAACTTAAATTTGAAACGTCCCCTTACAAAAATTAATGAATTACGGTGCTGATAAACCTTTTACATTATTTGGTTTTCAAACAGCTGAGCAGAACTGAACGTACTCAGACATTTCACTCATTACCTATTCTGAGCAACACTAAACTGACAGCCAATATTTTTAGCGCAACGCAATCTGACTTTCAATAATCCCTACAAGAGAATGGCCCTGACTAACATTAACCTATACGTTTCACAAATCACTTACCTCACAAAAATCTTCGTTACTCGAACTACTGCAATACAGGGAGCGCCACTACTGCCAGCTAAATAAAAGATTCAAACTACTGAAGGCACTAACTACTGATAGGCATAGTTAGCAAATGAAAGATTTTGATAGGGAACAAACAATGTATTTACCTTAATAGTGTTCAAAAGTCATAATATATAGAGCAGTTCATGACATCCAGTCTTACAAATGTACTGTCTTTGATGGACACACGTCCAGATCATCCGCTCTCAAAATTCCGCCATCTCCCACCCCACATCCACCACTGCTGGCGGCCCACCTCCAACGGCGCAACGCTACGCGATGTTAACAGCCAACTGTCCAACACTACAATAGCCAACAACAATGCAAACCAGCCACAGACTGCACGCAGGACAGCCAGTGATTTTCATACAGTGCGCTACGTGGCGGTGGCGTTACCAATATAAGAACCTAAACAGCCTACTTACAAATTACTTAATAAAACCAAGTCTTCTGGTCAAAACTGTATACCAATTAAGTTCCTTTCAGAGAATGCAGATGCATTAGCTAAATACTTAACAATCATACACAACCGTTCGCTCTACGACGGATCCGTGCCCAAAGACTGGAAAAATGCACAGGTCACTCCAATATTCAAAAAAGGTAGTAGAAGTAATCCACTAAATTACAGGCCCATATCATTAACGTCGATATGCAGCAAGATTTCGGAATGTATACTGTGTTCGAACATTATCAACTACCTCGAAGAAAACGGTTTATTCATACACAGATTTCAGATCGATTCCGTATTTCTGAATTTCCGGAAGCTTTTGACACTGTACCACACAAGCGCTTGTATTGAAATTGCGTGGTTATGGAATATCATCTTAGTTATGTGACTGGATTAGTGATATCCTGTGAGAATGGTTACAGTTCGTAGTAATTGACGGCAACTCATCGAGCAAAACAGAAGCGATTTCTGGCGTTCCAAAAGGTAGTGTTATAGGCCCTTTGCTGTTCCTCATCTATATAAACGATCTGCGCAGCTGTCGTAGGTTGTCTGCAGATGACACTGTCGTTTATCGACTAATAACGTCATCAGAAGATCAAAACAAATCGCGAAACTATTTAGAGAAGATACGTGAATGGTGCGAAAATTGGCGGTTGACCCTAAATAACGAAAAGTGTGAGGTCATCCACATGAGTGCTGAAAGGAATCCGTTAAACTTCGGTTACACGATAAATCAGTCAAATCAAAAGGCAGTAAATTCAGCTAAATACCTAGGAACCACAATTACGAACAACTTAAATTGGAAAGAACACACAAAATGTTGTTGGGAAGGGTAACCAAACACTTCGTTTTATTGGCAGAACACCTAGAAAACATAACAGATCTACTAAGGAGACTGCCTACATTATGCTTGGCCGTAGTCTTTTTAGAATACTGCTGTGCGGTGTGTGATCCCTACCATATAGGATTGACGGTGTGCATCGAAAAAGTTCAAAGAAGGGCATCACGTTTTGTATTATGGCGAAATAGGGGAGAGAGGGTCACTGAAATGATACAGGATTTGGGCCGGACATCATTAAAACAAAGGCGATTTTCGTTGCGACGAAATCTTCTCACGGAATTCCGTTCTCCAACTTTCTCCTCCGAATGCGAAAATATTTTGTTGACATCGACCTACATAGGGAGAAACGATCACCACGATAAAAGAAAGGAAATCAGAGCTCGAATGGAAAGATATACGTGTCCGTTCTTTCCGCGCACTATACGATATTGGAATAATAGATAATTGAGGAGGTGGTTCGATGAACCCTCTGCCTGGCACTTAAGTGGGATTTCCAGAGTATCGATGTAGACGTAGACGTAGATGTTCGGAAGTACGTCTGTTTCTTTGTAATATCTGAATCCGCTGCTTGCCGGCCGGAGTGGCCGAGCGGTTCTAGGCGCTACAGTCTGGAACCGCGCGACCGCTACAGTCACAGGTTCGAATCCTGCCTCGGGCATGGATGTGTGTGATGTCCTTAGGTTAGTGAGGTTTAAGTAGTTCTAAGTTCTAGGGGACTGATGACCTCAGAAGTTAAGTCCCATAGTGCTCAGAGCCATTTGCACCAATCCACTCATTTCTTTCATCTCAGTCGTTTCATGACATTAATTTTTGTGTTAACTGTGTGCACTGCGCCCTACCATGTCGGTAGAATTATTCACAGGCACTATGAATATTCATATAAAGTTTCGATTATCACATCGAAAAAATAATATTACATAACTAATTATTCGACTGTAAACAGCTACTAGCCTCAGTCCTGCTGCACAGTAAGAGCCCCGCGTCATGGTACCGCAACACGTCGCTAGAGCTGCCAGTCAGAAACGGTCTGGAAAGCTTATTAGGGCGTTGCGGCGTAGATTGCGCTGACAAATATTTCTTAAGACAAACTTCAATATGTTGCACCGTTTCCGATTTACTTCACATCGACGCTAGCCAATCAGATCGTTGCACTCCCAAATTCAAGCAGCCTGCCAGTAAAAATGTTGTCAATAGTGTTTTCCGGTTCGTCTCTTCGAACCGGTCACATGTAGGTTTTGCTCACCTAGCCAAAATTTATCACTTCAAATGGTTCAAATGGCTCTGAGCACTATGGGACTAAACTTCTAAGGTCATCAGTCCCCTAGAACTTAGAACTACTTAAACCTAACTAACCTAAGGACATCACACACATCCATGCCCGAGGCAGGATTCGAACCTGCGACCGTAGCGGTCTCGCGGTTCCAGACTGTAGCGCCTAGAACCGCACGGCCACTCCGGCCGGCTTTATCACTTCCTAAAAAAGCATACTTTAACTGGTAATGAGCAGCTGAACAAGGGCCGAGCGGTTGTAGGCACTACAGTCTGGAACCGCGCGACTGCTACGGTCGCAGGTTCGAATCCTGCCTCGGGCATGGATGTGTGTGATGTCCTTAGGTTAGTTAGGTTTAAGTAGTTCTAGGTTCTAGGGGACTGATGACCTCAGAAATTAAGTCCCATAGTGCTCAGAGCCATTTGCACCAATCCACTCATTTCTTTCATCTCAGTCGTTTAAATGACATTAATTTTTGTGTTAACTGTGTGCACTGCGCCCTACCATGTCGGTAGAATTATTCACAGGCACTATGAATATTCATATAAAGTTTCGATTATCACATCGAAAAAATAATATTACATAACTAATTATTCGACTGTAAACAGCTACTAGCCTCAGTCCTGCTGCACAGTAAGAGCCCCGCGTCATGGTACCGCAACACGTCGCTAGAGCTGCCAGTCAGAAACGGTCTGGAAAGCTTATTAGGGCGTTGCGGCGTAGATTGCGCTGACAAATATTTCTTAAGACAAACTTCAATATGTTGCACCGTTTCCGATTTACTTCACATCGACGCTAGCCAATCAGATCGTTGCACTCCCAAATTCAAGCAGCCTGCCAGTAAAAATGTTGTCAATAGTGTTTTCCGGTTCGTCTCTTCGAACCGGTCACATGTAGGTTTTGCTCACCTAGCCAAAATTTATCACTTCAAATGGTTCAAATGGCTCTGAGCACTATGGGACTAAACTTCTAAGGTCATCAGTCCCCTAGAACTTAGAACTACTTAAACCTAACTAACCTAAGGACATCACACACATCCATGCCCGAGGCAGGATTCGAACCTGCGACCGTAGCGGTCTCGCGGTTCCAGACTGTAGCGCCTAGAACCGCACGGCCACTCCGGCCGGCTTTATCACTTCCTAAAAAAGCATACTTTAACTGGTAATGAGCAGCTGAACAAGGGCCGAGCGGTTGTAGGCACTACAGTCTGGAACCGCGCGACTGCTACGGTCGCAGGTTCGAATCCTGCCTCGGGCATGGATGTGTGTGATGTCCTTAGGTTAGTTAGGTTTAAGTAGTTCTAGGTTCTAGGGGACTGATGACCTCAGAAATTAAGTCCCATAGTGCTCAGAGCCATTTGCACCAATCCACTCATTTCTTTCATCTCAGTCGTTTAAATGACATTAATTTTTGTGTTAACTGTGTGCACTGCGCCCTACCATGTCGGTAGAATTATTCACAGGCACTATGAATATTCATATAAAGTTTCGATTATCACATCGAAAAAATAATATTACATAACTAATTATTCGACTGTAAACAGCTACTAGCCTCAGTCCTGCTGCACAGTAAGAGCCCCGCGTCATGGTACCGCAACACGTCGCTAGAGCTGCCAGTCAGAAACGGTCTGGAAAGCTTATTAGGGCGTTGCGGCGTAGATTGCGCTGACAAATATTTCTTAAGACAAACTTCAATATGTTGCACCGTTTCCGATTTACTTCACATCGACGCTAGCCAATCAGATCGTTGCACTCCCAAATTCAAGCAGCCTGCCAGTAAAAATGTTGTCAATAGTGTTTTCCGGTTCGTCTCTTCGAACCGGTCACATGTAGGTTTTGCTCACCTAGCCAAAATTTATCACTTCAAATGGTTCAAATGGCTCTGAGCACTATGGGACTAAACTTCTAAGGTCATCAGTCCCCTAGAACTTAGAACTACTTAAACCTAACTAACCTAAGGACATCACACACATCCATGCCCGAGGCAGGATTCGAACCTGCGACCGTAGCGGTCTCGCGGTTCCAGACTGTAGCGCCTAGAACCGCACGGCCACTCCGGCCGGCTTTATCACTTCCGAAAAAGGCATACTTTAACTGGTAATGAGCAGCTGAACAAGGGCCGAGCGGTTGTAGGCGCTACAGTCTGGAACCGCGCGACTGCTACGGCCGCAGGTTCGAATCCTGCCTGTGTGTGTATGATGTCCTTAGGTTAGTTAGGTCTAACTAGTTCTAAGTTCTAGGGGACTAACGACCTCAGAAGTTGAGTACCATAGTGCTCAGAGCCATTTTGTTGCAAACCAAATGAAGTATTTTTTTAATTACGTTAATAATGTGACATGCAGTTCAGTCACGAATATAAATCGTCATTGACATTTAGTACAGGGGTATATAGTCAAGATTAATATTCAATCTCCAAGTCGAACATGTACAGATCGTTAGCCACGCTAACACTTCAGACCTCTACCCGCCATCAACGCTAACTGCTCACATTTAACACCCATCACTGCTGGCTGTTCACCTCCAACTGCCCACCAGTACTTCCATCACTGCTGGCATCTAACTTCCAACTGCCCAACACTACCAGCAATTAACTTCCAACAACGAGTCTAATCAGCCACAGAGTATCTTACAAAGAAAGCACAGTCAGAGACCCAATGCAAAAGGCTACACAGCGCTGCCAACATAGAAGTAGGTTTCTGCGCATCACCGCATTTTTGCTCGTGCAAATGCTTCAATTTGCGCGCACAGTGACCTGATCGGTGAACTTAAATGCTGATTAAATCGGAAACGGCGCAACGAACCCAATTTTTTCCTTGATAATTATTGCTGAGCACAACGTACCCTGACACAACCTTACTAGCTTTTCGGGCTGTTTCTGACCACCCAGTATAATGGCGAAATCCATTGATAAAGTGGAGTATCGTGTGGCAATTAGTTTTCTGCAAATGAAGTGGAAGGACGCTACAAAAATTCATGTTGAGTTGGTGGAAATGTATAGCATCAATGCCACAGTTGACAGATGGTCCACTGGCTTAAAAAAGTTTAAATAACGAAGAACAAAGTGTCTGATCTATTCTTTGTGAAGAACAGGGAATAGCACGAGATGTCGCGGCTCGAAGACCGGCCTCTCACTATCGAACTGATAGTGGACAGGGTGAAAATCAGTCATGGATCAGTGTTCAATACTTTTACTTTTACGCAGGCCGCCGCCCGATGGGTTCCACGACTGCTCGACTGCTCACTACATTCAGTAAGTCTGCCGAACCGAAGTAGCGGCGGAAGTGTTGCCGCTGTGTCGGTTCAATCCAAATGAATTGTTTATCCACTTAGTCACCGCGAGTGAGCGCCGATTGTTTCGCTACGATTCCGAGAGAAATGGGTAAAGCAAGCACTTGAAGCATACTGATTCACCAACGCCTTTAAGACGAAGATCCAACATCAATGACTGCCGTGGTTTCGTGACAACAGATTATGCCCGCAGGGGCAAAACGTTACAGGAGCATGCTGAAGCTTACTGACGGGCTTACGAGGCACTTGCAAGGCGAGGCGTCGTGGCAGTCTGTCCAAGGGGGGTGTTTCTGTTCCGCCATAATTCCCCGGCTCACTCTCCGTAGCACACAGTCAAACATGCTGCTTCTTGAGGGTACCAAATTATCCTCGCCCACTCTGTATACTCCTATATTGTATCCTGTGACTTCTTCCTCCTTCCCTGTATGGAGATATCTTTCGCGAACCATGCTTTCCCGGAGTAACGACGACGTAATCGTCAAAGTGGAACATATCCTGAGCAGCCGAAACGCAGGGATCTACAATAAAGTTATACATCGTTAGGCAAAATGTACGCATTAAAGGGTGGGTATATAGAGAAAGACTGACGCCATTGCCAAGTTTCATGGCCGAAGCTCGACTGTTTCGACGTGATAAAACCTTGTGGCAAACTGCTCCCCATCCCCACCTTCCCCCCTCAAACTATCCAGTATTTTCTTTCCCCAGCCACTGCTTCTACGTTCATATTAACGTGAACGTGAATATCTTTTAGAACTTGCAAAATGGAATTTCTGTCGTGACCTACATGTAGAGTAGCGCAACAGCTGAGTGTTGGATTTCCGTCCATCAATCCAAGTAACTAGGATACGCAATAATGCCCCTTACCTCTCACTTTCGGCAGTGCCCAGTTACGCCACAGTGGCTTCATCATTGTAAGCGTAAAGCAAATGAAGGTAGTACGTTGATCGCCAAGTTCGTCAACTAAACAATGAAACAAAAAAAAGAAAGAAAATGGAAGTGTATCAGCACAGAAAATGGGAAATATGAATCTTGGACACTGCGTCGTCTTATTGGTGAAAAAAATTTGGTCATGAGTATCACAGTTCCCAGATAAAGGTGAACACTTAACAGCCACACATATGGAGGCGGAGATCCAAGATAAAGTTCTGAGAGAGAGTTTTAATTTCTTCCCGATTTAGAATTATTTTCGAACTATTTTTAAATTTTTGCATCTACTTAGGGGGAAAGAAAATGAGGCTGACGGAAGGCCACCTACAGATTTTGTTGCTGTTGTTCAATACGTAGGCTGTTTTCACTTCAGATGACCTGTGTCCACACGTTATTTCTACTAACACCTTGCCCTCCCCCCCCCCCTCTCCAGCCTGCCCCCTTGTAAATACAATTTCTCATACCCCCAGTTTTAACATGACACGTATAGGATTCGGTAATAATGACATATCTCTCAGCAAGGTATTGTAGTTTGCTGAAGGAGCGAAGCATTACTAGTGTTTGGATGCAGGTTATTCTCTCTTTCAAGAAACTTTGTCTAAAAAATGCACGAAATTATAAGGTTATGTAGGAAGGCATCAGTTTGCTGCAGGATCTCATTAAACGTTGCAGCTCTCGTATTATGAGAGTTCTGGAGGCAAAACTCCACCTGGATAGAAATCAACATAAATTCCGCAAACAACGATCGTTTGCACTGTTCGTCCACGAGACCCCAAAAGGCAGTATATACCGGCTCCCATGTTGATGTCGCGTTCCTTGACTTCCACAAGACGTTCGATGCAGTTCCACAATGTCGCCTGATGAACAAAATACAGCGGTACAGAGCATCAGATCAGCTTTGTGATTGGATTGAAGAGTTCTTTGGAGCAGAACACAGGCTGTCATTTTTAGCCGAGAGACACTTCCACATGTGAAAGGAAATCTGAGCGATCCACACAGAGTGACGAAGGGTGCTGCAGGTAAAGTGCATATTTTCCTGTTGATGAGTGAGGACGGTGTACTGAAGAACATTATATCAGTATTTACGTCATCTGCAGACTAATTATTTAGGTATTATGAGCAGTAAGTTTTTAGGTTCGTTAGTACCTCCAAGCACATGTGGTAAAAGCCAGCCATTAATATTTAATTTCCCCTGGGCAGCAGCTTTGGTGCTGAAATGTGACACGTGAAAGCAAAACGGTTAGTCCCTAACGACAGGTGTCGTCCACTTAGTGGTGCTGTTACGACTGCGCAGAAAAGGTCAGGTAGTAAATTGTGTGACGTGTTTGTGGAAAGACTGTCTGACGCAGAGAAAAAAACAATCAACACTTTGATATGTGTAGATTTTAAGGTACCATACATAAAAATATCCGCAGCTCCCTTACTTACGCCCTGTATACATGTCGTCTAATGAACAAAACACAAACATATGTACACTACTGGCCATTAAAATTGCTACACTACGAAGATGACGTGCTACAGACGCGAAATTTAACCGACAGGAACAAGATGCTGTGATATGCAAATGATTAGCTTTTCAGAGCATTCACACAAGGTTGGCGCCAGTGGCGACACCTACAACATGCTGACATGAGGAAAGTTTCCAACCGATTTCTCATACACAAACAGCAGTTAACCGGCGTTGCCTGGTGAAACGTTGTTGTGATGCCTCGTGTAAGGAGGAGAAATGCATACCATCACGTTTCCGACTTTGATAAAGGTCGGATTGTAGCCTATCGCGATTGCGGTTTACCGTATCGCGACATTGCTGCTCGCTTTGGTCGAGATCCAATGACTGTTGCCAGAATATGGAATCGGTGGGTTCATGAGGGTAATACGGAACACCGTGCTGGATCCCAACGGCCTCGTATCACTAGCAGTCGAGATGACAGGCATCTTATCCGCATGGCTGTAACGGATCGTGCAGCCACGTCTCGATCCCTGAGTCAACAAATGGGGACGTTTGCAAGACAACAAACATCTGCACGAACAGTTCGACGACGTTTGCAGCATCATGGACTATCAGCTCGGAGACCATGGCTGCAGTTACCCTTGACTCTGCATCACAGACAGGAGCGCCTGCGATGGTGTACTCAACGACGAACCTGGGTGCACGAATGGCAAAATGCCATTTTTTGGATGAATCCAGGTTTTCTTTACAGCATCATGTTGGTCGCATCCGTGTTTGGCGACATCGCGGTGAACGCACATTGGAAGCGTGTATTCATCATCGCCATACTTGCGCATCACCCGGCGTGATGGTATGGGGTGCCATTGGTTACACGTCTCGTCACTTCTTGCTCGCACTGACGGCACTTTGAACAGTGGACGTTACATTCCAGATGTGTTACGACCTGTGCCTCTACCCTTCATTCGATCTCTGCGAAACCCTATATTTCAGCAGGACAATGGACGACCGCATGTTGCAGGTCCTGTACGGGCTTTTCTGCATACAGAAAATGTTCGACTGCTGCCCTGGCCAGCACATTCTCGAGATCTCTCACCAATTGGAAACGTCTAGTCAATGGTGGCCGAGCAACTGGCTCCTAACAATACTACAGTCACTACCCTTGATGAACTGTGGTATCGTGTTGAAGCTGCATGGGCAGCTGTACCTGTACACGCCATCCAAGCTCTGTTTCACTCAATGGCCAGGCGTATCAAGGCCGTAATTACGGCCAGTGGTAGTTGTTCTGGGTACTGATTTCTCAGGATCTATGCACCCAAATTGCGTGAAAATGTAATTACATGTCAGTTCTAGTGTAATATATTTGTCTAATGAATACCCGTTTTGTATCTGCATTTCTTTTTGGTGTAGCAATTTTAATGGCCAGTAGTGTAATATCAGTCCAGTTTTGTGGTTGGAATGAAGAGTTTTTAGGAAAGAGAACAGGGCTTGTCGTTCTTAACAGAGAGAAAATTTCAGATGACTCCAGTGGAGTGTAAATGGACCATTACGTTCTACAGTATATGTAAATGATGTAGTGTATAACGTTGGCAATATTATGATGCTTTGCGCAGATGACGTGCTTATATACGGAGAAGTTCGAACGCTAGAAAATTGTAGTGGAACACAGAGAGACCTGTTGAAGATCGACGCATGGAACAGGAATTAGCAGCTGACGTAAAACATAAATATATGTGACATATTTCACACAAACAGGCGGAGAGATTCGTTAGTGTATGATTACAAGATTGCAGAGCAGCCATTGATAGAAGTCACATCAATAAAATATCTAGCCACAGACATAAGAAGACAACTAATCGCTGGTAAAGTAGACGGTAGTCTGAGATTCATTGGAAGAATTCTCAGGAAGCTTTGTCCATCCACGAAGGCGATAGCTTAAAAAAAATCCTCGTTCGAGCAATATTTGAATATTACGTAGTTAACTGTCTGAGATCTGCGCCAAACAGGATTGATAGAGGAAACAGAGAATATCCAAAGAAGAGCAGCATGTTTCGTCAGAGATTTATTTACGGAGCGCGAAAACGTCACGAAGATGCTCAGCCAACTACAGCGGCAGACACTGCAAGAGAGGCGTGCCGCATCACGATTTGGTTTATTTTTAAAGTTCCGTGAGCGTACGCTACTAGAACATTCGACCACTATATTGGTTACGTCGTGGAAAGAATTTGAAAGTAAGATTAGAGAGATTCAAGTTCACAAAGAGATTTATCAGCAGTATTTCTTCCACGGGACCATTCTCACTTGATACGGGAAGAATGTTACAGTGGAACATGGAGTACCCTCCACCACGCGTCGTAAGAAGGCTTGCGGAGTATGAAAGTAGATTTAAAATCCTTTTACATAATAATATTAATTAGTTAAAATCAGTCTTCATTACATCAATACAGCATAAAATAAAAAAAAATTAATTTCAGAGAGAAACATGTCTGGAAAAGCACTCGTCACGGAATTAGGGTAAGACATGCATCTGATATAAGTACTATAACAGCATCAGACTTAACATATCTGACCGCTTGAAAATGTAAACAATATAAAATCGTACGTGCACTCACAGTTATTCGTATTACAGTTACCATTATGAACATGCGTCTTGGAAATAAAGAAAACCGCTTCAGCTGTATGAAAATTCTTTTTATTGGCCTTAACGAACAGTTTCGTGCAATTACATCCGATCATCAGCTTAACGTCTAGATGTAAACACTTAACCATTATATTTACCCTCTAGTATTAACGTACAACCTTTAACGTAGCTGTAATAAAATGTGCTCTCATATCTCTGAGCATACGATGAGCAACACTGGGACATACGGAAGACTAAACTTTTGTTGGCAATTTAGAATGAAAATAAAATAGCTAAGGAGGGGGTATGTCGAAAATATAAAAGCTGCAATGCAACACACCCGTCCCCAATTAACTGATAAGACCTACAGTAACATGTTGTGTGACCAAAAACAAAACCACGTGAACACCGTGTAGGTAAATTGCAGATTACAGAAGAATCAAACAGAAACATCTCACCGAAAGATATACTGTGTTGGTGTAACTGTCAACTACTTAGAAAGATAAATAGTGGAAACCAGTGATAGGTCCAAAGCTGGATTTCCACAGCAGAAAAACGTATACCTAGAAATAAAATAACAGCTCTGACCGTCAGCACTGTTATTTTATTCCCAGGTATTGGTTTTTCTACCGTGGAAATCGACCGCAGTGGTCCGCAACCCGACGACGACTACCGCAGTCCACTTCACACCTCCACCTCCCCACACCGAACCCAGGGTTATTGTGCGGTTCGGCCCCCGGTGGAAACCCCCCCCCACCCTCCCAGGGAACGTCTCATACCAGACGAGTGTAACCCCTATGTTTGCCTGGCAGAATAATGGTAGTGTACGCATACGTGGAGAACTTGTTTGCGCAGCAATCGCCGACACAGTGTAGCTGAGGCGGAATAAGGGGAACCAGCCCGCATTTGCCTTTTATTATGTAAAAGGATTTTAAAAACCGCCTAAAACCCGTCCACAGACTGGCCGGTTCACGGTTCACCGGACCTCGACACAAATCCGCCGGGCGGATTCGTGCCGGGGACCAGGCGCTCCTTCCCGCCCGGAAAGCCTTGCGTTAGACCGCACGGCCAACCAGGCGGACATAGCATGTTACTGTATATCTTATCATTTACGTGGGTATAGGATCGCTATGTTACACATACCGCCACCTTAACGCTATGGTTTTCATTCTAAAATGGTGAATGTTTAGTCTACCATATATCACAGTGTTGCTCATCTTATGACCTGAGATATGTGCTTTCTGTTACAGCTACGTTTAAGAGTATACGTTAATACTAGGTGGTACTTATAACAAGTACTTGTTTATATCTAGACGTTAACGTGAAGGTGGGGTATAATCCCATAAAACCTGTCGTGAGTCCAATAAAAAAGATTTTCATGCAGCTGAGGCGGTTTTCTAATTTCCAAGATGCATATCCACGCCTGTGGGTTCGCTGACTATACAGGATGTGCTTAAAGCAAAACAAGAAAAAAAGTCCAGTAAATATGCGCTCTAAGACGCATACTTTAAGAGCTATGAGCACTTGTTCAGTAGAAGAGACGTGTTTCACACTGGCGAAGATGAGCAAGTGCTCACGGTATGCATTTTAGGTGCCATGTTCACTGGGCATTTTTTCTTTGTCTGGTCCGTACTACCTCCTCCCAAAACATGGTAAATGAAGGCCTTGCAGTTGAAGAGAACTGTTTCATAGTATCGAAGACGGACAAGTGCTCATAGCTCTCAAAGTATGCGTTTTAGAGTCCACGTTTAATAGAAATTTTTTTCTTCTTTTGTTGCAAGGAACCTGTCACTAAAGCTTTTTTGTGTTGGCTTGGGACACACCGTATGTTGTTGTTGTGATCTTCAGTCCTGAGACTCGTTTGAAGCAGCTCTCCATGCTACTCTATCCTGTGCAAGCGTCTTCATTTACCAGTACCTACTGCAACCTACATCCGTCTGAATCTGCTTAGTGTATTCATCTCTTGGTCTCCCTCTACGATTCTTACCTTCCACGCTGCCCTCCAATGCTAAATTGGTGATCCCTTGATACCTCAGAATATGTCCTACCAACTGGCCCCTTCTTCTTGTCAAGTTATGCCACAAACTCCTCCCCAATTCTATTCAATACCTCCTCATTAGTTATGTGATCTACCCACCTAATCTTCAGCACTCTTCTGTAGCACCACATTTCGAAAGCTTCTACTCTCTTCTTGTCCAAACTATTTATCGTCCATGTTTCACTTCCATACATGGCTACACTCCATACAAATACTTTCGGAAACGACTTCCTGACACTTAAATCTATACTCGATGTTAACAAATTTCTCTTCTTCAGAAGCTTTCCTTGCCATTGCCAGTCTACATTTTATATCCTCTCTACTTCGACCATCATCAGTTACCCAATAGCAAAACTCCTTTACTACTTTAAGTGTCTCATTTCCTAATCTAATTCCCTCAGCATCACACGACTTAATTCGACTACATTCCATTATCGTCATTTTACTTTTGTTGATGTTCATCTTATATCCTCCTTTCAAGACACTGCCCATTCCGTTCAACTGCTCTTCCAAGTCCTTTGCTGTCTCTGGCAGAATTACAATGTCTTCTGCAAACCTCAAAGTTTTTATTTCTTCTCCATGGATTTTAATTCCAACTCCGAATTTTTCTTTTGTTTCCTTTACTGCTTGCTCAATATACAGATTGAATAACATCGGGGATAGGCTACAACCCTATCTCACTTCCTTCTCAACCACTGCTTCCCTTTAATGCCCCTCGACTCTTATAACTGCCATCTGGTTTCCGTATAAATTGTAAATAGCCTTTCGCTTACTCCTGCCACCTTCAGAATTTAAAAGAGAGTATTCCAATCAACATTGTCAAAAGCTTTCTCTAATTCTACAAATGCTAGAAATGTGGGCTTGCCTTTCCTTAATCTAAAGATAAGTCGTAGGGTCAGTATTGCCTCACGTGTTCCAACATTTCTACGGAATGCAAACTGATATTCCCCGAGGTCGGCTTCTACCAGCTTTTTGATTCGTATGTAAAGAATTCTTGTTAGTATTTTGCAGCCTTGGCTTATTAAACCGATAGTTCGGTAATTTTCACATCTGTCAGCACTTGCTTTTTTTGGGATTGGAATTATTATATTCTTCTTCAAGTCTGAGAGTATTTCGCCTGTCTCATACATATTGCTCACCAGATGGTAGGGTTTTATCAGGACTGGCTCTCCCAAGGCTGTCAGTAGTTCTAATGGAATGTTGTCTACTCCCGGGGCCTTGTTTCGACTCAAGTCTTTCGGTGCTCTGTCAAACTCTTCACGCAGTATTGTATCTCCGATTTCATCTTCATCTGCATACTCTTCCATTTCCATAATATTGTCCTCAAGTACATCGCCCTTGTATAGACCCTCTATATACTCCTTTCATCTTTCTGCTTTCCCTTCTTTGCTTAGAACTGGGTTTCTATCTGAGCTCTAGATATTCATACTAGTGGTTCTCTTTTCTCCAAAGGTTTCTTTCATTTTCCTGTAGGTAGTATCTATCTTACCCCTAGTGAGATAAGCCTCTACATCCTTACATTTGTCCTCTAGCCATCCCTGCTTAGCCATTTTGCACTTCCTGTCGATCTCATTTTTGAGGCGTTTGTATTCCTTTTTGCCTGCTTCATTTACTGCATTTTTATATTTTCTCCTTTCATCAGTTAAATTCAATATTTCTTATGTTTCCCAAGGATTTCTACTAGCCCTCGTCTATTTACCTACTTGATCCTCTGCTGCTTTCACTACTTCATCCCTCAGAGCTACCCATTCTTCTTGTACTGTATTTCTTTCTCCCATTCCTGTCAATTGTTCCCTTATGCTCTCCCTGAAACTCTGTACAACCTCTGGTTCTTTCAGTTTATCCGGGCCCCATCTCCTTAAATTCCTACTTTTTGCAGTTTCTTCAGTTTTAATCTACAGTTCATAACCGATAGATTGTGGTCAGAGTCCACATCTGCCTGCCGGCCGGAGTGGACGAGCGGTTAAAGGCGCTACAGTCTGGAACCGCACGACCGCTACGGTCGCTGGTTCGAATCCTGCCTTGGGCATGGATGTGTGTGATGTCCTTAGGTTAGTTAGGTTTAAGTAAATCTAAGTTATAGGGGACTTATGACCACAGCAGTTGAGTCCCATAGTGCTCAGAGCCATTTGAACCATTTCCACATCTGCCCCTGGAAATGCCTCACAATTTAAAACCTGGTTCCTAAATCTTTGTCTTACCGCTATACAATCTATCTGATACGTTCTAGTGTCTCCAGGCTTCTTGCATGTATACAACCTTCTTTTATGATTGTTGAACCTAGTGTTAGCTATGATTAAGTTATGCTCTGTGCAAAATTCTACCAGGCGGCTTCCTCTTTCATTTCTTATCCCCAATCCATATTCACCTACTGCGTTTCCTTCTCTCCCCTTTCCTACTATCGAATTCCAGTCACCCATGACTATGAGATTTTCGCCTCCCTTCATTTCTTTTATCTCATCATACATTTCATCAATTTCTTCATCATCTGCAGAGCTAGTTGGCATATAAACTTGTACTTCTGTCGCACGCGTGGGCTTCGTGTCTATCTTGGCCACAATAATGCGTTCACTATGCTACATAAAGTATGCTACAAACTGTATAGCATCTTAAATTATGAGCATGACTACAAGTCAGCAGTGCTGTGTCGACCTAACAAGACACAGTCAGGGCAAAAGCACCACAAGCGCAAAGATGTGTGCTGTCGCCAGTGCCATAGAGACTCGCCAATTGCAGGCCGAGTACAATCCGCCAATAGCCCGGCGACAACGAACAGAAGCCTCCTCGGAAGGCAGAAGAGCAGCTCGCGTCCGCTCCGTTATAGATCATCGTCTTGGGCTGACTTAGACAGGGAACGTCGTTTAGTGAACTCTTAGAAGTGAACAGACTGTTATTGTAAAACTGCACTTGCTACGTCCTGTGAAGTTTATCTACGATTATTTGCACTTATATATTGAGGGTTTCTCGTGTTATAATGCAAGCAGTGTTGTGGACTTCACAACTTCAAGTCACAAATGTAGGTAAACCTTTTAACTCATTTGTGTGACTTTTACTAATTTGTTAGAGCGTTGTACAGCATTCGTTCTCCTAACCTGTTACCTGACCCTGGGCATAGCTGTGTAATAGTGGCAGGGAGAAACTGTCGTAGTGGTGTGCAGCGCCGGAAGCCGTTTTACGAACTCATAAACTCGGCCTACCATAACAACAGTGGCAAACGGCCTCCACAGCTGTCACGACGAGACCTTTACAAAACTGGCGACGAGGGTTTTCCAAATGTAGAGTGTGGGTATGCGACTTTGTATATTGGTGCAAATGCTGTTGTTGCTATCGTTTCCACCAACGTTTGGGAAAAGTCAATCAATACATTTTTTTCCCTTAGAAGAATGTCTTTCTCTCTCTTTGTCTTGTCTTACTCCACTTTCCTGTACTTATGGACATGACGGATTAGTTGTTGGCAGCAGATACGATCAACCTGTGACTTAGTGGAACGTTTTCTGCATCCAGCAGTCCATCTACGTCTACATCTACATCTACGTGATTACCCTGCTATACACAATAAAGTGCCTGGCAGAGAGTTCTATGAACCACCTTCAATCTGTCTCTCTACCGTTCCACTCCCGAGCGGCACTCGGGAAAAATGAGCACTTAAATTTTTCTGTACGAACCCTCATTTCTCTTATTTTATCGTGATGATCATTTCTACCTATGTAGGCGGGTGCCAACAGAATTTTTTCGCAATCGGAGGAGAGAACTGGTGATTTGAATTTCATGAGGAGATCCCGTCGCAACGAAAAACGCCTTTGTTTCAATGATTGCCACTCCAATTCACGTATCATGTCTGTGACATTATCTCCCCTATTTCGCGATAATACAAAACGAGCTGCTCTTCTTTGTACTTTTTCGATGTCATCCGTCAGTCTCACCTGGTGCACACACAGCAATACTCCAGAAAAGGGCGGACAAGCGTAATGTAAGCAGTCTCTTTGCTAGACCTGTTGCACCTTGTAAGTGTTCTGCCAATGAATCGCAGTCTTTGGTTTGCTCTACCCACAATATTATCTATCTGATCGTTCCAATTTAGGTTATTGGTAACTGTAATCCCTACCTATTTAGTTGAATTTCAGCCCTCAGATTTGTGTAACTTATCGCGTAATTGAAATTTAGTTGATTTCTTTTAGTACTCATGTGAATAACTTCGCACATTTCTTTATTCAGGGCCGGCCGCGGTGACCGAGCGGTTCTAGGCGCCTCAGTCCGGAACCGCGAGACTGCTACGGTCGCAGGTTCGAATCCTGCCTCGGGCGTGGATGTGTGTGATGTCCTTAGGTTAGTTAGTCTTAAGTAGTTCTAAGTTCTAGGGAACTGATGACCTCAGATGTTAAGTCCCATAGTGCTCAGAGCCATTTGAACCATTTATTCAGGGTCAATTGCCACTTTTCGCACCATACAGATCTTATCTAAATCATTTTGCAAGTCGTTTGGATCATCTGATGAACTTTACAAGACGGTACATGAAAGCATCATCTGCAAACAAGCTAAGACAGCTACTCAGATTATCTTCCATGTCGTTAATATACACTCCTGGAAATTGAAATAAGAACACCGTGAATTCATTGTCCCAGGAAGGGGAAACTTTATTGACACATTCCTGGGGTCAGATACATCACATGATCACACTGACAGAACCACAGGCACGTAGACACAGGCAACAGAGCATGCACAATGTCGGCACTAGTACAGTGTATATCCACCTTTCGCAGCAATGCAGGCTGCTATTCTCCCATGGAGACGATCGTAGAGATGCTGGATGTAGTCCTGTGGAACGGCTTGCCATGCCATTTCCAACTGGCGCCTCAGTTGGACCAGCGTTCGTGCTGGACGTGCAGACCGCGTGAGACGACGCTTCATCCAGTCCCAAACATGCTCAATGGGGGACAGATCCGGAGATCTTGCTGGCCAGGGTAGTTGACTTACACCTTCTAGAGCACGTTGGGTGGCACGGGATACATGCGGACGTGCATTGTCCTGTTGGAACAGCAAGTTCCCTTGCCGGTCTAGGAATGGTAGAACGATGGGTTCGATGACGGTTTGGATGTACCGTGCACTATTCAGTGTCCCCTCGACGATCACCAGTGGTGTACGGCCAGTGTAGGAGATCGCTCCCCACACCATGATGCCGGGTGTTGGCCCTGTGTGCCTCGGTCGTATGCAGTCCTGATTGTGGCGCTCACCTGCACGGCGCCAAACACGCATACGACCATCATTGGCACCAAGGCAGAAGCGACTCTCATCGCTGAAGACGACACGTCTCCATTCGTCCCTCCATTCACGCCTGTCGCGACACCACTGGAGGCGGGCTGCACGATGTTGGGGCGTGGGCGGAAGACGGCCGAACGGTGTGCGGGACCGTAGCCCAGCTTCATGGAGACGGTTGCGAATGGTCCTCGCCGATACCCCAGGAGCAACAGTGTCCCTAATTTGCTGGGAAGTGGCGGTGCGGTCCCCTACGGCACTGCGTAGGATCCTACGGTCTTGGCGTGCATCCGTGCGTCGCTGCGGTCCGGTCCCAGGTCGACGGGCACGTGCACCTTCCGCCGACCACTGGCGACAACATCGATGTACTGTGGAGACCTCACGCCCCACGTGTTGAGCAATTCGGCGGTACGTCCACCCGGCCTCCCGCATGCCCACTATACGCCCTCGCTCAAAGTCCGTCAACTGCACATACGGTTCACGTCCACGCTGTCGCGGCATGCTACCAGTGTTAAAGACTGCGATGGAGCTCCGTATGCCACGGCAAACTGGCTGACACTGACGGCGGCGGGTCACAAATGCTGCGCAGCTAGCGCCATTCGACGGCGAACACCGTGGTTCCTGGCGTGTCCGCTGTGCCGTGCGTGTGATCATTGCTTGTACAGCCCTCTCGCAGTGTCCGGAGCAAGTATGGTGGGTCTGACACACCGGTGTCAATGTGTTCTTTTTTCCATTTCCAGGAGTGTAGATCAGGAACAATAGAGGGCCTATAACACTTCCTTTGGGGGGGGGGGGGTCACTCGATGACTTTCCGTCTATTACTACTGACTGTGACCTTTCTGAAAGGAAATCACGAATCCAGTCGCACAACTGAGGCATTACTCCGTAGGCTTGCAGTTTGGTTAGAAGACGCTTGCGACGAACGGTGTCGATTGCCTTCTGGAAATCTAAAAATATGGAATCAATTAGACATCCCCTGTCGATAGCCCTCATTACTTCATGAGTATGCATCTGTGTATGAGTATATATCAGTGCACCTCTCAAGAAAATTACTGAAAAGTGGAATCCCTTGCCATTTACTAGATCCTTGATTTCCATGATGTGTTATTTACCAAACGTTGACTAAAATGTTAGTATATTGGTCCATGTGAAAATATAAATTTATGTAGTAAGGTTTTCCTCGGAGGAGGTCATAACCCCAATGACCTTCCCCTTGTATCTGCGCCTGTAGATCAACACAATGGATGGCGCTGGGAGTTCCGAAATGCTGACTGGGAAAGCGCTGCGAAGTTCACGCGCAGCCCCGCCTAAGCTCTCTTCCGAGCGCGGCGCCCAGCCGTAATCTCGCCGCGGCACTTTGGGCCAGGGACACAGGCCGGTCCTTCCCGGCTAACGCCCGGGCCCTCGGCACACGGCGAGCGGCCGCCTGCCTCCAAAACTACCTGGCTGGCTGTTCGGAGGCGCCCATTTGTTTATAAGAGGCTTTCACTAGCGCGGCTGGGCCGGCTAATGCTGGAAACGTGTACGAATCGTATACAATTAGCACTTCGCCAGGGTACTGTGTCGCTTTACGCTGGCTAAATGGGAAAGTTCTTCGGCCCGAGTGCGCACGTGGGTGGTATGGCCAACCAGTCCTGCTCTCCCGCGTTTAAAATGTTTTTCTTTTCGTCTTTACTCTTTTTTATTTTTATTTGACCTGCAGGTCAACACCTCTCAGAATCTTAGGAAGCTTTTAGGACTTCACAACGTAAAGTTGTATGTACTCATAAATTTCACAGTGATATTTAAAATTAAAATTTTACTTTGTTGAAGGAGGATTGCTATATTAATGGATAATGACTGATGATATCTGAGTAACTGCAGTAAGAAATCCGTTTACCGGTTTACAAAAATGCGAAGTAAATGTGGTTTGTAGGAGAGACAATAGCACATTTATGCCGATTTCCTTTGATAATTTTTTTAACTTTTTGGTTAGATTTATTGTTTAATATTATAGCACGGTTATCTATACAATAATATAAAAGACAATGTCCTTAATGACTCAACCCAAAACGCTAGCGATAGAATCTTGAAATTTGGAGAAGGTGTTGATCGTTTATGAAGTAATTTTTAGAAATTCCGCGGCTAAGGGAATGATATAAGGAACGAAAACCTTTTTAAAAATATATCATTACCTTAAGGTAATTATGAAGGCAGAAATATGAAACAGGAATTTGGTTCTTAGTCAGAAATAAAAATATACGTGTTTCAGCATTCTAGAAATTTAACCACTAACGCTGTAAAATTGTGGGCGACCGTGTTCTTGAAAACAAATCGTTATTAAAGAGCTACTGAAGTATTTTTATAGCTACATGTAGGAAAATTGATATTTGATTTCTCGGTTGGAAATTAATAAAATACATATTTCTCTGATTTTGGAAATTCAGCCCCTAGGGATGGAAATTTTGAAGAAAATATTTTTGTATATTAAAAATTTTTAAAATTAAACCTGTGAAAATTGATATTTCACTTCTCGGTTGGATATGAATAAATTAGATTTTGGGGATGAAAGTTTCTATGGAAATATTGTAAGTAGGCTGTTTAAGTTTTTATGTTGGTAACGCCACGTAACGCTCTGTATGAAAATCACTGACTGTGCTGTGTGCAGTCTGTGGCTGGTTGGACTCATTGATGGAATATTCGCTTGTGTAGTGTTGGGCAGTTGGATGTGAACAGCGCGTAGCGTTGTGCAGTTGGAGGTGAGCCACCAGCAGTGGTGGATGTGGGGAGTGAGATGCCAGAGTTTTGAGCGGACGATCTGGACGTGTGTCCATCAGAAAGAGTAAATTTGTTTAATTGGATGTCACAAAATTATGTATACATATATATTATGACTTTTGAACGCTCTTAAGGTAAATGCATTGTTTGTTCTCTATCAAAATCTTTCATTTGCTAACTGTGCCTATCAGTAGTTAGTACCTTCAGTAATTAGAATCTTTCATTTAGCTGGCAGTATTGGCGCTCACTGTATTGCAGTGGTTCGAGTATCGAAGATTTTTGTGAGGTAATTGATTCATGAAAGGTATAAGTTATTGTTAGGGCTATTCTTTTGTAGGGATTATTGAAAGTCAGACTGCGTTGCGCTAAAAATATTGTGTGTCAGTTTAGAAATGTGGAGAATAAGTAAAGAGAAAACTGTTTGAGTACGTTGAGTTTTGCTCAGCTGTTTGAAAATCAATTTGGCTCTGAGCACTATGGGAGGTCATTAGTCCCCTAGAACTTAGAACTAGTTAAACCTAACTAACCTAAGGACATCACAAACATCCATGCCCGAGGCAGGATTCGAACCTGCGACCGTAGCGGTCTTGCGGTTCCAGACTGCAGCGCCTTTAACCGCTAGGCCACTTCGGCCGGCTTTGAAAATCAAGTAACGTAGAAGTTTACTAGCAGAGTCATTCATATTTTTTTTCAAAGGGGACGTTACAATATCTTCACAAGAACGCAAAAGGCATGATCAACAAAAACCTTGGACTCAAGCTACCACATTCGCATTTTGATCAGATGTACATTCGACAATGCCTATGCTTCTATGACCTTAATTGCCGTGAAGGGTATAGAAAATGCTGCAATTTGTGAACAACATAAAAACTCTATTAAGGAAAAAGAAAGAAACAAAAAATTCGTGCAGACCATAAAGCCTATGAGAGAAGCGGTGGGCGCTAAGCTAGTTGAAGTATAACTTGGTACATAGTTCTAACTCAACCTTACATTTAAAAGCACAAAATAAGTTTATAAAGGCTCAAGTCGAAAGCGTAAACGTGCCTCGTGTATGCTGCAGGTTCACTCACCTATGGGGGAACGATTACGCATATCACAAAACACAATAATGAAAAAACAAAACACACTGCTGAACTTTTAAAAATATGTTTTGGTGGCAGTAAATAAATTACAGTCTTAGTTATATCGATCAACATGCTAAAATGGAGCAATTTTATGGTAGTAAACATATTTTTTGCCGAACTTTCACCTGTTAGCATAATATGCTCTACGTAAAAGTTTGAATGTTAATTAAAGTTCTACTCAACATCCATATCCGAGTTGCAATTTATTCACACAAAATGATGTTTTTCCGGCGGCACAACCGTTGTGAGCCCACATTTCAGATGAAAAATACTGACCAGTTCTTGGTTTCTTTCTGTTGCATAGTTTCAAAACATAAATACAAAGGCAATTTTCACCTTCTTCATCATACTGTTTCTTGACTGGGGTATCAGCAATACGAAATGGTGCGTAAACATGCCCCAACACAACTGCGTAGATATGTCGTCCCATCGTCATGTCTGAATTAGTTTCGAGACTACAGTAGTTAGTTTCAGGTTTCTAAATTATACAAATGTACCTCGTAAAGTAGATTAATCTCCAGTAAACGAACGGATATTTATCTGTTCTCAGTTGTCAAAGATCTGCGCCCTAGAGGCTCCGAAATTTGAGTAATAAAATTTACTCACCTTTCTCAAAAACAACCTCTTCGCGCTAAGGCGTTAATTCAGCTGGTGCAGTGAAGTTTGTGAGAACCCTCAGTAGACGGCAGTACTAATTTTCTATTATAGACAGTGCTCTAGCAAGTTACTGAAAAGTGATCTGCATAAACGTACCACGGCGTAAACATGCAACGGTCTCCACTATCTCCTTTTGTTGCTCCATAACATTTACAGCGAAGGGTATTTCAAATCAGTATTCGTTGAAAATAGCTGGGGACCGGTCCGTGATTAAATCTCATGCTTCTTCTTCTTCTTCTTCCTGCTCTTCGACTCTAAGGAGCTCAAAGATGTTGCTTATCAATGCGTCTGTCTTGTGCTCCTTCTTGCCAGTTATTTACCCCTATCCTGGTGCGTATTTTTAGAACGTGGTGCCCCACATGTTGTAAATATTTGAAGAACATTACGATTACCGCCAAGAGCTGCTGATTAAATTTCTTTAATTAACAACCAGTTTCGGTCCACAACACTATACCAGGAGATACAAACTCAACGACGTCAGATGATAAAGTTCTTGAATTAGTTATTGTTGTCACATACTATTATAAATTATATCACCAGTCATAAAACGTAAGCACTCTCTGGCACATTTTATGTCTGACTATATAACATACTACTGCATGACAACACTGACGAATTTATAGATTTTACTATCTGAAGTCATTGATTTTACGTCACCTGTATGACGTAAATGATTTTATGAACCTGATGATAGTCTGTGGACCATATCTGGTTGTTCAATAAAGAAATTTTATAAGCCACTCTTGGCGGTAATAGCGACGTTCTCCTGTTGCATGTTGTTTCAATTGTATTTAGCCTTGCACTCCTTGGTCTCCCCCTCGGTGTTTTTCCAAGTGGTTTCTCCATCAGTATATTTGAAACCACTCGACCTTATTTCATTCCCATCTAAAGATCTGCCCAATGTAGTCTCCTGGAATTTATTGTGCTCATTATTCTTCCTTGTTGTGTTAACATGGGAACTTCTGTGTTGTGTTCTCCATTCCAGCTTTGCGATTAATTATCGTAGTATGGACCAATGATTTTTCTGTCAACTCTGTTTTCAAAAATTTGTAACTGGCGTTCTTCATTTTCTGTGAAGCCCCATGTTTCTGCACCGTAGGCTGGAACTGGTCTGATGATTGTGTTTTCAACTTTCATTTCAGTTGTCCTTGCTTGTAGTTTAGGTCCTCTCGTTTGTTGTATGGAGTACTAGGGTCTGTTAGTATTTTGGTGTCTCATTTTCACTTCTTTTCGTCTTTTATTTTGTTCATCTCCCATTGTGTCCAGAAATCTGAACTACTGAACCCCTTCGAATTTATGTTTGGCGATTATTTGATGCGATTGGTTGTCTTCTTCATCCTTGCGTCTTTGAATTATGATGCATTTGGTTTTCTCATCGTTTACTTGTTTACTTTTAGGCCAAATTTCGATGCTGCTTCTGTAAACTTCACAAATAAATATCTAATCTCATTTTCACTTCTTTCAACGAACACGATGTCTGTGACATAAGCCGACACCTTAATATTATTTCATTGGAGAATTCCAACAGGTACTGGTTTGAGTCCCATCACAACTGCCTCCAAGGCTGCTTCAAAGAGAACGGCGACAGAGCACGTCCCTTGTAGTAGCCCAGTTCTGTTTTTAAAATGGTCGGTTTTCATTCCATTCAGCAAAACCCTATGTAATCAACAATGCAGTTTTCAGAGAGTTATAAGTTTCATTGGAAATTCAAATTCTTTCATTAAATTTCAAAAGATTTTGCAGTGAATGGAGTCAAAAGATTTCATAAATTGTTTTGGTAAGTAAAGTATTTTTTTGTTTGCATTACCACACTTTTACATTTATTGCTCTACCTGAAAATGTATTACCTGCATAGGGGACTTAAATTTTTCTGCATATAACTTCAAATGATATAGCAATAGGCTAGTTAATATCATACAGGGAATGTTAACTAAGGATATTTCTCTATAGTTTTTGAAGTCTTCCCTGTCTCCTTTTCTATGTGTTGAGATTATTAATGATTTTTTCCGTGTTGCTGGTACGATCACAATTTTCCGTATTACCAGCATCGGGTCAAACATATATCTATGTAGTGTTTCCCCTCCCTATTTTTGTATCTCAACTAGAATGTCGTTACTTCCAGTTGCCTTGCGATTTTCTAGGTATCGAACACTTTTCACTAACTCTTCATACATGGGTCCTGGAATCTGATCATTATTGGGGCTGCTGCTGATATGGTAACTGGTGATTCTTTATCAGAATTGTTCAGCAATTTTTCAATATATTCCTTACTTGTTGATAAAATTTTGCTTTGTTCTATAACGGCATCGGGATGGAAATGTTATTAGGGTGTAATTATCTTTACTGATTGGACGTTTTTCTCCAAATCACTACATTATTTTTTGTTTCCAGTGGTAACTCTTTTCGTATTTGGCAGCGTATTTTATTCAGATAGATTTGAATTACTTACGAATTTACTTTTTGATGCGCAATTATTATGTATGAAAATGTTCATCTTATGAAAATTCGTATAATGTGAGAAACTGTTGCACATTAATTTTCATGCACAGTAAAACAATGATCTGTGATTTCAAGTGAGAATAAAGACGATGAAAGCTGATGGCAGAGAGTGAGCAATGGAAGTGGACGACCACTTTTCGATGAAAAGTAAACATTTGGGAATAATAAATGAACCAGTGGGCTAGGAGTAGCGTCTTCGGCTAGGGATCAAACCGTCATCAGTAGCAGCCACTGTTTCAACTTTGAATGAATATCATCATCACTGAGCCGGCCGAGGGGTTCTAGGCGCATTAGTCCGGAACCGTGCGACCGCTACGGTCGCAGGTTCGAGTCCTGCCTTGGACATAGATGTGTGTTAGTTAGGTTTAAGTAGTTCTAAGTTCTAGGGGACTGATAAGCTCAGATGTTAAGTCCGATAGTGCTCAGAGCCATTTGAACCATTCATCACCACTGGCGGTCGAAGACTTACTACATAACAAGTCACCCTCGTTCTGTCAGTGGCCTTGTCGAAGAGGACGTAGCAGCAGACAGAGGTTCAGGGCACTCTCTTGCGCCTGATGTGGGTACGAAACCTAAAAGTTGAAAGAAGCAGCAATGATCAATGGCATGAGGATGCAGAAGGCAACGAAAACCAGTGCATTGAAGACTTAGTGTATACCCACAAGGCAAATGCCCTGCAGTTGAAAAATTGTAATGATGATCTCTTCATTGGCAAAAGATTGAAAACTGTCACGAATTCGGATCTGTGGGAGGGAACTCCCCAAGGGGGCGGCGACCATGAGGAAAAAATGATATAACCAATGAACGGATGCCATTATACGAATCGTAGCATGGAATGTTAGATTTTTAAACACAGTAGCGAAACTAGAAAATCTTAAAAACGAAATGCAGAGGGTCGGTACTGATATAATGAGGGGTCAGTGAAGTGAACTGGAAAGAAGGCAATGATTTATGGTTGAACGAATATGGGGTAATATCGGAAATTAGGGCAGAGAGTGAGCTACCGTGAGCACTCCCGTGATAAGGTTGTTCTCGTAAGTTTCGACAGAAAACCAACGCTGACAACGATAGTTCAGACATAAAGGGTGAGTCACGTAAAACGTAAAACCCGTTTTATGTCGCAATTGGTTATAGATGTCGAAAGGAGGTTCTCGGCAAATGATAGCACGCTAAGTGCCAATGGCCTTGCCGCAGTGGTCACACCGGTTCCCGTCAGATCACTGAAGTTAAGCGCTGCTGGCCTTGGATAGCACTTGGATGGGTCACTATCTGGGTCTGCCGAGTGCTGTTGGCAAGCGGGGTGCTCTCGACCCTTGTGAGGTCAATTGAGAAGCTACTTGGTTGAGAAGTAGCGGCACCGGTCACGAAAACTGACAACGGTCGGAAGCGTGGTGTGCTGACAACCTGCCTCTCCGTATCCACATCCGGTGATGCCTAAGGACTTTGTTTTGATAGTACGCTAAGGGACTTGAACTTTGGTATACAATAAAGTCTCTTAATTCTTGTGTCGGTCGAGATACTGAAGCATAAATACAATGGTATGATTAAAAAAACAACAGCCGAAAGCACTTGAAACGACAAGTACATTGATGTAATCCTTGTTAATGTTTAGGTTAAAACTCTTTGCAAAATTGGAAACAAGTCGGCTGAAATCAGCTGTTGCGATGTGAACATGCTCATGTCAGGCTACGAAGTTGCATCAACACTTTCGACTGTTTACTTCTCTGCAATACAGAACTAGTAGGATCTGGGTTGTCTATCGGCAGGTCATTTCTGCTTAGAAATTTCATGCATGCATACGAGCCCACCAAATGAGAAGAAACTAGACAAGCTACTTTTATATGTCCAATGTCAAACAAACCTGTCGAAGTCGTAACGGAGAACTCCCTGACAAAACTGTAGTTATTCCCACAAAAAACGTTGAAATATTTGAAATAGTTGTTACCCTAGCCCCTACCAGATGCGCGAGAAGTTAGTCTGTGCCCTAGTTTCATATACAAAAACCATAGCTGACTATGTATTTATGTCACATAGGAAATGAGGTTTTATCTTAGTAGCGTCTGCCTGTCTTACTGCATCAGCCTATAACGACGGAGCCTGACGTGAGAGTCCTCTTGGCGGTATTTTCCTCGCAATAACCGACTCTGGCCATATCGTCTTCAGATTTTAGTGCGTTTCTCAGATGCTTTTGTCAAATGGCAGTACTATCAAGCGCTGTATCATCGTAACTGTCTTTCCAAGAGCTATTCAATGCAGTTATGAAATTTGTACGTTTCCATAAAAAAAAAACCTGTTTCAATATCTCGGTTGATGCCAGAGTTTATAGCATTTCCATGCAAAACATTACGTACCTCTCAGTATACTAGTAAATGCAGAAAATCTCCATATCTGGAACCGTTCAGGAAATGAAAGGCGCGTTATATCTTACAAGCTCTGTATACGCCGATGTCGCGGCCACAAATGAAGAGACAGAGAAAATATATAAAGATATCGAACCGATAATTCAGTAGAGTAAAGGGGGATCATAATCTAATACTCATGGGCGATTAGAACGCAGTTGTGGAGGAACGAATGGAAGATATGGTTATGGGAGGGTATAGCCTTGGAGGCAAAAATGAGAGAGCAGAAAGACTAATTGAGCTCTGCAATAAATGTCGGATGATAAGAGCGAATATTGCGTTGAAGAATAACATGAGGAGGATGGAAAGACACGGGAAGATACCAGCTGGATTACGTATAGTCAGACAGAGATTCCGAATACAATTACTACATCGTAAGGCATAAGCAGGAGCTGATGTAAACTCAGCTCACAAGAGACTGAAGTTTAAGAGAATCTACCGGATGAAACAGTGTGGAAGGAAGTGGAATTCTGACGTACTGAGGATTGCTGAGGAGCGTTAGAAGTTCGTTAGTGATGTGGATATAGCGATAAGGAATACCAGAGTAGGCAGTTCAGCTGAAGAAGAGTGAGTAACGCTAAAATGGGAAATCACGGATGTTGGAGACACAAACGTAAGTGCAATGAAGGTAATTGCGAAGAATCCTCTGGTAATTAAAGAAATAATTCAACTGATCGACAAAAGAAGAGAGTAAAAAATATTTAGGGTAAGACGTAATACAGAAATATAAATCACTTGGGAATAAAATAAATAGGAAGTGCAGTGCAGCCAAGGCAAAATGGCTGCAGGAAAAATGTAAAGAACTCGGAAAAAAAAAAGGATCGTCTGGAGGACTGACTTAGTATATATTCGTAGCAAAGTCAAAACAGACTTTGGTGAAATTAAAAGAAAGGTTGATAGTACAGTGGAACCTCGCACAACGAGCATAATTCGTTCTAGAATCTTACTCGTAGTGCGGAAGACTCGTTAAGAGAAGGAATGTTTCTTGTAAAAAATGATGTAAAATACGTTAACGCGTTCCAAGCGGAAAACGTACTAAACGTTTTATCTTATTCATGCCGTTTATTCAAAGGAAATTATACACAGAGTATATTCTACTTCAATATTCACGATACATAAGTAACTTTCCTTTGCTAGGAAGCTATCTATAGTAATTTGTTTCTGCCGGCGCTTCAACGAAAATGTGACACAGCATTATCGTCAAGTAAATTTGTAGGGCGCATAGCTACTGCTTTATTGTGGTGATGATTTTCAATGTGCGATGCAGCCGATTCCCATGCTTTCAGCATCCCTCTTATTGCGCCAGAAGATTGCTGTTTTGCTGTTAACGCCTCCTCCTCCTCTCTGAAGAACACCTCTCTTCTGCTGTGAAATACACTGCAACTCGCTGGTCATTTCTTGCTTGTGATCTTCCACAAACTCATCGATATCATCGTTGTCCATTTTTAGTCCCATATTCTTGGCCAAAGACACAATCTCGTTGACTTCAGGCTCCACAGTACTGACTCAAATGCTTCAGAGTCACATTCCACAGTGCACTCGGGCCAAAGCTTCTTCCAAGCAAATGTGAGATTTCTCTTGGTAACCCCTTCCCACGCCTTTTCGATCATCGTGACGCAGGTAACGATGTTGAAGTGATATTTCTAAAACTCTCTGATAGTGAGATTGGTAGCTTCAGTCAGGTCAAAGCAATGCTCAAAGAGTGCTTCAGTGTAGAGCTTCTTAGTCAGAAATAATCTGCTCGTCCATAGCCTGGAAAAACTGAGTGGTGTTGGGAGGCCAAAATTAAATTTTGATGAATTGAAATTCTTTAAGGAGGTAGTCATACGAGCATTGCTCATAACAAGCAAGACATAGCGTGGCAGATTCATCTCAAGCAAATAATTTTTCACTTAAAGACCAAACACTTCATTGATCGAGTCACGAAAAAGGTCACGTGTCACCCAACCCTTGTTGTTGGACCTCCACTTCACATTTAACCTGCTCTTCTGTGCTTTACCTTTCTTGAAGGCACGTGGAGTTTCTGAATGGCAAACAGGCACAGGTTTAATTTTCAAATCGCCGCTTGCACTGCCACAGTATATCAGTGTGAGACGGTCTTCCATTGGCTTGTGACCGGCCAATGCATTCTCCTCTGCTGCTGCAAAGGTACGCTTCGGCATCTTTTTCCAGAATAGACCCGTCCCGTCACAATTAAAATACGTTTCGGCAGATAACTCTCAGAATCTACGAGCCTCTTGAGTTGCTGATGAAGTTCTCTGCTGCCTCTGTGTCAGAGCTATTTTGTCGTGCCTCACAACACTATTGATGGCGGTTCTTCTCTTAAACTTCTCGAACCACCCACGACTTCCCTTAAACACTTCTTCAGTCGCTGATGATCCTGGCTCCTTCTTAACAAGGTCGGCGAAAATCATTCCCGCCTTCTCACAGATGACGTTCTCGTTAATAGTGTCCCCTTGTAATTGCTTTTTGTTTGTCCACATTAGGAATAACCTTTCGACATCGTCCAAAATACAAAACTGTTGTTTAGATACTTTTTTACTCCCTTTGAAGAACTATCTCTTTAATCTTGTCCTTGTCCATGAGGACAGGGCAAATACGAGGGGTTGGAAATTTAATAGTGACAACTATTTATTTGCCGCTCGTACAGAATAGATACGTGTTTCAAAGTTTTACTGACCTTCAAAGTAGTCGTAAGTACATTGGCTTCTGCAGAACTTAGCTTTCAGAGGAAAATAACTACGATACTTCCACAGAGATTATCTTACAACAAGATGCACCTTTAGCGCTACAGGACACGCATTTCAGTGATTAATTTTGTACTTAAAACATTTATTTTTAAAGATTTTTGAATTACAAAGAAAGTTTTCCATGATACATTTCATTCCATTGGTGTAATTTGTAACACCTGAGGGTATAATTACATTAATCCTCAGGGGGGTACACGCCTACTTTGTGTACCATGTGTTTGGCAAGCACAAGGAGCCCTAGCTAATATGGTATTTGCTTATACAACTTTACACATCGGTACCATATTTCTCTAACACAAATTACACAGCTATCTGATCATTTAACTGAGAGAGACAAACATTTCTTTTTACTACATCAGTGACAGATGTTTACGTAATTACACCGTTGGATAACTTCACACTTACGAAATTGTTTTTTGTCTGTACTGTGTGAACTGTTCATATTTTTCGGAACCATTGTGATACTATGAGAGCTTTGAATGATGTATTTGGTATGAGATCATGATTTTTAAAGTACGTTTGAGGCAGATGACACTATTGAAATGAGCAGAGAATATTTTTTATGGTTTGAAATTATTGCAGAAAGCTACGACTTTTTTGAGATTTGACTGAGGTGTTATGATGTTATTTTTACGACGACGATGTGTATTATGCTGTTGAGGTATGTTTATGTCAATACGATGATGCTACCATATATGAGGAATGTGATTACGTGTTTATATGTATATGAATAATGAATAGAAGTTAGGCACTCTTGACTTGTGAAAAAGGATGTTGGAAACCAAGAATCATACTTTAAGAGTTATGAAATGTGTGTAAATGCGTGAATGTATCACAATGCCGGCGAAAATTTTTTTGGACACTGTTATATTCATAGGATTTTGTTTCTACACATTTGCAACGTAAATTCTCGAGCTGTGAAATTTTTATATGAGACTGTCACTGTAGCGGATACTGCTGTCGTAAATATTTCTGTAAGAAAGTTAAGTGACCACCTGCACATAATGCGTCGTGGGCACGCAGCTGTGTCAGATGCCGGGAGAACAAGTCATTAGGGTGTGCCTTTCCGGAAGCACAGGTAGAAAAAAAAAAGGGAGGCCATTGTCCTCGCTATTGACATTTCCTTGTTGAAAGCATACTGTGGAGCTCGTAATTTATGATATTTACTAAAATGCCTAATGAAATGATTAGAAACATTTTACATCTATTGTCTTTGTAGTTAAGAGATTGCTCATTTTGTTTAATATCTGGTTTCCAGCTGTGTTGCAGCATTAGTTTTATAAAATAAAATGCATTTGCTAATGTGAACACTTTCTGTCAACAGATCTATTAAATAATAATTTTGTAATCCACATTCTTCGATAAAGGAGCACTTGGAAAGGAAAGAACAATAAGAAGGGACTAGTAACAGTAACTGGACACATAATTTTCTTTTCAAGTACATGGTAATATTTTTTTTACAATAAGTTGTTGTGGTGCACCACTTTAATTACATAGACATTAAGATGTGAATATACATTTCCCTTATCTGCATTGTTGTTTTTACTGTAATATTTTTTCTGCTTGAGCTATGTCATGTTTAGGTATAAGTTGCTGCTGTTTGCCAGGCGTAGTGTTATTGAATTTGACTTTGTATTATTCTGCATTTATATGTAGTCAAAACTTCAAACGTGTTTTTGTCGAAATGATTTTCTTTTTATCGCGCGGTGTGGTAACTTCAAATCTACTGAACCGATTGACGTGATTCTGTGTTTCCGACGAAGGTAACTAAATTGTCTAGGAGTTGTACCATTTTTATTCCGATCCATCAACTATAAATATTTTTACTTGGACGATGAAGTCGAAAAATCGATGAAAAATCCCTATTTTTTTTAAAAAAAAATAGCCGCCATTTTGTTTCCTATGGTCCACATAACTTAAGCGAGGTACAGACTCCTAAAGAATCTTATATACTTCGCTAACATCAACTCAATTTTGATTTCAGACGGGCCGGCTGACCTGTAACATACCGCGCGTGGAGGTCTACATCGAAATTTTGTTTCGTTCCGACGGTATTTCCGCCGTTGCTCTTCGACATTTCCGGTGGAAAAAATTCCTTTGTCTAGATGAAATATCAATAAACATTTTGACCAAATTTGACGCTGATATCTGTAACACATCACAAGAAAAAAATTCTCAAAGAACATTCTTTTGTAGGACCAAAAATAGTAAACCTCTGCTTACGCTTGTTTATTTCTTTTTTTACAATTTATTTTGCTCGTTCTGCTAATTGGGCGTTCTGGGAGGTTCTCATTAAGCGAGATTCCACTGTATTAAGACTGCAATAGGAATCCTACTGTTAAACACAATGGATAGAAAGGGTAGGTGGAAAGAAGTACAATGAAGGCCTCTATGAGGGGAAGCATTTGTCTAATGGCGTGATAGATGAACAAATTGGATGACTTTAGATCTGTTTATTTGCTTTCTCTAATGTCTTGATATTATATTGGAATGAATGAGAGTGTAGTGTACAGTCTACGTGTTGAAAATAGATGCAGGGCATAGCAGAGAATTGCTCATTTTGCATATAATGGACTTCGCCGTCTATGTCAACATTAGCTTACAGTCTGAGCACATGCGCAACTATCAGTTTAATTGTGAGAAGACATTACTGAAGAAGCACCTTACCTGTGTATCGTTTGAGTAGCGTACAGAGAAAGTAGCAGTTGTTTGGCAAGGATAAAATTTAAAAGAGAGAGGAGATTAAAAGTCTACATTATACATTTCCATCATAATACTTCATCACCTTAGTTTTGTAATTAAAACCGATCTTAATTTTTTTGGCTGTGCCATACATTTGCCGAATGTCAGATTCATGTTTAGGAGAAGGGCAAAATGTGTTTAGGGAAGGCCTCGTGCAGCGATATTATTTTTAGCATCAAGAGATGTTTAGAAAAATAACAAGAAGTCAATTTAGAAACTCATTTTTCAATCATTGGCTTCGAAAAAGCCTTTGACTCGGCCTCAGAAATAGACTGTGGACAATAACAGACAAACGAGGAAATCCTATGCGTCTTATGTGGGTACTTAGAAAAATGTGTGAAGATACCAAATTAATCATAAATACAGACACTTCAGAAACAGGTAAGTTAATAGATCAAATTAGCAAACAGGAACGCACTATACCACCGAATCCTTTTATCATTTACATTGGGAACCTCATAAGAAATTGGAAGAAGGAAGTTCATGAAGATATAGATCTGAAACGAAATTGCCATGTAAAGGCTATGCAGATGACGTAACTCTGTCACAAAATACGAAAGTAAACTTATAACACTCTATGTATAAGCAGTACGAGTTTGGAAAAAAAAAATGACAACCTAAAAGTATCTGCTAGTAAAACAAAAGTATTGAAGCCCAACAGAAAATTTCGAGTTTGATCTAAGTTTATTATCCGAAACAAGATACTTGTGAAAGTCTCCAGTTTCAGTTATTTCAGCAGCGACGAATGTCTGCACCTAGACGAAGTCAAAAAAAGAACATCAGCAAATTTCAACATATACATGAAACTATACACAAACCTTTAAGAAATGAAGTTAGGAATGCCACAAAATTGAAATCTTACAAAACAATGGCAATGCCAGTGCTACTTTAAGGCAGCTAAACCTGGACTGAGAGAAAAGCAGATAAAAATAACATACAGTTTACAGAAGTGAGAGTTTTGACAACTGTTAGAGCTTGCTCTAGGAGGGACGATATTTTGACATCCTGTCAGTACTGGGAATTTGTGATTTAAATGAAAAGATTGAAGAATACAGGGAATAATTGAGGTAACACCTCAAGCGGATGGATGAAGACAGAATTCCAGTCGTTGTGAAGCAGTACAGGTCCACAGGAAGAAGGGATGATGTACGGCGGTCGAGAAAGTGCTGGAGTAAATTATGTGAAGTCGGAACAAGCATAGTGCCTCAACGTATCAATGCAGTAACAAATGGTTCAAATGGCTCTGAGCGCTATGGGACTTAACATTGGAGGTCATCAGTCCCCTAGAACTTAGAACTACTTAAATCTAACTAACCTAAGGACATCACACACATCCATGCCCGAGGCAGGATTCGAACCTGCGACCGTAGTGGTCGCGCGGTTACAGACTGTAGCGCCTAGAACTGCTCGGCCACCCTGGCCGGCAATGCAGTAACAGCAGAAGAAGAAGGAACAGTATTCAGTTTCGTTATGCGCTGTGCTGTATACGTCTATATTCGCAGCTATACTCCTCTAGCCACCTTACGGTGTGTGGATTTGGGTACTTCGTGTAAAACAGTCATTTCTCTCAGTTGTGCTCCAGTTGCGAATGGTCCGCAGGAAGAACGATTGTTGGTAAGCCTCCGCGTGTCCTCAGATCTTTCTAAGTTTCCCCATTTGGTCTTGTTCTAAGATATATGTGTTGTTGTTGTTGTTGTTGTTGTTGTTGTTGTGGTCTTCAGTTCTGAGACTGGTTTGATGCAGCTCTCCATGCTACTCTATTCTGTGCCAGCTTCTTTATCTCCAAGTACTTATTGCAACTTCCATACTTCTGAATATGCTTAGCTTATTCATCTCTTGGTCTCCCTCCACGCTGCCCTCCAATGGTAAATTGGTGAGCCCTTGATGCCTCAGAATATGTTCTACCAACCGGTCACCTCTTCTTGTCAAGTTGTGCCACAAACTCCTCTTCTCCCCAATTCTAACAATAACTCCTCATTAGTTACGTGATCTACCCATCTAATCTTCAGCATTCTTCTGTAGCACCACATTTCGAAAGCTTCTATTCTCTTCTTGTCCATACTATTTATCGTCCATGTTTCATATCCACACATGGCTACACTCCATACAAATACTTTCAGAAACGACTTCCTGACACTTAAACCTATACTCGATGTTAACAAATTTCTCTTCTTCAGAAATGCTTTCCTTGCCATTGCCAGTGTACATTTTATAACCTCTTTACTTCGACCATCATCAGTTATTTTGCTCCCCAAATAGCAGAACTCCTTTACTACTTTAAGTGTCTCATTTCCTAATCTAATTCCCTCAGCATCACCCGACTTAATTCGACTACATTCCATTATCCTCGCTTTGCTTTTGTCGATTTTCATCTTATATCCTCCTTTCAAGAAACTCTCCATTCCGTTCAACTGCTCTTCCAAGTCCTTTGCTGTCTCTGTCAGAATTACATTGTCACTGGCGAACCTCAAAGTTTTTGTTTCTTCTCCATGGTTTTTAATACCTACTCCGAATTTACTATTGTTTCCTTTACTGCTTGCTCAATATACAGATTGAATAACATCGGGTATAGGCTACAACCCTGTCTCACTCCCTTCCCAACCACTGCTTCCCTTTCATCCCCCTCGACTCTTATAATTGCCATCTGGTTTCTGTACAAATTGTAAATAGCCTTTCGCTCCCTGTATTTTACCCCTGCCACTTTTAGAATTTGAAAGAGAGTATTCGAGTCAAGATATATATATAGGAGGACTTAATGTACTGGTTGATTCCTATAGTTTCTCTTTCTTATTAGTAAATCACATCGTGAAGCAGATCACCTCTCTTATTGTGTTTGCCACTGGAATTGCATGAGTACTGCTTTCAGTAATTGTTCTGCACTCGTGTAATTATACTATCGTAGCACCAGGATAGTCAGAGACTTATTTACATCTTAAAATGCGAGGAAGGCAGCTCAAGATAGTAAGCTGGTCGGTGGGTGCACAGAAGTACACTCCTGGAAATGGAAAAAAGAAAACATTGACACCGGTGTGTCAGACCCACCATACTTGCTCCGGACACTGCGAGAGGGCTGTACAAGCAATGATCACACGCACGGCACAGCGGACACACCAAGAACCGCGGTGTTGGCCGTCGAATGGCGCTAGCTGCGCAGCATTTGTGCACCGCCGCCGTCAGTGTCAGCCAGTTTGCCGTAGCATACGGAGCTCCATCGCAGTCTTTAACACTGGTAGCATGCCGCGACAGCGTGGACGTGAACCGTATGTGCGGTTGACGGACTTTGAGCGAGGGCGTATAGTGGGCATGCGGGAGGCCGGGTGGACGTACCGCCGAATTGCTCAACACGTGGGGCGTGAGGTCTCCACAGTACATCGATGTTGTCGCCAGTGGTCGGCGGAAGGTGCACGTGCCCGTCGACCTGGGACCGGACCGCAGCGACGCACGGATGCACGCCAAGACCGTAGGATCCTACGCAGTGCCGTAGGGGACCGCACCGCCACTTCCCAGCAAATTAGAGACACTGTTGCTCCTGGGGTATCGGCGAGGACCATTCGCAACCGTCTCCATGAAGCTGGGCTACGGTCCCGCACACCGTTAGGCCGTCTTCCGCTCACGCCCCAACATCGTGCAGCCCGCCTCCAGTGGTGTCGCGACAGGCGTGAATGGAGAGACGAATGGAGACGTGTCGTCTTCAGCGATGAGAGTCGCTTCTGCCTTGGTGCCAATGATGGTCGTATGCGTGTTTGGCGCCGTGCAGGTGAGCGCCACAATCAGGACTGCATACGACCGAGGCACACAGGGCCAACACCCGGCATCATGGTGTGGGGAGCGATCTCCTACACTGGCCGTACACCACTGGTGATCGTCGAGGGGACACTGAATAGTGCACGGTACATCCAAACCGTCATCGAACCCATCGTTCTACCTTTCCTAGACCGGCAAGGGAACTTGCTGTTCCAACAGGACAATGCACGTCCGCATGTATCCCGTGCCATCCAACGTGCTCTAGAAGGTGTAAGTCAACTACCCTGGCCAGCAAGTTCTCCGGATCTGTCCCCCATTGAGCATGTTTGGGACTGGATGAAGCGTCGTCTCACGCGGTCTGCACGTCCAGCACGAACGCTGATCCAACTGAGGCGCCAGATGGAAATGGCACGGCAAGCCGTTCCACAGGACTACATCCAGCATCTCTACGATCGTCTCCATGGGAGAATAGCAGCCTGCATTGCTGCGAAAGGTGGATATACACTGTACTAGTGCCGACATTGTGCATGCTCTGTTGCCTGTGTTTATGTGCCTGTGGTTCTGTCAGTGTGATCATGTGATGTATCTGACCCCAGGAATGTGTCAATAAAGTTTCCCCTTCCTGGGACAATGAATTCACGGTGTTCTTATTTCAATTTCCAGGAGTGTAGTTCCCTGGTGGTCAGCCGGCCGCGGTGGTCTCGCGGTTCTAGGCGCGTAGTCCGGAACTGCGCTGCTGCTACGGTCGCAGGTTCGAATCCTGCCTCGGGCATGGATGTGTGTGATGTCCTTAGGTTAGTTAGGTGTAAGTAGTTCTAAGTTCTAGGGGACTGATGACCACAGCTGTTAAGTCCGATAGTGCTCAGAGCCATTTGAACCCTGGTGGTCATGGAACAAGGAATGTGATATCCACAACAGATTTTATTCATCAAGTACTCCTACATCCACAGACGGCGACATCTCGATGGAATGCGTTGACCCTTGGCAGCGTGTCTCACCACAGCAAAACAGGAGGCACCGGCACCGTTTGGACTCTACTCAGGAAGGTCACCACTGTAGAATCACAGTGTCAGCAAGTTGGGAAGCCCGTGGCTATATCAGGTATTCCACCATCAGTAGAAGCGTGACGACGAGCCCACAGCTCATAATAAGTCAAATGTGGAATGCACCCAGGCACAGACTATGAGCCAAGGACGCCTTGTTGGCGTGCGGGAATTGGCTGATGTCAGGCTAGAGGAAGGCCACAACTGGGTGTGCCAGTTCAGGCCACGGCAGCATCAGCTCTAGCCGCAGCGCATAGACAAGTGGCCAGCAGAGGCACCGGCTGTGTACAGGCAAGACTGAATTATCCACGTAGGGCTGACGGCTACTGCGTAGTAGTTCTCGGTGTAGACAGCAGTTCATGACAGATATTGCCAGGTCTGAGAGGCGAGTACTTATGCCAGATATCCCCAGCTCCGTTTCCACCAGGGCCAGCCTCCGTTCGCTTAGAGAGCCCTGGTGGTATGGTGTCAGGGCTCTGAATGTGGTAACGTCACTCGCTTTATGACACAGTGGCTTCTTTCGCCATGCCGCCTCAGCGGTTTTCCGGGCCTGGCAGCGGAATTTCGTAGGCAGCGCTCTAGCCTGCCTGGATACACATTGTGAAGTCTGCTAGGGAAGATGTTGGTGAAACAATAGAGTTGAGATACTTTCTGCCTGTTGATGGACAATAACTAATTTTTTATGACAATATATTTTATGGGGCCAATATCCGCAATTGAGGAATGTATTTATAAAATAAAAATCGGCTTCTGTCGACAGTAATTTTTGCTAATTTACTCCACTACCAGTTTCGAAGTTTCATCTTCAGGTGAAATCAACAGTGAACAAGAGGAGCCGCTATTAACATGCAAGTCATGAGGTTTTAACTTATTGTGGCCCTGAAAAGAGCCATTTATTGAGAACACTACTTTCAATGATTATATAACGTACAGTCACCCACAATACGACAATCTTCCAAAGAAGAAGGACCACTTGCCTTCACCCATAAGTGAACGCTACAATCAAAATTTATCTTACAACGTCTACGACAAGACAAAGACAAATTACCGTGAGGAAAAAGGTAAGAGCCCTCATTAGAAATAATAATCTCAGTAACAGATATAGTACGGTAACACAAGATTTCTCTACTTTCAAACGACTCCAAACCTGCTCTACCTGCATTGTTACAGGCAACGAAAGCTACAGTCAGCCATCCGTTACCCAAACTAGAGGAAGAAGATACCTTCATTAAAGAAAAATTAAACCTCGCCCCAATGAACAAAGTAGGACCATGAATAAGAACAAATTGAGCTGTTTTAGAAACCGCTCTTGTTTCGTTCTTTTTACCCTTGCCAGAAGATGTCGAAGCACCACGAGTGCCGTCCACATTGACAAGTGATTTGTAAATCAGCATCCGCCTACGACGACGAAAGCAACGTTTACCCATCGTCCCGACTAAAATGAAACCTACAACAGTGGAAAGTAGTGTATTCATATAATTATGGGAACATATATGTGTGGCATTCAGGTCAATCAGTCATCGGGGATCACACTCATGTTAAACAAACGCATGGGACTGGAGCAAAACCACTAACTTTGAGGAAGCTCATGGACAGAAATTAACTCAACAGTAATGTAAATAAATAAGTAACTGACCTCACACGTGGGACCAGCAACCACGGCGACCGCCAAGACAGCTCGACACACAAGTAACTAACGCAGACGGCCCAGAAGCCAGTTGACCGCGGTAGCTGAAGCGACTGTCGTAGGAGCCAGCGAGGTGCGGAACGGAAATAAGTAGCCGCTAAAGAGCGGGAAAGGGGGTTGCTTGGTCCGTCTGCTTACATAGGTGTGGCTCACAACGTAGATAAAAACTAATACTACAAATATGAGAACAATAAAATAATAAACAAACGAGAGGAATCGGCAAAAATTCCTAAAAACCGACGTGACATTTTAGTATGTCCCATAGCAGTTGTACGTAAGAAGTCCCTCCTCTTTTCCGCAGTTGGTGGCGCCCGAAGATGAAGCTTTAAGCTTCGTAAACGGTTGTGGAATAAATTTAGGAAGTTACTAGCAACTGAAGCGGATTTTAATTCTATAAATGCATTTGCTTATGTATAAATACATTTGTTCATGTTACGGGTCAATGGCTCATCCGCCTTGTTAACAGGGGAACGGTTAGCCCCGATTACAGAGGCTAACAACGAGACTTATCGTGTGGATTTCTGTGTGCCAAGTAACGAAACAAGTCCTCTTACTGTCCAACTCCTCTAATGGGACAATAGTAATCAGAAAACAATGAATATTGCTACAGTGTTTTAATATATTTGAGAAATGGGTAAGGTTCCTATTTGCAGAATGAATCTAACACACTCAGCGGAGTGTACGCTGTTTTGAAACTTCCTGTGGATTAAAACTGGATTTAGAAACGGGAACCTTTCTTAGTTGGGCAGTCCTCTTACAGACACAATTACCCAACCTTGAATCAAGTCAAAGCCAACACCATGCTGTTCTGGGACTGGTTTTGAGATGTACCTCGACAGCTCAGACAGTAAGATCGCTATTATTGTTAAAAGCTATAAAATTTCCTTCATAAAAGGAAACAAAGAACAAAAATAACTATAAAAAGATAAAAATATACAAAGTTACAATGTTTTTCAAATTAAAGAGAATTTTCAGTAAGTTGATCAAAGCAAATGAATACTTAACAGTTACTGCAATTTACAGACGAGTAAGCTTCGTACTCACGCTGACAATTGTGATGCGGTAGTAAACTACGAAAGTCGCACGTTTTACAGTAAGGGATTCAAACCCTTGCCCAGTCATCCAGATTGAAATTTTCTTGGGTTTACTAAATCGTGAATTTTGGAGTAGCTTCTTTGAAATCAACGGGACCCATTTTTTTCTCCATCCTTGTCTAATGTCGGTACGTGCTCACATCGTCAACAGGAGATTAGATTCTAATCTTTGTTTATTTCTTTTTTATTTCCGCCCATCCTGCGTTCATATTCATACACAACAGGGTTCAGTTATGTTAGTCACATATTCCTCATTTCCTTTAGAAGCAGCTAATCAAGATTTCACCTAGCTGCTCTTGACATACTTCGCATTTTGTGAAAAGTAGATTGTATACCTTGATCCATCAGCAAGGCAAAGAACTACTATTGTGCGCTTCCTAATCTCTTATGCATCTGGAAACGAAGCGCTGTTTACAAATAGTTAGAGATGTGTTTGTATTCGGTGCACCGCTGAAACTTAACTGTGTTTACCCAGTTTAACACTCATAGTTTCTCTATAGTTGCCTCATTCCTTCTGATTAAAACTACTTGTTATTGCACTAACTAAGACGTGAGGAATTCAAAAAAACATTAGAACATTACGTATACAACCTATGTGCCATGATTTAGCTGCACACGCCACAACTGAAGTCCCAACCCACTGAACATTTGGCACCAGCATTGGTATTGTGTTCCTGCCACAGCAGAGGGCGCGTGAAGAATCAACGCACCCGACCACAGTGACACCGAGAGTTGACAAGTTCGCGAAGCCGACAGCAGGAAGGAGTGTGGTGTGTGACAGTAGAACAGTGACAACTTGTAGCCAGAGCTGGGGCCTTTGGTGGCAGCGGACGGACAACATTTCGTGAGTGGTCTCAGATGAACAGAGGAGACGCTGTCCAGTGTTGTCTCCATCCCTCAGTGGCTAGCTTCTCTGTAATCAGCAAGCTCTGTAACCGTTTGCTCGTGGAGCATGAGCCTGGGGCCTGAGTCCCAGTTGGCAGCTGATAAAAGTCCTGAAAATCGCGTCTCCAATGGGCAGGGGCAGGTTAGGTTGTCTTTCTATGTGGGAACATCCCAGTCAGTAGCAGAACTGCTGAATCTGCGAACGGCACCTGGGGAGAGGAGTGGTTGGTGGTCGTTGCCTGCTAGCAATACGTGATGGTCACCCCATAAGTACAGAGGACAGGGCTGCTGCTATTATGTTGGTGTCTGGGTTGAGATGTGGAAGAACCGAACACCATGGTACGAGCGAGCGGTCCCAAAGTCATGTTCCTGGCGAGCAAGGTTTGGGGAGTCGTTGGGCCGTTGTGTGTGTGTGTGTGTGTGTGTGTGTGTGTGTGTGTGTTGCAGACAGTATTTTTCAAGGCTCATTATGAGTTGTTTTTAAGCCAGTCCACTATATGGCCACTGTGTGCTTAGACAAAATACTTGAAGCACTAACGCTTTTTGGTATAAATGGGCGTGGGTTGGGTACAAAATTTTCCATGTTTTTACACTGCCTTTAAATGATTTTGAGTGTGGTAGGTTATGCATAGTTATGATCGTGGCTTGTATTATTTTGTGCTGCTCTTGCAGTAGTATAGGGTGCAGCAAATTTGTATAGCAATTTTAAGGTGCACTTGTACCACGAAGATAAAAGTATATTAGGATCAGTTAATCTAATTGTGATGATTATGGTATTAGTTCAGATTATCATTTCCTTTTTCAGTTGTGAGGCGTTGAGTATGACAAAGAAATGTCCAATTATTCTATGTATTGCGTGGTTGATGATCTAAGTTTAATTTTATTCTGCATCCATAGGTATCGCTATTAAAGGCTTCTTCCTTGAAAGGTTGCTTTATTCATTGTGTATTAATTAAATTGTATAAATCACTCTCAACCAGAAGTTATGTGCCATTCATTATCCATTAATAAAGACACTTTTAATTTTTGTTATGCATTGCATATTTACTAGGGAAGCTTTTATTGTTATGTAAACCATAGTGTGTGAGCTTTACAGAAAGGACAAGCCTCCGACCACCAAGTTCTGTGAAGAGGTGAGGACGTCCAGCACCTTGTCGCTTACTTGTAGTTTCAGAGTTCTTCAAACACTTTTGGAAGATGCTGGCAGTAGCATGCGAATAGCTTTACTGTTTTCTACATGCTCGTTCCTAGTCATTGAGAAATAACAATCTATCCTTTGTCAAAGTCGCTTACATCAGTTGGTATGCTGCCCGTGTCGTAGGCAGAATGATTCAGCCTTAGTTTCTGCTCCGTTTGTATACTTTCCTTATGTGCCCGCAACGACACAAGATAGCATTCTTTTGCACTGGCGGCAGAGGTCACAGTGTTTTGAGTCATCAGTGCAAATTCACGTTTTTGTCTTCCTCCACATTATCTGCCCTCTAAACGACCCTCGAGTATCATGGTAGCCATTCCCTGATGTCTCACTGTGTGTCCTGTCGTCCTGTCGCTTCACCTGGTTAGTCTTCTCCACATACTTCGTTTGTCTCCTGGTCTGTGAAGTATCTGTTAATTACTAAATTTACCAGACCACTTCATTATTTTACTCATTTTCACTTATAACTTCCAACTCAGTCCTCTCTGCACAAGAAAACTTGCCCTTTTTCATCATCCCTCACTGTGTTATCGTCACTGTCAATTACGTGTAATTAAACTTCCTATTTAGTGTCTCACATGAACAGCAAAATGTAATATACGCAATGTCTGAAAAATGCCTGCAGGCCTGTTCCACAACTTTTTTTATTTTTTTGAATATGTGGGGGGGGGGGGGGGGGGGGCATCAGTCTTCTGACTGGTTTGATGCGAGCCATCATTAATTTCTTTCTTGTACCAACGTCTTCACCTCAGAATAGCCTTCGCATTCTACGTCATCAGTTATTATTTGATAGATGTATTCCAGTCTGTCTTCCGCTACAATTTCTACCCTCTACAGTTCTCTCTAGTACCATGAAAGGTATTCCTCGATGTCTTAACATATGCTTCAGTATCCTTTCCCATGTTTTTTTTCCATACATTTCTTCCCTTGCTGATTTTCCTCATTTCTTATTGGCCCACCTAACTTTCAACATCCTTCTGCAGCGTCATATCTCAAACGCTTTGACGGTCTTCCTTTCTTGTTTTCCCACATTCCGTGATTCACCACCACATGATACCGTGCTCCAAAAGTGTATTCTCAGAAATTTCTTCCTGAAATTAAGGACTATGTTTGATACTAATAGACTACATTTAGCGAAGAACGCACTCTTTGATGTGCTAGTCTGCTTTTTACGTCCTCCTTGTTTCGTCCTTAATGTGTTATTGCCTTCAGAGCTAGCGGAATTCCTTAAATTCGTGGTCTCAGGTTTTGATCTTAATATTATGTTCCGCTATTTCTTATTACATTCTTCTTCGGTTGACAGTTCATAGAATATTTTCATTAGACTGTTCTCTCCATTCAACAGGTCCTGTGATCTATCTTCACTTTCACTGAATTAGCGAATCTTATCATTGATATCCTTCCATCCTCAATTTTAATCTCGCACCTGTACTTTTCTTTTATTTTTTTATTAGTGCTTCTTCGAAGTACAGATTGAATAATAGGGATAAAAACTGCCTCCCTCTCTTAACGCCTTTCCGTGCACTGCATTCTTTGTCATCCATTATTATTATTCCCTCTCGGTTCTTGTTCATATATTTTTCCTGTCTTTCTGTGTAGCTTACTTATATTTTTCTCACAATTTCAGACTTCTTGCGCGATTATACTTTGTAGAATGCTTTTTGTAAGTCGACAAATCCTCTCCGCGTATCTTCATTTTTCTTCAGTTTTGCTTCCATTATCTTAAGGCCTATCTGATGTTTTTACCTTTTTGATAGGCAATGTGATCGTTATCTAACACAACCTGGATTTTCTTCTTCATTTTTCCATAATTTTTTTCAACACTAGCACGGATGTATGACCAGTTAAGGTGATTGTGCGATAGTTCACTTTTCTGCCCTTTTTACCTTTTCGATTGTGTGGACGAGACTTTTCTGAAAGTCTGATGACCGATGATATTTTTCCGAATTTGTAAGAGTACGACTCCATGTCCATTAAAGTCCTTTGGGGTGCACTGAAGTGTCGTCTTGTAAAAGACGTACAGCGGTAATATCCTGACATAACCTACGTTTCGTTCGTATTGCTGCTGCCTTTCCAACGGCATAGACTAGGGCCACTGGGGAGTGGGTGCTTCAGTATATTGCGTTTTAACGGTGTAATGTACAGTACGCAATATGTGTAAGGACCAAGAAATGAAAGTAAGAACGGATCACGAAGAACGAAGTGCTCATATTAGAAAGAGTATAAGATAGGGATCTTCCGCCCAAACTGTGCATTCCTTACATCGAAGAAGCGATTACAGAAATAAAGTAAGCGTTCGCGAGTGGGATTAAAATTCAAGGTGAAAGTACACTAATGGCAGGATTCGCTGACGACATTGTTATCCTCAGCGTAAGTGGCTGGCTCTGAGCACTATGGGACTCAACTGCTGTGGTCATCAGTCCCCTAGAACTTAGAACTACTTAAACCTAATCAACCTAAGGACATCACACACACCCATGCCCGAGGCAGGATTCGAACCTGCGACCGTAGCAGCAGCGCGGCTCCGGACTGGAGCGCCTAGAACCGCACGGCCACCACGGCCGGCTTCAGCGTAAGTGGGGAGCAATTAGGAGACCTGCTGAATGGAATGAACAAGTACAGAATATGGATTCAGAGTAAACCAAAGAAAGAGCAAAGTTAAAGAGGTGACACAGAAAAGAGATTACTGATGAATTAAACATCCAAACTCGAAGAAGACGAGTGGAAAGAATTTTGCTGCATTGAAAGCAAAAATTTGAAATGACGAGAGAAGCAAGCGAGACATCGAAAGCCAACTAGGCACAGGAAATAGTGCATTTCTTGTCAAATGAGGACCATTGGTATCAGACATCGGTCTTAGTTGGAAGAAATAATTCATGAGAACGTACGTTTTCAGCAAAGCATTGTATGGAAATGAATCGTGGAATGTGAGAAAACCTGAAAAGAAGAGAATCGAAGCTTTTCAGATGTGGTGCTGCAGAAGGATGTTGAGAATTAGGTGGATGCTATGAGGAAAGAAACACATGGGAAAATGTGGACAAGGAGGAACAGTATGTTGGGTCGTACAGGATGTTCAGAAATTTTCGTTACAATCATCTCGGACTTGGAGGGGAGTGAGTACACAATAGTTTGCATCGGAACACATGTCCCAAAACGTACCGTTTCCGTTCCACTACGATTTCAGTTCAGATGTTTAACTCATTAACTTAACTGAATTAGGTGTGACGCAGTACAATTATTAGGTAACAATTCGAAAGGAAACATAACGAAACATCCATTTATCACTTTAACACATTTGTTTGAATTAACACTTGAACATTACGCGTTTACATTGCTCCAATACTAAAAGGAACCCAGCTCACTGTACATTCAGAACAGTACTGATGTAATGCAACAGCGGCTCGATGTGGCGACCACCGACGTTGTTAAAGACATCGTATCTACGAAGCACGTTCTCGTACATAATGTCCATCCAACCTGGTGTCTCTTCAGTTTCTAGTGCAGCGGCCAGAAATCGTGTCAGTATATCTTCTTCTGTTTCTAAAGGATTCTCGTAAATTAACGTTTATGCACGACCCCACAAGAAGTAGCACACGACATCCTGTCTACCCTATTGCAATACCAGGACTGGCAACTCTGAGATATTTCTCTTTCACTCAGCAGACTTGGACGCGTTACATATTTGAATTTAAACAGACGTAAAACAGCAATGGTACGTTTCTGGACATGGGCTCCTCTTCAGAATATTATGTACTCACTCCCCCCCTCCCCAACTCTTACCTCCAAGAGATTGTAATGGGAATTTCCGAACACCATGTGTATTACGACGTCAAGGAATCACTTATGTTGTATTTGAGCTACCTTCAGAGGGTGTAAGCTGTGGGGAAAGACAGAGATTGGAGGAGTATCTTGAACAATTACTGAGAACGGTGGATGCAAGTACTACTTTGAGACGAAGAGTTTAGAAAATGAGAGGGATTCGAGGCGAGCAGCACCATACCAGTCAAAAGACTAATTGCTAAAATAAAAAAAAGTCATGAAGCAAAAAGAAAACGGTGTCTTAAAACTAGCACTGTGTCGTCGATGGTCCAATGACACCTTTAGAAAAGCCATATACTGAAGCATCCACTCCCCAATTAGTCTTAGCCCTTCGGAAGGACGCTGTAAGCAGGTGGAAATGGCGGTTTATCTTAGTATTTTGACATTTTAGGTAATTTTGTACGAGGGCTGTTCGGAAAATAAGGTCCGACTGGTCGTGAAATGGAAATGGCAGTGCAAATCCGATGAAGCTTGGACAATTGTCTCTAGTATTCCTGTCGATCGCGTCACGTCACTCTTTTCAGATATTAGCACACAGTAAACACGTTAAGATGCCTAGAGCAAAACTTTGTAGTGTCTCGCGCCAAGTATGGGAGGCCGGCCGGAGTGGCCGAGCGGTTCTAGGCGCTACAATCTGGAACCGCTCAGAGCCATTTGAACCAAGTATGTGAGCCCGCTGGGAGGTTTCACCTGATTTAAAGCTACTCCCCATAATGTAACTGTCATGTATTTCATTCTTCGCGTTAATTCTTGGCAAGGGCAATGAGGACTCCTCTACAGCGTTTTCGGTGGGAAGTGTTTGATCATAAAGGTAAACTAGGCTGCAGTTGATGTTTATCGTTTCTCACATGAGCCGCTGGCTATGAAGACAACATTTTGGCACAGACAACGAACTACAGATCAGAAGTGGCACAAAGCACGGGCTGCTACTTTGTATGACAAGGGTACTAAATACTTCGTACAACGCTCCGACAGAAGTCGAAGTCGGAGTGGCGACTATGTAGAGATGTAGCTGGAAGTTGTAGCAAATAGTTTGAAACAAAACATTTTTGCTGTTGACTGTGGTTTCCATTTCGCGACCGATCGGATCTTATTTTCCGAATTACCCTTGTAAGAAGACGTAGCAGGATTTTAATGAGAAAAAAAAATCAGTTGGATATACAGGGTGAAAAGTATTTAAACCGACAAACTCTGGAAGGTTAGGTGACATCAACAGAAATATTTTTCCCTAATATCATTTTTTCCTATGAGGATGATTTAAACTGGTGGTGGCCATATTACGCTCTTCAGTTGTTAGAGGCCGTATTACGATCTTCAGTTGTTATAGGGCGTATTACGCTCTTCAGTTGTAGGCAACTGCTTTCCACCAGTGTAGTAGTGCATTGTCTGTGTTTACTAATGGAGCGATACGCCTGGAGTGAGTACACTGATATGGTTGGTGCATACGACGTAGCGCACCACAACGGACAAGCTGCACAGCGGGTTTATCAACAACAGTACCCTAATCGCAGTATTGCTGCTGTGTGCCAACGTCTGCGTGAGACCGGGTCATTTAGCAGATTACCTGGACAGGGATGCCGTCGCACGGTAAGAACGGTACAATTTGAGGAAGCTGTCTTGCAACATGTGGAGCGGGATCCTTCAATCAGCACTCGTGCAATTGCACGGAACATGAGGACGAATCAGACGAATGTAAGAACAGTCCATTGAGTGCAATTTTTACGTCCATTTCACTTGCAGCGTGTCCACAACCTGGAACCAGTTGATTATCCACCAAGAGCACAGTTTTCGCGGTGGTACCTGGTATGAAACGTCCCCTTAGAAAAATTTATAAACGACTGTGCTTAACCAATGGCAGACAACAATGCAAACTAGCCACAGACTGCACACAGCACAGCCAGTGATTTTCATATAGAGCGCTACGTAACTTTGCCAATAAGAAAACATAAACAGCCTACTTACATAAAGAAAACATAAACAGCCTACTTACACTGGGACAGTGTGAAATGTATCCTTCATTTCACTCCTCTGTGTTATTTACTGATGAAGCAACGTTCGGGCGTGATGGACTCTTCAACATGCACAATTCGCATGTTTGGAGTGAGGATAACCCACATGCCACAGTTACTAGCGCTCTTCAAGTGCGGTTCTTCGTTAATGTTCGGGTCGGTGTTGTTGAGGACTGTTTAATTGGGCCGTATCTGCTACCTAGCCCATTAAATGGCAGGCAATATTACAATTTTCTCACCAGAGCATTGCCAGAATTGCTGGAAGACGTCACGCTCCCTACAATACAACGCATGTGGTTCCAACATGACGGGGCGCTGGCACATTTCAGTCGTCGTGTGTGTCGATTCCTGGACCGACGGTTCCCAGAAATGTGGATTGGCAGAGGTAGTCCTGTACCATGGCCTGCTCGATCCCCAGATATTTCCCCTCTGTGGGGCGAGATACACAACCTTGTTTATGCAACTCCTGTTGCATCAGAAGAGCATCTGGTTGCCAGGATATTTACTGATGAAGCAACGTTCGGGCGTGATGGAGTCTTCAACATGCACAATTCGCATGTTTGGAGTGAGGATAACCCACATGCCACAGTTACTAGCGCTCATCAAGTGCAGTTCTTCGTTAATGTTCGGGTCGGTGTTGTTGAGGACTGTTTAATTGGGCCGTATATGCTACCTAGGCCATTAAATGGCAGGCAACATTACAATTTTCTCGCCAGAGCATTGCTAGAATTGCTGCAATACGTCCGGCTCCCTACAAGACAATGCATGTGGTTCCAACATGACGGGGTGCCGGCACATTTCAGTCGTCGTGTGCGTCGATTCCTGGACCGACGATTCCCAGAAATGTGGATTGGCAGAGGTGGTCCTGTACCATAGCCTGCTCGATCCCCAGATATGTCCCCTCTGGACATTTTTGTGTGGGGAGAGATGCGCAACCTTGTTTACGCAACTCCTGTTGCATCGGAAGAGGATCTGGTTGCCCGGATAGAAGCAGCAGCAGGAACAATTCAGGTACTTCTGGGGTTTTTGCCCGTGTCGTACAGAACATGATCCGAAGGTGTAACATTTGTTTACGTGTCAATGGAGGCATTTTTGGAAATCTACTGTAATTGAAATTGGGTTGTGTTAATGCGTTGCCTCTTGGTCATAAAAAATGGAAAAGTCTTTGTTGTTTTAGTTATTTTGCCACCAGAGAAATCTTCCTCTACGAGTATAAATATTCCTCACAGGAAAAAATTACACCAGCGAAAAATATTAGTTTTGATGTCCCCTACAACCTCCAAGAGTTTGTCGGTTTAAATACTTTTCACCCTGTAGATGGTGAAAGAAGTAGACGTATCGCATTTTAGGAACCGTCGTGCTGTTGACGTTAGAAGTGATTTTCTGTGAAATGAAGGGGAGCCTGAATTTGGATGCCCATGCGTGGATTAGCAGCCTTCCCTCGTCTAGTACACAGTCTTCAACCACTGCGACGCCTCAGTGAAGACGGGATGAGCTGGCAACCCCTCCAGACGGAAGACTCCGGCGGCAGACGGCGGTGGGCGCGACAGCCGTAGCTCGTCTCTGGCTTTATTTCCAGCACGGCTGGAGGCTGGCGGCTGGAGGCTGCCGTCGCTCCAGGAACGGCGCTCTGGAGCCGCCGGCGGTTGCGGCAACGGCAGCGGCAGCGTCTGCGGCGGTAACAAGGCGGCGAGAGCGGCAGCTGTCGCGGGACGAACCGAGCCCGGCCCGCCACAAAAAGAGGCGCCGAGCCGCACCTCGCAGCACCGGCCTACGCACGGCGGGCGGCGCGTGCACGCACATGTCGGCAGCTGCCGCCGCCGCCGCAGCCGTCACGCATCGCCGCCGGCTCGGGGCCGTTTTTCGGCGCTCAGCACCGGCTGTGGCGTTCTACGGAATGCGCACCTGTCGCCAGACTCATTGGTATTGACAGAGCGGCAGAGTCGACGCCGTTACCGAACACTGGACTCCAGTTCACGACAGTCCTTTTCACATGAACATTCTTCCACAACTACAGTTCTCTTTGCCCATTTCATAATTATCACCATAACATCCCCCCCCCCTCCCCCATGAACCATGGACATTCCCGTTGGTGGGGAGGCTGCGTGCCTCAACGATACAGATAGCCACATCGTAGGTGCAACCACAACAGAGGGGTATCTGTTGAGAGGCCAGACAAACGTGTGGTTCCTGAAGAGGGGCAGCAGCCTTTTCAGTAGTTGCAGGGGCAACAGTCAGGATGACTGACTGATCTGGCCTTGTAACACTAACCAAAACGGCCTTGCTGTGTTGGTACTGCAAATGGCTGAAAGCAAGGGGAAACTACAGCCGTAATTTTTCGCGAGGGCATGCAGCTTTATTGTACGATTAAATGATGATGGCATCCTCTTGGGTAAAATATTCCGGAGGTAAAATAGTCCCCCATTCGGATCTCCGGGCGCAGATTACTCGAGAGGACGTCGTTATCAGGAGAAAGAAAATTGGCGTTCTACGGATCGGAGCGTGGAATGTCAGAGCCCTTAATCGGACAGGTAGGTTAGAAAATTTAAAAAGGGAAATGGATAGGTTAAAGTTAGATATAGTGGGATTTGTGAAGTTCGGTGGCAGGAGGAATAAGACCTTTGTTCAGGTGAATACAGGGTTATAAATACAAAATCAAATAGGGGTAATGCAGGAGTAGTTTCAATAATGAATAAAAAAAAAATTGGAGTGCGGGTAAGCTACTACAAACAGCATAATGAACGCATTATTGTGGCCAAGATAGACACCAAGCTCACGCCTACTACAGTAGTACAAGTTTATATGGCAACTAGCTCTGCACCATAACCAGCAACCAGGCCTGCACAGGGAGTTATTTTTTCGTGGTGGGAGCTGGGGGCAGCGATGGGGAGGGCAAACCGGAAAGCTAATTTTACCTAGTGCAACTTTTTATATGTTACATAACTGCAGGTTCGATTAAACCTTTTAATATACAGACAGGCGGACAAGTATTGATTTGCTGTTTTCATTCGCCTTAAGTGGTCCACAAACGTGTTAATAGCTCAAATTTCAGCCAAACTCCTAGGTAAATATTTAACTTGCAGCTGTGTTACTGAAGTATCAGTCTCATATAGTACACAGCCGAAAACCAAGCACTAGACCAGGGCTTCCCAACCTGTGGTCCGCGGACCCCTTAGGGGCCGCCGGCTCTTTCTAGGGAGTCCGCGGCCACCTTTCACCAAATCGTGTAAAATAATGAGTAAAATTTTTGAATAAAAATGTGAAAATCTAATTCATCACTGTTTTTTATTGTGTGAAAAAGGTGTACTTTTACTTCAAGTCGTATCCCCAAGCAGCCTTTGCGGTTCCTAAGTGAGAACGCGTATACGCAGTCCAGTGCCGGAGAATGCGGCTTCTCTGATCGACTGTTTAGCAACAATACGGGGGTCGTTTGTGCCCCGCCGCAAGGCGCTAGATGTGCTGAAACCTTTTACGCATGCGCGGAGCGAACTTTGTCGACCAATCACGGCGCTCGCTGGCACATATGCGGCCCCAGGCATCATTAAATGTTAAACTTGCTTTGTCAGTGCACTAACTATTTCATAAGTCGATTTTTGACCAGTTTATTACTTCTAACATCGATCGGTGGCTGAAGTCAGGATCATTGAAGAAGGGTGCAGTTTCTCCATCGCCTTCACAACAAGGGAAGTTTCCAGTTGAAATGAATGAGGAGGGAGGACGACCAAAGGAAGACTTTTACATACGCTTGAACACTTTTTCTTCGGATTTCACGAAAAACCACACACACAAACACACACACACACACACACACACACACACACACACACACACACACACACACACGACTGTTACGAGATATGCATGCTCCTTACACAACAGTAGCCAAATAGTGGAAGTGAACAGACCATAAGCGGTAGCTTGTCAACAACGAACAATTTGGACGTGACGTTGATTGCTTTTGGAGGAAGACAGCTCCATCCTGTTAAATTTCAATTACCAAGTAATTTTAATCAGGCTACAGTGTGTTGAACCAAGGGAGTAAATCCACTAGTAAGTGTCTGGATACAGTGGGAATGCAAATTGGGTCGTTAATTTCTAGTTGTTTTCATTCATCTCTAAACCAAAGACTATTGATACTTCGGCGGGGGGGGGGGGGGGGAGGAGGTGGGTAGGGGGTCATTGGGAACATTTATTTTATTTATTTATTTATTTATTGCCAAATTATAGACCTGTTACCTGATGTTTAAAACAGGTCGTACATCTTACAATTTTCGTTTTCATGTTTTTACAGTTTTCTTTCCTTTTGTTTTATCTACAACATATACAAAGAATGATACTTTTCAAAATAACAATAATTTAAGGTTCAAATATATTGGGAACATGGCACTTCCATTAAGAAGCTTTCGGTTCCCGTGGGTTTCGCTCTGAAATTTTCGTTACTGCGCTCCTGACTGACTAGGGGTCCGCCATGGATTTTCGACTGAAGAAGGGGTCCGCCAGCTGAAAAGGTTGGGAAGCCCTGCACTAGAAAAATTCAAGTAATCTAACACAGTGTTACAAAGTACAGTCTAGTCATCGAATAGATATCGCGAAAATATCAATTATAACTTCGGAGATCACACTAATATGTCAGGTAATATTTTTTTTACGTGAATTGCATTTACTTATTTTACAAAAGTTTTCGAACAAAGATACTAACCTTATGTCTATTCCTTTTTGATCAATAATAGCCCAGATGCAGCCGTGTTACACCGAAATATTTCTTTTTAAGGCTAAGTATGACACTGAGACTCGAGACAAAGGAAGCTAATTAGCTGAAACCTGCCCTTGGATGATCTATTTTTAATTGCACGGGAGTTATGAAGCTGTTCACCATCTACTTTTCTTTACAGCAGTTGAAGCATCGTATCGTTTCCTTCCTCGCCTTTTTTTAATCAACTTTTGCACACATGAAAAGCCTGTCACTTGACTTTCAGTCATAAGAATGAAAAATATTGAGCTAGTATTTTGGTACTAGAAAGTTTTCATTGTATCTAGTTTAAGCGGAAATATTTGGGGGGAAGCAGGAGGGGGAGGAGAGGTACCCCTTTCTCCCCCCCCCTGCCCCCCTACATGCGGGCGTGCCAGCAGTTGCCATTTATCAGACACTACTGGAAATAAGCATTTTCCAGGTTTCTCCATACATTGCGATCATTAAGTCTCCACATACAAGTGTTGTTCTGCTTCTATCTCACTGCGTATATCTTTTAGTTACCATACGTACTATGTAGTAGTAGTTCTTTCTATGAATAGTGCAAGTTAAGTTGCATAGAGCATCGTTACTTGGCAGTGACACATCATGCGAAAATTACTTTCGTCCTCACGTTTCACACACCAGTGTACGAGGTCTGTTCGAAAAATTCCGGAACTTTGTCGACAAAAAATTTTTGTGCTTACCTTTTACTTATTGTGAATGGTCTCCTTCGAAATACTCTCCTCCACAATTGAAACACCGCTCCCAACGGCACTTCCAGCAGCAGTCTTGGTAGGCCTCTTGCTGGATCGCGCGAGGTGCGTCTGCGAATTTTCTTCTATCTGTTGCAAATCTTCATCCTTTTAACTGGGTTTTCAGTTTCCAAAATGAAAAAAAAAAAATACGCAGGGGCCTGGTCTGGAGAGCACGGAGGATGGTGCAGCACAGTGATTTCACTTTTTGTGCAATAGTCACGCACCAAGGGGGATGAATGTGCAGGTGTGTTATCGTGACGGAAGCGCCATGAACTGTCTCACCACATTTCAGGCCGTTTCCTTCTCACGTTTCCTCGCGGGCGACGCAACACGAACCGACAGTATCACCGATTAACAGTTTGTCCCTGTGGCACGAATTCATGATGAACGTCAAAGAAAACTATCAGTATGGCCTTGACATTTGACCTGACCTCACGAGATCTTTTGTTCTCGGAGAACCTTTCTCGACCCACTGTGAAGATTGAACCCTGGTCTCAACATCATAATCGTAGACCCACGACTCATCACCACTTACGATTCTCTTAAGGATCATCCCGTCCTCATTCGCGCGATCCGAAATCTCTTCTCAAATAACGAGGGGAAGGTCTTTCTGGTCTTTATTCATGAGCCGTGGAATTAACTTGGTGGCAACACGATGCATTCCAAGGTGCTGTGTCAGGATTTCATGACATGATCCAATTGAAATTTTACATTCTTCTGCAATCTCTTGGACAGCCAATCTTCGACTGGCACGAACAGTTTCGTTGACGTTCCTGACATGAGCGTAGTCGGTAAACGTCGAAGGGCGTCCTGAACTATGGTCATCTTTAACATCCTTCTGGCCATTCTTAAACCGTGTGAACCATTCGTAACAAAGAGTACGGCTTAAGCATCATTTATAGTGTCTTTGTGAAGGTTTTTTTGAGTTTGACGCAAAATTTAATTCAAACGCATTGCTCCTCTAACTCTGTCCTCTCGAAATTTGCGAACTGTGCTCCACAATGTCCTACTCAATACGGCACTGAGCAATACTGATATACAAAACTGAAACTTACGGTAGTTACACACTAAAAGCAGGTACGTGATGGAATGCCAACTGCATTTCGCTCCAACATACCATTGGAAAGAAATTACGAATGTTCCGGAATTTTTTGAACAACCTCGTATATTAGGGTCCTTCAAAAAGAAACAAGCCAGAGGCTGTAAAATCGCTGAAGGGATCGTAAAACCACTCCCTATCGAAGAAGGAGTTGTCCCCATAAGACTGCTGAAGCCCCACACTCGCCGTTAGAAGGACGTGGGCGCACACACATTTGACGACAGAACGATCACGATCACGCGTCGACCGTCCACTGCACCCAGTCGAGCTGAAAACAGAGCAGTGGTGGCTTCAAAAGAAGATCAAAGAGGTGCACTGCAGTTTCTGATAGCGGTAGGCGTGCGGGGACCAGAAATTCATCAACGAGTGGCAAAAGAGTACGAAGAGCAGCGCAAGTTCGTTGCATGGGGCTAAGATTCAGGGAAGGGCGGATATCGTTGGCCGTTGAAGCTCGATCTGGAACACCATGCCACATTGTCCGCAGCTCGTGGTCTAGTGGCTAGCGTTGCTGCCTCTGGATCACGGTGTCCCAGGTTCGATTCCCGGCCGGGTTGGGGATTTTCTCTGCACGGGGACTGGGTGTCTGAGTTGTCCTCATCATTTCAACATCCTCATCATAATTCATTCCAGTAGCTAGATTGAACTGTTTACAAAATTGGACTGTGTAAACATTGGGACTGAAGACCGCGCATTTGAGCGCCCCACAAAGCAAACACAGTCATCATCATCATGCCGCATTATCCGTACCATTATCCTGTAGGATGCCCTCACTGTTGAATACCTACGAGTTATTGCCCCAGAGGTCGGACTCAACAGCTGACTTGCAACGGACATTTAGTGCCCTCCGTACATTTGTGACGTTCTTTGATGAATTTCCGTACCCACACGACTTGCATTGTAAGGAAACTCACTACGCCGCCGCCCCCACCCTCCTCGCAGCAGTTCTTCTTTTGAAACCAACACTACTCTGTTTTGAGCTCGATTGAGTGCATTGTACGGTCGACGCATCCACATACACGCATCTAAGAGAAAGTGTGGCGTCTCAGCGCTCTTGCAGAGACCACACCTTCTTCTATAGGCAATGGCATTACGATTCATTCAGCAGTTTTCATTTTACCACCTCCATCTCCTTTCTTTTTGAATCGCCCTAAGAAGCCACCCCCTACCCCAGTCCGCCTGTTAGATGAGTGTCAGCGCATCTTACTGCCAAGCAGTGGGCCTTGTTTCGATTCCCGGCCGGATCGGGAATTTTCTCCACTCGGGTACAGGCTGTTGTGTTGCTCTCATCGTCATTTCATTATCGACCCACCCAGTGTGGCAACTTGGCAGCTGTCAGTGCCATACGATCATTTCATTCATTCTTAGTCACCCCCTTAAAATAATAAATTTGAGGCTTTGGAGTGCTGTAGGTAGTGTAGAACTGGTCTACGCCTTGTGGCCCTCCATCGTGTAAGCTGCTCCTCTGCTTTCACTTCTCTAGTATGATTTTTGCTCTTCTCCTTACGTGCGGGTTGGATTCGAAGCGAATTCACTAACTATATTGGTAGTATTCTTTGTTTCCAGGTTATGGCAAGCTCTGTGACAGTGGCAGATTAACGCAAAAGTCGGACAACACAGAAAAAGACTACTAATATTTTATTCGTTCAACAAAATGATTATCGTGACAGTTATTAAAAATTGTTGTGACCTTTTGACAGTGTCGTACATACTGCCCTACATGTAAATTATAAGCCATCATAAGTGGCCAGGCCAGTGCGGCCTGTTAGACGTAAGTCCACACAGAGACTGGCCCTCATGCACACCACTGCACAACACTCGCGCCAAGCCAAGACCGTTGTTGAGACCAGCAACAAAGAGCAATGCACTCTGACATTCAGACAACAGTATTCATTTCATAGCAACACAGCCACAACAAAGTAGCACAAAACTAGGGCACCTAAGGGACATACGTTCGGTGTTAGGAGTAAAAGAGCAGTTATTTCTGTTAATGACTGTGCACAGTGTACTAAATAACGCTACATCAGTATTTCCTTTAGTTGCAGCTGTTATGAGTAGTAATTTTTAGGTTGGTTAGTTCCTTCAAGCTCACGTGGCACAAGCAAGCCATTAATGTTTATTTTCCACTGGGCAGCAGACCAGCTACTGATGAGTGGACTCGTGGACGTAGAACAGATACTCTGTAATGATAGTCGACTTATTGTGCAATTACGACTGTGCAGAAAATATCATACGTTAGATGCAGAGAAAAAGCAGTTAACACCCTGAAATGGGTACATATTAAGGTACCAGTTATCACAGAATCTGTACCGAAACACCTAATGCCCTATACAGGGTGAAAAGTATTTAAACCGACAAACTCTGGGGGGTTGTAGTGGACATCAAAACAAATATTTTTCCCTAATCTCATTTTTTACTATGAGGGTTATTTAAACCAGTGGAGGCCGTATTACGCTCTTCAGTTGTTATAGGTCTTATTACGATCTTCAGTTGTTAGAGGGCGTATTACGCTCTTCAGTTGTAGGCAACTGCTGTCCACCAATATAGTAGCACATTGTCTCTGTTTATTAATGCAGCGATACACTTGGAGTGCGTACACTGGTATTGTTGGTGCGTACTACGTAGCGCACCACAAAGGACGAGCTGCACAGCGGGTTTATCAACAACACTCTCCTAATCGCCGTATCCCGCATCATACGACCTTTACTGCTGTGTACCAACGTCTGCGTGAGACCGGGTCATTTAGCAGATTACCTGGACAGGGACGCCGTCGCACGGTGAGAACGCTGCAATTTGAGGAAGCTGTCTTGCAGCATGTGGTGTGGGATCCTTCAATCAGCACTCATGCAATTGCACGAAACATTGGGACGAATCGGACGAATGTAAGAACAGTCCTTGGAGAGCAATTGTTACGTCCATTTCACTTACAGCGTGTCCACAACCTGGAACCAGTTGATTATCCACCCAGAGCACAGTTTTCGCAGTGGTACCTGGAACAGTGTGAAATGCAGCCTACATTTCCATCCTCTGTGTTGTTTACCGATGAAAGGGCGTGATGGAGTCTTCAACGTGCACAATTCTCATGTTTGGAGTGAGGATAACCCACATGCCACAGTTACTAGCGCTCATCAAGTGCTGTTCTTCGTTAATGTGTGGGTCGGTGTTGTTTGGGAGTTTAATTGGGCCGTATCTACTACCTAGGCCATTAAATGGCAGGCACTATTACAATTTTCTCGCCAGAGCATTGCCAGAATTGCTGCAATACGTCCGGCTCCCTACAAGAAAATGCATGTGGTTCCAACATGACGGGGCGCCGGCACATTTCAGTCGTCGTGTACGTCGATTCCTGGACCGACGATTCCCAGAAATGTGGATTGGCAGAGGTGGTCCTGTACCATGGCCTGCTCGATCCCCAGATATGTCCCCTCTGTACTTTTTTTGTGTGGGGAGACATGCGCAACCGTGTTTACGCAACTCCTGTTGCATCAGTAGAGGATCTGGTTGCCCGGATAGAAGCAGCAGCAGGAACAATTCAGAACGTAAAGATTCGATTGTCACTTCAAACTACCGCTATGAATGCGTGCAGCCTACGTACTAAAGCATTACAGTTACTGTTACTAAGAGCCTTTGGGAGTATCTCTCTTCTGTATCCATCACCGGAAGCCAAAAAGCGAAAAGTGATCGCCAATCTTGTCCTGTCTTTTATATAGCCTATCATACTGATGTTGACATTTCCTTCTCGGACAGATAATGTTTCTTTTCTTTCTTTTTTTACGATACATTCAAAAACGTCTTTCGATACTCGTGTGAAATTTTGGAAAAGACATATCCTCAGAACTAGTTCGAGTCGCAGAGGCAATTCTCTTACTTAAAAACTGGTTTCTCGATTTCTTTCTCACTTTTTTTCCTGTGGAACACATAAACCTAGAGCCCTCACTCAGTTCCACATGTACGGCTCTCGCCCACTTCACGTCAGCACTGTGGGCCGGAAATGTACTGCCTGTAATGACATAGTTAGGTCGAAACAGTAACATACATTTAAAAAACACAATTTCAAAACGTAAAGGTACATAATAATTTTCATTCTTATGTTCGTTAATTTCAGTTGAGCTCGAGGTGTTCCAATGTATGTGCTCATGTTCTGCAAGTGGAACAAGTAATGCCATCTGTTGGTAGCGAAGGAAACTGTGTGCACAAATCTTTTCAATTTTATTCTGAGCAAACTATCAATTACAGATATCATTATTTTGTGATCTATTTTCTTAAATTTTTGACAATACAAAACGAGAGAGTGTGCAAGAAAAGGACATTAAAATGCTTAAAATATTTTATTATACTTTTGGTTAGGCAGAGATTTTATTTATTCTGTCAGCACGGAGTAGTAGTATGTGGCTTTCCATCGTTGTGTATATTTTGGGTACAGATGTGTATGTTTATGATATTCGAGGAAAAACATGCGGCAATCTACATATAACGGGGCTATATCCTGATATGTCAGAAGATGACGGCATAATAATTAATGTAATACTGCAACATAAGGAATGATGGAGAATATGAAAATTTTTTATCTGCCACTGAGTCACGACGTCCACGTCAACAATCCAGCTTAAGTACTACATCATTTGTAAAATGTACTTTCTCGACTATTCTTCTCATTCACGTTCTGCAATTTGAGAGTTAAATACAGTGTAGAGAACTTGCTTTTGCTAGTGACTATTTTACAGCTCATCATCATAAAATTATATTAGTTGATGATCGAAGTTTGGCATGGAAGTACAAAGTTGCTTTACAAATACATTGTTCTGCCATTGCAGTAAATTAATAGATTTATTAGCTACACATTATCATCTCGATTAATATCAGTGTACCTTAGTCCATGATTAGTATTATAGTGTGGATACATGGTTGTGTCAGCAATTACCATATTTATTTTGACGATAGGTCACTATATGATTCAGTGCTTAGTATACAGGCAGTTTCAAAACGAGTACGCGGGTTTTAAGGCTATGCAACATTTATTACGTTCAACTTATAGTTACAAACAATACATCAAATGAAAGAGCAACTCAAACAATTCTTCTCACAATTGCTCAATCTTCCTTTCTAACGTTCATTTAACCTTTCTTGCACGTGAAAATGAATTAGTATTCCATTTATACACAAAATTTTGTTATAATAAGGCGCTGGGTAGTCCGACGCTCACTGTCATATTTGTAATAAAGTAGGATAATGAAATAGCAAATCATGACTATCACGTTACAAGCCGCAGTATTACTGAACACGCGGCTACAGCTCGTGTGGCCTGCATTGACGCCGAACATCATTGCTGGACAATATTTTCGGCTGTATCCAATTTTATTGGTCTCTATAAAGGTACGATTAGCATTAACGAACATCATTCCACAAAGCAACTCCGTTGACGGTCTTAGAAAATCCCGCCATCGCTGTATACGTCCTCTGGGCACGGTTTTCATTTCAGTCTTCCGGCAGGAATTACGGACGAATCTTATTCGTTAGCGCTCGCGAAACATCGTAATAAATGACCTAATTAACATTTTTCTGAAGATTTCAAATAGACCGCCAACGAGTAGTATGAAATCATGATGTAATGCTTGAGGGAACAATACCCCGCACTGTACGCGAATGTTTAGATTTGGGTCGCCTTTTATTTTTCTAACGAGAAAAAATATATAGGGGTGTTATTTTTGGAATATGGACCACTATAAACGCAAAAGTAATTGCAACAAGAAGGGAACTAATTAGCATGTTTTAAGAATCTTCAGTCTTTTAGCGCAATTTGGAAGAAATTCACGTACCACACTTCAGGGACTCTCTTGAATAATACAGATACACTTCAATTGCCATGCAGTTCAAACTCGCTCCAGTTTCGCGTGAATGGTATCTCGCACAGTTGGAAAACTTTATACAAGAACGGTAACTGCAATAGCGAGGCGGTCATGGCTCCGGGCGGCGAGATACCCGCGGTGCTGCGAGCAGAACAATAAAAGAAGAAAATTTATAATGGAGCGTGAAGCTTCCTTTGTTCCCTTACACGCAAAGGAGCGGCATCGCCACAGATGAGGTACGCGCTGATTTTGTCTGAGACTCCATACAAATTTCACACAATTGCAGGAAACGGCATTTGTGATTCCGACTCGAGATAGTTGCACAATTTTTTTTTAACTGGTTCCTGCCATTGTTTCCGCCGACATGCAAAGGAGCCCAGCGCGCATAAACGAATGTCATATGAATACCTCGCAGCGGAAAAGTTCAGTCAAGAATGCAGAGGGCTAAGAATGTGTGTGTGTGTGTGTGTGTGTGTGTGTAAGTGCTCCAACGCAAGGAGCGTGTTGCACAGTTGCAATGCGGAAATATAAATCAACCCGTGATTTCCGTATTCATTAAGGAAAGTACAGCAGAACTTTGGTGTGGGGCAACTGGACGACATCTGCATCTATCTACAACCGAGGCGTTCTCCTGACTGAGGGTCTATCGGCAAACAGGTTGTTTTGAGAAAAACGCCACAGCAAGTTAGTACCACTTTTACTTAATTTCATTGTCAAGTTAACATCGAATTGAAATAAGCGGTGTTATAATGAACACTTTCACAATATATGTATTAAGTGATTCTTACGATACATACATATTTAATCATATTACAACATGATTTAGTTGCTATACTAAGTGCCCTTTCTTCCAACACAAAACTCTCTGCACAAAAAGTGAAAAATAATAGTAAAATGCCATATATGATGTGTAGGAAAATAAATAAATTCAAAGAAACGAAGCTTGTGCGTTCAAAACACATTTACAGGGAATTCATTTGAATTTCTTCTGTAACACATTCAAACCAATTCCTTTATTCACTATATATATATATGTATATATACTAAGATGGTATCTGTTCTTTTGGACATGTCCGAAAGAACAGATACCATCTTTATATATATATAGTTAAGGCTCTCCGGCCACTTGACCAACTTCTTCTCCTGTGCGGATGCACAAACAGTGCCCGAACTCTTACGGGAATCAGCAACGCGCCGCGACTAATGAGTATAACGGGCGGGGGCACTACGAATGTAGTGCGGGACAATACGTTGAGAATATGGGTTTCGCGGGAGGCGTACCAGAGATAAATCCCTGCAGTCGCGCTATCCTCTGTGTCCTCGGTGGTTCACATGGATAGAGCGTCTGCCGTGTAAGCTGGAGATACCGTGTTCGTGTCCCGGTCGGGGCACACATTTTCATCTGTCCCCGCTGCCGTATGTCAACGCCTGTAAGCAGGTAAGGGTGTTCCTTTCATTGTAATTTCATCCTGTATCCACTGACATGAAGAAAAGAAGATCTGTAACATCTTTCACTTTTGCTGATTTAATGCCATTATACGGGGCCTGATTAAAGTTAATATTCAGGTTTGGATTTCTTGTCAGCCATATTTGGAATGGTATGTAAATCTCAGTGCAAGTTATAGGACATAGCAAAGAACCAAACTTCGTGTATTTCATTTGAACAAATTTGTGAATCTGGAACTTAGTCTTATTTGTTTTGCACAGAGTAGAGCCTTCAACAATTCAGTCCAATTCTTTGTAATGTCATTATTCGTTACGACACTGAAAGGTGAAGGGTTACTACGACATTAAACCATGGTCTCCAGATAAGGTTTAATAGTGCCAACTACTGCCTTTTCCTTTACGACAGATTTAATAAGGTCGAACTTCCGGTGGCACTTATTGAATGAATGTCCTCTGCCTGGGACTTAGTGTCCACACTAAACGTTTTGGGGAACCACATGCCAAACTGCACGATGTAAATATTTTTGTTCTGTCCCACACAGGCTTCGGACAGGAAAACTATTGGGTTTATTTTACTAGTCACCTGATTCATTAAGCAGGCAAACACAAATGAAATACACGTGTCAGCTCCTTACTTGATTTGCCTTTCCATAAAACTGTACATGAAGGACGATACATTGTTATACGTGAACGTCGAAACCGTAGCACTAGAGGAGGCATTTAGAAAACAGCATTGCCACATTCAGTTTCGGATCCGGCAAATTTTGACTGTACTCAAACTCACGATCAAGACAAGTATGATCATTCTCACTTTGCTTTAAAACGTCTTCTCATATCCTGTTGCAAAGCCCAAGTTGGCAGTGGTCTCGCTAATACACTGTTTGACATGGGCTTTTAGGTTCATTTGTTTGCTACTGCTTACGCTCTGTGCAAAAGTTATAGTTTTTGGGGTACTGAAGCTAAACATGTTAAGTGACTTCAATTAATGAAAATACTTTTTGTAAGCCATTTTTAAACGTTGTTTTGTATTTATTTGTAATACTCCGAAATAGCTCTTACAGTTTTTTTATGTTGAGTTTGTGGTTTTCAAAATTTGTGTTTTGAGTAATTACATGTTTTGCTTAGAATGATGTTAATATGTGCCTTTAACAAATCAAACACGTCACTGTCCAGCTTATGAGGCCTATTGGTATGTGAGCCTCTGCTTTCCAGAAAGGAACTGCTATTAGACACTTTTTCATGAATAACATGTAGACGCTTAACAGAAATTTGCTAAAGGGCCTGTATCATAGTTCTGTATACTTTAACAGATTCCACTTCATTTACAAAACAAATTCCCATATATACTTGCGTACATGTTTTGGATTCACTGTCTATATTTTTATTTCAACTCTGACCTATGATTGCATCCTGCTCTGTTTTATTGTGCACAAAATATTTAAACTTTTCTGCTTGATGATCGGAGTTTTTTTAACATTCCTTTAAACAATATTTCTTTACTGGTTTGAAAGTCTTGCCAGTTACAGATATACCAGACAGCGAAGTATGTCCGTTTCCGCTTTGTAGTTTTATTTTATCGATCTCACGTTTCATACCCTCTTTCTTTTTCTGAAGCAATTCGCTTCTAATCATTTCTGCATCAGTATCCATTGCACAAAACCCTAAATCAACGAAAACCACAGCTACAATAACTTACTTCATAATGTGCATAATACAGTACAGTGATAAGTGTACATTGTATAATATTCAATAATACAAGACATATGAAACAACACAACAACTTACAGTACAATAACTTGCAAGACTAACCTTGATACACTCGCAACGCCAAAAGCTGTTTGTCGGTGTGACGTTTTAAAGAAATCAGTAACTTTGCATAGTGCTGCAACATCAAAACGAAAATTTCAGAGACTGTAAAGTACAATATGGCGGTTCATTGTAACAGATCTCAAGAAAAGGAGCACGTGAGCCTGTAGGCCCCTTGTCTGGAGATCGCCTCAGTTATTCTTCGTAGGCCGTTGTAAAACGCGTGCAGAAGGGTACATGGTATCAAAAATTTCGATTTACTCTTCCACTCACGCATTGAACACGAGGGAATAATGACTGTCTTCATAACTTTGTAGCTGGTGTAGTCACCCTTATGCTATTCTCATGATCTATTTGCGAGATACACGATGGTTCTATCGTAATTGTCACGCAGTGTTCCCCGAATAAGGGGTTTTCCAAATGTAATACACAAGGAACAGCGTCGTCTTTTTCCGTATGTTGTTGTGAGTTTGAAGCGTTTCATTGCTATGGTCCGTTTGTAACACATCGATTAGTAGCAGGTTTATATTAGGTAACTTTGTATCAATGATTATGGAGTGTGTGTTCTTTGTTAGTTAAGGTCATTGATTTGTGACAGGGCATTTAAAGTTTGTGATGTTTATATGGAAAAAGATGAATGATGGTTTAAAATAATGAATTTTTATAATGTGTGTATATTTTAAGGAAAACAATGTGTATTAGAAGCTGGTTCACGCTTAGGGAAGTTGTATTGTAAAATATAAAAGATGTAATGAAGTTCCTCCGCAACGGAAGTGGCATGGCGCGGTGTAAAAGGTAGTTTTGGCGGTCGAACTGGGTGGCTCCTTGGTATGGACAGTACGCAATCAGTGGCCAGCCATTGCACGGTACACATCGACTGTGCCAAGATAGTTAATTGGACGCAGCTTTGCAAAGAATTTTGCCTCGGATGTGGATTTGGCTGTTGCTTGGTACTCTCGGCAATAAGGAGTGGCTCTAACACGTTAAAGCTCCGTCGCCAAGAAGAAATTTTTTTGGAGCATTCAAACACCAAGAGCTGTGAGTACAGTTGGCACCCAAATCACTTGCCACCACAATTTCACCACTGCTCCACGAAGTACATGCATACAGATATGTATCAGAGCATGGACCAGTTAATTTGTGTGAGTGATTTCAATAATAAGCCAAATGCTACAAACCTGTGTTGGGAACCGTAACATATGCAGGTCCTCTCCTAAGAGTTTATAAAACCGAGTGTCTTGTTTCAAAGAACTAGTGATTTATTTATGTTTGTCAAATGTGCAAAGATTAGCAAAAGTTGAAGCTAAAATCATAAAACTTAAGTCAGTTAGAAATTTGCTAAAGTACTCTTAGTTTACTGCAAAGTACCGTTTTGCAAAAATACAGTGCTACATTGTGTTAATGTACTGCCTAAAATAGGTGTTTAACAGGTTATGAAAAAGGCAAATACGTTATTGTGAATGATTTTTTGAAGTTAATTAAGCTCAGTGTTGATAAAATTGCCTTGAAATGTAAAATTTAAACTATATCAGGTGAAGCTAACAATTAACTTTGGTTGAATTAATTTTTGCTACTGAAGTAACCATAGGTTACTAGTGAAGCTACACCAGTTTAGGGGTCCCCATCAATATTCTTCTCATATTAGGAAAATAATTGGAATATTATTTCTACTAAGGATATCTGATATATTTCTTTACATAGGAGTATAAATAGTGTTGATGTGAGCCGGCCGCGGTGACCGAACGGTTCTAGGCGCTTCACTCCGGAAGCGCGAGACTGCTACAGTCGCAAGTTCGAATCCTGCCTCGGGCATGAATGTGTGTGATGTCCTTAGGTCAGTTAAGTTTAAGTAGTTCTAAGTTCTAGGGGACTGATGGCCTCAGACGTTAAGTCCCACAGTGCTCAGAGCCATTTCAACCATTTGTTAGTGCGATATTATTTGTTTATTTTTTGTGTCAGTTAAGTTCCCCCCCCCCCCCCTCTCTCCCCCCCCCCCCCCCAACAGCTCTTAGAAAATGCAAAAATGCAAAATTAAAGTTGAGTCAGGTGTTTCCCTTTCAAGAAAGTTATTCAAAAATCGCTATTATACATATTTTAACAGAGTTGAAACTCAGACGTTCTTCTGGATACTTGAAAGTCTTCGGCTTCCAAAACATTAAAGAAACACCATACCCCCAGATACAAGCCTCTACAAATTATCGTATAAGCGCTCTTGAAAAGGAGCGATCAAAAAGTTGCGTTTGAGGGCGTTGCTGCAGCATATACTGTATGTCACGTAGCACGACTGCGATGCTGATGTATAACCACCGACTTGGGGGGAATTAGTTTGGCATTCTTGTCTTTCTGACGAGCGTGCGGTAAATGCAGAACGTAAACTATGGTGATCTTATTACCAAATGCGTCCAGACAGGACCAACGTGTTATTATTTTTTTCTTTGCTGCCGAAGGAGTAACACTGGCAGACATCATTGTAGAATGAATAGTGTGTATGGTACAACTAGACTGTCGCAGCCAACCGTTGTTGTGGAACGAAAACTGCGACAAGGGGTGCGTCTGCTACGTGATAACACGCGTTCCTATATCTCAAATGCAGTAACGCAGAAGTTACACCAAGTTAAGTTGGCGACACTCCTAGAAAATGCAAAATTAAAGTTGAGTCAGGTGTTTCCCTTTCAAGAAAATTATTTAAAAATCGCTATTATGCATGTTTTAACAGAGTTGAAACTCAGACGTTCTTCTGGATACTTGAAGGGTCTTGAAGGGTCGACGATTCCTGTTCGACAGGAGTGTGCAGCAGGCGCTTATGGCCGACTTCACGCAGTAACACACGGTGTTTGACCAAAGAGATATCTTCAACGTGTTACGTCGATGGAGATAATGGCCTCAGTATCCACGGGGATATCATCAGAGCGGCATAGCGATTGCTGACCATACGGCCTTCGAACGGAAACTTTTTAATCGCATCTTATATTCTGATTTTCAGTCATAGACGATTAATTATACGCACTGTCGACAGTCAAAAAGACCATCGATAGCTTTTTACTATCGACATATCGATAGTACTATCGGATATCGTCTGCCACTAACAACTATTGTGCACTGTTGGCCTTACTTGGGTTCAATTGTTGTTTTGTTAATCAGTTCAGTTATTAGTTGCAGTTTAATTTAATACAAATGCAGCCGTTTACTGCTTTTGTGCTGTGCGCTGTACTGGTACTTTTTAATTATGTGTAAGTCTGCAACAAGAGAGAAGAGCAAATCCGATTTTCATTCGTGCAGTAGTGTTTTGATCACTTAAATAATGTAAGCACTAGTATAATAACCTAATTATCTATATATAGCAGGATATGTGGCCTGTAATTGAAATAGTCTCATGATGATCTCTCCATTGGCAAAAGATTCCCGAATACTCCCGCCATTCGGATGTCTGGGAGAGGACTGCCTAGGGGGAGGTGACTGTGAGAAAAAGATTACATTATCAACGAAAGGATAAAGTTATACGAGTCGAGGGGTGGAATGTCAGAAGACTGAATGTGATAGGCAAGCTATAAAATGTGAAAAGATAAATGCAATGGCTCAGTCTAGATATAGTAGGGGCCAGTGAAGTGAAATGGAAAGAAGACAAGGATTTCTGGTCAGATAAGTATAGGGTAATATCAACAGCAGCAGTAAATGGTATAACAGGAGTAGGATTCGTTATGCATAGAAATGTAGGGCAGAGAGTGTGTTACAGTGAACAGTTCAATGATAGGATTGTGCTTATCAGAATCGACAGTAAACCAACATCAAGTATACGTGCCGACGTCACGAGCTGAAGATGAAGAGATAGAGAAAGTGTATGAGGACATTGAAAGTCACAGTACGTGAAGGGAGATGAAAATCTAATACTCATGGGGGACTGAAATGCAGTTGTAGGATGAGTAGTAGAAGAATATGGGCTTGGGACAAGTAATAATAGAGAAAAAAGACTAAGTGAGTTCTGTAATAAATTTGAGCTAGTAGTAGCGAATACTCTGTCCCAGAATCACAAGAGGAGGAGTATACTTGGTACTTAGAAAAGACCGGGTGATACAGGATGATTTCGGTTAAATTACATCATGGTCAGACAGAGATTCCGAAATCAGATACTGGATTGTAGGGCGTACCCAGGACCAGATATAGACTCAGATCACAATGTGGTAGTGATGAAGAGTGGGCTGAAGTTCAAAAGATTAATCAGGAAGAATCAATAGGCAATGATGTGGGGTACAGAAGTACTGAGGGATGACGAGAGACGAATGAGTTCAAATGGCTCTGAGCACTATGGGACTTAACATCTATGGTCATCAGTCCCCTATAACTTATAACTACTTAAACTTAACCAACCTAAGGACATCACACAACACCCAGTCATCACGAAGCAGAGAAAATCCCTGACCCCACCGGGAATCGAACCCGGGCGCGGGAAGCGAGAACGCTACCGCTCGACCACGAGCTGCGGACGACGAGAGACGCTTAAAGTTCTCTAAGGCTATAGATACAGCAGTAAGAATAGCTCAGTAGGCAGTAAAGTTGAAGAGGAATGGACATCTCTAAAAAGGGCAATCACAACAGCTGGAAAGAAAGACGTATGTACAAAGACGATAACTGCGAAGAAAGCATGGGTAACAGAAGAAATACTTCGGCTGATTGAGGAAAGAAGGAAGTTCAAAAATGTTCAGGGAGATTCAGGAATACAGAAATACAAGTCACTCAGAAATGAAATAAATAGAAAAATAGAAAGTGCAGGGGTGCTAACATGAAATGTCTCTATGAGAAATGTGAAGAAATCGAAAAAGAAATGATTGTCGGTAGGACTGACTTGGCATACGGGAAAGTCAAAACAACCTTTGATGAAATTGAAAGCAAGGGTGGTAACATTAAGAGTGAAACGGGAATTCCACCGTTAGATGCAGAGCTGAGAGCGGATAGGTGGGAAGAGTACATCGAAGGTCTCTTTGGGGGAGGGGGGCGGTAAATTTGTCTGATGAGACAGAAGAAAAAACAGGAGTCGATTTAGAAGACATAGAGGATCCAGTATGAGAATAAGAATTTAAGACAGCTTTGGAGGACTTAATAACACGTAATGCAGAAGGGACAGATAACATACCATCAGAATGTCTAAAAGCATTGGGGGAAGTGGCAACGAAACGACTATTCACGTTGGTGTGTAGAATGTATGAGTGTGGCGACATACCATCTGACTTTTGGAAAAATACCATCCACACAATTCTGAAGACTACAAGAGCAGCCAAGTGCGAGAATTATTGTACAATCAGCTTAACAGCTCATGCATCCAAGTTACTGACAAGAATGATATACAGAAGAATGGAAACGAAAATTGGAGGTGTGCTAGATGATGTTCAGCTTGACTATAGAAAAGGTAAAGGCATCAGAGAGGCAATTCTGAGGCTGTAGTTGATAATGGAAGCAAGACTACAGAAAAATCAAGGCATGTTTGTAGAATTTGTCGACCTGAAGAAAGGGTTCGAGAATGTAAAATGGTGCAAGATGTTCGAAATACTGAGAAAAATACGGGTAAACTATGGAGAGGAACGGGTAATATACAATAGGATGGACTGGCTATGGGTTCCAGTATATCTGGGACCATAGCAGACATCTTTATAAATCATTTTTAAGAAAGACTCCTCGATAACCCGCTACATCCCGTGGATAAAGTTGTATATTACAAACGCTATGTAGATGATACGCTGCTTCTTATTGATGGCTAAGAAAAAGAAGTTGCAGAAATAGTAAATAAATTTAACGAGCTACACGGTAAAATGGTGAACTGCAATTTCTCGACCTAAGTTTTAGGAAACAAAATGGTAGGCATGTTTTTAAAATATTTAGGAAACCAACCACAACTGATGTGTTGATACATAACAATTCCTGCCATCCTAATAGCCAGAAACTTTCTGCTTTTAGATCTTTAATAGGAGTCCCTATGAATGAAGAAGACAGAATGACTGAGCTGAACATCATGAAACAACTAGCCAGAGCTAACGGATATCACCAAAACGTTGTCAATAATTTGATATGACAGAAACAGCGCGCGAATGCAAGGAACAATACCGCAAATAATATTACGAGAGTCACAATACCATACTTCGGTGATATTTCGCAAAAAGTGGCTAACATTCTCAAACCTTTTAAAGTTGATACAGCTTTTCAGACCAATAATACGCTGCGGTTTAAACTAAGAAATAATTGACAGCAGGAAAGCTATAAATACACTCCTGGAAATTGAAATAAGAACACCGTGAATTCATTGTCCCAGGAAGGGGAAACTTTATTGACACATTCCTGGGGTCAGATACATCACATGATCACACTGACAGAACCACAGGCACATAGACACAGGCAACACAGCATGCACAATGTCGGCACTAGTACAGTGTATATCCACCTTTCGCAGCAATGCAGGCTGCTATTCTCCCATGGAGACGATCGTAGAGATGCTGGATGTAGTCCTGTGGAACGGCTTGCCATGCCATTTCCACCTGGCGCCTCAGTTGGACCAGCGTTCGTGCTGGACGTGCAGAACGCGTGAGACGACGCTTCATCCAGTCCCAAACATGCTCAATGGGGGACAGATCCGGAGATCTTGCTGGCCAGGGTAGTTGACTTACACCTTCTAGAGCACGTTGGGTGGCACGGGATACATGCGGACGTGCATGGTCCTGTTGGAACAGCAAGTTCCCTTGCCGGTCTAGGAATGGTAGAACGATGGGTTCGATGACGGTTTGGATGTACCGTGCATTATTCAGTGTCCCCCCGACGATCACCAGTGGTGTACGGCCAGTGTAGGAGATCGCTCCCCACACCATGATGCCGGGTGTTGGCCCTGTGTGCCTCGGTCGTATGCAGTCCTGATTGTGGCGCTCACCTGCACGGCGCCAAACACGCATACGACCATCATTGGCACCAAGGCAGAAGCGACTCTCATCACTGAAGACGACACGTCTCCATTCGTCCCTCCATTCACGCCTGTCGCGACACCACTGGAGGCGGGCTGCACGATGTTGGGGCGTGAGCGGAAGACGGCCTAACGGTGTGCGGGACCGTAGCCCAGCTTCATGGAGACGGTTACGAATGGTCCTCGCCGATACCCCAGGAGCAACAGTGTCCCTAATTTGCTGGGAAGTGGCGGTGCGGTCCCCCACGGCACTGCGTAGGATCCTACGGTCTTGGCGTGCATCCGTGCGTCGCTGCAGTCCGGTCCCAGATCGACGGGCAAGTGCACCTTCCGCCGACCACTGACGACAACATCGATGTACTGTGGAGACCTCACGCCCCACGTGTTGAGCAATTCGGCGGTACGTCCACCCGGCCTCCCGCATGCCCACTATACGCCCTCGCTCAAAGTCCGTCAACTGCACATACGGTTCACGTCCACGCTGTCGCGGCATGCTACCAGTTTTAAAGACTGCGATGGAGCTCCGTATGCCACGGCAAACTGGCTGACACTGACGGCGGCGGTGCACAAATGCTGCGCAGCTAGCGCCATTCGACGGCCAACACCGCGGTTCCTGGTGTGTCCGCTGTGCCGTGCGTGTGATCATTGCTTGTACAGCCCTCTCGCAGTGTCCGGAGCAAGTATGGTGGGTCTGACACACCGGTGTCAATGTGTCCTTTTTTCCATTTCCAGGAGTGTATGAGAGAGCTGGGGTCTATAAACTTCAGTGTAACACGTGCAGGGCAAGCCATGTAGGCCAAACTAGTAGGTCCTTTAAAGTACGTTACAAAGAACATAGTGATGCTTTCCGGCTTCATAATTTCGAAAAGTCAGCTGCAGCCATGCATATTTGGGAAACGGGACACCCCATGTTGGGAACAGATCAGGATCTCGTTATTTTACATAGACAGGACAAAGGCAAAAAGCTGGACATAATAGAACAGCTGGAAATTACGATACATAGCGTGGATAATCAGAACACACTCAATGAACAACTAACTGGTGATACAAATAACTTTTTCAAAAATTTCACTGGTTTCTTTTAGTAACTACATTTTTAGCAATTGGCAGGATACCATCGTTTCATGAGGTCCTTGGAACATATATACGTTATCTGTTTGTATAGACACCTCTGTGACTTCCTTGTTTACTTGCGCGTGATCTCACTCGCGTTTCAGTGTCGTGTTTGGCTACGTATTGGGTGGTATCATCGAAGACGCACGGGCGGTTTACGACGATAGAGGAGAGAGCCATGTGGTTAGATATTGAACACCATAGGCGACACCATTTTAGAGTTTTTTATATTTTGACAACTATGTGGAGATGCACCTTGGAAGACACGGCTGCAACAAGGGAAGTAGCGACGATGTTTTAATTTTATCATCAATTTTATTGTGCCTGGTGCATGTTCCATTTTACTGAGTTTTAACAGGTTCTTTTACTTTTTATTATTCTAATGATGGAAGCTTGACTTCCGAAACTCGTCAATCTTAGTGTTTTACACTATAAACAAGTGGTTGAGCAGATATATTTTTTAACATTGGTAATAATAAGAGTGGATGAACAAAAAGAAAGCGCTCGAATTAAAAAGGATGTAAGACAGAGATGTAGTCTTCCCCCCTAACTGTTCAATCTGTACATCGAAGAGGCAATGATGGAAATAAAAGAACGATTCAGGAGTTGAATTAAAATTAAAGATGAAAGGATGATACGATTTGCTGATGACATTGCTATCCTGAGTGAATGTGAGTAAGAATTACATGACATACTGACTCGAATGAACAATATAATGAGTGCAGAATATGGACTGAGAATAAATAAAAAAAAGGCGTAATGAGAAGTAGCAGAAATGAGAACAGTGACAAACTTAACATCAGGACTGATCGTAACAAAGTAAATGAAGTTAAGGTATTCTGTTACCTAAACAGCAAAATAACCAATGAAGGGCGGATCAAGGACGACATCAAAAGCAGACTAGCACTAGCGAAAAGGGCATTCCTGGCCAAGAGATGTCTACTAGTATCATACATAGGCATTAATTTGAGGAAGAAATTTCTGAAAATGTACGTTTTAATCATAGCATTGTATGACAGTGTACATGAATTGTGGGAAAAGCGGAATAGAGGAGAATCGAAGGATTTGAGATGTTGTGCTGCAGACGAATGTTGAAAATTAGGTGGACTGATAAGGTAAGGAACGAGGAAGTTCTGCACAGAAGCCGGCCGCTGTGGCCGAGCTGTTCTAGGCGCTTCAGTCCGGAACCGCGCTGCTGCTACGGTCGCAGGTTCGAATCCTACCTCGGGCATGGATGTGTGTGATGACCGTAGGTTAGTTAGGTTTAATTAGTTCTAAGTCTAGGGGACTGATGACCTGAGATGTTAAGTCCCATAGTGCTTAGAGCCATCTGAACCGTTTTTCTGCACAGAATCGAGAGAAAATAAATATGAAATTACACTTTACCTAGGTGCTGTGTAGTGAAACTGAAAGATATAATTGTCAAGGACGCCCATACCTGGAGGAAAGAAGGGTTCAAAATGGTTCAAATGGCTTTGAGCACTGTGGGACTTAACACCTGAGGTCATCAGTCCTCTGGAACTTAGAACTACTTAAACCTAACTAAGGATATCGCACACATCCATGCCCGAGGCAGGATTCTAACCTGCGACCGTAGCAGTCGCACGGTTCCAGACTGAAGCGCCTAGAACCGCTCGGCCACCGCGGCCGGCGGAAAGAAGGGGCTGAGGATCCCCCCACTTCCCAGCACTTAGGGAATGCAGAATTATAGTTCAGTATGGTGTTTCTCTCTCAAGAGAGTGATTTAAAAATCGGTATTACGCATTTTTTTTATCAGGGTTGGAACTGGGGCGTTCTTCTGGCTATTTAAAAGTCGCCTTTCGTCTTCCAAAAAATTAAAGAAACACCATATCCCAAGCTATAGGACCCCAAACAAATTGTCGTATGGGCGCCCTTGATAAGAGGCGTTCAAAAAGTTGCGTTTGACGGCGCTGCTGCAACGTATATGCCACGTAGAACGACTCTGATGCTGATGTGGAAGCATCGACATGGGGGGGGGGGGGGGAGTTTGGTATTCTTGTCAGAACGCAAATTATGATGGCCTTGTTACCAAATGCGTCCAAACAGGACCAACGTCATTCGTTTCTTGGCTGCCGAAGGAGAAACACTTGCAAACTTCCATTGTAGAACGAATAGTGTGTATGGGACAACATGACTGTCGAAGACCACCGTTGTGGAACGAAAACTGCGACAAGGGGGACGCCTGCTACGTGATAACACACGTCCCGATATCGCAAATGTAGTAACGCAGAAGTTACACCAAGTCAAGCTGGAGACACTTCAGCACTCGTGCTATTGTGTCTTGAAGGGTCGACGATTTCTGTTCGACGACGGCGTGCAGCTCGCGGTTATGGGTGTCTTCACCCAGTAACACACTGTATTTGACCAATGAGATATCTCCGACCCAGTGCGTCGATGGAGATAATGATCTCAGTGACCACGGGAATTTTGTCTGAGCGGTGTAGCGATTCCTGACCGCACGGCCTTCGAACGGAAACTTCTTAATCGCATCTTATATTATGATTTTCAGTCATACACGAAAGTAGAGATACGCACTGTAGACAGTCAAAAAGACAGTCGATAGTTTTTTACTATCGGTACATCGATAGCACTATCGAATATCGTCCATCACTGCTTCATCCAAGAACATTACTTGAATTCAGTTGTTGTTCTGTAAGTCAGTTCAGTTATCAGTCGCATTTTGTATTGAATGTAAATCCAGGCGTTTATTGCTTTCGTGCTGTGCGCTGTACTGATAGAATCTCACTATGGGTAAGTTTCTACCAAGAGAGAAGAGCAAATTCGATTTTGATTCGTCCACTAGTGTTACTGTAAGTTAAAAATATGTAAGAACTAGTATAATTGCCTAATTACCTCTGTATGGCAGTCTAATATTAGCACTGGAGTTGTTATTTGGAGACTGGTAGAACATCCGGGTTTCAGTATTTCATTATTTCACTAGGCAGATGGGCAGTAAACGTCATTACTGTAGTCAATACCAAATATCATTAAATTAAAATCAGCGCATAAAAATACACTTCGATTTGCTACCGCTGCACAAAAATCGCGTTGATCAACAAAAATATCACCACACGGCGATCGTAGCATTCCTTAAAAATACTGCTCTCCACTCTATCATTATTAGCCAAAATGCACAATATCGCCCAGTGTGATCACCCAGGCTCTGCTCAGTTATGAAAACCGTTTCTGATACGAAACGTTGGGGAGGGTTTGTGGAGAGCGGAAAGTTATGTGATGACAGCACATTCTACAGTTCGTTTGTTTCTAAAAGATTATAGCAGCGGGCTGCTGGAATTCGTCGGACCCCAGTGTACTCCGCAAACCCCGCTCCAGTCGTCACCCAAAATCTATTTGCGCTCTTGTAATACTATAATAACTCATGTCACATTTCACTGCACAATTAAATCTTAAAATATGCGTGATTCAAGCACTACGAGATGTCTAAACATGCATAATTAAAAGAAAAACACTGAATATGAGAATTTCGTCTTTTGTTCTGACGCATTTTCTTTTATTTGAAAACAATGAAGAACAAACAGTTTTTAGAAATTCCCCATCCAGCGGTGTAGTTCTACGCCTTGAGCTAGCTGTCCCTGGATCTGAGAGTCGAAGTGGTTCGAATTCATCCGCTGCAAACGTGAAAACGGTTTTCTCTGGTTCCTCATTCTCAGTTTAGGCAACTTCCGGAACTGGCCACAGTTAGTTCCTTCAGAATTCGTTTCTTTCCAGGCACATGGCAGTTCGCTTAATGACACAGCCTCACCACTTAAATGAAAAGATTTGCTTCGAAGGCGAACGGAACATTTATCCGGAGACTTCCAACACTAAAAGGTACATTTACAGCTGAAGGCGGCTAGCAATCGGCGTTTGGTACTTTGTATCTGTGCATAAATATGGCTCAGTTGTGGAACGGTAAATGCAATCGAGCGTTTGGCGTCATTGGCCGGGAGGTCCCGTACGGGGCAGGTCCGGCCGCCTTGTTGGAGGTCTTATTACATTCGACGCCACATTGGGTAGCTGCGCGCCGGATGGAGATGAAATAATGATGACAACACAACACCCAGTCCCTGAGTGAAGAATCCCCGACCCAGCCGGGAATCTAATCCGAGCCCCTTAGAACGGCAGTCCGACACGATGACCATTCAGCTATTGGGTCGGTGATATGACGTGTCTTCAAGTTTCATCACAAGAACGATGTTCTGCTATGAAGTACCTTATTTGTAATATCCTTCAGACAGTGAGGCCAACCGTCACAATTGTAACATATTTGTAAATAGACATCATATTAACGACAACGCTTGTTGTACATCGCAGAGGAGACTATTAGCCTCAAAGACGGTATAACCATATTATTATGGACAAATCCAGACTCGTTTACGAGATCGCATAATTTAGACGTCTTGTTGAAATTAATTCGTGAATGAGTGTTAAGATTTCAAAACATTAACTTCAGTTTTGTTTTATAAATGAATTTGGTTGCTGTTGTTTCAAGTTCACTGTTGAAAAAATAATTTAAAAAAATTATTGACGACTTGACGAAATTCAAAAATTTTAATGAAATGACAGATACCTTAGTAAAATTTGAGACTGTACTGAGGATATAAGGATGCTTTGATGTGCTGAAGAACTTCTGACTTGGTTTCAGATAAGTCGTGAATTGAAATGAGCTACAGCAGGAAGATAGCTATTTGCAAATGGGATTTAAGTCCGTGTAACTTTATAAGTTATCTGTCATTAACAAACTGGAACCCGCCCCCCTACCCCCTTTGACAAAAACCTGACTACCTCCTTGATGGAAGTGTTAGGAACGTATTGGCACAACTTTAAAATATTTAATAGTGCTGCAATACACGTGTCATAAACCTATTGTAAATTAAGTGGAAGCGCAAAATCAATAATATCAGTGTCCTGGAGGAAGCACGCGTTACTAACAGAGACTGCGCTAGCACAGCTTCAGCCATATTGCACACGAGGTCCAAATACATACTCGTTGCATCTGTAAGCGTGTACTCTGCTCTGAATTAAAAGAGAGTAGCCTTCAAGTTGAAATTCAGAAATAAAGGAAGAAACCGGTTATCTGAGTCGGGAGATGTTTAAAAATTAATAACACTTGCACAGAAAGAGCCTTCTATCAGTCGCACTGAGCGCTTTTCTTCATGAAACGATTTAAGTTTACTGTAATACGAATTTGATGACAGAATTATGCCCTCAAACTGATGATCCGTCTTGTCGGATAATTTGTGCTCCATCTCTTCTTCATCTCATGGACTCAAACAGTGACATACCTCCCTGGTACGTTAAAGAGAGTACATTAACATTTCCGCTCACGGCTTGCTGTCGTAAACACGTTTAATTTTAAGTTTTAGTAACCATGGGAGAAACGATGAGGGAAATTATTGGCTTCAGTTGAAGAAACCACTAAACGATCTTTTACAAACCACTGCATTGTAAGATATTTAGAAATAACAGCGAGAGTCCAATTAAAGTCGACGCACATGAAAGTGAAAAGGTTCTAGGTGCCAAGTCTCACATTTGTCAGAATGAAAAAAAAAAAATCATTGGACATCTCTTTGTACATAACTGATCTATAAAACTGAGAAGATATTCTGATATTACAGGATTATGCTGCTCACCGCATCACTGCAAAAAATTAGACGAGTTTGATAAGTAACACTTTATTAAGGATATTCTAAGGGTCATACAAGGAAAATGTCTGGTTGAAGGTGCCAATAAGAAAATTTTTACAAGATTATTCTTGCAAAGAGGAAAATAGAAAGAAACCACTGTTGATAATGTCATATACTAACACAAATAGCGCCGTACCGACGGATTCATCTTCAGGAGGTTGTTCTCGTTTACACTACATCTGTTGTTGTTTATATGACTTGTTGGCTGATTTCTTCCAACGACTAATGCAAACAACCAAAAATGTAATACAAATATGAACAGCTGTCTGAAGATGAACCCGTTGGTTAGAAACCAATAACAGCGCTGTTTGTGTAATTAACAGTGTCTACCCCCTGTCTCCCTCTCTGCAAGAATCAACAGTTATTTTGTACACGACCAAGAACTGAAAAATGTCAGTTTTTACAAAACAGCAGGAAGAAAGTTTTTATTACAATTGCCAGTAATAACGAGGTACTACGTTTTATCTGTGGTAATACAACTGCAGAAATACAGCACAAAATTGTTAACCAGCAAGAATGTAGTCAACAAAAGCTACTTCTCAAATCCTTCAAATTTTGGAACTCTACACGAAAGCACAGTTTGGCACAAACTTCATGTGTCGTCTACTAACGCATATTTTCACTCCATGGTTTGGCACCTGGACATACAACGAGCACCGAGAACACAATAACCGTGAAAACACGTACCTGTTTTTTCTTTTTTTTTTGTGGCACTTTTAACGTTTTCCATGTACACGTACTGCATGGAATTACACTTACACGTCAATTGTAGTTACAAAATCATTGGTAAGACACATTGAGAGAGAGAGTGCAAAAGGCTGTAAAGAAAGGTCGCGATAAGCAACGGTGTCCATTGGGACCTGGACACGCTTTGATTGACTAGCCAGCCATTTAACAACACTGTCATTCATATTAATATTCATATTTTTGGTCATGATCTCGGTGTTCCCCTACACTACATTTGGTGTGGTTTATGACTTTTTGAATGAAGAAATTGAAGCCAGAATGTTGTTTGTATCTGTAGCCTCTAGAGAACTTGTACCCGAGGGGCCGTGACGGAGAACAGCGAGAAAGATGGATTGCGGGCCATAAATGCTGTGTCCTGGGACATGGCTGAGCGAGTGATTATGGAAACCATCTCTCTGTGAATTGTACCTGCAGAGGGAGTCCGGCTGTGGCACTCCCCTCTCCTCACTTAGGGTCAGACCAGGAAGGCGCCAGTTCGCAAAACATTTTACCTGGGCCAGGCGACAAACCATCGTGAAGGCGGTCAATCGCAGAAAAGTGGGTGAATGTTCAAACGATTCAAATGGCTCTGAGCACTATGGGACTTAACGTCTGAGGTTATCAGTCCCCTAGAACTTAAGACTTCTTAAACCTAACTAACTTAAGGACATCACACACATCCATGCCCGAGGCAGGATTCGAACCTGTGACCGTAGAGGTTCCGCGGTTCCTAGAAGCGCTCGGCCACTCTGGTTGGCGTGGGTGAAGGAAACCTTTTAAGAGAGACTGCTGTAATCTGAGCTTTTGTGCAAACGGTGGGATGGTCATAAATCTTCAGGCATTCTAATAGAAGCTTGAACGATACAGACAGAGCAGCTGGTGCATGTGTTGAATCGAGGCAAGACTTTGACACCTCTGATGGCAGGTCGTCGCCAGGTTCTTTTAGCGAGCGGCAAAAACATGCATTCCAGGGGCACGACTGTCTCGGAAGGTTAACGGCTTTCTTTCAAAAATTGAAAATGGTCAGCCGGGAAAGATTAGATCTCTCTGTAAATGAGGGACTGTGGTTCTGTCTAAGTAGATGTTTTTGCTGAAACGTGTCCATCCCTGGTCTAAAATCTTCTTTTTTCAAACAAGACATTTTGATTCATTCATTGGCTCCTCTCAGGATATGCAAAGCAGAGGGTTGCTTCCGCAGCATGGGAGTCTGCTTTGTCTGGATTGGCTACCAGGCCGACAGAACATTCAAGAGGGGAGATTCAATGAGTAGAGGGTAATTCAATTGGTTTGTACAATGTGGAAGGAGGAATTTTTTCACTAATTCGGCTCCTGTACCGAGGTTTGGTAGAAAGTAAGTGTGATTCTTTGTCTCCTTCGTCTTCTGGTCCACCCCTGGTGGAGAACTTCAGGCCATTCCCTAGCGGGAGTTCTGAAAGTGACCGAAGACATTGGCACAAAAGTGCCACGAGTAAATTCACTAATTTCATAAATAAAAAATTGAAAATTTAGCTCACGATTTGAAGATTACTGAGAAGGTAATACTTTTCTTTATGTAAGGACTGTAACATTCAGCATCACTCGGAGATATATTTATGATTAAAGCAAACGACGGCTTGTAATTAAACCAGTTGTGATTTAAGTACACGACTCGCGAACGTCAACTAATTGCACCTCCGAAACCATAAAACAGACAGTTCATTAGTTCTAATTGACAATTAATAAAAATTTACAAAAGATACAGAACCCACAATGTACCCCACGTGCTTGCCGCGAAATGACTAGAATGAGACTTTAATGACTGAAAGCTCGTCTCGCATGATAATGCGATATTTACAAGTTCATGTTAAAGGAGAGACTGGCTGAAGGCCATTCGCAACATACGTAATGAACAGTGAACATTTTTTTTTTTGTTACCAGCTCCACGGCTCGCAGCACCCGGAACAGGTTTTCTCACTACACCAGTCAAAAGCCAGGCGTTGTTTTTCAGGCAAACTTTTGCTTGAGTCTGTGTCATCAGAAGTTGGACTCACTTTCCCTGACCGTTCTCAGCGAAGAAGCGTAGGCCCGAAGACATTCCTGCTTCAGGTGCATCAGTAACAATTAATGTAAGGATCTCTCTGTTTGAACTGGTATTTTGCTTGCTGAATCAGAAAGCGCAATGTGCTAAAAGTTTATTCTCGTGTAAACAGTCACCTGTCAACAACGTAAGTCACCCGCTCCCAATACAACTCAATACCATTCTTTTGGGTCAACAATACCTAATATAATAAGTAAAATATTAGCAAAATATTAATGTTGCTTCTTGCTAAATACTCCATTAAGAAGAACTATTGTATGTGGGATATCTTTATTGGTACAGGTTGAGTGTAAATAGACCAATTTCTTTTAAAGGAATGAAAATGTAAATATGCTTCATACAAGTTAAACAATAAGCCACTACATGCAGAACAGTGGAAGTCTACCATCCTTACTTCAGAGAAAATCAATGGTTTTTGTGTGTCTATGTAACTATTTCGTATACTGCAACGATATTTTGTGTGGAGCTAACGAATATATAATTTCACATCAGTGAAATCTAATGAATAGTAAAAATGTGTTATAAATAGTTTTTAGCTGTTTTGGAAGTCACTGTATCCCAGTTTGTGCATCTCCATCATAAGAGAGCTCACATTAAGTTAGCAAGATGTAAAAACAATTTATTCCGACTTAAATGTGTTTACAATGCAGTGAATGATAATTTTGTATTTTTGTGTCCCAGTCTTTTCTTACTGGGTCAGTATTTTTTCCTTTGGTGTTCTGTATTTTTGTGTTAGTTCTTCAAACTATCGCCGATGATTGGAATTAATGGGGTCTACATATCCCCATTTCCATTTGACTTAGGAGCTTTTATGTTCAGATATCGAAAATATAGATGCTTTACTTCTGTTTATTTGGTTTATTTAGACTACGTGTCCAGTCGCCTGTACCTTCAGCATGAGGGTGACTTACATCAGTTACAGCTGAAAGCTGCTTTTTGCGCTGGCATGTGATGAGCTACGTATGGCAGCCCATTGCCTTGGAAGTGAACTTGGACGAGGCGCCGGGTTCTCCTATTTATAGTATGTTATATGCAACAGATTTATGTGATACCAGTAATCTTTTTCCTATGGTTCTTATTTCTATAGTACTGTCAGCATGTTTTGGTCTTGCAGTTTAGAAACATTCTTTTACTATAATTTACGAACCTGAACATGTGGCTTGGTCCATAAAACTTAGTAGTGTAAAGAGTTCAGTCTATAAATTTCTGTACTACTGTAGCGGATCTTTTAATCACGAGATTTTGACAGTAGTGGACCAAAGCCGCTATGGCGCATTTTGTAAGTGTGGGTTGCCTAAATCAGGAGCAGGTTAGCACTCAGGGGTAATCACATTGTTCTCCTTTGATTGACAGGTCATTAACCTATTGCTCTCCTAAAAGGATCCTTCCCTTTGATTTACAGGTCTTTAACTCCCCACCAACCCTAAGGAAACATCACCACTCATTGCTACAGGTACATTTTCAGGTCTGAGTTACTGGAATAGCACGTCCCACTCTTATCAGTTTGATTGACTACTTACTTAAATATATCAATTAATTAACCTCTCCCCCACTGGTAAACCCCTTCCTTTCCCACCATCCCTCCTGGAAATTGGTGGAAAAAAGACTCAGTTGATAGGTCATTTGGAGGGAATTCGATTGTAGTGTATGGAATATTGTTTAAACAATTTAGACAATGTATAGAATATTGTTTAGTTATTTATGGCAGTGTATGGAATATAGTTTACTTATTTCGTGAAAGAATTTTTCCAGAAATCGGTTTCTGTGTAAGGAATATTGTTTAAACAATGTAGACAATGTGTGGAATATTGTTTATTTAAACAATTTAGGGGATTCAAGACAGTGTAAGGAATATAGTTTATTTATTTATTTCAAGAATTTATCAGGAAATCGATCACCATCCCCGCCACCATCAAGTCTTTTCATTCAACTACATACCTTCATTGGTTCCTATGGATAAGTCCTTGCTGGATGGAGTGGCCGAGCGGTTCTAGGCACTTCAGTCTGGCACCGCGTGACCGCTACGGTCGCAGGTTCGAGTCCTGCCTCGGGCATAGATTTGTGTGATGTCCTTAAGTTAGTTAGGTTTAAGTAGTTGTAAGTTCTAGGTAACTGATGGCCTCAGCTGTTAAGTCCTATAGTGCTCAGAGCCATTTTACCATTTTTTGAGAAGTCGTTTAATGATTACAGCCACTAGTGAATCCTATTTTTGGCACTCTCATATCTAGAAACGAGTCCACTTTCTCGAACCTATCTGCTACAGTAAAATTCCAGCGTGGTTTTAGGTAGTCCCTATGCATCTTGCAACTGCCCCTCAGACTCTGCGCTACTATCCCCTGCAGCTTTGCGCATGTGATCGTTCCATTTAAGTCGGAACTGAGTAGAAGTCAGAGAAAGCTGTATCTACCACCTTCTGCAACCCATGTAGAAACAGGGTAAGCTGAGTTAGTGCGACAGGACCGTGTTTTGACCATTCACTGGAAACGGGAACATGCCGCAGCTCCGCCAACTGCACATGATGTGTAAGGTCAGCACCAAACGAAGCCCACTACTGCAACATGAAGCAGTATAAAAGACAGTACAGGAACTGAGAGAAGGACGAGGATTTTGCTACTGCATTGTGAAGCTTCTCAAACTACATACAGATACTGCAGTCTGAACCAGATTCGCATCCCTCATGGCCCATTCATCTCTATCACTCCAACATGCTATCATCGTTATTCTGTACCATCCAACAGAGAAAAATTACGAACTACAAAAGCCCCACTAGCTTCATCCAATAGAGAACTGGATAAGATTTTTACCACATCTCACGCCTCCCATATATCGAAAACAAATACCACATGTTGAGCAGCACTGAGCACATGTGACGATCCTATTAAATATATAGCCATTGATCCACTGCACAGGTTTCAAGTTTCTCACCTGTACTGTAGGAGGATGACCGTATCCCACAGACTATACTATAAGTCGCAAGAGGCACTCCCTGTGACCCTGTTTCCTTGTTTGAAACATTTTTTTCTGCTGTAACATGTTTTGTACACTGCCATACATTTTGTTCGTTCCACCATGACTTTGAGGTCTGTGCCAGGTTCTAAACTGACATTAACACGTTCTGATCCATTCTTCTCACAGAAGACTAGACGTTGCATGGTATAAGTCATGCTGTTACAGCTGCTACCATAATGCACCACACACACTGGATGATTTTACATAAAAGACAGTCACAACATAAGGAGACTGGAAGAGTTTGGCGGCGTTGTGGAGAGTTTCCAAACTGCTGTCTGAAGATGATTAACGACCTCTACATTTAAAATCATCTGTCACAGTGACAGAATAGCTGATGGCTCTGCATTCCATTTCGACGGATTCCTCATATTGCAGTCATATATGAGATCACTGTTTAGGTGCTAGCCATACCCAGAAGGTGTTGCTCCTCCAATTCATCAAGCGATGTCAGTCAATCATAACGTGAGAACAAAAAATGTACCAGATGTTCGGTTTTGAAGCATCACTTGCGACCAGCTTCGCAAAAGATGCGGCGACTCTTTCTGTGCAGCCCACCCATCATTTTCCATGACAATGCACGGGCACATAAAGTGCAGGCTCTGGCTTCTCTGTTCGGTCGATGGGTCTGGGAAGTACTGTATCATCCATCATAATTCTTGGGCTGAAGTCCTTATGGCCTTGATATGATTCTGAAGATGAAGGAACCACTTCGTGGCATTCACTTCAGAACTGTTCCAGAGATTCGACAGGCAATAGACCCTCCATTCTCACCATCAACAGAACAGGTTCTGCTAGCAATATACTACGCCTTCCACATTGCTGGCAATGGGTTCTACACAACGCCAGTGACTACTTTTAAGAACAGTTACAGTTGAAAACATGTAACTCTTTTGTATCGGTGGTGAACAAATAGTTGCCACTATTTAAGTTCCAGCCCTCGTACTATGCCCACATCAGTTCTACATAAAATGATGGTTAGTAACAGAGAACACCCTTTACAAGGAAACAGATAAACACTTAGCAGCAGCGTCTAACATGTGAAATTATAAGTCATGCCGCCAATAACTCTGTAAACAGTTCATCTGTCAAGCAGATGTATACACGGGCATTAAAGTGCCCCACAAACACCTATCGCTAACTTAGTTATGAAACTGAAGTCTCGATTTTACACACAAGACGTGACAGGGGAATGGAGTACATCGCATAAATCTTCGTTCGTTTAGAGGGATGTGTCACATTTCATCACACATGAGATGGAAGTCCTCTGATGACCAAGAGGTTTACTATAAACGATCGCAAGTAGACACTGCTCTAAGACCCACACAGAACACGCAGTTGTATATGACTCAAAGGCCGGCTATCTCACACAACTGATGAATCTTGATAGAACATCAGGAAAAATGGTCAAATGACCTGCAGCAACTTCTGCCTCTCTCTCTCTCTAGACTGCATCATCAGTCTACCATTATCATAACTCATTACAACTCCATCTCAACCAACCACTCCATCCACTCTATGTCATACTTTAACGCAGTTGCAAGTAAGTTTAGAGGCAGATGGTTCTCTGTCTTCCCGAAAAGCATCAAGTACAGTAGTCAACTCGCGTGTATCAATGTTACCTCAAAAGAAGGATGCCGCCTCGACGGAAGAAAGAGTGACTGTTTCTCTGGTTCCCTTTGCTTCCATGTCGGTGTTTTCTCGGAGTCCTCTTGCTGTCGCATACTTGCTCCCATGTACAAATTGTTCTGCACCAAACAGAAGACATGCAAGTACTTCCTCTACCTTAGGTACTGGGAGCCATCCATGACACATGCACATACACAGACAGACAGAAAACAGAGCATACACTCTGCAAATGTGGAATATGTGGGATGGAGGCGAGTGGATACAATCGAGTACAGTGCTATACTATGCCTCCTGATCAGTGCATTTACACTAGGTGTTGCAGCTGTACTACATTTACAAGCAATTTTAGAACACAGAACGATAGGTTATGTCATGATTGCATGGGTAGAACTGACATAAAAAATTCGATAGAATTGTGGAAAATTGTATAAAACGCGGGAATATACACCGAAACGCGGAGAAATTGAGGAAGTACTTGTGTACCTTCTGGCTGGCGCAAAACAATTTGTACCGTGTGTGTCGTGTGTACACTCTGCAGAAATTTGAGAAGATTCAATAAAATGAGTATTTCCACTGGGAGTATTGAGAGCAATCGAACTCCTACCACTTAGGTCGATTCTGGAGTGGGCGCTAGTCCATGGTCGGCTTGACTCTCTCTGGCTGACACGCGCTGTGGCTGTGGTCATGGGCCGTTTTTACGGCGACAGTCCCTTCGGTTGGCGCTGCACTGCAGCACGGCGAGTACGTGGGATATATTTGACGATCTGTAGACGAATTTTGCAGGTTTTAATTGTCAGTGCAATATGGCGATCTGTAAAAAATAGTTTTTGGCCTCTGAAAGTCTTGTCTGCAGAAAAAAATGCGGACAGTGCTCCCACACAGGCAGCAGCAGCAGTTTGATGGGTAAGTTTAGTAAGAGATGGGCTGTCCCATTAGGATCACCAGGAAGAGTGCATTCGGTGTTATTCTGGGATATTTCCATAAACAAGTTCTGTTAGGACAAGATTTTCCATACGGCCAAGCTGAGACATCACAAAAATGACCTTTAACTATTTCTGCAACAGTTTACAATTTCCAAAAAGTCGACTTGGCTCTTATTTACATAGTCATGTGACGTCAGTATAACACTAAGAAACTTTTAGATGTGCCTGGGATGGTCAGTCACTACACATACATTTTGTGGCGATGCGTCAGCCATGCTGGGCTGGTAAACACGCGTGCATGACTAGACGCAGCTTGTATGTCCCGTTACGATCACTAGGAACAATGTACACTGAACTATTCTGGGAAGCATTGGAGCAGATTCCTATAACGCTGGGCCCGCAGCTCTCCATCCTCAAGCCAGCAACGGTGCCTAGGTGAACACGTATTTCGACAGGTATTTATCAGATGTCATGTATCAAAGGGATGCTGCCGCCTCATCCTTGCGGGACCTGAACTGAGACCCACATGCGGTTCGGCAGCTGATGGCCACGTCGTCACTTTGCAGGTGCCACTGGTGCATCCCGACTCCTGGGATCGTGTGCATTAGAGTCCTGTGCAGTCATGAGCACAGGCTATGGCGGGCGGTGCGTGCTTCGCGATGGAAAAATTTTTAGTAACTACTTCTCACAAGACCTGCATCTTTCCGAACAGCAGAGAATGATGAGCAAGTAAAATAAAAGCCACGTAAATTGATTTTTTTGTGAAAAAAACAATATACCCTCGAATTTCCCTTCGTGAGATCCTTCCTCTCCACTCCAGAGTTGCCAGTTTCCAGGATGAGGAGGGGAAGGGGAAGAGGGGTGGGGGCGGTGGTGGCGGAGATGGTGACCGATTTCCTCATAAATTCTTTAAATAAATAAATAAACTATATTTCTTACACTGCCTTGAATCCCCTCAATTGTTTAAATAAACAATATTCCACACATTGCCTAGATTGTTTAAACAATATTCCTTACACAGAAACCGAATTCCGGAAAAATTCTTTAACTAAATAAGTAAACTATATTCCATATACTACCATAAATAACTAAAGAATATTCTACACATTGTCTAAATTGTGTACACAATATTCCATACAGTACAATCGAATTCCATCCAAATGACCTATCAACTGAGCCTTTTTTCCACAAATTTCCAGGAGGGAGGGTGGGAAGGGAGGGGCTTTACCAGTGGGGGAGAGGTTAATTAATCGATCAATTTAATTAAGTAGTCAATCAAATTGATAAGAGTGAGAGGGGCTACTCCTATAACTCAGACACAAAAGTGTACCTGTAGCAGCAAGGGGGATGTTTCCTGAAGGTTGGTGGGGAGGGGTGGGGAAACCATAAGTCAAAGACCTGTAAATCAAAAGAAAGGGTCCTTTTAGCAGAACAATAGGTTAAGGAGTACAATAGGTTTGCCCCTGAGTGCATACCTGCCCCTGATGTAGGCAATCCACACCAACCAAATACGCCAAAAACGGCTTTGATCCACTACTTTTGACTACTGACTTATACTGAACATCAGTATCATTCACATAGTACCGAAAAGTCCATATAGCGATACCTACGAAAAATCTGCCATCACTGCACTGACCATCAGTTTGGATGATGACCATTGCCCACACTGTCCACAGGTAGCCACAAGGAGGTGTCGCCACTTAGGGTTTGCTATAGTGCATACTAAATCGCCGTAGATGACGCTTGCGTTATAATACGTCACACTTATGTACTTCCAGTGTACACCCACTACCCTCCCTAATATTAGGCTTCGTACAGGCCACTGATCGACGTAGCGGTAGAAGCCGCCCGATCCACACGGAGCCTTCTATGTGACCCCAATGAAACAATAAACGTTTTAAAATGATCCATCTTATGAACCTCGAGGTTGTTGTGTCCCTTGTGATGCACTGATAAGCCGAAAGGTGACCACTGCAGGACTGAATACCACCTAATGGAGAGGAGACACGTGATGAAGTAAGTGTGTATACGCGGAACAGAGACGACTGGGAAATCATTCTAGTGACAGTACGAGCCTCAACCGGGGAAATCTCCTGACATAAGGGAGAGGCCAGATTATTATCGCATCGATGCGTCGTGCTGCTGTCGTCACCGTAGAAGGAGAGTAGTTGAAGGATGGTGAAACCGTAAGTAGGCGACAAGGTGTTTAACGTCCATGACTCACTGCAGAACTCTGAAGTGGGTGTCTTCCCCGGTTTTCAAAGCAGGATAGGCGCCGATCTGCTGCAGATCTGAAGACAGAGTAAAATGCTGATTCAGGCACAAATGTTTCCCACCACATTGTTCACTGTACATTGTTCGACATAAGGCTTCGCGTCAGATGAACTCTACGATTCCCCAACGACATCGTCAGCTGCCGTTTCTGTAGGCACGGGATAATCAAGATTAGACAGGACCAATGGAAATGTGGCGTCTAGTGGGATGAATCACATTTCTTGTTACACCAGGTAGACTGAATACGTTATTATCCATGCTCGGGTCACTCTTACAAGGACATTCAACTGGACCTCTATGGAAATTGCTCCAATAACCGAAGGCATCGTGGCAGCTGTGAACTACGTGAACATTACCGCCGACCATCTGTATCGCTTCAGGGTTGATGTCTTCCCCGATGGCGATGGCATCTTTCCGCATTATAACAGTATGTTTCATAAGACTAGAACCGTGCTATGTGGTTTGAGGATCGTGATAGCAAACTGACGTTATTGTCTTACCCATCAGATGCACTATATCTGAGACGGGTGGAACAAATTTGTGATGTTATCGGGTGCCAGCTGCGCGCTCAACATCGTGCTGTAGTGCACGAGATTTCCTTGAACAGTGTGTAGAAGTCTGATACCACATACTCAAGTAAAATCACCAAGGACTTGTCGAAACCATGTCGTGCAGAGTCGCTGCTTCATTGCTTTCCAAAGCTGGACCAACCCGCTGTTGAGAAGATGCTCATAATGTTTTAGCTTATCAGCGCATATTTCATAAAATACAAGTTATTTCACAGTGCTTTGGAATTTCATATATAGTGCAGGGTGCGGCGTGGGACCTTCAATAATCACCAGAACGCCTGAACACATCGAGTGGGTAAGGATGTCGACTTTCAATTCCTCCAAGCGACCTACACGTAAACATGCAGCTGCTCTTGCAGTTTCTGAACGCAAAGTGATACGAATTCTTCATGAAGAGTTGAAATTTCAACCGTATAAACTGTCACTGGTGCACACACTTCATCCACGTAATTTTGTTTCACGAAAAAATGCTTGTGAAACCTCGATCGATTAGCTGCCTCATCACGCCCTAGTGTTCTTCAGCGACGAGGCACATTTTAATTTGTTTGGCTGCGTGAATAAACAAAATACGTGGTTACTTTCGAATACATTATGGGAGTGAACAGTGATCAATGTGTTACAAATATTTACTATCAAATACAGTCTTAATCAAAATATCCACGGGTGTGCTGCCGGTCTATAGTGTCCAACGGGCACAATATTTCGGCGATCATACATGTCGCCATCATCAGGTGAACTGACGGACTGAGCCCCTGTGAACGTGCCGGCACGGAGATCCGTACGCTATGGCTGCTCAGAGGGAACTGGGTTCGGTCGCGGCGGCGGCCGATTTAAATATCCTCCGCCCGCGGCGCGCTCCCTCCGCCGTCCGCGCCCCGCGCCACGGTCGCGCGGTGGAACAAATTGCGACGGCGTCTGAGATGACGTCGGTGTGATGGCTCTGTCCGCCGTGGTCGTCACAACTATACGTTTGCTAGATTTACTCTTGATTAACCCAATCGCTGGTTCCCAAGCCTTGCTAAGATTATAGCCACAGTCACGGTTTATGAGGTCGTCATTGGTGCGAATTTCTATGCTCTCTAACAACGCTGTCCCAGTATCTCGACGTCTGTACCAGAATCCTCGTGCGGTCATACTCCATGGCGTGATTTTCCGACAAACAATGTTCAGCGACCGCCGACTTGCTCGGTTACATCAGTCGAGTGTGCCTCTGGTGTTCACGGCATCGATCCTCGACGGTACGCATCGTCTGACCAATATACGACTTGCCACATTGACACGGAATCTGGTACACGCCGGCCTTCCTCAAACCGAGGTCATCTTTGGCCCTCCCCACCAGTGCACGAGTTTTATTTGGAGGACAAAACACAGTTCCGACCTGGTGTTTCTTCCGAATGCGGGCGATTTTCCCCGAGAGTGCGCCTGTGTATGGAATAAATGCAGTGCCTACCTCCTCCCTCGTGACTTCATCCATCTCAACAGGTTGTGCTGCAGTCTTGATCACAATTTATTTATTACGGTGACCGGTTTCGACCACTACTGTGATCATCTTCAGACCAATGAGTAAGAACGTCCTTTTGCTGGAGAATCGCTAATGTGATCGTCTTATAGTAATGATTCTCCAGCAGAAGGAGGTTCTTACTCATTGGTCTCAAGATGATCACAGTAGTGGACGAAACCGGTCACCATAATAAATAAATTGTGATCAAGACTGTTTTTGATAGTAAATATTTAAAATATGCTGTATTGGAGTGGCAAGAAACCCCGAGAACTTCATGAGAAGCCGCTGCATACAGAAAGTGTGACTGTTTGGTGTGCACTATCTAAAGTTGGCATTATTGGCCAGTGGTTAGTCGAGGAGAACGATAAGGCAGTGACGGCCACTTGTTAGCGTTATGTTCAGATGATTGAACAGTTTTTCCTTCCAGAACTTGAAGAAATGGATGTGGGTGCTGTCTGGTTCCAACAAGATGGCACCACAGCTCACACGGCACGAACATCGACGACCATGTTGCGCGAACATTTCCCCGATCGTCTCATCTCTTTGAGGGTCGATCTCCAGTGGCCAGCACGCTCGCCGGATTTACCAGCTAGCGACTTTTTCTCATGGGGATGTCCCTAATCTTTTGTGCATACCGATCGTCAGCAGACCCTGGCTGAACTACGGAACAATATTTGTGTTGCTTCGCCAAAATCGACAGAGAAATGGAAAAGGTGGACCGAAACATCCGATTTCGACTCTCCAAATGCATTGAGCAGAACGGATGCCATCTTGAAAATATCATTTTGAAATCTTAATGGAAGAAAACTTTAGATGTTACTGTTTGAAAAGATAAAAGAATTACATTGACGTCTGTAAACCTTTTTGACTTTTTTAAATAAGGAAGGGAGGATATAAGACGAACATCAACAAAAGCAAAACGAGGATAATGGAATGTAGTCCAACTAAGTCGGGTGATGTTGAGGGTATTAGATTAGGAAATGAGACACTTAAAGTAGTAAAGGAGTTTTGCTATTTGGGGAGCAAAATAACTGATGATGGTCGAAGTAGAGAGGATATAAAATGTAGATTGGCAATGGCAAGGAAAGCGTTTCTGAAGAAGAGAAATTTGTTAACATCGAGTATAGATTTAAGTGTCAGGAAGTCATTTCTGAAAGTATTTGTATGGAGTGTAGCCATGTATGGAAGTGAAACATGGACAGTAAATAGTTTGGACGAGAAGAGAATAGAAGCTTTTGAAATGTGGTGCTACAGAAGAATACTGAAGATTAGATGGGTAGATCACATAACTAATGAGGTAGTATTGAATAGGATTGGGGAGAAGTGAAGTTTGTGGCCAGCTTGACCAGAAGAAGGGATCGGTTGGTAGGACATGTTCTGAGGCATCAAGGGATCACCAATTAAGTATTGGAGGGCAGCGTGGAGGGTAAAAATCGTAGGGAGAGACCAAGAGATGAATACACTAAGCAGATTCAGAAGGATGTAGGATGCAGTAGGTACTGGGAGATGAAGAAGCTTGCACAGGATAGAGAAGCATGGAGAGCTGCATCAAACCAGTCTCAGGACTGAAGACCACAACAACAACAAATAAGGAAGTTCCCGCGCCGTACCCTGTAGCCTAGCGGTTACCATCACAGTAGGATGTGAGCTATGAAGTACTCGTACAGAGGTTACCGAAATAAGAGTTCACGATATGTGGTTTGGAAAAAAGGAATTACGCCTATTTAGTTGCTACCACGCAAGTTCGCATGTTTATTGAGTTTCACCATAAAACAGAAAACGTAATAAATGCAGACTCAGCTTGAGAAAACATACATACACATGTAATTCATAGCTATTCCTTGCTGTCGAGAAATTAGGTAGGGCATGTGCGATATACAAAGACATTTTCTAACCCATAACGCGCTAGTACCGAGGTCTGCAGCTGCCACAGATTACATATTGTTTTCTGAGCTCGCCAGATCCGTTGGTGGAAGGCCTGGTTCAAAATGGTTCAAATGGCTCTGAGCACCATGGGACTTAACATCTGAGGTCATCAGTCCCCTATAACTTAGAGCTAATTAACCCTAACTAACCTAAGGACATCACACAGATCCATGCCCGAGGCAGGATTCAAACCTGCAACCGTAGCGGTCGCGCGATTCCAGACTGAAGCGCCTAGAATCGCTCGGCCACACCGGCCGGCGGAAGGCCTGGGACGGTGGATAGCGGAGACGGGAAACGGGACTCTCCTTTCACCGACTCCCCCGTAAGTTCTCCCCTTCTGCCTTATGTAGCAATCCTGGCCGTTTGTCACATTCACATTCATTTCTCTACTTTTTTATGAACTTTAATTACATTTTCAAAGTCTACCACTGATGCGTGTGATCATCTGCAGTCCCAGAAATAAATTGTTTTCCGTGACCATCGTACAGTAATTAGAAGAAACGAAAGACGGTGTTCTGGAGGCACAGTGTACGCTCGCCATTCCTAGGAACGGTCCTGGCAGAGAAGCTACACAATATAGTTGTCTCCTGCTGTTCCCTGCACCCGAGACCATCAGAAAATGACCCCAAGAAGGTAAATTCGCCATATTCATCGTAAGTTTCTTCAACCTGGCCAGAAGTATCGTGTAATGAAAGACAGTCACTAAATACGAGGGCCAGTCTTAAAATTTTAACTAACACATCGAAAAAATTAAGTTACATTATCAATTGTCCTCTTCTTTGCAGGTTTGGAGGAGGCAATAGATGACGTCTGACCGTATTTACATCGTGCAATAATTCGTATTCTGCCTTTGTAGAGGAACAACTCTACAGCAATCCATACTCAAATAAACCAGATGGTTGGAGAAACCTTTTCAAGTCTCAGGCTTGTAAGATGGATAGATGCAGACTGAAGGAACAAATAAAAATTTGTACCAACGCCACGATTCGAACTCGGGTCTACTGCTCGTCAGCAGGTGTGCTAACCAATACAGCACCCTGGTACAATGGCTTTGCATAACTACACAGACTACCATAGCACGCTTCCCTCCTCAGCTGAAATTCCTATCCAGGCCTCAGCGCATTTGGTATTCCCCCTAACCTCAAACAGCATTGCAGAGGCTCCAGTTCTATTGTAATAGCACCTGAGCATCAAACGAAATTCAGGCATAAGTACTTTAATCAAATGAAACTATAAGGTCCCAGAAACCATTCAAATCGCAAACATCCATGATGAATATATGCAAACTGAAGCGACGAATGAAAATTTGTACCGAGTCCAGGATTCGAACCGTGTCTGCTGCTGGCGCGTTAATGAGAATTTGCATTGACGAGGGAGGGCCGGCCGGAGTGGCCGAGAGGTTCTAGGTGCTACTGCCTGGATCCGCGCGACCGCTACGGTCGCACGTTCAAATCCTGCCTCGGGCATGGATGTGTGTGCTGTCCCTAGGTTAGTTAGGTTTAAGTAGTTCTAAGCTCTATGGGACGGATGACCTTAGAAGTTAAGTCGCATAGTGCTCAGAGCCATTTGAACCACTTTTGATTGAGGAGAGGGACGTGCTAAGGTACCCCGTGTAGTTGTGCGCAATCACTGTGCCATGGTAGCGTAGCTATTAGCGCTTTGGCATAGTTAGCAGGAGGCCCAGCTTCGAATCCTAACCTTGGTACAAATTTTGATTAGTCACTGCAGTCTGCGTATACACGTAACCGGTACTGAATTGGTAGAAGCGTAAGGTAACAGTGTACCTTTATAAGACACGGCGTTTACATACCGCAGACGCTTCCAGTTTGTCATACAAGTCTGAATGACGAAGAAGTAAGAATCAAGCGGCAGACCTGCCGTGCAGAATTAACAGTAAGTATTACAGTCATTTCGTGAATGATAAAGTGGCAGAGAAATATTTTCAGGAGTTTTCCTAGTCGTAAACGCATATCTGTACCAGTAGTACGATATATTTTCCCTCATTAATGTTACTTTCTCTTTTTTATACATTTGGAATAACCAACAAACGAGGCATGCGATGTGAAAAGGCTGCTAGCATTTTCCTTAATACGGAAAGACGAAAGTGATGTTCGATCTGTTACATCTTCCAGAAAACACTGAGAACATGTTTTGCTATGGCTGGACGTTTTGCAATATAGAACATGTTTTGCTATGGCTGGACGTTTTGCAATTATCTTCTTCCGGCAGAGCGCAACCAGAGCACTCTTCGAGTGATGTGACAGGAAATCCAAAGTTAAATCACAGAAATGAAACAACTACATTTGTTTAAAACAACAGTCGATAAATCCAAACAATAGTTGTTTATCACTGTAAGTAGGCTGTTTATGTTTTCTTATTGGCAACGTTACGTAGCGCTCTGTATGAAAATCACTGGCTGTACTGTGTGCAGTCTGTGGCTAGTTTGCATTGTTGTCTGCCATTGTAGTGTTGGGCAGCTGGATGTGAACAGCGCGTAGCGTTGCGCAGTTGGAGGTGACCCGCCAGCAGTGGTGGATGTGGGGAGAGAGACGGCGGAGTTTTGAAATTTGTAAGACTGAATGTCATGAACTGCTATATACATTATGACTTTTGAACACTATTGAGGTAAATACATTATTTGTTCTCTATCAAAATCTTTCGTTTGCTAACTATGCCTATTAGTAGTTAGTGCCTTCAGTAGTTTGAATCTTTTATTTAGCTGGCAGTAGTGGCGCTCGCTGTATTGCAGTAGTTCGAGTAACGAAGATTTTTGGTGAGGTAAGTGGTTTGTGAGAGGTATAGGTTAATGTTAGTCAGAGCCATTCTTTTGTAGGGATTTTTGAAAGTCAGATTGCGTTGCGCTAAAAATATTGTGTGTCAGTTTAAGCACAGTCATGTATAATTGTTCTAAGGGGACGTTTCATTATGACCGGTTTCGACTTACGTTAAAGCCACCCTCAGAATTTTTTCTGGGCCCCCAATGGCTCGCGCTGGCGGCTTCTCGGCGTTTCAAGTTATACCACGATCCTATACTGTACGTACAGCAACACGAGAAAAGCCGAGGAGCCGCCAGCACCAGCCATAGGAAACCCCAAAAAAGATAAACCTGAGAATGACTTTAACATAAACCGAAAACGGTCATAATGCGATCTCTACTATTGGTTTAACCGAAGTACAGCACCAGATCGCTGCGCTCTACAGACAATGTTGTCTAAATTGGTGAAAATCCCTGCAGTTACAGAAAACAGCGGAACTGAAATTCGTGTACATAGAAGAAAACATCGCTAGATGGAGCCCACTTACGAATGAAATGTGATTCCTTTACACTTTAGACGATAATCAGAACGACTAGTATACCTGTAAATGGTGTAAGCTGGCACTTTTTTTTAAAAAAATACGTCTACCAGAAGTTAATATTTGGGGTTAATATCATGGGGGACGTCGGCTTCAAGCGTGGCCTACGAAAACGACAAACCGTGGCGCGTACGTCACACCACGTGACACTGCAGGTCTTACGAGTGCCAGCAGCCGCCTCCGTCGGGGAGCGAGTAGCTACTTTAGACGAGTTTAATAATTCTAGACTGTTCGTTTGCGTGTAAGCTCTCGACAGCACACGGCAAAGTTAAGACTCTTAGGGCGAGGGGGGCGTGGGGGCTTCTCAAAAGACAAGGACGTAATGGAGATGCTCTACAACCAGCAATGGGAGATGCTACAAGAGAGTTGTAAAAGCAGTGGCTCGTTATTTTCAGGTTACTATTCCTTGCTGTAGCGGCTGTGATTTTGGATATTTTGTCCAAACCAGCAAGATAAAACAGAGGCCACTACTTCCACCACATCAAGTGGATTTAGTGCTCAAGTACTCACACTGAGCCGTGAACACTTCCCAACATCAGTGGGGAATAATTGAAAATGATCGTTACTATTATCGGTGCCATGCATGCCATGGTCTTGCCAGGCGCGCGATATTGAATATTTATAGTATCGCTAATGACGCGAGACCTGCACGACCTTATAGCAACCGTTATAGTCCTGCATTATTCTCTGACACTAGGGGTGATTTCACGCAATGAAAGGGAGAATGTAAGATTGGACTCATTTATTAAACATTTGAAAATCGAACAATAATACAACCAAATGGGGGTGAGGGAAGAAAGATTCGAGTTCAGCAGCCTGCCCCAACGTACGTTCATAACAAGCCACGATAGCAGGAGAAAAGAAATTTTAGTAACGATCGCCGTATTATCAAATGGGGTCCAATTTACTAAAGGAAGGGGTTGCAGGCATGCAACTACCACCACCATCATGAATCAGACTAAGAAAGATGCTACTGTTCGTGAATCGCTAGGTGGCCTCCCATAGTAAATAAAACCCGCAAGACGCGAAACTATTCATAATGACCTATAAGGTTCCCTCTAGGCCGCAGGGCGCGAATCTACAGTGTACGACGGCCTCATGCTTAACGAACTTCATCTCCTGGAAGCAGCACCTCCGGTCTCAGGCACGGTCACACTAGAACTGCCCCTTTGTCCACTATCCACCGGCGGAAGGCGGTTGGCGCCCACCCGCGAAAAACGGGCGCGCACCTGAACTGGCCAATCATAGGGCCGGAATTTCACAGGGAGACGACCTCGCGACGTTAAAATCGAGCAGAAATAGCAGTTACAAGGTTGGTAAGGCAGGTTGGGGAACTGAGAACAAGAGAAACTTTGGCCACTACTGAACGTTCAAACGACACCACGTGCTACCCTGGCGATCGGAAAAAGGATGGGAAACGGGAAGCCGTCATGGCTGCTAGGAAGACTGTTGCCCTCACCCATAAATGAAGAAAATTCCTGGCGCCAAGCTCCTCTCACAGATCAGTGTGAGACAAGCTGTAAAAATCGTCAAATAAATCAGGCAACCCATAGAAATTATTAATGTTGCCTGAATTATTGTTTTACCGAATACCAGAATGCTGGGATTAGAAACATAACCTCACATAATGATCACGAGAGAAAATTCGAGAAATTAGAGCTAATATACAAGCTTACCGACCATCATTCTTCCCACGTGCCATTCACAAGTGCAACTTCGAAGGGGGCATCAGTGGTACCAGAAACTACCATCTGCCACACACCGTCAGGTAGCTAGCGGTGTATTGACGCAGATGAAGATGTCAGTTGTTCCCTGATGGCGGCCCAATAAATTGAAAACTATTTTGAAATAAACAAAATTCAGTCGAACAAAAACAGTGTACTTGTTATTCAATCTTAAACATGGAATTTTTCTACCAAGAAGTAACGGAAGAATTCATAAAAAATGTAGATTATACTTTTAAGGGGAAAATCGTTGTAGGAACATACTGACGAAATATTCTGACGAGATTACCGGAGGCTGTAAAGAAGAAGCTTTGCGGGAAGCTGACCACGCAAACCGCTTCTTCGGTATCAGATTTTGCGTCACCCTCACTATTCTTCTGACATACTACCAAGTGACATCTTCTTCTGCCCTCGGGCGAAGACACCACTGCGTAGAAGGCTTTTCCGGAGTGACGGCGACGTGGTTTTCGAGGTTGAACGTTTCCTGAACAAGCAAAACGCAGACTTCCATGACCAAGATCTCAGCCAAGTCACACATCGTTGGAAAAAGTGTGTTGCTATGAGCGATGAATATGGAGAGTCAGGCTAACACAGTCACGATGTTTCATGACTTTCTTCGAGATTACTAAAAAGGTTTTACTATTTCCACTAAAATGTTTTTCTCTGCGAGGATACAACTTTAAATTTACACACGTATATATGAGAAATTTGATTGAAAGAAATAACGGTAACTGTTCTACCGCTATATCAACTGTGATACTCCGCAAATAGCTGATGCTTTGAGGCAGAGTGTACTTTGTGTACCAACTGACACTCCCCCTCTCCTTTCTCATACAGTCGCAAATGTTGCGTGGGGAGAACTATTGTTGGTAAGTATCGCGTGAGTTCGAATGTATTTCAGTTTCGCTGTCTTTTCACAAGCCGAGGAGGCAATGTATTCGTTGACTCGAGAAATCTTAAATGTAATTTACACCGTGATGCAGAACGTGACTCTCGCAACATCTCCCATTGGAGCTGGAAGAGCATATCCGTCACAGATTCACACTTACTGATTGCCAAACAAAACTGTTACGAAACGCGCTGCTCTTCTTTGGATCTCCTCTATTTTCTCCAACAATCCTATCTGGTACCAGTCTCAGACTGAAGAGCAATAGTCAAACAGCGCTCGAAAGACATTTTTGTAAGCTATCTCCATCGTGGATGGACTACATTTTCCCACGACACTTACAATGAATTTCAGTCTGGCATCTGCCTTTCCTAGTGTTTGTTTTATGTGGTCTTCTGAATGTCACTTCTTCGGAAATTTTTGGAAATTTGTGAGGTTTCCATGGGACCAAATTGCTGAGGTCATCGCTCCCTAGACTTACACACTACTGAATGTAACTTAAACTAACTTACGCTAAGGACAACACACACACACCCATGCCCGAGGGAGGACTCGAACCTCTGACGGGACAAGCTGCGCGAACCGTGGTAGTGTTCCCCTAGACCACGCGGCTACCCCGCGCGGCTGTCCTCTTCGGAAATCGTGTAATTATACAGTAATGAGTGTTTCGGCGTGTTTACACACAAAATGTTACATTCGTTAATATTGGGGGGGGGGGGGTTGGTAAATTGCCAATCCTTGTAACAAGTGTCGATCATCTGGAGATCTTGATGTTCACTACAGTGTTCAAGAAATTCAACTTCTCTAAATGCAGTGTCGATTTCCGACCTTATTCACTAGATCATTTATCCTCCCTGAGTACAAAAAGTTTCGAGAGTGGATTAATAAAAAATATAGAAAAGTTAAGATTGTGATTTTAGTGTTTCACGTGTTCTGCATAATCTCCCCGAACTTGTGACGACGCGCAAAAAGCTCATAAAGAAATATGGAACTGTCAGAAAAGTTCTTCTTTGGGAAGTAGTTTGAATGTCGGTCACATCGTGAAAACTTTGATCTTTTATATATATTCCTGCACTTTGCCGTTTTGTCGTAGGTTCGTATTGTTAACGCCAAGTCTCGTTGCCTGTTATGGTTTATCCAGAAAAGAACTGCTCGCTTTGTGCATTTCAGTGAGGTCGCGGCAGGCATCCACGTGTCGCTCGTTATTGTGCGCGAGTCAGGATGCGCGGAACAACGCTTGCATACACTCTTCTCTTCTGCAGAACAGCGTGGACAATGTGTTGAGCGCATGATGCAGGGATGTCTCTCCATTACGACTTGTGACACAATAACGTTCGCACACTAGGGCCGCAGGTCCATTACTTAACACTGCCTGTTCAAAACTGACTGGTCGATAGCAGATGTATGGTTTACAGTCGTTAGTTCAAGCTGCTACTTCGCTTCTACGCTAGGAATAAAATACTTCTTTTTAGACGGACGATGTATAGAGGAAGCTGGGATAAAGTGGACAGAACAGGAAAAGTGCACACTGCATGTTTTTTGGTCGTAAACGGTGAAACATCCCCTTATAAAAATTTATGAATGACTGCTGATAAAACCCTTACGTTATTTGATTTTCAAACAGCTGAGCAGAACTCAACGTACTCAGACATTTCGCTCTTTACTTATTCTGATCAACACTAAACTGACACACAATATTTTTAGCGCAACGCAATCTGATTTTCAATAATCCCTACAAAAGAATGGCCCTGACTAACAATAACCTATACCTTTCATGAATCACTTACCTCACAAAAATCTTCTTTACTCGAACTACTGCAATACAGCCAGCGCCAATACTGTCAGCTAAATAAAAGATTCTAACTACTGAAGGCACTAACTACTGATAGGTATATTTAGCAAATGAAAGATTTTGATAGAGAACAAAGAATGTATTTACCTTAATAACGTTCAAAAGTCATCATATATATATATATATATAGTTCATGACATCCAGTCTTACAAATTTACTCTTTCTGATGAACACACGTCCAGATCGTCCACTCTCAAAATTCTGCCATCTCTCTCCCCACATCCACCACTGCTGGCGGCTCACCTCCAACTGCGCAACGCTACGCGCAGTTCACATCCATCTACCCAACACTACAATAGCGAATATTCCCACAATGCCAACTAGACACAGACTGCACACAGCACAGCCAGTGATTTTCATACAGAGCGCTACGTGGCGTTACCAGCATAAAAACCTAAACAGCCTACAGCCTTAAAACAGTGCTGCTGCTGTCCGCCGAGAAATGGTGAAACTATTTCAAATACACCTTACCATTGTTGTCAGTAGGTTTGATGGAACAAGCTTGTTCCGTTAACTTTTGATAAGAACTTTTCTGATTTTCACCTTACATCAGACAAGTCATCTCTATTTTTCATTTTACCTCAGTTAAACGTAGAGTATTACTGTTTTACAATATCAATATCGAAACAACATGAACCATGGACCTTGCCGTTGGTGGGGAGGCTTGCGTGCCTCAGCGATACAGATAGCCGTACCGTAGGTACAACCACAACGGAGGGGTATCTGTTGAGAGGCCAGACAAACGTGTGGTTCCTGAAGAGGGGCAGCAACCTTTTCAGTAGTTGCAAGGGCAACAGTCTAGATGATTCACTGATATGGCCTTGTAACAATAACCAAAACGGCCTTGCTGTGCTGGTACTGCGAACGGCTGAAAGCAAGGGGAAACTACGGCCGTAATTTTTCCCGAGGGCATGCAGCTTTACTGTAGCATGGAGAGCTGCATCAAACCAGTCTCAGGACTGAAGACCACAACAACAACATTAATGTGTTACAAATATAGTTCCTTCTTGGTACTTTCGGGTTGATAGTTTCACCTATGAATCATTAAAGGTGACATGGCGTCCGATCGAAAAAAATGGCCACTTTACTCGTCGGGAAACGCAGTACAGGTGGCCACTTTTCCCATTTCAGTTTTAGACTATTTACCTCAATAAGAGGTAGTTAGTTCCGTATATAAAACATAATACTATAGATTGACTTCTCAATTATTTTACACATAAAGCTATCATTCATCATTCTCTGCCTTAGTGATGATTCTGAATTACTTCACTAGCGCTGTCTGCAACCATCTCTGTTTTGTATGTTTTCCTAAGACAAGAATCCGATTCAGAACGGTCTGTTGCTGCCGATTGGCATTCTTTCAGATACTAGGACGTCAAGATACCTAGAAAATACACTCTAAGACAAAAAAAAATTACTTATCACGGATTACCCGAATGGGACGAAATGTGGTAGATGTGCAAACAAACAAACAAAAAAGTTTGATGATTTATTCAAGAAAAAGAGCTTCACATATTGAGCAAGTCATTAAATTGAGCAAGTCAAAAACGCGTTGGTTCGCCTCTGGCCCTTATGCAAGCAGCTATTCCACTTGGCACTGATTGATGGTTCAGATGGCTCTGAGCACTATGGGACTTAACGTCTGAGGTCATCAGTCCCCTAGAACTTAGAACTACTTAAACCTAACTAACCTAAGGACATCACACACATCCATGCCCGGGCAGGATTCGAACCTGCGACCGTAGCGGTCGCACGGTTCCAGACTGAAGCGCCTAGAACCACTCGGCCACTGCGGCCGGCCTGATTGATGAATTTTTAGGTGTCTCCTGAGGGATATCATGCCAAATTCTGTCCAACTGGCACGTTGTAACGTCAAAATCTCGGCATGGTTGGAGGGACTTGTTTTAATGGTCCAAAAGTAGTGAACTGGGGGGAGGTGCGGCAACCTTCTGGCCAAGGTAGGATCCGGCAAGCAGGCGGACAAGTAGTAGAAACTCTCGCCGTGTTCGGTGGGCATTATCTTTCTGACATGTAAGCCAAGGGTAGACTGCGATGAAGGGCAACAAAACAGAGCGCAGAATATCGTCAACGTGCCGCTGTGCTGTAATGGTGCCGCTGACGACAACCAGGGGACTCCAGACCATCACAACAGGATGTCGGGCTGTATGGCGAGTGACAATCAGGTGGGTGTCCCACCGCTGTCTTGGGCGTCTCCAGGCACATCTTCGCAAGTCGTCGGAGCTTAGTTCGAAGCGGGGCTCATCACTGAAGATAATCCTATTCCAGTCCATGAGATTGCATGCGTATCTGGAGACCCCTCGGACAATGGTGGAATATCAACCTCAATGCCATCTACAACCAGGAGTGGTGATCTGGAGTGCCTTTTCATTGTATAGCAAAACCCCTGTGGTTGTGCAGAAAAATTTACGCTACCAGTCACAATAAAAGGTTATTTATTTGTCACATGACCGGTTTCGGGCTTGCGCCCATCTTCAGGTGTTTATACATTCATGTACATGCTGGAGATCACTGTATAAATACATTTTATTAATACAGTGATCTCCAGCATGTACATGAATACATTTGTATTTATACAGTGATGTCCAGCATGTACTTGAATACATAGACACCTGAAGATGGGTGCAAGCCCGAAACCGGTCGTGTGACTGGTAGCGGAAATTGTTCTACACTCTATAGAGGAACAGTCACGGAGTTCAACAGCATCCACTATGGATAAAATTCATTCCCTGTGGTTATCATCCGCGGCACTCTTACATCACACGTCGACCATATTCTACGCCCCGTTTTGTAGCCATTAATGGCAAGCCATCCTGGTCTTACATTTCAGCAAGATAATGCCCGCTGACAAAACATGAGAACTCCTACTGCTTGTCTTCGTGCTTGCCAAACGCAACTTTAGCCAGCAACATCACAGTTGAGAACGTTTCGAGCACTATTCCACCTTGGCATTCTGACGATGTAATGTGCAGATTGGACATAATTTGGCACGATATTCGTAGGGGGCCATCCAGCACCTCTACAAATCAATGCCAAGCATAATAAGTGCTAGCGTAAGAGCCAGAAGTGGACCAATGCGTTAGTGACTAGCTCAATTCGTGAAGCTCTTTTCCTTGTCTGAAATTGTAATCATTGTTTGTCTGTACAAGTACACCACATCTACAGGTTTTCGTCTGGTTCGGGTAATTTCTTCATGGTGCTTTTTTGTTTTGTTTTTGTTTTTGAGTGTGTGTCCAGAAATCAGAGTAACAAACGTAGGGGTCTCTTGCAGTGCAAAGTACGATTGAGGCGGTAAAGAATGCTGAAATACCTTCCTCTACGGCAGCTAAGCAGTTTCATGTTCCACGTAATATGCTAAAAGACGCAACAAAAGAAACAGAGATGCACTACTTGGTAAAAGGATTATGAGAAATTTTTGAACTGTGTTCGAAGAAAAACAAGAGCAAGAAATCTTCGATTTTCTTAAATGCAAAATTGATTTTATGGATTTACTGTCAACGTTCTATCTAGATTTTTATTCTAGTTGACAGAGTGGAACAAAATATCGCAGTGTTTCAACAAATAATCGAAGATGACAGGCAAAGACTACACCCTAATAGTAACCGGAAGAAGGTTACCTGAATGGCAAGTGGACAGACTTTTAACAAGGTCAAAGGAGACCAGTTTTTTGGTATTTTTAAAACAGAGCATGAAAAATAGTTTCATTTTGCTCATAATATTTATATGGCGAATGAAACCGTTAACGATACAAAGAACAGCGAACTGTTTGCAATTGAAGAAGGGCGCTAAGCCGGTGATGCTACTTCAGTCGAAAGTGGGTTGCTGTCCACTTTCGGAGTGCTAAGGTCTCTGCCCACATAGGGCACATTACGCCATTAGGTTAGTAAAAAACTATGTAAGGCTTCAGAAAATGCGTCTGGATCATATCCATTATACATATTTTTAATTGAAAATTTTCAGTGTAATTCCGTAAACCGCGCGTACTTTGATTTTCCAATTCAGATGTGATTACCAAGGTTGTTTTCTAATCACGTGATATTTATGTTAGTGACCATAGGGGCTTGTATGAAAGGATTTCATACTAATTAGAACAATACATTTTCTAAAATTCAGAGGAAGTTATGGGAAAAATTGTAGATAGTCAAAATCAGCATGGACTTGGGGATACATCAACCATTCATTTTGTGTTCAATAGTTCAAAACAACAGTGAGGCTTAACCACCCAGGAATAAATACATTGATCTAAAGTTTCCCTAACTGCTTTATTTAGCATCACCGGCGAAAAACTTGGTACGGTACATAAATCAAGCACTGCGATCCCACATCAAAATTATAAGTAAAAATTAAAGGTGTCAGGATGGGGTACCACACACATAGCTTCAACTTTCATCCATCTTAAACCTAAATCCCCATTTCTAAACGTATGGTTCAGTTAGAACTAAGGTTACCTGCTGATCATTTGTCGAGTCAGTTGTGACCAGAAAATAATTTCATCCCCAGTTTTTGGAGGTATTTGACATTATATGTTGCATCTGAATCGCGGTCTGAACCACAACAGCTTGCAATTTGAGCAATATATGACTGATATTTGTTTTTCTTAGTTGTAGGCATATTAACAGTTATAAATGAGCCTTCGTCTATATACCGATTGTTTATTTTGCGTTCCTTACTTCCTCACTGCCAGTGGCATCAACAATGTCTAATAAATTGTGAACCTGTAATCAGCGGGTAACAATGACCAGTTGTCACAGTAACCCTGAGACGGGGAAATCATACAGATGACCTCAGAAATCGTAATATACTGGCAGATATATACATGTGAACTAAAAACTAATCAGTGGTCTGTTTTGATAAAACGATAGAGTTGAAAACACCGATGGCTTTGCAATTAAATGATATCGGTGGATTTTGCACAAGTTGATTGTAACACACTTTTCCGCATACAGTTATAAGTCCCAACAGGTTCGCCGACTAATGTACAAGAAAATCGGCGCTACCTGGCGCCATCTAGCGTATATTGGTGAAACTATACCACCAAGCAATATATACTAAATACCTAACTGAGAGACAGCAAAGAGTTTTTTTTTTATGTATGGGTGGTCAAAGTAATGACGTCTGTCAAAGTGTATCCCGCGTACGGTACCTTGTAATGTAGATCGAAAATATGTAAGTGGCAAGCTTCTATCGATAACCATGGTACGGTGAAAATTCAATTTCCTTTAGAATGGCTACTTTACTCCATCTTCCTGTATATAGTGAATCGTAATGGTCATACACTGAAGAGCCAAAGAAACTGGTACACCTGACTAATATTGTGTAGGGCCCCCTCGAGCACGCAGAAGTGCCGCAGTACGACGTGGCATGGGCTCGACTAATGCCTGAAGTAGTGCTGGAGGGAACTGACACCATGAATACTGCGAGGCTGTTCATAAAATCTTAAGTGTACGATGGTGTGGAAATCTCTTCTGGACAGCACGTTGCAAGGCAACCTAGATGTGTTCAATAATGTTCATGTCTGGGGAGTTCGGTGGCTAGCAGAAGTGTTCAAACTCAGAAGAGTGTTCCTGGAGCCACTCTATAGCAATTCTGGAAGCTTGGGGTGCCACATTGTGCTGCTGGAATTGTCCATGTCCGATGGAATGCACAATGGACGTGAATGGATGCAGGTGATCAGATAGGAGGCTTACGTACGCGTCACCTGTCATAGTCGTATCTAGTGGTATCCGGTGTCCCATATCACTCCAGCTGCATATGCCCCACACCATTACATCCACCAGCTTGAACAATCCCCTGCTGACGTGCAGAGTCCATGGATTCACGAGTCTGTCTCCATACCCGTACATGTCCATCTCCTCGATACAATCTGAAACGAGACTCGTTCGGCCAGGCAACATGTTTCGAAACATCAACAGTCCAATGTCGGTGTTGAGGGGTCCAGGCGAGGCGTAAAGCTTTGTGTCGTGCAGTCAAGGGTACACGAGTGGGCTCTCCGAAAGCCCATATCGATGATGTTTCGTAGAATGGTTCGCACGCTGACACTTGTTCATGGCCCAGCACTGAAATCTGCAGCAATTTTCGGAAGGGTTGCACTTCTGTCACGTTGAAAATTTCTCTTTAGTCGTCGCTGGTCCTGTTCTTGCAGGATCTCTTCCCAGCAGCAGCGAAGTCGGATATTTGATGTTTTACCTGATTCCTGATAGTCACAGTACACTCTTGAAATAGTCGTACGTTAAAATCCTCACTTCATCGCTACCTCGGAAACGCTGTGTCTCATCGCTCGTGCCTGACTACAACACCACCTTCAAACTCACTTAAATCTTGATAACCTGCCATCGTAGCAGCAGTAACCGATGTAACAACTGCGCGAGACACTTGTTGTCTTGTATAGGCGTTGCCGACCGCCCCGCCGCATTCTGCCTGTATATCTCTGTATTCGAATACGCATGCATATACCGGTTTCTTTGGCACTTCAGTGTATAACTCTTCCTTGGGTTCGCCTGAAGTTACTTAGATATCAGGGCATCTGTCACGGTTAACAACCACGTTCTGCACTTCATTTGCAAAGGACTGTTCAGTCCAGTCACAAACCGGGCCTGATAATTCGTACGCTCCTGTTCTGTTCATTAGGCAACAGCGCTGAACTGCTAGATCACTTTGTAATACGGGTTTGGCGCGTGCTTCCCATAAGAGGAACGGTGAGCGAGCCAGTTCAGTGGCAGGATCCGCTCTACGTGTTGGAGGAATTAGCCGCTTTATTTGCGAGTACAGTGGTACCTGGAGGGTTGCCAGGGGCGCGTCCGTCCCCGGAGGAACACGGGCGGTGTGAGCCTTGTCTGGTGTGGTGCGGTCTGGCGACAGCCTCCCTGGGACTGGCTGGCTGCCCCATATGTCTCTGTCCCACACGTCTGCCACCCTCCCCCGCCGCTCTCCCCCGCACGACACTGCTATTCAGCTGGCGCGCCCCTAGCGTCGCGACTCACCCCCATCGATCTTTCCCCCTTTCCAGTTCTCCGGTCATGTTCTGTCTAGTTTACACGGGGAAAACCAATTCGCGTGTTTCACTTGCTATCCCTGTAGCATCCCGTGTTGTGTCCGTGGGAAGCTCCGCATACAGCATGATTAAAACCTGCGGTAGTAAGCTGGCATTCAGAACTTACGAGTAATACAAAAAGAGGAAAACGCAGAATGTTTGTCATGATTTCTTCACAAGCAGCATGAAATATAGAAGACAACAAGACCGAATGTGCCACTGCACAGCTTTCTGCTCATGCATACACAGGGTGTTCTACGAGGTGCATTCAAGTTCTAAGGCCTCCGATTTTTTTCTCCGTACTGGAAAGAGATAGAAACATGGGCATTGTTTTAAAATGAGGCCGCGTTCATTGTCAATAAGTCCCAGAGATGGCAGCACCGTATGGCAGATGGAATTTTACCGCCAGCGGCGAGAATGAGAACTGTTTTAAATACTTAAAATGGCGACGTTTCCCTTACTTGAACAGCGTGCAATCATTCGTTTTCTGAATTTGCGTGGTGTGAAACCAATTGAAATTCATCGACAGTTGAAAGAGACATGTGGTGATGGAGTTATGGATGTGTCGAAAGTGCGTTCGTGGTTGCGACAGTTTAATGAAGGCAGAACATCGTGTGACAACAAACCGAAACAACCTTGGGCTCGCACAAGCCGGTCTGACGACATGATCGATAAAATGGAGAGAATTGTTTTGGGGGATCGCCGAATGACTGTTGAACAGATGGCCTCCAAAGTTGGCATTTTTGTGGGTTCTGTGCACACAATCCTGCATGACGACCTGAAAATGCGAAAAGTGTCATCCAAGTAGGTGCCACGAATGTTGACGGACGAGCACATGGCTGCCCGTGTGGCATGTTGCCAAGCAATGTTGACGCGCAACGACAACATGAATGGGACTTTCTTTTCGTCGGTTGTGACAATGGATGAGACGTGGATGCCATGTTTCAATCCAGAAACAAAGCACCAGTCAGCTCAATGGAAGCACACAGATTCACCGCCACCAAAAAAATTTCGGGTAACCGCCAGTGCTGAAAAAATGATGGTGTCCATGTTCTGGGACAGCGAGGGCGTAATCCTTACCCATTGCGTTCCAAAGGGCACTACGGTAACAGGTGCATCCTACGAAAATGTTTTGAAGAACAAATTCCTTCCTGCACTGCAACAAAAACGTCCAGGAAGGGCTGCGCGTGTGCTGTTTCACCAAGACAACTCACTCGCACATCGAGGTAACGTTACGCAACAGTTTCTTCGTGATAACAACTTTGAAGTGATTACTCATGCTCCCTACTCACCTGACCTGGCTGCTAGTAGCTTTTGGCTTTTTCCAACAATGAAAGACACTCTCCGTGGCCGCACATTCGCCAGCCGTGCTGCTATTGCCTCAGCGATTTTCCAGTGGCCAAAGCAGACTCCTAAAGAAGCCTTCGCCGCTGCCACGGAATCATGGCGTCAGCGTTGTGAAAAATGTGTACGTCTGCAGGGCGATTACGTCGAGAAGCAACGCCAGTTTCATTGATTTCGGGTGAGTAGTTAATTAGAAAAAAAATCGGAGGCATTAGAACTTGAATGCACCTCGTAAATACGTTCCAACGAAATTCAAGCGATTGTAAAGGGTGTCTTGAGGAGCAAGATGACTTCTGTCCATACTAACTCACAGGAACTACCTACTTCAATTTCGCAACAAGATAAAATATTTCTAACAGCAATTTCTTAAGTAAAAGAACCGAGTAGATTGTCCTCGACGACGAGCGTTCATCAGAGACAAGGGTGTTGTCAGGAGTGCCGCAGGGTAGTGCGACAGGATGTCTGTCATTTTTGTATTCATAAATGACCTGGCAGAGAGAGTAAGCAGCATTCTGCGTCTGTTTGCTGATGCTGCGGTGGTGTATGGAGAAGGGTCGTCGTTGCGTGACTGTAGGAGGATACAAGATGATTTAGACAAAAATTCTATTTGGTGTAATTTATGGCACCTAGCTCGTAATGTAGAATAATGGAAGTTAATGCAGATTGGCAGGGAAAACGATCCTCTAATGTTCGAAAGCAGCATTATTAGTGTTCTGTTTGACACAGCCACGACAAGTAAATATTTAGGCGTAACGTTGCAAAGAGATATGAAACAGAACGAACACATCTTTATTAGGGAATGCGAATGTTCGGTATTGATTTATTGGTATAATTGTAGGAAAATGTGATACATATGTAAAGGAGCTCGCATATACACTATGTCATCAAAAGTATCCGGACACCTCCGGAAACGTAAGTTTTCCATATTGGGTGCATTGTGCTGCCACATACTGCCAGGTACTCCCTATCAGCGACTTGAGTAGTCATTGGACATAGTGAGAGAGCAGAATGGGCCGCTCCGCGGAACTCACGGACTTCGAACGTGGTCAGGTGATTCGGTGTCACTTGTGTTATAAACCTGTACGCGAGATTTTCACACTCCTAAACATCCCTAGCTCCACTGTTCCTGATGTGATAGTCAAGTGGAAACGTGATGGAATACGTACGGCACAAAAGCGTACAAGCCGACCTCGTCTGTTGACTGACAGAGAGCGCCGACAGTTGGAGAGGGTCGTAATGTGTGATAGGCAGACATCTATCCAGACCATCACACAGGAATCTGTAACCGCACCAGGATCTACTATAAGCACTATGACAGGCGGGAGGTGAGAAATCTTGGATTTCATGGTCGAGCGGCTGCTCAGAAGCCATACATCACGCCGGTAATTGCGAAACGACGCCTCGCTTGGTGTAAGAAGCGTAAACATTGGACGATTGAACAGTGGAAAAACGTTGTGTGGCGTGACGAATCACGGTACATAATGTGGCTATCCGATAGCAGGGTATGGGTGTGACGAATGCCCTGTGAACGTGATCTGCCAGCGTGTTTAGTGCCAACAGTAAAATTCGGAGGCTGTGGTGTCATGGTGTGGTCTTGTTTTTCATGGAGGGGAGGGGAGTTGAATCCTTTGTTGTTTTCCGTAGCACTATCACAGCACAGGCTTACATTGATGTTTTAATCACCTTCTTGCTTCCCCCTGTTGAAGAATCATTCAAAGATGGCGATTGCATTTTTCACCACGATCGATCACCTGTTCATAATGCACGGCCTGCGTCGGAGTAGTTACACGACAATAATATCCTTGTAATGGACTGGCCTGCATAGAGTCCTGACCTGAATCCTATGGAACAGCTTTCTGATGATTTGCAACGCCGACTTCGTGCCAAGCCTCACAGACATCGATACCTCTCCTCAGTGCAGCACTCGGTGAAGAACGGGCTGAAATTCCCTAAGAAACCTTCCAGCACCTGATTGAACGTATACCTGTATACCCGATAGAGTGGAAGCCGTCATCAAGGCTAAGGGTGGGCCAACACCATACTGTATTCCAACATTCCCGATTGGGGGGGGGGGGTGGGGGGGGAGGACGCCACAAACTTGTGAGCCATTTTCAGCCAGGTGTCCGGATACTTTTTATCACATAGTGTAGTACAGACGCGCAACCCATTTTTGACTACTGTTCGAGTGTTTGCGATCTGCACCAGGTTGGAAGCAATTCATAGACAGGCTGCTAGATTTGTTAGCAATGGGCTGGAGCACCAAGCAAGTGTTATGGAGATAGTTTGGGAACTCATATCATGCAAGATGGAATCACTAGGGGTACACGACGTTCTTTTCGCGGAACGCTGTTGAGAAAATTTAGAGGACCGGCATTCGAGGCTGACTTCAGAGCGATTCTACTGACAACATACATTTTGCCTAAGGACCATTAAGGTACGATTAGAGAGATTAAGACTCGTAGGGCGGCTCTGTTTGCGAGTTGAACAGAAAAGGAAATGACTTACAGTAGTGGTAGCCTGTGCCACATTTCTTTTTCTGTTGACATTATGACACTGTGTTAAATGCTTAACCTCCGCCACGAAGCATGACACCATTTACAGCTCCTAAAAGGTTGTCACAACATTTCTGGGACACCCCGTACTTCTAGCAGTAATTTATCGCACATCGCTTGATCAACGAATGGTTCCTAACGACTGGAAAAAGCGCAAATCATTACCGTTTTTAAGAAAGGCCGTAAGACAGATCCACACGATTATAAACCTATACTCCTGGAAATTGAAATAAGAACACCGTGAATTCATTGTCCCAGGAAGGGGAAACTTTATTGACACATTCCTGGGGTCAGATACATCACATGATCACACTGACAGAACCACAGGCACATAGACACAGGCAACAGAGCATGCACAATGCCGGCACTAGTACAGTGTATATCCACCTTTCGCAGCAATGCAGGCTGCTATTCTCCCATGGAGACGTTCGTAGAGATGCTGGATGTAGTCCTGTGGAACGGCTTGCCATGCCATTTCCACCTGGCGCCTCAGTTGGACCAGCGTTCGTGCTGGACGTGCAGACCGCGTGAGACGACGCTTCATCTAGTCCCAAACATGCTCAATGGGGGACAGATCCGGAGATCTTGCTGGGCAGGGTAGTTGACTTACACCTTCTAGAGCACGTTGGGTGGCACGGGATACATGCGGACGTGCATTGTCCTGTTGGAACAGCAAGTTCCCTTGCCGGTCTAGGAATGGTAGAACGATGGGTTCGATGACGGTTTGGATGTACCGTGCACTATTCAGTGTCCCCTCGACGATCACCAGTGGTGTACGGCCAGTGTAGGAGATCGCTCCCCACACCATGATGCCGGGTGTTGGCCCTGTGTGCCTCGGTCGTATGCAGTCCTGATTGTGGCGCTCACCTGCACGGCGCCAAACACGCATACGACCATCATTGGCACCAAGGCAGAAGCGACTCTCATCGCTGAAGACGACACGTCTCCATTCGTCCCTCCATTCACGCCTGTCGCGACACCACTGGAGGCGGGCTGCACGATGTTGGGGCGTGAGCGGAAGACGGCCTAACGGTGTGCGGGACCGTAGCCCAGCTTCATGGAGACTGTTGCGAATGGTCCTCGCTGATACCCCAGGAGCAACAGTGCCCCTAATTTGCTGGGAAGTGGCGGTGCGGTCCCCTACGGCACTGCGTAGGATCCTACGGTCTTGGCGTGCATCCGTGCGTCGCTGCGGTCCGGTCCCAGGTCGACGGGCACGTGCACCTTCCGCCGACCACTGGCGACAACATCGATGTACTGTGGAGACCTCACGCCCCACGTGTTGAGCAATTCGGCGGTACGTCCATCCGGCCTCACGCATGCCCACTATACGCCCTCGCTCAAAGTCCGTCAACTGCACATACGGTTCACGTCCACGCTGTCGCGGCATGCTACCAGTGTTAAAGACTGCGATGGAGCTCCGTATGCCACGGCAAACTGGCTGACACTGACGGCGGCGGTGCACAAATGCTGCGCAGCTAGCGCCATTCGACGGTCAACACCGCGGTTCCTGGTGTGTCCGCTGTGCCGTGCGTGTGATCATTGCTTGTACAGCCCTCTCGCAGTGTCCGGAGCAAGTATGGTGGGTCTGACATACCGGTGTCAATGTGTTCTTTTTTCCATTTCCAGGAGTGTATAAACCTATATCGTTGACGTCAACCTATTGTAGAAATATGGAACATGTCTTATGTTCGAGAATCATGACGTTTTTGGAAAATGAACATCTCCTCTATAAAAATCAACACGGATTTCGAAAACAGAGACCCTAGGAATCTCGGTTCGCTCCGTTCCTCCATAAGATCCACATCTTAGTGGACAACGGTGCTCAGGTTCACGCCGTGTTCCACATTACTGTATTAGCATATCTACCAAGTTTCTCTGCCATACGATTATTATAGCCCACACTGGACCTCCGCGAGTAGCTGTAGTTTAACTACAACCACCCGGTACAAAGGACACAGTGTAGTGAAGTGTCACCAGTGACAAGTGGACAAACGCATCAGGACGGATGAAGGGGGAAGGCCTGCAGCTGGCGTTACTTGGTTTACTTTCACTGAACGCAGCTGGATGTAACTTAGAAGAAAGTGTTACCTGCAGAGCTCAATCAAGTCTTCGGACCGTCTTCCTAGACATATCCCACGCTTTCAACTTTGTTACTCATGACAAGTTATCTTCAGACTTTACAACTGAGGAGCCGCTGTGATAGTCGTCTTCCAGATATACTACGGCTGAAGCTTATTCTACAAGAGTGTTACAGCTGTGTACTGCTTTTCTTCTTTGCTGGTGATAAAGTAGCCCTCTCGCTGCTAATCTTCACTTTGGCCTAACGCTGATATTAGAACCCAAAGATAAACTTGGGGTCAGGTGGGTTCTTTTCTTCTACCTTCGACACCTAATTTAAATAACAGTTAAGCCAAGAAGTCAATCTTTAAGTTTCAGTGCAGAATATTCAGTCCACCTCACTGGATAGGTTTCTTGAAGTCCGTCGCTTTCGCTCTGTATGAATAGACATTACTCCAGTCGATGAAAAGCAGCGTTGAAGAAATACTGACCAATACCTACCAAACAACCCGCATAGCTCCTGCTAGGTGACAGTTCTGGAAGTTGTGAATAGGTACAAAGTTCATTTAAAACTCCTTTATTGCCCCTCAGATAGATTAAACTGTTATCAAGTCCTCTAGTAATATCGCAAACTAATATCAATGTAAGAACATTTTTATACTATTTTGCTACAAATCTTCACACGGAAATCAGCCAGAACTGCGTATTGAACTAGAAAACACTACGTGACCAAAAGTATCCGCACACCTTGCAAATAGGCTGTTTAGGTTTTTTTGTTGGTAACGTCACGTAGCGCTCTGTATGAAATTCACTGGCTGTGCTGTGTGCAGTCTGTGGCTGGTTTGCATTGTTGTTTGCTATTGTAGTGTTGGGCAGTTGGCTGTTAACAGCGCGTAGCGTTGCGCAGTTGGAGTTGGCGGAGTTTTGAGAGCGGATGATCCTGACAGAGACAGTAAATTTGTAAGACTGGATGTCATGAACTGATATATATATATATATATATATATTATGACTTTTGAACACTATTAAGGTAAATACATTGTTTGTTCTCTATCAAAATCTTTCATTTTCTAACTATGCCTATAAGTGGTTAGTGCCTTCAGTAGTTAGAATCTTTTAGTTAGCTTGCAGTATTGGCGCTAGCTGTATTGCAGTAGTTCGAGTAACGGAGATTTTTGTGAAGTAAGTGATTTGTGAAAGGTATAGGTTAATGTTAGTCAGGGCCATTCTTTTGTAGGGATTTTTGAAAGTCAGATTGCGCTGCGCTAAAAATATTGTGTGTCAGTTTATCAGCACAGTAATTCATTGATTTTTATAATGGGACGTTACAACCTGGCTGAAATTGACTTACAAGTTCGTGGCGTAACCCCATCGGTAATACTCGAATTCAGTATGGTGTTGGCCCACCTTTATCCTTGATGACAGCTTCTACTCTCGCAGGAACGCGTTCCACGCCTCCCATCAGTTGCTGGAAGGTTTCTTGCGGAATGCCAGCCAATTCGTCACGGAATGTTACACTGAGGAGAGGTATCGATGTCGGTCTGTGAGGCCTGGTACGAAATAGGCGTTCCAAAACATCCCAAAGGTGTTCTATAGGATTCAGGCCAGGAGTCTGTCCCGGTCAGTACATTACAGGGATGTTATTGTCGTGTAACCTTTCCACAACAGGCCGTGCATTATGAACAGGTGCTCGATCGTGGTGGAAGACGCAGTCGCCATCCCAGAATTACTCTTCAACAGAGGAAAAAAAAAGATGCTTAAAACATTAGTGTAGGCCTGTGCTGTGATAGCGCCACGCAAAACAACGGTGCAAGGCCCCTCCATGAAAAACACGACCACACCATAATACCAACGCCTACGAAATTTACTGTTGGCACTAGACACGCTGGCAGATGACATTCGCCGGGCATTCGCCATACCCACACCCTGCCATCGGATAGCCACATCGTGTACCGTGATTCGTCACTCCACACAACGTTTTTCCACCGTTCAATCGTCCAATGTTTACGCTCCTTACACCAAGCGGGCGTCGTTTGGCATTTACCGGCGTGATGTGTGGCTTACGAGTAGCCGCTCGACCATAAAATTCAAGTTATCTCACCTCCCGCTTAACTGTCATAGTACTTGCAGTGGATCCTGGTGCGGTATGGAATTCCTGTATGATGGTATGGATAGATGTCTGCCTATTACACATTATGATCCTTTTCAACTGTCGGCGGTCTCTGTCAGTCGACAAACTACATCGGCCTATACGCTTTTGCGCTGTAAGCCTCCCATCACGTTTCCACTTCAGAATCACATCGGAAACAGTGGACCTAGGAATGTTTAGGACTGTGGAAATCTCTCGTACAGACGTATGACACAAGTGACACCCAGTCACCTGACCACGTTCGAAGTCCCTGAGGTCCGCGGAGAGACCCATTCTGCTCTCTCACGGTGTCTAATGACCACTGTGGTCGCCGATATGGATTACTTGGCAGTAGGTGTCAGCACAATGCACCTAATATGAAAATCGTATATTTTTGGGATGTCAGGATACTTTTGATCACATAGTGCACATGCTGCGATCCAAACAGTTGCTGACCCACAGCTACTCGCGAGATACTACATCCGTCGTTCAGTGGTTTTCGTAAAAAGAACTGCTAGCCATAATGAAATTTACGAAACACTTCGTTCAGAGTTGTAATCGATAGAAGAGATAGAGAAGATCCAACGGAGAGCAGTGCGCTTCGTTACAGGATCATTTAGTAATCGCGAAAGCGTTACGGAGATGATAGATAAACTCCAGTGGAAGACTCTACAGGAGAGACGCTCAGTAGCTCGGTACGGGCTTTTGTTAAAGTTTCGAGAACATACCTTCACCGAAGAGTCCAGCAGTATATTGCTCCATCCTACGTATATCTCGCGAAGAGACCATGAGGATAAAATCAGAGAGATTAGAGCCCACACAGAAGCATACAGACAATCCTTCTTTCCACGAACAATACGAGACTGGAATAGAAGGGTACCCAGGGTACCCTCCGCCACACACCGTCATGTGGCTTGCGGAGTATGGATGTAGATGTAGTAGATGTAGACTGGAAATATCACACACGAATACCTTCGAAAATATTCCACTTAAAAATTGCAATCTTTCACCAAATGATATCAAACTGTAGTCCCTTCAGTTTTATGGTAAATGAAGCGAATGAATGTATTAGACGAAATTTATGTAGAGTGGCTACACATGTTTTAGCCAGTAAGACTGCTACCGTGCGACACCATAACTCACTAACCAGAAGCACAAATCCAAACACTAACCGCGGGAAAGACGAAACAAATTTTAAATTTGCAACACAAAATTTACAAAAAAAATACAAATTAAAATCGGAATTACCCATCACGTGGCTGCTAAAACTTACACGGGGGTAACAAAAACAATGGGGTAGTTCCTAATATCGTGTCGGAGCTCCTTTTCACCAGCGTAGTGTATCAGTTCGACGTGGCGTGGACTCAACAAGTTGTTGGAAGTTCCCTGCAGAAATACTGGGCCAGGCTGCCTCTATAGCCGTCATTAACTGCGAAAGTGTTGCCAGCGCAGGAGTTTATAGACGAAGTGACCTGTCGATTACGACCCATAAATGTTCGAAGGGATTCAAGTCGGGTGTTCTAGGAGGCCAAATCATTCTTTCGAAATGTCCGGAGTGTTCTGACATGGCGCATTGTCTTCAATATAAATTCCATCGTTGTTTGAGAACATGATGTCCATGAATGGCTGCAAATGTTTTCCAAGTAGCCGAACATTACCATTTCCAGTCAATTATCGTATCATATGGACCACAATACACTGTCCTTTGCATCTAAAGCATTGTGGAGGCACCAACAGCTTGCACAGTGCCTTGTTGACAACTTGGGTCCACGTTCAAAAATGGTTCAAATACACTCCTGGAAATTGAAATAAGAACACCGTGAATTCATTGTCCCAGGAAGGGGAAACTTTATTGACACATTCCTGGGGTCAGATACATCACATGATCACACTGACAGAACCACAGGCACATAGACACAGGCAACAGAGCATGCACAATGTCGGCACTAGTACAGTGTATATCCACCTTTCGCAGCAATGCAGGCTGCTATTCTCCCATGGAGACGATCGTAGAGATGCTGGATGTAGTCCTGTGGAACGGCTTGCCATGCCATTTCCACCTGGCGCCTCAGTTGGACCAGCGTTCGTGCTGGCGTGCAGACCGCGTGAGACGACGCTTCATCCAGTCCCAAACATGCTCAATGGGGGACAGATCCGGAGATCTTGCTGGCCAGGGTAGTTGACTTACACCTTCTAGAGCACGTTGGGTGGCACGGGATACATGCGGACGTGCATTGTCCTGTTGGAACAGCACGTTCCCTTGCCGGTCTAGGAATGGTAGACAGATGGGTTCGATGACGGTTTGGATGTACCGTGCACTATTCAGTGTCCCCTCGACGATCACCAGTGGTGTACGGCCAGTGTAGGAGATCGCTCCCCACACCATGATGCCGGGTGTTGGCCCTGTGTGCCTCGGTCGTATGCAGTCCTGATTGTGGCGCTCACCTGCACGGCGCCAAACACGCATACGACCATCATTGGCACCAAGGCAGAAGCGACTCTCATCGCTGAAGACGACACGTCTCCATTCGTCCCTCCATTCACGCCTGTCGCGACACCACTGGAGGCGGGCTGCACGATATTGGGGCTTGAGCGGAAGACGGCCTAACGGTGTGCGGGACCGTAGCCCAGCTTCATGGAGACGGTTGCGAATGGTCCTCGCCGATACCCCAGGAGCAACAGTGTCCCTAATTTGCTGGGAAGTGGCGGTGCGGTCCCCTACGGCACTGCGTAGGATCCTACGGTCTTGGCGTGCATCCGTGCGTCGCTGCGGTCCGGTCCCAGGTCGACGGGCACGTGCACCTTCCGCCGACCACTGGCGACAACATCGATGTACTGTGGAGACCTCACGCCCCACGTGTTGAGCAATTCGGCGGTACGTCCACCCGGCCTCACGCATGCCCACTATACGCCCTCGCTCAAAGTCCGTCAACTGCACATACGGTTCACGTCCACGCTGTCGCGGCATGCTACCAGTGTTAAAGACTGCGATGGAGCTCCGTATGCCACGGCAAACTGGCTGACACTGACGGCGGCGGTGCACAAATGCTGCGCAGCTAGCGCCATTCGACGGCCAACACCGCGGTTCCTGGTGTGTCCGCTGTGCCGTGCGTGTGATCATTGCTTGTACAGCCCTCTCGCAGTGTCCGGAGCAAGTATGGTGGGTCTGACACACCGGTGTCAATGTGTTCTTTTTTCCATTTCCAGGAGTGTAGCTCTGAACACTATAGGACTCAACTGCTGTGGTCATCAGTCCCCTAGAACTTAGAGCTACTTAAACCTAACTAACCTAAGGACATCACACACACCCATGCCCGAGGCAGCATTCGAACCTGCGACCGTAGCAGCAGCGCGGCTCCGGACTGGAGCGCCTAGAACCGCACGGCCACCGCGGCCGGCTTGGGTCCACGGCAAGGTGTCTGTACCGTATTCGAACACTACCATCCGCTCTTACCAATTAAAATCGGGACTCATCTGACCAGGTCGCTATTTCCCAGTAGTATAGGGTCCAGCCGATACGGCCACGAGCCCAGGAGAGGCGCTGCAAGCGATGTCGTGCTGTTAGCAAAGGAGCTCGCGTCGGTCGTCTGCTGCCATAGCCCATTAACCCCATGTTTCGCCTCATTGTGCTAAGGGATACGTTCGTCGGACGTCCCACATTGATTTATGCTGTTAGTTCAGGCAGTGTTACTTGTGTGGTAGCACTTACTACGCAAACGCTGCTGTTCCCGGTCGTTGAGTGAAGGCCATCGGTTACGGCGTTGTCCGTAGTGAGAGGTAATGCCTGACACTGTGGATGACAGCATACACATGCACCGCCTCTTTCCCTCTACCCAGTGTGGCTTTCGGCCATCCTCCTCTGCAGATGATCTTCTCCTTCACCTCACTCATCTCCTCTCCGAACAACTAAATTCCCGTACTCCGCCATCTTCTTCTCTCTCTACCTTGAACGTGCCTACGACCGTGTATGGCATTCTGGTCTCCTTTTCAAGCTGCAAACCTTTGCCCTCCCTATTAACTACGTCCGTCTGATCGCCTCCTTCCTTCCTCAACATCCTTCGTATGTCACCAACCATAACACAGATCCCTACACCTTCTACCCCTCCGCTGGTGTGCCGGAAGGTTCCATCCTCTCTCCTCTTCTCTACCTCCTTTATACGGCGGACATGCCGCCGCCTTCACCCCCCCATACACCTTCTCCAATACGCCGATGACATCGCCTTCCTTGCCCTCGCTCCCAGCACCCTCTCCAATCCCATCTTGACCGGTTCACCATCTGATGCAACCAGTGGCTGCTCAAGGTCGATCCTTCCAAATCCCAAGCAATCACTGTAGGTAAAATCACCCCTTCCTTCCGTCTCCTTGAGTTTTATATCACTGTCTATACATATATACAATATGTACAACAACCAAGAGGGAATAATAAGAGTGGACGATCAAGAACGAAGTGCTCGTATTAAGAGGGGTGTAAGACAAGGCTGTAACCTTTCGCCCCTACTCTTCAATCTGTACATCGAGGAAGCAATGATGGAAATAAAAGAAAGGTTCAGGAGTGGAATTAAAATACAAGGTGAAAGGATATCACTGATACGATTCGCTGATGACATTGCTATCCTGAGTGAAAGTTAAGAATAATTAAATGATCTGCTGAACGGAATGAACAGTCTAATGAGTACACAGTATGGTTTGAGAGTAAATCGGAGAAAGACGAAGGTAATGAGAAGTAGTAGAAATGAGAATAGCGAGAAACTTAACATCAGGATTGATGGTCACGAAGTCAATGAAGTTAAGGAATTCTGCTACCTAGGCAGTAAAATAACCAATGACGGTCAGAGCAAGGAGGACATCAAAAGCAGACTCGCTATGGCAAAAAAGGCATTTCTGGCCAAGAGAAGTCTACTAATATCAAATACCGACCTTAATTTGAGGAGGAAATTTCTGAGGATGTACGACTGGAGTACAGCATTGTATGGTAGTGAAACATGGACTGTGGGAAAACCGGAACAGAAGAGAATCGAAGCATTTGAGATGTGGTTCTATAGACGAATGTTGAAAATTAGGTGGACTGATAAGGTAAGGAATGAGGAGATCCTACGCAGAATCGGAGAGGAAAGGAATATGTGGAAAACACTGGTAAGGATAAGGGATAGGATAATAGGACATCTGCTAAGACATGAGGGAATGACTTCCATGGTAGTAGAGGGAGCTGTAGAGGGCAAAATCTGTAGAGGAAGACAGAGATTGGAATACGTCAAGCAAATAATTGAGGACGTAGGTTGCAAGTGCTACTTTGAGATGAAGAGGTTTGCACAGGAAAGGAATTCGTGGCGGGCCGCATCAAACCAGTCAGTAGACTGATGACAAAAAAAAAAAAAAAAATTGCCGTACCTTAGCGTCACCCTCCTTGACCGCCGACTTTTCTGGACCCCCCCTCCCCCCTCATCTCCGTACAATCCTAGCCAAGGCACGCTCCTGACTCCAACTCCTCCAACTCCTCTCTGGACGCACATGGGGTTTGGACCCCTCTACTGTCCTCCACACTTATAAGTCCCTCACCCGCCCCATCCTCTTTTATGCCCATCCCACCTGGATCTCCACCCCTCCTACCTACTACAAGTCCCTTCAAATCCTGGAACGCCATGTGCTCCACCTCGCCTATCGCATCTTTCTCCCATCCCCCACAGGGCCCCTCTATGACTTAATTCCTTTCCCACACCTCCTCCTCTTCCTTGAATGGATACAGATCCGTTAAACCTCCCGTAAACTTAATCCACCTCACCCACCTGTCTCTCCCATCCTTTCCCATCCCAATTCACTGCCATGCCTGTACTCCTGCATCCCATTCCCATCATATTACTACCCTCCATACCCTTATCCAAGGTGGCTTCCGCTAACTCCCTCTTCCAGACGAAGCCCTCGTTTCCTCCATCTACCCCTCCTACCAGATTTGATCCTCCCCTTCCTTCTCCTGAGCCTTTCCTCCAGGGCTCCCTCTTTCCCATCTCTCCCTCCTAACTTCCTTTCCCCTCCTCTCTCCCTCTCCTCTCGCCCTGGCCTTCCACACCCAACCCTACCCTCTCCTCCCCCCCCCCCACTTCCTCTCTGCCACTGGCGTCCTCCCCACCTACCTCCTACCTCCCCTATTCCCTGTGGCAGCCCCCCCTCTTTTCGTGCAACAGTGTGTGCAATGCGTCGAAGATCATCGTCAGTATTTTCTGTTCAGTGTTTCTCCGTTCCAGTGCAATTGTGTCTCTTCAGTGTACTCCACCGTTCGACAGAGTACTCATTGTGCTGTATAGGACGGTAGTATCTGTTATCGAAAGAACAGTTACCGTGGATGGCAATGCGGCTTTGCTAGAAGTGAAATGATAATTAAATGGACAGAGCGTCTGCCATGTAAGCAGGAGATCCCGGGTCCGAGTCCCGGTCGGGGCACACATTTTCAACATGTCCCCAATGAAGTACATCAACGCCTGTTTGCAGCTAGGGTGTCCATTTAATTATCATTTTACTCATTGTGCCTTTGTGTACGGTTGCACTTGCTTATGAAATTCAGTCTCTAGAGTTCGAACGTCTTCGTTATTATCATTATGTGTGTCACCCGTTTTTTCATATTCATATTTTCCGTATATCTGTTTACATGTTATCTGTCGTATGGTTTTCTGTAGCCGAAGAGCGGCTTAGATAGGCCGCTGCCTGCCTACCTTTTGTACAAGATATTAAATGACAACGAAGGAAAAAAAAAGATGACAGAAAATTGAATTCCCTAACGATTTCCGAAATGATATGTCCCATGCATCTAGCTCCAGCTACCATTTGGCGTTCAGAGTATGTTAATTCCCACCTTGCGGCCATAATCACGTCGGGAACCTTCTAACACCAATCACCTGAGTACAAATGACAGCACTGCCAATTCTCTTCCGTTTCATATGCCTTGTATATCTGTATAGGTTCATATTGCTATCCCATGACTTTTAGTCGTCTAAGTATCTATTTTCATACTAAAGCATTCACAATGGACATACGTAACGGATGATTCACAGCTGCAGGAAATTTTCCCACGCATACGTCGACTCAGTTTTTAATAAAATAAACATCCACGCTTCGCGTATGACCTCTCTATATTACCTCTCACTCTTTCCAGAACACTCTCACAACATAATTTAATTAAATAATAATTCTGAAATAATTACCTTCATGTCGATAAGAAATAGTAGTCAAAACTAAAAACTGTTAGATTTTTTTCTTTATTGTTAATTTCACACCTGATTCAGGTAGGCCAGCAGCGGCATATTACGTCGCTCTTCGGCTACAGATAAAACTGGTGATACAAAAGAAGACAATCGCAGAACAGACAGGGTGGATATACAAATGTAGACATACAACATTAAAACACACGGAGACGTTCACGGGCGCAGAGTCGAAAATAAAAATGTTCAGACTCGTGGACAGGCACAGAGATGACAGATGGCACACTCGAACGTTCGAGCATAAACGAGTAACACTGGATCATTTGAACATGAACACGACGACACACGCAAACACTAGGCGATGATCTCAGGTACGCAAAAGTTCACTATACGTGTGCGAGTCCAGGGACCTGCCAAAAAGGGGAAAAAAGGGGGGAGGAGGGAGAGGGGAGTGTGTCGATGCCAGTGGCAGTGGAGATGGGAGGGGGAGGAAGGAAGGTAGGGGGTAGGGCAGGCCTGGGGGGAGGAGGGAGGGAGGGAGGGAGGAGGGAGAGAAGGGATAGAGGGTGCCCCTGGGAGAAAACACAGGAGGATCAAAGTTGGTAGGAGGGGTAGATGGAGGGGATGAGGGCATCATCAGGGAGGGGGAGTTGGTGGAAGCCACCTTGAGCGAGGGTATGGAGAGTGGAGAGATGGAGAGCAGGTGGGATGCGGGAATGCAGGCGCAGCAGCGGATGGGGGTGGCAGAGGATGGGAGAGACAAGTGGGTGAAGGTGATCAAGTTTGCAGGAGGTGTAGAGGATCTGTATCCATTCGAGGAAAAAAAGGAGGTGAGGGAACGGAATAAGGTCATAGAGGATCCGCTTGGGGGAGGGGAGACGCATGCCATAGGCGAGGCGGAGTGCATGGCATTCTAGGATTTGAAGGGATTTGTAAAAGGTAGGAGGGGCGGAGATCCAAGCGGGATAAGCGTAGCAGAGGTTAGGGCGGATACGGGATTTATAGGTGTGGAGGATGGTGGAGGGGTCCAGACCCCATGCACGGCCAGAAAGGAGCTTGAGGAGACGGAGTCAGGAGCGTGCCTTGGCTTGGATTGTCCGGAGATGGGGGGTCCAGGAGAGGCGACGGTCAAGGGTGACGCCAAGGTACTTAAGGGTGGGCGTGAGGGTGATAGGACGGTCGTAAATGGTGAGATAGAAAACTGTTAGACAAACAATTTCTATAAACTGATATTTTAATCATAGCTTGATATGAGATTACAAATAAATACTGAGCCGTATCGAAGTATCGACCTTGCTGGACAGTGGTCGAGTCGTATCTTTTCGGTTCTTTTTCAGAGACAGTAGGTAAACAGCTAATCGATATCTGAGTTTTTTAGAGGAAGACCAGAGGAAGTTGAGTTGGAGAGCGGAGTTGCGGACAGAGCTGCGAGCACGAGCGTGATGTGGCTGCCTCCGAGTACGAACTGTGGTCACCAAGAGAGGGCGCGACGGGCGGAGCAGTACGGTACAGCTGGGCACCGACACACGCAGCAGGTAGAGCGATGGACTCTGCATCTGATGATGAGGCGAACAGGGTAGGCACGGAAGCTGTATCAGCTACTTACTGCTCCACTGTCCTATATCATCATGCGTGGATTGGCAAGGCATCAGCGAGGACAGGGGAACGTGCAGCCGAAGTCCCGCTAGGTGCTAACACAAAAGGCACATGAATCTGAGGAATCAGCAGACTTAATAACCAGTGAAGGGATGTTTGTACCGTAAGTGTGTTACAGTTCTGTTCAGTACAGGTAGGAAAGGACTGTCAAGGAAGTGGGAGTCTGGTAATATCTTAAACTTTGTTTAATTTTGCTGTCTCCCTGAAATAAAAAGTAACGTCGTCTGAAGTTTTCAGAAAAAGACCTGTCAAAGCGTTGGGCAGTGCTTAAGAAATAAATTGCTTTTAACGATCAGGTTTAAGTTAAATAGTGATTGTATATTTTATATGTATTTCAAATTATCATCAAAAAAGGAAATGATCGTATGGCACTGCTGGCAGGGAGGCCCCATCCGCCGGCCGCTGTGGTCGAGCGGTTCTAGGCGCTTCAGTCCGGAACCACGCTGCTGCTACGTTCGCAGGTTCGAATCCTGCATGGATGTGTGTGATGTCCTTAGGTTAGTTTAAATATTTCTAAGTCTAGGGGACCGAGGACCTCAGATGTTGAAGTCCCATAGCGCTTAGAGCCATTTCAACAATTTGAGGCCCCATCCGGGGAAGTTCGGCGCCGAGTGCGAGTGTTATTTCAGTCGACGCCTCATTGGGCAACTCGTGTGCCGGTGATGAGGATCAAATGATGATGAGGACAACACAACACCCATTCTACGAGCGGAGAAAATCTCCAACCCGTTCGGGAATGGAACTCGGGCCCGCTGCAGGGTAAGCAAGCACGTTACCATTTTTTATTTTTTTTATTTTTTTTATTTTCCATAAAGATCACTCTGCTAATAGGAACATGTAGATCATTTCATGGTATAGTATGAGCATTATATATGGAGCGGTGAGAGAAGCGTGAGGTTCATTATCAGCTGTCAAATTTGCACACCGACTGCACCCGGCGCATCCCAACTGCGTGGGGGGTCGAGGAAGACTACCTGAAGATAGCTGGCAAAGGTTTTCCGATAGTGTGACCATCTATGAACCTCATTGTGGGCTTGCTGCAAGAAATACCAAAAGTCGAGTCGCGACTTGGCAGCGTCCCCATAGAGGTACGCGATCGTCCAACCTTTGACCCAGATGATCGAGTGTGATTTAGTCGCCGGAAAGTAGTCACTCTCCGGATGTAAGAAGGAAGCAGGTGTAATATGTTGCGGGGTCACACGGAGGTAGCAAGCCACCATCTGTCTTCCTAGGAGCCATACGTCCTCCACCGCGATACAAGTTAAGCGGTGATGGTCGTCATCCACTTGGCGACATTTCGGGCATAGCGGAGTGTCCACTAGTCCAATTGCATAGAGTCGTTGGTTGGTGTTGAACTTGCTACAGGTGACAGAGAACCACAGTGCCCGAACGAAGGTAGGAAGAAATTTTTGGCGCACATGTCTCCAAATCTTCGGCCAATGCAACTTGGGGTGTTTGAGTTCAATGACATTACGACTTATCCGTCGTTGCAGCCAAACATAAAAATCCTTCGCGCATGGTGGTCTCGTGCGCGGAAGCTCGTCTCTGGTATAACTAAGTTCCACGATAAATGTTGATACATGCGCAAAATGTGGCGTAATGTTGCCCACCGCTACCGGAGGTGTGAGGGACGCTGGAACTGGGAGATCCAGTAGGCGGGATGTAAGGGAATCACGCCCGCTACGCCATTGCTTGTACATCGTGGCTAGAAGGAGCGCCGTCGCTCGGCAGTGAACATTCGTAAGTCCGAGTCCCCTCTTGTCCGTAGGGAGCGTGAGCGTTGTGTATCGCACCTTGAGTGGCGATCCAATCATCACAAAATAGCCTAATGCTGATTGAAGTCGACGTCCGAGCGTGAGTGGTAGGGGCAGGATCTGCGAAATATGCACCATTCGAGAAACCACATAAGTGTTCAGATATTCGACTCGCTGCAAAGGATCAAGGCGCCGTAGGAGATGTTGTCGGACCATGGTACGTGTTGTCTGTAAAATACGTCGGTAGTTAACTGCCGCAGTATGTTTTACAGATGAGGTAAAGTCTATGCCGAGATAGCGGAATCGTTGCACATAAGGAAACGGACTGATTTCTTCAAGCGTAAGGCCCCTTCCAACAGGCATTGCTGCCGATTTGTTCATGTTCACTGCACTACCTGCCGTCACAATGTGGTCCAACAACAGTTCAAGGACCGTCTTCACCTCTTCTTCAGAACGAACGAGCAGCAGGAGGTCGTCCGCATAGGCACGACATTTGAAGGTGTAGCCCCGCAGTTCCATCCCAGAAAGAGAATTTGTGAGCCTCCCAATTAATGGTTCCAACGCTATCGCGAACAGCAGCATCGAAAGAGGGCAGCCCTGGCGAATGGATCGTCGAATTTGAATGGGCCCTGCTATACGCCCATTAACCTGTACCAAGGATTGTGCGCCCCCATAAATCCTTCTAATGAGACCAGTAAAACGGTCTGGAAATCCCATTTGTTCCAGTACAGCGTACAGATAGTTGTGGCGCACCTTATCAAAAGCACTGTCAAAATCAACCGCCACCATCGCCGCTTTAAGCCGGCACTCCTCCGCCAGCGCTATCACATCACGGCATTCGCCAGTAGCTGTTTGCACATTCACCGATCCACCCGGTGTCGTCTGTTCTGGAGAGAGAACGCTACGAATTAACATGCGACATCGGGACGCTAGCAACCGTGCAAAGATCTTATAGTCGGCATTAAGCAGGGTGATGGGGCGATAATGTGTGACCGTAATTCCTGGCTTCGGTTTATGTACTGGCACCAAGAGGCCTTCCATAAAAGCCGGTGGAATAGGCGCATCGGAATTTAACATCTCGTTGTACATTTCCGTCCATCGCGGTGCCATTTCGTTGCGAAATTCTCGATAAAATTCAGCAGGAAGTCCATCAATGCCTGGGGACCGATTCAACGCACCCTTTGCGATCGCATCATGTACTTCCTCACAGCTAATGGCTTCCAGTAAGGTTCCCGCGGCGTCCACCGTCAGTGTACGGGAGATGTACGTGGCTATACGTTCGAGGTCATCGACAGGGGCTGCTTCTTCCCGATAGACGTGTTGGTAATGGTCGACGAATGCAGAGACAATGTCCGCTTGACGCGTTACTCTTCGGTCTTCGCGGGTAATTAAAACCCGTACCAAAACGCGTCGTCGGTGCTTTCGTTCATTCACGACGTGGTGCATGGAAGGAATCTCGTGCAGTATCGTATCGTGACATCTGGCGCGCACCATGGTTCCCTGAAGATGTTTCCGAGCCAAAGCCACTAGTTTAGCTTTTATCCTTTTGCGTTCGATCCAGACGTCCTGTCCTGGCGGACCATCGTCCAGGTCGCGCAGCGCTGCAAAATAAAAGTCGGTCGTACGGCGGCGCCATTCTGCCATCTCCCTGCTATATGAGATGAACGTACGGCGAAGCGCCGGTTTAGCACAAGTCAGCCACCAATCAAGCTTCGTCGCATACCTTCCAACCCTTCGCTCGCACATCGTCCATGTCTCAAGGATCCGGTGACGGCATTCAGGATCATGTAGATGTTGAATGTTTAATTTCCACGGGGCCTTACTGTTCCACACCTCTCTACGGGGAAGAAGCACCGTACAGATGTAAGCGCTGTGATCGTAAAATGCCAATGGCCAGCGTTCCGCGTCCTGGACATCATTTGCATGAGCGCGTGAGATATAAATGCGATCTAACCTGCTCGCCGAATGACTTGTCACATAGGTGTATCCCGGTGCATCTCCATGTCGTAATTCCCACGTGTCACTAAGTACAAGGTCGTTGACAACGATTCGCAACTCTTGGCTGATGTTTGCTTGCGGCCATTGGTCTTTCTGGCTGAGAACACAGTTGAAATCTCCACCAATTATTACAGATTCATAACGTCCATGGAAAAGTGGGGCAATGTCTTCTGCATAAAATCGCGCCCTTTCCCGCCGCCGATTGTTTCCCGACGGTGCATAAAGATTGATGATGCGTGTCCCAAACGTCGTGAAAGCCATTCCCCTGGCCGACGGAAGGTAACACACGTTTTCCACTGGGAAGCCATCTCGCACGTAAACTGCCACCCCACTCCCATTGTGATCTCCATGTGACGAATAGGACTGGTAACCTGCGATGTATGGGAGTGCTGCTATGTGGACTTCCTGCAGCAAAGCAATATCCACATCAGATGCCCAAATCGTTTCCTTCAGTAGGTGTATTTTGGCCGGTGAACGCACGTCATTTATATTTAATGTCGCAATACGGTTCGCATGGCGTTGAATCCCACTCTGTCGATGCGCAACACCATCTTCATGCATCGGCGCTGGGGGCTGAGTTAGAAGACGTTCTCTCGCCCCTCTCCCTTCACCTTCAGCAATTATTAGGCCGTCTTCGTGAGTGCCGGCTGCCTCTGTATGACGTCCGGCGCCTCCTCAATATCGTCATACCACATCTTTGCAGGCAGTGATATATTCGTGTCCATTGCCACAGCTTCTGCGTCTGGAGAGCCAACTGGTTGTGATTCCTCTTCAGCATCACCACGTCCCGGTACCGTCAATGTGACAGACCGCTGCGGGTCTGATCGAACAGTTTCCATTGCCTCATGCTGTTTCGTAGAAGCTGTTGTGCCGTGTTGGTCTACAGGCACATCGTCGTTGGAGCAAGGGGAGTCACCCCTAGGAGATGTCGTGCGACGCCGCCGTTTCCTCCTTTTCGGGGAACGTTGTTTGCGTGATCTTCCTTCCGTGTCCTCAGATTGTAGGGAATCACGGCTGCCCGACAGAAAAGCATCCGTAGGAACAGGAAGTGTTTCGAGTCCCATCGTTGTACTTGGCGGGAGTTCGGTCGAAACTGATGTTGTCGTCACAGAGTGCGTTCCAGACGGAACAGCATCCGTAGTGGCTGGAACTGCTTCGTGTACTATCGTTGTGCTTGGTGGGAGCTCGGTCTCATCTGATGTTGTCGCCGTAGATTGTATGCTCGATGGAGCAACATCCTCTGTCATCCCGACGTCTGCTACAAGGTTTCGGAGAGTGCCATCTTGATCTTCCACCAGGGCTGTGTCTTTTCGGTCATCAGCGGACTCAGTGAGGGCTTTGGCATAAGTGATCGGTAGTACTGTCATCGCCGGCGACGGCTCCCGCACATCTGAAGGCAGTTGCGTAATCCGCCGTTGCATACAGTTCGACCTCAGGTGTCCCTCCTGGCCACAGCCAGAACATGTACGTGGTTGACCATCGTAAATCACCACCGCCCGACAACCACCAATTGTCAGATAGGACGGTACATGCTTCTGAAGATCAATAGTGATCTGTCGCACTCCGTTAAGAACTGGGTACGTGGCGAATTGTGTCCAGCGTTCTGCTGTGTGTCCATGTACCGTGCCGTATGGCTTAAAAGCCTCGATAACTTCGTCAGCCGTGAGCTCAAATGGCAGCTCAAAAACACGTATTGTCCGTACACCCAGACCAGCATGTTCTACAGTTACCGTGCCGACATTCCCATCACTATGGCAAAATCGGAGACCTGCTTTTGTCGCCTGTAGGATTCTCTCACACGCCGCATCATTTACCATCTTAACATACACGGTGGGACTAACGATGGACAGATGAATTCCGACAATATCGTTTGGCGGTATCTTGACGTCCTCTCGAATGAATCGTTCCACTGCTAAAGCCTTTGGTCGTTCGTAGTCTTTGCAGAAATTGAATCGTAATGTTCCTGTACTTGTTCGCCATGATCGTTGTTACTAGCCCGCGCGCAGACTAAGTCCACAAGTAAACAAACACTCGCACACGCCACACAGGCGGAAGTATCGGACCTCCGCTTCGCACGGCCGCTAGCGCCGAACTGATGAGCGGAGAAAATCTCCAACCCGTTCGGGAATGGAACTCGGGCCCGCTGCAGGGTAAGCAAGCACGTTACCATTCAGCTAAGCAGGCGAAGTGAATGATTATATACGCTTGCTAATGACAAGAAAGGTTAATAAAGTTTTTGCCTTATTATTAAACTAGTGTATTTAGAGCGTATTTCGAAGTTCAGTACGATTTGCAAAAGTCTAGTAAGAAAGTTAACAGTAAATGAAGTTCTTATTTTATGAAGTTGTAATATTTATTAGCTGGTGTCCTGCATACAAACGAAAAGGGAATTTACTAGTGTAGACAATATTACGAGAATTTATCATGTTGCTAAGAACTGAGTACTACAACAGAACACGTATAACTGTGCAGCATTGTTTGGTTCCTGTTTGAGCTACTGATGTAAAACAAATAATTTTAAAAGTTTCCTTTGACATTCAGTAAACCTCCAATACATTCAGCTTCGCTAAATCCGTGTCCCGTAATTCTTAAAATATGTTATTGTAACAGCTTAAATTTCAATTTTATCTCATGAAACACTTCCTTGAACAACTCAACAATATTCACAACAGAAACTGACATCCAATCACAAGGCTATCACAAATTAAGACCACACATATAATTTTAACCAATTAAACGGATAGTCCTCCACAACTACAATAATTTTAGAAAAAGGACCCTAATAAAGCAATGTGCTAAGAACTCATAATTTATAATCCCTCACTATCCACCCATGGAAAATACTGCTATGACATAACTGCATCAGAACTAAAAAAAATTCACGTAAGGAAAACAACTGTCTACATTTATCAACAGTTATTTAAAGTTATGAAACATGGCTTATGAAATGTCATAACTGAGCTCTGATTAAACGCAGCAAACCAGCAAGTACCATAGATAACGGTACGACATTTTACAGTACAGTTTCATTAGCAACACATGGCTGTATATGAAATATGAAATAAATCGTAGAAGAATTAATAATATTTCTTTGGCCATATGAAGGGATTTGGCTCTAGCCTGATCCAATGCCCAGGCGCAAAATGCTTAAAGTAAAAAAGAAAAAAAGAAGTTCCATCCATGCTACAAGAAAAGTACGTGCACATTACTGCAGGTAATACTATCCTTGGATAATTGCTAAATTACAAACCACATTTACATAAACGTCGAAATCTGTAAGCTTTTAGGATTTTTCAACAGTTTCTACTAGTACAGTTTTTATGCTACTCGTCGTATATGAGTTTATTGCTGACGATGGAAGTTTTATCACTAACATACTGCTGTCTATAAAAACACAGTCAGTTTTTTGAACTAAGGGATATGCATTCTTTGAACACATGTACTGTAGAACCATTACGTAAATATAACAATTGCTGAAGTAATTGTTCTAAAATAATTTGCTTCATTAAATATGAAAAAGAAGTGTTTAATCTGTGTGTTTATTCAACATAGTAATGCTTATTAAACTTTGAATGCAAACGTGACACAGTTTATTTTTGCTTCATTTTACTATTCACACATTCTGTCATCAAAGATGTATTCAAATAAGCAAAGCAATCTTCTGACGTAACGTTTGTTTACTCCTGCTGTATTGGCCGCGATCCCATTGACGATTAATTAAAATAGGACTTAGGTTTTTCCTCTAACATACAGGAATATAACACCTGACCACACACGTTTAGTTTCGCACGAATAACTTAAAAAATAATATACTCACATGCGGGGTAAACAACTTGACTCCTTGTAGTATTTTACAGTTTAGAACATGTTATATCATTTATCATGTTGTTATGCAGAGAGAGAAGAAATAAAAAGAAAAATTAAAAAATTTTAAGATGCCGATGACATTGTAAACCTGTCCGTGGCGGCAAAATACTCAGCTGAACGCAATGGATAGCGTCTTACAAAGCGATTTTAAGGTGAACATCAACATAGGTAAAGCAAAAGAAACCTGAGCGAATAAACTCAAGTAATACTGAGGAAATTACATCAGGAGACGCTGAACGTAGTAGACCTTTTTTTTTTTATTTGGGAGCGAACTAAGTGGTTATGTCAGTAGTAAAGGGGATGTAAAATACAGACTGGCAACAGCAAGGAGAGCGTATGTGAAAAAGAGCAGTATTTTGACATTTTCTGGGTCTGCCAATTCACGTTTTTCAGCGCTTCCCTGATACTCCCCTATTAGTCAGATAAACCTGTTGCCATTCGGGCTTCCTTACTTTATATAATTTCAGTGTCCGCTCTTTGTCTTTATTCCTATGATTCTGTAACGTCCCCAGTCGGCTGTTTGCTGTTATAAATCACTTACATTATATCGGTTAAACACATACGTAGAACGGTCTTCAACTGCAATAACTATATTTTTCCAGAGACATTTGAAAAAAATCTGACGTAATTTGCTCAGGGACAAATGAAGAGATTTGGAACAATGTATTTTTATTTCTTTCGTCCATATCGAGGTGGGGGTCAGAACTAATTAGCTGTTCTCCCGCTACGCAGTGTGTTTACGCTCTGCGCAGGTTGTGGACCAATACCTAATAAACCATGTGAGATGCATACAAAGATTTTATCGTTTATAACGAGCAATATGAATCAATTTCCTAAATTTTTTTTGTAGTTTTTGAGTCTTGGAAATTTGTGTCGTCCGGATACTTATTGCTTCAAGGAATCCTATATCAACGAGGCGAGGAATGAAGCTTTAATTAGTCCGCAGGGAGGTTCGACATCGTCAATGGGAATAGGGATCCATTCCAGTATAGATAGATTAGACATCCGAAATGCTTCAGCAATATTCTAGGATGGGTCACGCAAATGTTTTTAAGCAATCTTCTTTTGCAGACCAATTACAATATCCCAGCATCTTACCAGTCGTTCAAAGCTGGCATCTGCTTTACCTACGTGATCGTTCCATTTCATACCCCCATAAATGGCTACAATAAGGTAGCGGTATGAGTTGACTGTTTTCAGTTGTGACTCATTAATACTGTAGTCACGGCATACCACGTTTTGCTTAGCTAAATACAGCGCACAACTTTATATTTCTGCATTTTTAAAGCAAGATTAGAAAAGGGTAATAGTAGGAAGTAAAGATAAAAATCTGCAAACCGAAAATATACCAGCAGTAAAAAGCTTTCAAGACTGGATTGATAAAAAATAGAGAAAAGGTGAGATGGTGTTCTTAATGCCTCAGCTGTTCTACATATTCTCTCCCGACTTGAGTATATCGCACAAAACTTTCCTACAATCATGTGAAACTATCGTACAAGTCTATCGTACAAGTTCATCTCGTGCTGAAAGTGGTTCAAATGGCTCTGAGCACTATGGGACTTAACATCTGAGGTCATCAGTCCCCTAGAACTTAGAACTACTTAAACCTAAATAATCTAAGGACATCACACAGATCCATGCCCGGGGCAGGATTCGAACCTGCGACCGTAGGAGCAGCGTGGTTCCAGACTGAAGCACCTAGAACCACTCGGCCACAACGACCGGCCATCTCGAGCTAACATTGACTTGAATGTATGTTATGTCGTCAAAGCGTCGATCTTCCATGTGAATTTCAACACTGTGTCGTTCTGTGGTAGGTTTGTATTGATAACGCCAAATCTCGTTACCCGCGATAAATTTTTCGAGATAAGAAACGTCCGCGTTTTGCATTTCAGTCTAGTCGCGGCAGGAGTACAATCGTCGCTGTTTCGTCCGGGAATCAAAGCGTGTCTGAAACACTTTGCACAGACTTTGCTTTTCTTCGAAACACTCTGCAGAATGTCTTGAACAGTTGCCTTGGAGATATTGCTGCATTGCGGTTTGTGACGCAACAACGTTGACACACGGCACCACACGTCCACTACTTAACACTGCCTGCTCACAACTGACTTGTTAAATGTACGTAAATGCCTGTATATAAGAGTTATCTTATTTTTACTGTTATTAATTAAATTGTAATATCAAGACATTGTCCTATAGCCCTGTAAAATTGATTTACGGGTTAATAAAACTACTACTACTACTAGTAGTAGTAGTACTTTTACGGGTATTGCTTACAGAGTTTAGTTCAAGCTGCTACCATAACCACGGTGCCGACATCGCTTATACCCCAGGAATGAAATCCGTTTCAGGACTACCTGGACGGACAAAGTAGGCACTATTTAAAAAAGATCGGGTATTTTCTGAAACAACCTCTTACTTATTGGTGATGGTAACATGTTATCATCTGAGGTTACCCAATACCTTCTCCATCTATATGACTCCTCTGCAATTCAAACTTAAGTGCCTGGCAGAGAATTCATCGGACCATTTACACATTACGTATTAGTCTACCGTTCCACTCTCGAACAGCACGGGCTAAGAACGAAAATTTTAATTTTTCCGTCAGGGATCTGATTTCTCTTATTTTACCAAGATTATCATTTCTCCCTATGTAGATGGGCGTCAACAAAATATTTTCGCATTCGAAGGAGAAAGTTGGTGACTGAAATTTCGTGAAAAGATCTCGCCCCAACAGGAAACCCGTTTGTTTCATTGACTGCCGCTCCAACTCGCGTGTCATATCCACGACATTCTCTCCCCTATTCACTATAATACAAAAGAAACTGCTCTTCTTTAAACTTTTTCGATGTCTTTCGTCAATAATTCTATCTGATAAGGATCGCATACCGCATTGCAGTACTGCAGTAGAGGAAGGACAACGATAGTGTACGCTGTCTCTCTAGTGGAGGTTTGCATCTTCTAAGTGTTTTGCCAGTAACATACATAGTCCGTGGTTCGCCTTCCCCTTAGCATTATATGTGTGATCGTTACTGTGATCCCTTGGTATTTAGTAGAACTGGCAGTCCTTACATGTGTGCGATTTGTCGTGCAGTAGAGTTTTAACGGATTTCTTGTAGAACTCATTTGGAGGCCCCAAACCTTTCATTATTTAGGGTCAGTTGCTACTTTTCGCAACACACAGAGGTCTTGTCCAAATCATGTTGCATTTGGATTTGATCTTTTGATGACTTTCCTAGACGGTAAATGGCAGCACCTTCAGCAAACAATCCAAGAAGGCTGCTCTGTTTCGTAAAGCGTTTATATAGATTAGACGCTGCAGAGGGCCTAAAAAGTTCCTTGGGGAACGCCACATATCACTTCTGTTTTACTCGATGATTTACAGTAGTTCAATAGGCCTTTCTGACAGGAAACTGCGAATCGCGCTGCACACCTGATCCGACCTCCATAGGCACTCAATTTGATCATAAGCTGCTTTTTAGGAACGATATTAAGTGAATTCTGGAAATCTAGAAATATGGAATCAGTCTGAGATCTTCTGTCGATTGGACACATTACATCGTGAGAATAAAGACCTAGTTCTGTTGGACGCTAGCGGTATTTTCTGAATCTGTGCTGACTGTGTGTCAATAGACCGTTTTCTACGAGTTAATTCATATACTGAGATGATAAAAGTCATGGGATAACGATATATACATTTACAAATGGCGACAGTATTGCGTACTCAAGAGATAAAAGGGCAGTGCACTTTCGGTGCTGTCATTTGCACTCAGGTGATTCAAGTGAAAAAGTTTCCGACGTGATTATGGCCGCACGACGGGAAATAACAGATTGAACCTGGAGTAGTAGTTGGAGCTAGATGCGTGGGACATTCCATTTCGGCAGTCGTTAGGGAATTCAGTACTCCGGAGATCCACTGTTTCAAGCGTATACCGAGAACATCAAAGTTCAGGGAAAACCTCTAACCACGAACAACGCATTGGCCGACGGCCTTCACTTAATGACCGAGAGCAATGGCGTTTGCGTAGAGTTGTCAGCGCCAACAAAGCGTGAAATAGCCGCATAAATCAATGTGGGATGTATGGCAAGAGTATCCGTTACGAAAGCGCGGAGAAATTTGTTGTTAATGGACTGAGGCAGCAGACGACCGGCGCGAGTGCCTCTGCTAATAGCACGACATCGCCTGCAGTGCCTCTCCTAGGCTCGTGACCACATCGGTTGGACCCTAAACGACTGGAAAATCATGGCCTGGCCTGTTTAGTCCATATTTCAGTTGGTAAGAGCTGACGATGGGTTTCGAGTGTGGCGCAGAAGCTAAGAAGCCATAGACCCAAGATGTCAACAAGGCACTGTGCAAACAGGTGGTGGCTCGATGACGGTGTGGACCATGTTTACATGGAACGGACTGGATCCTCTGGTCAAACCGAACCTAACTTGCAGCCATTCATGGACTTCCCCTACAACAAAGGAATTTTGACGGATAAGAATGCCTCACGTCACCAAGCCGCAACTGTTCACACTTGGTTTCCGAGCCACCTGTCGAGGATTTATGGGCCATACTCGAGAGGTCAGTTCGTGCATAAGATCCTACCGTGAAACACTTTCGCAATTATGAACGGCTATGTAGGCAGCATGGCTCAATATTTCTGCAGGGGACTCCCAACGGCACATTGAGTCCATGCCATGTCGTGTTTGTGCTCTACATCGTGCAAATGGAGGTCTGACACTATGTACAGAAATATCCCATGATTTTTGCCAACTCAGTGTGTGGTCGAAAATACTCAAGCACCATATCAAGATTTTCCGACCGTCAGAGATTGCGCGAATAGGTCCGCGGTGTTACGTCGCTCTAGCCAATCCTGCTTCAGTTGCAGCGAGCTGGTGTGGCGGATTTGTTTGTCTTGGAGAGGGCGCTATGTGCAGCCACGCTATGTTTGCAGAGCCTAGCCTTGGCACCGCGTCTCCGGCGACGAGTGAGTGCAAGCAGGCCGACATGGAATGCCTTTCGCACAGCCGAAGCGGCCGTCTGACTTCTCGACAAGTGTAGCTGAACCTCTCTAGAATTCTGTCCCTTCTACTCATTATGAATAACAACATCCTCGCGTTCGTTGGAAGTCTTTCTATAGTTTCGCGAAGGAACATTGTACTAATTTGTACTAATTTGCCGTCGAGTGCTGCTCTTCATTTCCATTTACAAACCCAAACAGACCCCGTACGGGAAAGGGGGAAATGTATTTTAGTTGGTACACTGGGTAAGGTTTCATTGGCCATGTCTCGCCGAGTAGGCGGATAAGTCGTTCATTGCATGTTCAACGGCCGTACAGGATCCCGATTTATTAAAGCAACTCATCTAGGCATTACATTTAGTCACTCATATAACGCATTTGACCTACCAGAAAGGAACAAAAAACGTAACATAAATGCAACGGATTCGCCATGGCGTGGTGAGTTATTTACTCGCATTCACTGAACTTGATCTCGGATAAGTTATAGGATAATCACTAAGCCTCTCTGAGGGAAAGGAAACGAAACAGTCTTGAACAACAAGGTGTTTGTGTTCAGAAAACTGGTGACTTACACAAAGCTTAGTAGCGGACTGCACATAGGTAAATACACTCCTGGAAATTGAAATAAGAACACCGTGAATTCATTGTCCCAGGAAGGGGAAACTTTATTGACACATTCCTGGGGTCAGATACATCACATGATCACACTGACAGAACCACAGGCTCATAGACACAGGCAACAGAGCATGCACAATGTCGGCACTAGTACAGTGTATATCCACCTTTCGCAGCAATGCAGGCTGCTATTCTCCCATGGAGACGATCGTAGAGATGCTGGATGTAGTCCTGTGGAACGGCTTGCCATACCATTTCCACCTGGCGCCTCAGTTGGACCAGCGTTCGTGCTGGACGTGCAGACCGCGTGAGACGACGCTTCATCCAGTCCCAAACATGCTCAATGGGGGACAGATCCGGAGATCTTGCTGGCCAGGGTAGTTGACTTACACCTTCTAGAGCACGTTGGGTGGCACGGGATACATGCGGACGTGCATTGTCCTGTTGGAACAGCAAGTTCCCTTGCCGGTCTAGGAATGGTAGAACGATAGGTTCGATGACGGTTTGGATGTACCGTGCACTATTCAGTGTCCCCTCGACGATCACCAGTGGTGTACGGCCAGTGTAGGAGATCGCTCCCCACACCATGATGCCGGGTGTTGGCCCTGTGTGCCTCGGTCGTATGCAGTCATGATTGTGGCGCTCACCTGCACGGCGCCAAACACGCATACTACCATCATTGGCACCAAGGCAGAAGCGACTCTCATCGCTGAAGACGACACGTCTCCATTCGTCCCTCCATTCACGCCTGTCGCGACACCACTGGAGGCGGGCTGCACGATGTTGGGGCGTGAGCGGAAGACGGCCTAACGGTGTGCGGGACCGTAGCCCAGCTTCATGGAGACGGTTGCGAATGGTCCTCGCCGATACCCCAGGAGCAACAGTGTCCCTAATTTGCTGGGAAGTGGCGGTGCGGTCCACTACGGCACTGCGTAGGATCCTACGGTCTTGGCGTGCATCCGTGCGTCGCTGCGGTCCGGTCCCAGGTCGACGGGCACGTGCACCTTCCGCCGACCACTGGCGACAACATCGATGTACTGTGGAGACCTCACGCCCCACGTGTTGAGCAATTCGGCGGTACGTCCACCCGGCCTCCCGCATGCCCTCTATACGCCCTCGCTCAAAGTCCGTCAACTGCACATACGGTTCACGTCCACGCTGTCGCCGCATGCTACCAGTGTTAAAGACTGCGATGGAGCTCCGTATGCCACGGCAAACTGGCTGACACTGACGGCGGCGATGCACAAATGCTGCGCAGCTAGCGCCATTCGACGGCCAACACCGCGGTTCCTGGTGTGTCCGCTGTGCCGTGCGTGTGATCATTGCTTGTACAGCCCTCTCGCAGTGTCCGGAGCAAGTATGGTGGGTCTGACACACCGGTGTCAATGTGTTCTTTTTTCCATTTCCAGGAGTGTACATAGACAGGCTTACTTTGCTTTAGTCCCTTGCGCACACGCAAAGTAAGGATGGATCGCTGTACATTTGCGGGGGCATTCAGCACGAATAGACTATTTTCACCTTCGACAGAATGATCTACGTTGGAATGAATCTACGGTCATGCCCTCACTTGGGGATACCAGAGAGATATAAATTAACAATAGAGGACAGTTATCGTCTCAAACTACGTTAAAGGTCAGGAACCGCAAATTATTCATTTGACACCATGACTACTGGGGTTCATTGGACTCGTGGCTCTGAGATCCTTCCAGCTAAGGAGATTACAATCGAAGTTGGTGACCACGTGACGTCCGCCAGCGCGTCAAGAGAAAAATCACAAAGTTCGCTCATGCTTTCAATTAAGAGCAAACGTAATTGGTACTATAGCTACCCAGCTGCAGCTGAGGATCTCGGAAGAGACCTACTGAAAAATTAACCACCGGTTTCATTGAGACCATGCGACTTATTACAAAGCCACACAATCACTCGAATTTATGATTCTAAGTTTCACCCGAAAATGAATGTTTACGTACATCTGAGGATGCCGATACCACCAGTTTTGAATGTGACTTAGCTTATAAAACTTCAACTCGTGTTAATATTTAACACAACGTTCCATCACAAACGTATGTACTCACCAGCTGCCACTGTACGACGTCGCTCGTGCAAACAGTTTACCACATTCCAACACATAAAATGTCTAAAGTCAGTTTTTATGTATGGGCGGCAACTAACCTGTTCCCGGCGCCTTTTAAGAATGTGATCTGGTATGTTAATCAGGGGGGCTGAAAAAGAACGGGTTGCCGTTGACCCTAGACTGTATCTAGATTGAGAAATGTTCCAGAAAGTTGTAAAAGGATCTGCGCAGGTGTCTACAGGACTCGATTTTAAAAACAGTGATAAGACTGGCTTCACTCGTTGAGACTTTTTCCCGCCAGCAGGCATAAAGGAAGCCAACGAACTTTCACCTGGCACCTAGAGAAGAATTAAAGAAGCAACTTTCTCTAGTCTTGAAGTTATGGCTTAATGTTCTCATTTCATTTAGGTGACTTCATTCGGACTTGATATATGAAAAGGACCGAGGCTGCTGCTCGGCATAACGGAATTTAAAAAAAAAAAGTCCAACAGAAAATCCTCCTACAAACGACGGTGTGTGATAGAACAAAATGTACCATACAGAAATATTGAATAGCAGAAATCAGACGGGAAAAGATAAAATTAAGAAATGAGTGCGGAAATAACGGACCCCTTTCAACATTTGTAACAAAGTGTACAGTAATAACTTTCTTCCTTCTTTTTCTGGGCTTGTATCTGGGCAAAAACACTTCCGCCTGTGAAATTTCAGCAGTGATTCGTACACTCATGTTCAAGGCGGCCATATGCGACAATTTTTTCCGTGAAATGCTAAAACTGCGTGATTCAAAGTTGTTCTAGGAAACAAAATGCGAATGCTTCATAATTCACACAATCGTAACAACTTTGTCAGTTATTGACGAAACTTATGCGTCGAAGTTGAAAGTGTTGCAAGAACGACATCTAAACATAGAATACTTGTATGTATACGGTAATTATCAAGAGGTGCTTTCAACATGTTAACGTAGAAGCTGAGACGTATGGACACGTGCAGCGAATCACCGATTCGCCTTCATAGGACTGTACATTTACAAAAGAAATATTGCAAGAGGAATTGTTGCTGTCCTCAAGACACACTCGAAAATTTATGGATGATTCTATCTGCTCGAAAAACTTCGAAGACCACAATAATAACTTTGATAAAACATTGCCATTGCCTGATTTTAAAACACAGTAGAACCTACAGCATAAAATTATATCGAGCACCTCGCCATCATCACTATTTAACTTCCCAGGGTAGCTTTAGAGGGAGATTCTTAGAAGAAATTACTATAGAGAAAAGCATTTACGCTGTCTCAGGTAGAATCCAGGTCTTCCAGATCCAAGCAGACACTCTGAAAACAGTTCTACGCCGGTGCTCTTCGTTTCTAGTACTAATTATTTATTTCCGTCACACTGTGTATAATACGTCAACGGCCTGACCGCAGTGGTAACACCAGTTCCCTTAGAACACCGAAGTTGAGGGCTGTCGCGCTTGGCTAATACTTGGATGAGTCAGCCTCCGGATCTGCCTAGTGTTGTCAAGCGGGGTGCACTCAGCCTTTATGATGCCAACTGAGGAGCTACTTGGTTAAAAAGTAGAACTAACAACGACCGAGAGAGCGGTGTACTGAACACATGGCCCTCCAGATCCGCATCCAGTGACGTCTGTCGGATGAGGATGACACGGTGGTTGGTCAGTATTTCTGGGTCTTCCGAGCCTGTGCACATGGAGTATATAACATGAGACCGTGAATGTTTTAATTTTTTGATTCTAGATTCACACACACACACACACACACACACACACACACACACACACACACACACACACACTGTAAGTAGGCTGTTTATGTTTTCTTTATGTAAGTAGGCTGTTTATGTTTTCTTTATGTAAGTAGGCTGTTTATGTTTTCTTATTGGCAAAGTCACGTAGCGCTCTGTGTGAAAATCACTGGCTGTGCTGTGTGCAGTATGTGGCTAGTTTGCATTGCTATATTCTCCGCAAGACTCTTCGAAGGTGATTGTGCACCTGCACAGTCGCAACGGATGGCTGCTAGCCATCTCTACAAGGACTACCGTGGGTCTGCATCTTTGATGGCCAACCAATACCACAATCTCTACCAGGACTATAGTGGGCCTGTCCACAATTTCTACAAGGACTGCAGTGGGTCTGCACCTCTGGTGGCCCACCAATACCATACTCTCTACCAGGACTACAGTGGGGTCTACTCTGTGATGACCTACCTACCAATCTTCTTCAAAACGTCGAATGACTCTGCTGTGGGTTTGCTCTGTTGTGGCCCATTATCTGTCAGCATTTCAAGAGTCAACACTGTCTTTCCGTTGGAAGAACAACACTACTTCTTCAAGACTGCATGGAAATCCACTACTTCCGTGTGCATTGTCTTTTACTGCTCAGACTTTGAAAAAAAAAAAAACCACTGAAATTTTACTGTGATGAACAATCTGGACTGTCTTTACAGACTGTGAGAAAATTTTAGCTTTTGACCAACATTGTATTAATAAGTGTGTGCATTTGATTTCTTTGTTATTGTAATTATGACAAATTTTTTCAAATCATTATTGGCCACTGCCCAAAAATATTTTGTAAATTTTTTTTTGGGGAGCATGGGGGCTATGTAAGTAGGCCGTTTATGTTTTCTTTATGTAAGTAGGCTGTTTATATTTTCTTATTGGCAAAGTCACGTAGCACTCTGTATGAAAATCACTGGCTGTGCTGTGTGCAGTACGTGGCTAGTTTGCATTGTTGTCTGCCATTGTAGTGTTGGGCAGCGGCAGCTGGATGTGAACAGCGCGTAGCGTTGCACAGTTGGAGGTGAGCCGCCAGCAGTGGTGGATGTGGGGAGAGAGATGGCGGAGTTTCGTAATTTGTCATGAACTGCTATATATATTATCAGTATTAAGGTAAATACATTGTTTGGTCTCTATTAATATCTTTCATTTGCTAACTATCCCTATCAGTAGTTAGTGCCTTCCGTAGTTTGAATCTTTTATTTAGCTGGGTGTAGTGGCCCTCGCTGTTTTGCAGTAGCTTGAGTAACGAAGATTTTTGTGAGGTAAGTGATTTGTGAAAGGTTTAGGTTAATGTTAATCAGGGCCATTCTTTTGTAGGGATTTTTGAAAGTCAGATTGCGTTGCGCTAAAAATATTGTGTGTCAGTTTAAGCACAGTCTTGTATAAATTCTTCTAAGGGGACGTTTCAACACACACACACACACACACACACACACACAGAGAGAGAGAGAGAGAGATAGACAAACACAAAAACACACACAACTAGATGTGTGTTTGTTTAAGTATATCACTGGATTAGATGCAGCAACTACAACGGAACTTAGCACACAAATCACATAGTAAGAGGACATAATACCGTTTAGCGCAGGGAACCGTAGTTGTCCCTTTGGTTGGGATGTGGGAGGGAACGTTGCTACGTATAAGCATAACTCTCGATCGCCTGAAGCTGTTTGAGCCAAATTGGTGCATGAATGACTTGTTATCTGGAAAATTTTATTGTACTGGTAAAACATCTCTACTCCCTTCAATGGTGGAATATTGTAGGAATGTAATGACTTGTAGAATTAATCGGAAACGAACTACATTTTTTTTTTGAAACCATAGTTTTCTATTGACATCGCATTGCTTTGTTGAATGGGTCTTGTTTCAGTACCGTGTTGTAATGCATTGATTTCATATTTCCTGATATGCGGAAGATATTAACTTCCGCGGATAAACGCTTCTTGTAGATAACACAAACTAACCCATTGTCAACTCATGTGTTTACCCCTTACTTTCCCCATTATTTCCGCAGCCCCTGTCCCCTCCTTGACCATACAGTGCAGTTTGACGTTTGTGTAGACACATTCTGCGCACTTTCACAGCACTATAATGAACTGAAGTATAATTTTTATACCTATATTAAACAATAATACACATTCAGTCCGTTGTGCCGGACGTCATAGCTCTTCCCATTTACGTTGTATTTATGTGTCTTACTCGCTGATTAGCCAGTTTTGGCATGTTACGTATTTATCCTAATCTTATGCTAGACAGCAAAAGATTCGAATTCTGTCTACAGTGCTGAACAATTTGATTACTGACATCTTTTAATCGTATAATGAAGATACAGAAATTAAGTAATATTTTTAGCAAATTTATTGTAGTGTTAATTAAACATGAAGCTTAACTGTATACAATGTATCACTCCCAATCTGGAAACCTATGAATGCCTAGCAGTGAATTGTTGATTAGACAAACAAGAAATATTAAAGAGAAGAATCACGAGGAAAACTTTAGATCCAATGAGAAGCAGAGAATCCTGGAAATTGGAAAGTAAATACGGATGAAGAAGAAACAATAAGTAAAAGAAGACACATATTTTTGAAGCATTTCTACAGTTTAAATGGCAACAGGCTGACAAAACAGATCTTCAAGTATATCTGGGGAAAAAATTAACAAGCTGGACCAGAGAAGTTAAAATATGTTTCGATATATGTAACATAAAAGCAAAAGAAGCAGCAGAAAGAGATATTCTGAGAAGGAAGGCTTAAATTTGAAACCTTTCCAAGTCAACAGCAGATGGGAAGTGGTTTGAAGAAAAAAGAAAAGAGACATGGTGAGATGATGAAAGAACATTGGAGGAAAAGGAAAGAACAGTCACAAAGGAACGGCTTGAGTATCAGTATAACATTGGATTTATTACGACAATAATTTTAGTTAATAGATTTATTATTTTTCTTTATGCTTCTGTGACAGTTGGATTATGGGCCACACATTTCGAGTTATTGATTTTCTTTGGTTTTATTCTCAAACGATATGATTTTGACCTTGTCGTTGCTGGGAGTCGTAATACTTCTCATTGTCAAAACTTTTTTTCCATTTACCTCAGGAAATAAGATATTTCAAGAAATTCGATTATTTTCTAGAAGAAATGAACTTGCTTTTCGGTCTTCGCGAACTCTTACGTGAACCACTAAGCTCGCCGGTGGGTAACGCCTGTCTGTTGCTAATATATGCAGCCCGCCTGACATCTGTGAGTTACGCTGCGAATATTCTGCATCCCGGCATTTCGAGTTCTACGATAAAGCACTGTTATATTATAATTGATGGCATGTTTTCAGCCCGAAAGGGCTGTCAATCACAACCAGACAGAATGTAACAGCTGCCCCTTTAGTCGCTAGTCACCCATATTTCGGTTCAATGCTCTATGAGAGTTTTACACGTTAATACCAAAACCGTGGAGCTCATTCTCACTAGAATACCGCACCTATTCGTCATCATCGATTTCGTCCAAATTTATGGTATATGGTACGTCAATGGCTTGCCCAGGAATGAATATCACTGAAGTGGGAGCTCCAGATGGCCAGGCGTTCAGAACAAATATCATTTGTGGCACAGGTCAGGCATGGCATGAGCCATTTATTATATTAGCGTAGTTTCCATGCAGTGGTTGACGCACCGGAAAGAGAACACAACGGTAATTCAGCAATCGTCCGTGTGTATAATTTTTTTTCCTTAATTTCAATTTTTACGCTACTTACACTGCAAATAAGCCGAGATAATGCTCAATGTACTGCATTTTATGTGATGAAAACTTAAGTGCATGCGAACAAATTTCTTCTGTTAATTGACTCATGGGGAGGACAGATCCAGAATTATAAGACGGGATTTTCAAAATAAAATGCGATTGCCATCATGCAGTATTAAACTGATTACCTCCTTTCTCTCCCCCAACAAATGCTAGTGTAATCTTGCGATGTACAATTTTAGCATCAGCTGAGGAATTTGATGAAAAAGCTTCAAAACACTATTATGCCTTGCCATCATGCAGTATTAAACTGGTTACCTCCTTTCTCTCCCCCAACAAATGCTAGTGTAATCTTGCGATGTACAATTTTAGCATCAGCTGAGGAATTTGATGAAAAAGCTTCAAAACACTATTATGCCGTCGCAAGAGAAATGTATGTATGGTATTTTGCTTTACGGCAGGTCTTGTCATGGGTTAAGCCTCTTCCACTTATTTTTGTCTCTCCATAGCCAGTCTTTTCTTTTCTGAATATTTGCCTCCTTTGATATAGTCCAGCATTTGATATCTTCTTTTTCCACTTCCCCTTTTTCCCTCCACCATTCATTCTATTCCTTCGTTCAATAAACAGTCCCTCCTCAAACAATGTCCAATCCATTTCCGTTTTCTCTTTCTGATGACTTTCAGCACGTTTCTTTCTTCTCCAACTCTTCTTAATACCTCTTCGTTCCTTACTCGGTCTTCCCATTTCACTTTTTCCATTCTTCTCCATATCCACATCTCTAGTGCCTCCAATCTTCTTTCATCATTCTTCCTCAATGTCCAGGTATCCGCACCATATAGTGCAACGCTCCAGATGTAACAAGTCTTTTCCTCAGATCTTTGTTTAGTGGTCCACAAAGTAATTTCTGTTTCCTCTTGAATCCTTCTTTTGCCATTGCAATCCTTTTCCTAATTTCTGTTGAGCAATGCATACCATCCATTATTATACTTCCCAAGTAATTGAAGTGATTCACTTGCTCTATTTCCTCTCCCCCTACTTTCATACGGCATTTTCTCCCCTTGCCTCCAATTGCCATGCTTTTCGTTTTCTTCTTGTTAATCTTCATTCCATATTCTTCTAATTTTGTGTTTAGATCATGTAACACTTGATCCATCTCTCTTGCACTCTCTGTCATCACAACCATGTCGTCCGCAAATCTTATGCACTCCACTCTCCGACCCCTATACAAACTCCTCTCCTTCCATCAAAACTTTCACTAATAATTTCCTTCAGATATACAGTATATCGAACAGTGTTGGTGGTAAACAACAACTTTGTCTTACACCTCTTCCCAGTTCAATTTCTTCACTCATCACAGCTCCCATCTTACTCTTGCTCTCTGGTCCAAATATAAATTTCTAATTAGCCGTCTATCCTTCCAGTCAACTCCATGTTTCCTTAGGATTTCCATCAGTTTGTCCTACCTGACACAGTCAATAGCCTTCTCAAGATCAATGTACACAACATACACCTTTCTTTTCTTCTCCCCTATCACTCTCAGTAGGCCAATGGTATCTCTAGTTCCCATTCCTCGCCTGAAACCAAAAGCATTCCATTGTACAGCAGTCGACAATATTTGGCGAAATGGCGTCTTCCGCGTAGTTTCCTATCAAAATGTGCGATGAGAGACAACCTGTTATGAATGTAAACCAAGTCTGTTTATGTACACAATCTTTAAATCAACAGCGTAATTGTAAAAATGCAGCGATTATAACATAAGAAAGATGTCGAGGAAATTACTACTTCCCCTGTTTTCACAGCGTATATCGTCCCAGAATGTGTAAGCTATCAATTGTAAAATAATAAAAGTATTTTATTTTACATATCAAGTTCTCTTCTACACCTAACCATCTCTTCCTGGAAATTTCTTTGCAATCCCAAATTTTCCTTTGCGTTTCCATTTATGAAAACGTAAATAAATGCATTATCTTGGTTTTCTTGCAGTCTGAGTTAAATAAAAATTAGAAATAAAAATATTTCCGGTCGCAGAAAATGCTATTTTTTTCTAAATGCTTGGCCATCTGGGGCTCCCAATTCTGTCACATTTATTTCTGCCCAATCCCTGCATATAATATAAATTTGTAGGAAATCGGCGGTGACGAATAGGCACCGTCCCCTTTTCAGTGGAAGACGAAAGTAACTGCTCTATTAAATACCTGCAAAGGCTGGAACCTATTTTAACATAATATCAAGAGGTATGTTTACAAAGTGCATCATTTTGGCATCAAGGAATATCGAAACAGAGGTTACAACGTGAAAGTTCTAATGAAATAATGTCTTTGATTTTCAGTTAGTGAAATATGTAAAAGATGGAACACATACCACACCAATGTGACATGCGAATAAACAAAAAAGATACATAACAGATGTGTATTGCAGGGGTTATTATTTCCGCAAATAAGCACATTTTCTGAAAATAGCATTTATTTTTATCACTATTGGCTAATTTCTCATTCGCTTAGGGTATTTGAGATTATCATCAATCATGTTTTTAGAAACACTATCGCACTTTGATTAACAGAATTTGGGTAAGGTATAGGCAACAGCGTCGTAGATGCAAACATGGAAGCGTGAATATGGAATGCCACAGATAGTCTTTTTCTACCATGGTCGAAGCATCAGTATGTTCTCAACATACGTTCACTGAGCCCTTGAGAACTCATAGAAGAGACTTAGTTTGTAGAGAGTTGTAGCACGTTGACGACTTTCTTTTAATGACTCTAAATGCGGTAGATTTGTCGAACAGTGTATGCACATTCAAAATTAATTATACAGATTCATGGCTCCTACTTGAGAGAGCAGCCTCTTCTGTTGTGTAGCCGGATAGACCACTCACTGCAACTGGAGGGCAGACCGAGAACAAGTATCAGCACAGCCTGCCGATGTCAACAATGAAATTTTGGCCTTTGAGTGAGTTCGACACGACACGGTAGTCGATCCTGTTAGGAGATTTGCGTGTCATTCTGCGAGAGTGAGGATCGTACAGACTATGTTCTTGTAGAACTAGCGGATACCGTCGTAACTACCTTTACAGCTTCTTCCATAGACCCGACTTGACAGTGACGTAATCCAGACATAGGCTTCAATCAGTTCTACATACTGTACTAGATACTACCTTTGTAACCGAAATTTGGTAGAATGCCTCGTTGAGCAGCACATCGCGCAAAAGCTATTTCATATTATTTGGTGCGCCATTACATTCAACAAGTGAACTATTATTGAGTGCCATCGGAGCAAATTCTACTAACACGGATTTCTCGGAGTCCGACGTGATGCCCCTATTTGAGGTAACGCCGCACTCGGTACATCAACAGGACAATGTTGGCATAAATGCCGCGAGAAATGCAGAGTCTCGTTTTAAGAATAACGACCACCTGTGCTTTCCGGTGCTGTGCTTTCACAAGTAATTGCACCTACCTAACACGTGTGGGATACAATTGCTGGGCAATTTCTGGAACAGCACACAAAAACTTACTGATCATAACCAATGCGCAATCGTTTCTTTGTCGTGAAGGTTGCAAAGTCAGGTATAACGTACAGTCCTCTAACCTTACTCAGTATTAAACAATGGAAACTCCAAGCAGGCATTTCAAGCCGGCCGCTGTGATCGAGCGGTTCTAGGCGCTTCAGTCCGGAACCACGGGGATGCTACGTTCGTAGGTTCGAATCCTGCCTCGGGCATGGGTGTGTGTGATGTCCTTAGGTCAGTTAGTTAGGTTTAAGTAGTTCTAAGTCTAGGGGACTGATGACCTCAGATGTTAAGTCCCATAGTGCTTATAGCCATTTGAACCGTTTGAATTTCAACACTATAGGAAAAGACAGATTACTACTCAGGCTGAAGAAGACACGTCAAGCTGCACACAGGCACAATTAAAAGACACTTCCATACAGCTTTCGGTCACAGCCTTGATCAGTAAAAGAGAGACATGCATATCATTCACACACACAAGCAAGCACATCTCATACACGCACGGCCACCAACTCCAGCATCTCAGTACGTCATTTGTAGTGTAATGTTCCTTTTAATCACGTTGCTATTGTAACTTCTGAAACACATGTTTATACATCTAATGCACAGAACTAATCAGGCGGCAGATTACCTCAACTGCTGATTTGCGAGAGTTACATAATAATAATAATTATTATTATTATTTATGTTTAGACCCTGTAAGACCACGGAGAGCCTCATTTGAGCTTTCTTTGTCATATTCCCCCATTCTTTCACTTTTTCTCCTTGGAGTCTCTTTCTGCCTCTTATTCCACTATGTTTCTCGTTTCTTTGGGACTTCGTTGTCTGACATTATCTGACATTACATTCCACCTGCGTATCTAGTATCTGTATATGTTCTGTCTTTAATTTCTATTACATCGATTCGTATTTTTCCTAGTTCAGGTGTGACTCGTGTGATTCATAGCGTTGTTGACTTGACCAAAAATGGTTCAAATGGCTCTAAGCACTATGAGACTTCACATCTGAGGTCATCAGTCCCCTAGACTTAGAACTACTGAAACCTAACTAACCTAAGGACATCACTCATACCCATGCCCGAGGCAGGATTCGAACCTGCGGCCGTAGCAGCTGCGCGGTTCCGGACTGAAGCGTCTAGAACCGCTCGGCCACACCGGCCAGCTTGACTTGACCCCTTGGATGTAATATTTCTGTTGGTGAGTCTTGTTGGTCGTAATCTGCTGATGTGCCCATAGAACATAACCTTTTTTTGACGTCTGCTGTTCGGTTTAACATGTTCTCTGTCGTTTTAGTAGAGATTTGCTCGTTATTTTGCGTTCTTCCTTCAGTAAGTTTCCTGTGTTGTTTTTCGTATGGTGTGTTTCGTCTCTTTAGCATACAGTATCTCAGGCTTGATTACTTTCTTGTAGTGTCTACCTTTGTATAAATAGACACTTATTTCTTATTATAAAAGATGTCCTGTAACTTGTCATACAATTTCATTTTTTGTAGTCGAGTCTTTGGTGAGGTCTCCTCTCCTCCAGTAGATCCGAGGATTTCATCTACGTATATCAAATGTGCGCTCTTTGTATCTTGCCGTTTTTTGTGTCTAATTCTTGTGTGTTTAATTTTGAGGAGAAGAATTCAGGTTACTGGAAAGAGAATTGCAAGTCACTTTTTCTGCGCATTCATTTAATATTTCTGCTTGTTTGGCTGCTGTTGCTTGCTTAAAGTATAGCCAAGTCGTCTGCAAAAACTAGGTTACCGATTGTCCCGGGATCCCTCTAATCATGTTGGCATCGGGTGTCCTTTGATCTTCAGTTCTTTTTCCCATTCTCTCATTATTTTTTCCAGCATTTAATTGATCAACAGTGAGGATAAACCGTCGCCTTGACGTACTAATGGCTTTCACCAACGAATTTAACTTTCAGTGTCCCTGTTCTAAGATGTTGAAGAGGATTGTAGGTCAATGAATTTGTATGCCTTCTTGAAGTCTATGAACGTGCGAATGCTTGGAGCATTCCTGATGACGTTGTACTTTAGAAATGTATTAAGGCTAAAGATTTATTCTAGACTATCGACTAGAGCCGAATTATGCCTGGTATTCACCAATTCTTCTTTCTAATAGTTCTTATGTAACATGCAGTAAAAATGCTGAGAAAATTTTGTAGCTGACTTTTTGCATGGAGATATCTCTATATACATTTTCACAATAGTCTTAGCTTCTTGCCTGGGCCTATGGATAAATGTGTATTTCTAGTTGTTAGGAATGTTTTTCTCTTTGCTGGATGGTTTTATTATTTATTAAGTTACAGGTGGTCCGAGATCTTTTAGTAGTTCTGCAATGACACCGTCTTCACAGGTTGTCCCGTTGCTTTCGAGTTTAAGTATGCGCCTGTGGATTATGGAAATTGCTTCTGATTCAAGAGAAAGAAAAATGAGTTGCCAAAGGAGCCCCAATTTTGGACAAGGCCCTCATGGTACACGAAAGTATGTATGCCGATGCACTGCACTTAGCCGCTTATAAAAAGTTTCTCCGTGACTGTCGTGGACGGGTTCAACGTTTTCAAATGTCTAGAATTCTGCCAGATCCATTCCGCGAAGTTCCGCTCGCGGTTCATAAGCGTACAAACTCACGTTTGCTGTTGAAAGGGTAGCCTAGCGGCAGGCGTATGGCCACCGTGAAAGTCAGTCGCTCTATAGAATAACCGGGTAGCGTCTCCGGACATGGTCTCTTGTTGTCAATTTGTTTCTCAGGTAATCTTCTCCATGCCCCTGAAATTTTTCGCTATTGTTCTATAACACCCTGTACATTATCATTAACTGCAATTTCCTTCTCAAATTCATATCAGACTTGTTTAACATTCCTACCTTTGCACTTACCCTGGTAAGCCGACTAATCATGTTATGGATGGCAAACTAAGACTTGATAGATGTGTAGTTTGAGGCAATGAGATGACATATGCACGAAGTACATATGGAAAATTTCGAACTTACAGAGTGAATGCACTTTCGCACTCTTACACATAGAGAAACGCTATGTCGGTTCCTTTAGTAAGCGACTTTGTTGTTTAAGTTCTCCCAGCATCCGTTACTGTCACACAGAAGCCACAAAGATAGCTATCAGCAATAGTATGTAGCACCTCTTGGTGCCAATATGACAACGTTTGGCTTCGACTAATACTTTTTACTCAGTTCTGATACACTTAAAGTCAGAAACTAATTCAATCTTCATGGCATGTAGTTACATGCAATGCTTTGTTTTTAAGAGAAGCGATTTGGTATGCACTCGAAACAATATTTCGACCCGAAGATATTCGACCTAATTCATATTACGCATTTCATTTGTTCAGCCCAGCACATCCACCTTCACCTGAAATTTTTTCGAGTAACGACTGAGTGGAACTTGCTTTGTGGAAAGGAGCATGAACATGCTTATACAGAAAGGGTTTGATTTCAGACAGTCTGGTTCTTACGTCTCCTTTTACTCTGCGTTAAACCGTCTTGCACGGGATCCGATGTACTCAGGATTTTCCAAATTATTTTTTATTTAACTTCGCTTCTGAATGCCCTTCTTGCCACTGCAGTCGTCAGCTAATCTAAGAGAGGGAAGTAGTGTGAATTGTGTAAGCTTCGTTATGTCGGTTATCGTACTTTAACTGTTTTTGTACCATATTTTCTGAGGCGGAAATTGAGGACCAGACCACCATTTGCCAGAAGAAGCGCGGGAAATCGCCTAAAGACGTTTGAGCATTATGGGCAGAGCCATCCAACCAGCAAGGGTTTTCAACGATCTGTAGTGCCAATTGGACAGACTTTGGCACAATTTCCCTCAAGAGAACATCGAACAACTCTGTCAGTCAGTGCCAAGTCATATAACTCCTAGCACAAGGGCCAGAGGTAGACCAACACATAATTATCTTACTCAATTCGTTTAGCTCTTTCACTGAATAAAGTCATCCAATTTTTCTGAAATTGTAATTATTTGTTTGTCTGCCCATACACAGCACATCTACACATTTCCATCGGTCTGGATAATTCCTTGTTGGTGCATCTTTATTTTCTCTTATTTTTCTCGTTAGAGTGTATATTTCCAAAAGGCGTGACACAAACTGCTTATAATGGAATGTCATTAAACTTTTAACAACTGTAATCCGCAATACACACTTTCGAGCCAGATGACCAATAGATGTTTTCGTAAATTTTATTGTTTTCTTATGAACTGTTTATAATTCACCATTTTATAATTGTGTAACGGAAAGTTTTTACAGGTAATGGCTTCAAAAGAGTAAAGAATCATGCATGAGATAATAAAAACGATATACAAATTAGGAATTCAGAAAAAAGTATTCCCGTTTTACATATGAGAACCCTTTCAATGTCCATATTCATGACCCTTGTCCATTAATGATATTCGTACGGGGAGTTTAGTTTTGGCTGAGTGTGCCCGGGAAGACAACTCCGTGTAGAGGGATGCGTCCTTCGTTCAGCTGCTGCAGCTTTTTCTTGGCTCTTCACGCACTGTGTCGCTGCATGTTTGTATTGGTAGGCGATTGGATGACATTCATCACAGTTTTTTAAATTATGTATCTAATGCTATGATTAGGCTGCTCACAAAGATTTCTTCATAATTTTGCGTTTCCCTCGTTTTTTTTTTTTTTTTTTTTTTTTTTTTTTTTTTTTTTTTTTTTTTTTTTTTTTTTCCTCTTGCTGATCTCATAGAACTGTAATTTCTCAGTGTGTCGCAGAAGGAACATGGCATATGTTGAGTGGACAAGTATCCATGTTGTGGCTGAGATTCTTGCATACAAGGAATCCCCACGTGTCGGGATTATTGTTGCATTAAAACGATTCAACGTGGTTCTTTTTATCAGTCTGAGTATTTGTTTACTACATTCCTTAACAGCGATTTCCAACAGCTGCTACGCAAATTTTAAAATGTGCGGCACACAGCTGTTTAATTACTTTTTATTATAGCTACTGGGTTTGGTTTATGACATAATAGCTGTATCGATGTACATCAAAACAAAGCGTGAAAGAAATGGAAATGCACGAAATCTAATCAGTAATACGTATGTGGCATAAGTTAATACCTACAAAATATCAGATATTAGTCCCATATCATACCAAACATGAATATGGCTGTTCAGGTAATTATTGTCCCATATGAAATACTAAACTTGTACAGAACCAAATAAGACTCCCAGCACAGAGAGTAATGTGTCTAATTTGAAATCACACTTCCAACTGATCATCAACTAACAGTAAATGTACACCTGTCAAAGAATATGGCCTACAACTATAGATGTTTGTTATGAAGAACAAATCGAAGATACAACTTAGGTTTCTTCACACATTAAGTGTTAAAAGCTATTACAATATGTTACATAGAACACCGACACTTTAAAATAAATTTAGAAGCCAGTCGTAAAAGGGTAAAGTTGGAAAAGAAAAATCTTAACATCTACACCTTATCTTTTTTTATTTGCGCCTATACGCTATTTTATATAATAGTTACATGGGTTTTTAAATGACACTGCTTTTTTTTCATTATATCCTTTTATAACTGAATTGTAATTTTTCTGCAAAACGTTTATTCTGTTCTTATGCTCAGCGTCATAATATTATGTAAAAATTGTAATAACTTGTAACGCTGACTGCAAGAGTAAGCTTCAGTTATATTTTGTCTTTGGCTCATTCTCTATTCTAAAAACAATTGATATATGCTGTGGCACATGATTAATATTTATTATTTTGTAGGTATTAATTAATATCAGCTATGTACAATAGATCAGATTTTGTGCATCCTGTATGATATGCTGCTGTAAACCGAAACCGATAATTATAACAAAAGACAATTAAAGAGTTGAATATCACGGATTTAAAAAATATATTTGTTGCCTACACCGCTGTGCAGAGGTTACGGACGAAAGTAACTTTCGCACGATGTGTCACTGCCAAGTAACATAACCAGATGAAACATTGACCTTCCACAGAAAGAACAATTACACTATAGTATTGTACAGTAATTGAAAGAAATACGCAGTAAGAAGAGCAGGAACGACCTTTTTATTCAAAGATAATAATTAAACAATAATTAGACAGAAATCACTGTGGTTCATAATGGTCGCCTGTACATTACAGATGGCTGGAAATTGTTCTTAATAGTATGTGTGGTCACCATTGACGGCAGTGGGTGCTCTGGAACGTTCTCCAGCACTGGTGACGAGGTTGGTAAGGAGTTCTTGTGTAGAGTGCTCCATTACACCACCAGTGCGGTTGACAAATGCTGAATGGTCGTTGGTGCATATGCACGTGCTGCAATAGGTCCCCACAATGCATTCCATACGTGCTCAATGGGTTTTAAGTTGAGGAATGGAGCAAGCCAGTCCATTCACCAAATATTCTGTCGCTGCTAGAGCTCCTCCAACTGTGCAGTCTGATTCGACCGCACGTTGCCTTCCATGTAAATGAGTTCACGTCCAATGAACCACTGAAGAGATGCACATGAGGAAGGAGAACAGTTCACAACAATGTTGGCTGCTGAGTGTTCTGAGTTCAGAGATCTGAAGGTCAATACGTCCTTGCATCTTTATGCCTCCCCACTCCGTAACATATTTGTGGTATCATGTATCGATGCCATCCCACCAGCGAAGTTGGTAACGGAATGATAAGTATCCATTTCACACTGACAGCGGTCGCTTGGGACCTGGCGGACCCAATGATGCATGCCTACTGAGCCACGCCTCCAGTGGCTCTGGACTACGAGCGTCGTGTGCCACCACGATGTAGGACTCAATCCACTTGCGCTCGGAGCCACTTCGACGACCCGAACAATTCGGTTTCAAGGACAGGTTATCTGCCGAACGTCGACTTCTACGAATCACCGAACGGATACAAGAAGGATACAACAAGCAGCACTTCACAATTGGTGTATTCCTTGACATCGAAAAAGCATACGACAAGGTCTGGCGACCCAACCTTATCGTCAAACTACATCACACTACCCCTATTTGGGATTGTTACATTGGACTCATAGACAACTTTCATTCTGCAGGTCAGGAAACTATATCTACGTCGACGACAAAAACTCCGAAATGAAATTGATCTCTGCTGGAATTCCGCAGGGCTCTGTCCTTTCGCCCCTGCTTTTCAACTTATTGTTACGGCGAGTTTTTATTCGGACGATACGGCCTTTCTGACGACTGGACGACACTGGGACCAGCTAATCGCTAGGATGCAACGGCAACTTGATGTAATGGAACGCTGGGTGCTGCAAAATAAGATAACGATCAACCCGACGAAGACGACAGTCGTTCTGTTTACACGGAGGAAACCTGTTCTGAACGACAAACTCCAAATATTTTTTGCAAAAACAGACATAATGTCTTATGGGATAACAGCAATCAGTGATTTTATAATGTTGCTGGTCATATGAATAATTTTTTTTTTTGCAATCAAGACGGATTTTAAGCAACATTATAAACTCCAAATAGTTGATCAGTTTATCCCATGGTCACCGGGAGTGAAGTAACTCGGTGTCTACCTTGACAAAAAATTGCTCTTTACGCAGCATATTGACGACAAGAAGACGGCAGCCTAGAAGATGGCCAGGTCATTGATTTCGTTCCTGAAGAGTAAGGATCTCAATCCTGAGACTAAACTCCAAGTTTAAAAGGTAACAGTGGAACCCACTTTGTTATATGGCTCCACCTCGTGGGGAATTACGTGCGTCTCCAACAAATTCCTAGCGCTGCAAAACATTTGCTACCGATGGATCACAGGGGCTCCGTGGTGGACAAGAAACGTCGACATCCGCACCGCACTCCACGAGACCACTAAACAAGAGAACGTCCATGACAAGCCTCTACGAGTTTTTGACAAAATCGATGTCCTTAGGGACGGACAATTAGAAAAGGTAGGAACCGTAAACCCTGCAAGATGGCACAAGTATCGAGTACCGAAGTCAATAACGTTTCACCCCACATAGTCGGTCTGTCATAACACGAGAAAGTAGTCACACATAACAGCCTAGACACATCTTCCCCTCCACAGGAGATAGACATCACCAAAGACAGCAGACTAAAGGACCCACTGAGTGCCCAAGCCTAACAACGTGTAATAAGTAAAGTGTTTTCCTTTTATCCTTACATCCCATCCTAGAAGAATAAGTCATCATGGATGATCTCTTCAGTGCACACTACACACACACACACACACACACACACACACACACGCACACACACACACACACACACACACACACACACAAAGCCACTTCGAAACGTGACGCTACGCAGACGCCGTCTGGTCGCGGTTCCAGCACTATAGTTCATGCTTAGTATAGCGAGACTTTTTCTTGTTGACCTTGATGAGCTGGACTCTGGTTCTTGCTGCACTGTTTGTAGTGAGTCTTCGTACACTTGGAGAAATACAAGTTAAGTACATCTTCTGTTTTGTTGTGTTGACTTGCTCGCTAATAATTTCTGCTCCTGTCCAGCTTTCCTGCGACGACAGTTGCCGCACTGCTCTTCTTACTGTTCTGTACGAAATCGTACACAAAAAAATGGACCACCACAACGATCAACTTACATAGTGTTGGATGTAACTTCATATGCCAAGTGTTGGAAACACGTAATGTACCGAGGAACTTTGTTGAATATGATCATTTTGGTTGGTCTACGTTTTATAGTGTAGGGAGGCATAATACTGCATGAGCATAATGACTTCCTAATCTCTTAACACGGTACACTCACCTGTCAAAGTTATTGTGACACTGTACTCCTTCCAATTTTTGCATCTGTTCGGGGACTAATTCAGCCCTGACTTCACCTTTCTGGATGACAATCTACGAAAACCAATTCAGCAATGATCCACTGTGTTTAGAAGATGTACTGCAAAAAAAAAAAAATGTTAAAATGGCTCTGAGAACTATGGGACTTTGGGACTTAACATCTGAGGTCATCAGTCCCCCAGAACTTAGAACTACTTAAACCTAAGGACATCACACACATCCGTGCCCGAGGCAGGATTCGAACCTGCGACCACAGCGGTCGCGCGGTTCCAGACTGAAGGGCCTAGAACCGCTCGGCCACACCGGCCGGCAGAGGTATTGCAACACATCAGTTGTGATGGTAGAGGAATGTAAGACCGTACCACAAGAACTCTTTACCAACCTAGTGCCAGCATGTGACCACAATTCAGAGCATGTATTGTCCCTCTTAATGGTCACACGCCCTATTAGAAACCTTTTGTAATGAACAGAGGACCATTATGAATCGCGGTGTCTTCAGTGTCAATTTTGTCTCTGAATAAAGGTGTCGTTTCTGTTCGCGTCAATTAGTATTCCTTTCAGGTTCCTTCTGTAGTACACTGTAGTAGTTCTTCTGTCTCAGTATGGTCCAAGTTTCGAGGTATGTTACTTGGCAGTGGCACATCTACATGATTACTCTGCAATTCACATTTAAGTGCTTGGCAGAGGGTTCATCGAACCACAATCATACTATGTCTCTAACATTCCACTCCCGAACAGCGTGCGGGAAAAACGAACACCTAAACCTTTCTGTTCGAGATCTGATTTCTCTTATTTTATTTTGATGATCATTCCTACCTATGTAGGTTGGGCTCAACAAAATATTTTCGCATTCGGAAGAGGAAGTTGCTGACTGAAATTTCGTAAATAGATCTCGCCGCGACGAAAAACGTCTTTGCTTTAATGACTTCCATCCCAACTCGCGTATCATATCTGCCACACTCTCTCCCCTATGACGTGATAATACAAAACGAGCTACCCTTTTTTGCACCCTTTCGATGTCCTCCGTCAATCCCACCTGGCAAGGATCCCACACCGCGCAGCAATATTCTAACAGAGGACGAACGAGTGTAGTGTAAGCTTTCTCTTTAGTGGACTTGTTGCATCTTCTAAGTGTCCTGCCAATGAAACGCAACCTTAGGCTTGCCTTCCCCACAATATTATCTATGTGGTCTTTCCAACTGGAGTTGTTCGTAATTTTAACACCCAGGTACTTAGTTGAATTGAAAACCTTGAGAATTGTACTGTTTATCGAGTAATCGAATTCCAACGGATTACTTTTGGAACTCATGTGGATCACCTCACACTTTTCGCTATTTAGCGTCAACTGCCACCTGCCACACCATACAGCAATCGTTTCTAAATCGCTTTGCAACTGATACTGGTCTTCGGATGACCTTACTAGACGGTAAATTACAGCATCATCTGCGAACAACCTAAGAGAACTGCTCAGATTGTCACCCAGGTCAGGAACAGCAGAGGTCCCAGGACGCTTCCCTGGGGAAAACCTGATATCACTTTAGTTTTACTCGATGATTTGCCGTCTATTACAACGAACTGCGACCTTCCTGACAGGAAATCACGAATCCAGTCGCACAACTGAGACGATACCTCATAGGCCCGCGGCTTGATTTGAAGTCGCTTGTGAGGAACGGTGTCAAAAGCTTTCCGGAAATCTAGAAATACGGAATCACCTTGAGATCCCCTGTCGATAGCGGCCATTACTTCGTGCGAATAAAGAGCTAGCTGCGTTGCACAAGAACGATGTTTTCTGAAACCATGCTGATTACGTATGAATAGATCGTTCCCTTCGAGGTGATTCATAATGTTTCAATACAGTATATGCTCTAAAACCCTACTGCAAACCGACGTCAATGATACAAGTCTGTAGTTCGAAAGATACTTTCGTCCTTAGGTTTTCCACACCAGCGTAGTTTACCAAACGGCTGCGACCGTTGGACACAAAATCCTGTGCTGAAGAGCACCTAGTCCATTGCAAACTTCTGTCGAACTACAGCCTTTGTAGGGGCAGACGGGCCGCTCGGTGACATCTGCGGTCGGATTGCCGTTTTTGCTGCCTGCCGCCTGGGAGACGTGGAAAGAGGAGGCGATGGGAGTCTCCATTCAGCTGCACACAGTGGACAGCGGCAGGGGCAGAAGAAAAGAGAGAGGCGAGTAGAGGCGCCGGCTCCGCTGGGGCAGCTAGCCGCAGCGCCGCTTCCGCGTCGCCCCTCCCCGCGGCGCCGACTTCCTTGACCTGGGCGAGCGGCGGCGGTTGCGCTGGTCAGTGCCTGCTGGCCGCTGCCCGCTGCCCGCTGCCGTGTCCCCCTTTTTTGCCGGCTGCTCCGCCCCCTCGGGGGAAATCCCGGCCCTCCCCGGCCGGGCGCGCGCTTTGTGGGGCGGAAGGGGGCCGGCCGGCGGGTCGCCGCCCCCGCACCGCCGCAATCAGCGCAGAGTGGACCCGCACATTTCTCAGGCCGGCGATCCGCGTTCGGCTAGTGCCTTAAGCTTCTGTGAGCGTAGCGAGGGTGCAGTCGGGAGCTCCACAGCCCGGTATCTTGCTCGTGTACGTGATTACTACTGCACGAACCGTATTACTCACTTTGCTTTCAGACTCCGCATTCTGCCAGTGTTCCTCTTTCGGAGCTCTACAGCTGTGAGATTTGTTAGACTCTTTTGTGGCTGAACAGACGTTAATCCCAGACACTGAGCACGAACGCTGTGTCGTCACGCTGTGGATCTCATGGGTACCCATATGCAGGCACCACTCTTGAACTTCAGTGTACTACTACAGCACTTACATCTGTCAAATTGTTGTGGTGGCAGAAGAGCCAACACCGTGTTACTAGTGGAGGCCGAAATGCACGCGTTTTAGCTCACGCAGGCTGGCGTGAGGAGGGAAGGACTATACTGACGTGAGGCCTGGAACATGACAAGCAATTAGAATTCAGAAAGCGGACCGAATTACTTTGATACTTAACTTTAATCCATTAATGGAGAACGTCGCTCTTCACGGTACATGATTCACAATATTATCTGTTCAGAATACATTCGTAGTAACTGAATATGGCGCCATGCTAGGTCGTAGCAAATGACGTAGCTGAAGGCTATGCTAAACTGTCGTCTCTGCAAATGAGAGCGTATGTAGACAGTGAACCATCGCTAGCAAAGTCGGCTGTACAACTGGGGCGAGTGCTAGGGAGTCTCTAGTCTAGACCTGCCGTGTGGCGGCGCTCGGTCTGCAATCACTGATAGTGGCGACACGCGGGTCCGACGTATACTAACGGACCGCTGCCGATTTAAAGGCTACCACCTAGCAAGTGTGGTGTCTGGCGGTGACACCACTCAAATGCATATGTACGATTCCAGAGACCTTTCCAGGTGTCAGACATCTATGATTTATATACGCAGACTGAAACGACGAATGAAAAATTTTATCCAGACCCATGTCTCCCGCTCACTAGGCAGTTCCGCTAACGACTACGCCACACTGGCACCCTGATACAGTGGCTTTGCACCACTTCACGGACTGCCCTACCACGTTACCTTTTTCATTTTCCTTAGCATTCGTCGCGTCTTGTGGCGGAGTCCGCCGAGTAGTTTCGCTCTCTCCATTTTATTCGATTATGTGCTATGTCTCGATGAAGATGGCCGGCCGGGGTGGCCCAGCGGTTGTAGGCACTACAGTCTGGAACCGCGCGACCGGTACGGTCGCCTCCTCGGGCATGTATGTGTGTGATGTCCTTAGATTACTTAGGTTTAAGTAGATCTAGGGGACTGATGACCTCAGAAGTTAAGTCCCATAGTGCCGAGAGCCATTTTTTATGAAGATGTACTCCCTTCGTGTACGTCGTTGTGCAAAGTGTCGACCAATCGCTGTCTAGGTCGTCATTCGGGTCTGTTTCCTATGACTTCCACTATGTCTGCTGTCTTTCCAGTGGTATCATCCTCTTCGCACGTGACATGTTCAAACTATCAAAGGCGGCATTTCCGCATTTTCTTCTAGATCAGTGCGACTCCAAAACGTTTCCTGATAGTATCGTGCGAAACTTGATCCATTCTAGTGATGCCACCTGTCCATTAATGCGTCTTACTCTCCATGTTTTCCAGTCGTCGGCGTGCCTCTTTCGTAAGTGGCCAGTACTCTGTGTTATAGAGCACGTGTAAGGCGTCGGGATTTTGGACACCGTACATGTCGGGTGCCTCAGTTTTACGTGTCGGTTATAGTGTTGCAACACACTTTTCCCTTTTTATTGGTGTGAACACTTTGTTGGTTCAAATGGTTCAAATGGTGTGTATATTGCTCTTGTCTGTGATTTAATACACGTGGCATGCAGAGTGTCGAGAATAATTCCTTAACGTAAATTTGCACGTTTAAGTGGGGTAGAAACAGGGTGGAAACATCACTGGAGGGGAAGCCAGTTTTAGTTAGCCACGCCGTGACACAATGGCCTTCAGAGCGGCAGCCTAGTGAAGGTCAAGCGCGGGTGACAGGCACGGCAGAGAACTGGAGGAAGAACAGTATATCATGTAAGCGGTGCGTGAGGACTTAACATACCACTCTTGTGGATGCTGGAGTGTTAATAACGGGGATAACAGACCTGACCTGAAAACCAGCCAATTGTACGACACTTTACTTATTAAGCCAGCCACGACTACCAGAAATGAAAGAGCGACTGTCGTTGGCTGTTCCATCCAGTGTCCAGCTCCACTGTAGAGGGAAGGGGACCCAGGCTGAGGAGACGTGCAACTGCCCGCCACAGTTGGTATTTTCCCTTTTTATTGGTGTGAACACTTTGTTGGTTCAAATGGTTCAAATGGCTCTGAGTACTATGGGACTTAACATCTTAGGTCATCAGTCCCCTAGAACTTAGAACTACTTAAACCTAACAAACCTAAGGACATCACATACATCCATGCCCGAGACAGGATTCGAACCTGCGACCGTAAGGGTCACGCGGTGCCAGACTGTAGCGCCTAGAACCGCTCGGCCACCGCGGCCGGCGAACACTTTGTTCACCGGCTCCAAAATTCAGTCAAGAGCTGGCTAAATATTTGTGAAATTCCTACATTACGTTGGCAGAAACATCAATAGCTGTGCTCTATCTTTATTTTTTTCTTATTTTCACTGATAATTCGGTTTAATGGTTTATTTGGGTTAACACTGATTAGTTTAGAACAAATACGTTCATTACCGAACCATTACCTACGTTAACAGTGTATTATTAGCCAAAACGTAAAATACAAATATTAAACTACATATATAGGCTTCTGGCACTCTGTATCACCATATCACAATAGATCGCCACAATGGTTATAACATATATGGGTGGTTCTGAAAAGATTACTGAAATAACGTTATGAGCAATTCTCAGTTGTGCACCTTGGAATATTACGTATCCTTAATATGATCAACTACACTGAATCATTTGTTTGGGGTAGGGGGTTGGAGTGTTTTGCAGGCCCCATCTGCATTTAATTACGTATTCTTGCACGTTGTCATCATAGTATGACACTAATATGCTTTCGCTAACTTCCAGTAGAGCCTTATTAAATACTTGGTATTTGACAATAACATTAGTACTTACGTTGTACATAGTTCATAGATCAGTTTCAGATAGTATGACAGTAGATATAAGTTTTTTCACCGTACTCATTAAGTTCTTTTACTAACTCTATAACCTTTCTAAAATTAACAATAGTGGTTTTAAAATCTTTCTAAATTTAGTAAATGTGTTTTTAAAATCCTTCTGAAATTCCTAAATATGGTTCTGAAGTCTTTCCCAAAGCGTGGTTTCAACAATACATAATTGGTTTGAAACATTTAAAATCACACACATAACGACTGTTTTGTGTGGAGTGCAGCCGCTGGTCCTGTTGTAGTTGTTCGCAGTCTGTAGTGGACTGCGTCGAGCATGGTCACCATCTGACTGCTACACACATGGTCAGGTCATTTCTTTAAAAAAAAAAGTTAAATTCGAGCTGCAAATTCACTGACTTGTCTTCTATTGAAGTATCTGCGATTCCTTTAGTATAAACTAAAATTTCCAAAGCATCAGAGACAGAATAATAACGAAATAATGAGGCACTTCATTATGTTTGAGATCGGAGTATGTTCTAAGATTCTGAAACTTCTTGATGTCATTGATATTGGACGGTAGCTTTGTGGATTCCTTCTGTCATCCTTCTTTTCAAGAGGTGTGACCCGTGCTTTTCTTAAATCATTTGGCACAGGGTTTTGTTCGAGAAACATCCAGTTTCTCGTTTCTCTTTGGAGCTAACTTAGCTCCAGATTATGAAGAGAATCTGACAGGAACCTCAACGGGCCCTTTAGTTTTATTTTCCTGATTTTTTTGTTGCGCAACACCATTTACACTAATATCTTCTTATTCTATCACGTCTTATATTTTTCTTTACGTTAAGTAAATTGTTATTGTCATCTCAGCAATTGTTCACTACTTCTCCTGTATTTTTCTTTATTATTTGTTCTATATGTTATGCTGACTAGAGCTATTTTCTGTTAAGCAGTAGGAAATCCTTCAAACTTTGAGAAAACAACAGTGACTAATGAACTTTATGGTCATTTGTACTTTTACCAAAATTTCGTCTACGTCTTCTATAACACTGTTGACGCAGAAGTACACTAGCAATGGATTTTCTCTTGCTGCGGACTGGGTGTTAGTGTAGTCCTCATCATTTCATCATCATCATCATTTGTGACAGTGGCTGGAGTGGCTTGTGTAAAACATGGACTGTATAAAAACTGGGACTTCGTACGTGTGCTGATGAGCGCCCCACAAACCAAACATCGTCACGCTGGCAATGACTCAATGACTATAACAGGAATTAACGTGTGCCTTCTTTAGTGAGATGTACTGAGATTATTGGCACGTCGGGTTAGCATATCAGCCACATCATTCGTTTATCTTCGTAGTTTCACCAATCGCTTAAGCGAATCTTTTCATTACAACAGTAGCATTCTGAACATGAAAATGTTTTGCTACTTTTTAACTCTCCCTTTCCTTCATGAATATTATCCACTTGTGGTACCACGCAGTACATCCACAGTTTTTGTTCCATTTATTATGGATTGTTCTAGTTAACCATCTAGATGTGAGCGTTGTTAAGAAAACTGTGTTACAGTTCTGGAAATTATCAGGTTGTGTCTTCATCTTTAGCGCGAAGTAACGTCTACCTAGGAAATAAAATGATAATCTTCCGTTTAATAGGATTCACAAGTCTAATTGGATACCTTACACGTTCTTAAGCTCCCCTCTGCAGCCCCCACCAACTCGCCCACTTTCAGTAAAATAAATCGTGTCGTAGTGCCACATTCGCTGGTATCGAATAAGATTCACTTCTTCGTTTTTGCATGTCGTACCCTGTAAAAATCTCCTGTGACGATAGTGGACTGTCGTTCCCTCTGGCACAACATCCACGTTTCTTGTAATCCCCTTATTTTCGCATCTTGGGCTACCAGTGGTTCTTTTACCTTCTGCTTTTCTCGCATGTATATTACTTTGTTTGGCCTGTTTACTCAATTAAAAATTTACAAGTACATTGAGAAGACTGTTATTAGGTCTAAGTTTAGAATATCGTCTACAGAGACTTTAGTGAGAGAGCTCAGTCTTGACTGAAAAAGAATGAACGGAGCAACCAGTTTTAAGAATATAAGAGAAACATTTACTGCTTTTACGTGAAGTGGTGCAGGGAAGCTAAACCTAAACCAAGATAAAGAGTTGACAGTTTAAACCCTGATGTTCCTAAATACGCAAAATTCGAGTCCTCTAGTATAAGAACTGCACCTTCTCGCTTGGTAATCTCATCGCGTCTGCCTATATTGATGTGTTACAGAAAAATTCTGGTACATTTAGTCTGAGGTTCAAAAGACTAATATTTATGATGTCTTCGCTACTTCATAATCCGTTTCGTATGTTAGTATGGATCCTGTTTGCACTTTATTCACGTTGCATTGATATGTGTCTCTGCAAAATGATGTCCAAATGGCGCCTGATGGAAAGAGAAAAACTCAGCGAAGTAAAAATGTACAATGAGTTGCGTATAACATTTTTAAAATAGTACGTATTCGGCAGCGATGGTGCAACACATCTACATTTTGATAGAAGAAATGTTGAACTGTGTTTCGAGTACAGAACTATTGAATTTAATATTCCTCTCCTGTGCTATTGTGTTTGGTATTCCATACGGGATGTAACAATAGCGCTTAAATTGCACTACACGAATACATTTTTCAACAGTCTCAGTTCAATAGTGAATGAATTCGTAGTTGTGGAACGGTTTAGCATTTTCAGACTACATATTTTAGAAATGCACAAAAGGTCTTTGTGATCTATGTTTTTCCAAAGCAATGGATATTCTTCTACATTATAAAACTCGTCGGGGAACAACACCTGCTCTGCCTTTGTTCGTTCAGTAGGAAACACATAGCATAATAGAGCGCAGTGAATTCTATCACAGACCCTTCTGTCTGATCACTGACACACGTATATCGCACAGTATGTCCGCTTTAGAGCCAAAAGCAGCTCCTGTGTTTCGCATTGTGATTAGCATCGGTATAATAACGAAAGGGACTAACGGCCTTAGTTGAAATTTTTATGTTCACCTCACAGAAGATAGTGTGGAGCTAATCCCACGGTAGCCCTGCAGAAGCACTATGTTTCACTCCCCAGAATAGACTTTCCATCTGAACCCCAGCAAGAAAGCAGAGCTGGTTCAAGATTTGGGACTAGGATGGTAGGCAACCCACACTTCCGGTAACATGATGAACCTTTAACTAATAAGCAGTAGGTTGTCAGTGGCTCAGATAACGATTTTATCTCAAGGTCACTTCCAGTTCATACTAGGCAATTATTTGGGTTACATTCAAGATCATGAAGTTACTCGATACAGGTCATCTGATACAAAATCATGTGATATAAAATTTGTGGGAAGCAACTGGACCAATGGGAGCACATTAAAATGGGGGGAAACCCCCTCCCTCCCCCACAGACGAGTACGACTCAAGCTCCTCCCACCCTCCTTTTATCATCCTTAATAACTAGTTAGGCTGAGTAGTCTCCTTCACTTGAAGTCTGTGCATCATGGGGAGAGGCTCGAGTTTCTTATAAACGAATGAACTATAATTCTGTACTGAAAGAGCTTGAAAGTAATAAGAGTGATATAACAAATTAGCTAATGGTTTTATATTAACAATTTCTTTTATTGCCATTCAACTTTTTACAATAGTTCTGTCTGTTGTTTGTTGACAGTTCTTTTCTTTTCTTTGCCCAGCTATTTGTATTTGATGACATACACACAGTAGTACTTCGACAAAGCTATTTTTTTCTTTTTTTTGTATACAATAATTCGTTGTTGGTGATGTATTTCAACAGACATTTCTTCTCACTTAAAAACACTGGTTTGATTTACAACGTTATTTTCTCTGATGATTTATATCAGGTACATTTATTTACGCTAAGGTTGTTACAGCGAACAATTCCTAATTTCTTTAAAAAGTTTCTCACTTTGTCTCTATAACACTTGTTTCATGCCCTCGAGCAGGCAACTCTTGTAACGACGTATCGAGATAGCCTTTAAGGCGGCATGATGCACACAATTTGACAACCTCTGGGTGGAAACTGTATCTATGCTGTAGCCGTACATTTTCGATCTGAGCCTTACAAACTCAGCCATCTGCGAACGATTAGCTTTGCCTTTCATCTAACCAATAACCTTCTTGTTTCGTGGCATTATTTCAAAAGGATTATCGGCTGTATATCCTGTTGTGTTGGATTCTTCTTGATTTTACCTAATTACTTCACTTAGATTGCAGCCTTACGTCCAATAGATGAAACAGTCAGCGTCTATATAAAGTAGCTTGGGATCAGCGAAGTTTGATGACACAAACACGTAGTGGAAAAGGTATATGTCGAGTTAGGAGAGATCCAGAGCAGACATACCAATATAGACAGGTTCCATTAACTGCACTGATACCTTGGTCATCTTCAGAGCGATCAGTCCTTCATTGAAGATGGAGACCTTCCTGAAATTTGGCCTGGCGTTGTAATCCCTTGCACCGTAATGAGTCCCTCTCCAGTAACTTTTGCTGCATTCTGTAACTTTTCCATTGTTTTTTTGTTTTCGAAAATAGAATTTATCATTAATTTGTAAAGGTAATTTTCAAAGTAACATGTCTCGTGAACACTCTATTTAGTGTTTACATCAATGTACTCCTTCAAGCAGCAAGGAGATTAGATGATTCTAACAAGTTCCTTCGCCAACTAAAGACATGGCTGGAGGTTCCTGCAGTGCGCTACACATTGCTGCTTATTCCCCAGTGTTGTCATCAGCTTCAGGTTGGAGCTACTTCGAAAGACTATGCACTCTGGACACAGCAGCAAGCTACTGTGCATGTCATGAAAATTAATGGGATACACCAGTTCTGCCTCCATATACCTCACCAACATCCGCAACACTGTCGATGACATTCTTCAATCAAACAATATCGACATCCATCAGAACCATTAAAATGGTAGACTATGTTGCATGGCATACCCACAGAGGTTGTTTACATTCAGGTAGAGGATGTAACGTAGATTGTCAGATGCCTTGTACTCCTCCTCACTCATTCATTGTTTATTCTCATTGGTGTACCAGTGCATTCGCTGGCAAAGTCCCCCACCAATCCCATACCTGAAGAAGAGCAGCATGTCAACATTGGTCAACAGTTCAATATTGATACATGTTCTTCTTAACATTACGACAAACGAAAGCCGTGGTGTGGTGAAATAGTAGGCAGGATCAAGAGTGTATGTGCCCAAGCACACTCTGGAATTTCTCTGTGAGTAGGTGTAAATCAATGTTCATGTATAGTCTTAGATATTACCCTAAACCTGTGATACTGAACTACCACCAAACATTCACCACATGCCATACTCCACATCCATTATGGCAGTGTCTATTTGAGAAGCCAGACATCGGAAGTGGTGCATGTCACATGCATTGTGGTTATGTTGGGCAATGCGGTTTGGTGGAGTCATTCTATGGAATCCAGGCATTTTTATGTAAAGACCCACTTCTTATCACAAGCTGAAAATTTGCATAATCAGGCAATATGGCTCTGGTAATAAGCATATCCTTCTGACTCTTTGTCTCAGCAAGTTTATGAAGAAGCGTGTCATGAAACATAGAAAATCCAGGAAGTGGAGTGAAAGTGGTGCATATCACATGCATTGTGGGCTGCACCACTGAACATTCCCATTAGATGACAATGATCTCTACGTGGAGTTGTCATTTCTCTACCCAGAGGCAGCCCTCAAATATGACAACTGTCTGCTCGTTCTAGGCATTGTTTTCATGACCGATGGTGACAGGAACTTTGTTGTGATAAATCCAATCAACTTACCATGTTTTACGAGCACAGTGAGCAATCATCTTGCAGGATTATCCCCATTGTACGATTCGAAATTGTTGCTATGGAGTCATATGAGCATACAACTTGATACAATGCTGCATACAGTACACAAGATTCTGTGAATGTAGTAAGGGAGACAGAGGGGTTACCTTCACAACGAGCACAGCCTCACTATACCAGAATGAAGTAAGTGCAAACTGTGTACCGCAATTGGGACGTTAACGACAATGGGTTAGTTATAAATTGCTGTCAACCTTTATATCGGAGATGAGAGGGGCAGAATCTCCTCGGTTTGAAGCAAATAATTGTCCTGAAAATAGGTTACGAAATTGCAATAGGCAGAAAAGATTGGTTAGTTTCTATCAAGATTATTCTCACATATACTTATGTGAGGCGTTGGACCATAAACCCCTTACTATGATTCAGTCTATTTATTCGGACTTGCTACTTCAAAGCTAATTGCCGGTACATATAAGAAACAAGTACAAAGCAATCACTTGTTCTGGTTAACACTGAAATCTCTCTAAGTAATTGGGACAAAGACTGACAGCCTCTGTTCAACCCTATTCCAATGAAACTTTAAATATCCTACTTGACCTGCAGTTCCTGAATGTCCACCAGAGTCTATCACCATCGGCTGCTATGGGCCTACTCGGCCCCGCTGGCGTCTCGCTGCAGAATCTCCAAACTGCCGGCACTGGCTCTAAATCTGCATCTGAATCTCTGCTCCTAGATATTCCGCTGCCTGGCCTTTTATTTCGTTTCTCATGTACTTGGGTGCACACGAGTTAATTTGTTTCACACGACACTTTCATTTCTAGGTGATCGGACTGCACAAGAATGCCTATGGTTCCACACGACTCTCGTTTCTAATTGGTCGGCTTGCGCAAGAATGGCTTCAGTTCCACACGACACTTTCGTTTCTAGCTGCACACAACTTAATTTGGTTCCACACGAGTCTTTTCCGCACGTGACTGACACTCATTCTTGCTGTATTGTCGCCCTGATGCTTGCATCTTCCATTGCGCAATTGTGATTCATGCTGCTTCCTCTGGCAGGAAGTCAAACACTAAGTTATTTGATCAACAAGCCATACTTGGCAGCCTCCTCCTCTTATCTTGTCCCTACGTCCTGGTGGACTATTTCTTAATGTCAGGTGGCTGTTTGCCTATGGAGCCTGGACTCTTATTATGGTCACAAAAGCAAGAATAAAAATTAAAATGTTCTACGGCCACAACAGCGCTACAGGAGCTATGAGGCACTCATAGTCGGCGATTACAACGAACAGACATCGCTCCTGGGGTTGTGCATTCCTTAACCCTAACAAATTTTTATCCAGGGTCGGCATTTCCACACTACCAGTTCTTGGCTTGAACAGTGAATGAGTTGCATTTATCCCTCGAGTTGGTGCCCCTACGTATAAAGTGCACCATCCACAAATAACAATGTCTTGTACCGTTCCTTATTGTTTTACAATTGCGAGCCTATAGCTGCTCCTTCGTTATTGCTTCTGCTAACACAGTGCTAACTTTTACTGCCATGCATCAAATGAGTAAGTGAGCTAGGTGAGAAAAAATTTACAATCCGTACAAGAAAAGACCCAGCTTCTGAACTAGCAGTACAATCCCCCAATGAGCAAGTTGTCTTAGAGATAATTAGCAGTCGAATAGGTGGTTGGCTCCAATCTGATGCAATACACTGTTTAATGCGTCAAATGGATCATTACTGCGGGGTAACACTTGTACAAATACTGGATTGATGCAGCTCTCCACGGTACTCTAACCTACGCGCAAGCTTCTTCATCGCCAAATGACTACTGCTACCTTCATCTTTGTCAGTTTGCTTACCGTATTCACTTTTTGATCTTCCTCTACGATTCTTAGCACTCCCTCACCTTCCGCCCCCCCCCCCCACCCGCCACAACCCCGCTTCCCTCAAACCCTCAAATACTAAACTGGTGATCCATTCATGTTTTAGCATGTGTCCTCTCATCCTATCAACCGATCTCTTTTTTTGGTCAACTTGTGTCACAAATTTCTTGTTTCCCCAGTCGTATTCAGTACTTCCTCATTAGTTACGTGACCAACCTACGTAATCTTCAGCGTTCTTCCCTGGCACCACATTTCGAAATCATATGTTCTCTTCTTGTCCTAGCTGTTTACCGTCCATGTTTCACTTCCATACCTGGCTACACTCCAGACAAATACCCTCAAAAAAGACTTCCTAACACATAAATCTATATTCGATGTTACCAGATTTCTCTTCTTCAGAAATGCTTTTCTAGCCATTGCCAGTCAATATTTTATATCCTCTCTACTTCGGTCATCATCAGTTATTTTGCTGCAAAAACAGCAAACCTCATCTACTACTTTACGTGTCTCGTTTCCTAACGACATTTGCTTAGCATCACATGATTTAATTCGACTACATTACATTATGCTTATTTTGCTTTTGTTGATTTTCATCTTATATCTTCATTTCAAAACACCGTCCATTCCGTACCACTGATCTTCCAAGTTCTTTGCTGCCTCTGATAGAATGACAATGTCATCAGCAAACGTCAATGTTTTTATTTCTTCTCCCTGGGCTTTAATTCCTACTCCAAACTTTTCATTGGCTTCCTTTACTGCTTGTTCAGTGTACAGATTGAATAACAGGGGATAGGCTACAACCATGTCACACTCCTTTGTCAACGATTGCTTCCCTTTCATGCCACTAGACTCTTATTACTGCCGTCTGGTTTCTGTACAAATTGTAAATAGCCTTTCGCTCCCTGTATTTTAGCCCTACTATCTTCAGAATTTCAAAGATGATATTATAGTCATAATTGTCAAAAGCTTTCCATAAGTCTATAATTGCTATAAATGTAGGCTTGCCTTTCCTTAACCTATCTTCTTAGATAAGTCGTAGGGTCAGTTTTGCCTCGCGTGTTCCAACATTTCTCCAGAATCCAAACTGATCTTCCGCGAGGTCTGCTTCTACCAGTTCTTCCGTTTTTCTGTAAAGAATTCGCGTTGGTATCTTCCAACAATGACATTAAAATGATAGTTGGCAACTTTCTCTCTGTGTCTTGCTACAGTTCGTGCGGCTCCTCTCGCCGGAGGTTCGAGTCCTCTCTCGGGCATGGGTGTGTATGTCGTGCTTAGCGTAAGTGAGCTGAAGTTAGACTAAGTAGTGTGTAGGCCTGGACCGATGACCTAAGCAGTTTGGTCCCGTAGGAACTTATTACCTCCACAGCTTTCGTACTTGTCAGCAACTGCTTTCTTTGGAATTGGAAATACCATATTCTTCTTGAAGTCTGACGGTATTTCGTCTGTCTCATACATCTTGCACACTACATGGCAGAGTTTTGTCATGGCTAGCTGTCCCAAGATTATCAGTACTTCTAACGGAATGTTGTCTAACCCTGGGGCCTCGTTTCGACTTCTCACAGAAACATTCTCCCATCTAATCTTCTTCTATGTGCATCTCCCTTGTATAGACCCTCTATATACCACTTCCACCTTTCAACTCTCCCTTCTTTGCTTGTGACTGGTTTACTATATGAGCTCTTGATATTCATACAACTGCTTCCCTTTTCCCCAAAGGCCTCTATAATTTTCCTGTAGGTAGTATCTGTTTTTCCCCTAGTGAAATATGCTTCTAATTCCTTACATTTGTCCTCTAACTATTACTACTTAGCAATTCTGCACCTCCTGTCAATTTCATTTTTTATACATTTGTATTTCATTTCGCCTGCTTCATTTGCTGCATTTTTAAATTTTCTCCTTTCATCAATTAAATTCAATATCGCTTGTGTTTTCCACGAACTTCTGCTCGGCCTGGTCTTTTTATCAAATTGATGCGCTACTGCCTTCACTATTTCATCTCTTAGACTCACCCATTCATCTTCTTCTGTAACCCTTTTCCCTGTTTTAGTCAACAGTCGCCTGGTGCTCCCTCTGAAGCTCGCAGCAATCTCTGGTTCTTTGAACTTATCCTGGTCACCCCCCCCCCCTTAACTTCCTATCTTTTTCCTGTCTCTTCAGTTTATTTTACAGTTCATAACCAGTAAATTGTGGTCAGACTTCACATCTGCCCCTGGGAATGTCCTACAATATAACATCTAAGGTGCTACACCAATGTATGCCCATTATATAATAAATCCGAAAACTTGCGATATCTCCTGATGTCTTCCAGGTATACAGCCTTCTTTTATGAGTCTAAAACAAAGTATTAGCGACGATTAAATTAAGATCTGTAAAAAACTCTACCAGATGGCTTCCTCTTTCATTCCTTTCCCCCAGTCGATATTCATCTGCTGTTTTTCCTTCCATCCCTTTTCCTACTATCCAACTCCAATCCCCCATCAGAATCAAATTTTCGTCTCCTTTAACTGTATGAATAATATCTTTTGCCTCATCATACACATCTTCAATCTTTCCAACATCTGCAAAGCTAGTTGGCATGTAAACTTCTACTACTGTGGTAGGTGTGAGCTTCGTGTCTATCTTGGCTATGATAATGCGTTCACTAAGCTGTTTATAGTAGCTTACCCGCATTCCCATTTTCTTAGTCATTATTAAACGCACTCCTGCATTATCATTACCCGTATATATATATATATACACTCCTGGAAATTGAAATAAGAACACCGTGAATTCATTGTCCCAGGAAGGGGAAACTTTATTGACACATTCCTGGGGTCAGATACATCACATGATCACACTGACAGAACCACAGGCACATAGACACAGGCAACAGAGCATGCACAATGTCGGCACTAGTACAGTGTATATCCACCTTTCGCAGCAATGCAGGCTGCTATTCTCCCATGGAGACGATCGTAGAGATGCTGGATGTAGTCCTGTGGAACGGCTTGCCATGCCATTTCCACCTGGCGCCTCAGTTGGACCAGCGTTCGTGCTGGACGTGCAGACCGCGTGAGACGACGCTTCATCCAGTCCCAAACATGCTCAATGGGGGACAGATCCGGAGATCTTGCTGGCCAGGGTAGTTGACTACACCTTCTAGAGCACGTTGGGTGGCACGGGATACATGCGGACGTGCATTGTCCTGTTGGAACAGCAAGTTCCCTTGCCGGTCTAGGAATGGTAGAACGATGGGTTCGATGACGGTTTGGATGTACCGTGCACTATTCAGTGTCCCCTCGACGATCACCAGTGGTGTACGGCCAGTGTAGGAGATCGCTCCCCACACCACGATGCCGGGTGTTGGCCCTGTGTGCCTCGGTCGTATGCAGTCCTGATTGTGGCTCTCACCTGCACGGCGCCAAACACGCATACGACCATCATTGGCACCAAGGCAGAAGCGACTCTCATCGCTGAAGACGACACGTCTCCATTCGTCCCTCCATTCACGCCTGTCGCGACACCACTGGAGGCGGGCTGCACGATGTTGGGGCGTGAGCGGAAGACGGCCTAACGGTGTGCGGGACCGTAGCCCAGCTTCATGGAGACGGTTGCGAATGGTCCTCGCCGATACCCCAGGAGCAACAGTGTCCCTAATTTGCTGGGAAGTGGCGGTGCGGTCCCTTACGGCACTGCGTAGGATCCTACGGTCTCGGCGTGCATCCGTGCGTCGCTGCGGTCCGGTCCCAGGTCGACGGGCACGTGCACCTTTCGCCGACCACTGGCGACAACATCGATGTACTGTGGAGACCTCACGCCCCACGTGTTGAGCAATTCGGCGGTACGTCCACCCGGCCTCCCGCATGCCCACTATACGCCCTCGCTCAAAGTCCGTCAACTGCACATACGGTTCACGTCCACGCTGTCGCGGCATGCTACCAGTGTTAAAGACTGCGATGGAGCTCCGTATGCCACGGCAAACTGGCTGACACTGACGGCGGCGGTGCACAAATGCTGCGCAGCTAGCGTCATTCGACGGCCAACACCGCGGTTCCTGGTGTGTCCGCTGTGCCGTGCGTGTGATCATTGCTTGTACAGCCCTCTCGCAGTGTCCGGAGCAAGTATGGTGGGTCTGACAGACCGGTGTCAATGTGTTCTTTTTTCCATTTCCAGGAGTGTATAAACTATCAGTGTTTTCAATTAAGCATCAGATCATCATTTACTCCACACAAAACACACTGAAAGATGACAGCATGACACCTTATTCCACCATTAGGTAATAGAATGTTTGTTGTAAAGTTTAGTGCATAATAGTTACTTTTGTTCTTTATTTACTTATCAGAAAGCACATTGGTGCAAGGCTACTGGCCGTGACATTCAAATTTCAGAAGGAAGTTGTATTGGTTTTATGTTAAAGAATTTAACATTTATTATGAAATGTTTATTATTGTTGCATTATTTAGAACGTGAATGTAGTCAAACATTGATTATTGAAATATATTAAAATGTAAAATAATGTAGAATAAACGGTAACCAATCAGATGGACGGCTTCAGGGAAAGGAACTGCATTAGTCAGTTGAGCGAGGATATTCGGCGCGCGGGAAACGTGGCCGGGGACGGGCAGAGAGACAGTGCTGGTGGAGACGCGAAAGCGGACGGTCGGTCTTTAGGTAGCTAGGAAGTGAAACGACTTAGAAAATTTCGCGTTGTGTGGTATAGCGGGACGTAGTCTCTGAGCGGTGAGCAGCCGTTCGCCTGTTGTGAACTCTAACTTTTCGCGTAGTTAACGAGCTGGAGTATTGGACTTGTAATTCGCGACGACATTGTAAATGATCGAAATGTGTCAAATGGATATGCACTCGAGTGTAATAGTAATTCTAAATACGACCACTTTCGCTATTAGTTTTCCTTCTGAATAAACATTCTAATCAAATCGCAACTGTGTGACCTACATAATTTATGGGTCGTTAATTTAGCTCCCGATATTGTTATTACTGTTGTTATATGGTATATTAACGTTGTATGTTTCATACAATGTCGCAAACTTGTCGACAATTTAACCAAAGGGTCACAAGTGTCTAATTTAGGGCGTGCAATGCGACAGGTGCGGTTCTACCCCTAGACAAGTTTGAGCCACGACATTTCGATGAAGAGGAACCACATGTGAGCCCGAAAATCTTTGGGATGTTAGCTCGCAAGGTGCCTTTGAAACTGTATTGGCCAGGGCCAAATGTTTTTTATTTACTTGCATAATAGCTATATTTAGGGTAATTTCTTTTGCTAGTCGGAACTGACCATGCAATATAATATTTATCCATTACATCTCGATTGTGGACATTAATTGAAGTACGTTCAGTGCCAATATTTTCTGAAATAGGGATGAAATTGAACCTTCCCGCTCCCCAACGTAAAGTGTGTTATAGACATACCAGTATACATCAAGGTGGAATACACACCTGAGTGCTGTACTCAACCCTCTTTAAGGCATTTTGGAAAAACTGTCTATTATACCACTGTCGAAGAAAGTTCCATATCATTCTGTGACTGAATCGTCCCACGATATCACACCAGATCTCATCCAAATTTGGACGACGATCATTTCCTCACGAACATCATTTCCCTCTTTCACAAGAAGTGTAAGCTCACCATATACAGCTGTGTAACACTTAATGGCAGGATACCGCAGGTCGATGACGATTTCAGGGAACTCTTTTCCAACGCGCCTTAGCAGGCATGGAGTAAAGTTGGAGGTACAGGTGGTCTCTACTCATTTTGTCAACATGAGCTAGTGAGATCCTGTCCCCAAAAGTGCCACCAGACACAGAGTAGTCCAATGTAACCACACGATTTACTTGGTGTTTCATATCAAAAATGGCAGGGGTCCTGCTGCTAGGCCGACAGTGATGTCACAGTGATGTCCGGCGCCACACAGGTCCATAAAGATAGCGAGAGGGCCCAGGGTGCAGTTGTGTTGGCAGACAAGGCGGTGTCATAAGCCCATGTCTTGTGATGGACCCAGCTGCAGTAGTGTTTGCAGAAAAAAAAAATGGTTCAAATGGCTCTGATCACTATGGGACTTAACTTCTTTGGTCATCAGTCCCCTAGAACTTAGAACTACTTAAACCTAACTAACCTAAGGACAGCACACACATCCATACCCGAGGCAGGATTCGAACCTGCGACCGTTGCAGTCGTTAAATTCCAGACTGTAGCGCCTAGAACCGCTCGGTCACTTCGGCCGGCTAGTGTTTGCAGGCAAGGTAAATATGACCTCCGTTTCATCTGGAAAGAAGGAGAAGTAACTGATAAATATAATGCGAAATTAAAGAAACATATAAATGTGGGAGTCCCTCGTATTCTTCACAGGGATGCGTTGTACTGTCATTCGCAGCCAGTCCATCACAGTAAAAACAAAACTGCATGATGATTGCGGGGTGGTCCAGGGTACGTCTATGTTGGCAAACGAGCTAGTGTCATCGGCCCATACCATAGTGATGACAAACCACGCTGTGGTGGTGTTCCCACGCGCAGCGAATACATTGTCGATGAACTGGATAGGGGTGATGAACGCATCATCATCTCATCGTGTCATGAAGTAGTCCTTGCGTGTGCAACGATGAGTCCACACACACTGCAATAGAAGGAGAAGGAGGAGGAGGAGGAGGAGGAGGAGGAGAAGTAGAAGAAGAAGAAGAAGAAATTAAACAACATATTGCAGGTATAATGAGCACACACGTTAATGGGAAAAATCATTTTAAAAACATACTTGTGGTATCAGTTGAGGCAATTCTCGTTTGCTTATTAGTCCATAATGAACCATCACTTGCATTAAGACATTTCAGCTGGGCTTATTCTATCGGTGCTGTTAGTGTTGCTGCTAGCAACTCTCAGATGACAATGACTACCCGCACTGAAACGACTTGTATTCATAGCAGAAAACTTTTTACTTCAACCAATAGGAAACGAGTATGGTTATCTAAAGTCACATGATATTAGGCAGGACAGCATCGGACCACAGTTGTGCATAGGTAATGCTGTCTCACACCTCTGCCGCCGGTGTTCTTAAATATAACATTATATTCTAGTTCAGGTGCCTGCACTTCTCCATCAGGTGGACAGAGTGCCTGCTGCTGAAAGAGAAAAATAATTTCCCAACATTTTCAGACAAGCTGTGTGATGTGCCCGGTATATGCAGCGTATCAGACGCCATCATCAGCTCTCTTCAAAGAATACCATACATATTTTAGTAATACGCCACTAGCAGATACTCGCTAACACACAAGCCATCGATCTATGCATCAGGTACCGCTTCCGAATTGATAATAATACTAATGGACAGTAATGACCATAATTTTATATTTTTTCAGCGAGACAAACTATGCAACGCACTCACTATTGAACAAAGCACGCACACAGTCCTGCAGACTGGCGCTACCGCTAGAGACAACGACACACCGAAATCAACTTTCCTTGCCCCTTACATGCCAAAGACATGATAAAACTCGAATGTTTTTATCACTGACACTTAGGTGGAGTGTTTATAAATCGTTCTGTGGTATGTAATAGGAGAACACCAACAGCAGGAGTCTTTGTAATCCCTTTCCACGTTAAATAATAAAATTATGAATTTTTTTGTGGTTTTAGGGCGCACAACTACAGTGGTCATTAGCGCCCAGACTAAGTTATGAATGCACTGCGAGGCAAAATTTATGGACTGATAGAATTTGGCATTAGACCCCCTCTGTCACATACAGTTTAGTCGATTACGCGTAGTGGTAGCAAAAACCTGTGGGTAAAGACACGAGAAGTGTGGATGCAATTACACTGTTTTGTGTGTGTGCTGTGTAACATGAATACTCCAGGGTCAGGTGTAGGTTGGGTGTTTTTTGTATGCATACTGTTGGTCAACACAGCTAAACCCATATTAATTATATATTCACTTAAAAGTCACCCAAATCTACTTCACACCAAGAGTGTAATCTCTCATTTATTTAAAAAAAATAATAGTGTATGACGGTAAAATATTGAAAATTAAAAACCATAGGATGGCGACAGGAGGTCACACGCTGACAGACACAGCTATAGTGCTACTTTGTGAGGTGTGACATGCTCTGCAGTAATGAGATATGAAACAGTAATAGTGCTGACAGATTCTCTCCAGTGTGCGTTAATTCTCCTCCAAAACAAACTGTAAGTATATCGACAGCAGTAAATTTCCCAGGACTGATGCTGCTGGACAGAACAATCTAAAAAATGGTTAAAAACAAGAAATTTGATTTATAAAATTATACAAACGTCAAGCGATAGTATTAGATGCTAACCTAAGTCACGTAGATATAATGTAAGCTACCTGTGATCAGCGAACTTTTACGATTTCATCTGTAGCATCATCAATATGTGATCCATCTGCATTCCTCTTCGTTTATGAAATCACACCTCTTTACACTGCACCTAGATATTTTTACGGTTCCAAATGCACACACGCACTCTCATGTATTGAGAGAGATTATCACAGCATTCAGAACACGAACAAAAAAAACTTTCCCGTTTCCTCACGTACACGAAACCTAGCAGGAGTATGAGAGTTTCATCTCGTCAACTTGCCTGTCTATAACACACCGTATTTTCACTATTAAGGCACCTGCACTCAAATATCATCCTCTATTTAAGAAACCGGCTGTAGAGGTGTGTGATGGTATTGCCTGTCCACAGCAGTGAGCCGATGCTATTCTGCCTAAGACCATGTGACTGGAGACATTCACATTCGTTTCCTGCTGGCTGAAATAAGCAAAAGAAAGTAGTCTTCGAATACAAATACGAATCGTTTTGGTGGGAGACGTCATTCTAGTCAAAGACTTGCTAGCAGAAACATCAGCAGCTCTGATAGAATCATCAGAAATGAAACGTCAATAATGGAAGGATGGATCATCAGGGGCTAACAGGCAAGCCCGAGTTGACTCCAGTGATCCCACGGGTACATATTTAAGATGATCTTTTTGCTTTTTTCCATGACTGTGTGTGCTCATTATATCTGAAATCTGTTGATTAATTTATTCTTCTTCTTCAGTTGCAGATGTGTTGGACATGAGTCGACACCGGGTTGTGCCTGCAACAACTACTCCACGAACCGACTAATGATGCTGCATTTGGCACCCCAGCGCAGTTTATGGGCGATGTATTCGTAGCATAGTTCATACATTTTCTAGAACAAGCAAATTGAACGCAAAGGACAATTTCATTGCAGATGCAGCGAAGATGCCAGAGAAACTGCTGGCGTTGCATGAAAAACAACAAATAATGATGAAAGAATTTCTGATCAACGGACTTCGATGAGAAAATTAATTTTATCGATGTCTTTAAAAACTGATGTGACAGAGCATACAAAAGTGTTTTCTAAAAAGCAGATAGCATGTCAGTCCTATAGCGTGTTTTGTCAGTATAAAACAAAATTATATATTCCGACTTTTGTTTTGCCGAATTTTTTGCGTTTCACTACAGTTTACGCCACCAATTTAAATATACTGATTACTATTATTAAACGCAAGAAGCCAAAAATTCTGCTCCAAACGTCATGTATGTTGATGGAAGTAGTTCTTAGAAAACATTTTTGGCCGAAGTTAGGTTATGATGAAAATGAATATAGAGCTCACCTTTTCCTGCAAATGATTTCGTGTTTGAGCTCATGAGATTCTGCTTTTGAAAGCTTTGTTTCCTGAATAATCCACTGGAATGACAATGATGAGTGAGCTGAATAGTTCAGCAATAGTTGGTAACAGACAGGTGTTTTGTGGTACAATATGAATATCCCATCCGCATCAAAAGTTTCCTCTAGGCTTTTCCATGCGTTAAGACATATGTAAGAATTTAGAAGCATATAAAATTAGTGCAAAGACAGATACTGCCTACAGGAAAATTGGAAGCCTCTGGAGAAAAGAGTACAAGCTGTATGAATATCAAAAGCTTATATGGAAAAGCATTCCTATGCAAAGAAGAGAAAACTGGAGGGTGGAAGGAGCACATAGCAGATCTGTACAAGAGAAATGAAACTGAACGCAGTATTATGGAAATGGAGGAGTAGGAAACGACATTGCATCAGACCTACCGCTAGCCTTGGGAGAGCCAGCCACGAAAAAACTATTCCATTCGGTTTGCAAGAGGTAGGAGACACGCGAAATACTCTCAGACTTCAAGAAGAATATAATAATTCCAAATTCAAAGAAAGCAAGTGCTGACAGGTGCGAATATTTCCGAACTATTGGTCTGATAAGTCATGGTTGCAAAATACTGACGTGAGCTCTCTACAGAAGAATGGGAAAACCGGTAGAGTTGAGTATTCAAGGAACTGTGACTGACGCCAGAACAACAGGGAACTGACATGCATCGAGATTAGAAAATAGTGCATTGATAATGGCTAGGCACTAGCCGAAATCTGGGTTTGCGTAATAAAACCTGTAAAACAAAGGACGACTGATTGCTGCGCTCTGTAATTTATAAAGGTCTGTGAAGATCACCTTGGTTTTCTGAGAAATTTAGGAATACGTGAGGCAATACTGATCCTATGACTTTTCTTAGAATATAGGCTAAAAAAAGACAAACCTATCTTTACAGAATTAGTAGTTTTAGAGGAAACTTCTGACAATGTATTCTCTTCGAGCTTGTGAAGGTAGCAGGGATAAAATACAGGGAGCGAAAGTCTATTTTCAACTTGTACAGAAACCAGACGGTAGTTATAAGAATCTATGGCATGGAATGGGAGCAGTGGTTCAGAAAGGAGTGAGATAGGTTTGTAGCCTATCGCCGATGTTATTCTATCTGTGCATTCTGCAAGCACTAAGGGAAACCGAAGAAAAATTCGGAGTAGGAATTAAAGTTCAGGGAGAAGAAATGATAACTTTGAGGTTTCCCGGTGACATTGTAATCCTGCCAGAGGGCGTAAAGGACTTGGATGAGCAGATGAACGGAATGGACAGTGTCTTGAAAGGTGGATATGAGATGAACATAACAAAAGTAAAGCAAGGATAACGGGAAGACGTCGAATTAAATTAGGTCACAATGAGAGAGTTAGATTAGAAAACAAGATCTGAAATTGGTATGTGAGTTTTGCTGTTTGCGCAGCAAAATTACTGATGATGGCGGAAGTAGAGAGGATATCAAAGATAGACTGCTAATGGCAAGAAAAGCGCTTCTGAAGAAGAGAAATATGTTTACATCGAAAATAGACGTAAGTGTTAGGAAGTCTGTTCTGAAATATATGTTTCGAGTGTAGCCATGTATGGAAGTGAAACGGACGAAAAGCAGCTTAGACAACAAGAGAACAGAAACCACTGAAATGTGGTGCTAGAGAAGAACGCTGAAGATTAAATGGGTAGATTGGAGAGAAAAGAAATTTGTGGCACGATCTTACTACCACAAGGGATCGGTTGATAGGACACATTCTGAGACACAAACGGATCACCAGTTTAATACTGAAGGGAAGTGTGGGGCAAAAAATCGTGGAGGGAGGAGATGCAGAAACATGTTATTTGCAGTAGTTATTCAGAGATGGAGAGCCTTACACGGGATGGAACAGCATGGAGAGTTGCAATAGATCAGTGTTCGAATTGAATACTATAACAACAACAGGCTCTTCAGTTCCTGTGTGTTATCTAAAGTCCTCTGCTCATCTTCCATCAACTTGTCGTCCCGGTCTCAGCTCTTGGAATCCTGAAAAGAACAACTCTACCTCCCATCCGCGTTGCTAACATTCGATCCATCCCCATTTTATTTCCTTTACAGTTATACATTCTAGGGGTTAACAGTATGGGGCAAGTAGTGATTCTGTTCGACAGAAAGAGGACAAGAATTAACCGAAACATTGAGGAGCTATTGCAAAGCGAAAAATGAAGTGTAGAAATTATCTGCAAAAACACAGAAACGAAAAACATTAATTCATTCAGTGGGAGTTAAGCCAGTGATGAACTTACAGACGAACAGGGAAGAGATCTGAAAGCATGATGTCCATAAAACGAATTTTCAAAATAAACTATCTGATCAAAGGTTCCAGACACCATATATAATACGTAATTGACCACTAGATGTCGTGAGAGGCGGACCCGTCAGTATGAAAGGAGGCAGGGAGTATTGTTTTATCAGTAGAGAAGCAGTGACACAAGAATGTATCGCTCTGGAGAGCTCAGTGATTTCGGACGCCTAGTCATTGGATGTCACTTGAGTAACAAATCCATCATGCACATTTAAGCCCTTGTAAAGCTATCTAAGTCGACTTTTGTTGGTGCGATTGTGAAGTGGAAACGCGATGGAATAACTACAGCTAAACCAGGATCAAGCAGACCACATGTACTGACGGACGGGGACCGTCCAGGATTGCGGAATGTGGTTGTAAGAAATAGCGTGTTATCAATAGAGAAACCACTCGTGAATTGTAAAGTGTTACCGGGAGTATAACAAGTACAATCACTGCGCGTAGAGAGTTAAGAAGAATTGGGTACAATAGTCAGATGCCTCATCACAAGCTGTTCATTTCTGTAAATGCTAAACGACATTTGATGTTGTGTAAAGAGCGACAGCACTAGATAGTGGATGACTGGAAACGAATGATTTGGAGTGATGAATCACGGTATATTCTGTGATAATGTGGTCGAAGTGGTTTTTCGAAGACCAGGAGAATAGTGAAGCAAGGGCGCCCATACGAGAGACTGTAGAGAGAGGGGGGACTAGATCTGGGGGTATGGAATATTTTTAATATCTTGGAAGACGAATTATAAAAAGTTACAAACCTGCATAATACCTGCTTTTAAATCATTTTATTGAAAGAAAAATACCTGACGGAACCATATTATTTTTGTTTCTTTGAGAGCTAGAAACGGGCGGGGGAGGGTGGGGGAGGAGCGGCGGCTCTCCTTGCTCCCGTGTACGGAAGGCCCCTTGCAGTGAAGTACAGAGGAAGTGCTGTTATGGAGGACTTTTTGTTGTTAGGGTGTCCTCCACATAGCGTGCTTGAGAAAACGCTAAATGCAGAAGGACATGAACACCATTTACAGCACTGCTAAATGCGTATAGTAGAGCAACAGTTTGGGACGATAATAGCTTGTATGAGCATGAAAATGCACCTTGTTATAAAGTAGCATCTTTGAGGCAATCGTTTCGGGCAACAAAAATCCTGAAATGGACTGGCCTGCCCAGAGACCCGATCTAAAGTCAGTGGAATACCTTCGTCGATTTCGCGCTAGTCCCCAGCGTCCCACACTGCTTCCTCTGTCCTGTGCTACTGAGAAAGAATGAACTGCCATTCCTCCAGAAACATTCAGACACATCACTGAAAATGTCCTCAGAAGAGTTCAAGTCATCTTAAAGGTGAACCCATCCCACACTAGTGTCCACTAATAGCCCTCCGGATGCTTTTGATAAGATACTTTATTTCCAGGAACGACTTCAAGAGTAATGTTCTCCAGCGTGTACGTGATAAACAAATCCACCACAGTTGTACTGACCAAAGTCTTGCACGGTGGAAGTCACTATATGCTACCAAGGTTTCGAGGTTTTAGGCCCATCATCATGTGTGTCTGATATCTGAAGTGCTTCATACGTTACACGAAGTCCCAGTTAATGGGGATGATTTTAATAAGAAATGGTACACAACAAAATATTTAGCTTACGCTAACGGGTATCTTGGAAGACATTGAAAAACTACTGGTAAAAAAAAAGTAAGAATAACGGACTTTTGAGCAGCACTCCCATCACACAGGATGCAGGAGACAAATACTTCCCCCCAGTATGGTATTATTTCGGAGAAAGGAGGATTTGAGGGATTTAAATATTATTCCTGCTATCTTTATTCCTCATAATAATACCCAACGTTTTACCTGTAACCATTTAATTTCATTGTCATTTGTTACGTTTGAACTTTTCTGCTACTAACTGCAGATTTTGGCAGTTGTAGGTATTTCAGCCTTCGGCTTATGCTATTATTCATGTTAGCCTTTCATGCCATGTGTGTGTCGCTTTGTTGCACGTATTCTGTTATTAGCCATGCTGCTTTCTCTTGTTTGTTTGCTAAGGCCGACATCTCTCGTAATGGACCGCCATTACTTTTGGTGGTTACTTATAAGTGTCCAAGGAATAGAAAAGCAACTGAAATCACTCAACAGAGGAAAGTCCACTGGACCTGACGGGATACCAATTCGATTCTACACAGAGTACGCGAAAGAACTTGCCCCCCTTCTAACAGCCGTGTACCTCAAGTCTCTATAGGAACGTAAGGTTCCAAATGATTGGAAAAGAGCACAGGTAGTCCCAGTCTTCAAGAAGGGTCGTCTAGCAGATGCGCAAAACTATAGACCTATATCTCTGACGTCGATCTGTTGTAGAATATTAGAACATGTTTTTTGCTCGCGTATCATGTCGTTTTTGGAAACCCAGAATCTACTCTGTAGGAATCAACATGGATTCCGGAAACAGCGATCGTGTGACACCCAACTCGCTTTATTTGTTCATGAGACCCAGAAAATATTAGATACAGGCTCCCAGGTAGATGCTATTTTCCTTGACTTCTGGAAGGCGTTCGATACAGTTCCGCACTGTCGCCTGATAAACAAAGTAAGAGCCTACGGATTATCAGACCAGCTGTGTGGCTGGATTGAAGAGTTTTTAGCAAACAGAACACAGCATGTTGTTATCAATGGAGAGACGTCTACAGACGTTAAGGTAACGTCTGGCGTGCCACAGGGAAGTGTTATGGGACCAATATATATAAATGACCTAGTAGATAGTGTCGGAAGTTCCATGCGGCTTTTCGCGGATGATGCTGTAGTATACAGAGAAGTTGCAGCATTAGAAAATTGTAGCGAAATGCAGGAAGATCTGCAGCGGATAGGCACTTGGTGCAGGGAGTGGCAACTGACCCTTAACATAGACAAATGTAATGTATTGCGAATACATAGAAAGAAGGATCCTTTATTGTATGATTATATGATAGCGGAACAAACACTGGTAGCAGTTACTTCTGTAAAATATCTGGGAGTATGCGTGCGGAACGATTTGAAGTGGAATGATCATATAAAATTAATTGTTGGTAAGGCGGGTACCAGGTTGAGATTCATTGGGAGAGTCCTTAGAAAATGTAGTCCATCAACAAAGGAGGTGGCTTACAAAACACTCGTTCGACCTACACTTGAGTATTGCTCATCAGCGTGGGATTCGTACCATATCGGGTTGACAGAGGAAATAGAGAGGCTCCAAAGAAGAGCGGCGCGTTTCGTCACAGGGTTATTTGGTAAGCGTGATAGCGTTACGGAGATGTTTAGCAAACTCAAGTGGCAGACTCTGCAAGAGAGGCGCTCTGCATCGCGGTGTAGCTTGCTCGCCAGGTTTCGAGAGGGTGCGTTTCTGGATGAGGTATCGAATATATTGCTTCCCCCTACTTATACCTCCCGAGGAGATCACGAATGTAAAATTAGAGAGATTCGAGCGCGCACGGAGGCTTTCAGACAGTCGTTCTTCCCGCGAACCATACGCGACTGGAACAGAAAAGGGAGGTAATGACAGTGGCACGTAAAGTGCTCTCCGCCACACACCGTTGGGTGGCTTGCGGAGTATAAATGTAGATGTAGATGTAGATACTGTTTCTGCATTTTTTCGGCATTCGTACGTGACTACCTTAGTTCCTCTCCACGCAGCGTTATGAGCACCCTCACCCCCTTACCGCTCTCTTTCCCACGAATACGGCCCAGAGCGTTAGTCCGCTTGCCGTAGCCTTACGGGTCGCACGCGCGCTGTATGAGCATTTGCTATATGTTAGCCTAGAATGTTGGCGTTTTCGAGTGGTTTGTCGTATCAGGCTGTAAGCTGACTTGTGATTTCTTCAGCGCAGGCTCCTTATTCAGTTTAACTTCGGTTTAGCACCTGACTTCCACCTAATGTCCTATGGTGGCTTTATTGGTATAGACCGTGCGCATTGGCAGTAGCAACTTGGAACAAAAGGAATTTTCCCAGGCCAGATTTTGGGTTGTTATCTGACAGCAGATGTTTGCCTATTAGTTGTAAGGGCATGGACAGAGGGTCCTACTACTGCCAGGCAGGCTTTGTTCAATCATTTTATCTTTCGGTTTCTAAATGCCAGTCTTTAATTTCTGAAAAAGTCTTAATTGCTTGCTGGAATAGGTTACAGCTGTTGTTTTACTTCAGATTTCAGACACATCTGTTGATAGGCCTAAGATCCCGAAACAATGGTAGCGTATAGCGACTTCTGTCGTGCATGACTTCGTCAATGAAGTACACTTCTGGCCAATAAAATTGCTACGCCTCGAAGATGACGTGCTACAGACGCGAAATTTAACCGATAGGAAGAAGATGCTGTGATATGCAAATGATTAGCTTTTCAGAGCATTCACACAAGGTTGGCGGCGGTGGCGACACCTACAACGTGCTGATGTGAGGAAAGTTTCCAACCGATTTCTCATACACAGACACCAGTTAACTGGCGTTGCCTGGTGAAACGTTACTGTGGTGCCTCGTGTAAGGAGGAGAAATGGGTACCAGCACGTTTCCGGCTTTGATAAAGGTCGGATTGTAGCCTATCGCGACATTGCTGCTCGCTTTGGTCGATATAGAATGACTGTTAGCATAATATGGAATCGGTGGTTTGAGGAGGGTAATATGGAACGCCATGCTGGATTCCAACGGCCTCGTATCACTAGCAGTCGAGATGACAGGCATCTTATCCACATGGCTGTAACGGATCGTGCAGCCACGTCTCGATCCCCGAGTCAACAGATGGGGACGTTTGCAAGACAACAACTATCTGCACGAACAGCTCGACGGCGTTTACAGCAGCATGGACTATCATCTCGGTGACCATGTCTGCGGTTACCCTTGACGCTGCATCACAGACAGGAGCTCCTGCGATGGTGTACTCAACGACGAACCTGGGTGCACGAATGGCCAAACGTCATTTTTTCGGATGAATCCAGGTTCTGTTTACAGCATCATGATGGTCGCGTCCGTGTTTGGCGACATCGATGTGAATGCACATTGGAAGCGTGTATTCGTCATCGCCATACTGGCGTATCACCCGGCGTGATGGTATCGGGTGCCATTGGTTACACGTCTCGGTCACCTGTTGTTCACATTGACGGCACTTTGACCAGTGGACGTTACATTTCAGATGTGTTACGACCCGTGGCTCTACCCTTCATTCGATCCCTGCGAAACCCTACATTTCAGCAGGATAATGCACGGCCGCATGTTGCAGGTCCTGTATGGGCCTTTCTGGATACAGAAATTGTTCGACTGCTGCCCTGGCCAGCGCATTCTCCAGATCTCTCACCAACTGAAAACGTCTATTCGATGGTGGCCGAGCAACTGGCTCATCTCAATACTCTTGATGAACTGTGGTATCGTGTTGAAGCCGCATGGGCAGCTGTACCTGTACACGCCATCCAAGCTCTGTTTGACTCAACGCCCAGGCGTATCAATGCCGTTATTAAGGCCAGAGGTGGTTGTTCTGGGTACTGATTTCTCAGGACCTATGCACCCAAATTGCGTGAAAATGTAATCACATGTCAGTTCTAGTATAATATATTTGTCCAATGAATACCCGTTTATCATCTGCATTTCTTCTCGGTGTAGCGATTGTAACGGCCAGTAGTGTATTTTACGACGGTGGCGGATTTGTTTACCTTGAACGCGTCGCAGAACAGTTGCGAATGTCCCACAAAGAGAAATTTATCCCTCCAGTATACTTGAACGATATGTACTGGAAGCAAATGTTGCCTCTAGACTGCGAGCGGCAAGGACAGGGTTGCGGTGTGATGTGAAGCGAATAGTAAAGACGACATAATTGCGCCCGCTGAAGGAAATAAAACGAACACGCACTGAATAAATTATCACGTAGGGGGGCATTATTTTATTCCAGTGGCTGAACAGGTGCGACTAATGGGACGGCGCTTAATACTCTGCCGGCATAAAGGCCATTAGCGACGCTGCATTTCCGCTCGCCGCTCGCTAGGAGCGCCGGCAGTTTCCTTTGAAGCGAGCGAGGCCTTGCCGGCTCCCGCCTGACGCTGACATAAATCGCAGAAATACGGGGAAGGTTACCGGCTAGGAATGAGCCCTCGTGCTCTCTCTGCAGTGTCGCTGCGGAGCACGAATTCAACAGTCACCTCATTAGGCGGCGGAAGCACTGCGTTTCAGCATTTTTCCGCTCGTGTTCCCAGGCGCCGTAGTTATCGGTACGAAATAGTTAATGCAGCTGTATAACCTTCGATTGCCGATAATTTCGTACCTGACATGCGCCGTGAGTTTCAAACCAGCGGCGCAGTCGCGATCGGCCGCCGTTCTACGAAATGATTACCTACGTGGTTGATGGAGACGGAGGGGGGGGGGGGGGGGGGTTGAGGGGTGAATGGTGGCGGAGCTAAAACTATTGCAGAAAATGAAAGACGGACTTTCTTAAGGTAAATAATTCAACTTTTGTGCTCATACTACCTGCAGTGCTCGGCATTGCCGGTTACGTTTAATACCTGCAACACAAAGTGATTTGCCCTGTGCCTGGATGATACAGCGAATGTAAGCCTCATTCGAAACTGCAATCACTTTAATTCGAGAGGTGTATTTGAATCACGGGGTGTGAACGGAATGCGGTGAATGAATACGTCTTCGCCTGCGGCATTTACAAAAACCATGTTCTACGCTTCCGGTTCTGACTTTTGCAAATACAGGGTGGTCCATCGATAGTGACCGGCCCAAATATCTCACGAAATAAGCATCAAACCAAAAACTACAAAGAAGGAAGCTCGTCTAGCTTGAAGGGGGAAACCAGATGGCGTTATGGTTGGCCGCTAGATGGTCCTGCCATTGGTCAAACGGATATCAACGGTGCTTTTTAAAATAGGAACCCCAATTTTTTATTACACATTCTTGTAGTACGTAAGGAAATATAAATTTGGACCACTTTTCTCTCTTTGTGATAGATGCCGCTGTAATAGTCACAAGCGTATAAGTACGTGCTATCACGTAACATTCCGCCAGTGCGGACGGTATTTGCTTCGTGATACCTTAACCGTTTTAAAATGGACCGTTTACCAATTGCGGAAAAGATCGATATCGTGTTGATGTATGGCTATCGTGATCAAAATGCCCAGCGGGCATGTGCTATGTATGCTGCTCGGTATCCTGGACGACATCATCCAAGTGTCCGGACCGTTCGCCGGATGGTTACGTTATTTAAGGAAAGAGGAAGTGTTCAGCCACTTGTGAAACGTCAACCACGACTTGCAACAAATGATGATGCCCAAGTAGGTGTTTTAGCTGCTGTCGCGGCTAATCCGCACATCAGTAGTAGACGAATTGCGCGAGAATTGGAAATCTCAAAAACGTCGGTGTTGAGAATGCTACATCAATATCGATTGCACCCGTACCATATTTCTATGCACCAGGAATTGCATGGCGAAATTTCAACGTCTTGTACAGTTCTACCACTGGGCACAAGAGAAACTATGGGACGATGACAGAATTTTTACACGCTTTCTATTTAGCGACGAAGCGTCATTCACCAGCAGCGGTAACGTAAACCGGCATAATATGAACTATTGGGCAACGGAAAATCCCCGATGGCTGCGACAAGTGGAACATCAGCGGTTGAAGTATGGTACGGCATTATGGGAGGAAGGATAATTGGCCCCCATTTTATCGATGGGAATCTAAATGGTGCAGTGTATGCTGACTGCTTACGTAATGTTCTACCGATGTTACTACAAGATGTTTCACTGCATGACAGAATGGCGATGTACTTCCAACATGATGGAGTCCGGCACATAGCTCGCGTGCGGTTGAAGCGGTATTGAACAGCATATTTCATGACAGGTGGATTGGTCGTCGAAGCCCCATACCATGGCCCGCACGTTCACTGGATCTTACGTCCCCGGATTTCTTTCTGTGGCGAAGGTAAAGAATATTTGCTATCGTGATCCACCGACAACGCCTGACAACATGCGTCAGCGCATTGTCAATGCATGTGCGAACATTACGGAAGGCGAACTACTCGCTGTTGAGAGGAATGTCGTTACACTTATTGTATTGAGGTTGACGGACATCATATTGAGCATTTATTGCCTTAATGTGGTATTTACAGGTAACCACGCTGTAACAGCATGCGTTCTCAGAGAAGATAAGTTCACAAAGGTACATTGGTACAACAGAAATAAAAAGTTTCAAACGTGCCTACGTTCTGTATTTTAATTTAAAAAACCTACCTGTTACCAACCGTGCGTCTAAAATTGTGAGCCATATGTTTGTGACTATTACAGCGCCATATATCACAAAGCGAAAAAAGTGGCCCAACTAATTCGTATTTCTTTACGTACTACACGAATATGTAATAAAAATGGGGGTTCCTGTTTGAAAAAACGCAGTTGATATCCGTGTGACCGATGGCAGCGCCATCTAGCGGGCCAACCATAGTGCCATCTGGTTTCCCGCTTCAAGCTGGCCAAGTTTCGTTCTTTGTAGTTTTTTCGTTTGACGCTTATTTCGTGAGATATTTGGCCCGGTCACGATCAATGGACCACCATGTATATACCATTTCAAACCAAAAATTTTGCAATAACACTTACAAACTAAAGTAATACATCCATAATGCACAATGTACCTAAAATCTAATTGTAGCATATTTAGTTTTATCACTTTAATGTATTTAAGTTCCTGCAAGGAATAGTTCAAATGTCAACTCTGGCGGTAATCCGAAAGGATACTGCCCTTCGATTGTGCCTTTCCGGCTCATATCGAAGCGATAGGTAATTGCAGGTGCCAGCAACCCTGCAGCGGTCCAACCAGCAGCCAGCAGCCAGCAGCCAGCAGCCAGCAGCCAGCAGCCAGCAGAGGTTGCAGCCAGCTGTGGTCCCAGCCAGGAGCGGACCCAGCCAGCCGGCAGCAGCAGTAGTGGCAGAAGCGGCATCCCCACCGGCCAGCCAGCCGGGTCACCCCCCCCCCTCCTCCCCATCGCCAGCAGCAGCAGAGTAGGGCTTCGGCCCCAGTCTCCTTCATCGTTCTATGTCCCTTTTACTCTGTGTTTCTCGTCGCCTTGCCTGTCCCTCATTTTCTTCTTTGTCCTGTCCAGTGTTTTTTCCCCTTATCACCATGTCAACCCCCACCACCACTACTACAGCCACCACCACTGCCATCATATACACATCTCCCTCCACCGCCGCCATCACTATCATGTGGTGTGCCCCCCCCCCCCCTCAGTCCATCCCCCCATCTCCCTCACTTTTTGTTGCCCCATCCCCGGATCCTCCCTCCCGTGCCTCCTGCACTCCCTCCCTCTGCTCCTTCCGTTTCCACAGATCCCACTCGGGTCGTGGCCTGGAGGGCCACAGCCCACACTTCACTCTCACCTTTGCCCTATTCATTGTCTCCCTCATCGCCATCGCCATCACCTTCGCCCTCACCGGCGCCGACTCCAGCACCGGGAGCTGCCACTCCATGCCACCTTCCAGATGCTCCCATCCCCCACACCTTCTCCACCGCCGTCAAACGCCCCAGTGGCACCCCTGCCTCCTCTGCTCCTAAAAAGGCTCCACCTCATCCCCCTTCCCCTGCCCATGATGCCATGGATGTCTCCCCACCTGGCCCTGCCCCCTCCTCCTCCTCCTCCTCCCCCTCCTCCTTCTGCTACCTCCTCTCCCGTCCTGATCCCTCCCTTCTTGAGGCCGGGAACCTCACCCTCTTCATTCACCAACATTTTCCCAGTGCCCCCATCTCCCTCCTCACGCCTCAGCATGACTCAGTCCTTATCTCCTCCTCCAAACATACCCTTCACACCAATATCCTTACCTGTATCCCTGTCACCCACTTTGGCCCTAATGCCTCCCTCACCCCTGCCCCATCCCCGCCTCCCTCCCACCAACCCCAACCCCCATGTAGCCCACCAACCCTCACCACCATGACCACTCAGTCCAACGATCACAGAGGAGGAGGTGTTGGCGGAGCTCAAGGCACATCCCCATCTGGAGGTGCATGCAGTTCGCCGTATACACAACTCTCCTGGCCCCACCCGCCTTATGCAGGTTTTTACTGAACACGCCCTTTCCATAGACCATCTCCTGAAGGAGGGTGCCCTTCTCTTTCACCAACGCTACCAAGTTGACCCCTCTCGTTCCCGTCTTCAATCCCTCCGCTGCCAGAGGTGCTTGCGGTATAATGCACACCCGACATCTGCGTGCCGTGAGGCCCCCACCTGCCTGCACTGTAAGCAAGCCCTCTTCTTATGGCAGTGCCCCAATCTCCAGTCCCCCCCCCTCCTGTAGTACCTGTAACCTCCTTCATCCTACTTACTCCCAGAAATGTAAGGCCTGACCCCCTCCTACCACTCCTGAACTCACCGTTCCTGTCCACCCTCTAGACGCCCCCACCCCTCCCGGCAGTTCCCTTCGCCCCCCCTACCACTGAGGACATTATCAGATTCATCACCATCATCCTCCAAAATGTTCACCCTTTCCGGTGCCCTCACACCCTCCAACAGATATCCCTTGCCGCCCATTCCGTCTTAAACCTAAAAATGTATGCCACCTATTCCCACAACCAGGCCCATTGCAGCTTTTCCCATCTTGACACCCTTGTCTAAATCCTTGTCATGGCGCGACAGCACCATATCCTTTTCAACAACATCCGCTCCCTTCCCGCCTACAAGAACCTCTTCCTGCACACCCTTGCCACCCACCACATGGATGCCTTCCTCCTAAATGAAACCTTCCCCCAACCCCACCACACCGTCCACACTTCGCCCTACCTCCTTCACTGCTCCAATAATGCCCTCCCAATTACGCATGGTGGAGCTGCCATTGGTCATCACCGCCAGTTCCCGGTTCGGCTCCAACCTCTCCTTCCCAACCCCACCGAACACCTGATCCTTAGTCTCTTCTTCCCTGGCCTTACCGTCACCTGCGCCACCATCTATGTCCGCCCTAACGCCCCTATTCCCTTCGACTTCCTCTCCCACATCGACCGCACCGTCTCCTCCTATGTGATCGCCACGAACCTCAACATCCATAGTCGTTCAGCTGCCCAGTTACGGTGGTGGCGTCGGTTCCTCTCCTCCCTTCAAGGCGACCTCGTCCCTATTCCCCAGCACACCCATCGCGAATCCAACTCCACTCCCGATGTCATCCTCTCCTCCCTAACCTCATTGGCTGCATAACGGTGGATATCCTGGAGCCCATTGGTAGCGACCATCTCCCTGTCCTCCTCACCGTTTCAGACGGTCGTCGGCCCTGCCCTGACCTTCATCATGACCCTCCCCCGAAGTATGTCAATGATTATTCCCGTGCCGACTGGAATGCCTACTGGGATACCCTCTCCACCCATGTCGAAGGCCACCCCTTCACCTACCACCACCATGACAATGTTACCCATGCCACCTCATTCCTCCAGCAAACCTTGTCTGAGACTGTGGGGGCCCACATCCCTACTGTCGCTATCCACCCCCACAATCCTACCTTACGCCCGCAGGCCGTCCTCCTCCTCCGTGAATCCTGCCGTCTATACCGTGCCTTCCTCCACACATGTGACCCGGATACATTACGACGCTACCGGGAACTCCAGCGACACATCCAAAATTTGCTCGCGGCTAAGAAACGCTGAGACTGGCGACAGACATGCACCCACTTAACTGCTACCATACCTATAAACTCGTCCAAGTTCTGGTCTGCCTTCCGTCACCTTACTGGAACTAAACCCTCCCCCTACTATCCTCTTCATCATGATGATCACCCCTTCCCTGACACCCTTAGTAAGGCCAATCACTTAGCCTCCTACCTTTCCGATGTCTTTTCCATCCCCGACGATCCCCAGTTCGATTACTCCCGCTTCCTGGATGTCCGCGATCGGTCGGACACCTCTGTCCCTCCTCTCGCCTGGTTCCCAGTACTTGGACAACATTGCACACACGCAACTCAATGCAACTATCACTACACAGGATCTCATTGCTACACTCCGCACAAAATGCAACACCGCTCCTGGTCACGATCATCACCTATCGCCATCTTCGTGAAGCTCCTGTCTCTTTCCTCTCCACCCTGGCCAGGCTCTACAATGTAGTCCTATCCACCGGCTACTACCCCAACCTGTGGAAATCCTCCCGTATCCTGATGTCCCTTAAACCTGGTAAACTGCCATCTGCCATCTCCTCCTACTGTCCCATCAGCTTTACCTCGGTCTTCAGCAAGGTCCTGGAATCCATCCTCAACCGATGCGTTCACCAGCATCTCTGCCAGCACCGCCTCCTTCCCGTTACCCAGTGTGGCTTTCGGCCATCCTTCTCTTCCGATGACCTTCTCCTTCACCTCACTTATCTCCTTTCCGAACAGCTTAATTCCTGTGGCTCCGCAATCTTCCTCTCCCTGGACCTCGAACGTGCCTATGACCGCGTATGGCATTCCGGTCTCCTCTTCAAACTCCAATCCTTCGCCCTTCCCATTAACTACATCTGTCTGATCGGCTCTTTTCTCTCCCACCGTCCTTCCTACGTCACCATCCATAAGACGGATTCCCACACCTTTTTTCCCTCTGCCGGTGTGCCCCAAGGCTCCGTCCTCTCCCCCCTTCTGTACCTTTTTTATACGGCGGACATGCCGCCGCTGTCACCCCCCGTCCACCTTCTCCAGTTTGCCAATGACACCGCCTTCCTTGCCCTTGCCCCCACCCTGCAGCGTTCCCAACACCTTCTTCGATCCCATCTTGACCGGTTCACTGCTTGCTGCAACCAGTGGTTGCTAAAGGTCAATCCCTCCAAAACCCAGGTGATCATTGTATGCAAAACCACCCCTTCCTTCCGCCTCCTCGATTTCTATCTAACCATCTATGGCCATCCTATCGCCCTCACCCCCACCCTTAAGTACCTTGGCGTCGCCTCTCCTGGACCCCCCCATCTCCGGACAATCCAAGCCAAGGCATGCTCCCAACTCTGTCTTCTCAAGCTCCTTTCCGGCCATACATGGGGTCTGGACCCCTCCACCATACTCCACACCTATAAATCCCTCATCTGCCCTATCCTTTGTTATGTCCATCTGGCCTGGATCTCCGCCCCCCCTTCCTTTTACAAATCCCTTCAGATCCTTGAACGCCATGCTCCCTGTCTCGCCTATGGCATCCGTCTCCCCTCCCCCATGCGTATCCTGTACGACCTCATTCTGTTCCCCCACCTCCTCCTTTTCCTTGAAAGGATACGAATCCTGTACACCTCCTGTAAACTCGATCCTCTTCACCCGCTAGTCTCCCCCATCCTCTCCCACCCCCGCCCGCTGCCGCCCCTATATTCCCACGTCCCACCCGATCTCTCCACCCACCTTACCCTCTCCCAAGGTGGCATCCGCCAGTTCCCCCTCCCTGATGATGGCCTCCTCCCCTCCATCTACCCCTCCTATCAACTTTGATCCTCCCCTCCCACTTCCTGTGTCTTTTCCTTTGGGCACCCTCCCTCCCCTCTCTCTCGTTTTCTCCCCATCCCCCCTTCCTCCACCGCTCTTCCCCCAGGCTTCCCCTCCCCCTTCCTCCCTCCCCCCTATCTCCCCTGCCTGTGGCATCTCTTCCCTCCCCTCTCCCTCTCCCACCCCTCCCCCCTCCTCCTCTCTTGGCAGGTCCCTGGATTCGTACACGCTCAGTGGACATTCGCGCGGGAGATCATCGCCATCAGTGACTCGTGTGTGTGTCTTCGTTTTGTGTTTAGTGTTCTTTCGCCGTCACGCCACCACTGTTCACCTGTGCCGTCGCAGTCGTCCGTGTTTTGTGCGCCGTGTCAATGGGTTTTAGTGTTTTTTCTCGTCCAGCGTGAACGGCTTCGTGTTCATTGTTTTTCGTGTCTACAGTTCTTGCCCGCCATTTTTATTGTATTATCTGTACCACCTTTATGTCATATTTCTTGTACCACTCGAGGCTGAAGAGCAGCGTAATATGCTGCTGACAGCCCACCTTTTTATAAGGTGATTAAAATAACAATAACGAAAAAAAGGGAAAAAAATAGTTCAAATGTCTGTAAGCACTGTGGGACTTAACATCTGAGGTCATCAGACCGCTAGACTTAGAACTACTTAAACCTAACTAACCTAAGGACATCACACACATCCATGCTCGAGGCAGGATTCGAACCTGCAACCGTAGCAGTAGTGCGGTTCCGGACTGAAGCGCCTAAGACCGCTCGGTGCAAGGAATGGTTTGACTCTAAAATTACGTACATATGCTTAACGAATAAATATTTCATATATTTATTAATACTTTGTAGAATCCAAATCATATTTTCTTCAAATAGGGGTGAAAAAATCCCTAATTACTTACAAATACATATCGATTTAGCAGTTTCTACATTGCAAGCTACGAAACTTTTCTTCCACGAAATCATAATGAAAGTATATTTACAGTCAGCAAAGGTATAATTTTACCAAGCTCCAATCTAACTGTAAAATAAAACTCTTATCAAAAATCGTGTTGGTACACAATGTTCTTGGTTTGTCCGTCTAGAGTGTGAACGAAAACTCTTTCCTGCGCGCTGCCTCTTGAGCAAATCCCGTATAACTGGCCAGGTGAAAAACATGCCACGGCTCTCTGCCTAGCTGAGAGTCACAGCAAATGCAAGTCGCATGGGAAACTACAAAAGCTTTAAATCGAAGGTCATATTTGAATCACTGGGTGTCAAACGAAATACGACTAATGTGAATGTCTTCAAATGCGGCGTTCATAAAAATCGGATACTAGGCTTTCGGTTCTGACTTTTGCGAATGTACACCCGCTTTAAACCAAAAGTGTAGTAATAAAGCATAATCAGATAAGGTGTGCCAAGTTTGATCGAGCTCGGAACAAAACTGTAAATCTGTATCAGTTACAAACACACAACTAGACACTTCTTTATGTACAAAACTTTTACAGGTGGTTCAATGAATATATTGACAATCGCAATCTCATACACCGATGTTCAGCCTGTGAAGGACAGAAATTTCATTATCTGGCATACACTCTTCAAGTTATTATGAATACCTAATTAAGTAATTTTGCACAGAGATAAATTAGAGATTTTCGGAACAAAACTTTCACATTGTAACTGAGTGTGCGCTGCTTTGAAACTTCCTGGCAGTTTAAAACTGTGGCGAACCACGACACTAACTTGAAAGCCTTCCCATCGGAAAGGGTAAACTACTTCTTTATATTATCTTTAAATTCATACAACACTTAATTTAAATCATTATAACCGTTGTAATTCTGAGATAGGACTTGTCTGAAGCCATGCGAATGTCGTCACTAACCACTAGAATAAAGGCGCCTCATCTGATGGGGAGCACTTTGTGGCAGTAGCACTTGTGTAGGTGTTCCTCGAGCTGAAAGTCTTAGCAGACCCTTCAGCATTCGGGAGGACGGCGGTTCAATCCCGCGTCCGGCCATCCTGATTTAGGTTTTTCGTGATTTTCCTAAATCACTCCAGGCAAATGCCGGGATGGTTCCTTTGAAACGTCACGGCCGACTTCCTTCCCCATCCTTCCCTAATTCGATGAGACCGATGACCACGCTGTCTGGTCTCCTTCCCCAAACAACCAACCAACCAACCAGACCCTTCAGCAGACGACAGGTGTGTGTACGTTTTCAGCATGAAGTTTGTATTATTTTTTGCCGAGAGTGAAAATGGTACCACTGCTCACTGAAGCAGGTGGATACTCTAATCCATCGATCTTGTATTGCTGTTTATGCACAGAACATCAGTAAACAAACATTACTGGTTGTTTGTTATTCATGAGTTAAAAGACCATCTCATACATAGATTTAAATCGCCAAACCATTCCCAGCCTGACAGTTTTCATTTTCTGAATTTCTTTGGTGATTGAAAAGCTCTGTAAAGGACGATCAAGCCATTATTTCTCATCTGAATGATTAAAATTACACAGTGATTGTGAGGATCAAGCCATCTTTATTAACTTCCTTTCTATATGTAACTGGTTACTAGTGCATGTACAGGGAATGTTCACTTGCAGACCGGATCCATGGATAGTCAACACCAAAGTAAAGCTAGGAGCAGCACCTCGTACACCTTGCTAAGCCGCTCGTCGGGGCCAATTGCGGCAACTTAACCCTCGCAATACGAAGGTTAAAGGGGTGGGGGGTGGGGGGTGGGGGGGAGCGGGGGAGAGGGGTGTACTCAATACCGACCTTTTGAATATTTTGTAATCTTGTGCGCCAGTTTACATTTTAAAATTGTGAAAATAATATTTAGTGTTCTTAATCAATTTTTCTGTCTAATTCCAATGATATTATAATTTTTTCAGCTGAACTTAAGTCTTTGTCGTAGATATCACTTTTCCCAATGAATATTATCGGGTTGCGAATCTTATTTATACATCTTTATCTCCTTAAGACGTATGCTGTGAGAAGAAGTCAGCAGTCAACGAAATAGGCATTTTTAATTTTTTTTATGATGTTCATGAAGTACCCCTACTTCCCTGCCTCTTTGTACGAGGTGCATTCAAGTTCTAAGGCCTCCGATATTTTTTTCTAATTAACTACTCACCCGAAATCGATGAAACTGGCGTTACTTCTCGACGTAATCGCTCTGCAGACGTACACATTTTTCACAACGCTGACGCCATGATACAATTGCAGCGGCGAAGGCTTCTTTAGGAGTCTGTTTTGACCACTGAAAAATCGCTGAGGCAATAGCAGCACGGCTGGTGAATGTGCGGACACGGAGAGTGTCTTTCATTGTTGGAAAAAGCCAAAAGTCACTAGGAGCCAGGTCAGGTGAGTAGGGAGCATGAGGAATCACTTCAAAGTTGTTATCACGAAGAAACTGTTGCGTAACGTTAGCTCGATGTGCGGGTGCGTTGTCTTGGTGAAACAGCACACGCACAGCCTTTACCGGACGTTTTTGTTGCAGTGCAGGAAAGAATTTGTTCTTCAAAACATTTTCGTAGGATGCACCTGTTACCGTAGTGCCCTTTGGAACGCAATAGGTAAGGATTACGCCCTCGCTGTCCCAGAACATGGATACCATCATTTCTTCAGCACTTGTGGTTACCCGAAATTTTTTTGGTGGCGGTGAATCTGTGTGCTTCCATTGAGCTGACTGGCGCTTTGTTTCTGGACTGAAAAATGGCATCCACGTCTCATCCATTGTCACAACCGACGAAAAGAAAGTCCCGTTCGTGCTATCGTTGTGCGTCAACATTGCTCGGCAACATGCCACACGGGCAGCCGTGTGGTCATCCGTCAGCATTCGTGGCACCCACCAGGATGACACTTTTCGCATTTTCAGGTCGTCATGCAGGATTGTGTGCACAGAACCCACAGAAATGCCAACTCTGGAGGCGATCTGTTCAACAGTCATTCGGCGATCCCCCAAAACAATTCTCTCCACTTTCTCGATCATGTCGTCAGACCAGCTTGTGCGAGCCTGGGGTTGTTTCGGTTTGTTGTCACACGATGTTCTGCCTTCATTAAACTGTTGCACCTAAGAACGCACTTTCGACACATCCGTAACTCCATCACCACATGTCTCCTTCAACTGTCGATGAATTTCAATTGGTTTCACACCACGCAAATTCAGAAAACGAATGATTGCACGCTGTTCAAGTAAGGAAAACGTCGCAATTTTAAGTATTTAAAACAGTTCTCATTCTCGCCGCTGGCGGTAAAATTCCATCTGCCGTACGGTGCTGCCATCCCTGGGACGTATTGACAATGAACGCGGCCTCATTTTAAAACAATGCGCATGTTTCTATCTCTTTCCAGTCCGGAGAAAAAAAAATCGGAGGCCTTAGAACTTGAATGCACCTCATAATACAAGTTGCTGAAAGTGTGTTAACATTGCTAAGAAGTGCTAGAAGATATTTTCACGTTCTGGACACAGCTAACACATCAACGTCTCTTTGAAAAGTAAGTTGTTAATATAAATCAGCAACATTTGACGAATTTTATTTTTTAAATTTTTTTAGCATGGGCATAAAGTACATCCTCTCTTGGTGATGTTCATAATGGAAAACGCACTGGTAATTCCTCCCGGCCAACCAAAGGCAAGTACTCTGAAAACTCATTGTAGAGTCAGCGGAGGATACGGTGGCCGATGTGCAGTGACCAGATTTCGTCCAAAGCACTGGGCGAGTTCATTCGTTTTTTTCCGAAGCTCTTCTTTCGGTCGATTGGTGACGCGCTGCTATGACAGAATCAAAGTGTACGCCCTACATTCTTTCTCAAACGACATTACGGAAACTAATCGGTAAAAAAAACTTATTTTTTGTTACTTATAGCTTTATATGTCCTGTTCATTAAGATGTGCCCTTCATTTCGTTAATGGTCATAGTTATTGTGACAATTATGCGTAAGTAAGGCACTGTTCGAAATGCGACAAAGTTTACAATGAAAAATAGCGGTCGCTACGATTTTGCGTTTGGTGCACAGGGCATAATATGTTGTTGCATATGACATTTTGTTAACATATTGAATTTTTATTTAGACTTGGGTGGAGGTCCCTCTCTATTACCAATCCCGGAAAAATTGGTCTGAGATAGGACGCTCATTTGCGGTCGGGCCGCGCCAATGATAAAACCTGAGCGAAATATCTGCAACATTCCTCATATTTCATAAACGGTTTGAGATATCGAAATGAAATTTTGGCAAGTTCAAAAATGGTTAAAATGGCTTTAAGCACTATGGGACTTAACAGCTGAGGTCATCAGTCGCCTAAACTTCGAGCTACTTAAACCTAACTAACCTAAGGACATCACACACATATATGCCCGAGGCAGGATTCGAACCTGCGACCGTAGCATTTTGGCAAGTGATAACACAGAAAGATGAGAGTAAATTGCCGTATATTATAGCACTCCGTCTTCAGGCCACGAGTGGCCTACCGGCACCATCCGACCGCCGTGTCATCCCCAGGGGAGGATGTGGATAGGAGGGGCGTGGGGTGAGCACACCGCTCCGTATGTTATTATGCGAAACGTAATTATCTGCTGCGTTATTCCACTAACTACAGGCTTTTTCGATGAGAGAATGTTATGTTTAGGGGCCATCGATAGCTCGTGAAACGAGAAACGCTACGTGTTTTGGAATAACATAAGTGAAGACATTACACATTTATGCAGTACTGAGTATGTGCTTTCTCATAAGATACTGATCTCACTTTTCCTCAGTCCCTCACTCAATAACCGTAATAAACCACTGTTTCAGAATTCTCTCGCAATTACATCTGCACATGTTAGGGAGGTACATTATGCAAACTCCGCTATGTTTTGGCAAAAGAAGCAAATTTTAACATGGCAACAAGAGAAATGTGTAGGGTTTACTCAAAATTCGTCATTCGTAATACTTCTCTGAAAGTTACAAACGGTTGAAGCCAGGCGCAAATAAATCGCTGCATTTTTTGCGGAATTCTTTTTAGATGCTAACCAAAGAAGAGTTGACAGATCTTTTCGAATCGTCACCATGCATATGTAGGCGTGGAGGGTCCCCGCTTAACATTTTAAACTAATGTGAATGTGGGCTCCAGTCTAGCACGGCACTTCCCCTCCACTGCTCGGAATTTTCCCTACATCACCTGCCCGCAGCCCTCACAACTACCACTCACCCCACACATACCCTGCCGCCTGAGCATCTACAGGCCTGGTATTCTGCGCGGGCCATTCTCCTGGCATCGCCAAGGCGGACTCTGAAGGCTCTTTCCAAGAAATTTAGGATGCGAAGTACTGCAGGTGGTGAATATACTAAAAAGAAAATCTGTGGCGACTTCCCTCATGTATAATACTCATTTTACGATGTGTCCCTTCTGGCAGTCTTGATTTCTGCTCAGGAGATTGTCCATTACCTGACGAATTGGTAGAAGGCAGGTGGAGAAAACTGCATTCCATCCCTGGGTCAAGAAATCTATGACTTGGGTTTTCTGTAAAGGACAGTTAAGAAGGTCACTGACAGTTATCCAAAATTTTTGAGAGGAGAAAGAAGGTTGGTAATTAAATGAAGCTCTGACTTTGCTTCCGATGATTTTCAGAACGGTGCGAGCGGAAGAATGTATGATTGGAGGACGATTTTTAGAATGTCCATAGTGGGAGAATTTAGCAGACATAAAAACTACACGATTGCCAGCACCAAGCGAACTTTGTGGTCATTGATTGGCGATGTTTTCTCCTGGGAGACTCTGAGCAAAGCATACACAGGAGATGTCGGTTCTAATCACTCTAGTTGCAGTCTTCGGCGCAATAGCATCATTCTGTCAGCAGATTTCGTTCCCTTCCGTGGCGGACCTCACTCTGGTAGCAAATGGCTCTCAGACAGTAGACTTGGAGGTGGAGAGATGGAGTTCACTTGTAGAGCAGACTGGGGTAAGACATCCATGTGCAACAGTCAATCCGAACACTCACAAGCACAAAATGTTGAGAAAAATTGTTCGCATTGGCTGGTTAGGGTAAACAGAGATAATATTTGCTATCATTGCTGTAAATTCATGCCGGCTTTTCATGACTAGGCGGACAGGCAAGCTGCATGTAACCTTATGTTCTGTGTCTGCCAGAACTATGTAATTACTGGGTTCATTTCACGGTTATGTTGTACGATATTAACAGAACAGAAAGTTGATTTGTACGTACTCTGTTTGTCCATCAAATTATCTTTTCCAACCACACCATTCCTTAAAATAAACTAGTTTCGTGTCTTATTTTAAGCTTTTACTGTATGGTTTATTGGTTAGTAATGTCCCTTACAAATTAGTGCATGCTGAGAACTGCAATAAATATGGGGATTTACCTATATCAAGCTCTTGATTTGTAATTAGTAAATCCCAATCATCAACTTAGTTAATTGTAAACCAAATTTGAGGAGACATATTTCTTTCAATGTTACTGTAGTAATGTGATTTGTTCTTTGGTACTATCAAGTCATGTCATGTCATCTCTAAAAGCTAGACAGTTTATAGTGATTCTATTTGGATTTCTTGCTAGTTGATCCGGCCGGAGTGGGCGTGCGGTTCTAGACGCTGCGGTCGCAGGTTCGAATCCTGCCTCGGGCATGGATGTGTGTGATGTCCTTAGGTTAGTTAGGTTTAATTAGTTCTAAGTTCTAGGCGACTGATGACCTCAGAAGTTAAGTCGCATAGTGCTCAGAGCCTAGCCTTGCTAGTTGAACATCCTTAGTATTGATGGATTTCCTCCACTTTCTCACTATATTCTCTAATGCCCAGTTGAAAAGTAGGAGTGATAAACCATCACCCTATCTTAATCTTGATTTTTTTCTATACGTTTTGGTAATTCGCCTATAAATTTTACTTTTGATGTAGTTTTTGTAACAATTCCTTAGTTATTTCTGCTGTTTTGTTAACGAATCCCAATTCCTTTATAATGCTAATTAGTGCATTGCTCTCTATTGAGTCACATGCTTTTTAAAATCTACAAAAGTTATCATATTTTTCAAGTTCGTGGTTCTCTCCATTCCTGCTATGTATTGTATCCTTTAGCTCTCTTCAAAAGTTTGGAAGACGGGATTTTGTGCATCACTAGGACGAGGGAGGTTCCTGTGTAACTGATGGATCAGTTTTCTTCCCTTTCTTATCTGATGGATGTATTAATGTCGATGTCCATTCTGATGGTAAGCTGTTTGTTGTACACATTTCATAAATGATTTCAGTTAGAAATAGAATAATGTTGCCATTATAGCGTTTCCATAATTGAGCTTAGGGGTTGTCTTTGCCTGATGATTTGTTATTTGTACGTTGTTTTACGATTTCTCTTATTTCCCCAACTGTTGATTACTTTGAGTCTGGTTGTATTTGGATTACGTTTTCAAAATGAAATTATTCTTTTCGTGGATCACAGCTATGTAGTTCTTTGAACTAGTCCGCAAGTATTCTGTAGTTCTCAGAGCTATTACGTTCAGTTTCTTTGTCTTTGGACTCATAAACTCTAAACTTGGTGCTGTGTACTTCTTTACACTATTTTTGAATATTTTCTAACAGTCACTTGTGTTGTTATGCTTAAAATATGACTCAGTTAAGGTCATTTGATATTTTATATGCTGTACTCTGATCTTTCTGAGACCATTTCATGCACGTTACCTCGCTTCTACAAAATTTTCCCAGTTCTTATCATTTTTGTTTGCGATCCAGATATTCCAAGCTCGTTCTCTCTCATTGCAACAGGCACGTTTCCATTCCTTTTTGATAGGAGTAATTTCTTCTGCAGTCTGAATAGTTTTTTTTAAATCGTTCCCAACATTTAGGTATTCTTTTTTCCAGATGCATTTTGTAATCATTTTCTCCGGATAACTTCTGTATGTCAGACTTTTTGGACTCGTATTGTTCCTTTTTCTAAATATTTGTCTAACCTAGAATTAAGTGATGGATAGGTGTCTGAATATAAACTGAAACTTTCGTCAACTTTTACGTTGAGTCATTCCATTTCAGAGTGTCTGTTCACAGGAACGTGATCAAGTAGTTTTTCACCTCAAATCGGATTTGATGATACCCATGTCATTTGCTTTCTAGGAAGGTTTTAGAAGAATGTGGATGTGTTATATTGTCTGTAACAGCTTAAGAGTCTTTATTCGTTTGCGGTGGTTCTTTTACATGCAGGGAATTTTCTATTATGGATTTGTGCGGACGTTCTTTGCAATTTTGTGTATTAAAGTCTCCAAGTAGTAATACTGTATATTTAGATGGAGTGTGTTCTGGGGTGGTTAACACATGGGTGTGTATGTTTGTCCTTAGGATGATTTAGGTTAAGTAGTGTGTAAGCTTAGGGACTGATGACCTTAGCAGTTAAGTCCCATAAGATTTCGCACACATTTGAACATTTCTTTACTACACATATATAAATGATACAGAAGAAGTCTGGTTAGATGTGACAGAGGAACTGAAGCCCTTATCTTGCGAGCTGAAATATTTTTTAAATAAATAAATGCTTCTGTACTCTGTCGAACTTTCTACTGGTATTAATGGTCTAGGCTAAGATCTATTAACCGATCAAATAGCTGATGTCTTTTATGATTACGCGACTTTTTTAATCACAGAGTAAAATTTATTTATTCATTTAGTTAGTTATTTGGCAACATACATCCCAAAGTGGCAACAGTTTGAACTGTATTAACTAACTGCCCATAACGGCTCAGGCACTGTATAAGATGTAGCCAAAACTGGCCCAGACGACAGAGAGCTCACGTCGCATCAATTGTGGGATAGAAGAAGCTTCGGAGAGGAGGACGCCTGACAGATTGTCGATGCACCAAAAGTATAAAATTTTCATACGTTTAGAGCTCTAAGAAGGATCAGTTTTAAGTAACCATACATAGAAAGGTCGTCTGTGAAACTCTTTACAGACTTTTTTTTAAAAATATTCAGTTATGATAAACCTGACTGCTTATAAGAAAAGTGAAGGTAGCAGACTATTAGTATCTTTGTTTATCTACATTTGTTGTGAGATGTTTACTTACTAGTACTGCGCATAATTATGGGGCATCGTAACAGAGTTTCGCGGTATCTGTACATGTAACCAAGTTCGTACAGCCTCCACAATAACTCTACGCTCGAAGGTAACACTTGGTTATCTTAGAACGTACCTTTTCGCGATCCCAGCATAAGTTGATCGTAAGCCACCACACCATTGTATGTTGCCGCCAAAGGCTCAACTAACGGTGGCTTGCCATTACTAAAATGATGATTGTAAACCTCAGAGACTAAGAATATCTGATGGCGTTGCGGAGTTTATACCAATCTGTCGTGGAAGAAATTTATCGTCTGACGCTTCGGCTATGTTCCACTGATAGAAATTCCATGTGTCGCTCGCTGTTGCCTGGAACATTCCTAAAAATATATAGTCCGTCATTAGTAATCTACACTTTCATGTCAATGAAAATTTTCATTCACCACATAGCATTTAAATAACACCTTTACCTTTCCGGTATGTGACGGGACCTGTGCTTCACTTTCACACCACCAGTGTTCGCAGCTATTAAACTATTCCGTCCTGGCACCATTCGCGGCAGTGAAATGTCTGCTGGCGCATTAAACTTTCCGCACTGCAACTTGGAAACAAGCGCCAGTAAGAATTTGTAGCGCAATTTACTTTACCCCAGAGCACAAGGAGTAGTTATAACTCCCCGAATCTCCTCTCTTATTTATTTACTGAGAATACAAAGTACGTGCTCACAGGAGCAGATCGAATTACACTTTCTGGGGCACAATTTACTTTTACTGAATCTCACATTATTTTTCTCTGTGTTAGATTAAGTCTGGCGCAATGCGTTACACTTAAAAATGTTTCTAAACGTATGTGTCACAAATACGTCAAGGGACAACAGTCTCCCTATGAAGAAAGGGAAAAATTGCCGGTCGTTGAGATAGTGTAGAATTTTTCACGACCGTGATTTGACCTCCAATAGTTATCAGATCTTGTGGCTAGGCTCTGTTATTACAGTGAACTGTACAAACAAAGGAATATACACTGATCAGCCAGAACATTATGACCATGCCGGCCGGAGTGGCCGAGCGGTTCTAGGCGCTACAGTCTGGAACCGCGAGACCGCTACGGTCGCAGGTTCGAATCCTACCTCGGGCATGGATGTGTATGATGTCCATAGGTTAGTTAGGTTTAAGTAGTTCTATGTTCTAGGGGACTGATGACCTAGGCAGTTAAGTCCCATAGTGCTCAGAGCCATTATGACCACCGAATTACTATCGATATAAACGCGTCTAGGCAATACCTGCATCAGGTGGCGAGGAATGGCTGCTGGTCAGACACACGATCGCTGCATGTAGTATCAGCGAGTGTTTTGTCCGTGTGTAGAATGAGGAAAGCGTCCGATCTACCTAAGTTTGACTGAGGGCTAATTGTGATGGCCGGAAGCTTGGAACGAGCATTTCGTAAAATGCACGACTTGTTGGGTATTCGCGGATTGCTTAGTGAGTGTCTTCAAAACGTGGCGAAACCAGAGTGAAACCACGACCAGATGTCATCAGGTCGGGCGGCCACAACTCATTACAGACTTCGGACGTCGTAGGCTGAGCAGACTTGTAAAACAGAAACAGATGGCGTACTGTGGTGGAACTAACATCAGACTTCAAGTGCACAAGTGAGTTTGAAAACACAGTGCACCGAACATGCCTACGATGGGCCTTCGCAGCCGACGACCCGTGCATGTGACAATGTTTACATCATGACATTGGCAACTACGACTGAAATGGGCATGTGACCATCGGCGCTGGACGTGGGCATATCTTCATCATGCCATTGGGAGGGCGTGAATCCTTCCATGGGAATTGCTCCTTGACACCTGTACGGTGGGACGCAGACAAGCCGCCGGCGGCTCCATTGTGCTCTGGAGAGCATTCACGTGGCGAGTTTCAGTTGGTCTGCTGCTCACCCCCTCACCTTCCACCCCCACCTCCCGCGCCCCCCCCCCCCCCCTCTCCCCACTCGCCAGATCTGAACCTCGAACACATCTGGGATGTGACTGAGCGTTGCGTCAGAGCTCATCATCCCCTCACGGGAATTTGGTGATTGGTGTGTGGTGATGTGGTACCAACTCCCGACACCGACATACCAAGGCCTCATTGGTTCCATGCCATGACGCGTCGCCGCTGTTTTCCGTACCAAAGGTAGACGTACCGGCTGTTATGTAGGTGGTCGTAACGTTCTGGCTTATCAGTGTATAAAAATATAGCAGCGAACTACCATACTCATTGTTGTGGCTTGGCAAGACAGCCAAGCCACCATGAGGAAGCCGAAAGGCACGCGTTTAAGCTCACGCAGGCTGGCATGAGGTCTGGAACAGGACAAGGTAATTGTACTAGCAAAAAAAGTACGTAGCTGCTGGAATACTTAACTTTAATCCATAATTGGTGAACATCGCTCTTGACTGTACAATGTTTACAGCATTAATAGTGACTGGTAATGGCGCCTTGCTAGGTCGTAGCAAATGACGTAGCTGAAGGCTATGCTAACTATCGTCTCGGCAAATGAGAGCGTAATTTGTCAGTGAACCATCGCTAGCAAAGTCGGCTGGACAACTGGGGCGAGTGCTAGGAAGTGTCTCTAGACCTGCCGTGTGGCGGCGCTCGGTCTGCAATCACTGATAGTGGCGACACCCGGGTCCGACGTATACTAACGGACCGCGGCCGATTTAAAGGCTACCACCTAGCAAGTGTGGTGTCTGGCGGTGACACCACACTCATAACAAATGTAGAGAACACCCAGTACTACGATATATGGGAGTCTCTTGTTAGAGACATCCTATTGTTTCCGCAGATATTTCAAATTTCGCTTTTGGAATGTGTAACTAGAGTCGACCCAAACAAACACCGCTCATCATGTTTTAAAAGCAACGCCCACTGTCAAAGGAAAGTTTCGGTTTGTTTCCCGTTAAAAACAAAATGGTTCTTGAAACGGAATTTTACTTGCCCGTTCGATAGAATGGCCCCAGACCAGTTTCGCGATTTCCATTTTATCGATATTTCGACAGAGAGAGTAAAGTACTAAAACTAAAGAGTACTCCAGCAGCGACTGGCGTGCGTCCTGCCCCGTGCTGACAGCTAGTACCATGCAGCTAGTGGTGCTCCATCGTAGCAGGACCTCTCTGGTTTTCATCCGTGTCGCCCTTACAGTACAACGCTACGTCAACGAAATAGCACGCCACGTTTTGTCGCCCTTCGTGGCAAGCCATCCTGAGCTTGCATATCAGCAAGATAATGCCGGCCCGCACACGACGAGAGTCTACTGCTTACCTTCGTGCATGTCAAACCCTACCTTGGCCAGCAAGGTCACCGGATCTCTGCCCAGTTCTCCAGTTGAGAACATTTGGGGCTTTATGGCCGGGGGTCTCCAACCATCTGGTGGTTCTGACGGTCTAACAGTCCTATTGGACAGAATAATGCACGACATCGCTCAGCACAACATCCAACAACTCTGCCAATCAGTACCAAGCTGAACAACTGCTTCCATAAGGGTCATAGTTAGAAGAAAGCCTTATTGGCGTGATCAATTTGTGAAACTCTTTCTCTTGAATGAAGCTTCCAGTTTTTCTGAAACTGTAATCATCTGGTTGTTTATACATTTACACCACGCCCACCGATTTCCGCCCCATTCGGATATTTCCTTGGTGGTGCGTTTTTCTTTATTTATTTTTTCTTGGAAGAGAGTGTTTATACTAGCTGTACCCGACCACTCGTTTTCGTAAATCACTCTGGTTAAATGGAAAAGCAAGAACAGAGAAAACACACGTTTCTGGTAAGCATGGGAACTGGATGTGTAAATCCTCATCTCCTTCTTCCCCCCGCGTCTCAGTCCATGCCCTCCTCTCTCTCTCGTTGTCCATCTTCTCATCCTTCCCCCTCCCTCTTCTATCTTTCTATCGCCTCTCACCCGCTCTTTCCATCCATCCTCTCCTCCCCCTTCTCCATCACCTCTCCTCCGGTCTAAGTCCATTTTCTCTCCCCTCACCCGCCCTCACCGTGAGCCTTGAAAATTTTTACTGCCATTACTACACGTGGTGTTCAAACAGTCTGTCCATAGTGTCGTATGCCGCAGTGAATATACCGAAATGAAACTCAGTCAAATACAAGTTACTAATTTATTGAATATTCATTTGCACTTACAAATTTTCACATTAAATGTTGAAAGTATCCCCCCCTCTTGTTGTTTAATACACAATTCAATTTGTCTAATCATGTTTTCAAACACAAGCTGTGACATTTCTTCTGTAACAGAAGCAGTGAAAGTGGATATTGCAGTTTTCAATTCACCGATGGATTTTGGACGGTTTTCGCTGCGCCCCGAAAGAAAGAAGTCAGGTGGTGTTAAGTCAGGCGCTAGTGGAGGCCAAAGTTTCTGTGAAATTATGCGATCACCAAAAACATCAGCAAGCAGTGACATTGAAACTCGAGCTGTATGCACGGTTGCACCATCTTGTTGAAAATATCCGTTCAGTATTTCACTTGTTCAGTATTTCACTTGTTCGACTATCAATGATTAGCATTTTAACTGTGACAAAAACGTAACAAACGATCAAAGGAACTAAACCTAAACATTCACGTCAACACGTAACGACACAAACCAACGATACTACTGACGCTGGCTGAGATAAACGAAACAGTGGAATGATGGGAGAGTCCACTTGAAGGGAAGTAACCGAGGCAGGCGAACAATCATATGGCACGCGTGGCTAACAGTCATACGGCACTGCGGAGAAACTTTTTGAACACCCCGTATATTTCATATTATATATTTATATATTACGTACAGCAGAAAAACGCATATCATGTATTCGTCCAAACGTTTATAAGAGTGATCTGCTAAAATTTGAATTAACTCTGTCGACTACTTTTGGAGCTTTCGTAACTGTATTCCCCTTTTATATATTACACATATGTTTAGGTATATATATATATATATACGTTGTAATATGATACTCCTAGCTTTTCCTTTTCAAATTATTTTTGATACGTTGAAGACATTTGTAACCCGTTCTCACCCAGGCTAACAGTAATGTACATGGAAAATGCCACTTCAGTTGTAAGGCTTTTAGTTAAAAACACGACCGGTTTCTGTCTAAAAAATTCTCATCATCAAATGCAGTTACTGAAAACAAACAAGAGAAGTCATTCGTTTATGGAGCGAAGGGAAATGAAGTACGCAAACTTATCCTAAACGTCTGATGCCCACCCGAATTGCAAGATGGAGCCAACAGAACTGGCTTGCAGTCTTTCTCAAACACCGTTTCCCTAAATTTACCCAATAGAGTCAAAATAGAACGACATCGGTTTTCTTCCATAGCTTTTCGTTTAAGTTCCCTGGGCTTCCCTCTTGCTCTTTTATGTAAGCTATATCGACCTGCTACGATCGTAGGAGCGTATCATTGAATTCATTCGTTGTCAACTGTCGTGTCTACACGATAAGGCCTCCAAACACTGGACCAAAACTACACAACTATATACACTTCCTTGACAGATACACTGCACTTTCGCATAAAACCAATCGAAAAATCTCCTTCTTCCATTCAGTTTCCTTACTACTTACAACTATTTCCAATAACAGCGTTCATCGAATTTGGTATAAATGAGGTATATAAATGACTCTGATATGAAATGCAAACTGATAAAGTAGGAATGGCTAAACGAGAAACGCAAGGCTGTGGAAGCATGTATAACTATGGAAAAGATAAATGCAGCGTATAGGAAAGTTAAAGAGATTTTTTGGAGAAAGGAGAAGCGATTGTATATGAATGTGAAGAGCTAAAACGACAAGCCCGTACTAAGCAACGAAAGGAAGACTTAAAGGATTAAGGGATAAAAAAAGGATCTGTATAGGGCAAGCGTACTTACAATTAGAGTTAATGTTATAGAAAGAGTAGAGGAAGTAAATGAAAATGAGACGGAGATTTGATACTGCGAGAAGGATGTGACAGTTTTGCAAGGCCAAAGTTGGAACAAGTCCACTGGTGTACACGACATTCCCTCAGAATTAATGAGAGTCTTGACAGAGCTAACTAAACAAAACAATTTCATCTTGTATGTAAGATATAACAAACAGGCGAAACACCGTTAGCGACAATGTAGTAATTCCTATTACCGAGCCATCAGTTCAATAAGTCATGGTGGTAAAATACTAACACGAATTATGTACATCAAATTTAATAACTGGTAGAACACGACCTCCACGAAAATGAATTTGGATTCCGGAGAAATTACCCTGCAACTTATCTTAGAAGACGGCCAGCCAACGTTTACAGCATTCGTGAATTTCGACAGTGTTGCTTGGAATACACATGTTGAGCATATTATAGTACCAGAGGTAAAACACGGGGAGCTAAATGTAATATGCTATTTGTACAGATACCAGACTGCAGTTACTATAATGTCCATTATAATTATCGGGGCTGTTATGCCGTTGTCGGTTGATGAATTTTGCCGGCATAACAGACCGGATAATTATAATGGACATGATATTTCCGACCGTGAAAGTCTACATTTTAGTTACTATAATGGAAGGGCGTGAAAGGAATGCTCTAGTTGAGTAAGGAGTGAGACAGTATAGCAGCGTACCCTCGATGTTATTCAGTGTGTGCTTTGAGAAAGCAGTACAGGAAACAGTGGATAAATTTGGAAAGAGAATTAGAGTTCAGGGAGAAGACTGAAAACTTGGCGGTTTAATTGTAATTCTGTCAGAGACGGCAGACGAGTTAGAACAGCAGCCGAACCGAACGAGTAGTGTCCTGAAGACAGTTTAGAAGATGAATAGCAACGGAAGTTAATCTAACTACCTTCCATTATCATTCCTTCAATCAACTGATACTCAGGGAATTAAATAAGGAAATGATACACTAAAAATTGTGGATGATACACTAAAAATTGTAGATGATACATAAAAAGTGTAGATGAGTTTTGCTATATGAGCAGCAAAATAGCTGACGATGAAGAGCATAGAGAGGAAACAAAATGAAGACCTGCAGCAACAAGGAAAGCATTTTTCTGAAAAACAGAAATTTGTTAGCACCGAATATAAATCTGTCAGGAAGTCTTTCCTTCCACTACGCCACCCCGACTCAGTCGCCCTGCACAGCTTCTCGGACTCCCATAGCACGCCTCCCTCCACAGTCCAAATTCCCATACAATTCGTTTAAAGTACCTATGTCAAGGTTTCAGGCAGCATCTCCCTTTCCTTCGATGCTGGGCTGCTATTCCAATATACACTCCTGGAAATGGAAAAAACAACACATTGACACCGGCGTGTCAGACCCACCATACTTGCTCCGGACACTGCGAGAGGGCTGTACAAGCAATGATCACACGCACGGCACAGCGGACACACCAGGAACCGCGGTGTTGGCCGTCGAATGGCGCTAGCCGCGCAGCATTTGTGCACCGCCGCCGTCAGTGTCAGCCAGTTTGCCGTGACATACGGAGCTCCATCGCAGTCTTTAACACAGGTAGCATGCCGCGACAGCGTGGACTTGAACCGTATGTGCAGTTGACGGACTTTGAGCGAGGGCGTATAGTGGGCATGCGGGAGGCCGGGTGGACGTACCGCCGAATTGCCCAACACGTGGGGCGTGAGGTCTCCACAGTACATCGATGTTGTCGCCAGTGGTCGGCGGTAGGTGCACGTTCCCGTCGACCTGGGACCGGACCGCAGCGACGCACGGATGCACGCCAAGACCGTAGGATCCTACGCAGTGCCGTAGGGGACCGCACCGCCACTTCCCAGCAAATTAGGGACACTGTTGCTCCTGGGGTATCGGCGAGGACCATCCGCAACCGTCTCCATGAAGCTGGGCTACGGTCCCGCACACCGTTAGGCCGTCTTCCGCTCACGCCCCAACATCGTGCAGCCCGCCTCCAGTGGTTTCGCGACAGGCGTGAATGGAGGAACGAATGGAGACGTGTCGTCTTCAGCGATGAGAGTCGCTTCTGCGTTGGTGCCAATGATGGTCGTATGCGTGTTTGGCGCCGTGCAGGTGAGCGCCACAATCAGGACTGCATACGACCGAGGCACACAGGGCCAACACCCGGCATCATGGTGTGGGGAGCGATCTCCTACACTGGCCGTACACCACTGGTGATCGTCGAGGGGACACTGAATAGTGCACGGTACATCCAAACCGTCATCGAACCCATCGTTCTACCATTCCTAGACCGGCAAGGGAACTTGCTGTTCCAACAGGACAATGCACGTCCGCATGTATCCCGTGCCACCCAACGTGCTCTAGAAGGTGTAAGTCAACTACCCTGGCCAGCAAGATCTCCGGATCTGTCCCCCATTGAGCATGTTTGGGACTGGATGAAGCGTCGTCTCACGCGGTCTGCACGTCCAGCACGAACGCTGGTCCAACTGAGGCGCCAGGTGGAAATGGCATGGCAAGCCGTTCCACAGGACTACTTCCAGCATCTCTACGATCGTCTCCATGGGAGAATAGCAGCCTGCATTGCTGCGAAAGGTGGATATACACTGTACTAGTGCCGACATTGTGCATGCTCTGTTGCCTGTGTCTATGTGCCTGTGGTTCTGTCAGTGTGATCATGTGATGTATCTGACCCCAGGAATGTGTCAATAAAGTTTCCCCTTCCTGGGACAATGAATTCACGGTGTTCTTATTTCAATTTCCTGGAGTGTAGTTGGAGAGCCTCTGCAATGCTGTTCGAGATTAGGAAGAATACCAGGAGGACTGTGACAGGGTGGCGTAGTGGTTGGAACATCTGCCTAGTGAGCTGCAGACCCGGCTTCGAATCCAAGCCATAGTACAAATTTCGCCGGCCAGTGTGGCCAAGCGGTTCTAGGCGCTTCAGTCTGGAACCGCGAGACCGCTACGGTCGCAGGTTCGAATCCTGCCTCGGGTATGGATGTGTGTGATGTCCTTACGTTAGTTAGGTTTAAGTAGCTCTAAGTTCTAGGGGACTGATGACCCTGGACGTTGTCCCATAGTGCTCAGAGCCATTTCAACCAAGTACAAATTTTCATTCCTTGCTTCTGTCTACACGTACACATCACAGATGTTTGAGACTTGAAAAGGTCTCTGGAACCATATAGTTTCATTTGAATTGTAGCATTGCTCGGAAATGAAACATGGACAAGAAGGGAATAGAACCTTTTGAAATATGGTACTACGGAAGAATGTTGAACATTAGATGTGTAAATCGAATAACTAACAAGGTCGTCTGAAAATAACTTTACTAAAAGAAGGGGTCTTTTGATAGGTTGAATCCTAGAGCGTAAAGGAATAGTCAGTATGACAATGATCGAAAGAATGTCTCTGGGGAAGGGGGGGGGGGGAGGGACACAAAGTCTTGACTACAGATAGCACGCTCAAATCGATGTAGGCTGCAGTAACTACGAATATATAGACACGAAGGGGCTTGCACGTGGTGGAGTAGCATCATACCACTGATCGGACTCAATTCTCAACTCCACATCTTAACGATGTCTAAGGCTCCAGAAATTTTCAACTGACGTTGTAATAGCACAATATATTGTTATTTGTCTTTATTATCGACATAATATTTATTTCACTGCCTTCACGTGCAACCAGCTGTTGGTGAGTGCAATAACTGAAAGCAGTATAAAGGAGTTCCTACGACAGTAATTTTTAATTTTTGAAGTATTCATGTATCGAATTTATTATGAAAGTAGTAGTTACATATGTGACATAAATTGGCTTTATATGGTTTCTTTCATATCACTATTAATTGTCCTGTTGTGTTATTGCATTGTTAGTACTCGTAGTTTGTCCAAACACCGCTCTTCCCTGTTACGTCAAAAATGTTCTTCGGCGTTGATTCAGGCAGGATTCGTAGTTCTTGCAGTGTAATTGTCGCCCTGTCTTCTCGTATCACTCTTTCCACCTCACATATGTCCTCAAATTGCCTTCAACTGCGATAAACACTCCTTGCGTCTATTCCTCAAAGGTTACCCACAGGGTTCTAGTCCGTGCTGCATGCAGTGCAGGGCAAGATTTTGAGATCTTTATCTTAAAACCACTTTTTTGCTGTGCAGAAACTTGGCAGACGCATTATCTTGTCGAAACATTAGACTTTCATCCCCTATGCCCTCAAACATTCTAATCCATTCTATCTCCAGCATCTTAACGTACATATTAGAGATCATGCTAGTGTTCACCCGAGCAGTGCGCGATTTATCTGTAGCACAGAATGCTGCCAAATCACAACAGTTCCACCATAAAAATTTCTGCTCATTCTTACTTGCTGCTCCTTTCTCAGATCATGCCAATCATATTGAAACTTGCCCGGTCCCACTAAATTACATTTCTTCTCATCACTGAAGATCATTTTACCCCATTGTCAAGTCCATGACATATATTTTGTAGAAAATTCCACCCTAGCCTATTTTTGGGTGTTCGAGTAAGTTTCTGCAGTCGTTTCTTTAATGCAAGCTGTTTTCAGTTGACTAAATTTGTCGTATAGGTCCGACACTTACTGACGTCTGTAAATCAGCAACAGGTTGAGAAGAATAACGGTTTGTGGCTCTTGCTTTGCTCAAAAGTAACCGTTTGGTAGTCAGAAAATTTTCTACTTTGCCCGTATTTTTCGTTCTGTCCATATCATATGCGAATCTGAGGAAGTTATAAACCACTATAATTGAACATTTCAATCTGGTGGCAATTTGACGAGTAGTGAGCCATATGCCCTCCTACGCACCGAGTATTACTTTCTCATCGCCTGATGCTTTTCCGTGCGAGTATGTCACAATCGTGGTTTACGTACACAACACGCACTGTCACTAATAATATACGTTTCCTGTGTGCGGTAAAGGCATGTACTCACACACTAACACCGCACAGCGCCGACTACCTTTACACCGAGTTCCACTCTCTACCACTTGAAGCGTTGACTTTTGTTGTATACTTTACTACTGACATTAGATGCAATACAATTTGACTACATTTAACAGTATGCTAGATCTCATACTGCTGCATATAAACTGTGCCCAACTATTCCAACAGACAAGGTCAATTTTCCTACAAATATCCACGCTTTTATACTGACTTCCACATCTGTAAATCGAGGGGAAACAGAGTGTAGGACGTTCTTCACTTCCTTGTAACACCGCTGCAGAAATACTTTCTTGTGGATGACAGCGTCGTTTATGAGCAGTCCGAGAGCGCTGTTCTACATCTACATCTATATCCATACTCAGCAAGCCTCATGACGGTGTGTGGCGGAGGGTACTTTGAGTACCTCTATCGGTTCTCCCTTCTATTCCAGTCTCGTATTGTTCGTGGTAAGAAATATTGTCGGTATGCCTCTGTGTGGGCTCTAATCTCTCTGATTTTATCCTCATGGTCTCTTCGCGAGGTATACGTAGGAGGGAGCAATATACTGCTTGACTCCTCGGTGAAGGTATGTTCTCGAAACTTAAACAAAAGCTAGTTCCGAGCTACTGAGCGTCTCTCCTGCAGAGTCTTCCACTGGAGTTTATCTGTCATCTCCGTAACGTTTTCGCTATTACTAAATGAGCCTGTAACGAAGCGCGCTGCTCTCCGTTGGTTCTTCTCTATCTCTTCTATCAACCCTATCTGGTATGGATCCCACACTGGTGAGCAACAATCAAGCAATGGGCGAACAAGTGTACTGTAACCTACTTCCTTTGTTTTCGGATTGCATTTCCTTAGGATACTTCCAATGAATCTCAGTCTGGCATCTGCTTTATCGACGATCAACTTTATATGATCATTCCATTTTAAATCACTCCTAATGCCTACTCCCAGATAATTTATGGAATTAACTGCTTCCAGTTGCTGCTATATTGTAGCTAAATGTTAAGGGATCTTTCTTTCTATGTATTCGCAGTATATTACACTTGTCTACATTGAGATTCAATTGCCATTCCCTGCACCATGCGTCAATTCGCTGTAGATCCTCCTGCATTTCAGTACAATTTTCCATTGTTACAACCTCTCGATACACCACAGCATCATCCGCAAAAAGCATCAGTGAACCTCCGGTGTTATCCACAAGGTCATTTTTGTGTATTGTGAACAGCAACGGTCCCACGACACTCCCCTGCGGCACACCTGAAATCAGTCTTACTTCGGAAGACTTCTCTCCATTGAGAATGACATGCTGCGTTCTGTTATCTAGGAACTCTTCAATCCAATCACACAATTGGTCTGATAGTCCATATGATCTCACTTTGTTCATTAAACGACTATGGGGAACTATATTGAACGCCTTGCGGAAGTCAAGAAACACGGCATCTACCTGCGAACCCGTGTCTATGGCCCTCTGAGTCTTGTGGACGAATAGCGCGAGCTGGGTTTCACACGATCGTCTTTTTCGAAATCCATGCTGATTCCTACAGAGTAGATTTCTAGTCTCCAGAAAAGTCATTATACTCTAACATACTACGTGTTCCAAAATTCTACAACTGATCGACGTTAGAGATATAGGTCTATAGTTCTGCACATCTGTTCGACGTTCCGCCGGCCGAAGTGGCCGTGCGGTTAAAGGGGCTGCAGTCTGGAACCGCAAGACCGCTACGGTCGCAGGTTCGAATCCTGCCTCGGGCATGGATGTTTGTGATGTCCTTAGGTTAGTTAGGTTTAACTTGTTCTAAGTTCTAGGGGACTAATGACCTCAGAAGTTGAGTCTCGTAGTGCTCAGAGCCATTTTCTTTTGTTCGACGTTCCTTCTTGAAAACGGGGATGACCTGAACTCTTTTCCAATCCTTTGGAACGCTAAGCTTTTCTAGAGACCTACGGCACACCGCTGCAAAAAGGGGGGGCAAGTTCCTTCGCGTACTCTGTGTAAAATCGAACTGGTATCCCATCAGGTCCAGCGGCCTTTCCTATTTTGAGCGATTTTAATTGTTTTTCTATCCCTCTGTCATCTATTTCGATAACTACCATTTTGTCATCTGTGCGACAATCTAGAGAAGAAACTACAGTGCAGTCTTCCTCTGTGAAACAGCTTTCGAAAAAGACATTTAGTATTTCGGCCTGTAGTCTGTCATCCTCTGTTTCAGTACCATTTTGGTCACAGAGTGTCTGGACATTTTGTTTTGATCCACCTACCGCTTTGACATCAGACCAAAATTTCTTAGGATTTTCTGCCAAGTCAGTACATAGAACCTGACTTTCGAATTCACTGGACGCCTCTCGCATAGCCCTGCTCACACTACATTTCGCTTCTCGTAAGTTTTGTTTGTCTGCAAGGCTTTGGCTATGTTTATGTTTGCTGTGAAGTTCCCTTTGCTTCCGCAGCAGTTTTCTAACTTGGTTGTTGTGCCACGGTGGCTCTTTTCCATCTCTTACGATCTTGCTTGGCACATACTCATCTAATGCATACTGTACGATAGTTTTGAACTTTGTCCATTGATTCTCAACACTATCTGTACTTGAGACAAAACTTTTGTGTTGAGCCGTTAAGTACTCTGAAATATGTTTTTTGTCACTTTTGCTAAACAGAAAAATCTTCCTACCTTTTTAGTATTTCTATTTATGGCTGAAATCATCGATGCAGTAACCGCTTTATTATCGCAGATTCCCGGTTCTGCGTTAAATGTTTCAAATAGTTCGGGTCTGTTTGTCACCTGAAGGTCTAATATGTTATCGCCACGAGTCGGTTCTCTGTTTAACTGCTCAAGTTGCTTTCACTGGATTCTTTGTCCCTGCCAAACGTTTGAGTCTCCCAGTCTATATCCGGAAAATTAAAATCTGCGTCCAGAACTATAACATGGTCGGGAAATCTAGTCGAAATATTCTCCAAAGTTTCCTTCAGGTGCTCTGCCACAACAGCTACTGAGCCAGGGGGCCTATAGAGACATCCAATTACCATGCTGTTGACCCCATCGGATCAGCTGTTTGTGTGTATCGAGGTCATCAGCGGTTTTATTATGGTTGATGGGAGCACATGCGATGTTATTTTCGCTTTTGTTGAACGTTAACCATCAAGCATCGGCTACTGGATTCTGTGGCTTATACCATCTCTAACGATATATTTGTGGAAAAGTTCCGTACAAGCATTTCCTTTCAGTGGACAGTGGAACAGTTTAGGTCACCTTTCGAAAAACCTGGGATGATGGAATCTACTTGTTCATTTTTATCTACCATTTCCAAGATGCTATAGTTGAGACGAACGGGCTATATATTCTGAAAGGTAGTTAATGACTCGAGATAAAAGTAATTCCTTCATAAAAGTCTCGTTATTCGAACTCAAAATCTTTTGGATGTTACAGATATTTATATGCAGTCCAGCATGTACATTTGATTATCCGCCTTGCACACGTGAGTGGTCTCCACTCTTAGTGGTAATTAGAACTGTTCGTTGTGTGAGACGTTTTCAATTAAACATGACCCAAGAAATGGGTTAATTGGGGAGCTTAATGTAAAAAAAGACATAGCAATTCCCTCAGGGCAAGGTTTCACTATGAGTAGAGTTGCCTTAGTTGTTTTTCAGTGTGGTTAACGTTTGTTCCAATATCACGTATGCGTGAGTCTGTGAGATGGTAGGTATGTGTGTATGTAATAAACCGGGGACCTATAAACGACGGAGAGGCTTCGTCCCGCCGTAGCCCTGAGTGTTTCACAACCCCACAACAGGCCACAGCAGTCCACCCACCCCATCGCCGCCCCACACCGGACTCAGGATTTCTGTGCAGTTCGGCCCCCAATGGACCCAGCCCTCCCCCCATCCCCTTCTCACGGGAACGTCTCATACCAGACGAGTGAACCACAAATGTTTGCATGGTAGAATAATGGTGGTTAGGTGAACATGGAGACAGTGCTTATGCAGCAATCGCCGACATAAACTGAGGCGGAATAAGGGGAATCAGCCCGCTTTCGCCGAGGTAGATGGAAAACCGCCTTAGAAACCTTCCACAGGCTGGCTGGCACACTACGAGGTGCATTAAAGTTCTAAGGCCTCCGATTTTTTTTTCTAATTAACTACTCACGCGAAATCGATGAAACTGGCGTTACTTCTCGACGTAATCGCCCTGCAGACGTACACATTTTTCACAAAGCTGACGCCATGATTCCATGGCACCGGCGAAGGCTTCTTTAGGAGTCTGTTTTGACCACTGGAAAATCGCTGAGGCAATAGCAGCACGGCTGGTGAATGTGCGGCCACGGAGAGTGTCTATCATTGTTGGAAAAAGCCAAAAGTCACTAGCACCCAGGTCAGGTGAGAAGGGAGCATGAGGAATCACTTCACAGTTGTTATCACGAAGAAACTGTTGCGTAACGTTAGCTCGATGTGCGGGTGCGTTGTCTTAGTGAAACAGCACACGCGCAGCCCTTCCCGGACGTTTTTGTTGCAGTGCAGGAAGGAGTTTGTTCTTCAAAACATTTTCGTAGGATGCACCTGTTACCGTAGTGCCCTTTGGAACGCAATGGGTAAGGATTACGCCCTCGCTGTCCCAGAACATGGCACTGGCGGTTACCCGAAATTTTTTTGGTGGCGGTGAGTCTGTGTGCTTCCATTGAGCTGACTGGCGCTTTGTTTCTGGATTGAAAAATGGTATCCACGTCTCATCCATTGTCACAACCGACGAATAGAAAGTCCCATTCATGCTGTCGTTGCACGTCAACATTGCTTGGCAACATGCCACACGGGCAGCCATGTGGTCGTCCGTCAGCATTCGTGGCACCCTCCTGGATGGCACTTCTCGCATTTTCAGGTCGTCTTGCAGGATTGTGTGCACAGAACCCACAGAAACGCCAACTCTGGAGGCGATCTGTTCAACAGCCATTCGCCGATCCCCCAAAACAATTCTCTCCACTTTCTCGATCATGTCGTCAGACTGGCTTGTGCGAGCCTGAGGTTGTTTCGGTTTGTTGTCACACGATGTTCTGCCTTCATTAAACTGTCGCACCCACGAACGCACTTTCGACACATCCACATGTCTCCTTCAACTGTCGATGAATTTCAATTGGTTTCACACCACGCAAATTCAGAAAACGAATGATTGCACGCTGTTCAAGTAAGGAAAACGTCGCCATTTTAAGTATTTAAAACAGTTCTCATTCTCGCCGCTGGCGGTAAAATTCCATCTGCCGTACGGTGCTGCCATCTCTGGGACGTATTGACAATGAACGCGGCCTCATTTTAAAACAATTCGCATGTTTCTATCTCTTTCCAGTCCGGAGAAAAAAGTATCGGAGGCCTTAGAACTTGAATGCACCTCGTAGGTCTCGACACTAATCCGCCGGACGGGTTCGTGGCGGGGACCGGCACGCCTTCCCACTCTGGAAGCAGCGCGTTCGACCGCGCGGCTAGCCGGGCGGGCGACGTGGTTAGGCAGTAGAATGATCATGCAGGAATGCATAGCTGTAATAGCGTCGCTGTTGATGAGCAATGCTTCCTTCATGATACTCTCCCAAAGTTATACAGAAGATCAAATGCGTTCCTCTCGTTTGTGGATTCTTCTAGCAGTGGTTCGAAGTAGTATCTGATATTGTATTGAGTATTAATTCGCAAGACAATTTGTATTTACTGCCTGTGAAATACGAGTAGTTTTCGCAGTCGACACACAGCAACATTACGGCCACTTCCTTATATCACCGTGTGGCCGATATGGTCGATGCAAGATGTAAGACCTGACCTTTCTACGCATTCCTGTTAACACATCAACTCTTTGGAAGTGTAATTCATCATTTCAATGTGATTTTATATTCCATAAGTTCTTTAAAAATTGTTATCTTTATATGTTGGAATTCGGCCAGTTCTGAATTAATAGTATTATGCGTGCGTCACTGCCTTTGTGGCCGAACGGTTCTAGGTGCTTCAGTCTGGAACCGCGCGTCCGCTACTGTCGCAGGTTCGAATCCTGCCTCGAGCATGGATGTGTGTGATGTCCTTAGGTTAGTTAGATTTAAGTAGTTCTAAGTTCTAGGGGACTGATGACCTCAGATGTTAAGTCCCATAGTGCTCAGAGCCATTTTATGCGCGCGCTTTTTTTTTCTTGTTGACGTAGTTGGACTTCTTTATGCCGAAAATTACTCAATGCCTGTCATACAGTCTCTGTTGGTGAGATTTGGGAACATTGCGACCATGAAAACATAGCAATTCTGTAGATGCCTTCACTCGGGCTGTGTGAAAACTGACATCGCTCTCTGGACAATGTTTGACGGAATCTCTATCATAAGTGTGTGTTATGCACACCATTGCGCAACCAGTGACCATCAAATTCCTCCCGTGAACGACAACCTGTCTTGTGCAATGGTTCCTGCTCATTATATCAACAGAGGATGCTGTAAGTTGCGTAGTTGTCGTCAGTGCATTAGTAGGCAGCGTGCAGTCTGACATACCACATTATTTACATGTCACAGAACATACATTAACGGAAAAAAGTATCTCACCACGAAACCGGCGCTGTGCGAGATAAACGAAAGTTGGCAGGAGTGTTTCTATATCTGAAACATGAGGTCTACTCAAATATTGCGCCACTCTTATAACACTATGAGAATTCAAAAATGCAAACCAGGTTTGTTTCAAATACGCACTGTAACGGTCGTAAGCGTTACTAACTTTTGAGGTTGAACGTAGTGAGTTGACGTTTGGCAAGAATGTTCTTAAGCTGTGAAAAAGCCATTTACAACAGTTCTCTAAGTTTGAACGGGGTCATGTAATAGCCTACGAGAAGCTGGATGTTCCTTCCGCGATGTTGCAGAAAGACTTGGCAGGAACGTAACCGCTGTATATGATTTCTGCCAGTGGTAATCACGGCAAGGTACGGTGGCAAGAGGCCCAGGCTCCAGACTGCAATCGGCCCGTTGTATTGCCTCTGCAGCAGCGATCTGAACAGCAGCTGTCACGCTGTGACACAATGGACTGTGTACAAATCGGTTACTTCGAATCCGATGCCCTGTAGCGTGGACTCCACTGATCCCAAACCAACGACTTCAGTGGTATCAAGCAAGAGCTCATTGCAGAGCGGACTGGACGCCTGTTGTGTTTTCTGATGAAACCCGGCTCTGACTCGGTTCTACTCATGGCCTTGTGTCGGTTAGGCCATTTGAGCGCCTCCAACCAGGCTTCGGCCCAGACACACTGGACCTACGTCTGGAGTTATAACCCGGCATGCTATTTCGTACTACAGCATGAGCTCTCTCGAGGTTATCTCACACCCAACGACTGCAAATTTGTACATCATTCTGACGATTCGACCTGTTGTGCTGCCATCCATGTACAGCATTCCAGAGGGTGTTCTGCAACAGGATAACAGTAGTATTGCTGTTGTAATCCAACATGCTTTGTGGAGTGTCGACATGTTGCCTTGGTCTGCTCGATCGCCAAAACTATCGGCACTTGAGACAACTCCAGCGTCATCCACAACCAGCATTAACCGTCCCTGTATTGACCGACAAGGTGTAACACGCATGAAACTCCATCCCACAAAGTGACGTCGGGCACCTGTACAGTATAACAGATCTCTTTTGCATGTGCGCATTCAACACTGCGGCGGCTTCACCAATTACTGATGTACCGGCATTTCAAATTTGCACTGGCTTATCTCGCACATACAATAACCTAAAAATGTCAGTCACTTAAAATTCCCAAATTTCATTACTCTACATTAATAATTTTTTGGAGTTGCGATTTTTTCCGTCGTTGTTTATAATGAAAGAGTTTAAAACAAGTCATGTTAGAAATACATCAACGTCCTCGCCTATATCAATTTGCAATAACATCTGCACCCTGGTCAACCTGGAGGGATGTGACCAGCTGAACCGGACATGCTATCTGCTGTCCTTCTGACGCACGCTGTATCATCATCCTTATTTTATTATCTCTTCCCTCTATAGATCTTTCTATTTTGCCTTTCTTCCAGACATGTCGTGGGCGTCCGTGATCCCGAATCAAAGCTGGGTCATCAGGTCGGAGGTCAGTACATCTTTCAGATGTGCCTTTAACTTCATGAAGGCCACTGCGATCCATGGTGGATTCCTTGATCCAGAAATCGTCTCCAAGTTTCTCCATAGTTTAAATTCTTTGGTAAGATTGTGTGTGGCGGCAGGTTATGGTCCAGCGGGTACAGATGATAGTCCTTCAACGACCTGAAACTGTTCCAGTGTCAGCGGGTTTACGTCATCTGTCGGAGAAATAGCCCTTGAGTTTACTGCTGCTTCGACACTGACCAAGATGGTGTAGAGTTGTTCTACGATTAGTCTTGACCGCCCCACACCTTCCGTAAGCATCGCTTGACGGTGCCCTTCATTCTCTCCCACCATCCTGCCCACAAAGTCGATCGTGGTGCAGTGAATTTCCAAGTGGTTTCCATTTTGGCTAGGAAGCGAGAACTCTCTAAAATTCCATAGTTCCGGCTGTTGTGCGTTGATGATGTGAAAGGCCTTCGTGTTGACGTAGACGGTGTGTGGCAATAGTAGCAAATCTCTGTGAAATCATAAAAAATGTGTCGTTACAGTGGATCAGAGTTCTAAATGTATTGCTGACATTGTTATACAAGTGAATAGTGTTATATAGGTCTTGTCCATACTCATGCCTGTTTCTATTTTGATGTAGAGAAGACTACAAAGACTGTGCTAGTGACAGTAACAAGGTTTAATGGCCTCACTCGATCTGTAGATACGGGAGCTTGAACAACATATATTTTGCGTGGAGTCCACCTTTAGCAAAACACAATTTTGTTTTTTGTCCCAGACATGTTTCACTGCAATGGTTTTTTTATTATTGTAGCTGTTAAAAATAAGGAATGTTCTTTACTGTTCAGATACACATAAATATTAGTTTCTAAATCGTAATTACAGCTTTTGAAGAACATATAAAATTGTGTATTATACCTTCTTACCAGATGGTGTGGTTTTCCTGCTGTATTACGTTTCTACAGTGACTGTGCCTTCATTTTATCGTCGTTTTGGAGTCTCCTGATGTTGCATGGTAACCATGTATTCAGGACCTTTTTAATAGTTCGACGACCTTTAAATATCCCAAATTCTTTTCGAAGTTTGGATAACACAATTAGGGCATCAATATGACAAAGATGAGTCCAGTGAAACAATGTGACCTATCAAGTAGTATTGCGTCTTGTTATGCATTGGTAAGGTCTGAAAACTGTAATATAACTCCCAGAGGGAGAAGTCCGTCATCATTGAATGGATAAAGGCATCAAATTTTAGACTCTTGCGCCATCGGGTTCCCGTTCCGCGGTGTGTGGATTTCCTGAATAAAACACTGGCGTCGACCAATTTCGATCCGTTAAGTACGTGCGTTTGCGAGTTGGATTACTGTCAACTCTCCAGCTAGTTTGTTTTTGTGACGAATCTTATGTGTGAAGCGAAGAATTCGGCCTGTTGTACGAATTAGTCTCCAGTAGGAATAGAATTTGGAAATGTCCATTAGGTCTGGAGGTCTAGAAACTGCCATCACATCTTTTACATTCTTTCTCTTTTCTGGGAGGTCATGATGCACTTTTAAGTACCAGATGGCCAGTATTATTCTGTGTGTGCAAGCCATGGCGGTTCTTTCCATGAAACACGTGCAGATTGGGTATGATTGCCTACAAGGTTAGGTGACCGGCTAGGTTATCAGGTCCAGGACAATTTCTCAACCTACTAGGCGACGTATGTGTACGAATTTATGTCACGCTGTTAGAAATGAAAGTCTTCCTTAGATTAGCATAACTGCTTGTTCAGCTACAGTTTACTGTAGCGTCCGTCCAAAGCACTGTGTGAGTACTGTCGTACCCTGCAACTGCGCAGAAATAACTTAGTGATTGTCTTCCACAAGTTCAACTAGACGTTCGACACGTGGTTTGTTATCTTTTTGGCAGGTGGAAGTCTGTTCTTCCTGCAGGCTAAACGAATCGTTTGTTGCCTTGCAAAACACTGCGCACGTACAGAGCTGCTCCACACGTTCGTTCCGCAGCACAACAAAATACGTGACTCTGAACATCGTGACTTTTAGTAGTTGCCTAGCTTAGCGCCAGCTGCTTCGCTCACGTAGACTGTATGGCCTGCAGAGATTTCTTTGTTTTCATTTAATCAAATTTATATGTTGTTCACAAACTTTAATACTTTCTAAGTTTTTCACTCTTGTTGATGGTAAATATCCCTTAAGGAATCGTTGCTAAGAAGCCTTTTATGTTAAGTACGAAATCTATTATCTGCGATCAGCCGGGTAACTGAATATAGAATAATGTTTTGTAACGCAGACGCACGTCTCTTAGATGACCACGTACAAGTTAAGATACCAGAAATTCGTGATGTTGGAGGGAATCTTTATTGGTCTTTACTGTATCATGATGCACAGTTACACTGAATGTCTCTAGATCACAGAATGGTCTCATTTGGTCGTCTGTGCGCGTGTAAGCCTCAAGTACAAACTTAACAGCAGCTACGTTCGCACAGACGGCAGATCTGCTCCCATTGAGCATCCAACAAATATTTTGGGGAAGAGAACAATAGATTTAGACATGCGGAATGGTAGACTGTCTGTGACAATGATCACCACCAGTTAAAATCTCTTCTTGAAGGTGTGTCCCTGGCTCTGAGCACTATGCGACTCAATATATGCGGTCATCAGTCCCCTAGAACTACTTAAACCTAACTAACCTAAGGACATCACACACATCCATGCCCGAGGATTCGAACCTGCGACCGTAGTGGTCGCGCGGTTCCAGACTGTAGCGCCTAGAACCGCTCGGCCACTACGGTCGGCCTGTTCTCGAAGTGCAGCTGCTGCATTACTGTAGTTTTGATTATGCCCTTCTCCTTTTGTCCAAGCTCATGTTGACACGTCAAGAAGTGCACTGCGACTGGTAAGGTGTATGAGACTATGAATCATGATGACTGATCACGGCACCTGGTGGCCATAGTTGGAACTGGACGGTGGTGCTGTGGTGCATGGAAATCATGCACCCCATACTCTGGACATTAATGCTACCAGGTTTGGTACTCGTATGGTAATTAGTTTCCTTGTTAAATAAAGAATGTTTAATTATAGCCACTCGGTATATAGCAGGTAAAACAGTTGTTACAATAGTGTATATACTGAATGCCTACTCGAAAGCTAGTAACAAATCAAGAAATTGGTATTTTGCATTGTGTAAAGTAACTGCTATAAAAAGCATTTGCTCCATAAGTGTTAAAATATACACTCCTGGAAATTGAAATAAGAACACCGTGAATTCATTGTCCCAGGAAGGGGAAACTTTATTGACACATTCCTGGGGTCAGATACATCACATGATCACACTGACAGAACCACAGGCACATAGACACAGGCAATAGAGCATGCACAATGTCGGCACTAGTACAGTGTATATCCACCTTTCGCAGCAATGCAGGCTGCTATTCTCCCATGGAGACGATCGTAGAGATGCTGGATGTAGTCCTGTGGAACGGCTTGCCATGCCATTTCCACCTGGCGCCTCAGTTGGACCAGCGTTCGTGCTGGACGTGCAGACCGCGTGAGACGACGCTTCATCCAGTCCCAAACATGCTCAATGGGGGACAGATCCGGAGATCTTGCTGGCCAGGGTAAAGACTTACACCTTCTAGAGCACGTTGGGTGGCACGGGATACATGCGGACGTGCATTGTCCTGTTGGAACAGCAAGTTCCCTTGCCGGTCTACGAATGGTAGAACGATGGGTTCGATGACGGTTTGGATGTACCGTGCACTATTCAGTGTCCCCTCGACGATCACCAGTGGTGTACGGCCAGTGCAGGAGATCGCTCCCCACACCATGATGCCGGGTGTTGGCCCTGTGTGCCTCGGTCGTATGCAGTCCTGATTGTGGCGCTCACCTGCACGGCGCCAAACACGCATACGACCATCATTGGCACCAAGGCAGAAGCGACTCTCATCGCTGAAGACGACACGTCTCCATTCGTCCCTCCATTCACGCCTGTCGCGACACCACTGGAAGCGGGCTGCACGATGTTGGGGCGTGAGCGGAAGACGGCCTAACGGTGTGCGGGACCGTAGCCCAGCTTCATGGAGACGGTTGCGAATGGTCCTCGCCGATACCCCAGGAGCAACAGTGTCCCTAATTTGCTGGGAAGTGGCGGTGCGGTCCCCTACGGCACTGCGTAGGATCCTACGGTCTTGGCGTGCATCCGTGCGTCGCTGCGGTCCGGTCCCAGGTCGACGGGCACGTGCACCTTCCGCCGACCACTGGCGACAACATCGATGTACTGTGGAGACCTCACGCCCCACGTGTTGAGCAATTCGGCGGTACGTCCACCCGGCCTCCCGCATGCCCACTATACGCCCTCGCTCAAAGTCCGTCAACTGCACATACGGTTCACGTCCACGCTGTCGCGGCATGCTACCAGTGTTAAAGACTGCGATGGAGCTCCGTATGCCACGGCAAACTGGCTGACACTGACGGCGGCGGTGCACAAATGCTGCGCAGCTAGCGCCATTCGACGGCCAACACCGCGGTTCCTGGTGTGTCCGCTGTGCCGTGCGTGTGATCATTGCTTGTACAGCCCTCTCGCAGTGTCCGGAGCAAGTATGGTGGGTCTGACACACCGGTGTCAATGTGTTCTTTTTTCGATTTCCAGCAGTGTATATATGTAAAATAGATAACCAATCGTAATCGGTTGTGACAACACCGCTAGCCATCTGCGGCGATTTGTCGAAAACTCGTAGACTGTATGTAAGCAAATAGTACATTGACCAGACAGCTCGGAACCTTGTATGTCTCGTAATAAATCAATATTTGACCACCAACTGATACATCATAATCACTCGAAAAGATCTATGGCGAATAAGTTAAAAGTTCTTCACAATGCACCTAAAGGGTTGCTCCTTAACACATTGGAAGGGATAGAAATCTATGCTTACAACAAAAATAAACTCTCGCTGATACCCAACGAGCAATTGGACTTCAATGAAAAATATTTCATTGATCTTTTTGAAGATCTGCTATATTATTTTTCTGCTCTTCTGTTCCTCTGTTACTCTTTCTTTCATTTTTATGGAAAATTTTCATAATTGTTAAATCTTTGTTCACTTTATTTTAAACTCTTCGCTGCTTATGATTTTTTTTAACTTTTTTATTCATGACTGCCTTAATAAGCCCAGTTTGTTTCATGACAATTACTGTGCAGTGTTTCCTTGTAATATGATGGTTTTGCTATGAGCTAACTACAGAACCCTATTTTACTTCTGTTCATTTTTATTTCTCTTCTCTTTCGACAAATAAAAAATTTACCTTCATGTTTATTGCTATTTTATGGACTTTTTTTTTACTGTAAACAGCTATATTCACAGTATCTTTTATCTTCTGATTGCTGACGCTTTTGTTTTACATTTATGGCTACTTACATGGCTCCGTGATGTGTTATATGGTAGTGATGTAACCTATATTGGCATTCAACTGACCTCATGCACGCCTACTTTATGGAATTTCTTGGAATATTTGTGACCGTAAACAACAATGTTCGCAATTGTTTTAAAGTTTAATCCTAGTTTTTTGTCTTGTTTTTGATTACCTCGATGGGTCAATGATTTTTTGTGTCGCAGTTCATTTGATGTAACTTATTATTCCATACTTTAGGTATTAGGTACCCTATCTTACATGTTATCTTGCGGGTTACTTGGTCAGTGTCATCTGGGAATCTGACATTCGTGTTATTTGCATGCTCGTATTCTGTAACAGCTAGTCGCCATCGAAACTCTGAGTTCCTCTTCTTTTGTAACGCGTATATCAACATCTCCATGCCGCTTCCATGGTCAATAACGGCGTTACTCAAACAGTATTTTCACTGGCACTACGACCTAGGAGCAATCTACAATACCTGGAACGCATTTCTACATGTCGGCCTGCGTGCCTGTACGTATTTAAGTATCCAGTGACTGTCGCAACTCTGAAATCGTCTTCTGCTGGATGGCGTATGTCGATACGAAACGCTGTCTCCATGGGAACCATTGGTGTCACTTAACCAGTATCTTCGCTGACATACAATCTAACAGTTTTCAAAAATCCCCACGGATGACTACGAAGTTCCCACAACAGCTTTTGACTGGTTATCTCTTTCATTTATATTTTTATCACATATTGACGAAATACTGTTTATAGCAGTTACTTTATATAATGTAACATACCTATTTATTCATTATTAGCTTTCGGGTAACTATTCTGTATATACCCTATTGTAACAACTGGTACACGTCCTGTATCCCTGACTGGCTATCGCTGACGTAATTCAGTATGCAGTGGGTGGAGCATCGCGTATTTAGGCAACTACTACCTCGTTCTCCTTAGCGGTTGACGTTCATAGAGTGGTAACACCTGCTCCGTTCACCGTCACTACCTATCGTCAAGGGAATAATTTCTTCTTTTAATATTGTTGTATATGATGTATATTATATGTCACTATTATTTTAAGATATCGCTCCAAATCCACCTGTGTACAAGTTTCAGTATAGGGGTATAAGAACGATTACAAACCGACCGAAGCCAGTAACCATTCAAATAAATGTTTAATTGTGCTCGAGACTGTTTGCAATCCATTTTTAAAGTTCTTTTAGCAAGGCCTCTCGGTTGCGCAGACTTCTGTGAAGCCTTGAGTTGTCATGGAAACGGGTAAGTTCGGTTCGTTTGCATTTTTGCGGTGGTAAATACACTGAAGTCGTTTCTTCAGTTTCCTGAGGATAGCACAATACACATCACAGTTGATGGTTGCACCATGATGGAGACCATCAAACAGAATAATCCCTTCAGGGTCCCATAAGACCGTTGCCATGACATATCGCTGAGGGTGCGGCTTTTGAATTTCTTTTTATTTTTTTTTTTTTTTTTTTTTTTTTTTTTTTTTTTTTTTTTTTTTTTTTTTTTTTTTTTTGAGGAGACTTGCTGTAGCACGACTTCATGGACTGCCGTTTCCTTTCTGTTCGAAGTGATGAACCCAGGTTTTATCGCCTGTGACGATTTTCAACAAAGAAGTCATCACGTTCAAACTCGTAACGTGCAAGGAATTCTTCGTTGCTCTTTATGGTCTTCTGTTAGGCGACGAGGAACGCAGCGAGTACACACCTTTGAGTAACTCAAAAATGGTTCAAATGGCTCTGTGCACTATGGGACTCAACATCTGAGGTCATGAGTCCCCTAGAACTTAGAACTACTTAAACCTAACTAACCTAAGGACATCACACACATCCATGCCCGAGGCAGGATTCGAACCTGCGACCGTGGCGGTCGCGCGGTTCCAGACTGACGCGCCTAGAACCGCTCGGCCACTCCGGACGGCTTGAGTAACTCAACTGACAGACGAGTGTGTCGGCACTATCAATATAGACGTCCAGCTTTGCAGCGAGATGTTCGATTTTAATCCGTCGATAACCTCGACTGAGAGTGTCCACACGTTCCAACATTGCAGGAGTCACAGCTGGGTCACAGATCGGACAAGTGTGTGCGATGATGACAGACGCCTCACCCAGGGACTCAAGATGCTTTTTTTCAATGCCAGGTCTGCCTAGACATTCGGCAAGCGCCTATGAATACCTGCGGAGCTCTGGTTTCCCACAAAAGAGAACTCAGTGACAGCCTTCTGCTTGGAACGCACCTCTGTTACATACGCTATTTTGAAGGCAAAGAATAGCATCACCACGTACCGGCACTTGATGGAATTACAGGGGCTGACACAGCAATATTCCACGATGTCCCGCAGCAAATTAAACATTTTTTCAACGGAGATGGGCCGAGAAAACATGTGCTGCATTACTTAGTGAAAGCCCGTCGTATTAATGGCATTGCTGCGCAGGGTGTTTGGTTTCCGCTGTGTAGAACACATCGGGTATGTTTACTTAGTCCTGTTGGTCCTACGATATGCACCTGTTTGCAAGTATGCGAAGATTCGCTAGTTGCGTCTACTTACTAACACAATTGACGTTCTCTGCTGCTGGAGTCTTACACTTTGTGCCTTCGACGCAAATGGACTTGTGATGCGGCTTTTAACAGTTAGCACAAAACAGCCTACACTTCTTTGAACCATTTGACACATGAAGTCCTCTGTTTATGCACAGAAAATATTTGTCTACTTTACTAACACAATTGACGTTGTTCTCTGCTGCTGGAGTGTTACACGTTGTACCTTCGACGCCAATGGACTTGTGATGCGGCTTTTAACAGTTAGCACAAAACAGCCTACACTTCTTTGAACCATTTGATACTTTACGTCCTCTCTTTATGCACAGAAAATATTTGTCTACTTACTAACACAATTGACGTTGTTCTCTGCTGCTGGAGTTTTACACGTTGTACCTTCGACGCAAATGGACTTGTGATGCGTCTTTTTACAGTTAGCACAAAACAGCCTACACTTTTTTGAACCATTTGACGCTTGAAGTCCTCTGTTTATGCACAGAAAATATTTGTCAGCACTTTTCAGTTTCTGATGTTGTCCAGTGACGTCAATAATTTTATTACATTCTTGGGCCCCTTGTCGACTTTCTTCGCGAAACGACGTAAAGTGGACGATAATTTTATTGCCCTCGGTAATGTTTGGTGGTCAGCGAATGTTTGTTTCTGTTTATCGCGGACATGAAATGCCGTGTGAGTGTAAGTGATATTTTTACTATGAGAGTGGATCTTCTGGGGAGCAGGAAAATGATGGAAAATTCCTTGGTCCCATCGGGATTCGATTCCGCGACCTTTCGGTTTTCAGACACACACACACCGCTATAATATCAGGCAAGTTTCGAGGCTCTCTGGTGTCGTTGCGGCTGTGCTATTACATGGCCATGTCCTCGTTTTCACTGTGGCGGCGGGCTTTAATTAATCATCGTTCAGCCAGTTTTCACGAAATTATTCGTGAATCAGTCTTTGAGTGAAAATCAGATCAAAATCTTTACAGTAGTTCGTGAGTTTGTCCCGAGCATACAAACACAAACTTCGGCTGTTGGCAGAAGAGGAATTGACGTCACTGTGTCCCTTTCTTCGGCATAAGTCGCGGCATCCTCGCACCTTCATTAAGTCTATTTGTTGCTGCAGGCTTCCAACTGGCTGAACAAATTGATATTGTTCGCGTTCTCTCCCGATACTGTGCAATGGATAAGAATGTGAGATCTTTCGCTGATGATGCTCGTGAAGCCCTGAGTAGAAGGACCACACCTGCACAGAAATTTGAATTTTCGGCCGCCTTGCAGGCATATGAGGTGCTGTCTTATTTCTACTTCTCCCTCCCGTAAATCACCTAGTCCGGATTGTCCCCCTGAGGAATCTTATACCCTCTTTTGGCCCCTCTTGGATGCGACGTTTACGGCCATGTTAAATGACGTCATGCAGGGGACAACTATGTCCGCAGCCCTTAATACCGAAACTAACTGGCCGTGTCAATGTGGATTCTTTCCGTCTTCTCACTTTGCTTCATTTTGATTGTAAAACTATTGCGAGGGCAATCAATAGCAGGTTATCTTCTCTGATGGAGAACGTGATTGGGGATCATCAGAGTTGCCTGCCTGGTAGTGATTTCAGTTGCTGTAGTCACTTTTGTTCAGTTTTCCCTTGCTTTTCTGTATTTTGTTTGGTCCGCGTGTTGGACATAATTGGTTTTACGCATGGGGTTTGTGCAGTTCTTTCCTACATGTTTGAGGGAATCTTGGTGAAGATACACTGAAGCTACAAAGAAATTTCTATAGGGATGCGTATTCAAATACAGAGAGATGTAAATAGGCAGAATACGACCCTGCTGGCGTCAACGCCTGTACAGGGTGTTACAAAAAGGTACGGCCAAACTTTCAGGAAACATTCCTCACACACAAATAAAGAAAAGATGTTATGTGGACATGTGTCCGGAAACGCTTAATTTCCATGTTAGAGCTCATTTTAGTTTCGTCAGTATGTTCTTGCACCTACGCTCAATGGAGCACGTTATCATGATTTCATACGGGATACTCTACCTGTGCTGCTAGAACAGGTGCCTTTACAATACGACACAACATATTGGTTCATGCACGATCGGGCTCCTGCACATTTCTGTGGAAGTGTTCGTACGCTTCTCTACAACAGATTCGGTGACCGATGGATTGGTAGAGGCGGACCAATACCATGGCCTCCACGCTCTCCTGACCTCAACCCTCTTGACTTTCATTTATGGGGGCATTTGAAAGCTCTTGTCTACGCAACCCCGGTACCAAATGTAGAGACTCTTCGTGCTCGTATTGTCGACGGCTGTGATACAATACGCCATTGTCCAGAGCTGCATCAGCGCATCAGGGATTCCATGCGACGGATGGTGGATGCATGTATCCTCCCTAACGGAGGACATTTTGAACATTTCCTGTAACAAAGTGTTTGAAGTCACGTTGGTACGTTCTGTTGCTGTGTGTTTCCATTCCATGATTAATGTGATTTGAAGAGAAGTAATAAAATGAGCTCTAACATGGAAAGTAAGCGTTTCCGAATACATGTCCACATAACATATTTTCTTTCTTTGTGTGTGAGGAATGTTTCCTGAAAGTTTGGCCGTACCTTTTTGTAACACACTGTATAAGACAACACGACAAAAAGTCTCTGGCGCAGTTGTTAGATCGATAACTGCTGCTACAATGGCAGGTTATCAAGATTAAAGTGAGTCTGAACGTGGTATTGTAGTCGGGGCACGAGCGATGGGACACAGCTTTTCGTAGGTAACGATGACGTGGGGATTTTCCCGTACAACCATTTCACGAGTGTACCTTGAACATCAGGAATGCGGTAAAATATCAAATCTCCGAAATCGCTGTGGTCGGAAAAAGATCCTGCAAGAACGGGACCAACGTCGACTGAAGAGAATCGTTCAAAGCTACACAAAGGCAACCCTTCCTCAAATTGCTGCAGATTTCAGTGCTGGGCCATCAACAAGTGTGAGGGTGAGAACCGTTCAACGAAACATCATCGATGCGGGCTTTCGGAGCTGAAGGCCCACTCTTGTACCCTGATGACTGCATAACACAAAGCTTTACGCCTCCCCCCCCCCCCCCCTCCCCCGCCCCAACACTGACATTGAACTGTTGATGACTGGAAAAGTCATCCGACGAGTCTCGTTTCACATTGTGTCTAGTGGAGAGACGTGTACGGGTATGGAGACTACCTCATGAATCAACGGACTCTGCATGTCAGCAGGAGACTGTTCAAGCGGTTGGAGGCTCTGCAATGATGTGGGGAGTGGGGAGTTGGAGTGATGTGGGAACCCTGACGCGTCTAGATACGATTCTGATACGTGACACGTACATAAGCATCATGTCTGGTCACCTACATTCATGTCTATTCCGACGGACTTGGGCAATTCCAGCAGGACAATGCGACACCCAAAACGTCCATAATTTCTACAGAGTGGTTCCAGGAATACTCTTCTGAGCTTAAAAACTTCCGCTGGCCACCAACTCCGCAGACATGAACATTATTCAGTATATCTGGAATGCCTTGTAACGGGCTGTTCAGAAGAGATCTCCACCCCCTCGTTCTCTCTCTGATTTATGGACAGTTCTGCAGGATTCACGGTGCCAGTTCCCTCCAGCACTACTCCAGACAACAGTCGAGTCCATGCCACGTCTTGTTCCGGCAGTTCTGCGTGCCCAGAGGTGCCGTACACGATATTAGGCAGGTGTACCAGTTTCTTTGACTCTTCAGTGTAGTTATTAATGGTCAGCTGACGAAGCCGGACTCGAGTAGTTGAGGTCTCCCTCTCGAATAAATAAGAGGCAGTTCCACCTGATTAACGTGTATGTTCACTTAGAAGAAGATGAGTTAAATAAGAGTCCGCAGCTCGTGGTCGTGCGGTAACGTTCTCGCTTCCCACGCCCGGGTTCCCGGGTTCGATTCCCGGCGGGGTCAGGGATTTTCTCTGCCTCGTGATGACTGGGTGTTGTGTGCTGTCCTTAGGTTAGTTAGGTTTAAGTAGTTCTAAGTTCTAGGGGACTGATGACCATCGATGTTAAGTCCCATAGTGCTCAGAGCCATTTTGAACTTAAATAATAAAAAAGACAATAAAAATATAAAACGTTTCCACGACAAAATAGTTCAAATAAGACAGGATGGAAAATGGACAGAAAGAGAGAATAAAAGATTAAACAGATGAAGTAAGTATGGGAGAAGGTTAAAGGTGATTCTTAACTGCTCTGTAACGAAAGACGAAGAAAAGAAAAAAGAATAAGAAAGTCCTCTTATTAGAAAGAAGGTGGGGCCTTGATAGTTCAATGTGGAACAAGAGTTCCCTCGAAACTTAAATTCGGTTATGTCACCATAAGCCCGAGAAAGAAGTAAAAATAGGATTTATGAGTCACCCCGCAATAGCGTTTTTTAAGGGATTGCACCAAACTGTAAGAAGCTATGAAGTTGGAAACTAGAAGAGAAACTAGAACTGCTGCGAGCAGAGGACGTAATAGGAGAGGGAGCGGCAGGTGGATTTCTCTGGTGTGTCGTTTCGCAACGCGGCGGCCGCCAAGGCTGCAGACAGTGCTGGCGGGGACTGGGGCCTTGGTATTTCCCGCGCCAGTGCGGTAGGTTAGTGCTGCGGCACTGCGCGACACAATGCTTGCAGGCTCTCACCAGGGCTTCCCAGCCACTGTAAAAGCGAAAGGGATGAGAGAAAAAGAAAGGACAAGCCGGCCTGTAATTGTGTTCCGAGGCGGCGGCGGAGCTGCAAGTGGCTGCGTTTCTAGGAACTGCGACTGCAGCTCCCGGGTTCCCTACCGGCAGCGTCTTTTTATGCGGCGAGGAACTACCCGCCCCGCTCAGCAGACAACTGCAGAAGTAGCGGTCACGCTAGCCGCACCGGGTTTGAAACTTATGACACCATTACAGCACAACTGAGGACACTGCAGGACTCCTTCAGTTGTTCATCGAGCCCCAGATTGTTATGCTGGACCTGGAGAAACGTCTACCGTCAATGCAAAGTTTCCAAAATCTGTGGCTTGTCCTGTTCCTCGAAAAGTGCAGCACTGTCCGCGCTTCAGAACAACAATCGCATCCTATCGACGAAGGTAATTTGAACTTCTTAAATGTTTTCAGAAAGAAATTTGCACTCTACAGCGGAGTGTGCGCTGATATGAAACTTCCTGGCAGAATAAAATTGTGTGCCGGACCGAGACTCGAACTCGGGACCTTCGCCTTTCGCGGGCAAGTGCTCTACCAACTGAGCTACCCAAGCACGACTCACACCCCGTCCTCACAGCTTTAATTCCGCCAGTACCTCGCCTCCTACCTTCGAAACTTCACAGAAGCTCTCCTGCGAAACTTACAGAACTAGCACTCCTGGAGGGATGGATATTACGGAGACATGGCTTAGCCACAGCCTGGGGGTTGTTTCTAGAATGAAATTTTCACTCTACAGCGGAGTGTGCGCTGATATGAAACTTCCTGGCAGATTAAAACTGTGTGCCGAACCGAGACTCAAACTAGGGAGCTTTGCCTTTCGCGGGCAAGTGCTCTCCTTTCTTCCAGGAGTGCTAGTTCTGCAAGGTTCGCAGGAGAGCTTCTGTGACGTTTGGAAGGTAGGAGGCGAGGTACTGGCGGAATTAAAGCTGTGAGAACGGGGCGTGAGTCGTGCTTGGGTAGCTCAGTTGGTAGAGCACTTGCCCGTGAAAGGCAAAGGTCCCGAGTTCGAGTCTCGGTCCGGCACACAGTTTTAATCTGCCAGGAAGTTTCTTAAATGTTTAATAACGCTGCAAAGAAATTAGCCACTTTTTCTGTAAGTAGCAGGAGGTAGCAATCGTTTGGCAGAAAAAGGTCTAACAAAACGAAATACCATCCAACGAATTACGAGGGTTGCCCAAAAGTAATGCACCGCATTTTCTTTTTCTCCAATAATTCTTTATTGAATATAATGAGAATTACACACACGAAATAACGATGTTTTATCAACACACCCAATTCTTCCACGTTATCTCCATCCCGTTCTATGGCCTTCCTCCAGCGCGCAGCAGGGGCGTGTATGCCCTGTCGCTACCAATACTTGTCCTGATGGCGGAACCAGTGCTTCATTGTCTAAGTCACCTCCTCAATGGCCGAGCGGTTCTAGGTGCTACAGTCTGGAGCGGCGCGACCGCTGTGGTCGCAGGTTCGAATGCTGCCTCGGGCACGGATGTGTGTGATGTCATTATGTTAGTTAGGTTTAAGTAGTTCTAAGTTCTAGGGGACTGATGACCGTAGAAGTTAAGTCCCATAGTGCTCAGAGCCATTTGAAGCATCACCGCCTCATCTTCCTCGAAATGTCTTTCAATTCCCGAGCCGTAATGCGTCAGTCTTCACCAATGACATCAGCTCGCTCCAACATGTCACGTGTGACAGCCGTGGATGGTCTCCCCAAACGCAACAAATCGTGGAGCTCCGTCGAACCGCCTACTCGCTACAGTCTGGAACCGCACGACCGCTACGGGCGCAGGTTCGAATCCTGCCTCGGGCATGGATGTGTGTGATGTCCTTAGGTTAGTTAGGTTTAAGTAGTTCTAAGCTCTAGGGGACTTATGACCACAGCAGTTGAGTCCCATGGTGCTCAGAGCCATTTGAACCGCCTTCTGATGACCTCCTCACCCCCCTCGTGCCCAGAGACAAACTGTACTTCTGTCGGCAGCAGATACTCCATAGACTTTGCACAAGCGTTTATGAATATTCCCCACAGTTTCCTTCTGTGCAGTGAGAAATTCAATGACGGCACGTTGATTCTAAAGCATATCCCCTACAGACGCCATTTTGAAACTGTCCTGCAGCTACACTATCTATTGGAAGTAATGGAAACTGGGCGCGCTCACTCAGGAGACTTCAAATAATACGTGCGTAACGTTTTGCATTCGTATCATTATTTTCGGCTGAAAAAAATGTGGTGCATTACTTTCTGGGCAAACATCATAAGGCATGGACAGACCAGAGACACAACACATTACTATGCCTAAGGTCGTTGACGTTCAGACCGGCTTCCACCCCTCTCGGAATGGGTAAATAAGGGTCCTGCATGGTTTTCAAGGGAATCTTATACCGTCGCCCCTGCAAAATAGTGGCAAGTACAGATAACGAAAATGGAGGTTACAACCACGCCCCATTCTCCTCACACTAATCAACAAAGATTGAATGATATAGAGATCTGAAGACTGTGCTGGCCAGGAGAGATACGACAACTGGTCCTCGTGCTGAGAAAAATCAGTTCAGGACGATACGATCTGTATGAACAGGGGGCCCTCTAATCTTGGAACGCAGCATCACCACTGGGAAACAAGCGTTGTACTATGGGGTGGAGATGACCAGCCAAAATAGTAACATAATCGATGGCAGTAATGAAGCCTTGCAGAATAACCATGAGGCCCACAGGGTACCACGACGCGGCTACCAAATCATCACCGAACCCAGCCTTATTTCATTCTTGGGTTGTAAACTCGGCCAGAAGTTTGAAACAGTGTGAAACAGGAATCATTCGTCCAAATGAATTTCTTTGACTGCTCAATAATCCTGGTTTTTTTTTTTTTTTTTTTTTTTTTGTTCTAAGGCACGACGTTTTCCTGTAATGGGCATTTGCATCACTGATGAGCGATCTTCGAATTCAGGCTTCCCGTGCAGTTCCTTGGTTATGGAGCCTTTTAGCGTGTTGTTTTTGCGCTGACAAGGTTAGCGAGTGCGACGTTCAGTTCTACAGTGAATTTTACAGCTGTTGTTCTATTATTTTCGTCACAGCCCTTTTCAATGACCGTCGGACACTTTTCACATTCCTTATATGATGGACACATCTTCGGTACGGTGTCTCTTGAAACACCAAATATTTCAGTTACCTTGGTTATGGTTGCACCCGCCGTAAGGTCACCAACTATTTGTCCACGTTCGTATTCACAAACTAAACAGAACACGATTCTGACACTTGTAACATATTGAGGAAGTTGCACAGACACCGTTCGCGGTAGGATACAACAGCGCTACCTACATACTTGGCTATCATCTGTATTTACAGGGTGTTTCAAAAATGACCGGTATATTTGAAACGGCAATAAAAACTAAACGAGCAGCGATAGAAATACACCGTTTGTTGCAATATGCTTGGGACAACAGTACATTTTCAGGCAGACAAACTTTCGAAATTACAGAAGTTACAATTTTCAACAACAGATGGCGCTGCGGTCTGGGGAACTCTATAGTGCGATATTTTCCACATATCCACCATGCGTAGCAATAATATGGCGTAGTCTCTGAATGAAATTACCCGAAACCTTTGACAACGTGTCTGGCGGAATGGCTTCACATGCAGATGAGATGTACTGCTTCAGCTGTTCAATTGTTTCTGGATTCTGGCGGTACATCTGATCTTTCAAGTGTCCCCACAGAAAGAAGTCACAGGCGTTCATTTCTGGCGAATAGGGAGGCCAATCCACGCCGCCTCCTGTATGTTTCGGATAGCACAAAGCAATTACACGATCATCGAAATATTCATTCAGGAAATTAAAGACGTCGGCCGTGCGATGTGGCCGGGCACCATCTTGCATAAACCACGAGGTGTTTGCAGTGTCGTCTAAGGCAGTTTGTATCGCCACAAATTCACGAAGAATGTCCAGATAGCGTGATGCAGTAATCATTTCGGATCTGAAAAATGGGCCAATGATTCCTTTGGAAGAAATGGCGGCCCAGACCAGTACTTTTTGAGGATGCAGGGACGATGGGACTGCAACATGGGGCTTTTCGGTTCCCCATATGCGCCAGTTCTGTTTATTCACGAAGCCGTCCAGGTAAAAATAAGCTTCGTCAGTAAACCAAATGCTGCCCACATACATATCGCCGTCATCAATCCTGTGCACTATATCGTTAGCGAATGTCTCTCGTGCAGCAATGGTAGCGGCGCTAAGGGATTGCCGCGTTTGAATTTTGTATGGATAGAGGTGTAAACTCTGGCGCATGAGACGATACGTGGATGTTGGCGTCATTTGGACAGCAGCTGCAACACGGCGAACGGAAACCCGAGGCCACTGTTGGATCACCTGCTGCACTAGCTGCGCGTTGCCCTCTGTGGTTGCCGTACGCGGTCGCCCTACCTTTCCAGCACGTTCATCCGTCACGTTCCCAGTCTGTTGAAATTTCTCAAACAGATCCTTTATTGTATCGCTTTTCGGTCCTTTGGTTACATTAAACCTCCGTTGAAAACTTCGTCTTGTTGCAACAACACTGTGTTCTAGGCGGTGGAATTCCAACACCAGAAAAATCCTCTGTTCTAAGGAATAAACCATGTTGTCTACAGCACACTTGCACGTTGTCAACAGCACACGCTTACAGCAGAAAGACGACGTACAGAATGACGCACCCACAGACTGCGTTGTCTCCTATATCTTTCACATCACTTGCAGCGCCATTTGTTGTTGAAAATTGTAACTACTGTAATTTCGAAAGTTTGTCCGCCTGAAAATGTACTGTTGTCCCAAGCATATTGCAACAAAGGGTGTATTTCTATCGCTGCTCGTTTAGTTTTTATTGCCGTTTCAAATATACCGGTCATTTTTGAAACACCCTGTATATTCAAGCATGCATTTCTCGCAGTGTTTCCGTAGCTTTGTCCGACCGGTTTATCAAGCTGTCTTTCCGTACACGCAACTACTGACATGCCCGCATCTCGTGGTCGTGCGGTAGCGTTCTCGCTTCCAACGCCCGGGTTCCCGGGTTCGATTCCCGGCGGGCTCAGGAATTTTCTCTGCCTCGTGATGGCTGGGTGTTGTGTGATGTCCTTAGGTTAGTTAGGTTTAAGTAGTTCTAAGTTCTATGGGACTGATGACCTTAGATGTTAAGTCCCATAGAGCCATTTGAACCATTTTTTGAACTACTGACATGGAGAAAAACTGCAAAAATTTGTCTTTAAATACTGCCTCAGGTGTAGAGGAATGTAGTATTCTCACTCACCACGAAGGAATTACCTGTATGCGACGGAAATCGGTAGACGTGATGTGTATATACAGACAAAAGAAAGATTACAGCTTCAGAGGAATTGGATGATTTAATCAAGAAAACGAGCATCACAAATTGAGCAACTCAATAAAGCGATGGTCCGCCTCTGGCCCTTATGCAAGCAATTACTCAGCTTTGCATTCATTGACAGAGTTGCTGTATGTCCTCCTAAGGGATATCGTTCCAAATTCTGAGCAATCGATGCGTTAGTCAGTCAAAATCCCAATGTAGTAGAAATGGCCATCTCTCATTTGGTGAGAGATCTAGCCACGTTGCTGGTCAAGCTGTGGCTTGGAATGCATGAAAAGTGCCGAGTGCAGTCGGGCATTATCTTGCTGAAATGTAAGCCCAGGATGGCTTGCTATAAAAGACAAGGGGCGTGGAATAAGCCGACGTGCAGGTGTACTGTAATGGTGAGACGGATGACAACCAACCAAGTCAGTCGTGCCAAGGAAAGATGTAACTCAGCTCCTAGTAATCGGGCAGTACGGCGGGCTACAGACAGGTTGGTATCCAACTACCGTCCGGGCCATTTACAGACACGTCTTCGCTGGCCATTGGGGCCTAGTTCTAAGCGAGACTCATCACGGGTGACAGTTCTATTCCAGTCAATGAGATTCCAGTCCGGAGACGCGTCTCGAGGCGGCCCGGACAGTGGTAAGATACCAACCTGACCGTCACTCGCCATACGGCTCGACAGCTAGGAGTAATGGTCTGGGTGTCATTTCTTTTCATAGCAGGACCCCTGTGTTTGTCATCAGCGCCACCTTGGATGGAATCTGGCGCCATATCACTCAGGAGGACACCCAACTCTGTCAATCAATGTCAAACCGAATAACTGCTTGCATAGGAGCCAAAGGTGGACCAACGCATTGTTAACGTGCTCAATTTGTGAAGTAATTTCTCTCGAATTATTCATCCAGTTTCTCTAAAATTGTAATCGTCTGTCTGTAAATGTACTTCACATCCACCGATTTTCGTTCCATTCGGATAATTCCTTCGTGGTGCGTCTTTCTTTCTTAGAGTGTATTGATTGAGTGTTATTGTCTCTAGAAAGGAACGTTTATGTAATAAATTTATATGTCTTTCTGTATGTAAGCTCACCCGACAAAATATTGGTTACCACATTAATAGGCCACAGTGGTGCCTTGTAGCACCGTAGAGGGTGTTGAACTGGCATCAGCCGACGCAAGCCGAGCGGTGAAGTAGTGTGTACGTGGCAGTCGACGAATAACAGAAAGAAGAAATCGCGTTTCGATGTGCCCATTACTACAGTTGAAAGATGTTGTGCGATTTGTATCAATGCACACTCTCGAAGGTCTGCAAGGAATGGTATAACAGTCGAAGTCATGTAACACTGAATAAGAACAATGGTCGCAAGAACAACCTAACCGTCAGGGACTGGAGTCGAATGTCACCTCTTGTCAGTGACAATCGGTTTCCAGCCCCAGAGGAATAGTTGTTGTCAATGAGCGAAAGTCAATTTCAAGCAATTTCCGTACGAACATTGCGAAGAAAACTGCATGCAATATACATCTGGAGTCAGGTACATCGCAAAAGTCCATTGCTTAAGGCAGCACATTAAGCTGCAATTCATCACTGATGCAGCAAATACAGAAATTGTAATATAACTGACACGGGCTGTGTAATGTGGTCTGATGAGTAACGATTATCCCTTATTTGAAATGATGCAAGGCGTGGAGTGTGCCGACGGTCCAGTTGGGGGACAGACCAGAAGTACGTGTTTTCTGGAGTTTTTCGTACGATGACTTGGACACATTCGTTCAGGTTACGGTGAACGGGAACCGGGATGTATATTTTAACACTCTTCGTGAACAAGTGTTGCTATGATTGTAGTATGGGCACACCTGTCTTCCAAGATGACAACATCTTCGTTTTGAGGGCTGTACGGGACTGCACACGTACGTTCGTGGTTTGACGAACTCTCAGACCCCGTACCACAATAGGACTGCCCCTCTAAAACACCTGATCTTAACTCCATAGAAAATACACTCCTGGAAATTGAAATAAGAACACCGTGAATTCATTGTCCCAGGAAGGGGAAACTTTATTGACACATTCCTGTGGTCAGATACATCACATGATCACACTGACAGAACCACAGGCACATAGACACAGGCAACAGAGCGTGCACTATGTCGGCACTAGTACAGTGTATATCCACCTTTCGCAGCAATGCAGGCTGCTATTCTCCCATGGAGATGATCGTAGAGATGTTGGATGTAGTCCTGTGGAACGGCTTGCCATGCCATTTCCACCTGGCGCCTCAGTTGGACCAGCGTTCGTGCTGGACGTGCAGACCGCGTGAGACGACGCTTCATCCAGTCCCAAACATGCTCAATGGGGGACAGATCCGGAGATCTTGCTGGCCAGGGTAGTTGACTTACACCTTCTAGAGCACGTTGGGTGGCACGGGATACATGCGGACTTGCATTGTCCTGTTGGAACAGCAAGTTCCCTTGCCGGTCTAGGAATGGTAGAACGATGGGTTCGATGACGGTTTGGATGTACCGTGCACTATTCAGTGTCCCCTCGACGATCACCAGTGGTGTACGGCCAGTGTAGGAGATCGCTCCCCACACCATGATGCCGGGTGTTGGCCCTGTGTGCCTCGGTCGTATGCAGTCCTGATTGTGGCGCTCACCTGCACGGCACCAAACACGCATACGACCATCATTGGCACCAAGGCAGAAGCGACTCTCATCGCTGAAGACGACACGTCTCCATTCGTCCCTCCATTCACGCCTGTCGCGACACCACTGGAGGCGGGCTGCACGATGTTGGAGCGTGAGCGGAAGACGGCCTAACGGTGTGCGGGACCGTAGCCCAGCTTCATGGAGACGGTTGCGAATGGTCCTTGCCGATACCCCAGGAGCAACAGTGTCCCTAATTTGCTGGGAAGTGGCGGTGCGGTCCCCTACGGCACTGCGTAGGATCCTACAGTCTTGGCATGCATCCGTGCGTCGCTGCGGTCCGGTCCCAGGTCGACGGGCACGTGCACCTTCCGCCGACCACTGGCGACAACATCGATGTACTGTGGAGACCTCACGCCCCACGTGTTGAGCAATTCGGCGGTACGTCCACCCGGCCTCCCGCATGCCCACTATACGCCCTCGCTCAAAGTCCGTCAACTGCACATACGGTTCACGTCCACGCTGTCGCGGCATGCTACCAGTGTTAAAGACTGCGATGGAGCTCCGTATGCCACGGCAAACTGGCTGACACTGACGGCGGTGGTGCACAAATGCTGCGCAGCTAGCGCCATTCGACGGCCAACACCGCGGTTCCTGGTGTGTCCGCTGTGCCGTGCGTGTGATCATTGCTTGTACAGCCCTCTCGCAGTGTCCGGAGCAAGTATGGTAGGTCTGACACACCGGTGTCAATGTGTTCTTTTTTCCATTTCCAGGAGTGTATCTGTGACTATCAAGTATGGTGGGTGAAAGGTAGCAATAATAGCAACGCAATTTGATAGCGCTACGGAATATAATCATCAATTGGTATCTTCAGTTAGATATACGAGGGGCTTTCAAATAATTAACGCAATTTTCTTTATGAAATCAGGTTGGTTTCATCCAGAATTCTAATATACCATATTATTCACCATGTATCTGGCTACAAAACTGCAGTTTTTAACACGATGTCTGTTCAATGTGACAGCCTTACGTCACCTTACTGGCAGGGGATGTATGCCCGAATGATACCACTCTACTGGTCGACTTTGAAGCAAACGACTTGCTGCATCAGTAACCTCCCCATCACCAAAGAACATCTTCCCACGGAGTGCGTCCCTCGTGGGGCCAAACACATGGAAGTTGGAAGATGCGAGATCCGTGCTGTATAGTAGATGAGCAACAACAGTCAGACTTGAGTGAGGCCTTGTGTTGTCACGGACAAGGAGAAGCGCGTTTGAATTTTTGTGGCGACGAACACGCTGAAGTCGCTTCTTCAATTTCCTGAGAGTAGCACAATACACTTCAGATTTGGTCGTTACACAGTGTGGAAGGACGTAAAACAGAATAACCTCTTCAGAAGACCGTCGCCATAACTTTACCGCCTGAGGGTGCCGTTTTGAACTTTTTCTTCGGAGGAGAGGTGGTGCCGCGCCAGTCCATGGACTGCCGTTTTGTTTCCGGTTCGAACTGATGAACCCTAACTTGGTACCTTGTACTGATGTTAGACAAACAACTGTCACAATTAGCCTCGAAATGTGCAAGCGATTCCGCACAGTGGTCCTTCGTTGCTCTGTCTTCTGTTAGCCATCGAAGGACGCAGCGAGCTCACACCTTTGAGTACCACAATTGGTAGACGAGTGTGTCAGCACTACCAATAGGGACGTCCAGTTGAGCAGCGACGTCTTTGGTTGTGATCCGTCGATCATCTCAAACGAGAGTGTCCACACGTTCTAACATTGCAGGAGTCACAGTTGTGTGGAGCCGGCCGTCACGTGAGAGATCGGACAGATTTGGGCAACCTTGTTTCGATGATGACCAACGCCTCGCCGTGTTCACTGCCAGCACCTACGAATATCGGCAATGCTCTAGTTTCCCGCCAAAATAAAATCAGCGGCAGCTCTCTGCTTGGAGCACACCTCTGTTACTGACGGTATTTTGAGGGCTACGTATAGCGCCACCACCTATCTGACCTTCATGAAGCTATAGTGCTGAGATGGGAATATTCCACGATGTTTCGCAACGAATTCCTCATTTTTCAACAAAAAATTGAAATGTGCATTTGGCGTCATTGGCCGGGAGGCCCCTTACGGGGCAGGTCCTGTCACCTTAGTGCAGGTCTTATTACATTCGACCCATTGGGCGACCTGCGTGCCGAATGGGGATCAAAAGATGATGAAGACAGCACAACACCCAGTCTTTGAGCGTAGAAAACCCCTGGGGATCGAACCCAGGCACCTTAAGACGACAGTCCGTCTCACCATGCTGCTATCGGTGCGGAGATTTTTAACAGAAATTGGCCGAGAAGCAAAATGTGTTGCATTACTTGCTGAACGCCCCTCGTAGCATACTGAAAGAAACTAAACTCCATTCCTCACCGAATCCAAGATGTTATCAAGGCTAGAGAGGTAGGTAGAAGGCTCTAGCGTCTGCTAGCGACGACCAATTTTAGTTCGTAGTTCTTATTTCTTTCATGTGTTCGATATACCTTTATCAACAAAGCGTATATATTAAAGTCCGATAATTTTCGTGGTCCAATAAATGGTAGTCTTGTAACCCGCTAGTGTAGCTGAGGGCACTAATGCGCTGCTTCCTGGACTCGGGTAGGCGCGCCGGGCCCGTATCGAAAGTGGATTAACGGGGGTCGGTATGCTGGCCAGCCTGGATGTGGTTTTTAGGCAGTTTTCCACATCCAACTAGGTGAATACGAGGCTGGTCCCCACGCTCTGCCTCATTTACACGACTCGCAGACATTTCAAAAAGGTTCGCACTATTCCATGGCTTACACTAGATGCAAACAGCTGGGGAACACTCATTCCATCCTGGGGGGTTTGGTGTGCGGCAGGAAGGGCATCCGACCACCTACTGAAACTAACAATGCCAAATCAATAGTAACACGGCGGACAAAGACCACAAGAAATAAAAGAAAAAAGAAAAAAAAGTCGTAGTCTTGTATTGTGACCCATCTTCGGGCTGGCCTATGACCGAAATTAACGCAGAAGAAAAACATCTGAAGATTGGAAAACAATGCTTTCAACCGTTGGCAGCACGTGATAAACAGAATCTTTTTCACATGCTAGGCATTCTTAAAGTAATCCAAAAACTACCAATCTTTTAGGTCATATTTTTTAATAAGGAATTTCTACGGCGATAGGTGTAATAGTTCTTGGGAAGCAATAATAGCGTCATGAGAGGCACTGGCGTTGGGACAGGTATGGGCAGAGTCAAGAATTTCATCTTGTGCATAAACGGACACCATTGCTGTATCACTGCAGCTGACGGGAATGGGGGGAGGGAGAGGGGTGGCTGAGGGGGCGGGGTTCATTTTGAGATGGGAAGCTACTGCATAACTTGTCAAAGGTTTGGTTTCAAGCTGTATGGGACTGAATGTTTGTGGCAGATATAGATCGTGGCAAGAGCTATGGCGAGTGTTTGCAGGTACATGGCAATGTTGGAACGTGTGGACACTCTCGTTTGAGGTGATCGACCGATCACAACCAAAGACGTAGCTGCTCAACTGAACCTCTTGCATGGGATCATTGACTAGTCGCTGTGTGATGTAGATAATCATTTACATATTGCTGGTAGTGAGTCAGCGATGACCAAAAAGAGCGAGTTGTGAGTACAGTGTATGGTGTAGAGAGACATGTGTATCGAATGGTGGGCTTTGAGGAATCATTTTGGAGGAGAACATAGGCGTCGTGTTATATGTAGACATGAGTAAGAAGATATTTATCAGAGCCGACCGCTGTGACCGAGCGGTTCTAGGCTCTTCAATCTAGAACCGCTCTGCTGCTACGTTCGCAGATTCGAATCCTGCCTCGGGCATGGATGTGTGTGTCATGTCATTAGATTAGTTAGGTTTAGGTAGTTCTAAGTCTAGACGACTGATGACCTCAGATGTTAAGTCCCATAGTGCTTAGAGCTATTTGAAACATATTTATCAGAGAGGACGGAACATTCTTTTTTGGTAAAGGTTATTGTACACATGACAGCAAAAAGATTGTCCGACTGAAATCGCAGCCAGAGATGAAGTCCTGTACTGGACTAACTGGCTGTTCGTTTCAGTTCCATCCTGTCCTTCTCTCGATGTCTTTCAAATGCTTCACCGTAGGTCGTCCTTTACCTTTCTTTCACAGCACTTTCCCTTAAAAAATATTAAAGAGGAATGTCTTGCGTCTGATGACACGTCCAATAAATTTTACTTTTCTGTTTCACATTTCCTTTAATAACCTTCTTTCTTCGTTGACCTCCATCAAGACTTCACCGTTGGTTTTTCTACCAGTCCAGTTTGTTCTTTTCATTTCAGCCATATCCAAGTCTCAGCAGCTTAGATTCCTTTCCAGTGTACATAGAGAACAACTTTCACTTCCACAGAAGAGTGCACTCCATAAAAATGATTTGGCAAACGATTTTCTGGCGTCTATATTCCCATGTTTGCTGGTTAAAATGTTTTTCTTAGTCATAAATCTCCGCTTTTATCAACGCTATCCTTCACTTCCATCAAGCATCTGCTGTCCTCTCAATTACGCTACTGAGGTAACAAAATTCTGACGTCATCTTTTTTTGAGATATCAGCCTTCTGACTGGTCTAATGGGGCCCGCCACGAATTCCACTCCTGCGCCCATCTCTTCGTCTCAGAGTAGCGTATTTTCAGCTATTTGCTGCGTGTTTTCCCGTCCCTGCCTTTCCCGACAGTTTTTGCCCTCTACAGCTCCCTCTAGTACCGTGTAGCACCGTGAATGTTATTACCTGATATCTTAAAACATGTCCTACCGTCCTGTCCGTTCCTGCTGTCAGTGTTTTCCATATGTTCCTCCTCAGTTCCGCGGATTGTTTTAGGTATACTGATTTTAATTTCTCCCATGGGCTTTTTTCATGATAGACTATTCAATTGTGCTCTTGAATATGTAATGAGAGAATGGTACAAGGAAAATCCTATGAATATTAAAATTGGAACTAAGAAAGATAAAATAAACCTAAATTGCTTGGGATTTGCTGATGACCTAGCATTACTAGCTAATAATATTCAGGAAGCTACGAAACAAATAACAAGCTTACAAAATATAGCACAAAAATTAGGGGTCCAGATATCATTTGAAAAGACTGAAATAATGGTAACGGATCCACTTGTAATAGATCACATCACAGTGAACAATAGGGAAATTAAAATAGTGAAACAATTTAAATACCTGGGTGAAATTATAACACATAAATTGGACGAGAAACCTGCATGGCGATCAAGAACTAATAAAATGATAAAAGCCCAAAAACTAACATGGTCTACGTACAATAAAAAATGTCTATCAATTAAAACAAAATTAAAACATTACAAGACGGTGGTTCAACCAGAGGTTACATACGGAAGTGAAACTCTTTTTAAAGTCACCCAGAAAAACAGAATTGACAAAATTTTAAAAGTAGAGAGAAGAATTGCTAGAACATGCATAAATAAGAAATATCAAAAAGCTGGGCAATGGCGGATAGTTCCAAATGAAGTGGTATACAGAGAACTGGAGCCCATCACCGATACTATACGAAAGAAAAGGATCTCTTTTTGTGGTCACATTCTGAGGACACCAGAAACCAGATTATCAAGGAAAATTATTGAGAAACTCTGGAATTTGAAACAACAAGGAGGATGGCTTAAGGAAATAAGAGAGGATATGAAAGAACTGGAAATAACTCTGGATGATTTGCAGAACAAAACGCCAAATTTAAAGAAGTTGAGGGACACAGAAATAAGATTTAAACCAAAAATTGACAAACGACATACAATGAAAAGGGTATTTACAGATGAGGAACGACGAAAAGCATCGGAACGAATGAAGAAATACTGGGCCACTCGGAAGGAGAAAATACCAAAGAAGAGGACCAGAAATGATTGACTGAAGTGGTCCAATGAGGCCGTAAAAGCAGAAGAAGAAGAAGAAGACTACCATTACTTTTGTTCTCGGTTTGTTTAGTTTTAATTTCCTTTATTTAAATATATCTTACAGGACTTCCAACATTCTGTTCATTTATTTTTTGAAGTCTGGAACTATTACGATGTCATTAGCAAATCTAATGTAATGTATTCTTTCAGCACTGACTTTTATGCAACATCCCATGTATTTCTGTTTACCTTGGGAACTTGCAGACAAGAAATAATACTTCAAAAATTACAGGCAACTGGTCTTATCAGTATTCCAGATCTGCTCGAAGGAGGCATTAAATATTTTCTTCAAATAAAATGTGCTAATATTTTTATATAGTGCATGTTATGCAAATAGATACAAAGTTGTAAATGGTCACTGCCGATGAACAAAAAAGCTGATGGCTTTATATGTGAAGTCACTCGTCTTCGAATTCATATGATCCTCTTTTCACCGTAAGGAACACATTATTGTGTTTCAACAATTTCTTGTGTGTGAATCCCCCTGTTCTACTACACGAAACAAATTTCGATTATGTGCAGCTGATTTCTCATAGAAAATGTGACGGGATTTTGGACATAAAGAATCGCTTCTTGGAGTCGAAAACTTAAATTTACTACTTCTATTTGACACAAATCGCGAGAATTATTTACACAGTTTCATTGGTACTAGGCCGGCCGGGGTGGCCAAGCGGTTAAAGGCGCTACAGTCTGGAACCGCTTGATCGCTACGGTCGCAGGTTCGAATCCTGCCTCGGGCATGGATGTGTGTGATGTCCTTAGGTTAGTTAGGTTTAAGTAGTTCTAAGTTCTAGGGGACTAATGACCTTAGAAGTTAAGTCCCATAGTGCTCAGAGCCATTTGAACCATTGATACTAGACCGTAACAGACCGACAGTCCGTCGCGTCGAGTTTAGATTTCAAGAGCACCACACGTTCTATAGTAGCCGATAACAGTGCACTACACCGCTTTCAGTCGTGACACGTTACTCATGAGCCCTGATTCATTTTCAACAAGCTATGCGTCATTACTGTTGTGGTGGAAGGGAATTTGACAGTGTCGGAGGATGAAGCACATTGTGACGTTCCGTGGACAAAATGTTACGAGATACCGGAGAATCCTGTAGACCTGTTCCTATTCGAATTTGGTGTAACAACAGCCGCCCAGACAACAATCTTGTCAGCACGGCACGCCACCCCAGTGCAGTTGAAACTTACTACTGTTTCTCCAGGGTCGGTAGATACGGTTCGGTGCCGGCTTCGGGAGGCCTGACTGCTTAGCGAACGTGCCAGGAGAGTCTTTGTGATGTTCATCGACTCTACCGATTAGCGCTTGCACGTGCGCGCGTGTTGTGTGTGTGTGTGTGTGTGTGTGTGTGTGTGCGTGTGTGTGTGTGTTTGCTGTTTATGGGCGTTCAAAAACGAGGTTATCAGGGCACATACAGAAATTAGTAGGAACGGATTGTTGGGACCGGCTAAAAACGTCCACTGAGCTCGCAATCGGAAGGACGGCGGTTGAAACCGGATTCCGATCATCCTGATTTTTTTTTTTTTAGGTAATCAGTCTACTGACTGGTTTGATGCGGCCCGCCACGAGTTCCTTTCCTGTGCTAACCTCTTCATCTCAGAGTAGCACTTGCAACCTACGTCCTCAATTATTTGCTTGACGTATTCCAATCTCTGTCTTCCTCTACAGTTTTTTCCCTCTACAGCTCCCTCTAGTACAATGGAACTCATTCCCTCATGTCTTAGCAGATGTCATATCATCCCGTCCCTTCTCCTTATCAGTGTTTTCCAGATATTCCTTTCCTCTCCGATTCTGCGTAGAACCTCCTCATTCCTTACCTTATCAGTCCACCTAATTTTCAACATTCGTCTATAGCACCACATCTCAAATGCTTCGATTCTCTTCTGTTCCGGTTTCCCCACAGTCCATGTTTCACTACCATACAATGCTGTACTGCAGACGTTTTTGGAAACTCAGAATCTACTATGTAGGAATGAACATGGATTCCGGAAACAGCGATCGTGTGAGACCCAACTCGCTCTATTTGTTCATGAGACCCAGAAAATATTAGATACAGGCTCCCAGGTAGATGCTATTTTTCTTGACTTCCGGAAGGCGATCGATACAGTTCCGCACTGTCGCCTGATAAACAAACTAAGAGCCTACGGAATATCAGACCAGCTGTGTGGCTGGATTGAAGAGTTTTTAGCAAACAGAACACAGCATGTTGTTATCAACGGAGAGACGTCTACAGACGTTAAAGTAACCTCTGGCGTGCCACAGGGGAGTGTTATGGGACCATTGCTTTTCACAATATATATAAATGACCTAGTAGATAGTGTCGGAAGTTCCATGCGGCTTTTCGCGGATGATGCTGTAGTATACAGAGAAGTTGCAGCATTAGAAAATTGTTGCGAAATGCAGGAAGATCTGCAGCGGATAGGCACTTGGTGCAGGGAGTGGCAACTGACCCTAAACATAGACAAATGTAATGTATTGAGAATACATAGAAATAAGGATCCTTTATTGTATGATTATATGATAGCGGAACAAACACTGGTAGCAGTTACTTCTGTAAAATATCTGGGAGTATGCGTGCGGAACGATTTGAAGTGGAATGATCATATAAAATTAATTGTTGGTAAGGCGGGTACCAGGTTGAGATTCATTGGGAGAGTCCTTAGAAAATGTAGTCCATCAACAAAGGAGGTGGCTTACAAAACACTCGTTCGACCTATACTTGAGTATTGCTCATCAGTGTGGGATCCGCACCAGATCGGGTTGACGGAGGAGATAGAGAAGATCCAAAGAAGAGCGGCGCGTTTCGTCACAGGGTTATTTGGAAACCGTGATAGCGTTACGGAGATGTTTAACAAACTCAAGTGGCAGACTCTGCAAGAGAGGCGCTCTGCATCGCGGTGTAGCTTGCTCGCCAGGTTTCGAGAGGGTGCGTTTCTGGATGAGGTATCGAATATATTGCTTCCCCCTACTTATACCTCCCGAGGAGATCACGAATGTAAAATTAGAGAGATTAAAGCGCGCACAGAGGCTTTCAGACAGTCGTTCTTCCCGCGAACCATACGCGACTGGAACAGGAAAGGGAGGTAATGACAGTGGCACGTAAAGTGCCCTCCGCCACACACCGTTGGGTGGCTTGCGGAGTATAAATGTAGATGTAGATGTAGACGTACATCCTCAGAAATTTCTTCCTCAAATTAAGGCCGGTATTTGATGTTAGTAGACTTCTCTTGGCCAGAAATGCCAGATTTAGGTTTGCCTAAATCTCTCCACGCATATGCCGCTATGGCTCGTTTGAAAGGGCGTGATCGATTTCCCTTAAACCCTTCCTTCTTTTTAATTCCCAACCCATATGACGACGTACGAGGGACGTTAATTTTTTTCTGAAAGCTGTTTGGTTTTATTCAGGATTCCAAAATACCATGATTTTTCTCACCCATTTGGCTACAAAACCCTATTTTCCAACATGTCCGTCCAATGCGACAGCCATATGCCACCTACCTGTAAGGGAATGTATGCTAGCGTGGTACCACTCTATTAGTCGACGTTGGAACCAAAGACTTACTGCATCAATATCCTTTCCATAATCAAAGTACTGCTTTGCACGAAGTGCATCCTTTATTGGGCCGCCGGCCGGAGTAGCCGAGCGGTTCTAGGCGCTACAGTCTGGAACCGTGCGACCGCTACGGTCGCAAGTTCGAATCCTGCCTCGGGCATGGATGTGTGTGATGTCCTTAGGTTAGTTAGGTTTAATTAGTTCTAAGTTCTAGGGGACTGATAACCTCAGCAGTTAAGTGCCATGGTGCTCAGAGCCATTTGAACCAGTTTTCTTTATTGGGCCAAACAGATGAAACTCGGATGGTGTCAAATCCGGGTGGTAGGATGGTTGACGAAGAACATTCTAGCAAAGTTGTATGAGCTCCTCTCGGTTGCGCAGTCTTGAGGCCGTATGATGTCATGGAGAAGGACAAGTGCGTTTGCGTTTTTGTGGCGATGAACACCCTGAAGTCGTTTCTTCAATTTCCTGAGGGTAGTACAAAGCACTTCACAGTTGATCATTGCACCGTGAGGAGGAACATCAAACACCGAGCGAGGTGGCGCAGTGGTTAGCACACTGGACTCGCATTCGGGAGGACGACGGTTCAAAAAAATGGTTCAAATGGCTCTGAGCACTATGCGACTTAACTTCTAAGGTCATCAGTCGCCTAGAACTTAGAACTAATTAAACCTAACTAACCCAAGGACATCACACACATCCATGCCCGAGGCAGGATTCGAACCTGCGACCGTAGTGGTCGCTCGGTTCCAGACTGTAGCGCCTAGAACCGCATGGCCATTCCGGCCGGCGACGACGGTTCAATCCCGCGTCCGGCCATCCTGATTTAGGTTTTCCGTGATTTCCCGAAATACCTCCAGGCAAATGCCGGGATGGTTCCTTTGAAAGGGTACGGTTGACTTCCTTTCCCATCCTCCCCCCAATCCGATCAGACCGATGACCTCGCTGCATGGTCTCTTCCACCCAAAAAACCCAACAACCCAACCCAACACCACAAGAGAGCGTTGCCATGACTTTACCGGCTGGGTGCCGCTTGGACCTCTATGTTGGTAGCAGAGGTGGTGTGGCGCCACTCCAAGGATTGCCTGTTTTTTTTTTTCAGTTCGAAGTGAAGAACCCATGCTTGATTGCCATTGACGATGTTCGACAAAAATTGGCACGGTTAGCCTCGTAACGCTCCTAGCTAGTCCGCACAGGTGGCCGACTGTGTTAGCACTACCGACAGAGACGTACACTTGTGCAGCAACGTGTTTGTGATTCGTCCATCACCTTGAAAGAAAGTGTCCGTACGTTCCTACATTTAGGGTTACAGCTACGGGTGGGCGGGAGGCCGGCACGTTGGAGATCGGGCCGGTTCGCGCAGCCTTGTTGCGATGAAGACAGACGCCTCGCCCAACGACTCACCGTGCTTTTATTCACTGACATGTCTCCTTAGACATTCTGCAAGCGCCTGTCACTATCTACGATGCTCTTGTTTTCCGCCAGAAGAAACTCAATGACAGCTCTCTGCCTGGAACGCACTTAGGTTAGAGACGCCATTTTGATAGCTACTGGTAGCGCACCTACTTACCGGAACTTCAAGAAACTATAGGACCTTGTAATTTTGGTAATTTTCACTTCACAAATTCTAGTATACGCTCAATAATAAACGCCTGACGGCGGGAAGTTATCAAATAATTGTAATGTAAAAGAAATGAAACGTCGCATAGCAGCGACAGAACCTATTATTCTTTATCTTTGCCGCTCCTGCGCGGCGGCTGTAAATCTCTATGTACACGTATCGATTAATGATATAAAAAGAATTCTGTTTCAAGACATGTGAGGCCTTGAGCGCTTCACCTTTTACTGTTTCTATTCCATGAAAGGGGGATGCGGACTTGCTGCTTTCCGCAATCTATATTTTATAATTTGTGCAAAATAGACTGTATATGTGCTAATTATCTACTCAATCAGAAAACATATAGCTTTATGTAATTTATTACGAGCAGGCACCATCAAGAGGATATTAATCTCAAGTATTGCCTGTGATGTGCTAAGCTTTTGTTAATACGCACCAGCTACTGTAACTCTAATATAAAAGGGTACGTAGCATTAAAAATGTATTTTATTTATGAAGTGTGCTTATTTAGACAAATTATCCTTAATTATCTCCATCTCCTCATTGCTTGAATTTTAATCATTTTGTATCAGTTTATCTCCAGAACTTACGATCACGCTGATGGAACCGACGCAGCATTGAGGCATCTCTGAAACAATCCTGTTCAATTGTGTAGTGTTAATTTCTTTTAAAGTCAGTAAATCTTTTGGTCCCTTAGTGTCGATATGGGTATGAGTGCAACGTCATCATGAAAACGCGCGGAAATGATAATGTTGCTTCCTACCAATCTCAAATGAATTAATCTGCTGCTCCATGTCCATAGAATGTCAGGTATTTAGTGACTTGTTAACATAAGATCATTCAATCTCTGATTCTGTCGCCAAGTTACACACAAAACATCATTATATCTTCAACACTTTATATATATAACACTACATTCTGAAGCTGGAATATCCACGATTTTCCACAACAAATTCCGTATTCTTTTCAACCGAAATTAGCCGAGAAAAAATGTGCTGCATTACTTAGTGAACGCCCCTCGAAAAATCGGTGAAATGCTCGAAAAATAGAGAGTGAAAACACAAGCAGTACGACAGGAAATCTATATTAACGGAACTGGCTGATCATTTACAAAAAAAAAGTATTGATGAGCTACACGTTAATAAAAAACTCACCCTAAAATTTTAGGGAACAAGACGGACGATTCACAAAACTGTGAAAGTCGTACCACATTCGTTTGATTGTCAGTTAAGATAGAGTGAAATGACGGCAAATGAGCCACTCCTCTGGGATCTGAAAATATAGCACAATTAACTTAAATGTGGCGCACCGTGATCGGTATGCCACAAACACCACACACTGAAACGTCCTCTTGCGGAGCATGAAGCCGTATGTCAGAAGGCTGTATCCTATGCGGAGAGTAGTGAGAAGGACTTCATCCCGCCTGCTTACACGGAGAGACCTGCACCATGGCCGATTTGTCGACTTCACAAGACGCAGTTTATTGTCTGTAACTTCCAGCTACTCTTCATCCCATCAACGTAAGACATTGAGGTAATAGCATGTAGGGGACTGGTACACTGAACTATCGTGACACGCGTCTTTGGGTATTGCATCCGCTATTTCGTTTCCCTTAATACCCACGCGCCCCGGCACACAGCGGGAAGACATTTTGTTCCCCCGCACTTGTAGTAGAGATGGACGGTCTGGATGTCCTGGACTACTTTATCTACTGGGTAGAACTATTGTAGTGAGTGAAGGGCACTCAGAGAGTCGGAACAGGTGAAGAATTCAGCAGTCACAACACACTTCATCTGCTCCAGTTCCGTCAAGATCGCCCTTCATTCAGCATCGAACTCAGTGAATTCTTGAGGTAAACAGATTCTAAGGAAACGATCAGGGGAAAACAACAGAGCAAACAACGGAGTACTCCTGTTTACACTCATCCGTGAATGTTGTTGGAGCACATTTAAAATGTCGGAAAATAGTGCTTGAAAACCATATGCAGGAGTGCAGCTTCTCCTGTACAGTACTAAATATAAAATTACTCTGGGACTGCGCAGTAACCAAGGTGGCAGTTAGGGAATACACCACATTGGTGTCTGCACTGGTGACTGCTGTATATGCTTCACGCGGATCATAATCGTTCTTATTGCTCGTGAACGACTGGAGAAAAGGCGTCAAACAGCTGGACGAACGAAAGTATGCGATGTTGGTAAACAGGGAGCAGCGTGGATCTAACGCTTGATGCGCGATGAGAGGCTGCCGCCGGTTGGTTAGTGGTGTACTGAGGACATGTGGCTGATTATGTAAACACCCTTGGGCTGCCTGAACCCCTTATGGCCGATAACGTCATTGATCTTCGTGTCACAAGGTGTCAGCAATCGTGTACTGCGCATCCATAGTCTAGCCGAGTCTCTCGAAAACCCTATAAAATTGGATCAGACGCTCCCTGTCTGCTACCGAAGACCGACGGTTAAGGCTCATAAATGTCACCAAATTTTTAAATTGTAGAATAATGTACCACCCCATATGCAAAACAAGTAAACTAAAAATACGACGAGAATCGCTAAAACATTTTACGGGACTCATTACCGTGGATGTTATACTGTTTACGGCTATGTCAAAGAATTTAACACTTCAAACACTTCCCTGGAGAACATTATTGTCTTGCTCAAAAATATTTGACAACACGTCACCAACACAGTACCTTAAACAACGCATTTACTTAAGAAAGACCGATTGATATGGAGGGTGGCAACGAAAGACCCATTGGTGGAGCTGCTCTAGAATAATGTATCCAAGTAAAGTCGCACACCTAACTGATGTCGAAGAATATACGTGTACAATGCTGTTTAAGTCGGAAAGCCCGATGGACTGCAGCCTCTAGTGAGGTCATGTTGTCGACAGTGGCTCGACATCACCTGAACCCACACTGAGAGCGACTAAAGAGACGTCTCTGATATCCGGATCAGACGACGGTTAACCATTCGCTCTAGGACTTTTCCTACAAAGACCGTTGAGGTGACACTCTGTTAAATACTGTGGCACCATCACCCCTTGCGTAGTTTGGTAAGAGGTGTCACAGTAGTCTCCATTCACGAATTTGGAAATTGTCCTGTCTTTCATATTGTGTTAAAACTACGGTTTTCGGCGCCGTCTGCAAGTCTCACAGCACGATGTAGTGAAATTAGTCGTGATCGGTTGCAGTATCACGAGCCTTAGACAGTGTTGAATCCAGTTCCCACACGGATAAACGGCAGCAGTATGACACAGAATAGTTGTATCTGAAGTCCAAGTCACAGCTCTCAGCGGCTGTGTGGTAGCAGTGTAACGCTGGAGCCTGCCTAGCAGTGGCAGGATTCATCGCAAGATGCTCTGTCATTGGGTGATATCTCTGGACATTGCTTGGACAAACATATGCACCAGCACTGCTGATGTAGGAAACCGAATACTTTTACTAGAAATCCTCCTGACGGATATTCATATTTCAGTAAACAAAGTGGAGCGACTTGTAGATTCCAGGAACGCTTGTCAATACCTTTCCTTGCTCTCCTTGATGATGCGTCTACTGACCAGCATTTGTAGAGGATAATGTCGTCGTTTGGCTGCCGGGAATCGATAATTTCTGAAGAATCAGAATGGTCCAGCACAAGTACACATTCCGCAAAGTGCCATTTCGACCCCAAATGTGTCGACGAGTCATCTCGCAAAGGCCTAGACGCATGTTATGTTTAAAGTTATAGTCCCATCAGTGCTACAATTATGTTCTGAGGCAGGAATCTATTTCCAGCAGGACCAACGTCCCATACACTTGTCAGCGATGGTGCAGGAGAGGTTTTAGAAACAGAATGAGATTTCTCTTCTTGACTGATCTCCTTCTGACGTGGCCTAAAGTCTATGAATCAGGCCATGCGACAGATTTGGTCTGACCTAGCGCGAAGAACCCGTGATGGCTCTTGGAACTCCACCCTAGCTGCCTGGAAGTAGGTGGCAAAAATAGTGAGATATATCACCTACTTTATAGACTCTTCCCTGCAGATTGCAAAAAGCCTCTGGAGTCAAAGGATTGTGCGGGATGTTGAGTGGTAAAGAAGTCTTATGCTCTGCCCTTTTGATAGACGAAAACATTTTAATAAAAAACCGTGAGCTGTTCGTTCTACTAATTCTGTGACCTGTACAGATTAAACATATTAACGGAGTAACGTAAAAAATGCGCTGGGCATCATACGAACCAAACCATGCCAGTAGGTTGTTCCCTGAGAGACCAGCTACTATACTGCTAAGGTAAGAATTCCTTATGCTACAGCCCCCGAATTTAGATATCTCTGACCGTGCTGGACTCCACATCACGAAATTAAGTGCCTTTGCTAAGTCTGGAACGCTACGAACGATGCGGCACAGTTTTCTAGTGTTTTTAAACTGTACCTCCTTATGCTGAGTATTAAAACAGTGTTAATCCTTCTACGACAGTCACAATTAGAAGTATTTTTTACTTTTATAAACAGGTGTGTACATCTTGTAATGTGATTGGCTCCTGTATAACGTGGAGGGTGATTCGAATTTCAGCCGTGGCCACGTTTTTGTGCTATCAAGTGTACACTTTTTAATAGTATTCTCAGATGGCTAGGATGCAGTATTTTACAACTTCTCTACTTAGGACACCGACATTTATTTTGATGCCCAAATAGCAAAATTCATCTATCACTTTGAGTGTCTCATTTGCTAATGTAATTCTCTCGACATTGCCCTAATTTATTGGACCTCATTCTATTACCCTCGTTTTCCTTTTGTTCATTTTCGACTTATAACCTCTTTACAAGCTACTATACATTCCGTTCAACCGCTCCTCTGAGTCCTTTGCCCTCTCTGAGAGACGTATAACTTTTTCTTTCGGAACTTCAGCTCCCTTTTAGATTTCTCCTTCGTTCCTTTTACTGCTTGCTCAGATACACTTTGAATTAATTGGTAATAATCCCAAACCTGTTTCACTCTCTTCTCAACTGCTGTTTGCTTTCCGCACACGTCATAGCCAACCTTTCGCTCCTCATATTTTATCCATACTGTCTTAGTAATTTCAAAGAGTATAGTCTAGTCAACATTGTCGAAAGTTTTCCCTAGCTACAAATGCCTCTTTGCCTCGTATATGCCACCTATTTCCCTTCCGCGTTTGTTTTGTTAGGGTTTGCCATCTGAGCTCTTTATATTCATACAGCCGCTTCACTTTTCTCGAATGGTCTTTCCCCTACTGGTATAGACGGCATCTACCTTTCCCATACTCATGTATGTTTCTACTGCCTTGCATTAGTCCTCTAGTCATTCCTCCTTACCGTTTTTGCACCTGTCGTCAATCTCACCTTTTAGACGTCTGTGTTCCCATTTTGCATGCTTCATTTTATTTTTTCAAGAGGATATTTAAAATTTTATGACTATCCTCGCAAGACCTAATCTTTTTCTCTATACGTAAAAAATACTCCTTCGCCTTATTCATCTGCAACAAAATACAGATGCATGTTAACGTGGATATATCTAAGAAGCGTGAGTCTAACCGTTACATAGAAAATTAAACCAGTGAAGCACACCACAGTCGTTCATATGAGGTTCTTTTTCCTTCTGCGGTCGCATCGACTTTTCTGGGTTCCGCGAAACGGCTCTCCCAAGAAAATTCTGTTAGCTTTGAGAGAACTTACAAGTTCCCGACAGATTATCCGCTATCGCTGAACTCGTATCGGAGGAGAAGACCCGCTACACGAAAGCTCGTAATCCAAGAGCTTGGTAAGAAATTACTCTCCCGATTCCCGGAATAACTGGAAGTACAGAGATGACATACAATTCAGCATACGCTGTAGGAGTTCTGTAGCTTCCATTCAGCTTGCGATACAAAGTTTAGATTAATAATTGATGATTTTGCAAAGATATTTCAGTTCACCACCCTCACACACGGTCACGTATTATTTCTCCTTATGATTTCAACGAGTAGCCTGTGAAAATACCTTCCACAAGATGTTCTGAATTTCTCGCATGGTTTTGCCATTTTTGTTTTTCCATGTCATTGTAAAACGTATAGTAAATTCTTTGCTAGTACCTTTGAATAAAGTTTTAGGGTTTAATGTCCCATCGGCTCAACTATTAAGTGGTATTTAAAGGTGTCTGAGTATAAAAATTCGTCTCTTCTGCCATTCGATTTCTCTGTTGCAAATTACGGCTTAGTTAACCTTAAAGCTGTGTGATGCGCCGTATTTCTGTTGCAATTCATGTTATCGATATTTTATTTCTGTTGCAATTCATGTTATCGATATTATCTAATGCCATTCTCATTTTGTACCGTGATAATATCAACCCGCTCACTGCTTATTCAAAAAGAAGTTACGTAACCCTCGTTGTATTAAAACAACTCGTTTGTTCCTGTATTTTTATGTGTATTTTTCAGTTTGTCTCTCTCCTTAGTGAATGAAAAATATTTTAAATTCACTACCTCTTCTCCTGAAACATTCTTCGCAAGACATCCATGTCATTGTGATGTTCTGGCTTTTCCGCCGAAACTGATTGTTTCCAGGTGTCAGGGAAATGACAACATTAACGTAGCTGATAACGCAGACATTTGGAAATCATCTTTGATATTAATTGTGTTTCGCTGCTGTACCTACACCAGAAAATAATCAATCTAGAGTAACATTAACGTAGCTGATAACGCAGACATTTGGAAATCATCTTTGACATTAATTGTGTTTCGCTGCTGTACCTACACCAGAAAATAATTAGAGTAACGACATTTCGCGAATGCGTTTGTCTAGGGAACACATTTAAGTGATTAACACTGCAAGATCACAGAATAATGTAAACGAGGGATAAGCCATTGCAGACGTGAAATTCTGATGCACCAATAACCGGTGTAATCGCCAGAACGTTGAATGCAAGCAAGCTAACGTGCGTGCATTGTGCTGTACTAGCCACGAATGTCAGTTTGCGGTATGCCTCTTGCACTTGGTCGGTCAGTACTGGGTCAGTTAATGCTGTTTGCGGACCACGAGCAGGCCAAGGCGACATATCTACACTCGGTACGGCATCTTGGGTTACAACAGCGGTTTGTGGTCGATCGTTATCCTCTTAGAAAACAAACACTGGAATGCTATTCATGAATGCCAGCAGAACATATCGAATCACCATACTGACGTATAAATTTGCAGTCAGGTGTGTGAGATAACTATGTAAGTGCTCCTGCTGTCGTAAGAAATCACACCCCAGATCACAATTCCAGGTGTGGGTACAGTGCGTCTAGCATGCAGACAGGCTGGTTCCAGGACCACAACTAGCCTCTTCCTAACAGCCATCATTGGCTACAATTCGGAACCAGCTTCCATCAGGAAACACGACAGACCTCGACCGTGCCTTCCAGTGAGCTCTCGTTGACACCACTGAATTCACAAATGGCGATGGCTTGTGGTCAGTGGAACACACGCTAGAGAGCGTCTGGCTCGGTGCTTTCCTTAACCGATTTGTAACAGTTCGTTGTGTCACTGTGGTGCCAGCTGCTGCTAAAATCGCTGCTGCAGATGAAGTGCGGTACCCCATACGCTGAACACGATGGTTTTATCTCTCGGTAGTTCCGCGGGGCAGTCCGGAGCCCGGTCTTCTAACTATAGTACATTCTTGTGACCACCGCTGCCAGCAGCCACGTACAGTGACTACATTCCTGTCAAGTCTTTCTGCAGTATCGCAGAAGGAATATTCAGCTTCTCGTCGCCGTATTATAATACACTCCTGGAAATGGAAAAAAGAACACATTGACACCGATGTATCAGACCCACCATACTTGCTCCGGACACTGCGAGAGGGCTGTACAAGCAATGATCACACGCACGGCACAGCGGACACACCAGGAACCGCGGTGTTGGCCGTCGAATGGCGCTAGCTGCGCAGCATTTGTGCACCGCCGCCGTCAGTGTCAGCCAGTTTGCCGTGGCATACGGAGCTCCATCGCAGTCTTTAACACTGGTAGCATGCCGCGACAGCGTGGACGTGAACCGTATGTGTAGTTGACGGACTTTGAGCGAGGGCGTATAGTGGGCATGCGGGAGGCCGGGTGGACGTACCGCCGAATTGCTCAACACGTGGGGCGTGAGGTCTCCACAGCACATCGATGTTGTCGCCAGTGGTCGGCGGAAGGTGCACGTGCCCGTCGACCTGGGACCGGACCGCAGCGACGCACGGATGCACGCCAAGACCGTAGGATCCTACGCAGTGCCGTAGGGGACTGCACCGCCACTTCCCAGCAAATTAGGGACACTGTTGCTCCTGAGGTATCGGCGAGGACCATTCGCAACCGTCTCCATGAAGCTGGGCTACGGTCCCGCACACCGTTAGGCCGTCTTCCGCTCACGCCCCAACATCGTGCAGCCCGCCTCCAGTGGTGTCGCGACAGGCGTGAATGGAGGGACGAATGGAGACGTGTCGTCTTCAGCGATGAGAGTCGCTTCTGCCTTGGTGCCAATGATGGTCGTATGCGTGTTTGGCGCCGTGCAGGTGAGCGCCACAATCACGACTGCATACGACCGAGGCACACAGGGCCAACACCCGGCATCATGGTGTGGGGAGCGATCTCCTACACTGGCCGTACACCACTGGTGATCGTCGAGGGGACACTGAATAGTGCACGGTACATCCAAACCGTCATCGAACCCATCGTTCTACCATTCCTAGACCGGCAAGGGAACTTGCTGTTCCAACAGGACAATGCACGTCCGCATGTATCCCGTGCCACCCAACGTGCTCTAGAAGGTGTAAGTCAACTACCCTGGCCAGCAAGATCTCCGGATCTGTCCCCCATTGAGCATGTTTGGGACTGGATGAAGCGTCGTCTCACGCGGTCTGCACGTCCAGCACGAACGCTGGTCCAACTGAGGCGCCAGGTGGAAATGGCATGGCAAGCCGTTCCACAGGACTACATCCAGCATCTCTACGATCGTCTCCATGGGAGAATAGCAGCCTGCATTGCTGCCAAAGGTGGATATACACTGTACTAGTGCCGACATTGTGCATGCTCTGTTGCCTGTGTCTATGTGCCTGTGGTTCTGTCAGTGTGATCATGTGATGTATCTGACCCCAGGAATGTGTCAATAAAGTTTCCCCTTCCTGGGACAATGAATTCACGGTGTTCTTATTTCAATTTCCAGGAGTGTACATCGCTCAAACTCGGAGAGGTGTTGATAATGGGCCCTTTGTCACCTTAAAGGCATTCTTAACAACATCAACTCACGACGTCCAGTCTCAAAGGTAACTAAGGCTCACGACCGCTACAGCGTCTATTTAAGGGGTGGTTTACTACCTTTTGGTTAAAAAAATCGATTTTCTTAAACTGCATTTTTGGATCCATAAAAGTGTTTAGAATTCACCCTGAAACGATTTTTCCGAATGCGGAACGAAATGTTTGTTATTCACTCTTGAACAAAAAAATGCCCCTTTCTGAACTCGGCCTATTTCACGCATCAGTTTTTTTCTTTCGGAGGGCGAGTTATTGTATCGGTGCTTGGTAGGAAACACACAAAATTCAAATGAAAGTTTGAACGCGTGTGTTTGGAAGTTAGCACCCAAGCATTTGCATTCTGGTGCGAAGACTGTGGAGATTGCGACGTTCCTGGCAGTGAGCAGCTTCAACGTAGGGTATTCAGCAATTCTGAAGACCTTGACAACGATGGACGTCACCCTGGGACTCTATACCACGCAGTTCGCCAAGCATTCGGACGACCACCGGATTCAAGCGGCCGAAAACCGCTTGTCGCAGGCCGTACGAGCGGCTCTGGAGCAGCGCAGGGTGGCCCAGATCGAGCAGAACGCAGTCTATGAGGAAGAGGAAGGACTAATTTATGGACCCGGAATAAAATATTGAATGTAAGATGCATAATATTGCATTTATATGTAGTCAAAACTTCAAGCGCGTTTTTCTCGAAATGACTTATTTATCGCGCGGTATGGTAACTTCAAATCTACTGAACCGATTGGCATGATTCTTCGTTTCAGACGAAGCTAATTATATTGTCGGGGAGTTGTACCACTTTTATTCCGACCCATCAACTATAAATATTTTTACTTGGCCTACGATGTCGAAAAATCAATGAAAAAACCCTATTTTTTCAAATGGCCGCCATTTTGTTTCCTATGGTCCAAATAACTTAAGCGAGGTAAAAATCCTAAAAAAATCTTATCTACTTCCCTAATGTCAACTCAATTTTGATTTCAGACTGACCTGTGACATATCGCGCGTGGAGGTCTACATCGAAATTTTGTTTCGTTACGACGGCATTTCCGCCTTTTCTCTTCGACATTTCCGGTCGAAAAAATTCCAGTTTGTAGAGGAAATATCAATAAACATTTTGACCAAATTTGACATTGATATCTATAAAACACACTGAGAAAATTTTTTCGAAGAACATGCTTTTTTCGGGGCAAAGATAGTAAACCCCCCCCCCCCCCCTCCTTAAAGCAAACCTGATTTGCATCCTCAGTGACGCTACCAGCGTCACTCTTCTGCGACTGGTACCAAATTTTGATTAGACATTATCTTCGAAACGTAGAAAAGCGCCGACAGATTTTCATTTATGTCAATCAACTCCTTCCTGGTGTTGCGTTATTTCCGTCAGTGAAGTATTTTAGAACATTTTACCAACTTCTTATAGAAATACAGAAATTTGTAAACAAACTGTCTGCTATTAGTGCGACGCAGCTAATGACCAAGGAACTCGACGAAACCCTGATAAACAATGCCAGCATAGTAGTCTACTCTTTACTCACTTGAGCAGCTGTGTGTGTAGGAATGTTGTGGTGTTGTCTGCATTGTCTGTATCGTTCTGCTAACTTGAGAGACGTTTGAAAAAAAAATGAAAATGAAGTCCCATGCTTCTTTACAGAGCGTAGGGGAACGATGCGGCAGACCCGCACCGCTGTACTGGGCAAGGTCGTAGTGGAGGTGGTTTGACATTGCCTTCCTCGGACGAGAGACGTTTAGTGCGGTATAAAAGAGACCAAAAGGTCAAAAGTACGACTTGCGGCGACTGTCAATAAGAAAATTGTAAGCCTTTAAATCATTTTTGTTATTAGTATCAATTCGCTGAAATCTATTTATGAGCCCTTCCGGAACAGCATTCATCCTAACATTCATTTGAATGTTGACTTAAATATACTATATCTAAAACTTGTTTAGTTAAGCCACCGCTATTTCAAGCAATAAAGCAAATGTTACTGGATGCTGTAACAATTTGTGACTACCGAGGGAAGATGGTATTCAGTTTATTTTTTTCTCTCTCTCACCATGATTTGATGGCAGATGATCAATAAATATTCAGCAAAACTTGTTTGCGATGGCAATTTTTAATGAATATTTCATCCCCAAATTAATGTTTATGTTGGCCAATATTTAACTACTTCGACAGTGTAGTTATTGGTATAATTGGTTACAGAGAAACGGGTTTCGGGTTCTATCTCGGCGCCCTCCTCAGATTTATCGAGGATAGAACCTTCTGAAACTAATAAACAGTGATACTGAAGTGCAGTCTACGAAGAGGAAGCCACAGGAATGAATTCCACCAGGTGAGCCACCCATTACTTTTATTTTTCAAAAAAACCGCAAAATGACGGCTGGTGTGATCCTCAATATATGCGATGAAAGTCGCATCCGATCGTCTCGTTATTTTAAACTCACAGCTTATAAAGGCAGACTTTGGTGTTCATATATGAAGGCATGCTCGGCAGAGGGCATTCACACAACAGTCAAACAGTTGTCAATCGCAGAGGAGATCTCTGCAGAAAGCTCGTGGGCAGCAAACAACTTGACGCGGCTTGAAACCCGAGAATATTTTATTTTTGTTGTTCATGTTTATTAGAAAAGAAGTGTAGTCACATAGAACTTTGTTGAGAGAACGGTTTATGATTTACGAATATCCGGTATAAAAGACAATAGCAACCCAAATAAAACAACGACGAAACATTTATGTATGGCAGAATGGGAGTTCCCGTTATACATTTCCGAACAATACACCAGCTTGAAACAGATTCAGTCCGTACTTTTTTAAGGACTCCGTATTGCAGGTAGATATACTGCTTCTTTATTTCCTCTATTGTAACAATAACATGCAATCTATTCTTTCAATGTATCAAACAGTGCTACTGTTTCTGCTTTGTGTCCGCTCCGGCACGTGTCGATAGAGAATTTGTATTTAAAATCCACAAACAAAAGTTTGTTAGCTGTAGCAGTCAGAAACAGCACGTATCGTGGTATCCTCTAAAGTAAATTAGAATGTTACAGCCTCACAGGAAACATTTCCACTATGGTTCAATTCAAATATTTCTTGCACGAAACAATGAGCTTCAGTGTGAAAACTCGTAAATGTAACTACCATTCATTATCCAACATGGAATTTATTATACGTTGTGTCCCGCGAGAATCTCCCTTAGGGCCACAGATACTAAGTTTGTTTTGTTTGCGTCTGTTGTGACAAATGTTAAACCAAGCTTAAATTAAAAAGGGTTGCTAAAGGCATTTCCATAAACACTAGTAAATGGTTTGTAGCGTATTCATTATAATCATACTTCGAGAAGATCGACTGTATGGTATTAAGAACCTGTAAGGAAAAGATACGACGACATGCTGATAAGAAATTTCTAGCGTTAAACACTTAGAATCACAAACTGATAACAAATTCGACGTAAAGAAGAGTGCCATAGTGCTACGGAAAACTCTAAAAACATCTTTTAAAATATAATTTTTCATGCGTATTTAGGTAAATAACAATAATAATAATTAAAATCCGTAAACTATGATTGATTTCACTCCACATCTTATCTAAAGTGAACTCAGCCTAAGCTGTACTTCACGCCCAACAATATTTCATACGAATTACCTCAGGGTGGAATTGAAGTACCGCCTCCAAAATCAGCCGGGGAAAACTTCTACTTGAAAGAAGTTTCTTTACTACTTGAAACTTTTCAGCAAATTAACTCCTTAACGAAATGTCAATCAATACAACCCAGCTTCTAAAGGAAACATCTACTTCTACATGGACACTCTATAAATCACATTTAAGTGCATGGCAGAGGGTTTACCGAACAGCCTTCAGAATTCTCTTTTATTCCAATCTCGTATAGCACGCGAAAGAAAGGGACACCTATATCCTTCCGTGTGAGCTCTAATTTCCCTCACTATATTATGGTGATCGTTTCCCTCTAAGCAGTTCGGTGTCAACAAAATATTACCGCATTCGGAGGTAAAAGTTTGTGATTGAAATTCTGTGAAAGGTTACTGCCGCAACGAAAAATGTCTTTGTTTTTACGATGTCCACCCTTCAATCCTGTAACGTTTCAATGACACTCTTGCCCCTATTTCGCAATAATACAAAACGTGCTGCCCTTCTTTGAACTTTTTCTATATACTCCGTCAATCCTACCTGGTAAGGATCCCATATCGCCCAGCAGTATTCTAAAAGAGAACGGACAAGCTTAGTGTAGGCCGTCTCCTTATTAGATCTGTTATATTTTCGGAGTGTCTTGGCAATAAAACGCAATCTTTGGTTAGTCTTCCCCACGACATTTTCTATGTGTTCTTACCAATTTATGTTGTTCATAATTGTAATTCCTAGGTATTCAGTTGAATTTACGGCCTTTAGATTCGACTGATTTATCATGTAACCGAAGGATACCCAATTCCTTTTAGCACTCGAGTGAATGACCTCACATTTTTCTTTATTTAACGTCAATTTCCAAATTTCGCGCCGTACAGTAATCTTTTCCAAATCGTTTTGCAATTTGTTTTGATTATTTGATGACTTTACTAGCCGATAAACGACAGCGTCATCTGCAAACAACCTAAGACGGCTGCTCAGATTGTCTCCCAAATCGTTTGTATAGATAAGGAACACCAAAGGGTCTATAACACTACCTTTAGGAACACCAGAAATCACTTCTGTTTTACTCTATGACTTTCCTCTATTGATACAAACTTTGACTTCTCTGACAGAAAATCACGAATCCAGTCACATAACTGAGACGATATTGCATAAGCAAGCAATTTCACTACAAGCCGCTTGTGTGGTACAGTGTCAAAAGCCTTCCGGAGATCCAGAAATAAGGATTCAGTTTGAAATTCCTTGTTAACAGCACTCAGTTCTGCGAGCGAGTAAAGAGCTTGTTGTGTTTCACAAGAACGATGTTTTCTAAGCGGTGTTGACTGTCAATAGACCGTTTTCTTCGAGGTAATTCATAATGTTCGATCACAATATATTTTCCAAAATCCTGCTGAATATCGACGTTACTGATATGGGCATGTAATTTAGTCGATTGCTACTACTACCTTTCTTGAGTGCAGGTGTACGTCTTGGGGTACGGATCTAAAGTCGAGCGAACGGTTCTATATGATTGGTAAGTATGGAGCTATTGTATCAGCATACTCTGAACGTTACAAAATCAATGCTGGGTACAACAACAGATGTTCTTTTACTACCTTGTTTGTTTTTACACTCTTAGAGTCACTTCGAATATTTGGAAAACCTTCTAGTTTGCTCACATACTCACCGTATCAACTGTTATAGGTTCCTCTGCCGTACCCATCATTTCATTCACAAATCAGCGTGGCGATTTCCCCACAAAGAACTTGTATAACTGTGGCTCAATAGCCTCGAACGAATATGGTAATAAAAAGTACAAAAAAAGTAGAATTTCGTATCAATAACGCAAATCATCTTCAAGAAGAAGGCAAGGGGTTAAAAGGGTAGAGCAAGAGGGGGAACTTGAGCAATCCTAGAGTCTAGGGCACAGACTTTTCGTTACAGAATTGTCACATACTGCCAAAAATGATTGTAAAGCTCCCAGTAATAAACTGAGCATTGATGAGCACAACGAGAAACGGTTTGACTTTAGCTAGCACTACATAAATTGGGTTTTTATTAGTCTGTTAGGCTTTCGATGGTAGATTATACCGTTTGCTTGACACAGCAGCTGGTTTACGGATGTTTCACAGTCATGGCGGATGTGAACCTTTACAGAACATTGGTGACACAGGAATTCCAAACTTGCCTCAGTTGATTCTTCTTCGTTTATCCCTTATTGCGCTGCTGGAAATGAACGTTCGAACACTGTGAAAAACTTCAAATAGCTGCATATATACGCATACCTATCTGACGGTACGTTTGGGAGGAGGGTTTCTAACATTAATCTTCCCTAGGAAACACTTTACCAAAACGAACCTAACACGTTTTGTTTGGCTTTTATTGTACCGGTCAACCTTAAAAAATAGAAGACTTGAAAATAATGAGGTAAATCCATTATCATTATACATTTTAATAATAAAAGCGTGTTACAGATAGCACTGAAGTTCAGTAATCAATTTTTAGTTCCTGTTTTTTCCCTTTGAGCCGTATTAATCACAGGTATATTTTGTCGTTATTTTGACAGACACCCAACAGGATTGTTTCAATGGACCTGACCTTATCTTGCATCACACATTGATAATTTTCAGTGTCGACAAAATATTACTGGTATACAAATAAAAATAGGATTTGTAGACATTTTCTCACTTTATTTCCTAACTCTTTTGATACGTATCATTCACTCGTATGATGATGTATTCATGGAACGTTAAATGAAAAATTAATTACGTCAAATGATGTACTTCATAGACAGGGTGGTCCACTGATAGTGACCGGGCCAAATATCTCACGAAATAAGCATCAAACGAAAAAACTACAAAGAACGAAACTCGTCTAGCTTGAAGGGGGAAACCAGATGGCGCTATGGTTGGCCAGCTACATGGCGCTGCCATAGGTCAAACAGATATCACCTGCGTTTTTTTGAATAGGAACCCCCATTTTTATTACATATTGGTGTAGTACGAAAAAAATATGAATATTTTAGTTGGATCACTTTTCTCGCTTTGTGATAGATGGCGCTGTAACAGTTAAAAACGTATAAGTACGTGGTATCACGTAACATTCGGCAGTGCGGACGGTATTTGCTTCGTGATACATTATCCGTGTTTTACCAATTGCGGAAAAGGTCGATATCGTGTTGATGCATGGCTATTGTGATCAAAATGCACAACGGGCGTATGCTATGTATGCTGCTCGGTATCCTGGACGACATCATCCAAGTGTCCGGACCGTTCGCCGGATAGTTACGTTATTTAAGGAAAGAGGAAGTGTTCAGCTACTTGTGAAACGTCAGCCACGACTTGCAACAAATGGTGGTGCCCAAGTAGGTGTTTTAGCTGCTGTCGCGGCTAATCCGCACATCAGTAGCAGACAAATTGCGCGAAAATCGGGAACGTCGGTGTTGAGAATGCTACATCAACATCGATTGCACCCGTACCATATTTCTATGCACCAGGAATTGCATGGCGAGATTTCAACGCCTTGTACAGTTCTGCCACTGGGCACAAGAGAAACTACGGGATGATGACAGAATTTTTACACGTGTTCTATTTAGCGACGAAGCGTCATTCACCAACAGCGGTAACGTAAACTGGCATAATATGCACTATTGGGCAACGGAAAATCCATGATGGCTGCGACAAGCGGAACATCAGTGACCTTGGCGGGTTAATGTACGGTGCGGCATTATGGGAGGAAGGATAATTGGCCCCCATTTTATCGATGGCAATCGAAATGGTGCAATGTACGCTGATTTCCTACGTAATATTCCACCGATGTTACTACAAGATGTTTCACTGCATGACACAATGGCGATGTACTTCCAACATGATGGATGTCCAGCACATAGCTCGCGTGCGGTTGAAGCGGTATTGAATAGCGTATTTCATGACAGGTGGATTGGTCGTCGAAGCACGTTCACCGGATCTGACGTCCCCGGATTTCTTTCTGTGGGGAAAGTTGAAGGATATTTGCTATCGTGATCCACCGACAACGCCTGACAACGTGCGTCAGCGCATTGTCAATGCATGTGCGAACATTACGGAAGGCGAACTACTCGCTGTTGAGAGGAATGTCGTTACACGTATTGGCTAATGCATTGAGGTTGACGGACATCATTTTGAGCATTTATTGCATTAATGTGGTATTTACAGGTAATCACGAGGTAACGGCATGTGTTCTCAGAAATGATAAGTTCACAAAGGTGCATGTATCACATTGGAACAACCGAAATAAAATGTTCAAAAGTACCTACGTTCTGTATTTTAATTTGAAAAACATACCTGTTACTAACTGTTCGTCTAAAATTGTGAGCCACATATTTTTGACTATTACAGCGCCATCTATCACAAAGCGAAAAACGTGGTCCAACGAAAACATTCTGAAACGTCGACTTAGAAAAATTAATGAATTACTATGCTGATAAACCTCTTACAGTATTTGATTTTCAAACAACTGAGCTGAACTGAACGTACTCAGACATTTCGCTCTTTACCTATTCTGATAAACACTAAACTGACACACAATATTTTTAGCTCAACGCAATCTGACTTTCAATAATCCCTACAAAAGAATGGCCCTGACTAACATTAACCTATACCTTTAACAAATCACTTACCTCACAAAAAACTTCGTTACACGAACTACTGCAATACAGCGAGCGCCGCTACTTCCAGCTAAATAAAAGATTCAAACTACTGAAGGCACTAACTACTGATAGGCATAGTTAGCAAATGGAAGATTTTGATAGAGAACAAACAATGTATTTACCTTAATAGTGTTCAAAAATCATTGTATATATATATATATATATATATATATATATATATATATATATATATAATGACTTTTGAACACTATTAAGGTAAATACATATATATATTATGACTTTTGAACACTATAAAGGTAAATACATTGTTTGTTCTCTATCAAAATCTTCCATTTGCTAACTATGCCTATCAGTAGTTCATGGCATCCAGTCTTACAAATGCACTGTCTCTGATGGACACACGTACAGATCATCCGCTCTCCAAACGCCGCCATTTCTCTCCCCACATCCACCACTGCTGGCGGCTCACCTGGAACTGTGCAACGCTACGCACTGTTAACAGCCAACTGCCCAACACTACAATAGCGAATATTACAACAATGCCACCCAGTCACAGACTGCACACAGCACAGCAAGTGATTTCCATACAGAGCGCTACGTGGCGTTACCAATATAAAAACCTAAATAGCCTACTTACATAGCCCCCATGCTCCCAACAAAAAATTTTACAAATTGTTTTGGGTAGTGGCCAATAGAGATGTGAAAACAAAATTCGTAATTACAATAACAAAGAAATCAAATGCACACTTATTGATACAGTGTTGGTCAAAAGCTAAAATTTTCTCACAGTCCATAAAGACAGTCCTGATCATTCATCACAGTACAATTGCAGTGTTTTTATCAAAGTATGAGCAGTAAAAGAAAATGCTCACGGAAGTAGTGGAGTTCCATGCAGTCTTGAAGAAATAGTGTTGTCCTTCCAACGGAAAGACAGTGCTGACTCTTGACATGCAAACAGGTAATGAGCCACAACAGAGCAAACCCACAGCAGAGTCAGTCGAAGTTTAAGAATATTGGTAGGTAGGTCATCACAGAGCAGACCACTGTAGTCCTGTTAGAGATTATGGTATTGGTGGGCCATCAGAGGTGCAGACCCACTGCAGTCCTTGTAGAAATAATTGTATTGGTGAGCCATCAAAGATTCAGACCCACTGTAGTCCTTGTAGAGACGGCCAGCAGCCATCTGTTGCGACTGTGCAGGTGCACAATCACCATCGAAGAGTCTTTCGGACAATATAGCAAGTCCATAAGCCACCACTTGTGCACTCACAAAGTTTTTGGAATTGTCCTTAGAACCAGCAATGCTGTTAACCAGTCCCTTGCTGAATTATCAACACACATGCAAATGCTACCAGTCCCCTTTTTTTTCTCGCATATTCTGCGTGTACTATGACCAACAAAAACGTGTACAGTGAAATGAAACTTAATTTTAAGAACTTGTGTCTAATTATAAATTTAAACATAAGAATAAAATTACAAAGGTACAAAATAGTACAGATAACATTTGTAATAATACGGGCTTTACAAAAGAATAGAAATAGACATATACATCAGTGTTACAGGAATTATGACATAAGTAAATATATAAAATAATGAGAATAGTTTTCAAAACATTTATTTCACACATGAGCATTGAAACAGAAAAGATTTAATAATGTCTATAAACATCTTTACAAAGAAAATAACGTATTATTAATGCAAATTATATTTGAGGATAACAGTATTCCTCATCATAGTGAATGTAGCTTAGTACTAGAAAAACTCTGTACAACATAAATCTTATTAGCTAAACACATGAAGACAGGAAAAATATAAATACACAAGGGTACACAGACACATAGTGGAATGACACAAAAGAACAGGACAGGGTTTGTTTCCAGTGTGACATTTGGTACTGCAGTCCAACCCAAAACTTCATTCCATAGATCTTTCCTCTTATTTCAACATGTGCTCCTGCAAAAAAAAAAATCCTATCTAACCCTGTTAAATAAATATTTCTCATTGTACAATACTCATTTTTTGCCCAAAGCTTTTTCATATAACTTCTCAGTGCCTTCTTTCCCTATTCTTAATAGTTAGTTTCTTATATAGTCTAGCCCTCTTAAGCTAACTTAAATCTACTGAGTTCAGATATGTATACTAAGGGACGAGGCAATGCAGCAACACACAACAAATTAAAACAAACAGCAATGACAAAAAATGCAAATTGGCAAAGCAAGCAGCAGTATATCTAAATTAGCAGAGCAATTGCAATATTACAACTAATATAAGGCAATGTGCAGCAAATAAGAAAAATAAATCAGTAGTAAAACTGGCTTAACAGAGTAATACAAAGTGAAATTCAGTAGCACTATGCCTGGCAAACAGCAGCAGCAAATGCTATAACTTTTACCTAAACATGACAAAGCTCAAGCAGAAAAAATATTACACTAAAGACAAAAATGCAGATAAGGGAAATGTCTATTTACATTTTAATGTCTATGCAATTAAAGTGATGCACCACAACAAGTTATTCTACCCAAAAACTTACCAACTAGTTGAAAAGAAAATTATGTATGCAGTTACTGTTATTAGTCCCTTCCTATTGTTCTTTCTTTTCCAAGTGCTCATTTTTCGAAGAATGTGGATCATAAAATTATTATTTAACGGATCTGTTGACAGAAAGTTTTCACATTAACAAATACATTTAATTTTATTTTATAAAACCAATTCTGCAACACAGCAGGAAACCAGATATCAAATGAAATAAGCCACTATCTAAAGCGAAGCATAAAAATATCATTCAATAGTCATGTGGCATTTCATAAATCAGTAGAAATTCTCTCAATTCTCATAGAAACACACTTGTCATAATCAGGTGTGCAGATGTAAGAATATTTCCCACCAAATCATAAGCATTTCAGTAAGTAGCATGAAGTACGATATGTTTCCAAGTAATGAGCGTGTCGTATTTGTGATGCTTTCTACAAAGGAAAGTCAATAGCGAGGTTAATGGTCTCCTTTTTTCTCCACCTGTACCTCTGAAAGGCACACACTAATGGCTTCTTTCCAGGCGACTGTCGCGCAGCTGGGTGCTTACAGTGCATTACGTCAAGGTGACCTACCTTCCTTACCGAAATATTTACGACTTCAGTTTCCGCTACAGTGACAGTTTGATACAAATAAAATTTCACAGGTCGAAATATTTGCGTTAAAAATCTGTAGAAACAAAATCCTATGAATATAACAGTGTCCAAAAAATTTTCGGCGCCATTGTGATACATTCACGCATGTACACACATTTCATAACTCTTAAAGTACGATTCTTGGTTTTCAACATCCTTTTTCACAAACCAGAGTTCCTAACCACTACTCACGAATGTAATGTCTCTGATGGACACACGTACAGATCATCCGCTCTCCAAACGCCGCCATTTCTCTCCCCACATCCACCACTGCTGGCGGCTCACCTCCAACTGTGCAACGCTACGCGCTGTTAACAGCCAACAGCCCAACACTACAATAGCGAATATTACAACAATGCCACCCAGTCACAGACTGCACACAGCACAGCCAGTGATTTCTATACAGAGTGCTACGTGGCGTTGTCAATGTAAAAACCTAAACAGCCTACTTACAATTCATATTTCTTTACATACTACAGGAACATGTAATAAAAAATGGGGGTTCGTATTAAAAAAAAAAACACAGTTGATATCCGTTTGATCTATGGCAGCGTCATCTAGCAGGCCAACCATAGCGCCATCTGGCTTCCCTCTTCAAGCTAGACAAGTCTGCATTTTAGGAAGCAAAGGAATCTACCTCAAAAAATGTATTGAGCAGTTAATTATCAAAGTTTGGGATGCAGTGAGTTTCTGGGCTGTCAATAAAGACTGGATTGAATAAAGCTCAGAGTGTTTTGTACGACTTTGTGCTCAACAGTAAGGAGAGCTGGGCTCCAAAGTCGTGCGGCAACTGTCGTCATAAGAAAGCTGTACAGGAGCAGAAATGATTACCGAACAAGGTAACACAGCAAATGGAATGTTTACTTAGCTTTTATTTCTCCGAACTCGTGACGGATCCGCGGCCAGGCGGCATCTGCGTAGCTACCTGTAGCTGTGTGGCTCCGAGCGCTAGTGGACCGAAAAAGGGAGGTCACCATGTTGGCACCAGAGATTTACTTCAAACTTTGTGCACCTGTGGTACGCCATTAAAACATCATAATGTGCGAGTAGTAAGGTGCACTACTCTGACAATACCGAGGAAAACGCAAGTGAAGTTTTACGCGTCTCTTATGTAACAGGTGTACGAGGGCTATTCAGAAAGTAAGTTCCGACCGATTGCGAAATGGAAACCACAATGAAAATCCGAAGAAACTTCTCATAGATATGTTTGACACTTGTCTTTCGTATTACCATCGATCGCGTCATGTCACTCTTTCCAATTCTGATCGCACGGTGAGCGCGTTAAGAACTCTGGAAGACGATGTGTCCTGCCAAGTATGACTACCGGTGAGAGATTTCGTCTGATTTCATGCAGCCCATCCAACATAACTGTCACGCATTTCCTTCTTCATGCCAAACCTCGGTCGCACACGGAAGGGGCAACGAGGTGGCTCCTGCAGCTTTTTCTATGGCAAGTGTTTCGTCACCCACCATACAGCCCGAACTTGACTCCCTCAGAGTTCCCTCTCTGTTCACGCGAACCGCCGGATATGAAGACAACATTTTGGCACAGACCACAAGCTGCAGATCAACTAGAGAATTGGTAACACGCACAGGTAGCTGCCTTCTGTGACGAGGTTATTGGGAAGTTGGTACAATGCTACGACAAATGTGTCAGTCATAACGGCGACTGTATAGAAAAGTAGTTGGAAGGTGTAGCTGACTCTAGCAAATAAAACATTTTTGACTTTCGCTGTGATTTCCATTTAGCGACCGATCGGATCTTACGTTCCGAACAGCCCTCGTATCTATGCGCAGGCGCTGAATTTAAGAGTTCATGGTAGTCAAGGCCGCCGACACGGTAGCTCAGCGTGTTCGTGACCGGTCAGAGGGATAGCTGTCTTCTGTAATAAAAAAAGTTGGGTGAATGGATCAACAATGAAGTTGAAGAAGCGTCATGCCTCGAAGAAATACAACGACCAGTAATGAACAAAATGAGGTAAGAAAATAAAAAGGCTCTCTAGCTTTGACAGGCGAACGTGTCAGGCAACGTTTCAACTCCATATCGTACTTAATATTTAATCCATATTTTTTTCATCGCTAGTCATATTATTTAATTTACGAGGGTTAAAACTTTAATAGTGGGAACTACACTACTGGCCATTAAAATTGCTACATCACGAAGATGACATGCTACAGACGCGAACTTTAACCGACAGGAAGAAGATGCTGTGATATGAAAATTATTAGCTTTTCATTCACACAAGGTTGGCGCCAGTGGCGACACCTACAACATGCTGACATGAGGAAAGTTTCCAACCGATTTCTCATACACAAACAGCAGTTGACCAGCGTTGCCTGGTGAAACGTTGTTGTGATGCCTCGTGTAAGGAGGAGAAATGCGTACCATCACGTTTCCGACTTTCATAAAGGTCGGATTGTAGCCTATCGCGATTGCGGTTTATCGTATCGCGATATTGCTGCTCGCGTTGGTCGAGATCCAATGACTGTTAGCAGAATATGGAATCGGTGGGTTCAGGAGGGTAATACGGAACGCCGTGCTGGATCCCAACGGCCTCTTATCACTAGCAGTCGAGATGACAGGCATCTTATCCGCATGGGTGTAACGGAGCGTGCACCCACGTCTCGATCCCTGAGTCAACAGATGGGGACGTCTGCAAGACAACAACCATCTGCACGAACAGTTCGACGACGTTTGCAGCAGCATGGAGTATCAGCTCGGAGACAATGGCTGCGGTTACCCTTGACGCTGCATCACAGGCAGGAGCGCCTGCGATAGTGTACTCAACGACAAACCTGAGTGCACGAATGGCAAAACGTCATTTTTTCGGATGAATCCAGGTTCTGTTTACAGCATCATGATGGTCGCATCCGTGTTTGGCGACATCGATGTGAATGCACATTGGAAGCGTGTGTTCGTCATCGCCATACTGGCGTATCACCCGGCGTGATGGTATCGGGTGCCATTGGTTACACGTCTCGGTCACGTCTTGTTCGCATTGAACAGTGGACGTTACATTTCAGATGTGTTACGACCCCTGGTTCTACCCTTCATTTGATCCCTGCGAAACCCTACATTTCAGCAGGATAATGCACGACCACATGTTGCAGATCCTGTACGGGCCTTTCTGGATACAGAAAGTGTTCGACTGCTGCCCTGGCCAGCACATTCTCCAAATCTCTCACCAATTGAAAACGTCTGTTCAATGGTGGCCGAGCAACTGGCTCGTCACAATACGCCACTCACTACTCTTGATGAACTATGGTATCGTGTTGAAGCTGCATTGGCAGCTGTACCTGTACACCCCATCCAAACTCTGACTCCTTGCCCAGGCGTATCAACGCCGTTATTACGGCCAGAGGTGGTTGTTTTGGGTACTTATTTCTCAGGATCTATGCACCCAAATTGCGTGAAAATGTAATCACATGTCAGTTCTAGTATAATATATTTGTCGAATGAATACCCGTTTATCATCTGCATTTCTTCTTAGTATAGCAATTTTAATGGCCAGTAGAGTATTTATTTGCAGCTCATACAAAATATATAAGTGTTTCAAAGTTTTACTGACCTTAAAACTGGTCACCAGCGATGTGGAAGTCGTAGGATACTCTTAGCAGTGCCAGTTGTGTTGACTGTTCGAGCGGCGCGGTCTATTGCCCGACGAATTTGTAGCAGTTCTGAAGCGAATGCCGTGGTGTTTCCTTCAGTTTAGAAATCTAGTTGAACTTACGAGGGCTTAAGTCAGGCGAGTGCAGTAGGTGGTATAGCACTTAGTAGCCCTATCACTGAAACAAATCAGTAACAGCTTGCATTGTACGTGCTTGAGCATTGTCCTGCAAAATGACGGTCAGGTCCTGCAGTAAGTGTCATCACTTCTGTCTTTATGCTGTTCATTTTTGGAACACAACCTACGACCAGCTTAGAGACAGAAGTGATGACACTTTCTGCAGGACCTGACTATCATTTTGCAGGACAATGCTCAAGCTCATAGTGCACCTTACTGCTTGCACTTTATGTTGTTTTAATGGCTTTTAGTGTACAAATTCTGAAGTAAATCTGCGATCACAACGTTGTGGCCTCCCATTGTGAGTTGCTGCCGCTGGCCCTCCAATGTTGCCGCTGCACAGGGCGCTCGAGGTACTGACAAGTGAGCCGCTAGAAGCGTGCCTCAGAGGATGTGCTCCAAATCAAATGGTTCAACTGACTCTAAGCACAATGAGACTTAAAATCTGAGGTCGTCAGTCGCCTAGACGTAGAATTACTTAAACCTGACTAACCTAAGGGCATCACACACATCCATACCCGAGGCAGGATTCGAACTTGCGACCGTAGCAGGGATGTGCTCCATTTGGGCTGCCAGATCCCACACGATTGCTGTCTGCGTCTCACGGAAACTTGAAATTCCATCGCTATGGCGCCCGTGGGTGGTATCGATACGTGATACCACACTGAGTAATTTTTAAGCAATACTGTGCATGTTCCTGAAGCTATAATTATGTTATACGTTGAAATAACGTTACAACTAACTTCAGTCACACTGCAAACTTACTGACATTCTGAAAAACAGGGATTCTGAAGAAGGCCTAGTATGGAAGGAGACAATAGTGCTAAGATTGTTCCAGCTTTATAGGCCTCCTCAGCTGCTGAAGAAACCAATTTATTGTTCTGGATACCCATATGTCTGGCACCCAGTAGCTAGTGCTTCCCTAAATAGATGTTGTAGGCTAGTGAGGAAGTCGTGAATGGGCTGGACAGCTTTCATGCTGGACGCATGCACTGGATGGCTTTTGGAGCACTCAAGAAATGGGAGCTAACGAGGAAGTTCGTAGCTCGAATATGTCAAATCTTCCACAATCGCCTCACAGCAAATGTAACTATGTGGTAATCATGCCGAATTCTTTGAGTAGGTGGATCATGAGGACATGACTTGGACAAACCACAGAGCACCCATATATTTGGCTGTACTTATCTCTTTCAGCATAGTTTGTACTATGATGTCTGCCTTGTTGTATATGGCCCCTTATTAGTCATTACCCACACACATTTCCTCATAAATCCTTCGGCAAGGCAGCCATAAACTGGCCAGGCACCAACGTTCATCCCTAGACACGTGCCCACTCCCATGACTTCCTCGAGCCTATGATAATAGCCAACATCCGCTGTATTCCTCACCTCTCGCTGCTGCATTATGTGTGAGCTGATGTCAGGAACCCACATGCTGCTGGGTGCAGTTAACGCGAAGCTCAATTTTTCGTCTGCTACATAGCTCATGCTGTGTTATATAGCCTAAAACGACACTGAACATGGCTACAATCACTATGCGAGAAGATATGTGATGTCCGGAAGTCAATGGAACCTGGCAACAGTTTTTCTTTTATATATAAGGAACTGTGGAGAGGGAGAGGGCAGAGGGGGAGAGAATCGCCCATAAACTGACAGGAGGTCAGGAGGGGGAAGGGATACCATATTACTTCGGATTAACGGCACAACGTAGTGGAGACTTGTCACAGACAGAACAGAGAGGGAAGAATGAACAATTAAAAAAGGCTACATACACATCAAGCAAGGATTTGTCTCATTTAGATGATCACTGATCTCTGTATTCCTTTATCACCTAGTTTTATGTTTGGACTCATCTTCGCCAATTAATACATTTGTTAGTTTTATATACGAAGTTCCCTATTAGCCGACTTTGCTTCACGCAACTTGTTCGCCAACAATCTGATTGTCATTGCTTTACCTTCAACTCTCTGGCTCTGAGCACTTATTTAAATGGCTAATAGGACAAGAAGAGTCACTCCATACTTGGCGCACAGTGTGGGACTAACAAATGTAGCCACAACATCGCTAGGGGACCAATGTAGAGCCGGCAAAGCAAACCACTACAGTATCTACTAACTCTACTAACAAAAGTAACCAATACATCAACTGTGGCTCCATGTAGGGGCAGCAAAGAAAACCACAACATTATACACTCGCGCTGCTAACAAACATAACCACTACATCAACTAGAGACCCAATGTAGAGCCAGCAAAACAAACCAGAACAGTGCAGACACGCTGCTAACAAAAGCAGCCATTTCATCTGCCTGGACCCCAATCTATACCCAGCAAATCAAACAACAACAGTACAGACTTACGCTGCTTGCGTAATGTCTTTGATTCGCAAATTCTGATATGCATTCTGAAGTATAACCCCTTTTGTACTATAATAATTGTAGAATCAGACACTGCTTCTTTGTTATCCAAGGTCGTAAATGACTGCGGAGATATGTGACTGATGGAATTAAGTAGACACCAAGAGCGACAGCGCCTTTCTTTCCCAATACATTTCATGCTCCTGCGAGTATGGTGGTAAATGTAACCATAAATCGGTGGTTGACCGGAATGAATGTACATGACTTTGCATTAGACAAAAACCTGTAAACAATACTCACCAAGAGGAATCGTCGTTGCATCATGACGCACCGCATCAATACAGAGACTGCCAATTAGATTGATTATGTAGGTTCCACTGGCTGATTGCATCCCCTCATTGTAGGTAGCCTTCATTATATTATACGCTCATCCGTACACCTATCATCAATAACCAATCTGAGATCGCGTGAAGCGTTCACGTAATTTGAAAAGTGGTATTGTATCAGCTACCCAAGAATTATGACATTTAGATATTAAGTTCTCTCACATCCCTCAGATATAGAACCTAAGTGACGTTACTATGAAAGACGAGGCTGATAGTTTGAACAGTCAGATCCGTGGCCTTCTTGAGTATTGTAGATGGTTTTTAAACGGGCTTAAGTCACTTATCAAATGGCTTTATGGCCGTCTACAAATGCGACGTTCGAGAGGAGAAATTAAGAAAAAATCATCTACGAATAGTGGTTACTATGTAGGCTATCTAGTCATTGACAACATGCTGTTAATAGTGACAACAAATTTGTTTTACACTTCACTCTTCAGTTCTGGACAATCATCTTTTGGTCAGTTTTGTACAGTTCACTGTCAGTACGTCACTGTCTTCATATCTGATAGAATGATGTGAGAGAATGGTCCATTATTGATTCATATGCTATGGTATTTAGGAATTGTTAATTTGGTTGCAAAATAAGTAAAAGGAGGGGGAGGGGGGCAGAATTGTAGGAGCAGCCAGAGAGTGGAATTACGTGGAACAATCTATAGAGGATGTGTAGTGTAGTAGATAAGTAGGCGGGAAAGTATGGGTACAACGTAGAAAGATACTATGGTCCCCGTCAAGCCAAACAAAAGACTGACACGAAAATAGTTACCAACCGTAAGGAACTACAGTAACAGGAAGAATATCATACTCGTTTCACAGTGGAATTCTCTCTAGTAAAAATAATACTCCATTCTCCGAGACAAGTCCGGTTATGAGAGCTGTAATGAAACTTAATGTTGATACAACCTACGTTGCACGTGAGGAATATTTTTCACCATCTCGACCAAATAAACTGATGCTGCAGGTCCCTCGGTACTTTTAATTTACAGTTGGACGTGGACAGACGGAAACCAGGAAGCATCAAAATTGTGTCACCAGTCTCAGCGTTAAACGGGTTATTTACAGAAGAAATAAACTTAGTTTGGCCTTCACTGACGCCGTTGGGTACAGTTTAGCCGGCGGTAACGTTAGAAGGAACGCTGACAATGAAAATAAATAACATATATTTTTATAACTGCCTCACGTTCAACGCTTGACACGATATAACGATGTCACGTTTAACTGATACCGGCACACAATATTGTCGTTTCGTCGTTACAAAAATGTGTGAACCAGAGGATTGCGGAAGTCTGTCATGTTAAATTATGGGTTCCACCATCAGTTTCAGGACGAGGGGACTGTCATGCATGATGGAAATAACGACACACTATTTCCAGTAGACCGGCGTCTATAACGGCTGTGGCGTTAAAATGACATTTAATTCAATGGATGCTTTACGTACCACAGAGATATTGAGATTGTTGATGTGACAACATGTAACGGTGAGCACTGTGGAGTTGATAAATACGCTGCACATCACAAAGAGGGTCACTTTTTTTTTTAAATTCCTTTAATTGTCTCCCACTGCGACGCCGCAGTTTGAATTTGCCTCAGGGGTGCCTACAATCATCCTCTGTAATTGTATAAAAGCTTGGCGCGCTGCGACTTCACCCTCAGGCTTGGCGATACCTCAAACAGCAAGATGTCGACAAATACGAAAAACAGCAAGAGCTCAGAAGGTCATGTGGGGTGTAAGGTGGGTTAATGATGTCGCTTTAGCACCAAATTTCATCGTAATTCTTCCCAACGCCAACGTGGACGTGCCAGGCCCCTTGTTACTCACATTTCACTCCTTACTGTGACGCCTCTGCGATGGAGGTCAGGACCGCGATGCCCAGCGTGGAAATCACGCGGTTTTCTTGTATGTGGCCTGGAAAAACATTTCAAATTAACTGCCACTCGGAGCCGATATTAAAAGACCTCAGAAGGTGGCAAAATCGATGTTGATTAATCCACCCTTCCCTTCTGGGGTCCATTCCCACACACTGAGCGAGCTAAAACGAATGTTCGCAGCGTGATAAGTAACAGGGTGACTTTTGCGACAATGATGAGAACCTCCGGACAATTCAGTCCTTCTGTAAGGACATCATGGGGCTGCTACCCCATTTGGAGTGTAGAGTGTAGAGTGACTGCAAATTTTCCTCTAGTATACAGGGTGGAACCAGTAGGAATTGTTGAAAACCATTGGACGTCCTCCGGTGGCCTGACCATGCGGGAGTGTGGCCAGGCTGCAAGGGCAGGGGGAGGCGGCAATATTGCTATACGTGTGAATAGAACGACAAATGGTTCCTCAATGACACCCCCCCCCCCCAGTTCGCCAACCCTCGATGCTACCCGCTCACCTTTGTTGACCAGTTTAGAACTGTATGTGTACAGAGACTTTGCAAGCCGTCGCTTGATTTAATCGTAAATGTAGCTCTGAGTGATGTTAAATCTTATTACCTTTACAGGAAAAAGTATAATATGTTCATCTGTGTCCTCGGTGGCTCAGATGGATAGAGCGTCTGCCATGTAAGCAGGAGATCCTGGGTTCGAGTCCCGGTCGGGGCACACATTTTCAGCTGTCCACATCGAGGTCAACACCTATCTGCAGCTGAGGGGTTCAGTTAGTCATCAAAAAGTATTATCTTCTAAATAACGACCAAATCTTGAGGTACACACTCAAGTTTTATATGTGAATTAGTGAATGTACTCATGGCGCTTTTGTTGCCTATGACTGTGGTCTCTATCAGAACTCAATTATCAAATTAATTGATTTAATAAGAGTGAACCTTAAATTGCTGGTGTACCCATGTACCACCACAATAAAATACAAATAGTGAATAGTTGAGGGAGTATGAATGAAAACAGTGACGTATTTAAAATTACAAAATAAAATTTTTATTAATCCTTTTTAAATACAACGAGCTGATAAATCTTACACAAAAAATGACAAACACGATTCAGAAAAGGGATGGTGTCTGATTGGCAAAACATACATCGGGAGTGGAAGCTATACAAATTCTTCCCTGAATGAATCCCTTTTACGACGCAAACTGACTTCGTTTATATGAATCCACTGGAGACATTCTTCCAATCCATATCCGTATGTGGCATACAGCAACCAGTGCTTAACAGTATTGGTTAAAAACAGTCTTGGTTGCAATTTTGGTTTTTTATTTTTCAACTACGCGTTTCGCCTTATTTAGGCATCTTCAGGTTATCTTAATTTGGTATTTCTTAGAAGGATCCTTTAGACAGTGTAGTCAAAGGGCTGCTAGAAAAGTTTTTACTGAGTTTAACGAAGGCGAGGTTGGCCTGATATATTCGACGATGCCCTTTGGCTACACTGTCTAAAGGATCCTTCTAAGAAATACCAAATTAAGATAACCTGAAGATACCTAAATAAGGCGAAACGCATACTTGAAAAACAAAAAACAAAACTTGCAACCAAGACTGTTTTTAACCAATAATGAATCTACTGCGAGGTCCACCTCTATTCAAATGGAATTAACCACGATTAAGTATGCTACAAAATGAGGTTCACCTGAGTACAGTGAGCTGTGAATATCACTTAACAATCCTACACCAGTGCAGCAATATTTTACCCTCTCACCTTGATTCAGGCTGCAGCAGAAAACGGCGCACTGTGAGCGCGGAGCGGCACCCACGAAAATTTGCAAACTACGCGGTCTGACGTTGTGTTTATCAGAACGCGGGAACTTCCCTATCAGAGACCTGAATTCCCGGCATATTTCAGTGTGAGGTGCACCCGTTCGCTGGTCTGGCCAAACCAATCTGACTCAAAGGCACGACTGTGCGTGCTGGAATTGTCAAATGTCGGACGGCCGACGCATGACGAGTAAGTTCACTACCGTGACACACGATATGTACGAGAAGATATGCAGTTCTATCCTCGGTACAGTTTGCCACTGGCTCTTAGTGCACCACAAGATATACACCACAAGTCTCACACACAAGGGAAAGTTCTATGGTTTTCTACCAGGGAAGGACCAGAAGACGAAAAACGCAAAGAATCACCACCACTTTCCACCAATCCTCGGTACGAGAGCCAAACTAGAGGAAACGAAACCACCCTCACGTTGTACAAACCAATCGAATTATCATTTATTCACTGAATCTCCCCTCTTGAATGTTGTATTGGTCCGGTAGCCAATCCAGACACAGCGCCGAGGTTCCCACGTGGGAAGAGCAAGCTTCCGCTTTGCATATCCTGATAAGAGGCAATCATCGACTCCAAATCTCTCTTGTCTGAAAAAAAGAAGAATTTCAGCTATGTAGGCGTCGTTCTCACGTTAAATATGGCCATGTTTGGGCAAGAAAAAAAAGGAAATCGACTTAGACGGGACCAATGTTCCTCATTTACTGACAGGTCTAACCTTTCCAAGCCGACAATTTCCAGTTTCTGAAAGAAGGCTGTTAAGCTTCCCAGACAGTCATGTCCCCACAGAAAATACCCTCTACCACGCACCAATTAATCATTGTCAATCAAACCATCCACATTCATTCACTTTGGAAAAGTATCTGATCTGATTTTCTCGTAACATATGCGGCGACAGCTCGTATTTTCTAGTGCGTTTATTCTTTGAAATAACAGAGATGCATGTATGCATTCTCCATGGTTGTTGGAGTGGTAACTAGGACAGCTTCTGGAGTATCTGTTGAGGGAGTGACGTGTTTCTGAGAGATACATATTCTGCTTTCCTTCTCGCTAAAGCGAGCCAATTAACATTTGTGCCGCTAGCGGTTTGTTTGAAGAGAAAGACACTGTAAACGGAAAATAATTAAGACGTGGAATCACCGGAGATCTGGACATGTATTGGAGATGGATTTAATACACGATTTCCTTCATAAATAAGGTTTGTGACTTTTTTGTTCTGGAGTGAATGAACGAATGAGTTTTTTCTGAATCATTTGATGATCACGTTGGCCCTGTAATTAGTGGGGAAGTACACATCTGGAATTCGCAATCTTTCGTAAAAGGAACAAATTGTCCACACGATTGATTCTCCCGACTGAATGCAGTGTTTAACAGTAATAATAAATGTAAAGATCTCTTACAGCAAGCCAGCCGCTGATTACCAAGACGAAGGACTCCACCAAAGATCCTATTTGGCTGATTTCACGTAATGAAATATTATATTAAAAACTGTACATAGATAAAGGAGAGAAAGAGAGAGAGCGAATGAAAATAGAGATTATACTAATAATCCTCCATTAGTCTAACTATTCGCCTGTCTTATCACGGGTCAGCCTAGAAATGGGAGGCCCTTACTTTACTGTATAGATTTGTGTGAAGGGATCTTAAAGGCAACAGATACACGTCTATACAGACAAGACATTACACAAAGTTAGCGGCTAGCTGCATTCATCATCTATTCTTAGATGAAGAGACGGCAACTTATTATCCTTAACATTTAAAAAATGTTAAAAGATCTAACCTTTACAAGCCGACCATTTCCAGTTTCTGAAAGAAGGCTGTTAAGCTGCCCAGACAGTCATGCCCGTGAAATATACGTGTTTTTTTGCTGGTCGCTAAAAGAACCTGGCGACTTCCTGGCGTTAGCGTAGTTACAGTCTTGCCTCCTCTAAACATATGCACCATCTGCTCTGTCCACATCGTCCCAGCTTCTGACATGAGAATGCATGGAGTTGTATGAACTCCCACTGTTTGCACTAAGGCTCACTTTCCAGCAGTATTAAGTAGCTTCCTCCACGCACTTTCTGTCAACTGGCCGGCTATCGACTGTCGCCTGGCCCAGGTAAAATGTTTTGAGAACCAGCGGCCTCCTGTCCGACCATAAGCGAAACGAGGGGAGCGTTACGGCCAGAAGTCCCTCAGCAGGTATGATCCACTGAGTGCTGTTTCCCAGAATCACTGATCGCTGTACTCAGTATTTATAGCCCCAAATACATCTCTCTCCCTGTCCTCCGCCACGACCGCTATGGGCACTTGGGTACAAGTTCTCTACAAATTAGACATGCAGTTATAAGAACATTCTGCCAACATTTTCTTCATGTAAACAAGTAATAAACCACACATACCAAATGTAGTACTTGCGAACGTGGAGATCACGGCCTAAAATGTGAATGTAACAATACTGTTAAAGGGAGAGCGTGGCGTGCCACTTCTTACTACCTAACCATTATCCAATAATTTCTGCTTGATGGGTGTCCCACTTCAATAAGGAGATTAGTGTGACATGGAGCAGAAGAAATTATGAGACTTTATCTGGGTCTTTGAGAATGACATGTTCAGACCCCGATAGCTTTGCCAACCAAAAACCAAAAAAACCACACCCTGCCTTGACCTCATTCAACCAGGTGTCATACTCACTGCTGCATGCGTTTAAAAGTTTTGTGATTTGCTGGTTGGCAGAATTGCACCCGTGGAACCTTAGGTCTTCGACATGCGCCCCTGAGCATAAGTACAATGATTTAACAGTTAAAAGGTGATGCAGACATTTAACTAACCCATTCACACTGAAGCTGAAATCAGATATGATTTCTTTCCCTAACCACAATACAGTATCGTTGAGCATGGAGCATTCTCTGCCGCAGAGATTTTGTGACCCCTGCCCAAGCATTCACAGTGATTCAGTCTTCCATCGAGACATGAGAAATTCTATCCAAGCACTCAGCAAATCTATTTCTTTCAGTACAACAGATTAAATTGTGCTTACGCAAAATGAACAACATTTAAATGACATGTGAGACATAGTGAGACTTTACGCAAATGACAAAGAAAGAGTAGGAAGGCGAGCACTTTCAAGAACTGGTTTGAATATTCCTGTATCTGGTTATCTGGCATGTGTGTGATATTTTGTCAATCTTAGATTTTAGATGAGAGTGACGTTGTACCGCAGTATACATGTAAAAGGTGAAAAAATTACATCTAACCTAATAAAATAAATACAGCAAGGAACACAAAAAAGAACTTAAAAAATACAAACATATTTTAAGCATCCTTGTGAAGGTTTTTTAGGGAGTCCAAAAAATTAACTTTACATTAGTCACACGATTGAACGCAGCACTACACTCATGAGGTGTGCAACAGGTTTGATGTGGCAGGTGTAGGGGGTGTGTTGGTGCTAAGAGAAGGGTTACCCCTTTATTAAACAGCAACGGTGTCTGTGGCAGGACCTGTCTACAGTCTATGGCAGCAACAAGTAGGCACCTGGCCTATTTACAGACCAGAGATGGCGCAGCAGTTGACAAACTGTCGCTCTTGTTGAAGACAGTCCTCCAGCAGCAGTTTAAATGGTTCAAATGGCTCTGAGCACTATAGGACTTAACTTCTGACCTAACTAACCTAAGGACATCACACACATCCATGCCCGGTGCAGGATTCGAACCTGCGACCGTAGCGGTCGCGCGGTTCCAGACTGTAGCGCCTAGAACCGCAAGGCCACTCCGGCCGGCTCCAGCATCAGTTGTCAGTGATTGTAGCAAGTGTCAGGAGAAGTCAATCGCTTGGTCTGGCGCTCTCTAATCCCTCCTTTCTTGTCAGCAGTGGTTTGTACTCAGGTCTGGTCCTCGAAACTCTTGTATGAAACAGAGGTGGCTCCAGGTGGTCGCATGACGTCAGTGGCGAGCTTCCTTTACCTGCTGGCTGCAGGCGTGGTACCCCTGCTGTTGCTTTCACTCTCCATCACGCCTATGTCGCTCTTGACCGGCCCCAGAGTCATCACGTCAGCCAACTGCCTGCCCTGTCACCTTGGGGAGGGGGCTGATCGGTCATCTGTAGCTGACAGCTGCCGATGTGGTCGCGTGGCCATGTCGTGTCAGCTGATCACTTTCTTGTGGTGGTCGCCCTCTTATGACATCACACCGGCAGTGGCACTCCGCGCTACTTCACAATCCACCTCCAACCGCGGCCCGCTTCTCGCTTGCCGTTTGGAACACCGCAGTTTTCTGCACAATCCTTACAGCATATTTTAGTTGCGTGTTTTTACACTGAATGTTTGCAAAAACGCTTACATAGAAAATCACAAGAAAAATATAAACTGTTTGTAGTTGAAACTGTACAATATGACTACTGCAAAAGAGTGTCTTACTGCTGTCTTTCAATGTCACCAGTAAGGATGCTTTATTAAAAAATCGCACTATCGTTTCTAATTACTCGCTTATCTAAAAGAAATAAACTAATCATTTTTTAGTAGTGAAGCCGAGTTGCTGTTGTGTATGTCACTGCTTTGTTAGTTTCCCAACACCACTCATGCACTAAAATGGTTTAAGCTGGCAAAGCCTGCACGTTCATACTTCAGGCACTCTCACACCATGCAACACTTACTTCTAATTATATTCTACCCAATACCAAATCTAGCTTCCTCTAACCATTTCTACTTCACGCTAACCCGGATACTTCTCCTGATGTCACCTTATTGGTAGTGACGCTGATGTGGATATTTGGCGCAGTATCTGCGTCGATTACTACTCACCTCCATCTGTACACTCCTTTGCTCTTAGGATAGATCAGACATCGGTACGAATTCACTTTTCCCTCTGAAACTGACCAATAACTCTCAAAAATCGACGTATAGAAATCATCAATTAAGAGGTGCTGCAAAGACGTAAAACGCCGGTTCTTTTGTAATTTGTAGTGCATAAGGATTTGTGATTATCTTCACTTTTTTTGTCTGGTCCTGTTCGCCATTTTGTTCCTATTCATCTAAATACATACTACTGTGACTCCCACTCCATGTGCTCACGCCGCGTAGTACGCAACCTTGCTGATGACGCGCCTCGGGCGCTAGCGATCCGTAATCGAAACAAGGCAAACATCATCGTAATAAAGGCGATAATCCATAAGCGGTAACCACAGACAAAAAAAAGCACCGCCAACGAAAAATATCGCATCTTGGGCGATTACCATAACTGTAACCACGCTCGAAAGCCACCAACAAGCACATATCGCTCCGCTGGCGATAACCCTAATGGAACCGCACCAAAAGGGCCATCTCGCAAGATAACCAATCAGTATCCGTGGCGTGGTTAAAATCATGTCAGCATCCGCTATCGGATCACAAATCAACTTCTGTGGCACCACTATCGCCGCCTCACTCCGAATGGTCGAACAGATCGCGCGTGTAGCTACCCCACCGGCAATGCACACTATGTCAGCGAAAGAAACCAAACCATTACTACATTACGAGAAGAATTCTGAGAAGAATTGTGTCTCCAAGACTTGTGCAATTATTTCTGAACAAAAAAATTCAATTTTCGCGCTGTTCCAACACATAACTTTGCTTGGCGTGACACGCTATTAATACAGCAATACTGAAGTGTTGAACCAACCAGTTCTATCATGAATACAAGAGGTTTCCTCCGAGAAATTGGCACATTCCTATCCATGAATTAACTTTCTATCTGTGAAACATGAGAGTATACCAGTACGTCTCAAATTTGTGGTAAATTACTCGGACTGTGCAGAGAACTACAAATGCCAAACTTATTGATCAGATGCCGCAGGAGAAGATCTAGTTCTTTAACTATAATAATAAATCACCCAAAAAGTGTAAATGATAACAAATATAGAACAATACGCTAAATGACTACATAAACGAGCAGGACACACATGTTTCTTAACACTAACTTACGATGTAACATGTAAGTCTCATTCTATGAAGGGCGTGGCCGCAGTGGCCGACTGCCTATTCGTACTCGGACTTCTGCTGCGTTTTCTTTTTGAGGAATCAGGTTGTCTGATTTCCCCTACGTCATTCTGGTGATGACATTGCGGACTTCGCCTAGCAGTCCGTCCAGTATTCCTTGTTAGCCCTGAGTTCCAGACCGGTTGCGTGAACTAGTTAGAATTTTTCATTTTCCTCCTGTTTTCTTGAAAATTACCACCATACGTGCCCCGACTGCTTCTACGAGTATCATTCCACTGACGCTCGTTGCTAAATCTTTCGCCTGGATAATGGTTTCTTGCCGCACTGTTTCCATTTGTGATTTGACCGTATTATATCTACCTGATGTACCTTGCGAATTTCATCTATTATGCCTCACTCTGTCCCTCGCGTTTTGTGCTTCCTTGACAAATTCTTGTAGGGCGCTTTTGAATGACTCTATTGTGTCATTACATTTGCCAGTGAGCAGTTTCTGGAACCTAAATGACAGTTTCAAGTAGCAATGTCGCCTTATCTCCTAATCACTATACAGTTGGTCCAGGTAACGGTTCTTGTTGGCAAGCAACTCGGGAAACTTTCAAATCAAATGGTTCTGAGCACTATGGGACTTAACATCTATGGTCATCAGTCCCCTAGAACTTAGAACTACTTAAACCTAACTAACCTAAGGACAACACACAGCACCCAGCCATCACGAGGCAGAGAAAATACCTGACCCCGCCGGGAATCGAACCCGGGAACCCGGGCGTGGGAAGCGAGAACGCTACCGCACGACCACGAGATGCGGGCTCGGGAAACTTTACCGGACTGCGGCACCACAGTTTTTCGTAATCCTTCCCTAACACAATCTCCTGTTTAAAACCTTCTTCTTTGTCCTGTGACTGGTAGATATTTAGGAATGCCTCTGTGTATTCGCCGTAACTGCAACGCTACGCATGTGCTTCGCTATTGAACCTTCCAGGTATCCACGGACAAATTCCAATTTGTACACTAGTGGCCATGAGTCGGGTAGTACCCTATCACATTCAACAATCCATGATCTGGGGTATAAAGAATTGTGGTTCTCTTTGTAAACCTGAAAATTTTGAATTGAGAAAAAATGTTTCAGATCGAAATATCATAATTTTGAGCCCCTGGACTTTCTCTAAATTCTGGCGCGCATGCGCCCAAGATTTCATGTCCGATCGATTCCTGAATACTGTTGTACCCTCGTCCCGCGTCATCAGAGTCGTGTAGTAATGTTTCCGTACGTCTGAGTAGCGCGCAGTTGTGGTCAGGTTCTGTACTTTGTAAACTACTCGCCAATGTTCAAAATGTTCAAATGGCTCTGAGCACTATGGGACATAACTTCTGAGGTCATCAGTCCCCTAGAACTTAGAACTAATTAAACCTAACTAACCTAAGGACATCACACACATCCATGCCCGAGGCAGAATTCGAACCTGCGACCGTAGCGGTCGCGCGGTTCCAGACTGAAGCGCCTAGAACCGCTTGGCCACTGCGGCCGGCTTACTCGCCAATGACTGCACGCACTCTGCAGAGCGTCGTAACCCTTTAAGCGAGCCAGGGATGTGGCTTCAGGTTGGGTTGCAAAATTTTGTCTTTGACGTTCCTGGTGACCAACGAACTCAAGGCAATGTGCAGTTGCTTCTGGCTGAATTTGTACAAGAGCGATGCGTTCGCATCTTTGTCTTATCTCAGCCACCAGCTCATTCTGCTGGGTAGTGAAACGTCTTTGCTCGTTTCTGATTACTAACATTTCTTCCTGTGTCTTTTCAGTCACTCTTTGCCCCTGCTTTTTGAGAGCAGATATCGCCTTCTTGATTGCGCTCACTTCGACCTATGCCAGCGCTACGTGATCTCGCGCAATCTGGGCATTTTTTGGGTACCTCGTGCTACTAATCTGGCTCTCCTAGCCTCACGTTTTGACTATACTGCTACTTCTCGCGTCTCATTTGATGTTTTCTTAATGTATTCGGTCTCTGCCTTTACACCCTTAACTTCATTCTTGACCTGATTTATGTTTTCGACAAACTCATCAGCCCTCCTTTGAATTCCCTTAATTTCTTTCATGACTAAGTCCTGTTTCTTTTTCTGCTTGTCTTGTCGCTTCTGAATTTCCCTAGATTCGCTAATGAGTATCTCCTGTCTTTGATCTTCTTCCTGCCGTCTCTCTTGCTCTAATTCCTTCCTCTGTTTTTCCTCCTCCTATCGTCTCTCCCCTCCCTGTCGCCTCTTCTGGGCCTGTTGCATAAATTGAATTATAGATTCTGATTGCGCACTTCAAGTAACGTACCCAGGGCTAGACGCACGCAAGCCAGTTGCTCAATGATGCCTTGTCCGTGAAATAGGACTGTTACTTTCCCTGTCCGTACCTCTTCCTGTATTTACCTGTCACGTCGTCATCCTTTCCACCTTCATTTCCTGACTGAACTGAACCCCCATCATCGGAGTAATCTGCATTTGACATTTGTGTCTATTTTGAGACTCATTTAAATTAACTTCTTCCGCTGATCTGACTTGTTCTGCATCAGTGGCTGACTCGTGTTCCATTTTGGACGACATCAGTGCCTTTCTCACTACACAACACGAGCTTTGCTTCTCGTAAGCATTCCTCTTCCTGTATTTACCTGTCACGTCGTCATCCTTTCCACCTTCATTTCCTGAGTGAACTGAACCCCCATCATCGGAGTAACCTGCATTTGACATTTGTGTCTATTTTGAGACTCATTTAAATTAACTTCTTCCGCTGGTCTGACTTGTTCTGCATCAGTGGCTGACTCGTGTTCCATTTTGGACGACATCAGTGCCTTTCTCACTACACAACACGAGCTTTGCTTCTCGTAAGCATTCAAATCGACTGCTACTTCCGCAAGTTTCCGATTCTAATACATCACTATACTCAGATCTTCTTTCAAATAATGCACACATTTATGTTAAGCCCATGAAACAAAACCTACTGTAAATTTGTTGGACGAAAGCTTGCACAACTCTGTTAGCAACGACGCAACATCACACAAGAAGTGACACAGAGCTCACTGACAAGACACAATGAGAAACAAACAAAAAGAAATAAATGACACAAGCAGTACATACACTAAAATAAAACGACTACAACATACCAAAAATTGCTGAGATACAACGCACAGTGCCAAATCCGAGTCTAAATGTTCTCAGTGCGTCATAGTCTCTCTTTGAAAAAAAGAAGAAAAAGAAAAAAGAAAAACAACTGGCCGCCTTTGAGACGGACTGCCGCCTGGTACAGGTAAGATGTGTTGCGAACCGTCGCTCTCCAAAAAATGGTTCAAATGGCTCTGAGCACTATGGGACTTAACATCTGTAGTCATCAGTCCCCTAGAACTTAGAACTACTTAAACCTAACTAACCTAAGGACATCACACACATCCATGCCCGAGGCAGGATTCGAACCTGCGACCGTAGCAGTCGCGCGGTTCCGGACTGAGCGCCTAGAACCGCTAGACCACCGCGGCCGGGGTCGCTCTCCCAACCGACCATCAGCGGAAGGAGGAGAGTGGTAGGGCCAGAAGTCCCTCTGCAGGTATGATCCACTGAGTGCTGCTACCCAGAATCACTTACACAGCCTGGTCGCTGCATTAAGTATTTATAGCACCAAATCTATCTCTCTTCCTGTTCTCCGTCCCCTATATTACGGCCTCTTAGGTAGAAGTTCTCGACAGATTACGCATGCACTTATAAGAACATTCTGCACACGATTTCCTCATGTAAAAAAAGTCATAAGCTAAACATACCAAATGCAGTACTGGGGAACATCAAGAACATTACCTAAAATATGAATATTAACCTGACTGACAGTGTAGTTAAAGTGAGAGAGTGGCATGCCAACTTCAACACCTGTTGAGCTTAATGTCAATCCACTGCTGCTCCAGTTCTTGTTTGCGAGAGCATGTGAAGTCTAGGGGTTGTCGAAGCGCTATACATGCAATATTTTTCAAGGCCCTCAATTCAAGAATTGGTAGAGAAGTTGTTTTGTCTTTACAAGCTCTTACACTTGCGTCAGTATGGACGTCTTCAAAATCATAACAAATAACACACTATGTGATCAAAATTAACTGGACACCTGGCTGAAAATAACTTAAAAGTTTGTGGCGCTCTCCATCGGTAATGCTGGAATTCAATATGATGTCGGTCCGTCCTTAGCCTTGATGACAGCTTTCACTCTTGCAGGCATACGTTCAGTCAGGAGCTGGAATGTTTCTTACGGAATGGCAGCCCATTCTTCACGGAGTGCTGCACTGAGGAGAGGTATCGATGTCAGTCAGTGAGGCCTGGCATGAAATCGGCGTTCCAAAACATCCCAAAGCATTAAGGTCAGGACTCTGTGCTGGCCAATCTATTACAGGGATGTTATTGTCGTGTAACTAGTCTGCCACAGGCCGAGCATTATGAACAGGTGCTCGATCATGTTGAAAGATGCAATCGCCATCCACAAATTGCTCTTCAACAAATGGTTGGCTCTGAACAAAATGGGACTTATTATCTGAGTCATCAGTCCCCTAGAACTTAGAACTACTTAAACCTAACTAACCTAGGGACATCACACACATCCATTCCCTAGGCAGGATTCTAAGCTGCGACCGTAGCAGTCGCGCGCTTCCGGACTGAAGCGTCTAGAACCGCTCCGCCACCCCGTCCGGCTGCTCTTCAACAGTGGGAAGCAAGAAGGTGCTTAAAACATCAGTGTAGACCTGTGGTGTGATAGTGCCACGCAAAACAACAAGGGGTGAAAGTCCCCTCCATGAAAAAGGCGAGCATACCATAACACCACCGTTTTCGAATTTTACTGTTGGCACACGATGGCGGACGACGTTCACCGGGCATTCGCCACACTCACAACTTGCCATCGGATCGCTACATTGTGTACCCTGATTCGTAACTCCACACAACGTTTTCCACTATTCAATCGTCCATTTTTAACGCTCCTTACACCAAACGAGGCGTCGTTTGGCATTCACCGGCGTGATGTGTGGCTTATGAGCAGCCGATCGACCATGAAATCGAACTTTTCTCACCTCCCGCCTAACTGTCATAGTACTTGCTGTGGATCCTGACGCAGTCAGGAATTCCTATGTGAACGTCTGGATAGATGCCTGCCTATTACACATTACGACCGCCTTCAACTGTCGGCGGTCTCTGTCACTCAGCAGACGAGGTCGGCCTGTACACTTTGCTGCTGTACGTGTCCCTTCACGTTTCCACTTCACTATGACATCGTAAACAGTGACCTAGAGATGTTTAGAAGTGTGGAAATTTCGCGTTCACACGTATGACACAGGTGACTCCTAATCACCTGACCACGTTCGAAGTCCGTGAGTTCCGCGGAGCGCCCCATTCTGTTCTCTTACGATGTCTAATGACTACTGAGGTCGCTGATACGGAGTATCTGGCCGTAGGTGGCAGCAAAATGCACCTAATACGAAAAACGTATTTTTGGCGGTGTACGGATACTTTTGGTCACATTGTGTATATGCATATGGTAAAGTAATCTTTTAGTAAACTGATAATTATCTGACATGATCTACGACAACAGCTGCCATTGTTAGTGTAAGAGGAACTGAAGGCCACATGAAAGTGCTAGCTGACGCATTGTACATACAGTCTAAACTCAGATGCAACTCCTCTGGGTTCCACCAGTCACAATTTGCTGCTTGGAATTGAGTGTGTTCGCCGCCCAGGACAGAGCTTCTGAAGACAGCCATTACCTTACCCGACGGACATTTGATGGTCACAATGGGCGTACGGTAAAACAGTTGTGTTAGGCTTACTGCAAGGAAGTGGTCACTAATTCGCCCTTGTGGGAATTCATAACTCAGCATGAGTACTATGCGTGACATTGCTAAATGAAAACTTGTGGCAAAGGGGCACCTCACTCCAGAAATATAAAGTAGCAACACACCACCCCAACGGACACTATTCAGGCGACAAATATTACTACTAATACTAAACAAGACAAGGAACCCCATGCTCGTGACGACAGACGAATAGAGACGAGCACAATTCAGCTAGTTGTTCGATATTTTCGGAATTCTTTGACGCGGGATTGGCCAACTGCCCTCATCAGAAGGGAATGTGGAGATCAGAGATCCTATCCTATGAAACCCCAAGTTTTCTGCAACAGAGGGTCTCTCAGTTTCAGTCAGACAGACGCCAAACCAGTGACGTTCGATCATCGAGTAGAAATTTGCCTTTTTCGAGCCTCGCCTCTTCGCAGTTAGCACTGGTAGCAACTTAAACTATCGTAGAGCTAGAAACTTTTGTGTAGTTCCTCTTCACATTACGTATTTCTTGTATAACTGTCCTAGGCTATAGAGTACATATCTATTAAACTTCAGTGTGGTTTCTTCATATTTCTTTTCCCTGAAAGTTCCTTTTATAGCAGGGTCCAGTATAGGTGTTCCTACTACAGGACACTTAGCCGCTTAACGGAGACAGATGCTGACCGCTCACAACGCTTATATGTGATAATCAGATCCATCGTCAAAACACAATTTGTAGAGTGAAACTGATACCACAGTAGATTCTTTTAGCAATAGAGTCTACGTATTTCAACTGCTGCAACATGCAGCAATAAATAAATACTTCTGTAGTTACTGTGATTACTGTCCATCAACATTACTGCAACATCAGTCACAATATCCTTGCATGTGGGAAAAAAATTAAATTTCGCAAGAAAGTAAGTCATGTAAAAGTAATTAAATATGGATTTTCAAATTTGCCGCATTTAACACAGGACGTAGTTAGTGACACTTGGTGATAACACGAGAAATGTAAATACATAAAACTTCAACCAGTCACTTTTTTGGAACAGTTATTTATTCATTCCGTGAACCTGTTTCCGAACCTTTCCAGCAGTTCGTTTGAAGTTTTTTTTCTTCTTTTTAAAGTTAAATATAAAGTTCTTGGTCATACAAACAGCTGCAGTTCATTGCAAATACTGTAACTCTGTATCATTTTGTGCCTGGGCTTTCAGGTTAATGCTAATCTTCATTTAAGTACTGTATTTGCTCATAAACGGACTCTATTATATGTTAATATAAGAATGGAAATAAGACACCAGATCATTTCAAGTTTGTTCTTGTATAATTTATTTATTTGTTTTATTTTGGGCTTTCATGTTAACGCCAGGTTGGATTTAAGTAAATGCCCATACATCGACTTTAATACATGCAAACAATAATAAATAACATCTCTGAGCAGAGTAGGAATATGTCATATCTTTGTGTGAAGATCTTTGGAACAAGTAACAGTTGTGTAGCACATGATGGATGCTGGCAAAGTTTCGTTGCCACAGCGTATATGCATAGACATTCTGTAAAAGTGAGTGATGTGATAAGAACTGGCCATCACAATGGAAACAAACAGATAGATATTAACAACAGAAGTCGCCCATATTGCCGCAGTAAGAACAAAATTAAATTTTGGATCCAAACCCACAGATAAATAATACACACGTTGATGCATTAAAACGTGTCACAGAGCCAGCACCCAGCATTGTGCTTGGAACAGCTAACTTCCTGTACACCGTCTGAATATGAGCCTGAAAAGGTTCATGGAATGAATAAATAACTTTCAAAAAAGTGGTTTCACTTTACACTGAATAAACAGTCTCGGATTCTTAAACATCCGTAATGGATAAGGTTTACATGAGAAAGTTCGCAGTGTACCACACGATATAGATTATGGTAGAGCAGCAATATAGAGGAAATGGTCCATGGAACTCTTCTATCCCTGACGTTTCGTCCAAGGCTACGTTGAACATCTTCGGAGGTGCTCCTGGGTGTGTTGAGTCTTGCCGACTACAGGACCGCGGCCATACAACCGGGAATAATTCTAGGCAGCTGAAACATCCAGTCGTGAAAGCCTTCATTCTATGACGTAGAGGAAATTTTTCCGAATCTATCTCTTATAGTCAGGCTCTGCTCAGAGAGTCCCACGGTCCTGCAGCAGGTCGAGATGAAATCAGCCGAGCGCAGGTGAGGTGGGCGATGTCGTACTCAGAGCCAAACAGCAGTGGCGGATGAGAAGGAGGTAGCCTAGCGGTGCTGCCGATGTATTCCTATAGGTGGCTACCGGAAGTGAACTAACCCAGCCTACTCGGTCACCGGTTACACTGTCACTAACTTTTTTCCCCAAGACACTAACTTATTAGTACAGCGGTCACATTGTGCAGTTTAGACGCTTGTGAATGAACCTCTAAATGTACGATGCCATTGAGATGTCCTTGTCCATTGATGACAAAAATACAAGAATATTATCCGTTATTCTCGTGAATGGAACTTCAAAACAGTAAATTGTTCCATTTCCCCTCCGGAAAGTGCTGGAGAAAAAATACTAACGTCTAATTTAGCTATTCATTCCTTTAACATATCTAATTTGATTATTTTTAGTCACTGACACAATTTTATCACTGTTGTTCCCTAATGTTGGGAAACATTGGTGTGAGCCATTTTTACATTCTCCTTATGTTGACAAACATGATTAAACGCTTAATAGAGATCAGACCTTAATCATTCTTTCATTTTAATCTACACATAAGGTAATGAAATGTCGTGTGGCTAGGGCCTCCCGTCGGGTAGACCGTTCGCCTGGTGCAGGTCTTTCGATTTGACGCCACTTCGGCGACCTGCGCGTCGATGGGGATGAAATGATGATGATTAGGACAACACAACACCCAGTCCCGGAGCGGAGAAAATCTCCGATCCAGCCGGGAATCGAACCCGGGCCCTTAGGATTGACAGTCTGTCACGCTGACCACTCAGCTACCGGGGGCGGACTACACATAAGGTGTAAGGCAGCTAAGAAAGATTACAAAAGAAATGAAGGCGCACCGAAATCGGCAGATGTTATTTAGATATACGATAAACAAATGCTTATTTCAGAACAAATGGATGATTTATTGAAGTGAAAGAGCTTCACAAACTGAGCAAGACAGGGACAGGTTGTTAGAGTTACTGAATCTCGTGCTGAGGGATAACGTGCCTAATTCTGTCCAACTAGCGCGTTCGATCTCTGGTTCCGAGCGCCGCGGGTTTCGAATCCGCGCCAGACGGCATGGACCTCGATTACGACAAGAGGTGTCTCCAGCCGTCGCGCCGTAAGCCATGGCTGCACGAGCACCCCTGGCCCGCGTATAATGGTAGAGCGCCACGGTGGAGCACGTGGTCCCAGCGGCCAATGGCAACGTACTCTATCAGGTACTTAATCGCCTGCCTCTCGCTCAGCAGGCCACCCTTACCTACCTTGGCCTCACCATTGACCGTCACCTCACCTGGATCCCTCATCTCCGCTCCATCCAGTCCAAAGCCCACAACCGCCTCCGACTCCTCAAACTCCTCTCTGGCCGGACATGGGTGTTGCACCCCTCTACCATCCTCCACACCTACAAATCCTTAATCCGTCCCACCCTCTGTTATGCCAGTCCTGCCAGGATATCTGCCCCCCCCCCCCAAATTCTATAAGTCCCTCCAGATCCTTGAGCGTCATGCACTCCGCCTCGCCTTCCATATATGCCTCCTGTCCCCCACACGGATCCTCTATGATCTCATTCCTTTCCCCCATCTGCTCCTATTCCTCGAACATATCCGCATCCTCTACACCTCGTGCCGCCTTGAACCCTCTCACCCCCTGGTTGCTCCTCTCCTCCACCATCCCCGCCCCCTGCCACTTCTTCACTGTTGTGTCCCCACTACCCTCCATCTCTACACCCTACATCTTCTTTCCCAAGGTGGCTTCCATCAACTCCCCCTCCCGGATGATGCCCTCTCTCCCTCCATTTATCCCTCCTATTAACTCTGATCCTCACTCCCCCTCCTTTCCTCTGTCCTTTTCCCAGGCTCCCTCTCCCCCCCTTCCATCCTCTTTCTTCCCCACCTCCCTTCTCTTTGCCCCCTTCTCTCCCCTGAGTCCTTTTGCATTTCCCTCCTCTGCCTCCTCTCATTCCCTCTCGCGTCTGACCTTCTCCTCTTTATTAGTCCTCTCCCTCCTTGGTTCCCCCCCCCCGTTTTTCGTTTTTTTTCCTTCCTCCCTCCTTATTCTTCCCCCTCCTCCAGATCCCCCCCCCCCCCCCCCATCTGCCTTTGGCTCGGGAGTGTCACCTTTGTACCGCCACTTTTGTGCAGTGTTCTACATTGAGTGTTCTACAGTGAGTGTTTTACAGTGAGTGTTCCGTGTTGTGTTTCTTTTTTTGGGAAGTGTTGCGAAGGGCCATCATACTGTCGCTGGATGTGCCTTTTATCTCTTGCGAACAAAAACCAGACTGTCGCCATAATTTTTACTTGTGTGTGTACTATGTTACTTGTCTGATTCCTGTGTCTTTTATTAACGTTGCCAACCCCTTTTGCTTTCTGTTTTAATTTTCCGCATTTTTCCTCCATTTTACACTTGACGTCACCGTTTTATCGCCTGTTTTTCTTGTTTCTTTTCTTCTTCCGTTTTTTAAAATAAAAGTCTGTAGGCTGTAGAGCAGCGTACTAAGCTGCTGCCAGCCCTTTATTGAAAATCAATAAAGGAAAAAAAAAGACAAGCTCAGCAGGCAGTCTGATATTTACGTTAGTCGATCGACGTCTCGCTTACAGACGGCGTGTTTACTTGGTTTCCGTGTACGAGTGGACATCGTGGATTCGTGAGGTTTGGCTTGTGACGCCATTGCTATTTGCTTGTTGTTGTTCTTTATGCCTTGCTCGGTCGTCCGTCGTTGTTCGTGTTCGTCCTTCCCCGTTCGTTTGGTTTGTTCGCGGGCCGCTCCCGTTTGGTCCCGCAGTGCTTTCGCTGTCGGCAACCCAGCGACCGTTCCGGTCGCGACTACAACAAGGTCGTCAAAACCCGAGCTGGTTAGAGGGACCTGTCCATAATGCTCCAAGTGTCTTCAATTGTTGAGAGGTTCGGCAACCATGCTCGCCAATGTAGGGTTTGGAAGGCACGAAAAGAAGCAGTAGAAACTTTCGCCGTTTGAGGGTGGGCAGAATCTTGCTGAAATGTAAGCCGATGGCGGCTTGCCGTGAAGGGCAGCTAACCCGGGCGTAGAATGTCATCGACGTAACACTGTACTGTAAAGGAGGCGCGGATGACAACCAAAGAGGTCCTCCTATCAAATGAAATGGCACCCCAGACCACTACTCCTGGTTTTCGGTCTGTATGGTTGGGCGACAGGCACATTGGTATCCCACCTCTGTTCAGGGCGTCTCCAGATAAAGCGTCGCTGATCATCGGAGTTCCGAAGTGGGACTGATCTCTGAAGACCTGCTCCAGTCAATGAGATTACAGCCCTAACACGTGTCTGGAGACACCCCGAACAGCGGTAGGATACCAACCTGACTGCCGCCCGCCATATCGAAATAGACGACAGAGGGATAGAGAAACAATTAAAATCGCTCAAAAGAGGAAAGGCCTCTGGACCTGATGGGATACCAGTTCAATTTTACACAGAGTACGCGAAGGAACTTGCCCCACTTATTGCAGCGGTGTACCGTAGGTCTCTAGAAGAGCGTAGCGTTCCAAAGGATTGGAAAAGGGCACAGGTCATCCCCGTTTTCAAGAAGGGACGTCGAACAGATGTGCAGAACTATAGACCTATATCTCTAACGTCGATCAGTTGGAACACGTATTGTGTTCGAGTATAATGACTTTTCTGGAGACTAGAAATCTACTCTGTAGGAATCAGCATGGGTTTCGAAAAAGACGGTCATGTGAAACCCAGCTCGCGCTATTCGTCCACGAGACTCAGAGGGCCATAGACACGGGTTCACAGGTAGATGCCGTGTTTCTTGACTTCCGCAAGGCGTTCGATACAGTTCCCCACAGTCGTTTAATGAACAAAGTAAGAGCATATGGACTATCAGACGAATTGTGTGATTGGATTGAGGAGTTCCTAGATAACAGGACGCAGCATGTTATTCTCAATGGAGAGAAGTCTTCCGAAGTAAGAGTAATTTCAGGTGTGCCGCAGGGGAGTGTCATAGGACCGTTGCTATTCACAATATACATAAATGACCTGGTGGATGACATCGGAAGTTCACTGAGGCTTTTTGCAGATGATGCTGTGGTGTATCGAGAGGTTGTAACAATGGAAAATTGTACTGAAACGCAGGAGGATCTGCAGCGAATTGACGCATGGTGCAGGGAATGGCAACTGAATCTCAATGTAGACAAGTGTAATGTGCTGCGAATACACAGAAAGATAGATCCTTTATCATTTAGCTACAAAATAGCAGGTCAGCAACTGGAAGCAGTTAATACCATAAATTATCTGGGAGTACGCATTAGGAGTGATTTAAAATGGAATGATCATATAATGTTGATTGTCGGTAAAGCAGATGCCAGACTGAGATTCATTGGAAGAATCCTAAGGAAATGCAATCCGAAAACAAAGGAAGTAGGTTACAATACGCTTGTTCGCCCACTGCTTGAATACTGCTCAGCAGTGTGGGATCCGTACCAGATAGGGTTGATACAAGACATAGAGAAGATCCAACGGAGAGCAGCGCGCTTCGTTACAGGATCATTTAGTAATCGCGAAAGCGTTACGGAGATGATAGATAAACTCCAGTGGAAGACTCTGCAGGAGAGACGCTCAGTAGCTCGGTACGGGCTTTTGTCAAAGTTTCGAGAACATACCTTCACCGAAGAGTCAAGCAGTATATTGCTCCCTCCTACGTATATCTCGCGAAGAGACCATGAGGATAAAATCAGAGAGATTAGAGCCCACACAGAGGCATACCGACAATCCTTCTTTCCACGAACAATACGAGACTGGAATAGAAGGGAGAACCGATAGAGGTACTGAAGGTACCCTCCGCCACACACCGTCAGGTGGCTTGCGGAGTATGGATGTAGATGTAGATGTAGATGAACCAGGAGTGACCGTCTGGGGAGCCACTTCTTTTCATAGCAGGAACCCTTTTATTGTCATCCGCGGCACCCTCACAGCACAGCGGTACGTTGACGGTATTCTCTGCCCAGTTTTCTTGTCCTTCATGGTAAGCCATCCTCGGCTTAAATTTCAGCAAGCTCATGCCCGCCCGCATACGACGAGAGTTTCAGCTAGTGTCTTCGTGCTTGTCAAACCCTACCTTGGTCAGCATGGTTGCCGGACCTCTCCCCAGTTTCAGTATTATGGACAGGGTCCTCCAACCACTTCGGATTTTGACGATCCAACGCGCCATTTGGACAGAATTTGGCACGCTGTCGTTCAGGAGCACATCCAACAGCTCCATCAATCAATACGAAGCGCCGACAGTTGTGGCCGAGCGGTTCTAGGCTGGAATTGCACGACCGCTACAGTCGCAGGTTCGAATCCTGCCTCGGGCAAGGATGTATGTGATGTCCTTAGGTTAGTTAGGTTTCAGTAGTTCTAAGTTCTATGGGACTCATGACCTCAGGTGTTAAGTCCCATAGTGCTCAGAGTCATTTGTACCATTTTTTCAATACGAAGAAAAATAACTGCTTGCATAAGGGCCACAGGTGAACCAATATGTCATTGACTTGCTAAATTTGTGAAGCTCTTTCTCTTGAATAAACCGTCCTATTTTTCTGAAATTTCAATCATTTGTTTGCCTGTACATGTAAATCACATATACCGATATCCGTCCGACTCGGATAATTCCTTCGTGGCACGTAGATTCATTCGCTGCTTTTTGTCTTAGTTTGTGTATCCAGAAATGGTACAAATATCGGGGTGTAGTTTTCCCTTTATACAGCTCAGTGAGGTGAATTTCCGAACAACACAAATAATTTTCTCATTTATAGCTCACGAATTATAACAGCTATTTTGTTTTCTCTTTTCAGTGGAAGTATACATTTTTTCTGTGACATTGGAAAGAGCTTTCTGAGAGGCCTCCAACGATATAACAGATTTGGTACGTGATCAAATAGTCAGAAGATAGCATCGGTGCAAACCACTATCCTGACATCGCGAGAAGAGGTATCACCAATATTTGTCCTATTATGCAAATGTTAACAAACACGTAACTTAGACGCGCTTCATGCATTTACCTGCACGCTTGGAGCTCATCGGTATGAGCTCTGCTGTCGTAGCGATAGGTAGTTTGTCGTGTAGCTACTTACGCTTTCACAATGAGTACGACAGTCGAAAACGTGGATATGATTTTCGCTTATGGCGAATGTCACCACAAAGCAGCGGTGCGGTTGTATGCTGAAAGCCATCCTTACGGTGCCGCACACTCTCGTTCTGCAAATTCGCTCGTGTGAAAAACTTAAGGACGAAAGTAACTCCCGCATGACGTGTCACAGCCAAATAACATAGTTCGATGAAACTTGGACCATACGTATACCCGGACCGGTGAAACGTGTCACTTGACAGTTCGTGTGTGGTCGGCTACACTGCGATTACAAGGTTGCAATAGCTGCCACCGCACAAGCCCACAACTCCGAAGTACGTTTTGTAAATGTAAGCTACAATCAAAGTTTATACGTAAGTGGAACAAAGTATGTTTTTCTAACAATGGAGACAACGATGACGGAGGCTAAGCGTTTGATAGTATATTAAACCGAGAAATAGAAAAACCCGAAGTTAATGACAATATCTACGAAAAATCGTTCCAAATTGTTACAGTAATAGCTGCATTTAAAACGTCGCATAATAATGTTATCTAAGCATACCAAATAACACCCTATTCACACTCATAGAAAGAAATAAAGGGAAACATGCATACCCTACCCGACTGCAGAGAAAAAAAAATTCTGTATACATTTACACTCACCAGTTTACGATGTCAATGGCGCAATTCCATCCAGTTCTCCACTGTCATCGGAAACTGTTGTCTTCGTCATCATCATCATCATCATCATCATCATCATCATCAAGGGACATCATTAATTGTTCATTTTCATGTATAATGCCATCAAAATCATCGGCTAAGTAACACCGCCGGCCGGAGTGGCCGAGCGGTTCTAGGCGCTACAGTCTGCAACCGCGTGACCGCTACGGTCGGAGGTTCGAATCCTGCCTCGGGCATGTGTGTGTGTGATGTCCTTAGGTTAGTTAGGCTTAAGTAGTTCTAAGTTCTAGGGGACTGATGACCTCAGATGTTAATTCCCATAGTGGTCAGAGCCATTTTTGAACTCTGTTATGCATTAGTCCACGCTGCTTTGGGCTATGAAGCATATGTGGATGTGTATACGAGTTTTGTGTGCATTTCCGGAGCATCAGATCCTAATGTTGTGACATTTGAATACTGAGAAACGTGGAACGTTGCTTCATCTGAAAGTAGGCACTTTCTCAAGTACTTATGCCTAGCATCTATGGAGGCCAGCATGGAACACCGTAGAGGATGTTCGTTTGGCTGCAATACTTGGATCATTTGCAATTTTTATTATTTTTCTAGGGCCCGTTGATCGTTAGATGTCTTCTAATTGCATCGAAATTTTTGTGAAGGTCCGCCTTGATCCCACTCTTTTTGTTTTTGTTTTTCACAACCCACTATTACCGGATTCGGCTACTGCGATCTTCAGATCTGTTACAAATAAAAAACCGTGGTGTAACCGACGAAGGTAAACTAATTGAAGCAACACGGCTGTTGATGCATAAGAAAAATAAAATAATTATATGATTAACAACCGTACATACCAGCTATACGTACCATAAAATATTCTAATGTAGGTATAAACGTCAAAATCCATACATGTTGATACGTAGTAAGTGCCGGTGATGTGTGATGGGCAAGATCCGTCGCGTATTTATACAGATAACTAAGGCCAGCAGAGAGCACTATAAGGAACACGACTAACCAGTGTCGTAAATTTAACGGTTAAAATGCAATGTGCGTAGTCATCAGTTAAAATTAGTTCACATGGCAACATGAGCGTCTGACAATAAATTATGTGGAAATAGACCTGTACTTAAAATCCACAGAGCTGGAAAAGTCAATAACACACAGCTGTATAAAGGTCAGAATAATAACTGGCATCACACCTATAAATCTAAAATTTTCAATACTAGAGCAGAAGTCTGCTATAATTGATGCTGTTTTATTGCAGTAGATTACACAATTGGAATAGGTCCATTTCAGCTCTATGGCCGTCTTCAGACTATATCCATATCGCATCGTGGGGCTTTCGCTGTCTTATAATGTTATTACTGCACAAGCGTGAAGATAATCGACTTCGCCTTGGCCAATTGCCGGTCGAGTGCAATCCACCAATGACCGGAAGACAATTTGTGAAGGCTACTCGGATAACAGAAGAGCAGCTGGCGTCCACTTCGTTATAGATCATCGTCCAGGGCTGACTTAGACAGGAAACGTCCTTTAGTGAACTCTTAGAAGTGATCAGACAGTTGTTGTAAACTGCATTTACTATGTACCGTGAAGTTTACCTGCAAGTATTTGCACTTATCCATTGAGGGCCTTTTTGTGTTATATCACATGCAATGTTGGAGACTTAATCATTCTACAAGTCACAAAGATAAGTAAACCTTTTTAGCTCATTTGTGTGATTTTGTTAGTAATTTGTTGGAGTGTTGTAGTATCATCGTTCTCCGATCCTGTTACCTGGTGATTGGACATAGCTGTGTAATAGTGGCAGGGAGAAATTGTCTTAGTGGTGTACTGCACCAGAAGCCGTTTCACGAACTCATAAAATCGGCCTCCACAGCAGTAGCGACGCGGCCTTTACAAAGGTGGTGACGAGGGTTTACAAAAAAATGCAGTATATGTAAACTGTAATGTCGTGTAATATGGTATAAACTCAAATGGGCAAGACATATTGTGATCAGACGCTGGGTGCGTGGTCGATAACGTGAAACGACTGAAGAATATATTTTCTCGCTCTCACTGGCTGTCCAGAGGACGGCGTTATAATGAAGCATTGCCATTACTGGCCTCCGATTGGCTAGCATTCAAAATGACTTGACAGGAAGCGGTGGCGTCAGCCTGAGGGTGAATGTGCATGGTGTCGAGAGGGTGTTTAATTCCGACTCAATTCTGTCTCATGATTTTCATAGTGTGTATGATAAAGTGTGTAAAGTGATCTTAATTAGTAAAAATGTTTTCTCAGGCCTCAAAAATACGTCCTGCGAACCTAATGAGAGTCGTTGTGATTGTTGTAAATGGAAGAACGACCGTGTGATGTCTTCTGCATGAGGGTCACAGCTATCGATGACGGAACGTTAATGGAAAGAACATTCGCGACATGCGTGTGAAGTGAGCATGACCAATCGCAATGCCCACAGGGAATGTCTGGCTTTTGCAACCAGTCCACATTATCGGCAGTAATATCGAGCGGGGATGCTGCACCACCACTTGCTGTGCTATAACCTCCGTACAAGGACTAGCGATACAACGATAAACCCGGGTACAGCCATAGTACACTCCTGGAAATGGAAAAAAGAACACATTGACACCGGTGTGTCAAACCCACCATACTTGCTCCGGACACTGCGAGAGGGCTGTACAAGCAATGATCACACGCACGGCACAGCGGACACCCCAGGAACCGCGGTGTTGGCCGTCGAATTGCGCTAGCTGCGCAGCATTTTTGCAGCGCCGCCGTCAGTGTCAGCCAGTTTGCCGTGGCATACGGAGCTCCATCGCAGTCTTTAACACTGGTAGCATGCCGCGACAGCGTGGACGTGAACCGTATGTGCAGTTGACGGACTTTGAGCGAGGGCGTATAGTGGGCATGCGGGAGGCCGGGTGGACGTACCGCCGAATTGCTCAACACGTGGGGCGTGAGGTCTCCACAGTACATCGATGTTGTCGCCAGTGGTCGGCGGAAGGTGCACGTGCCCGTCGACCTGGGACCGGACCGCAGCGACGCACGGATGCACGCCAAGACCGTAGGATCCTACGCAGTGCCGTAGGGGACCGCACCGCCACTTGCCAGCAAATTAGGGACACTGTTGCTCCTGGGGTATCGGCGAGGACCATTCACAACCGTCTCCATGAAGCTGGGCTACGGTCCCGCACACCGTTAGGTCGTCTTCCGCTCACGCCCCAACATCGTGCAGCCCGACTCCAGTGGTGTCGCGACAGGCATGAATGGAGGGACGAATGGAGACGTGTCGTCTTCAGCGATGAGAGTCGCTTCTGCCTTGGTGCCAATGATGGTCGTATGCGTGTTTGGCGCCGTGCAGGTGAGCGCCACAATCAGGACTGCATACGACCGAGGCACACAGGGCCAACACCCGGCATCATGGTGTGGGGAGCGATCTCCTACACTGGCCGTACACCACTGGTGATCGTCGAGGGGACACTGAATAGTGCACGGTACATCCAAACCGTCAACGAACCCATCGTTCTACCATTCCTAGACCGGCAAGGGAACTTGCTGTTCCAACAGGACAATGCACGTCCGCATGTATCCCATGCCACCCAACGTGCTCTAGAAGGTGTAAGTCAACTACCCTGGCCAGCAAGATCTCCGGATCTGTCCCCCATTGAGCATGTTTGGGACTGGATGAAGCGTCGTCTCACGCGGTCCGCACGTCCAGCACGATCGCTGGTCCAACTGAGGCGCCAGGTGGAAATGACATGGCAAGCCGTTCCACAGGACTACATCCAGCATCTCTACGATCGTCTCCATGGGAGAATAGCAGCCTGCATTGCTGCGAAAGGTGGATATACACTGTACTAGTGCCGACATTGTGCATGCTCTGTTGCCTGTGTCTATGTGCCTGTGGTTCTGTCAGTGTGATCATGTGATGTATCTGACCCCAGGAATGTGTCAATAAAGTTTCCCCTTCCTGGGACAATGAATTCACGGTGTTCTTATTTCAATTTCCAGGAGTGTATTTTTTGGTCCCCGCTGATTTCCTATATGTACTATGTTAATTACCATTCATTAGAAGGATGAAGTAATTTTAGCAACAGTCAATTATAACGAAGACAAAGTTTCGGAGATATTTCTATTTTCTGCTTCTAAGAATCTGACCACAATGGCACGTATTGTTAGTTAAACCTCTCGACCTTCAGCGCTGTATTTTCGAAAGCTTCGCTACATATTGTGCCGACGGCTAGCAGGTAGCAGTAGTGTGTAGCCGCAGCGAACTTTAATGAGTGGGAAATAGAAAGAGTCATAGGGCTCCTGTGTTTGAACGAGTCATAACTGTTCTAATCTATATGTTGTTGAGCTTGAATTCGAGTCAGAAGTGTTATGCTAGGCTCATACGCAGTTTATTTCAGTGATCTTTGGAATCTGTGAATGTTTTTGAGTTGATGCAAATACGCTTTGGACTTGGCTAATAAGCTATGGACAATGGCTGGAACTGGGAAACAGATAAGGTTAGCGAAGAGTCAAGAACGAAATGAAATAGGTAGGCATGGCGAGGAAGTATGGACTTGCACAACAACATTAGCTACATTCCTCAGCTCCTTCAGAGCATCTGGCTACAATTGTGTATGTGTACATTAACGTTTGCTGTGCCTTAGCTGCAACAGAAATGCTTTTTCCCACTGGAAATCCGAAGCAATCATTTTGAATGTCCAGCATTTTCATCATCCGCAGGTGCTGCCAGATTTGGGCATCACTATGAAACTATCAGCAAGTCAGAGTAACAGTACGCAGGCCGGCCGAAGTGGCCGTGCGGTTAAAGGCGCTGCAGTCTGGAACCCCACGACCGCTACGGTCGCAGGTTCGAATCCTGCCTCGGGCATGGATGTTTGTGATGTCCTTAGGTTAGTTAGGTTTAACTAGTTCTAAGTTCTAGGGGACTAATGACCTCAGCAGTTGAGTCCCATAGTGCTCTGAGCCATTTTTTGAACAGTACGCAGTAGCTCGTGACCACCAGGATAAACGGATGTGGTTGGTTCGATATATTCCACTGTATAAGTGAAAATTTTTATTTTTATTGTGCCTGGAAATTGTTCATTGACCACTTTGTTATTTATTACAGCAAAGCATATTCCGTAATTACATATTTTAGCCCATAAAATGAAGTCAAACGTACAAAGTATGTATTGGAATCAGGTACATATTTTTGTATAAATTTTGCACCTAAAATCATTCAGAAAACACCTAAGAGCATTACCGCTTAAAGAAACAATTTTCAATCCTGTAGAAAAAAAATTCATGTCTGAAACAGTTAAAAAACGAAAGGAAATTGAAGAAAGTTTTCTAGGTGGCCAGTTCAACACTTCAAGACAAAGAATGAAGACGGCTGCTGATGACGATGCGAACAGTGCTAATTGCGGTGATTTAATGAGATACGTGAGCAGAACGTACCAATTAATGGCCCCTTTGATATGTCAAAAGAACCTTTGATTTCGATATGTTGCTTGGAGATTCTAATTTTAAGACAAGTAAGAAATGGCTGCAGAGATTTGAGGCGAGACATGAATCATTTATATAAAAATGATTTCAAGCGAAGAAAAATCACCTCGTTTAGATGTGCAGAATGTTAGCGGAAAAACACCACTGGTGAAAAATACAGTCCTGAAAACTTATACGATGGAGATGAGACAGGACTGTTTCACCAGATAATGTCAGAAAAGACGATGGCCTTTAGAGGAAAAAAGAGAAAGGAGGGAATTAATCTAAAAAGTACGCCTAACGATTCTTCTCTGCAGCAACGCGTCAGGGACAGATAAGTTGACACCATTCGTGGTCGGTCGATTAACAAACCCCTGATGCTTAAAAAATGTAAGAAGACTGTAGAATCATGATACGTCCGTCCGTCAATTCCACCCCCCCCCCTTTCCCCCGCCAGAACCTGACTTTGATCCTTCAGCCACTAGACATGGTGATAGTTAATAACGTCAAGACAAACTACCGTTCACGTCTAGTTCAACACGTGATCGCACACTTTGAAAGAAAGGTGGACAGTCCCTACAATTTCAATATGAAGTAGACTTGTGACCTGATTGCTACTTTCTGGAACAGTTTAGAACCGAATGTTTTTTGCGAACTGCTGGAAAAAGTGAGGATTTCCAAAACTGAATACACTGATGGAAATGCTGTAGTGGACGGCAAAATGTAGGGTGATGTTCAAAGTGATCTTAAGATGTATTCATCAGTAACTGGTTAAACCACTGATTTATCAGTAGTTAATACGTATCTGTGGATGATGACGTGTTGGAAGAGTTAAAGAGTGATACGCCTATTGAAGATTCAGGTGATAACAGTGATGTGACAACTACGAATCCTCCTCCTTTCATGAAGCTAATAGGTCAGTTGGAAACTAATCAGCAAGTGGCATCTTCAGTCTCCCAAGTTTCAGCGGAACAACTGATTTCGTTAGTTTAGATAAAGACAGTATTTGCAAGAGACTCACTAAGGAAAATGAAACAAAGGAAATTAAGTGCATTCTTCTGCACTCAAGATGCTATAAGAATATCATTTTCATGGTCCCATGAATATTGTTCTATCGAGATTTGACTGCATTCGCTGTACTCCAGCAAATGCTGTATTATAAAGGGACGTAAACAAAAGTTCCCAGCTCATTTAGTACGTGATGGAAATAGTTGTAGCAGTAAAGCTATGAACCATAAATTCGGAAAGGATCGAAACTCCTAAGGAATAGGGGAACACTTGTAAGATTCACAAATGCTATTACCTTGATATCAGGCGACAACTGTATCTGCAACAACTGAAAAAATGCCGTTTCGTACATCAAATCGAAATGGAGATTCTGTCGAAGCTGTCGAATTTCAAACTAAACATCCGGTTTTGCTTTAGCCTCTGCGCTAAAACCGAAGGCTTTTCAATGAAACAACGCGCTGCAAATTGAGTTTGCCAGGGACGTAAACAAAAGTTCCCAGCTCATTTAGTACGTGATGGAAATAGTTGTAGCAGTAAAGCTATGAACCATAAATTCGGAAAGGATCGAAACTCCTAAGGAACAGGGGAACACTTGTAAGATTCACAAATGCTATTACCTTGATATCAGGCGACAACTGTATCTGCAACAACTGAAAAAATGCCGTTTCGTACATCAAATCGAAATGGAGATTCTGTCGAAGCTGTCGAATTTCAAACTAAACATCCGGTTTTGCTTTAGCCTCTGCGCTAAAACCGAAGGCTTTTCAATGAAACAACGCGCTGCAAATTGAGTTTGCCAGGCGCCGACAGAGGCTTCACGTGCGGGTAAATATGGTTTGTCCCGTTCTCTGACTATATTGAGGATACTGTTTGCACTAAGCCCCCGTCTCTAGCTCCGAGTACATAGCATTCGAAGCCTTTCTGCAAATACTACATCTTGCTTCGCGTGTGTGCTGTATCGAATGCAGCCATGTGATTTGTGGCGGCAAAAATTCACGCACAACGAACTTTCGGTGCACACGAAAAAACTTAAGTTTGTCTCGTGTTTGTCGTCGGAAAACTGTATTTACTGGAGTGACAGGAAGCCATACACAGAGAAAAATACCGCTCATTCTAATCTGATATAGTGCCCACTTTACTTGAAATGTTTGCAAATGGTTCTTGACTTTTACACATGGTTAAGAGTATTAAACTTCGAAACATTGTCACGAAAAGGCCACATATTCAGTAGCTTCATCTCAATATGGAAGGAAGATTTGAATTTTACGTTCGGAGATTATTGGAAACAATGAACTCCGAGACTGCTGTATGATGGACAAGTAAACTGACCTGGGTATTGATTCAGGCATCACTTGAGACTCACATTTCCAATGATTTGCGGAAATCATGGGAAACCTAAATCAGTTTTGACGGACAAGGCTATTTGCTCTGCTTCAACCAATACGTTAGGTAGTTAGAAAACTCAAATAACATACAACGTTAAATTTCTACAGCACTCAAACGTCAAGTTTCGTCTCTGGAAGTTAATTGACACTTTAACGAGGTATTCTCAATTACAGTCTCATTGACTTGAAACGCTTTAACCAGGTAATATATTATTTTCCTATTAGAATCCAATTATCTAGAGTTTGACACGATAAAAAAGAGTAAAGAAATGTGACCATATAAATGTTCCAGAGGTGTATGAAGGCACAATCATTTGTAGCATTTGAAACGACGATTGCATGTATGTGTTGAGTATTGATATTTTGTGGAATGACTAGTGCACGAGACTGTTATTACAAGAATTTTCTTTTAGCTGCAGAATCAGTGGGTAAGACCGATGTTAGCCGAAAAAATATGACATTCTCACATTGTTGATACCTGAAATTTAAGTGCGATCCACGAGCGGCTTGTACGTATAAACGTGTCTTTTAATGTGGAGTGTATTTATTATCCATACAGGCTCGAAAATCCACAGCAGCTTCAAAACATTAGGACTGCAATTTCTCTATGTCATTTCTGACACTGTTACAAAAAAAAAAAAAGAAAAAAAAAAGAAAAAAAGAAAAAATTGGAGAAATTGGGGAAATCTATTGAATATATACCGTAAGATTTTCAAATTTTTTGGATATGATGTGTGCATCTCTGCAAGTTATCCAGACAAAAATGGATAATGACAATGAAGACGACGCTGCAGTCCGCAGCTCGTGGTCGTTCGGTAGCGTTCTCGCTTCCCATGCCCGGGTTCCCGGGTTCGATTCCCGGTGGGGTCAGGGATTTTCTCTGCCTCGTGATGACTGAGTGTTGTGTGCTGTCCTTAGGTTAGTTATATTTAAGTAGTTCTAAGTTCTATGGGACTGATGACCATAGATGTTAAGTCCCATAGTGCTCAGAGCCATTTGAACCATTTTTTTAACGACGATGCCGCTCTTTTTAATTTATCGCACTCAGATAACAATTTATGTTTCATTTATCTTCCTGTATATTTCTTTGTATAACATAATATTTCTGTCAAATGTTATAAAAGTATTTAAACTGTAACGTGTTTTGTGCATCGAATGCTGTACAGAAATCACAGTACGCGCAATTAACCTGGCCCCACTATCTACAGTCATCTGACCCTCAGAACGAACAGAGCAAGCTGACGTCACTATGGTCGCTGCTCGCGGAATCCTGTACGTATCTTACGGAACGTAATTCATCCTAGACAGAAGTGGCTTACAAAACCCATGTACACCCGATTGTTGACTACTGTTCATCAGTCTGGAAACTTACCAGGTTGGAAGGGATAGAGAAGATCAGACGAAGGGCGGGCTCGTTTCGCCAAAGGGTCGTTTATTAAGCGCAGGAGCGTTACGGACGTGAGGGAATGACCAACCGTCTGTGGCTTGTATATTGCGTGGTTAGAAACAGTTTGGAAAGCTTGTAAAGGTGTTACAGGAAATATTGTGCTGAGAGGTAATTATTAAGAAAAAATTCGATAAGTTGCGCCATTTCAGACTTATTTAGCGTTGAAGTTAGCCGGTGTGGTCGTTGCGCACGCAAATTGAAGTAACCTGCCAGAGACGGTGTCGCCAAAGGTGTTCTTCGTTTGCTCTCCTCAGACCGAACAAACATAGCTTTTTCTCACCTAGATTATATTTATCACTGCCGAAAAAGGCACATTTAATTGGTGATAAGCATGCGAACAAGTGGTAACTTACAGATCTATATATGTCCGTGTATTACCGCATTTTAGCGCGTACAAGAACTCGAATTTGAGCTCGCGACGGCCTGGTTGGCTAATTTTAATGCTAAATAGCTCTGAAACGGCGAAACGTATAAAAATTTTTTCTTAACTATTATTTCACAGCACAACCCCTCCCCCCCCCCCCCCCCCACCTCACTGCAATACTATACATGTCGTCCACCCTGTGTATAGGTATATCTCTGACTAATGCTTGTTTGATATCTTCGTAAAAAGTCTTTGGTACGCGTGTAAATAGAAGACTCCTCAACAAGTCAAGCTCCTTCGTTTCTCTCACTACACCCCAACATCATGGCGAAACTTGGAGCCAGCTGTTAGAAACGCAACCTGGCTGAATATTACACACCTCAAACTAAGCACTTCAAGAGCTGTGGAAGACGTTTATTCATTCCAAAACCGACCAGCACGTCGCACATTGATATCACATGTAAGTTCGGTGCACCGACAAGTGGTTGTTCCAGAGGTTGGTGAGAGCGGATGATGGGCAAAATAAAGCTTCTTCGACCATAACGAATAATGCGTAAGGCACTCCTTCAGATAGCTGTCTACGCCCTAGCATCTTCCTCAGGTAACAGTTTATGGTGCTCCATGTTACCTTATGCTATGTTAACCGGAGACCTAGAAACTATGGAGAGCCTCCGTCCCCGCCGCAGCGCAGTGGTCCGCAGCCCCACGACGACTACCACAGTCTACTTCAGCCCTCCGCCGCCCCACACCGAACCCAGGGTTATTGTGCGGTTCGGCCCCCGGTGGACCCCCAGGGAACGTCTCACACCAGACGAGTGTAACGCCTATGTTTGCGTGGTAGTGTAATGGCGGTGTACGCGTACGTGGAGAACTTGTTTGCGCAGCAGTCGCCGACATAGTGTAGCTGAGGCGGAATAAGGGGAATCAGCCCGTATTTGCCGAGGCAGATGGAAAACCGCCTAAAAACCATCCACAGAGTGGCCGGCTCACCGGACCTCGACATGGTGCTCTATACTTCTGATCCTTGTTTCCCAATCTTCGATTATCATAAGCTATTCATCATTCTTCATTTCATCTCTAATCTCTTTATTGATGTTTCTCTTCACTTCCTTGGAACTTGTTCGTTTCTTCCTGACATTTACTGTTCTACTGAATAAGTGTACCGCCCTTCTGTTTCTTGGCACCTGTGTGTAAGAACTACGAGGTGCATTCAAGTTCTAAGGCCTCCGATTTTTTTTCTCCGGACTGGAAAGAGATAGAAACATGCGCATTGTTTTAAAATGAGGCCGCGTTCATTGTCAATACGTCCCGGAGATGGCAGCACCCTACGGCAGATGGAATTTTACCGCCAGTGGCGAGAATGACAACCGTTTTAAATACTTAAAATGGTGACGTTTTCCTTACATGAACAGCGTGCAATCATTCTTTTTCTGAATTTGCGTGGTGTGAAACCAATTGAAATTCATCGACAGCTGAAGGAGACATGTGGTGATGGAATTATGGATATGTCGAAAGTGCGTTCGTGGGTTCGACAGTTTAATGAAGGCAGAACATCGTGTGACAACAAACCGAAACAATCTCGGGCTCGCACAAGCCGGTCTGACGACATGATCGAGAAAGTGGAGAGGATTGTTTTGGGGGATCGCTGAATGACTATTGAACAGATCGCCTCCAGAGTTGGCATTTCTGTGGGTTCTGTGCACACAATACTGAATGACGACCCGAAAATGCGAAAAGTGTCATCCAGGTGGGTGCCACGAATGCTGACGGACGACCATATGGCTGCCCGTGTGGCATGTTGCCGAGCAATGTTGACACGCAACGACAGCATGAATGGGACTTTCTTTTCGTCTGTTGTGACAATGGATTAGACGTGGATGCCATTTTTCAATCCAGAAACAAAGCGCCAGTCAGCTCAATGGCAGCACACAGATTCAACGCCAATAAAAAATTTCGGGTAACCGCCAGTGCTGAAAAAATGATGGTGTCCATGTTCTGGGACAGCGAGGGCGTAATCCTTACCCATTGCGTTCCAAAGAGCACTACGGTAACAGGTGCATCCTACGAAAATGTTTTGAAGAGCAAATTCCTTCCTGCACTGCAACAAAAACGTCCGGGAAGGGCTGCGCGTGTGCTGTTTCAGCAAGGCAACGCACCCGCACATCGAGCTAACGTTACGCAACAGTTTCTTCGTGATAACAACTTTGAAGTGATTCCTCATGCTCCCTACTTACCTGACCTGGCTCCTAATGACTTTTGGCTTTTTCCAACAATGAAAGACACTCTCCGTGGGCGCACATTCACCAGCCGTGCTGCTATTGCCTCAGCGATTTTCCAGTGGTCAAAACAGACTCCTAAAGAAGCCTTCGCCGCTGCCATGGAATCGTGGCGTCAGCGTTGTGAAAAATGTGTACGTCTGCAGGGCGATTATGTCGAGAAGTAACGCCAGTTTCATCGATTGCGGGTGAGTAGTTAATCAGAAAAAAAAATCGGAGGCCTTAGAACTTGAATGCACCTCGTACTGCAACAGTTCTTTCCTGTCTCTCTTTATTGTTCTCTTTACGCCTGACTTCTGATGTGTTTTACATGGTGCACGCACCTCTGGGGAATCTAAACGGCAAATACCTCAGCGAACTTTGCCCTCGCTAGTTGGGTACAGGTTTTGCGTAACCAGCTTTCCTGAGCTGGGGACTGGTGAGCGCCCGCAGTATCTCAGTCTGTAAGGCATATTCACGCAAGCAGAATTATGTCTGGGTGGACCCCTATTTCCACACCTGCCAGTGGCAGTCCATGAAGACAACATCCCTTTCCAACACTCTCAGTAGTTCGTGTCGTCTGATGGGCGACACGAGGGGAGTACGCTATGGGATGCGTCTCCTTTAGCTTTGTGAATTCTCAAAAGCTAAATACAACTACATTTCATACATATTAAACGGCAGAAAAATCGTACATCAGTGACATTATTAGCAAAAGTAGATGACAATATAAGATTTCGTCTATGTCTGGCGCATTTATAAATTGCATATTGGTATTCCTTTTAGGCAGCCATTCTCACAGTCTCTTCAAAACGTGACTGAAATATTGATCTGTACAAATATTATTGATCGTTACACGTGTGGAAGTTAAAGGCCACGGAAATAAAAAATGGTCTTATGTCATTACATTTCAAAATACATTTCGAGGAGGCGCTGCATTCATTATTATGCCATGACGTCATATCGTTTCTCCACTTCCGTATTCAGTGTTTAAGACGTTAACACAAAGTTAGATTCATACTCTAAATTTATCGTAAGATTAGGCAGTATTTCTCGTCCCTAGCGAATAAAAAGATTAAGTTGTTCCAGGGCTATAGTGGCACAGTTAATGAAAGCGAGGAAATTAAATTGCATGTCCAGCAAATGTGCCTTTCGCTACTTCTGTAAGTCGTTTCGACTGGGATCTCCTGACTGTTGCTTACTGGAACAGAAAGATTTCTTTAAGAAGATTGAATGGCTGATAGTGAAAAGCCGGCCGGAGTGGCCGAGCCGTACTAGGCGCTTCAGTCTGGAAGTGTGTGGCCGCTACGGTCGCAGGTTCGAATCCTGCCTCGGGTATGGATGTGTATGATGTCCTTAGATTAGTTAAGTTTAAGTAGTTGTTAGTTCTAGGGGACTGATGACCTCAGATGTTAAGTCCCATAGTACTCAGAGCCATTTTTTGATAGTCAAAAACACGAAATTGGGGTGATAAAGTTGTAAGTAATCTGGTACACTCGATCTGAAAAAAGTAAACAAGGAACGAACATTTCGCAACAATGGTCATCACTTCCAAGGCTATGTTTTGGGGAAAGCAGAACAGACTAGATGCTATCCTTCCGAAAGAAAATCTTTAAACGTACGGAAAGTTCAGCCATAAAGCTGCTTTGAAAATATTATCTGCAGAAAGTGATAAATCTTTGGAATCTGTTGGTGATAAAGCGCTGTAGTAACAGATAGTTAGCAACAGCAACTTCCTACAAAGCTGCCAAAAGGAATCAACCGTTAAATGATTTTGAGTCGGAAACTGATGTTCAGAAACTGAATGGAGTGCACATGGTTTGATTCGTCATTCCAGGTCTGCGTGTATCAACATACGAGTATTCAGTCGTATTGCCGTAGAAATGAATGCCAGAGTCATCGAAATTTAATTGAATCAAATAACAAAATTTTCTTGACATTTTATGAAAGTTCAACAGTAAGTCAGTTGTCCTAATTGATTATCTCCTGATATGATGAAGCCGGTTAATAATTTCCTAGATTTGATAGACACAGAATGCACGATAGTTGAAAGTATCTTCAATTCTGTAATAAATAATTTAAAACATTCAGGTTTTCACCAAGAGTTTTTGAATGAAAATTTATGTTGACACTGATGGAACGGCAGTAATGTTGGAGGAAAATAAAGGTACAGTTGTATCACTGAAAAAAATTTTAGTTGACACTGTACCTGTCATTGCCCAAGTTATCTGTTGGTGATGCTGTAAGAAAATGTTTTACGCGGTGTAGAAGTATGAAACCGGAATTTCCCTACAGATGATGCTAGCCGTCAGTGTAGGGTCCGTGAGGTCGCGTCTGCAGCGCCATCTACTTCCTGTAACAGCTGACGACGAATGTCAACGCACAGTATCCCAAGTTCCATACATCAGTATGTGCTTCAAACCCAAAACATGTCGACTTTTGTGCCTACTATCTACGATTTTCGGACAGCATTTGTTTTCTGTAATCATTTGAAGAAAACTGCAGAGGAATCGCATCGAATGGTTGTCGAAGCTTTCGGCGAACATGCTCTTGGGAAAACACAACGTTTCGAGTGATTCAAAAAATTCAGAAGTGCTGGCTGCGGCGTGAGAAACGACGAGCGAGGGAAACCACAGAAAAGGTTCGAAGACAATTGCAGGCCTTATTGGATGAAGATGATACTGAAACTCAACAGGAACTCACAGAACAATTGAATGTGACGCAGAAAGCCGTTTCTCTTCGATTGAAAACTAAGGAAAGGTGCAGAAAGTGGAAAAATGGGCTCCACATGAACTGAGTGAAAGACAGCAAGCAAAAAGACCACTTGTTAAATGCTACTCGACAGATACAACATAAACTCGTTTCTCCATCGAATAGTAACAGGTGATGAAAAATGGATATATTCTGAGAATCCAAAGCGTCGTAAATCACGGGTGAATCCAGGCAAACTATCGACAACCACTGCAAGGCCGAATCGCTTTGGAAAGAAGATAATGCTCTGTATTTGGTGCGATCAGACGGGTATCATCTATTATGAGCTGCTAAAACCTGGTGAAACCGTTAACACTGATCGCTACCAACAGCAAATGATCGATTTAAATCGAGCATCACGTGATAAGCGACCGGAATATGGAAAAAGGCAACAGTGTCATATTGCTCCATGATAACGCCCCATCACACACAGCAAAACGGGTCAAGGAAATGATCGAGGCGTTCAGTTGGGAAGTACTGGGGCACGCAGCTTGTTCTCCAGACTTGGCTCCGTCCGATTATCATCTACACTATGTGATCAAAAGTATGCATACATCCCCCAAAACATGCGTTTTTTATGTTAGGTGCATTGTGCTGCCACCTACTGCCAGGTACTCCATATCAACGACCTTAGTAGTCATTACACATCGTGAGAAGCGGAATGGGATGCTCCACAGAACTCACGAACATGGTCAGGTGGCTGGGTCTCACTTGTGTCATAGTCTGTAGGCGAGACTTCCACATTCCTAAACATCCCTAGGTCCGCTGTTTCCGATGTCGTAGTGAAGTGGAAATATGAAGGGACACGTACAGCACAAAAGCGTACAGTCGCACCTCGTTTGTTGACTGTCAGAGACCGCCGACAGTTGAAGAGGGTCGTAATGTGCAGTAGGCAGAAATCTATCCTGACCATCACACAGGAATTCCAAACTGCATCAGGATCCACTGCAAGTACTATGACAGTTAGGCGGGAGGTGAGGAAACTAGGATTTCATGATCGTGCGGCTGCTCATAAGCCACACATCACGCCGGTAAAAGTCAAACGACGCCTCGCTTAGTCTAAGGAGCGTAAACATTTGGCGATTGAACAGTGGAAAAACGTCGAGTGGAGTGACGAATCACGGTACACAATGTGTCGATCCGATGGCATTGTTTGAGTGTGACGAATGCCCGGTGAACGTCATCTTCCAGCGTGTGTAGTGCCAACAATAATATTCGAAGACGGTGGTGTTCTGGTGTGGTCGTGTTTTTCATGGAAGGCATGTGAAGGAGTGGTTAAACGACAACAACGTTCCTGAAATGGACTGGCCTGCACAGAGTCCCGAACTTAATCCGATAGAACTCCTCTGGGATGTTTTAACGCCGACTTCGTGCCAGGCCTCACTGACTGACATCGATACCTCTCCTCAGTGCAGCACTCCGTGAAGAATGGGCTGCCATTCCCCAAGAAACCTTCCAGCATCTAACTGATTGTATGCCTGCAAGAGTGGAAACTGTCATCAAGACTAAGGGTGGGTCAACAACATTTTGAATTCTAGCATTACCGATGTATGGTAATACTAGTCATTTTACTAGTCATTTTCAGCCAGGTGTCCGGATACTTTTGATCACATAGTGTATTTGCATCACTGGGACACGCTTTCACTGAACAGCGCTTCAATTCATATGAAAATATATGAAAATAGCTCGCTGACAAGTTCGCTTCGAAAGAAGAACTGGCTTTTGCCGTGGCATTCATAGCTTGCAGGAGAGGTGAGAGAAATGTATAAATAGCAATGGAGATTACTTTGAGTAAAATATTGTTTATCAGTTTCAAAATACAGACGTGTAATCATTGCAACCAATATCCGGTTTCATACTTCTACACCTGGTAATTCGAGGAAAACAGTCATTTTAAATCTTCCTTAGATAAGATGTACACCCTCTGCCATAATTCACCATAAACATCTAGAAAACTGAGAAGACATGTGAAAGAGCATGAAACCCAAAATTCTTAAAATTGGCGGAGTCTTGGATACTCGGTGGGTTGCCTCCAGCTTTAGAGGTGTTTCAGAGCTTGGAGAAATTATTAAGCACTAGCTTCACATATTACCAGGGCTAAGAGTGATATGTGCTGACTGGAAAGTAGCACAGGTCACACCAATATTCAAGAAGGGAGATATGAGTAGCCCATTGAAGTACAGACCCATATCACTGACGTCAATTTGCAGTAGGATTTTGGAACATATACTGTACTCGAACATTATGAATCACCTTGAAGAAAATGACTTAGTGATACATAACCAACACGGATTCAGAAAATATCGTTCTTGTGCAACACAGCTAGCTCTTTATTCCCATGAAGTAATGAGTGCTGTCGACAAGGGATCTCAGATCTATTCCATATTCCTAGATTTCCAGAAGCCTTTTGATACCGTTCCTTACAAGCGACTATTAATCAAATTGCGTGCATATGGAGTATCGTCTCAGTTGTGTGACTGGATTCGTGATTTTATTTCAGAGAGGTCACAGTTCGTAGTGATAGACGGTAAATCATGGAGTAGAACAGAAGTGATATCTGGCGTTCCGCGAGGTAGTGTCACAGGCCCTCTGCTGTTCTTGATTTATATAAATGATCTAAGTGATAATCTGAGCAGCCCTCTTAGATTGTTTGCAGTTGACACTGTAATTTACGGTCTAGTAAAATCATCAGACCACGATTTCTAATTTCAAAATGATCTAGGGAAAATTTCTGTATGGTGCGAAAAGTGGCAATTAGCACATGGGTACTAAAAGAAATCCGATAAATTTTGGGTATACAATAAATCGCATAAATCGAAGGGGTGCCAATTCGACTAAATACCTAGGAATTACAATTATGAGCAACTTAAATTGGAAAGACCACATAGATAATATTGTGGGGAAGGCGAAACAAAGAATGCGCTTTGTTGGCAGAACACTTTGAAGATGTGACAAATCCACTAAAGAGACAGCCTACTTCACACTTCTCTGTCCTCTACTGGAATATTGCTGCGCGGTATGGGATCCTTACCAGGTAGGATTGACGGAGGACATCGAAAAAGTGCAAAGAAGGGCACCTCATTTCGTGTTATCGCCAATAGGGGTGAGAGTGTCACTGATATGATACGCGAGTTAGGCTGGAAGTCACTGAAACAAAGGCGAGATCTGTTTACGGAATTTCAGTCACCAGCTTTCTCTTCCGACTACTTAAATATTTTGTTGACACCCACCTACGTAGGGAGAAATGATCATCATAATAAAATAAGAAAAATGAGAGCTCGAACGGAAAGATTTAGGCGTTCGTTTTCCCCACGTGCCATTAGAGAGTGGAATGGTAGAGAAGTAGTCAGAAAATGGTTCGATGAACCCTCTTCCAGGTACTTAAATGTGAATTGTAGAGTAACCATGTAGACGTAGATGGAGATGTATGCCCAGAGACAACACACACAGGAAAATTAATGAAGGTATTCTAAAGAAGTCCGCCGGTACTGACTTTACTTTGGATCTGAGTTTAACGTGCGTCGCTACAGTTGTTTGCCCTTAGTTGAGGAATGCAGGCTAGTGATATCACTCTTCACACTGCTACCGAAAAACGACAACACAGCTCAAAGTAAGGCACAAAGGAATTACAACATGCATGTGATTGTGGGCATTAATGTACACCAATGGGGAAAGTTGAAAATTTGTGCCCATTCGGAATTTGAACCCAGGCCTTCTGCTTATTAAGCAGATGCTTTCATCACTAACCTTTCAGGATACAGTACTCATTGCAACTGCACGGATTACCCTAGTGCAACTCCCGTCAGAACCAAATTCTCAACTTATCTACACACTAATGAAGTAGTTCCCCTGCCTCTTATTCTTATTAATCGTGGCGTAAGTCACATTCCCGTAAGAGATCGAGTATAGTGTGCATCTTCACTGTAGAGGTTACTGGCGAGCCTCGCCTTGTATTGTATTGTATGTTAACTGGGGACCTAGAAACGACGGAGAGGCTCTGTCCCCGCCGCAGCCGCAGTGATCCACAATCCCACGGCGACTACCGCAGTCATCCACTTCACCGCTCCGCCACCCCACACCGAACCACTCTTAGTTAAATCACTGGCAACTTCTCTGAATTTGGGATTGTGCAAATACAGTACAAATATGTGAAGTGCTCATGAAGTGTTTTCTGTCTAAGAAATGATCTTATTCCTAGCAAATACTTTAATAACACAATAGCATTGTATGAAAATGTAAGATGAGCTGATGTATAAAACATAGATCTTTGTAGATTACAATAATGAGTGTGATCAGGAAACAAGCACATACAGAAAGAATTATTCAGTTTTTTGTGCCAGACAAAACAAATTAACAAGAGAATCAACTAACAAAACATCATTGTCTTCTAGTGGTTAAAAATGCCCATGAAAACGTACAAGAATAGAGTACACATTATAATAGATCTTATGTGATAGGAAATTTTTAGTTTTTTAGAACTAACAGTTAACAAGTGAAACGTAGGAACAGTGGTAATAAAAATAGATTCATGAAAAACTTGCACAACGTAAGACGAAGAAGGTATATAGCTCAGAAATAAAGGAAAAACGAACAAATTTACCATGGTTCAAGTAAAGGAGAAGGAAAGTGGTTTAAACGCATTTCAAAGTCTTTGTCTGTCTGTATGGTATTTTATCCTAGTGTCATGTTCCACTCCAATGTGCTGATCAGCTTTCTAACTTCTGTACTGTGTGCATACTACACGTTCAATGAAACCTCATATTTTTCTCATAATATCATACATCTCAGTTTACTTGCCAAAATAACAGTATTCACATAATAAGACGTTGCATGTCAATTTACCTGCGAAAGCATTATGTCAGTATTCAAATGCCAAAGCATTATATCAGTAATCAAATTTCCTTCAAATATTTCATTATCATATTATCATGACTACATAATGTAATTATTATTCAACCAGCCTATACACATTAATATTTCCGCATTAGAACCAACATCTTTCTTCAGCCATAGCATATATGCAATATAATTCGACTTGCCTGTGCACACATTTTACTACATCTATTTTTTTTAATATACTGTTCTTTATCATTTCTAATTGCAGCTGCTACATTTTCAACTTACTCTCTTCCTATATGAATTTTCCATAATTTTATAATATCATGATATATATACCTCATTTATAGTCTCTAACAGTAAATGCTTACCCCAAATGGGCGTTCTTGAAACTACAGGTACCGCAATATAATTATGTTCCCAAAAGTAGTTCATCAGAAAAGCAATGCAGCCAAATTCATTATCACACACACATATAAACATTACAAATATTTCTTAATAAGGCCAATACAGCAAAATATCATATCCCCAGCATATGCAGACAAAAAATCATTATGGTAAATCAGTAAATATAATAAAGAACACTTTCTTATGACAAGACAACACAAAAGGTGCATCATAAGAGCAAAGCAATAACTAAAGCTAAGTATGACATCACCAAAAAAGGCTAGGTACTAGTGTCATCACAAATGGCCAATAAGATATCAGTGTAAAAATTTTGTTGGTGCAGCAATAATTGTGTAATAGACAAGTTCACAAGGAGGAAAAGCTACGATAAATTATGCAACAAGATTATGTCCATTTCATATAACCTATGCCAAGGCAACAAAATTAATCAATAAGTACTAAAATGCAAAAAGTCAAAAAGAAGTTATGTATTCGTAGAAAATTGTTTATCATCATGTCGGCGAGTCGCATATCGGTCATTGTTACGTCATTTCGGCGGTTCCATTTCAAAATTCGTTGAACCTTGCCAATTTCTTTCATAATTTCCGAAATGCGCTGTGTTATTATTTTGTGGCTGTTCCGTATTTCTGTGTCCCTCTTCCCGTATTGGAGAGCGAGTGTCCTCTGAAATACGTAATTCTTGTATTACCTGTGTCAGCTGATCTTGTACTTCCCGGATTTCTCTTTGGTGTTGCGTATTAATTTGATTCTGATTTTGTTTGAATTTCCTAATTTGTTCGCACTCTTCTGTGTCATTAAAGACTACCGGTTTTGTGTCATTCATATTATCATCTACCTTCGAAGATAAATTATTTAGCTGATCCGAAAGTTCAACTACTTTCTCTGATAATGAACTAATTTCCTCCATCTGTCTTTCTGAACCAATTTTCAGAGTATCTACTGCGTCCTTTAAGTTTTTCTGGGTTTTTTCAAGTTGCGTAACCGAATCGGTAGATGCAGCTGAGTCAATTTTAGCTTGCAAGGTCTCATGATTTTCATGAACAATAGTTAGCAGTTCTTTTACGGCTGCTTCGTGATTCTGTAATGCATTTTCATGCCGTGAAAAAATAGGTTGAAAATGCTCACAAATTTGTGTTTTTACATCATTACAGACTTTTTGACATTTCGATTCAATGTTATGTAACTCAGTAGTTAAATATTCACGTGTTTGTTCAAGCGTGGTGTCTAACTTCCGATGATTTTGCTCCATTGTGTCTAAGTTTTGAAGCTTTTGCTGTGTTTGTCTCTGATTTTGTTCCATTGTGTTTAACTTTTGAAGCTTTTGCTGTGTTTCTCTCTGATTTCGTTCCATTTGTTGGATTAATTGCAATAATAATGTGTTAGTGTCTGGAATCCGTTTCTCTATGCCTTTTGGCAGTGCATTTTCACTGGCAACATTCACATTTTGACAAGCAGAAAATGTATCTTGACTCATTTGAGAAAACGGTGAGGACACAAAACCTGAGTCTACAGTATTTGCAATATTGTGTTCCGTCATTTCGGATTCCTGAGGCGAGCTGTTGCCGACCGATCGATCGATAATGCTTCCCTGTTCACTACTTGTTTCACTGTCTAGACCATTATTTGCCGCCCGCTCCATTTCCCTATGCACAATTACCAAATTACTACTTCGAATGTCTGTTAATTCATTACACAATGGTGCTGATAAGCTACGACCGTCGTCACTATTATTTCTCAGTTTACTTTGGAGCCTAGTGTTACGTTTTTCACACGCCATTATTGTCACAATATTTCACACGATAACACAGAAAAGCACAATTTGAAGAGCAAAAATAAGAGAACACATTAACATAGCACTGAAAATAATATTTAGTTAATTGCAAGCGCAGCTGCGAAATACTTGGTGCAAATCTACATGCATGCCACAACTGTTTTACTGTACAACAACGAAAAACTACAACTACAAAGGAAATTCTCTCCATAATTACGCGCTAGCAATAAACAAAAGCTACACTAATTACACAAACTACAAGAAAAAATCAGAAAATTCCAGTGAGGTATCCTCGGCTAAGGGTCGACATATGAAACGTCCTCTTAGAAAACTTATTGAATTACTGTGCTGATAAACCTCTTACATCATTCGATATTCAAACAGCTGAGCAAAACTGAACGTACTCAGACATTACTCTCTTTACTTATTCTGATCAACACTAAACTGACACACAATATTTTTAGCGCAACGCAATCTGACTTTCAAAAATTCCTACAAAAGAATGGCCCTGACTAAATTAACCTATACGTTTCACAAATCGCTTACCTTTCAAAAATCTTCGTTACTCGAACTACTGCAATACAGCGAGCGCCACTACTGCCAGCTAAATAAAAGATTCAAACTACTGAACGCACTAACTACTGATAGGCATAGTTGGCAAATGAAAGATTTTGATAGAGAACAAACAATGTATTTACCTTAATAGTGTTCAAAAGTCATAATATATATAGCAGTTCATGACATCCATTCTTATAAATATACGGTTTCTGATAGACACACGTCCAGATCATCCGCTCTCAAAATTCTGCCATTTCTCTCCCCACACCCACCACTGCTGGCGGCTCACCTCCAACTGCGCAACGCTACGCGCTGTTCACATCCAGCTGCCCAACACTACAATGGCACACAACAATGTAAACTAGCCACAGACTGCACACAGCACAGCCAGTGATTTTCATACAGAGCGCTACGTGGCGTTACCAATATAAAAACCTAAACAGCCTACTTACAAAGTCATAGTCACCCCCTCGTCTTACCACGATATAGAGTGGCAAAAATGAGAGAGAATACCGGCAACAAAAGACCCTATGCGAGGGCGGGCACTGCAAGGAGCAGAGCAGAATCAGTAGAGAAGAATTGCATTATTGCCTGGATGGCGGACCCGAACTAGTTAATACGTTAGAAGACAAATCGGACACATAAAGTGTGGTGTATTTTTTAGTTTAAAATAATTTGCTGTTACTGACTTTACTGTAAATTTTGTAAATAGATAATCATTGTTACACATACCAATTTGATAAGTTTCATTTGTGCCATAATAACAAGTAAACATTTAATACATAACTAAGGCATAATTCTAGTTCTCTTACGATACCAGGTAATTGAGCAATGGAGCTGACGCCTAATGGCAAAGCATCTTCGATGTATAGATTATAGCTACAGTACAACGACTAACAAGTGCCTTGGCGTCATTAATCAACCACGGAAAGCTTGTTCTTCAATTCATTTACATTTATCCACCACATCGTATCAACAGATATTTTGGAGTGATACCCCTACCCGCTTTTTAGCTTTCTCCTTCGTCTGTCGCTTTTAGTTCGAGACTTCTGTCGAAAGAAATCGGAAAAATTCAGGTTTTCGGTCATGCAGAACATTTTCTTCAGCACGAGCTCTCCGACCTTAGAGAGATTCCAGAACAGCATAGCGAAGTAGCAGTAACAACTCTTCTGTTGAACATGAAAAGTGCCCTGTAGGTGGTAGCGGTGTAAACCAAGTGAAACCATGTTAGTGACAGACGAATGTTCGACTACTTGTGTCTTTATGGTGCTTCTTGGAAGAAATGACACGCTGAATACCATGTGTTCACAGTAGCGGACCGAGTGAAAGGGTACTTGTAGGGAGAAGCCAGAAACATGGGGGTAGCAAAGGACACGAATGTCGTCTTTCTATGTTCTTTTTTTATCCGTTTCTGCACCCCTCTATGACTGCGCCCTTCGTGGGTGTGGTAACTGTCTCGCTGCTCCTTACGCAGACGTACTGAACACAACGTCGTCTGCTAGCTAAGCTAAAGTGACCTCACCACAGTTCCGATTTTTGGAGGCCAGTTAACTTGTCCCCATCGGGTTCTGTTGGCACACCGAAACGTTCGTTATTAGAAATCAAATCAGATTATCAGTGTTGCGCGATTTCACCATAAAAGTGTTTATATTTCTTGCATTGTAAAAGTATCTATACTTTATCTCAATATCGTGTCTTTAACATACCATGACGGCCCATATTATACGTTCACACGGCCTAAGTGATAATGCGTCCAGTTCTAAATCTTCAATACCACTTGCGCTGTAGTTGGTATTCCTGAGCTGCACTTGCTCAGCGGTAATCGTAATATGTATTTCGATGGTATGAGTACTGCAGGACGTGTAGCACAGCTAAAAGTTTCTTTGTTCACTTTGTTTAGACTGTAACTATTCCCGCAATGCCCAAAGGCAGTCCCGAATTTCAGGAAAGGTAAGTAACGTATTCATAATCCAGTGTTGTCGTAAACAATTTGATGTAAATCTGTTTTTAATTAAATCAAATTTAGTCAAAAAAAATCTCATACGTTACATAACTTACTTACTTTTAAAACAGGTATCCATTCGTAATAAAGAGAGTTCCGATTTCTATGGCTTCTTAAATTTAAAGGTAAGCAAACATCTGCAGAATCAAATTCATTCATCACATAAGTGTAGGATCATGAGCAGCTGAGTGTTGGAAGCTGTGTGTAGTTACCTAGGCCTGTGTTGTGTCCTGTTTACTAATTTTTAAGATTTGAGTATATTATAATTATACAGAAACTAGGAATGTGTCTTTATGTTAGATTATGTTTTTCATAATATCATTCGGTGCCTACTATTCATTTCGTTGTACCCGAATGTATAACAATTAAAGAGCATTATTGCATTCCGAGCAGTGAGTAGTTATAAAATACAGGGTGGCGCACGAAATGTGTTACCATTTTGTTTTTGAATATAAACTATGGAGATTTGTTCTAACTCAGCACATGCTCAATATGTCCACCATTTCGTTTCCAAACTTCCTTCAAACGAACACTGTCTTCCGTAATTTCACTGCAAGCTTGAAGAGTAAGTCTTCTGAGCTCCATTAAATCACGTGGACGTTTCGGGAAAATTTTTTCCTTTAGGTACGCCCAAAGAAAAAAGTCACATGGATTGAGGTCTGGACTTTTAGGGGGCCAATTTTGTCGGTCATTGAAGCGACCTGGAAACCTGAGTGAAATGATTCGCATGTCGAAATGCTCTTGTAAAAACTCCAACACAGTGTTTGTACTATGTGGCCTTGCTCCATATTGCATGAACCACTGCGTGTTGAAGGGCAAGGCAGTAGCAAGAAGTTGTGGAATGCGAAGCATGCGCAAATAACGCTCGCTGTTCACAGTTTCTTCAAAGAAAAAGGGTTCAATAAGTCCGTGACTGGAAATTGCTGCCCACGCTGTAATCCTCGGAGCATAATGTTGTCGTTCGTGAACACTTGTGGGTTTTCAGTGGCCCAAAAGCGTACATTTTGTTTGTTAACCACACCGTCTAAATGAAAATGCGCCTCGTCTGAAAACCATACGTTGTTGAGAGTTTCGTCCCTATCCTCCGCCCACTGAGCAAACAGTAGTCTCTGCTGCTTGTGTTCTTCAGTGAGCTTCTGTGCACAGGTCGTCTTGTATGGGTACATATGGAGGTCACTTTTAAGAATGCGTTGAACGGAGCGTCAGGATATTCCCGGTTGCATTGCTGCCTTTCTTCACGATTTCCCGGGACTTCTCTGTACATCAACTCGTACCACTTCAATATTTTTCGGCGAACAAACAGGCCGAGGTCGCTTCGCTTCCAATACTGTTCCTTCCTGTACAAATTTATCGTACAACCTGTGGATGGTCTTCTTGCAAGGGACCCATCGTGTGTTAAACTGTTGTCGAAAACGCCTCTGAGTCACAACAAGGCTTTTCATGAAAAAGTAACACAATTGCCAATCGTTGCTGTGTCGTCAGTCTTCCGTTGTCAGCCATTGCTACTTACTAGTCTCCTATCGGCAGTATCGTGAATTACACGTCATTTCGTAACTCATTTGTTTTTCCAAGATCTGCTGGTACTGCTGTAGAGATCACAGCGGGATATATAATGTGCGTCGTAAATTGTGAAAGAAACAATTGGTAACACATTTCGTGCGCCACCCTGTAGGTTCCAGCTTCGACTTCCGTAAATATTGTCATCTTGGACAAGGTGGAATAGGTCGGCTGTCGGCTGCACCGAGGCTGTGGGGTAGCGGCCGAAGTTGACTCCTATCAAAGCAGCTATTACCGCAACACAGTAAGCAGTACGAAAGTAATAAGCAGCGAAATTGACACACAAGTCGGCAAAGTGGCATCAGATCGAAATCCTTAGACACTTGTTTATTTATTTTAGTTCATGTTGTCGTAACGTAATAGTCGTAGAGTACCAAAATGAGGAGTATGAAACTGAACAGATTTAGAATTTAGAGTCTGCGAATTGTCAGACTGGGTTCCCCTTTTTGCAAACAGTCACCGGTAACCGCTGCTGCCGCGGCATATACAGCTCGCGGCGGCGCTAGTGGTTGCGGCGGGAGGCGCGCGCGGCGCTAGCATCGCAGGAGAAAGCTAGGCGGGCGTGCGGGCGGACCTAGGGCAGGCGGCGGTGTCGGCCGGCGCGGTTCAATCAATATCTGTGGCGGGGCCGTGTGACGTAGCGTCTAGACGGCCGGGCCGGCCGGCTGGCGCGGCCAGACGGCCGCCGATAAAGGCCTGCGCTGCGCCGCGCCGCGCTAGGCCGCCCGCGCTCTCGCTCTCGTTGGCGGGTATGCACGGCGCGCCGCGCAGCGGCCGATGACGCAAGCAGCGCCGCAGCCGCAGGCCGCACCTGCTGCGCTCGCCCGCTTCCGGCCGCCGCCGCCGCCGCCGCTGCACCGGGACAGACGGCGCAGGGACAACAGCCGCAGCTGCGTCACGCGACCGGCGCGTGCTCCGTTTCCGCCGTTCGTGCCGCTAATGCATTTCGGCGCACTCTCTCCCTCCCCTGCGCAAGGTCGTAACACTTTCGCTGCAACTAATCGATACCATCGACCGGCCTAGGCGTCGCTACGCGAGTGCATTCATCCGCTATTCTGGCGGGGAATCGGTCGATGTGACTTACATAAACACTGGTCATTCGTAGGACAGTCGCAACTCGAGGTTTCCATATCAGAGAAGGTCGTGAAGCTGTTACCAATGCAGGCAAGTTCTCGAGTCCTACCAGTTTTTCTCACCTTATGGTTCAAAAATAACTGTTACTGGAAATTCTGTCTAACGTACGGCAAATGATAGCTCACGAGCAGAACACTACAAGTGCCATAATCCGATTCCTCAGAAACGTTCCTCAGTGAAAGAGGAGTCAAAATAAGCGAACACGTCTCTAGGGTTATCCGTAGATACTTGACCGGTAGCCCGCATCTCGTGGTCGTGCGGTAGCGTTCTCGCTTCCCACGCCCGGGTTCCCGGGTTCGATTCCCGGCGGGGTCAGGGATTTTCTCTGCCTCGTGATGGCTGGGTGTTGTGTGCTGTAGTTAGGTTTAAGTAGTTCTAAGTTCTAGGGGACTGATGACCATAGATGTTAAGTCCCATAGTGCTCAGAGCCATTTGAACCATTTTGAACTTGACCGGTTCTGAGGAACAACGGTCAAAGTTTACAACGCTATTTGGGCACATAGCTTCTTACCGGGCGATAATCTCAGCCGAAATAGTGACACAGTGGCTTTCTTTGCGACCTCTCACCTTGCGAACCATGTTTCAAACCCGATTATTGTTTTTTTTTTTTTTTTTTTAATTTTGTTTCGTTTATCTGCCAATGTCCGTAGAACACTACAACACCAATGTTTCTACGTTTCACAATAAACGGCATACATGTTGTTGTTGTTGTGGTCTTCAGTCCTGACACTGGTTTGATGCAGCTCTCCATGCTACTCTATCCTGTGCAAGCTTCATCTCTCAGTACCTACTGCAACCTACATCCTTCTGAATCTGTTTAGTGTATTCATGTTCTCCCTCTACGATTTTTACCCTCCACGCTGCCCTCCAATACTAAATTGGTAGTTCCTTGACGCCTCAGAACATGTCCTACCAACCGATCCCTCCTTCTAGTCAAGTTGTGCCACAAGCCCCCCTTCTCCCCAATTCTATTCAATACCTCCTCATTAGTTATGTGATCTACCCATCTAATCTTCAGCATTCTTCTGTAGCACCACATTTCGAAAGCTTTTATTCTCTTCTTGTCCAAACTATTTATCGTCCATGTCTCACTTTCATACATGGCTGTACTCCATACAAATACTTTCAGAAACGACTTCCTGACACTTAAATCTATACTCGACGCTAACAAATTTCTCTTCTTCAGAAACGCTTTCCTTACCATTGCCAGTCTACATTTTATATCCTCTCTACTTCGACCATCATCAGTTACTTTGCTCCCCAAATAGCAAACCTCCTTTACTACTTTAAGTATCTCATTTCCTAATCTAATTCCCTCAGCATCACCTGATTTAATTCGACTACATTTCATTATCCTCGTTTTGCTTCTGTTGATGTTCATCTTCTACCATCCTTTCAAGACACTGGCCATTCCGTTCAACTGCTCTTCCAAGTCCTTTGCTCTCTCTGTCAGAATTACAATGTCATCGGCGAACCTCAAAGTTTCTATTTCTTCTCCGTAGATTTTAATACTTACTCCGATTTTTTCTTTTGTTTCCTTTACTGCTTGCTCAATATACAGATTGGAAAACGTCGTGGAGACGCTACAACCCTGTCTCACTCCCTTCCCAGCCATTGCTTCCCTTTCATGCCCCTCGACTCTTATAACAGCCATCTGGTTTCTGTACAATTTGTAAATAGCCTTTCGCTCCCTACATGTATTATATAATAATTGTGTGTATGGTACTTTCAAGGGGTTACAATATTTTTAAATTCTCGTACTTTTACATTTCATTATTTTGTCAATTCTCATATTCTTATATTTTATTCTGTTGTTCATTCTTCAGGAATATCTGGTGCATTTACTTGGAATATACTGATCCTAGAAACGTTCGAAACTAGAAATTTCTAATAGCAAGAGCTTTGTGCGAAGGCAAGTTTGCCACAGTGACATGTCTTCGTATGAAACTCACTCTGAAAAGAACCGTCGTGAACACTGCCGAAGACCTCACGCGCTAGAAATATTTTCGCGGCAAACCACGCTTAACGGATAACTTTGCCGAAAACTGGCGCTTTCAATCAATCACAAATGAAGATAACACTACAGGAATTTCACCAGAAAGGATTTCAAATACATTTTCTAACTCAATTACTGGTTTTCTCTCTTTTTTTAAATTTATTCTCCAGACAAACAGTTAATAAGACAACTTTATTTCAGTATCTATTGGAAAACATTCATGTAGTAATCTGCTACTGCCATGACAAGATAAATGAAAAACTGATAAGAATAATAACTGGGTTCCGAATACAGAGCGCAAAACCGTAAAGCCGTGACTCTAGCCACTTTGCCCCAGCCTCGGGTGAAGTACGTACTCGTGAAAACGCACATAAAGGAACTCGAAAACTTCGACCGCCGTTTTCTCAGAAACGGTCGAATATCTATGTGCCGAGACATGTGTTCGCTTAGTTTGACTTCTCTTCCAATGAGCGAAATTTCTGGGAAATCGGCTTATGGCCACCTGCCAGTAAAGTTGACTTTGTCGATGATAGTGCTCGACCAAGTCATATACCAGTGCTGACAAACAAAGCCAACATGAGTCACTTCTGTTTTGTATCCGCCACACGGAATTTTCTCTTAGGAAGCAAAATATTACGAACCCGTGACACGATAACAAAATCCAGTTGAAGGTTGCCTATCTAACAGCTTCCAGGGGCAATGAAAATTTGATTCCCAGAATTTCATATAATTACGAAGCGAATTTAAAAATTTAAAATGCTGTTACGATCTACTCAATAAGAAGAGTAATCGCAAGTTAAAGGATTAACACAGTAAGACAGGTGTTAGAGTTAGAAACTGTCTTTTACACAACACAGCTTACGGCGGACAAAAACACCCATACTAGATTCATACAGTATTCACGAATGAGAACACATAGCAATATTGAACATGCTTTACATAGTTAACAACCTTTCCGAAACTTTTTCTCGATGACATATTTCAGAAAATGATGAAAGGAAAAATCTGTATCGCTTACTACTTTTTAGCTGTTCATTCAAGGCGAGGTGTGACGTTATAACAAAAGGAGTACTGGCGTTAGCGAACTACCTGGAAGGACCGCTATCGGTCAGTTTAATTCGTTAAATTAATTCAGTACGGTGTCTTTAAATTTCGCTAGTTATTTTTCTCACCCCACAGATGTGTTACACTTAAATTTTTATATAGAAGCTGTAATTAACTAAAGAAAAAAGAATCAGAGTAAAGCATACAGAATAAAATATTCACAGAAACCAAACTATATAACTGAAATTGTTATTGTTGTGATCTTCAGTCCTGAGCCTGGTTTGATGCAGCTCTCCATGCTACCCTATCCTGTGCAAGCATCTTCATCCCCCAGTACCTACTGCAGCCTACATCCTTCTGAATATGCTTAGTGTATTCATCTCTTGGTCTCCCTCTACGATTTTTACCCTCCACGCTGCCCTCCAATACTAAATTGGTGATCCCTTGATGCCTCATAACATCTCCTACCAACCGATCCCTCCTTCTAGTCACGTTGTGCCACAAACTCCTCTTCTCCCCAATTCTATTCAGTACCTCCTCATTAGTTATGTGACCTACCCATCTAATCTTCAGCATTCTTCTGTAGCACCACATTTCGAAAGCTTCTATTCTCCTCTTGTACAAACTATTTATCGTCCACGTCTCACTTCCATACATGGCTACACTCCATACAAATACTTTCAGAAACGACTTCCTGACACTTAATCTATACTCGATGTTAACAAATTTCTCTTGTTCAGAAACCCTTTCCTTGCCATAGCCAGTTTACATTTTATATCCTCTCTACTTCGACCATCATCAGTTATTTTGCTCCCAAATAGCAAAACTCCTTTACTACTTTAAATGTGTCATTTCCTAATCTAATTCCCTCAGCATCACCCGACTTAATTCGACTACATTCCGTTATCCTTGTTTTGCTTTTGTTGATGTTCATCTTATATCCTCCTTTCAAGACACTATCCGTTCCGTTCAACTGCTCTTCCGAGTCCTTTGCTGTCTCTGACAGAATTACAATGTCATCGGCGAACCTCAAAGTTTTTATTTCTTCTCCCTGGATTTTAATACCTACGAATTTTTCTTTTGTTTCCTTTACTGCTTGCTCAATATACAGATTGAATGACATCGGGGAGAGACTACAACCCTGTCACACTCCCTTCCCAACCGCTGCTTCCCTTTCATGCCCCTCGACTCTTATAACTGCCATCTGGTTTCTGTACATATTGTAAATAGCCTTTCGCTCCCTGTGTTTTACCCCTGCCACCTTTAGAATTTGAAAAAGAGTATTCCAGTCAACGTTGTCAAAAGCTTTCTCTAAGTCTACAAATGCTAGAAACGTAGGTTTGCCTTTTCTTAATCTTTCTTCTAAGGTAAGTCGTAAGGTCAGTATTGCCTCACGTGTTCCAACATTTCTACAGAATTCAAACTGATCTCTTCCCCGAGGTCGGCTTCTACCAGTTTTTCCATTCGTCTGTAAGGAATTCGCGTCAGTATTTTGCAGCTGTGACTTACTAAACTGATAGTTCGGTAATTTTCATATCTGTCAACGCCTGCTTTCTTTGGCATTGGAATTACTATATTCTTCTTGAAGTCTGAGGGTATTTCGCCTGTCTCATACATCTTGCTCACCAGATGGTAGAGTTTTGTCACGACTGGCTCTCCCAAGGCCGTCAGTAGTTGTAATGGAATGTTGTCTACTCCCGGGGCCTTGTTTCGACTCAGGTCTTTCAGTGCTCTGTCAAACTCTTCACGCAATATCGTATCTCCCATTTCATCATCATCTACATCCTCTTCCATTTCCATAATATTGTCCTTAAGTACATCGCCCTTGTATAGACCCTCTATATGCTCCTCGCACCTTTCTGCTTTCCCTTCTTTGCTTAGAACTGGGTTTCCATCTGAGCTCTTGATATTCATACAAGTGGTTCTCTTTTCTCCAAAGGTCTCTTTAATTTTCCTGTAGGCAGTATCTATCTTACCCCTAGTGAGATAAGCCTCTACATCCTTACATTTGTCCTCTAGCCATGCCTGCTTAGCCATTTTGCACTTCCTGTCGATCTCCTTTTTAAAACGTCTGTATTCCTTTTTGCCTGCTTCATTTACAGCATTTTTATATTTTCTCCTTTCATCGATTAAGTTCAATATTTCTTCTGTTACCCAAGGATTTTTACTAGCCCTCGTCTTTTTACCTACTTGATCCTCTGCTGCCTTCACTACTTCATCCCTCAAAGCTACCCATTCTTCTTCTACTGTATTTCTATCCCCCATTCCTTTCAATTGTTCCCTTATGCTCTCCCTGAAACTCTGTACAACCTCTGGTTCTTTCAGTTTATCCAGGTCCCATCTCCTTAAATTCCTACCTTTTGGCAGTTTCTTCAGTTTTAATCTACAGGTCATAACCAATAGATTGTGGTCAGAGTCCACATCTGCCCCTGGAAATGTCTTACAATTTAAAACCTGGTTCCTAAATCTCTGTCTTACCATTATATAATCTATCTGATACCTTTTAGTATCTCCAGGGTTCTTCCATGTATACAACCTTCTATCATGATTCTTAAACCAAGTGTTAGCTATGATTAAGTTGTGCTCTGTGCAAAATTCTACCAGGCGGCTTCCTCTTTCATTTCTTAGCCCCAATCCATATTCACCTACTGCGTTTCCTTCTCTCCCTTTTCCTACACTCGAATTCCAGTCACCCATGACTATTGAATTTTCGTCTCCCTTCACTATCTGAATAATTTCTTTTATTTCATCATACATTTCTTCAATTTCTTCGTCATCTGCAGCGCTAGTTGGCATATAAACTTGTACTACTGTAGTAGGTGTGGGCTTCGTATCAATCTTGGCCACAATAATGCGTTCACTATGCTGTTTGTAGTAGCTTACCCGCATTCCTATTTTCCTATTCATTATTAAACCTACTCCTGCATTACCCCTATTTGACTTTGTGTTTATAACCCTGTAGTCACCTGACCAGAAGTCTTGTTCCTCCTGCCACCGAACTTCACTAATTCCCACTATATCTAACTTTAACCTATCCATTTCCCTTTTTAAATTTTCTAACCTACCTGCCCGATTAAGGGTTCTGACATTCCACACTCCGATTCGTAGAACGCCAGTTTTCTTTCTCCTGATAACGACATCCTCTTGAGTAGTCCCCGCCCGGAGATCCGAATGGGGGACTACTTTACCTCCGGAATATTTTACCCAAGAGGACGCCATCATCATTTGATCATACAGTAAAGCTGCATGCCCTCGGGAAAAATTACGGCCGTAGTTTCCCCTTGCTTTCAGCCGTTCGCACTACCAGCACAGCAAGGCCGTTTTGGTTATTGTTACAAGGCCAGGTCAGTCAATCATCCAGACTGTTGCCCCTGCAATTACTGAAAAGGCTGCTGCCCCTCTTCAGGAACCATACGTTTGTCTGGCCTCTCAACAGATACCCCTCCGTTGCGGTTGCACCTACGGTACAGCCATCTCGGCCATCTGTATCGCTGAGGCACGCAAGCCTCCCCACCAACGGCAAGGTCCATGGTTCATGGGGAAGGAATCTAAATAAACATATAGTTATATCTATGACTTGTTCTCAGTCAAAGGTCCAAAGAGGTTGTAAACATATATTTATTAGGAAACACAAAGAAAAACAGTCATAAACTGCTATGGCAATTACGAGAAAATAACTTCCCACACATGGACCAATGGACCACAAACGAATTTCTTGCGCTGCACACGCAGGTTTTAGTTTTGTTTGAACTTGTCTGGCAAGTCTCCCGCACTGGTACCTTACATATTTCAGTAATCGCAATGAATGTATGAACAGACCCTTTCCTTGATTATACGTACAAAGGCAGGAGCTCTTCCGATACCTGGAAAAAAACATTCACCATGTAACTCTTGCTCCTGTTGCCTCTCTGTAAAGAATTCGTGCGCCGATTCAGTCGACGTCTAGCACTTTGAACAAAATGAGCATGGCCATCTGCGGGCGCCATACTAGGCCGTGTACAGACGAGGCACCTGGTCCCGAATATTAGTTTCAAATTTTATAGAATTGTAGAAGATCATCTCAATGAAAATACAAAAGCGCCATAATAGTAAGGGACGCTAAACTTCCGCACAGCACATCACACTGACAGAACACAGTAACTAAAGTATATCCACTTTTCCACTAATTAAAGTAAAATGTAAAGAAAAAGAAGGGACTAGATCGCAACAGTGAAATAAAATAAGCTAAACGTATGTAAAAAAAAAAAAACGTTATTACGTCTTTCAGAGGAATGAAACTTGAAAAATATCACACTGGTAAAAATGGAAATTTGTGGTAAGTTCCTAGAGGACCAAACTGCTGAGGTCATCGGTCCCTTGCCTTATACACTACTTAATCTAACTTAAAGTAACTTACGCTAAGGACAACATACACACCCATGCTCGAGGGTCGACTCGAACCTCCAGCGGGGGGAACCGCGCAAACCGTGGCAAGGCAACGCCGCGCGGCAGTAGGGTTTTTTAGTGTTAATTTAATATTACTTCTCTTCTACTTACTCCAGCTGCAACACATTTTGTAGACAGTGTCCACATACACCATTGAATTTACCTCGAACGTTATACCACTGTACGAGGTGCATTCAAGTTGTAAGGCCTCCGATTTTTTTTTCTAATTAACTACTCACCCGAAATCGATGAAACTGGCGTTACTTCTCGACGTAATCGCCCTGCAGACGTACACATTTTTCACAACGCTGACGCCATGATTCCATGGCAGCGGCGAAGGCTGCTTTAGGAGTCTGTTTTGACCACTGGAAAATCGCTGAGGTAATAGCAGCACGGCTGGTGAATGTGCAGACACGGAGAGTGTCTTTCATTGTTGGAAAAAGCCAAAAGTCACTAGGAGCCAGGTCTGGTGAGTAGGGAGCATGAGGAATCACTTCAAAGTTGTTATCACGAAGAAACTGTTGGGTAACGTTAGCTCGATGTGCGGGTGCGTTGTCTTGGTGAAACAGCACACGCGCAGCCCTTCCTGGACGTTTTTGTTGCAGTGCAGGAAGGAATTTGTTCTTCAAAACATTTTCGTAGGATGCACCTGTTACCGTAGTTCCATTTGGAACGCAATGGGTAAGGATTACGCCCTCGCTGTTCCAGAACATGGACACCATCATTTTTTCAGCACTGGCGGTTACCCGAAATTCTTTTGGTGGCGGTGAATCTGTGTGCTTCCATTGGGCAGACTGGCGCTTTGTTTCTGGATTGAAAAACGGCATCCACGTCTCATCCATTGTCACAACCGACGAAAAGAAAGTCTCATTCATGCTGTCGTTGCGCGTCAACATTTCTTGGCAACATGCCACACGGACAGCCATGTGGTCGTCCGTCAGCATTCGTGGCACCCACGTTGATGACACATTTAGCATTTTCAGGTCGTCATGCAGGATTGTGTGCGCAGAACCCACAGAAATGCCAACTCTGGAGGCGATCTGTTCAACAGTCATTTGGCGATCCCCCAAAACAATTCTCTCCACTTTCTCGATCATGTCGTCAGACCGGCTTGTGCGAGCCCGAGGTTGTTTCGGTTTGTTGTCACACGATCTTCTGCCTTCATTAAACTGTCGCACCCACAAACGCACTTTCGACACATCCATAATTCCATCACCACATGTTTCCTTCAACTGTCGATGAATTTCAATTGGTTTCGCACCACGCAAATTCAGAAAACGAATGATTGCACGCTGTTGAAGTAAGGAAAACGTCGCCATTTTAAGTATTTAAAACAGTTCTCATTCTCGCCGCTGGCGGTAAAATTCCATCTGCCGTATGGTGCTGCCATACTGGGACGTATTGACAATGAACGCAGCCTCATTTTAAAACAATGTGCATGTTTCTATCTCTTTCCAGTCCGGAGAAAAAAATCGGAGGCCTTAGAACTTGAATGCACCTCGTACGGCGTAGGGTTCAGGAGATATGACGTTATAAATACTGAGCTGCGCGTAAAAGTACCTTTTCCTTCATACCCAGCACACAGCGCTCAGAGTATTCTCATCTACTACTTGATAATGACAGCATTTAGCGACTTCCAACAACTTTAAACATAATCTCAAACCTTTCCTAAGCTTTCTCTCGCTTGCACGTTTATAGTCAAATATTTAACATATGAACACGTCTGTAAACTTGCCAGACGTTCGAAGCTGCTTTTTACATGGGAGCACGATTATTTTAAGGAATGGGGGGTTTACTGGTCTCCCTCCCTGAGCGAATGTTAAACTCACGGAAGGGAAGTAAAACACGCCAGTGCTCTTTGCGTTTGCACACTTGCGACGTATACAGAGTCAAAATTATTTAAGCAGACAAACTCTGATGACTGTATGGTACACCAAAACAAATATTTTTTTCTAATATCACATTTTCCTGTGAGGAATTTTTAAACCACAGACGCAGTTTTCTCTGGATAAAAAATAATTAAGCTAATATACTTGTAACACCCCACCCGTCACTTATTTGGTTTTGGCGTGTGTTCACCCCAGCTAATTGACTAACAGATCAAGAGAGAGTGCAAAACTGCCGCAATATGGGATAACCCAAAGAAAGAAATAAGACCCTGTGATTCCTGATTGAACTGCGGTGGCAGTGTTGACATTAATTGATTCAGAAATGATCACTTTTAATACTCTCGCAGGTTGCATCGGACATGAAAACACTTTTCCTAATGTGTTTTCCTGGGAAGCACTGTTTTACGAGGACATCAAGGCTTCACTTCAGTTACAGTAGAGTTTCAAAAATTCCTCACCTGGTTTTTAAATACAGTCAAAGACTGTTGGTGTGTCCTTAATTTCTCCTACTGTTGACACTATCCGGGCAACCAGATCCTCTTCAGATTCAGCAGGGGTTTTGTGAGCGAGATTCCGCATCTCTGTCAACACAAAAAACCAGAGGGTGAAATCACGACCACCTGTACCAATCCACTTTTCTGGAAACTGTCGCTTCAAGAATCGACACATAGGACGACTCGAATGTGCCGTCGCCTCGTCTTGCTGGAACGATGTGCGCTGTCTTCTAGCTAGTGGCACGTCATCCAGCAGTGCTCGTAATGATTTGGCGACAAAATTATAATAATAACAGCCATTTAATGGTCTGAAATATGTATAATCTGAAATATTTTTGGGGAAGAAATTCTTCCATTTTTACTTTACGGTACCATATGTTTAATTTTCGTTCATGGCTAGAGATAGTAATATACCAATCGCACATAAATGATTTCTACATCTAGGTATATAGTAGTACCATTTACCAGTGTGACAACTTTAAAATAAGCCTTTTTTGTATAACCCAGAGGAAATTACTCAGACTCTCTTATATAATTCTTCTCTGCAGAAGAACTGCCCTCGAAGTGCGTATACGCCTAGTAGTTTGACTGGCAACACACTCTCATTTTACTGCATGTGTTTAACACTGGGGTCGTAAATATGTGGCTAAGCAGTAACGTAAGTTACCCCGACAGTATTATCGCGTTATTACACCGTGTCTCGATATATTTTTAATCACAATAATATAGATATATATATATATATATATATATATATATATATATATATATATATATATGTGTGTGTGTGTGTGTGTGTGTGTGTGTGTGTGTGCACAAAATGTAATGCACCACACACACACTGAGCAGCATTGAAAGAGAACTGATTAAAATTAAGATAAAGAAATAAAGCAGTCACTTATAGAGTGTTACTGCAGTGATATTCCGTAAATATTATGGTATACACTGGAGGTATACACTGGAACAAAACTGAATTATAAGGTGCAGATGTGCATAAATAAATGTTACAACTATGGACATATTATGGCATAGGTTGAAAGCACAGTAAAATATATATATATATATATATATATATATATATACACTCCTGGAAATTGAAATAAGAACACCGTGAATTCATTGTCCCAGGAAGGGGAAACTTTATTGACACATTCCTGGGGTCAGATACATCACATGATCACACTGACAGAACCACAGGCACATAGACACACGCAACAGAGCTTGCACAATGTCGGCACTAGTACAGTGTATATCCACCTTTCGCAGCAATGCAGGTTGCTATTCTCCCATGGAGACGATCGTAGAGATGCTGGATGTAGTCCTGTGGAACGGCTTGCCATGCCATTTCCACCTGGCGCCTCAGTTGGACCAGCGTTCGTGCTGGACGTGCAGACCGCGTGAGACGACGCTTCATCCAGTCCCAAACATGCTCAATGGGGGACAGATCCGGAGATCTTGCTGGCCAGGGTAGTTGACTTACACCTTCTAGAGCACGTTGAGTGGCACGGGATACATGCGGACGTGCATTGTCCTGTTGGAACAGCAAGTTCCCTTGCCGGTCTAGGAATGGTAGAACGATGGGTTCGATGACGGTTTGGATGTACCGTGCACTATTCAGTGTCCCCTCGACGATCACCAGTGGTGTACGGCCAGTGTAGGAGATCGCTCCCCACACCATGATGCCGGGTGTTGGCCCTGTGTGCCTCGGTCGTATGTAGTCCTGATTGTGGCGCTCACCTGCACGGCGCCAAACACGCATACGACCATCATTGGCACCAAGGCAGAAGCGACTCTCATCGCTGAAGACGACACGTCTCCATTCGTCCCTCCATTCACGCCTGTCGCGACACCACTGGAGGCGGGCTGCACGATGTTGGGGCGTGAGCAGAAGACGGCCTAACGGTGTGCGGGACCGTAGCCCAGCTTCATGGAGACGGTTGCGAATGGTCCTCGCCGATATCCCAGGAGCAACAGTGTCCCTAATTTGCTGGGAAGTGGCGGTGCGGTCCCCTACGGCACTGCGTAGGATCCTACGGTCTTGGCGTGCATCCGTGCGTCGCTGCGGTCCGGTCCCAGGTCGACGGGCACGTGCACCTTCCGCTGACCACTGGCGACAACATCGATGTACTGTGGAGACCTCACGCCCCACGTGTTGAGTAATTTGGCGGTACGTCCACCCGGCCTCCCGCATGCCCACTATACGCCCTCGCTCAAAGTCCGTCAACTGCACATACGGTTCACGTCCACGCTGTCGCGGCATGCTACCAGTGTTAAAGACTGCGATGGAGCTCCGTATGCCACGGCAAACTGGCTGACACTGACGGCGGCGGTGCACAAATGCTGCGCAGCTAGCGCCATTCGACGGCCAACACCGCGGTTCCTGGTGTGTCCGCTGTGCCGTGCGTGTGATCATTGCTTGTACAGCCCTCTCGCAGTGTCCGGAGCAAGTATGGTGGGTCTGACACACCGGTGTCAATGTGTTCTTTTTTCCATTTCCAGGAGTGTATATGTGTGTGTGTGTGTGCACATAATGTAATGCATCACACACACACTCAGCAGTTAAATTAAAAAGACTTTGTTTCACATCTTGTTTTCGATGTAGGGCATTACATCACAAGGAATTTTCGTCAAGTGGGGGAACAAATCACGAAATCTAATGCAAAACGTGAAGTATCTATCGGTTCGAAACCGGTAACCGCGCTGTGAAAACGAATAAATAGCATTGTTAAAAGTGGCTGGTTGTGTAATCTTCTGTGTAAGAGTCAAACTATATTTTTTACACAACTACAGTCTCAAAATGTCAGTTTTTGACAAAATAGCAAATCCCAAATAATTTGGGACCCTGCATTTACACAGTTTATCGATGCCACACGGCAAAAGAAAAACTGTGATGGGAAGTTAGGCTGTCTGAAGTACCCGAACAGACGACATATCCCGCATCTAATACACCGGCTGCCAGTTAATTTTCATAATTTTGGCTGCATTCCAATTCTATTTCCAGTATACCTTAATCTATTCCTGCCACACAGAATAGGATTTTTAACATATTATATGTTAGCAAAGGTCGTGTTTTTTTCGTTTCTTGTCATTTCTTTCGAGCTCTCTGCTGCAATTTCGAACTTATATTCTACGATTGCGTGCTGTCCTCTTATATGGATAACATCGATAATGTAGTTTACAAATTAACTTACACCATCCCTTTAGCATACCTTTTTCTCTATTTTTGGAAGTTATTGAAATGCCACAGTAAGCTGCGGGAGGTAATCAGACTTATTATTCGTACCTATAAATCGTTGGGCTCTTTGCAGTACAAGGGACATTATAGTGTGTACTAGTCAATATTTGTAACACAAACTTTTATCGTTCATTGCCATTTAACGCCGCCTGTCGTTTGTTACTGGTTGGACCTTGCATTGGTTGTTAAGACTTTGTACATAGTGTTGTCCAATATATTTTCCCAGCCTCTGACAGATCTGTTACTCTCCTTTCCGTCATCTTTTTAAAACTTTTCTAGAAACTCTTGAACAGAAGACTGTTATACAGGGTGAGTCAAAAACGACTTTACAGCTTTGTAATGATACAGAAATTTATTGAGATAACTTACAGAATCGGTAGATGAATCATTTGATAGCAAACAACCTGCAGTTCCACATAAAAGTGTTGAGGGTCATTTCGGTTTGATGTGACTACCATTTGTAATGCGGTAAATATGCCATCGGTAATCAATTTCTTCCCACACCCGTTGCAGCAAATCGGGCGTAATTGGGCAACGGCAGCGTAGATTCTATTTTTCAGGTAGGCTAATCTGTTTAGTGAGGGAGGAACATACTCACAGAGTGTAATGAATCCCCAGAGAAAAAAAATCCAGTGGTGTCAAGTCCGGGGAGTGAGATTGCCGTATAATTGGCCCTTCTCGGCCAATCCACCGACCTATGAAGCGAGTATCGAAGAAACCTCGAACTTCCGTGAGGAAATAAGGTGGTGCACCGTTTGGCTTGTAGCAAACCATCCCATCTCGGTCATGTTCATCGATCTATGGAATTAAAAAGTTTTCAAGCATATCCAGATACACACTACCAGTGACAAGGTTTCTCCATGAAGAAGAAAGGGCGTACACTTCCAGTTTGCTAAGTGCACAAAACACATTAACTTCAGGGCTGTCTCCAATGTATTCCAGGACTGCATGTCCGATATTCTGCAGTTGTATATGTTCATCATGTCACTGATATGAAATGTTGACCCAGCATTGAAGATTATTGTGTTCAGGAATGTCTCGTTGTCCTCTATCCGATGCAACATATCCGCACAGAATTTCCCACCTTATCTGTATCACTAATATTTTGTGCCATTGTGAATTTGTAATGTTTCACGCAGTACTCCCCAGTCTTTTGTAGGATGCCAGTCTCGCGAGATACACGTCGTGCTGATTTTTGTGCATTGTAGACTAATCTCTCCCTGACTTGTTCAACATAATCATCAACACGCGAGCGACCTGGTGACTTCTCATTTCGAAGTGAACAACCCGTTTCAACAAAGTTCTTGTGTCGAGAGAAAATTGTATGTCTGATTGGAGATTTTTCAGCGTATTCGATGCGGAATTTACGACGAGCGGTTGTTGCAGAGTTCATTTCATGAAACCAAAACAAACGAGAGCATGCTCCGCACCAGTGAAAGCAACCATTTTAACTGTGCACTACTCTGGCGCTCCTGGTGGCGGAATGGGGTACCGATGCACTACGTGAAACAGACCTGAGGTTCTTTGCCACAAAAGGCATCTACCGATTCTGTAAGTTACCATCTCAGTAAATTTCTATATTATGCCAAAGTTGTAAGGCCAATTTTCGACTCACGCTCTATAATGTATTTCCATGTCTTCTTTCCACATAGGTTATTCCAAATACTGCATTACAATGCCTGTGCTAATGCGCTGCTTCCTGGACTCGGATAGGCGCGCTGGCCCCAGATTGAATCCTCCTGGCGACCGACGAGTGCCAGCCTGGATGTGGATTTTAGGCGGTTTTCCACATCCTGCTAGGTGAATACCGGGCTGTAATGACTGAGAGACTGTGTTGACGATTAACATCTGCATTCAGTTAAGCATTAACTCGCAAACCGCGATTATGGTTTATCTGTAGAATATTTCAGAACAAAGGAAAATATATGCCAGACTGAGACTTAGACCAAGCTTTCTCGTTTGTCACGAGCCGTCGCCTCACCCACTTTGGCTATCTGAGCTGGAAATTGAGGCCTCTCCTGTAAGTGTGCTCAGATAGCCAAATGGTTCACTCAAATGCTCACTACAAGCAGGAAATCTGCATTCTTCTCCCAGACGCATTAAATGTATTATTACTCGTTTAAATGGAAATTAATAGAAGCTATGACGGTTTATTTTTGTTATTTTGTATAAGGAGTTGTAAATCTTACAGTTTAGTTTTGAATATATTCGAGAGTCCTCTTAGTGAATAAGCCTGTAGTATCTGGCAGATGCCCAAGCCTCCTTCTGCGGCACAGCAGGATCGGTATATTAAAATGTTGCACAATGCTGTGTTATCTATCATTAGGGAGTAATCGAACTAGTGTGATTCTCGAGGTTCGATGCGCTATTGTTCTCGATCTGGCAACCACCATTCTTTTGTATTAGTTATTTTTAATCTGCAAACTCAGTTCCGTAATATACAGCCTACCCATTCTATAAATTACTATTTCTACATCAATGTTAACGAAGTGTGATATCCTGCCTATTAATTGCATATACATTTTTCCTCTAACACCGTATACTGTTTATTCGAACTTAAAGTGTGAAAAATTATTACTTTCATATTGTTCGTAATATTTGAAAGTGGAGATTTCGTCGTATTAGTGTATTTTATTAAGTACGGTAATATAAATGCACTTCGTGGAAGACTATACAAATGGACATTCGAAACAAGTACAGTACTATGGTATTTTGTTACTATGTTTGTTGATTATTAAAAATGACTGAACACTTGTGTTCTTCCTTTCTTAATTTTTTTCATTTTAGTTCGTCTCCGTACAGTCATTATGTAAGACAGGAGTACTGCAGCATTACTTTCAAACGACATGTTAGATGTCTGACTGGGACATCAGATATTTAAATATCAAGGCCAAACCTCTGCGGTATAACTCCATATCCAGGAGTAGCATAGACGTCACATCGTTTCGCTGGTGTCGATAAATGCTCTCTCTCAAAAGTTGCGTTTACTGCTGTGGGAGAGACACGTTCCCCTCAGTCGCTTGGTTTTCAGCAACTTATTATTTTATTTCTTTGTCGGCAGTGGTGGCGTACTGGATTCGCCTTTGGAAAGAGAAACTTCAACACACAGGCTTTGGTTTTAGCAGTTTCTTTAAAGCACGTAGGCCAGTGCCGAGATGAGACTTTGAAAATACACTGCGAAAGATTTGCTCGCTCATCCTTTTTCAGACTGGGTTCTACTTACCCCTCATCTTCTAACGTTATTCACGTAACGAATATGACGTCGTTACATATGCTAATCTGCTTGAAGTATAGGTCAACCGTGTATTTCTATGTGCACACCACCAACTCTTCAGGTATTTAATTCCTTTTAATTCGAATATCATTAATCCAGTAGTAGTTTTCAAGGTTGTCTATTTTCAGGGTTAATGGGACGAGAAGGAAAAATACTTCTTGCTCTAATCTCCCCCAGATGTCATCGAAATTGTTGTTGATTTTCTTTGTTGCTTAGACAACCAACAATAACATTTAATCTGGCTCTCAGCTAAAATCAGTGAGTCACTGATTTTAGCATTACCATGCAAACAAGAAACTTTGGGTTGCTTTCAGGTAACCAGTATCAAGAATTTTTCATTCATATTCACTTAATAGCTCACTTTGTTTTTTTTTTTTCAAAAAATGTGTGTGAAATCTTATGGGATTTAACTGCTAAGGTCATCCGTCTCTAAGCTTACACAATACTTAACGTAAATTATCCTAAGGACAACCACACACACCCATGCCCGAGGGAGGACTCGAACCTCCACCGGGAACAGCCGTACAGCCCCTTTTTAAAAAAAGATCATACGTAATTATCGAAATACAGCTCACTTTCATGTTACAAAATCAGCGCTATCATGTCTTAGTTTTCGCACTGTTCATCATTTAAATATTTTTTTCAATATATCGTATCAGTTGATTAAACTTCCATAAAGGAGTTCTGCAAAGTGAACCATGTACCTGGAAGCGTTCAGCTTTGCATTAAAACATGTATTCAAATCGCTGCATCGAAACATCAGAGGAATGAAAATCAGTGCCTCAATCTGAACAATCTGCACTTTGCCCATGATACTGTGGCCTTAAGTAAAAATCTGCAAAAACTGAAGAGTATGATCCAAGAACTGAAATTTGCATATCAAAAGATTACTTGGAGACGAAAATTAGTAAAATTAAAATGCTAACCATAGACAATCAATGATTTACAACCCCGAAACGGGTCTATGGAGGTTGTTGAAGGATACAACTACGTCGGCCAGGTGATTGAAAAAATAACCAAAAGGTAGAAATTCCTCCCAGAACAGAAATTGCGTTGCTTTCTGGAAACTAAGATCATCCTGAGTGGCAAGGATGTCCCAAATAACCTGAAGGCTAAATTGCACACTACCAGTTACAGCTTAGATTCTGGAAACTATGACTCTGACTAATGGAAGTGCTCGTAAACAATAGCGCACACAACGAGCCATGAAGCGAAAGATAATAGGAGTCAGCCTCAGGGAAGGGATCCGATCAAAGAACGTTATAAGGAAAACAAAGGTAACAGACGTCCTGGAGAGAATTTCAAGACTAAAGTGGCAGTTGGTAAGATACGTGTCTCGACGACATTACAGCAAATGGGCCCCTAGAATAGTTTACTGGAGATCATATAACCGTAGGAGAGCAACTGGAAGACCCCAAAAGAGACTAGAAGCCGGTGGCTCAAAAACACAATGGAAACGTATGGAAGACGCCTATATCTGGCAGTGGACTGAGGCTGAAGATGAAGAAGAAGGAAGACGTACTTGCAAATATACTTGTTTCAATATTGGACAATAGTGATTTGTCACTTTCAAAGTAACTAGTAACTTTGTTTATTCACCATCGAAGAATACAGAACTGCTATACAACGACACGTTAAAAAAAAGAAAAAAAACCAAGCTTAAAGTAAGATAATACATTTACGTTGACTTCATCGTGGCCAGAATGAGAATTGTTAACAAGATTATCGACATTCAGACATACGTACATACACTGAGGTGAGTAAATTCGTGCCGGCCGCTGTGGTCGAGCGGTTCTGGCCGCTTCGAACCGCGTGATCTCTACGGTCGCAGGTTCGAATCCTGCCTCGGTCATGGATCTGTGTGATGCCCTTAGGTTAGTTAGGTTAAAGTAGTTCTAAGTTCTAGGGGATTGATGACCTCAGATGTTAAGTCCCATAGTGCTCAGAGCCATTTTAACTATTTTTGACAAAAGTCATGGGATAGCGATATGCACATATACAGATGGCGGTATTATCGCATATAAAAGGAAAAAAGGGAAGTACATTGGTGGAGCTGTCGTTTGTACTCAGGTGATTTCTGTTTTCGACTAGATTATGGCAATGCAACGGGAGCTAACAGACTTTGAACGCGGAATGGTAGTTGGAGCTAGACGCATGAAACATTGGATGTTGGTAATCTTTAGGGAATTCTGTATTCTGATATCCACAGAGTCTGGAGTGTGCTGAAAATAGCATATTTCAGGGATTACTTCTTACCAGAGACAATGCAGTGGCCGACGGTTTTTATCTAACGACCGAGACCAGCGTCGTATGCGCCGAGCTGTCAGCGTTAACAGACAAGCAACACTCCGTGAAATAACCGCAAAAATCAATGTGGGACTTACGACGAACGTATCTTTTAGGACAGTGCGCTGTAATTTGGCATCAGTAGGTTATGGTAGCAGACGACCGGCGCAAGTGTCTTTGCTAACAGCACGAAATCGCCTGTGGCGCCTCTCCAGCACTCGTGACCACATCGGTTGGACCTTAGACGACTAGGAAACAGTGGCCAGATCAGATGAGTACTGATTTCTGTTGCTGCGAGCCGATGGTAGGGTTCGAGTGTAGCGCAGACCCTACAAAGCAATGAACCCAAGTTGTGAACAAGGTACTGCGTAGCTGGTGGTGACTCGATAATGGTGTGGACTGTGTTCACGTTCGATTGATTGGATCCTCTGGTCCAACTGAACCGTTCATTGACAGGAAAAGGTTGCATTCGGATACTTGGAGACAATCTGCAACCACTCATGGACTTCATGTTCCCTAGCAACAATGCGCCATGTCACCGCGCTACAGTTGCTCGTGATTGGTTCGAAGAACATTCTGGACAATTCGAGCGAACGATTTGGCCACCCAGATCGCCCGACTTGAATCCTATCGAACATTTACGGGAGATAATCGAAAGGCCAATTGGTTGGTTCAAATGGCTCTGAGCACTATGGGACTGAACATCTGAGGTCATCAGTCCCCTAGAACTTAGAACTACTTAAACCAAACTAACCTAAGGACATCACACACATCCATGCCCGAGGCAGGATTCGAACCTGCGACCGTAGCGGTCATGCGGTTCCAGACTGAAGCGCCTAGAACCGTTCGGCCATACCGAATGGCCCGCCAGTTGGTGCACAAAATAGTGCACCGGTACACTTCCGCAGTAATGGATGGTTATAGGGGCAGCATGACTACATATTTCTCCAGGGGACTTCCAACGACTTGCTGAGTCCACTCCAGGTCGATCTGTTGCACTACGAGGGACAAAAAGAGGTCCAACACTGTATTAGGCGGTATCCCGTGACTCTTGGCACCTCACTGTATTTCACTGTACAATCACAATCGCGGCAGGAGAAGTGATGCAGGTCTGGGCCTCTGGTTGCTGTGGAGGACCGTCGAAGAGATGAATACTGAATCAGATGACGCGATTTCCCATGACGCGCGAAGGATAGCCGTCAGCTCTCACTGTATTTCCGCCACGTTCGTACAACACAAGAGAAAATTAAAAAACGCGTAGCAGTTTTACATTAAATAATTATTACCATGAAAAAACGATTGTCGTTCACATATAATATACAACATACCGTATTTTAACCTGTAGGCGTCAATGTACGGGACAAAATCTGTATCACTACAATCTGCTTCTCGTTTTTTCATGTACCAATAAAAATTTTCTTTGATATCTATGCGTTAGAACTCACACGCTAGAAACCTTCCATTAACCGGCGTCTGATGACCTCAGAAGTTAAGTCGCACGGTGTTCAGAGCCATTTGAACCAACCTTCCATTAACCCCATCACATGCCTACATATATATATATATATATATATATATATATATATATATATATATATATATATATAGGGTGGTCCGTTGATAGTGACTGGGTCAATTATCTCACGAAATAAGCATCAAGCTAAAAAACTACAAAGAACGAAACTCATCTAGCTTTAAGGGGGAAACCAGATGGCGCTATGGTTGGCCCGATAGATGGCGCTGCCATAGGTCAAACGGATATAAACTGCGTTTTTTTTAAAAATAGGAACCCCCATTTTTAATTACGTATTCGTGTAGTACGTAAAGAAATATGGACCACTTTTGTCGCTTTGTGATAGATGGCGCTGTAATAGTCACAAACATTGTGGTATGTATGCTGCTCGGTATCCTGGACGACATCATCCAAGTTTTCCGGACCGTTCGCCGGATAGTTAAGTTATTTCAGGAAACAGGAAGTGTTCAGCCACATATGAAACGTCAGCCACCACCTGCAATAAATGATGATGACCAAGTAGGTGTTTTAGATGCTGTCGCGGCTAATCCGCATATCAGTAGCTGACAAATTGCGCGAGGATCGGTAATCTCAAAAACGTCGGTGATGAGAATGCCACATGAACATCGATTGCACCCGTACCTTATTTCTATGCACCAGGAATTGCATGGCGACGACTTTGAACGTCGTGTACAGTTCTGCTACTGGGCGGGCCCAAGAGAAATTACGGGACGATGACAGATTTTTGCACGCGTTCTATTTAGCGACGGAGCATCATTCACCAACAGCGGTAACGTAAACCGGCATAACATGCAATACTGGGTAACGTAAAATCCACGATGGTTGCGACAAGTGGAACATCAGCGACATTGGCGGGTTAATGTATAATGCGGCATTATGAGAGGAAGGATAATTGGCCCCCATTTTATCGATGGCAATCTAAATGGTGCAATGTATGCTGATTTCCTACGTAATGTTCTACCGATGTTACTACAAGATATTTCACTGCATGACAGAATGGCGATGTACTTCCAACATGATGGACGTCCGGCACATAGCTCGCGTGCGGTTGAAGCGGTATTGAATAGCATATTTCATGACAGGTGAATTGGTCGTCGAAGCACCGGATCTGATGTTCCAGGATTTCTTTCTGTGGGGAAAGTTGATGCATATTTGCTATCGTGATCCACCGACAACGCCTGACAACAAGCGCCAGCTCATTGTCAATGCATGTGCGAACATTACGGAAGGCGAACTACTCGCTGTTGAGAGGAATGTTGTTACACGTATTGCCGAATGCACTGAGGTTGACGGGCATCATTTTGAACATTTATTGCATTAATGTGGTATTTACAGGTAATCACGCTGTAACAGCAAGCGTTACCAGAAATGATAAGTTCACAAAGGTACATGTATCACATTGGAACAACCGAAAGAAAATGTTCAAACGTACCTACGTTCCGTATTTTAATTTAAGAAACCTACCTGTTACCAACCGTTCGTCTAAAATTGTGAGCCGTATGTTTGTGACTATTACGGCGCCATCTATCACAAAGCGAAAAAAGTGGTCCAACTAAGACATTCATATTTCTATACGTACTAGAAGAATATGTAATAAATATGAGGGAGTCCCTATTTAAAAAAAACGCAGTTATTATCCGTTTGACCTATGGCAGCGCCATCTAGCGGGCCAACCACAGCGCCATCTGGTTTCCTCCTTCAAGCTAGACAAGTTTCATTGTTTGTAGTTTTTTCGTTTGACGCTTATTTCATGAGATATTCGGCCCGGTCACGATCAATGGACCACCCTATATATATTTGTACTGAAAAAAATATCACTGACAGTTGCAAGTTCGAAACATTTCTTTCGAAACTGCCACATACACCGAATGTACCTCGCGTATCATTACAGCTTGAAAACCGCACGCCAACTGGAAACACAACTTCCTGAGAACCACTATACCCTTTCTGCTTGGAAGGAAGCAACAAGTGACTTCAGAAGAGGCGCAAACACGTGTCAGCCGAGGGCGCAGTGTTAGCATTAGCAGACGGTACGCGACCGTGAGCTCAAGGTGGCACTGCAGTACAATAAGCGGAAGTCTGCTTGCCGTGCGGCTCTCGCCGAATGCCACGTGAGCAATTCAGCGACGGAAGCTTATAACGGTGAAAAGGACAGCGAGAGTTCGCGTCCCATAAACAGCGACAGAATACTGATGACATTTTCTGATGGAAGTAAATAGCCTCTGCTGTCTCTATGTACACAAGCTGCCAACTGAACTTCGTTAGTCAATCGAATACCTATGACCGTCATGCTACAGAATGGTACACAGCCTAAAAAACATAGTAAGGTCTGAAACAAAATAGTTCATGTCCATTAGAAACTGCTTCAGCACGTGGCTTTCCGTCGATTGGGGAAATAAAAGTCATGATTCAACATTTCCTGAGATTAGCGTACAGACTTTTATCCATTGTGGATGTGGAACACTGCGACTGTGGTGTGAAAAGGTTTTCAGAAATTACTGCAACCAGTCGCCTGGTTGCAGTAATTTCTGAAAACCTTAGCGTACAGAACCACGATCCGTTATCGTCCGCGGGCAGTGTTTTTACCAACAGAACTAGCCAACTCAACAATACACTTTCTTCACTTCCCCACAGCGTCTGTCTCACAATGGGACATTACAGAGAGGCCCTATCTGATTTCCTTCACACTTACAGAATATAAAGGCCAGTACCAGGATATCAGTTTGCTAAACAAGTACGACGCAGTTTTCGAAACTACTCGGAAAAATCGCTTTTGAGGATTAGATGATTTCCGATCTCACAGCTGTAGAATAATAACGAACTCATGGGTAACCTAGCGTATAGTGTAACCGTGAGTGTAACCGTGATTTGATCAGGAAGTGACTGGTTCGAATATCGTTAGTAGTGTAACTTCTTTTTAAAAAATTTTCTTTTTAAAATTCAGTCTTGATCGCACCACGTATGCTACAAGAATATAGGTGACCGGTTTCGGTCGTATCGCATGACCGTCATCAGACCCATGACATCCTTCGAAGATGGTAGGTGAAGCACTCTTCTCAGCTGCTGTAATGTCAACTGACCGGTTGACCTATGTTCTTGTAGAATACGTTGTGCGATCAAGACTGAATTTTAAAAAGAAAAAATTTTTAAAAATTTTTTGATCGTTGTTCCAAAAATGTTTATTAAAACAACTTCTTTTACTTCTTTGAATTCAATTTTTATTAAGAAATGGAAATGTTAATTAATAAATGTGGAATTGTGTTACTTGAACAAACATAACACAATGTTATTTTTGATTACAACTCACATGAAAATTTTTGGATTCACAGCAAATTGAAATTGCTACAAAAATACGAGATTTCAAATAGAAAACCAAATCCCTTTTTCTTTCTACTATATGATTTGATTTAACAAGACGATATTTTGCAAGTCTGTATCAAATTTAATCTAGTCTAACACCACCGATAGCTGAAATAGTTAACAAAAATTTCCATTTCTCAATAAATACGAAATTCCAAAAAAGGTACAGAACACACGCTACCACCAAGATTCGAATCAGGAACTTCATGTAAAAATCTTGAATGCCTAGTGCTCTGCAGCTGTTAGTTATTTGTTAAAGGACATTATCTAAACATCATGAGCTGCACTTAAATTTTAATTATCCAATTTAGCATACAGAGGAAGAAACAACTCAATGTACAGCAATTTCTACAACGTGACAATTGTAAACATAACAGCAGAAACATATTGTACTTCATGGACTACAAGACACTACGAACTATAACTGCACCTTAATTTTTAAGTAATTTTTTAAGGAATAACTTCTTTACAATTTTTATTATTAGAGTGCAAAGCCAGATTAAAAAATTCCTTTAAAAACCCTGAAAATCATCATCTGAACTCTTCTTCGTCACCTTCATCATCATCATCATCATCATCATCATCATTATTTTCTTCTTCTTCCTATTTGTCGCCATCGTGGTCCTCTTCATATATAAGATGGTCTTCACTGTTATCGAGGGCATTAGTTACTCTGCACTTCTTGAAAGATTTAAAGATATCAATGTTAATGTGTGGACCACATAATACGCTTAAGAAAACGGTAAATGCGGAAGAATAGGAACACATTTTACACCACTGTGTACGACGTACTGTAGATGAAAATTTAGAAGATTGTATCAGCAAGATAGTGCACCCTGTCATAAAGCAGTATCTGTGAACCAGTGGTACGCAGGAACAATATTGCTGAAATGAATGTTGCCAGATAGAGATAGGTCTTCTTCGGGTCAAATATACTTTCTTCTTTGTCACCTATCATCATCATCATCGTTATCTTCTTCTTTTTCCTGTTTGTCCTCATCGTGGTCCTCTTCATATGTAAGATGGTCTTCACTGCCATCGAGGACGTTAGATTATGAAACCGAACTCACCTTTGAAAACCCTGAAAATCGTCATCTGAACTTTCTTCTTCGTCACCTTCATCATCATCATCTTCATCATCATTATTATCTTCTTCTTCTTCCTGTTTGTCATCTCCTATAGACGTATCGTCTATTTGTCATCATCGTTTTAAGGGTGGTAGGAATTTTAAATCAGACACTGAACATTGAGGGATTACTTACTTAAAACTTAGTAGGGGTTTGATAAAAAAAATAAACAATAATAATGATTACAAAACATCCAACATTCCAATAACACCTACATTTTATGCTTTTCTCCTTCTTTTTTTCCTTTCTAAAAATACCTACGCCCACACTCTGCATAGCACAATACCTCTTCCCCTTTCTGAGCTCAACATCTCACTCATTATGGGGGGATGTTGACTTAGTTTTTGAGGATAGCAAATGGGAAGTTGCAGTACAGAAAATGGCCCAGACATCACCAGTGTGTGTGTGTGTGTGTGTGTGTGTGTTTGTGTGTATGTATGTGTGTGGTGTGTGTGTGTGTGTGTGTGTGTGTGTGTGTGTGTTTGTGTGTGTAGTGAGTGAAGTGCTATGAAACAATGTGTGTATAGTGTGTGCAGTGACTGATAGTGAGATACGAGTGAACAGTGTGGGATTACATTATGTAATAAGTTATTTGTAAAAAAAGTATTGTATACCAGGAAGAAATGTAATGATTGTCTCTAACTAGAAGTCTGTAATCATATGTGTATACTCATTAGCTTATTTTAAATTGGTCCTACTTGTAAATACTTTGACATGTCCTAAATCGTTGTAAAAAGAGATCTACAGATGAATAAAGCTACTACTACTACTACTACTATTTGTATTGATTTCGAGTTTAAGACGCACCTGAATTAGGCAGACAACTTTTCGAAGAAGAAAGTGCATCTTATAGTGGATAAAACAAGTTAAGTCTACTCGTATTGTGGAGCTCTGTGTGAATGACATATGTGTCAGTTATAATTTCCTTATGAAATTCAGTTTAATGTGCATCTAGAAAGCATACAACCATGTGAATACCTAGATTCAAGTTACAGGCATGTCTACATTAATACAATAGGATATGAGATCCATCCTATCTCGCAGTACAAAGGTTGTCATGTGTCTTACTGGTGTCAAATCTTAGGCAGTGACAATTCTTGATCACATCAGACATAGCTGCCATATAGATTGAACATGGAGTTGACTGGTCTAAACGTCTGTAGTACAAGTCATTTATTATTTATGAGATCATTGTGACATGTGGAGTAATTGTGCATGTGTTGTACAAGCTCAGCAACACTACAATAAAATTAGTTGCTTATTATTAATGTAACAGGAGGTTTTATTTAATCACTGCCTTTCCCAGCTCAACCTGGGAATGTGTCCCAATGTTGTCTGTCAAGCAGTGTAAATGTCACTGAGTTAATTCACAAATGTAATCATTTATAACCAACAAACAAACTAAACGTATGATAAGTAATTTGAACTAAACAGGATCAATAATTTTTTAGCAATTTCAGTGCTGTTATTTAAAACACTCTTTGCTAGTTGCACATCGTTTATCAAAATTAATGCTACTGTCATCTCGAGATATCAACAATTTCCTTTAAGCAAAATGAACAGTTTTGTCACACAATAGCACACATACACATCAGTAATGTATTTTTGTGACAAAATATTCCATAAAAGTTGTTGTGCAATTACAAGGCTTCATACATCAGAAGATAAGAATTTATATAACGTAAGATACTGTTTGCTTTCATAGAAGTTCGATGTATCCACAGTCTAACAGGAATTTATTATCTCAGAGTGGGTCTTTGGTCACTATTACACAATTATTATTGCAGTTATAACTAACATCATTTAATCTGTATTGAAAATCAATTGAAAATTGGCACTCCAATATTTTACTTTGATGATGGATAACATAAGACAATCAGTTATCGATTCTGCTTCAGGTTGTGTTTTACTTGTTATATATGATATATATTAAATATTTTCTCCCAGTTTGATTCATATGACGTGCTTTCCTCATGGAGTAAATCGCCTTGCTGAAGAAGTACGTTCCAGATTTCTCTCTTTTGTTGTGTGTGATGTTATTAGTTTAATTTAATATTATAACCATGTAGATGAACACTTACTGAAAACTTTGATGAGGTATATGATTTATCACTAAATATATTCATTATTGTGTGACATTTCCACTTGCCATTCATTTCTAGTGAATGACAACCTTTTTATACTGTGTGCCATTATTATTTAATTTATAAGAATATTACAATTGATTATGCAAGCTATTCAGCATATGTATCCTGTATACTGTTTAGATTATATTCGTTGCTTTCTTTTTAAAACATCACCCCTCAGATTGTTCTCTTAATTCAAAAATTCTTTTTTAAATTTTCTAGATCAAGGTGCATTATTAATTGGTGTGTTGAAATCAAAGGCACCCATTTCATCATTGTCATTGTATCGATGTTGTTCTAATCATCTGATACAGAGACATCATTTGGAACATTTCATTTATTACCAAGAATTTTAAACTTCCACTACTTATTTTTAAGGTTAATAATGAGATTTGCTTTCAGATTCATAACAAAATATTCTGGAAATTACTTATTGTCCAGAATAGTTTAATTAAAAGTATTTCACATCAAAAGCGTCTACATGAACTCCCGTACATGTTACATATGACAGTAGTTCTTTCTTAATTATTTTTGTGTTCTATAAGTGCAAAATCTGTTCTATATGTAGTATTTGTCTCCCTGATAACTGCATGAAATAGTTACTGCCTTCTGTCATTTAATACAGACTGTGCACATTTATTTAATTTTTTTCAAATGAGATCCTTAAGCATACTGAAGGGATAGAGATTATTCTAATAAAACTTCAGATTAGATCGTCAACTTCATCATGCACATGGTAACAATATTTTCCAATTCAAATTTTTACTGCTGATATTTGGTTCAAAATATTAGCAGAGCATTTTAGTTGCTTTTCCCAGATTCTGAATTCATAACTCTTTGTATTTTCAAATTTTCTTTGTCTTCTTGGCAAGCCTGTATAACAAAGCATATTAAGTATGAACATTTTGGCCCATAGCATTGTTAAAATTTACCATTATGTCTAGCCATTTCTCAATTTCATATTTAGATAACATATATGAAATCAGTATTGTCAAACGGGTTTTTTGCTTCTTTTTTCTCTTACAAATCCTTTTTCGATACATCACTGTGAAATGAGCACTGTGACTTCACTGATCTGAAACCTCAGATCTCACTTTAGTGATTCAGGGATACCACCACTATTTTACCAGGAAAGCTTCAATCATTGCGATGTAGACTGTGTTGCTCACTCCTTCCAGATCTCTTCATTATTTCATAACGAACACTTGATAATTATAAGTTTGATTTAAAAATAGTTCAACTGAATTTTACTATATATCGTTCTCTTGAAGAGTTCTAGAGTTTAACCAATACCCTCTACTACACATATTACACGTTTATGCAAGTGCATTTAATGTATTATTAGCAACTTTTCTTAATCAGTTTTGTTATCTTTTGCACTGATAACCTCATATTACTGTTACTGTTTAGTTCTTGTTAATGTATCTATAAACTGCTTCACACTATAGAACTAATTTAGCTACAACAAGAAGTTTCTTGTTTAATTGCAATATGATTAGTTATGAAACTCTAATTTTTCAAGGTGTTACTAATATAAAAACTGTATGCAACAATGTTTTCTAAAGTTTCTGTAATGTTTAATATGTAATTCCATACAAATAGCGGTGCACATCTGACTATCTGAATAAGTACTACCAACAATGGGAGTGGCTGAGGTAATTTTTGTAACCACACACTGTTTGTAATCACTTGTTGAAGACTTTTTATGTTAAACATTTTGGCAAAAAGTGTTAGAGTTGTGTCATTTCGTTTCAGTATTTGTGTTATAACACTTCACAATTTTCTGTTGGTTAAAATAAATATGAATTCCCAACTGCTGTTATGGACTTACTAATGAAAACTATTAAATTTTGTGTTTCTTCTATAAAATTCATAATAAATATCATGAGAATAAGTAGATGGCTGAAAGTCATCTGCACCTCTAAGGTAACTTAAAGAGATCGATCTTTTCTGGCTCAGATATTCTGAAAATTGCGTTAACTTGGCTGACTAGTATTTACATGAAAAGAAGTTTTTTTTCTTTATGGAATGCATATTACTAAAATTACATTTATTTTTATTTGTTTTTCAAAATGCTGGTGACTGTAGTCTATAATTCCGGAAAATAATACGAGAAACCAGAGTATTACGATATCTTAAAGTGGTTAAGACTGGTCACTAAAGAATGGTTAAGATGTTCATATCACTGCTGTGTTCAGGTATGCTAGTGCAAAACTTCCATCTAGAAGTCCAGATGAGGTTTTTCAGTGATTTTTTGAGAACTTTTATGGTTCCTGGCATTCTTTTATGGTAAGTGAAACTCTAATCGTTATTTTTCCCTCTATGTCTACGTCTAAACACATATTTATAAAGATGCTGTACAGTGTATAGTAAAGAGAACTTTCTATCAGTAACTGCCACTGCCCATCACCTATTAATCGCTTAGGAGTCAGGAAAGAAGGAAGTTTAGGGTAATGAACGGTTTGGAGTACAGACTCAGAGTAGGAAGTGGATGGTAAGAAGGAAATTAGTAGTGCGTGTTTCTCAGGAACCTGGGCATTAGGACTTACGGGAAAACATAGAAAACCTAAATCTGGATAATTGGACAGGGAGCTGAGTTCTAGTTGTTCGAAGCATATGACCAGTATCCAAAGCACAACCCCAAATTCGATACACCTAAGTATGCTCCAGATCTCTCTTATCTTATGATCCCTGTGAGATATATGCGATACCTACGATGGAGGCAGTCGACACACCTTCCATTTAAGTTTCATGAGCGTCTTGGATGAAACGGCCAAGTTATGTTCGTGGCTGCATGTCTCTGAATTCAGTCAGTGCCTTCTGTGACGCCTTCTTGATAAAGATCTCATTCACTGAAGTAGTACTCTCTGAATTCAGGCGCAGAAGATTCTGGAATGCGCGTCACGGTTTACTAGAAGTGCCCTACTTGAAATAGCTTCATAATATCGCTGCTGTATATTTATGTGGTGTGTTTGCCCCTCCAAACTTTAACCACTAGTGTTTTAATTAGGTACCGTATGGTTCTTTTTTGTTTGTGCAATCATCTTTCATTCTTCCGCATTTAAAGTGCACTGTAAGTCAGTATTTAACTAGAATGATCTGCCATCGAACTAAATTATTATTCTTTCTGTAATAAGTAATTAAAGTATTGATCATATTATCCGCTAAAACAATAACAAACAAAGATGTATAACATACCCAGACAAGGAAAAAAAGAACCATGGCATGCACACACACACACACACACACACACACACACACACACACACACACACATATATATATATATATATATATATATATATATATATATATATATATATACAGGGTGTTACAAAAAGGTACGGCCAAACTTTCAGGAAACATTCCTCACACACAAAGACAGAAAATATGTTATGTGTCCGGAAACGCTTACTTTCCATGTTAGAGCTCATTTTATTACTTCTCTTCAAATCACATTAATCATGGAATGGAAACATACAGCAACAGAACGTACCAGCGTGACTTCAAACACTTTGTTACAGGAAATATTCAAAATGTCCTCCGCTAGCGAGGATACATGCATCCACCCCCTGTCGTATGGAATCCCTGATGTGCTGATGCAGCCCTGGAGAATGGCGTATTGTATCACATCCGTCCACAATACGAGCACGAAGAGTCTCTACATTTGGTACCGGGGTTGCGTAGACAAGAGCTTTCAAATGCCCCCATAAATGAAAGTCAAGAGGGTTGAGGTCAGGAGAGCGTGGAGGCCATGGAATTGGTCCGCCTCTACCAATCCATCGGTCACCGAATCTGTTGTTGAGAAGCGTACGAACACTTCGACTGAAACGTGCTGGAGCTCCATCGCGCATGAACCACATGTTGTGTTGTACTTGTAAAGGCATATGTTCTAGCAGCACAGGTAGAGTATCCCATATGAAATCATAACGTGCTCCATTGGGCGTAGGTGGACGAAACTAAAATGAGCTCTAACATGGATATTAAGCGTTTCCGGACAGATGTCCACATAACATCTTTTCTTTATTTGTGTGTGAGGAATGTTTTCTGAAAGTTTGGCCATACCTTTTTGTAACACCAAAAGAATGTTAATTCGCATACAGACAGAAATACGCAAACAGGAGATAAACCAAAAACACCGACAGTTGGCAGCATTAGATACAGTAAACAAACCGACCCACAATACAGTGAGAAACTGAAGTGATGTGGTCAGATAAAATATGTTGGTAAAAGGCCGAAAATCGGACTCCCCAGTTGCACAAGCCATGTAAGTACAACCCCATGACTGAACTCAGACATTAATAAGACCACAAATCGTAAATAGAAACCAATATTAATTAAATATATCGAAACTTTTGCTATAAAAACTAGTTCATCGTCTAACAATAAAAGCATACCAAAAATTGTAATCTTGTAACAAATTTTCAATTATTATATGAAGCAAATATAATGTGCACAAACAAACTGTATTAGAGGCCACTGAAGATGCTTCACAAATTTATACATTCATGTTCAGAAAAAAAACAGAACACCTTGAATGACAAGAGACAGGACGTTCATGTTCACAGGACATATCCATTAGCATGTTCTGCAGAAATGACTAGCATTTCAGTTACCTCAGTTCAGCATGTGTCTTGCTGCCTACTAGACATGGAGTCCTCCATGGGCCCAGATTTTTGTTCCATGCGTGATGGCATCGACGTGTATAAGCTGCGAATGGCGTCCTGTGGTATAGCCATCCATGCTGCATCACCTGATTCCAAGGTTCATCTGTGATTGTTGGCACAGGGTCACAGCAATGTACCCATCGTTTTACCATTTCCCACCATATTTTCGAGTGGCGACAAGTCTGGTGATTTAGCGGGACAGGGCAAAAGGCTGACACCAAGAAAGCACGTGATTGTGCAGCAATATGTGGTCGTGCATTGACTTGGTAAAAAATGGCGTGTGGGGTTTTATGCAGAAAAGGTATGGCTACATGTCGCAGGATGTCATTCTCGTAGGTCACACTGGTCACAGTGCCCTGGACACGCACCAACTGTGATTTGTGGTTTCACCCAATTGCACCCCATACCATAAGGCCTTGGGTTGGCGTCGTACGTCGTGTCAAATACAGTCATTGTAATGCTGCTCCCTCTGTTTGCAGCAAACCAAAATGCGGCCATCATTTTCAATCAAACAGAACCTGAATTCGTCCAAAAAGGCAATATGATGCCATTCCTGTCCCCAGTGACGTCGATCCATAAAGCACTGCCGTCTAGCATGTTTATGCACCTTCGCCAAAGGTAGGTGGAGAAGTGAAAGACGCGCACGTAACCCATGTCGTAACAAACCGCGATGGACCGTCACCCCTGATAGTGCACGATGTGTTACACTATTCCACTGTTGCATCAGAGCTCAGGAGGACTTAGATCCTTTCGGATGAGATGTCGATCTTCTCAGGGGCAGTGCGACCTGACTCATTTTGTCGTGTTCTAAGGCCTTCCATGAACCTTTCAGCACACACACTTTGTACTGCCGAAACATTTCTCCCCACACGAGCAGTAATTTCACGGATTAATGCATCACCTTATCCCATAACAATAATGCGTCCTCTTTCAAACTCACTGCTTTGATGGTCCCGTTTACACATACGTCTGCAAGGCATTCCGTACGTCTACCCAAGTCACAGTGATCCATTATCTTCGATTTATAGCGATAACGAGAGCTGCTGGCACATTTTACTGGTAGGGTGTGTTGCGCTGCGATATCGATGTTGACCTTGAACCGGCAGGCCGACGTGCTTCAAACGTTGATCATATCTGTAGAACATGCTAATGTACGTGTCCTGTGAATATGAATGTCGTATCTGTAGTCGTTCAAGGTGTTCTGTTTTTTCTCTGAACGTGAGTGTAGAAGTGAACAGAGAGCGGCACAATGAAAACAGCCTTTCATTTTACTACATAAGACAAACCACATCCCAAGAATAAGTAGAAGTAATAACTTTGTACAAGTTTCTTTAAGCCTCAAATGTGAATGAATTTATTTTACAACCAGGGTCACCTGACAAAATGATAGTCATCCTGTAAGGACAGCACAAAGCTTACAATGGTGTACAAATGGTAGAAGATCATCATAGGACTACCCACCGACGACGAAGGTCACGGTAGTGATGCGATGTGTGTGTGCCACTCGTTTGAACATGATCAGTGAGGTAAATAGAGTCGACGAGGAAATGCAACAGAATGGATGTAGGCAACTGCTGTCTTTGGCCATGCACATGGCAGTTGTAGAGCTACAGGGGCAATGGCCATTGTTAGTGCGGGTTGCCTACATCAGGGGCAGGTATGCACTCGGAGGCAAACCTATTGTTCTGTTAAGTGCTTTTCCATGTCAAACTATTGTTCTTTTTAGTGCTTTTCCATGTCACTGCACTTACCTATTGTTCCCCTACCTCCTCCCACTCCCCTCCATCCTTAGGAAGGGGATGCTGGCGCATTTTTTAGTGTAGGTTACCTACATCAGGGGCAGGTATGCACTCATAGGCTATCCTGTTGTTCTCCTCTGATTGACAGGTACTTAACCTATTGTCTGTTAAGTGCTTTTCCATGTCACCCCAATTTCCGTTTGATTAAGAGGCACTTAACCTATGGTCCACCCACCCCCTCACCCTATTCCGAACCCCCTCCTCCTTCGCTGCTACAGGCACACTTTCACGTCTGCGTTATTGGAATAGGCCCTACTCACTCTTATCAGTTTGGTTGACTACTTAATTAAATTGATTAATTAATTAACCTCTCTGGTCGAAAGTGCCACATCCCCATGCCACACCCCCGTGACGGGAAGTTCAAATTCCATCAGGACAATGCAACCTGTACTAACCTAAGAAAATGGCGCAGAGATAGGTCATATTGACTATGAAATTAAATTGATCAATTATTTAATCTCTCTGGTGGAAAAGTACCACGCTTCCCCCCCCCCCTCCCGCCATGCCATGCCCCCTTCCAGGTGGGAATTCGAGACTTTGTCAGATTTTTGCGGATGCCACGCCCACCTGGACTTAGAATCAATATTCGCGAGTGTCATGCCCACCTGGATTTGGAAGGAAATAGTTAGTCATCACCACGATCCTCAACCGACCGCCACGTCCCCCTACCAACTCATGTTGTCGGCCTAATTTGTACTAATGTGCACTAGTGTGTACTAACGTGCACAGTGCATGACGTCATCCAAGATGGCGGCCATGACGTCAGCCGATGACACAAATACCGTTATCCAAAATGGCGGTTTTTGGTGGGAAAGTGCCATGCCTCCCTCCCTTCGAAAAATGGCGGGAAGTTCAAATTCCAAAAGGACAATGCAACCTCTACTAACGTAAGAAAATGGCGGGACGTTAGGTCACATTGACTACTTAATTAAATTGATCAATTAATTAACCTCTCTGGTGGGAAAGTGCCATGCCCCTTGCCACACCCCCTGGCAGTAAGTTCAAATTCCATCAGGACAATGCAACCTCTACTGACCTAAGAAAACGGCAGGAAAAAGAGCACCTCCACTAACCTAAGTTATCCGACTGTCACCTCTTCCTAGGAACTGCTAGGAAAAAGGTGATCGATCATTTGGAGGGTATTCGATTGCTCTGTATGGAATATTGTTTAAACAATTTTTACAATGTATGGTATATATGGAAAGGATATATTCTTTATTTATAAAAAAAATCAGTTTTTGAGGCTTTGATCTTTTGCTCATCATTCTCTGCTGTTTGGAAGCATCTAGGTCTTGCAAGAAGCAATTACATAGGGCGAACATGCTGCGTAACCTAATGTTTGCCACCGTACTATGTTTGACCATTTGTCGGCACTTAACCTATCATTCTGTTGAGTGATTTTCCATGTCACTACACCCCCTTAAGCTATTGTACTGGTTTTCTCATAAGAATTATTCAAATTAACTTAGTGTTCTGCAATTAATCTGCTGTTCTGCTAAATGTCACCCACTCACATACAGCATCTCCTTAACTATTGTACCGCTAATACCACACTGATATAAAAAGTTTACGCAAATTAATTAAATCGATACTCTTCACAAGTATGGCATAGTTTTTTTTTTAATTTGCGGCATCCTATTGGTCTTGATTACCACATAATGGCTGACTGACAGCGATTGTTTGAGTTGGGGAATTAGTTTCGTGGATGGGTGATACCTACTAGGGCTTGCTAGCACCAAAACAGTGATCACGTACATGAGTGCTATATGAGGAATCAGTCAAAATGGAATGCACAGCCATCATCTATTCCATCAGTGTGGCAGATTAGTTTAAATGTAGAGGTCATCAATCACTTTCAGTCATCAGTTTGGAAACTCTCAACAACACAGCCAAACTCTTCTAGTTTCCTTATGTTGTAACTGTCTTTTATTTAAAATCATCCACCGTGTGTCGCGTGTTATGGCAGCCACAGTAACAAAATGATTTACAATGTGTGATGTCTAGTTTTCTGCGAGAGGCCGTGGATCAGAGCGTCTTAATGTCAGTTTAGGACCTGACACAGACCTCAAAGTCATAACAGAAAAAGAAAATGTATGGAACTGTACAGAGAATGTTAGAAAACAATGTTTCAAACAACGAATAAGGGTCATATGGAGCGTTTCTTGCGACTTACAGTATGGTCTGTAGAATGCGGTGTTCCTCCTACACTACAGGTGATGAAACTTTAAACTGGTCGGTGCATCGGATCAACACCAGTATATTTAATAGGATTGTCACATGTGCTCGATGCCTGCACACATGCGGTATTTGGTTTCGATGTATGGGAGGAGAGAGATGTGTTAAAAATCTTATCTTGTACTCTATCGGATGAAGTTAGTTGAGCTTTTGCAGTTCATAATTTTTCTCTGGCAGATGGAATAGAATACCGAAGATAGAATGTTGGGGTGATAGACGCGAATGGACCCTGAGTGACGTGTATCTGTAGTACCTGCTTGTAGTTTGGGGATGCACCACAATGTGCTCATTTCCATCGAATGGTCAAAACACAGCCCTGTAGCACTAACTCAAATCATTTTGTTTCTACACGGGTTGTAGAAGGTGGTGGATATGGCTTTCTCCGTCTTCTGCTCAGTTCAGACTTAAATTGGAACGATTACATGCGCAAAGCTGCAGAAGTTGCAACAGTCGCAAGATGCGTAGGGACTGACTAAAACCACTTTGGAATTTCACTGTGGCAGACAGGTTCAAGAAAGGTGACTCATTTCGTGATATGAGAGTGTCAGAAATATGATATGTCATTGAGACAGAATGCGTTACAAATGGTGGAGAAATATGTAGTGGCAGCGGTGTGAGGGTGTTGCAAATACCTGTTTCATACCACGCCCCTTAACCGAATCACTCTCAAAATTCGGCAATTTTATTAAAAGGGTGCACCGTCTATATTCAGTATCATGGTATTTGTCTGGAAAACTAATTCCTTCGTAGGGAATGCCATACCTCGATTTATAAATCCGGTATAGCTTTTAACGTGGCCAGCTTGCGTACACATGTAGAACCAAGAATGCTTGCGACAGTAACATACAGTAGTTGTGGGGGATCGGGTTTTTTAACATCTGGTGGTTTGTCTCTTTCTAAGACACGTTGGTAGCACTCGCAAGAAAAATTTATGTCCAGCCAGCGTTGATTTCAGGTCAGTATTATGTTGTATCACCAGCAATCTGGTATTGATGAAGTATTATACTTAGTAGTAGGGGGTGTGTGATAGGTTCACCTTCAGCATCAGTGTTATAAAGTATGTGTTTCGACATGTGCAAAGGAAATGACTGTGTCCAGTAGTAATGATGGTATGGGTTTGACGTGGACTACTGTGATAGCAAAGGTATCTCTATTTCCAGAGCCACAACCGACAGCAGGGTGTATTTCCAATACTTTGCTCATTGCTGAATGATGTTCAGCTGAGACCGCCATCATAACATTTAGTTGTAAGTACAGGGATAAAATACGTATGAGGCCGGTTTTTTTCCTAGGACGATTCTGTCTATGCTTGCTTGGCGTGCAGCGCTGGTGACTTGAGGCAGGAATGATTCACGTTTCCCATTAACTGTAGGAGCCGTCCGAATGCAGAGGCCTGTTGGAGTGTAGAAATGTAGGTGACTTAACTGTTGTCCTCTAGACGGCCGAATAGCGAACTAATACTTAGTATGTGTTGGATAGCTTTCGTGATCAGGTGGAAATTTGAGAAGATTCAATACGGAGGTGTGTTTGCGCTTGACCATTATTCCCTCCCATGCAAATTGTCCAGTTGACTACTTCTGCACATTTCGCGCATTTATTTAGTTGAGGGGAAGTCGATTGTGGTGTGTGCATCTAGCATGTGGAAGACACTTTTACGGGTTCTGTAGACATGAGAAACACCTTAGTTGATCTTGTAAATTACAGGGATGATTTAGAATCTGCTACATCACCGGCATCGGTATTCGTGAATGGAAATATCAGTTTTCTCTAATTTCTTCTGAGTTTCCGTGTATGTGTCTTCGCAGACGTACCAAGTGTCTAGTTATTCAGTGGTTTGCAGCACGTCCCATTCTTTGTACAGAAATAATTTACAGTCTATTTATTAGAAATAATGTTGCGCGAGCGATCGCTAGGCTACTGCTGTGTGCTTCATATCGAGAAGTATCGCGAAAATGGTATAATAATAATGTGTGTCGGCTGGATTTACAAGTATCGAAAGTACCAAAAGGTTTCGTTGAAGTGGTGAAATCGATAAACCGAAAAAACTGTAGGGTTTTTAAAAATTGAAATTACATCCTTTATTCATCGACAAATACGTAATGGTGGGAGACTTTTTTGCAGTGCGAAAACGACACCCAGCTGGTGGAACTGTGGACGTATCATGATTTTTTTATACACCTATAATTGATAGAAATGTTATGCTGCTGCTTGAACGTGAAGGTACTGTGGCTTATGTTCTGACATACGTTTGTGGGAAGTAATGAAACTACTATGCACGTAAAAGCAAAACAGACTGCGTTTGTCTAGTCATAACGGAATGATGGATTGGACATGGTGATTTGTGATTTCAACGCACTGACAAATATATGCGAACATATATGGTGATAGATTCATTTCGTAAACAGCTGCACAATATAGCAATGCAAGTGTTTAACTGGACCTGCTATAGCGTACAAACAGGATGGATAATACGGTTCTAACAATACATCCCCTCATCGGCACCCCATAAGCATACGCTAGCATTTTCCTTGTTGTTCTGTCGGTAGTGATATTGAATGAGTACACCAACCAGTGTCTGTGATGCCTTTCCAAGCATTATGTCCGCGGGCGCGGTGTTCACTTCCACACAGTGCCAGACACCTGTCCTTCATAACATTTGTTTGACAGAATTTCTGCAGGATGCAGCACCTTCCAGCAGCGCTGATTCGACGACTTTGTCAGATAATTTCCTAGGACTGAGGAGAATCGAGACATATAGCAGGTGTGAGTGTAGGCATACCGAAATTTTTTCGGGTGGTGTACAGATATAAAAGGTAACTGCACTGTTTGCGTAAAATGTGTACGTATTGAATTGTAAAGTCACTGTGGCTTATGTTGTGCAAAATGCGTATGTATAGTATTGTAAAGTTACAGTGGTTTATGTTGTGGCATGACTAGAGAACATGACTGTGTGCTCTATCATGGGGGACATAAAGATTAAGAATATCGATAACTGCGAGAGCTTTTTTACATGGAAAATTATGTGCACTATAGATATCGAGATTCGTTCCAGAGGAAACATTACCTGCACATCGATCGGTGTCGGACTGCAGTTGTAATCGTGATATTTAATAGTAGTCTATTCTTGTGAGTCTTGTATGTATTTGATGCTCTGTAGACAACTTTTGCGAGCTTTAACTGTGAGTTCAATGTAGCGATCTGTGCAAAATAATTTTGCTGTGAAAGTCTTGTCTGCGGAAAACGATGGCGGACGGTGCTCCCAGACCGGTAGTTTGACGGGTAAATTCACTGACGGACAAGTTGTCCCACTAGGAATGCGCCCTGTGCTATTCTGGGAAGCATTGCGGAATCTCTAGGCTGTGAACTGAACCGCAGCTATGCGTCATCGCACCAGCAACGGTACCTAGGTGAACACGTATTTCAATAGGAATTTCTCAAGTGTAAAGTATGAAACAGATGTCAGCGCCTCATCCTTGCAGAGCCCGAACTATCGTGTCGTAGCTTCACTGGGAGCGCCAGTGCACCAGGACTCCGGTGTCGGCGTCAGGTGTCGGGCAGTGGGATGTCTTTTTATTATTAGCGATCTTTTGTTTAAACTGTATTCCATCTACATATATACTTTGCTAGCCACCAAGCGGTGTGTGTTGGAGGGCACTATTCGCACCAAAGTTATATTTCCCTCCGTCTGTTCCACTAGCAGTTCGTGCGAGGGAAATCGACTGTCTGAACACTTCAGTATGAGCTCCAATTTCCTTTGAATGGTGATCATTTCGCTATATGAAAGTTGGTGGTAATAATATGTACTCTACATCCTCGGCGAAGATAGGATTGGGAATTTAGTGAGCAGCCTCTTCCGTTTAGTGCGTCGTCTATCTGCAAGTGTGTCCCACTTCAATGAGATTTGTAATGCTCTCGCGATGGTTAAATGTACCAATCATGAATCTAGCCGTTCTTCTCTGAACGTTGTAATGTTGTTGAATTAATTTGTTCTGAAAGCGGTGCTGATATTCAGGACCATAAAAGTGGGTTAAAAGCTTTGAGCTATGTGAGGAAGTTAACCTTGCATTACTTAGCAACTGTTTCAGCAGGTATCCAGTCTAGCTTACCAAATTCCCAACCAGACTAACATTAATTATAATCTTTTAGTATTCATCTTACGATAACCGGTGATGTATATATTAAAAAACAATTTAAATAAAAAGAAATAAATCAGTTTATATTTGGACATTTATTTTAACATTGATCATTGTTCCGTTAAAATTTCAGCATATCAAACTTGATTCATAACTAAACCGGTGCCTTATTTAGGATTGTGAAAATGTGAGTTTGTAATCTTACGGAACACATCAAATAGGGAGCCAAGATTGGGAGACTACATACAACACTGCATTCATAAAATAACACACGAAGAACGTTGAAACATATCCAAGAGGAAATTAACCACAACCAACTGATTCAATTTTCACCCAAAGAAGTTACGTTCGTAGCGCAATCCTGTCTGTCATGAAATTACCACACACTGGTATACTACATTCATACTAACTCTCTGTGAAATCTTCCCGTAAAGAATAGCTGAGGGCTACTTTGATGATTACACCACATGCTTCACGTGGTCAACTTGGTTTACACAAAGAGTGTAACTCCACAATAATTTTGATAATTGAAATAAATTAGTTCGAAAAACAATTTACAAAAGAAAAACCTTGAACTGGTTACTATCGTCTTACTATTAACCTGATGGGTCAAACAATTGTATAAGCACGTGGTACTGGTTTCACAAAGTACACCCCACGTGGGTTGAACATAAAGAAAAGTTGCTATATTGAAAAATATTGTCAAGACGAGACGTTATAATCTCACGCACATTCGCATTTAAGATTGATGAACTTAGTTAGAGTTACTGATCAACACATGGTTCCACTTTCCTCACAAAGTAGTAACAAAGCAACTAGCGGAAGATATTCTGAACTTCACACTCGAAATACACTGCGTTGCAATTTAAGATAACATTAAATATTTTAGAGCTAAACCTGAAATAAAGGTGATTAAATTTTCAGTTAGGCTGAACTTAAGAAATCCATTGTCCTACGGACTTAGCAGACACGCGCTTAGCCAGAGATCTTACCACTTCAGACGCTCGCCGCAGACAGACTGACCTGGGCTCCTACCGAGCGTGCTTAACAGATACAAATGGAAGTGACCAGAGAGGCAGCTTCCTATACCAACATGACAAGGGACGGATAGGACCATACTAAGAATAGAAACTTCTCTGCTTTTAGAAAGCATAGCGACCTGTTCCGACGTTGGTCCTACTGTTCTCTAGCAGACAGGCTTTTCTGCTACCATCAAGCATGCAACTAGAAATACATTTGCTCATTCATCCTCTCACACAGAAGGGAAGGGGGATGACAGTATCTTATCATATACAGTATATAAAAGAAAGCGGATGTAGGTTCCGTATGAGACTGTGTGACATGAATTACATATAAACTGTGTTTTAAAGTGTAGTAGTGTGACAGATCGTTCTTGTTTATGTGTAAAAGTAACATGTTTCACTGCTCAGTCTCCTCCCAGATAGTCAGAAACACCACAGTAAAATTAGAAGAGGAATTTATGCCGTAAATGACAATAGATTTAAGAAATTAACATGAAAGGAATCCAACAGAGACCTTTCAACCTTCTCAATATCTTGTATCAGACCCAACTATTAATGGCCCCCAAACAGACGGACAACACTCTGAGACCAATAGGATACCGAAAATTAAAAGAAAACTACGCCATATTTGTGAAAAATATCTATTTAATTAATTTGCATAAATTTTTTATATCAACGTGGTATTAGCAGTACAATAGTTAAGGGGAGGCTGTGTGTGAGTGGGTGACATGGAGCAGAAGAGCAGGTTCATTGAATAATTTTTATGTGAAACGCAGTACAGTTGTTTAAGATGGCGGGGGTGACATGGAAAACCATTTAACAGAACAGTAGGTTAAGTGCCGACAAAGCGTTAAACATAGGGTAAGACACCTAGAGTACAGTGCCAAACATTAGGTTATGCAACATGTTTGCCCCATGTAATTGCTTCTTGCAAGACCTAGATGTTTCCAAATAGCAGAGAATGATGAGCAACTGAAATCCAATGCCCACAAACTAAATATTTTATAAATACATAATATACCCTTTCCATATATTCCATACATTGTCTAAATTGTTTAAACAATATTCCATACAGAGCAATCGAATACCCTCCAAATGACAGATCACCTGAGTCTTTTTCCTGCCAGTTCCTAGGAAGAGGTGGCAGTTGGAAGATTTAGGTTAGTGGAGGTGCTCTTTTTTTCCCGCCATTTTCTTAGGTTAGTAAAGGCTGCAATGACCTGATGGAATTTTAACTTCCTGCCAGCGGGCGTGGCAGGGGGGGCATGTCACTTTCCCACCAGAGAGGTTAATTAATTGATCAATTTAATTACGTAGTCAATGTGACCTAACTTCCCGCCATCTTCTTAGGTTAGTAGAGGTTGCATTGTCCTGATGGAATTTGAACTTCCCACCAGGGGGGATGGCAAGGGGGTGTGGCACTTTCCCCACCAGAGAGGTTAATTAATTGATCAATTTAATTAAGTAGTCAATCAAAGTGATAAGAGTGAGAGGGGCCTATTCTAATAACTCAGACCTGAAGGTGTACATGTAGCAGTGAGGGAGGAGGAGGTTGGGGGAGAGGAGGGGGTGGGGGGAACAATAGGTTAAGTGCCTGTCAATCAAAAGGAAATTGGGGTGACATGGAAAAACACTTAGCAGAACAATAGGTTAAGTACTTGTCAATCAAAGGAGAACAATAGGCTTGCCTCTGAGTGCATACCAGCCCCTGATGTAGGCAACTTGCACTAACAAAATGCGCCATCATCCCCTTCCTGAGGGGGGGAGGGGAGTGGGAGGTGGTGGACGGGAACAATAGGTTAAGACAAATGACATGGAAAAGCATTTAACAGAACAACAGGTTGACATGGAAAAGCACTTAACAGAATAATAGGTTTGCCCCTGAGTGCATACCTGCCCTGATGTAGGCAATCCGCACTAACAAAATGGAAGGGCACCCCTGTAGCTCTACTACTCATGGCAACACTGAGGATGAAATCAGCCAATTTGCTGGTGCATCAGTGCAGACTGTCAAATATGTATTCACCACTCGCAACTGTGATAACATGGTGTGGAAACAGTGATCATGAAAAGACGCTAACTGACGGACCATGAATATGAACCAAGATGTTTCTTTCTACATTTTCAATGTCCAGGTGTTTCTTTCTGTTCTGCATCTTCATTATGAGTGTTCTGCGAACACTCCAGTCTTGCAAGAAGACATTAGCAGTGTTTACAGAGCTGCGCGTTTATGTTACTATTTCAATGAACACTCAGCTGCACTCTTGGCATTGACTGGCTCCAGTCTTAATCTCACGGAAATTGATTATTTGAAAGATTTGGTGAAATGTGGTTTTGTGAATGTAGTAACTGATTCCTTCTGTTAATTCAGCTCCAGTATTCCCAGTAGCAGCAGCATTAATTCATTAATGGTAGCTACTGTACGCTTGAAACTTAAGAATTGTTTGCTGTGTCACACCAAAACAGAAATGTGGCAACACTGTAAGAAAAAAGTAATAACATTAGGCTAACATAGAGTGTTTTAGAAAATGATACTTAACTTTGGAATAGTTTGATGCGTGGCACTCCATGCCATAAACCTAATACAATGAAATCCAAATAACTTTTCTGTCTCTTTGCAATCTACGATTTCTCATTATACCATAACCGGGGTATACTTTGACCGATTTTTAGAGTCAAATATGATTGACCGACTTATTTTCATGATAAAACCCTTAACATATGTATGAAAAATGTTTAGAAATGCATGAAAAGTGTCTAAACATATAAGACAAAATAAAACAATAAAAGTCATGGTAGTAACTGCGTGCATTATATCTCAAAGTCGAACCAGTGCATATCAATTACGTGAAAGAGCGCCGGGCACGCGAAAAATCGTTACATTTAGAACGCTTGTATCATTTTCTGAATACTTTCTGGTAGATGTTAGGGAGGGGCCTTTCTGGAACTACTTTCTAAAAATTTGCAAAGTGGGGAAGCATGCCGTGTTTCAACAATTGTTCCTTCTTTGCTATTGTTGTCGGTAACATGCGAATGCGATGCGAGTCGCAGCGAAACAATCGATATGTACAGGAGCAACTTCAAGATATATTGCAAAAAGGGGGGCATGCTCAAAAAGTCTGTAATTATTCATTTAAAAAATAACGTACAGTGACGAATTCTTTTTGAACAGCATTAACTTTTAATTAATACTATTGGATGAAAGCATCATTTACAATTTATGTTACATTTTTCTACTATTTTAAACATAAACGACCAAGTACTGTTCCAAATATTCGGTAATAGAATTGTGTCTTCGATCACTCAAAACATTTTTGTAAACAGGAAAGGACCGTCCTACGTCAACTGAGGTAACTGAACAATATCCGAAATTTTGGCGCTACATTTCTGGCAAAAGTTCATCCATCCTATAAATAAAACTATCAATTTGGCACAAGGGTTAAAAGCCTAGTTTACTGTGTTATTGTTTAAGATGTTTTCAAACTTTTCTTTAACTTTTCTTGGGAATACATCTGTCAATGAGTTCACTACAATAATTTTATACATTAACTGAGTAGATTGATTCAACGCCATAACCTTGAGTTGCAAGCCTTTTAATACTTAATAATAATATGGGGAAAATGGGTGCTAATCACAGCAATGTCTTTTTTAATGCCGGAATCTTTAAAAGCTTCCTTGCACTGGCAAACTGCCATAGCCTCTGCACTATGGAAGTTATTTACTACCCCTCTAACTGCCTCGAAAAGTTTATTGTAAAACAACGCAGCTTCGACCCATGTACCTCAACGAGTTACCACTGGTTCGGGAGGTAAAGGTACATTTGGTTATTTTTCTTTGTAGGTCGTGATGCGAGCAATGGCCTTTCTAAAACACTTTGTCTGTGGATGAAATAAGTTTATATACATTCAGAAACTTGGAACGTACTTCTTCAGCAAGGCGATGTACTCCATGAGGAAAGCATGTCATATGAATCAAACTGGGGTAAAATACTCGGAGGGCTTTTCCTGCTTTGATCGTATAGGGCGCGGCATCTGAAATAAATACAAGCACCATTCAATCTGCAGAAGATTCTAGAAATATTTTTCTAATACCCTCATTCACAATACTGGCGATCGTAGAATGATTTACTTTCTCAAGTTCTTTGCAGGCCGTTAAATAGGAAGAAGAATGCTCTTCTTTTAAAGCACCAACAGTTAAATTTGTAATGTAACGGCCACAAGTGCCTGAATTTTCGTCAACTGAAATCCAGATAGTGCTGTCCTTGAGTTCATTGCGTATTTCTTCCAAATAATTTACGTAAATTGTCGATATGTAATTTTTATGCAATGTTGATTCATCCGGTATATTTTGATTTAAGCAACATTTGCGCATGAAGCGTTTGAGGATGAGGTTTATAAGTTTGTGAAAAGGAATAAGGTTTGCAATGAAAGCTTCACATAGATCCATGTTAAATCGACTTTTTTGGTTACCTTTTGAGAAATCCCTCCTACTGTAATATACTGTTGTTACAAGTTGTTGTCGTGGTACTTTCTTTTGCATTCCTGCTATATGAAGACTTATCTTGATATGCTGGTCTATCTGAAACTTTTTTTGCACGAAACGTTTTCTCTCAAACTAGACAATATAAAACAATTCCGTCATATGTAAATGTTCCGGGATGGTCAGCTATCCGCGAAACGACGTTTCTTTTTTCCGGCAAAGCGCACAACACTTTACACACTACACATCGTAAATTGGTTCAACTGTGTACAAGTAAATAGAAATCTAAACTGAAACAATGGACGTGCGACTAAAAGCTTGCGTAGTTTATTTGTTGGTGACTGATACGGTATGACAGCGGAGGGTATCAAAAATGGTTCAAATGGCTCTGAGCACTATGGAACTTAACATCTGAGGTCATCAGTCCCCTATAACTTAGAACTACTTAAACCTAACTAACACACGTCCATGCCCGAGGCAGGATTCGAACCTGCGACCGTAGAGGTCGCGCGGTTCCAGACTGTAGCGCCTAGAACCGCTCGGCCACTCAGGCCGCAGGGTGTCACCCGGAGACACTAGCGCAGGAGCATTGACTCTGTCTGCCTGTTTTTATTCCTCTTCTTCGCTAGGCAGTGGCCATTCTGTTAGCGACTGCACGCAGTTCTAGGTCGCGGTCTATCTGTGAGACATCAAAACTAAATCGAGATAGAGACCGTCCGTGTAAATTTTTAAAATACTGTAAACATTGTACGAAAATATGCGTCATCACTAGCTTTTAGTTAAAATATGTAATAACCGGTGTAAAGAGCCAAATATTCAAATGCATATCAAACATACAAATGTACATAATCCGGTCTCTAATGATTAACATAACTGTTTTTTAAATTCTGTGTCATTTATGTTAGTGAAGTAGGGTCTTTTATGAAAGGATTCTAAAATGCAGAGGAAGTAATGGAAAAAATGTAGGTGGTCCTAGTTAGGGTGGATTTGGGAATTCATTGACCGGCCTATACTTTTACCACAACTATCAGCTACTACCCCATTTGTGGTCAGTATGTCAGAAAAATAATGAAATTTTGACCAACCAGAAATTAATGCATTTATCTATAATAAATGTATTTATATAAAATCTAATGTTTTTAAAGTGGTTTTTTAAGCCTCACAAAAGAGAAAATCTGGTCATTGCAGTTACAAATAGGCTTGTCTGCTCTCCATTTATCGAGGCAGTATCTGGTACTTGTGGCTAAATAGACTTCATTATTCGTTTCCATAGGTATTTAACATTATTTACTATAACTGAACCACTGCCTGAACTACAACAGCTTGCAATTTGAGCAATATATGACTGACACTGGTTTTTTTAGTTTTAGACACATTAAAAATTACAAATGAGCCTTTGTCTGTGTACTGTTGGTTGATGACTGTATACTTTAGTTACACGTTGTCATTGGCTCAACACTAATAAACTGTGTATCTGTATTCCTGGGGTAACAATGTCCAGTGATCAAAGCAGCGCCGAAACAGAGAAATCATGCACATGACTTCAGAAATAGTAATAAAGTGGCGATATATAAATGTGAACAAAACACTAATCGGGTGTCTGTTTTGAGTATTAATCGAGCAACATACATGATAAATCTGAAGACACCTATCGCTTTGCAGTTGAAAGATATCGCTGGATTTTGCACAACTACATTTTAACACACTTTTTCGTATACAAACATAAATCGCAACAGGTTCGGCAACTGTTCCACAAGGAAATCGGTACTACATGGCGCCATGTAGCGTATTTATGGAAGTTTATTACCAAACAGTACTTGCTAAATACCCAGCTGAGAGCCATCATAGACCTGCAAAACTGTTGCTGTATGATGGTCAAAGTAACCATTGCGATTAAAGTATACCCAATATACGATACTTGAATATAATTGTGAAGCCAGTCTTCTGAAGGTCCAATTCTCCATAAATAGTAACTGCTAAGTGGGAAGCTAGTGTTCAGTTTACAGTACTGAGCTAGCTCGAGGCACTTAGTTGTAATGTTTAATTACTGTTGCCGAATTGTTTGACTATCGGCGCTGCGTAGAATTTTGGTGCCTGTCGGCGGAAGGTTCAAATGGTTCAAATGGCTATAAGCACTATGGGACTTAACATCTGAGGACATCAGTCCCTTAGACTTAGAACTACTTAAACCTGACTAAGCTAAGGACATCACTCACATCCATGCCCGAGGTAGGATTCGAACCTGCGACCGTAGCAGCAGCGTGGTTCCTGATTGAAGCGCCTAGAACCACTCGCCCACAGAGGTCGACTCAGTGGAAGGATTTCTGTGTCAGCCAGTACAATGCAGAGGCAATATAGTCCGCAGTTGACAGCGTTACCTATTTTCTCCTGTCCACACTTATCGGCAGACGTATACCACGCGCTCGATGAAGCGGTACGAAAGCGGGAATAGGTCTGTATTTGGGTGCGCCATCTGGAGGAGGCCGAATGAAATGAGACACGCCAGGCGAGTGGTTGTGCGTATATGGCGGCCGCCTGTAGCAGTATTTGTTATGTACTTGTTTTTTGGTACACGAAACGTATCTTCATCCCCGCAGTTTGGTAGCCCTAGGGGAAGTAATCACCAATAAATGGTATCAGCAAATGTGGCATACTGGAGAAACTTACGGACTCCCTTCATCGCCGAGCTGAGACCATTACCAAGGGAAGATGGAATTAGCATGATGTCTCCATGGAGAGAGCACCTTTTTGTCCAATACGCTCATATGCAAAGGAATACCTAAATCAGGTTTCATACACATGTACACTGAAGTGACAAAAGTCGTGGAATAGAGACTTGCACACATACAGACGGCAGTGGTATAACTATCACAAAGCATAAAATGACAGTTCATTGGTTAGTCTGTCATTTGTACTCAAGTGATTCATATTTTCAACGTGGTTATAGCCGCACGACGGGAATGAACAGATTCTGTATGCGGATTAGCAATTGGGGCTAGGTGCATGGAACATTCCATTTCGGAAATAGTTAGGGAATTCAATATTCCGAAACCCACAGTGTCAAGAGTGTGCCAATAATATCACATTTCAGGCATTGCCTCTCATCACCATGGACAACACAATGGCGGATGGTCTTCACTTAACGACCGAGTACACCGGCATTTGCTTAGAGGTGTCAGCTCTAACAGACAGGCGACAATGAGTGAAATAATCCCAGAAAACAATGTGGGACGTACGACGAACGTATCCGTTAGGATAGAATTGATAGTGTTGTATATTATATATATTATATGTGGTGTCACCGCCAGACACCACACTTGCTAGATGGTAGTTTTTAAATCGGCCGCGGTCCGCTAGTATACGTCGGACCCGCGTGTCGCCACTGTCAGTGATTGCAGACCGAGCGCCGCCACACGGCAGGTCTAGTGAGACGTCCTAGCACTCGCCCCAGTTGTACGACGACTTTGCTAGCGAAGCTGCACTGACAAATACGCTCTCTTTTGCCGAGACGATAGTTAGCATAGCCTTCAGCTACGTCATTTGCTACGACCCAGCAAGGCGTCATTCACATTTGTTATTTATCTATGGATGCCTCTACCGTCAGACCGATGTTCACCAATTATGAATTAAAGTTAAGTATTCCAGAAGCTATGTACTATTTTTGGCTACTATAATTCCTTGTCATTTTCCAGACCTCACGCCAGCCTGCGTGAGCTTAAACGCGTGCTATTCGGCTACAAGTCATAGTGGATTGGCTGTCGTGTCAGTCCACTACATTATATATTAAAGATAATTGTTTTCTCATGGCAGTACTTATTTACTGTAAAATTGCAAAGCATTTTTTTTTTATTTTCTCTTGTGTTGTACGAACGTCGCGGAATTATGGTGAACGCTGAAGGCTATCCTTCGCACAACACGGGAAATCGCGTCGTCTGATTCAGTATTCATCTCGTCGACGGTCCTCCACAGCAACCAGAGGCCCAGATCTGCACCACGTCTCCTGCCGCGATTGTGATTGTACAGTGAAATAAATCAAATACACTGAGGTTACAAAGTCACGAGGTATCGCCTAATATCGTGTCGGACCTCTTTTTCCATGGCATATTGCAGCAAATCGATGTGACATGGACTCAACAAGTCGTTTGTCGTCCCCTGCAGAAATACGAGGATTATTTGGAAAGTAAGGAACGATCGGTCGCGAATTGGAAACCACAGGTGTGTCGGGCAGTGTGTCTAGTATGCCCGTCGATCGCGTTACGTCGTTCTTTTTAGTTCTGAGCACACAGGGAGCACATGAAGGTACCTAGAACTATACTGTCTCCAGCCAAGTACGAGGGCCACGTGAGAAATTTCGCCTGAAGCTAGGCAGCTAACTGTCGTGCGGTTTCTTCTTCAAGACAATTTTCAGCCGCATTCTGCAGGGGCAATGAAGCTGCTCCTGCGTCGTTTTCAATTGGAAATGTTTAATTACCCTCTATACAGCCCTTAATTGTCTCCCTCTGAGTTTCATCTCTGCTCACGTGAACCGCTGGCTATGAAAAAAACATTTTGGCACAGACAACGAGCTGTAGCCCCGCGTAGAGAATTGGCGGAAACTACTGGCAGCTGCCTTCTATAACGAGGGTATTGGAAAGTTGGTACAACACTACGACAAACGTCTAAATCCGATAGGTGACTATGGAGTTAAGTAGCTGGAAGTTGTAGGCAACTGTTGAAAATAAAAGTTTTGATTTTCACTGTGGTTTCAATTTCGTGACCTCTCGTTCCTTACTATCCGAATAGCCCTCGTATTTAAGCCATGCTGCCTCTAGAGCCGTCCATAAATTCGAAAGTGTTTCCAGTGGAGGATTTTATGCACAAACTGACCTCTCGATTATGTCTCGTAAGTGTTCGATAGGATTCATGAGTGGAGATTGGAGTGGCCAAACCATCCGCTCGAACTGTCTAGAACGTTTTTCAAACCAATCGCGAACAACTGTGGCCCAGTGTCAAGACGTTGTCGTTCGGGAACATGGCTGCAAATGGTCTCCAAGCAGCAGAACGTAACGATATCCAGTTAACGATTGGTTCAGCTGGACCAGAGGACCCAGTCCATTCCATGTAAACACAGCCCACACTTTTATAGCCACCACCAGCCTACACAGTGCCTTGGTAACAAATTGGGTCTGTGGCTCCGTGGGGTCTGCGCCATCTCGAACCGTAACGTCAGCTCTTACCACCAGAAATCGTTATCTGACCAGGGCACTGTGTTCTACTCGTCTATTGCTCGACTGATTGCTCACGAGCCCAGGAAAGACGCTGCAGGCGATGTCGTGCTGTTAGCAAACTACTCGCGTTTGTCGTCTGCTGCAGTAGCCTATTAACCCCAAATTTCGCCGCACTAATCTAAAGGATACGTTCATCGTACGTCCCACATTCGTTTCCGCAGTTACTTCTTGCATCGTTGCTTGTCTGTTAGCACTGACAACTCTACGTAAACGCCGTTACTCTCGGTCAATAAGTGAAGGCCGTCGGTCACTGCGTTTTCTGTGGTGAAAGGTAATGCCCGAAATTTGGTACTCTCGGAACACTTTTGACACAGTGGATCTCCGAATATTGAATTCCCTGTCGATTTCCGAAATGGAATGTCTCATGCGTCTTGCTCAAACTACCATTCCCCGGTCAAAGTTTGTTTATTCCTGTTTTGCAACCATTATCACGTCGGACACCTTTTCACATAAATCACCTGAGTACAAATGTCAACTCCGTCAATGCGCTGCCCTTTTATAACTTGTGTACGTGATACTACTGCCATTTGTACTTGTGCATATGGCTATCCCATGACTTTATCACCTCAATGTATTACTGAATGCGTGAATGTAAACGCGGTCGTTCAAGCACTGCAGATACGGTGCATTCCGGATGGGACATAACTTCTGAGGCCATCAGTCCCCTAGAACTTAGAACTACTTAAACCTAACTAACCTAAGGACATCACATACATCCTTGCCCGAGGCAGGATTCGAACCGGCGATCGTAGCGGTCGCGTGGTTCCAGATTGTAGCACCTAGAACCGATCGGCAACCCCGGCCGGCTTATTCTGGATGCCTGTCTGAGATTTGTTCTGATGAAATGATTGACAAAATTCGCTATATGGTAACGAAAGACCCACAAGTTAAGATTCGTGATATTGTTGACATGGTAGACGCCACAGACACGGGTTCCCAGGTAGATGCCGTGTTTCTTGACTTCCGCAAGGAGTTTGATACAGTTTCCCACAGTCGTTTAATGAACAATGTAAGAGCATATGGACTATCAGACCAATTGTGTGATTGGATTGAACAGTTCCTAGATAACAGAACGCAGCATGTCATTCTCAATGGAGAGAAGTCTTCCGAAGTAAGAGTGATTTCAGGTGTGCCGCAGGGGAGTGTCGTAGGATCGTTGCTATTCATAATATACATAAATGACCTTGTGGGTAACATCGGAAATTCACCGAGCCTTTTTGCGGATGATTCTGTAGTATATCTAGAGGTTGTAACGATGGAAAATTGTACTGAAATGCAGGAGGATCTGCCTCGAATTGACGCATGGTGCAGGGAATGGCAATTGAATCTCAATGTAGACAAGTGTAATGTGCTGCGAATACATAGAAAGAAAGATCCTTTATCATTTAGCTACAATATAGCAGGTCAGCTACTGGAAGCAGTTAATTCCAAAAATTATCTGCGAGTAGGCATTAGGAGTGATTTAAAATGGAATGATCATATAAAGTTGATCGTCGGTAAAGCAGATGCCAGACTGAGATTCATTGGAAGAATCCTAAGGAAATGCAATCCGAAAACAAAGGAAGTAGGTTACAGTACGCTTGTTCGCCCACGGCTTGAATACTGCTCAGCAGTGTGGGATCCGTACCAGATAGGGTTGATACAAAGAGAAGATCCAACGGGGAGCAGCGCGCTTTGTTACAGGATCATTTAGTAATCGCGAATGCGTTACGGAGATGACAGATAAACTCCAGTGGAAGACTCTGCAGGAGAGACGCTCAGTAGCTCGGTACGGGCTTTTGTTGAAGTTTCGAGGACATACCTTCACCGAAGAGTCAAGCAATATATTGCTGCCTCCTACGCATATCTCGCGAAGAGACCATAAGATCAGAGAGATTAGAGCCCACACAGAAGCATACCGACAATCCTTCTTTCCACGAACAATACGAGACTGGAATAGAAGGGAGAACCGATAGAGGTACTCAAAGTACCCTCCACCAACACCGACAGGTGGCTTGCGGAGTATGGATGTAGATGTAGATGTAGATGTAGACAGAATGGAATAGCTGTGCTCAGAAGCAAACACATTTCTACTGTTGTGTTCATCATGTCATTCAAGAACTGGCACCTGTATTTGTGTGTTGAAGACTATGTGATTTCGTGAGTGCTGTAGTTTTTGTTTGGTTTCTTTCCTTCACTGAGCTATTTGTAAGTAAAAGCATTTTCAGAGTGTGTAAGCAGTTTCTGGTTGTTCTGTTGTTGGATTCAATGTTTACAATCATAACACAAAATGAAGTAGCGCTACATGCTTTCCCTCACGATGCAAGTTGGGAAAAGATTGACAGATTGCGGGGTACTCTCAGTTCTCATTCGGTGTTATGCCGCTTCATGTTCATATGGAATATGATCTATATTTCGATTTGATTTCATACATCATTATGAAATGGTGGCCACTAGTTAATGCTCTTGCTTGCGCGTTCTAGGAAAGGAATAATGGTAACCTTTACCTGCGTTCAAAGAAATAGGGTGCCGATATAAAAGAGTGCAGTAAAAGCGCACGGCAACGGTGGGCCGAGGGAAGCGCGTTTTTTCTTGCGGATCCTGCGTGGAAACATTTCCGGACGGCCGAATTCTGTGGTCTCATTGTGCAGACACGTTGGTTGGCGCCAGTCGGCCAGCATCCGCATCCTGGTAGAATGACTAGCGGCGAGAAGTCGCCGCTGCAATGGCCAGCACATTGTAGAACGGCAGTAAAGCAGCAGATGGGGCCTTGTTAGGCAGGAAGCTGACGGGAAATATGTGTGCGTTCTGCGAATTTCTGTGGGGGAGGTCACTGGCGCCCAGACGTCCAGACTTATTTGTGCACGAGGCTTTTATTGAGTTTATGGTCATTCTTTGGAAACTCTGAAATGGACACAACAGGGGAGATAACAAGCTTGTTATGGAGGGGTGTGGTACCATCCTGGTCATGTTGTTAGCAAAAGACACGGCGTAAACGCGCGGGAAAGAGGCCGTGAAGATGAATCTTTTTTTCTGTTCTCCCAATTAACAGTAAAGTCTCTGATTGGTCAAATCGGCGTATGCAGAGCAAGGGGCGCTCTCCGAGCTTCGAATGCCGTGCTCCAGCTCGTGATTGGCTTGTGTTAAAGTGGGGCAAATCTAAGATATAGACAGGCTTTGGCTATCGAGCTGAGGAAGAAAGCGGACAGAAATAGAAGACCGCTCTTATACTGGAGCTTCGCTAGTAAAGAACTGCAGGTCTCTACCTAAACGATGAGACTTGTGTCCTTTGCTAGTGTGCCACTTAGAGCCTCTGCCAGTCGCCTTCTGAACCGTCAGAGGTACTGTTTCTAGCATCAAGCTCAAGCATTCCGAATTAACCGAACGCGAGACCGCGTACTTGCATTTTTTGGGGGCGCGCCATTAATAACAGATTGTGGCCGTCCATGACTTCAGTGTACTTACTTGTCTTGAGTCGGCCGTCTAAACATTTGACATATTCCATCACTCATACACGTGGCACGGAGTCAAATTGGTTTGGCATACCAGCAAACTGGTCCACCGGCACACTGGAATACATCGGGATTTCAGAGGCTCATAGGAAAGTACCTGCATTCCGAATTAACCGAACGCGAGACCACGTACTTGCATTTTTTGGGGGCGCGCCATTAATAACAGATTGTGGCCGTCCATGACTTCAGTGTACTTACTTGTCTTGAGTCGGCCGTCTAAACATTTGACATATTCCGTCACTCATACTCGTGGCACGGAGTCAAATTGGTTTGGCATACCAGCAAACTGGTCCACCGGCACACTGGAATCCATCGGGATTTCAGAGGCTCATAGGAAAGTACCTGCATTCCGAATTAATCGAACGCGAGACCGCGTACTTGCATTTTTTGGGGGCGCGCCATTAATAACAGATTGTGGCCGTCCATGACTTCAGTGTACTTACTTGTCTTGAGTCGGCCGTCTAAACATTTGTCATATTCCGTCACTCATACTCGTGGCACGGAGTCAAATTGGTTTGGCATACCAGCAAACTGGTCCACCGGCACACTGGAATACATCGGGATTTCAGAGGCTCATAGGAAAGTACCTGCATTCCGAATTAATCGAACGCGAGACCGCGTACTTGCATTTTTTGGGGGCGCGCCATTAATAACAGATTGTGGCCGTCCATGACTTCAGTGTACTTACTTGTCTTGAGTCGGCCGTCTAAACATTTGACATATTCCGTCACTCATACTCGTGGCACGGAGTCAAATTGGTTTGGCATACCAGCAAACTGGTCCACCGGCACACTGGAATACATCGGGATTTCAGAGGCTCATAGGAAAGTACCTGCATTCCGAATTAATCGAACGCGAGACCGCGTACTTGCATTTTTTGGGGGCGCGCCATTAATAACAGATTGTGGCCGTCCATGACTTCAGTGTACTTACTTGTCTTGAGTCGGCCGTCTAAACATTTGACATATTCCGTCACTCATACTCGTGGCACGGAGTCAAATTGGTTTGGCATACCAGCAAACTGGTCCACCGGCACACTGGTATACATCGGGAGTTCAGAGGCTCATAGGAAAGTACCTGCATTCCGAATTAATCGAACGCGAGACCGCGTACTTGCATTTTTTGGGGGCGCGCCATTAATAACAGATTGTGGCCGTCCATGACTTCAGTGTACTTACTTGTCTTGAGTCGGCCGTCTAAACATTTGTCATATTCCGTCACTCATACTCGTGGCACGGAGTCAAATTGGTTTGGCATACCAGCAAACTGGTCCACCGGCACACTGGAATCCATCGGGATTTCAGAGGCTCATAGGAAAGTACCTGCATTCCGAATTAATCGAACGCGAGACCGCGTACTTGCATTTTTTGGGGGCGCGCCATTAATAACAGATTGTGGCCGTCCATGACTTCAGTGTACTTACTTGTCTTGAGTCGGCCGTCTAAACATTTGACATATTCCGTCACTCATACTCGTGGCACGGAGTCAAATTGGTTTGGCATACCAGCAAACTGGTCCACCGGCACACTGGAATACATCGGGATTTCAGAGGCTCATAGGAAAGTACCTGCATTCCGAATTAACCGAACGCGAGACCGCGTACTTGCATTTTTTGGGGGCGCGCCATTAATAACAGATTGTGGCCGTCCATGACTTCAGTGTACTTACTTGTCTTGAGTCGGCCGTCTAAACATTTGACATATTCCGTCACTCATACTCGTGGCACGGAGTCAAATTGGTTTGGAATACCAGCAAACTGTTCCACCGGCACACTGGAATACATCGGGATTTCAGAGGCTCATAGGAAAGTACCTGGATTCCGAATTAACCGAACGCGAGACCGCGTACTTGCATTTTTTGGGGGCGCGCCATTAATAACAGATTGTGGCCGTCCATGACTTCAGTGTACTTACTTGTCTTGAGTCGGCCGTCTAAACATTTGACATATTCCGTCACTCATACTCGTGGCACGGAGTCAAATTGGTTTGGAATACCAGCAAACTGTTCCACCGGCACACTGGAATACATCGGGATTTCAGAGGCTCATAGGAAAGTACCTGCATTCCGAATTAACCGAACGCGAGACTGCGTACTTGCATTTTTTGGGGGCGCGCCATTAATAACAGATTGTGGCCGTCCATGACTTCAGTGTACTTACTTGTCTTGAGTCGGCCGTCTAAACATTTGACATTTTCCGTCACTCATACTCGTGGCACGGAGTCAAATTGGTTTGGAATACCAGCAAACTGTTCCACCGGCACACTGGAATACATCGGGATTTCAGAGGCTCATAGGAAAGTACCTGCATTCCGAATTAACCGAACGCGAGACCGCGTACTTGCATTTTTTGGGGGCGCGCCATTAATAACAGATTGTGGCCGTCCATGACTTCAGCCGCCGAATGCGTCGTGGTGTTCCGCCCCGACCAGCAGGAGGGTAAGGTATTCGCTGCTACGGCGTAAGGCTCCAATATATGTTTCTCAGCACCCCTTTCTTTCGAAACATATTTTTCTTTTTGGAATGGTAGAATATAGATGCTTGATGGTGGCGTAGTTTTTTGTTGGTTGGTTGGTTGGTTTTGGGGAAGTAGACCGGACAGCGTGGTCATCGGTCTCATCGGATTAAGGAAGGATGGGGAAGGAAGTCGGCCTCGCCCTTTCAGAGGAACCATCCCGGCATTTGCCTGGAGTGATTTAGGGAAATCACGGAAAACCTAAATCAGGATGGCCGGACGCGGGATTGAACCGTCGTCCTCCCGAATGCGAGTCCAGTGTCTAACCACTGCGCCACCTCGCTCGGTGTAGTTTTTTGTGCCATAACCCGGATCCACGTGTATGAAGTCAGATAAAGCGATCAGTGTTCCGGTTAGTGTCGTGTGTCGATCCCCAGCTGATCACTTTGCCCACCATAGACCCCATGTTAGTGAAAGCGTTGGTGAAATAAAAATGTTTGTGTGACGTTTCTTTAGTCATTTTTATGTGATGTTTAGGTTGAATAAATCTATTGTCATTTAGATCACAACTTCTCCCTGAGTTTTGATTAACAATACTTTCAAATTTTATTATTAAAGTCTAGATCTGAAACGTAAGTAGAAGGCTTTCAAGATTTGCCGGTCGAAATGCTGTAGGAAAGATACTGTGAATGATGTAAATGTCTTTTCAAAGAAACTGATTGTGTCAGAGACTTACTTTTGGGATTGGTAAATTTTCCACAGAAACGAATGCTTGAGACTGAAACGTATCCATGGTGTAATTTGCCTCGCACCAGGTAAAAAAGAAGAGAAGGAAGGAAGGAACTTACGTTTAACAACTCAGATTAGTGACAGTAGTGAAAAGATCTGGCAGCAGTGTTTGATAATATTGGAAGTTCAGCTACCTGTGAACACTGCAAGACTGATCATTCCTAACATTTGGCTTGGACTGATAACCTCAGATGTTAAGTCCTATAGCGCTCAGAGCCATTTGGCTTGTTTCCCACATTTTAACCCATGGCGTTGCTGACAAGGGAACCTCCCCATTGCACCCCCCTCAGATTTAGTTAGAAGTTGGCGCAGCGGATAGGCCTTGAAAACCTGAACACAGATCAATCGAGAAAACAGGAAGAAGTTGTGTGGAACTATGAAAAAAATAAGCAAAATATACAAACTGAGTAGTCCATGTGCAACATAGGCAACATCAAGGATACTATTAGTCAGGAGCGCTGTGGTCCCATGGTTAGCGTGAGCAGCTGTGGAACGAGAGGTTCTTGGTTTAAGTCTTCCCTCGAGTGAAAAGTTTATTTTCTTTATTTTCGCAAAGTTATGATTTGTCCGTTCATCCATTGATGTCTCTGTTCACTGTAATAAGTTTAGTCTCTGTGTTTTGCGACCGCAGTGCAAAACCGTGCGATTAGTAGACGAAAGGACGTGCCTCTCCAATGGGAACCGGAAACCTATTGCCCACGGAATACATCTCACGTATTTAATGCACTCTCGTTCAAAGTAGCGAACAGTCAACTGCCAGCGAAAGAGCCTCGTTAGCAGGAATACTCTCTCTTCCGTGCGCTGTAGTCGACTGACGTCGTGTGTTTCGATGTTTGTTTAGGTGTAGCGTCCCCATACTACGGCGCAGTTACCTCGCATCGGACGGAAGGACTATAATTGTCTGAAAATAAAAAAATAAACTTTTCACTCGAGGGAAGACTTGAACCAATGATCTCTCGTTCGGCAGCTGCTCACGCTAACCACAGGACCACGGCGCTCCTAAGCGCACGTTGTCCTTTATGTTGCCTATCTTGCACATGGACTACTCAGTTTGTATATTTTGCTTATTTTTTTCATAGTTCAACACAACTTCTTCCTGTTTTCTCGATTGATCTGTGTTCAGTTTTTCTAGGCCTATCCACTGTGACAACTTTAAATCTGAGGGGGGTGCGATGGGGAGGTTCCCTTGTGAGCAGAAGATACAGGAAATGAACTAAGCTACGTTTCCCGTCAGTCACACTTGTAGCACTAATAAGTTCATCCACATCCACATCTACATGCATACTCTGCAAGCCATCGTATGGTGCGCGGCGTAGGTTACTCTGTACGATTACTAGTCATTTCTTTCCTGTTCCACTCGCAAATAGAGCGACTCCTAATTTCCCGTATCCTATGTTCGTGATCCTTATGCAAACTGCCATCAGTAGAATCGCTCTGCAGTCAGCCTCAAATGCCGGTCATCTAATTTTTTTCAATAATGCTTCTCGTAAAGAATGTCGCTTTCCCTCCAGTGATTATGATTTGAGTTCCCGAAGCATCTCCATAATACCTGCGTATTGTTCGATCCTACTGGTAACAAATTCTAGCACACACCTCTGAACTGCTTCGGTGTCTTCCTTTGACCTATCCTGGAGCGATCCCAAAGTCTCAAACAGTACTCAACAATAGGTGGCACTAGTTTCATATGTGTGGTCTCCTTTACTGATCAACTACACTTTCGCAAAAAGCTCCCAATAAGCCGATGTCAATTATTTGACTTTCCTACTACGTACAGATTTCCAGCGTTACACACAGATATTTAAAAGACATGACTGTGTGAAACAGCATACTACTAATACTGTATTCTAACAGTAAGGACTTGTTTTCCCAACACGTCCGCGTCAACTTACATCTTTCTACAGAGTTATTACAAATGATTGAAGCGATTTCACAGCTCTACAATAACTTTATTATCTGAGATATTTTCACAATGCTTTGCACACACATACAAAAACTAAAAAGTTTTTTTAGGCATTCACAAATGTTCGACATGTGCCCCTTTAGTGATTCGGCAGACATCAAGCCGATAATCAAGTTCCTCCCACACTCGGCGCAGCATGTCCCCATCAATGAGTTCGAAAGCACCGTTGATGCGAGCTCGCAGTTCTGGCACGTTTCTTGGTAGAGGAGGTTTAAACACCGAATCTTTCACATAACCCCACAGAAAGAAATCGCATGGGGTTAAGTCGGGAGAGCGTGGGGGCCATGACATGAATTGATGATCATGATCTCCACCACGACCGATCCATCGGTTTTCCAATCTCCTGTTTAAGAAATGCCGAACATCATGATGGAAGTGCGGTGGAGCACCATCCTGTCGAAAGATGAAGTCGGCGCTGTCGGTCTCCAGTTGTAGCATGAGCCAATTTTCCAGCATGTCCAGATACACGTGTCCTGCAACGTTTGTTTCGCAGAAGAAAAAGGGGCCGTAAACTTTAAACCGTGAGATTGCACAAAACACGTTAACTTTTGGTGAGTTGCGAATTTGCTGCACGAATGCGTGAGGATTCTCTACCGCCCAGATTCGCACATTGTGTCTGTTCACTTCACCATTAAGAAGAAATGTTACTTCATCACTGAAAACAAGTTTCGCACTGAACGCATCCTCTTCCATGAGCTGTTGCAACCGCGCCGAAAATTCAAAGCGTTTGACTTTGTCATCGAGTGTCAGGGCTTGTAGCAATTGTAAACGGTAAGGCTTCTGCTTTAGCCTTTTCCGTAAGATTTTCTAAACCGTCGGCTGTGGTACGTTTAGCTCCCTGCTTGGTTTATTCGTCGACTTCCGCGGGCTACGCGTGAAACTTGCCCGCACGCGTTCAACCGTTTCTACGCTCACTGCAGGCCGACCCGTTGATTTCCCCTTACAGAGGCATCCACAAGCTTTAAACTGCGCATACCATCGCCGAATGGAGTTAGAAGTTGGTGGATCTTTGTTGAACTTCGCCCTGAAGTGTCGTTGCACTGTTATGACTGACTGATGTGAGTGCATTTCAAGCACGACATACGCTTTCTCGGCTCCTGTCGCCATTTTGTCCCACTGCGCTCTCGAGCGCTCTGGCGGCAGAAACCTGAAGTGCGGCTTCAGCCGAACAAAACTTCATGAGATTTTCTACGTATCTGTAGTGTGTCATGACCATATGTGAATGAATGGAGCTACAGTGAATTTATGAAATCGCTTCAATCATTTGTAATAGCCCTGTACATTGAGAGCTAACTGCCATTCATCACAACAACTAAAACTTTTGCCTAAGTCATCTCGTTTCCTCCAACAGTCACTCAACGACGATACCTTCTGCTACACCACAGCATCATCAGCAAACAGCTGCCGACTGTTGCTGATCCTGTCCGCCAGATCATTTATGTGTACTAAAAATAAGAGCGGTTCTGTCACACTTCCCTGGGGCACTCCTGACAATGTACTTGTCTGTGAAGAACAGTACCTTCGAGGACAACATACTGGATTTTGTTACTTAAGAAGTCTTCGAGCCACTCACATACCTGGGAACCTATCGCGGATGCTTGTAGCTTCATTAACACTCATCAGTGAGGCATCGTGTCAGATGCATTATGGAAATCTAGGAATACGGAATCCGCCTATTGTGCCTCATCCGTGATTCGCAGGGTCTGATGCAAGATAAGAACAAGCTGAGTTTCGCACGAGCGATGCTTTCTAAAACTGTTGTGACTTGACGGGACAGCCAAGCCACTAGGAGGAAGCCGAAAGGCACGCGTTAAGCTCACGCAGGCTGGCGTGAGGTCTGGAACATTTAAGGAAGTTAGACTTCAGCAAAAAAGGTCGAAGCTGTTGGAATACTTAACTTTAATCCATAATTGTTGAACATGGGTCTGACGGTACATGCATCACAAGATAAATAGCAAATGATAATGGCGCCTTGCTAGGTCGTAGCAAATGACGTAGCTGAAGGCTATGCTAACTATCGTCTCGGCAAATGAGAGCGTAATTTGTCAGTGAACCATCGCTAGCAAAGTCGGCTGTACAACTGGGGCGAGTGCTAGGAAGTCTCTCTAGACCTGCCGTGTGGCGGCGCTCGGTGTGCAAGCACTGATAGTGGCGACACGCGGGTCCGACGTATACTAGCGGACCGCGGCCGATTTAAAGGCTACCACCTAGCAAGTGTGGTGTCTGGCGGTGACACCACAAAAACTATGCTGATTTGTGAACTTTTCACTCTCAAGGAAATTTCCTGTATTCGTGCTGACAATATGTTCAAGGATTCTGCAGTAAGCCGATGTTAAAGATATTTGTCTGTAATACTGCGGGTCCGTTCTTTTACCCTTCTTACATATAGAAGTCAGCTGCACTTTTTCCACGTTGCTTGGGACTTTGAGCTGGGCGAAAAATTCGCAAGCCAGTAAGGGGCCAATGTTGTGGAGTTCTCTTTGCAAAACCGAATTGGGATTCCATCGGGACCTGGCGATTTATTTGTTTTCAACTTTGTTGTTTCTCTACACCAGCGATGCTTATTACCATTATTAATGAATTTACAAACGACCTAGCTGATCCCACTTGGCACACGAAATGGGTTGGAACACTGTCGCAGAAACAACGAAAAACGCATGCCCAATGCAAACGAACTCAAAATCTCCAAGATGGGCGATCTTTTAGAACTTCGAAATTTAGCGCGGACCTCAATGCGAGATGCTTATAATAGTTTCCACAACGAAACCTTATCTCGAAAACTGTCAGAAAATCCAAAGAGATTCTGGTCGTACCTAAAGTATGCTAGCAACAAGACACATTCAATGTCTTCTCTGTGCGACAGCAATAGAGATACTGTAGACGACAATGCCGCGAAAGCAAAGATATTAAACAAAGGCTTTCGAAATTCCTTCACCAAAGAAAACGAAGTAAATATTCCAGAATTTGAATGAAGAACAGCTGCCAACATGAATAAATTAGAAGTAGATATCTTCGGAGTATTGAAACAACTTAAATCGCTTAATAAAAGCAAGTCTTCTGGTCCAGATGGTATACCCGTTAGGATTCTTTCAGAGTATGCTGTTGGAATAGCTCCATACTTAACAATCATATACAACCGCTCGCTCGACGAAAGATCCGTACTCAAAGACTGGAAATTTGCACAGATCACATAAATATTACAGAAAGTTAGTAATAGTAATCCACTAAATTACAGGTCCATGTCATTGACGTCGATGTGCAGCTGGACTTTGGAACATATATTGTGTTCGAACATTATGAATTACCTCGAAAAGCACTGTTTACCGACACTCAGTCAACACGAATTTAGAAAACATCGTTCTTGTGACACTTAACTAGATCTTTACACACACGAACTGTTGAGTGCTATTGACAAGGGATTTGAAATTGATTCCGTATTTCTAGATTTCCGGAAAGCTTTTGACACTGTACTTCACAAGCGGCTTATAGTGAAATTGCATGTTTATGAAATATCGTCTGAGTTATGTCACTGTATTCGTGGCTTCTTGTCAGAGAGATCACAGTTCGTACAACTGACCGAAAGGCATCGAATAAAACACAAGTGATTTCTGGCGTTATCCAAGGTAGTGTTATTGGGCCTCTTCTGTTCCTTATCTATAAAACGATTTAGGAGACAATCTCAGCAGCTGTCTTAGGTTGTTCGCAGATGATGCTGTCGTTTATCGTCTAGTAAACTCATCAGAAGATGAAAACTGACTGCAAAACGATTTAGGAAAGGTGTCTGGATGGTGAGGGAATTGGCAATTGACCCTAAGTAATGAAAAGTGTGAAGTCATCCACAGGAGTGCTAAAAGGAATCCGTTAAACTTCGGATACACGATAAATCAGTCTAATCTAAAGGCAGTAAATCCAACTAAATACCTAGGAATTACATTCACAAACAATTTAAGTAGGAAAGAACACACAGAAAATTGTGGGGAAGGCGAACCATAGACTGCGTTTTATTGGCAGAACACTTTGAAAATGTAACAGACTTATTAAAGAGACTGCTACATTACGCTTGTCCGTTCTCTTTTGGAGTACTGCTGCGCAGTCTGGGATCCTTACCAGATAGGGTTAACGGAGGACATCGAAAAAGTTCAAAGAAGAGCAGAACGTTTTGCATTATCGCTAAATAGGGGAGAGAGTGTCAAGGACATGACATATGATTTGGGATGGACACCATTAAAACAAAGGCGTTTTTCGTTAAGGCGAAATCTTCTCAGGACATTTCAATTATCAACTTTCTCCTATGAATGTGAAAATATCTTGTTGACGCCCATCTACATAGGGAGAAACGATCATAATAATAAAATAAGGGAAATTAGAGCTCGCACAAAAAAAAGGGTTTCCTTTCTTCCGCGCGCTGTACGAGATTGGAATAATAGAGAATTATTGTGAATATGGTTCGATGAACCCTCTGCTAGGCACTTAAGTGTGACTTGCAGAGTATCTATGTAGGTAGATGTAGATATGTCGTCCATACGGGAGTCTGTTTTACATTTGAAAAATTCTAGAAATGGATAATTATTCTTCTTCTATGTTGATAGTAGACCAAAGGGTAGTGTCGTAACAAAATACATAAAAATATGTGTGGCAGGTAGGTTAGATAATACAAATGCATTCTAAAACTAAGACACTGTCATAACAGATGAAAGCAACGATTTCTGCTTACAGGTTAACATCTTTTAAACATGTGATGCATACAAAATGAAAATATAGCACTATTTAAACCTTTTTTCTCATTAAATCTTTTCTCTGTGCAAACTTTGAAAATTACATGTTCGTTCCCAAATTTCGCCTTGACTAAAGATGGCAAAAAGTCTATATTTTGTGCTTTCTGAACGATGTAAGTGATAGGATGTGATAGTTCATTGAAATCATTTAAGTCACCAGTGTCTTTTTAAAAGCAAGACAACTTACAGAATGTGTTGTTGTTGTCTTCAGTCCTGAAACTGGTTTGATGCAGCTCTCCATGCAACTCTATCCTGTACAAGCTTCTTCATCTCCCAGTACTTACTGCAACCTACATCCTTCAGAATCTGCTTAGTGTATTCATCTCCTGGCCTCCCTCTACGATTTTTACCCTCCACGCTACCCTCCAATGCTAAATTTGTGATCCTTTGATGCCTCAGAACATTCCTACCAACCGGTCCCTTCTTCTAGTCAAGTTGTGCCACAAACTCCTCTTCTCCCCAATTCTATTCAATACCTCCTCATTAGTTATGTGATCTACCCATGTAATCTTCAGCATTCTTCTGTAGTACCACATTTCAAAAGCTTCTATTCTCTTCTTGTCCAAACTACTTATCGTCCATATTTCACTTCCATACAAGGCTACGCTCCATACAAATACTTTCAGAAACGACTTCCTGACACTTAAATCTATACTCGATGTTAACAAATTTCTCTTCTTCAGAAACGCTTTCCTTGCCATTGCCAGTCTACATTTTATATCCTCTCTACTTCGACCATCATCAGCTATTTTGCTCCCCAAATAGGAAAACTCCTTTACTATTTTAAGTGTCTCATTTCCTAATCTAATTCCCTCAGCATCACCCGACTTCATTCGACTACAGTCCATTATCCTCGATTTGCTTTTGTTGATGTTCATCTTATACCCTTCTTTCAAGACACTGTCCATTCAGTTCAACTGCTCTGCCAAGTCCTTTGCTGTCTCTGACAGAATTACAATGTCATCGGCGAACCTCAAAGTTTTTATTTCTTCTCCATGGATTTTAATTCCAACTCCGAACTTTTCTTTTGTTTCCTTTACTGCTTGCTCAATAAACAGATTGAATAAAATCGGGGAGAGGCTACAACCCTGTCACACTCCCAACCACTGCTTCCCTTTCATGTCCCTCGACTCTTATAACTGCCATCTGGTTTCTGTACAAATTGTAAATAGCCTTTCGCTCCCTGTATTTTACCCCTGCGACCTTTAGAATTTGAAAGAGAGTATTCCAGTCAACATTGTCAAAAGCTTTCTCTAAGTCTACAAATGCTAGAAACGTAGGTTTGCCTTTCCTTAATCTTTCTTCTAAGATAAGTCGTAAGGTCAGTATTGCCTCACGTGTTCCAATATTTCTACGGAATCCAAACTGATCTTCCCCGAGGTCGGCTTCTACTAGTTTTTCCATTCGTCTGTAAAGAATTAGCATTAGTTTTTTGCAGCTGTGGCTTATGAGACTGATTGTTCGGTAATTTTCACATCTGTCAACACCTTCTTTCTTTGCATCTTTTAAACTTGTGATGCATGCAAAATGAAAATATAGTACTATTTGAACCTTTTCTTCTCATCAAATATTTTCTCAGTGCAAACTTCGAAAATTGCATGCTCGTTCCAAAGGTTCACTTTGACAAAAAATGGCAAAAACAGCCTATATTTTGTGCTTTATGAGCGGTTACGTGATAGGATGTGGTAGTTCGTTGATTTCCTTTAAGTCACCAGTGTCTGTTTAAAAGCAAGACAACTTACAGAATGTAGCAGTAAGGTTTTCGCAGCGGCAGAGTAGCAATTTACATTTTTATATTGCAGTAGAAACTAAAGCATTCCACAGATAATGAATGGTTACAATTAAACTGACGGTGCCCCATGTACTGCACTGTAGGCTACTACATGACATGATGCTGAAACATCGCAGGTGTGTTCATTAATCGGTGTGCTCGTGGAGTATGCTAAAAAAGATAATAGTTCCACTTTCTATCGCCAGGTGAAAATATGGCGCTGAAATCAGTCAGGAAGTGAAATGTTTCACGGCAATATGCTGTTTGTCTTTTGGCGACTATATTGATTCCTCTTGTGAAGTGACTGTTGGTGTATGCGTTTAAGAAGGTTAAGTTTTACTTATGAAAGACAATAACTATTGAGAAGAAAGGCCGTGCACTGCTGGTGAAGTTGTTTTATCAGAACCGAAGAAAGAGCATCGTTGGAATATCATCGATAGAAACAGCTCTGACGAGGCGCCAAGTCAATATATGGGTTAAATAGTACGATCAAGGAATCTGAAGAAATATACAAATTAGGTGGTGCTGCAGGGTGAAAATGGTGGCCCATTCCCATGGCAGTTTTTGATGCAATTGCTGTAGCTACAGCCGACCGTATAGCACATGCCTCAAATTCTGCAGGCAGTACTGTGTCGCGGGAATTGCTTCTCCCTTGGTCAACAGTCTAAAAACTTTTGTGGCGTATTTTACACTGGTATTCCTGCAACTTCAGAATGTGCAACAAATGAAGCCGCAAGATAGACTAAATGTCATGACTTTGCCCTTCGGTTTTTGACACTCATAGAAGTGGATGGCATGTGGCCGAGGAATATTCTTGGGTTGGATGAGGCACATTTTTCTCTGACAGTGCAGTGAAGGCACAGAACTGTCGCAAATTGGGTTGTACTCCTCCACATGTTATGCAGGAACGTTCACTGCACTCAACTTAGGAAACTGTGTAGTGTAGTTTCACAAGCTCTTTTATTCCCGATCCTCTTTTCTTCGAGGAGACGACACCTCACGGGCTTGTGAGGTACATAGTGACATCTGCACGTTATAACAACATCCTTGTTCAACACGTGGTTACAGCTTTATAAGATTGCAACTTTGTCCACGCCACTATTTTCATGCAAGCTGGGCGACACCACATGTCGCTTCCCAGTGAAAGATTTGATTCGTGGAATCTTCGGTAAATACCGCACCATCTCTAGGCAATTTTAAGATATTTGGCCTTTCAGATTCCCTGACCTAAATCCACGTGACTTCTGGTTGTGGGGATAGCTGAAAGATCGTGTTTCTCATGGATGATTCCGTACGCTTCTTGATACGAGGGATAGCTTGCGACGACGTATCGCTCTGATAATACTGGATTTTCTGCGAGCAACTGTCGATCACGCTGTTTTGCGGATGCAGCATGTTGCCTAGTCAGAAGACCACTTGAGTACATGTAACGTCTGATCAAATCCTAATAAACGTGCCAGAACCACCGTTACCTTGTGTTTGGTCGTTCCTTCACTTTTCCTGCACCCGCAACACATTGTGACTGCTTACAGCATTATATTTTCACCTGGTGTCAGAAAGTGGAACTAGTATTTTTTTCAGCGTACTCCGCGAGCGCACCCATAATGAACATACTTACGATGTTTCAGCGTCCTGTGCTGTGTACAGCCAACACTGCAGCATTTGGAATGCTGTCAGTTTACTTATAAACACGCGATACTTAGCACAAATGTGCGCCCACATCTTTCAGAATTGTTTCCGAGGGCGAAGCTATACGAATAGCTATATAATATTCAAGACGAATTTTTGCATATAAGAATACTGTGTTTGCTATGGAGGCCTGAAGCACTCAAGAAACTTTTTCTCCAAAATCATGTTTGGGGAAACAGGCTTGACATGAAGTATTCGTGCCGTCATTACATAACTGCAGACATTAAACCTGCCAGCGAGTTGTTACAGTGCCTTTACTCTCAACCTCTTATTTAACCTTCATAGGTGAAAATTATTCTTTCCCACAGTTAGCTTCTTGAGGTTGCAACTCGTCGTTTGCTTCAATCATAAATATTTGTCTCAGTGATGCTAAATGTTATTATCTTTACGAAAAGAAAAATATTATCATGTCAATAACCTTCAAATCGCGAGTTATAATCTTAACTCTTATACATGAAATTAGTCAATTTAATGGTTCAAATGGTTCAAATGGCTCTGAGCACTATGGGACTTAACTGCTGAGGTCATCAGTCCCCTAGAACTTAGAACTACTTAAACCTAACTAACCTAAGGACATCACACACATCCATGCCCGAGGCAGGATTCGAACCTGCGACCGTAGCCGTCGCGCGGTTCGAGACTGTAGCGCCTAGAACCGCTCGGCTACTCCGGCCGGCGTGAATTTAATCAGGACACTTTTGTTGCATATGCCTGCGGTCACTTTCGGAACGAAAATAAATTATCAAACTACTTAATTTAATAAGATTGAACCTTAAATTGCTGGTGCACCCACGTACCACCAAAATAAAATTAAAGCAATGAACAGGTGAGGGAATATGTATGAGAACAATGGCGTATTTAAGTTTACAAAATAATGACTTTTATTGATTATTTTGTAACTACAACCAGCTGATACACCTTACACAAAAAATGAGAAACACAAGTCAGGAAAGGGATGGTGTTTGATTGGCAAAGCATAAATGGGAGTGGAAGCTATACAAATTCTCCTCTAAATTATTCCATTTTACAACGCAAACTGACTTTGTTTACATGAATCCTCTCTGAGGCCCAATGCTTTTCAAATGCAATCACCTGCGACCATGTATACTTCAAACTAAGCTTCACTGGAGAACAGGGAGCTGTGAATATGATTTAACAACCCTACGACAGTGCATCAGTGTTTTACTCTTTCACGTTTATTCAGTCGGTAGCAGAAAACGGCGCTCTGTGGGCGAGAAGCTGTGGCAGCTGTAATGCTCTGATGCGCCCATGAAAACTTGCAAACTACACGGCCTGGCGTTGTGATTATCAGAACACGGGAAGCCTCCCCATCAGAGCTCTAGAATCCTGATAATTTCAGTGTGAGGTGCACCTGCTCGCTGGTCTGACTCACAGGGATGATGGTGCATGCTAGAATTGTCAAACGTCAGACGGCTGACTCAGGACGAATAAGGTCACCCTAATGACACACGATATGTCCGAGATGACAGGCAGTTCCACTGCCGGTACAATTGGAAACTGACGATGGCTCTCATTTCACCACAAGATACAAACCACACGTCTTACCCACTAGGGAAAGACTTGGGGTTCTCCACGAGCAGAGGACCAGAAGACAAAGAAGACAAAGAATCACAAAGAAGCCTCGGTACAGGAGCCGAATAAACATAAACGAAATCGCCCCAACATGGCACAAACCAATCTAACTATCCTCTACTCATTGAATCTCCCGTCTTCGTCGTTTCGTTGGCCTTGTGGCCAATCCAGACACAACACAGGGGTTCCCACACTGGGGGAGCAAGCCTCCACTTTGCATATCCTGATCGGGGCCGATCAGCGACCCCAAATCTCTCTGGTCCAACAGAGGAATTTTAGCTAGGGAAGCGTCTTTCTCACAGTAAGCATAGCCATGTATGGACAAAAACATATCTAGATAGACAGGACCATAGTCCCTCATTTATGGAGAGATCTAATTTTTCCACACCGGCCTCTTCCAATTTCTAAAAGAAGGCTGTTAATCTTCCCAGATAGTTGAGCCTGTGAAATATACACTCCTGGAAATTGAAATAAGAACACCGTGAATTCATTGTCCCAGAAAGGGGAAACTTTATTGACACATTCCTGGGATCAGCTACATCACATGATCACACTGACAGAACCACAGGCACATAGACACAGGCAACAGAGCACGCACAATGTCGGTACTAGTACAGTGTATATCCACCTTTCGCAGCAATGCAGGCTGCTATTCTCCCATGGAGACGATCGTAGAGATGCTGGATGTAGTCCTGTGGAACGGCTTGCCATGCCATTTCCACCTGGCGCCTCGGTTGGACCAGCGTTCGTGCTGGACGTGCAGACCGCGTGAGACGACGCTTCATCCAGTCCCAAATATGCTCAATGGGGGACAGATCCGGAGATGTTGCTGGCCAGGGTAGTTGACTTACACCTTCTAGAGCACGTTGGGTGGCACGGGATACATGCGGACGTGCATTGTCCTGTTGGAACAGCAAGTTCCCTTGCCGGTCTAGGAATGGTAGAACGATGGGTTCGATGACGGTTTGGATGTACCGTGCACTATTCAGTGTCCCCTCGACGATCACCAGTGGTGTACGGCCAGTGTAGGAGATCGCTCCCCACACCATGATGCCGGGTGTTGGCCCTGTGTGCCTCGGTCGTGTGCAGTCCTGATTGTGGCGCTCACCTGCACGGCGCCAAACACGCATACGACCATCATTGGCACCAAGGCAGAAGCGACTCTCATCGCTGAAGACGACACGTCTCCATTCGTCCCTCCATTCACGCCTGTCGCGACACCACTGGAGGCGGGCTGCACGATGTTGGGGCGTGAGCGGAAGACGGCCTAACGGTGTGCGGGACCGTAGCCCAGCTTCATGGAGACGGTTGCGAATGGTCCTCGCCGATACCCCAGGAGCAACAGTGTCCCTAATTTGCTGGGAAGCGGCGGTGCGGTCCCCTACGGCACTGCGTAGGATCCTACGGTCTTGGCGTGCATCCGTGCGTCGCTGCGGTCCGGTCCCAGGTCGACGGGCACGTGCACCTTCCGCCGACCACTGGCGACAACATCGATGTACTGTGGAGACCTCACGCCCCACGTGTTGAGCAATTCGGCGGTACGTCCACCCGGCCTCCCGCATGCCCACTATACGCCCTCGCTCAAAGTCCGTTAACTGCACATACGGTTCACGTCCACGCTGTCGCGGCATGCTACCAGTGTTAAAGACGGCGATGGAGCTCCGTATGCCACGGCAAACTGGCTGACACTGACGGCGGCGGTGCACAAATGCTGCGCAGCTAGCGCCATTCGACGGCCAACACCGCGGTTCCTGGTGTGTCCGCTGTGCCGTGCGTGTGATCATTGCTTGTACAGCCCTCTCGCAGTGTCCGGAGCAAGTATGGTGGGTCTGACACACCGGTGTCAATGTGTTCTTTTTTCCATTTCCAGGAGTGTATATGTTTCTTGCCGCTCCCTAAGACAACCTGGCAACTCCGTGGCGGCAAGGGAGCTACAGCCTTGTCTTTACTAATAACATGCACCAGTCATTCTGTCCATATCGTCCCAGCTTCTAACATGGGAATTCACAGACTTTTATGACTTTCCCACCATTTGCACAGAGGTTCAGCTTACAGTAGTCCTCTTAAATGGCATCCTCTACCCATTTTCTGCCAACTGGTCGCCTTTGCGATGGACTGCTGCCTGGTTCAGGTAAAAGTTTTGCAAACCGGTGCCCTCCTGTTCGACCCCAAGTGGAGAGGAGAGTGCTATGGCTAGAAGTCCCTCTGTAGGCACGATCCGCTATGTGCTGTTTCACAGAATCTCTCACACAACCCGGTCGCTGAACTCAAAATTTATGGTCTCCAGTCCATCTGTCTCTTTCTGTTCTCCGTCGTCTCCACAACATTGCCTCAGGTTCAAGTTCTCTACAGGTTACACATGCAGTTATAGGAACAGTGTGCCTGCAATTTCCGCATTAAAAAAGACATAAACCACACGTACGAAATTTGAATATTAATCTGACTAAAAATATTGTTAAAGTGATGGGGAGGCACCCACCTCACAGGGTATTCACTATAGGTCATTACTTTTCCTGCAGGTTGTGAAATCGGATAGTAGTAGATGTCTTCCGCTATACATGCACAAAACCTTCAGGTTCAATTGCCTGTCTGTGGAACAATCATCAATTCTTGCTACCTTCATATAAACAACTGCATCATTTGCAAACAGCCTTGTGGAACTCCTAATGTTTTCCACAAAACTAATTACATACATTTTAAACAGTAATAGTCTATCACACTTCACTGAGATACTTGCAGAAATACCTTCACATCTGTCGATTTTGTCTTGTTAAGAGCGACGTGAGTAGTAGGACAATGGTCACATCAGCACAGTTTTTAGTGCGGGTTGCCTACATCAAGGGTGTGTATGCACTCAGGGGCAAAATTATTGTCCTTTCATTGACAGGTCATTAACCTATTGTTCTCATTTGACTGATGGGTCCTTAACCTATTGTTCTGCTAAAAGGTTCCTTCCTTTTGATTGACAAATCCTTAACCTATTGTTCCCGCCCCCTCCCCCTGCCCCCCACGCCTCAGGAAACCTCCAACTCACACCCTCCCCCTCGATGCTACAGGTACACCTTCAGACCTGAGTTACTGGAATAGGCCCTCTCATCATTTTGACTGACTACTTAACTAAATTGATCAATTAATTAATCACTCCCCTCTGGTAAACCACCCACTTCCCGGAAATTGACGGTAAAAACACTCAGTTGATCGGTCATTTGGAGGGAATTCGATTGCCATTTATGGAGTATTGTTTAAACTACTTAGACAATGTACAGAATATTCCTTAATTATTTATGGTAGTGTATGGAATATAGTTTGTTTATCTAGTTAAAGAATTTGTCAGGAAATCGATTGCAGTGTATGGAATATTGTTTAAACAATTTAGACAATTTCAGGAACATTGTCCATTTAAAAAATTTATGGGATACAAGGCAGTGTGTGGAAAATATGGAAAGTGGTGGCTCTCTAATGGAGAGGAAGTATCTCATAACAGAAAATTTAAGGATATATTGTTTATTTATAGAAATTCAGTTTGTGGGGTTTGTATTCCCCTTGGTCACCATTCTCTGCTGTCTGGAAAGATGTACCACTTGCAAGAAGTAATTACATCGTTGCTTTCCTTTTTTTATTCTGATCACGCGAGGAATACCATCATGACATACCTATCACACGTAGTTATACTGGTTAATTTTCGATAGGGAAGCACGCAGTGCCTGCCGTCCCCTGTCCACAGGACCATACAGCATGCCACCACACATGCTGCCAGGAGTCGGGATGCACCGGCGGCCCCTGCGAAGTGCAGACGCGGCTGTCAGCTTCTGAACCATGCACAGGTGTCAGTTCGGGTCCTGCGAGCATGAGGTGACGGCATCCCTTTCATACTTGATACCTGAGAAATACGTGTCGAAACACATCTCGACCTAGAAACCTTTGCTGGTACAATGACACATATCCTGCAGTCCAGCGAGATGTTCACATAGTGGTTCACCCTCAGTGAGATGTTTCCATAGTGGCTCATCCTCGCAGGTGCAGCAAAAAGATTATCAGTGTTATACTGACGTCACATGTCTATGTAAATAATCTTTTGCAATGCTCTGCGGAATAACACAGGATGTATTCTTCCTAGCCATACTAACGGGACAGCCCTTCTATTACATATCAGTCCCTTCCCACGAATCTTAGTGTGGCAGAAATAGTTAACGGTGCTTATGTTGTTGTATCAGCTTTCATCATGTCTCAACTTGTCCTAACTGGACCTGCTTACGAAAATAGACCAGAGTAACACTGATTGCATTCTTCTTGATGGTCCTAACGAGGCATCACATGTTCCCTTCCTGGAAATCGTGTCATCCTGCTTTCAACATACTTTTCAGAAATGGTTAAGGCTCTCACGCCTAAAAGCCTTCATCATGTCTGTGCACACTTGCGAAAGCTCCATTAATCATAAAAGCATTCTTGCTGTTTGGAAAGAGATCACTGTCTTCTGATTACGCAAACAGAATTTGAAGCACTGTCCTACAGAAGAGAAAAATGGCTGGAATTTTCGGTGTCCTACAGATACTGGTCTGGAGATGTCCTAATGCCACAATGGCGAATGAGGGACAGCATCAAGCCATAGATAGATGGTCTGCTTCATCTTCTCTTTGAACACTTGAACAAAGAATACATCATCTTACACTCAGAACTTTCCATTGATACCTTGCCCCCATCTTCCCATGTATACATTTGCTTCACGGATGTCCTGTTTACAGAATTAGTGGCAGCATGATGTGTTATTTCATATGTAAACATCGCTGCTATGCGTTTATCTGTTTTCTTCTAAGGGGTATTCTCTGTTACTAATGGTCATTTTATATAGGACTGATGCAGGCATAGTATAATTTCTGACCATGGTCGGATGTGAACAGTGAACGCTATACATTTTTGGAAAGCTATATTGTGCTTGTATCCCGGAGAACCGGTGTTTTAAGAAAGTAGGTTTTTCATTTTACAATTTGTTACTGTAGTTTACCTTAGATAAACCTGCAAGAAGGATCTAAGTCAGGCACTGGAAATATATTTCTTGCATTAGAATATTAAAAGCGTTACATTCCATACGACTAATAGGTCGAAACTATAGAAATCTAACATTATAGCCTGTTTTAAGTTGCGGAACCGTGTATCCTTAGGAGTGCGTGTGTTTATGTTCTCTTTATACTGGGACATATGGACTAGTTCGAACAAGATGGAGGCATGGTATCTATGGAAATTTCTGAGTGTATAGATGATGTATTCTTTGTTCAAGTGTTCAAAGACAAATTGAAGCAGACCATTCATCTCTGGCGTGATGCTGTCCCTCATCCGCCACTGTGGCATTAGGACATCTCCAGGCCAGTAGCTGTAGGACACCGAAAATACCTAGCATTTTTCTCTACTGAAGACAGTGCTTCGAATTCTGTTTTCGTAGTAGTTCTGATTTGCCCCATCTGTGCTTAGACAATGCTCTCTTTCCAAACAGCATGAATGCTTTCATTATTATTGGTGTTTTTGCAAGCGTGCATAGACATGATTAAGGCTTTTAGCTGTGAGAGCCTTAACCGTTTCTGAAATGTATGTTGAAAGCAGGATGACACGATTTTCAGGAAGGGAACACGTGATACCTCGTTAGGACCATCAGGAAGAGTGCAGTTGGTGTTCTTCTAGGATATTTTCGTAAACAGGTCCTGTTAGGACAAGAATTTCCATGCAGACAAGCTGAGACATGACGAAATCTCCTACAACAACAACAAAAGCGACCGTTAACTATTCCTGCGACACTAAGATTTCTGGGAAGGGACTGGTATGTAATGGAAGGGCTGTCCCGTTAGTATTGCTAGGAAGAATACATCCTGTGTTATTCTGCGGAGCATTGCAAAAGATTATTCATAGACATGTGATATCAGTGTAACGCATACAACCTTTTTGCTGCGCCTGCGAGCGTCAGCCGCTATGGAAACATTTCACTGAGGGTGATTCACTATGTGAACATCTCTCTGGACTGCTGGATATGTGTCATCATACCAGCAAAGGTGTCTAGATAGACATGTGTTTCGACAGGTATTTTTCAGTTGTCAAGTATGAAAGGAATGCCGTCACCTGTTGCTCGCGGGACCCGAACTGACACCTGCACATGGTTTGGTAGCTGATGGCTGTGTCTGCACTTCGCAGGGGCGCTGGTGCATCCCAAGTCCTTGCAGTGTTAGCAGTGGCATTCTTTGCAGTCCTGTGGATAGGAGACGGCGGGCGCTACGTGCTACACGGTCGAAGGATTTACCAGTGTAATTACGTGTGATAGGTGTGCCATGGCAGTATTCCTTGCACGTTCGGTATACAAAAAATAAAAGCGATTGGTGTAATTACTTCTTACAAGAGGTACATCTTTCCAAACAGCAGAGAATTATGAGAAAGAGAAATCCAACCCCCATAAACTGAATTTTATAAATAAACAATATACCCTTGAATTTTCTGTTATGAGATCCTTCCTCTCCGTCACAGAGCCACCAATGTCCATGTTTTCCATACACTGCCTTGAATCCCTCAAATTGTTTAAATAAACAATATTCCACAAATTGTTAAATTGTTTAAACAATATTCCATATACTACAATCGATTTCCTGACAAATTCTTTAACTAGATAAATAAACTATATTCCATACACTGCCATAAATAATTAAGCAATATTCTATACATTGGCCAAATTTTTTAAACAATATTCCGTAAACGGCAATCAAATTCCCTCCAAATGACCGATCAACTGAGTCTTTTTATCGCCAATTTCCAGGAGGTGGGTGGTTCACCACAGGGGAGGGTTTAATTAATTTATCAAATTAATTAAGTAGTCAGTCAACATGATAAGAGTGAGAGTGACTATTCCAATAAACTGTTCTGAAGGTGTACCTAGCGAGAGGGAGGGGATGGGTTGGAGATTTCCTGAGGGGCAGGATGGGGGGTGGGGGGAGGGACATGAAGTGGGGATCAATAGGTAAAGGACTTGTCAGTCAAAAGGAAGGAACCTTTTAGCAGAACAATGGCTTAAGGACTTGTCAGTCAAAGAAGAACAATAGGTTAATGACCTGTCTATCAGTAGGTTTGCCCCTGAGTGCATACTTGCCTCTGATGTAGGCAACACGCTTAAAAAACGTGCTGATGCCAGCCTTGTCCTATTACTGACGTGTTATGTCTACAACGAAGTTGTGAGTAAGGCCACAAATTCGGTTCGAAGATAGGTAAGTTCATATATTTTGTTAACTGGAGGACATAGCGGGTTTCACATGTCTCCCTAAAGTCAATGAACACTGCATCATACTGGGCACCTCTGTCTAAGGCGCTCTCGACCCCATGAACAAACTGAGCTGTGTGAGACTCGCAAGATCTCGGTCTGCGGATTCCATGTCGATTTTTGCAGAGCAGATTTTTGTTCTCAAAAAACTTAATAATACGTGAAAATAAAATACGTTATATAATTCTACAAGAGACTGACATCATATATGCCTATAATTACATGCACCTCTCCTAAGAACCCTTTAGAAAATGTGGATGACCTGTGGTTTTTTCCAGTTTAGGCACACTTTATTGATCCATCTATTTACGACTGACTGCTGCATGTGAGCAAGCTATTTCGCATTATCTTAGTAAAATCTCTCACGCATCTCATCCAGTTCATAAGCGTTTCCACTGTTGAGCGGTTTTTCGTGATTTTCTATTCTCATAATCACTTACCTTGGTATCTACCTTTTCCGTGTTCTTGCGGTAGTTGAAATGAGGAACCTTATTACTATCTTCCACAAAGAAAGAGATTCGGAAGACCGGATTCAGTATTTCGCCCTTCTCTCTGTCATCTTCCGTTTCGGTGTCAGTATGATCAGTCACGAGGGATCAGATAATTTCGATCCGCTTACTGACTTTATGTGACTGAACTTTCTAAGGATTTGCAAAATTCTACTTTCATATTCATTTAACAAATCTCACTTTCGTTAATAAAGTTGTTTTTAGGTTCTCCAATAGTTCTACTTTCAATAATTCCTGTACAGGTATCTCCTAATGCTTTGGAGGATATGTATCGATATACAGTGTGTTGTAAAGTTCCCGTTACAAACTTATAGAACATGTAATGTACATGTGAGTACATAATATTTTGAATAGGAACCCTTCCCCAGAAACGTACCCTTTCGTTGCTACAGGCGTTTAAAAATTTGTTTATCGGGTAGGTAGGCAACAGGGTGGGGAGTGGTTACGTCGGATCGGCTGATGCGATTTGAGTCTATCCTGTCCCTTCGAACTGGTTCGGGCCTCATTCAAGTGCCTGTGAGTGTTAGAGTGACATGGTTGAGTACACGTTTGCAGAATACACCGACATGACCCTTCTTAATGGCGAAGCTCACGGTAATGGAAGAGTTGCTCGTTGCCTTCATCAAGATTGTTCCACACAACATCCATCTCCAGCGCAAATCCTTTTCGCCACAGTTACATAACGGTTTCGAGAAAAGGTATCTTCACCGTCAGCAGCCATGACTGTGGTGCTCCAACACCGAACTGGACGAGGCCGTACTGCACCACTTTGAAGAGAACCCGTCAACGAGTACACGACTAATATCTTTGCCTATTAATGAGCGAAATTGTAAAAAAAGAGACGTACTGGGTCACTCCTAATCACTTACTTGTAAAAGTCGTCCCGTTATCAACATGTTTTCAAATGGTTGTAGCACGGAAAAGGTAAGTTTTCGGACATGAGTTCCAATTCAAAATATTGTTTACTCATTCCCCTCAACAAGTCCCAGAAGTTTGTAATGGTAATTTCCAAACATCCTGTATTTAGGATGCATTCTCTGGTTCTCTCTCTGTCTTTTGCGAGGTGTTGTGGAGGAAGAATGGTCACCTCCCTTCACTTCTGTGAGCTTTCAGCCAAATACACTCATGGCGATTAAGAGGGCATGCTTACCGATAACTGTGAAAGCATACTGGTTCCGGGAGGCTGCCATTTACAGACGGGGATCAGATCGCTCGCGGCGTATTTGCAGCTATGGTGAAAAGTTTCATATATTGGTATTGGTTGTTCAGGTTTTGCCGTCAATTCGTTGGCGAAGTGTTTATATCGCAAGGCTTATATTCACTAATTTTGGGTGTTAAATTAGCGATTAGCTGCGAATGTGGCTAAGATTCAGGTGTGGTATTACAAACCCACGAGTCTTTGTGCGTTCGCTGGACTTGAAGCTGATTGCATAATCACATTCTTCCAATTCAGTCCGAAACATTATGCACTTAATTTCGTCACCCTTCTGCCCGATATAAGTCTTTCTATGCTTTTCTTAGAGTCGTGCACATATATTTAAATTTCTGTGATTAGTGGATCTATCGACGTGTGTTGCACATCTACGAGGTGCATTCAAGTTCTAAGGCCTCCGATTTTTTTTCTAATAAACAACTCACCCGAAATCGATGAAACTGGCGTTACTTGTCGACATAATTGCCCTGCAGACGTACACATTTTTCACAACGCTGACGCCATGATTCCATGGCAGCGGCGAAGGCTTCTTTAGGAGTCTGTTTTGACCACTGGAAAATCGCTGAGGCAATAGCAGCACGGTTGGCGAATATGCGGCCATGGAGAGTGTCTTTCATTGTTGGAAAAAGCCAAAAGTCACTAGGAGCCAGGTTAGGAGAGTAGGGAGCATGAGGAATCACTTCAAAGTTGTTATCACGAAGAAACTGTTGCCTAACGTTAGCTCGATGTGCGAGTGCGTTGTCTTGGTGAAACAGCACAGGTGCAGCCCTTCCCGGACGTTTTTGTTGCAGTGCAGGAAGGAATTTGTTGTTCAAAACATTTTCGTAGGATGCACTTGTTACCGTAGTGCCATTTGGAACGCAATGGGTAAGGATTACGCCCTCGCTGTCCCAGAACATGGACGCCATCATTTTTTCAGCATTGGCGGTTAGCCGATTTTTTTTTTTTTTTTTTTGTGGCGGTGAACCTGTGTGCTTCCATTGAGCTGACTGGCGCTTTGTTTCTGGATTGAAAAATGGCATCCACGTCTCATCCACTGTCACAACCGACGAGAAGAAAGTCCCATTCATGCTGTCGTTGCGCGTCAACATTGCTTGGCAACATGCCACACGGGCAGCCATGTGGTCGTCCGTCAGCATTCGTGGCACCCACCTGGATGACACTTTTCGCATTTTCAGGTTGTCATGCAGGATTGTGTGCACAGAACCCACAGAAATGCCAACTCTGGTGGCGATCTGTTCAACAGTCATTCGGCGATCCCCCAAAACAATTCTCTCCACTTTCTCGATCATGTCGTCAGACCGGCTTGTGCGAGCCCGAGGTTGTTTCGGTTTGTTGTCACACGATGTTCTGCCTTCATTAAACTGTCACACCCACGAACGCACTTTCGACACATCCATAACTCCGTCACCACATGTCTCCTTCAACTGTCGATGAATTTCAAATGGTTTCACACCAGATAAATTCAGAAAACGAATGATTGCACGCTGTTCAAGTAAGGAAAACGTCGCCATTTTAAGTATTTAAAACAGTTCTCATTCTCGCCGCTGGCGGTAAAATTCCATCCGCCGTACGGTGCTTCCATCTCTGGGACGTATTGACAATGAACACAGTCCCATTTTAAAACAATGCGCATGTTTCTATTTCTTTCCAGTCCGGAGAAAAAAAATCGGAGGCCTTAGAACTTGAATGCACCTCGTATATTTAAATCTCTGTGATTAGTGGATCTATCGACTTGTGTTGCACATCTATCTTGAATGCCAAGCTGCTTGTCCCCTCTGTTTGCTTGTTTGATTTCAATTTATTACTTACACTATGTGATCAAAAGTATCCGGACACCTTGCTCAAAATGACTTAAAAGTTCGTGACGGCCACCGTCAACAACGCTGGAATTCAGTATGGTGTTGGCCCACCCTTTGCCTCGATGACAGCTTCCACTCTCGCAGGCATACGTTTAATCAGGTGCTGGAAGGTTTCTTGGCGAATGGCAGCCCATTCTTCACGGAGAGCTGCACTCAGGAGAGGTATAGATGTCGGTCGGTGAGACCTGGCACGAAGTCGGCGTTCCAAAACATCTCAAAGGTGTTCTACAGGATTCAGGTCAGGACTCTGTACAGGCCAGTCCATTACAATGACGTTATTGTCGTGTAACCACTCCACCACAGGCCGTGCATTATGAACAGGTGATTGATCGTGTTGAAAGATGCAGTCGCCATCTCCGAATTTCTCTTCAACAGTGGAAAGCAAGTAGGTGCATAAAACATCAGTGTAGGCCTATGCTGTGATAGTGCAACGCAAAACAACAAGGGTTGCAAGCTCCTCCATCTAAAACACGACCACACCATTGCACCACCGCTTCCGAGCTTGCAAAGTTGGCACTATATACGCTGGCAGATGACGTTCACCGGGCATTCGCCATACGCACACCCTGCCAGTGGATCACCAAATTGTGTACCGTGATTCGTCATTCCACACAACGTTTTTCTACTATTCAATCGTCTAATGTTTACGCTCCTTACTCCAAGCGAAGCGTCGTTTGGCATTTACTGGCGTGATGTGTGGCTTACGAGCAGCTGCTCGGCCATAAATCCAAGTTTTCTCACCTCCCGTCTAACTGTCATAGCACTTGCAGTGAATCCTGATGCAGTTTCGAATTCCTGTGTGATGGCCTGGATAGGTGTCTGCCTATTACACTTTACGACCCTCTTCAACTATTGGCGGTGTCTCTGAGTCAACAGGAGGGGTCGGTGTGTACGCTTGTTTGCTGTGCGTGTCCCTTCACGTTTCCACTTCACTATCACATGGGAAACAGTGAACTTAGGGATGTTCAGGAGTGTGGAAATTTCGAGTACAGACGTATGACACAAGTGACACCCAATCACCTGAGCAAGTTCGAAGTCCGTGAGTTCCGCGGAGCGCCCCATTCTGCTCTCTTACGATGTCTAATGATTTCTGAGGTAGCTGATACGGAGAACGTGGCAGTAGGTGGCAGCACAATGCACCTAGTATGAAAAAGTATGTTTTTGGGGGTGTCCGGATACTTTTGATCACATAGTGTACTTGCACTTACTGTTTCTCATTTTCCATTTTACTACGTAGTTTACTGCGTATTATGAGTATTTTTTTTTTTTTTTTGTACTTTGTCTGACGCCACTTCATAGTCACGCACAGCAAGGCATTCCCTTTTGTCTATAGCTGTCTATGATCTCCCCTTGTATATAGTAATAAATATGCCGTTCCTTGGAAGCAGATTTTTAGCTGCGTAGGTAAGGGTGTCGTCGGCAACTGAGTGAAGAATCACTGTGGTAGATCTCCTACGGTGTGTATTCGTGTTCCACCAACTTTACAGAGAGCATTGTATTGATTTATTCAGTATCACGTAATAGTCAAAGTATATTAACTTCTTCCTAACTGTATCGTCATTCGAATGACTCGGAGAAGCACTGCCAATGACTAGAAAACTTTCGCATTTGAGCACTGGGATTACAAAAAGGTGAACGACTCCCATTGCACGGTGGTCGTTTGTAAGTAGAGGACCACGGTACTCTTTTAATTTGACGATCGGCTCTCAGTAGTAATTCTCGCACCGTCTGGTGTTCAGTTGTCCACCCCATGTCTCCCATTCAATAGATGTGCTATTTATTGTAGGTGGGATCTATTCGTTTAGTACCCTTTTTTATCTTCGAAGTCAGATAGTGTTACAGAATTGGTTATCGGACATAGCCTCACTAAATCAGGGTTTAATATTACTACCTGGATTAGTTACCCCGTCACATAAACAGTATCCCGCTTACATCTTCGCTTGAAACTGTTGTGAAGCTCTCTTTGCTTCAGTAGCAATTTCCTGACACTGTGTCCAGATTTTTAATATGTCGATCTTCTTTATGGCATCTAGATGGCTGCAATCATCGGCAACTTGCAAAGCGAGATGTAACGGCAGAGTAGCAGGCGGGCCTCCACCACCCCAGTTGCATCGACCACCCGCCGGCGACCGGCGTAGCTGCAGAGAACGCGCGCAGCCATAAAGTTGGCCCGCTAAGCAACGCAGGCGGCGCGCGGTCGGTTAAACAGTGTCCAGTCATTCAGACACCGTAATTAAGCGCGGGCGGCGCTGGTCCGGGCGCGCATTTAGCGATTTGATGGCGTCATTAGAGCCGCGGCGCGCATTAATTCATCACGCCCCGCCAGCGCCGGCGCACTGGAGCGCCACGTGTTGCCAGGCGACGCTGCGGCCGGCAGACACCCGATAAGCCCCGACGCGCGTATTTGCTGACTGGAAGACGGCGTGACCGCCACAGATACGGGGCTCCGGCCGCGCTCTGCATGCACGCGATCCACGAGCGAGCACCAGGGCCCTTGTCATGACCGCACACGCTGAAGTGACAAGTCATGGGATATCTCCTAATATAGAGTCGGACAGCTTACGTAGTGCAGCAACTCGACGTCGCCTGAGCTCAACGAGTCGTTGGAAGCTTGCTGCCTCTATAGCCGTTCATTATTGCGAAAGTTTTGTCGGTGCGAGATATTGTGCACGAACTGACCTCTCGATTACGTCCCATAAATGTTCGATAGAATTCCTGTCAGCCGGCCGGTGTGGCCGAGGGGTTCTAGGCGCTTCAGTCCGGAACCGCGCGACCGCTACGGTCGCAGGTTCGAATCCTGCCTCGGGCATGGACGTGTGTGATCTCTTTAGGTTAGTTAGGTTTTATTAGTTCCAGGGCCTGATGACCTCAGTTTCTAAGTCCCATAGTGCTCAGAGCCATTTGAACCATTTTTTGAATTCCTGTCGGACGATCTGGATGGCCAAATCATTCGCTTGAAACGTCCAGAATGTTCTTTAAAACAATCGCGAACAATTGTAGCTGGGTGACAGGACACATTCTCACATCCATAAAAATTCGATCGTTGTTTGGGAACATTACGTCCTGGAATGGTTGCAAATGGTCTCCAAATAGCTGAACATAACCATTTCCACTCAATGATCGTGGCCCAGAGGGCCCAGTTCACACCATGAACACAAAATGGCTCAAATGGCTCTGAGCACTATGGGACAACATCTGAGGTCATCAGTCCCTTAGAACCTAGAACTTAGAACCTAACTAACCTAAGGACATCACACACAACCATGCCCGAGGCAGGATTCGAACCTGCGACCGTAGTGGTCTCGCGGTTCCAGTCTGAAGCGCCTCGAACTGTTCGGCCCTCCAGCCGGCCATTATGAACACACTACCAGCTCATACAGTGCCTTGTTGAAAACCTGGGTCCAAGGATTCGTGGGGTCCGTACCACGCTCCAGCCCTGCCATCAGTTCTTACCAAGTAAACTCAGGACTCATTTGACCAGGTCACGGTTTTCCAGTCCTCCAGGGTCCAATCGATATGGTAACGAGCCCAGGAGAGGTGATGCAGGCGATGCTGTGCTGTCACCAAAAGGCACTGGCTTCATTCGTCTGCTGCCATAGTCCATTAACGCCAAATTTCGCCGCTCTGTGCTAACGGATACGTTCTTCGTACGTCCCACATTAATTTCTGCTGTTATTTCAAGCAGTATTGCTTGTATGTTAGCACTGACAACTCTACACGAACGCCGCTGCTCTCGATCGTTATGAAGGCCGTCGCCCACTGCATTCATCCTCTTCGGTGGTGACGCCTGAAATATAGCATTTTCGGCGCAATCTTGACACTGTGGATCTCGGAATACTGAATCCCTTAACGATTTCCGAAATGGAATGTCTGATGCGTCTAGTTCCGAGTACCATTCCGTATTCAAAGTCTTTAAACTCCTGTTTTGCAGCCATATTCACGCCGGACTCCTTTTCACATGAATCGCCTAAGTAGAAATAACAGCTCCGATATTGCTTTGCCCTTTCATACCTTGTGTACGTGATACTACCACCATCTGTATATGTGCATCTCGCTATCCCACGACTTTTTGTCCCCTCAGTGTATCCGCGGCACACTGCGCAGGTTGACTTACATGTCACTGGCGGGGCAAAACTGTATGTCAGTTACAAGGGGCACCAATAAAGTTTTAATTTCAAGCTGTAACTATGAAATTTGGTCGTGGTCCCATTCCGACTCTACAGGGTGGTCCATTGATCGTGACTGGGCCAAATATCTCATGAAATAAGCGTCAAACGAAAAAACTACAAAGAACGAAACTTATCTAGCTTGAAGGGCGAAACCATATGGCGCTATGGTTGGCCCACTAGATGGTGCTGCCATAGGTCAAACGGATATCAACTGCGATTTTTTAAAAATAGGTACCCCCATTTTCATTACATATTCACGTAGTACGTACAGAAATATGAGTGTTTTAGTTGGAACACTTTTTTCGCTTTGCGATAGTTGGCGTTGGAATAATCACAAACATATGGCTCACAATTTTAGACGAACAGTTGGTAACAGATAGCTTTTTAAATTAAAATGCAGAACGTAGGTACGTTTGAACATTTTATTTCGGTTGTTCCAATGTGATACATGTACCTTTGTGAACTTATCATTTCTGAGAACGCATGCTGTTACAGCGTGATTACCCGTAAATACCACATTAATGCAATAAATGCTCAAAATGATGCCCGTCAACCTCAATGTTTTTGGCAATACGTGTAACGACATTCCTTTCAACAGCGAGTAGTTCGCCTTTCGTAATGTTCCCACAGGCATTGACAATGCGCTGACGGATGTTGTCAGGCGTTGTCGATGGATCGCGATAGCAAATATCCTTCAAATTTACCACTGAAAGAAATCCGGGGACGTCAGATCCGGTGAACGTGCGGGCCATGGTATGGTGCTTCGACGACCAATCCATCTGTCATGAAATATGCTATTCAATACCGCTTCAACCGCACGCGAGCTATGTGCCGGTCATCCATCATGTTGCAAGTACATCGCCATTCTGTCATGTAGTGTAACATCTTGTAGTAGCATCGGTAGAACATTACGTAGGAAATCAGCATACATTGCACCATTTAGACTGCCATCGATAAAATGTGGACCAATTATCCTTCCTCCCATAATGCCGCACCATATATTAACACGCCGAGGTCGCTGATGTTCCACTTGTCGCAGCCATCCGTTGCCGAATAGTGCATATTATGCCGGTTTACGTTACCACTGTTGGTGAATGACGCTTCATCGCTAAATAGAACGCGTGCAAAAAAATCTGTCATCGTCCCGTAATTTCTCTTGTGCCCAGTGGCAGAACTGTACACGACGTTCAAAGTCGTCGCCATGCAATTACTGGTGCACAGAAATCGATGTTGATGTAGCATTCTCGACACCGACGTTTTTGAGATTCCCGATTCTCGCGCAATTTGTCTGCTACTGATGTGCGGATTAGCCGCGACAGCAGCTAAAACACCTACTTGGGCATCATCATTTGTTGCAGATCGTGGTTGACGTTTCACATATTGCTGAACACTTGCTGTTTCCTTAAATAACGTAACTATCCGGAGAACGGTCCGGACATTTGGATGATGTTGTCCAGGATACCGAGCAGCATACATAGCACACGCCCGTTGGGCATTTTGACCACAATAGCCATACATCAACACGATATCGACCTTTTCCGCAATTGGTAAACGGTCCATTTCAACACGGGTAATGTATCACGAAGCAAATACCGTCCGCACTGGCGGAATGTTACGTGATACCACGTACTTATACGTTTGTGTCTATTACCGCGCCATCTATCACAAAGGGAAAAAAGTGATCAACTAAAATATTCATATTTCTTTACGTACTACACGAATATGTAATAAAAAATGGGTGTTCCTATTTCAAAAAATGGCTCTGAGCACTATGGGACTTAACATCGATGGTCATCAGTCCCCTAGAACTTAGAACTACTTAAACCTAACTAACCTAAGGACAGCACACAACACCCAGTCATCACGAGGCAGAGAAAATCACTGACCCCGCCGGGAATCGAACCCGGGAACCCGGGCGTGGGAAGCGAGAACGTTCCTATTTCAAAAAAACGCAGTTGATATCCGTTTGACCTATGGCATTGGCATCTAGCGGGCCAACCATAGTGCCATCTGGTTTCCCCCTTCAAGCTAGACGAGTTTCGTTATTTGTAGTTTTTTCGTTTGATGCTTATTTCGTGAGATATTTGGCCCGGTCACTATCAATGGACCACCCTGTATACATTGTAAACAATGACGGTCCTTTCACAGATCCTTTTGGTACTTTGCAAACTACCTTTGCATCCGTCGATTTTGTTCCGTTAAGAACGACATGTTGAGTTCTATTTGCAATGATAGTCACTCGATAAGTTTGTATTTCTTTCACCAAACGACAGAGCGTGCTGGTGTCAAATGCCTTCCTGAACTCAAGGAACACGGTATCAACTTGGGCACCGTTGTCTACGGCGCTGTCGATCTAACGGAGAAACAGGACGAACTGAGTATCACAATATCCTTGTTTGTCGAATCCATATTAATTTTTGTAGAGGAGATTTTCGTTTTGCAAAGACGTGGTAATTGTTTAGCATAAAACATGGGAATCCCCCGCTAAACCCACTGGGCAGATCAGGTATTAGGATTGTGGAAAGGGCCAATGGTTGAGATCAGTTCCTGCTTTTAATTGTCATTTATTGTAATTTATCAACTCTTTCATGGCTGAAGGCCTTCAATAATAAATCAAACAACATAAAAATACAATTAAGACAGCAAAAAAATAATTCAAAACAACATACGCAAGGAGCAATACAAATGGCTGAGGGCCTCAATCAGTTTACAAAATTTTAGAATATATTACCATAGACCTTTAAAGGCAGAAGGCCAGCATGTTTAACAACAAGAAATCTTAAAAATTAACAGGATAAAAATCCAGTTAAGATAACAATAAAACAATCTAAAGAAGCAACATAAGCAAGGTGCAATACCAATGGCTGAGGGTCACAATCAAACATCAAAATTTCAACATATATTACCATAATCTTTAAAGGCAGAAGGCTGGAGTGATTAAGCTTGAAAGGTAAATTTAAAAATAAATTTTGCAAAATTTTAAGAAACAAACAAAAACCATTATCCCAAAATTTAAAATAGCTGACAACAGTTAATTTAACATCGTTGGCACTGAGAAGGCCTCCAGGGAGGTCGGTCTGCCCTCGTTCAGTAAGGTGAGCCAGGTGGTGAGCCCAACTATACCTGATCCGTCGGAACCCAACCAGGGGCAGCCACGGACCAACCGACAGCTTGCTTCCCGTCAATCAGTACATGAGAACCCCAACTGGTAATGTTAGAAACGTGATAATCCACAATGGAGTACGTATTAGCTGTCAAAATTACACACCACGTTGGACAGTGATAACAGGTGAGGAAACGACGCTGCCTGAAATTACGTTAGTGGCCAGGGCAGGTAAACAGAACACTAACGGTCATTAGGCAGGAAAATTCCACTGGTGCACTCATAAGGTAGTCGACCAAAATATTTAATTGCACCACATGGCAGCTAAATCCCAGCAGTAGAACCACTCGGTGTTGCTCACCAGAACCCCTCCCCAACAGCAAACCACCAAAGCGAACCACCACAACATGAATAGACGTGGCTTGGGTAGTTGAAACCACTACTCAACTTTGAAGTCCTGAGTCGGCGAACCACGAAGCTCGTAGCGATCGGACAGCTGCACAATCGCTCCGACACTGCGCAGGGACCGCCAGCGGCCCCAGCCGACTGCACTGTGCGGAGATAACTTCCCTTTTCCGCAACAACCGACCGACTCCCTGCTGAATGCCAACAACATCTAAAATCGTCGTCAGTGGAAATAACTCCAAGTACACACACAACCTGACAAACACTTGCAGATCTGAGCAATACACAACAATAACTAAGCACACACGAAGACAAATCGGGAGTCGATGCACACCTACATAGCCGACTCATGAACGATCGGCGAGCCAAAAGGTGTCGTCCATTAAGACGACCGACCGACGATCCACCAAGACCGCGGCCCAGCTCAAGTGATGCGTGGCGGCAATAGTTGTGCGAGCCATATCGACGCAGACCTCACTGCTGCTCCAACCCGACTGTACTAGAGCTGCATTGCAACTCCCCTACTGGTAGGTCCAGACTGCGCTCTAGCCGCGTTCCAATTGACTGGCAGACCCGAACTCGCAGCCCGAACTGGCTTACGACAGACAACGACCGGGAAGTCAAAGCACTCGAGCAAAGATACTACCAGAGGGTATATATCGATAAGCGCTGCTAGCGCCGCTCATGGTTACGCGAAGGAGCAGCTCAGTGACAGTAGTAATTTAAATTAATGTAGTGAGGTGGAAGTACGTTAAAAACAGGGTGTAAAATACATGATGGCGGGAACATGAGCCACGCATGGCTAAACATGTTTCATAATGCTACAACAGATTGACTTCAACGATTCGGTTCTGTAACAGTGTACATCTGCCCTACGGTTCATCTTGAAAACGGGAATGACCTACGCTTTTTTCCAGTCAATAGCTACCCTTCGTTGCTCCAGCGATCTGCGATAAACTGCTGCTAGAAGGGGAGAAAGTTCTTTCGCATAACCTTTGTAGAACTTTGTAGGTATCTCATGCTCCACAAGTTACGCTATAAATGCCTGTCTGGGTCGTCGACGCATTTCATTTAAGAAGACAACCTGTCGAACCACACTACGAGTCCCCCAGATGTCCCCTGCATGAGATTCCGCTACAGTGTTCAGATGGACCTGCAGTCACTGACTGCGGCAATTTCCATCGGTTTTGAACTGACAGTAGTTGACAAAACGTGACTGTCGTCTCCCAACCATGTCAATAACGACCTTTTATGACCACTGTCCTTAAGCCATGTTACGTGGCTGTGGGTGGTGCACCATTCCTTGAAGACACGTTCGACAGTTCATGTTGATACACCGTCAAATCGGACAACTCCATTCACTGTGTCATCATGACCTTGTCCTAACACATCTGGCATCTGTTGTTCAGCTACTTCTCCACGCCGACCCATTTAACAAAAATGTGTGTGAAATCTTTTGGGACTTAACTGCTAAGGTCATCAGTCGCTAAGCTTACACACTACTTAACCTAAATTATCCAAAGGACAAACACACACACCCATGCCAGAGGGAGGACTCGAACCTCCGCCGGGACCAGCCGCACACTCCATGACACCAGCGCTTTGGGCTGCTCGGCTAATCCCGCGCGGCGACCCATTTAACTGCGCAGATTCCATATAGCCGACTAGTCCAGACACACCATTCTACTGCCATTACTTCCTACATCAGTGGAGGATCACACGACCGCCTGGTGCCACTTCTGCACCATTCACAGCGCTCCAAAGTTGCCTGTGATCTTTTATGTGGGGCGACTAATGTTGTGCCGTTACTGGTTTGCACATGTTGCAAATCGACAATACATACAATAATTTATGTTCTACTAGCTTAGCGCCCGCTCCTTCACTCACGTAGACTGTATTGCCTGCACAGATTTTTTTTTTCATTTAATCGAATTTTTAGGTTAATCGTAAATTGTAACGCCTTGTAGGTTTTACATGATAATTAAGGCCATATAACCAATGACTTTTCCGAATGTACTTCTGACATAAAAGCGATTTTGGTAGCTGGAGTCGAGAGTTTTGGTTAAGTATTCGTTTTGCGTTCTTGTGCAGATTTTTCCATATTAATTTTCATCCCCTAACAAATATTTCTTTATACGTAACCGAGAAGTGAAATACCAAAATTCATAAATTTTAAGCTTTAAAATTTTTTAATGCAAAGAAATATTTTGTTACAGGTTTTCATCCTCTATTGCACACCTTTAGGAGTTGAATTTCCAGAAACACTGAAACACGTACTTTTCTTAATTTCTAACAGTGAACTCAAATACCAGTTGTCACTGACGTAACCTCAACTATCCTTTAGTAGTTCTCTACAAATTATTTATTTTTGATGGCTGAATTTCCAAAAATGCTGAAACACGTATTTTTCGTCCCCTGACTGAGAACCCAAATACCACACTACTCGCCATTAAAATAGCAACACCAAGACGTAATGCAGATGATAAACGGGTATTCATTGGACAAATATATTATACTACAACTGACATGTGCCTACATTTTCATGCAATTTGGGTGCATAGATCCTGAGAAATCAGTACCCACAACAATCACCTCTGGCTGTAATAACGGCCTTGATACGCCTGGTAATTGGGTCAAACAGAGCTTGGATGGCGTGTACGGGTCCAGCTGCCCATGCAGCTTTAACACAATACCACAGTTCATCAAGAGTAGTGACTGGCGTATTGTGACGAGCCAGTTGCTCGGCCACCATTGACCAGACGTTTTCAATTGGTGAGAGATCTGGAGAATGTGCTGGCCAGGGCAGCAGTCGAACATTTTCTGTATCCAGAAAGGCCCGTACGGGACCTGCATCATGCGGTCGTGCATCATCCCGCTGAAATGTTGCGTTTCGCAGGCATCGAATGAAGGGTAGAGGCACGGGTCGTAACGCATCTGAAACGTAACGTCCACTGTTCAAAGTGCCATCAATGCGAACAAGAGGTGACCGAGACGTGTAACCAATGGCACCCCATACCATCACGCCAGATGATACGCCAGTATGGCGATGACGAATACACGCTTCCAATGTGCTTTCACCGCGATGTCGCCAAACACGGATGCGACCAGCATGATGCTGTAAACGGAACCTGGATTCATCCGAAAAAATGACGTTTTGGCATTCGTGCACCCAGGTTCGTCGTTGAGTACACCATCGCAGGCACTCCTGTCTGTGATGCAGCGTCAAGGGTACCCGCAGCCATGGTCTCCGAGCTGATAGTCCATGCTGCTGCAAACGTCGTCGAACTGTTCGTGCAGGTGGTTGTTGTCTTGCAAACGTCCCCATCTGTTGACTCAGGGATCGGGACATGGTGCAAGATCCGTTACAACCATGCGGATAAGATGCCTGTCATCTCGACTGCTAGTGATACGAGGCCGTTGGGATCCAGCACGGCGTTCCGTATTACCCTCCTGAACCCACCGATTCCATATTCTGCTAACAGTCATTGGATCTCGACCAACGCGAGGAGCAATGTCGCGATACGATAAAACGCAATCGCAACAGGCTACAATCCGACCTTTATCAAAGTCGGAAACGTGATGGTACGCATTTCTCCTCCTTACACGAGGCATCACAACAACGTGTCAAAAGGTAACGCCGGTCAACTGCAGTTTGTGTATGAGAATTCGGCTGGAAACTTTCCTCATGTCAGCACGTTGTAGGTGTCGCCAACGGCGCCAACCTTGTGTGAATGCTCTGGAAAGCTAATCATTTGCATATCGTAGCATCTTCTTCCTGTCGGTTAAATTTTGCGTCTGTAACACATCTTCGTGGTGTAGCAATGTTAATAGCCAGTACTGTAGTTTTCGTAGTTCTAGTTCCAAAATTCCGTTAATAGGGACATACTTTCAAAAAGCCTTTTATCCCCCATTTCACACACTCTGAAGTGGAATTTCGGCCAGTCCCCACTTAAACGATGCCTACAGTATAAGATCCACACCCTCTCCAAACTTCAAGTTTCTATGCTTCGCGACTTTGGCTGGGCGATGATGAGCCACTCAGTAAGTCAGTCAGTTGTCGTCATTGCCTTTTATAGATAGAGATTATCGTAATTTTCGGAATGGAAGAGTAAGACCTTCGAATTATGGGATTTTAGTTCATTTTTCTCTCAGTTGTGGGATTTTGGCGGGACGTGCGACCTGCAAGTTTTAGGCAGTGGTGGAAATCTGGGAAGTTCCCCACCAGGAATTACCACAGGCAGTGTTCGCGCGAGTAAGCCGCTTTGGGTATCGTTCAAGCCAGTGTACTTCAGAATCGCCTTTGGAAGCAGTGCGAGCCACGTGAGCTCGTGAGAGATTTCAACAAAAGCCCACAGGTTGTCGTAAAAGCAGAAGCAGAGAACAGAGTCACCGCTACGTTTCTGTAAACAATGTGAGAGATGAGGTGCATTTACAAGCCCAAACATCATCCTGCCAATCATAAGGTTAGGACCACTGCACTGCTGACTTTTAGTTTATTGACAGAAAATACAACAAGTGCTTGCGGAGAAAATTTTGCGAGCTTTCCCTGTATTCAGTAAGAGAGAGGGAGATTTTCAGTTGTTACTGTGACAAGCCTTGCAATTTGCTAACTTTGAGAAGTATGTCAGAGCAGGGAGTGGGTAGTCAATTTCGGAATCAGTACACCGTAGCAGTTTGTTCAAATGTCTCTGAGCACTATGGGACTTAACATCTGTGGTCATAAGTCCCCTAGAACTTAGAACTACTTAAACCTAACTAACCTAAGGACATCACACACATCCATGCCCGAGGCAGGATTCGAACCTGCGACCGTAGCGGTCGCGCGGTTCCAGTCTGAAGCACCTAGAACCGCTCGTCCACACCGGCCGGCGCAGCAGTTTGTGTGTCATCGTAGGAGCGTCGGTGTTCGGTGACTTGCTTTAGCTTGGGCTCCCTAAGATGTTTTGCAGTAAGTGTCGCTTTAACGTTTGCATTGTCTTTGCATTGTATAGTTCACAATTTGCGATCTGTTTCCCAGCCTGTCATTGTTTTTCATCGTTAGTTTCTTATTGGGATAAAAAGTCGATAATCTTCACTACATGTAAGTTTTATGTCTTGCCCAGTCTTTGGAAAGTGATTTGCATTTCAATTTACAGTCTTCCGGAGAGTATTCGGGTGGCTTACGCATAGATAAAGTGTTTATAAGTCTGGATATTCAGAAAAATCACTCATATTAATTTTTACATTTTTTAATGAAAGTGACTGTAAAACAATCTAACTTCAATCTGAATAATAGCAAGAGCAAGTACATTAGTATTTCTAAGACAACTTTTTCGCACTCCATCATTTTCTGCGACAACGTTCTGACGAGGTGAAACTTTCCACGAGAAATAGATTCATCTACATCAACATCCATATGATTAGTCTGCAATTCACTGTTAAGTGCCAGGCAGACGAGTCATCGAACCACCTTCAAGCTGCTTCTCTACAGTTCCATTCCTGAACAGGACTTGAGTAAAACGAACAACTAAATCTTTCTGTGCGGACTCTGATTTCTCTTATTGTTTTATGGTGATCATTTCTCCCTATGTAGAAGGCCGCCAATAAAATATTATCACACTTTAAGGAGAGACTTGATGACTGAAATGTCGTGAGGAGGTCCTGCCGCAGAGAAAATTGCCTTATTTTAATGACAGCTACCCCATTTCGCGTGTCATATCCGCCTCACTCTCTCTCCTATTTCGCGATAATATGAAACTAGATGCCATTTTTTTAACTTTTTCGCTGGCCGGAGTGGCCGTGAGGTTCTAGGCGCTGCAGTCTGGAACCGAGCGACCGCTACGGACGCAGGTTCGAATCCTGCCTCGGGCATGGATGTGTGTGATGTCCTTAGGTTAGTTAGGTTTAATTAGTTCTAAGTTCTAGGCGACTGATGACCTCAGAAGTTAAGTCGCATAGTGCTCAGAGCCATTTGAACCATTTTTTAACGTTTTCGATGTCCTCCGTCAACCCTTTCTGATGCGGATCCCACACCACACAGCTGTACTCCAGCAGGAGACGGACATGCGTTGTGTAAGCAGTCTCTTTAGTTACCCTGTTACATTTTCCAAGTGTTTTGCTAATAAATCGCAGTCTTGCGTTTGCTGTCCCTACAGCATTATCTATGTAATCGTTCCAGTTTAAGTAATTCATAACTGTAGTCCATAAGTTTTCAGCTGAGTCTACAGCCTTCATACTTGTGTGATTTATCGTGTAACTGAAATTTAGCGGATTCTTACCAGTGGTCGTGTGGATGACTACACAATTTTCATGATTTAGATGCAACTGCCATTTTTTGCGTCCTACAGATATTTTGTCTAAACCATTTCTGAGTCGTTTTGACCATCCGACGACATTACATAACGCTAAATGACAGCATCATCTCCAAACAATCTAAGAGGACTGCTTAGATTGTCTCCTAAATCCATTATGCTGATCAAGAACAACACGGCCTATACCACTTCCTTGGGGAACTCCGGATATTACTTCTGTTTTACTCGATGGCGTTCCATCACTTATTACGAATTGTAACCTTCCTCACGGGAAATCACGAATACAGTCACACAACATAGATAATACTCCATAGGCAAGCAATTTATTGAGAAATCGTTTGCAAGTAACTGTGTCAAAAGACTTCTGGAATCTAAAAATGTTTGACGTCCCCTATCGATAGCTCTCATTACTTCATGAGTATAACGAGATAGCTGTATTTCACAAGAACAATATTTTCTGAATCAGCTTTATCTGGTCGATAAATCGTTTTATTCGAGGTGATCCATAATGTTCGAGCATGGTATATGGTCCAAAATCCTACCGCAAATTGACGTTAGTGATATGGATCTGTATTTCAGCGGGTTACTTCTATTTCGTTTCTTGTGCAACTTTCCCGTCTCTGGGTGTGGATCTCTCTATCAACGAGCAGTTGTACATAATTGCTAAATATGGAGTTATTGTAACTGGATACTCTGAAAGGAACGTGATTGATTTACAATCTGGACCGAAAATCTCGTGTTCCTTAAGTATTTTAAGCTGCGTCGGTATACCAAGGATGTCTAGTTCCCAGTTACTCATGTTAACAGTTGTTCTTGATTTGAATACTGGAATATTTACGTCGTCTTCTTTTGTGAAGGAATTTCGGAAAACCGTGTCTAGTGTCTCTGATTTAGTGCCGCTGTCATCAATAACACCATTATTCTTGTCATGCAATGAAGGTATTGATTGCTTCGTTCCACTGGTGTAATTCATATACGACAAGAATCTCTTGGGTTTTCTGCCACATTTTGAGACAGAGTTTTGTTGCGGAAGCTATTAAAGGCAACTCGCATAGAAGTTGGCGCTAAATTTCGAGCTTCTGTAAAACCTCACCAATCTTTGGGATTTTGCGCTCTTTTCAATTTGGCATGCTTTTTTCGTTGCCTCTGGAATGGTTATGAGCCGTGTGCGGCCCATGCTCATGCCGTTTGATGTGTGTCATCTTCTCTTATGCCGTCGGCACACGGACCGTGCTGTCGAACGTTAACGTTGAGCGTGCCTTGTTCAACGTGCTGCTCAACGCTCAGGAACGATGCGAGTTGTGCATACGGTACGTGGGCTCCAACGTGGTATACGCGATTGCAACGCACTCCAGCGGCAGTTGAGGGATGTTTCTAGTTCGTAAATCACACTGTTTACTCAACGGGCGCGCGTGAAATTCCCACGTTAGCTCTATTAATACGCACATTACCTCCATCGTCGACGAAAAGGAAAGTACCATGTCCAATCAATAAGGACACAGGCTCATAAAAGTTCCATTGCAAACAGTGCGTTACAAATTTGGAATACTTCTCCGCATAAGATAAACTTTATTTCATAATTCCCACATTTTAGTGAAACCCCAAGGTCAGTCTTACTTGATCACTGTTCCTACCCAGTAGCAGAACCTTTGCAACATGTGAATTACGAAGCGTAAAAGAAAAAGGAGCAAAATATCTTTACACAAGTAGCGCTAACTGTCCTGTAGATTAAGCCAATCGAACAGTCACCCCTCAAAAAAAGGTGAACTTATATTTACATAACATCAAATATTATAGTATATACTTACATTACACTAATAATAAAGTATCAGAATCTAATAAAAACGCGAATGTTAGGAAAAGAATTTGCAAGTGTCAAGACGCGAACCACCGCCCTGTAAAACAAGTCTATGGAAGGCACTGACGCTTCTCTTTACGCTAAACCAACATCACGCACTTTCTTGTCTAATCATTTTGTGTTGCACCATGCTAAAAACCTTAATCGTAGGTATGTTACTAATTGAAATTTAATTATAACTAATTGTACCAAGAACAATGCGTTTTGGGTGGATCTTCAGTGTGTCGCTGCCTTCAAATAGCCTACTCTCATAATAGTCAAGTTACAGTAATTCTTTTGCCACGAATATGATGTTTCTCATTATTTTATTGCAACGAGTCACACAGTTAACAACGGGTTTTGCAGTGATTCTCAATTTGCTGGAGCTCAGAATCGGCATATATACATATAGGCTTGAAATAAATGTCAATATGGCGCCTCACAACTCTGTAGTGAAGGAAGACGGCGTGCTTGTGACGTAGGTGGCGTTGTGCCATCTCATTGGTCAACGCTCAGACGCACGCTCAGAATATCTGACATGGCAGATATTGCTGTGCACGTTCGGAAAGACTCCTGAGCGTGCTATTCCACGCTATGACGTCAGAAACTCGGCACGCTCAACGCTCAACGTTCGGATGCACGGTCCGTGTGCCGACGGCTTTACGGTACTGCCGCCTCGTTTTCTTATTCCATTTACTGGAGTCACTAACTTCCTGCCTTACCTGCCGTGAGTGGCATCACCAGCGCTTATCGATAAGTGCACTGTCGTACCATCTCTGGAACGACCGATAGTCAGCCGGGTACGGGAGTTCAGTGGGGGCCAGAGCGCAAATGAGGTGCGGACAGCCAGTACTCACCGACCGCTGGCGACACACATGTACTGTCTGACGAAAGGAGACTGGAGCAGGAACGACCTCGGTTGGTTGTTCGGTCGCTCGCCTCACCGGACGGCGTGTATTTGGTCGCCGAGCGCTCGTGGAAACTCTCTGTGTGTCAAATTGGTTCGTACTTGTTGTTCCACAGTGATCGCTTTTACGATTGTTCCAGTTCTTGTGCAAGTGTGTTTACGTGGAACTGTGCGTAGCTTCTGTGATTTCCACTGAGCAGATGAATGCTGTCTGCGGACTCGAGTAAGCAGTTGGTCGGTTGCGATAGAGGGAATTGATTAGGTTGTTGGTTGGTTCTTTAGCCGTGCCTAGCTCGTGTTGCCACCTGATTATTTAGTGTTAGGCTTGGCTGCCTGTCTCACCTCCCCAGGCCTACCCTTGGAACACTTTTGAGCACCACTGTTTGTTGTTTGTGATTGTAATTTTATTTGCTCGCAGGTACTGTGCCAGGCCTTCAGCCGTGTATTAATATTGTCTGTTTTATGTTTAGTATATGGCACGACACCTATTTTAATATTAGGCCTTCAGCGGTGTTTTATTTAAAATTCTTGTTGCTTTCTATTTAGGTCTTCAGCCGTGTACGTTTCAGAATCTGTGGCTTTAATATGTAAATCCTTATCTGTAAGATTTCACTTTAATTATCTTGAATTCTTGAAACGGCGTTCAGCCGTGTTCTGTAAATGTTTATCTCAAGTTCGCAGCTCGTGGCCGTGCGGTAGCGTTCTCGCTTGCCGCGCCCGGGTTCCCGGGTTCGATTCCCGGCGGGGTCAGGGATTTTCTCTGCCTCGTGATGACTGGGTGTTGTGTGATGTCCTTACGTTTAGTTAGGTTTAAGTGGTTCTAAGTTCTACGGGACTGATGACCATAGATGTTAAGTCCCATAGTGCTCAGAGCCATTTGAAAGCCATTTTTGTTTATCTCAAGGTGGTCTTTAATTGTTCTTGAGTAATTGTTTGGGCCTTCAGCCGACTAGATATTTCAAGTTTTCTTAAGACGTTTTTGTTGTACTATGTAAGAGCTTATCTTTAAAGCCTCTCTTTTATTATGTGCAAAATTTTTTATTGCGCTTTCAGCCGAAGAATTTATTTGAATTTTCCTTAATATGGCCTCTAGCCGAAAATTGTAAATGCTTGGCTTCTAAAGAATTTCCTTACCTGATCTGAAATATTATTTCGACCTTTAGCCGAGAAGATATCGCAATTTTACTTAAGTAAGGCCTTCAGCCATTACTTTAAATCCTGGTGTTTTAAAGGGAATCATTTAAACTTATTCTGGAGAAGTTACTTGGGCCCTCAGCCATGAACTGATCTTTGTTGTCTCAAAGAGAAAACTGTTCATTTGTTCGAGCAATAAAGTTGTGTGTTCTTGTATAAATAACAGTAATTGACCTTGGCCCCTTTCCACAACCTTGATACGCTCTGTCCTGCGACAACCAGGATTTCAGGAGTTCTGACCTGTTTTGTGTCCCACGGGTGATTAGTACCATCTTTACTTAATATGTGTGATTCTTCAATTTCTCCAGGTGTATTTTATGACGAAATAAATCTCGGGTGAACAGCCTGGTATGAGTGTGCATAGGGCACAATTTTTCAGGTGCGCTGATGATGGAAACGTGGTCGAATGCTGAAAAATGGTGTCGTATGGACACTCATACCAGGCTGTTCACCCGAGATTTATTTCGTTACTTAGTATGTATCTCTCAACTGTCGTCGATACTGTTTCTTTGAATTTAAAATAGGGCTGGTCAAAAAAAAAATGGTTCAAATGGCTCTGAGCACTATGGGACTTAACATCTATGGTCATCAGTCCCCTAGAACTTAGAACTACTTAAACCCAACCAACCTAAGGACAGTACACAACACCCAGCCATCACGAAGGGCTGGTCACGGCATGCTAAACTCCACCCGTGCAGCTTGTGCAGGTCGCAGGTGTGTAAAGCCAACCTGTCACTCGGGTTTGTTCGGCCCTTCTCGGAAGTACCCGGAACAGCGCGACATTTCATGTAGTATTACGGGGCGGTATTTTTCTGTCGGCACAACTCTCAGAGTTCGGCAGAATCACGGTGTCAGTGTTATTTACCCTTCCCTGTTTGTTAGTGGTATGAAGCACGCTCACAGGTCCAGTGGCTGTTCGAGCAAAAAGAGGCAGTGTAGCGATCTCTCGTCATAGTCCTTTAAAATGAATGGGAACGACAGAAGAGAAGGATGAGAATTCTAAGTTCACATACGTGATAGATACTGGCTATTTTCTATGAAACGACATTACAGTACCATGCAGAGAGAACTTAAACATTTCTGTGCCAATGAAATAGCAAAAAATTATAGCAACTGATACACAGGATTCATTGTTCTATACATTAAGAAGTACTCTGTGCTAAATTTGCAGTCATGGAGAACTTGTGGAAACTATTGGAGCAAATAATGAAATTCCTGTAGTTGCACCTATTACTCCACTGACAGTAGCAACAGTTTTCAATGGAAATAACCTAAGTGCATGGAGACTTCATTTACTACTGTAAAGTACGGTGGTTAAGTCAAGGGGCATGCCTGGAACGATGTTTCACTTTAAATACGCTATTGTTGGATTTTTTGAAGGAAAAAGAAGTGCACGGACGGAAATTTGAACATCCGTAAAATGGATTGCAGACTTCCCATTTTAAGTGTATTTGATTGCACACTGCCCACAGTAAGACACTGCAAGGTGAGAAAAACTTATTTCTGATAAGATGGGGATGCGTTTAAAAAGAAAAACGCGTTTTAGAAGGGACGCATTCTGACAAAGACAGTCCAGTACCTTAGGCTCACTGGCGTTAAATAATGTACGAGGAATGAAAAATTCATTGTGGCCTTGCAACAATTAAAAGAATAGTTTTATAAAGGTTTTGAGGACACTGTCAGTCTTAAATCTCTTTTATAGTTGTTTTCGAGACCGTCTGCCATTTCAGTTGAAAGCGCCCTATGCGTGTGCAGACGTAGCTGATTGACCTGCAACGTAATTCCAAACTGAAACTTTCATTCTGTAGCGGGGTATGCACTGATATGAAACTTTCTGGCAGATTAAAACTGTGCGTTGGACCGAGAATCGAACTCAGGATGTTTGTCTTTCGCAGACAAGTGCTCTACCAACATTTTTTCTTTCTTTTTTTTTAAAAAAAATCTCTTTTTGTTCATTCAATATGTTCAGGACGGACGTCCCATGACACCCATTGAAGTTCGTCGTTGATCCATTTACTCAGTTTTTTGTTACAGAGGGCGACTAACCCTCTGACCGAGCACGCTCAGCGACCGTGCCGGCAATTTTGCCTTCGCTCGAATTAGATCATAAGTTCTTTGGCAGGAGAATCAATTAATCTACCGTTTTTTTTCTCATTACCGTTCGTTGTATTAGGTTATAGCGGACATCACATGACATCCGTTGAAGTTCGTCGTTAATCCCTTCACTCAGTTATTTTATGACAGGGACTAGCCAGGTTCCTGACCGAACACGCTGAGTTATCGTGCCGGCACCAACTGAGCAACCCAAACACAGCTCAGAAGCCCTCCTCACAGCTTACTTCCGCCGGTACGTAATCTCCTACCTTCGAAACTTCACAGAAGCTCTCCAGCGAAACTAGGGGAACTAGCACTACTGGAAGAAAGGATATTGCGGAGACACGGCTTTGCCACAGCGTGGGGGATGTCTCCAGAATGAAATTTTCACTCTGCAGTGGAGTGTGCGGTGATATGAAACTTCCTGGTAGATTAAAACTGTGTGCCGGATCGAGACCCAAATTCGGGACCTTTGTCTCTCGCGGGCAAGTGCTCTACCAACTACACGTTGCTGCAAGGTAAAAATTTCATTCTGGTAACATCCCCCAGGCTGTCATAAAGCCATGTTTCCCCAATATCCTTTTTTCCAGGACTCCTAGTTCTGCAACTTTGGCAGGAGAGCTTCTGTGAAGTTTGGAAGGTAGGAGACGAGGTACTGCGTGAACGCCGGCCGCGGTGGTCTAGCGGTTCTGGCGCTGCAGTCCGGAACCGCGGGACTGCTGCGGTCGCAGGTTCGAATCCTGCCTCGGGCATGGGTGTATGTGTTGTCCTTAGGTTAGTTAGGTTTAAGTAGTTCTAAGTTCTAGGGGACTTATGACCTAAGATGTTGAGTCCCATAGTGCTCCGAGCCATTTGAACCATTTTACTGCGTGAAGACCAGCCGTGAGAACGATCCTGAATCGTGCTTGGGTAGCTTAGTTGATCGAGCACTTGTCCACGATAGGCAAAAGACCGGAGTTCGTGTCTCAGTCCGGCACATGGTCTTAATGTGCCAGGAAGTTTCGATGTAATTCTAGTTTCAGCGACAAATCTTTTTACGTTAAAATTGTCCAGGAGGTCTACTTTGCTTTTGCTCAGGTAGATTTTGCAAGTCTCCATAATGTGGTTGTAAAAGTACTACAATATTTCGATCGATATCTCTGTGTGAAAGATCTTTCTTTGATTACGAAACTAAATAAGTCACGATTACGTGGCAGCTTGACCGTGACCCCCTGAAACTGTCTTCGTCTGCCCGCATCTCGTGGTCGTGCGGTAGCGTTCTCGCTTCCCACGCCCGGGTTCCCGGGTTCGATTCCCGGCGGGGTCAGGGATTTTCTCTGCCTCGTGATGGCTGGGTGTTGTGTGCTGTCCTTAGGTTAGTTAGGTTTAAGTAGTTCTAAGTTCTAGGGGACTTATGACCACAGCAGTTGAGTCCCATAGTGCTCAGAGCCATTTGAACCATTTTTTTGTCTTCGTCTGTCCGTATGCTGACAGTTTATATCAGATAAAATTATTAATTAACACTGAAAACTTGATTTGCTTGTAATCTATGTTGTTGAGAATTGTGAGCCGCCCGCTGTGGTCGAGTGGTTTCTAGGAACTTCAGTCCGGAACTTGGCTGCTGCTACGGTCGCAGGTTCGAGTCCTGCCTCGGGCATGGATGTGTGTGATGTCCTAAGGTTAGTTAGGTTTAAGTAGTTATAAGTCTAGGGGATTGATGACAGCAGATGTTAAGTCCCATAGTGCTTAGAGCCATATGATTTGATTTTTGAGAAATGTGAAATATAAAACCAAGTCGCATGCAGTGCGAGTGCACTGCCATTTAAATGCAGTGCGTTCGCTGTTCTCCCCTTTATCCCCCTCCTCAAACTCATATAGCGTGGCGTGGCGGTAGGGGGCATGTGAAGTGATGCTGAGTGCTTTAGCTCTCAGGCCTGTGCGTGGTCCATGAGCCGAAATCTTGGCCATATCTGTTTTTACCCATATCTGGTGTACGCTTAAATATTCAGACTGGAAGAATAGAAGACTGTTTTTCGGGAGGTGTCAAGCGAATTTTCATTTGCTCTTTTAAATAAATGTATATTCCGTTTATTTTTGAAGCGTTTGGATGGTGCAGTATTCAGTCTATCGACAATAACCTTGCGGTCACTTATGCCTGTATCTGTTGTGATGTTCCTTATTTGGGCAGGTTCATTTGTTGCTAAGAGGTGAAGTATGTTTTCACAACTATTTACACTTCTAGTGGGCTCCTGAACTAGTTGTTCAAAATAATTTTCTGAGAAGGCATTCAGTACGATTTCGGAAGACGTTTTATTCCCACCACCGATTTGAAACATGTATTTTCGTCAACATATCGATGATAAGTTAAGAACACCAACAAGTGTGATTGAATGAGTGGGATACCTATTTGAAATGACAATCAAGTTTTCCTTCCACTGTTCCAGAACTCTATCGTCTGCGTCGAAGGATTCAAACTCACTGAAGCGCAGTCTCACTGTGACATTCTTTCCAAAAAAATAGAGGTGCCATTAGAAGGAACATATTATTTTCTTTTAATCTGGAAGGTTAACTGGGCCCTTTTTAATTATATATGAATTGAATTAAATTTTATTTTGTGGATAATGAAACCTCAGCTTAGCAGCGTGAAGAATTATCAATTTAACATTTGTACCATTGTTTAGGTTTCTGTCTGACGAGGAGGATACAGCATGTGACATAGCCCGATTTCCCAGAAACTTCGCTCAGCGGAAGAAAAGTCTAAATAAGTGTACAGGTGTCTCGGCTTATCCGTAGATGGTCGAGCGTTTCTGACAGAACGACGGTCAACGTTTTCGACATGTTTTAGATGCCTTTTAGGGGATTATGATCTCAGCTGTAATGGTGGCACGGTGGTTAGCGTCACGATCTCACACTTTCACGTCTCGTGTCCGAAACAAGATTATTGTTTTTATTTACTGTATTTTATTTTTTCGTCTATCTCCCATGTCCGTAGAAGGTTACTATGCGAATGTTTCTTATCAAGTTAGGGGATACAAGGGTGCTATATTATCTATAAAATTACAACTGGATTTAACTTTAAGTGTCACACATTTGTTATATAGTACGTGTGTATGGTATTTTCAGGATAACAAATTTTATAAATTCCCATATTCTTGTATTTCATTCTTATATCAATTATTATTTTAATCCTTACATTTTACTGTCATGTTTATTCTTCAGAAACATTTGATGCATTTGCATACAGATCGCACGAACGTTCGAAACATAGAAATTCCGAACACTACGAGCATCGCTGTGAATGCAGATTTGACACAGCGCCATGTCTTCGTATGAATTCGGGAAAGAAACGTCGTTAGCGGGAATAACATCGCAGCAAACAGCCCATAGTAGATCACTTTACCGAACATTGGCGCTTGCAAGCGGTTTTGTATCAAGATGAAATAAAGGAATTCAACGAAAACAGTTTCAAATAATTCTCATTTTTTGCTGATGTTTTTGAATTCATTCACGAAACATGCAGTTAGTAGATGAATAAAGACAACGTTATTTTAATATACGTTGAAAACATTCTTACAGTTATACTTTACAGACGTGGATGGATAAATGAAAAACGAAAGCAGTAATCTGTTTTCAAAAACATGCCGCTTAAGTGTGAAACAGCGACGCTAGCCACTGTGCTAATGCATCTAATTAATTACGTCTTCGCTAAACTGCACATACAGTACTCGAAAATTTGACCGTCGTTTTTTCAGAAACGGCCGACTGTCCACGAATAAGCCGAGATAAGTGTTCGCTTATTTTGACACGTCTTCCAATAACCGGGGGACCGAACTTCCCCTCACTAATTTGATACGAATTCACATCCGTGCAGGGCACGCAGAGTATTTCAACGTATGCAAACAGGATGATGCAACACACAATCGTTATCAAGAGAATCAAGACCGAAAATTTTAAATGTGCTGATGTACTTTTTCTGGGCAATGTTGCTGAAACAGTCCTCAGCCGAGGGAGAAAGCGCTTAGTTTCTATAAACCCGATCTTTCTGCGTCGAATTTCACTGCCTATTCATGTTTCTTTTTTTTTCATACACACGCAATTCCAACAACAGATTTATTATGACTGTGCAAATTATCCGTATTTAATTACTCATTTTGCATTTTTTCATTTTTATTTTAAAAAAAGGAGAAAAAAAGTAGGGAGACTGGATTTAAAAACCGATGCACAATAACTTTCAGACAAATCAGTACAGCCATTTTATTTATATTACTATATCGACATTTGTGAAAAGTATAAAGAGTAAAGTATGGAGCATTCCATGAATCAGGATGATTCTAGTCCCAGAAACTTTGAGAATAATAATTATTGCAACATTCAGCACATGTAATGAAAGCCTAATTTTTGCATGTGCATTGCTTTTTCGAAGTGTCTATTGCAAAATAAACTTGGTTTACATTGTAAGTGTACCTCGCTTACCTTTTGTTAGAACTACGAGGAACCGGAAAAAACGCTATAAGCGATATTCGTTCCAGAGACCTGGCGATTATGAAACTAAGCGCTTACTCGCTCGGCTGCGGACTATTTCAACAACAGCCACCACACGAAGTACATAATCATACCTAAGACACTGAAACTCGCTTTCTCGAAAACGGCTGAGAGTTGGGTCTCCTTGTTTAAAAAAAATGGTTCAAATGGCTCTGACCACTATGGGACTTACGGCTGGTTTCGGCGGAGGTTCGAGTCCTCCCTCGGGCATGGGTGTGTGTGTTCTACATCTACATCTACATACATACTCCGCAATCCACCATACGGTGCGTGGCGGAGGGCACCTCGTACAACAACTAGCTTCTTCTCTCCTTGTGCCACTCCCAAACAGAACGAGGGAAAAATGACTGCCTATACGCCTCTGTACGAGCCTTAATCTCTCTTATCTTATCTTTGTGGTCTTTCCACGAAATACAAGTTGGCGGCAGTAAAATTGTACTGCAGTCAGCCTCAAATGCTGGTTCTCTAAATTACCTCAGTAGCGATTCGCGAAAAGAACGCCTCCTTTACTCTAGAGATTCCCACCCTAGTTCCTGAAGCATTTCCCTAACACTCGCGTGATGATCAAACCTACCAGTAACAAATCTAGCAGCCCGCCTCTGAATTGTTTCGATGTCCTCCCTCAATCCGACCTGATAGGGATCCCAAACGCTCGAGCAGTACTCAAGAGTAGGTCTTATTAGTATTTTATAAGCGGTCTCCTTTACAGATGAACCACATCTTCCCAAAATTCTACCAATGAACCGAAGACGGCTATCCGCCTTCCCCACAACTGCCATTACACTTCATATCGCTCTGCAATGTTACGCACAAATATTTAATCGACGTGACCTGTGTCAAGCGCTACACTACTAATGGAGTATTCAAACATTACAGGATTCTTTTTCCTATTCATTTGCATTAATTTACATTTATCTATATTTAGAGTTAGCTGCCATTCTTCACAACAATCACAAATCCTGTCCAAGTCATCTTGTATCCTCCTACAGTCACTCAACGATGACACCTTACCGTACACCACAGCATCATCAGCAAACAGCCGCACATTGCTATCCACCCTATCCGAAAGATCATTTATGTAGATAGAAAACAACAGCGGACCTACCACACTTCCCTGGGACACTCCAGATGATACCCTCACCTCCGATGAACACTCACCATTGAGGACAACGTACTGGGTTCTATTACTTAAGAAGTCTTCGAGCTACTCACATACTTGGGAACCAATCACATTTGCTCGTACCTTAGCTAGGAGTCTCTCTTTAGAATAATTTAGGTTAAGTAGTGTGTAAGCTTATGGACTGATGACCTTACCAACTAAGTCCCATACGATTTCACACACATTTGAACTATGGGACTTAACATATGAGGTCATCAGACCCCTAGCCCTTAGAAGTACTTAAACCTAACTAACCTAAGGACACCATTTTGCAAAAACAGACATAATGTCTGATGGGACAGCAGCAGACAGTGATTGTATAATGTTACTTATAATCCGTCTTGATTGTAAAATTTTTTATTCATATGGCCGGTTTCGGTTCATTCAGAATCATCTTCAGATATGATATTTCAGTTACAGGAGTAACCCGTCCAAATCCAGCAACTTTCACATGCTGCGTCACACGTGTGACGCAGCATGTGAAAGTTGCTGGATTTGGACGGGTGAAGCAGCATGTGAAAGTTGCTGGATTTGGACAGGTTACTCCTGTAACTGAAATATCAGATCTGAAGATGATTCTGAATTAACCGAAACCGGTCATATGAATAAAAAAAATTTGCAATCAAGACGGATTGTAAGTAACACTAAGGTCATCACAAACATCCATGCCCGAGGCAGGATTCAAACCTGCGACCGTAGCGGTCGTGCGGTTCCAGACTGAAGTACCTAGGCTCTTCTTGTTTACATCTGACGAATTCTCAGTCGTGCCCGACACACCCCGTCAGCCTGAATCAAATCAGTGAGGGCTAAGTTCATACAGGCTTTCTGAAAAGCCTAATTTCTGGAGAATCGAGTTATGCTCCTTGCCGTGTTCTCCTCGTGAGCACAGAATCGCTTGTTAGGACATTTGTGTTTTGAGTTCCGGAGTGTGGAAGGCAGCTTGCCCAAACGATCGCTGAGCCCCTGCCGACTAGCACGTAATACAACCAGAACGACAAGACATGTAAACATTTCAGTCTTTTTGCCCAGTGAAATTATAAGGTAGGAGAGTTTCCTGTTGTGCTGCCGCGCAGTCTGCAGCCACGCAGTGTGTGCGGCGCGGCTGCCGCCGGCGTCAACCCCGCCGGCTGGACGGCGCGGTGCGGCCTATCGATCGTCGCGCTGGCGGTGGGGGCGGCGGCGGCGGCGGCGGCGGGGACGGCGGCGGCTGTGGTGGAGGCGGAGGTGGTCGCCCACGCGGTGCCGGGGGCGTGAGGCGGCGCGCCGCGGCGACCTGCGTGGCCGCCCGTCCGACTGCCGCCGCCGCCGCCGCCGCCCCCGCCGGTAACGAACGCGGAATTTCATCCGACGCACCGGCTGCCGGAATTTCCGGAATACTTGCGATTCGGGAATTCTTCGTCCCTCAGCAGCTGCTCTGTTCCAGGTAAACCGACGGCGTTACCTCGCGGTTATAGAAGTAATGGAACGGCGCGCACAAGCTACAGGATGAGTCCAAAACGACTTCACCACTTTGGAATGATGTAGAAAATTACTGCGATAATTAAAGGGTCGGTAGATGTGGCACTTTGAGGCAAACAATCTCAAGTTTCACATAAATGTGCCAACTTTTATTTTGGTTCCATGTGACTTTCATTTGTGATGCGGCAAATATTTACATCTACTTCTACATCCGTACTCCGCAAGCCACCTGACGGTTTGTGGCGGAGAGTACCTTTACTACTCCATCGGTTCTCCTTTCTATTCCAGTCTCGTGTTGTACGTGGAAAGAAGGATTTTGGGTATGCCTCTGTGTGGGCTCTAATCTCTCTCATTTTTTCCTCATGGTCTCTTCGCGAGATATACGTAGGAGGGAGCAATATACTGCTTGAATCCTTGGTGAAGGAATGTTCTCGAAACTTCAACAAAAGCCCGTACCGAGCTATTGAGCGTCTCTCCTGCAGAGTCTTCCACTGGAGTTTATCTATCATCTCCGTAACGCTTTCGCGACTGCTAAATGATCCTGTAACGAAGCGCGTTGCTCTCCGTTGGATCTTCTCTATCTCTTCTATCAACCCTATCTGGTACGGATCCCACACTGGTGAGCAGTATTCAAGCAGTCGGCGAACAAGTGTACGGTAACCTACTTTCTTTGTTTTCGGATTGCATTTCCTTAGGATGCTTCCAATGAATCTCAGTCTGGCATCTCCTTTACCGACGATCAACTTTATATGATCATTCAATTTAATTTGCTCCTAATGCCTACTCCCAGATAATTTATGGAATTAACTGCTTCCATTTGCTGACCTGCTATATTGTAGCTAAATTATAAAGGATCTTTCTTTCTATGTATTCGCAGCACATTACACTTGTCTACATTGAGATTCAATTGCCATTCCCTGCACCATGCGTCAATTCGCTGTAGATCCTCCTGCATTTCAGTACAATTTTCCATTGTTACAACCTCTCGATACACCACAGCACCATCTGCAAAAAGCCTCAGTGAACTTCCGATGTCATCCACAAGGTCATTTATGTATATTGTGAATAGCAACGGTACTACGACACTCCCCTACGGCACACCTGAGATCACTCTTACTTCGTAAGACTGCTCTCCATTGAGAATGACATGCTGCGTTCTGTAACCGTTCTGTGACATCCCACCGGTAATCAATTTTTTCCCACACCCCTTGCAGCAAATCGGGTGTAACTTGGGCAACGGTAGCGTACATTAGATTTTTCAGGTTGGCTGAATTGTTTAATAGGGGAAGAAGATACACACGGTGTTAAATGAAACACCACAGAAAGAAATGAGTGATGTTAAGTCTGGGGAGCGAGGTGGCCATGCGATCGGCCCTTCACGGCCATTCCTCCGACCTGGGAACCGATTGTCGATGAAACGTCCAACTTCCGTGAGGAAATGAAGTGTTGCACCGTCTTGCTGGTAGTAAACCATCCCACCTCGGTCATCTTCATAGATATGTAAAATTAAAAACTTTTCAAGCATATGCAGTTTTCTCAATGAAGAAGAAACGGAGTGCGCTTTCAATTTGCTAAGGCCACGAAACACTTTAACTTTGAGGCTGTCACAAATGTGTTCCACGCCTGCATATGTATTTTCGCTGCCCCATATTCTGCAGCTGTGGTCATTCACCACGCAACTCAAAAAATGGTTCAAACGGCTCTAAGGACTATCGGACTTAACATCTGAGGTCATCAGTCCCCTAGACTTGGAACTACTAAAACCTAACTAACCGAAGGACATCACACACATCCATGCCCGAGCTAGGATTCGAACCTGCGACTGTAGCAGCATCGTGGTTCTGGACTGAAGTGCCTAGAACCGCTCAGCCACAACGGCTGGCACCAGGCAACTGATATGAAATGTTGAGTCATGGCTGAAGATTATTCTGATCAGAAATGTCTCGTCATCCTCTATCCGATGCAACATTTCTGCACAGAAATCCCGACGAGCAACCTTATTTGCGTCACTAATGTGCTGTGCCACTGTGAATTTGTATTGTTTTAAGCTTAAAGTTCTATGCAGTACTCGCCAAACAGTTTTTTGTAGGATTCCAGTCTTGCGAATGCATGTCGTGTTGATTTTTGTGAATTGTGCACAAAGCTTTCCCTAAACTGTTCGACGTAATCATCAACATGCGGGCTATCTGATGATTTGTCATGTGGCAATCAGTAACCCATCTCAACAAAGTTATTGCGCCAAAAGTGAACTGTGGACCTTCTTGGAGGTTCTTTATTGTAGTAGGTGAAAAATTTACGCCGAACAGTGGTTTCAGAGTACGTTTCATGAAACCGAAACACACAACGAGCTCTCTCAGAGCCAGTGAAAGTATCCATTTTACCTGCGCACAACGCTGACGCTCCTGGTGGCGGAATGGGGTACTGATGAATCAAAATTCTTGTTTTCTACAAAATGATGTATCTACCGACTCTGTAAGTTATCTCAATATATTTCTATATCATTCCAAAGTTATAAAGTCCTTTCAGACATACCCTGTAATGTTTCTGACATTTACACAGTCGTACCTGGTTACATATTGTTATGACAAGACGAAACTAATTTCATCTGGCCGTGACTATGTGTTCTTTCTTTTCTCTGGGAGAAGGCTTATCAAACTGCAACACATAAAATATTGGTTCACTGTATTACATAAATGAATAAAAGATTTTCTTAACTTTGATATATATATATATATATATATATATATATATATATATATATATATATATATATTATGATATATTATGTCACAGGAGCACTGCATAATTTACAACTGTCATTGACTTTGGAAGCCTCACTTGATGCACTAAGTAACAAACCTCTTGAGCTAAAAAATCAAACTATTACTTAAGCACGTCTCATTATAAACTTTATCTGTTATTCTCCTATATGATGGTGCTGACTGCTGTGGCTGAGGTCTCAAACTGGGGGAGAGCTTTTCCAAGTTTGGCTATATATTGACCTAAGTGTGAGGATGCTGCTATACTGAGAGGGAATGCATGGTCTTCAGGAGAGCCTGCAATTCGTCATTGCGGTTGGCTGTGGAACCTCGCTAACATCTACAGTATCGATCTGCATTGGCGACTTTGGTGTGACACTGCAGTCTCTGGACCATACAACACATATCATCCTGGCGAGTCGTCTACCTGGTATACACAGATTTGCATTTTCGAAGTAAGTGCTGCAGAACACGAAGCCTAGCGTGTGCCAAAGATCGACTAACTAGTAGAATACATCTTTCGATCAGAAGTATCTGGACACCTGTCAGTCGACATTAACACGGGGCGTGAGCAAATATTACAAATTGATATCTGTATAACTTTGCTCCTCTCTGGAAGAAAAATAACTTTATAAATGTTTTGAATGTAACCATATATACAAATAAATTTGCGATGTACATGTGAAATTACTTGTTCCACATCATTACGACTGATTGTGCAAAATGATCCATGTGTTGCTGCACCACCGTTCAGGATAGGGAAAGTTAGTTTTGTGCGATGTTCGGAGCACGAGTTACAGCCAGGTGCAGGCTGGATTGCAGTAAGTTACACATACCATCAGTTGCGAAGGCAAATAGAGGCCACAGCGGTGTAGAACTGCCTGAGAGGGCGCACGCAGCAGTTTACATGGCGCAAGTCACAGGCAGAAGATGGCCACTGGCCAACCTAACTGTTATGCATATGTGACGCGAAGCAGTACGCTAACGAAACAGAGGCATGCAGCTGAGTATAAATATGTGTTGTTTTCTAACGAGATTCATTGAAGTGTGGCAGCTCTCCTGGATGGCGAGGCGTGTCACACCACCAGCTACAGGCAGCAACAGATGGGGCGCCAGCGTCCCAGTCGACGGTGGGTCCTTGGTTCGACCCCCTGAGGCCGACGCAGGGTCCATAGCCAGCCAGCCAGCGGCAGGCCACTCCACTGTTTGCTACCGCCAGCTATGCCAGTGAGGAAAGACGCACCGGACTGCTCAGCGGCTCCCAGCAGAGCAGCGCTGAGTCAACAGGGAAGAAGACCGCTGAGCCGGCTGTTGGCACAGCCCTGATGAAGCGGTCGTACAAGGCCGACACACAGCGTGTTGCACTGGGTCGCTGGGGCGGTGACCTCGGCATCGCAGGACCCTGTGATGCAGACCGAGGTGAATGGGGCACTGTAGTGGAAACAAATAAATCATTTGTAAAGTTCTCGCTGAGTTTTAATATGCCACCTCCTGGCCCCACCCACTGCATTTGGTGTCAATACGCCACATTTGGCGTCTGATGCCACAACACATGGAACATGGAAGTAACTCCACCCTTAAGCCGTCGGCACACGGACCGTGCATCCGAACGTTGAGCGTTGAGCGTGCCGAGTTTCTGACGTCATAGCGTGGAATAGCACGCTCGGGAGTCTCTCCGAACGTGCAGAGCAATATTTGGCATGTCAGATATTCTGAGCGTGCGTCTGAGCGTTGACCAATGAGATGGCAGAACGCCACCTACGTCACACGTACGCCGTCTCCCTTCAGTATAGAGTTGTGAGGCGCCATATTAGCATCCATTTCAAGCCTATATGTATATATGCCGATTCTGAGCACCAGCAAATTGAGAATCACTGGAAAACCCTTTGGTAGTTGTGTGATTCGTTCCAATAAATTAATGAGAAACATCATATTCATGGCAAAAGAATTATTGTAACGAGCGTACTATGAGAGTAGGCTATTTGAAGGCAGCGACACACTGTAGATCCACCCAAAATGCATGGTTCTTCGTACAATTTGTTATAATTAAATTTCAATTAATAACATAATTATCTACGAGTAACGTTTTTAGCAAGCGGTAAAACAATATTTTTAAAATGGGTTAACGTGTTACTGGTTTAGCGTAATGAGTAGTGTCTCTGTCTGGTAAGAAGCCTTTGTAGGGGCGGTGGTTTGCGACGCAATACTTGCAAAAATTTTTTCCTAACATTCGCGTTTTTATTTAGTTCTGATACTTTATTATTAATATAACTATATGCTATAATATTTGATGTTATGTAAATATAAGTTCACCTTTTTTTTTTGAGGAGTGACTTTGTTCGATTGGCTTAATTACAGGACAGCTTGCGCTATTTGTATAAAGGTATTTTGCTCGTTTTTCTTTTACGCTTCGTAATTCACATGTTGCAAAGATTCTGCTACTGGGTAGGAACGGTGATCAAGTAAGACTGATCTTGGGATTTTACTAAAATGTGGGAATGATGAAATAATGTTTATCTTATGCGGAGAAGTATTCCAAATTTGTACCGCACTGTTTGTAATGGAACTTCTATAAGCCTGTGTCCTTATTGATTGGACATGGTACTTTCCTTTTCGTGGACGATGGAGGAAATGTGCGTTTTAATAGAGCTAACGTGGGAATTTTACGCGCGCCCGTTGACTAACAGTGTGATTTACGAACTAGAAAGATCCCTCAACTGTCGCTGGAGTGCGTTGCGATCGCGTATACCACGTCGGGGCCCACGTACCGTATGCACAAGTCGCACGTTGAACTCGGCACGCTCAACGTTAACGTTCGACAGCACGGTCCGCGTGCCGACGGCTTTAGCCTTCATGAGTGATTGAACTCTGCTGTGGACACTTTCAGTGAGATGTTTGGATGTCTGTGGAGGAATGGCAGCCCATACTTTCTTAACAGCCAAAATCACAAAAGGTAGTGATATTGGATGCTGGGGTATGAAGCAAAGTCGACTTTCTAACTCTTCCCAAAGGTGTTCCACAGGGGTTCTGGTCGGGACTCTGGGCAGGTCAGTCCATTTCAGGAAGATTATTGTCGACAAACCATTGCACAAACACGCTGATTTATGACAGTGTATATTGTCATGTTGACTCAAACAGTCATTATCTTCAAACTGTCCCTCTACTGTACGCAGTACACAATGCTGTAAAATGTATTTATATACTTCTGCATTTAGCATTCTCTTAAATGAAACAAGGAGGCCTCACCCTAATCACGAAAACATCCCCATACCATAATACCACCTACTGTGTCGGCACTACACACGATGGTAGATTACGTTCTGCAGCGATTCTCCAAGCCTAAACCCCACTATCTGACTGCCAATGGTATAGCGTGACTCATCACTCGTCATTCATCGTCTGGTGGCACAGCTCTATATACATCACCCCACTCCCCAGGGAGTAGTTTAACAATGACTATTGAAATGTATGGCTGAGGCGCGGCTGCTCAAACGTTATACCCCCTTGTTTTTAACTTTTTATGCACAGCCATTGTGTTAGCTGTAAAACTACTGAGTATTTACTTATTTTTTATCATTTAAACACTGACCTACAGAATTTTCCTGGGAAAGACAAGTCAAACTTAACTTATCAATTTATTACGCACAATATACAAGCCCAACGCAGTCTGACTGCTATACAGTGACAACATGACTTCCAATAATTAACACAAAAGAATGGCTCTGAATTGCAAGAAATCCTAACAATAATAAAAGTCCAAAAAATATGAAATTAAAGAAATCTGGAACCACCCGCAACTCTGTTAATTGCCTAAACTCATTTCAGCCATGAACCTCATTCTTTTTTATATGTCACTTACCTCACAGAAAATCTTCTTAACACGAACTACAGCAATTACAGCAAGCAGCAACTACAGCCAGCTAAATAAAAAGATTCTACTATAGACTACCTACCAGGAAGCATATGGTTAGCAAAACAAAGATTTTGTTGAAGATCAATGTATTCAGAAAATTTTACGTTATTCATATGACATCCAGTTCCAAAAATTATATACTTGTCGATAATTCCACAACCTAAACGTTACCAACAACATCCATCCTCATGTTTCATTTCCTTGCATCTCGCTTCATAATGCATGTCCTACCAACACAGAGTCTCCAGTAAGAAAAACATGTCCATATACTTCTCTATCCACTCGCTAACTGCTAGTCCGTCTAAGCACAGAACCTCTTGCCTAGGGCTCGGAGCGCTGTCACCGATGTTAATGCGGTCTATAGTGCTCCCAACACACAAACAGGCTACTTACAGCTGGAATGCTGGTAGAACTTCAAAACTCACAAGTCTTCCTATTGCTCATTTCAAACTATTTTTTTTTTTTCAACCACCCTACGCAATTCGCGACTGTAACTGTCCGTCAGTCACGAAGTGTCTATTGTCTTGGTTTAGCTGCAGTTGTTCCTCCACGTCTCCACTTCACAATCATATCAACAACAATGGGATTTGGCAGCTTTAGAACCGTTGCAATGTGCCTAATTGATCTGTTGCTCCGGTGACACCCAATGACCAGTCCACATTCGAAGCCACAGAGCTCTCTTCACCGTTCTATTCTGCTGTTACCGACTTACTATCCGCCTCTCCTATTATCTCCTATTAAACAGAGGTATCCGGATACTTTTAATGAGGTAGTACATATTTCCTTTCAGAAGCATGTGCTTTCGGGGCTGGAGTCCATTCTGTAACGTTCTTCGGGGTGACTGATCGCGCGCAAATGTCGTATAACTACCATCATTTCGTCTGCTATTGGAGACATCTCTAGTCACCCTGAGTAAGTCTGCCACCAATAGAAGCTGAAACATCGGTAGCACTTTTACATATGATACTGTCACACATCCAGACGATTTTCATTGTAATGTTTACTTTAATTCGCCCGTCACAATTGCAGTGTTTCAACACAGCCACTGCAGGTTTCATTAACTGCTGTTATCTTCAGACGGCCTTCACTCCACATACCATCCATTTAGTTACTCACGCTTCACATATGAGGCGACATTTTTGGACTGAATGTGAATTAATGGCGGGGCGGGAAAGTCTATCTCACGAAGAAAGTTAAGCGTTGAAACCGATAGTGGCAGTGTTAATGTACACTGAGCTGATAAAAATGATGGAATAGTTACATGCACATACATAAATAGTTGTACTATCGCGTACGTAAGGTAGAAGAGGGCAATGCATTGGATGAGCTGTCCTTTGTACTGGGGTGATTCACGTTAAAAAAAGGTTTTCCGGCTTGATTATGGCCGCACGACGGGGATTAGCAGACTCTGAACAGCTCAAAAATGGCTCAAATGGCTCGGAGCACTATGGGACTCAACATCTGAGGTCATGAGTCTTCTAGAACTTAGAACTACTTAAACCTAAGGACATCACACACATCCATGCCCGAGATAGGGTTCGAACCTGCGACCGTAGCGGTCGTGCGATTCCAGACTGAAGCGCCTAGAACCGCTCGGCCACTACGGCCGGCTCTGAACAGCGGAATGGTAGTTGGAGCTAGACGCATGGGATATTTCGTTTCGGAAATCGTTAGGGTATTCAATATTCCGAGACCCACAGTCCCAAGAGTGTACAGGGAATACCAAATTTGAGGCAATACCTCTCACGACGGACAATGCACAGCAGACGGCCTTCACCTAACGACCGAGAGCAGCGGCGTTTGCATGGAGTTGTCAGTGCTAAGAGACAAGCAATACTGCATGAAATAACCACAGATATCAATGTGGCACGTACGACTGACGTATCCGTTACGACGTTGCAGTGAAATTTGGCACAAATAGGCTGTATGGGAACCGATGATCGTCGCGAGGGCCTTTTCCTTACAGCACGACATTGCCTACAGTGCCTCTCCTGGTCCTTTGACCGTGTTAGTTGGACCCATGACTACTGGAAAACGGTGGTCCGGTTTGACGAGTCCTAATTGCAGCTGATGGTAGTGTTCGCCTGGGGCTTAGACCATGGACTCAGATTGTCAACAAGTCACTGAGCAACCTGGTGGTGACACGGTGACGATGTGGGCTGTATTAACTGGGTCATCTCATCCAACTGAACCGTCACTGTCTGGAAATGGTTGTGCTCGGTTACTTGGAGACCATTTTCAGCCATTCATGGACTTCATGTTCCCAAACAACGGTGAAATTCCTATGGATGGCAAGGCACCATGTCACTGGGCCACAGTTGATCGCGATTGGTTTGAAGAACATATCCATATGCAGCTGGGCTAACAGAATGAACAGAAATAATTAGAAAACTATTAACTTGCGATATTCCTCTTCGGACTGATTAGTAAGGACGAGAGTGCCACTGAAACACTGAAATAACTCCTGAGGGAGCTGGTACAGAAAGCATACTTTGCATGGTGGAGATCGGAGACAAAATTCTCATATGAGTCAGTCCGATTAGTACTCCCTCTGTCATGTAACTCGAGTAATGGGATCACCGCCACTACATTAGAGAAATTCTGGTTTACGCAGAGATATACAGACAGTCTTTGTTCCCACGTAAAATCAGTGGATGATTCTGGTACACAATTCATCTCTCACTGTACGACCTACATTGACCTGCGGAAACGAAATGTTCGCGGAGATCAAAAATTACAACCTGCCCTCAATGAAGGAATGAAGGCTCGAAGCAAGAAGAATAATTATTGCTGCCATGAATCTATAAAAGCTTAATTTTAGAACAATGGTCATTGTCTCATTCACTATTGTGTTCGAATTGCTTCGTGAAACATCGTGAACTTCTGTCACAGTGGTGCAGTTGCCTGTGCAAATTATTCCAGTATTCTGTAGTACACTCACTATGTTGGCTCTACACATGTCAGTACTGTGGCAATAGAGACGTAGTGTAGTGAATTCAAGGAGTTCGAATTGCTTCGTGAAACATCAACAAAATTAATTAAAGGACTGAAACATGGAAACATGTTCGTTTACTCTGATATCGTTAATATAAGTCTCAGGACTGATTTGTCTGGGCACAGAACAGCTCAGTAACTGGGAAAGTAAAAGCTGGAATGGACTATCTCACCACTCAACGGCGTCAGTTTTTGTTGGCAGATGCACGATCGATGCGACACGTTGAACATCTTGTTGTTGTGTGGTGGTTGATGGACAGATGGTAGCACTCATCTTCCATGTTCAGCAGCTTCGGGGTAACACACTAGCACCTCGTCGCCTCGCTTCGTTTTCTGTGCTGGCTAATATCTGGCCATAACCATTCAGGCAGCGAGCGGTGGCCGACGCTGCCTTCCTGTGTCTGCGCCGCCGGGGCTATTGTCTGTGCTAATTGTCTTGCAGAAGCGGTGTTACTGTGTTATTTGGAGGCTGACAGCAGACAAGACAGTGTGCAATCTAGTCAGCAGCTTAACGACTCGAGCTACTGCCCGCGAGGATTGATCCATTTGACATGGAGCAACTTCATAATAGAAAAAAGAGAAGATAAATACTGGAACGTAAGGAGGGTCTGAGTCAGAGTTTAAAGACTGAGTCAACAATGGTCTTGCATGCCAGATAAGGCAAACTTACTGTCTCATCACTGTCTCTTCACGGTCCAACCGAATGACTAAACGTCCTCTTGATTTCTCATTGGCTAACCAACTGTTGGAAATTTCAGTCATAACGATTTTGTCATTGCGGACCGAAATTGCAATTCCGCCCAGTGACTGAATGATATTTCATGACCACATCTCCCTGCCTTCATTCAGAGTGAAAAATTTCCGATCTTGCAGCTGCCGCCTTGTAATTCAGGAACTCCAATCTTGTACTCACATGTTCTATGTTGTGGCAGTTCTCACCACTGGCTACAATCTTCCCAGCGTATTTTTCAAGTGTCTCTCTGCCGTCCTATGTTCGCAAGAGGGCAGGCATACAAGAACAAACCCGATTGTTTGGAACAGGAAGCCCTGTGTTTCGTTCAAGTGGTTTGATGACTGGGTGACATCCTTCTTGCTGTTGTTATCGTAGCAGCGAGTTGGGGCCAAAAATAATTACTCGCAGAGTCGATTAACTGAGTACAAAATGAAAGTGAAATTTATTTATCAAATTGCACAACAGTGACCTCAGGTATAATTAGCACACTTAGAACAACATAACGATTGCAAGTTAAAATAAGAATGACTAACAGGTTAAAGTGAAACGTCCCTTTTAAAAATTTTATACGACTGTGCTTAATCAGACACACAATATTTTTAGCGCAACGCAATCTGACTTTCAAAAATCCCTACAAAAGAATGGCCCTGACTAACATTAACCTATACCTTTCACAAATCACTTACCTCACAAAAATCTTCATTACTCGAACTACTGCAATACAGCGAGAGCCACTACTGCCAGCTAAATAAAAGATTCAAACGACGGAAGGCACTAACTACTGATAGGGATAGTTAGAAAATGAAAGATTTTAATAGAGAACAAACAATGTATTTACCTTAATAGTCATAATATATATAGCACTCCATGACATCCAGTCTTACAAATTTCAAAACTCCGCCATCTCTCTCCCCACATCCATCTGCCCAACACTACAATGGCAGACAACAATGCAAACTAGCCACAGACTGCACACAGCACAGCCAGTGATTTTTCATACAGAGCGCTACGTGGTGTTACCAATAAGAAAAGCTAAACAGTCTACTTATAAAAGTTACTAAAGATTGTATTGTTGCAGCAAAATCTTGTCAAAACCGGTTTCCAACCTTTAGCTTCCATAATATAGTTTCTAATAATCAAAGACAACAGGATGTTAAGAATCTTTTAAAAAAACAGATACGAAATCCAAAATTACTACTTTTATAGAATCATAATGCGTTTAAGAAACCATAATCATGGGACTCAGAGGTCTTTCGTTCCAGGTGAGAGCCCCGTTGATGAATACCCCTTACAGAGATACGGAAATCTATAATAAATACAAAATGATACTTCGCTTCTCTTACAACAAGCCAAAAGCGCTGTTTCTGTCCTGCCCAGCAATTCAGAAGCATAGAACGCGAATACGGCTTGTTTTAGTTCTACAGAAGCGACATTGCATGTCGTTCATCGGCACAGATCGTGGCCTCCTATACATAGGACTTAGACACTGGTTTCATTAACCTGCAATAAATATACGTTACACACTGGAAGCAACAACATTTCACCAGCTTAAAAAATAACATGTAAGTATCCGTAATGAGGTAAATGAGGTATGCAACGTTAGACTGCAACCAATACAATTAAGAGAAACACAAGTCTATTAGTTTGGCGCCTTGTAAGGATGCCTTCAGTGTTCCTTCTAAAATATTAGTGCCACACTGCAAAGGACTCACCACTATTAAATTCGTCACCTTGTCTCTGAACCACTAACAGTACTCGGTATTTCACAAGAGACAGACCGTCACAACAGGGTGAACAATTCCAAGAGACGTCTTCAGTAGACTCTCAGTAGAGGCAAAACAATTGTACTTTAATTCAAACGTAGGCTTCATAAGTGCTTACATGCCACAAAATGCAGGTATCACGTTTTCCGATCGAGCCTTTATACTTCTGCAATAACGCTGTTTGATCAGGGCACCTAGCGCACCACTTGTTCCAGGCTCATTTCCTCAGCCCACCAGCAACGCCTTGCCCGCCATGCTTCTGTGTTGCCCCCACCCCTCCCTTTCCAATCAACAACCACCTCTCTCGCCGCCGACCACCACACCAGAGTGCCTTCTATAGCTTGAATTCCCGAAGATGTGTCCTTGCCCAGAGATACGACTATCGATATGTTCCACCATGTCACACTGTCCGTTCACTTTACACAGGAGACCATTCCTGAGCAATCCAGACTCTTCAGGAGCTGTGCCTGTGAGGTATGGAAAGCTTATGCACCAGTTTCTGCTTAAACGTCCCCACACCTTGTCATTAGCGCCCCGCGGTGAAGTATTACAGCAGACATGGTCAAAAAAATGGTTCAAATGGCTCTGAGCACTATGGGACTTAACAGCTGTGGTCATCAGTCCCCTAGAACTTAGAATTACTTAAACCTAACTAACCTAAGGACATCACACACACCCATGCCCGAGGCAGGATTCGAACCTGCGACCGTAGCAGTCGCGCGGTTCCGGACTGCGCGCCTAGAACCGCGAGACCACCGCGGCCGGCAGACATGGTCAGATCCTTGGTCTCCATGACCGTGTGACATAGGCCTACTGGACTTCTTTCTGTGGTGCGATGTCAAGCTGATGATATATGCAGCATCCATAGATGATGAAGAATCTCTTCTTACAATAGTTGGGGAAACGCATGAAATAGTGCACGCTATGCCATGCGTATCAGGGCATGTTTGGGATTCAGTAGCGTGGCGAGATGAAGTATGTATATAAGCACAATCGAACAACATACACTCATGCTCATAAATTAAGGATAATTGCAGAACGTGGTGCCACACAACGTGGCACTACACAAAACTGGCGCTAATAGCATAGCCACATAGGAAACACACACGACATAGGTCTGTAAGTCCACGGTATTGGTGATAAGTTGAGAAAACCGTCCCGAAACACATGTGCTACAAAACGCCACTGTTTCCTGCGAATGTACCCCGACATCAATATGTGATATGATCACCACATACACAGGCCGCACAACAGGTTGGTATACTCCGGATCAGGTGGTCGAGCTGATGCTGGGGTATAGCCTCCCATTCTTGCACCAGTTACTGTCAGAGCTCCTGAAGAGTCCTAGGGGTTTGAAGACGTGCAGCGATACGTCGACCGAGAGCGTCCCAGACGTGCTCGATCGGATTTAGGTCTGGAGAACAAGCAGGCCATTCCCTTCGCCTGATATATTCTGTTTCAAGGTACTCATTCACTATGGCAGCTCGGTGGCACCGTGCGTTATCATCCATCAGGGGAAAGGTGAGACCCACTGCACCCCTTAAAAGGCGGACATACTTGTGCAAAATGACGTCCCGGTGCACCTGACCTGTTACAGTTCCTCTGTCAAAGACATGCAAAGGTGTACGTGCACCAATCATAATCCCACCCCACACAATCAAACCACGATCTCCATACAGGTCCCTTTCAAAGACATTAAGGGGTTGGTATCTGGTTCTTGGTTCACGCCAGATGAAAACACGGCGAGAATCACTGTTCAGACTATACCTGGACTCGTCCGTGAACATAACCTGGGACCACCGTTCCAATGACCATATACTGTGTTCTTGACACCAGGCTTTACGGACTCTCCTATGACCAGGGGTCAGTGGAATGCACCTTGCAGGTCTCCAGGTGAATACATCATGTCTGTTCAGTCGTCTGTAGACTGTATGTCTGGAGACAACTGTTCCAGTGGCTACGGTAAGGTCCCGAGCAAGGCTGCCTGCAATATCCCGTGGCCGTCTGCGGGCACTGATGGTGAGATATCGGTCTTCTTGTGGTGTACACCGTGGACGTCTCGTACTGTAGCGCCTGGACACGTTTCCTGTCTGCTGGAATCGTTGACATAATCTTGAGATCACACTTTGTGGCACACTGAGGGCCCGTGCTATGTCCTGCTGTGTTAGACCAGCCTCCAGTCGCCCTAGTATTCTACGCCACATGACGTCATCAATGTGTGTTTTTTGAGTCATTTTCAACACACAGTCACCATTAATACGTCTGAAAACATCTGCACACTTACTCGCTGCACTGTACTCTGACATGTACCAACACACCTCTGCGTATGTAGACTGCTGCCATCGCCACCGTGCGACGACCGCAGGTCAAATTCACCGCATGGTCATACCCCGAGGTGAATTAAACCCGCAAACCTCCCACCAGAGCGTTCTTTCACCATATATCAGAATTATCCTTAATTTATGAGCATGAGTGTATATGCTTAGTTATTACATTAATTTTATTTTAAAACTGATAAAAGTATTTAGATTAAAAACAGCCGACCAGTTGCAAAGGATAAAGTAATCTTTACCTGGGTTTCGATAGATTTAAATCTATCTTCTTCAGAAGTTGCTTATGCGCTCTCCAACTTCCATGTACTTAATTTTATTTATCTGACGAACCCTATTCTTAGGGCTATATTTTATTTGGACTAATGGAGCTATGGAGATGTTTGTAAAAATGGCAATGACATATCACTCAATGTTAATGTAATACCGCCGCCTTCTGAAGGAGATATATTTAAATCTATCGAAACCTAGGTAAAGATTACTTTATCCTTTGCAACTGGTCGGCTGTTTTTAATCTAATTACGCAGAACCGTTGCTGTTGCGCAGCTATGCTTAAAATAATGATAAAAGTATACCAGCTCCGAAATTGGCAGAATAGTTTCTGTACACTGTGACTAGAGTAACAATGGAGTGGAAAAAGCAAAATATTGCATGGTGTTTTTGCTGGTTATTTGTGCATGATTTTAGGAAAATATCAGTGTACCACATCGCTTCGTTCAATTCTTGGAGATCTTCAGAAAAGAAAGTTTACTGTTGGGTTGTAGAATTTCGATGTGATCGTCGTTCCGTCAAAGATGAATTTGGTCAAGGTCGACTAAAATTGGTTTCTGTGCAAAATACAGTGCTGTACACAATGTGGTTGAAGATGATTGGCGTGTGATTTACCATAAGGTAGAGGTAACCTTAAGCATATCTAAGACTGCATTACATTTGATTTATCATGTACATGTAAGCGTGGAAAACATGTCTTTCCGATCGACTTCTCACAATTTGAATGAAGCTCAAAAAACGTTTCGTGGGAGCAAATGCTAAAAATGTTTACTGCGGAAATGGAAAATCCGTACAAAACACCATAATGGGAGACAAAACTTCGATACGTTCATACAATCTAGAAGCTGAGCAGCAATCAGTTGTTCCAAGATGAACCAAAATATGTCGACAGCGATTTTCTTCGCCTCAAGAAGCAGCTAAATTCTCGTAAAACACTGTTTCTAAGCACTCTTATTTGTTTCGGGAGTCGTCAGTGTTCTGAATGGTTTCATGGAGTCCACTGTGAATTCCTTTGTGGTGCCAGTCGCTTCATCAGAAAGCAGCACTTGCAACCTATGTCCTCACATATTTGTTGGATGTATTCCAGACTCTCTCTTTTCTCCTGCAGTGTTCCCCTCTAGAACTCCTTCTAGTACCACGGATGTTATTCCTTGATTTATTGACACATGTACTATCAACCTGTATCTTTTTGTTGTCACTGTTTTCCGTATGTTCGTTTCTTCGTCGATTCTATGGAGAATTGCCGCACTCGTTGTCTTATCATTCAAACTAATTTTCAACATTTATCTGTAGCATCACATCTCAAACACTTTGATTCCTTCTTTTCCAATTTTTCCTTAGTCCACGATTCACTAGCATCCAATGCCGTGCTCCAAATATACTTTATCAGATTTTTCTTTCTAAGATTAGACGATCGACACTAGCGTTTTTCTCTTAGCCAAGAAAGCACTCTTTACTGTGCTAACCTGCTATTATATGTCCTCCTTGCTTTGTTGGTCATAAGTCATTATTAAATTTCATCTCTCTGTTTCATGCTTCACTAAGGTTCATGTCAAACACTGTGTAATAGAAAACTTCATCTCTCTTTTATATTCCATCAATGTTTATGTCAAATAATGTACTGCCTCCTCAGTAAACTTCACCTCTGTCTCTCTCCCTCTCTCTCTCTCTCTGTTTTATCCACCACTAAAAAAAAGTAATTTCAGATTTCGTCTGTCACTGTTCATGTCAAATATCGTAAAGCCTCAATTGTGAATTTCATCTCCATCAGTTTTATACTCCACTACAAATCTTTGCCAGAGGTTTATGTCTCTTCAGTAAATTTTCACTATACTCCACTAAATATTTTTGTGTCGAATACTGTACTGTGTCATCAATGCATTTTATCTCTTTCTGTTTCTCTCTCTCTCTCTCTCTCTCTCCCTCTCTCTGTCTGTCATGGTTACTTGAATAAAACATCACCAGTATGATACATTAGAGAGGTGGAATGAAAAGAAATACTCTTAGATATAACTCTAGAATACATTCTTTACAGTTTTGCACAATAAATCAGGTAGAAGTCATATTTAGAATTTTTTGACATTTTCATGCATGTATGTATGCATGCACTAGCATGCATACATGCAAGTGGTAAAAGTTTGACCTATCTTAGTCATCTTCAGCACTTTTTAGAATAACATATCTCACAAACAGTAGGTTGCTACAATACAAGTAAGTATTTGAAACATATCCCACAGCTAACCAAGTTTCAATAGTTATATCTGCTTCAGTAAAATGAAGTGATACTGAATTGCATTTCAAAGTTACTTCAGACAAGTTACAGCTTCAGGTGTTTTAATATGGTTAGCTAGAGTTTCTTCATGTGCAGAAGCTCAGGTCCGGTTCAGTAACACTCTCTAATCTGCTTCGCAGGGTGTTAAAGGTATTTCAAATTTTTCAGCATCCTTTCTAATCAATAACACTGCAGAAAGAGTTTGTTTTGCTTTTTTAAGTCTTCTGTACTCCAGTTGGCTTTGTCTGTCTTCCTTAAATTAGTCACTAGAAATGAAAGAAATTATTCAAAAACTGGTATTAGTGGGGCAGTGATGGCTAGTTTACAGGGCGATGCCGTTATCCTGAATCATGATGAGAACCGTTATCCTGAACGCACGGTTTTCTTCAAAAATTGAAAAATAATGTGTTTAAAATCATTAATAAATCACTACTTGATACAAAGTAGGGCTTACTTCACTTAGTGTTCAAACAAAAACTGACAAGATGGCCACTCTATTCCTCTAAATTTAGAAATGTGCTGCAGGGTGCGCTCACCATTGTGAATGATGGTCTATTGGCAGTGCGACCAGCATTACCTTAGAAAAGAACAATATTATTTATTTCTACCGTTTCTCGCACATTCTGCAGTCTTTCACCAAACACGTTATCTGCACTAGTATACCCTTCTTTTCAAGATCTTCTATTTATGCTCTTGATGTCACAACCTATACTTCATCTCTGGTCTTTTATCGGTAGTACTGAATCCTGATGGAGTAATTGTCTCTGGAATACTTTATGTAATGTCTGAGTGCCTTTGCAAAAAAAAAAAAAAAATTAAAAAACAAAAGGTCAGATCCAGTTCTTGGAAGTTTTGAATTGTAATTCTGCGGACAAAGAGTATACAGTATGAACACACATGCATCTGCTATGTATCACCCTCTCTGATGACTAGCTTGTTCTGATGACTAGGTGGTTCTGCATCGCATGTCCAGTTCTCCTTTGAAGTTGAATACGATCTCTCACCATTTGTTCCCAACATCCAAACCGTACTGTATGATCTAATAAATCTCAGCAGTAATTACATAAACTGTTTCTAAATCTTCCGAATTTCCAAAATGTGCATTTTGTGGATGTATTTCACCTGATAAAATGTTTCCATAGGCAACTTCTCATTCTACAACTGCGTGTAAAATGGAACCACTATGTGGAAAACATTAAATAATTTTTTTACGTAGCTTTGCGTCGGTTAGCATCGATATGTTCACTCTGGAAAAGGTTGGTTTCTTTGTAAGTAATAAAATGAATGTTTCGTAATATGTATCGCTTTAATAAAAGAATATGATAAAAGTGTTTATAAAACTGTATATAACTGCACCGCTCCAAGGTACTTATACATTGAACAACAAAAGTTTTGCATCACCCGACACATCATGCAGGTGTGTTACCATTGCGACTACTCGTGTACCCATCAGGAAGTAACCCCTGACGTTATCTCTACATACAGATGGCATGTGCACTATCTATGTGTAGAACGCCACGGATTGCAGCATTTCAGTTGCAAGTAAAGCATAACAGGGACTCTTAGAGACAGTAGTGGAACAGTAGAGTTAACATCCAACATGTCACACAAGACAGTCGCTACCAGTGATCAGGTCCGCATCATCACAGTACACGCAGAAGACTTGTTAACAAGGGAAGTTACTCAGGGTGTGAACTGGAGTCATAGTGATGTGTTGCGGACATGGAACGGATTACAACTAGCTGTTGGGGACTTCCACCGCACAGACCGTCCACGTTCGACACGTCCAGAGAGCGATCGATACCTGCGACTTTTGAGCCAAAAGAAATGAGGGCAGAGTACTCCAAAGCTGTTCTCGACGTCTGAAGAGGCTGCATGACGTCATATGTCACATCAAACTCTTCGGAGATCATAGCATGATGCGGAGCTTCATTCCCAAAGACCATAGCGAGCACCGCGTCGTGCATCAAAACACCACTGACTCTGTTACACGCGAGCAAGAAATCATACAGAATTCATGCCCCAGGACTGACGTCGGGTATTGTTCATGAACCAATCTTGGATCTGTTTGCACCCTCATAATCACAGACACCGTAACCAGAGACAATCCCGTAGTACCTAATGCCTCCAACGCTTTTACTCCCATGTGCAACAATATGGCGGCGAATTGAAGTCCAGCGGTAACATTACCTGGGGCCAAAGTACATATCTCGTGGTTTTTTTTAGAGCAATCTCACTGCACTAGGGTACAAGGACGAGATACTGCAAGCAATAGTGGTGCTGTCACGCCAACATTTTGTTGGCAGTTTCTTTCTGATGAATGATAAGTAGCGTGTTTATCACGATGAACTCGTAAACACACTCTTTCAGACTGCTAGGATCACCAGAATGTAGTGGCGGCCTGTTTCCCGGACGTAAATCCAATCGAACCAACACTATGTGATCAAAAGTATCCGGACACCTGGCTGAAAATGACTTACAAGTTCGTGGGGCCCTTCATCGGTATCGCGGGAATTCAACATGGTGTTGGCCCACCCTTAGCCTAGATGACAGCTTCCACTCTCGCAGGCATAGGATCATTGGGGAATGGCAGCCCATTTTTCACGGAGTGCTGCGCTGAGGAGAGGTATCGATGCCGGTAGATCAGGCCTGGCACGAAGTCGGCGTTCCGAAACATCCCAAAGGTGTTCTACAAAATTCATGTCAGGACTCTGTGCAGGCCAGAGATGTTATGGTCGTGTAACCACTCCACTACAGGCAGTGCATTATGAACAGGTGCTCAATCGTGTTGAAAGATGCAATCGCCATCCCTGAATTGCTCTTCAACAGTGTGAAGCAAGAAGCTGCTTAAAACATCAATGTAGGCCTGTGATGTGACAGTGCCACGCAAAACAACAAAGGCTGAAAGCCCATTCCATGAAAAACACGACTACACCATAACACCACCGCCTCCGAACTTTACTGTTGGCACTACAAACGCTGGCAGATGACGTACACCGGGTATTCGCCATACGCCCACCCTGCCATTGGATCGCCATATTGGTACCGTGAATCGTCACTCCACACAACGTTTTTCCACTATTCAATCGTCCAATATTTAGGCTTCTTACATCAGGCGAGGCGTCGTTTGGCATTTACCGGCGTGATTTGTGGCTTACGAGCAGCCGCTCGACCACGAAATCCAAGTTTCCTCACCTCCCGTCTAATTGTAATAGTACTTGCAGTGGATCCTGATGCAATTTGGAATTCCTGTGTGATGTTCTGGATAGATGTCTGCCTATTAAACATTACGATCCTCTTCAACTGTCGGCAGTCTGTCAGTCAATAGACGAGATCGGCCTGTACGCTTTTGTGCTGTACGTGTCCCTTCACGTTTCCACTCCGCATCCCATCGGAAACAGTGGATCTAGGGATTTTTAGGAGTGTGTAAATGTCGGTTACAGACGTTAACACAAGTGACACCCAATCACCTGACCACGTTCGAAGTGCATGAGCTCCGCGAAGCGCCCCATTCTGGTCTCTCACGAAGTCTAATGACTACTGAGGTCGCTCATATGGAGTACCTAGCAGTAGGTAACAGCACAATGCACCTGATAAGAAAAACGTATGTTTTTGGTGGTGTCCGGAAACTTTTCATCACGTACTGTATATGGGATTGATTGAACCAGCAATTTCTGGACACCGACAACAATCCCGTACTCTGCGCGATTTACGCTGAATCGCCATTGAAGAATAGGGAATTTGGACCAAGGGCGGCTTGATGATCTTATCGCTGGTATGGCACAACGGATTCAAGAATGCATCCGGAGCGAGGGGACGTTCGCATAGTATTAAAGCTGTTCAGGAGTGCTGTGAAAAATCCCCAATGGGAAACAGACAATTTCGTTGTTACATACATGTTTCATTGTTTTTGTTTCGTCTTCTCGAAACATTGCGAATTAATATATCCATTTGGAATGTGTCCAGATATGTACCTCAGTCCCAATTTTTGTTGCCGACCGGGGTGGCCGAGCGGTTCTAGGCGCTACAGTCTGGAACCGCTTGACCGCTACGGTCGCAGGTTCGAATCCTGCCTCGGGAATGGATGTGTGTGACGTCCTTAGGTTAGTTAGGTTTAAGTAGTTCTAAGTTCTAGGGGACTGATGACCTCAGACGTTAAGTCCCATAGTGATCAGAGCTATATGAGCCAACCAATTTTTGTTTCACTGCCATGAATTTCAAAATAATTTTATTGATGTGTGTATTTTGAGAAATAAATTTAAGGTTTTCAGGTATCTTAGTCGAGGAGCTCCTTTGGGCTTTATGTCTGGATGACTTCGGTGAGCATGATGATTGCTCATGCACCAGTAATAAGGAAGAAATGGTAGCGAGACATTGACCAGTGCGGAAGAGTTGTTGATAGCTATTTATATATTAGGTTGTTGCATAAGTTCGTAGAGTTTTTGTTTTGCATGTTGGTAGTCCTGTTACTATGGGTTTATTTTATTTGTAATTCACTGTTGCTATTTCAGTTTACAGAATGTCATTTTCTCATCTGAAGAGAGTGAGTGGAGCTGTGGACACTGTGGCAGCACCGGAGGCAGCCCGACCCATTTACGCCGTGTATGTGGATAATGCCACTGGATGGAGCACAACAAGAAAATGGTTTTCTCTTTTTAATGAGGATAGTTTTGACATTATTGTGTCTTCGTTATGGAAGACATTAGGAGTTGGATGAAAATAGTTTAAATGCATTAATCCACAATAATCAAAGTCAGTGTACTCGATAGCTGGAAAATATGATGAACTGTGATACTTAACACCATCCATCTGCATGCAATGCGGAATTTTATAAAACTGGGTGTATGGATACCGCATGCTATAAGCCAAAATCAAAATGATCAGCGGGTGGCTGTACGTTTATCTCCGCTTGCTCGTCATAAATTGGCTCGTGAACAACACCGACGATTCCTAGTGGTGAGGAGAAATGGTGCGTTTATGTTAACACAAGAGAAAGAAAGGGATCGTTGAGCCCAAACACAGCAGCAACTCCCCGTACGAGGAACTGCGCTCGTTCACAAAAAATAATCTTAGACATCTGAAGAAACAGCGACGGTGTGATGTACGAATTGCTTCCCCGAGGTGTAATCATCATTGCTGACATTTACTGTCAATTACTGAAAAGTCTTATAGACGCAGTCCTAAAACAACTACCAAGAAGATTGCGTGAATGATACTACTCCACGATAACGCGCGCCCGTATTGTGCTGCACTGACAAAAGACACTATGCGGTAGTTGGGTCGGGGAGTCTTTTCGCACCCACCTTATTCTCCTGTGTTGTGCCCTCAGAGTTTTACCTCTATCGTACAACCTTCAAGGAACTTCCGTTCCGCATGAAATGCGCTCCGAAAATGACTCGACCAGTTCTTTGCTTCAAAACCAAGTGATTTCTACAGCTGCGGAATCGAAAAGTCACCCCAGCGTTGCAAGACTTGTAAATAGCGAAAGAGAGTATATTACTGGTGACTAAAGTGTCCTTTAAGTGTATCTGTTGTGTTTAAACTTGTGGGAAAAAGCTACTAAGTTATGCACCAACCTAATAAATTTAATTTCGAAATTAATTGTGCATCGAACCACTTATAAACTGGTAAGGCTCTGACCTGCAGATTTCTACATTATCTCTGGTATGCTTATTTTGCGGATGGAAGTATTTCCGGGCTTATGATGTTCCAAAGTTTCTGGATTCATGACTCTGGAAGAAGTCATGGTGGATCACGTTAATTTACTTTGTCAGAAACGTGAAGAAGCTGTATAAAATTACTTGCCACAATCTGTTACACGACACCAACTACACTGCAGGACGCTTATGTTATTTGATAAATTTGTTGTTAGGTTTGTGAATCCAGTGATAGTCAACCTAGTGCAAGTTTTGAACAACTTCATTTGAAAAATATAATTTCTATATTCACAGTATTTCGAAAGTTCATTTAACCTACATCTAGTCAAAAACCTAGTTCGTATATCATGTATTGTAATTAATGATTTATGTTAAAATTACAGTGTCAAAATCGTATTTGTATAATCCGATAACTTTTCAGATTCAAAATTAATATGACGTACTATTTCTGCTCATTTAAACAGAACGGAGAGCAAAGTCAAAACATTAATCTCTTTTTTTTCATTTGCTGACATTAATTTTGCTTGAATGAAAAGCTGGTTGTGATTAATAGTTTTCAGTCATTGCTCAAGTGAAACTTTAATTATGGCTGTCCTAGTATAGCATCACAATAAATGCAGATTGCTTCTATTTTCAACTGTAAGTACAAATTACACAGATACAATTTAAATACTGATTCACAACAACTTTCAGAAGCAATAAAGTAAGTTACCTGCTTCAGAGCTTGGCTACATAAATTCGTAGTTGAAGTACTTATTATAGAGGGCTGTACATAAGGCGAGTTAAAAGAAGGTCTCTTTCTGTTACTGCAGAGAACGACTGTTTGAGTGGCGGATATAATCATGCTATCAAAACTTTGGGATTTAGCACTCGATCGCCTTTTTTAGCAATAGGTCAGTTTAGGGCACACATGATTTACAAATGGATAAAATTTGCTACAAGTATCATGACTGTCAATGAACTAACGTTGCTGAAACTCCATTGGGTGACAGAACGATATCTTTCGCAGTCAGGGTCATGCCTTTTACGTACATAGCTACTTAATATGCGGAACTGCATCTAACGTATCTCAGTATAAAAGTTTTGGACACGTTTGGCATACATAAACGATATTAATACACAAAGTGAAGAATGCATTATAGCTCACGGTTATAAAGTAACTACGTTTTAGGAATTATTACCCAGTAATCAGATACTTTTGCACACAATTTGTTGCCTGATAAAAGAACAAATTGATAACAAAGACGTAGTCGTGATGGTTCGGTATAGGTCTTTCACTTTATTTTCCACAATCATCATAAACTGCAAGCAAAGATCACTGCACCTCAAAGTTGCTCTTTGATACGTATTATATCATTATCATATGATTTATTGCTTATTACTTTCAGTACTAGAATGAAGATTAATCACTCTATCAATCCATCTATATTAATCCAGGGCCATAGTCGATATCTGCTAAAGGTTCGCTGGAGTTCGTCCTCTAGTCTGTAACATGAAGTTCATTTGCGTTATCTATCATGCTTGTACCATGTTATCAACTTTCAATATTGATCTTCTAGTTTTATCTAATGTAAGCTTAATAATTGGGGTATATTTGTAGCCTCTGTTGGCAATTACTTCCCTTTAGCAGAGATAGCTTTGCTTATGAGCATTCGTAAACCTGAGAATTTTACCATAATTTGAAGACTTCATTTTGTGTAACTTATTGCAGGAGGTTTAACTTTAGACAAGAAGCTACACAATCGTCTCATTCATTCTGTGAATTATTAAATCCTCTCCATAGGCATCTACCTGTAAATCACCAATCATCCAAACTCTGGCTGTCACTTCAACTATGATGCCGTATAGAGTATCACGCGTTTCGTTGTATTCGTCCACCAAAAAGTAATGTTTCCATTATACTTCATGTCTCTGCTATAATTTTGTTCAATGGCTCTCCTTCATTTAATTCATAATCACTGCCTTTCTCGTCGGATTGATCACCTTCATCTCCTCCAGTATCTCGGCCTGCTGCTCTCGTAAATAACTTGTTTTCCTTGGCTTGACGTTCTTCGTCTCTGTGTGTCTTCTTTTGGAATACATTCTCTTCTTGAATCAAGTCCTGTAGCAGTTGGGAATTGGATGATGATGTACAGAATGGGGACCAATTTATCTTTCTTTTCAGCAATAGCAGTTTCCTGTAGATGTCAGCACATGTCTTTTAAGACTAATTCCTTATCCAATGGAACTGAGAGACATTTTGACAACCACAGCTCATTCAGCATCCGAGTTGATTATAAGCAAATTTCTAAATTTTTACTACAATATGGAACTCCTCATGGTGTATCAGATGATGTCAGATTAAAATACTATCGAAATTCATGTAATAACGCACATTATATAAATCAACATTTTTGCTTTTAACTGGAAAATTGTGTACATTGCAGAACAGAAGATAATGAATAGAAACAACAACAAAATTCCAAAATGTAGTTTAAATAGCAGCATTCACACAGACCGTAAAAACGAAATGGAACGTATCAGAACAGCAAAAAAATTCCACGTTGAATTCCACATAGCGGCATTCATACAGAACGTTAAAACTGAATGGAACAGATTGGAATGTCAAAAAACTTCCATAATACATTTCAGATATCGGTATTCACACAGCTTTTTAATACAAAATGGAACAGATTGGAACATCGAAAAAATTCCACAATTCATTTCAAATGGCGGCGTTTCTAAAAACCATTAAAATGGAATGGAACGTCACAAAATTTCATAATGCATTTCAAATGGTCGTATTGACACAGACATAACAGCACAATTAGAGTACTGGTTGAGTTGTAGTAGTACCACTTACACTGATTATAAGAATGTCCTGATAATGTGCATTAGCTGTGAAAACCGTACGCTGTTTCAACATAGGTGAGTGCTCGGTATGTTGTAATGAGATTATGAAGTGACACATCTAGGATAGTTGCAAAGTAGGCCATTGGCATCAAACGTATTTTTTTGACTGATTTCTGAGTTTTAGTGGGTTACTTAGATAGCTCATTTGCAAGGACATACAATTAGGGATTAGGTAAAGAAACTTATTATTTTTTTAAATTTAATAAATTTAATACTAAATCCGTTTTTTTCATCATTTGTTGCAGGTCCACAGTACTGAAGATTACTTCAACATCTTAAAAAAAAAAAAAAGGAAAGTATGACTGTTGGAGTTTACATGCTTTCTACACAAACTGTACTGCTGTGATAATTAAACACATTATTGGAGATGAACCACACAGGATTGTCTTTCGCTAATGATTTTACTCTTAGCATTTAGGATGGTAGCAGTATAACTGCTCTGTGTATTAAGGGACCTGATATTCTATACCTTCTCACCGATTAATACGTTATATTTATTTATTTTCACCGATAATCGATCTTCTGCAAGTCTTCTTGCATTTCACTACAGTATTCTGGCGCTGCTACCTTCCTAAAAGTAACGGGATTGTCTGGAAAAATCCTCAGGGAGTTTCTGACGTTATTAACTAAATAATGGTTTCAGAACGTCAAGAAAGTGTTTCCTATTTTATGATTTGCAGGCACAGTAACACAATATTCATCGTAAATAACCGATCTCAGCTCTTAAAACGTGGCTAGTTGCTGCAGACATTTCACGTAACTACTCAGCGTTAAGAGCCTGCCACCTGCAATATATATTATGACTGCTGAAGATAAATAAATGTGCTTAATTTTGTGATGAATAAAGAAAGAAATGTAATGTTTTTGTAGCAAACTAATATCTAGAATATTTTGTTTCTTCTGTTCATTTTCTCCCTGTGTGGGTGTGGTACTGAGATAGCACGTGTACTCAGAATGAAGTCCTCGTACAGGCGGAACACTAGGAGTATGACTCTGAATCATTTACAGACAGATTTAGTTAAGCATCATTTCAAGGAGGTAATGCAAAACCACTATTCATTAGTGAAGTGTGTAAGAGGAATAGATGGAATCCGCCAAGAGAGCAGTACAATATTTGACATAAACATTTTTAATGAGATATAAAACAGAGACAGATGATATTTACTGATGAGACAGTACAGCATTTGACATAAACATTTTGTTATCATCATCATCATCATCATCATTTAAGACTGATTATGCCTTTCAGCGTTCAGTCTGGAGCATAGCCCCCCTTATACAGTTCCTCCATGATCCCCTATTTAGTGCTAACATTGGTGCCTCTTCTGATGTTAAACCTATTACTTCAAAATCATTCTTAACCGAATCCAGGTACCTTCTCTTCGGTCTGCCCATACTCCTCCTACCTTCTACTGCTGAATCCATGAGTCTCTTGGGTAACCTTGCTTCTCCCAAGCGTGTAACATGACCCCACCATCTAAGCCTGTTCGCCCTGACTGCTACATCTATAGAGTTCATTCCCAGTTTTTCTTTGATTTCCTCATTGTGGACACCCTCCTGCCATTGTTCCCATCTACTAGTACCTGCAATCATCCTAGCTACTTTCATATCCAGAACCTCAACCTTGTTGATAAGGTAACCTGAATCCACCCAGCTTTCGCTCCCATACAACAAAGTTGGTCGAAAGATTGAACGGTGCACAGATAACTTAGTCTTGGTACTGACTTCCTTCTTGCAGAAGAGAGTAGATCGTAGCTGAGCGCTCACTGCATTAGCTTTGCTACACCTCGCTTCCAGTTCTTTCACTATGTTGCCATCCTGTGAGAATATGCATCCTAAGTACTTGAAACCGTCCAAATGTTCTAACTTTGTTCCTCCTATTTGGCACTCATTTTGTTAGTGTTATATAAAGCGGAAGGAGTTGAAATTTAGTGATGAGACAGTACAGTATTCACCAAAAATCTTTTTCAGTGAACAATGAAAGTAGGGAGAAATGTCACAGATGGGTGCAACATCATGCTGTTTTTCATTCTCTCTTTCTCCCCATGTGTGTGTGTGTGTGTGTGAGAGAGAGAGAGAGAGAGAGAGATTGCATGCGTGCCGATTTATGTAATCCAATTAAAGCTTATGTAATTTTTTTGGAAATAATGGAGACATTTGAACATAGTGCACAAATAAATCAAATACTTTTGAACATGGTGGGCTAGATTGTCTGTGTAGTTTTACTGGATCTCTCGCTAAAATACTGTGTTGTGAATGACTGTTTCAATAGAAAAATGTTAAGACATTCAATTTCTGACTAGTACCATCTTCAAATTTCTTTTAATTTCCTATCTTTGGTTTTTAAATTTTTTTGCTTTCGAAATTTCGGGTTTTTAAATTTACTGCTAACGCCTTCTGAATTTTAAATTTTCTACTAATCTCATTTTTACCTCATCACTTGGCACTATTCAAGGACACTCAACTGCAAAGTGGGTCAGTAGATACACACACGGCTTGCATTTATCCCATTGTCGTCTATTACAGTACTGCTACCTCGTTTCCTTATTTCATTTACTGGTGTCACTAACTTCCTGCCTTACTTCCCTGTGAGCGGCAGCATCGGCGCATATCTATAAGTGCACTGCCGTACCATTTCTGGAGCGACAGATAGTACTTCCGGGTCGTCGTGTGTCTGACAGTCAGTTGGAGGCGGACCAGCAGTGCAGTCGCGACGCAGCAGCAGTGAAGTCGGGGACGGAGCGCCGGTGAGGCGCCGACAGCCAGTGCTCGCCGACCGCTGGCGACACACATGTACTGTCCGACGGAGGGAGATTGGAGCGGGACGACGGTTGGTTGGTCGTTCGGTTGGTCGTCTCATCGGCCGACGTACACTTGATCCTTCCACCGTTTCTGGGCCTGGGAGTAGGTCTATTGGCGTGGAGCAGCGAGGAAATTTCCGCGGGGCGTAGTTTGGCCGAGGCCGCTGGCGGCGTCTACGCGCGGTCGGAGTGTGTGCTGCTGTTCCCATTGCTACGAGGTCCGTGGCTCACCAATCCTGGACAAGATAGTTGAGTTTCGACTTGATGTACCAGCAAGTCACGACTGTTCACACTGTGTCGTTTGGATTTCGTTGTCGGCTGTTGGGACATTCCCACGAGCAACAACGTGTGTTTTCAAGTTGGCAAATTTTAGCCACCCTCCGGTGGAGTTTAACTGTACTTGGTTATTTTTAATTGAAGTGCACCAGCGGAATCTTCTGCCTTGTGGCCGTTAACGTTCCGGTTACCTGCCCTGGTCGTTGACGTAAATTCAGGCAATGTATGTTCCTCATCGTGTTGTCGCTGTCCAGCATGGAGTGTAGTTTGACAGCTCAATGTATAATTGGCTGTGGGCGCCAATACTTTTTACATTGTTCAATTGAACTCCCTGTTGTGTGCTGGTCGGGTGGAGTGGAAGTTATCTTGTCGGTGGGTCCGTTGACTGTCTATCAGTTAGGTTGTCGTTGAATCGAAAATGGTTGGGGCGACTGCCTGTCTCACCTAAGCGAGCGTTAGTCTTTGAATTCCAAGCCGACTCTCATAAACTTTTGAGGGCTGTTGGGTGTACTACCTTTTCTTATTTATTCTTGTTGTTTGTATTTGTATGGCTTCCAGCTGATTTTTAAATTAAAGTTGGTTTGCTCTTAAGGTATCAGATTGTTTGGGCCTTCAGCCTAATTAAAGAACTGTTTTAAGATAAGGTATTTTGCCTTTTAAATTTCTGATTTTCGTTTGAGTCTTATGTTATTGGCTTTCATACGATTTTAAATTAAAGTGGTCTTGCCCTTAAGGTATGAGATTGTATGGCGTATTTAGCTGGTTATTAAGTTCCAAAAATTAATGCTGTGTTTTTTTTTAATTTCCTTGGCTCTTGTAATTTTTGGTCAAATAAATAAAGTTGTATGTTCGAGTGTAACTGACAGCCACTTATTTTGGCCCATTCCTACAATTTAAACTACTTGTCCTGTCCTGCGAGTTTAGCAGGGCATTTCACTTGCTACTGTAGTGTCATTAACGGGTATTGTCATTGATGAATTTCAACCATACTTTCAGTCCCATTCTTGAACTTTTTCTTTATTCGTATCATTGCTCCTTTGGTGCGCAGACTGAACACAAGGACGAAAGACTGTATTCCCATCTTACACTTTTTTAAATCTAAACACTTCATTCTTAGTCTTTCATTCCATTCCATATTTTGGACCATTTTACATTCTTGAATGTTTTTTCTGTGTCAACTAATCTTTGATCACTTCTTAATTTTTCTAAAGTCTTGTTCCCATTATCTAGTGTGACATCAGATCTACAGCCCTAGGGCCCTTACCTTTCCAAAAGCTAAACTGATAGTCATGTAAGAGATGCTCAACATTCTTTTCCTTTCGTCTGTATATTCTTCTTCTCAGAAATTTGGATAATTTATAAGTTGATTGATGGTTCTTTTACTTATCTTTCCTTGTTTTGTTCTAAGTTGAATGGATGATATTTTTCCAAAAATCTCATAGATTCCACACACTATCTTGAATATATGCGTATTTGTCATTTCCCACAGTGATATTAGAAAGTTTGAAGGAGTGTTAACTATCCTTTCTGCTTTATTTGAGCGAAAGTCTTCCAAAATTTGCTCACTCTCTTGTAGAGTCTTTAAATGTACGCTTTCCACCTACACATTTTGTATGGAGGCATCCATACGGAGTTGATTGAGTGTGTGCAGGAAGAGGTGTTTGTGGGTGGGCAGGCAGGAGATATTATGATAAAGGATACTGTAAAGTTGTCACATTATGGTAGGGGAGATTTAGACGAGGGTGGTGAGTGGGCTGAAGGTGAAGTGGACCTGGTTGTGGGAGTAGGTGGCATAGGTGGTGAGGAGAAATATGGAACAGGCACAAGGGCGATTTGGGAAAGGGTGTGAGCGTTGTAAAGAGTGAATGTTTTGTAGGACAATGGTGATGAAGTGGATGATGTCCTACACGGCAGGAGGAGGGCAGAGGGAGTTGTTGGGATGGATGGAATTATCTACTGGATGGTTGGGGATGGTGAGCTGTGGGGTCATGCGAGGAGGCTTTGCTTTACATTTATATGAGTAGGTAGGATGGGATTCAGTGCAGGTATTACAGGAGCGGTTGGGGCAGTTCTTCAGGAAGTATGTATCTTTGCAGTGTGGACAGCAGTGACATGCATATTATATTTAAGGCAACGTTGGCAGCGGTAGGATTTGAGGGGGGAATGGGAAGGGTCAACTTTATTGTGTCTGTTAAAGATGAGGGCTGCCTCTGTAAGGAGGCAGTCAATGAAGGAGGAGGATTCAATGAACAGTCTCATAAGGTAAGTTGGCCCGGCATCATTAAAGATGCAATGGGCAGAGCAGATTTCAATGTTGGGGTGGGAATTGAGTTCTGGCAACACCTCAGCTATGATCATGGGGCTAAGCTTTGTGATCACAGCAGTGAAGGTCAGCAGATGTCAGGGAGGTTGAGACTCTTGTGGAGAGGAGTGTGTTTGGCAATGGGTAAGGGTGGCTCGTGGGCCAAAGTGGATACATGGGATTTTTTAGAAGAGTTCGCTGAGGAAGGATGCATTGGGGGCTTTGAGTCCTTGAGAGGAATGAGATGGGGTTGGGGAAGCATTTACAAATGGCCAGGGTGAGGGTGTGGGTGTCGAGGAATTGAGGGTTGCAACTGGAGAGGATGAAAATGTGGGTCAAAGAAGATGTTAGAGTGGGGGATGGGGTCACGTCTATGGGGGTAGGTAGGTTGTGGGGCTCAGAGGTTTTCTTTGTGGAGAGGATGGGGACAGGGTCTACTTTAGGGCGTTTGGTAGGTTTCTTTGATAGGACAGGGTGGGAAAGGGGTTGAGGGATGAGATGGAGGGGTAGGAGTCGGTGGGCAGGTCTTCCCTGAGGGGTAGGTGATGCAGGGGGTGGGATCGTGGGTGTGGCAGGGACTGTGGTGTGGCAGATGGAGATTCGTGCTGGCTGGGAGCCTGACATAGGTGGTGCAGAGAGTGGTGGAAAACTTGAATATGACGATGGGATGATAGTTAAGGGTGAGGGAGAGTTGAGGGAAGTGATGGCTGAAAACAGTGCGGGAGTAGGGCAGACAGGAAGGGAAGGGAGAATGGGAATGGGGTTGATGAGCTCTATGTGATGGTATTTGTAGCATCAGAAGTGGAGGTGAGCCATGGTGGTGGTGGTGATCAAGTGGGGAGTGAAGATGGTGACAGTGGTGCCGGCGACAGCGGAGGTGACGGCGGCATGGACGAGAAACGGCGGTGGTGGCAGCGAGGACAGTGGCGTCCAGCGAGGGGGGGTGGGGGGGGGCAGCGGTGACTACCAGGGAGTGGCGGCAGTCCCTCCGGCAGGTGGCAGGAAGTGAAGGTGGTCTGGCGCATCCCTCTGGGGCAGCGACTGGATGATGGCGGCTACAGGTGCGGCTCGGTATCCCCAGCTGGGTACAGTGGCGACGGCAGCAATGGGGGTGGGGCAGAGCCCCACCAGGGCGGCGGTGGAGGCTGTGGCGAGTACTGGGCGGCGGCGGCGACGGCGAGCACCGGGCTGTGGAGACTGACGGAAGAATGGACGGACGTCTGGCTGGCTGGCTGGCGGCGGACAGATGAACAGACGGCAGGAGGCTCTTCCAAGAGCGTCGACTGCACCCTGAGTGTAGCCCAGGCAGCGTAATCCTCTGATTTGAAAGTAAGGGGATCCAACCCTCGAGATGGAGACTGCTAGTTCATGGTGTCGGCTTTATAGCAAAAATTAGTGTGGAGACGAATGAACATTGGCGGCCTCAGACGGGCGTCCTCTATCGAAATGCGCGCCCTCTGCGAATGCTGTTCCACCTGTGGCGCGTGAACGCGTGCGTAAAGTGGTACTACGTGGCCGCCTTCTGTCGGAACTGTGTCATTCTGAACAAAATATTTTCTACTGGAAGAAATGAAAAAGATCACCGGGTCCCCAGCATTGTCCAATTGAAAGCCGCGATTTACAAGATCTTGTGCTAGACGTATTTCCACAGATTCTTTAATTACTGAATTCCAAAGGATCAGGCCGGCGTCAAGATTTTTGTAGTAGAATAATCCATAGAGTGTCCTGCAGTAATACAATAGCTACGGCCGACTTACTGGACCGCGAAAGGCGAGTATGGCGCTCATGTTCAACGCACCATTCATATACTGTGCTTATCGCCTGATCTACGTAAGCTTTGCCACACTGGCAAGGAATTTCGTTAATACCGGCCCTCCGCAGTCCCAGATCCTTTACTGAACCGAGAAGAGCACTAATATTCGCCGGTGGCCGGCAAATTACTTTAACTTTGTGTGTCCTTAAGATCCTACCTACTAGACGAAAGGTTTCCGACGTATTGAAGGAACGCCCTGGACTTGAACAGCTTCTTACCTTCTTGATGTTGTGAGTGGTCACGTTTCTTCCTCATTTTTCGACACACGTGTTGCAACGTCGTGAGGCGAGCCAGCAGCACCTAAACAGTAAGAGGCAGAAGGCTTTCCACTCGCAGCGCGGAAGAATTTAGCATGCATGCCACAACGAAGTGCATCCTGGAAGCCTAAAAATACCTACCCATTTCGTACTTAGGTCAACTGTTTTACTATTGGAGCTCTACTACCGCGTGGCGCCATTCAGTATGTTGTTTGTGGATCATCGTTCGACTCTGCAGCAGACCAGTCCGCCTAAAACTATGGGAGCTGAAGCCGCTGCCACAATGGGCCAGTACTGCCACTGGAAAGCAGTTTGCTGTCCATCATCGTGGAGCAGTGGGTCACGGCCGCTACGTTACATGCAGGCTGCCCGCTGGGTAGTGCTGGGGGCGCCTGTCACCTTTTCACACTCGCGGCCTTAGCTGTCTACCGGGACAGGAGTCATCGCTGACAGAGGCAGCTGCGTTATGTACCACCACTCGGCGATCGGCTGTCAATATTGCTTGGTGATATATAACAGGGAGCCGCTGGAAGCCTCAACTATACTGCTGTTGCCAGTATTGAACCACAATGGCGAGCGGTAATAAGGGTATTTTGGAACTTCTACTTGTTTGTCTTATGTCACATAGTGCCCCACTGAACCTATCCTGGCACCAGTAACTTAACTAGTGTCAGTGTATTTACATCATCTTTTCAGTGCAACATCTGAACCTACGGTCTACGATATGGTCAGCCAAGAATTATGTTTTTGTCAAAGTGCCTTGATCATGGAAAAGAAGCTTGATTGCCAACCCTTTGTAAGGTGAATTTTGTTAAAAGTATGGAGCCAGTAGATTTCTTGTGCTTTAGAGATTATGGGGGTCATGATTATCTAGTACCTGTCAGATGTACATAATGTAACTTGGTAGTACCATGTACAGAATCAGTATCAGTAGTGTGTTTACCGTGTAATCATTACGGACATATGGCTAGATGTTTTTTAATGATTAGGTGTAAGAATTTATTTAAAGTATTTTACTTTATCTGTCTTGTAATTACTGTTGTTTCAAAATGAGTTTCCAGCCGGGCAAAATTTTGGCAGAGTCAGAGACACGAGAAGTATCAGAACCAGAAGCAGTTTGTGTATTATTGGAAAGGTCAGCATTATAGACAGCAATTAGTGTGCAGTTAAGTATTCTGTCAGAATGCAGTCACCACAGTCAAAAACAGATTTGGTGGCAGCCAGTTTAGTAGCTTCTTTCTCTGGTACATGAACTGAAGATGTGCAACCGTTTCTGGAGGATCTTAGGAATTTGGAAGAGGTACTAGAATGGTATGATGTAGAACTTTTCAAGATAGCAAGATTAAGATTAAGTGGGGAAGCGAAAACTTATGTGGGTTATGCAGAGGAAGCTGGAACATTTGAAAAGTTTAGAAAGGGGTTAGTTGAATGACGTGCAATGTTAAATACTGCCAGCCATTTTACAGAACAGTTGTACATGGTAACAAAGAAGCACATGGAATCGGCAGAAGAATTTGAGGATAGGCTAAACAAGATTAATGGTAGTGCATACGAGTTGGGGCAGAACAGTGTGGTAAATGAAATATTTTTACGTGAGGCTGAGCAGAGGGAACTTGTTGCATTTTTAAAAGAGTTGCCTTCGGAAATGTCAAGGACACTATGGACAGCGTTTCCAATTAGTTAACATTCAGCTGTGAGATCGATAGTGAAATGTCAAGGACACTATGGACAGCGTTTCCAATTAGTTAACATTCAGCTGTGAGATCGATAGTAGAATGCAAGAAAATGACGTACCAGCCGGATTGCAAGCTAGACGAACAGAATTTTCAGCTAATATAAAGGTGTTATACTTGTGAACAGATGGAGCGGAAGCATTGTCGTCAGGCACGGGGTGGTGGAAATAGACGCAGAGCTCAGCATAATGGTAACGCTAGTTTTAGAAGTAGGGGAGCAGCAAAACGGCAGATTAAAAACGCCAACCCAAGGTCCCTCTACAGGCATTCCCAGTAAAGTTAGACGCTACGAATTTTTATGCAGCGATGGATTGTGTGCTCAGAGGAACGAGTATGGAGAAAGAACTGCACGGGCGCTTGTGCCGACTGCCAGTGGCGATTTTGTGGAAAATAAGGAACGGAACCCAGCATGGAATGGTGATGAATGGGGCCCAGAGATGTAGCCCTATTGGGACTGGTGGACATAGATTTTTGTTTGGGTGGAGTTCAGTACAAGCAGTGTCTAGAGGCTGTGCACCGCATGGGTGAGAGCTATGACATGATTCTGGAATTGGCTTTCTTGCATCAGAATTGTGCTAAAATCGATCTTTGGCAAGATGTGGTGGAGGTTGATGGAAAAATATTTCAGTTGGGTGAAACCGCTGCCACTATAGTAATGTCGCGAGATCTACTGAGTATGACAAACTGTTTAAACCGTGGTCAATCACGCTAAGACTGGATTCACACCATTATTTACCTAAGGGTGACGGGACTCAACATCTCAGGTCATCAGTCCCCTAGAACTTAGAACTACTTAAACCTAACTAACCTAAGGACATCACACACATCCATGCCCGAGGCAGGATTCGAACCTGCGACCGTAGTGGTCGCGCGGTTCCAGACTGAAGCACCTATAACCGCTCGGCCACCAGCGGCCGGCGAGTCTAATTTACTGGTAGGGATGTTGAGTGTGGTGGAACCATTGTAAGTGATTGAATTACTGGAACATGTGGATTTCTTAGTGAAAAAAGTGTTGTACATGTACAGCAGGTACCTGGAGGTACATGAGTTTGTGAGTAATTTTATCGAAGAAAATTTAAGTTTAACTGAGGGGTTGTTGATCGCTGACGTATACATCCTGGAGTAGCAAGAGTGGGACACAACGGGTGTTGCCCGCGGACAGTTGCCAAATGCCATTGATAATGCGTTACAAGGGAAAGTGAGGTGCTTAAAGGGGAGTGATCAGGAATGAATGGAAGGTCACTGTTGGAACACAAGGATTTTCTTTCCAAAAGGGATATTACCAGCGACGCGCATTACGCAGCGCCGAGTACCAGCAGGAAATGAATCAGTAGTTTATTGCAAATCATACATAGTCCCAAAGATCTTGCAGCCGATTCTGGAGTAATTCGCCCAACAGCATATGAAGGATTGGGTTATTGAGGGTTGTGGGCAAGAAATCAGTAGATGCATCACGAATTATTGACAGCTGAATGCCAAGACTATAACGGATGCTTGCTCTTTGCCAAAAGTTACAGAAACCGTAGACTATGGCGCGGAGTGGCCGCGCGGTTAGAGGCGTCCTGTCACTGATTGTGAGCCCCATCCCGCCAGAGGTTCGAGTCCTCCCTCGGACATGGGTGTGTGTGTGTTGTTCTTAGTATAAGTTAGTTTAAGTCGTGTGTAATTCTAGGGACCGATGACCTCTACAATTTGGTCCATTTAGGCCAGTGTAAGTGGTTTTCAACGATGGACTTAAGGAGTGGACAGTATCAGCATGAAGTCCCTCTTGAAGACCAGTCAAAAACAGCATTTCATTCTCCATGCTGACATTATTAGTGCAGGAGGATGTCTGTCAGACTGAAAAAAAAAGATCTGCAGTATTTCAAGGATTACTTAATGGAGATCTCATAGGAACGAAACCATGTCAAGGCACGGTGTATCCTGATGATATAATCGTCTTTGCCAGTGATATGGAGCAGCACATATAACGCCTAAGGGAAGTGTCCCTGGGACTGAGAACCATGAATTTAACTATGAGTGCAAATAAGTGTAATTCTGTGTTGAGCAAGTGTTGCCAGACCACCGACACCGTTATTATTGAAATGTTTGGTTAGAGAATTGTCAAAGTGCTTTTGAGAAACTGAACAGACTACTGAGACAATTACTAAAGAAAAGTTCTAAATTTGTTTGGTCACAGGATTATTAACGTATTTTTGAGAAACTGGAAAAAGTTTTGACATGGAGTCTGGTCATGAAATTTCCAAATTTCAGGAGGAATTCATTCTGCCACGTGATTCGTCTAATCAATCACTTGGTTGTGTGTTGTCTCAAGAATTAGTTAATATCGAGCATCTGGTAGCCTATGCATCAAGGCAATTGAACTCAGCAGATAAGAAATTCTTCAGGACATAAAAAGAAATTTGAACCTTATCTATAGGTTCTCTATTTCAAGTGTTATTTATGACAAAAAGTTTCAAGCGATAACATATTAAGCACCACTGAAATGGTTGCTGGGGTTGAAGGATCCATCTACTAGGGATACGAAGGATACATCTACGTTGTGTAACTGAATTAGTTTAATTTTGAAATCGTCCACAAACCTGGGAGAAAACATGGGAACACGGATCAATTAAGAAATTAGCAGTGTTAGAGATACGACGTACCAGATTAAGGAATGATAGACAGGGCAGAAGACGGATATCGAATGTAAGCAGTTTAGTAAACAGCCGCAGTTTTGTATACAAGATGGGTTGCTGTGCAGAGAAGCTAAGCTGGGATCATGGGTGGTGATTCCACCAAAGTGGAGACATACAGTGTTACAGAAGGCACACGATCACGCGTAAGCAGTGTTGTGTACAACTTTGTGCACAACGGCAAGGAGAGGTGGGCTACACAGGGTGGGATACACAGTGGTGCGGCAACTCTCATCGTAAGAAAGTTGGACATAGCAGAAACGCTTAGTGAACAAGATAAAACAACAAACTGATGACTCACTTAACTTGTATTTCTCCAGACGTACGAAAACTCATTAAAAATGATACAACAAGAAATAGAGTCCAGCTGGCAGAACTATGGTGTTGGAGTCGCGTCTAGATGGGGGCTGTATAGCATCATGTGGTGATATGGCTCCGAGCACAAGTGGGGTGGAGTCGCTGCCCCCCAACCATCCCATATTGTGGCAGCAGAGGATGCTGTTAGTCAAGAGCCACTGAAGACATGCATGATCCACTGAGTCCGGTGGATCCCGTACGACTGCTACCAGCTTTGGACGGAAACTTGCAGTACCATTGTCAGTTGTAATACGCTGGCAGGATGGAATAGATACATGATACTACAAGTAAGTCACGGACGATGCAGGAGTGTAGTGGAGAGATACTGGTGGAATTGTAAGTTGGACCAGGTAAAATACGTACGGAATTGCCTACAGTTTTCACAGAGATCCGATTTGTGTTGGACGAGAATGCCATTGTAAAGGTAGCACTGTATCAGTTGCTCAGGATTGATGTGTTAGGTCCTTTCAACAAAACACCTACAGGGAATGAATCTGTATTCACGGCTATAGCCCATTTTTCGAGATACATGGTCACAGTGTCCAGCAGGCAGACAACAACAGCGGCACAAGTGTTCGTGTTTGTTAGGTGTATATGTTTGTATTTGTTAGGTTTAAGTACAGCATACTGTATACTGTAGGCAAGATAAACCATTGTGGGACAGCGGGGAACTTTAGGGGGAGGAAAGGATAATGGGTTGATGGTAAGGAGGACGTATGAGTAGCTGAGGAACGAGATGACGGAAGTTCTGTGATTATACCTGATACAAGAAGGAGGAAAGGCTGGATCGCTGCTGGGAGCTGAATTCTAAAAACTGTCTTTAGAGTAGCTAACGAAACCGTTCAGAGGATGAAATACACGGTGGAAGAAATGAAACGATGGGTAATATGAAATAAAGCAGCAAGTGAGATGCACATCACGCAGGTCGCTAGTGTGGAGAAATATATTTTTTAAACAATACACGGTTATAACGCCAGCTGGCTAAAGGAAGTAACGAGCTACACAAAAACTGTGGAAGAATTAATGAACCAAGGTTACAAGCTGAAGTAGAAGTATGAGATAACGAAGTCCTGCTAACAAAGTGGTAAAAGTCCTCGGAGATTAGCATGTGATAAGGACGCCAAGAGGTGGCGGAATTGTGGGAAACTAAGCACCAAGCTGGGCGAGTACGAGTGGGAGTAAACATGTCACCAGATTGGTACCTGGAAGGGCTACAGAAAGTACAGAAAAAAATATCAGCAGAATTAAGGTTGGTCTTGGAATGTAGCCACAAAAACTTGTCTTTCTGTTTAAACCTAGCCATAGCAGAAACAAGGGCCGATGGAGAGAAGTTGCACATTTCAGTTTCCTTCCCAGTAGCAGGAGGCAGTCTCTGTGCTAACGATATGTGTATAGATTTAAATGTCAGGAAATCGTTTCTGAAAGTATTTGTATGGAGTGTAGCCATGTATGGAAGTGAAACGTGGACGATAAATAGTTTAGACAAGAAGAGAATAGAAGCTTTCGAAATGTGGTGCTACAGAAGAACGCTGAAGATTAGATGGGGAGATCACATAACTAATGAAGAGGTATTGAATAGAATTGGGGAGAAGAGGAGCTTGTGGCACAACTTGACTAGAAGAAGGGATCGGTTGGTAGAACATGTTCTGAGACATCGAGGGATCACCAATTTAGTATTGGAGGGCAGCGTAGAGGGTAAAAATCGTAGAGGGAGACCAAGAGGTGAATACACTAAGCAGATTCAGAAGGATGTAGGCTGCAGTAGGTAGTGGGAGATGAAGAAGCTTGGACAGGATAGAGTAGCATGGAGCGCTGCATAAAACCAGTCTCAGGACTGAAGACCACATCAACGATATGTAGTCCTCATATATCCCGGTAAGTGGGAGATACTGAAGAGTCTTATCAGGGTAAAACTGCAGTGGTCGTTATTAATTGCAGAGGACAAGAGCAGGCGTCCAGAAATGGAAGAAGGGGAGTTGCACAAGTGTTACAAAGTTGTCCAAACAGGGTGATACCTACAATTATGGACAAAGGGATGTAAGGCGAAAGGTTAGGGTTCATGTACCACGATGTGTAATTTCCTGTTACTACCTTATTTACAAGAATAGCTCTGAAACAGGTAAGCCTTTGCCAATCACAATTTCAGTTAATTACAACACAGATTGAGTAAGATGTCAGATCTCAATAATAGGACAAAAATAGGTAGGCCTTGATTAATAAGAGTCTCAGGTAACCCAAATTATGAAACAGCTCTTAATTTAATGAAAAGGCAACAGGCTGGCCTTCAATAATAACAGCTTCAGTTAAGTAAAATTACCAAGTAGCAGACAGACAGGCCTTCAATGATAACAGATTTAGTTAACTCAAATTATCAAATAGATCAGCTGAAATATCACAATGGTCGCTACAAGAGCTATAGGTATCTAAAGAAAATAACAGTTAAGGCCTCAAAATCCAAAACTTAGGTGAAGTTCACGAATCGAAGCTGAAGCTTGCCGGTTCTAAAGGGCGCCCAGAATTCAGCACAGCAAAACTGGCTTCAACTCTCGTTAGTGTGTCGCGTCCCCGAGGTGGCTGGCCAGGCTACGTACGAAGACAGCACCCGAAGACAGCCACGGATTCAAATCGTCTCGCAAATACGCCCAGCACCCACTCGCCGGACTCCGTGCCCTAGGCGCTTGCACAAGTGCTCGCCTTACTCGCCGGCGGACCTCTCACACAGTGCTCCTCCCTCCGTTTCCACTCCTCATCTCGCCACGCCACAACACTCCCCCGTCCCCATCAACAACATCGAGCAAAGATTTTAGGCGGCCGCAAACCAGAGGGACATCATACGACAAATCGAGATAGTGGCACCAGGAATTTGAATGGCGACGCCAGACGCCAGCAACCCCACCAGGGCTCTACCTCACCCCCCCCCAACCCCCTTAAACCCTGAGGAGCTTGCCACTGGTGGGGTGCTTGACAAGCAAGTTAACAGTATGGGCTATGAAACGAGGAGTGAACTTCACGCGCTTGGCATCACCTTTCACCCGACCGGCATAGTTCTTCACGAAATCCTCATCTCCTACCTTGCCCTGAAAGGGACTTCTACTCTCATTATATCGCCGTGCCTGGCGGCGGTGGGTTAATCTAATTTATTCCCGGCCCATTCCCAAAAATCCCTAAGATCTTCACGGGTAACGGACGAAGGCAGGAGGTCGTTGATACCTCACAAGTTGGACGTAGGGGAATTGATGGGATACGCAAACAAGACAGGGACAGGAACTGGCTTGCATGGGTCATGCTGGTCAGCGTTAAATGCAAAATTGACCCAAGGCAGGGATGAATCCCACTTACGCGGAGACATGATGGTAAATGATCAAAAAAGACTTATGGTTGCGACTCACTTTTTTGGCAAAAGATGCCTGGGGATAATGTGGCGTGGTTGTTGGGTGCTTAACAGCTTTAAGAAAGCAAGACTGCTTGAACTGTATGGAAACAAACGCCGGAGCGTTATCGCTAACAAGAGCCTTACGGGGTTCAAACCAGCTGAAGATGGTGGTCAGACGTGCAATGGCAGTGACCACCTTGACACCATCGCTAGAAATTAGCCATACAAATCTGAAAAACGCGGCAACAACCACCAGAATACATATCGATTCCTCTTGTTGGTACGAGGAAGAGGCCCTATATAATCGATAAGGAGTTTGTCCACAGGTTTCTCCTCGCGCTCGGATTGTAACAACCTTTTTGCACGACTATTATTGTGTTTAGCCTTCTTACCGGCTTCACACTCACCCACAAATCACCTGATATTCTTATACAACGAGGGTCAAGTGAGGTGAGCTTTAACCTTTTCCAAGGTTTTATAGAGGCCCAGATGTCCTCCCACTAGAGAATTATGACAATAATGGAAAACTGGAGGCACCAGCTCATGAGTCAAATAAATTTTATAGTGCCCGACATCGTTAAAGTGTTTCCATAGTGTGCCATTCCTGGTGGATTAGTCGCAAACCTCACCAACGGATGAGAGTTGCTTTCTTAATGGACTCCACAACGAACCTTGGTCCTGTTTGGTTTTAAAGTCCACAGACAACTCGGTAACTTCAGCTAAAACGGCACACACAACCGTGTGAGACTCACTAACGACCTTATTCTCGACAGCCTCCTTCTCCTGAAACATACGACTGAGGGAACTGGAGACTTGGTTGTCAGATCCTTTAGTTGTCGCAGCTTGAAATGATATCGCCAACGTACCAATCCTCCCAGTTTTCCTGGGTCGAGCCAACACCCAACTTAGGGCCTGATTGTCTGTCTCGAGATCAAATTCCCTATGATCAAGATAGAACTTAAACTTCTCTAAGGTGAAAAGCACAACTAGTGCCTCGCGCTCATCAACGGAGTACTTCATCCCGGCCCCAGACAACCTTCGAGACTCGAAAGCTAATGGGCGTCTTACACCTTGATCTTCCTGCAACAACACTGCAGCAATACCGACACTGGAGGCATCAGCTTGAACGATAAATCTTTTTCCGAAATCCGGGATGGGTAAGACCAGCGGTTTGGTGACAGCAGCCTTCATAGCTTCAAAAGCCGCCTTTTGGCTCTCACCCCAGACAAGTTTCTCGCCCTTCCTACGCAGTTCATTCTTGGGAGCGGCCATCTGGGCAAAATCAGGGAAAAAGTGGCGAAAGTAATTCGCCATCTCAATAAATCTGGCAATGTCCTACCTATTTCGAGGCTGATGAAATTTCTTCAACACCTCAGTTCGTTTCTGGCCAATCCTAATGCTTAATGGTCAACCCTGCATTCCGAGACTTGGAAAGGACCTCACGAATATGGGAAATATGATCCTCAAATGATTGGCTATAAATAACAACATCACTAAGGTAATTACAGAACAAGAAAACTTCAAGTCGCCAGGATATGATCTAACAAACCACCTCCCCAGTGGACAAACCGAATGGCACCCGGTTGAATTCATAATGGTTCCAATCAATGCAAAACACGATGACATGTTTAGACTCCTCGGTAAGAGGAATCTGATAATAAGCTTCGTTGAGATCAAACACCATGGAACACGTAGCCCCCCAAAAGCAGGTAAAGCAGTTGTGAAAATCCGCCAAAGACCGTCCTGTAGTCCTGGCCCTGAGCTTTAGGAACGAGAAAAATCGGTGATGCGTATGGAGGTACAGACGGCCTAATGACCCCCTCCTTTAGCATACTCGCCAGTTTCGGTCTCAAGATATTCATTTTGGTTGCAAGAGACGATAAGGAGACTGTCGCACCGTAATATCCTCAGCCAAGCGTATATGGTACTGCACGACGTCAGTGACTCCCAGATTATTAGTGAAAACACAGAGAAACTCCTGAATAAATTCAACTACTGACCTGCTTGACCCAGCTCAAGATGGGCCACATCAAATTCACTGGAGTTACAATTTACTAAATCCCTCACACTTTCGCAACGGCAAGAGCAAAAGGCTATCTTGTCACCATGCGAAACCTAAAAGAGAAGGTGCGGCTCGCAAAGTCGAGACCCAATCCAGTTTTCTGAATAAAATCACACCCGAGCGGCAAATTGAGCGCTAGATTTTTAATAAGCAAGAGCGTAGTGGTCCTTGAGAAATTACAAATAGACAAACTACCTCGCAACTCGCCGACCACAGGCAACTCTTACGCACTGGCCATACGAAATCTCTGAGGGCAGCGGCACAAGGAAGGTAATTTAGAAAAATGCCCAAACTCCAAATACTGTTATAATTCAAGAAAGACATGGAGCTACCGGAATCCAACAGCGGGCACAAGGGTTCTTTTCCTAGTCGGGCACAGATAAAAGGGAGGGCACATCCGGAGGGAGCTTGAATACGCGCGCACCATGGAACATGTCTCCGACGGTAACAGCCCCTCCCCCCCCCCTCCCCCCGTCCATTATTCACTGGGTATCATAAGCCCAGTCTAGGAGATCGTGGGACTCTCGCGCACCAAGCGATCGTATGCGCCACTCCGAAAACAACCTTTCCCAGAAAGGGATGCTTAAGGAGCCCTATTAATTCTCGAGGTGAGCGGAGGAGTTTCCAAGTGCTCCTCACGCCTGCGCTGCTCATCCACAAATGACAGACATTCAATGGAATCAATCAATGTTTGCAATTCCCGAAGGTGGGGTGAGAAGAAAAGGCCAGTATTGAATTCCGAAACCGACATACCCGGAGTCAAGGTGGCTAGGCGCACTCGCTCGTTATACTGGTTCATCGGTTCAAATGATGCTTTCATCCGCCGGTAATATTTGCTTTCAAGCTCGTTCCGCACGAGCGGCGAAAGCTTCCTATCGACAATCAGTCCCCTTAGTTGACTTACTGAGCTTCAAATATAAAATAGAGTACCTTTCGCCAAGGGGTAAAGTAATACTAACATCAAATGGTGAGGCGTCCCCAAGGGATCCGCATGAAATTCAGATTGCACCAAAAACGCTGGACGTGGCCATAGGTATTGACTGAAAGCTATGAAATGCCTTTGAGTAAGCACATAATTGTGTTCGGTAGTCTAGCGAAATGATTAGCTAGAGGGCGACCTAAACCTTGGGCCACAGACACCTGATCAACGAACTGATTAGTGGGGTAGCTGATGGGCTTGCTCCCGTTTCCTGACTTCCCAGGCCTAAGGACGCTGCTTGGACCTGCAAATTCCTAACTCGATCGCTCAACTGCCACGCCATGGTAACTTCAGGCTGGCTGAGTTGCAAGGAGGTAATGTCCCTCAAACGAAATCCCTAATGTGCTAGGTGGGTTTGAATGCTACCAATTTTGTGAACAGTACGTCGACTGTGCTGCAGAAAGGACACGTTCCGCTGCACCTCATCCAACGCCTACCTTCCCAATGATGCTCGCCGAAACGCAAAGCGGTGTCCCCAATGCCACGCACAACCTGGCCGCCAGCTCTGGAACACTACCCTCGGTGCTAAGTTCCTGAATTCTAAAATTATACTGCAAGTGCTCTTTCTTTAGGTGCATGATTCCGGGGCAGCCCCTTGGCTAGCTGCCTGCTAGCAACGGAATAAATTAATACAGTGCTCGACTGACAGCAAGGGATCCTAACACACTAAGAAAATGATCACAGGAAATGACAAATGACGAGAGAAACGGTAGACAATTCTAAAACCCCCTTGTCAACAGAACACAATCAAGCTCTGCTACCAGCTGAAACCTACAATTCTGGATAAAGGGATGTACGGTAAAATGTTTGGTCCCATGTATCATGATGTGTCATTTACTGTTATTTGAAACATGTACGTCTTTGGCAGTCCCAATTTCAGTTAATTACAAAACAGATTTAATAAGATATCAGATCGCAATAATAGGGCAAAAAGCAAGTAGGCATTGACTAATAAAAGCCTCAGCCAACCCATATTATGAAATAATTCTTAATTTAATTAAAAGGAAACAGACAGGCCTTCAACAACAACAGCTTCAGTGAAGAAAAATTACCAAAAAGAAAAGAGGCAGACCGTCAGTGACAACAGCGTCAGTTAACTACGATTACCAAATAGAAAACAGAGAGGTCTTCAATGATAACAACTTCAGTTAAACGAAATTATAAAATACACATAAGGCAGGCCTTCAGTAATAACAACTTCAGCTAAATAAAATTTCCAGATAGAAAACAGGCAGGGCTTCAGTGATAACAAATTCAGTTAAGTAAAATTACCAAATAGATCAGTTAATAAATCACAATGGCCTCAATAGACCTATAGGTATAAATAAGAAAATAACAGTTAAGACCTCAAAATCCTAAACTTAACTGAAGTTCACGGATCGAAGCTGAAGCTTGCCGGTTCCAAAGGGGGCCCAGAATTCAGCACAGCGAAACTGGCTTCACTTCTCTCATCAGTGTGTCATGTCCCAGAGATGGCTGGCGAGGCTACGCACGAAGACGGCACTCGAAGTCAGCCATGGATTCAAATCGTTCCGCAAATATGCCCAGTAACCACTCGCCCGACTCCGTGCCCAAGGAGCTGACACAAGTGCTCGCCTTACTCTCACACAGTCCTCCTCGCTCCGTTACTACTCCCCACCTCGCCACGTCACAACACGCCCCCGTCCCCAACAACAACCTCGAGCAAAGATCTTAGTGGCCTCCAACCAGAGGGACATCACACGACAGATCGAGATAGCGGCGCCAGGAACTCTCATGGCGATGCCAGCAAACCTGCCGTGGCTAACAGGGTAGTGACAGAAGATCAGAGCTCCTGCGCTGTGAAGTTACTGCTGGGTATGAAAACAGAGAGAGATTGCAAAAATGTAACTTAGCCTGAGCTATACTTCCAACTGGTTGAGGCACATGGTTAGTCCTCTGTTGTCTATAAAGTGATAGTATCAGCCAGTTGTTTCGATCAGCTGGAGCTCACGACAGCGAAAAGTTTAGGGCTAGACAAAGGTTTATTATTAATAAATGGGAATTTGTGAGAAATCGTGGGGCAAACTTTCCGTTTACCTGCCACAGTTTAGGGAAGATCCCATCAGAGCATGTCGCCTCATTCATTATACTGGCCGTGAAATCTATAGAGATGTTACCAGCCATTAATATGACAATGTTGAAGAAGACTTTGAGACACGACTTTATTCAGTCCATAGACAAACTCGATAATGAGCAAGAAAACAAAACTCTGTGGAGACATGGATGAAGCACGTGTATCAGTGCACAGAGAACCAGTAACAAAGAGAAACAACGTTTACTGTAAGCAAGTGCAACCAGAAAGCTTGTAAATACCTAGCCATTTTGGACTAAAGTCACCCATGTTAGGATTGCTGTCTACAAGCAAGGGGTTATCATGTCCAAGCACTATCCAGAATGCTGTTCGTGGACGAGAGTTCGACTCTGCAGCAGGGCAGTTCGCCTTGACACCAACGGAGCTGGAGCCGCCGTCACATCGAGCCGTCATTGGCGCTGAGATGCAGTTTGCTGGCCATTATTGCAGAGCAGTATGTGGTGGCCGTTACGTCACCTGCCCACTGCCTTCTTGGCAGTGCTGAGGGCGCTAGTCACACCAACACGCTTGTGGCTGACTGCCAGGATTGGACTCATCAGAATTTCCAGTTGTTTGTCTGTCACTGCACGGTGTCGCCCTGTATCCCTCCGCCTCTAGTCCTCGTCACCAAACTTTCCGTCTACCTACCATAATTTCGGGAATAGCCCATCTGAGCATTTCGCAGCTTTGGTAATACTGGCCGTGTAACCTACGGAAATGTTACCAGCCATAAATTTGACTGTGTTGAAGAAGACTTTGGGACCCGAGTTGGTATGAGAGGAAAACTGAGTCATGGATAAAAGAATGACCTGGAGAAAACGTACAAACACCAATAAGATCGCCAAAGCGCGTGACGGAAGCGACTAGCTGGCTGCAGAACGTTAAAACCGTGCTATTAGCCCCTGATGGCAGTTAACTAAAATCAGGAGCACAATTTAGTAAATAAGTTATACAAACTCCTGCCTCTGTGGATTTTGCTATTACTAGCCAACGGTGCTGTAGCATCAGGAGGAGGCCAGAAAGAAACCACTCCATGGCCCGATTCTGAAGCTGATGAATTGAAAGGCTTACACGTAGACACATACGAGAAAGCATGCCCTCTACAGAAATAAACGCTATCAAACAACTGGAAAGCCTGTTACCAGGATTTAAAACGAATGTTCTTCCATGGCGTGGCTACCAAGGCAAATGGCGATTCTCATACTGCACCCTCTCTGAACGGCTGCACCTGGCTTAGTTTTTATCTTTCTTAAAATGATTCTTCCCAGTGTCTGGAACAATTGTTTTTTCAGGTGTGACCTCTGGACCTCCCAGAGTGCAGAGGTGGGCAAAGAGAATACCAGTTTCGACTATGTGTACTGAAAGTCACCTCACAGCACTGAACACGCTTATGGCCTCATCTGCCCCCTTTAAGTAAGCTTCTATGCTGCCCCAGCCAGTCTGCAGAAAACTAACATGCCCTTCATCATAAAAAAGAGGGAAAGAGAAAAAGCATTTAGTTGGGCAGTCACTGCAGTTATGATGCAGTGCAAGAGATCGACTGTACTGGCAAAAAGGATGACAAAATAATATCACGAGATACGTTGCGTGACAGGTTTGGGGAAAACCCCATGTACAAGTTCGTCCAAAGAGAATTTCTTTTCGATTTCTTGACATTTGTCTCATAGTCACTTTGCCTCGCCTTCCTTTATTCGTTCCTAAATGATATACTTCTGTATTCCTGTGCTTCCGTGAACATTTTTGTCCTTAACTTTTTATCGATCAATTGAAGCATTTCTTCTGTTCCCCAAGTCCTCTTCATAGTTACCTTCCTTGTACCTACTTTCATCTGGCCGACTTCTGTGGCTGCCCTTTTTAGAGCTGTCCATTCCTCTTCAAATGAAATGCCTACTATGGTATTCATTATCTCACTGTCTACACCATTAGAGACTTTCATAGACGTGTCACTATTTTTCAGTGGTTTACTATCACACTTCATTCCACAATGATTGTTGCACGTGACCCTCTCCGACTTAAGCCTACTCTTCAACATTACTAAGTTATGATACTATCCTGTATCTGCTCCTGGATAGGTATTAAAGTCCAATATCTGATCTCGGAATGTCTGTCCGACCATGAGGTAATCCAGATGTAATATTCTAGTATCTCCCGGCCGGCCGCGGTGGTCTAGCGGTTCTAGGCGCTCAGTCCGGAACCGCGCGACTGCTACGGTCGCAGGTTCGAATCCTGCCTCGGGCATGGATGTGTGTGATGTCCTTATGTTAGTTAGGTTTAAGTAGTTCTAAGTTCTAGGGGACTGATGACCTCAGATGTTAAGTCCCATAGTGCTCAGAGCCATTTGAACCATCTTTCTAGTATCTCCCGGATTATTTTCAGGTTATTTCCTCCTCCTGAGATGTCTGAGTAGTGTATTTGCGATTATTAGTTGAAATTTATTGCAGAACTCAAGAAGTCTTACTCATCTCTCACCGCCACTACCAACTCCATATCCTCCTGTAACTCTTTCTTCTGTTCCATCCCCTACCAATCCCAAATAACTGTTAGATTGCCATCTTATTTTACATACTGAATTACCCATTCAATATCTGCATACACTTTGCTTGCTTCTTCATCTTCTGCTTGTGTCGTTGGCATGTCTAACTGAGCTACTTTTGTTGGCTTTCTTACCTTTCCATTCTCATGAGAGCAGCCCTGTCACTGAACTGTTCAAACACTCTCTGTCCTGCTTCCCCATGTATAAAGAATCTAACCTTGTTATGCAATTTTTTGCTGCTGTTGATGTTACCCCATTATCGTCTAGCCCGAAATCCTTGTCTTCCTTCCATTTAACTTCACTGACCCCACTCGTGCCCAGAACGAGCCATTACATTTTCCTTTTCAGGTTTTCTAGCTTTCCTACCACGTTAAATCTTCTGATATTCCACACTCCGACTCGCGCAATGTTAGCGTTTCGTTGGTTGTACAATCTCTTCTCAGTGTCACCTTCCCTTTGACAGTTCCTTCCTGATGATCCGAACTGGGAGATTAATCCGGAATCTTTCCCCATCTCACAGATAATGATGACACTTCTTCAATTACAGGCCACATGTCCTTGGATACACGTTACGTGTATTATAATGCATTGGTTTCTATTTGTTTCTGCATCCTCGTTCCATTGATCTCTGTTTTAGGTGCAGTTTCACAGAACATTTGAAAGAGGTTGCCCTGAAACCGTACCTGCTCATCCACTATCTTTGACAAAGCAGGCAGAATAATGTTGACTCCATATAAGAGTATTCCTAGGTAGCCATTGCTAATTATTTTTATTCATGGTTTCTAACTCAGGACGTTTTGATTACTAAAGACGCTACCTGTACACCATGGGTCCATTTAAATAGCGAGCCGTACCGGCTCAGGTAGGTCTACGTAACTCACAGCATTGTGGGCCTTTAGATATTGTATACTCAAACATGATAAAACGTGGAGAGCAGTGTGGCACAAATGGCACAAACTGCCTGAATTACACTCTAACTCAAGATAAAACCGACGCACCACGAAGAAAGTATCCGAATGGGACGGAAATCGTTAAGTGTGATGCATATGTATACATGAACAAATCATTACAATTTGAGGAAAAGTTGTTGATTTACTCGAGAGACAGAGCTGCACAAACTGAGCAAGTCAATAACGCGTTGGTCCACCTCTGATGCTTATGCGAACAGCTATTTGGCTTAGCAGTAATGGACAGAGTTAACGGATGTCTTCCTGAGGAATATCGTGCCAAATTCTGCCCATTGGTGCGTTCGATTGTCAAAATCCCGAGCTGGTTACGGGTCTGGCCTTAATGCTCCAAACGTTGTTGTTTGGGAAGAGATCCGATGACCTTGTCGGCCAAGGTAGAGTTCGGCAGGCACGAAGACAAGCAGTGGAAACGTCTGCCGTGTGCAGGCGCGCATTATCTTGCTGAAATTGCCAGGATAGTTTGCCACAAAGAGCAACAAAACGAGGCGTAGAATATCGTAGACGCACCGCTGTGGTGTAAGGGTGTCGCGGATGACAACCAAAGTGGTCCTGCTATGTAATGAAATTGCAAAACTAGACCATCAGTCCTGGCTGTCGGGCCGTATGGCAGGCGATAGTGAGATCGGTATCCAACTACTCTCTTGGACGTCTTCAGACACGCTTCGCTGCTGATGGGGGTTCAGTTCGAAGTGAGTCTCATCTCTCAAGGCAATGCTACTCCAATCACTGAGATTCCCGGCCCGGCTGAAGACTTGTCTGCAAACGCCCCAGACCGATGCGATACCAACCTAAGCGTCCCCACCACGAAAACCCGGAGTGATGGTCTGGGATGCCACTTCTTTTCATATCACGACCCTTTGCTGTTATTCGTGGCGCCCTTACAGCAAAGCGGGACATCGAAAATATTGTACGCCCCTTTTTGTTGCCGTTCATGGCAAGTCAACATGGCCCGCATTTCAGCAGGACAATCCCCGTTCGCACAGGGCTTGACTTTCTACAACTTGTCTTCGTCCTTGCCAAGCCCTACTTTGTCCCCAGCTGAGAACGTTTGGAGCGTTTTGGGCAGGACCCTGCAAGCAGTTCGTGATTTTGACGATCTTAAGCGGTAATTGGACATAATTTGGTGCGATATCTCTAGGAGGATATCCAACAACTCTGTCAATCAGTTCCAAACCGAATAACTGTTTCTACGAGGGGCGTTTGAAAAGTCCATGCAAAAATAAAAACTTCTTACGTGTTTGGAGTAAACCTTTTTTTACTTTTCGACATAGTCTCTTTTTATACTTATAAACTTCGTCCAATGCTCTTCTAATTTATTGATCCCTTCCCAGTAATAGGAACTGTCAAAGTCTGCAAAATAGCTATTAGTTGCTGCAGTCACCTCCTCGTTTGAATAAAATATTTGTCCTGTCATTCATATCTTGAAACTGGGAAACAAAAGTAGTCCGAGGGAGCCAAGTCTGGAAAATAGGGGGGATGTGAAACAAGTTGGAACCCTATTTCCATCAATTTTGCGACCACAACTGCTGAGGTGTGTGCTGGTGCATTGTCGTGATGGAAGACATTTTTGCGGTCCAATCGCCGGCGTTTTTCTTGCAGCTCGGTTTTCAAACGGTCCAATAACGATGAATAATATGCACCTGTAATAGTTTTACCCTTTTCTAGATAGTCGATGAGGATTATCCCTTGCGAATCCCAAAACACAGTTGCCATAACCTTTCTGGCCGAAGGAATGGTCTTCGCCTTTTTTTGTGCAGATTGTCTCCTGGTAACGCATTGTTTAGATTGTTGTTTGGTCTCAGGAGTATAGTAATGTATCCATGTTTCATCCACAGTGACGAAACGACGCTTAAAGTCCTGCGGATTCTTCCTGAACAACTGCAAATCATCCTTGTAACACTTCACACGATTCCGTTTTTGGTCAAGCGTGAGCAATCGCGGAACCCATCATGCGGATAGCTTTCTCATGTCCAATTGTTTACGCAAACTATTATGTACTCGTTCATTCGAGAAGCCCACAGCACTAGCAATCCCACGCACCTTTTCTATCATCCATTACCATATGATGGACTTTATCAATGATTTCTGGAGTCGTAACCTCCACAGGGCGATCAGAACGTTCAGCAGCACTTGTGCCCATATGGCCACTCAGAAAATTTTGAAACCATTTATAAACTGTTCTAATCGGAAGCGCAGAGTCACCGTAATGTTAATCTAGCTTCTTTTTAGTCTCCTGAGGCGTTTTGCCTTTTATAAAGTAATTTTTAATCACCACACGAAATTCTTTTTCGTCCATTTTTTGACAATCACTCGACTCCCTTGATTCACACGAATGCCAAAGAAATAGACCAATATGGCTGAAACTTGGTGTGCGTTCTTTCCAAAGATGCTACTAACTGAACATGACCTCTATACGCGCCGGTGGCGCCATCTCTCAGACTTTGCACGGATTTTCCAAACGCCCCTCGTATAAGGGCAGAGGTGGACCAATGCGTTATTGACTTGCTCAATTTGTGAATCTTTTTCTCTTCAATAAATTGTACATTTTTTTCTGAAATTATAATCATTTATTTGTACTGTTACATCAAATCCACCGATTTTAGTCACATTCGAAGAATTCATTCCTAGTACGTCTCGTTTTTTGTGTATGTACTACAGGGAACTACACGCAGAAGGCTATATCTCGGTACGTAGTACCTTGGCGTCACCCTTGACCGTCGCCTCTCCTGGACCCCCCATCTCCGGACAATCCAAGGCACGCTCCTGACTCCGTCTCCTCAAGCTCCTTTCTGGCTGCACATGGGGTCTGGACCCCTCCACCACCCTCCATACCTATAAATCCCTCATCCGCCCTATCCTCTGCTACGCCCACCCTGCCTGGATATCCACCCCTCCTACCTTTTACAAATCCTTCAAATCCTAGAACACCATGCTCTCTGCCTCGCCTATCGAATCCGTCTCCCCTCCCCCACGGGGATCCTACGAGTATATGACCTTATTCCATTCCCACACCTCCTCCTTTTCCTCGAACAGATACTGATCCTCTACACCTCTCGTAAACTTGACCCCCCTCACCCGCTTGTCTCTCCCACCCTCTCCCACCCCCGTCTGCTGCCGCGCCTGCATTCCCACGTCCCACCTGCTCTCCATCTCTCCACTCTCCATATCCTCTCCCAAGGTGGGATCCATCAACTCCCCCTCCCTCATGATGCCCTCATCCCCTCCATCTACCCCTCCTATCAACTTTGATCCTCACTATCCCCTCCCTTCGGTTCCTTAGTGCACCCTCTCTCCCTTCTCTCCCTCCTCACTACCTCCCTCCCTCCTCCCCCTGGGCTTCCCCATACCCCTGTACCTTCTTTCCTCCCCCTCCCATCTCCACTGCCACTGGCATCTACACTCTCCCGTCTGCCTCCTCCACCACCTTTTTGCCCTTTTGGCAGGTCCCCTGACTCGCACACAAGTGAACATTCGCGTGCTGGAGACGATCGCCATCGGTTCTATGTGCGTGCTGTCGTGTTAGTACTTCAGTGTTTTCGCCTCACCACGCTCCATCGTTCACGTGTGTTATCTAAGTCTTCAGTGTTCCTGTACAGTGCTGATCGTTTCTTTTTTTATCTTTTTACTACACCTGCGAACTGCTCCGTGTTTTCTACTCATGTCTCTACTGTTTTTGTCCACCGTTATGATATGTTTCTTGGTTCTTTGTTTCTATTTGTACTGACTGTGGCCGAAGAGCGGCATACTATTGCCGCTGTCGGCCGACCCTTTGTCCATGGTGTAGAAATAACAATAAAGAAAAAAAAATCTCGGTACATATCACAGATACTTTTTTCTGAGGAAGATCCATTCCGATGTACAGACCGCTCTAATGTCGAAGACTCGTCTCAGTTCGGTCTGTAGCGGCGCCAGTCCGAACGTGGCCCCTGCGAGTCGCACTCCGTCGCCGCCACTGCAGGGCTTTGTGTCTCTGCCTTCTGGCCTCCCCAACGCCGCACTTCCACCCTTCATGAAAGTCAAGCCCGCACCCCCAAACTCTGCCCTCCACGCCTCGCGTCGCTCCAGGGCTGGCCGAGTAGGGCGGTGGCGAGCCGGCCGGTTGAGCTCCCCTCCCCCCGTGGCGGCGCGGCCAGTCTCGTGAGTCGCGAGATGTCCCTGTCTACGAGTCGCTGCCTCCCTGACACGGCAATTAACGTGTACTACAAGATCTTGTCCAGCTGCCTCATAAAGAAGTATACCATACCTCTGGGAGTCGAAGCTGGGTCCAACGTTATAAGTGCTCGCTTCTCGCAATGTAATAACACTCTGTAATTGTTATGTATTATTAACGCTTACAAAGAAATGAGTAGTAGACACCAAATGGTAATGTAACAAACATAACCTAAAACATAGGCACATACATAATTACGACACTCATACCAACGAATACACATGAAAACTTTAAGTGTATTGCCAAGGAAATACAGTGCAAGTATTATTGGCGATCTCGAACTTCAGCGCATCATCAAGTGGGCCGTCTCAACGCATTTCATAATACGGTGCGTCATGACACACTACTGGCCATTAAAATTGCTACACCAAATTACTACAGACGCAAAATTTATCCTACAGGAAGAAGATGCTGTGATATGCAAGTGATTAGCTTTCCAGAGCATTCACACAAGGTTGGCGCCGGTGGCGACACCTACAACGCGCTTACATGAGGAAAGTTTCCAACCGATTTCTCATAAACAAGCAGCAGTTGGCCGGCGTTGCCTGGTGAAACGTTGTTGTGATGCCTCGTGTAAGGAGGAGAAACGCGTACCATCAAGTTTCCGACTTCGATAAAGGTCGGATTGTAGCCTATCGCGAATGCGGTTTATCGTATCGCGACATTGCTGCTCACGTTGGTCGAGATCCAATGACTGTTAGCAGAATATGGAATCGGTGGGTTCATCAGGGTAATACCCAACGCCGCGCTGGATCCCAACGGCCTCGTATCACTAGCAGTCGAGATGACAGGCATCTTATCCGCATGGCTGTAACGGATCTGCAGCCACGTCTCAATCCCTGAGTCAAGAGATGCGGACGTTTGCAAGACAACAACCATCTGCAAAAACAGTTCGACGACGTTTGCAGCAGCATGGACTATCAGCTCGGAGACCATGGCTGCGGTTACCCTTAACGCTGCATCAGAGACAGGAGCGCCTGCGATGGTGTACTCAACGACGAATCTGGGTGAACGAATGGCAAAACGTCATTTTTTCGGATGAATCCAGGTTCTGTTTACAGCATCATGATGGTGGCATCCGTGTTTGGCGACATCTCGGTTAACGCACATTGGAAGCGTGTATTCGTCATCGCCATACTGGCGTATCACTCAGCGTGATGGTATGGGGTGCCATTGGTACACGTCTCGGTCACCTCTTGTTCGCATTGACGGCACTTTGAACAGTGGACGCTACATTTCACATGTGTTACGACCCGTGGCTCTACCCTTCATTCGATATCTGCGAAACCCTACATTTCAACAGGATAACGCACGACCGCATGTTGCAGGTCCTGTACGGGCCTTTCTGGATACAGAAAATGTTCGACTGCTGCCCTGGCCAGCACATTCTCCAGATCTCTCACCAATTGAAAACGTCTGGTCAATGGTGGCCGTGCAACTGGCTCGTCACAATACGCCAGTCACTATTGTTGATGAACTGTGGTATCGTGTTGAAGCTGCATGGGTAGCTGTACCTGTACATGCCATCCAAGCTCTGTTTGACTCAATTCCCAGGCGTATCAAGGCCGTTATTACGGACAGAGGTGGTTGTTCCGTGTACCGATTGCTCAAGATCTATGCACCCAAACTGCATGAAAATGTAGTCACATGTCAGTTCTAGTATAATATATGTGTCCAATGAATACCCGTTTATCATCTGCATTTCTTCTTGGTGTAGCAATTTTAATGGCCAGTAGTGTAGATTCGGTATACGATATTGAAATATGGATCCTTGTACAACGCTAGGAATATAAAAAGTTATTTTGAAACGTCATATGACAGCGTATTTTATTTCATTTCTAAAAACCAGAACTTTAAGGTGAACCGGCGGAAACCGGTGTGCCGGCCGCGGTGGTCTCGCGGTTAAAGCGCTCAGTCCGGAACCGCGCGACTGCTACGGTCGCAGGTTCGAATCCTGCCTCGGGCATGGATGTGTGTGATGTCCTTAGGTTAGTTAGGTTTAAGTAGTTCTAAGTTCTAGGGGACTGATGACCACAGATGTGAAGTCCCATAGTGCTCAGAGCCATTTGAACCATTTGGAAACCGGTGTGAACAAGGGGACTGGACTCCAAGTATCGGAACTGTCCCCGACAAATCGGGACGGCTGCTTATTTTATCATAAACACAATTCAGCCCTTGGAAGAATCACTAGTTGCTGAATACCAAGGAGATTTTAGGTCACGGGGGACGACATTAGATCACATCTTCATCCTGCACCACTTCAATGAAAAACCGAGAGAACACAGTAAAGAACTGGGCTTTTTTTTTTGTTGATTTCAGGGAGGCCTATGATACAATACGTTGCAAGAGCCTGTTCAATTCACTGAGAGAGTTGCAACGCGGCAACGAGCCAGTATGGTCCTAGTTGGACAGGTTGAACAGGACCTGTACCTTGGCCTCCGAGATCACTTGAACTATTTCCTCTGTATGTTTCTCTCTGGGCTCATCTTCAAAGTGAAGTGTTCAGCTCCCCCGTTGATACGGTTGAAGAACTGGATTTGACGAATGTACCCTCTTATCAAGATTTACGAGATGATCCTGAGATGTTTGAAAGAACTCATAATTTAGGGACGAGTGCAGTATTGCTTCCAAATGCAGTACCGACGTGTGAAACGAGTGTACATTACATTGTAACATGTAATGAACTGAAACACACCTATAATTCATGTGAAGGTAGATAATGGGAGAAATCTGCACCCATTTATATGAGGACTTAATCAAAAGAAGGGGAACCTCAAGATGGTATGAGGCATGAATTAGAGTTTATGTTAGGAAGGGAGACGTACTTGGATAATATGTGCAGCTGTGTTAGCTGCAATGCCAAGGTGGCGCTGCTGGTGGCGCGTCTGCCTAATGAGAATCCCAGCCTTGTGCACTGATTTATACGCACAGAGTGGCGCAAAATAGGTGTTAAAAAGTGTTTTTCTATGTGCTTTAATCATATGCCCGAAATGAGTCTTCTGGGCTCTGAAAATTCTACAGCTCACAAGACACTGTCTCAGTTCACCTTTCAGAATGAAAGCACGAACGTCAGAACGGCATCTGTTTGTCGTAAAGGCCATTTACACAAATTCTGGACATATTGACACTGTGAGACGCTCATTCAACAGCACATTAGATCCAAGTACAGCACCATCTAGAATGACCACTTTTCCATGCGATTACAGTACTGAAAGGATGTCCTCTTGTGAAGACAAAATCTAAGCATTAATTGATGCAGATTTTGTCAAACGTTTTCTGTTTTTCTGCAGGTTGATGAAACATTTTGAAAATACCTGGATTCCTACGTGTCTCAAAGAAGGGCAACTCAGGACGACCAGCCACATCTGAAACCGTGGAAAATATGAAACGAGTGCGAACCCTGTTCAGTGACGAACCGACAACATAAAAAGACATTCGACATAGCAACTAAGGATGTCACGACTTTTTCTCCTGAGGATAATGAAACAGAAACTTAACCTTTTCCCTTACAAAATTCGCATGTGCGAACCTTGCGAGGACAGTGATGTGAAGCAGTGACATTCTTATGCAGATGAGATAGATTGATGGCTTTGAAAATGTAACAGTCGTTAAGGTTAAGTTTTAGTGATGAGGCACTTTTCCATCTCCATGAAGACTTGAACAGACAGTACTGAATCCACCGGGGTACTGAGAATACACACATTAAATCTGCCGGACGTGATTTGGAATGAATCCTTTACAGTCCCGATATCAGTCCGTATTATTCTGTCTTTTGAGATTATCTAAAGGAGAGAGTCTTCGAAGATGCGCGTGCAACACTCCAGGACCTTCGTACTGCAATTTCCTCAAAGATTCGTGCAGTCGAAAATGGTGATCTTCAGTAATTCATCAAGGAATTCATTTCACGTCTCTGCATTCTCGTTGTTGCATATAGAAAGCACTTAGAATACCTTTTGTATTAAACTTCAAGTTGTCTTCTATACCATAAATGTGATAACAAGAACCCATCGCCCCACATTATGACATAGTGGACAAAAGCCTTGTAACACCTATTTTGTGGCACCATGTACTTACAGGTCCAGCTTGATTACAATAAGACTGGTCAGCAGAAGTGTTATAGCAGAAACCATACCAGCATTTGCCTGCACTATTGTAAGGAATCCATTGGGAAACTAAATCAGTTTGGACGGATGACAAATGGAATCTCTATCCTCACAAATACACGGACTGTTTGCTTAAAACTATGCTTCCTCATCCTTTTTGTCATTAGTGCACAATACCGTTTTGTTTGCAAATTATCACTAATAGGTTATTGAATAATGTAAAAAGATAGTGCTGCACTGCTCATTCACAAAAATCACCGTACACGCTGCAAACGCAATACATACGTTATTTCATAATGTAACAGATTTTCAGTTGTAACGACATCTTTAGTACTCTGGACCTGTGATCTGGCATTCATTCAGTTAGCTTGTAAGACGTTGTGGTCTCCTGACCTTCAATGCTTACATATTCCGCCCTCACAATCGTGTTCTGCACATCAAGGCGCTTCATTCGAACCCAAGCTCGATAAGATAAAGTCAATGTTGTATGAATTCATGTAAACGATATGCAATTGACAAGTGAGCGCACCATGGTTGAAATACTCGAGGTGCACACATACATTCCAGACATGACGGTCACAGAGTTAGTTCGGAAGAGAGGCCGCACAACGGGACGCCAGGCCCTTCAGAGGACGAGCCAGCCCATGTCGGCCGGTGACTGCCCGTGGCGGACAGCGTGGGCCCGAGTGGAAAGGGGGGAACAACCCCGTGTTTGGCTTAAAAGCAAATTCCGCTACATTGTGTGGGAGCGGCCAGCCTACGCATTCTTTACACATAGCACGCACCTTCAGAGATTTTCACAGGGAGACAGCAAACACCAAACGCCAAAGCTACAAGTTTCCGGATTGGTAGCCTTAAACGAAACGTCATTCTCCCGTTTTAGAAGAGCACTGCTGATTGGCAGACGATATTTCTGACGCCTTGAGCTGAAGGAATGATGGAAGAGACCGAAAGATATACCCCTTCACGTCTGGCGTGGAGAGGTGGTTCCGTTGCCGCTCTTGGAGCGAGAACACGTAACGAGAGCGTGCGCGCTCGTACGTGTACTCGAAAGAGCGAGGAACAAGTCTCTCCTCAGTACTTCACTGGGAGAGCACCTCTGTTGAGAGCGAATCAAAGGACGACTCTATATTGAGTCCTTGGGATTAAACGTTGTTCACTGTGTTGGCCGACACACTTATTGTGCGGTGTGAACGGACAGAGCGAATTTTGAGTGGCATCGCGGTGGACTGGTTATCTGACCAGTGTAACACGCCAATAGTTAGACTAGGGGCGAATAAGAATCCTTGACTTCATCAAGGCATATGAAGAGTTTGATTGGTGAAGGTCAATCCAGATAGAACGAGAGTTATCTTATTTGTCAGCAGCGAGCGGCGCAGACAGCAGTCATCGCAGCTTACGATATCGTGCACTACAGCTACTGCGGGCCCCATATTTCCTCCACAACAGTACACTTCACTGCATTTCACACGCGACAGCCTCGACCGTACCTAGCAACATTCTAAAGGATAATTATTCAAGTTGAGTAGGCGTGCCTCTCAGCCATTCTGCCAAGTTAACTACCATCTTAAACTTTGTGTAGAAATTTCATTAGCGAATCCTATCCTTGAAAGGTAACTTCATATTCCGAAAAGAACCAGCATATAACTTGTTCAATTCATAACTAAAAGTGTCATTGTGATTTCTCAGAATTTTTGCAAAATAAATAATAACTTTCGTTAGTTCCATGTTTTTCTTACACTAACTAGCACTACTCCAGTACCCAAGTATCTCACTAGTCATGTAAGAAATGTTGTGAATTTTTGGGTCATTTCCTTACAGTGGACGATCCCAGAAGATATTTATTGCTGAAAGTTTTTCAGGCATTTCTCTTTAGAACGTTAGGAGCGTCTGTCTGACTTCTGTAGTAGTGTGGGGGTGGAAATTGCATCTTCCAGGAGCCACAGGGTAAAGGGTACATTTCAGAATAATCCGTTGCGCAGAATAACAGAATAATAGATCAACCCCATGCACCTCAGAAGCTATCGAAGCCACCAAACGAAATATATGAAGAGACAGTCATTTTTATATCCATTCCAAATAGTGAATCATCATAACACACTATTAGTTCCAGTAAAAAGCATTTTTTGCTTTTTTGAAGCATTTTTACCTCTACCACTCGACTGATTTGACGGACAACCACACGATGCAGCTCTTTTGAAGGTTCAACCATTAGAGGAATCACACTTGTCAACAGACGTGCTGACAACAAATCTTTTGTAGAAATGTACTAGACTGAAATTCACTCATATGCGAGTTGTGCAGTGATTTTTGTAATGAAGGGTAGGGGGTAGCGGAATAAAAAACTAATGCACGTGAAGTAACCTCAGCGTAAAATTATGAGCGATAATTGTTCTTTGATGTGGTGAAAGCTGAGAGTACAGAGTTCATTTGGTTGTCATCACCTTCCAGTTATGATGTGAAGAAAGTTATTCATTGAATGTTTGGTTTTTGAGTTGTTTATATTAATCTGGGCGGGGGATGGGGGAGGGAGGTAGAAGGGGGGGGGGCTATATGTGCACGGTGTGTGCTTTATGCTGACAAATGTTGTTAATGCTAGACACAGAAGAACTACTTCACGAGCAGAACAGCAAGGAATACAGTATTAGCTAAAACATTACGACTATTGCTTAACAGAGTGGACCTACACCACCCATTGATCGCAATACGGCAGTGATTCCTCGGGATATGGATTGGACAAGTACTTAGTAGATTTACAGCCGTATTTGGCACCATATGTCAACTCACAGAGCAAGCAATTCACGTAAATTACAGGCCGGTGGTTTCTGGGTGCGGAGATGGTGCCAATTAGTTTCCGAGATGTGTTCCATAGGGTTCAGATCAAGCAAATCTGATGGCCATGACATCAACGTAAGTTCACTATCGTGCTCCTCGAACGACTGTACCGCAATTCTGGCACTTTGACACGGACAGTTATCCTCATGGAAGATGCCATCGCATTTGGGGAAGGCATCAAGTATGAAAGTATGCTGGTGGTCCGCAGTAATGTTCACGTGATATATTGCTAACCACGGATGAAAGGCAACAGGCAAACTCCATATTCCCAGATTTCCGGAAAGCGATTGACACGGTGACCCCTGCAGGCTATTAACAAAGATACGAGCATACGGAGCAGATTCCCTGATTCCAGTGCGTGGTCCTCGACGGTGAGTGTTCATAAAAGACAACGGTATCATCAGGACTGCCGCAGGAAACTGCGATATCGATTGCTCCTCACCATGTCCTTCAGAACACTTACGTATGTAGAGAATAAGAAAGTGTTCTGATGGATATGGTGAGGAGCAATCTGCGGCTGTTTGGTAATGATGCAGTGGTTTACGGGAGGGTGTCATAGTCCACTGAGCGTGGGACGATACAAGAAGACTTAGACAAAATTTCTAGTTGGTGTGATGAATGGTAACATGGTCTATATGTAGACTAAAGTAAGTCAACGCAGGTGAGTAGGGAAACAGTTCCACAACGTTCGAATACAGCATTACTAGAGTGCTGATTCACACAGACACTTCGATTGACTAGCTAGACGTAACATTGCAAAGCGATAAATGGAACGAGAACGCAAGGTGAATGTTCGACTTCGGTTTACTTGGCGAATTTTAGGAAAGTGTGTTTCATTTGTAAGGGATATCTCGTATAGAACACTGCGCGTCCCACTCTTGACAACTAGTCGTGTGGTTGGGACACGCACCAGGCCGAACTACGGGAAACATCGAAGCAATTCAGAAGTGAACTGGTAGATTTGTGACCGTTAGGTTCTGTCACCACGCGACTATCACAGAAATGCTTCGATTTAATCACGCGACTGTTACAGAGATGCTTCGTAAACTGAAATGGAAATCGCTGGACGGAAGATGACATCATTTTCGCTGAACACTGAACGAAGATTTAGAGAACCTGCATCTGGAGCTGCCTGCACAACTTTTCTACACGAACTAATCAAAAGTATCCAGACACCTGCCTGAAAAGACTTACAAGTATGTGGCGCCGTCCATCGGTAATGCTAGAATCCAGTATGGTGTTGGCCCACCCTTAGGCTTGATGACAGCTTCCACTCTCGCAAGCATACGTTTAATCAGGTGGTGGAAGGTTTCTTGGGGAATGGCAGCCCATTCTTCACGGAGTGCTGCTTTGAGGATATCGACTCAAAATTCGAAGAAAAGAGCATTTCGGGGATGAGGATTGCATCTTTCAGCACGAACAAGCACCTGTTCATAATACACAGCCTGTAGCGGAGTGGTTATTTGACAATAATATCCCCGTAATGGACTGGCCTGCGCAGAGTCCTGACCTATATCCTGTAGAACACTTTTGGGATGTTTTAGAAAGACGACTTCGTGCCAGGCCTCACCGACCGACCTCGACGAAATTTTGGCAACTACATCATCCTTTTGGGACTGGATAGTGAAGGAGGCGACTAAAATTCGCTTGACGACGAATTTAATTAATAGAGATAGTGGTTTCAATCTTGATAAATCATGGAATCCGGCACTTGCTGTAAGAAACTCACAAAGACGTCGTCACAGTGCAGCTCACAATGATATATCGATATGCCAACACAGATCAACTGAGGAGTCATAGATACAACTCGCGCATTATGCACGTCTCTGCCGCCGACCAACGTCTCTGGCGCTCTTGCATCTGTGGCCGCATGCGCAGTCGCGCGGTACACGAGTATAAACGGACGAAGCAAGCACTGGAGCGGCAGTCTTGCGGCTCACTCTGAAGATGGCTGAACGTTATACAGCCGAAATATTAGAAGAAGAAGGAGATTTCTTGCGGCTGCACGCCCGAAACTTAATGGAACAGTCTTTGCACCACCAGAACCTGAAGATGCACATCAAGTACAGTTTGTGTACGAAATTTACTGTAGTTAAATTTTGTTTTGGGATACGTTACAGTCCAGTCTTCGAGTTATCCTTAGCGTAACGTTAACAAAAGTTGTATTTCTTCCATTTCCGTCACGAGCACGTTTAAATTAGTATTGTTAAGAAAGTTGCCGACTACGCTCCTGCCGGAATATCCCAATCAACAGAGAGCAAAAGATCGAATTTCTGGAATAATTTGTATAATTGGAAATTGTTGTACAGTTGTAGGACGGACTGCCACGCGCAACATACTAGAAGTCATGACAGGTGGGATGAGCGTGGTGGTGCGATTGCAGGTTTTTCTTGAATAAGTCGAAAATCGTGGCCTCCAGCGAGAACGTAATCCAGTGCAAAATTTAACTACATTAAATTTCGTGCAAAAATATTCAGTTAATTTTTTATATAGAACTAATAGTTTGGCCTCAGTGAACGAGAGAATATGAAAACCTCGCTTGTGGCTTTTGAAAAACCATACATAACATTTCAGTTTGGGAAGTAGGGGAAGCTGAATCGCAGTGTAGAATGGGACGATCAGTTGTGAGGAAGGCAAAAGGTTAACAGCGATTTGATGGGAGACTTCTGGGGATGTAAAGCAGGTCTGTAAAGAAGACAGCGTATAGAAGGCTGTGCGAACCATTCTTGAATTCTTATGTGTTTGGGATTTTCACCATAAAGAATTAAAAGGAGACATCAGAGGAATGAAAAGTGTGTTGCTATACATGTTATCGGTCCGTTCGATCAGTATAATATTTATAGAAATGCGCTATGTCCTTAGATGGAAATCACTGGAGGAGATCTTTCCGCGAAACGTTAATGAGGCAGTGCAGAGAACAAACATTTGGGACGCTACATCCATAGCCATTCTATTGTCTCCATCGTTCGCATAAGGACACAATCAGAGCGATTTTGGCACGTACACTCAGTCATTTTTGTCTCGATCTATTTGCGACTGATACGAGTATGGAAGTGGTACAGTTATGAGGTTTATAATTTGAAAAGTTTAATTAAATCAAACCTTACCGGTTTCAGATTTATTACAAAACCATCTTCGGATGGCTCTTACATGTTTCCTTACTTTTCCTTTGGAACATTGTTTTATACTCGTTAGGCCGCTACTGTTTTTTTGCTCTAAGACAAGGAAAAAAATTTTCACTCAGAATTCGTTAAACTTACAAGAGATCTTTCTCTGTTTTTGACCACAGAAACATTTATGAAATTATTTTAAAGTTCATAAGACGTAAAATTGCGAAAGTGCTGCTTATACACAATTTTATTCACGTACTGACCTCTCGAAAATGTACAATAAGCGTTCGATGGAATGTATGTCGGACAATCTGAGTTGTCAAATAATTCGCTGGAATTGTCCAGAATGTTCTTCAAACCAATTGTGAACAATTGTGACCCAGTGACAAGGCGCATTGTCATCCACAAAAATTCCATCGCTGAATGACTGAAAATGGTCGCCAAGTAGCCGAAGACAACCATTCACAGTCAGTGGGCTGTGCATTTGGATCAGGTGACCTAGTCTGTTCCACGTAAACACAGCCCACACGGCTATGAAGTCACCGCCAGGTAGCACAGCGCCTTGTTGACAATTTGCGTCTACGGCTTCATGGGGTATGCGCCGCACTCGATCCGTACCACTGGCTATTACCAACTGAAATCGGGGCTCGTCTGACCAGGTCACGGTTTTCCAGACATCTGGGCTTTACCCGATAAGCCGAAGAGCCTAGGAGAGGGGCTGCAAGCGATGTCGTACTGTTAGCAAAGGCACTCGCGTCAGTCGCCTGCTGCCGTAAACCATTAACGCCAAACCGTCCTAATGGATACGTTTGTCGGTATGTTCTGCTTCGATTTCTGCGGTTATTTCACGCGGTGTTGCTTGTCTGTTAGCACTGACAACTCTATGCAAACGCCGTTGCTCGCGGTCTAAGTGAAGGCCGTCGATTACTGTGTTGTTAGTGGTGAGAGGTTATATCTGAAATTTGGTGTTCTCGGTATACTGCTGACACTGTTGATCTCGGAATACTGAATTCCGTAAAGGTTTCCGAAACGGAATGTCTCTTGTGTGTAGCTCAAACTACCATTCCGCATTCAGAGTCTGTTAATTTGCGTCGTGAGAGACAGAGACGGACTGCATGCAGGCAGAAGCGGGGCAGTAACCGGATCCGGCGGGATGCATACAGCACGCTGGGGCACGGGGCGCTCTTGATACACGGCACCGGTCACCGGGCTCCAGGAGAAAGATGGTAATTGAAATTTACTGAGAAGATCCCACCGCAACGACCAAAGCCTGTGCTTTAATGGTGTCCACCCTAAATCCTATATCATGTCTGTGACACTCTCCCGTATAATACAAAACGTGCTGCTCTTCTTTGAACTTTCTCGATGTACTCCGTTTATCCTACATGGTAGACCCCACAACGCACAGCAGTACTCCAAAAGAGGACGGACAAGGTTGTTGGAGACACGGCATCTCTTTAATAGATCTGTTGCATCTTCTGCTCTGCCACTAAATCACAGTCGTTGATTCGCCTCCCCCACAACATTTTCTATGTGTTCTTACCAAATGGTTCAAATGGCTAGGAACACTATGGGACTTAACATCTGAGCTAATCAGTTCCCTAGAACATAGAACTACCTAAACCTAACTAACCTAAGGACATCACACACATCCACGCCAGTGGCAGGATTCGAACCTGTTCCAGAGTGAAGCGCCAAGAACCGCTCGGCCACCCCGGCCTGCTGTTCTTACCAATTTAAGTTGTTTGTGATTGTAATTCCTAGGTATTTAGTTCAATACACGGTCTTGAGCTTTAACTGATTTATCGTGTAAACGAAGTTGAACGGACCTCTTTTAGCATTCATGTGGGTGACCTCAGACTTTTCATTATTTAGGGTCACTTTCCAATTTTCGATAGCCCGAGAGTATTTCGCCATTGCTATGTGCTTCACGAAGAAAATTTCTTGAATTGTCACTTGCACTGTACCGGCAGTACCGCAGACATGTTCGTCAGTCGGCTGTATGAGCGTAGGTAGGTATGTTCTGATAGAAGTTCTGATAGAAGTAAGTATTCAACACCTTTATTTCAATAGCGAGTAGTTTTAAGATCGAATAATTCTTTCGATACATACTCGGTGTCGAAAGTAAAGTACTTGTATCGAATCAGTTTAGCTACGTTATAATATCCGAAGTTATATAAAAATGTTGAAATGTGTGAGAAGTTCTAATGGTACAAACTGCTTAGGTCGTCGGTCCCTAGACTTAGACACTACTTAAACTAACTTATGCTAAGAACAACACACACACCCATGGACGAGGTAGAACACGAACCTCCGGCGGGAGGGGGCGCATAAAGTTTTATCAATGATTAAATGTTTGTCAACATAATTTAACAATATCATACCACTCTCACCAAATGTCAAACAATGGATCAATATTTTATCGAGAGAGCTGAGCAAACGTATTGGTTAATTGTTGGTTAATTGAACGAAATCTCCATGCAGTCATTACTACCCTGTTGGCTCCGAGGTTTAAAAGCCTTCAAGCTCTATAAGCACGTGGGCGAGCCTTTTTTTTTTTTTTTTTGTCATCAGTCTACTGACTGGTTTGATGCGGCTCGCCACGAATTCCTTTCCTGTGCTAACCTCTCCATCTCAGAGTAGCACTTGCAACCTACGTCCTCAATTATTTGCTTGACGTATTCCAATCTCTGTCTTCCTCTACAGTTTTTGCCCTCTACAGCTCCCTGTAGTACCATGGAAGTCATTCCCTCATGTCTTAGCAGATGACCTATCATCCTGTCCCTTCTCCTTATCAGTGTTTTCCACATATTCCTCTCCTCTCCGATTCTGCGTAGAACCTCCTCATTCCTTACCTTATCACTCCACCTAATTTTCAACATTCGTCTATAGCACCACATCTCAAATGCTTCGATTCTCTTCTGTTTCGGTTTTCCCACAGTCCATATTTCACTACCATACAATGGTGTACTCCAGACGTACATCCTCAGAAATTTCTTCCTCAAATTAAGGCCGGTATTTGATATTAGTAGACTTCTCTTGGCCAGAAATGCCTTTTTTGCCATAGCGAGTCTGCTTTTGATGTCCTCCTTGCTCCGTCCGTCATTGGTTATTTTACTGCCTAGATAGCAGAATTCCTTAACTTCATTGACTTCGTGACCATCAATCCTGATGTTAAGTTTCTCGCTGTTCTCATTTCTACCACTTCTCATTACCTTCGTCTTTCTCCGATTTACTCTCAAACCATACTGTGTACTCATTAGACTGTTAATTCCGTTCAGCAGATCATTTAATTCTTCTTCACTTTCATTCAGGATAGCAATGTCATCAGCGAATCGTATCATTGATATCCTTTCACCTTGTATTTTAATTCCACTCCTGAACCTTTCTTTTATTTCCATCATTGCTTCCTCTATGTACAGATTGAAGAGTAGGGGCGAAAGGCTACAGCCTTGTCTTACACCCTTCTTAATACGAGCACTTCGTTCTTGATCGCCCACTCTTATTATTCCCTCTTGGTTGTTGTACATATTGTATATGACCCGTCTCTCCCTATAGCTTACCCGCTACTTTTTTCAGAATCTCGAACAGCTTGCACCATTTTATATTGTCGAACGCTTTTTCCAGGTCGACAAATCCTATGAAAGTGTCTTGATTTTCTTTAGCCTTGCTTCCATTATTAGCCGTAACGTCAGAATTGCCTCTCTCGTCCCTTTACTTTTCCTAAAGCCAAACTGATCGTCACCTAGCGCATTCTCAATTTTCTTTTCCATTCTACTGTATATTATTCTTGTAAGCAGCTTCGATGCATGAGCTGTTAAGCTGATTGTGCGATAATTCTCTCACTTGTCAGCTCTTGCCGTCTTCGGAATTGTGTGGATGATGCTTTTCCGAAAGTCAGATGGTATATCGCCAGACTCATATATTCTACACACCAACGTGAATAGTCGTTTTGTTGCCACTTACCCCAATGATTTTAGAAATTCTGATGGAATGTTATCTGTCCCTTCTGCCTTATTTGACCGTAACTCCTCCAAAGCTCTTTTAAATTCCGATTCTAATACTGGATCGCCTATTTCTTCTAAATCGACTCCTGTTTCTTCTTCTATCACATCAGACAAATCTTCACCCTCATAGAGGCTTTCAATGAATTCTTTCCACCTATCTGCTCTCTCCTCTGCATTTAACAGTGGCATTCCCGTTGCACTCTTAATGTTACCATCGTTGCTTTTAATGTCACCAACGGTTGTTTTGACTTTCCTGTATGCTGAGTCTGTCCTTCCGACAATCATATCTTTTTCGATGTCTTCACATTTTTCCTGCAGCCATTGCGTCTTAGCTTCCCTGCACTTACTATTTATTTCATTCCTCAGCGACTTGTATTTCTGTATTCATGATTTTCCCGGAACATGTTTGTACCTCCTCCTTTCATCAATCAACTGAAGTATTTCTTCTGTTACCCATGCTTTCTTCGCAGCTACCTTCTTTGTACCTATGCTTTCCTTCCCAACTTTTGTGATGGCCCTTTTTAGAGATGTCCATTCCTCTTCAACTGTACTGCCTACTGCGCTATTCCTTATTGCTTTATCTATAGCGTTAGAGAACTTCAAACGTATCTCGTCATTCCTTAGTACTTCCGTATCCCACTTCTTTGCGTATTGATTATTCCTGAGTAATGTCTTGAACTTCAGCCTACTCTTCATCACTACTATATTGTGATGCCGGCCGAAGTGGCCGAGCGGTTAAAGGCGCTACAGTCTGGAACCGCACGACCGCTACGGTCGCGGGTTCGAATCCTGCCTCGGGCATGGATGTGTGATGTCCTTAGGTTAGTTAGGTTTAAGTAGTTCTAAGTTCTAGGGGACTTATGACCACAGCAGTTGAGTCCCATAGTGCTCAGAGCCATTTGAACCATTTTTTTATATTGTGATCTGAGTCTATATCTGCTCCTGGGTACGCCTTACAATCCAGTATCTGATTTCGGAATCTCTGTCTGATCATGATGTAATCTAATTGAAATCTTCCCGTATCTCCCTGCCTTTTCCAAGTATACCTCCTCCTCTTGTGATTCTTGAACAGGGTATTCGCTATTACTAGCTGAAACCTGTTACAGAATTAGTCTTTCTCCTCTTTCATTCCTTGTCCCAAGCCCATATTCTCCTGTAACCTTTTCTTCTACTCCTTCTCCTACAACTGCATTCCAGTGGCCCATGACTATTAGATTTTCGTCCCCCTTTACATACTGCATTAACCTTTCAATATCCTCATACACTTTCTCTATCTGTTCATCTTCAGCTTGCGACGTCGGCATGTATACCTGAACTATCGTTGTCGATGTTGGTCTGCTCTCGATTCTGATTAGAACAACCCGGTCACTGAACTGTTCACAGTAACACACCCTCTGCGCTACCTTCCTATTCATAACGAATCCTACACCTGTTATACCATTTTCTGTAGCTGTTGATATTACCCGATACTCATCTGACCAGAAATCCTTGTCTTCCTTCCACTTCACTTCACTGACCCTTACTATATCTAGATTGAGCCTTTGCATTTCCCTTTTCAGATTTTCTAGTTTCCCTACCACGTTCAAGCTTCTGACATTCCACGCCCCGACTCGTAGAACCTTATCCTTTCGTTGATTATTCAATCTTTTTCTCATGGTAACCTCCCCCTTGGCAGTCCCCTCCCGGAGATCCGAATGGGGGACTATTCTGGAATCTTTTGCCAATGGAGAGATCATCATGACACTTCTTCAATTACAGGCCACATGTCCTGTGGATACACGTTACGTGTTTTTAATGCAGTGGTTTCCATTGCCTTCTGCATCCTCATGTCGTTGATCATTGCTGGTTCTTCTCCTTCTTTTTTTTTTTAAGTCTGATTTTGTTTGTTTTCGTTCGTTGTATCTGCTCGGTGCGGACGTCGCAAGACACCCGTTTCAGTTCGTAGTTGATCCATTATCTCAGTTTTTTTTATTACAGAGGGCAACTAACCCTCTGATCGAACACGCTGAGTTACCGTGCCGGCTATCCCCTAGACCATACAGTAACTCAAAAGAATGTTGAATCGCAGAAAGATACTGCTTATCCTATTATAACCTAGGAATACTTCTTCTGGGAACGTCATAGATAGTTAATGCAGCAAAACAAAAATGGAAGTGACGAAGGATCTCTTTACTTATCTAACCCTGTACATCTACATCTACACTATCTGGATACTCTGTAAATCACGGTTAAATGCCTGCCAGACGGTTCATCGAACCACTGTCACAATAATTCTCTATTATTCCACTCTCGAGCGCAGAAAAAACTAACACATACGACTATATATTTCCGTGGCAGCTCGTATTTCCCTCGTTTTATTATGATGATCGTTTTTCCCTATGTAGGTCGCCATCAATAAAATATCTGTTAATTCCCGTCGTGCGGCCATAATCAGGTCGGAAACCTTTTCACATGAATCATCTGAGTACAAATAACTGTTCCGCCAGTACACTGGCCTTTTATACCTTGTGTATGCGATACTTTCGCCATCTATAAGTGTGCATATCGCTATTCCATGACTTTTGTCATCTCAATGTAGGAAAGACCAATATTGCGCTAATTACGCCTCTTGCATTTGGCCACAGAGTTATTATCCGACATTGTTGTGTTGTGTCTGGAACGGCCCAATTAAGTCAGATTGTAAGGGATCCGTGATCCCGGGAACATAGATGCCAGTATCCGACGCCCAGGTCGATAATAGACAGGAGTCGATTGTCAAGCGCTGCGGTAGGCAGTGAGACAAGTGTCGAGTGAAGAGTGGTGCGGGAGAGACGGGCAAGAATGGTGGTCGAGTAAATTCACCGGAGTATGAGGAGTGAGCACGTCCCCCTGACCGTCATGGGGTGGACCGTCATCGATACCGATTCGCGAGTGATGTGAAACCAGAAAGTGACAAGTGCCGAATTACGTGTTTCGCGTCAACCGCGTCGGCCAGCAACAACCATGGATTGCAGTGAGGATTGTTGTGAATGTTAACCATCATCATTGAGTGTGACGCAGTACCTAAAATCAACAACTAATCAAAGACATAACCGTAATTAAACGTGTAAGGTGAAGGTAGCAACTGCCTCAGAATTTGTGTGTTAGTAGAAAATATATCAGTTTGTACATCGCAACCTTTGTGGTCCTTAATAATAGACAAACTTTCAATCATTAACCATTCCGTCTCAGAACAGCCGCACTCGGTTGAAATACCCCCGAAACCACAGCAGGAAAACCGATAGCCTTTCATCCATTAAGCACACGGTCGTATAATAATTAACTGTTTGGCGGCTTCGATAAATTACACAAAACCCAATAAAGGATAAAACGGGGGTGTTTCAAGATGTATAATAAAATGTTTGTTATAATGAGGCTGACGAAATGTCGGCAGTAATTACTCTGATGGAGGCACCCTATCAAAATTGATAATGAGAAGGAGGAAGTACTGTCGTGATTGTCTAATATGGGAGGACTAATAATGTGGGTCCCCCGGTCTACAAATAGACGCGGGTCGCTCCGCTCGTATCAGCAGTGACACCATTTGGAGGAGCGCAGCCGCGGCTGCTGCCGGGGAGAGAGACGGACCTGCATGCAGGCAGACGCGAGGGCAGTAACCGGATCCGGCGGGATACACACGGCGCGGCGCTCTTAAAACACGGCGCCAGTCACCAGACACGCTAATGCCTCCTGACTCAGCACGCCGGACAGAGCCGTGGTGGGGGCGCCGCAGTGACTCAGGTCAGGCGAGGTTTGTCTGCGCCGGGCACTTCTTGGCCGCACCTCCCGGCGGCTGTCAGCGTAAAAACCTACGGCCAGGCGACGGGCGGTGAAGCGTCAGGCAGGGTGGCCGCCCCACAACTCGGCGATGTTCCGATACCATTAAAGTATCGATACCTACTCAAAAGAGTAGTACTCAAGCCATCCTGCGATACTACTCATACGAGTACTTCAAATGTCGATACCTTCTCATATAGGTACTTTTTAGATCTTTTATACTAGTCAAAAAATGCTGAATACAAATAATATTTTACGTGTATCCTAGTCTAATAAAATACGAGGGCGGTTCAGAAAGTAACCTCCGATCGGTCACAGTGTGGGTTGTGGGGAGAGTAGCGACGCCATCTGTGCGTTCACGCACTCAACAGGTCAGTCGGCATCAAGCCGTGGTCGAGTGAACGTCGTACCTGCGCTAGTTTAGTTTTTGTGGTAGTTTGAAATGTGTGCTGCAATAGAAAACCCCGCCAAATGTGAAGTGCGTGCTGTCATAAGGTTTTTTACAGCCAAAGGATATTCTGCAGCAGCTATTCATCGTGAGCTTTGTGCCGTGTACGGACCAAGAGTTATGAGTGAAGAAGTTGTCCGTGAATGGGTACGTTTATTTAAAAGTGGACGAGAAAACGTTCATGATGAAGAGAGGAGTGGTAGACCATCATTGGTGACTGACGAACTCGTTCAGACAGTTGATGCAAAAGTTCGTGAAAATCGACGTTTCTCAATGTCGGAGATGTCTACTGGTTTTCCACAGATTTCTAAGACTCTCTTGTACGAGATAGTGACAGCAAGATTGGGTTACCGTAAGTTCTGTGCACGATGGGTGCCCAAAATTCTTACCGACCACCACAAAACTCAAAGAATGGCCTCTGCATTAGACTTTCTCTCACGTTATGAGGACGAAGGAGAACCATTGTTAAACAGAATCGTGACCGGTGACGAAACCTGGATTAAGTACGTGAACCCTGAGACAAAAGAACAATCATTTGTGGGCACATTCAAATTCGCCTACCAAACCAAGAAAAGCCTCGCAAGATTTTTCTGCCTGAAAACTGATGGCAACGGTGTTTTGGGATGCCAAAGGGGTGTTGTTGGTTGAATTCATGGAACGTGGTACGACCATTAATCAAGACGTGTACTGTGAAACAATAAAAAAGTTACGACGGGCTATACAGAACAAACGCCGTGGTATGCTGACTTCCGGTATCGTTTTTTTGCACGATAACGCCCGTCCTCACTCTGCTCGCAGAACAACGGCCCTTCCTGAGTCCTTCAAGTGGGACGTTATCAACCATCCACCTTACAGCCCAGACCTGGCGCCAACTGATTATCACCTCTTCATGCATTTGAAGAAATGGCTCGGGTCACAGCGGTTTGATGACGACGAAGAGCTCAAAGATGCGGTCACAGGCTGGCTCCAGGCACAAGCGGGTGATTTTTATGCAGAAGGAATTTCAAAGCTTGTGAAGAGATACGATAAGTGCCTCAATCACTATGGAGACTATGTAGAAAAATAGTGCAAAGATGTAGTTGTAAGATGTATATATTAAAATATTTTTATTTAACTTGGCGTATTTTTTTAAATCAACCGGAGGTTACTTCCTGAACGGCCCTCGTACATTAAATACTTGTATTTCTTTATTAATGCCGGCCGCTGTGGCCGAGCGGTTCTAGGAGCTTCAGTCCGGAAGCGCGCTGCTGCTGCTGTCGCAGGTTCCAATCCTGCCTTGGGCATCGATGTGTGAGATGTCCTTAGGTTAGTTAGGTTTAAGTAGTTCTAGGGGACTGATGACCTCAGATGTTACGTCCCATAGTGCTTGGAGCCATTTGAACCATTTATCTTTATTCATCATAATTCTTAAACAAAAAAGTTACCTTCGGAAGTTTTCGCAAGAAGAGTAATTGCAGTAATTACTTAGGAGAAAACTTATTTCTATTCTGAGTCCTAACTGCATCACCTTTTGAATACACACACTCACTAGCCATGACTGTTGCAATGACGACTAGGTATTGTTGACCGTTGAGCATATTTGGGCAAACGCAGAAAAACGACTCTAATGTCTTCCCATTTTGCAAATGAGTTGCTTTCTAAAGACACTACAGGCTTTTGACACTGTACCTCACAAGCGGATTGTAATCAAGTTGCGTGCTTACGAATATTGTCTCAGTTATGTTATTGGATTCGTGATTTCTTGTCAGAGAGGTCATAGTTCGTACAAAACTGTTGGTTCAGATGGCTCTGAGCACTATGGGACTTAACTTCTGAGGTCATCAGTCCCCTAGAACTTAGAACTACTTTAACCTAACTAACCTAAGGACATCACACACATCCACGCCCGACGCAAGATTCTAACCTGCAACGGTAGCAGCATCGTTGATCCAGACTGTGGCGCCTAGAACCGCTCGGCCACCCCGGCGGGCAATAGAGACTAAAACGTGATTTCTGGCGTTCTCGAAGGTAGTGTTACAGGGCCTGTGCTGCTCCTTACTTACTAAACGAATTACGAGACAATCTGAGCAACAGTCTTACATTGTTTGCAGATGACTCTGTCGTTTACTGTCTATTAAAATCATCAGAAGGTCAAAACAAATTGCAAAACGATTTTGGATATTATAACGTTGCTAAACTGATTCGATACAAGTACTTTACCTTCGATACCAAGTAAGTATCGAAAGAATTATTCGATCTTAAAACTTCTCGGTATTGAAATAAAAGTATTGAATACTTACTTCTATCAGAACATCCGTACCCGCGCTCATACAGCCCGCGTCGACAGACGAACATGTCTGTGATACTACCGATACAGTGCAAGCGATAATTCAAGAAATTTTCTTCGAGAAGCACACAATAATGGCGAAATACTCTCAGGCTGTCAGCTGAGCGACAGTTGCATTTCAAAGCGACGCTTCAGCTAAGCGCAGCGGATAAAAATTTAGTCACCCACACCAGACATTACTAATGCCTTGTAAAACTGCAGCTAGTGCAGTTATCGTAAAACGGGGCGAATGCAAAAAAAAAAAAAAAAAATGGAGCGAATAGAAACGAAATTTCAAGAAACGTTCTATGCTGTGGGAATATAATAAGAAGATGTGTTTGTCTAGGTCGCTAGGAAACTAATCTAACAGGATAATTATGAATTTCAAAGTTGGCGACACTTCATTAATGTTTCCTTTACTTTATCGACGGCCATGAGTATCTTTCTTCAGGGATCCAAAAATATGGAAATCGAATGGGAAGAGATTGGGACTGTATGATGGATGTCGGTGGGCCCTTATGAAGCCAAGCTTATTACGAATACGCTGCAGAAGCTTGGTTTGGAAGCCCTTACACATCCACCAACGGTCCCGATCTCTCCCCACCCGAATACGACATATTTTGGAGCTGCGAAGAAGAACATTCGTGGTCATCGATTTGCTTCAGACGAAGAGGTTTCGTAGGAAACAGCAAACGTGAAGGCGCTAAGTGTCGTGTCTCAAAGTAGGACAAATGCATTAGCACGACTCACGCCCAGTACTCACAGCTTTACTTCTGCCAGTATCTCGTCTCCTACCTTCCAAACTTTACAGAAGCTCTCCTGCGAAACTTGCAGAACTAGCACTCCTGAAAGAAAGGATATTGCGGAGACATGGCTTAGCCACAGCCTGGGGGAGGTTTCCAGAATGAGATTTTCACTCTGCAGCGGAGTGTGCGCTGATATGAAACTTCCTGGCAGATTAAAACTGTGTGCCCGACCGAGACTCGAACTCGGGACCTTTGCCTTTCGCGGGCAACTGCTCTACCATCTGAGCTAGCGAAGCACGACTCACGCCCGGTACTCACAGCTTTACTTCTGCCAGTATCTCGTCTCCTACCTTCCAAACTTTACAGAAGCTCTCCTGCGAAACTTGCAGAACTAGCACTCCTGAAAGAAAGGCAAAGGTCCCGAGTTCGAGTCTCGGTCGGGCACACAGTTTTAATCTGCCAGGAAGTTTCATATCAGCGCACACTCCGCTGCAGAGTGAAAATCGCATTCTAAATGCATTAGCAGTTATGGCAATTAATTTTGAAATACACTGTTTACTTAATGTTTTCCATATATCTCGTTTACATTTGACTGCCTACCATATATATACATGCATTGGACACTTTGAATTTAGTATATGAGAGGGCATTTGAAATACACTGTTTACTTAATGTTTTCCATATATCTCGTTTACATTTGACTGCCTACCATATATATACATGCATTGGACACTTTGAATTTAGTATATGAGAGGGCATTTCAAATCAGGGCGTATTTCGGATTAACTTTTTGTGCAATCCGTTTTCAAAACTAGATAAGAAGCTTACTCTGAGGAGACAAAAATCTTGGGACAGCAAATGCATACATAAAGAGCAGCGGTGTTTGTGTACTTACAGACAAGCAACACTGCGTGAGATAACCGCAAAAATCGAAGTAGGACGTGCCGACTGACGTATCCGTTAGGACAGTGCGGTGACATTTAGCGCTAATGGGCTACGGCAGCAGAAGACTGGGTCGAGTGGCTTTGCTAACCGCACTACATCGCCTAAGGCGTCTCCTGAGCTCGTGACCATATCGGTTGGATCCTAGGCGATTGGAAAACCGTAACCTCGTCTGATGAGTCGCGATTTCAGCTGATACGAGCTGAGGGTAGGTTTCGAGTGTGGAGCAGACTCCACGAAGTCATGGACCCAAGTTGTCAACAAGGCACTGTGAAAGTTGGTGGTGGCTTCATAATGAAGCTGTAGGCAGTGCTTAAATTGAATGGACTGCGTTCACTGGTCCAACTGAAACGATATTCGGCTGCCTGGAGACCATTTGCAGGCATTCATGGACTTCGTGTTCCCAAACAACGATGTAATTCTTATGGATGACAACGTGCCAAGTCACAGGGCTACATTAGTTCGCGATTGGATTGAAGAACAGTCTGCACAGTTCGATCGAGTGATTTGGTCCCCCAGATTGCCCGATAAGAATTCCACATTTATAGGACTTAATGGAGAGGACAGTTCGTGCACAAAATCCGTCAACCGCAACACTTTCGAACAAATCTACATCTACATCTAGATCCATACTCCGAAAGCCACCTGACGGTGTGTGGCGGAGGGTACCTTGAGTACCTCTATCGGTTCTCCCTTCTATTCCAGTCTCGTATTGTTCGTGGAAAGAAGGATTGTCGGTATGCCTCTGTGTGGGCTCTAATCTCTCTGATTTTATCCTCATGGTCTCTTCGCGAGATATACGTAGGAGGGAGCAATATACTGCTTGACTCTGCGGTGAAGGTATGTTCTCGAAACTTTGACAAAAGCCCGTACCGAGCTACTGAGCGTCTCTCCTGCAGAGTCTTCCACTGGAGTTTATCTATCATCTCCGTAACGCTTTCGCGATTACTAAATGATCCTGTAACGAAGCGCGCTGCTCTCCGTTGGATCTTCTCTATATCTTCTATCAACGCTATCTGGTACGGATCCCACACTGCTGAGCAGTATTCAAGCAGTGGGCGAACAGGCTTACTGTAACCTACTTCCTTTGTTTTCGGATTGCATTTCCTTAGGATTCTTCCAATGAATCTCAGTCTGGCATCTGCTTTACCGACGATCAACATTATATGATCATTCCATTTTAAATCACTCCTCATGCGTACTCCCAGATAATTTACGGTATTAACTGCTTCCAGTTGCTGACCTGCTATTTTGTAGCTAAATGATAAAGGATCTATCTTTCTGTGTATTCGCAGCACATTACACTTGTCTACATTGAGATTCAATTGCCATTCCCTGCACCATGCGTCAATTCGCTGTAGATCCTCCTGCATTTCAGTACAATTTTCCATTGTTACAACCTCTCGATACACCACAGCATCATCTGCAAAAAGCCTCAGTGAACTTCCGATGTCATCCACAAGGTCATTTATGTGTATTGTGAATAGCAACGGTCCTATGACACTCCCCTGCGGCACACCTGAAATCACTCTTACTTCGGAAGACTTCTCTCCATTGAGAATGACATGCTGCGTCCTGTTGTCTAGGAACTCCTCAATCCAATCACACAATTGGTCTGATAGTCCATATGCTCTTACTTTGTTCATTAAACGACTGTGGGGAACTGTATCGAACGCCTTGCGGAAGTCAAGAAACACGGCATCTACCTGTGAACCCGTGTCTATGGCCCTCTGAGTCTCGTGGACGAATAGCGCGAGCTGGGTTTCACATGACCGTCTTTTTCGAAACCCATGCTGATTCCTACAGAGTAGATTTCTAGTCTCCAGGAAAGTCATTATACTCGAACACAGTACGTGTTCCTGGGCCGCTGGGCCGCTGTAGAAGCAACCACGGCTCTACATTTCTGCAGGAGATTTCTGTCGACTTGTTGAGTCCATGCCGCATCAAGTTGCTACACTGTTCCGGGTAAAAGGAAATACGGCACGATATTAGGAAGTACCCCACGACTTTTCACGTCTCAGTGTGCTATAACAAGATAATCGGTTTTTGTGGATACAATTTATCGTCACGTAATTAATACACTGAAGCACCGAAAAAACTGGTATAGGCACGCGTATTCAAATACAGAGATATGTAAACAGGCAAAATACGTTGCTGTGGTCGGCAACGCCCATATAAGACAAGTGTCTGGAACAGGTGTTGTTGTTGTTGTCTTCAGTCCTGAGACTGGTTTGATGCAGCTCTCCATGCTACTCTATCCTGTGCAAGCTTCTTCATCTCCCAGTACCTACTGCAACCTACATCCTTCTGAATCTGCTTAGTGTGTTCATCTCTTGGTCTCCCCCTACGATTTTTACCCTCCACACTGCCTTCCAATACTAAATTGGTGATCCCTTGATGCCTCAGAACATGTCCTACCAACCGATCCCTTCTTCTGGTCAAGTTGTGCCACAAACTTCTCTTCTCCCCAATCCTATTCAATACTTCCTCATTAGTTATGTGATCTACCCATCTAATCTTCAGCATTCTTCTGTAGCACCACATTTCGAAAGCTTCTATTCTCTTCTTGTCCAAACTATTTACCGTCCATGTTTCACTTCCATACATGGCTACATTCCATACAAATACTTTCAGAAATGACTTCCTGACACTTAAATCTATACTCGATGTTAACAAATTTCTCTTCTTCAGAAACGCTTTCCTTGCCATTGCCAGTCTACATTTGATATCCTCTCTACTTCGACCATCATCAGTTATTTTGCTCCCCAAATAGCAAAACTCCTTTACTACTTTAAGTGTCTCATTTCCTAATCTAATAGCCTCAGCATCACCCGACTTAATTCGACTACATTCCATTATCCTCGTTTTGCTTTTGTTGATGTTCATCTTATATCCTCCCTTCAAGACACCATCCATTCCGTTCAACTGCTCTTCCAAGTCCTTTGCTGTCTCTGACAGAATTACAATGTCATCGGCGAACCTCAAAGTTTTTATTTCTTCTCCATGGATTTTAATACCTACTCCAAATTTTTCTTTTGTTTTCTTTACTGCTTGCTCAATATACAGATTGAATAACATTGGGGAGAGGTTGCAACCCTGTCTCACTCCCTTCCCAACCGCTGCTTCCCTCTCATGCCCCTCGACTCTTATAACTGCCATCTGGTTTCTGTACAAATTGTAAATAGCCTTTCGCTCCCTGTATTTTACCCCTGCCACCTTTAGAATTTGAAAGAGAGTATTCCAGTCAACATTGTCAAAAGCTTTCTCTAAGTCTACAAATGCTAGAAACGTAGGTTTGCCTTTCCTTAATCTTTCTTCTAAGATAAGTCGTAAGGTCAGTATTGCCTCACGTGTTCCAGTATTTCTACGGAATCCAAACTGACCTTCCCCGAGGTCGGCTTCTACTAGTTTTTCTATTCGTCTGTAAAGAATTCGTGTTAGTATTTTGCAGCTGTGGCTTATTAAACTGATTGTTCGGTAATTCTCACATCTGTCAACACCTGCTTTCTTTGGGATTGGAATGATTATATTCTTCTTGAAGTCTGAGGGTTTTTCGCCTGTTTCATACATCTTGCTCACCAGATGGTAGAGTTTTGTCAGGACTGGCTCTCCCAAGGCCGTCAGTAGTTCTACTGGAATGTTGTCTACTCCGGGGGCCTTGTTTCGACTCAGGTCTTTCAGTGCTCTGTCAAACTCTTCACGCAGTATCGTATCTCCCATTTCATCTTCATCTACATCCTCTTCCATTTCCATAATATTGTCCTCAAGTACATCGCCCTTGTATAGACCCTCTATATACTGCTTCCACCTTTCTGCTTTCCCTTCTTTTCTTAGAACTGGGTTTCCATCTGAGCTCTTGATGTTCATACAAGTGGTTCTCTTATCTCCAAAGGTGTCTTTAATTTTCCTGTAGGCAGTATCTATCTTACCCCTAGTGAGATAAGCCTCTACATCCTTACATTTGTCCTCTAGCCATCCCTGCTTAGCCATTCTGCACTTCCTGTCGATCTCATTTTTGAGACGTTTGTATTCCTTTTTGCCTGCTTCACTTACTGCATTTTTATATTTTCTCCTTTCATCAATTAAATTCAATATTTCTTCTGTTACCCAAGGATTTCTACTAGCCCTCGTCTTTTTACCTACTTGATCCTCTGCTGCCTTCACTACTTCATCCCTCAAAGCTACCCATTCTTCTTCTACTGTATTTCTTTCCCCCATTCCTGTCAATTGTTCCTTTATGCTCTCCCTGAAACTCTCTACAACCTCTGGTTTAGTCAGTTTATCCAGGTCCCATCTCCTTAAATTCCCACCTTTTTGCAGTTTCTTCAGTTTTAATCTACAGGTCATAACCAACAGATTGTGGTCAGAGTCCACATCTGCCCCTGGAAATGTCTTACAATTTAAAACCTGGTTCCTAAATCTCTGTCTTACCATTATATAATCTATCTGATACCTTTTAGTACAGGTGTTAGGTCGGTAAATGCTGCTACAATCTACAATACCAGGTTATCAACATTTAAGTGCGTTTGAACGTCGCGTAATAGTCGGCGCACAGCATCCCCGAGGTAGCGATGAAGTGGGGATTTTCCCTTACGACCGTTTAGCGAGTGTACCCTGAATATCAGGAATCCGGTAAAACATCAAATCTCCGACATCGGTGCGGCCGGAGAAAGGTACTGCAAGAACGGGATCAACTACGACTAAAGAGAATCGTTCAAATTGACAGAAGTGCAGCTCTTCCAAGAACTGCTGCAGATTTCAGTGCCGGGCCATCAACAAGTATCAGCATGCGAACCGTTCAGCGAAACATTATCGATACGGGCTTTCGGAGCCGGAGGCCCACTAGTGTACCCTTTATGACTGCACGACACAAAGCTTTACTCCTTGCCTTGGCGCGTCAACACCGACATTTGTCTGTTGATGATAGGAAACATGTTACCTGGTAGGACGAGTCTCGTTTCAAATTGAATCGAGCAGATGGACCGTGTACGGGTATAGAGACAACCTCATGAACCCATGGACGCTGCATGTCAGCAGGTGGCTGTTCAAGCAGGTGGAGGCTCTGTAATGTTGTGCGGCGTGTGCAGTTGGAATGATATGGAACCCATAATAAGTCTACATACGACTATGACAGGTGACACGTACGTAAGCGACCAGTCAGATCATCTGCATCCATTCATATCCACTGTGCATTCCGACGGACTTGGGCAATTCCAGCACGACAATGCGAGATCTCACACGTCCATAATTTGTACAGAGTGGCTCCAGGAACACTCTTTTGATTTTAAACCTTTAAACCACTCCGATGGCCACCAAAGACATTATTGAACATATCTGGGATGATTTGTAATGTGCTGTGTTCCACCCCCTTGTACTCTTGCGGATTTATGGACAGCCCTGCAGGATTCATCGTGTCATTTCCCTTCAGCACTGCTTCAGACATCAGTCGAGTCCGTGCCACGTCGTGTTGCGGCCCTTCTGCGTGCACACGGGGGCCCTACACGATATTAGGCAGGTATACCAGTTTCATTGGCCCTTCAGTGTATATTTAGCTCTTTATGTGAATTTTTGTAGTAACTGTGGGTTTTCCTTTTATTTCTGAGTGGCGAAGTGGAGATAAGGTAACAAACAAGCAAATAAACAATTGTAAGCACCATTTGTATGATTAGGATAGTTTACCAAGCAAGTACAGGGAGAATTTAGGAAGGTATGCGTGCAACCCTGTAAACACGGGTATTTTCGTCTTGGAAGACGGCAGTGCAACCAGCAGACTCATCTTGAAGGTGAATAAGGAAGGGCAACTCTTGGTCAAAGAGAACGTTGAAATAAACTTCCTGGTTCATATCACGGATTACCGGTTGAACAGGCCCATGTCATGGTAGAAAAACACCCCGAAAGTATCACAGAGTCACCTCCTGCCTGAACGACACGCCCCACACATTGCAGATTAAACGCCTCAATCCGCCGTCGATGTACTCGACAGGTCGTTCCGTTTGAAAAGAGACAGCATCATGACTTGTTGGACCACACAACACGCCTCCAGTCGGCTATTGTCCACTTCCTGAGTTCTTTGGCCAATAAAAGAAGTGCAGCTTCATGTACCGCTGTGATCAATTGCCTTTTGCTTGCTGCCCGAGTCCGAATGTCCGTAGCATGCAGTTCCCTTTGGAGTCGTTCGCTCAGGTTTGTCTGAGATGAAGTTCAATTTGCTGACAACAATTCCTGGCTCGTCTAAAACCGATTGCCATACACAAGTCGTGGAACTACAATCCCTGTCAGTTACGATCATTTTACGGCCACTGGTCTGACTCCATGTTACATGGCTGACAGTGAAACTCTATTCCCTGTAGACACATATAACACTCAGCTTTTAAGCACTGATGAGTTCGGAAACTTTGAATTTAACAGTAAACCACACTGTGATAAATAATACTACTCTTGTGGTGTCTTCAGTGGAGTTGTACAATACCTATCCCTTCGTTAAGGTACCATCGATCGAGTACTCCCGTTGATCGCGTCAAATCGCTTTTCACTTCCGAGCGCACAACGAACAACGACGTCTAGAAAATAGTGTCTCCCGCCAAGTATGAGATCCTGCTGAGAGATTTAGCTACTGAGCGCCCATAAACTCCAAACACAAACACACGCTCATAAGCACGCACGCACACAAACACGCGCGCACACGCGCACAGGCAGACATAGAGACAGAAGAGAGAGAGCGAACGAGATTACTCCTGATTTGAAGCAGACCACATAACGTAACTGTCAAACATTTCCTCGTTCATGAAAATTCTCGGTCGCACACTACAGGGGCAATGATGACGCACCCGCAGCGTTTTCGTTGCGAATCCCGGACTTGACTCCCTCCGAGTTTCATTTCCACTGAAATAAAACGCTGGCTTCGAAGACAAAATTTTGGCACAGTCAGTAAACTGGAGATCAGCCTAGAGAATTGGCAGAATGTACATTCGACTGCCTTCTGTGACGAGGATATTGGAAAGATGATACAACGCTACGACAAATGTCTAAGTCAGAGCGGCAACTAAGTAGAGAAGTAGCTGGAAAGTGTAGCTAAGAGCTGCAAATGAAACATTTTTTTTTTATCTTCAGTGTGATTTCCATTTCGAAACTGATAAACAAATAGCTAGCTCAGATGGCAACCCAGTTCTAAGCAAAGAAGGGAAGGCAGAAAGGTGGAAGGAGTATATAGAGAGTTTATACAAGGGCGATGTACTTGAGGACAATATTATGGAAATGGAAGAGGATGTAGATGAAGACGAAATGGGAGATAAGATACTGCGTGAAGAGTTTGACAGAGCTCTGAAAGACCTGAGTTGAAACAAGGCCCCGGGAGTAGACAACATTCCATTTGAACTACTGATGGCCTTGGGAGAGCCAGTCATGACAAAACTCTACCATCTGGTGAGCACGATGTATGAGACTGGCGAAATACCCTCTGACTTCAAGAAGAATATAATAATTCCAATCCCAAAGAAAGCAGGTGTTGACAGATGTGAAAATTACCGAACTATCAGTTTAATAATTCACAGCTGCAAAATACTAACGCGAATTCTTTACAGACGAATGGAAAAACTGGTAGAAGCCGACCTCGGGGAAGATCAGTTTGGATTCCGTAGAAATGTTGGAACACGTGAGGCAATACTGACCTTACGACTTATCTTAGAAGAAAGATTAAGAAAAGGCAAACCTACGTTTCTAGCATTTGTAGACTTAGAGAAAGCTTTTGACAATGTTAACTGGAATACTCTCTTTCAAATTCTGAAGGTGGCAGGGGTGAAATACAGGGAGCGAAAGGCTATTTACAGTTTGTACAGAAACCAGATGGCAGTTATAAGAGTCGAGGGACATGAAAGGGAAGCAGTGGTTGGGAAAGGAGTAAGACAGGGTTGTAGCCTCTCCCCGATGTTATTCAATCTGTATATTGAGCAAGCAGTAAAGGAAACAAAAGAAAAATTCGGAGTAGGTATTAAAATTCATGGAGAAGAAATAAAAACTTTGAGGTTCGCCGATGACATTGTAATTCTGTCAGAGACAGCAAAGGACTTGGAAGAGCAGTTGAACGGAATGGACAGTGTCTTGAAAGGAGGATATAAGATGAACATCAACAAAAGCAAAACGAGGATAATGGAATGTAGTCAAATTAAGTCGTGTGATGCTGAGGGAATTAGATTAGGAAATGAGACACTTAAAGTAGTAAAGGAGTTTTGCTATTTAGGGAGTAAAATAACCGATGATGGTCGAAGTAGAGAGGATATAAAATGTAGACTGGCAATGGCAAGGAAAGCGTTTCTCAAGAAGAGGAATTTGTTAACATCGAGTATAGATTTAAGTGTCAGGAAGTCGTTTCTGGTAGTATTTGTATGGAGTGTAGCCATTTATGGAATTGAAACATGGACGATAACTAGTTTGGACAAGAAGAGAATAGAAGCTTTCGAAATGTGGTGCTACAGAAGAATGCTGAAGATAAGGTGGGTAGATCACATAACTAATGAGGAGGTATTGAATAGGATTGGGGAGAAGAGAAGTTTGTGGCACAACTTGACTAGAAGAAGGGATCGGTTGGTAGGACATGTTTTGAGGCATCAAGGGATCACAAATTTAGCATTGGAGGGCAGTGTGGAGGGTAAAAATCGTAGAGGGAGACCAAGAGATGAATACACTAAGCAGATTCAGAAGGATGTAGGTTGCAGTAGATACTGGGAGATGAAGAAGCTTGCACAGGATAGAGTAGCATGGAGAGCTGCATTAAACCAGTCTCAGGACTGAAGACCACAACAACAACAAACAAATAGCCCTCCTAAGAACATTACTGTGACAAATTCCCGCTTACTGAACGAACTCCTAAATAATAGAGCTGCCCTTCTTTCAACCTTCCCTATTTCCTAAGAGAATACAGTCTGGTACGAGTCACAGAATTAGGAGCAGTAATCAAGTATCGGTCGAAAGAGTATTTTGTAAGCCGCTTCTTTCGTGAAAATTGCATCTCCTGAGTACTCCAGTGAATCTCATGCCGGCATCTCGTTTTGCTAATACGACTTCTACGTGGCCGTTCCAGTGAAGCTCACTTCGAACGTCTACTCCCGGACGTTTTACAGTTGTTACTGTTTACGGCCATATCTATCAGTAACGTGTCTTTCCGCCTATTTCTGCGCAATACGTTACTTATAGTTAAACTGATGGTCAAGAGCCATTCTCTGTACCAAGCGTTGGTCCTCCGCAGGCCTTTCTGTATTTTTCTATAATTTTCGGCAGTTGCGGCTTCCTTGTGTACGATACTATCATGCGCGAAATAGCTAATGAAACTTCCCACGTTATCTGCTAGGTCCTTTATGTACAGTGATGGTGGCGGTTACGGAAGAGTACGGTCGCACAGAGACCGGGCTCCGGGCGGCCATGTGGCACCACATAGAGCGAACACAAACGTATTCAGCCTATGACTCTGGCGCATCGTACTGCACCTCCATCAACAATTTGAGCAGGAGTTGGCGCCACAGAGACACAACGAACTGTTATAAAACGGTTACTTCGAGGACAGCTCCGAGCCAGACTCCCTTTAGCATGAAGTCCCCTGACCCCAAACCACAGCCATTTGCGAAATCAAGATATCAAGCGTGAAATCATTGGAGGGCTGGGTAAAGGTCTGTCTCAGTATTTATATGAATGCGTGGTATCTGTCCTTTCGGACATGTCCCAGAAGTACAGCACCATGCAGAATCCGCAGCTATGAAACACTATAAGTGCATTGAACGGGATCACTGGTCAGTTGCAGCGGAACATTACATTGAACCAGTGGCGACGAGTGAAAATCCCGGTCCGGTACACGTTGTCACTCGTCGCCGCAGATTCCGCGTAACGTCCCGCTGCAGCTGGCAGCAGTGATCCCCTCCAATATACAATAAAGGTCTGTTGTGCTTTCTGATGAAAGCTCATTCTGTATCGGTGCTAATGATGACCATGCGTTGATTAGAAGGAAGCCAGTTGAGGACCTACAGCCAACCTGTCTGCATGTTACACACACTGAACCTATATCTCAAGTTATGTCTGGAGTACGATGTCATACGAGGTGCATTCAAGTTCTAAGGCCTCCGATTTTATTTTCTCCGGACTGGAAAGAGATAGAAACATGCGCATTGTTTTAAAATGAGGCCGCGTTCATTGTCAATACGTCCCAGAGATGGCAGCACCGTACGGCAGATGGAATTTTGCCGCCAGCGGCGAGAATGAGAACTGTTTTAAATACTTAAAATGGCGACGTTTTCCTTACTTGAACAGTGTGCAATCATTCGATTTCTGAATTTGCATGGTGTGAAACTAATTGAAATTCATCGACAGTTGAAGGAGACATGTGGTGATGGAGTTATGGATGTGTCGAAAGTGCGTTCGTGGGTGCGACAGTTTAATGAAGGCAGAACATCGTGTAACAACAAACCGAAACAACCTCGGGCTCGCACAAGCCAGTCTGACGACATGATCGAGAAAGTGGAGAGAATTGTTTTGGGGGATCGCCGAATGGCTGTTGAACAGATCGCCTCCAGAGTTGGCATTTCTGTGGGTTCTGTGCACACAATCCTGCATGACGACCTGAAAATGCGAAAAGTGTCATCCAGGTGGGTGCCACGAATGCTGACGGACGACCACATGGCTGCCCGTGTGGCATGTTGTCAAGCAATGTTGACGCACAACGACAGAATGAATGGGACTTTCTTTTCGCCGGTTGTGACAATGGATGAGACGTGGATGCCATTTTTCAATCCAGAAACAAAGCGCCAGTCAGCTCAATGGAAGCACACAGATTCACCGCCACCAAAAAAATTTCGGGTAACCGCCAGTGCTGAAAAAATGATGGTGCCCATGTTCTGGGACAGCGAGGGCGTAATCCTTACTCATTGCGTTCCAAAGAGCACTACGGTAACAGGTGCATCCTAGGAAAGTGTTTTGAAGAACAAATTCCTTCCTGCACTGCAACAAAAACGTCTGGGAAGGGCTGCGCGTGTGCTGTTTCACCAAGACAACGCACCCGCACATCGAGCTAACGTTACGCAACAGTTTCTTCGTGATAACAACTTTGAAGTGATTCCTCATGCTCCCTACTCGCCTGACCTGGCTCCTAGTGACTTTTGGCTTTTTCCAACAATGAAAGACACTGTCTGTGGTCGTACATTCACCAGCCGAGCTGCTATTGCCTCAGCGATTTTCCAGTAGTCAAAACAGACTCCTAAAGAAGCCTTCGCCGCTGCCATGGAATCATGGGGTCAGCGTTGTGAAAAATGTGTACGTCTGCAGGGCGATTACGTCGAGAAGTAACGCCAGTTTCATCGATTTCGGGTGAGTAGTTAATTAGAAAAAAAATCGGAGGCCTTAGAACTTGAATGCACCTCGTATGACAGCAGGAGCGGTGTCTTGTTTATCCCACGCACTCAGACTGCAAATTTGTACGTCAGTCTGGTAATTCGACCTGTTGTGCTGTCATTCATGAACGGCATTCCATGGTGTGTTATCCAACAGGATAACGCTTGATCACATTGTAACCCAACATGCTCTACAGGGCGTCGACATGTTGCTTTGGCCTGCTCAGTCACCAGATCTGTCTCCAGTCGAGCACATATAGGACATCATCGGACGACAGTTCCAGCATCATCCACAAACAGGATTAACTGTCCCTGTATTGACCGACGAAGGGCAACAGGCATGAACTCCATCCCATAAACTAATATCCGGCACGCGTGCAAGACAAAGCACGCATGTTTGAGTTCTTACGTTCAATATTCTATCGGTTACACCGGTTAGTAACGTACCAGCATTTCACATTTATGATGGCTTATCTCGAGCGTACATTATTCCGCCATTTTACCATGTTAATGACATAAATACGTTACCCAGACAATTTTATTCCCAAAATTTCATTATTTTGCGTTAAGTATTTTTTGGACTTGCGGGATTTTCTTCCGTCAGTATACATTGTGAACAGTAATAGTTTTGCACGCTCAATGTGGTGCGCCTGAAGCTACTTTCACGTCTGAAGATAACTGTCCTTGAGATATTTGACGTTGAGACTTCCCATATGATACACCAATGAAAGCGCACCCTCGCTACGAATCCCGTCATACTAACAAATAACGTTTTGCATTCTGAAAACTATTTAGATAATTTAACAATTATTACACTTATTTCAGACCTCTTTAATGTGGAACGTAGGAAGAGTGCGTCTTGCTAGGTCAGCGGCTCTACTCGAAAAGGTACAACGTCTTTTCTTTTATCAGACAAATGAAAATTAACTGTGTGTATATTGGCTTTTTTAATCATTGCCAACACAGATAATAACTCATGCTTATTGTCTTTGACCTTTTCACTCGCCGGCCGGAGTGGCCGAGCGGTTCTAGGCGCTACAGTCTGAAACCGCGCGACCGCTACGGTCGCAGGTTCGAATCCTGCCTCGGGCATGGATGTGTGTGATGTCAGGTTAGTTAGATTTAAGTAGTTCTAAGTTCTAGGGGACTGATGACCTCAGAAGTTAAGTCCCATAGTGCTCAGAGCCATTAGAACCATTAGAACCTTTTCACTCGATGCACTTCACATGAAAAAATATTGTTTTTCAAATATTACAAAAAATTAATGAGTCTTTTCTTCAAATACATTCACAGGAGAAATACACCTGGAGACGGAACAGAGGGTATGTGATGTTACGTCAGTGTGCGATTTGCAGGGGGGGATGGGGGGGATTTCCCCCCCTCTGCGTCAGACCATCCCCTCCTCTGGTTTTAGTTTATGCATCCCAACCTGGGATGTTTATTTCCCACGCACTGGAGTAAAACTTTACATGTAATTTAAATTTGTGGAGCCCAACACTGAAATTTTTTAATAAGTCTTACTATTAATACTATTAATATGTTTCAGTTTTCTATCATCAGAATAAGTACAGCTTTTGACAAATGTGCCTCAACTTTTTTGACTCCCCTCGTGTGCCTGTATATAGATGATTTTGTAAATAAGCTTTACCTATAATGTACTTTTAAAGATATAACAAGGGATATCCTTTCTGATAGTGCATACGCGTGAATAGTGAGTCTCGACATTAACATCTATTTATAAATAGCTGTTTAACCATGCGTAACGCCATGGTCCAAGCTACAGGGTGTTTCAAAAATGACCGGTATATTTGAAACGGTAATAAAAACTAAACGAGCAGCGATAGAAATACACCGTTTGTTGCAATATGCTTGGTACAACAGTACATTTTCAGGCAGACAAACTTTCGAAATTACAGTAGTTACAATTGTCAACAACAGATGGCGCTGCGGTCTGGGGAACTCTATAGTACGATATTTTCCACATATCCACCATGCGTAGCAATAATATGTCGTAGTCTCTGAATGAAATTACCCGAAACCTTTGACAACGTGTCTGGCGGAATGGCTTCACATGCAGATGAGATGTACTTCTTCAGCTGTTCAGTTGTTTCTGGATTCTGGCGGTACACCTGGTCTTTCACGTGTCCCCACAGAAAGAAGTCACAGGGGTTCATGTCTGGCGAATAGGGAGGCCAATCCACGCCGCCTCCTGTATGTTTCGGATAGCCCAAAGCAATCACACGATCATCGAAATATTCATTCAGGAAATTAAAGACGTCGGCCGTGCGATGTGGCCGGGCACCATCTTGCATAAACCACGAGGTGTTCGCAGTGTCGTCTAACACAGTTTGTACCACCACAAATTCACGAAGAATGTCCAGATAGCGTGATGCAGTAATCGTTTCGGATCTGAAAAATGGGCCAATGATTCCTTTGGAAGAAATGGCGGCCCAGACCAGTACTTTTTGAGGATGCAGGGACGATGGGACTGCAACATGGGGCTTTTCGGTTCCCCATATGCGCCAGTTCTGTTTATTGACGAAGCCGTCCAGGTAAAAATAAGCTTCGCCAGCAAACCAAATGCTGCCCACATGCATATCGCCGTCATCAATCCTGTGCACTATATCGTTAGCGAATGTCTCTCGTGCAGCAATGGTAGCGGCGCTGAGGGGTTGCCGCGTTTGAATTTTGTATGGATAGAGGTGTAAACTCTGGCGCATGAGACGATACGTGGACGTTGGCGTCATTTGGAGCGCAGCTGCAACACGGCGAACGGAAACCCGAGGCCGCTGTTGGATCACCTGCTGCACTAGCTGCGCGTTGCCCTCTGTGGTTGCCATACGCGGTCGCCCTACCTTTCCAGCACGTTCATCCGTCACGTTCCCAGTCCGTTGAAATTTTTCAAACAGATCCTTTATTGTATCGCTTTTCGATCCTTTGGTTACATTAAACCTCCGTTGAAAACTTCGTCTTGTTGCAACAACACTGTGTTCTAGGCGGTGGAATTCCAACACCAGCAAAATCCTCTGTTCTAAGGAATAAACCACGTTGTCCACAGCACACTTGCACGTTGTGAACAGCACACGCTTACAGCAGAAAGACGACGTACAGAATGGCGCACCCACAGACTGCATTGTCTTCTATATCTTTCACATCACTTGCAGCGCCATCTGTTGTTGAAAATTGTAACTACTGTAATTTCGAAAGTTTGTCCGCCTGAAAATGTACTGTTGTCCCAAGCATATTGCAACAAACGGTGTATTTCTATCGCTGCTCGTTTAGTTTTTATTGCCGTTTCAAATATACCGGTCATTTTTGAAACACCCTGTAGTAACATACATAATTGTACTAAACCCCCTAAGACATCCCCCCCACAGGTAAAAGCACAAATCGCACCTTGTGTTACGTCAATGATTACAAAATCGAGTAAAATTTACAAATAACTTGCCAACACTAGCGCACTTATTGGTGTGATGCTGCAGTCCATCTGGCCTGCATGTATGCATTGATTACATTGAGAGGGATGTCTTAAAGTCGCTGTATCCTCTCCTGAGACAAACTGGCCCACAACTGCTGTAATCGGTTCTTGATTTCCTGGATGCCGGACTGGGACGGAGTTGACATCAAAGTTGTCCCATACACCTTCTGTTCGCGATAGCTCTGGCGACCTCGCTCAGCAAGAGAGTTCCTCAACATCACGCAGGCAGTTGATAGAGACGCGCTACACGTGGACGGGCATTGCTCTGCTGACAAGTGGCATCACAGGACGGTCGGATGACGGATAACACATGACAATGCAGGATGTCCGTGACGTACCGTTGCCCCATCGGGGTTCGATCAGTCGTTACCATTCGTCACCCGAGGTCATACCCGATGGCTCCCCACACCATGATGCCAGAAGTATCACCGCAGTGCGCCTCCAAAACTTGGAAAAAGCGGGACCTCCCCCAGGTCGTCGCTGAACTCTGTGACAATGGTCATCCAGGGTAGAACAGAACACAATGCAATGCCATTCACCTGCAGTCCGAGCTTCCCAGTGTGTTGTGTTGCTAGCGGCAGTATACGCATGGGATGGCAATTTCTTAGTCCGATTACTGTTAGTCTCAGACCTGAAGAGCCCACGGTGTGGTTGTTGCACAATATATGGTGATTCTCCCTTTTGGTGGCCAGACATGAGTGACCGGAGTCTTGACAACTGGACGCACCCTCACACATAATCCAACATCGGAAAACTGTCACATCCAAATACCGCACCCCGCTGGACACTGCACAGTTCCACCAGCCGGCCAAATGGATACCCAGAATGAGGCCGTTTTCAAACTCAGTCTAGTACTTACAATGCTGCCAGAGACGAGTACACAATCTCCGTATCCTTAAAATCTGGCGCTGTCCACGCCCCTTATATACCATCCCAAGTCTAGTAGGAGCAGTAAACACGAAGAAAATTAATGCTCTCTGGCGGACGTTCTACCGTTCACAGAGAACTATAACGTTAATTATTTATTAGATTGGTGCATAAGTCCGTAGAGTTTTTGTTTTGGATGTTGGTATTCCGGTTGCAAATGAGTTTATTTGTAGATTGTCATTTTTTATTTGTAGTTCACTGCTGCAATTTGAGTCTTCTCATTTAGTCATTTGGAGATAGTGAGTGGAGCTGTGGACACTAGCAAGTGTAGAGTGAAGTGAGGAGATATTTTCGATATATTATCCTGTTTGAGGTCAATAGGTGACAGCAGCGGAGGCAGCCAGAAGCGTTTACCCGTATGTGAGAATAGTGCCATTACACAGAGCAAAAAAATGGTTTTCTCGTTTTAAGGAGGGTCGTTTTGACATTAGTGACCCTCCTAGTTCGGGAAGATCGGGGTTTGATGAAGATCGTTGAAACGCGTTAATACAGAATGATCAAATGGTTCAAAAATGGTTCAAATGGCTCTGAGCACTGTGGAACTCAACTGCTGTGGTCATCAGTCCCCTAGAACTTAGAACTACTTAAACCTAACTAACCTAAGGACATCACACACATCCATGCCCGAGGCAGGATTCGAACCTGCGACCGTAGCAGCAGCGCGGCTCCGGACTGGAGCGCCTAGAACCGCACGGCCACGGCGGCCGGCAATCCAGAATGATCCACACATTCGATAACAGGAAAATGCGATGAACTGTGACCACTCCACCATTGTGCACCATTTGCATGCAATGGGGAAGGCTCGAAAATGGGATGTATGGCTACTACATGCTCTAAGCCAAAATCGCAAATGGATTTCTGCTAGCTCGTCATCGATTCACTCTGAACAACACCGAAAGAAAGAATCAACTGCCCATACATAGACCTACATACATCCACAAAACATAATGTTATGCATCAGTAAGCGTGTAGTGTACTACGAATTGCTTCGCGAAAGTGTAACCATCACTAGTGACATTTGTTGACAGCAACTGAAACATCTTGCAAACGCAATCCTAGAACATGGAGCAGGAGGACTGCGTGAAATGATTGTGCTTCACAATAACACCCGCCCACATTCTGCTAGACTGACAAAAAACACTATGCATGATTTGGGTTGGGAAGTCATTCTGTTCCCACCTGATTCACCTGATGTTGCGCCCTCAGATTTTCACCTTTTCCACTCTGTGTCGAACTTCCTTTCCGGATGAAAATGAGCTCCGAACATGGCTCGACGAGATCTTCGCCTCAAAACCACGTGATTTCTACGATCAAAGAATCGAAAAGTTACCCCAGCGTTAGGAGAGTGTCGCACATAGTGAACGAGAATACACTATTCGTGACAAAAGTTTTCTATTATTTGTTTCAAAAAAATGGTTCAAATGGCTCTGAGCACTATGGGACTTGACTTCTGAGGTCATCAGTCCTCTAGAACTTAGAACTACTTAAACCTAACTAACCTAAGGACATCACACACATCCATGCCTGAGGCAGGATTCGAACCTGCGACCGTAGCTGTCGCGCGGTTCCAGACTGTAGCACCTAGAACCGCTCGGCCACTCTGGCCGGCTTATTTGTTTCTTTTGGGCTTATTAAACTTACGTTATAACGCTGCTAACTTATGCACCAATCCAGTATATTCCCACCCATGACGTGCACATGTACGAAGCTGTACTGACTTCCGACCATGTCTTCTGGGCGCTTTAGTTTTTTTGTCATGCAGTGCTTATTCCGGGCTGTACCTGCGGTGCACACATGGTGACAGCGTTTCTCCCGGTTTGTGCATCGAGCCCCGCTAAAACTAGGCCGGATAGTGTGGCCAGACATCGACGTGCCCCGAGAAGCCTGAGAGTTCGTTTACTTTTACGATGTTGCGTGGTACGCACGCACCGACGCACTCCCGTACGCACGCACCGGCGCCGTACTCCAACTGTGGGCGTGACGAGACGTGGGCCTTACGCGCCAGAGGTTCTTGCCCGCCGCGCCGGCCTGTAATAGCCTTCATGAGGCTGTCCTGCTGACACGGCGCCTCTGTCCGCCAGCGTCTTATTCGCGCCGCGCTTTTTGGCCGGCCGTTTATTTTGGGCGACACGTGCGATGAATGCTCCATTCACTGCAGCGTTACTCAGCGCTATCCCAGGGCAGCCCGGCTCCTCCGTACCGCCTCTCTCGCCAGCCGGATACACTTTTCCTGACGCTACAATAAACCACTGAAAGGACCGCTCGGCACGGCATCGCGTCTGGCCCCGGACAGGAACTTGTGTTGCTGTAGTAACTGACTGCGCACTTTCAGTCCAGACGAGGTATTGCGCGTCATTCGGATACTCCTAAAAAAAAAAAAAAAAAAAAAAGGAAATGGAGAACTTTTAGTGAGAGTGATTTCAGGTGTGCCGCAGGGGAGTGTCATAGGACCGTTGCTATTCACAATATACATAAATGACCTTGTGGATGACATCGGAAGTTCACTGAGGCTTTTTGCAGATGATGCTGTGGTGTACCGAGAGGTTGTAACAATGCAAAATTGTACTAAAATGCAGGAGGATCTGCAGCGAATTGACGCATGGTACAGGGATTGGCAATTGAATCTCAATGTAGACAAGTGTAATGTGCTGCGAATACACAGAAAGATAGATCCTTTATCATTTAGCTACAAAATAGCAGGTCAGCAACTGGAAGCAGTTAATACCATAAATTATCTGGGAGTACGCATTAGGAGTGATTTAAAATGGAATGATCATATAATGTTGATCGTCGGTAAAGCAGATGCCAGACTGAGATTCATTGGAAGAATCCTAAGGAAATGCAATCCGAAAACAAAGGAAGTAGGTTACAGTACGCTTGTTCGCCCACTGCTTGAATACTGCTCACCAGTGTGGGATCCGTACCAGATAGGGTTGATAGAAGATATAGAGAAGATCCAACGGAGAGCAGCGCGCTTCGTTACAGGATCATTTAGTAATCGCGAAAGCGTTACGGAGATGATAGATAAACTCCAGTGGAAGACTCTGCAGGAGAGACGCTCAGTAGCTCGGTACGGGCTTTTGTCAAAGTTTCGAGAACATACCTTCACCGAAGAGTCAAGCAGTATATTGCTCCCTCCTACGTATATCTCGCGAAGAGACCATGAGGATAAAATCAGAGAGATTAGAGCCCACACAGAGGCATACCGACAATCCTTCTTTCCACGAACAATACGAGACTGGAATAGAAGGGAGAACCGATAGAGGTACTCAAGGTACCCTCCGCCACACACCGTCAGGTGGCTTGCGGAGTATGGATGTAGATGTAGATGTAGATGTAGAAGTGGGGATAGTATGTGGGGCGTTCAATATCTAATGCAGCACATTACTATTCTGAGAGCAGGTTGGCTTTATACTGGATTCCAATACATCATATTATTCCTCACTCTTTTCGCTCCAAAACCTGTTTTTTTTTTAAAACATCATTTTCGTTCAACGCGACAGCCTCAGGCCACGTTACTGGGATTGTCTGTATGCCCACGTGGTACAGGATGACAATTATTGAACTATATGGAGAAGAAACTGAAATAGCTACAAACAACGGCGTGCATACACTTTATCCAACATGTAAACGTCACAACAGATACTCGGACTTAAGTTTGATATGTTCGATATGCCTGCCGTCATTGGCGATGGTGTGGCGCAGACGAATAGCGAAATTCTGCACGACCCGCTGAAGTGGCGGAACATGGATGCTGTCGGTGACCTGTTTTCAACTCAGAAATGGTTTTGGGATTATTTCTGTACACCTTGTCTTTAATGTAGCCCCACAAAAAGTAGTCGCGTGTCTTCAGATCCGGAGAATATGGCGGTCAATCGAAGTCCATGCCAGTGGTGGCCCCTGAGTGTCTCAGAGCCTGCATCCGGTCCCCAGAGTGCTCCTCCAGGACATCAAGCGCTCTCCTGCTTCAGTGGGGTCCAGCTCCGTCTGACATGAACTACATCTTATCAAAATCAGGGACACTTTGGATAATGGGGATGACCTCATCTTCCAAAAACTTCACTTACCATTTGACAATCACCGTTGCATCAAGGAATATCTCACTCTGTGCGGCTGGTCCCGCCGGAGGTTCGAGTCCTCCCTCAGTCATGTGTGTGTGTGTGTGGGGGGGGGGGGGGGGGTGGGTGTGTGTATTTGTCCTTAGGATAATTTAGTTTGTGTGTAAGCTTAGCGACTGATGACCTTAGCAGTTAAGTCCCATAAGATTTCACACACATTTGAACAGTTTTGAACAATATGTCACTGATTTTTCCGTGACTGGACACTGCACACCACACAGTCAGCCGTTGAGGGTGAAGAGACTTCTCGATCCGAAATGCGGAATCTACGTCCTCCAAATGCGCCAATTTTATTGACGATCCCATCCAAATGAAAGTGGGCCTCGTCGCTAAATCAGACAATACTAATTCCCATCATGCCCCGCGGCTAACCGTGCAGTTTGAACGTCCTAACGCAAACCCTTCAGCAAGTATGACGATTTTACTTCATCTAGATCAATAATTGTCACTCTGTACCTTTCTACTGGTCAGTATTGGAGCCAACTTGCATCATCAGTAACCTCCCTATCAAACACGTCCTGCTTCCTATGGAGTGCATCCCTCACTGGGTGAAATAGACGGAAATCGGAAAGTGCCAGATCCGAGGTGCACGGTGGACGACGAAGAACTCACCTCAGGTGTGTAGACTTGTGTGAGGCCTTGGACTGTCATGGAGGAGGAGAAGTTCGTTTCCATTGTGTGGTGCTGAACACGCTGAAATCGTTCCTTCACTTTCCTGAGCGTAGCACAGCACACTTCAGAGTTGATCGTTGCACAGTGGGGGAGGACATAAAACAGAACAAGCCCTTCAGAGTCCCAGAAGACCGTCACCACGACTTTTCCGGCTGAGACTGCGGCTCTGAACTTTTTATTCGAAGGAAAGGTGGTATGACGCCATTCCATGGATTGCTGATTTGTTTCCGTTTCGAAGTGGTGAACCCATATTCAATGTTCGACAAAAAAAAGTCACCATCAGCCTCACAGAGAAAAAATTATCACCATCTGCCTCATAGGCAAAACATTGTCACCATCGGCCTCATAATGCGCAAGCAATTCCTTACAGATGGTCTTCTATCAGGCAACTAGAGACCCAAACACTCATCCTATAGTTCCCAAACTTGTGGACGAGTATGTCAGCGCTACCAACAGAGACCTCCAGTTGAGCAGCGAGGCGTCTCATTGTGATCCATCAGTAAGCTCGAATGAGAGAGTGCACACTTTCCAACATTGCAGGAATTACATCTGTGTGTGGCCAGCCGGCACGCCGGAGATCGAACATTTGCGCGACCTTGTTGATACGATGACGTACGCCTCACCCGAAGACTCACCGTGCCTTTGTTCACTGACGGGTCTCCGTAGACATTCTGCAAGCATCTATGAACATTTGTGATGCTCTGGTTTCCCGCCAAACGGAACTCAATGACAGCTCTCTGCTTGGAACGCATGTCCGTTACAGACGCCATTTTAAAGGCTAATCATAGTGCCCCCACATATCGGAATGTCTTGAAACAATAGGAGCTGAAACGGGAATATTCTACGATGTCCCACAACATAATATTTCGCATGTTTCAGTCGAAACTGTACGAGAAAATATTGTATTACATTACCTATTCAACGTCCTTAGTCTTTGAAACAATCCACGATGAAAAAGATCCAGAACTGATTGAGGGCACTTCGTTGGAACGTGTGGTTAGGCATTCACAGACGACGACCCTCATCTTGTGAGTTACGGTTGCTAACTACTCAAGCGCAGTTCCTCGGTAGGGCTATTTAACGTAACCGTTTAAATAAATCATACTCAGACGAACACTGCACTTTTATGCAATAACCTCAAGCACTGTTTCAAATGCCACCAGGATATAGCATGTGCACATGAGGGGTAGTAGTGCTAGTAATTCATTTGTCACGGTCATCGGCGATCAAATGGAGCCCAGCAGGCCTTTTTGTGCGCTCTCTGTTTTGACTCTGCAGGCAGTAAGTATACTGTGTTTAGAGGTGAACACAGTTTCCAACCTTCATTCTGGGGTACAACCATGGCCCACCAACGAGTATGTACTACTGTTGAACAACTTCAGTCATTTGAACGGGGTCAGACTATGGGTGTGCGGTAAGCTGAATGGACGCAACGACGGATTACGGTATTTTTGGGCACGATGTGTCGGTGCGAAGTCCCTGCTTTCAGCAGTGATCTGTGGAACATTCTCAAGTCCGTATACCAGACTCTAGTGCAGGAGCACGTCAAGACTGACGCACTGTGCAAGCGACGGTGGCCGAGCTAACATCATCCAGGAAAGAAATCCGGGCTCGTGTGCCCTTGCTGTGTCACCGAGGGCCATTGGTGAAAGTCTTCTTGCAGCAGGACCTAGATCACGTGTGCATGTGGCAGGACTATCACTAACACAAAAATAACCATCAAGCACGGCTACTCTCGTGTCCTGAAAGTGTCGACTGCAGAGTGGAATGGCGCTCTCTTGTCTTGTCTGTGATCAGAGTAGGTTGAGTCTGCATGCGAGTGATGGACGTATACGTGTATGGTGTACTCCTAGTGAGTGGCTTATTCCGGAGTGTATAGGTCCACAAGAAACAGATCCCACCCCAATCTCCACAGTGTGAGGGGCTACCAGTTACAAATCGCGTTCACATTTGATGTTTCTGCAAGGTAAATTAGCCACTGTACGCAACATTGCATAGACTGTTATCCCAATGTTACTGTTATTTCTTCGACAGGAAGATGATGTGCTTTTTCAGCAGTCCACATATGGCTGCTCTGATATGAAGTCCGTGGTGTGCAACTACCGCTGTAACCTATAACATCACCAACTCTGTGGCCAATTGAAGACGTATGGGACGTGGAAGCTGGAACTTTTTCTATAGAGCCTGCATGAATCATTGCCAAATTACAACAAAATGCTTGGGACAGTCAATGACAGGGTTCCATTAAGCGAGGATTCACGCCAGCGTTCCCGCCAGATAAGGGTACGGTACGTATTGGTGCGAGTGTTTGGACACATTTTATTGTGACACATGTCTTTCATTTTCTCTGAATTTATCAAATACGAGTACAATGGTGAACTACTCCTCAACCCACTTCCCAGTAAAATGACCTTACCCTTGACGGTGAACCTACCGGTGTGGCCGAGCGGTTCTAGGCGCTTCAGTCTGGGACCGCGCGACCGCTACGGTCGCAGGTTCGAATCCTGCCTCGGGCATGGATGTGTGTGATGTCCGTAGGTTTGTTAGGTTTAAGTAGTTCTAAGTTCTAGGGGACTGATGACCTCAGAGGTTAAGTCCCATAGTGCTCAGAGCCATTTTTTAATCTTGACGGTGTTGCTTTTTTTCCGGTAGTGTATCTGGATTGAGAGTAATAGAAATGAGATTAGCGATAAATTTATCATCAAATTTGGTGACCACCAAATAGACGCATGTAAGGAATTCTGTTACCTTGGAAGCAAAGTAACACATGATGAACGAAGCAAGGAGGACAGAAAAAGCAGATTAGCACAGGGAAAGAGAAGTTTCGTAGTATCAAACAGAAATTTCTGAGACCTCACGTTCGGAGCAACGCATTCTACGTTGGTAAATCGTGGACAGTAAGTAAACCGGCAAAGAAAAAAATCAAAGAGTTTGAAATGTGGTGCTACAGAAGAATGTTCATAACTAGGTAGAGTGGTAAGATAAGTAATTATTACATTAGTATAGTTTAAGTTGGTTGTAGTGATTTTTAATTTATTGTAAGAGTAGCACAATGTGTGATAACAGTGGAGGTTGCCGTAAATTAATTGGTGTGGGAGAAACATATCAGGACTTTAGGTTGGTGTTTCTTTGGGGAGAATGCAGCGGAGAAGCAAAGCAAGTGTCAGATGAGACTCTTTCATGTGGTGTAAATTTTACACACTGAAGAGCCAAAGAAACTAGTACACCTGCCTAATATTGTGTAGGACCCCTTCCAGCACGCACAAATGCCTCAACACGATGTGGTATAGACATCACGAATCCTGCAGGGATGTCCGTAAATCCGTAAGAGTACGAGCGATTGGAGATCGGGTCCCATATCGCTACAACTGCACACGCCACACACCATTACAGAGCCTCTACCAGCTTGACCAGTCCTCAGCTGACACGTAGGGCCAATGGATTCATAAGGTTGTCTCCATACCCGTACACGTCCATCTGCTCAATACAATTTGAAACGAGACTCGACCGATCAGGCAGTGCGTTTCCAATCATCAACAGACGACTGTCGGGGCAAGGCAAGGCGTAATGTTTGGAGTCGTGAAGTCATCAAGGGTACACTAGTGAGCCTCCAGCTCCGAAAGCCCATATCGATGACGTTTCGTTGAATGGTTCGCATGCTGACACTTGTTGATGTCCCAGCATTAAAATCTGCAGATGTCGGAGATTTGATGTTTTACCGGATTCCTGATATTCACGGTACACTCGTGAATGGTCGTACGAGGAAATCCCCACTTCATTGTTACCTCGGAAATGCTGTGTCCCACCGTTCGTGCGGCGAATATCTTGATACCTGCCTTTGTAGCAGCAGTAAACGATCTAACAACTGCGCCAGACACTTGTTTTCTTACATAGGCGTTGCCGACCTCAGCGCTGTATTCTGCCTGTTTACATATCTCTGTATTTGAATATGCATGCCTATAAAAGTTTCTTAGGCGCTTTAGTGTAGTCGAGACAAGAAAGTCGTGGAATAGGGAGCAAAGATTTGTGCCTTCCAGACGGAACCGGTGTATTTTGAATTAGTTTGGTTGAAGGGGGACGGAAACAGTGGGACCAGAGAGAAGGTGACAAGTAATAAGGACAAAGAAGAAAACCTGGCAAATCACATTTCAAATTCCGGTTAGCAGACAGATAACATGTAATAGGGGAAGAGCCTCTACCGGTATTTGAGCTTAATACTGTGCAGCGGACTCGTAGGAACGACTTTAAGGCTAGGTCCTTAGAAAAGTCAGAAAGAGAGCAGTCACGGGAGAGGTGCATGGAAATTGCCACAAGAAAAAGCTAGGCATAGAATACCAGGTCACAAGCATCGTGAAACCTAGCGCCAAGCTTAGCAAGGCGACAGAGTACATAAGGGCCTTGTGTAGAGATTTTGATGGTGAGGATAAGGTACTTACTGCAAGAGGAGCAGGAAACAGCCTGGCTGACAGAACATAGCATTAAGGAAAATATTAACAGCAGTACACACTTGTGGGGGGTTTGTCTAAGTTCTGCAGTGACACGACCGGCCCTGATTAACACGTCTGTTAGCCGTGTGAACAAGGAGGTCAGTGCTTTGATTTTGACTGAAACAGTCTTACATCTGTACCGTGGCTGTTGCTATGATTAGGAGATGGGGATACACTAATCATGGCCAGTACTGAAATAGGTTTAGGAAGGAAAGAATAGCTGAGCTCTTTATACATATGGGAGGGAGGAGGAGGGGCACAAGTACACGAGATACTATGAGTACTGGAATCAAAGGGACACGTGTTCTAGATTAGAGTCAGGTTGCAGACTGGGAGTAGTGAAAGAAATTGGGCCAATACAAGACCATAACTAGTGTTGCAGTGTACAGAAAAATAAAATTAATTTGTTCCATCAGAACATTACACAGTTGAAAAACATGATAGATGAGGTTATCATATGTCACGAGGATGTGGAAAACTCTGAAGGGATATATACTCTGTGCCTCTCTGTACAACAAGTAAGCGCAGGGATGGAGACGTTATACCGTATATCTCGGATTATAACTTGCAATATTTTCGTGTAGAGTTAACATGGGAAAAGGAGGAGTTGCAGCAAGTGTGAAAGTTGGACACAAAGTCAAAAATATTGAAACCAATAGTTTTTGTGTTGATCATAACCTAGAAGCATTTGCTTGTGAGTTGTTACTGCAGAATACTTCTCTGACAATTGTAATAGTCTACAGAGTCCTTCTAGAAAACTTTCAGCTATTTATGAGAAATCTTAATGCATTATTGAGCAACATGTCAGACAAGAGGAAGCAGTTAATAGATTTTGGAGGTTTCGATGTATATTTCTTAAAAGCTAGAGACAGAAAAAATGGACTAGAATTATTATTTAGGTATTTAAATCTAATTTCAGTAAACAATTTTCCAGCTCACTTGCTGCAAAATAGTAAGACATTGATTGATAACATTTTTACAGAAAGTGTTCATGCTCAAAAAATTAATGTATACCTAATTGCTAATGGAGTGTCTGATCTTGATACCCAGTTAATGGAAATAAACCTTACAATCCAGATGCAGCTTCATACAAAGCTGAGAGACTTGTTAATGAGAACACAATGGCCATGTTTTAAAATTAAACTGAGAATGGTGATATGGAATGAGGCATATGTAGGGAGATGCTAATGTCAAATTCCATTCATTCCATAGTAAATTTGTGCCAATATTCGAAAGTTGCTTTCTTAAGAAATAATCCAAAAGAGCCATTAAAAAAAGTAAACTGTGGATAAGTATTGGAAATAAAATCACAAGTAAGAAAAAGAGAGAAATATATGTCAAGCCCAGAATTAAGTCAAGTTCCAACCAAAATTATGCATATCCTGACAGAAATATGTTGTTGTTGTTGTGGTCTTCAGTCCTGAGACTGGTTTGATGCAGCTCTCCATGCTACTCTATCCTGTGCAAGCTTCTTCATCTCCCAGTACCTACTGCAACCTACATCCTTCTGAATCTGCTTAGTGTATTTATCTCTTGGTCTCCCCCTACGATTTTTACCCTCCACGCTGCCCTCCAATACTAAATTGGTGATCCATTGATGCCTCAGAACATGTCCTACCAACCGATCCCTTCTTCTGGTCAAGTTGTGCCACAAACTTCTCTTCTCCCCAATCCTATTCAATACTTCCTCATTAGTTATGTGATCTACCCATCTAATCTTCAGCATTCTTCTGTAGCACCACATTTCGAAAGCTTCTATTCTCTTCTTGTCCAAACTATTTATCGTCCATGTTTCACTTCCATACATGGCTACACTCCAGAAATATATAATGCAGATAATAAGATTAAAACTACAGGGGAACATTGTCAAAAACGAGACATGACAGCTAATCAGTGTACAAATACCAGTTACACTAAATGGCAATGTTGTGACCGATAATTTACAAGTTGCAAGTACTTTTAACAATCACTTTCTAAATGTGGCGATAAATATAGGATTAAGTGGTTCAATCAAAGAAGCAAGAGAATACATTAAAAGTGGCATTCCACAAAACTTTAAGCAATTAGAAGTAGCAACAAGATCTTGCAGTGAAATTAATACAATTACAGAAATTCTAAGAAACAAAAGCTCTTGTGGGGTTGATGGAATTTCACACAATTTTGCAAAGTTTTCTCAGCTTAATAAATAGTACCCTTGGTAATGTATGGTATGCATCACTGGCAGATGGAATTTTCCCTGACAGGTTAAAATATGCAATTATTAAACCATTTCATAAGAAGGGTGACTAGACAGACTTTAAAAAAACATCATCCATTTTCCTTACTGACAGCTTTTTCCAAAATATTCGAAAATATTCGAAAAAGTAATGCACTCAAGGCTGGTCATACACTTAAGTGGAAACAATTTACTTAGCATATCACAACTGTGATTCCAGGAATGTTTCTGCACTGAGAATGCAATTTATATATTCACTTATCAAATAGTACAAGCCTTAAATAATAATATATCTCCAGTTGGTATATTTTTCCATCTCTGCAAGGTCTTTGATTGTGTGGATCATGTCAGTCTTTTAGAATAACTCAAGTTTTATGGAACTGATGGCTTTACACACAGATGGTTTGAATAATACTTGTCAAACAGAATGCAAAAGGTTGTAATGAGTAATTCAGACAATGTGAGAAACATAAAAAAAAATTATGTCTAGGACAAAACGCAAAGGAATCCCACTGGGTTTAATTTTGGGTCCACTCCTTTTCCTTACATATGTGAATGATCTTCCACTTAACATTCAACAAGCAAAATTGGTACTTTCTGCATACAATGCTAGTGTTATAATAACCCTTATGAGAGAGAGATCAACAGAAGAATTATTTAATGGCACTTTTCCAAAGAATTATTAAGTGGTTCCTGAAAATGGCCTCTTTCTAAATTTTGAAAAACCCACTACACTCAGTTCTGAACAAAAAAAATGATACCAACTGTTGATGTAACACATAACCAGGAGTTAGCAAGTAGGGTAGAATGCTCCAAATTTTTGGGATTACACGTTAAAGAAAACTTGAACTGAAAGAAGCGTATTCCGGGGCTTTTTAAACAAGTAAGTTCAATTACTTTTGCTCTTCTATAATTGTAAAGCTTGGAAACAAACGAATCATTCTCTTTACATGTTTTGTATCTTTTCACTCAGTAATGTCATACGGAATAATTTTCTGGGGAAACTCATCACTTAGAAAGAAAGTACTGACTGCAAAAACGCGAGCAGTGAGAATAACATGTGGTGTTCACTCAGGGATGTCAAGTAGGTACCTCTTCAGGAAGCTAGGCATTTTAACTGCGCTATCACAATACATATGAAGTTCGGGATAATTAATCCTTCACAATTTGAGAAGAACAGTAATGTACATACCCACACTAAGGGGAAAATGACCTTTACCATTACTAAGGCTGTCAATGGCTCTGAGAGGCGTTCAATATGTGCCGATACAAATTTTTGATCATTTTCACAATAACATAGAATTTCTGACAGGTAACGAAGTAAGTTTTAAATCTAATTTAAAATCATTCCTCCTGGATGAGACGTCTTTTATTGAAGAATTTCTGCTTAAAAATCGGTAGCCAGTTAAAAATAAAAGACTTGTTTGTAAGTGTAGTTGCATGAGTAGGAGTAACATATTAATGTGTTCATTATTGTTAACACCAATCATGTATACATATTGCGTAAACCGACACGTTTCAGATATTTTCGATAAAAGAATCATTCAAATGATTTACGAAACATCTAACTAACGAAATAAATGTCAATCAGTCCCAAGCCAAATAAATGCTCCCATAAGGGTCTGCGGGCTCCCCACTTAGGAGGTTCGAGTCCTCCCTCGGGCATGGGTGTGTGTGTTGTTCTTAGCGTAAGTTAGTTAAGTTAGGTTAAGTAGTGTGCAAGCTTAGGGACTGATGACCTCAGTAGTTTCGTCCCATAACATCTTACCAGAAATTTCCTACCATAAGGGCCAGAGGTGGGCCAACCTGTTATTGAATAGCTCAGTATGTGAAGCTCTTTCTCATGAACAAATCATCCAATTTTTCTGAAATTATAAATCTTTTGTTTGTTTGTACATTTACATCACAAGTACCGATCTCCGTCCCATTCAGATACTTCCTCATTGGTGCTTCTATATCTTTTTTTTTTTTTTTTACTTGGAGTGTATCAAGATAAGATCCTTTAGGATATTGATGATCCCTAAGCCAGGTTGAGGTTGTTTAAAATTCATACCAAATGGCTATTTCAAATCAGCACATGATTATATGTGATGGCCTCCCAAATAATTAACATTCCTCCCGAACAATATCTAAAATAGTAGTTTTACATGTAGTTCTGTAGTACAAGTAGAGCATTTACAGACAATAGTCAATTCAAAATGAGTACATAAAGCAACGTAGTAACTGACAAAACCAACAGCAAATCTTAAAGTCTGTTGGCATGAAGTTTCAGTGACACTCACAGCGAAATCTAAAGTTCGTTAATAATCAATGCTGCTGTAACAGCACAAAAAACAGTTAATAATGTCCTAAAAATAATATTTATTTGATCACGAACTGGCTTTCACATCTTTGGCCATCTTCAGGTGACAGCTAAATGTCGCAACCACAGATAAAAGGAGGTACGACTTACACAGACATTATTTATGAACAAGATATCAAACGATAAAAAAATTGTGACCTGTGGAATTTTAACACAGAAAGGCATCAAATTTTTCGTCATGCTGAATAGCTACATTAAATAAAAAGGTAAATATAATTTTTGTATGGAAACAATTTAACAGCTGATGAACAATATAGTTGAACTAATAATTTTATTCTAGCATTTGTAAATAAAACCAGAAGGAAAAAAGTGTGTGAATGTTTTTGTAAAGCATGGTCAGCACAGGTTGGATCTTTCTTTCTTAATCTTCATCTTCTCTCATGTTCAGATAATGTAATTGCCACAGCTCTGCCTGACTGTCCAGTACATACTTTTCCAGTGGCCTTGCATGTGACTTTATACATAATGTATTATTCTCTAAGTTTTTCCAGTTTAATATTTTGTTCTGCCAAGCACTGACGATAATACTGAGTTAACAAAACAAGTTCGTCATTCATCTTGAAATCATAAACTGGATAAAAAAATTTAAAGTTCGCACCTGCTGAAAACAGCTAAATGATGATAAAGGTCTCTTGGTTGCAAAAGAAACTGTCACTGAGAGCCACCTGAAAGCTAAATGCACAGCTTACTCGCATGAAGCTATTCTAAGTCCCAGAACATTTTTCAAGTATTGAAGCTTCTGTCCACCAAATACTCTACGGACGCTGTCTTAGGCCCTGTGCCGCTCTGTCCGCCAAAACTTCACTGATCTTATCATTCTGCGAAACTCATTCCGAAAGACCACGAGCTATGCTGTCCATGGAACTCAATCATGCGACTATTTCCCTTCTCAACGCGGTGTTTATAAAATTGCCACTGTTGTAATTTGTTTACATTTAATACGTTGTGTCAGCTACTGTGGGAGTCAACAGCGAAACAAACAAGGAAGGAGAGAAATTGCGGTGGACGGTGGCAGGAATCCAAAATCATCTGTACATTAAACTTCTTAATTAATACGACTCTTTAGTTCTAAAAAGAAGAGAAACATAACTTCTTGTTATGAGGTGGATTGAGGTGCTTCTTGTGCCTCCTACATGCTATTACTTTACACACTATTTACAATTTGTATAGAAACCAAATGGCAGTTATAAGAGTTGAGGGGCATGAAAGGGAAGCAGTGGTTGGGAAGGGAGTGAAACAGGGTTGTAGCCTCTCCCCAATGTTATTCAATCTGTATATTGAGCAAGCAGTGAAGAAAACAAAAGAAAAATTCGGAGTAGGTATTAAAATCCATGGGGAAGAAATAAAAACTTTGAGGTTCGCCGATGACATTGTAATTCTCTCAGAGACAGCAAAGGACTTGGAAGAGCAGTTGAATGGAATGGATAGTGTCTTGAAAGGAGGATATAAGATGAACATCAGCAAAAACAAAACGAGGATAATGGAATGTACTCGAATCAAGTCGGGTGATGCTGAGGGTATTAGATTAGGAAATGAGACACTTAAAGTAGTAAAGGAGTTTTGCTATTTGGGAAGCAAAATAACTGATGATGGTCGAAGTAGAGGGGATATAAAATATAGACTGGCAATGGGAAGGAAAGCGTTTCTGAAGAAGAGAAATTTGTTATCATCGAGTATAGATTTAAGTGTCAAGAAGTCGTTTCTGAAAGTATTTGTATGGAGTGTAACCATGTAAGGAAGTGAAACATGGATGATAAATAGTTCAGACAAGTAGAGAATAGAAGCTTTCAAAATGTGGTGCTACAGAAGGAAGCTGAAGATTAGATGGGTAGATCACATAACTAATGAGGAGGTGTTGAATAGGATTTGGGAGAAGAGAAGTGTGTGGTACAACTTGACTAGAAGAAGGGATCGGTTGGTAGGACATGTTCTGAGGCATCAATGGATCGCCAATTTAGTATTGGAGGGCAGCGTGGAGGGTAAAAATCGTAGAGGGAGACCAAGAGATGAATACACCAAGCAGATTCAGAAGGATGTAGGTTGCAGTAGGTACTGGGAGATGAAGAAGCTTGCACAGGATAAAGTAGCATGGAGAGCTGCATCAAACCAGTCTCAGTACTGAAGACCACATCAACAACAACAACAACTATTTCTGCTCGCAGAACACAGGATAAGTATCGCCTTCCTGTTTATCAGTGCTGATGCTTTCGAAGACTGCAGTCGAACTCGGCTGGACCAGTGATGGACGGTTGATTAAGTCACCGTTGACAGGGGCGCTGAAATTTGTGTTCCTGGAGATGTGGCGCTGTCTGCTATTTCCATTTGCGCGCACGTCGGCGCCTTCTTGATGCCATTTCTCAGTGGTACGCTGGTCGGTGTGCAGTCGATGCTTTAGAACTGCACAAAATATAACATACTGAACTGCACTGAACTTCGTCCTACCATGCCACCAAAAGGTCCAACAGTACCGACAGACCGCCACATCATCCTCAGCAGATAGGCGTCACTGGATACGGATATGAAGGGGCATGTTGTGGCCACACCGCTCTCCCGGCTGTTGTCAGTTTTCGTGACTGGAGCCGGAATTTCTCACTCAAGCAGCTCCGTAATTGGCCTGATGAGGGTAGAGTGCTCCCCGCCACCAGCAGCGCTCAGCAGACCAGGACAGTCACCCATACAAGTGCTAGCCAAGCCCGGCAGTGCTTACATTCGGTGATCCGACGGAACTGGTGTTACCACTGCGGCGAGGCCGTTGACACATTCATGAACACTAAATCAGTGTATTAATATTGATGGTCTGTTTGTGACCTCATAACAACACAGTGGTGCAGTAGTCTAATCATTACAAATAAATGTATGAATGTCCCTCAGGGGTACAATGTGTTTCTAGTCAAATCACGAACTTTAGTTACGTCGTACACGTAGTATTATTGTTAGGTAAACAAAGGAATGAGTTGAATTGTGGACTGGGATACTTATAGAGATCTCACAATGTGCTTTCATGAGGAGTACGCTATCTGAATATAACTAATAGAACTGTACATAACGATTTATAATTTTGTTTTATAACAAGATTAACATGTAGTCGTAATTTCTGGCATCATAAGCTTTCGCGTGACGTATCGCAAGTGTAATCTACACGATAGGAACAATTGTTACAATTTTTATAAAAATGGTTCAAATAGCTCTGAGTACTATGGGACTCAACTTCTGAGGTCATTAGTCCCCTAGAAATTAGAACTAGTTAAACCTAACTAACCTAAGGATATCACACACATCCACGCCCGACGCAGGATTCGAACCTGCGACCGTAGCGCTCTCGCTGTTCCAGACTGCAGCACCTAGAACCGCACGGCCACTTCGGCCGGCCAATTTTTATAAACCATATTGTTTATAAATGTTAGTATCGTTTTAAATAATGTGTTTACAGACATGTTTCGACATTCAGTGACTTCGTCTTATCGCCACGATTCTCGTAGAATGCCTGCAAGGAATTTTATGTTACTTCCCCAAATATAATGCGGGCAAAAAGAAGTCGCAGCACCAAGAAGGAGTTGTGCGACGTAAACGAAAGAAGGTAGGCGCGTTTCTGCATCTGAAAGATCATGTCTGTTCAAATTTCAAGCCTGACGCATAAAACTAGGGCTAGTAGCGCCACTGTGAGGATATAAATCAGTATTGCTTTAAATACACGGTGTAACGGTCATAAACGTAAGATATCTTCGAGGTAGGACGTGGTGAGTTAATGTAAGTCATGAACTCTTTTAAGGCGGCAGACACCATTATCTACAACTCACTTAGCCTGAATGAGGTCGGGAAATAAGACTAGGAGAAGCTGGATGTTCCTTCCGTGATACTGCAAAAGACTCGGCAGGAATGTAGCCAGGGTACGTGATTGCTGGCAGCGGTGGCCACCTGAATGTACGGTCTCAAGAAGACCTAGCTCCGGACGGCGACCCGGCGCTACCGAGAGGGTAGACAACCGTGTTCGGCGTATGGGTCTGGCGCATCATATAACATCTGCAGCAGCAATTTCAGCAGCAGTTGGCACAACAGTGACTTCATGGACAGCTCCGACTCTGACCACCACCACCTAGAGACAAGGCCGCGGCGCGAAATTCATAGCAGGTCGTGACGTCACTCCAAGTGGGCCACCATGTTGTGTTTCGAAGCGTTTGTTTATCTACACGTTTGTTGGCTCGAGTGCTATATTCGTGCTTAAAACTAGCGATTACAGTGTTTACGTGTAGTGAAGCTACTGTGAACATGGTTTACAAGTGTTGTGTGCCAAGGTGTCGTGGGAATTACGGAACTCGACCGAAAGTAATGTTTTCCTTTCCGAAAGATGCGAATCTGCGTTGGAAATGTCTTTCAGCGATTCATCGGGGCAATTTCCAACCCACTGAGCACACGAAGGTATGTAAAAACTATATACCTAGTACAATTATTATTTTTTTCTGGTGGAATATCTTGCATTTTGGATACATTTGACTAAAATTGTGAGCAAAAGTTCGCAGTAAATAGGCCTAGTATTCGTTATCAAGTGGCTTTATTTTGATTTTGAAAACGAAATATAAATTTGTGGCTCGTGATACTTTTTATTCGTGTTTAAATTTCTCTGCAGTTCGTATTTTGTTACGCATTACCGATACGTTTTATTCTCTGTTTGTGAGTGGGTGTTGTTTTTCACTCTCGCATTAGTTAGCATGAGTGCTAACAAATGTTGAAACTGCTGTTTTCATGTTTCAAAAGCGATCTCTCTGTATGAAGCATATCTGTGTTATTTTTCGATGTGTCAAACAATGGAACAAATTAATCTAGATAAAGGTTAAATTTATTATTGACGTTTTTAGCTTGACACATTGTCTCATTCCAACTGCTGCAAATGTCTGCTGAAGATTTGTAGATTTTCACTGTTGACTTATGCTCAAAATCTGCCATATTTTTACAGGAAAGAAAATTTACATTACAATAACAACGCGTAATTGTTTTTGTGAGGTGAGTTAAAAGTGATTGTTTGCTTGGGGAATGTACTCAGCTTTCCTGAGGGAGCTCTATAAACAGTTACACAATATTTATTTAGGATACTGAAGGCAGAGGAATTTAATATTATACACTGTATTAGTGCAGAATTTTTCAAGTGACTGTAAATAATAGTTGTCTGGTCCAGAAAGAATGTACTTTATCACAGTGCATTTTTCACAAATGTACCTGGTTTTACCATGTATATCGCAATATTATTTACATCCCGCACTCGTACGTTTTCACTGGCTATTGATAAGTCTTATGCAATTACATTACCGGTAAAAAAGAATTATAAACTATAGTTTCTGCTATATCGCGATTGATAAAGTTACTTATTTTAACCATTCGGCAAAGTACTCTCCTCTTATCTTGGTATCATTTGCCAAGATCTCGTTTCGTTATCTCCAGCGGTTTACGAGATATGACAGGCGTTATGAATATTTCATTCCCGCGCGTTGCCATCGGAAGTAAGTTGCTGCAGATGCTCAATTTTTTCGAGATTGGAAGCAGATATTGATCCAAAGTTTTACGAAAATTTCAAAATCTCATCTGTATTTCATACTCAGCAATAGAATGTGTAATATGCATCAAACACAAATTCATAGCGACCCCTATTTTTGATGGCAACGTTCTCAAATTTGATACTCATCTGTGAAATACCACAATAGTTATGACCATTATCGAAATGATTGGCACTTCATCATGAAGCTGCCTTATAAAGCTAAAAGTATTTCAGAAATTAATTATTTTTTACGGAATAGGTTCTGTAAAACCGTTTGACAAAGATTTGCAGGCCGTGCGTCTCGATTCTTTAAGCGCAGCGCCAAGCCAACCCTGGCCCGCTTTGCGTGACGTCACAAGAGCGCGCCGCGGCCTTCTCTTTAGGTGGTGGTGCTCTGACGCACTGTAGCGTCTATGCCACGTACCGCAAACCACAGCCATAGCGCCTTCAGTGATGTGTGGCAAGAGCTCGCTGGAGGACAGGGTGGAGGTCTGTTGTACTTTCTGATGAAAGTTGGTTGCACCTCGGTGTCAGTGACGCCCGTGCGTTGGTTACAAGGAGGTCAGCTGAGGGCCGGCACCCAACTTGTCTACGCGCTGGACACACTGGGCCTATACCTGGACTTAGGGTCTGGGCTGTGATTTCATATGACAGCAGGGGCACTCTCTTGGTTATCCCACTCACCCTGACTGGAAATCTCTACATCAGTTTAGTGATTCGACCTGTTGTGCTGCCATTCATGAGCAGCATTCCAGGAGATGTTTCCCAAAAGGCTAACGCTCGCCCTCATACCATTTTGTAACTCAACATCCTCTACAGAGTGTCGTCATGTTGCCTTGCCTGCTGGCGGCTGGAGTGGCCGAGCGGTTCTAGGTGCTACAGTCTTCAACTGCGCGACCGCTACGGTCGCAGGTTCGAATCCTACCTCGGGCATGGATGTGTGTGATGTCCTTAGGTTAGTTAGGTTTAAGTAGTTCTAAGTTCTAGGGAACTGATGACCTCAGATGTTAAGGCCCATAGTGCTCAGATTTGAATCATTTTTTGCCTTGCCTGCTCGACAAATAGATATGTCTCCAGTTGAGCATATATGTGACATCATCGGTTGACATATCCAGCGTTATCCACAATCGGCATTAACCGTCCCTGTATTGACCGATCCAGGTGCAACAGGCAACGAACTCCATGCAATAAACTGACAAACGGAACCTGTAAAATACAATGAATCTGCGTTTGCATGCTCCCATTCAACATTATGGCGGCTACAACAGTCGTTAATGTACCAGCATTTCACATTTGCAATGGCGTATGTCACAATTAAATTAACATGTACTCATGCAATGTTATTCCAGAAATTTCATTCCTCTACATTAATTATTTTTTGGTGTTGCGATTTTCTTCCTTAAGTGTATCACACTTTATCTGCTTACTCCAAGCCACTGCAGCCACTCAATTGGTCTTGGCTCATTGAATACATCAGATACTGAAGTTAACCAACGTTGAGCATGGCCAGTATTTAGATTGTTAACTAACACGTTAGACTTAGAGAAAGCTTTTGACAATGTTGACTGGAATGCTCTCTATCAAATTCTAAAGGTGGCAGGGGTAAAATACAGGAAGCGGAAGGCTATTTACAATTTGTACAGAAACCAGATGGCAGTTATAAGAGTCGAGGGGCATGAAAGGGAAGCAGTGGTTGGGAAGGGAGTTGTAGCCTCTCCCCGATGTTATTCAATCTGTATATTGAGCAAGCAGTGAAGGAAACAAAAGAAAAATTTGGAGTAGGTATTAAAATCCAGGGAGAAGTAATAAAAAGTTTGAGGTTCGCCGATGACATTGTAATTCTGTCAGAGACAGCAAAGGACTTGGAAGAGCAGTTGAATGGAATGGATGGTGTCTTGAAAGGAGGATATAAGATGAGCATCTGGGTGATGCTGAGGGTATTAGATTACGAAATGAGACACTTAAAGTAGTAAAGGAGTTTTGCTATTTGGGGAGCAAAATAACTGATGATGGTCGAAATAGAGAGGATATAAAATATAGACTGGCAATGGGAAGGAAAGCGTTTCTGAAGAAGAGAAAATTGTTATCATCGAGTATAGATTTAAGTGTCAGGAAGTCGTTTCTGAAAGTATTTGTATGGAGTGTAGCCATGTATGGAAGTGAAACATGGACAATAAATAGTTTGGACAAGAAGAGAATAGAAGCTTTCAAAATGTGGTGCCACAGAAGAATGTTGAAGATTAGGTGGGTAGATCACGTAACTAATGAGGAGGTATTGAATAGGATTCGGGAGAAGAGAAGTTTGTGGCACAACTTGACTAGAAGAAGGGATCGGTTGGTAGGACATTCCTGACGCATCAGGGGATCACAAATTTAGCATTGGAGGGCAGCGTGGAGGGTAAAAATCATAGAGGGAGACCAAGAGATGAACACACTAAGCAGATTCAGAAGGATGTAGGTTGCAGTAAGTACTGGGAGATGAAGGAGCTTGCACAGGGTAGATTAGCATGGAGAGCTGCATCAAACCAGTCTCAGGACTGAAGACCACAACAACAACAACTGTCACGTACACTGCGTTGGCTGATTTTGCTTTGCTTCTACAGTGAAGGAGGGTAGGGATGTCGGCGTAAAGTTCCTGGTCACCAGACTTTGCAGCAATGTTCTGGATTAAATCCAAATACCTTTACAGCATCTCATAACGTGAGAGCATCTGACGGTGATCTGTTCATGACGAGTATAATAAGCTCAGCGCAGCATTTAATGCATTTAAAGAGGAGCAGGTTGTGTTAACAAATGATAACAGTATTGGAAAGGCTATAAGGGAAAGAATACAAGCAGGAAACAGAGCTTACTTTGCAAATATGCAGCTTTTCGAAAGTAGCCTTGTTACAAGAAAAACTAAATTGCTAATAGATAATTCCCTAGTCCGCCCAGTTATCACATACGGCTCAGAGGTATGGACGTTGACAGAACACGATAAAAATGCTCTAAGAAGCATTGAGCGGAAAATACTACGCAAAATCTATGGGCCAATAAGGGAGGAAGAAGGCTGGAGAATACGCTACAATGCCGAATTACAAGAGTTAATACAAGGCAGGGATATAGTAAAATTTGTTAAATCACAGCGAATACGATGGCTAGGAAACTTGGAGAGAATGGCAGAGGATAGAATTCCAAAGAAAATGATGAAAGGTATGATGAAAGGTATGATCCATTCAGTTAGGCGAAAAGAGAGACCTAGAAGAAGATGGATCGATGAGGTAATAATGGATATCAGCAATATGGGAGTCCGGGGGTGGAAAAGAGCAGCAAATAACCGAGAAGTGTGGAGCAAGATTGTTGAAGAAGCCAACGCTCACCAAGGGCTGTAGAGCTACTGAAGAAGGAGAAGAAGAAGAGGTTGTGTGCCAACCCTAGGTTTCGTCATATGCGTTCCCTCATTATTGTCAGCCAATACAAGAATGTCGTCACATTACACACGCTGATTAAAGTCAGATACACTTAAGTAGAGACACATATATACATAGCTCTCACCCTTCGGGAAGGAAAAGTGCCGTTCTACATCTACATCTACGTAGATACTGTGCAAATCATACTTAAGTGCTTGGCAGAGGGTTCATTGAACCACCTTCACAATAATTCTATATTATTCCATTCTTGAACAGCGCGCTGACGAAAACGAAAAGCCATGTCTTTCCTTGCGAGCTCTGATTTCCCTTATTTTATTATGATGATTGTTTTTCCGTACGTAGGTCCGCATTAACAAAAAATTGTCACATTTAGAGGAGAAAGTTGATGACTGACATTTCGTGAGAATATTCCGCCGTAACGAGAAACGGCTTTGTTTTAATTACGTCCATCCAAAATCCTGCATCATGTCCGTGACACTCCCCTATTTCACGATAATACAAAATAAGCTGCACTCCGTCAATCCTATTTGTTAAGGATCCCATCCCGCTCAGCACTACCCCAAAAGAGGACGGAAAGGCGTAGTGTAGGCAGTGTGTTTAGTAGGTCTGTTGAATGTTCTAAGTTGTAAGTAGGCTGTTTATGTTTTCTTTATGTAAGTAGGCTGTTTAGGTTCTTATATTGGTAACGCCGCCGCCACATAGCGCTCTCTGTATGAAAATCACTGGCTGTGCTGTGTGCAGTCTGTGGCTAGTTTGCATTGTTGTCTGCCATTGTAGTGTTGGGCAGTGGCAGCTGGATGTGAACAGCGCTTAGCGTTGCGCAGTTGGAGGTGAGCCGCCAGCAGTGGTGGATGTTGGGAGAGAGATGGCGGAAGTTTTGAAATTGAACTGCTATATATATTATGAATATTAAGGTAAATACATTGTTTGTTCTCTATTAATATCTTTCATTTGCTAACTATCCCTATCAGTAGTTAGTGCCTTCTGTAGTTTGAATCTTTTATTTAACTGGCAGTAGTGGCGCTCGCTGTATTGCAGTAGTTCCAGTAACGAAGATTTTTGTGAGGTAAGTGATTTGTGAAAGGTATAGGTTAAAGTTAGTCAGGGCCATTGTTTTGTAGGGATTATTGAAAGTCAGATTGCGTTGCGCTAAAAATATTGTGTGTCACTTCAGTGAATGTTTGAGTACGTTCAGTTTTGCTCAGCTGTTTGAAAAGCAAATAGTGTAAGAGGTTTATCAGCACAGTCGTGTATAATTGTTCTAAGGGGAGTTTCATATGTCGACCCTTAGCCGAGGATACCTCACTGGAATCTTCTGATTTTTTCTTGTAGTTTGTGTATTTAGTGTAGCTTTTGTTTATTGCTAGCGCGTAATTATAGAGAGAATCCCCTTTGTAGTTGCAGCCTTTCATTGTTGTACAGTAAAACAGTTGTGGCATGCATGTAGATTTGCACCAAGTATTTCGCAGCTACGCTTGCAGTTAACTACATATTATTTTCACTGCTATGTTAATGTGTTCTCTTATTTTTGCTATTCAAATTGTGCTTTTCTGTGTTATCGTGTGAAATATTGTGACAATAATGGCGTGTGAAAAACGTAACACTAGGCTCCAAAGTAAACTGAGAAATAATAGTGACGACGAGTGTAGCTTATCAGCACCATTGGGTAGTGAATTAACAGACATTCGAAGTAGTAATTTGGTAATTGTGCATAGGGAAATGGAGCGGGCGGCAAACAATGGTGTAGACGGTGAAACAATTAGTGAACAGGGAAGCATTATCGATCGATCGGTCGGCAACAGCTCGCCTCAGGAATCCGAAATGATAGGACACAATTTTGCAAATACTGTAGATTCAGGTTTTGCGTCCTCACCGTTTTCTCAAATGAGTCAAGACACATTTTCTGCTTGTCAAAATGTGAATGTTGCCGGTGAAAATGCACTGCCAAAAAGCATAGAGAAACAGATTCCAGACACTAATACATTATTATTGCAATTAATGCAACAAATGGAACAAAATCAGAGACAAATGGGACAAAATCTTCTAAAGTTAGACACAATGGAACAAAATCAGAGACAAACACAGCAAAAGCTTCAGAAGTTAGACACAATGGAACAAAATCTTCAGAAGTTAGACACAATGGAACGAAATCAGAGACAAACACAGCAAAAGCTTCAGAAGTTAGACACCACACTTGAACAAACACGTGAAGATTTAACTGCTGAGTTACATAACATTAAATCGAAATGTCAAAAAGTCTGTAATGACGTAAAAACACAAATTTGTGAGCATTTTCAACCTATTTTTTCGCGTCATGAAAATGCATTACAGAATCACGAAGCAGCCATAAAAGAACTGCAAACCATTGTTCATGAAAATCATGAGACCTTGTGGGCTAAAATTGACTCAGTTGCATCTACCGATTCGGTTACGCAACTTGCAAAAACTCAGGAAAACTTAAAGGACACAGTAGATTCGATTTCAACACAAATGGGAACTCTGAAACTTGGTTCAGAAAAACACACTGAGGAAATGTGTTCACTATCGGAGAAAGTAGCCGAACTTTCGGATCAGGTCACTAACTTATCTACAAAGGTAGATGATGATCTGAATGACACAAGAACCGTAGCCTTCACTGACACAGAAGAGTATGAACAAATAAGAAAATTCAAACAAAATCAAAATCAAATCAATACACAGTACAAAAGAGAAATCCGGGAAGTACAAGATCAGCTGACACAGGTAATACAAGAATTACATATTTCAGAGGACACTCGCGCTCCAATATGGGAAGAGGGACATAGAAATACGGAACAGCCACAAAATAATAACACAGGGCATTTCGGTAATTATGAAAGAAATTGGCAATGTGCACCGAATTTTGAGATCGAACCGCCGACACGACGTAACAATGACCGACATGCTACTCGCGACACGATGATTTTGACTATAAGCTGTTCATTACTACACGTAAATTCAAAACGTTTAAGAATTCTGCCAACGACATTCATCCACAAGCGTGGCTCCATCAATTCTATCATTGTTTTCCTCCCAACTGGTCATTGGAGCACAGGTTAGAATTTATGTGTGGCTACTTGGAGAATGAACCAGCTGTAAGAATGCGATCGGTCATTCACGATTGTCACAGTGAAGGAGAATTTTACCATGCGTTCCTCTCAGCATATTGGTCACAAGCTACACAAGACCGAGTAAAACATAGCATCATGATGATGAAACACTTTGAACAATCTGAATTTTCCAGTCTTGTCAAATATTTTGAAGACATGTTGCACAAGAATCAGTACCTGTCAAACCCATACAGCCCCTCAGAACTCATCCGCATTTGCTTAATCAAATTACCTGAACATTTACGGCATATTATTTTGGCAGGACGTTGTAAAGACGACATTGAAGCTTTTCAGGGACTCCTACAAGAATTAAAAATTGACACAGACAGTCGTGGGATGCGAAAACTGGAAAACAATCACTACAGGTCATATCCGTCACAATTCTGTGACGACAGAAACAATAAATGGCCACGCCAAGCCTATTCTTACAACGTAAATCATGACCAAAACAGACACCACCCATATGACAACCACTGGCATAGTAATAGTTACAGGGAAAGATCACATTTCTGCAGTAATGACTATCACAGAGACAATCAGAGAAACAGACAATATGGGGACCAAAATAATTATTATCAAGGGAGACAGAATAACTTTAGACGCAACGATTCAGCACGCAGTTACGACTCAGGGAGAAATTCTCCACCACGTGACCGACAAGAAAGAAACTATGGAATCTACCGACATGACGACAGACGGTATGTTCGTAATGACAGACCTGAACTGCATCAGAACTGGCGGGGTTTAAACAGGGCTGGGCCCTCTGGGCAATGTGAATTTGTAGAAGTTAGGTCTCCAAATCCCAATAACGACACGCGCCAACAAAGAGACAATAGGCAATGACTCACACCGCTGGCAGCCACAAAACGTACTTATGAAACTGACAACGCAGCTGCCGTAGCTAGTAATTACGTAAAAATGGAAGACATTAGGGATATCTTACTTCAGGAACACGACGTAACACGTAACAACATTGCATATCCTGTGATTCACATTAAAGTAAATGACGTAAAATTTACGGCAGTACTTGACTCTGGCAGTCCCATTTCAGTAATTAGTGAAACAGCTTTTAGCAAGTGCAACAAATCGAACGATTGCCCCACACTTCCGTTACGTAAGATTAAATTACAAGGTGCAATCTTTGGAAAAAGTGTAGATGTACGCCAACAAACCAACTTAGAATTCTTTTGTCAAAGCCACAGCTTCTCTATGAACTTTCTTATTGTTCCATTATTGTCGACGGAAATTATACTGGGAGTAGACTTTTTGAATGAATACAAAGCAGTCTTAAGCTCTCACGATGCTGAAATAAGTTTAGAGAAAGAAGGTAAGTCAATAGCTTTAAGTACTGACAGGGATGACATCGACGGCATATTTGAAATTAATGAGTTAATTCAGAATAAAATTCAAACAATTGTGAATTGTAATTACACTGATAGGCAGGACCTTTTTGAGATTTTACAACCACATTCCACAGTTTTTACTCACAAAACAGGAACAATCAAGGGATTTCAATAGCAATTTCGTGTTCGTGAGCATACTAAATTTTGTGTTAGACCATACGTAATTCCGGCGCATTATAGGGACCGTGTTAGAACAGAAATACAATCTATGCTTAATGAGGGCATTATTGAGCCTGCAGTAAGCTCATACAACAACCCATTACATGTTGTTGAGAAGAAAAATGGATCGATCAGGCTTGTTTTAGATTCGAGACAAATCAATACTATCAACATTCCTGAAACAGACAGGCCGCAGACGATGGAAGAACTTCTTCAAAATTTTAATGGTGTAAAAGTGTTGTCTTCCATTGATCTCAGATCCAGCTTTTATCAGATCGAACTTCATCCAGAATGTAGAAAATACACAGCTTTCCTTTGTTTCGGCGTTTGTTATCAGTTTCGGAAACTTCCTTTTGGTTTGAACATTTCTTCAGCAGCATTCATTCGTGGGTTAAATTCCATATTACCTGAGTTCTTAAAACGTCACATCACCTTATATGTGGACGATATTCTGATAGCAGAAGCTTCATGGGAACAACACAATCGCATCCTCAACAGTTTGTTACGTATTTTTGCAGAATCTGGAATTACAGTTAACTTGGAAAAGTCTTAATTCGGTAGGACAAAGGTGAAGTTTTTGGGACATATTATTTCTTCTGAAGGCATTCAGCCGGATCCTGAAAAGTTAGAAGCAATCAGAGCCATTCGAGTTCCATCCACAAAAAAAACAAGTCCGCAGTTTCTAGGTCTCGTAAATTTTTACCGTCGTTTTCTGAATATGGAAATTCTTGTTACACCAAAACTTTGTTCTCTCACTGGAAAAAATACTATTTGGAACTGGGACGAACAAGCACAGTTGGAATTCAATTCTTTGAAAAAATCGCTACTTCACGCGCCAATACTAGCTCATCCAGATCTGTCACAAGATTTCTGCCTTAGCACGGATTCTTCTAAAGTCGGTCTTGGTGCCCATTTATTTCAAGAAGCCACAAAAAATGACACTACCATTCAGAAAACCATTGCTTTTGTTAGCCTAGTGCTAACAAAATCTGAAAAAAATTATTCTGTTACTGAATTAGAAGCTTTAGCTATTGTTTGGACATTTAACAAATTCCGTTTCTTTCTTTCTGGTAAGCACGTAAAAGTATACAGTGATCATCGTGCATTACAATTTCTTATGTCTTCAAAATTAAATCATGATAGGTTAAAACGGTGGGCATTGTTTCTGCAAGAATTCCGCTTCACAATAGTCTACATTCCCGGCAAGGAGAACATTGTTGCAGACGCGCTGTCACGCGCACCGGCTGGGCTTGAGAAAAGTAACACAGAAGGCAACCTCGAGAAAAATTTCAGTATTCTTTACATTCAGAAAGTCGCCTTTGAAAACTTCATCACCACATCTTTAAAGGACATTGCTCATGAACAAGATAAAGATCCGATTTGGAAAGACATCAAAAGTAAATGGCATGAAAAGACACACACTCAGATTCGGCATTATTACCTGGTTAGAAACAACATACTCTTCAAACGCTGCACTGTTGATGACAAGCTATGGGTACTTTGCATTCCAGACGATTTTGTTAATAAGCTCATTTGGTACATTCATTTCAGCTACGCACATTTTGGTCCACGAAAATGTTATCATACTCTTCGAACGACTTGTTATTTTAACAATATGGAAAAGAGAATTCGAAGAGTCTTGTCTATTTGTAAACTTTGTCAAAAGGCGAAACCATCTACTATCTCACATCGTGCTCCATTGTTTCCTATTATTCCTTCTAAATTAAAAGAATTTGCTGCTGTTGATCTCTTGGGACCCCTTGTCAGAACATCGAATGGATTTTCGTATGTTCTAGTCGCTGTTGAACTTACTTCAAAATTTGTTTCTTTCACTCCATTACGTAAAGCCACTGGACGGTCTGTATCCAACGCCTTCGTTAAAAATTTCTTACGTGACACGTTAGTAAAGTCATTTCAGATAACGGACCGCAATTCAGATCTGCTGTTTGGTCACGCATGCTTCGGAACCATAAAATCAAACCTGTTTTTATTTCATTGTATTCACCACATTGTAACCCCTCCGAACAGATTATGAAAGAAATCAATAAGCTTTGCAGACTTTATTGTCACAGAAAGCATCAGCATTGGGACAGATAATTACACTTATTTCAAAACGTGCTGAATGAAATGCCTTATGACTCCACTGCTTTACCACCTACTCTTGTACTGAAGAATGTAGAACCTCCGAACAGAATCAGAGAGCTTGTACCTTTCCCGAATACATGTAAACTTCGACACAAAGACATAATTGATTTGGCTCTTAAAAATATAAAATCTGCAGCAGACAAAAGGAGAAAACTACACGCAAATGCAAAGAAATTATGTATTGGTCAGAAAGTTCTCATTAAAGCTCATTCATTGTCACATAAGAAGAAACACTTGAGTCACAAATTCTTTCTAGTTTACAATGGACCTTACAGAATCCGACGTATACCACATGATAATTGCGTTGAAGTTGAAACTCTGCGTACTAGGAAGAGTAAAGGTTTACACCACATTTCACATGTAAAACCATTTATTGACAGATAATCTGCTTTTTAACTTAGTCTTTGCAATTTTCACTTCACACTACTTGTACAATTTGTCACACTTAGAAACTGTTACCACGCAACAATGTTTGAAGTTAAATATCCAGTCAACAACCAAGAGAACTTATTTAAACAGAAATTACGAATGCATTGTTATTGCAAACAGACGACACAGTGTAATTGCGTGTGTACATTCTTGCTTGTTAGTTGCACGATTAGAACATTTACCAGTACTGCTAATGAGATTTTAATGCAACATTTTGGTTTACTTGAAAATACATTTGTGATTTAAAGTACTTTCTGTGAGATTAAAGATGACTTAGTATTTGGTTTCTTTGACAGCTACACGGTTATATCACGACGTTACTAATGAGTGACAATTTACAATGTTGCTTTTGCGGTGTATCTGTTTTATATCTGCACAGTTTTTCTGAATTCTTCTGGAAAGCAAAACATGTTATATTAGTAACTTTTGTGGTATAGCTACAAGGAGACAGCCTTTTCCATAGCACAACAATACGTTACAGCACAGTACTTTCATCATCACAACAATAAGCGTAATAACTAAGATATCTATACGCAAAGCATTTCACTTTTGTTTATCATGAGGTAAGTACATTGGCTTCTGCAGAACTTAGCTTTGGGAGGAAAATAACTATGACACTTCCACAGAGATTATCTTACAACAAGATGCACATTTAGCGCTACAGGACACGTATTTAAGTGATTAATTTTGTACTTAAAACATTTATTTTTAAAGATTTTTGAATTACAAAGAAAGTTTTCCGTGATACATTTCATTCCATTGCTGTAATCTGTAACACCTGAGGGTATAATTACATTAATCCTCAGGAGGGTACATGCTGACTTTGTGTATCATGTGTTTGGCAAGCACAAGGAGCCCTAGCTAATATGGTATTTGCTTATACAACTTTACACATCGGTACCATATTTCTCTAATACATAAATTACACAGCTATCTGATCATTTAACTGAGAGAGACAAACTTTTTTACTATGTCAGTGACGGATGTTTACGCAATTACACAGTTGGGTAACTTCACACTTATGAAATTGTATTTTGTCTGTACTTTGTGAACTGTTCAAATTTTTTCAGAACCATTGTGATACTATGAGAGCTTTGAATGATGTATTTGGTATGAGATCGTGATTTTTAAAGTACGTTTGAGGCAGATGACATTGTTGAAATGAGCAGAGAATATTTTTTATGGTTTGAAATTATTGCAGAAAGCTACGACTTTTTTGAGATTTGACTGAGGTGTTATGATGTTATTTTTACGACGACGGTGTGTATTATGCTGTTGAGGTATGTTTATGTCAATAAGCTGACGCTATATGAGGAATCTGATTATGCTATGTAGTTATTATGATGAAATATTGAAGACGTGTTGATGAATATGAATATGTATATTTGTAATAAGGTAAGGAGTAATGAATAGTGGGTAGGGACTCTGATTTATGAAAAGGATGTTGGAAACCAAGAAACGTACTTTAAGAGTTATGAAATGTGTGTAAATGCGTGAATGTATCACAATGCCGGCGTAAATTTTTTTGGACACTTATATTCATAGGATTTTGTTTCTACACATTTGCAACGTAAATTCTCGACCTGTGAAATTTTTATATGAGACTGTCACTGTAGCGGAAACTGCTGTCGTAAATATTTCTGTAAGAAAGTTAAGTGACCACCTGCACGTGCGTCGTCGGCACACAGCTGTGTCAGACACCTGGAGAACAAGCCATTAGGGTGTGCCTTTCCGGAAGCACAGGTAGAAAGAAAAAAAAAGGGAGGCCATTATCCTCGCGATTGATGTTCCTTTGTAGAAAGCATCGCAAAAACGACATGGTCGAACTTGAAAACATATGATTACACTGTGGAGCTCGTCATTTATGATATTTACTGAAATGCCTAATGAAATGACGAGAAATATTTTTATGTCTATACACCTGATTATGACTACTGTCTCTGTAGTTGAGAGATTTTTCTACTAACTTATGAAATGCCTCATGACTACCGAATGATGTTCTTATGCTTTACTTTGTACATAGTTGCTTATTTCATTTGATATCTGGTTTCCAGCTGTGTTGCAGCATTGCTTTTATAAAATAAAATGCATTTGCTAATGTGAACACTTTCTGTCAACAGATTTATTAAATAATAATTTTGTAATCCACATTCTTTAAAAAAAGGAGCACTTGGAAAGGAAAGAACAATAAGAAGGGACTAGTAACAGTAACTGGACACATAATTTTCTTTTCAAGTACATGGTCATATTTTTTTTCAATAAGTTGTTGTGGTGCACCACTTTAATTACATAGAAATTAAGATGTGAATAGACATTTCCCTTTTCTGCATTGTTGTTTTTACTGTAATATTTTGTTTTGCTTGAGCTATGTCATGTTTAGATATAAGTTATTTCATTTGCTGCTGCTGTTTGCCAGGCATAGTGTTACTGGATTTGACTTTGTGTTACTCTTCTAAGCCAGTTTACTACTGATTTATTTTTATTGTTTGCTGCACATTGCCTTAGATTAGTTGTAATATTACAATTGCTTTGCTAATTTCTTAATGCCGCTTGCTTCGCAAATCTGCGTTTTTTTTCATTGCTGTTTATATTAATTGTTTTATGTCCTCGTCCCTTGGTATATATATCTGAGCTCAGTAGATTTAAGTTAGCTTAAGAGGGGTAGGCTATATAAGAAACTAACTATGATGACTTGGAAGAAATGTATTGAGAAGCTATATGAAAATGGTTTGGGCAAAAAAAAAAAAAAAAGGATACTGTACAGTGGAGAAAAACTATTTTTGACAGAGGATGTGAACGGAATACAGAAGGCAGGCATAGATAGGACTTTTCGGAATAATGATGAATGAAGGGAGATCTCCAAGAAGCAAAGAAAGTTTTGTTTGCAAAATACTGCAATGAAACAAACCCTGTCCTTTTCTTTTGTGTTATCCGACTATGTGTTTGGGTACCCGTGTGTAATTATGTTCTTCCTGTCTTTATATGTTTATCTGATAAGACTTATGTTGTAGAATTTTTCTAATACTAAGCTACATTCACTATGATGAGGAATACTGTTATCCTCGAATATAATAGGCATTAATAATATGTTATTTACTTTGTAAAAATGTTAGACATTATTTATTCTGTTTTGTTTTAATGCTCATGTGTGAAGCTGATGTTTCACAAGTTATTCTGATCTTTTATGTATGTACTCATGTCATAATTCCTGTAACACTGATGTATATGTTAGTTCAATTCTTTTGTAAAGCCCATATTACCACAAATGTTATCTGTATTATTATGTTTTAATGGTGTATTTTGTATCTTTGTAATTGTATTCTTATGTTATAATATTGTAATTGACACCAGTTCATCTAATTAAGTAACTTGTACGTTACATTTCACTGCACACGTTTCTGTTGGTCATAGTATATGGACAATATGTGAGAAGTAGGGACTGTTAGTGTTTGCACGTGTGTTAATAATTCAGCAAGGGACTGGATAACAGCATTGCTGGTTCTAAGGACACTTCCAAAAAACTTTGTGAGTGCACAAGTGGTGGTTATGGACTTGCTCTATTATCCGCAAGACCCTTCAATGGTGATAGTGCACCTGCACAGTCGCAACGGATGGCTGCTAGCCATCTCTGCAAGGACTACAGTGGGTCTACATCTTTGATGACTCACCAATACCATTATTTCTACAAGGACTGCAGTGGGTCTACACCTCTGGTGGCCCACCAATACCATTATCTCTACCAGGACTACAGTGGGTCTGCTCTGTGATGACCTAAATACCAATATTCTTCAAAACGTCGAATGACTCTGCTGTGGGTTTGCTCTGTTGTGGCCCATTACCGGTCGGCATGTCAAGAGTTAGCACTGTCTTTCCATTGGAAGGACAACACTACTTCTTCACGACTGCATGGAAATCCACTGCTTCTGTGTGCATTGTCTTTTACTGCTCAGACTTTGAGAAAACAAACTGCAGGTTTACTCTTATGATGAATGATCAGGACTGTCTTTATGGACTGTGAGAAAATTTTAGCTTTTGACCAACATTGTATAAATAAGTGTGTGCATTTGATATCTTTGTTATTGTAATTATGAAAAAAATTTTCAAATCATTATTGGCCACTGCCCAAAAATATTTTGTAAATTTTTTTGTGGGGAGCATGGGGGCTATGTAAGTTGGCTGTTTATGTTTTCTTTATGTAAGTAGGCTGTTTAGGTTCTTATATTGGTAACGCCGCCGCCACGTAGCGCTCTCTGTATGAAAATCACTGGCTGTGCTGTGTGCAGTCTGTGGCTAGTTTGCATTGTTGTCTGCCATTGTAGTGTTGGGCAGTGGCAGCTGGATGTGAACAGCGCTTAGCGTTGCGCAGTTGGAGGTGAGCCGCCAGCAGTGATGGATGTGGGGAGAGAGATGGCGGAAGTTTAGAAATTGAACTGCTATATATATTATGAATATTAAGGTAAATACATTGTTTGTTCTCTATTAATATCTTTCATTTGCTAACTATCCCTATCAGTAGTTAGTGCCTTCCGTAGTTTGAATCTTTTATTTAACTGGCAGTAGTGGCGCTCGCTGTATTGCAGTAGTTCCAGTAACGAAGATTTTTGTGAGGTAAGTGATTTGTGAAAGGTATAGGTTAAAGTTAGTCAGGGCCGTTGTTTTGTAGGGATTATTGAAAGTCAGATTGCGTTGCGCTAAAAATATTGTGTGTAACTTTAGTGAATGTTTGAGTACGTTCAGTTTTGCTCAGCTGTTTGAAAAGCAAATAGTGTAAGAGGTTTATCAGCACAGTCGTGTATAATTGTTCTAAGGGGAGTTTCAAAGTGTTCTGCTGCCAATCAAACGCAGTCTTTGGTTCGTCTTTCTCAGAACATTTGCTATGTGTTCTTTGGAATTTGAGTTGTTCGTAATTGTAATTCCTAGGTATTTAGTTGAATTTACGGCCTTTAGATTTGACTGCTTTATCGTGTAATCTAAGTTTCACGGATTCCTTTTAGCACTCAGTGGATGACATCACAGTTCTCACTTCTTAGAGTCAATTGGCAATTTTCGTACCATACTGATATGTTTTATAAATATTTTGGAATTCGTTCTGATCTTCTGATAACTTTACTAACCGATAAACGACAGCATCATCTGTAAACACCCTAAGACTGTTGCTCAGATTGTCTCCTAAGCAGTTTATATAGATCAGGAACAGCTGAGGGCCTATAACACCACCTTGCGGAACGCCAGAAATCACTTCCGTTTTACTCAATGACTTTCCGTCAATTACTACGAACTGTGACCTCCTGATAGGAAATCACAAATCCAGTCGCATAACTGAGACGATATTCCATAATCGCGCAATCCGATTACAAGCCGCGGTGTCAAAAGCCTTCAAGAAATCTAGAAATACGGAATCAATTTGAAATCCCTTGTCAATAGCACTCAACACTTCGTGTGTAGTAAAGAGGTAATTGTCTTTCACAAGAACGATGTCTTCTAAATCGGTGTTGACTGTGCATCAATAGACAGTTCTCTTCGAGTTAGCCGGCCGCTGTGGCCGAGCGGTTCTAGGCTCTTCAGTCTGGAACCGCGCGACCGCTACGGTCGCATGTTCGAATCCTGCCTCGGGCATGGATGTATGTGATGTCCTTAGGTTGGTTAGGTTTAAGTAGTTATAAGTTCTAGAAGGGCTGATGACCTGAGATGTTAAGTCACATAGTGCTCAGAGCCATTTGAACAATTTTTCTTCGAGTTAATTCACAACTTTCGAACACAATATACATTCCAAACTCCTGCTGTATATCGACGTTGATATGGGCCTGTAACTTAGTGGATTACTTCTATTGCCATTCTTGAATAATGATGTGAACTGTGCAGTTTTCCGGTCTTTGGGTACAGATCTTTAGTCGAGCGAGCGGTTGAGTATGATTGTTAAGTATGAGTCTATTGTATCAGCGTCCTTTGAGAGGAGCCTAATTAGTATACAGTTTGGACCGGAAGACTTGCTTTCGTTCAGTGATTTAAGTCGCTTCACTACTCCGACGTTATCTACTTCTAAGTTCTTGATTCGAATTCTAGAATATTTACTTTGTCTTCTTTGGTGAAGGAATTTCGGTAGGCAGTGTTTAGTAACTCTGCTTTAACAGCACTGTCATCGATAGTGTTTACATTTCTATTACGCAGAGAAGACATTGATTGTATCTTGCCGCTAGCACACTTTACATACGACCAGAATCTCTTTGGATTTTCTGCCATGTTTTGAGACAAAGTTTCGTTGTGTAATTTATTATAAGCATCTCGCAATGAAGTGCGCGCTAAATTCCGAGCTTGTCTAAAAGATCGCCAATCTTGGGAGTTATGCGTTCGTTCAGATTTGGCATGATTTTCTGTTGTTTCTGAAACAGTATTCTGACCCGTTTTGTGTACCGAGGGTATCAGCTCCGTCATTTGTAAATTAATTTGGTATAAATCTCTCAATAGCTGTCGTTCTATTTATTTGAATTCAAGCCATAGCTGCTCTGCACCTACAATACTAATTTTGAAGGAATGGAGAGTGTCTCTCAGAAAGATGCCAAGTGAAATTTTATTTTCTTCGATAGGTAAAGTTTTCGTATATCTTTGGAGGCTTTGGGAGTTACGACATTCAGTCTCGCTACGACAATCCTGTGTTCACTAACCCCTGTATCCGTTTTGATGCTCGTTATTAGCTCGGGATTATTTGTTCATAAGAGTTCAAGTGTGTTTCCACAACCGTTTACTGTTAGAGTGGGCTCATGAAATAATTGCTTGAAATAATTTTCAGAGAATGCGTTTAGTACAATTTCGGACGTTGTTTTATGCGAACCTTCGAATTTAAACACGTATTTTCGCCAACATATAGAGGTTAAAATGAAGCCACCACCAACTATAATTGTGTGTGCCGGGTACGTTCTGAAATTACACTCAAATTTTCTTTGAACCTTTCAGGAATTGTGTCATCTTAGTTGTGAGGTCGGTAAAAGAATCCAATTATTTTATTCCTGTTGCCAATAATGGCTTCTAGCCATACTAACTCACAGGAACTCTACTTCAGTTTCACAACAAGATAAACTACCTCTAACAGCAACAAACACGCCACCGCCAACTATGTTTATCCTATCCTTTTAGAACACCGTAGGTCCTTCACAGAAATTTCGCCTAAACTTATCTCCAGCTTTAGCCAGCTTTCAGAGCCTATAAGGATTTGGGCGTTAGTGCTTTGTATTAGCGCTGGGAGTTTTATAACGTTCTCAGCACGGCTAAGGCAATTTACAACTGTTATACCGGTGGTTCCTAGATTGTTCCTGTGCTCGCTCTGCACAGACCGAAGACCTTTCTGTGTTTCCCCGAGACTCTTTACCTTAAAACCGTCTAGTCACGCCACACAGCCCCTGCTATCCATGTAGCCACCTCCTGCGTATAATGAACTCCTGACCTATTTAGCGAAACCCGAAACTCCACCACCCTATGGCCCAAGTCGAGGAATCTGCAGCCTACATGGTCGGAGAACCGTCTGAGCCTCAGATTGAGACCTTCCACTCGGCTTCGTACCAGAGGCCCGCAATCGGCCCTGTCTGCTATGACTTCGCTTTCTTCGCTTTGTATTAGCTCTGACACGGTTTACGAGTGCAACATTGAGTTCTGCAGTGACTTTTGCAGCTGTCGGCATCTTATTTTTCGTCACAAACCGCTTCAATGGCCGTTGGTCACAATCTCTGTTACTTAGCGGATGATGTTTTTCCGCTTTCCGTGTATATGGTATAAATGTTACATCGGTGCCTCCTGAAACATCAACCATTATTTATGGTAATACTCACCTTACGGGCACCAACAGCTTACCAACGGTCTAATTCAATTAGCTCCGGTATAATGTACCTCCGGCATAATGTACTCACAAATACACAGATAACTCTTCTGATCATGACTGACACTTGTATTGAGGTCACATACAATCTGCAGGCTTGGCTAGAATCTCCATTTATGTTCAACCATATATTTCTCGCGACGTTTACATACTGTGGTCCTAGTCCTGTATTTCTCTTGCTCGACTGAAGATAACGTCGAGTTCTCTTAAAACAAAGAGCAGGACGAAGGGTACGGATATGTATTGGCATCATCTGCTTTGTTAAGCCACCTGCACAACTCCCCGATGAGGTACCCTATCAAGCAAAGAGCGATCTCTGTCTAACAAATGCACGTCTTTGACAGCCATCTCTTAAACTATAGGAAAAAACGAGTTCCTAATCGCGCAGTTATGACCAACATTATTCAAAATTACTTCAGTACTTAAGAAAGGCAGTGTGACAAATCCCATCTCTCTATTGCCTCGCAAGCACACAATACTGAGTGATGTTGCAAAGTGAAAAGACACGGGAGTTACATTCGAAACGATAGGGCGGTTTCAATTTAGATGGACGAAAAGAGTGGTTCCAGTCCTTCTCCGACTATCTACGCTTTATATCCTTCCTCATCCTCCCATTACGCGAACTTGTGCTCTGTCTATGACTGCCTCGTAGGTGATGCGATGTTAAACCCTAAGCCTACTTTCTTCTCTCGGGATTTACAGATGTACTACAGCAAAACTGCAGAATTCAAAATTAACAAGTTATCGATTGAATTTCGTGCTACATATATTCTCCTACATTATATTCGATGGTAAATGTTCTCGTTTTTACCTAGTGTCTTATATTTAGCTTTATAAGGAGCTCACAGGTTATGGAAGAAGTGTATTCCTGAATAATGGACAATTTTGTGGACTTTGAAATCGTTATGTAGAGTGACTTCATTTTTAATTTTGGTTCCTGAACCAAACTGTTTATTTCAGAAAGAGCTCTACTATCAACTAGAATACACTCCTGGAAATGGAAAAAAGAACACATTGACACCGGTGTGTCAGACACACCATACTTGCTCCGGACACTGCAAGAGGGCTGTACAAGCAATGATCACACGCACGGCACAGCGGACACACCAGGAACCGCGGTGTTGGCCGTCGAATGGCGCTAGCTGCGCAGCATTTGTGCACCGCCGCCGTCAGTGTCAGCCAGTTTGCCGTGGCATACGGAGCTCCATCGCAGTCTTTAACACTGGTAGCATGCCGTGACAGCATGGACGTGAACCGTATGTGCAGTTGACGGACTTTGAGCGAGGGCGTATAGTGGGCATGCGGGAGGCCGGGTGGACGTACCGCCGAATTGCTCAACACGTGGGGCGTGAGGTCTCCACAGTACATCGATGTTGTCGCCAGTGGTCGGCGGAAGGTGCACGTGCCCGTCGACCTGGGACCGGACCGCAGCGACGCACGGATGCACGCCAAGACCGTAGGATCCTACGCAGTGCCGTAGGGGACCGCACCGCCACTTCCCAGCAAATTAGGGACACTGTTGCTCCTGGGGTATCAGCGAGGACCATTCGCAACCGTCTCCATGAAGCTGGGCTACGATCCCGCACACCGTTAGGCCGTCTTCCGGTCACGCCCCAACATCGTGCAGCCCGCCTCCAGTGGTGTCGCGACAGGCGTGAATGGAGGGACGAATGGAGACGTGTCGTCTTCAGCGGTGAGAGTCGCTTCTGCCTTGGTGCCAATGATGGTCGTATGCGTGTTTGGCGCCGTGCAGGTGAGCGCCACAATCAGGACTGCATACGACCGAGGCACACAGGGCCACCACCCGGCATCATGGTGTGGGGAGCGATCTCCTACACTGGCCGTACACCACTGGTGATTGTCGAGGGGACACTGAATAGTGCACGGTACATCCAAACCGTCATTGAACCCATCGTTCTACCATTCCTAGGCCGGCAAGGGGAACTTGCTGTTCCAACAGGACAATGCACGTCCGCATGTATCCCGTGCCACCCAACGTGCTCTAGAAGGTGTAAGTCAACTACCCTGGCCAGCAAGATCTCCGGATCTGTCCCCCATTGAGCATGTTTGGGACTGGATGAAGCGTCGTCTCACGCGGTCTGCACGTCCAGCACGAACGCTGGTCCAACTGAGACGCCAGGTGGAAATGGCATGGCAAGCCGTTCCACAGGACTACATCCAGCATCTCTACGATCGTCTCCATGGGAGAATAGCAGCCTGCATTGCTGCGAAAGGTGGATATACACTGTACTAGTGCCGACATTGTGCATGCTCTGTTGCCTGTGTCTAAGTGCCTGTGGTTCTGTCAGTGTGATCATGTGATGTATCTGACCCCAGGAATGTGTCAATAAAGTTTCCCATTCCTGGGACAATGAATTCACGGTGTTCTTATTTCAATTTCCAGGAGTGTATTTGTTGCGTATGACCAGAGCAATCACCTTTACACAAAGCTTGTCGACCGTTAAGCCTCAAAACGAATCGGTAACCTGAAGGCAAGTTCCGTTATGCCTTGGCAGTCTAAAATATGGGCTCTCGGGTGTATGAAGACTAACTACAATTATTGTTTCCAGGGAAATCGGTGCCAAACCTTGATATTCCGAATCGTTCGCGGCATTGAGGTAAGAGAGTGCTTCAGGTAGAACCAGTGGATAAAAGAATGGTGTGCACGTACGGCTATCGCAAAGCACAATGTGGCCGCGGCAAGGGCATAAATGCCGAAGCACATTGAGTAAGAATCCCGAAAAAGTGTCCATAAATAAAAAAGAAGTTTGGGAGTTAAGAAGTTTCGTTTGCCAGGTTGGCTATAGAAATGCTAGGACAACTGGATCCCGGTCTTAGAAGCGGCCAGCTAGTTCTTTTGATGGTTGAATTTAGTTCAGATGAAATATTATTGTTCAGCGAAATCGAACCGAAATTTTTTTAAGTGGAGGCTATGCCAGGTGGTATGTACTTAATTATGTGCTTATTTCATGATTTAATCATTAATTAACAACTGGTTTTGGTTGACTGACTTCTTACAGGAATACAGACAAAAAATTGTAAAATGAGATAAGTTTAAATGTCACGACAATAACCCTTCTTTTTCACTCCCTTCTAAAGTAGGTACTATTGTCTTCGCGAATTAGCCTTAAAATCCAGCCACTAGTTGCTACTTCGGCTTTGAACCAATTATTAAGCGACAGTGGCAGAATTTCGTTTTTTACACAGACAAAACACAATTGAAAATCTTACTAAAATACGAATAAATACATATGAATACATAATCATCAACTATTATTTCTGTATCTTTGCTAATAAGTCATTACAAAATAAAAATTTAATTATTAAATAATTAAATACTTTTAAATATATTAAATATATAAAGAGTACTCTTTATTAAATAATAATAAGCTTTCCATAGCTAAATTTAATTTCTTTAAATTATATTTTACTGTTAGGTATTTCTTCTTTCTGGAATCCATCTCTGAGGAAAGCGAAATTTTGTCGCTGGAAGCTGTTGCCCTCTTGGTACCTGCTGCAGAGGATTAAAAGCAGTCACATGCTGAGAACGATAAAGAGAATGCAAATGTCGGTGAGAAAAAACATGAAGAAGGCAATGAAGATGAACAACAAGAAGTGCAAGAAAAAAGATTAACATAACTTACAAAACTTTCTATTTTTGTTACTAATATATATTTCCTGTAATGAAGACAGTAGTAGATGAAGTTTCCCAATAGTTCACCATTAAAATTACAAATGTTCTCCAAAAACATTTTTTGTCCATTACATTAATTATTTACACATTCTTTTCGTCATATTGGATCCGTGATTTTGAATTTTTCAATTTTAACATAAAATCGTTTTCATAAGTGTCAGAACCCTACCCATTTTTGGCAATATTGGAGCAGATTTTGCAATTCTGGCTATGTTTTCCGAATTTTGATCCCCTGTGTGACGCGACTGCTTGGCTGCAGCTAAATATAAGAGTCCAGTTCTCAGTTCTGGCTCAAAGCCGGAGCTTTACAATGGTGTGAAACTGTCTCTGTCGAAATTTAAGTGACACGTTTTGTGGGATGGAATGGTGCCACCCATAGCACTAGGTTATCTCTGATTGTCCTGTAAGTACTGATGGCCAACAATTGGCACGCAAACACTAGATGGCCAGCTACTCGAAAAAGAGTAATTGCTGTTCAGTTAAACTGAGAGGTGTCTGCTTTGGCGCGAAACACCTTTCATGTTACGTATTCATACTGGCAATGTAATTCACTTGTCTGCCTTAAATGTCTTTAGTCACTTATCTCAAAGCACTCTGCTGTTCTTCCTGCTGCCATGATGACTGGCTGTGCTGATTCACGTTTAAGAATATCTTGTGCAAGTTAAATGGGCACATTCACCTGACTTCGTTCCAGATTATAGTGAGAGTAAATGATGTTGTTTTTCAAATCAGGGCCAGTAATGTTTCTGTCTGTGATACATTTTGTTGTTCTGTTTAATGTGGGGAATGTTAGTAGTAGAACAACAGGGCGTCAGTGCATTTTGTTAGTGCAGGTTGCCTACATCATGGGCAGGTATGCGCTCAGGGGCAAACCTATTGTTCTCCTTTGATTGCCAGATACTTGACCTATTGTTCTCCTCTGATTGACAGGTACTTAACCTATTGTTCTCCTTTGATTTACAGGTCCTATTTTTCCCTCCACCCTTCCCACTCCACTCCCCCCCTCAGGATACCTCCACCCCACCCCCTCCCCCTCGCTGCTACAGTTACATTTTCAAGTCTGAGTTATTGGAATAGCCCCTCTCACTCTTATGAGTTTGATTGACTACTTAATTAAATTGATCAATTAATTAACCTCTCCCCCTGTGGTAAACCCCCTTACACTCCCACTTTGCTTCCCAGAAACTGGTAGGAAAAAGACTCAGTTGATCGATAATTTGGAGGGAAATCGATTGCTGTGTATGGAATATTGTTTAAAGAATTTAGACAATGTGTGGAATATTGTTTATTTCAACAGTTTAGGGGATTCAAGGCAGTGTATGGAATATATGGAAACTGGTGGCTCATTGCTGGAGAGGAAGGATCTCACAACAGGAAATCCAAGGTTATATTCTTTATTTATAAAATATTCAGTTTGTGGGGGTTGAATTTCTCTTGCCCATCATTCTCTGCTGTTTGGAAACATGTAGGTCTTATAAGAAGTAATTACATGGGTCAAACATGTTGCATAACCTAATGTTCAGCACTTTACTCGGGTGTCTTAATCTAATGTTAGGCCCTTTGTTGGCACTTAAGCTATTGTTCTGTTAAGTAGTTTTCCATGTCACCCCCATTTCCTCAAACTATTGTACTGCCTTTGATACTGAATTAAGTAATTTTGTTATGTCCTCCCACCATTTTCTGGTACACTGTTCGAATTTCACGTGCTTTTGAACGTCACCCACCCTCTTACACTACTATACTGCGTTTTACATAAACACCATGCAAATTAACGTATTGTTCTGCACTTAACCTGCAGTTCTGTTCAATGTCACCCATTCACACACACCCTCTCCTTAACTACTGTATATGCAAATTAATGAAATCGATATTCTACATCTACATCTACATCTACATCCATACTCCGCAAGCCGCCTGACGGTGTGTGGCGGAGGGTACCTTCAGTACCTCTATCGGTTCTCCCTTCTATTCCAGTCTCGTATTGTTCGTGGAAAGAAGGATTGTCGGTATGCCTCTGTGTGGGCTCTAATCTCTCTGATTTTATCCTCATGGTCTCTTCGCGAGATATACGTAGGAGGGAGCAATATACTGCTTGACTCTTCGGTGAAGGTATGTTCTCGAAACTTTGACAAAAGCCTGTACCGAGCTACTGACCGTCTCTCCTGCAGAGTCTTCCACTGGAGTTTATCTATCATCTCCGTAACGCTTTCGCGATTACTAAATGATCCTGTAACGAAGCGCGCTGCTCTCTGTTGGATCTTCTCTATGTCTTGTATCAACCCTATCTGGTACGGATCCCACACTGCTGAGCAGTATTCAAGCAGTGGGCGAACAAGCGTACTGTAACCTACTTCCTTTGTTTTCAGATTGCATTTCCTTAGGATTCTTCCAATGAATCTCAGTCTGGCATCTGCTTTACCGACAATCAACATTATATGATCATTCCATTTTAAATCACTCCTAATGCGTACTCCCAGATAATTTATGGTATTAACTGCTTCCAGTTGCTGACCTGCTATTTTGTAGCTAAATGATAAAGGATCTATCTTTCTGTGTATTCGCAGCACATTACACTTGTCTACATTGAGATTCAGTTGCCATTCCCTGCACCATGCGTCAATTCGCTGCAGATCCTCCTGCATTTCAGTACAATTTTCCATTGTTACAACCTCTCGATACACCACAGCATCATCTGCAAAAAGCCTCAGTGAACTTCCGATGTCATCCACCAGGTCATTTATGTATATTGTGAATAGCAACGGTCCTATGACACTCCCCTGCACATGTGTGGGGTCGTTTTTTTAATTTGCAGCATCCTATCGGTCCCCCAAAAAAGTTGTCTACAGATCATCAAATACATACAAGACTCACAAGGATATTGGGAGCCATAAACATATTTACCGGTATAACTACAATTAAATATTACGATTGGTGCTGCAGTCTGACACCGATCGATGTACAGGTAATGTCTCCTCTTGACGACTGTGGTTCTGGAACGAATCCCGGGAGCGATCCGTGACACATGCACATACACAGACATACAGAAAACAGAGCAAACGCACTGCAAATGTGGAATAATTGGGTGGAGGTGACTAGATGCAGTCGAGTACAGTGCTACACTACATCTCCCGATCAGAAAAATAGTGAATTTGCGCTAGGTGTTGGCAGTTGTACTACATTTACAAGCAGTTTTAGAGTACGGAACGAGAGGTTATGTCATGATAGCATGGGTAGAAGCGGCATATAAAATCGATAAATTGCGAAACATGATGGAAATTACGCACAAATTGAGGGAAAATATACTGAAATGCGGGGAAATTGAGGAAGTAATTGCGTGTCTTCTGGTTGGGGCAGAACAATTCTTGTACCGGGTAACAGGTATGCGACAGCAAGAGGAATCTGAGGAAACGTCGACATGGAAGAGAAGGGCAGCATTCTACTGTATATGTCTATTGAGGTAACAGTGATACGCACGAGTTGACTGCTGTATTTGACGCTTTTAAGGAAAACAGAGTACTATTCGCCTCTAAACTAACATGCATCTGCGTTAAAGGATAACTGAGAGTGGGTGGGGTAATCGATTGAGATGGAGCCCTAACGAGGTACTATTTAATGGCAGACTGATGATGCATTCTAGAGATGGAGGCAGATGTTGGCGCAGGTCTTTCTTCACTGTTCTGTAAGAATGCTTCAGCTGTATGACATAGCCTGCGTTCGACTCATATACAACTACGTGTTCTGTATTTGATTTAGAGCGCTGTCTACTTGCGATAGTCAACAGCAAACTTCTCCGTCATCTGAGGACTTCCATCTCATGTGTGATAAAACGTGACCACACTGTTTCAACACTTTTCTCTAACGAAAATTTATGCGATATACTACATTCCCTTGTCGCATCTTGGGTATAAAATTGAGACTTCAGTTTCACAACTAAGATGATTGTAAGTTAGTGATAGGTGTTTGTGATACACTGCAACCCCCATGTATACATCTGCTTGACAGATGTCCTGTTTACAGAGTTAGTGGCGGTATGACGTGTAATTTCACATGTCGGATACCGGTGCTATGCGTTTATCTGTTTCCTTGTAAGAGGTATTCTCCATTACTAACGATCATTTTATATAGGACTGATGCGAGCATAATAATTTTCTGAACCGTGATCGGATGTGAACAACGGACGCTATACATCTCTGGAAAGCTACAATGTGCACGTATCACACAGAATCGATATTTTAAGGACATAGTTTTTTTTTCATTTTACAGTTTGTTACCGTAGTTTATCGTAGAGATGCCTGGAGGAAGGATGTATGTCATGCGCGGGAAATATATTTCTTATATTGGAATGTTAACAGCGCTGCATTCCACATGACTGATAGGTTGGGGACTGAAGTGCTCTAACATTATAGCCTATTTTAAGCACAGAACCGTGTAGTCTTAGGAGTGCGTGTGTTTATGTTCCCTCTTACCAATACCCTCGTGATACTGATCCCAGACACTAGAACAATAACGTAAAATGCTTCGAACTCCATCCATCTGGAGCTCCATCATGCATACAAATCACCTATCTCTTGTTCTTCTTAACCATCTGGGGTCTTAAAGTCTCTAATTTTATCTTAAGACTGCGAGAATGCTCTGTGACTCCCATCCACATAGAGATAAATCGTAAATTAAGCACTATGCTCGAGGTGCTAGAAACATGTAGGGCGCTGTCTGGTATACTTCGATGATGTATATCTTCGACATTTAACGATGAATGGATGTAGCGCAGTCAGCTATCTACATTAGCAGTGATACTCGCAAAGTAGAGAAGGGGCTGTTTAGCTATGATACCGAAATTGGGAAACATGCTGTTACATCACTGGTCAGTGTTGAAATTACTGTGATGCCTACTATTACAGTACATCGACGGTTTCTTTTCCACTCAATCTGTCCACTGGTACGCTGTTGGTTAGCACATAATGAGTGAGTGGCATCGCTTGTTTGAGTTGGAGACTGAGTTTTGGTGGAGAGGCAACACCTTCTGCGGATGACTAGCACCGAAACAGTGATTGCGTGCATGACAGCAATATGAAGAATCACTCGAAATGGAATGCAGAGCCACCAGCTATTCTGTCACTTTGACAGACGAGTTTGAATGTAGAGGTCGTCAATCAACTTCAGACAGCAGTTGGGAAACGCTACCAAACTCTTCGAGTTACCTTATGTTGTAATGGTCTTTTATTTAAAATCATCCAGTGTGTGTGTGGTGTGTTATGGTAGCAGCAGTAACATCATGACTTATACCATGCGACGTCTAGTTTTCTGTGAGAAGCAATGGATCTGAACGCATTCATGTCAGTTTCGAACTGACACAGACCTTGGAAGTCGTGGAGGAAAAAGCAAACTGTATGGCAGTGAACAAAGCTTGTTACAGCAGAAAAAAAAACAATGACAAATGGTCACACAGAGGGTCTATTCGACTTATAGTATAGTTTGTGGGATACAGTCATCCTCCTATAGGATCGTCACATGAGCTTGATGCTGGTATGCAGACGGTATTTATTTTCGATATATTGGAGGAGAGAAACGCGCTAAAAATCTTACTGATATCTCGATCAGATGAAGTTAGTGGAGCTTTTATAGTTCGTAATTTTTCTCTGTTGGATGGTACAGAATAACGAAGGTAGCATGTTGGGCTGACAGACGTGAATGGGCCCTGAGGGCCGCAGATTTGTGGTACTTGTATGTAGTTTGGGGATGCACCACAGTGCAGCAGCGAAAGCTTCACCCTTCTCCTAGTTCCAGTTTCCAAAAAAATAGTCAAAACACTGTCCTGTCACTATAACGTAGAGTAGCATGTTTCTACATGGGTTGCAGTAGATATAGGTTTCTCTTACTTCTACTCAGTTCCTACTTACATTGGAACGATCACATGCACAAAGCTCGAGGGATGGTAGTGCAGAGTCTGAGGGGCAGCTGCAGAATGCATAGCGACTACATAAAACCATGCTGGAATTTTATTGTAACAGAATTCAAGAAAGATGACTCGTTTCGAGATATGAGAGTACCAGAAATATGATTCACCAGTGGCTGTAATTATTAAAGGACTTCTCCATATGCGGTTCAATGGAAAGACTTGATTCCAAATCCTAGACAGCATTTATACCGAAAGCGTAGCACTAGAGATCTTAAAAGCTAGTGTACATTTCTTATGACCTCAATCAGCACACGGTCTACTATTGCTTGTGAACCTTCTCAACCAACCATCGCCTATAACCCAGTCGATATATCACCGAACCTCTCACATGGGATTGAGACAGAATGATTGCAAATACTGCAGAAATATCTAGTGGCGGCGGTGTGAGGGAGTTGCAAATAACGGTTTCATACTACGTTCCTTAGCCAAATCACTTTCAAAATTCGGTAATATTATTACAAGGTTGCACCATCAGCGACTTGTAACCGCACTGTTGGTCTGATAATATACACTCTGTCGATCACGGTCTATATTCAGTGTCTGGAAAAAACCACTTCATTCAGAGGTAATGCCACATGTAGATTTATAAAACCAGTATAGCTTTTAACATGGATACTTGGATGCACCCGTAGAACCAACACCGCTTGTGAAGGTAATATGGTTGTGTTTTTTTTTTTAACATATGGCGGTTTGTAAGACGATTACGCCTCTCTTTCTAAGACACAGTGGTACCACTCTCAAGAAAACTTATGAGAAATGTCCACCTATCGCTGATTTTCGCTCAGTATTATTTCGTACCGCCTGCAATCAGTTACTGGCGAAGTATTATATTTAGTAGTAGGGGGTGCATGATAGGTTCGCCTTGAGCTTCAGAATTACTAAGTGTGTGTGTGTGTGTGTTTCGAAATGTGCAAGGTAAATGACTATGTCCGGTTGTAAGGAAGGTATGGATTTGACGTGGAATACTGTAACAGCAAAGGCAAAGGTATGTCAAGTCATAAGAAAGGTACAGATATTTCTGTTTTCAAAGCCACAGCCGTCAGCAGGGTGTATTTCCGATACTTCGCTCGTTGTCGAATGTCGTCCAATTGTGACTGCGATGGTAATATTTAATTGCAAGTACAGGAATAAAATATAGATGAGGCTGGTTTTTTTTCCTAGGACAATTCTATGTGTACTTGGCGTGCAGCACCGGTGGCCTGTGGCGGGAGCGATTCATGTTTCCCACTAATGGCAGGAGCCGTCCGAATGGAGAGGCTTGTTGGGATGCAGGAATGTAATTGACTTAACCATGTCGTCATCTAGACGGCCGAATAGTGAACTAATAGTATGCGTTGGACAGCTTTCGTGATCGTGTGGAAATATGAGAAGATTCAATATGGACATGTGTTTGCGCTGGAGCATTATTCCCTCCCATGTAAATTGCCCGACTGACTGCTTCTACACATTTCCCGTCTTTATTTGGTTGAGAGAAGATCGACTGTGATGTGTGTTGAGCGCATCTAGCAGGTGAAAGACGGCTGGAGGACACGTTTGCTGGTTGTCTAGACATGAGAAACGTCTGATTTGACTTTCTAAATTTTAAGGGTTATTTGGAATATATTATATTACTGACATCGGTATTCGCGAATGGAAATATATATTTTTTTCGGGTTTTCACGTAAAGGTCTTCACAGACAGGATAAGTTTCTTGTTGCACAAAGGCTCACAATGATTTCTTAATAAAAAAAAAGAAAAATGCTAGAAACGGCTTTGACCACTATGGGACTTAACATGTGAGGTCATCAGTCCCATAGAACTTAGAACTACTTAAACCTAACTAACCTAAGGACATCACACACATCTATGCCCGAGGCAGGCTTCAAACCTGCGACCGTAGCAGCAGCGCGGTTCCGGACTGAAGCGCCTAGAACCGCTCGGCCACACCGGCCGGCGATGGAGGCGGAGAGATACATCGTGTCGTCCAGTTCAAACGGTTCAAATGGCTCTATGAGCACTATGGGCCTTAACAGTTACAACCTTAACAGTTACAGTGCCGAACCAGCGACTGTAGCGCCTAGAACCGCTTGTTTCTTAGTATGATGTATCATGCAGCGTAACTTGCTGTGACAGTGCGAGAGAGAGAGAGCGAGACAAAGATATTGTTTATTACTCTGTGGCGATCAGCGCTCACATAATTATTCTTAGGAGATAGAACTTCTGTTCTTCTTAAGAAAAAAAAATTTTAGGAGAGGAGAGCCATTCTTGTGATGTAAAAATCGACGCCATTGCGAGTTTTTGATTCACATTGTAAAATATAAGTGTATATGGTAGGAAATCAGTTAACAGAACAATAAAATATTGTTCATTTCAAGAAGTTACGTGTTATTACACACCCAGTGATATACTTCTATTGTGATTTACTAATAAACACCAGCTTGAGAACAGTTCCGACGGGAGCGTTCAGTTCTAGTGAAATAGTTCGATGTTTTCTTCGGAAAAGAAGTCACTTCATGGATCATTCAAATCCACAATAGTACCTGGACATTTCTCAGAACTGAAAGCAATCTGATTGCTATGCAACAGAGCCCCGAAGAATATTTCTCCGTACTTTGGTTACCACTTTCAGCTCAACACGGTATCTGCAGCATCTGGAGCAGATTTCTACAATAGCGGAAGCGCGTAATCGCTATCAGTTTCACACATCGCCCTGTGTACACTGACTTCGCGGTATATATATATATATATATATATATATATATATATATATATATATATATAAAAGATTCCACTATGTGTTGGCTGGATTTGTAAGTACCGAAAATACCAGAATGTTTTGTGGATGTGGTGAAATCGATAAACCGAAAAGATTCTAGGACTTTTTGATATATAATTACGTCTTTTATTAATCGACAAATACGTAATGGCGGGAGGCTTTTTTGCAGTGCGAAAACGATACCCAGCTGGTGCACGTGTGGACGTATCATAATTTTTTTATACACCTATAATTGATAGAAATATTATGCTGCTGCTTGAACGCAAAGGTACCATGGCTTATCTTCCGATATACGTTTGTGGGAAGTAATCAAACTACACTCCTGGAAATGGAAAAAAGAACACATTGACACCGGTGTGTCAAACCCACCATACTTGCTCCGGACACTGCGAGAGGGCTGTACAAGCAATGATCACACGCACGGCACAGCGGACACACCAGGAACCGCGGTGTTGGCCGTCGAATGGCGCTAGCTGCGCAGCATTTGTGCACCGCCGCCGTCAGTGTCAGCCAGTTTGCCGTGGCATACGGAGCTCCATCGCAGTCTTTAACACTGGTAGCATGCCGCGACAGTGTGGACGTGAACCGTATGTGCAGTTGACGGACTTTGAGCGAGGGCGTATAGTGGGCATGCGGAAGGCCGGGTGGACGTACCGCCGAATTGCTCAACACGTGGGGCGTGAGGTCTCCACAGTACATCGATGTTGTCGCCAGTGGTCGGCGGAAGGTGCACGTGCCCGTCGACCTGGGACCGGACCGCAGCGACGCACGGATGCACGCCAAGACCGTAGGATCCTACGCAGTGCCGTAGGGGACCGCGCCGCCACTTCCCAGCAAATTAGGGACACTGTTGCTCCTGGGGTATCGGCGAGGACCATTCGCAACCGTCTCCATGAAGCTGGGCTACGGTCCCGCACACCGTTAGGCCGTCTTCCGCTCACGCCCCAACATCGTGCAGCCCGCCTCCAGTGGTGTCGCGACAGGCGTGAATGGAGGGACGAATGGAGACGTGTCGTCTTCAGCGATGAGAGTCGCTTCTGCCTTGGTGCCAATGATGGTCGTATGCGTGTTTGGCGCCGTGTAGGTGAGCGCCACAATCAGAACTGCATACGACCGAGGCACACAGGGCCAACACCCGGCATCATGGTGTGGGGAGCGATCTCCTACACTGGCCGTACACCACTGGTGATCGTCGAGAGGACACTGAATAGTGCACGGTACATCCAAACCGTCATCGAACCCATCGTTCTACCATTCCTAGACCGGCAAGGGAACTTGCTGTTCCAACAGGACAATGCACGTCCGCATGTATCCCGTGCCACCCAACGTGCTCTAGAAGGTGTAAGTCAACTACCCTGGCCAGCAAGATCTCCGGATCTGTCCCCCATTGAGCATGTTTGGGACTGGATGAAGCGTCGTCTCACGCGGTCTGCACGTCCAGCACGAACGCTGGTCCAACTTGAGGCGCCAGGTGGAAATGGCATGGCAAGCCGTTCCACAGGACTACATCCAGCATCTCTACGATCGTCTCCATGGGAGAATAGCAGCCTGCATTGCTGCGAAAGGTGGATATACACTGTACTAGTGCCGACATTGTGCATGCTCTGTTGCCTGTGTCTATGTGCCTGTGGTTCTGTCAGTGTGATCATGTGATGTATCTGACCGCAGGAATGTGTCAATAAAGTTTCCCCTTCCTGGGACAATGAATTCACGGTGTTCTTATTTCAATTTCCAGGAGTGTACTATTCACACAAAAACAAAAAATATTACATATGTCTAGTTGTAAATTAAAGATAGATTGGACATGGTGAATTGTGATTTCAACGCACTGAGGAGTATATCCGAACGTAAGTGGTGATAGATTCATTTTGTAAACAGCTACACAATATAGCAATGCAAGTGTTCAACTTGACCTGCTATAGTGTACTAACAGGACAGGCAATACTACTGTAATAATACGTCCCCTTATCGGCACCCCTAAGCATACCCTCGCACTTTGCTTGTTGTTCTATTGATAGTGATGTTGATTACAGTACACCAACCTGCGTCGGTGATGTCCTTCCAAGCATTATGTCCACGGATGCGGTATTCATTATACAAGTAGTGCCGGACCCCTGTCCTTCATAACACTTGTCTGAGAGAATCTTGGCAGAATGCAGCACCTTCCAAAACCGCTGATTCGAAAACTTCGTCAGATAATTTCCTAGGAGAGAGGCGAATCGAGACATACAGCCAGTGTGAGTGCAGGCATACCATAATTCCTACGGGTGCTGTAGAGATATAAAAGGTAACTGCAGTGTTTGTGTAAAATGTGTATATATTGCAGTGTAATGTTACTATGGCTTATGTTGTGGCATGATCAGAGAAACTGAGGTTGTGTCCTATTGAGAGGGACGCATATATTCAGCGCATTGATAATTGTAAGGGTATGAGAGAGATTATTACGTGGAAAATTATGTGGGCTGTAGACACTGAGATACGTTCCAGAACCACAGCCGTCAAGAGCGGACATTACTTGTACATCGATCAGTGTCAATCTGTAGCAGCAATCGTAACATTTAATTGAATATGCACTGGTAAATATGTTTCTTGCTCGCAATATTCTTGAGACACTTGTACGTATTTGATGATCTGTAGACAATTTTTGCAGTGTTTAACTGTCAGTGGAATGTAGCGATCTGTACAAAATAATTTTGCTACTGAAAGTCTCGTCTGCAGAAAACAATGGCGGACGGTGCTCCCACAATGGCAGCAGCAGCAGTTTGATGGGTAAATTCAGTGACGAATGGGCTGTCCCATTAGGATCTCTACGAACAATGCACCCTGTGCTATTCTGGAAAGCACTGTAACATCTTTCTCGGTGCTGTATCCACACCGCAGCTATGCATCATCGTGCTAGCAATGGTGCCTAGGTGAACACGAATTTCGACAGGAATTTCTCAGGCGTCAAATATGAAAGAGATGGCACCGCCTCAACCTTGCAGGACCCAAACTGACACCTACGTGTTGCTTGGGAGCTGACGGCCGCATCGTCACTTTGCGGGGACCACCAGTGCATCCCGACTCCTGGGGACGTGTGCAAAGTAGTCGGCGTCGGCGTTGGGCGTCGAGTGCCGGGATGTGTTTTTTTATTAGCGATCTTTTGTTTAAACTATATTCCATCGATTTCACAGATCAATAGGATGCTACAAATTAAAAAAAAGCTATCCCGTACATGTGAAGTATATCGATTTAATTAGTTTGCATAATTTTTTTATATCAACTTGGTGTTAGCAGTAGAATAGATAAGGGGAGGGTGTGTGTGAGTGTGTGACATGGAGCTGAACAGCAGGTTAAATGCAGAACAATAAGTTAATTTGCATAATTTTTATGTAGGACCCACTACAATACTGTAAGAGAGTGGGTGACAAGGAAGAATGCGCCAGAAATGGCGTTCAAAAGCATGTGAAATCGACAAGTTTACCAGATAATGGTGGGAGGACATAACTAATTACTTAATTTGGAATCAAAGGCGGTACAATAGTTAAAGGAAATGGGGGGTGACATGGAAAACCACTTATTTAAACAGTAGGTTGAGTGCCGACAAAGGGCCAAACATTAGATTAAGACACCCAGAGTACAGTGCTGAACATTAGGTTATGTAACATGTTTTCCCGACATAATTACTTCTTACAAGAACTACATGTTTCCAAACAGCAGAGAATGATGACCAAGAGAAATCCCACAAACTGAATTTTTGATAAATAGACAATATATTCCAGAATTTCCTGTTATGAGATCCTTCCTCTCCACCAAAGAGCCACCAATTTCCATATATTCCATACACTGCCTTTAATCCCCTAAATTGTTGAAATAAACAATATTCCACACATCATCTAAATTCTTTAAACAATATTCCATACACAGCAATCGATTTCCCTCGAAATGACCAACCAACAGAGTCTTTTTACCACCAGTTTCTGGGAAGCAAAGTGGGAGGGTAAGGGGGTTTACCACAGGGGGAGAGGTTAATTAATTGATCAATTTAATTAAGTAGTCAATCAAACTCGTAAGAGTGAGAGGGGCTATTCCAATAACTCAGACTTGAAAATGTAACTGTAGCAGCGAGGGGGAGGGGGTGGGTTGGAGGTTTCCTGAGGGGGGAGGGGAGTGGAAGGGTGTGGGGAACAATAGGTTAAGGACCTGTCAATCAAAGGAGAACAATAGGTTAAGTGCCCATCAATCAAAGGAGAACAGTAGGTTAAACACCTGTCGATCAAAGGAGAACAATAGGTTTGCCCCTGAGTGCATACCTGCTCCTGATGTAGGCAACCTGCACTAACACACTGCACTGACAAACCTGTAGTTCTACTACTAATGTTAGGTGTTTATCTGTTCTTTCAACTTCGTTAGAACACGTGGAGATCAATATTCATTTTTATCAGTCATCTGAGGACTGAACAGAATTATCTCAATGCTCTTCCACTAGCAAAGCAAAGTTTCAGGAATCAGTAGTAATAGGCTCAGATTTTATTTTATCTACCAGAATCAGGCAGGAATGTAAATGCACATGGTCCATTGGACTGCAGTTATGTATGCAATACATTATTCTGTATTTGACTATTGATCATTCTAAATCCACATCTACATAGATTTGGTACATAGATATGGCACACAATATGGTACGTGATGGAGGGTGCCCTGTACCACTACTAGTCATTTCCTTTCCTGTTCCAATCGATAGTAGAGCGAGGGACAAACGACTGACTAAATGCCTCTGTATGAACACTAATTTCTTGCATCATTTCTTCATGGTCAACATGCGCAATGTATGTCGGCGGCAGTAGGATGGTTTGCAAGTCAGCTGCAATTGGGTTCTCTAAGTTCTCTTAGTATCGTTTCTCGCAAAGACGCTCACCTTCCCTCCCACTTGAGTTCCTGAAGAATCTCCATATCTTTGAAGTTTTGTTCGAACCTACCGGTAACAAATCTAGCAGCCTTCCTCTGAATTACTTCGATGTCTTTCTTCAATCCGAAATGATATGGATCCCAAACACTCGAGCAGTACTCAAGAATAGGTCGCACCAGCGTCCTACATGCGGTATTCTTTACAGGTGAACATCATTTTTCATTAAATTCTCCCAATGAACCGAAGTCGACCATTCGCCTTCCCTACCACAGTTCTCACATCCTCGTTCCATTTTATATCACTTTGGAACGTTATGCCCAGATATTTAAAAGATTTGTCTTTCTCAGATGGCGCACTAATAATACCGTATCCGAACATTACTGGTTGGTTCTTCCGACTCATCCGCATTAACTTCCGTTTTTACACATATGGAACTAGATGACATTCATAACACAAACTGGAATTTTTGTCCACGTCGTCTTGTATTTTTGTACATTCACTGAAAGTCGACGTCTTATCATACACCACAGCATCATCAGAAAACAACCACAGATTGCTGAACACCCTGTCAGCCAAACCATTTATGTATATAAAGAACAGCAGAGGTCCTATCCTAGCCTCTGGCACTCCTGACGATGCCCTTGTCTCTAATGAACAATGGCAGTCGATGACAACATAACGGATTCTATTACTTGAGAAGTCTTTGAGGCACTGACATGTATGTGAACTTATTTCATATGCGCGTGCCGTCGCTAACTGCCTGCAAAGGGATACCGTGTCAAAAGCTTTCCGTAAATCTAGAAACATGTAATCTCCCTGTCATATACATTCCTGTTCCACTCGCAAACAGAACGAGGGAGAAACGATTGTTTGTACGCCTTCGTATAAACCCCGGTTTCTCGTATCTTATCTGCGTGGTCCGTACGCGAAATCTATGTTGGTGGCAGTAGAATCCTTCTGCATTCAGCTTCAAAGATCGGTTTTCTAAATTTTCTCAACAGTGTTCCGCGAAAAGAACGTCGCCTTGTCTCCAGGGACTCCCACTTGAATTCGCGAAGCATCTCCGAAATACTACACGTAACAAATCTAGCAGCTCACACCTGAATTTTTTCGATGTCATCCTTTTCACCGACCTGGTGCAGACGCTATACATTCGAGCAATACTCAAAAAGTAGGTCGCACAAGCGTCGTATATGCAGTCTCCTATGGAGGTGAAACACAGTCTCCTAAAATTCTCCAAATAAGCAGAAATCGATTATTCGGTTTCCCTAAAACAATCCTCACACGCTCGTTCCATTTCACACCGATCTGAAACGTTACTCCCAGATATTTACGTGGCGTGACTGAGTCAAACAGGCCACTACTAATTCTGTATCCGAACGATACGCGGTTTTTCGCTATTCATCTGCATTACCTTACATTTTTCTACATTTAGAGCTAGCCGCCACTCATCGCACCAACTAGAAATTTTGTTTAAGTCATCTTCTACCCTCCAACAGTTACTCAACTTTGACACCTTCTCGTACACCACAGCATCATCAGCAAACAACCACAGACTGTCGCACCACCCTGCCCGCCAGACCATTTTTGTACATTGAAAATAACAGCGGTCCTATCACACTTCATTGGGGCGCTTCTGACTATACGTCTGTGGTGAACACTCGCCGTCGAGGACAAAGTACTAGGTTCCCTTACTTAAGAAATCTTCAAGCCATTCACATATACCTGAAATTGTTCCATATGTTCGTACCTTCGTTAACAGTCTGCATTGCGGCACCGTGACAAATGCTTTTCGGAAATCTAGAAATGTGAAATCTGTGTGTTAGCCTTCACCCATAGTTCGGCCACTTTGGAACCGGGAGTGCAACAGCCTCTGCTTCCTCAGCAGCTTCCGAATTTAGTTATTAAACCATGGTGGGTCCTTCCCACCCTCTACCCACTTACTAGGCACATAACTCTGCAAACTACGATTTACAATCTGCTTAAACTGTGCCCATAATTCCGCTACATGCATCTTACTGGAACTAGGTAATGTCAGTTAACTGTTCAAGTGAGATGCTAACAACTGATTATCTTCTCTATCTAAGGAGAAACACTCTCCTTCTTGACTGACTCATTGACTTTCGTAATCATAGTTGCTATAATGGAAATGACCGGTAATGCTCGTTTCTATACTGATGCTGTCGACAAGGTTCGGCCCAGCTGTAGCTACAAGGACTAAGATCTTTCCATTGCACATAGGCTGAAGAGCTAAATGCTCAAGACAATTTTCAGAAAATGTGTTCAAGCTTTTTCACTCAAATGGTTCAAATGGCTCTGAGCAGTACAGGACTTAAGATCTGAGGTCATCAGTCCCCTAGAACTTATAATTACTTAAACCTAAGTAACCTAAGGACATCACACACATCCATGCCCATTGCAGGATTCGAACCTGTGACCGTAGAAGGCGAGCGGTTCCGGACTGAAGCACCTAGAACCGCTCGGCCACTGCGGCCGGCTTCGCTTGACTGTCTGTCTGTACCTCCCGCAATAAATCCATTGACATCCCAGTCTATTACATTACGTTTTATCATAACATGGATTGCAAATTCTTCTTCGCTAATTTTCGTTTCTGTTTATCTAATTTTTCCACATGTTCGATACTTCCAAATACGTTCATTCAGGAACAACTATCTCGAAGCATACTCATTCATTTTAGTTTTATTCAAATCTACGTTGCAGTTCCCTGCCATAAACAGAGACCAGATTTATTAACTAAAAGTATCAGGTATGCAAGTAAGCGTCGTCACTGTAGAACTTCGAGACACATACTAGCGGAAACGGAGACATGGAGATAACTTCTGTGACAGTAGCTCAGAGTTTACACTCTAAGACAAAAAAAAAAAAAAAATAGACGCAGCAAGAATGAATTATCCGGATGGGACGTAAATCGGTATACCTGATGATGTGATGTGTTGTGACTTAGCAAGACAGCCAAGCCACTATGATTGGTAGCCAAAAGGCACGCGTTAAGCTCACGCAGGCTGGCGTGAGGTCTGGAACATTTAAGGAAGTTGAGTCTAGTAAAAATAATACGTATCTGTTGGAATACTTAACTTTAATCCATAATTGGTGAACATTGGTCTGACGGTACATGCATCACAAGATAAATAGCAATTGATAATGGCGCCTTGCTAGGTCGTAGCAAATGACGTAGCTGAAGGTTATGCTAACTATCGTCTCGGCAAATGAGAGCGTAATTTGTCAGTGAACTTTCTCTAGCAAAGTCGGCTGTACAACTGGGCGAGTGCTAGGAAGTGTCTCTAGACCTGCCGTGTGGCGGCGCTCGGTCTGCAATCACTGACAGTGGCGACACGCGGGTCCGTCGTATACTAGCGGACCGTTGCCGATTTAAAGGCTACCACCTAGCACGTGTGGTGCCTGGCGGTGACACCACATGATGCACATGTAGAAACAAACAAATGATTGCAATTTCAGAGATATGTTTTATTCAAGGGAAAGAGTTGGTCTACATCTGGCCTTGTGGAAACAGTTACTCGGCTTAGCATTGATTGAGAGAACTGTTGGATGTGCTCCTCGGGGACATCGTTCCAAATTTTGTCCAACTGGCGCATTACGTGATCAAAATCCGAAGGTGGTAGGAGGCGCCTGCCTATAATACTCCAAACGCTAACAATTGTGGAGAGATCCGGCGATGTTGCTGGCCAGTGTAGGGTTTGGCAAGCACAAAGACAGGCAGTAGAAGCTCTTGTCGTGTGCGGGCGGGCATTGCTGAAATGTAAGCCCAGCATGGCTCGCCACCAAGGGAACAAGACGGGCGGTAAAACACCGTCGAGTATGGATGTGCCAGACCACCACTCTTGGTTGTTGTGTCATATGGCAAACAGTTTGATATCCCACCTGTTTCTGCTTTAGTTAATTCTTCTACTCTTGTTACTGCTGGAGTTTATTTATTGATTCATTCAATATGAGGCTTGTCTCCAGTCACATCTCTGGCCTGAAATCTCAATGACTGGAGTAGAACTGTTTTCAATGAAGAGTACCGCTTCGAACTGAGCGCCGATGACCATTGTGAGGTCCATCTTTGCAACCACGACACCTTGCAGTGCGGAACAGATGGACCCAACCACATGCCGAATGGACCGCTTAGGATTGGTATCACGTTCTCTTCAGCGATGTGTGTCGCATATGCCTTCAACCAGACAATCGTCGGAGACGTGTTTGGAGGCAACCCTTAGACACACTGTCTAGCGAGTGCATCAAGGTGGAGGTTGCCTGCTGTTTTGGGGTGGCATTATTTGGGGCCGACGTACGTGGCTAGTGGTCATGGAAGGCACCCTAACGGCTGTACGCTACGTGATTGCCATCCTCCAACCTATAGTGCAACCATATCGGCAGCATATTGGCGAGCCATTCGTCTTCATGGACGACGATTCGCGCCCCCATCGTGCTCATCTTATGAATGACTTCCTTCAGGATAACGACATCGCTCGACTAGAGTGGCCAGCGTGTTCTCCAGACATGAACCCTATCGAACATGCCTGGGATGGACTGAAAAGGGCTGTTTATGGACTGCATGACCCACCAACCACTCTGAGGGATCTACGCCGAATCGCCGTTGAATATTGGGACAACCTGGACCGACAGTGCCTGGATGAACTTGTGGATAGTATGCCACGACGAATACAGGCATGCATCAATGCAAGAGGACGTGTACAGCAATCTGGACCATCACCTCTGAAGCTCTCGCCGTATGGTGTTACAAAATGCAATGTGTGGTTTTCATGAGCAATAAAAAGAGAGCAAATGATGTTTATGTTGATCTCTTTTCCAATTTTCTGTACAGGTTCCGTAACTCTCGGAACCGAGTTGTTGCAAGACTTTTTTTGATGTGTGTAGTATACAATGACTTTATGAAGATGATGATTGTTGAACTCATGTCTCATTACGAAACTAGCTCTTTCACCTTTGCTTCCTAATCAATGGAATCTGCAACAAATTTATTTGAGAACGCATTGTCATGCTCAGATTAAGCTGTCCGATTTAGGTACCACTGACATAACTGCTTCGTCTTTTGTAGTTTTTCTTATATATATATATATATATATATATATATATATATATATATATATATATAGAGAGAGAGAGAGAGAGAGAGAGAGAGAGAGAGAGAGAGAGAGAAAGAGAGAGAGAGAGAGAGTACATTGAAATGCAGAGAAACAAGCTCTTTTACATTTTATTTGATAACAGATCTGCTTTATGCGTTGTTGGAGATCAATTCCTTAAAGAGTCGAGGATGGAGGTTATTGGATCTCAAGAATAGGTTGAACGAGAGTTTAGAGTTTAGAACATTTCCAGTAAACTGATTTGGTGATTGCCTTTCATGTGACTAGTTTTATGTGATCATTCCACTTTAAATCGCTTTGCGGGCATTCTCGTAGATATTTAACGGTAGTGACTTCTTCAGGTGGTTCACCAGCAATCCAATAATCAAATAGAAATAGACGTTTCCGACTCGCTATGCTATTTAGATCTCTTTACAGGGTAAACCTGTACTCCACTGACAAAGTTTCAAAGGCTGTTCCGGAATATTTTCTGATTTTTTGTTAAGACTACGTTCAGTAGGCGCTACAGTCTGGAGCCGAGCGACCACTACGGTCGCAGGTTCGAATCCTACCTCGGGCATGGATGTGTGTGATGTCCTTAGGTTAGTTAGGTTTAATTAGTTCTAAATTCTAGGTGACTGATGACCTTAGAAGTTAAGTCGCATAGTGCTCAGAGCTATTTGAACCAATTGAACCACGTTCAGTTGGCCTTCTAGTCTTAACTGTCTCGGGCTTGTTTTTAAGGTAGTATTGGTTGTGCGTTAACAGTGATATACAGACGTTTAGATATTTTAGTGGTAGGCTGATCGATATCCACCGCGTCTATGGGTACCTGAATGAAATGGAATATCTTCACAACGACAGTATGCTCACCTGTTCTCGCAGCTACGATAACCGCATCACAGTACATATGCATCTGCCCCAACTGGATAATGCATACCTACGTGTTTCCGTGTTTCTATAATACTTCGCTTTTATAACGGTACTTTCACAGAAACGAAATGCGATGCGACAAGAATAAATTAAAATTACGGTATTACTCCCCAGGGTGTTCGGAAATTACCTTCAAAAATTTCTAGGACTTGTAGAGAGGAGTGAGTACATAGCATTTTGAACAGGAATCCATGTCGGGAAACGTACCGTTTCCATGCTACAGCCGTTTGGAAACATGTTTTCTAAGTGGGTATGCAACAGAGTAGTCGTGGTGGGAGTGGTTAATCAGATCAGCTGAGGTCATTTCCCGTCTATCCTCCCCATCTTACCCGGTTCGAACCTCATTCACGTGTTTGTGAGTGTCGGAGCAGCATAGTTGACAACACGTTTGCAGAATACACTGGCATGATCCTTCTGAATGGCGAAGCTCATGGTAATAGTAGAGTTGTTCGTCGTGTTTATCAAGGTCGTTCTCCACTATGTCCAACTGCATCGCAAATGCTTTTCACCACAGTTATGCAACACCTTCGAGATAGATTGCCTTCACCGTCAGCAAGCGTGACTGTGCTTTTCCAAGGACACGCCGCACACCCGAAGTGGAAGAGGTACTGCATCAAGATGAAGAAAACACGAGCAATTTATTTGGCTATTCGGTGAAACTGTAAAACAAGTGATGTACTGGATCACCCCTAATCAATTACTTGTAAGAGTGGTCGCGTCATTAACATGTTTTCTGATGGTTGTAGTACCGAAGCGGTACGTTTCCGGACACGGGTTCCAATTCAAAATATTATCTAGTCACTCCCTTCTACAAGTCTCAGAGGTTTTTAATGGGTTTTGCAAGCACAACAAGATAACGGAGGCCACAGCTCCCTGATAACGAAACAGAACATATATCTGAAGAAGCTTCAGAATATGGTCTGTGGTTTTCGTGTTCATTCTGAATGCTCGGCGCTCCAGTGCGCAGCATATGCAGCATTACAATTCATACGAATATTAGGGATTTTCCGTCCTATTTAACTATGTCTTCATCGCGTCGGAAGAATTCTGCCCATGAAAGATGCCCCAGTTCGAAGCAAGGCCTGTCACAGGGATTAGCCGGTACATGCCATCAATACAGGCTATATTCCGCAAAGAGGACAAACTTTCTTCTCGTCGTTATAAAACACCGGAGGATTTTGGAGACAATAGGTAACACAGCATGGGAACAGTCTTAATTTCAGTGCAGTATTACACACGTCCAGCACGCCTCATTTTGCTAGCGATAACAGTTGTCTGTCATTGAAAATCCTTCCACAGCTCTGCACTAAGAACAGCCCCAGTGCCTATTTGTATGAACACTTATCGCTTCTTGCTAACTTTACTAAATTCCACTAATGTTCTAATAACATTGGCGAAAAACCACTGGAAACAGTAACTGCCGTACGATACCTTGAAGTAACCATCGGGAGTCATCAGAAGTGGATTTACCACGTAAAACAATCCGCTGGAAAAAGAGATCCCAAGCTGAGATTCATTGGAAGAATTTTAAGGAAGGTCCACAAGAGAAGTGGATTACAAAATACAATTCAAAAGCCTTACCAGGTTAGTTCAACAGAAGAGATAGAGGAGATCTAACGATGGGTCGTGCGTTTCGTGACTCATTCTTCCCATGAGCCATTTATGAATGAAACAGGTAAGGGGGGAAATGATGATGGCGCTAGAAGTATTCTCTACTATACAGGGTGATCCATTGATAGTGACCGGGCCAAATATCTCACGAAATAAGCATCAAACAAAAAAACTGCAAAGAACGAAACTCGTCTATCTTGAAGGGGGAAATCAGATGGCGCTATGGCTGGCCCGCTAGATGGCGCTGCCCTAGATCAAACGGATATTAACTGCCTTTTTTAAATATAGGAACCCACATTTTTAATTACATATTCGTGTAGTACGTAAAGAAATATGAATGTTTTAGTTGGACCACTTTTTTCGCTTTGTGATAGATGGCGCTGTAATAGTCACAAACGTATAAGTACGTGGTATCACGTAGCATTCCGCCAGTGCGGACGGTATTTGCTTCGTGATACTTACCCTTGTTAAAATGGACCGTTTACCAATTGCGGAAAAGGTCGATATCGTTTTGATGTATGGCTATAGTGATCAAAATGCTCTATGGGCGTGTGTTATGTATGCTGCTCGGTATCCTGGACGGCATCATCCGTTCGGCGGTTAGTTACGTTATTTCATGGAAACAGGAAGTGTTCAGCCACATGTGAAACGTCAACCACGACCTGCAACAAATGATGATGCCCAAATAGGTGTCACGGCTAATCCGCACATCAGTAGCAGACAAATTGCGCGAGAATCGGGAATCTCAAAATCGTCGGTGTTGAGAATGCTACATCAACATCGGTTGCACCCGTACCATATTTCTATGCACCAGGAATTGCATGGCGACGACTTTGAACGTCGCGTACAGTTCTGCCACTGGGCACAAGAGAAATTACGGGACGATGACAGATTTTTTGCACGCGTTCTATTTAGCGACGAAGCGTCATTCATCAACGGCGGTAACGTGAACCGGCATAATATACACTATTGGGCAACGGAAAATCCACGATGGCTGCGACAAGTGGAACATCAGCGTCCTTGGCGGGTTAATGTATGGTGCGGCAATGTGGGGGGAAAGATAATTGGCCCCTATTTTATCGATGGCAATCTAAATGGTGCAATGTATGCTGATTTCCTACGTAATCTTCTACCGATGTTACTACAAGATGTTTCACTGCATGACAGAATGGCGAAGTACTTCCAACGTGATGGATGTCCGGCACATAGCTCACGTGCGGTTGAAGCGGTATTGAATAACATATTTTATGACAGGTGGATTGGTCGTCGAAGCACCATACCATGGCCCACACGATCACCAGATCTGTGGGGAAAGTTGAAGGATATTTGTTATCGTGATCCACCGACAACGCCTGACAACATGCGTCAGCGGATTGTCAATGCATGTGCGAACATTACGGAAGGAGAACTACTCGCTGTTGAGAGGAATGTCGTTTCACGTAAAACCAAATGCATTGAGGTTGACGGACATCATTTTGAGCATTTATTGCATTAATGTGGTATTGACAGGTAATCACGCTGTAACAGCATGCTTTCTCAGAAATGATTAATTCACAAAGGTACATGTATCATATTGGAACAACCAAAATAAAATGTTCAAACGTAGCTACGTTCTGTATTTTAATTTAAAAAACCTACCTGTTACCAACTGTTCGCCTAAAATTGTGAGCCATATGTTTGTGACTATCACAAAGCGAAGAAAGTCGTCCAACTAAAACATTCATGTGTCCTTACGTACTACATGAATATGTCATAAAAATGAGGGTTCCTATTTAAAAAACGCAGCTGAAACCCGTTTGACCTACGGCAGGGCCATCTAGCGAGCCAACCACAGAGCCATCTGGTTTCACCCTTCAAGCTAGACAAATTTCGGTCTTCGTAGTTTTTTCGTTTGACGCTTATTTCGTGATATATTTGGCCCAGAACGATCAATGGACCACCCTGTATACCGTAAGCTGGTTTGCGGAGTGCAGAGGCAGATTTATTTGCAGATCTTCAGTGATGAGTTGTCTACCCTTCGTATTCTACCCTCACAAGTTACGTGTGACAGTGGCTCTGAGATTTCCCCCAGTCGCCAATACTCGTATTATCTGTATGACGCCAGGAAGTTCCGAGAGAACTGAGAGCAGCAAACTTTCGTGATGAGACGCGGAAAGGGACGATAGAGATCTTACGACCGTCGCCTAGTTTCACAACTGCACCAACTAGCCAGACAGTTCGGTAAATGCTGTTCGGTAATCTCCGTCACGAATAACTGAGATCCTAGTTCCAAAAAGAGCTCCACCGCTGCTGATTTGTGTGTTTATTGCACTGTGGCTCGCACGAATTACGTATACTGACGTACAGCTCTTGCTGGTATTAGGAATCTTGTGTTCTTCACTCACTGCTCGACAAAGCAGTGGTTTCCTCTGGGTTCTAAGCGAACTTTCTAAGACCTAAGCTGTCCTCTTCATCACTGAACCAAAAGACGAAAACTGAGTTCAGAAAATAATGTGATTATGGACTGAATTCTGATCATAACAGTTCACAGTGATGTATAAGTACAGAGAAACAAATGGTTACACTTTCAGGAAATTTTGATGATTTGTTCAAGAGAAAGAGCTTCGTAAATTGATCAAGTCAGTAACGCCTTGGTTCACGTCTGGACCTTCTGCAAGTTGTTATTCGGCTTGACAGTGACAGAGTTGTTAGATGTACTCCTGAGGGATATCGGAAAAATTCTGTCCTATTGGCGCGTTATATCGTTAAAATCCCGAGCGGGTTAGAGGTTCAAATGGCGCTAAGCAATATGGGACTTAACATCTGAAGTCATCAGTCCCCTAGACGTAGAACTGCTTAAACCTAACTAACCTAAGGACATCACATACATCGATGCCCGAGGCAGGAGTCGAACCTGCGACCGTAGCAGCCGCTTGTTTCAGGACTGAAGCTGCTAGAACCGCTCGACCATAGCGGCCGGCTGCATGTTAGAGGACCTTGACCGCGATGTTTCTCAGCTGGGGAGAGATCCGGCGACACTGGCGCACAAGATAGGGTTTGGCAAGTACGAAGACAAGAAGTAGAAACTCTTGCCGTGTGCGGGAGGGTATTATCTTGCTGAAATGTAAGACCAGGATGGCTTGCGACAGAGGACGACAAAACGAGGCGCAGAATATCGTCGACGTGTCACTGTGCTATAAGGCAGCCACGGTTGACAACCAAAGAGGTCCTGCTACGAAAAGAATTGGCACCGCAGACCATCATTCCCAGGTGTCAGGTGGTATGGCGAGCGACATTCAGATTGGTATGCCACTGCTGTATGGGACGTCTGCACACACGTCTTCGCTGGTGATCAGGACTCATTTCGAAGCGGGATCACCACTGAAGACACCTCTCCTCCTGTGAGTGAGATTATAGGCCGAGGCCGTGGCTACAAGTCGATACCAACCTCACTGGCGCCCACCTTACAGCCCGACAGCTGAGCTATTAGTCCGAGGTGTCATTTAGTTTCGTAGCTGTGCCACTCTGGCTGTCATGCGCGACACCATTACAGCGCAGGGGTACGCCGACTATATTCTCTGCCCCATTTTGTTGCCGTTCATGGTAAGCCATCTTGGGCTTATATTTCAGCAAGGTAATGCACCCCGCACATGATGATAATCTCTGCAGCTTGTCATCGTGTTTGCGGAACCCTGCCGTAGCCAGCAAAGACGCGTCAGTTTCTTTTTTCTTTTTTTTTTCCTCCTTAGATTGGGTGTGACGTCATATCTGGTGGTCTAGTGGTTGGAGCACGGGCATCCAGCCCTTCAGATCTCAGGTTAAATACTGGATAGGTGTGGGTATTTTCCCTCATTACTGTCCATCCAGGACTGCAGGCAGGCAAATAGCCAGGTCACAGACTATCACCACATATTTTACCTTTTTTATCTTCTGAATTATGTGCAGTATAATGCTATACCTTTGCCACATACTGTGGTGAGCAGTCAATGTCCCCATATCAACTACCAGTACTGTCAGAGACTTATCTTTTGTGGAAGGATTGTACCGGACGAACTTTGTGTTTTGAGCACAATTAAGACGCTACTTATAAGTAATATGCCAACGCCCTTGCCGCAGTGGTAACACCGGTTCCCGTCAGATCACCGAAGTTAAGCGCTGTCGGACTAGGCTAGCACCTGGATGGGTGACCATCCTGTCTGTCCAGCGCTGTTGGCAAGCGGGGTGCACTCCACCCTTGTGAGCCAATTGAGGAGCTACTTGACTGAGAAGTAGAGGCTCCGGGCACGAAACTGACAACGGTCGGGAGGGCAGTATGCTGACCACATGCCCTTCCATATCAGCATACAGTGATGCCTGTGGTCTTAGGATGACAGGGCGGCCGGTCGGTGCCGTTGGGCCTTCATGGCCTGTTCGGACGGAGTTTAGTTTTTTGTTTATAATGCTATAACTTTGCAGGTACATTCGGTGGTACGTACACGTGGTGATTAGCTGCAAAATGTGTTGCAAATAGAATTTGTAGCAAGAGAAAAAAAAAATAAACCAACACCTTAAGCCTGGTTCTGAAGCTTTACTCCAAGAACAGCGAAAACGTAGTATGCGTTAATCTGATTTGCTTTCAATATTTTGTGAGAGGGGAGGCGGGTGATAGCGAGAAAAAGTTTCGACTTATATTAAAATTTGTTTAAAGTCCATAGGCAAATTTTTCTCTAATACTGGATTAATATATTCCGGTTAGAAACTTCCTGGCAGATTAAAACTGTGTGCCCGACCGAGACTCGAACTCGGGACCTTTGCCTTTCGCGGGCAAGTGCTCTACCAACTGAGCTACCGAAGCACGACTCACGCCCGGTACTCACAGCTTTACTTCTGCCAGTTGCCCGCGAAAGGCAAAGGTCCCGAGTTCGAGTCTCGGTCGGGCATACAGTTTTAATCTGCCAGGAAGTTTCAAATCAGCGCACACTCCGCTGCAGAGTGAAAATCTCATTCTGGAAATATTCCGGTTAATTTGTGTGCCATGAGTTTCGTTGCCTCAGTGCATGCGCACAGTTTCTAACTTTAACACCTGACCTATTATTTAAAACATTAACTTAAGATTATACCTCTTAATCAATGGATCATGAAAGCATTTAAAATTTTTTAAATTCGGTCAAATAGTTTTTGGATAAGCTCTGATAAGCTCTGTTTGTAGCTAAAAGATCGCAACATCTGCTGAAATGTGTCGTCCTTCATATCGCAACGGACCTGCCTGGAGCACATATTTAGTCTTATAGTACGCATCTGACCACTAATACAGTGAAGAATGTAAGCTGATGACGCGTATCGGACGATTCAAAACACACAGCACAGGTTCGTACGCATCCTCATACGCTAAGCACATCATTGTAAGATATCAATCCGTTAGATGAAATTTTAAAGTCTTATAACGCATACTACGACCACTGCTATAAAACTTCGACCGGTGAAGGACCACAGCATCTTGTATAGCAAACTGCGTGAGCCGTGCGTGGCTCGTGTTCGTGCCATCTCTTAGTTAACGCCCTGATTTTACCGTACTACCGCCTCGTTATGTTAAGTTTCAGTTACTGGTGTCACTGAGTTGCTGCCTTGCCTGTCCGTGAGAGGCAGCAGCAGCGCTTATCGATATAGGCCCTGCCGTATTATCTTTCCTGGACTGCTATTGGTTCCTGGTCGTCGTGTGTCATCGAAGGAGTTGGGACGCACCAGCAGTGCATTTCGGACCGGGCAATGAAGTCAGCGGAACGCGCCAGCAGTGGAGTTTGGATCTGGCAGCTGGACAGTTGGGACGCGGCAGAACTTCGGTCGGGTTGGAGCGGCATTGAGGTTCGGATAACCACGACTCGCCCAACCGTTGCCGGCACACATGGATCGAGACGGTCTTGGTTGATCATCGGTTGGTCGCGCTCTTCGTCCAAGTGTTTGTGAAGTTGTGTGTAGCCTGTGATGTTCACTGCCCAGTTATTTTAGTGCTGTCTCCGTGCAGATGTGTAGCAGTTGGTCGGTTGGCGCAGTCGCGTTGTAGCACCAGTGGGGCATTCAGCGCCAGGGAGGCGCGGATAGCCATCACTCGCCGATAATTGCCGACACACATTATGAAACGTCCCCTTAGAACAAATTATACAAGACTGTGCTTAAACTGACATACAATATTTTTAGCGCAACGCAATCTGACTTTCAAAAATCCCTACAAAAGAATGGCCCTGACTAACATTAACCTATACCTTTCACAAATCACTTACCTCACAAAAACCTTCGTTACTCAAGCTACAGCAATACAGCGAGCGCCACTACTGCCAGCTAAATAACAGATACAAACTACGGAAGGCACTAACTACTAGTAGGCATAGTTAGCAAAAGAAAGATTTTAATAGAGAACAAACAATGTATTTACCTTAATATTCATCAAAAGTCATAATATATACAGCAGTTCATGATATCCATTTTTACAAATTTCAAAACTCCGCCATTTCTCGCCCCACATCCACCACTGCTGGCGGCTCACCTCCAACTGCGCAACGCTACGCGCTGTTCACATCCAGCTGCCGTTGCCCAACACTACAATGGCAGACAACAATGCAAATTAGCCACAGACTGCACACAGCACAGCCAGTGATTTTCATACAGAGCGCTACGTAACGTTGCCAATAAGAAAACATAAACAGCCTGCTTACATAGCCCCCATGCTCCCCACAAAAAATTTTACAAATTGTTTTGGGCAGTGGTCAATAATGATTTGATAAAATTTTTCATAATTACAATAACAAAGATATCAATACAAATTTCAAAACTCCGCCATTTCTCTCCCCACATCCACCACTGCTGGCGGCTCACCTCCAACTGCGCAACGCTACGCGCTGTTCACATCCAGCTGCCGTTGCCCAACACTACAATGGCAGACAACAATGCAAACTAGCCACAGACTGCACACAGCACAGCCAGTGATTTTCATACAGAGCGCTACGTAACGTTGCCAATAAGAAAACATAAACAGCCTACTTACAACATGATTTGAGTGGCGACGACTTTGGTTGATCGTAGGTCCGTCGTCTTGTCGGACGACGTATATTTGGCCGGCGATCGCTTATGGTTCGGCTGTGTGTGCCAACTCGTGATTTGTCATTATTTTGATCAGTCACTGCCGTTAGCAGTATCTAGTTCTTCGTGCAAGTGTTCGTGAAACTGTGTGTAGTTAATGTGGTTTGACTGACAATTTATTTGAAGGTTGGCGCCGTACAGGCTCTGAATTGGTCGGTTGGCGTGGAGTAGCGAGGAAGGACAGGACAGCCATCACTCGCCCGACGATTGCCGACACACACGTTCGATTGGCAACGACCTTGCTTGGCCGTTTGGTCGGTAATCTGATTAGAGGACGTGTGTTTGGGTCGTCCACCGCTTATGGGTTGTCTGTGAACCGTTCTGGTTGTTGTTCCAGTCTCCGCTGTTAGCATCGTTTGAGTTTGGTACAAGTGTGGAGCGGAACTGATCTTGATCATTGGTCCGTTGACTGTCGGGCGATTGGTTTGTCGTCGGATCGTGAATAGTTGGCCCGACTGCCTGTCTCACCTAAGCGAGGGTTAGTGTTTGAATTCCAGGCCGAGCCTCGAATATCTGAGTGCCCTTGGGTGTACTGCCCTATTTTTTTTAATTTGTTCTTGTTGTTTGTACTTGTATGGCTTCTAGCCGATTTTTGTTAAATTAGAGTGGCTTTGCTCTTACGGCCTTCAGCCTAGTTCAAGGTACAGTTTTGGATTTTTAAAGGTTTTAATGTTGTTGAATTTTAAGTGTTGGCCTTCAGCCGATTATGAGTTGGAGTTGTTGTGCTCTTAAAGCCTTCAACCTAGTTCAAAGGACTGTTTCACGTAAGGCCTTTGGCATTTAAAAAAAATTTCAATGTTGTTGAATTTTAAGTCTTGGGCCTTCAGCCGATTTTGAGTTTGAGTTGTTGCTAATGCCTTCAGCCTTACTTCAGCCTAACTAAATAACTGTTTTAAGATAAGGCTTGCCTTTTAAATTTCTGATTATGCTTGCATTTTAAGTTATTGACCTTCAACCGTTTTTAAATTAAAGTAGCTTTCAGCCGGTAATTAAGTCCCAAAGATTAAAGATGTGTGTTTTTTAAAAAAGACTTTCTTGATATCTTGTAATGTTTGATCAAATAATAAAGTTGTATGCTTGAGTGCAACTGACTGCCCTTTATTTTGGCCCCTTTCCACAATTTAAACTACCTGTCCTGTCCGGCGGTTTAAGCGAGGCGTCTCACTGCGTACGATCAACACGTTATTTTTGAAATAAAATACTAATATCCTTTTGCATCACGGCGTTATCCATCAAACATTCCTTCATACATTTGTCCCAGAGCTGGTAATATAAGGAACAATGAAAACCACTAAAATGACGGTTGTAGATTCTGCAGGCATTCTAGTTGTTTGTTCTCCGGCGCTTCTCAGTTATCCTGTCAAATGCAGAAAATACGATTTCAAACTGGTAAATCTGAAAAGACGTGTGTGTTGTTTGAGAACTATGAAAGATAGAGTATTCAATCGAAGCACCTGCGAAATAATTTATTGACAAAGAGTAAAAGGCAGGAGTTGAATCTACGTTTGTTTTGTCTGTAATAGAATATAATCTGAGAAATCATGTTCTTCTCTTTCCTCGTATGCTAAAACTATACTGTGCAAGACTGCACTGGTCTTGCAATTTTGTTTGAAAGACTACAGGCGACTGGAAGTTCACATCTTGATAGCAGTCACTTTAACGTGTAAGCCTTCCACTCGTCTACCTGGCCAAGCGTCTGCTTACTCCATTCTACCATCTGACAGTGGCTGTTTTTCCTAGCCTGCACTGGAGCTTACCAATTCTATCAGAATCTTAAATAAAATTTGAATGCTGAGAAAAATTAATAAAATGGTGCTCCTGTCATTATTGTATGCAGTTATTGATGGGCAATTAATATGTTCACACAGGATTAATCTTTTATAAAAATGGCAAGAGATTATTAATCATAAAATAGGAGAAACAACAAAGTTAAGCGAGATGTCAAATAAATCATGAACTGTTGGCTACACAAATAGAAACAACAAATAATCAGCATTCCACTTGGTGAGGTATGGTTGGCAAACAAAGGAATTTATCCGTTTAACCTACGAGGGTTGTCCAGGAAGTAAGTTCCGATTGGTCGCGAAGTGGAAACCACAGTGAAAAGTTGAAACGTTTTATTTGCATCAGTTAGGTACACCTTCCACCAACTTCTATACATAGCCACCTCGCCAACTTCGAGTTTTTGTCGTAGTGTTGTATCAGCTTTCCAATATCCTCGTCCATAGAAAGCATCCGCCTTTGCTTTCAGCCAGTTGTCTGCACTGGTCTGGAGCTTGTTGTCTGTGGAAAAATTTTGTCTTCATAGCCAGCGGTTCTTGTGAGCAGAGATGAGACTCAGGTGGAGCCAAATTATGGACTGTATTGTTAGTGATCAAACACTTCTCATCGGAAAGTGTGCGGCCGAGAATTGCCATGAAGAAGGAACTGCTCGGCAGTTGTGTTATGTGGGCTGCATGACACAGGCGAAATCTCTAACCAGGCCCTTATACTAAGTGGGAGACGCTATTTCCTACGCATCTTTACGTGCTCACTGTCCACTCAAAACTGAAAAGAGCGACGCGACACGATCGACGGGCATACTAGAGACACTGCCCAACACATGTGTGCAAAGCTTTAATGCATTTTTCCCAGTGGTTTCCATTTCGCGACCGATTGGAACTTACTTTCAGGAAAACCTTCGTTTTTTCCCTGGCTCAAGACAGGGACAACGCAATGCTAACACTAATGCCGAACAGACCTGATTCGATTTGATTTGATTTTATCAGGGAAGCTAAAACAGCTTTGGTCTAACCCGTCACTGCCTGCACCAAAACCGAGTTTATTGTGCGGTATCGCTCTCTGTGTATCTAGTAAAGCCAACTAGTACCCTTAAATAGTGCAAGGAGTCCCTTTACCAGTTCTTTGTTACACAATTTCTTAAGGTCTACTTGTTACAAAGATTATGTGTCTCTTGCTGTTCAACGCAGTGCATTCGAAGGTTAGGTGTGATGCAGTTTCTCCATTCTCATCGCAGATCCTACATTTACGTTCTCCTTCCGTTACACCCGTTGCATGTAGGTGTTTTTTGAAATTCCGAAGGCCGGTCCATGAGTTTAATCTCTTTCCTGTTCAAACCCAGGATTACAGAGCTTCTTTTAAAATATGGCTTGGCATATTACCTTGCCATGTTTTTGTTTATAGACCTTGGTCCAGTATTCTACATGCTGTCTTCTGAACCAGTTCCGTAGTTCCAGTTCTATCACAGCTTTGGTGATAGGACAGGTTCTGGTCCAATGAATGGAGACTTGCCCCCATCCTGGCCAATCTACCGGCTTGTTCATTGGTTCAAATGGCTCTGAGCACAATGGGACTTAACTTCTGAGGTCATCAGTCTCCTAGAACGTAGAACTATTTAAACTTAAGGACATCACACACATCCATGCCCAAGGCAGAATTCCAACCTGCGACCGTAGCGGTCGCGCGGTTCCAGACTGTAGCGCCTAGAACCGTTCGGCTTGTTCATTGCCACTGATCTCCACATGGCCAGAGACACACACTAGGTTTACCCTATTGCTTCCCCCCAGCTCCACCAGATCCCCGTGTCAGCAGTTTATTGTATAGAGGCGAGTGCTGCTGCCTCTGCATCACATAGTCCCAGGTTGATTCCCAGCCGGGTTGGGGATTTTCTCTGCCTGGGAACGGTGTTTATGTTGTCCTCATCATTTCATCATAATCATCATGATTCGTGACAGTATCTAGATTGGATTGGGTAAAAAAATTGGACTGTGTAAGAATTGGGACTTCGTACGAGCGCTGATGACCGCACAGCAAAGCGCCCCACACAGTAAACATCATCATCATCATCATCACCAGAACACTGTGACATTCTCCAACAACCTTAGACCTTTTTGGATCTTATTGCAGGCGCTGCCAATGATTTCATGGCTGCCTGGCTGCCTGAGCAGATGTAGATCCTACAGTCCTTGTAGCACCTATGCACGTTTTCTGCCTTATACGCCCCCTACATATATCTCGCGAAGAGACCATGAGGGTAACATCAGAGAGATTAGAGCCCACACAGAGGCATACCGACAATCTTTCTCTCCACGAACAATATGAGACTGGAGTAGAAGGGAGAATCGATAGAGGTACTCAAGGTACCCTCCGCCACACACCATCAGGTGACTTTCGGACTATGGATGTAGATGTAGACTGCAGTGATTTCGGCTTGGAATCACGAGGCCAGTTTTCCTAGAGAGATGATGCCCTCCAGTCTTGACTGAACCCTGTACACCCTGGCCCCAGTGCCTTGGTCTGATTTTGACCCATCAGTGAACCAGACAGTGTCCCCCATACAGTGTCGAACTGTTTCTTCCCACTGCTCCCTGCTTCCAATTATTATATTGTAAGGCTTGTTGAAGCAGTTGGGACTTATTATACAGGGTGAGTCACCTAACATTACCGCTGGATATATTTCGTAAACCACATCAAATACTGACGAATCGATTCCACAGACCGAACGTGAGGAGAGGGGCTAGTGTAACTGGTTAATACAATCCATAAAAAAAATGCACGGAAGATGTTTTTTAACACAAACCTAGGTTTTTTTTAAATGGAACCCCGTTAGTTTTGTTAGCACATCTGAACATATAAACAAATACGTAATCAGTGCCGTTTGTTGCATTGTAAAATGTTAATTACATCCGGAGATATTGGACCTAAAGTTGACGCTTGAGTACCACTCCTCCGCTGTTCGATCGTGTGTATCGTAGAGCACCGAATTACGTAGGGATCCAAAGGGAACGGTGATGGACCTTAGGTACAGAAGAGACTGGAACAGCACATTACGCCCACATGCTAACACCTTTTTATTGGTCTTTTTCACTGACGCACATGTACATTACCATGAGGGGTGAGGTACACGTACACACGTGGTTTCCGTTTTCAATTGCGGAGTGGAATAGAGTGTGTCCCGACATGTCAGGCCAATAGATGTTCAATGTGGTGGCCATCATTTGCTGCACACAATTGCAATCTCTGGCGTAATGAATGTCGTACACGCCGCAGTACATCTGGTGTAATATCGCCGCAGGCTGCCACAATATGTTGTTTCATATCCTCTGGGGTTGTAGGCACATCACGGTGCACATTCTCCTTTAACGTACCCCACAGAAAGAAGTCCAGAGGTGTAAGATCAGGAGAACGGGCTGGCCAATTTATGCGTCCTCCACGTCCTATGAAACGTCCGTCGAACATCCTGTCAAGGGTCAGCCTAGTGTTAATTGCGGAATGTGCAGGTGCACCATCATGCTGATACCACATACGTCGACGCGTTTCCAGTGGGACATTTTCGAGCAACGTTGGCAGATCATTCTGTAGAAACGCGATGTATGTTGCAACTGTTTGGGACCATGCATTGAAGTGAGGACCAATGAGGTGGTCGCCAATGATTCCGCACCATACATTTACAGTCCACGGTCGCTGTCGCTCTACCTGTCTGAGCCAGCGAGGATTGTCCACGGACCAGTAATGCATGTTCCGTAGATTCACTGCCCCGTGGTTTGTGAAACCCGCTTCATCGGTAAACAGGCAGAACTGCAACGCATTCTCTGTTAATGCCCATTGACAGAATTGCACTCGATGATTAAAGTCATCACCATGTAATTGCTGATGTAGCGACACATGAAACGGGTGAAAGCGGTGACGATGCAGTATGCGCATGACACTTCTTTGACTCAGTCCACCGGCTCTCGCATGTCCCGTGTACTCATGTGTGGGTTCATGGCAACAGCAGATAACACACCAACTGCACCCGCTTCTCCTGTGACGGGCCTGTTACGGACCCGTTTGCGTGCTACGACCATACCTGTTGCATACAGTTGGCGGTAGATGTTTTGCAATGTGCGGCACGTTGGATGCTCTCTGTCCGGGTACCGTTCTGCACACACCCTGCAGGCTTCAGCTGCATTTCGTCGACACTCGCCATAGATAAGTATCATCTCCGCCTTTTCAGAGTTCGAATACATCATGGTCACAGTTCGTACAACACTACACTATCACAGACGTCTGGTAACACGGTGTACTACGCCGGCCGCGGTGGTCTCGTGGTTAAGGCGCTCAGTCCGGAACCGCGCGACTGCTACGATCGCAGGTCGAATCCTGCCTCGGGCATGGATGTGTGTGATGTCCTTAGGTTAGTTAGGTTTAAGTAGTTCTAAGTTCTAGGGGACTGATGACCACAGATGTTAAGTCCCATAGTGGTCAGAGCCATTTGAACCATTTGAACGGTATACTACAGTTGGTCAACTTTAGGTTACAATATCTCCGGATGTAATTAACATTTTACAATGCAACAAACGGCATTGATTACGCATTTGTTTATGTGTTCAGATGTGCTAACAAAACTAACGTGGTTCCATTTAAAAAAACGTAGGTTTGTGTTAAAAAACATACTTTCGTGCATTTTAGTATGGTTTGTATTAAACAATTACACTAGCCCCCATCCTCACGTTCGGTCTGTGGAATTGGTTCGTCAGTATTTGATGTGGTTTACGAAATATATCCAGTGGTAACGTTACGTGACTCACCCTGTATAGTCGACCGAGATTTCACCAACCATTCCTATATTTACCTCACTCACTATTTTAGTGTGTTATTCTGGATATCCCAATGAGATCCAGTTTTTATGCACCAGCTGCTGCCTACATCGTGACCCAAAGGTGTAAAGCAGGTATGTCGAGCATGGTTTCCATTCCAGCAGTTAATGTGTTGCTAATTCCGCCTGTTATGGCTAAGCTGGCCGTCTCTACACCTTAGCAAGCTCCTTAGCTGCAACCTGCTGTTCCATCTTCTTCCACCACACTATGGTCCCATGGGAGGTCCTAGATTTAACCACCGTGGTGTATATCCAATGCATACCTCTGGGCCTTAGGCCCCAATTTTTGTCACAAGTTCTTCTGGTACTCCCTAGAGTACCTTTCGCATTGGAGCAAATGCTCTTAATGTGAGAGGCTCTTGTTAGTTTTTCATCTAAGATTACCCGTAGATATTTCACTATCCTCTTCACAGATAGTTTCATCAAAAACTTTAGATTCCAGCTTGAGTGTTGGATGTGCTTCTTCGTGAATGGTACCACAACAGTCTTCTTAGGATTAACCCTTAGATCCTGCTTCCTGCACCAATATTGCACAGTGTCCAGCGCAGTTTGTGCCATAGTCAGTGTCAGTGTCGTCGTAACTGCCGTCTGCTTCACGTCTGCTGTGCAGTGAGCTACCTTAATTTAAGTATTAACTGTATTTTTCTTACTTGTCACTTCTTCTTCCGTGTGTATTTGCTTTTAGGAAGCTTTAATTATCGGGTGCTATTAATAGTGTTCAATAGATTTCGTGTTTGTTTTGAATATAGTCAGAGAGAGTCCCTTTAGTCAACCATAGTGCCAGTAGTGCTAGTGTTTGTTTTCAATACAGTCCAGAGACAGGTAGTGCAATTTTCATTGTTTTCTACAAGAAGTGGCTAGCAACCCCAGTTTAGTGAATAAACAGCCGCCTTTAGTGAATTAGCAGTCTAGTTAAAGGTTGAACAACTCTCTTCAGTAAATTGATTCCTTAGGGTGGATAGGATGTGTGACTGCTGTGTACGGACGCAGGAGGAGCTGGCCACTGTTCGCGAACAGCTGAGCGTGTTGATGGCCGCGGTCAGCCGTCTTCAGGCTGCTGCCTCGGAGTGTAGCGGCAGTGGGGAGTCTGGTGCGTCGCAGGGTACACCCCAGGTGTTACATGCTTCACACACTGTCCCTGCTGTCGAGACATCTTCGCGGGTACCGGGCGCGGTTGGGCCACCCTCTCCCCAAGGGGAGTGGCGGGTTCAGCGGCGTTCGCGGCGCACGAGGCGGAGGGCCAATGTGGAGGCTGGCCGTGTGGCATCGCCCACTCTGCCTGTGAGTGGACATGTGGCTGCTCCTTCAGCAAGGTCCGAGCAGGCACACGGGGGGAGGGGTTTATTAGTTATTGGGAGCTCCAACGTTAGGCGGGTGATGGAGCCCCTTAGGGAAATAGTGGGAAGGTCGGGGAAGAAGGCCAGTGTTCACTCTGTCTGCTTGCCGGGGGGCCTCATCCGAGATGTGGAGGAGGCCCTACCGGCGGCGATAGAGAGCACTGGGTGCACCCGACTGCAAATTGTTGCTCATGTCGGCACCAATGACCCCTGCCGTCTGGGTTCAGAGGTCATCCTCAGTTCGTACAGGCGGTTGGCGGAATTGGTGAAGGCGGAAAGCCTCGCTCGCGGGGTGGAATCAGAGCTAACAATTTGTAGTATCGTTCCCAGAACCGATCGCGGTCCTCTGGTTTGGAGCCGAGTGGAAGGCTTAAACCAGAGACTCAGACGATTCTGCGGAGATCTGGGGTGCAAATTTCTCGACCTCCGCTATCGGGTGGAGAAATGTAGGGTCCCCCTGAATAGGTCAGGCGTGCACTACACGCCGGAAGCGGCTACAAGGGTAGCGGAGTACGTGTGGAGTGCACATGGGGGTTTTTTAGGTTAGAGAATGCCCTCCCTAGGCCCGACAAGACGCCTCCTGAGACGCGGCAAGCTAGGAGTAGGCAAAATGCAACAGGGAATAACAATATTAATGTGGTAATAGTAAACTGCAGGAGCGTCTATAGAAAGGTCCCAGAACTGCTCTCATTAATAAACGGTCACAATGCCCATATAGTACTAGCGACAGAAAGTTGGCTGAAACCAGACGTAAACAGTAATGAAATCCTAAACTCAGATTGGAATGTATACCGTAGAGACAGGCTGAACAGTGAAGGGGGAGGCGTGTTTATAGCGATAAGAAGTGCAATAGCATCGAAGGAAATTGACGGAGATCCGAAATGTGAAATGATTTGGGTGAAGGTCACGGTTAAAGCAGGCTCAGACATGGTAATTGGATGTCTCTATAGGCCCCCTGGCTCAACAGCTGTTGTGGCTGAGCACCTGAAGGATAATTTGGAAAATATTTCGAGTAGATTTCTCCACCATGTTATAGTTATGGATGGGGATTTTAATTTGCCGGATATAGACTGGGAGACTCATACGTTCATAACGGGTGGCAGGGACAAAGAATCCTGTGAAATTTTTCTAAGTGCTTTATCTGAAAACTACCTTGAGCAGTTAAACAGAGAACCGACTCGTGGGGATAACATATTAGACCTTCTGGTGACAAACAGACCCGAACTATTTGAAAAAGTTAACGCAGAACAGGGAATCAGCGATCATAAAGCGGTTACGGCATCGATGATTTCAGCCGTAAATAGGAATATTAAAAAGGGTAGGAAGATTTTTCTGTTTAGAAAAAGTGACAAAAAACAGATTTCAGAGTACCTGTTGGCTCAACACAAATGTTTTGTCTCAAGCACAGATAGTGTTGAGGATCAGTGGACAAAGTTCAAAACCGTCGTACATTATGCGTTAGATGAGTATGTGCCAAGCAAGATCGTAAGAGATGGAAAATAACCACCGTGGTACAACAACCGAGTTAGAAAACTGCTGCGGAAGCAAAGGGAACTTCACAGCAAACATAAACATAGCCAAAGCCTTGCAGACAAACAAAAATTACGCGAAGCGAAATGTAGTGTGAGGAGGGCTATGCGAGAGGCGTTCAATGAATTCGAAAGTAAAGTTCTATGTACCGACTTGGCAGAAAATCCTAAGAAATTTTGGTCTTATGTCAAAGCGGTAGGTGGATCAAAACAAAATGTCCAGACACTCTATGACCAAAATGGTACTGAAACAGAGGATGACAGACTAAAGGCCGAAATACTAAATGTCTTTTTCCAAAGTTGTTTCACAGAGGAAGATTGCACTGTAGTTCCTTCTCTAGATTGTCGCACAGATGACAAAATGGTAGATATCGAAATAGACGACACAGGGATAGAGAAACAATTAAAATCGCTCAAAAGAGGAAAGGCCTCTGGACCTGATGGGATACCAGTTCAATTTTACACAGAGTACGCGAAGGAACTTGCCCCCCTTCTTGCAGCGGTGTACCGTAGGTCTCTAGAAGAGCGTAGCGTTCCAAAGGATTGGAAAAGGGCACAGGTCATCCCCGTTTTCAAGAAGGGACGTCGAACAGATGTGCAGAACTATAGACCTATATCTCTAACGTCGATCAGTTGCAGAATTTTGGAACACGTATTGTGTTCGAGTATAATGACTTTTCTGGAGACTAGAAATCTACTCTGTAGGAATCAGCATGGGTTTCGAAAAAGACGGTCATGTGAAACCCAGCTCGCGCTATTCGTCCACGAGACTCAGAGGGCTATAGACACGGGTTCACAGGTAGATGCCGTGTTTCTTGACTTCCGCAAGGCGTTCGATACAGTTCCCCACAGTCGTTTAATGAACAAAGTAAGAGCATATGGACTATCAGACCAATTGTGTGATTGGATTGAGGAGTTCCTAGATAACAGGACGCAGCATGTTATTCTCAATAGAGAGAAGTCTTCCGAAGTAAGAGTGATTTCAGGTGTGCCGCAGGGGAGTGTCATAGGACCGTTGCTATTCACAATATACATAAAACGTCTCAGACAAACAGAAGCTAAACGATGTCAAAGTTAGCGTAAGGAGGGCTATGCGTGAAGCGTTCAGTGAATTCGAAAGTAAAATACTAGGTACCGACTTGACAGAAAATCCTAGGAAGTTCTGGTCTTACGTTAAATCAGTAAGTGGCTCGAAACATCATGTCCAGACACTCCGGGATGATGATGGCATTGAAACAGAGGATGACAAGCGTAAAGCTGAAATACTAAACACCTTTTTCCAAAGCTGTTTCACAGAGGAAGACCGCACTGCAGTTCCTTCTCTAAATCCTCGCACCAACGAAAAAATGGCTGACATTGAAATAAGTGTCCAAGGAATAGAAAAGCAACTGGAATCACTCAACAGTTGAAAGTCCACTGGACCTGACGGGATACCAATTCGATTCTACACAGAGTACGCGAAAGAACTTGCCCCCCTTCTAACAGCCGTGTACCGCAAGTCTCTAGAGGAACAGAAGGTTCCAAATGATTGGAAAAGAGCACAGGTTGTCCCATTCTTCAAGAAGGGTTGTCGAGCAGATACGCAAAACTATAGACCTATCTCTCTGACGTCGATCTGTTGTAGATTTTAGAACATGTCTTTTGCTCGAGTATCATGTCGTTTTTGGAAACTCAGAATCTACTATGTAGGAATCAACATGGATTCCGGAAACAGCGATCGTGTGAGACCCAACTCGCTTTATTTGTTCATGAGACCCAGAAAACATTAGATACAGGCTCCCAGGTAGATGCTATTTTTCTTGACTTCCGGAAGGCGTTCGATACAGTTCCGCACTGTCGCCTGATAAACAAAGTAAGAGCCTACGGAATATCAGACCAGCTGTGTGGCTGGATTGAAGAGTTTTTAGCAAACAGAACACAGCATGTTGTTCTCAATGGAGAGACATCTACAGACGTTAAAGTAACCTCTGGCGTGCCACAGGGGAGTGTTATGGGACTATTGCTTTTCACAATATATATAAATGACCTAGTAGATAGTGTCGGAAGTTCCATGCGGCTTTTCGCGGATGATGCTGTAGTATACAGAGAAGTTGCAGCATTAGAAAATTGTAGCGAAATGCAGGAAGATCTGCAGCGGATAGGCACTTGGTGCAGGGAGTGGCAACTGACCCTTAACATAGACAAATGTAATGTATTGCGAATACATAGAAAGAAGGATCCTTTATTGTATGATTATATGATAGCGGAACAAACACTGGTAGCAGTTACTTCTGTAAAATATCTGGGAGTATGCGTGCGGAACGATTTGAAGTGGAATGATCATATAAAATTAATTGTTGGTAAGGCGGGTACCAGGTTGAGATTCATTGGGAGAGTCCTTAGAAAATGTAGTCCATCAACAAAGGAGGTGGCTTACAAAACACTCGTTCGACCTATACTTGAGTATTGCTCATCAGTGTGGGATCCGTACCAGATCGGGTTGACGGAGGAGATAGAGAAGATCCAAAGAAGAGCGGCGCGTTTCGTCACAGGGTTATTTGGTAACCGTGATAGCGTTACGGAGATGTTTAACAAACTCAAGTGGCAGACTCTGCAAGAGAGGCGCTCTGCATCGCGGTGTAGCTTGCTCGCCAGGTTTCGAGAGGGTGCGTTTCTGGATGAGGTATCGAATATATTGCTTCCCCCTACTTATACCTCCCGAGGAGATCACGAATGTAAAATTAGAGAGATTAGAGCGCGCACAGAGGCTTTCAGACAGTCGTTCTTCCCGCGAACCATACGCGACTGGAACAGGAAAGGGAGGTAATGACAGTGGCACGTAAAGTGCCCTCCGCCACACACCGTTGGGTGGCTTGCGGAGTATAAATGTAGATGTAGATGTAGATGTAGACCTGGTGGATGACATCGGAAGTTCACTGAGGCTTTTTGCAGATGATGCTGTGGTGTACCGAGAGGTTGTAACAATGGAAAATTGTACTGAAATGCAGGAGGATCTGCAGCGAATTGACGCATGGTGCAGGGAATGACAATTGAATCTCAATGTAGACAAGTGTAATGTGCTGCGAATATACAGAAAGATAGATCCTTTATCATTTAGCTACAAGATAGCAGGTCAGCAACTGGAAGCAGTTAATACCATAAATTATCTGGGAGTACGCATTAGCAGTGATTTAAAATGGAATGATCATATAATGTTGATCGTCGGTAAAGCAGATGCCAGACTGAGATTCATTGGAAGAATCCTAAGGAAATGCAATCCGAAAACAAAGGAAGTAGGTTACAGTACGCTTGTTCGCCCACTGCTTGAATACTGCTCAGCAGTGTGGGATCCGTACCAGATAGGTTTGATAGAAGAGATAGAGAAGATCCAACGGAGAGCAGCGCGCTTCATTACAGGATCATTTAGTAATCGCGAAAGAGTTACGGAGATGATAGATAAACTCCAGTGGAAGACTCTGCAGGAGAGACGCTCAGTAGCTCGGTAAGGGCTTTTATTGAAGTTTCGAGAACATACCTTCACCGAAGAGTCAAGCAGTATATTGCTCCCTCCTACGTATATCTCGCGAAGAGACCATGAGGATAAAATCAGAGAGATTAGAGTCCACACAGAGGCATACCGACAATCCTTCTTTCCACGAACAATACGAGACTGGAATAGAAGGGAGAACCGATAGAGGTACTGAAGGTACCCTCCGCCACACACCGTCAGGTGGCTTGCGGAGTATGGATGTAGATGTAGATGTAGATATTCCTGACTGTGTCAGTAAATTTGCCAAGTATTACTACAACAAGGTCATCTGCGTATCCTTGGCAAAAGCACTCTCTGGAATTTACTTTCTCAGTGGGTTCGCTCACCACTAGATTTCAAAATAAAAGGGACAAAACTTCTCCTTGTGGACGTGGACAACCTCTAGTGGTGTTAATTACCATCTTTTCATTCATCATGGTGTCCTCTACCTTCCTTCCACTAAGCATGGCCCTAGTACAGCTACATATAGTGGTTCCTACGTCATACACCTCTGCTGCCCTAATCATGGAATCGAAGGTTGTGTTACTAAAAACCGCCTCGTTGTCCAGGCAGACGCAGAGGGCTATTTCCTGAAAGTGAAGTGCTTTCTTCACCTTCCCATCGAGTTGGTGGAGAGCTGTCTCACATGATTTACCTGGTTGATATGCATGTTGGTATAAATGTAATGTAACAGTGTTGAGGTAAATATAGGAATGGCTGGTGAAATGCCGGTCGACTATATAATAACTCCCAACTGCCTCAACAAGCCTTGAAATATAATAACTGGAAGCAGGGAAGAGTCGGGAGAAACAGTTCGACACTGTACAGGGGACATTATCTGGCTCACAGATGGATCGAAATCAGACCAGTGAACACTGGAGGGCATCATCTCTCTAGGAAAACTGGCCTTGGGATTCCAGGCTGAAATCACTGCGATCAGGGCGTGTGAGGAGGAGTACCCTGAAATGTAGTTAGCCTCCTCTTCCCAACATGTTCATTAACCAGTTTTTCCAATGTTTTAAGAATGAAGGAGAACAGATTGACTGGTCGCATATCCTAGGCCTTGGTATGATCAATTCTCCCTGGCTTTGGAATAAAATAAACCTTCACTGCCCTCCAGGCAATGGGAATGGTTTCTGCTGCCAGGCTAACCCTGAATAACCTGCTTGTTGCAGGAGAGCTGGAAAGATTCCATCTAGGCCAGGTGATGTGAACGGTTGGAATGTTCCCACCGTCCACTGGATTTTATTGAAATCGACACACTCCTTGGCCGATTCCCAGTCCTCTCTTCGAATGCTTGAGAACCATTGTCTCTCAGGGATCCCATTCTGGTCTGTGTTATCCGCTAGAGCATATTGAGGGAAGCGAGTTTTGAGGCGCAATTCCAGCATTTATTGTGCCGTCTTTGTATATTCCCCATCCTCCTTCCTCAACATACCTCCTGGATTAGTTGGTACTGTAGTGAGGATTTTGTGAAGCCTGGCTTGAGCAGCTGTGCCCTCCACTTCCTCACAGAATGTGTTGCAGGATGCCTCCTTTGCTTGTCTAGTTGCAAAGTCGTGGTTGACAAGGGCCTCACGATATTTTGCCCATTGTCCTTTACATCTAGCAAGAATGAACAGTATTTGTACCTGTCTTCTTTGCGTTTCCAAGTTGTTGTTCCTCCAAGGCACACTCTTGTTTGTGCACTTCTTGGTGACTGAGCAGTTGTCCTAGTATGAGGCCACTATGGCAGACATTACTGCCTCTGCTACTTTCTCAAACTCTACTGCATTCCTTGTTGAGGTTTTAATTTCTGATAAGCTTAAGTCAGAGTTCCTCCTACATGTCTCCCAGTCTTGTTTCCCTGGGATTCCTTTAGGCTGTGGTCCGTCTGATTCCCATTTCAACCTTGCATTTAATATACATGTGGTCCAACGAGGATGGCGCTAACGCCACATGCCATTGTTTGACATAGCTACCCATCATCATAGAACCAAAGGTTATATTAATTACTTTTTTCCCTTCTGTTCCTGAATGTATGTTTGTCAGCCCTATTCAGGACCTCCAACTTGTTAGATAAGAAAAATTCAAGGAGGTACTCACCTCTACCGTTGGTATCCTTGCTGTCCCATCCTAGGTTCTGGGCACTGGCATCGCATCCAACCAACAGTTGGTCATCTTGCTGATGGCAAGATTCTGTCAGTCTCTTCACCTCCAAAGAGGGAGGAGAGCTGTCTTCGTAAGGAATGTGTGCTGAGGTCAGAACAATTTCCCTCGTGATACCTTCCTCACATTGCTGCATCCTGATGGTCACCAGGTCTCTGGAACAGAAATCCATCATTGGCATGAAAGAAATTCCATTTCTCATGTAAATGCATGTTCTGGAGTTTCTTAGATTTCCAACATAAATCAGCTTACCTCCAGTACCACCGAGGCTCTATACACCCCATTTATATAAGTAGGATTCTTGTATCAGGACCACATCCACTGACCCCCAGTGCCCCAACAAGAACTTGTTGGACTTCATTCTGAGAGATATTTAAAAGGCTTTTTTAAGCATACAGGCATCGATGATGAGACGTAATGAAGCCTGTCTTCATATGAACAATGGTCATGTGGAACACTTGTTTCAACGTGTTTGTCATAAAATGCGAATCTACAATTTGTATTCTCGAGGACTCTGCTATGAAGTGTTCGTGCAGTCAGTCGTAATACATAGTATCGGGGAAATCAGTGGTTTCTAGATCTGTATTTATTGGGGTCATTTGCTCTATTTGCCCTTTTGGTTTGTACCTATAACAGTCAGACACCTATTGTAGGGCACTGTTGTAATCACTTTTAGCGTCGTCATTTTCTTTTTGTTGGCTCCAGTGTCGGACATTTTTTGCGGTGGTCAGATCTGAGTGGATCCTGCAATTACGTTTGATGTCCTACGCTGACAGAATCATTCAGCTGCCGATATCCGGTTGCATATCGCTTGTATAAAACAGGAAATAAGAATGTGAATGTAACTCCGAATGAATTTAACTTCCTCACTACTCTAATGCTTCCGATGTATTTGGTGTACTTCATGGTTATGTAAGGGTCGTGAGCTGTTGGTGGAAACACAAGCAAATATCCGCCTTCATTTTTTGTGACTTTTACAGACGGCAGTACATAGTCATATTGTTTTAAATTATGACGTACACAAGCTACACTGGATACAAAAAGTTGTTCATTACATGTTAGTAAGCTGTAAAAGCATTAAATCCAAAACCAAGGCAAGTAGCTTCTTGCCTGTATCGGACAACTAATGGTGACTCACCGAATCTTGTTGGATTGCAGTTCTTCCATGTTTAGTGTTTGGTAAATCACCATAATATTATGAACACACACTCGGTGGAGTACGAGGCGTATTCCAAAACTAAGGCCTAGTGACCAATATTTAACTGATGGTAGGCCTGAATGAAGTTTCACGCATGCAGCACTGTTTACCGTCTCTTCAGTAAACTACTGTAGTGTTATTTCGATTATGTAGTCGTTTTCCTGTAGGAGAGATCAGATTGTAATGGGAGAGACAATCGTATAGCTCACCAGTTGCGAAGTGAAAGGTGCGATTAGATTTTTGCTGATAAAATGTTCTTCAGCTTTTAAAATCCATCTTGGGCTATGCCTAGTGTAAGGGCCTGAAATAATGAATGACATAGAAGTTCGAAAATGGTGTCAAGAAGTTCAAAATTTCAGCATATCTGTTCACGATGAATAGCGGAGTGGCAGGCCCAGTATTCCGTCCAACATCGCTGATCAAGTGAACCAAAAACTTCGAAATGATCGGCGATTGATGATTAGTGGTCTGGGTAATTAATTCCAAAATGTTGCTCGAACATCTGTTTACAGGATGGTCACTGAACAGCTTGGGTATCACAAACTTTGTGCGAGGTGGGTTACACAAATGCTCACTGATTAGGGAAAAAAGTTTAAACAGTCTCCGTTCTCGAATCTAAGAAGCGATGGTTACCGTTTTTTGGGATGAAAATAGCTTCCTTTTGATTGATTCCATGGACTGTGAAACATCATTGACATCTGATGTATACTTTGAAACTCCTACCAAAATGAGACGTACGATCCAACATCGACGCCACGAGAAACTATTGGGTGGCATAATCCTCCTCTGCGACAACCCAGGCCCTCACACCACTGTCAAAACCAAGGAGAAGATTGAAGATTTTCGTTGGAAACTTTTTGAGCGCCCTCCGTACAGTCTCGGCCTTGGACGAAGCGACTGTTTCCTCATGCGAAAAGGTTGATGCGTGGCCAACGATTTCACAACGACGGTGAAGTCAAGACTGGCGTTACCGACTGGTTCAATTCCCAGGCGGTAGACGTCTATGCAGAAGGGTTAAAGAACCTGGTTCAGTGTTACAGAAAATATGTAGATGTGAGCGGCAATTATGTGGAAAAGTAACGTTGATAAGTAGTAAAATATTATTGTCAATAAAAACCTTTTCTCATGCGCTTATTTTTCTATTACCAAACGGATCTTCGTTTTGGAATACGCCTCGTAGGTTAGGAACATGGTTCTGACACATTTTGAGTAATTAGAACAGACAGACAGATCATAATTACAGAATACACAGGGTGAACCCGATCTCCACTGATAATATTGCGGAAGTTGTTAAAGGATATTTTCTGGGTATTTTGGTATGATGGACCCGTGTTATCGGGTGTCTCGTTAGACAGTAATAATGTAATTATGATTTATTCTGTTTGCTACACGATTAGCTTTGTTTGTGTGAAAATACCTCCACAATAGTCGAAAATCCTGTAATACGTAATCACCAAAGCATACAACGCAGAACACAGAGTAATGCAAAAACGGTCACGCAAATCACGTACAATGTTATGATTGCCGCCGCTGCAGGAAAAACTCAGCATAGCAGCATTTCGCATCTCGTCGAATACATGCAGTGGGCCCTTTAATGAGATCCATATCGGACCAACTATTAAACAGCAAACCTATCCATTCTGCATTGTAGTCTTGTTAACATGCGACTAATACTACCCTAAAAAACAAACCCAACACAGAATGGCGCAGTAAGGAATGTGCAATAAGTAATGCAACCCAATTTTTTCTCGGCCAGTTTCGGTTGAACAAATGCAGAATTTGCTGTGGGATAATCCCGCTTCAGCCACTACAGTTTCATGAAATTTCTATTGGTAGCGGCGTTACAGGTACATTTCAAAATAGCCTCTGTAACGGAGGTGCGATCCAAGAAGAGAGCTGTCATTGAGTTTCTTTTGGAGGAAAACCAGAGCATCGTAGATATCCATAGCACTTGCAGAATGTCTACAGACAGCTGGCAGTGAACAAATGCACGGTGACTCGTTAGAAGAGACTTCTGTCATTATCGCAACAAAGTCCCGCAAACCTGTACGATCTCCCGCGCGCTGGCCGACCTCACACACCTGTGACTCCTGAAACGTTGGAACGTACGGACACTCTCAACTGAGGTGATTGGCAGATCACAATGAGACACCTCTCTGCTCAACTGGACGTCCCTGCTGGTAGTGCTGACTCACTCGTCCACCAGTCAGGGTACTCAAAGGTGAGTGACCGCTGATTCCTCGACGTCCAACTGAAGACCATCAAGAGCAACGAAGGATGATCTGCGAGGAATTTCTTGAGCTGTACGAGACTGACCGTGACAATTCTCTGTCGATCATCGTCAACGGTGATGAAATATGAGTTCATCAGTTATAACTGTGAACAAAAGCGCAATCTATGGAGTGGCGCCACACCTACCCTCCTCTGAAGAAAAAGTTCAAAGCCGCACCCACACCGGTAAAGTCATGGCTGTGGTCTTTTGGGACTCTGGTGGGGTTATTGTCTTTGAAGCCGTCCATCATGGTTCAACGATCGGCTTGGAAGCTTATTGTGCCACCCTCAATAAACTGAAGAAACGACTTCAGCGAGTTCGTAACCACAAAAAACCAAAAGAACTTCTTCTCCGTGACAAGGCAAGGCCTCACAGAAGACTGCACACCCGAGAGGAGCTCACAAAACTTCATTTGACTGTTCTTCCTCATCCATCCTGCAGCCCGAATCTCGCACCTTCCGAGTTCCATCTGTTTGGCCCAATGAAGGATGCACTCCGTCGGAAGCAGTACGTGGATGATGAGGTGGTTACTGATTCAGCAAGACATTAGCTCCGTCGTAGACCAGTAGAGTGGTACCAGGCGTTATACAGGCCCTCCCAGCAAGGTGGCTGAGCCGCGCGTGGCTCGTGTTCCCGCCATCATGTATTTTACACCCCGTTTTTAACGCACTTCCACCGCACTACGTTATTTTAAATTACTGCTGTCACTAAGTTACTGCTTTGCCTGACCGTGAGCGGCGCTAGCAGCGCGTGTCGATATATCCCCTCTCGCAGTATCTTTGCTCGACTGCTGTGACTCGCCGGTCGTTGTCTGTCGTAGAGGAGCTCAGGTCGCGAATTCGAGCTGCCAGTCAGTTGGAACGTGTCTGGAGCGCAGTCCGGACCTGCCAGTCGGAGAGTTGCAATGCGGCACTAGTGCAGTCGGGTTGGAGCAGCATTGAGGTCTGCGTCGACATCGCTAGCCCGACCATTGCCGCCACGCATAACTTGAGCTGGGCCACGGTCTCGGTGGATCGTCGGTCAGTCGTCCTACCAGACGACGCATTTTGGCTCGCCGATCCTTCATAAGTCGGCTATGTGTGTGTGTGTGTGTGTGTGTGTGTGTGTGTGTGTGTGTGTGTGTGTGTGTGTGTGTGTGTGTGCATCGACCCCCGATTTGTCTTCAGGTATGTTTAGTTAGTGTTGGGTATCGTTCAGATCTCTTCGTGCAGTGCTTGTCGGGTTGTGTGTGTAGTTGGCGTTATGTCCACTTGTAACACCATAGCTCTAATGCTGTACGGATTTATTTTAATTTTGTTGCATTTAATATTACATCGTTAAGCTCCTGTAAATTTCTTTGATTGAATAGATAACACAAAATTGTATACTCTTTTCTTTGTAAAAACTTTGGTGTCTTGATTTGATTCTATGCAAAGTGTTGTATCTGTAATTTAAAATCTTTGTCCCATTTGGAGGGAACAAAACTTACTGTATATAATTGTAATTTTGTGTGAATAATTTTTTGTAGAAGTGTCAATATGTGTAAATGTTTTGTTTTATTTAATCTATTTGGTTGCTGTTATGTAAATGGCTGATCCTCACTTAGGGTTCTTAGTTAATTTGTATGTAAAAGGTGTAGTGGTTCCCTTCGGGAATGGAACTGTGTAGCGCGCGCAAATTGTGGTTGGGCTAGGTAGAAAAGGTGGAACTGATAGTCAGTCGGGGACGAACCAGCAGTCGGAGACGAGCTACAAGTCCGTGCACTGCCATTATAAAGGTGCATATTGTGCTGATTCAGAGAGAGGCTTTTCCTGCTTCTTTCCAAGGCCTCGGATGGATGGATAAATAGCTGGAACTATTCTGGAGTTTGTATCTATCATCGACACCAAGAAATGACAGAGTCCAGCAATTCTGCCTACAATTCCACCTACCAACATGCAGTTGCCACCACATTGCGCAATCATTGCAACGTAATACTATAATGATGTACAGTGAAGGATCAGCTTAATGGACGTGCTAATGTGCTGAAATATAAGGTAATTTGTATCTGGATTTATGTACCTACCTTGATTTTTCTCCTCATCATAACACCTCTCAAGTTCCTCTCCGTTTGAGCTAAAGTGGTATCCGAGTGTCCTTACTAAAAGAACATCTATGACCAATGTTATGCTAATCAATGCCTCTTGAACTTAGTAAAAAGAAAGTTAAAGTTAATGTGGCAAGAGAGTGAGTTAAAGTAAATATTGTTTGCTGAAAATAATTTTCCTATTAAAACTGCTATTTAAAGTGTTGTTGCTAACTTCAATATTAAAAGTTCTTAAGACTCAGGCTTATAAGGCAAATGATCACATTATTGTCTGTAGTAAATTCTAAAAGGTGAGTCAGTTTCTTGCAATTTGGTCAGTATTGTGTTTCGCTGTGGTAAAAGTGAGAAAGCTGCAGTTGTGAAACATTAAATATTCATGTTTGCTAAGTGTTTGTGTATCTTGTGTATTAGAAGTGCATGTTAATAGTGATGTTATAAAGGCCATTCACTTTATGTAAACCTGAAAGTAATAGGGTGTTTCGGTATCTCTTATTATTTTGCAAATAGTTTGTGCTGCTCCAGCTAAAATGGACAGGAAACTAGAAATAAATCTACACACGCGAGAGCAGAATGCAACCGAGAGCAGTTCAGGCAGCACACCAACAGATGGCATGACGCACGAGTTAAATTACGTACGTTATCACGCAGACGTTAATAAACAGATCGAAGCTATGTGTGTAGCGCGTACTAAGCAAGACAATGTAGGCGATGTTGTCGAAGACAGTGGCTATGCTGATGAATCGAGGGATATGTTTGAATCATCAAAAACTGAAAGGAAAGTAGAACTTGAACACGAAAATGTAGCACAACATAAAAGTGAAAAGAATTCAGATATGATAGAATTGTTAAAAATGTTGTCTGCACAAATTGCAGCACAGGGGCAACAAAATGCAGCAGAAAATGACAATATTAAGGCACAAATTGCAGCGCAAAATGACAATATCAATGACAATATTAAGGCACAAATTGCAGCACACAGTGACAATATTAATGCACAAATCGCAGCATTGGGGCAACAAAGTAAACAAATCGAAATGCAGGGTACCAGACTTAGTAAACAAATTGAAGAAGTCAACTCAAGGGTAGGAACAGTGAGTAATGAAATCAAAAGTATTAAAAGCGAAATTACTGTCATCAATGGCAATATTGCCAATGTACAAGGACAAATTGATGACATTAACGAAAGATTTGACTCTGAAGAAATTAAAATTCAAGATCAAATAGAACCCTTAGTCTGTACTAAGGTTGACGAAAAGGTATTCGGTATTAAATCCGAAATACAAACCGAATGTAACGCGGAATTTGCACAGATTAAACGATCTGTAACAGAAACAAGCAGAGCTCTAACCAAACAGATTCTTACTTGCGAAAAGAAGTGTGAACATAACACTTCACAAATCCAAGGCAAAATGTATGACTTGGAAAGAAAAATACAAACCGGACCTACACATTTTACTGAAAAAATGCCTTTCAGTAAAATATTAGAGGGCGAGGAAAAATTCGACCCTGCGAAGAGACATAACGGCTGGCACCCCATAGACTTTGTGAAGAATTGCGAAAGAAATTTTCCTGAATATTTGTCTGACCAGGAAAAAAATAATGTTGTAATCAGTGCATTAACGGGAGAAGCAAAAAGGTGGGGGTTGAATCTTGATACTAACCAGATGTCTTTTGAAACCTTTAAACAAAAGTTTATTGACGTGTACTGGTCAGAACAAAAACAAGACCAGTTGTGGCGTGAGTTTTTAATAGCCAGGTTGTATGACATCAGGGGTAGGCAAACCATGAAAGAATTTTGCGAATCATGGTACAGAAAACTGATACACCTAAAAGCAAGAAGAACTGAAGCCGAGATCGTTTGGGTTCTTTGGCAGAAATTGCCTGAGGATTCTAAACGATATGTTGGTAGTACACACAGAAGTTTTACTGCATTTTTGGAAAGGGTAGAGGATGAAGATCACTGGCGAAGAAATCGCGAATCTCGTCCCCACAATAACAACAATTATTCGCGAGAAAGTAATGACCAAGCTGAACGACATGAAAATGATAAATTTCGTGTAAACACGATTCAAAGAGGTCGTGCGAGAGGAAGGGGAAATTATACTACGCGCGGCAGAGGATACATGGCGCGGAATTTCCAAACTAGAGACGAAAAGGAAAACTGAAATCCGCGTGTGTTACGGGCCAGATTCACGCGGAATCCGGTTTTGGGCCCAAAGAAAAGATGTCAAATAATAAATTTGAGAAGGAAAGATATAAAGCCCAGGGCAGGAAAGTTAAAGACGCGCCTATGAAAGACGGGTGCGGAGTGATACATAGTGGCATTCCCAGTGCGAAATCACGTGACCGTTTGTGCTCGGGGCAGCAGTTGCCGGAGCAGCGTACATTGCACTTAGCAGCACACACAAATGGCAGTCGTCAGAACAAGATGGCTGCCGTAGAGAGATACAGAAGAGGCGGGATCGGACACTTCCGTTGGCCGGTTTCAGTAGTAGACGAATGTAAAACTGAAAATAAAGTTAATATGTCGTGTGATAAGGATAACTCAATGTCGAAATCGTGCGAAAAGACATTATTAAAGGAAGAAAGGGAGACAGAAAAGGAAAGTGAAAAGGGGAATATTTGTACTGTTAATGATGTGTATGAGGTAAAAGGCGTAGATGTGGCGGAGGTTAAGATGAATAAAGAGAAAAGGATGGTAGAATACGCCACGCAAAAGACGCGTGCACAATTATTAATAGGTGAAAATGAAGTAGAGGAGGACGTTAGTAAACATTGCATTATAAGCAGTGCAGATGAAATTATTGTTGATGGTAAGGTATTTTGTGGTTCTGATGCAGAAGAGACTAGTAGGAATTTCGCACGGTTATCTGAAATTTACAGTAAAGGAAACAGTTAAATGAAGGTTATCGAAGTATATGACGATTATACTAAGTACGAAATTAAGGCTGAAATCGTTCAAAGTGATACAACAGAAGTGCCTGAGTCTCCAAACGATGTTAAATGGGTAGAAAATGAGTCGAAAAACGAAGTGGCTGAAATATCTAGTGATAATTTGCCTCACTGTTTAAAAGTTGCTTTCCTGCTAGAATCTGATGACGAAAATGAAATCAGTGATAGTTCAGATGATGAAGGGTATACAAATACAGATAAGAATGAATATACTAACTTTCCCAATTGTTCCAAAGTCGAGTACTTAAGTGAATCTGATTGTGAGGAAGAGGGTAGCGATGACTCCAGTGAAGATGAATTCTCAGGTATAAACGAAAGTGAATATACTTTTACTGAAAGAGGGTATGAGAAAATTAGTGACATTTTTCCAAAGCAAGATACAGAAAGTGAAACTGGGCCAAAACCGAAGGAATCACTAAGTAATATAGCACAGGCACAAAATTTGCAGGAACCTCCAGATGATACTATACTGGGGCAAGCCTTAACAAATATTTTGAAGGAGTGTGAATTACAGGATCAAAAAGATCCACTCGATAAAATAATAGCAGAACAGGCGGTGATGTACCTTGCTAAAGACTTTGAAATTCCAAAACCTAAAAAGCCACCTGATGAAACAAAACGTTGGCAAGATCTGAATAGCATAATGAAAGATGTAGAAGATAGGAGGCCTAAAAAGCCACCAGATTTAAGTGACTATTTTATGAACTATAAAAGACTGCCTTGTTAATAAAGAGACTGGGGGGCAGGCTGCTGTACTTTTATATATGTTGTTAATATAATGCATGACTTTATTATTATTGTATCTGAGTGTTACCTGAAAGTGGATTATTGTTTTGTTGATCCTGAGACCCGAGGCAGGTTGTTTATTTACTGTAGTGTACTGTTTGACTTTGCTTAGAAACTGTTTATTTTCAATTGAATACTTGCTGTTGCCAGTCTAATTATGAAGACAGGGCCATGTAGTGTGAGAAACCTGAAAACTTTATGACTAGTGATGCTTATAGTAACTTAACGAGAGTGCAAAGAACTCCACAAGATAATAATTTATTCCTAATATACTTAAAGTCCAGAAAGGGCTTATGTTTGTACCATGTTGTGTATTTGAAGGTACATGTTCTCAGATGAGGGTTGTTAAGCCTCAGGGGACATGCACTCTTTGCATTGTCAGGTGCCTGACGAGCACCAGGGACCTGAGTTGTTGCCAGCACTACTTCCATTTCTTTTCGTGCTGTCAACCTTCCTCTTCATCATTCAGAACTTTTACTATCTTCTTTCCTTCTTCTCTATCACAGTAAACTGAATAGTGTAGAAATAATGTAAGATACTGTGTATTGTTTGTGGATAAGTAAATGAATAATTAAATTGGGTACACTAGAAAATGACCAAAAGAAAGTAAAGTGGGTATTGTAAAGGAAAAATGTAGTGCAAAAGTAATTGGAAAAAGAAAAATGTGTGTGAGAAAAGGTAAGAATATGAAAACAAGGTAAATGAATACTATAATGACTGAATGTAAATGTTTTTTTTAAAAAAAGGGGCAATATGGTGTTGAAAAACTGTATGTGTGTTTAAAACTGAGGAGATGAACCTGACTAATATGTATAAAGTAGATGTGAGATTTATGTGTCTAGTGCCACAAAGGGTTGGCAGAAAGCACTTGTAATAGGATTTAAAGTTATTTTTCTGATCTTGACATAATTGATAACCTAAATGTGTAGTTATACTGAATATAAACACTGACTTTAAAAGAAATATTACTAAGTAAGAAAGTGGGGAGAAAAACAACAAATCAGGGACTCTGAAATAACTCCTAAATATTGTCATTATGCCAAAAATGTCATTTAAAATTTTCTTGATTAATGTATATGTTACCTGATGTTGTCATTTGAAAAGAAATGGTTTTGTTGCCAGTGTCTAATTGCTGTTTCAAAGTTGCAGGTTTTATGTTTTATACCATTAATGCAAATTTTACCAAAGATGTGACAGAATGATGAAAAACTTGGAAATGATGACAATAAACTGATCAAAAATATGTTGATGGGCAGCAAAACAAGACAAAAGAAAAAAAATTTTGTGGTCCTGGAGTTGAGGGCTACCAAATACGCTATGTGAGCAGTAACCAAAGGACTTGCCATAGTGGGGCAAGAAGTTGATAAGTGGTCACGAACTACCAAACCTAGAGGATGAGGCAGTGTGTCAATTTAAAAATGTGTCTTTTAGCATTCTTTATCTAAATTGTGTTTTTGTATCTAAATGATTATGTACAAAGACTGCTAAACCAATAACGGGCAGAATGAGTAACATGAACTGATTATGCTGAGGCAAGCAGTGAAGTATGTTAGGGTTTTTGACCAATATGTTATGAACTGACTATTCTTATTGAAGTCAGTGAAAAGTTATTAAAAATATGTATGCATTCTTGTTCAAATAGTTATTGATGTTTTGAGACTAGGTTTTCTGGTGTAAATTAAAGTTTTGGACTGCCTTGCTTTTTAAAATACGGCAGTGATGATTAAAGATAGGCTCTGAATATGTTAGTGTGTTTATCTGCAACAAATATTTTGGACTGCTATTAATGAAGAGCAGCTTTAAAGTTAATTATTTTGAAAAAACCTTGCAAAGTTACTTTGGTATTTAAAGAGTCAGTTGGAAGAAGATTCCCATAGTTGTTTGTGTAGATATTGGTACATGTGTGGACGCAAAATGAATTTTATCAATATTACATTAATTGTTGAATCTTGTAAAACGTACTGTGACCATGAGTATGCTTGGGTGTCTGTGAATATTTACTTTCTTTAAAAATATTGAAAGACAAATTTCTGCTTTGTTGAGTTAAAATGTTCTGTGCTGTTGTCTATGTGTATATTATTATTATTAATTTTATTTAAGGATATACCTATTCTACTAATGTGTAGATTATTTTGTGTACTGTTTGTCTTTTATTTGAACTGTTTGTGTATGAAATGAACATGCTTAAAGATATCTTGTGTAACCATGAAAATCAGTTTCCTTAAACCAGTGTGAATATGAAAATTTCTGTAAATGTCTTATTTTGAAAATCTTTTGGAAGAAATGTATGCAATTTCTTAGTGTATATACTGTATGTTTGTAATGTTTTTTTTTTCTCCCAACTGAAGTTGGATGGAATAATTTTTTTTGCAGCCAGCACCACTTAGGTGTTATAGATGTTTCCTTGAAGTATCCCTGACGGGAAACTTCAACGAAACATGGGGCATGTGTAACACCATAGCTCTAATGCTGTACGGATTTATTTTAATTTTGTTGCATTTAATATTACATCGTTAAGCTTCTGTAAATTTCTTTGATTGAATAGATAACACAAAATTGTATACTCTTTTCTTTGTAAAAGCTTTGGTGTCTTGGTTTGATTCTATGCAAAGTAGTGTATCTGTAATTTAAAATCTTTGTCCCATTTGGAGGGAACAATACTTACTGTATATAATTGTAATTTTGTGTGAATAATTTTTTGTAGAAGTTTCAATATGTGTAAATGTTTTGTTTTATTTAATGTATTTGGTTGCTGTTATGTAAATGGCTGAACCTCACTTAGGGTTCTTAGTTAATTTGTATGTAAAAGGTGTAGTGGTTCCCTTCGGGAATGGAACTGTGTAGCACGCGCAAATTGTGGTTGGCCTAGGTAGAAAAGGTGGAACTGATAGTCAGTCGGGGACGAGCCAGCAGTCGGAGACGAGCTACGAGTTCGTGCACTGCCATTATAAAGGTGCATATTGTGCTGATTCAGAGAGAGGCTTTTCCTGCTTCTTTCCAAGGCCTCGGATAGATGGATAAATAGCTGGAACTATTCTGGAGTTTGTATCTATCATCGGCACCAAGAAATGACAGAGTCCAGCAATTCTGCCTACAATTCCACCTACCAACATGCAGTTGCCACCACATTGCGCAATCATTGCAATGTAATACTATAAAGATGTACAGTGAAGGATCAGCTTAATGGACGTGCTAATGTGCTGAAATATAAGGTAATTTGTATCTGGATTTATGTACCTACCTTGATTTTTCTCCTCATCATAACACCTCTCAGGTTCCTCTCCATTTGAGCTAAAGTGATATCCGAGTGTCCTTACTAAAAGAACATTTATGACAAATGTTATGCTAATCAATGCCTCTTGAACTTAGTAAAAAGCAAGTTAAAGTTAATGTGGCAAGAGAGTGAGTTAAAGTAAATATTGTTTGCTGAAAATAATTTTCCTATTAAAACTGCTATTTAAAGTACTGTTGCTAACTTCAATATTAAAAGTTCTTAAGACTGAGGCTTATAAGGCAAATGATCACATTATTGTCTGTAGTAAATTCTAAAAGGTGAGTCAGTTTCTTGCAATTTGGTCAGTATTGTGTTTCGCTGTGGTAAAAGTGAGAAAGCTGCAGTTGTGAAACATTAAATATTCATGTTTGCTAAGTGTTTGTGTATCTTGTGTATTAGAAGTGCATGTTAATAGTAATGTTATAAAGGCCATTCACTTTATGTAAGCCTGAAAGTAATAGGGTGTTTCGGTATCTCTTATTATTTTGCAAATAGTTTGTGCTGCTCCAGTTGTTAGCTTCAATCTTAAAACATATGTGTGTCAGAGTTCATTGCACTCGCGTGTGGCTAAGTCTAGGTTGTGTTTGTCCGTTATAGTTACTTATACCTACTTTCATAAACGAGAACGTTAATCTTTCTCTTGCCTAATTAGGCTGGCGACCGTTTCCCTTATTCTATAAACAGTATAGCTAGGCAAAATTTTGTTTGTTACTGTTCAAATATTAACGTAATTCTGACTTTCATTTCCGATAAGCCACCTCCGTTAGGAACAACACGGTCAACATAACAAAATTCCTCTCAGAGGGTAACACTGCTCTGTTGCTTTATACCATAATTGCTATAACAAAATAATTCTGTTTTGCAAACTGCCTCCAGCTTCGAGGTTAAGGTATAGCAGTAGCAGACAGGAGTGTTATACACTGACGACTATTTTAAATGTTGTCAACATTCTGAGTGAGTCAGTCGGTTTCTGAGGACCAGGGAAGCTATCTCCGCGCGGTGCAGTCGCCTGGGTCCGCTGGCGGTCCCTGCGTAGTGTCTGAGCGTGTCTGAAGCTGTCCGATCGCTACGAGCTTCGTGGTTCACCGACCCAGGACGTCAAAGGTGAGTTGTGGTTTCAACTACCCAAGCCACGTCTATTCGTGTTGTGTGGTTCGTTTCGGTGGTTCGCTGTTGGGGAGGTTTGCCTGTGAGCAACACCGAGTGTTTCTGTTGCTGAAATTTAGCCGCAATGCGGTGCAATTAATTATATTCGTTGACTGCAATTCGATTGCACCAGCGGAATTTTCTGCCTAGTGGCCGTTAGTGATCTGGTTACCTGCCCTCGCCACTAACGTAATTTCAGGCAGCAGCCTTTCCTAACCTGTTGTCGCTGTCCAACATGGTGTGTAATTTTGACAGCTAATACATATTTCATTGTGGATAATTACGTTCGTAACCTTTTGTGTTTGAGTTCTCATGTACTGACTGGTGGCAAGCAAGTCGTTGTGTCGGTCGGTCCGTGGCTGTCCCCTGGTTTGGTTCCTACGGATCAAGTGTAGCTGGGCTCACCACCTGTCTCACTTAAGTGAACGAGGCTCAGACCGACCATCGACCTCCCTGAAGGCTTCTGAGTGCCGAATTCTTTATTGTCCTTCTCACCGGTGTTTGTTTGTCTGTTTATAATCTATCATAGCCAATGATTTAAAGTTTCTTGTTTTTGCTGGACTTTATGTATTTTTGAATTTTGGAAAATCAATTGTGGGCCTTAAGCCGCTTAAAACTTTAATCCTGAAATTACCCTTTAAGAAAACATTGTGGCCTTCTGCCTTAAAAGATTATGGTAATATATTTTAAAATTTTGAAATTTAATTGTGGCCCTCAGCCGCTTGTATTGCACCTTTCATATGTTTGTTCTATCTACTTTTGCCTGTGATACCATATACATTTTAATTATTTTACTTGCTATTCTAACTGCATTTTTATTTGTTGACTTTTAAGATTTTTTCTTTGGAGGTCCTCAGCCGTGAAATAATTGCCCTTTGAAACTCATAGTTCTAAAGGTTCGACTACATGCCACTTTGGTTTAAAAGTTGCGAGGTGCCGGGGCTAGCAGTGTATTTAACACTAAGTTCTTCTAGAACCTACATATGTAAATGATGCTCTAGGCCCCCCCTATTCTAACTCCGACTTTTGCTGTTGCACCTGGATTAAAAAGATACACGAACTGACTGTAATCAACCCTGCAAGTGGAGTAGAAAAGAGTTTGGCACCTGCAATAATTTAATTTGATAAATAAGTTAAATAAAGGAAGGTTTCATTAATGTAGTGAGAATTGATAGGGTTGCTCTACCGATTAACAGAATGAAAGTTCTGTCCAAAATATTAATATGATTTATTAAGACTAAACACAAAATAATAAACAAAAACACATGAAACATTTACAATACATCAAATTGGCTCAAATTGGATACTCAAATAAATGCTGTTAAGGTGAAGTTGTCTCTAAACTAGATTGTGACGTTTATGACGAAGTGGTATGTGGAGCCAATTCCTTGCAACTCAAATCTTAAGAGAGACACACAGCTAACCCAACATTATCTGCTGCTACATTAGTGAGAACTCAGACAGTGACCACCCAAGACAGAACAAAGTTAGAAAAGACAAACAGGTGCGCCCTGCTGAGCTTTGATTATCACCTAGCAAAATTGCCTGCTTTGCCGGTGCTGCAGACGTACATTACCAAGCTGTCTTCTTAACTGCACGGACACGATCTGGCGTACTGGAGGCGATGGCTGGTTGCTTCGACGTCCTGTCATGGTGATGATAATGTCGCGAGTATAGTCCGAAACAAATTATCCTGGTCTGGTTGTTCCAGACTAAAGACTTCCTAGCAATACAAATGCGCCTCTGAGGGAGACGAAGAAGGCTAGCCACACAATCACTGACGGTACAGTGATTGATTTTAACAAGCGAAGTCACACAGTAACTCCGATACAGTCAACTTTAGCCAAAACTGCTCAAGACAGACAACATAGGCCACTTGTACGCAGAACGCTCAATTGCCAACTGTACTCGGAAAGTTACAATCAAGTCCAAACATCAGCAACTTCGTTAAACAGATACAATCCAATAAAAGTATATTAGACAGCCAACGGAAGGCAGGCTGTCCAGAGCAGCGAGAGCTCAGTCTTGTAACGTACTCCGACCGAAAGGTGAGAGCCGACTACTCCACAAGAGCACCTGTACAGAACCGAACACAGAACATTCCCACCCCCATGATAGTGGCCGTGGTTAACCGTTCCAATCAGCAACTCAAAAACCGGCGGAAAATTCCACTCTATTGCCAGAGCACTACCATTCCACCAATGGAGATTATTGGCGCCAATTTCTGTGTTGATTTTGCTACGTCACGGAGCTATTCCCTGAGCAAGCCAATCACAGTTACGATTTTGCAGAAAGCGCGGGAATTTGCCCGCCACAACTCCCTGGGTACACAAGTCATTCCCACACCTCGCTGGTAGCCCGCCAGAAAGTGTTTCTGCGAAGTAACGGAACCTCTAGCCCAGCCGCTACTTCAGGCTCCTGCGAGCGTGTCTCAGCCGCTATTCTACGATGTCGGCGTCTGGAAAGCATTCACTCGACTCCCTCACACCCGTCGGCTTACCCTTTCAAGATCAGCAGTCCCTACCTGTCACCGGACCACCCGGGTGACGAGAGTCACTGCGTGGGAAGTCCGCGTGTGAAGGAATAGCAACTTTTCACCGCATGCAATTAGGAAAATCGTAAGATAGAAATATGAGAGGTTTCTCGTGCCACTTCTCAAAGTGTTACTAAATTACAATAAATTACAATTTTGAGTGAATTTAACTGATACCTTATTTGGCCCTTTCCACAATCGTAATCACCGGTTCCGCTCTGTGGGTTTAGCAGGTGTCTCAGTGGCCTAATGTCATCGCATTGAACCAAGATTATGTTAAAAAATAGGGTTTTATAGCCAAAAGACTGGGAAATAATGAGGCAAATTGGAATCCCGAATACAGCCAACCTGCCTTCAGAAAAAAAATTGTTCTTTCATTTACTGATCGCCCGTCGTAAGCTTCAGAGCGAAGAACAAATTGGGTATTAATGTTGGCAATGGTTTGTTCCAAACAAGACAACAGTGCACACCGCAGACAATTGCCACTTTTGCGATTATTTTTCAGTGAAATGCTGATAAAAAGGAAATTGGGGATACGAAATGAAACGAAACGCATTTGCTCTGTAATGACGCAGCCAGGACCACCTGCCCTTATTCCAAAATACTAAGAAACCATCCCTGAAGAGCCTCTGACATTTTGTTTGTGAAGTTTGTGTTAACGCTGTATAGAATAATTAAGAAATACATTGAGGTAACAAAAGTCATGGGGTACCTCCTAGTATCGTGTTGAACCTCCTTTTGCCCGGTGTAGTGCAGCAGCTCGACGTGACATGGGCTCAACAGGTCGTTGGAAGTCCCCTGGAGAAGTATTGAGCCATGTTGCTTCTATAGCCCTCCTTACTGCGAAAGTGTAGCCGATGAGATTCATGTCGGACGATCAAACCAGTCGTGAAAAGTTGTGGCCCGGTGACACGGCGCATTCTCATCCACAACAAATTCCATCGTTGTTTGGAAACATGACGCCCACCAATGGCTGAAAACGGGCTCCAAATAGTCGAACATCCAAAGGACCCAGTTCATTCCATTCCATGTAAAAACAGCCCACACCTTTATGGAGCCACCACCAGCTTGCACAGTGCCTTGTTGACAAATTAGGTGCGTGGTTTCGTTGGGCGTGCGCCACACTTCACTCCTGCCCTCAGCTGTTACAAGCTGAAATCGGGACGGTTTTCCAGCCGTCTAGGGTCCAGTCCACGTGGTTGCTAGGCCAGAAGAGGTTCTACAGACGATGCCGTACTGCTAACAAGGGCACTCGCCGTCTACTGCCACATACCATTAACGTCACATTTTGGCGTAGTGTCCTAAAGCATCCATTCGCTGTACGAACTACATTAATTTCTTATTCGTGCAGAGTGCCTGTCTGTTGGCAGTGAGAGCTCTACGCAAACGCCGCTGCTCTCGGTCTCAATTCATGGCCGTCGGCCACTGCGTTGACTGAGAGGTAATGTCTAAGATTTTACATTCTCGGCACACTCTTTACACTGTGCATCTCGGAATGTTGAATCCTTCGCGATTTCCGAAATCTAATGTCCCATGTGTCTATCTCCAACTGCCATTTCCGTTCACAAACTGTTAATCCCCACCGTGTACCCATAATCACGTCGGAAACTTTTCACATGTATCACCCTAGTAAGAATGACAGCTCCACCAATGCAGTGCTCTTTTATACTTTGTGTATGCGATACTACCGCCATCTTTATTTGTGCACATCGCTGACTTACGTCACCTCAATGTGGTACCATATATTGACTCGTTGTAAGTTTTTTAACTTACACTCCTGGAAATTGAAATAAGAACACCGTGAATTCATTGTCCCAGGAAGGGGAAACTTTATTGACACATTCCTGGGGTCAAATACATCACATGATCACACTGACAGAACCACAGGCACATAGACACAGGCAACAGAGCATGCACAATGTCGGCACTAGTACAGTGTATATCCACCTTTCGCAGCAATGCAGGCTGCTATTCTCCCATGGAGACGATCGTAGAGATGCTGGATGTAGTCCTGTGGAACGGCTTGCCATGCCATTTCCACCTGGCGCCTCAGTTGGACCAGCGTTCGTGCTGGACGTGCAGACCGCGTGAGACGACGCTTCATCCAGTCCCAAACATGCTCAATGGGGGACAGATCCGGAGATCTTGCTGGCCAGGGTAGTTGACTTACACCTTCTAGAGCACGTTGGGTGGCACGGGATACATGCGGACGTGCATTGTCCTGTTGGAACAGCAAGTTCCCTTGCCGGTCTAGGAATGGTAGAACGATGGGTTCGATGACGGTTTGGATGTACCGTGCACTATTCAGTGTCCCCTCGACGATCACCAGTGGTGTACGGCCAGTGTAGGAGATCGCTCCCCACACCATGATGCCAGGTGTTGGCCCTGTGTGCCTCGGTCGTATGCAGTCCTGATTGTGGCGCTCACCTGCACGGCGCCAAACACGCATACGACCATCATTGGCACCAAGGCAGAAGCGACTCTCATCGCTGAAGACGACACGTCTCCATTCGTCCCTCCATTCACGCCTGTCGCGACACCACTGGAGGCGGGCTGCACGATGTTGGGGCGTGAGCGGAAGACGGCCTAACGGTGTGCGGGACCGTAGCCCAGCTTCATGGAGACGGTTGCGAATGGTCCTCGCCGATACCCCAGGAGCAACAGTGTCCCTAATTTGCTGGGAAGTGGCGGTGCGGTCCCCTACGGCACTGCGTAGGATCCTACGGTCTTGGGGTGCATCCGTGCGTCGCTGCGGTCCGGTCCCAGGTCGACGGGCACGTGCACCTTCCGCCGACCACTGGCGACAACATCGATGTACTGTGGAGACCTCACGCCCCACGTGTTGAGCAATTCGGCGGTACGTCCACCCGGCCTCCCGCATGCCCACTATACGCCCTCGCTCATAGTCCGTCAACTGCACATACGGTTCACGTCCACGCTGTCGCGGCATGCTACCAGTGTTAAAGACTGCGATGGAGCTCCGTATGCCACGGCAAACTGGCTGACACTGACGGCGGCGGTGCACAAATGCTGCGCAGCTAGCGCCATTCGACGGCCAACACCGCGGTTCCTGGTGTGTCCGTTGTGCCGTGCGTGTGATCATTGCTTGTACAGCCCTCTCGCAGTGTCCGGAGCAAGTATGGTGGGTCTGACACACCGGTGTCAATGTGTTCTTTTTTCCATTTCCAGGAGTGTATTTCTGATATTCAATGTAACCTATGTGAACTTTCTTGTTATTCGATGCGTCATGCTTCATGTTTGTACACAGAATATTTTTAAAACAGAAGTCTTTCGTAGTCGATATGTTACGCCATAGCCCTTATGGGTGCAAACATAGTGATCTGTAGTGGTCAGCAGTAATGTCCTTGTGGGTGTGACATTTCAGTAAGAAACAAGTGAGACAGGCGGGTGCTGGTCACGCTGCGAGCGGTCTGGAAATAACTGGCGGAACGCGAAGGTGCTAATGCAGATGATGTTGCTTTTTGGAATTATGGTTTTGTAAAGACTCCTATGAAAAATGTGAAGACATTCAGGTAACATTGTCGCTGCAATGCTTGCTTACGCATAATTTATCATGAGTTTGAGAGTGGCAAAATTTATTATGATTTTTTCTTTATTGGTTCGGGTTAGTTAGTTTGCTAGTCGAGACATGATTAAACATAGGTATCTGTTCACGTAGCTTACACTCACAGCCATAGATTCATCACCACTTTACCACAGTATTAATTACCTTGATGGTAGAGTCATACTTTCTATAGGAAACGGAGTTTGTGAAGAGGATTAAAGAAGACTGTAGTTGTTAAGGTATCGGAGTTTCTCTGAGTCGGGTCTTTCCCATAACCTCCTGGCGAAAGTTCCATTTTGTAATTGTGTGTTGCACTTAGCGAAACACTGTTGCTCGAAATGATTTTTTTTTTTAATTTTAAGCTGGTTTGCTGCAGCGCTGTATTTTAATATTGAGCATATTCCAGCAGTAAAGAGTTTCCATTCCCACGAGGTAAGGAATAGAAATTTGTTACGGCCAATTACACAGAAAAATCATTCGCAGTTAAGCGTTGCGTTTCAAAATCAACTTCAGGTAGGTTCAGGTTAAACCTGATTTCTTATGCAGACATTGTTACTCTTACAGTGCAATGTTACATTCGCGTATACATCATTCAGTGTTCATAAATTTTATTTAGTCAGTTTGCGTACATAAATTTAGAAGGCATTTTCGTATACCGTTTTGGATAGTTAATCTTTCGAAATTTGGTTTATAATTTTATGCAGCATTTTTATCCTGTCAGTTTTCGTGTGAGGGAATTGCTAGTCACGAACTGTGAGGTCGCACATTGTGGCAGTGTTCACCGGACTGCACGACACGCAATTTCAAGGGACAGTTTAATTAGTATACAGGTTTACGTTTTCTAATTATTTTTGATACAAGTTAATAGCAAAACACAGGTACACGGTTTCATGTGGACGTGGAGACTCTTTTCATCAGATGGCGTTTACGTAGGCACACCACTCGCATTTTTCAGGTTTGTGTTACAACACAGACGCACACTATTGTTTAAGAATAAGAAACCAGTTTACAACAACAACAATAAACAACATACTGAAACATATCAGCTATATTCCCAGTCAAAACAGTTTCGTCAGTTCGGAAGAGGGCCAAGATTACAGCGCCTGATTCGAATATGGATAGTAGGTAGCGAGGCGACAGGGGAATGAGGGAGTAATAAAATGCAACGGCCTGCATTTTCGCCTCACTGCCAGGACAACGAATCTCGGGCGCCTGCTCCGGAATCGTAAACAGCCGAGCGGCACGCGCTCCGCGTTCTTACAAAACGCGAATCCGCGACCGTCGCAGGAGGCCCACAACCTGTTAGGAGACCAATAAAGCTCCGAGGAAACAGAGCCTGACACTTGCCGCGAACGAGTGGCAGCGGGGGTGGGGGCGGTCGGAGGAGGGGGGGAGGAGGCTTTTGGAGGAAGAAAGAGAGGTCCTGCGAAAGAATAACGACGGGGAAATGATGCGGGCACAGGGCGACAGCGTAATAAGCAGTCCAGAGGCGGACGTGTCATAAATGTTTAAGCGCGCCGCTACAGAATGGGCCGACCTGTTGTAAACACGGCCGCGGCTGGAATTCGGCGGCAGACACTGTGCAGGCGCCGGCCTATCTACACCGGCAGTGAAAAGCGGGCATTCTTCGGCAGCGGGGGCGGGGGCCGGGGGGGGGGGGGAGGTGGCGGTGGGAGGCGGGGGCGTATCGTGTTGCTGCCGCCGCCGCTCGGTATCGTAGAAAATAGCCTCAAGATAGCGTAAGAGGCTAATTTTAGGTGGGCGTGTACTGGCCCGATGCAGGCTTCACCAGGCGTGCACTCTCGTGCCCACTCACTAACACACAAACACACACTCACGCACACACACAAGCGCGCATGCTGATACCATTTCCATCTCTTCCATCTCCTCCAGATTCTTCCTCCCACCATCTGTGACACCACCACTTATTCGTTACTCCAATAAGTGCACCAACACTTTGAGTATCTCAACAGTACTGAAGAAGATTCCATAACCCGTACTTTCTTTTCTTTGACATGAAAACGTCTATTCATCAGTGGAACTTCATGTGACGAAACACCGTCATATTTGAATCGTTAATAAGTACATGACTAATAACGTATAAACAATTGACGCATTGAAATGGGAAAGGTCGTAACTACAAATATTAAAACTTTTGAGGGAGACTAAAAAATAAACTTACGAATTTGGTTTCGCTAACATTATTTCAGTAACTGCTTGGAATGGAAGTCATACACACATTAAAAAGGACAGTGTTGGCCGTAATAGTGATGGTTTATTAATAGCAAAATCTGTTTTGAATCACCTCAGTTTTGGTTACTGATAATAACTTGATACCAGTGCCTATGAGTTTAATTTGTACACCACAGCACTGAAGATGATCACTATGTGATTGAAAATCGATTTTGCTATCAATAAACCATCAATATTACGGCCAACGCTGACCATCCTTTTAATTTCACATATGGTCGTTGAACACACAGCTCTCCATGAAGCCGTCAATCAACATATACACATGCTTTTCATATTTACCTCTACATCAATACTCTGCTAATCATCCTGAAGTGCATGGCAGATGGTACGCCTCATTGTACCATCCGTTAAGGTTCCTTCCACTTCCATTCACATACGGAGCGAGAGAATGACGGTCTAAATGCATCTGTGGGGGTTACAGTTATTCTATGAGTAATCTTATTCTCACGAACAATATGTGAATGATACGTAGAGGGTTATGGTATATTCCTACAGTCATAATTTAAAGCCTGTTCTTGAAGCTTTATTACACTACTGGCCATTAAAATTGCTTCATCACGAAGATGACGTGCTACAGGCGTGGAATGTAACCGACAGGAAGAAGATGCTATGATATAAACATGATTAGCTTTTCAGAGCATTCACACAAGGTTGGCGCCTGTGGCGACTCCTACAACGTGCTGACATCAGGAAAGTTTCCAACCGATTTCTCGTACACAAACAGCAGTTGACCGACGTTGCCTGGTGAAACGTTGTTTTGATGCCTCGCGTAAGGAGGAGAAAGCGTACCATCACGTTTCCGACTTTGATAAAGGTCGGATTGTAGCCTATCGCGATTGCGGTTTATCGATTCGCGACATTGCTGCTCGCGTTGGTCGAGATCCAATGGCTGTTAGCAGAATATGGAATCGGTGGGTTCAGGAGGGTAATACGGAACGCCGTGCTGGATCCCAACGGCCTCGTATCACTAGCAGTCGAGATGACAGGCATCTTATCCGCATGACTGTAAAGAATCGTGCAGCCACGTCTCGATCCCTGAGTCAACAGATGGGGACGTTTGCAAGACAACAACCATCTGCACGAACAGTTCGACAACGTTTGTAGCAGCATGTACTATCAGCTCGGAGACCGTGGCTGCGGTTACCCTGGGCGCTGTATCACAGACAGGAGCGCCTGCGATGCTGAACTCAACGACGAACCTGGGTGCACGAATGGCAAAACGCCATTTTTTCGGATGAATCCAGGTTCTGTTCACAGCATCATGATGGTCGCATCCGTGTTTGGCGACATCGCGGTGAACGCACATTGGAAGCGTGTATTCGTCATCGCCATACTGGCGTATTACCCGGCACGATGGTATGGGATGCCATTGGCTAGACGTCTCGCTCACCTCTTGTTCGCATTGACGGCACTTTAAACAGTGGACGTTACATTTCAGATGTGTTACGACCCGTGGCACTACCCTTCATTCGATCCCTGCGAAACCCTACATTTCAGCAGGATAATACACGACCGCATGTTGCAGGTCCTGTACGGATCTTTCTGGATACAGAAAATGTTCGACTCATGCCCTGGCCAGCACATTCTCCAGATCTCTCACCAACTGAAAACGTCTGGTCAATGGTGGCCGAGCAACTGGCTCGTCACAATACGCCAGTCTTTACTCTTGATGAACTGTGGTATCGTGTTGAAGCTGTATGGGCAGCTGTACCTGTACACGCCATCCAAGCTCTGTCTGACTCAACGCCCAGGTGTATCAAGGCTGTTATTACGGCCAGAGGTGGTTGTTCTGGGTACTGATTTCTCAGGAACTATGCACCCAAAATGCGTGAAAATGTAATAACATGTCAGATCTAGTATAATATATTTGTCCAATTAATAACCGTTTATCATTTGTATTTCTTCTTGGTGTAGCAGTTTTGATGGCCAGTATTGTAGCAGACTTTCTCGAGATAGTTTAGGTCTCTCTTCAAGAGTCTGCCAGTTCAGTTTCTTCAGCATCACTGTAATGCTCTCCCACGGTCAAACAAACCTGTGCTTGTTCGTGTTGCCGTTCTCTATATGCGTTTTATAAATTGGGACAGTTGTCCGGGGTTTTCCTTTATAAAGGAACATTTGGAAACAGAGTTAGGTATTTCAGCTTTTGCTTCTCCACCTTCGGTTTCACTTCCTGTCTCATTCGCAAGGGACCGCACGCTAATTTTGGTGCCACTAGTAGCCATGTCGCGAGTGGCAGCCGCATGGTCTTGGAAGCCTTGCCACGGTTCGCATGACTCCCCCCATCGGAGGTTCGAGTCCTCCTTCGGGCATGGGTGTGTGCGTTGTCCTTAGCGTAAGTTAGATTAAGTAGTGTGTAACCATAGGGACCGATGACTTCAGCAGTTTGCTCCCATAGGAACTTACCACAAATTTATATATGACCAGAATTTCTCTGGGTTTTGTGAAAGATCATTTGACAATATTCTGTCATTGAAGGCTTCAAGCATTGCTCCCTTGATAGCCAAACGCGTTTCTTTCAGCATCTCTCTATCTGTAGTCCTACGCTTTGTTTCTCTGTAAGGTGTCAGGCAAATCCAACACCTTCCATGAAAACCCTGACATGATAAGCAAATCCAGTAGTATGTCACATAGCTCCGAATAAATTGTGACATTAAATTAACCGAAGTAATACGAGTAACGAGTGAGCAAATGGAATGTCACAGACTAACACAAGAATGCTTAAATGCATGTCATACCTTCCCACCGTGAGAGAGACGCAGTTCCGAAGGGAGAAACGAGAACACAAGCCGAGAGCAGAACCGTGTTAAGCTAGAAGGCCCTACGATAAGGGACGGACACCCATGTGGCCAGCTAACCACCAGGACCACCCCCCCAGCCCATGTTAAAAGCTAGAGCCCACCAGAAGAACAGTACAGATCTTACGATAACACTAAAAGGGCCACACCAGCCGCAAGTTTTAGCGTGAGACTTTTTCGCGTCTCTGTTACGTTGCAAACTTTAAAAACATTGCCCCACCACGAAAAGTATAACGTTTCTCATTGGATAGACAGAATTTTTGTAGGCGGAGCTTAAGCTTAACATTGAGACCCTGATTGGTCAGATGAAAACACAGCCAGATAGTTTTTTTTTTTAAACCAACTTCGGTAAATTGTAGTAAGGAGAAGTTAGGGGAGAGTTGCTTCCAAGACGGCGAGCTGTATGGAGCTGCGCCGGCCGCCGGCCCCTGACGAACGCCGACAAGGTAATGAACGCACGCGATGCCGCATTTTTGAGCGCATAAGGCTTCACTCAGAACAACAGAAGTATCATGTGTTACATCCCCTTTTTACGTAATACTAGTGTCGATCGTCAATTAAAACTCATGGTATTCACATTTGCTACGTAAGTTAAAATCTGAAACACGATGATTTTTCTGTTATATAATTATTGAGAAGCCACATCAGCCACTGTAATTTACGACGTTAGATAAGTAATTAAAGATAATTGAGGGTCACTGTAGACCATTTTGATAGTTTTCTCTTTTATGAAACTTAACTTAAATCTAGATTATAGATGTAATATGGCATAGGTCATCCTTTGATCCTTTGTAGAACTTGGAAACCCATTCAGGGAATATTCGTTCACATTTTTGTTGAACGCAGTTGGTTTTTATCATACTGTATTAAAATATTGCCTTTTATCAATAATGCAATGTATATACAATGTTTTGTGAGTAGAATAAAATTTCCAATGGTAAACTTAACTGCTTTTTCGACGTTATTTTACCAGCTAACTAAAAATAGGAAAGCCTTGAACCACTTCCACTAAATTTAGTTAGTATTAAGATTCTTTTACAGGGAGGGCAGTGGAGCTGGCGCTGAAATCATTAAGTATTTCATTATATCATCGCTAGTCTCACTGAACTCTTCTGAACTCTACATGTCATGTGTGGTCTGGCGTCTCCTTACCAGCAAGAGGTCCCAGGTTCAAACTAGTCAGTTCCCTAAAAAACACGCTCAGAGCGTCGTTGCGCGAAAGTGGTAGGGAGACACGACTTAGAACAAACAGAAACCACGCAGAATGCTAGATCTCAGCTCGTATCGCGCAGTAAACTTCGTTTCTTTACAAGTTTCTTTACAGTGAATGTTTACATGGAGGGTCACTCCCATTCTGAACTGTTCTACTAGATACATATGTATCCAGTATATGGTAAATTATTCTTTTAAACTTGAGCCAAAATTCCTCTATCCTCCTTCCCTGTGCTTAAAGTTACAAGTTCCTCACTTTCTTTACATAAAACATATGAAATCACTCCTTATACAAAATCAAAATTACCGTTCTATTTTATGCACAGATTTTGCGGTAAAATGCGTGTTACTTCTTATCAAGGAATTTCTTCATAGAGAATATGTTCTTTTTTTTTTTTCATCGGGGTGGGTGGCCGTCTATCAAGGGACTGCAAGGCACTCCGAACTAGTGACTGACCTGAATGACTGTCTTTTCTTAAAAATTCTGTACTCGTCCACATTTCGATGTCATTCAACGACTGTCTTGTTTTTATGACACGAAATCATGATAGCATAATGCAGCTGAGGGAACTGGTTTTAAAAGGAGTTGTGTTCATAAACTAGTCACATTCTGCAGAAAATTCAAAGACGTCTTCATTCTTCATCAGTATTACATTACTAGGCTTCACATCTTTAGCCCTGCGAATCTTTTCTGCTGACTCTTCTGGAATTATTGTTTTTACAAATATTTTTTCTTTTCTCAGTGATGTCGAATTCCATATCACAAGGTATGTACGAACGTCCTGAAAATACAAATTTTAGCTTACCACTCTGAATGGATGAGGTTTTGGCGGCAGAGTGATTTATAAACGCAGATCTGCATCACAGCAAACAGTGCTACTTGTTACCAAAGCGTCTATACACGCTCTGTCGCGAGAACACTGTTAAAGGAGGTACTGCCTTCTCGTTTGTGACCGCGAATTGTGTGTAAAGGAACACCGCAAAGGAAGGGGTAGTTTCACTGCCGCCCTTTATGCAACTCCTGAGGTCTTCTCATGTCGATTCTCAGTTGTGGTGTGCCCCAAAAGTTTTCCTCAATGTCCAATAGGGAAACTGATTGATTTCAACGCTGGGCGTTGCAGTTCTGACCTCCATCACATAGGCGCCAAGAGAACGGGTGATCTACGGGGGTAAGGGGTGGTGTTACGACCTTCCCGTAGTGTGACAAGTCCGCAGCGGCGCTGGACAGAATTTTAGTGAAATTTGGTGCCAATGTGACATCATTAACCCACCTTAAAACTCACATGAACTGAGCTCAGATCCTTTTTCCGTATGTGCTTCGTAAGAGGGGAAAATGACGAGGTTTCACAAAAGTGACCCTTTAGTTATTTTGCGCAGAGTAACTTGAGCTGAGTATTGGAATGGTTCCTTAGACACTTCTGCGACAGATTTCTTTCTTTATTCCTGTCTTTGTCTTTGTCTAAGGGCCTTGGTTGCAAAGGGGCACCAAACAAGCGCGTTCTTTCTTTTAGTAATCCGTTTACAGATTCCAGTACATATTGCTATCTGTAAACTCTCCTTAAATTCCAATCTGCATGCATTATAAAAGACTGAAGAATGTAGCTAGCTTTTAGAAATATGTCCTTGCAATTTGAAACTGTTATGGGCAGACAGTTTTTATGATATTTCTTGCTTTTAGCCTGTAGTGAGACATTGTGGATTGTGTGACGGGATGAAATGATTTACACTTTTATCGAATGCGTAAGTTTCACGAAAAACTCTAGATATCAAAGGTTTATTTAGTTCCCTCCCTCCCCCCTCCCCCGCCTTGCCCCATTTCATTACGCTGTCGCTAACAATCTTGACGTCACCAAGACTGTTTTATTTCTTCTGTATTTTCACAGGATAGCATTCAGACATATGCTGATGAGTGGAAAATGCAACCACGGTAAAGAGCAAATCGTCTGACCTCACTTACGCCGCAAATAGCGTTCTGAAACGACCGAACCAAATTAACCTGAAACAGATAATTGTCTGACGTCAGTAATAACAATCATAGCAGCTCCTGTCGCTGACATGCAATTTGCAGATCAGACCGATTACCTGGTGGCTGGCGGGCGGCGAATGATCACTGGCCCAAGCAATTCTGCCGCACGGACTAAATGATAGCGCAAACGTATCGGAAATTAACTCCCACACAGCTCTATACTTCATCTTGACCGTTAATAGTTCTAGTGTGGACCCCCGAGTACTGACAACTGGAAACCGCAATTCTGATACGAGTCCCATTGCACTAATAGACTTCTTCAACACTTACATATCTGCTCAAATTGTGTTTTTACCTGGATGTCCTTTTGAGATTATGTTTTGCAAATGGCAGTCAATGTACATCAGTATATTTTCTTTTCACCCTTGGTCGGGTTTTTGAATTTTTTCAATGTGCATACATTCACTTACGCAAGGTTTTTCCTTTTTCTTTCAGTTCATAAATGTATTTTATGAATTTCTTAATTTGTTCATTATTTATTTTGTCATGTTCTGTGCGAATTCATGAGGCAAGGCTGCTCAGTCGTGAAGCAGGACATAGCATTCTTAATGCAATGAATGCTGGTTAAAACATAAAAACATGAGATTTGAGGCAATTCAGTACATACAAACGAGCAATACAGAATAACAGAAGAATAAAAACTACCGAGAGGAACTTGTGTACGGAGTAAACAGAGTGTGACTAAAATCTGTGAGTCATCATTCATATTTTTCATCTGTTCTTTGAGGCTACGGAAAATAGAACTCGCAGCCCAGCGCACAGCTATCTATGCAACAGTTGCCGGTCATTTTGCTATCAACTGCTCAGTGTGCGGACACTGTTTATTTTCGTATCTTTAATTCCCTACTCTTGAGAGTCTGATGGGCTGTTGTAGAAGAGACTACGTTCTTTACAACCAAATATCCCTACTGGCTGGGACAGGGGCGGAGGGAGTCCCAGCTGGGAATGTTTGGGAGTGATATCCAGTTCCAGCCTACGCTAAGGATGAAGGAGAGCTTCTGAACTCCTCGATGGGAACCAAGGGGCGTAAATTCCTACTTTTAGTTTGTTTACGAGTCAGTGCTGACTATTGTCCTAACCAAAAATTAAAATTTTGTGTGTGTGTGTATGTGTGTGTGTGTGTGTGTGTGTGTGTGTGTGTGTGGGTGTGTGGGTGTGTGTGTGGGTGTGTGTGAGTGGGTGTGTGGGTATGTGGGTGGGTGGGTGGGTGGGTGGGTGGGTGCGTGCGTGCGTTTTGTCCCTTGCACGCATTAACATATGAAATCATACAAGATGGTAGACATGAATAAGGAGAAAACTGAGCTTAATAGCCACAATGAACATCAACGATAGTGATATATTTCTAGAAGAATGGTGACTGCCATGATTGAAGTTTTTAAGATATTCAAATTATTTACAATTCTTAAATTAATTTTGATAATTCATGGCGTTTAATTTCCGAAAACTGTAGCCAGCAAAACTATTTTCAATATAACTGAAATGAAACATGCTAATCCCCAACATTCCTGAGGGAAGATGTGAATAGCAACACTTATAGCATTTAACGACTTGGAAAAAGCGTTCGACCATGTCAAATGGTACAATATGTTCGAAATTCTGAGGAAAATAGCGCTAAGCTCTTGGAGAGATGGATAATATACAACATGTACAAGAGCCAAGGGAGAACAATAAGAGTGGAAGACTAAGAACGAAGTGCTGCGATTAAAAGGGCTGTAAGACATTATTGTTCAATCCATATATCGAAGGAGCAATGATGGAAATAAAAGAATGGTTCAGGAGTGGAACTGAAATTCAAGATGAAGGGATATCAATGGTAAAATTCGCTGATGACGTTGCTATCCTCAGTGAAAATGAAGGAGAATTACGTGATATACTGAATGGAATGAACAGCCTGTAAGACATATTCTCGACCTACTTTCAATCCATATCGATATTTCTCTGTCGATTTGTAGTGTTGCTTATATAGCGTGTTGTATCTGCCATGGAAAATCTTTGACTGTGTATACATATATAAGTTATGCGAACTTTTTGAACGATGTTTAATCTGTGCTTGTGGATTTAAAAAACTACTGGAGTGATTGTTATATAACATGCTGTAAATGACTTGGTCCATAGTTAGGGAACGTAGGGTTGAATGTAAAAGATATGGGTTCCCCATATCCCCATACCTGCGGAAATAGCCTGGTGGAGTGGAAAAGATGTGGTTGGCACGCAAGTGGCAACTCGTCCATTGTGACGGGTAAGGAGTCTGGGCTGAACAATGCTGTGATTAACATCTCGCTAGCAGTAACGAATCATGGTGGCTCATATTCTTGGAGTATTGAGCCCACAGAGCTTAAGAGCAGTATTTATGGGCCTATGATGCTAGATTTGGTGATATTATTATCATGACATGATTTTTGGCCGTATAAAAATATAAATCCGACGGCAAAAAGATCTGTAACAGGACGAGGCCAACAATACTGCCATGACTGCATCGCCGTCATGTTAACAGCCACCACAAATTACGCCACCAGTACCACCATCCTCCCATTAAATTGTTTAAATTTGACATTCTGTATTTGGAACAGGTATTTGTGAGATTTGGTTGATTTTAATAATAACCGTGCTGCTGCTAAAACCTCTATTTTACACCCGTAATTATACCAAAGCACAAACCTGGACAGGAATCCCATCCTTGTGAATTTAATTCCATGTGCCCTAATTTATTATGGAAATATTTATTCAGCAGCTGTAAAAATAGTTGTGACTGCGTTCTAATGTGTGAAGTTATAGTGTTTAAAAATCATTTTTATAGTTCAAGAAATACTCCACTTCCAGTGCTGTTTTAAATCAATCTGCAGTCATTTCCTTAAATAATTTGCCTTACTTGAAAAGCTGCCTGAAAATAGTAAAGTTAATCTGAAAAGTTAATCTGAAGTGAAAAAGATTATTAATTGTTTCATTTATGCACTTCGATCAGAATTACAAAGTTTTATCAGTGTTCATTGCATGAGAAAATGTTTGAACCTGAATTTAATGTTGCACAGCCAACTACGTTTAGATTAGGTTAAAAGACTGCTTATGAAAGCACACTGATTATTCAAAGAGTTATCGTTTGTTGTGCTTTACTCAATTAATAATTATTGATGAGGATACTTAACATTTCTCATTCATACTTGTGTAGTTTTGTTAATGAGCATGGTTCTTCAAATCATGAAAGTTTAAGGGCCGTCATTTACTGGGCTAGTTAGTGAAGCAAAGCAAAGGCTCCTTCAGAGCCAGTGTAGTTAGATTTGTATTCTGTTTAATTGCTTCAAACCGAGTTTAAGAAAGAAATATTTACTGTGTTAGGTATTCTAAAACAATTTGGTTAATGCACAGGCATAGAGATCCTGTACCAAACGAGAACGTTATAGAATATGATCATTAACAGAACCCCGATTTAAATCAGAATCATTTCATGCTCTTCCGTGTTTAGTATTGCTACTAGTTTCATGTGTGTTGGTGATTGGTTCTATAAACTGCGACATCTAGTTCATTTAAGGTACATGTTGTTGAAAGGCGTGTTACAGTTTGCTACCTCATTGGCCAGTTGTTTGTCTGACTCCCAAGTTAGTAGTACATTTATCTGCAAGGTTAGGTTACTGTGTTGTAGCGTGAACAAATATAAAGAAAGAGTTTAGTGTGTGTGTCAAGGAAGGTTAGGATAGTCTTAGAACTGCCTTTGCTTGACATAAGAGTGCCGAATTAGGATACCGATTAATATGTAATGTTACAACTTGATTTTGTGCTGGGAGAACGTCTGTTCTTGACCCACCTGTTTGCTATTGCTTATACTCTGCTGGAATGTTTCGGAAACGAATCCCAGTTTGATTGTTCTTTTCTGTTGTTCTCTCACGGTCACAAGTTTCTCGAAAATTCCTCGCAGAGATTAAACGTTGGCATTGATTGCCGTTTTAGGTGATCGGTGTTACCGTTACAAGTCTAATGAGCATAGAATATGGGCTGAAAGTAAATCGAAGAAAGACGAAAGCTATGAGAATTAGCAGAAATGAGAAGAGCAAAAAACTTAACATCAGGTTTGATGATCACGAAGTAGACGAAGGTAAGGAATTCTGCTACCTAGGCAGCAAAACAACCAATGACGGACGGAGCAAGGAGGACGTCAAAAGTAGGCAAAAAGGGCTTTCCTGGTCAAGAGAAGTGTACTGGTATCAAACATGAGCCTTAATTTGAGGAAGAAACTTCTGAAAATGTACGTTTGTAACACAGCATTGTATCGTAGTGAAATATAGGCTGTGGGAAAACCAGAAGAGAATCGAAGTATTTGAGATGTGGTGCTACAGCAGTCAAAGCTTTCCCGTCAAAGCCAAACAGTTCACGGGCATTTGAACCCAAATCTTCCAGAATTTGAGACCTGTGTCTTAGCCTTTCCTTAGCCTCACAAAGTGAAGTAATTTAGAAAATTCACGTAACAGGACACTTTTCGCGAAATCTAGTGAAATTTAAGAATGTTGAAAGGAATCAATCTTTTATGATGGTCTCACTAGATTCGCAATAGGGAGTTCGTCAGTGAAACTATGTTCATTACTCGACGCGACCTGGATGTACATCGGAGTCAGTTGCGCTGGATGATAAACTCGCAATGCGTTTCCTGCATTTTAGCAATCTCCTCGCTTCTCAGACAGCTCCGCAACTGCAAGATGGGAGCTGTCTTTAACAGGCAGCATAACGTCCGCTTTTATTTAATTAAGTTTCATAACCAGGAGTCAACTTCGTGTGCAACGCTCTGACGCTGCCGCGTTATAATACAAAGCCTTGTCGCTAACGTTGCAACTTTGAAATGCAATGGAAAAGGAATTTAATCTATTCTCCCTAGCTTGTTTCCAGCAGTGACATTTTTCCACTGTTTCCCATTTCACATTTCAGGCTTGTGAAAGATGTAGCGGTGCGTTCAACAACATTCTCTTTCATTCTCTTTCTCTCTCTCTCTCTCTCTCTCTCTCTCTCTCTCTCTGTATCTCTCACTGCCCTTCTGGCTCCCTCCTACGTCGCGTCCGCTGCTTTGAGTATGGCCGTTTGTGTGTGTGTGTGTGCGTGTGTGTGTGTGTGTGTGTAGCAACCTGCAGCTGCACGCGGCTAGGCTAGCTATTGATTTCCTTTGTGTCCGTGGCTAGGTGTCGAGGTAACCACTGCCATCCACTATGCAACACTGCACTCAAGTACTGCCCTTTGTCCCCTTTCTCCGTCCTTCCCCACACCCGTCCCCACAAAGGATATACTGAATGCCTTTCACGTCGGACTTGCCTCAGCCAGTCTGCCTCTTAAGAATTCCTAAAAAGGAATCTGACAAAGTTTCTTTCAGTTGGACGTTGGCCTCCTCAATATGTCATCAGATTTACATGTTACAGTGCAGTCGATAAGAGTTTCTTTGTCATCTGCATTACAGCGGCTTTCGTGGGGACAGATGTGCTCTATGAAACATGTACTTCGTCCGAAGCTTTCTCATATGCTAGGACGCCTCATAAAGCATTGAAGTGTTGCTATAGTTCGTATTTTGGCTTTGTTCGAAGATCAAGGGGCATAGCAATGCGCCGAAGGCGGATAGTATCCTAGGTAAATGACGGAGCCAAGATATCTTAAACATCTGGACCTTTTAAGTCAATCAGAGAGCAAATCTTAGCTGCCAAACTCAATGTCTGTATATCCGACTTCATCAAGTGGCTTACGCGACAAGTGATTTTGCGATGGCTCCCTTTTCAGGTCGCAGATTTCTTGAAATAAAAGAATTATTACGGAAATTAAAGCATAGGAAGCTTTTCAGCTCAGAAATAAGGTACAAATTTGAATTTATTAATGAGTGATTAATGCTTATTACATCAACCTCCTTAGCTGAGCCGTCAGCGCATCTGGCTACCATGCGGCGAGTTCTGTTTCAATTCCCGTCGAGGTCGGAGATTTTCTCCACTCAGAGACTGGGTGCTACACAGCACATCATTTCATCATCATAGACAGGCAAATCGCCCAAAGTGGCGTCATCTGGGAAGACTTGCAGCTGGGCGCCCGAACTTTCCCAAGTAAGAATTTCTGGCCATCCTGCAATAAGATCTGGCTACCATGCGGCGAGTTCTGTCTCAATTCCCGTCGAGGTCGGAGATTTTCTCCACTCAGAGACTGGGTGCTACACAGCTCATCATTTCATCATCATCGACAGGCAAATCGCCCAAAGTTGCGTCATCTGGGAAGACTTGCACCTGGGCGCCCGAACTTTCCCAAGTAAGAATTCCTGGCCATCCTGCAATAAGGTCATTTCCTTTCATTTCAAAGTTTATTATTAATTTTGCATATGATGTGAGGTTTGACAAGAAATAGCTAATAGCTAGTGATGATTAAAAGGTAAAAGGTATTTTTTCATAATTTTTGTGCCTCGTTATTCCGTTTTATGCAAAATTTAGTAATTTTTGTCAAGACTGCGTTTTCCTTTAAAAGTAATCTCTTTGGGAATTTGAAATGCGCCTCGAGAACGGATGCACCCCAGTGATAGCTTCAGTAGTTAGAAGATGTCATTGTCCGGCAATCTAATAGATCTGAGCAAACTTCCCAAAACTGTGTAAATACAGTTAGGTTGGCTGAATGCTGTGAAAGCGCAGCTATGTCGGCTGTAAAAAGTAGCACCTCCCTGGACAGTCGACTGTCTTCTTTCAGTGCACACAATCCCAGAGGTCGCTCACAGCTTCCTGGTTGATCTACAGGCAGTAATCATCTTCTACAATTAGCACAGTCATCGTCCAGGCCAAATGAACCTACGGCTTAGGTTGCATATTGTAGAATTTAGCTGACTGCCTAAGGCCTCAGAAATCCAGGTAAGGCTGCCGGTTTTGTTGATCCTTTTTCTCGGTAATAGCTACAATTAAATACAGCGGATCTACGATGGTTGTTCGCTGTTATGGTTGTTCATCCGTACCGCCATCACCTCTACCGGTATAATGCCACTATACAGAATGTCTGTCGCTGATCCTAATTTTCACTCGACAGTGGTTAATTGTAGACGAGTGATTTGGAGTGATGAATGGCGCTGAACCCTGTGGCAATCTGATGGAAGGGTTCGTGTTTGTCGAATGCCTGGAGAACGTTACACACCACCGTGTGTAGCACCAAAGGTGGAGTACAGAGGACGTGGTGGTATGGTATAGGAGTGCTATTCATGATTATGGTTTGGTCCCCTTACCGTGCTTAAGAAAACGCTAAATGCGAAAGGATACGATCACATTTTACAGCATTGTTTACAGCGTGTAATAGAGAAACAGTTCGGGGACGATGACAGTGCACACTGATACGAAACAGCATCTGTGACGCAAAATGTCGTTCCTAAAATGGAGTGGTCTTCCTCGGGTCCCGAGATGAACCCAATGGAACACCTATAGGATGAGTTAGAACGTCGACTTGCCTCCAGACCCCAGCATCCACCATCACTACCTTCTCTGGTTTCAGGTCTTGACGAAACATGGGCTGTCATTCTTCTGCAGACATTGAGGCAACTCATTGAAAGTGTACCTAGCAGAGCTCAAGCCGTCATAAAGGCAATGGGTGGTCGCACCCCATGTAAACTACCAATATGTGTCGGGATACTTTTCATCATACAGTACAGACGTCGAGGTCATTGTATCTGAAGTTACAATGATATTGTTGGAGTCCAAGCCATGCTGTTCATAACAACAGAAAATTCTGCTGATGAACAGCATTTGAGCCAACTGCAGCTTGCTCGAGCGGCTGTAAGAACTCCCCACATACGCTAAACTTCCACAAATACCTCAGTATAGCCAGCGAGGATGGTATAAAAAGCATATGGTATGACTTCCCATGCTTTTCCAACCGAGTTCTGCGAAGATCAAGACAATCCGTCATTGGACTATATTACTCAGTCGTCGAGTAGGATTCTCTCTACCTGCTTTGTGGAAAAGCCCTCGAAGTTTCTGTCCATTACAGAAGCAGTCGGGTTCTCTGTAAAGTGCAGTTCTATTTCTTGTGATTCTAAGTGATGAAGTGGGAATTTAAATTATTCGGAATAACGTTCAAAATGGATGCAGTTATTATGTATTTATTTACTAAACACCATAAACTAATAATATTGACACAATTAATAGTGAATAACTGAAAACTAACAAATTCCTGAGAGCATGGTCTTACGACAAAAATACACTCCTGGAAATTGAAATAAGAACACCGTGAATTCATTGTCCCAGGAAGGGGAAACTTTATTGACACATTCCTGGGGTCAGATACATCACATGATCACACTGACAGAACCACAGGCACATAGACACAGGCAACAAAGCATGCACAATGTCGGCACTAGTACAGTGTATATCCACCTTTCGCAGCAATGCAGACTGCTATTCTCCCATGGAGACGATCGTAGAGATGCTGGATGTAGTCCTGTGGAACGGCTTGCCATGCCATTTCCACCTGGCGCCTCAGTTGGACCAGCGTTCGTGCTGGACGTGCAGACCGCGTGAGACGACGCTTCATCCAGTCCCAAACATGCTCAATGGGGGACAGATCCGGAGATCTTGCTGGCCAGGGTAGTTGACTTACACCTTCTAGAGCACGTTGGGTGGCACGGGATACATGCGGACGTGCATTGTCCTGTTGGAACAGCAAGTTCCCTTGCCGGTCTAGGAATGGTAGAACGATGGGTTCGATGACGGTTTGGATGTACCGTGCACTATTCAGTGTCCCCTCGACGATCACCAGTGGTGTACGGCCAGTGTAGGAGATCGCTCCCCACACCATGATGCCGGGTGTTGGCCCTGTGTGCCTCGGTCGTATGCAGTCCTGATTGTGGCGCTCACCTGCACGGCGCCAAACACGCATACGACCATCATTGGCACCAAGGCAGAAGCGACTCTCATCGCTGAAGACGACACGTCTCCATTCGTCCCTCCATTCACGCCTGTCGCGACACCACTAGAGGCGGGCTGCACGATGTTGGGGCGTGAGCGGAAGACGGCCTAACGGTGTGCGGGACCGTAGCCCAGCTTCATGGAGACGGTTGCGAATGGTCCTCGCCGATACCCCAGGAGCAACAGTGTCCCTAATTTGCTGGGAAGTGGCGGTGCGGTCCCCTACGTCACTGCGTAGGATCCTACGGTCTTGGCGTGCATCCGTGCGTCGCTGCGGTCCGGTCCCAGGTCGACGGGCACGTGCACCTTCCGCCGACCACTGGCGACAACATCGATGTACTGTGGAGACCTCACGCCCCACGTGTTGAGCAATTCGGCGGTACGTCCACCCGGCCTCCAGCATGCCCACTATACGCCCTCGCTCAAAGTCCGTCAACTGCACATACGGTTCACGTCCACGCTGTCGCGGCGTGCTACCAGTGTTAAAGACTGCGATGGAGCTCCGTATGCCACGGCAAACTGGCTGACACTGACGGCGGCGGTGCACAAATGCTGCGCAGCTAGCGCCATTCGACGGCCAACACCGCGGTTCCTGGTGTGTCCGCTGTGCCGTGCGTGTGATCATTGCTTGTACAGCCCTCTCGCAGTGTCCGGAGCAAGTATGGTGGGTCTGACACACCGGTGTCAATGTGTTCTTTTTTCCATTTCCAGGAGTGTAGATCAGAAGGCATGACACGCGCCAGTACCTCGTACTTAACACTCGTCAAATTTCGTAGTCGTTGGTTCATTTTCGTTAGCTTAATCATTATTCATTTATTAGACGATCGATTTCTGTCGTTGTAATATTGTTGTAGGAAGGTACTTATGACTTGTAGGCTTCTCCTAATATCTGTATTGCGAAAAGAAACTTTTGTTTTCAGATCTTTATTAAGCAAGATTATTTACTTCTAGCCAGACTAACTGTGCTTTCCTACGTATCTCTCACGGCCGATTACAGATACTGTCCTGTAAGCACTTACATGACGTCAGCTTTGTTGTGCTATGGCCGGAAGTGCCCTCTACTGACCCAGCTCAGCATGCACCGACTCTCCCGTATTTACCGTTTCTGTTTCGCAAAATTACAAATGATGTTACTGTTCGTTGATTGTTATGTACTCTTGACGCTAAAAAATACTACTCTCATTAATACTATTATACTTAAATTACTTCAAACCTTTGGCCTCAAAAGAGATTGATTAATACAGTTTAACAATACACTGTTACGTTTCGACTTTTATAAAAAGATAAGGCGTGACAGTCACTCACAATGATACTTATAAATAATTGTTTCATACTTCACTACTGCATTTTGTTTACCATTCAGTCTCGCCATTAAATTTCTAGATACATGCAGATATTCCCAAACAACTTTATTAAGGCAAGTTTTAAGTCAATCATCTCTCTCTCTCTCTCTCTCTCTCTCTCTCTCTCTCTCTCTCTCTCTCTCTCTCTTTGTAACACACACACACACACACACACACAGGCCAGCTTATGGAGGAGGGGATAGTGAGAAAGAGAGAAAAAAAGAAAAAAGTTCATAATTTTTTTGTTTTATATCCCATTATAGCATATTTAATGTGAAACATTGTACTTCACATCTCTCACCACTAAATTTCACTCATACACTGGGGAACTGGAGTGTACAGCTCCAAATAGTAAATGAACTACCCCCAAAAACTGTACAAGTCAAACGTACAAACCTTACAGCGGAATCTTCTGGCTTTCCTTAGCAGACACTTTATCAAAATATGAGTTAAAAACTTATCATAAAGGACAGAGGGAAATGAATTACTTTTTAAAAGAAATTTATTTAGTATTCACTTAGTAATTTATTGAAAAAGTACACCTCCCATGATTTTTAAAGTAGTGTAATACATTTACACTGCATGAATTTTAAAGTAGTATAATACCTCATTTACCTCAAACATTGACATTTATCTACTTTGTGTGTTCAGCATTACCTTGTTAGCTATAAAATTAATTTTGTGGTGGAAAGTGTAGTGACTGTTTCCAGAATTAGATTTTTACTCTGCAGCGGAGGTGCGCTGATATGAAACTTCCTGGGAGATTAAAACTGTGTGCCCGACCGAGACTCGAACTCGAGACCTTTGCCTTTCACAGGCAAGTGCTCTACCATTTGAGCTACCGAAGCACGACTCACGCCCGGTACTCACAGCTTTACTTCTGCCAGTACCTCGTCTCCTACCTTCCAAGCTTCACAGAATTCCCAAGTTCGAGTCTTGGTCCAGTACACAGTTTTAATCTCCCAGGAAGTTTCAAGATTTATAGTGACTGTGTTAGAAAGTTGTATTTATTTTGCCACATAGTAGTTAACTGTAGAAAACTACGCCACTGATGCAGTTGGTTAACAAATTTAAAAAAATTGTACACAGTGACATTCTATGTCGTCGTCAGTTTCCTTAACTGCCTGTCTCATTTATTACTCCTTACAGAATGATTTATACTTTTAGTGAGATTGTTTATCATTACTTTACAGGATCTGAGGTTAATATTTTGCATAATGTCCCTCAAAGTTCACAGACACTTGCAGACATCACTTAAGTAAGCCTCATTAAGATCACAGCTCCCCAACTGTAATCAACATATATTGTGCAAGACAGAAAGTAGATGTGAATGACAAATGAAACTACCTGAATACAAATCTAATATTGGTTTCAGCATTAAACAAGCGAAGTTAGTCACTATAACAACAATTTCAGTGGGAACTGTCAAATTTCCACAGTTATATTTTGTTACGAAATAATTTGGGATGGATATTTCAGCTTCTGTATCACATAGCACCCAAGAGGTGCAAATCTCACAATTTTTTAGAAGAAGCTCCTTATTTATTCTTTACAGCATAACCAGATATGTACATCAGCACTGGCAGGAAATTTTCTGGTATCAGTGACACTTCTAAATTCTCCCATAACACTGCAGAATATTTGTCAACATGCAGACATTTATCGAATATTCAAGAGCAAAGAAGCAATGTATGCAGAGGAATATTTTTATTCAAAGAATTTATTAGTACCATATTTTTTAATCTTAATTTCTGTTCACTCTCAAGTATCTGAATGTAGCTTACATAATAATTTGACCCTCTCATTTAATGGTAACTACTAAATCTATCTTTCAGATTGTCATTCTGAAACTTATTCAGTAATACCTGATATGGCTTATAATGTTCAAATTCATATGGAATCAGTGTTAAAAACCCATCAAGATTATTGACTAGTGCCTGAAAAGTTTGAGAGCTCAAGTACAGGAGTTATGAACACTCTTTCTCCATTTTTTTAACCATAAAGACATTTTTCTTAAAAGACCTAACTGTTAAAAGCTGTTTAGCCTAATAGGCTGTGTCTATTATTCATTAAGCCTTTCACCTTCATATGCACCTTTCACATCAACTATGAGGCACCAGTTGGGAATTATTTGTATGAAAATTGGGGAATGTTCAGAGCCCGAAAAATCTGTCTCTCTTGAAGGCAAGACCTTTAAGGCAGCAAAATTTCAATCATCAAAAATCTTGAGTGGAAGATCAACATTTTGCTTCTGAATGTTGAAATAAAATAAGGCCTTAAACGACGATAAATGACTGTATTTCGCAAACGAACCTTTCTCCTTCTTGTACATCAATTCTGCAGTAACTACAACTTCAAAATTGTCAAAATCTGGAAACTTCAAGACTCTGTCAGGTTTAGTAATAGAGTTAGTATGGATACATTTCAGCATATGTACTGTGTCAAAAATTTCTAGTACTGTCATTAGGATGTTGAATACAAGGCTGCAAAATAACACTATGGGTACGTAACTGATAAGATTTTCGATTTACTACATTCTTATCTGAAATTGAAGCCAACACACTAAAGCCAACTGTTTCTATTTCAGTAATTACATGTAATAACATATTTATTAGCTATTGATCAGTTAAATTATGGATGATAGTCATACATTTTTTAAAGTTTGAAAATACAATGCATGTCATGGATACCTGAGCTGTTCCGGCGAGATCATTGTATCAGTGTTACTGGCACCATTAATTGTACCTCCTTTAAAGATCAAACATGGTTCAATGTAAATTTCATCGAAGAGCACTTGTACCACAGGTTCATGATCTTTCAAAAATGTTTTCTTAACTTTCAAATACTCTACACTGCCATCAGCACTTATACTATTTAAACTGAACTTACCCATCAGCTTTCTGACAGTGCGTGGATGTCGCAAATGTAGGTAACCATTATTGTGCACATCTGTATATGCTGATAGTGAACGATCATACAGAGAAGTTGCCAGTAATAATGTATTCCCGTAGTATCTACGAATGTTGTCATTTTTTGTTAGGCACTGATTTTGCTCAGTTATCAGCTGCAGCTGTGAACATGTATCACCTGAAAATTTATCTTCTAGTGCTTTCACTATATTTTCAATCACCAAACACTTGTTTAAGTTGTCTCCTTCAGACACTATTGACTCTATATTCTATCAAATACGTGCCTGGTTTTTACTGACTTACATTTAGTGGGAACTTTATACTGAGGAATTTTGTAGCTGTTGACAGAAAGTAGGACACTTCAATCAGTATTAATATTGACAGAACCTAAAATAGCTGGTAATTCTTTGCTGACATCAATAAAACACAGCAGTACATTCTTCTCGCCCTTGATACAGCACCACTGTTTCTTTTTGATATGGGTTGAACTTGAAAAGTAATTTCAAACGTTTTTTAATAGCCATTGTCCTTCATGTCGCCTGTAGGCTCCCAAACTTCTTTCCACTACTTTCTCAAGATTCTCACCTTCTACATCACATAATCTTCTACATGCTGTTGTCATGTATACTAGTAAATTCGGAAAAATTGAAGGCCCTACATTTCGTTTCAGCTTGGGATATCTTCTTTCAAATGTCTTGATTTCTCCATCAACTACAAACTTCCCTGTCTTGATTATGCACTCTTCAGTAAAATGTTTTATGCATATTATTTGTTTCTTTAGCTTTGAGAAATTGGTAGGAATTTTCCTTAAACACATTTTCTTTAGTTCGTCATCGCTTGGTAAAGAAAATATGCTCACAGCTTCGTTTTGAGATCTGTAATTAGTTTTGCAGCAGCCACACTACAGCACCTTAGCATTTCTAGTACCAGTATCTGAAAACAGAACTTCATTGTAGCTTTTGCAATGTAAATACACACATTTAGAAACGTATTTGTACACATTTAGTAAGTTTTCAAGACAGCTTCCTGCATAACTTCTCAATCAAACACAAGTGTTCTCTGCTTACTAAGTAGTCGCAAAAAGTAATTATATTAGCATTTATGAAGTACTTACTGTTCAAAACACTGCAAATTCATAAACTTTTCCTTGGTAACAGAACACTGTAGCAGCTAGTACTTAACCCACAAGTCAATACAAAGTTCAACATGCGGAGCAACACATCAGGAGCGGCACGGCTTACGAACAACAGATCTACTCTGTCTATGTCACAAACAAGATGGCTTCCAGTGGCCAGGCCGGTATGTTTAATAGGCATTGCATATCTCGCTGCTGACGTAACGGGCGTTCTCATGTCTAGCCGCAGTGCCACAACCCACCGTCCACTGGCATATGGTCCACCGACTCCTTGGGCTAGCCCGGGAGCTGAAGTCTTTACTCCCGACTGTGCGTGTGTTCTGCAGTACCGCTTTACTCATCGAATGGTACATGATATCTGCAGACGCAACACAAAATTGTTAAACTTGAAAATAAAGGAATATAATGTGAATTCAATGTAAGAGGTACCTTAAACACTTTTGCAGATGAACGCCACGTGTATTTGGTTTCAGATATGTCAATACATGTTGGCCTTAAACAGTTTGCTTCCGATTTATGGTGCCCTATGTGTTATCAGTAATGGTAGTAATTATTCTTTGCCCATTTGAATTTTCATGCCACCGACTGCGACCGCCAAATTAGTCTGTATCATTCATGGTGGGAGTAGTGCCGTTGGTGTCATTCACACTGAGTGAGGCCTATAGGGGTGGCGTTTAGCATTCATCGCCCATACCCTTCCGAACATTATGATCATTACGAGAAAGTTGGCGACCTTTCTCCGGTATTGGCTTTTCCAAAAAATATCAAAGACTATGTTGTCATGCATGTCACTCTAATTCTCATTGTTGCCCACATGAGAATTCCGATCATGTCTACGCTACCTTTCCTCTGAGGGATCTTTAAGAGTAGCTTTCATAGTAGAGCTGTTGCAATTAGACTGTTAACTAAATGGGACACCATGGCGGAATACCGCTTTCGAAAACTGTTCTTCGTATTATGGGTTGAATCTAATGATGCTATAATTCCTATATCTAGAATGCCTTGTCATCTCTCTTTTCCTATACAAATTCCAACTATGATAGCTCATTTGTTTAATTTGTACATGAAACTTTATAAGATCATTTATTACCAATGAAGAATACTCGGCATTTACGACAGTTAAGTTTCCACGAAATATATGTTGTGGTTTCTTCCACTACTGTTCCATTCACTTCCCCAATCCCAATTACTACGGAACGATTCAGCAAGTTTTTTTTTCAATTTTTTCTTTTTTTTCAGCAGGAGAACTTAACAACAGGTTATGGTTGTCGTTCGTGCTGGTCTTGACGACTGAGCGCAAAGGAAGTGATGTGACGATGCACTGCCTACGGCGGCATCATTCTGCGGACATTACTTGCCCACTTGAGTCTGGAATCAGCGGCCATCGGAATATTCGATAATTATTTCACTGCGTCACTCCGATTCAATTCCGCGGTCGCCCCACGCATGGGACATTTCGATGGGAGGCTGCGACGGGCCCTGCTGAGGATAATTGCGGGTTTCCGTGACAGCGTTGTGCCCATTCCGAGTCCCAAATGGAATTTTAAAATTGCACTCGTCGAAAAAATTCCTCTGCCCTGTTCATTTTGCCAGGAATGCACCGCGAGTTGAAAATGTCCGATCTCATTTTTGTTTCCAGTGTCCCTCCATTTTTATGGCGCAATTTTTCTGTCATTTATTGTGGGCGAGCGGGATCTCAATTTATCATACAATCTGTCGAAAATTTATGGACTTTCTGACTCTTTATTGAGAGTTATTCTTGATTCAATGTAATATGCCATTGAAAATGTCATCGTGATGCGAAATTTTGGGGTTTCAACTAACTGATCCAAAGTATTTCAGTTTGGAATGGCTTCATACGGGGAAAAAATAAGAGTATACAATCTACTATTCTATCTAATTTTTTCACGAAAGGCACCTTTAAAGGGAATTGAATGTAATCTGGCCTAAGCACGAAATGAGAGGTACTTCATTGTGCTTTGTAGGCTCACAATTAATTTATTTGCAAAAGCCGTAATAACATTTTATTTTGTGAAGTAAAACATGTCCTCCTATTCTGACAAGTTAATTAGTATTCAGACACAGTCATACTTATATAATCCGATAGTGTGAGCCTACAAGGAGAAAGTGCCTACTTTGTCATCAACGATTTCGTCTAAATTTGTGGTATATACAGGGCTTGGCCAGAAATGAAAGTGACAGACATGGAAGCTGCATACAGCCAATCACTTAGAAAAAGTAGCATTTCTGGCCCGTTTCGGGAGAGACATAGCGCCCAGGCAGCCGTTGGCGCAGCAGAAACTGCGCAGAGTGGTAATACAAGGGTCGTGAGGTCGAGTACCTATGCTGAAACTTTTTATTTTTTTATTTTCGTCTTTTACGCTACTTAAGCTGCAAGCAAAGCGAAATAATGCTCAGTATATTGTAGTTATTAACATTTTCATACAAGGCATTAAAAAGATAAGCAAATGGAAATTTGAGATTGCAAATAAATTTCCAAGACAAAATTGTACATACAGCGTCCATGAGGGCTCCACAAATAACTTTCCAACGAGGTATTGTGATTCAAGTTTACCGGACCTCGTATTGTGTTATTTTCAACTTGACCTTCGAGCAACCCCCGGCAGCTGCACGCGAACAAAAGGTTCCCGATGTTCAAGATGACAATTATTGAACTATATGAAAGAAATGTAGACTAGTTACAAACTACGGAGTGCACACACTTTCTTCACCAGTAAACGTCACTACAGATCTTCGGATTTAAATTATGGCATGTTCGATACGCTTGACATCATTGGCGATGATGTGGCGCGGACGAATAGCGAAATTCTGCAAGACACGCTGAAGTATCGGAACACCGATGCTGTCTATGACGTTCTGAAGTGCTGTTTTCAGCTCAGCATTGGTTTTGGAGTTATTGCTGTACATCTTGTCTTAAATAGAGCCTCACAAAAAGAAATAGCATGTGTTCAGATCCGGAGAACATGGCGGCCAATCGAGGCCCATGCCAGTGGCCTCCGGGTACCCCAGAACCACAATGCGGTCTCCGAAGTGCTCCTCCAGGACTTCACTTTCCTGCTTCGATGGCATCGAGATCCGTCTTGCAAGAACCACATCTTGTCGAAATCAGTGTAAGCTTGGCTAATGGGGATGAAATAATCTTCCAAAACCTTCACGTGCCGTTCTGCAGTCATCGTGTCATCAAGGAATATCGCACCGATTATTCCGTGACTGGATATTGCACACCACATGGTCACCCTTTGAGGGTGAAGAACTTTTCGATAGCGAAATGCGGGTTCGCAGTCCCCCAAATGAGCCAATTTTGCTTAAAGACGAACCCATCTAAATGAAAGTGGGCATCGTCGCTGAACCAAACCATGTTCATATCAAAATTCTGTTCGTCAATTCTGGGAACAATAGCTTTGGTGAAACACAAGGGCTCTTCCATGGCCCTGGGACTTAATGGCTGATGGGTTTGAATTTTGTATGGCAAGAGATGCAGGTCCTCAACAATCATTTGTCGCAGTGACTCCTGGTTGATTCGCACCTGTTGTGCAGCTCGTCTGATAGACTTCCTGGGACTGGTTTGAAACACGTGTCCCTTCTCGATGATTTCAGGCGTTTTCACGCTTTTTGGGCGACCAACATTGCCAACACTGTCGTCACGAACAATACCCGTTCTCTCACACTTGCGAATCAAATTCTTCATTGTTAACACACTTGGACCGGTTTTCTTCAGCTTGAATTTGGTGGCAAACTTGCTTTGAACCGCAGATTGGCTGTTTTTATCGCTCGCATATAGTAGGCCTTCACAAGCGCTATACACTCAGGCATGCTCTACCGTGACATTTTCACCTGCAAATGGCCGACAACAACAAGGCGCGTGTGCATGCCATACTAATTCCCACACGCTTCGCGGCCAACCACGCACTTTGAACCTCCTACCTCAAAGCGTTCAGAATTTATGACAATTTTATTTCACATAGTTCAATAGTTGTCACCATGTAGGTAGAATCGCTTCATCAGCTCATGCGCTTGTTAGCTCTAGACCGAATAATGTGTATTTTTCAAGAATATTGTGAGAACTCAGAATGTTGTAAAAAAAAAAAAAAAAAAAAAACAAGTTCAAATGGTTCTAAGCACTATGGGACTTAACATCTGAGGTCATCAGTTCCCTAGACTTAGAACTACTTAAACCTAATTAACCTAAGGACATCACACACGCCCATGCCCGAAACAGGATTCGAACCTGCGACCCGTAGCAGCAGCGCGGTTCCGGACTAAAGCGCCTACAACCGCTCGACCACAGCGGTCGGCTAAATATCAAGTCGGCAAAAGATGTGAAAATACCGATGAGCGTGAAACATCGTTAGAAGAAGATGACAGCATCCACAACAGAGCGTCGAGCAACGACTGAAAGTGGCGATGGAAAGATCACATTCAGTTTGGAAGTAAAATATACAAGAAAATAATCGTAGTTTCACACCGTTTGTCTGCGACATTGAGTTGATTTTGTTCGAAGATGTCGACGGTGGAGGAGAAATGAAGAAGTGGATGGCGAATTTGGTGTAACGTAAAAACTGAAAATAAAAAGAAGAAAGTTTCTGCATAGGGTGCCGACCCCACGACCCTCGGATTATCGTTCTGCACTATACAGAGGAATGGAAAGAAAACTGAGGATATCTTAAATGACGGTCAGTTTTTCTTTAGCAAAAGGAAAGCACCAGAGAGGCAGTTCTGACGCGATTGATAATAGAAGCAGGACTAAAGAAAAATTAAGACATTTTCATAGGACCTGTCGACCTGGAAAAAGCGTTCGACTATTTCAAATAACGCAAGATGTTCGAAATTTTGAAAAAATAGGGGTAAGCTACACGGAAGGACGGGTATTATACGTACAATCTGTATAAGAGCAAAGAGGAAACAGCAAGAGTGGAAGACCAACAACGAAGTGCTCAGATTAAAAAGTGTGTAAGTCAGGGTTGTAGTCTTTCGTCCTTACTGTTCAGCATGTACATCGAAGAAGCAATGACCGAAATAAAAGAATTGTTCAAGCGTGAATTAAAATTCGAGGTGAAAGGATATCAATGCTAAGATTCGCTAATGAGATTGCTATCCACAGTGTAAGTGAAGAACAGTTACAGGATCTGCCGATTGTTACAGGATCTGCCGATTGTTACAGGATCTGCCGAGTGAAATGAATAGTCTATGAGAACAGATTATGACAGTAAATCTAAGAAAGACGAAAGTAATGAGAATTAGCAGAAACGAGAACGGCGGGAAGCTTAACATCACATTTGGGGATCTCGAAGTAAAGAAAGTTAAGGAAACCTTATAACTAGGCAGCAAAATAACCCTCGACTGCCGGAGAGAAAAGGAATATATGGAAAACACTGGCAAGAAGAAAAGACAGGATGATTAACACATCTGTTAAGATGTCAGGGATTAACTTCCGTGGCACTAGGGAGTAAAAACTATAGAAGGAGAAAGAGATTTGAATGCATCTGGCAAATAATTGACGTAGATTGCAGGCGCTACTCTGAGATGAAGAGGTTGGCACACGACAGAAATTCGTGGCATCAAAGCGGCATCAAAGCACTCAGAGGACTGATGACTCAAATAAAAAATAAACTAATAAATGTACTCCTTTCGCTGCACCTGGAAACAGCTCATTCCCGATCCGCGCCAAAAATGTTATTTCTTCTAAACGCTTGGCCATCTGGATCTCCCACTTCTGTTACTTTCATTTCTGGCCGACCCCTACATATACCAATAATGTGCACGAAACCGTTACTGAGAAGCAGGTGCGGTCCCCTTGTTAGTATGACAGAGGTTCATGAGGAGTGGCAACTACAAGCTCACTCAAGAGCTGGAAAATTTTCCACTTTTCAACAGGCGGTTTCATAAAGATCAGTCTCTGGAACATACTTGTAAAGCATGTAGAATGTAATATCTGAACGTCGTTGGTTACCACTTACCAGACAATCAGTAGGTTTTCCTGTACTCTAGATAGTGAAACATCAGTTCAAATGATTCGCTTCAGCATGGTATTGATAGTAAATGATGTATGTAAGCACTGACGACGATAGTAAAATATCCATTGAATGTTAACTTACTTAACACTGAAAACTGGCAGAAATAAATTACGGCCACAGGTAAGGTTAAGAAAATTGAGAATAGATGTCTCATTTCTGCACTTTTTAGTGCTGCCATGAACATTCGTATAAAGAGAAAACCAAGATCCCTGGCTTCACAAACCACGATCCTTGTTTCTGCTGGTAATGAGCTTCACTTCTGCGTAGACAAATAGCAATGCACTGCCGTCGAAATGCAGTAATCTGCGATGGAGTAAGTGCCTCGACAGTTTTAATTAATCACTACTGACTACAAAACTTGATCCAAGATTCCCACACTAATTAAATGCTTGTTGAATCAGTGTCATCATTTTTCACATCTAATTTTAGATATTTTAATCACACTTGTCTTGATTCACCAATGCATGGTCAAAAATAACTGTACATGCAGTCAGGTGTATCTATACAAAATAACCATCTCTGCCACCATGTGTGCAAAGTAGATGGTAGAGTTTATCTGATTTATAAGTTTTTTATGTGGGGAACTTTGACATTAAATATCAGGGTACCCAAATGCACAGTGCTGATAATATACTGAAACACATGCAACTAACTTGTTACAGAGGAACACCCTACACACACAAATAACATGGTAATTTGTAAGTGACTTTAATATGTTTATCACAATACACTGACTAGCAAACCAACCATACACTTGATAAATTAAAATAAAATGAGAGAGAAAAAAAGAATACTGCCTCAGCCCACAACCAGCATGGCAAATTTTAATCAGAATTTAAGATGGATGCATTATACGTATATTGTTATCAAATATCTTTTTGCAAATTTAGTATAGGAAATAAATAGCTCTCATACTCCTGGGAGTCAGTGCTTCTGAGAGGAAAAACCTGCATACAAATCTTTTATTGAAACTGTGAATTTAACGCTGTCTTCTCCCACCAATTTTGTTACACGGATTAAGTGTAACTTCTATTTAAAATTATCGCTTACAATCAAAACATGACTAAAATCTAAGTAATTCTGTTTACACATAAGTGCAATTGTCAGACATTAAAGAGATCCATTTATAATAAGTCATGTGTCACCCATTTTGGTACTTCCTGTGTTATGGATACTATTTTTCAGTAAGTTCATTATATTAGTGATCAATCAACAAAGATACCGTATTATTGTAATCACTGCATTAGACTTATTCGTTTTCACAAAAGTATATCTTCAATTTTAATGTACTCTTCGAGACGAAATGTTTAGCTCTATACCAGTTGTAAGTTTATGTACACTACTGGCCATTAAAATTGATACACCAAGAAGAAATGCAGATGATAAACGGGTATTCATTGGACAAATATATTATACTAGGACTGACATGTGATTACATTTTCACGCAAATTGGGTGCATACATCCTGAGAAATCAGTACCCAGAACAACCACCTCTTGCCGTAATAACGGCCTTAATCCGCCTGGGCATTGAGTCAAACAGAGCTTGGATGGCGTGTACAGGTACAGCTGCCAATGCAGCGTCAACACGATACCACAGTTCATATAGAGTAGTGACAGGCGTATTGTGACGAGCCAGTTGCCCGGCTGCCATTGACCTGACGTTTTCAATTGGTGAGAGATCTGGAGAATGTGCTGGCCAGGGCAGCAGTCGAACATTTTCTGTATCCAGAAAGGCCCGTACACGACCTGCAACATGCGGTCGTGCATTATCCTGCGGAAATTTAGAGTTTCGCAGGGATCGAATGAAGAGTAGAACCACGGGTCGTAACACATCTGAAATGTAACGTCCACTGTTCAAAGTACCGTCAATGCGAACAAGAGGTGACCGAGACGTGTAACCAAAGGCACCCCATACCACCACGCCGGGTGATACGCCAGTATGGCGATGACGAATACATGCTTCCAATGTGCATTCACCGCGATGTCGCCAAACGCGGATACGACCATCATGATGCTGTAAACAGAACCGGGATTCATCCGAAAATATGACGTTTTGCCATTCGTGCACCCAGGTTCGTCGTTTCCACTATCGCAGGCTCTCCTGTCTGTGATGCAGCGTCAAGGGTAACCGCAGCCATGGTCTCAGAGCTGATAGTCCATGCTGCTGCAAACGTCGTCGAACTGTTCGTGCACATGGTTGTTGTCTTGCAAACGTCCCCATCTGTTGATTCAGGGATCGAGACGTGGCTGCACGATCCTTTACAGCCATGCGGATAAGATGCCTGTCATCTCGACTGCTAGTGATACGAGGTCGTTGGGATCCAGCACGGCGTTCCGTATTACCCTCCTGAACCCACCGATTCCATATTCTGTTAACAGTCATTGGATCTCGACCAACGCGAGCAGCAACGTCGCGATACGATAAACCGTAATCGAGATAGGCTACATTCCGACCTTTATCAAAGTCGGAAACGTGGTGGTACGCATTTCTCCTCCTTACACAAGGCATCACAACAACGTTTCACGAGGCAACGCCGGTCAACTGCAGTTTGTGTATGCGAAATCGGTTGGAAACTTTCCTCATGTCAGCACGTTGTAGGTGTCGCCACCGGCTCCAGCCTTGTGTGAATGTTCTGAAGAGCTAATCATTTGCATATCACAGCATCTTCTACCTGTCGGTTACGTTTCGCGTCTGTAGCACGTCATTTTCGTGGTGTAGCAATTTTAATGGCCAGTAGTGTAGTTGCCTGTGGGACCTCCCTGATACAACCACACTCCAAACTCTCATTACCCGTCTGTCAACAGTGCTCCTCTCAACTGTATCATTACCACACACTCCACACAAGCGTTTATGGATGTACACTAGGATCTGTCCTCCCGCGAGCTAGAATTAAATTGCAGTACGTTCCTTGTAACGAGTGCCTTTCGCGGACACCATTTTGATGATTCACTAGAGCTCTACCACCTGTCGGAAGATACATCAAATTTGAAGCACCTAAATGGACATAAAAATTTAGGTCTTTATTTTTTGAACGACCCTCATACGAAACATACAGCATATATAAACATATCAGAAAGAGATATCTCTTATAACATCAATAAAACAATGAAATAAATGTTGCCATGTAAGGTGATTGATTATGTTCAGTATGTTTTTGGAAGTTTGTGTGTTTGTGTTGTTAATGTTCGTAGTAGCGTATCGAGACTGTTACCAGGGTATGAATTGTGTTTCGCTGTATTAAAGTTTTATTGCGATTTACAGTGATTTAGCATGACAAAGACGGGTTAAGAGGCTACTTTTGAACTTTCTATTGACTATGGTACTTAAAAGCATCAGAAACGCCGCGAAACGGAGCCAGCAATCTCTGCTTTGTTATTATTCAGTTACTGGTATGTGACCTATAGAGCTCTTCAGTATGCCTCTGGCATCCATTTAGATTTGTTGCCGATAGGTTTGGACGAAACGAAAGTATTACGGAGATCCTTCAGAAACTCAAATGGGAATCCATGGAGGGAAGGCGGCGTTCATTTCGATAAAAAGTGATGAGAAAATTTAGAGAACCTGCGTTTGAACCTGACTGCGGAACGACTCTTCTGACAACAACGTACATTTCGCGTAAGGACCACTAATGTAAGATCAGAGAAATTAGGGCCCGTACAGAGGCAGATAGATAGTCATTGTCCCCTCCTCTGTTTACGAGTGGGGCAGGAAAGGAAATGACTAGCAGAGGTACAAGATGCTCTCCGCCACGCACCATACGGTAGCTTGCGTAGTATTTATGTACTTGTAGAAACTTTTACGAAGGCTGCTTCGAAGTACATACAAAACAACAAGTAAGCATGTTCAAATGTGTGAAACCTTATGGGACTTAACTGCTAAGGTCATCAGTCCCTAAGCTTACACACTACGTAACCTAAATTATCCTAAGGACAAACACACACACCCATCAAGTAAGTATGGAATTAGACGCTGATGTAGTAGCGTTTTGTGTGTTTGAAAGGTGGTTAATAAATATATTCTGATCTCTATTGAGACAGAACTGTGGGCCATTACCTTTTGGTACAAGAAGTATTAACGTATCACTGAGTATAAACTTTTAATGTACTTGCTACCAAGTGACGAAGGCGGGAATGGTGTTTACATAAACACAGCAGAGAATATCCCTGTTAAGTCAACTACGTTAGTACTCGACAAGAGTGGAAGCAGTACACACTCGCAGTAATCCCCAGATGAGAACATATGAGGAGCTTGTTCGCTACTGGCGCGCTGTTTATTAGAACACGGTCTCACTGCTCTTTCCATAGACTGCTCTCACCTGTCGTGCGCATTATCCTCCATAAATACTGGCATACGAATTTGCAACGAGGTGTATTACAGTTCATTACTGCGCTCAAAACATTAATCTTTTCTAATTATTTGTATGACGCTTTTTACTAAGTTGTATTGTGAATTTTAGAGATTTTTTTCAGCTTTTATATAAGAGGTGCTTTTATTTAATGGATATTTAAGATAGAATACCAAGGAAAAAGGCAAAATACAGGGACCAAAAGCCTATTTACATCTTGCTCAGAAACAAGACAGTTATAAGAGCCGAGGGACATGAAAGGGAAGCAGTGGTTAAAACGTGAGTGAGACAGGGCAGTAGCCTGTCCCCGATGACAGCAATACCGTCCCTTAGTAAAGGAACATTTTCAGAACATATGCTTTTGCTTTGCTACCTTCAATTTCAGATCCTCTGATATCAATGAGCGTCTGCACATTAAGTCTCGCCGATTGCCTAAACTACGGAGGGAGTTCCGTTATTGCCATATTACGTACATACCTCAGTATAATTCTTCGAAATGAGTTAACAATACTAATTCATTTAATTTAACTATTAATCGTCGTTTGCAACTGAAATTTACTTCTGTTTTCCAACGAACATGTTTGGCCAAATTATTTTGTAGACTCCAGCGGTCTACAAAAAGATATGAGTATTATAACAATTGACTTGATTTATTGCGCAGTGTCGCACAAAGAAATGAAATTACAACATTGACGTCACTCTGGCAAGTACTGTTCAGTAAGAGTAACTATTTCTTGTTTTGTTCAGGACTGCCGAATGATTTCCTCATTTGCGCCATCATCATAAAAAAAAAAGTTCAAATGTGTGTGAAATCTTATGGGACTTAACTGCTAAGGTCATCAGTCCCTAAGCTTATACTCTACTTAACCTAAATTACCATAAGAACAAACACACACACCCATGCTCAAGGGAGGAATCGAACCTCCGCCGGGACCAGCCGCACAGTCCATGAATGCAGCGCCTCAGACCGCTCGGCTAATCCCGCGCGGCTGCGCCATCATCAAGGACACCTACAACGTAACAACGGACACATCTAGGACACAGTGACGCATTTGAGAATTTATTATTATGTTATATAGATGCCCTTGACAACAGCACAAAATCCGAAATAAGTCGATTATGTGTAGTAAAATAAATAAGTGTTTGAACAGAAGAGTTTTTGTGAAAATTATTTTTCTAGGGATTATAATAATTATTTTCGTAGCTGTAAATATTCGTGTTTGAGACATTATGATTAGATATGTAGCAGTCATTACAGCACCCTTAGTTTAACCCATCATTTTCATTAGTTATAAATAATGTAAGTGCTCAATCTTTATATTTTGCTTGTCAAAACGATAAACACCTTGGAGCTCCCAACTGCAGAAAAATGGTTGCAAATATCATCTATATGATTCAGATTATGCTTCCATAGTTGCGATGATACCTATATCGAGTTACTTATTCTAAGTTTCTCGCTTATGGTGTTAAAAAGAGTCAAACATTATTCACTATTCAGAGCTGCGTTATTCTGCAGGGAAATCTTGCAGTAGTTTCAGATAATGGAAATACAATTACGCAACTTCGGACCATCAAAATTCGATTAAGTTTTAAGAACAGTAGACACCCTTTCCTGCGGACGAGGTATGTTGATTTAGAAGTTGCCCTGAATCTATGAATGCATAAGAAGTCGGCTTCCAAAAACTCCCAAAAGGAGATGCTCCATATTGGCTGCTATTTCCACCTGTTATTGCTCTGCAAATGCGAAAGAGAATCGTTGAGTATTCGTAATATATTATGCAGTCCGATTTTCCAAATGAATACCCGCATAAGTTTCCCGTAAGTTCTGTCCGCGTATTTAAGCACTGACTATGATAAAATCAATTACGTTGATTTGGGACAAACTCAATTACACAAGTTCGCCAATAACATTCAACGTGTAGAACTTTGAGTTTATCTGTGTTTTTACAAGTTACTTCTGCAGCGTATATTTTTATTCACTCTGGAGCAACGGTTCCATTAACTGTGCAGAAAATGAAAAAGGAAGCAGCAGACCTTCAAATTTACGTTCCGCAACGACTTTGCACGGCCCAAAACACTCGAAGTCGAACGATTTCTACGAGAAGAAGTTGAAATCACGGCGACCGACATTCTCGGCATTCACTTGTCCATTGTGAGCAGTATCGTATATGTCAAGATCATCTTCGACGCAACATGTGAACGGATGCTTCGGGAAACGAAGCAGAGCCTCCGTTTCTGCCATGCTGATGGCAATGTGGGGACTGTGCACGTCGATTATTCTGGCATGGGCCTTTGCACGATCAGACTTTTCGAACTTCCTTTCGATCTACCGGCGGAAGACTGCTATTTATTATAATGGAACTTTACGAGCGACTGCATCACGCAGTCCTCCTAGTCTCTCGCGCATTCTTTTTCGAATATGTGACCGCATTGTTATTATTTAGAAGTCTCCGTTCGTGCTACCGGTACTGACCCTCAGACAACACGTCTGGCTGTGCCCTTCCTCTCTGTGACTCACTAAATGTACGGGATAGCGATATGCCCATATACAGATGGCGGTAGTGTGGTGTACACGAGGTATAAAAGGTATTGACGGATCTGTCATTTGTACTCAGGTGATTCACTTGAAAAACTTTCAGACGTAATTATGGCATCATGACGGGAGTTAACAGACTTTGAACGCGGAGTGGTAGTTGGAGCTAGACACATGAAGCAATCCATTTCGGAAATTGTTAGGAAATTCAATATTCCGAAGTCAACAGTGTCAAGACTCTCCAGAGAATACAAGATTTTAGTTATTACCTATCACCACGGACAACGCAGTGACTGTCGGCCATAACGTAACGAGCAAGAGCAGTGGCGTTTGCGTAGAGTTGTCAGTGCTAACAGATTAACCAGCACTTCTCGAATAACAGAGAAATCAATGTGGGACGTACGATGAAGGTATCAGTTAGGAAAGTGCAGAGAATTTTGGCGTTATTGGCCTGTGACCGCAGACGACCGACGCGAATACTTTTGTTAACAGGTCGACATCGCCTACAGTGCCTCTCCTGGGCTCGTGACCGTATCGGTTCGACTCTTGTTGACTGGAAAACCGACGTCTGGTTAGATGAGTCCCGATTTCAGTTGGTAAGAGCTGATGGTAGAGTTCGAGTGTGGCGCAGAGTGCACGAGACCATTGACCCAAACTGTCAAGAAGGCACTGTGGAAGCTGGTGGTGGCTCCATAATGGTATGGGCCGTGTTTAATGGAATGGACTGGGTCCTCTGGTACATGTGAACCAATCGTTGACTAGAAATAGATGTGTTCGTCTGCTTGGAGACCATTATCAGCCATTCATGGACATCATGTTCCCAAACAACGATGGAATTGTTATAGATGACAATGCGCTATGTCACCGAGCCACAATGGTTCACGATTGGTTTGAAGAACATTCTGGACATCTCGAGCGAATGATATGGCCACCCAGGTCGGCGGACGTGAATTCCATCGAACATTTATGAGACATAATCGAGTTGTCAGGTCGTTCACAAAATCCTTCACTGGTAACACTTTGAAAGGGTACAGTACCGCCCGACATTGAAAATAGGTACAACATTCTTCGTTATTTTTGTCATAACAACATATTTTTTGTAATAATAACTCACTTTCACTTAATACACCGAAGCCAGATACCAGTGTAGGAAAGCAGGATAATTTATTTATTTAATTGATCACATGTGCACTCCCACAAAATAAATCCCTACGTCCAATTTGGTGAGATCTGTGAAATGAATGAATGTATGATCGTCTGCTAACCGCAGATAGTAAATGTGAATATATGATCATCTTTGAGACGGTCCTTTGGTCACCTTTGGTGGAACCAAAGAGATGAAACTTACCTGAGCTTTGAGCGCCTGAAATGTGGCTGACCAATACGGTAGCATGGTCTTCCCCCACCTCGACAGAGGTGCGAGATGACCTGAAGAACGGCCATGTTTTCAGCACTCTGCCGCTAGATCTAGTGTTGGTAAGACCTGTCTTAGGTGTGCTCCGTAAAGACAAAAGAGTGGAGACATGGTATGCATGTGAAATACTTAAGAGTAGTTTGGAATAATAATTTCTCTATTTCAGGAACTTTTGTGGGGAGAATTAAATGTCAGGCAGGTAATATTAAGGGGATCGTAGTAATCTTCGGAAGTGACCAACAGTCACAATGAAACCACGTGTAGCAATAAGTTGAAATACTTCCGAGTGCTTAAGGTAAGCTGAATTACTAGCGTGTGTACTATAAGTTGGAAATATTTAAGAAATGGCGTGTGCAGGACTTGAAATTAGAGACGAGTACTTCCACGTGGTGAGTACTGTGTGAGTCTCAATCTGTGTATGAGACAAAGGATAAAGAGAAGTACTCGTCCATGTTATCAGTTGAGGACTCGTGTGTGTGATGAATATGTTCTTAATATTACTTTGCGTGTTATGTTTCCGTGTGACGCTTGATTCAAACTATAATACTCTGAAAGAGAAGCAAAGTGAGTCAGCCGTCTATCCAGCAACGCCACTTGGCTTGCATTGCACAGGAAGACGTGCATATATCCTCCAGAGTCCATAGTAGGAAAGAAAAGTTACGAAGTGGGGCAGTATCGTGTGAAACTGGGATAAATACTAATTGAAGTGGGAAAGCTGAAAGTGATGTGATTATAACGTTGTGACTATTCTTTGTATTGTATGTTGCCAGTGTGATGTATTTCATGAAATTTAAGTATGTGTGGTTGGCATGGGAGAGTAACAAGACAGTTTCAGAGGCAGTGGGTTATGCATGTTCCTTTTTGTGCCACTCGGTCTGGAGGAAATTTTCGTGATGATGGGTGTGAGAGTCGAAGTGTGAGATACAGCAAAAGATCCACCATCCTATCCAGAAAGTGCACTGTAGCATTAAATAATTATGAGACCATAAGATAGAGAATCACCCATGTAAAGCCATGCCCACTGGGCGGAATTTCTCATGTGTTATTGTTGTAGGTTATAGAATTTGTATGTTTAGGTTATAGAATTTATCGGAATAAATAAGATAGTGAAAAGAAAAAGGTTGGTGGCCTTTTCCTTCGTACAGTATGTTGTCGTGATACCCATAATTTATAATGCGTGCGCCATTCATATGCAGTGCGATGGCCACGTGTTGATCAAAGCCGTTAAATAAGAAAGAAAATGTGGTATTGCCAGTGCGTAGTGAACAGTCAGAGTTGTGTAAATTACTAATAGTCAGATGTGTGTTTCCGTTTCCGTTGCGTAATTTCAAACAGGAGAATAATTTTTAACTTAATTGTGAGTACTAGAGCTCATGTTACTTGATAAATAAGAATGAATCCATTCACGTAGCAGATCACTCATCTTGCAGGCCAGACTTCTTGATGCCACAGTGTCAGCAAGGCATGTGGGTGCCTCTCAACTTTCGCTATTACGGACAGCTACAGAGGCAGAATGGCTCATTATCTCTGCAGCGTACTTGTTCAGTCCATCTTTGGTCGTGTTACTGCACTACGCAGGGCAAAAGGAGGTTCGAGACGATATTAGGAGGTATCCCATTACTTTTGTCACCCCAGTGTATACCGACTGTTTGGATTCATTTTTCCAGACTAAAAAAACAGCAAATAACATTGCTGAGCATTGAGTCAAACAGAGCTTGGATGGCGTGTACAGGTACAGCTACCCATGCAGCTTCAACACGATACCACAGTTCATGAAGAGTAAAGACTGGCGTATTGTGACAAGCCAGTTGCTCGGCCACCATTGACTAGACGTTTTCAATTGGTGAGAGATCTGGAGAATGTGCTGGCCAGGACCGCAGTCGAACATTTTCTGTATCCTGAAAGGCCCGTACAGGACCTGCAACATGCGGTCATGCATTATCCTGCTGAAAGGTAGGGTTTCACAGGGATCGAATGAGGGGTAAAGCCACAGGTTGTAACACATCTGAAATGTAACGTCCACTGTTCAAAGTGCCGTCAATGCAAACAAGAGGTGACCGAGACTTGTAACCAATGGCACCCCATAACATCTCGCCGGGTGATACGCCAGTATGCAATGACGAATACACGCTTTCTATGTGCGTTCACCGCGATGTCACCAAACACGGATGCGACCATCATGATGCTGTAAACAGTACCTGGATTCATCCAAAAAATGACGTTTTGCCATTCGTGCACCCAGGTTCGTCGTTGAGTACACCATCGCAGGCGCTCCTGTCTGTGTGATGCAGCGTCAAGGGTAACCACAGCCATGGTCTCCGAGCTGACAGTCCATGCTGCTGCAAACGTCATCGAACTGTTCGTGCAGATGGTTGTTGTCTTGCGAACGTCTCCATCTGTTGACCGAGGGATCGAGACGTGGCTGCACGATCCGTTACAGCCATGCGGATAAGATGCCTGTCAACTCTACTGCTATTGATACGAGGCCGTTGGGATCCAGCACGACGTTCCATATTACCCTCCTGAATCCAGCATTCCATATTCTGCTAACAATCATTGGATCTCGACCAACGCGAGCAGTAATGTCGCGATACGATAAACCGCAGTCGGGACAGGCTACAATCCGACCTTTATCAAAGTCGGAAACGTGATGGTACGCATTTCTCCTCCTTACACGAGGCATGACAACAACGTATCACCAGGTAACGCCGGTCAAATGCAATTTGTGTATGAGAAATCCGTTGGAAACTTTCCACATGTCAGCACGTTGTAGGTGTCGCCACCGGCGACAACCTTGTGTGAATGCTCTCAAATCTAATCATTTGCATATCACAGCATCTTCTTCCTGTCGCTTAAATGCGCGTCTGTAGCACGTCATCTTCATGGTGGAGCAATTTTAATGGTCAGTAGTGTAATTAATTTGGCCGGTAGAGTCCTGGTTTACCCCGTATAACTTAACGTGTACATTATATACAGCTCTACAGGTTCTGTAACAGTGTAGATTTCAGAGCTGAATAGCGCTAGCAACGTGTTTTAAAATTCAATTACGCTATTTTTATCCTCTTGGGAGAGGTCCCACATACAGCAATGTATCTCAGGAGAGCGAAGAAGACATAAAAAGATGTTTGTTTATGTGCGTGGGATAAAGACGATGTGGTCACTGGGTTTCTGTTTCAAAAGCCAGCAGCAAGATGAAACGGCGAGGCAGATAGAGAGAGAGAGACAGACAGAGAGAGAGCTCTGCCCATTGGTAGACCGCCGCGAGGGTATACGTCACGCCGCGCCACACCGCGTGTGAGCTTTTCAATTATGACAGGCGGGCTGCCAGCGATTGGCTGTTTATCGCGAGCTCGCGTTTGTCAGTCTCTCTCGCGCATCGGCGGAACAGATCACGTTAACCTGACTCTGATCGGAACGTCAATCAAAATGTCACCTACGAGCTGTCTGACCAGACGCGACGTGCGCTTTGACTGATCACTTTACAGGGCGCTGCGGAATGTGTATACATACCATCAGCACGGCGAATTGGACCTTTTTCTTAACAAGATGTCACACAACGGCGCGTCATGGATCACAAGTGTAACGTTAGTGTCGTGTTCCAACTTTTCAGTTTAAGTTTTGGGGGATTTTAGAAAGGAACTCAGTGTTTATTGCTAGTGACACTTACGGGCTAATACGAACAAGAATCTACATCTACATCTACATCCATACTCCGCAAGCCACCTGACGGTGTGTGGCGGAGGGTACCTTCAGTACCTCTATCGGTTCTCCCTTCTATTCCTGTCTCATATTGTTCGTGGAAAGAAGGATTGTCGGTATGCCTGTGTGTGGGCTCTAATCTCTCTGATTTTATCCTCATGGTCTCTTCGCGAGATATACGTAGGAGGGAGCAATATACTGCTTGACTCTTCGGTGAAGGTATGTTCTCGAAACTTTGACAAAAGCCCGTACCGAGCTACTGAGCGTCTCTCCTGCAGAGTCTTCCACTGGAGTTTATCTATCATCTCCGTAACGCTTTCGCGATTACTAAATGATCCTGTAACGAAGCGCGCTGCTCTCCGTTGGATCTTCTCTATGTCTTGTATCAACCCTATCTGGTACGGACCCCACACTGCTGAGCAGTATTCAAGCAGTGGGCGAACAAGCGTACTGTAACCTACTTCCTTTGTTTTCGGATTGCATTTCCTTAGGATTCTTCCAATGAATCTCAGTCTGGCATCAGCTTTACCGACAATCAACATTATATGATCATTCCATTTTAAATCACTCCTAATGCGTACTCCCAGATAATTTATGGTATTAACTGCTTCCAGTTGCTGACCTGCTATTTTGTAGCTAAACGATAAAAGATCTATCTTTCTGTGTATTCGCAGCACATTACACTTGTCTACATTGAGATTCAGTTGCCATTCCCTGCACCATGCGTCAATTCGCTGCAGATCCTCCTGCATTTCAGTACAATTTTCCATTGTTACAACCTCTCGATACACCACAGCATCATCTGCAAAAAGCCTCAGTGAACTTCCGATGTCATCCACCAGGTCATTTATGTATATTGTGAATAGCAACGGTCCTATGACACTCCCCTGCGGCACACCTGAAATTACTCTTACTTCGGAAGACTTCTCTCCATTGAGAATAACATGCTGCGTCCTGTTATCTAGGAATTCTTCAATCCAATCACACAATTGGTCTGATAGTTCATATGCTCTTACTTTGTTCAATAAACGACTGTGTGGAACTGTATCGAACGCCTTGCGGAAGTCAAGAAACACGGCATCTACCTGTGAACCCGTGTCTATGGCCCTCTGAGTCTCTACATCTACATTTATACTCCGCAAGCCACCCAACGGTGTGTGGCGGAGGGCACTTTACGTGCCACTGTCATTATCTCCCTTTCCTGTTCCAGTCGCGTATGGTTCGCGGGAAGAACGACTGTCTGAAAGCCTCTGTGCGCGCTCTAATCTCTCTAATTTTACATTCGTGATCTCCTCGGGAGGTATAAGTAGGGGGAAGCAATATATTCGATACCTCATCCAGAAACGCACCCTCTCGAAACCTGGCGAGCAAGCTACACCGCGATGCAGAGCGCCTCTCTTGCAGAGTCTGCCACTTGAGTTTGTTAAACATCTCCGTAACGCTATCACGGTTACCAAATAACCCTGTGACGAAACGCGCCGCTCTTCTTTGGATCTTCTCTATCTCCTCCGTCAACCCGATCTGGTACGGATCCCACACTGATGAGCAATACTCAAGTATAGGTCGAACGAGTGTTTTGTAAGCCACCTCCTTTGTTGATGGACTACATTTTCTAAGGACTCTCCCAATGAATCTCAACCTGGTACCCGCCTTACCAACAATTAATTTTATATGATCATTCCACTTCAAATCGTTCCGCACGCATACTCCCAGATATTTTACAGAAGTAACTGCTACCAGTGTTTGTTCCGCTATCATATAATCATACAATAAAGGATCCTTCTTTCTATGTATTCGCAATACATTACATTTGTCTATGTTAAGGGTCAGTTGCCACTCCCTGCACCAAGTGCCTATCCGCTGCAGATCTTCCTGCATTTCGCTACAATTTTCTAATGCTGCAACTTCTCTGTATACTACAGCATCATCCGCGAAAAGCCGCATGGAACTTCCGACACTATCTACTAGGTCATTTATATATATTGTGAAAAGCAATGGTCCCATAACACTCCCCTGTGGCACGCCAGAGGTTACTTTAACGTCTGTAGATGTCTCTCCATTGAGAACAACATGCTGTGTTCTGTTTGCTAAAAACTCTTCAATCCAGCCACACAGCTGGTCTGATATTCCGTAGGCTCTTATTTTGTTTATCAGACGACAGTGCGGAACTGTATCGAACGCCTTCCGGAAGTCAAGGAAAATGGCATCTACCTGGGAGCCTGTATCTAATATTTTCTGGGTTTCATGAACAAATAATGCGAGTTGGGTTTCACACGATCGCTGTTTCCGGAATCCATGTTGATTCCTACATAGTAGATTCTGAGTTTCCAAAAACGACATGATACTCGAGCAAAAGACATGTTCTAAAATTCTACAACAGATCGACGTCAGAGAGATAGGTCTATAGTTTTGCGCATCTGCTCGACGACCCTTCTTGAAGACTGGGACTACCTGTGCTCTTTTCCAATCATTTGGAACCTTCCGTTCCTCTAGAGACTTGCGGTACACGGCTGTTAGAAGGGGGGCAAGTTCTTTCGCGTACTCTGTGTAGAATCGAATTGGTATCCCGTCAGGTCCAGTGGACTTTCCTCTGTTGAGTGATTCCAGTTGCTTTTCTATTCCTTGGACACTTATTTCAATGTCAGCCATTTTTTCGTTGGTGCGAGGATTTAGAGAAGGAACTGCAGTGCGGTCTTCCTCTGTGAAACAGCTTTGGAAAAAGGTGTTTAGTATTTCAGCTTTACGCTTGTCATCCTCTGTTTCAATGCCATCATCATCCCAGAGTGTCTGGACATGATGTTTCGAGCCACTTACTGATTTAACGTAAGACCAGAACTTCCTAGGATTTTCTGTCAAATCGGTACCTAGTATTTTACTTTCGAATTCACTGAACGCTTCACGCATAGCCCTCCTTACGCTAACTTTGACATCGTTTAGCTTCTGTTTGTCTGAGAGGTTTTGGCTGCGTTTAAACTTGGAGTGAAGCTCTCTTTGCTTTCGCAGTAGTTTCCTAACTTTGTTGTTGTACCACGGTGGGTTTTTCCCGTCCCTCACAGTTTTGCTCGGCACGTACCTGTCTAAAACGCATTTAACGGTTGCCTTGAACTTTTTCCATAAACACTCAACATTGTCAGTGTCGGAACAGAAATTTTCGTTTTGATCTGTTAGGTAGTCTGAAATCTGCCTTCTATTACTCTTGCTAAACAGATAAACCTTCCTCCCTTTTTTTATATTCCTATTAACTTCCATATTCAGGGATGCTGCAACGGCCTTATGATCACTGATTCCCTGTTCTGCACTTACAGAGTCGAAAAGTTCGGGTCTGTTTGTTATCAGTAGGTCCAAGATGTTATCTCCACGAGTCGGTTCTCTGTTTAATTGCTCGAGGTAATTTTCGGATAGTGCGCTCAGTATAATGTCACTCGATGCTCTGTCCCTACCACCCGTCCTAAACATCTGAGTGTCCCAGTCTATATCTGGTAAATTGAAATCTCCACCTAAGACCATAACATGCTGAGAAAATTTATGTGAAATGTATTCCAAATTTTCTCTCAGTTGTTCTGCCACTAATGCTGCTGAGTCGGGGGGTCGGTAAAAGGAGCCAATTATTAACCTTGCTCGGTTGTTGAGTGTAGCCTCCACCCATAATAATTCACAGGAACTATCCACTTCTACTTCACTACAGGATAAACTACTACTAACAGCGACGAACACTCCGCCACCGGTTGCATGCAATCTATCCTTTCTAAACACCGTCTGTGCCTTTGTAAAAATTTCGGCAGAATTTATCTCTGGCTTCAGCCAGCTTTCTGTACCTATAACGATTTCAGCTTCGGTGCTTTCTATCAGCGCTTGAAGTTCCGGTACTTTACCAACGCAGCTTCGACAGTTTACAATTACAATACCGATTGCTGCTTGGTCCCCGCATGTCCTGACTTTGCCCCGCACCCGTTGAGGCTGTTGCCCTTTCTGCACTTGCCCGAGGCCATCTAACCTAAAAAACCGCCCAGCCCACGCCACACAACCCCTGCTACCCGTGTAGCCGCTTGTTGCGTGTCTCGTGGACGAATAGCGCGAGCTGGGTTTCACATGACCGTCTTTTTCGAAACCCATGCTGATTCCTACAGAGTAGATTTCTAGTCTCCAGAAAAGTCATTATACTCGAACACAATACGTGTTCCAAAATTCTACAACTGATCGACGTTAGAGATATAGGTCTATAGTTCTGCACATCTGTTCGACGTCCCTTCTTGAAAACGGGGATGACCTGATGATTAGCGTTTAATGTCTCGCCAACGTCGAGGTCATTAGAGACGAAAAACAAGCTCGGATTGTTTTCAAGGATTGGGATAAAATCCAGCCGTGCCCTTTGAAAGGAACCATAGTGACATTTGCCTGGAGTGATTTATGGAAATGACGGAAAATCTAAATTTGGATGGCCGTACGCAGGTTTTGAAACGTCGTCCTCCCGAAAGTGAGTCCTATTTACTAACCACCTGGTCACAAGCTCGATGGCAATACGAATGTAAGTCAATAATTAAAGCATTTTTTTGGCCCATGGGTTTACAGCACAGACTCAACAATGAGATGCATGAATCTCACTGTTCTCCATATGCGTTAGCTTTATTGGTTCAGTGAATATTTCTGTTTGCAGTGTCCACAGATCATTTTATTATGAATGCCACGTTGTCCGTACCCACCAAGGAAGATGTGATTCGTTTCTTGTACTTTGAAAGAACTAAAGCTGCGGTGATTATTCGCAGAATGCAGCTGCATTATGCTGGTAGCTGTCTTAGTGAATGCGTGGATAATCTCACAAAAATGATACAGGATTTGGGCTGGACATCATTAAAAGAAAGGCGTTTTTCGTTGCGACGGAATCTTCTCACTAAATTCTAATCACCAACTTTCTCCTCAGAACGCGAAAATATTTTTCTGGCACCGACCTACATAGGAAGGAACGATCATCACGATAAAATAAGGGAAATCAGAGCTCGTACGGAAAGATATAGGTGTTCATTCTTTCCGCGCGCTATACGAGATTGGAATACTAGAGAATTGTGAAGGTGGTTCGATGAAACCTCTGCCAGGCACTTAAATGTGATTTGCAGAGTATCCATGTAGATGTAGATGAACGTGTACCTGTCTGTGAGGAAGAGTGTTCGGGTGGGCCACCCACCTTGAAAATAAACAGTTACATTGACAAATCAGATTAAATGTTTCGTGATGATCGTCGTGCAAGGACTGTTGATACTGAACATGAGTTAAATATTACTTACGGTTCTGTATTTGTAATCGTCTATCAATCTCTAGACTATTACAAAGTTTGTGCTCGTTGGGTACCACGGAAATGGATCACTAACACAAACAGTAACGTTAGGAAATGTCGAAATCACAATTACCGCACGGTGAAAGGGATCGAGGAAAACTTCTCAGCCATATCATACACGTTAATATGACGTTGCTTCATCACGATGAACGACTGGATAAGTGTTAGAGCATGGCGTGAAAATATCCAACTTTTCCTATAGCAAAAAAACATCTTGATTACACTCCTGCAGGTCAAATAGTGTACAGTGAGCTACTGCGAAATCTGAAACCCAAAATCAAAATAAGAGGGAGAGAGAAGCTTTCGAAAACTTGTGATTTTACTTCAGTATAATACCAGTCTTCATACAACTGGTAAAACAATCCATTGCATTCACAATTTTGACTTTTCACTTTTTTCAACCGACTTTCAACTGCTTCAATCCAAGTTATCATCGGATGGCGAGGTAGTGGAGGCGGTAAAGGAGCGCATCTGAACGAAGCCATGAAGGATCTTCCAGAAAGAACATTGGAACATTATCAAGAGATGTTCCAAGTGCTTATAGGTTGACGGAGATAATGTAGGGAAATGACGATAGTCGCTAAATTTGTTATCTTTTTATAAAATTAGCTTTCACTTTTTTCTTGTCTTCGTAGTACAGCAATGTTCCATTTCTTACCACTACCTGATGATACTACTTTTATTTCTATCCGCAGCAAGAGGGTCTAGTGTGCCTCGTAATATCTCTGTCGTTCCATTTGGAAACAACGGAAATGTAAATAGATTACCTCAGGTTGATAAGATATGAATTTGGCTCCCTTCTTAGCCTGGTAAGCTTGCGTGCTGCCTTTTAAATTTTATGAACGACTTAAAGAAACCATTTACAAAGAAACTGGTACCCCTGCCTAATATCGTGTAGGGCCACCGCGAGCACGAAGAAGTGCCGCAACACGACGTGGCATGGACTCGATTAATGTCGGAAGTAGTGCTGTCCATAAATCCTAACAGTACGAGAGGATGGAGATCTCTTCTGGACAGCACGTTGCAAGACATCCTCAATAATGTTCATGCCTGGGGAGTTTGGTGGCCAGCGGAAGTGTTTAAACTCTGAAGAGTGTTGCTGGAGCCATTCTGTAGCAATAATGGACGTGTGGGTCGTCGCATTGTCCTGCTGGAATTGCCTAAGTCCATCTGAATGAACACAATGGACATGAATGGAAGCAGATGATCAGGCAGAATGCTTAGGTACATGTCACCTGTCAGAGTAGTTTCTAGACTTATCAGACGTCCCATATCACTCCAACTGCACACGCCCCACATCATTGCAGAGCCTCCAACAGTATGAGCAGTTCCCTTCTGACATGCACGTTCCATGGATTCATGAGGCCGTCTCCATACTCGTACACGTCCATCCGCTCGATACAATATGAAACGAGACTCGTCCGACCAGGCAACATGTTTCCAGTCGTCAACAGTCCACCGTCGGTGTTGCCGGGACCCCTGCGAGGCGTAAAGTTTTGTGTCGTGCAGTCATCAAGGGTACACGAGCCCATATCGTTGATGTTTCGTTGAACGGTTCGCACCCTGACACTTGTTGACGGCTCAGCATTGAAATCTGCAGCAGTTCGTGGAAGGGTTGCACTTCTGTCATGTTGGACGATTCTCTTCAGTCGTAGTTGGTCCCGTTCTTGCAGTGCCTTTTCCAAGTCGCAGCGATGTCAGAGATTTGACGTTTCACCGGATTCCCGATATTCACGGTACACTCGTGAGATAGTCGTACGGGAAAATACCCAACTCATCACTACCTCGGAGATGCTGTGACCCTTCGCGCTCGCACCGACTATAACACTACGTCCAAACTCACTTAAAACTTGATAACTTGCCGCAGTAGGGGCAACTACAACTGCTCCAGACCCCTGTCTTTTATAGGCGTTCCCGACCGCAGTGCCGTATTTTGTCTGTTTACACATCTCTGTATTTTTGTACGCATATACACACGTTTCTTTGTCTCTTCAGTGTATAATAGAAGAGAATAACCTAACGACAGTATTATTTGCGTGTGATCAGCTTATCAGATGTACACTCCTGGAAATTGAAATAAGAACACCGTGAATTCATTGTCCCAGGAAGGGGAAACTTTATTGACACATTCCTGGGGTCAGATACATCACATGATCACACTGACAGAACCACAGGCACATAGACACAGGCAACAGAGCATGCACAATGTCGGCACTAGTACAGTGTATATCCACCTTTCGCAGCAATGCAGGCTGCTATTCTCCCATGGAGACGATCGTAGAGATGCTGGATGTAGTCCTGTGGAACGGCTTGCCATGCCATTTCCACCTGGCGCCTCAGTTGGACCAGCGTTCGTGCTGGACGTGCAGACCGCGTGAGACGACGCTTCATCCAGTCCCAAACATGCTCAATGGGGGACAGATCCGGAGATCTTGCTGGCCAGGGTAGTTGACTTACACCTTCTAGAGCACGTTGGGTGGCACGGGATACATGCGGACGTGCATTGTCCTGTTGGAACAGCAAGTTCCCTTGCCGGTCTAGGAATGGTAGAACGATGGGTTCGATGACGGTTTGGATGTACCGTGCACTATTCAGTGTCCCCTCGACGATCACCAGTGGTGTACGGCCAGTGTAGGAGATCGCTCCCCACACCATGATGCCGGGTGTTGGCCCTGTGTGCCTCGGTCGTATGCAGTCCTGATTGTGGCGCTCACCTGCACGGCGCCAAACACGCATACGACCATCATTGGCACCAAGGCAGAAGCGATTCTCATCGCTGAAGACGACACGTCTCCATTCGTCCCTCCATTCACGCCTGTCGCGACACCACTGGAGGCGGGCTGCACAATGTTGGGGCGTGAGCGGAAGACGGCCTAACGGTGTGCGGGACCGTAGCCCAGCTTCATGGAGACGGTTGCGAATGGTCCTCGCCGATACCCCAGGAGCAACAGTGTCCCTAATTTACTGGGAAGTGGCGGTGCGGTCCCCTACGGCACTGCGTAGGATCCTACGGTCTTGGCGTGCATCCGTGCGTCGCTGCGGTCCGGTCCCAGGTCGACGGGCACGTGCACCTTCCGCCGACCACTGGCGACAACATCGATGTACTGTGGAGACCTCACGCCCCACGTGTTGAGCAATTCGGCGGTACGTCGACCCGGCCTCCCGCATGCCCACTATATGCCCTCGCTCAAAGTCCGTCAACTGCACATACGGTTCACGTCCCCACTGTCGCGGCATGCTACCAGTGTTAAAGACTGCGATGGAGCTCCGTATGCCATGGCAAACTGGCTGACACTGACGACGGCTGTGCACAAATGCTGCGCAGCTAGCGCCATTCGACGGCCAACACCGCGGTTCCTGGTGTGTCCGCTGTGCCGTGCGTGTGATCATTGCTTGTACAGCCCTCTCGCAGTGTCCGGAGCAAGTATGGTGGGTCTGACACACCGGTGTCAATGTGTTCTTTTTTCCATTTCCAGGAGTGTAGTTCAGAGGTTCTGTTTGAAACATGTTGAAATTAGCCATGTTGCCCAACAATAAAAATAAACTGCATGATAAGATCCTACAATCACGCGGAGAACAACATACCGCTGTGTCATCCTTTGTCACGTGGCATCATAGGAAAGCTGTATGCAGGGTCATGGTGCTAGTACACCGATCTCCTTACCACTGTTGATTTTTCAGGCGTTGGATCCGCTACATCTCACTGAAGTAGTTCTCTGGTGGCATTACGAGGTTGGGTGCACCCCGTCCCACATCTATAGCCAAGGGAAAATCCCTGGCAGTAGTGGGAACGGAACCCGGGTCTTCCGCGTAAGGAGCAGACGCGCTGACCACTAGACTACGGATGCGGATCTGCAAAAAAATGTTGTATGAAATATCTGCAGAAAAATAAAAACACTGTCCCTCCATGCTGAATACCCAGTCGTGTCTAAAACTGTTATTGTAAACAAAACGATTAACCAAGTCCCGTAGTTTGCATATTTGGGCTTTCACAAAACATGTCATAAATAAGTGGATCCCCACACTGTATTCACCAAATTAAAAAGTTTAATGAAAACAGTACAGCAAACACTAGGTAACAAATAAACACTATTAAAATAATATATGAAACTGCAATATCATTATTCCCGCATGGGAGTAAAAACTGCCCTTTAACATCTGTCGAACTGCAAATAATAGAATCTACCGAAACTGAGTTCCTGTGGTGCCTAGCGGGACAGTCACTGCTTGACCGCGAATGTGGTGAAAACGTATAACAATAGATATATCAACAGTATTTTACTGTTTTATTGTTATTATAGTTATTTCTTATCCCTATTTGTAGCTGGGTGGGCAGTGTGTCTCACTGAATGTGGAGGTTCAATTACAGATCTAAATATAGACGATAGGTCTAAAGATAGCAATAAATATACAACTTCAGAGCATTTTTGATGTAACAATAAAATACAAAGGCTACTGGTTACAGGTCTTGTCATGTACACCTGAATCGATGGTAGCCAAAATATCTTGGCAGTAAAAACCAGTAGGCCGAGAAAGACAGGTTTGCCCCTGAAAAAGATGTCAGGGCTAATAAGGAACCAGAACAGACCGCAAGGCCTAAGCCCTGATGCTACTACTGCTGTTGCTGCTGCTGCTGCTGATGATGATGATGATGATGAACTGTGGGCGATGTTGCGACGATCTTGTATGAACGAATAGACTACATTCTTCTGGGTAAGCACCGTATGTGCTAGATGCCACAACTGTTGACTTTTCGTCGTAAAGGGATGCAGGAGAGTACTTCAGCGTAGACTTAGGCAGCGCTGAGACATAATCCACAGAACTTGGATCCATTGTCACGTTCCTTCAATAAAAGTAACTATAGATAAAGCTCTCTGAGAGGTAGGAAAAAAATTTCCGTCAGTAAAGATAAGGGATACTTCTTTCTGGAATTCTCTTCTTGCAATAATAATACTACGCTGGGACCATGTCAGGACCATAGCTACTCCCTATTAAACTTCATCACTGGATTGTGTGAAATGGTACATATTGGTAAAAAGGTAACGGTTGACATACAAGCAAGTCTTCTTTCACCAGCCTTACGGTAAACTGCAGCTGTTAGGTTGCAGATGCTTTTTTCTCCATATTCATTTCTTTGATTTTGGTTCAAGTGGCATATAGCTTTATCCCAATTTCAAAATATGGCTCGACGCGAAGAAATTTTCATCGGACAAGGAAATGACCGCATTCTTAACGGAGTGTTTTGAAGAATTCGACAAAACATGGTTTCCCTACGGGATGACAAAATTGATATCATTGCCTATGTCAAGAAATAAAATATGAAGTGGTATCAAAAAGTTCTCGAAATCTGAATTTTGCGTACAGATGTTTAGGAGTACACTGAAATATCGGAAGGTGTCTTTCCAAATGTCCTTCAATCAGTATGGCTAATGCCTATAAATTCAGGGGTTTCACTAGTTGTTGGGGACCATATTTCTTTTACCATGTTCGCGAGAGATGGCGATAGCTGATCTGAAAGAGCATAAGAGTTTGTTTTAAACTTGGGAAAACCAGTGCAGAAATGCACGAAATGTTGGAGCCGACTTTTCGAGACGTCGTCTTAAGACGAGCACTGACATACGACTGGTACAAGCGTTCCACATATTGAGGAACTGGCATCACACTTGAAAATGTTTAGGAAGTGAGTGACTTGACTTTTCAAGACGGTGGACATCCAGCACTTCTGCAATGCCTTGAGAAAAAATTATGCTTAATGTGAACGTCTTCTGTCAGGAGAATTGAACATGAGTATGATTGCGGGTATATTGGTGCCACAACTGCTTCAAGACGATCTGTAGCAACATCGCGTAAAAGTCTACACAGAACCTAAACAAACGCTTCAGTACGATCGAGCCTTCCTTTCAATGGTTGTCACTGGTGACGAAAGTTCAGTTCATGGCTAGGCCCGTGAAACTAACCAACGATCGGCGCAAAGAAAGAGTAATTCGCTGAAGAATAATGGTCTGAATTGTTTTATTTATTGCTATCCTCGTCCAAAAAGGTCAAGTCCATGCTGATCTGCCTACTTTTTTTTATTTAGGTGATTGTTCATAAGGAGGTGGCCAATAAAGAATTATGTCGCAATGTTCTAAGACATTTGCCGGATGATGTGAGGAGAAAATGTCCACAGAAGTGGCTTACGAAAGACTGGGTACTCCACACTGACTACGCAATGCCACATACGGCCTACGTTATTCAGCAACTTTTTACTACAGCCGAGATGATAGTTGTTCACCATCCACCATACTCACCAGATTTATCCCCCTGTGACTTCTTCCTCTTCCCCAAGATGAGTGTGATTTGAAGCAGTGCAGAAGAGTCAAGAGGAGATGCAGAGGGCGCTAAACACCATAAGGTAGAAAGACTTCCACGACGCATTTCGAAATTTGCTGAGACTGTGTATTTGCTCCTAATGGCAGTACATTAATGCTGGTGGTGCAAAACTTCGAGCCACCCCCACGTTGTAGCTGCGGATTGTTACAGACAGTACCTCAGATTTTGGTGGAATACATTCTCCTTCTGGCTCGGCATGTTGGGCATGGTCTTCCGGATTTATTACCTCTCATATTGGTTGGTTGGTTGATTTGGGGTTCAGGGGCGAACAGCGAGGTCATCGATCCCATCGTGAAGGGAAGGATGGGGAATACAATCGGCCGTGCCCTTTCAAAGGAACAATCCCGGAATTTACCTGAAGTGATTTGGGAAACTAAGGGAGAACCTAAATCAGGATGGCCAGACGTGGGTTTGAACCATCGTCCTTCAGAATGCCTGTCCCATGTGCTAAGCGCTGCGCCACCTCGTTCGGTCGTAATACGAGGTGCATTCAAGTTCTAAGGCCTCTGATTTTTTTTTTTTTCCGGACTGGAAAGAGATAGAAACATGCGCATTGTTTTAAAATGAGGCCGCGTTCATTGTCAATACGTCCCAGAGATGGCAGCACCATACGGCAGATGGAATTTTACCGCCAGCGGCGAGAATGAGAACTGTTTTAAATACTTAAAATGGCGACGTTTTCTTTACTTGAACAGCGTGCAATCATTCGTTCTCTGAATTTGCCTGGTGTGAAACCAATTGAAATTCATCGACAGTTGAAGGAGACATGTGGTGATGGAGTTATGGATGTGCAGAAGTGCGTTCGTGGGTGTGACAGTTTAATGAAGACAGAACATCATGTGACAACAAACTGAAGCAACCTCGGGCTCGCACAAGCCGGTCCAACGACATGATCGAGAAAGTGGAGAGAATTGTTTTGGGGGATCGCCGAATGACTGTTGAACAGATCACCTCCAGAGTTGGCATTTCTGTGGGTTCTGTGTACACAGTCCTGCATGACGACCTGAAAATGCGAAAAGTGTCATCCAGGTGCGTGCCACGAATGCTGACGGACGACCACACGGCTGCCCGTGTGGCATATTGCCGAGCAATGTTGATGTGCAACGACAGCATGAATGGGACTTTCTTTTCGTCGGTTGTGACAATGGATGAGATGTGGATGCCATTTTTCAATCCAGATACAAAGCGCCAGTCAGCTCAATGGAAGCACACAGATTCACCGCCACCAAATAAATTTCGGGTAACCGCCAGCGCTGAAAAAATGATGGTGTCCATGTTCTGGGACAGCGAGGGCGTAATCCTTACCCATTGCGTTCCAAAGGGCACTACGGTAACAGGTGCATCCTACGAAAATGTTTTGAAGAACAAATTCCTTCCTGCACTGCAACAAAAACGTCCGGGAAGGGCTGCGCGTGTGCTGTTTCACCAAGACAATGCACTTGCACATCGAGCTAACGTTACGCAACAGTTTCTTCGTGATAACAACTTTGAAGTGATTTCTCATGCACCCTACTCACCTGACCTGCCTCCTAGTGACTTTTGGCTTTTTCCAACAATGAAAGACACTCTCCGTGGCCGCACATTCACCAGCCGTGCTGCTATTGCCTCAGCGATTTTCCAGTGGTCAAAACAGACTCCTAAAGAAGCCTTCGCCGCTGCCATGGAATCATGGCGTCAGCGTTGTGAAAAATGTGTACGTCTGCAGGGCGATTACTTCGAAAAGTAACGCCAGTTTCATCGATTTCGGGTGAGTAGTTAATTAGAAAAAAAAATCGGAGGCCTTAGAACTTGAATGGACCTCGTATTGGTGGACGACTTATGGCAAGTTGAAATGGTTCTTCGTTTCCTCCGACAAAGGGGTTTTTATTCTCAGATAGCATGTTTCTAAACTGCTTGCGGGGCGGGTGCGACATGGTTTGCTTTGATGTCTCTCCTGTCGCTATCTAGTTCCTGTGGACCTCAGCCATATCCACTCTGCCAGTCACCTTGTTCATCCCTCTTTCACTAAGTTTTACATGCTTTCACCCTTTCTGCCGCACCATATTTTACACTGAGGTGACACAGGATAACTCCTACTATCATGTCGGACATCCTTTTTCCCGGCGTAGTACAGCAACTCAATGTGGCATAGACTCAACAGGTCACGGAAATCGCATTCTCAAGTATTGAGCCGTGCTTCCACTAAAGTCACCCACAATTTCGAAAGTGTAGTCGGTGCAGGAGTTTGTGCACGAAATGATATCTCGACTATGTCCCATAGATGTTCGATGGGATTTATGTCGGGCGATCTGTGTTGCAAAATCTTTTGATAGAATTGTCTGTAATGTTCTTCAAAGCAATCGCAAACGACTGTGCCCCAGTAACATGGCGCATTGTAATCCGTAAAAACCCCATAATTGTTTGGAACATGAAGTCCATGCATGGCTGGAAATGGCCTCCCCATTTCTAATCAACGATTGGTTTACATGGACCAGAGCAGCCAGTCCATTCTATGTAAACACAGCCCACACCATTATGGAGCCACAACCAAGAAGCACAGTGCCTTCTTGGCAACTTGGGTGCACGATTCCGTGCAGTCTGCATCACACTCGAGTCTTACCATCAGCTCTTACCAGCTGAAATTGGGACACATCTTACCATCTATGGTGCAACCGATGTGGTCACGAGTCCAGGAGAGGCACTGCAGACAATGTCGTGCTGTTAGCAAAGGTACTCGCGTCGGCCATCTGCTGCCATGACCCATTAACGGCAAATTTCGCAACACTGTCATAACGAATACGTTCTTCGTACGTTCCACATTGACTTCTACGGTTATTTCACACTATGTTGCTTGTCTGTTAGCACTGACAACTCTACGCAAACGCCGCTGCACTCGCTCCTTAAGTGTAGGCCGTCGGCCGCTGCGTTGTCCGTGGTAAGAGGTAATGCCTGAAATTTGGTATTCTCGGAACACTCTCGACACTGTTGGTCTCGGAATATTGAATACCGTAACGATTTTCGAAATGAAATGGCCTGTGCGCCTAGCTCGAAATGCCATTTCTCGTTCAGAGTCTCTTAATTCTCGTCGTGCGGCCATAATCAGGTCGGAAAACTTTTCACATGAACCATCTGATAGAAATGGTAGCTCCGCTAATGGACCGCCCTTTTGTGTCCTGTCTGCGCGGTACTACCGCCATCTCTATGGTACGTATCGCTATCCCATGACTTTTGCAACCTCAGTGTACTTTGTAGGAGAAGCAGTACAATGAAGACAAGACTTTAAGGATCCTTATCCTTTATACTAGCTGATGACGGAAGAGCAGTTGAACAGGTTTCTATACTTCCTCAAAGAGAGAGGGTTCTGATTTGATTCATTATAAATGTTTCTGTTACCATCTCTTAACAGTTTGTCTACAGCCGACAGGAGATGGATCGGTTATGGGAGCGTTGGCCCCGTCGGTTGCTGATAAGGAGACCATACGAACTTCCTGCACTGATCTGATTCATATTGAAAGGTTGTGCAGATCACGACTAGGACTTCATCATAAGAGCTTATATACAGGGTGAAGCGAAATTCGTGCACTCGGGCTTCACAGCGCGACTCCTCACGTGACTGCAATAAAAAAAATGTCTCTCACAAATTTTCGTCTGGCGACTACATCAGCAGAAAAAGGATGTTAAAGAGTGACAATCTGGCAACTCTGTAACCACAAGTATAGTAACTGTCTCAGTATAAACACTACAGTTGTGTTATACAGTTGGTGCAGCAGTTAGAGTTTTGGGTTAGCATACAGGAGGTCGAGTGTTCGATCCGGGGTTCAGGCATATGTTTTTTGTTTGGTAAATGTAGTCCAAGTGGTACGGTGTCTGGCATCTTAATCGGTAACACCGATTGCAGCGGGTCCTCTGGAAAACATTTACACTTACATACGACAATCGTAGGAATGGAAGATTGGTCAGCTTTGAAAGATGCCCTTTCCACGTCGTCGGCTCGAATTTATTCGCACAACTTCCTCTACTAGATATGAAACCTGTTTTATTTGTTCCCTCCTCTAACGGTCACATAGATTAGTACCAACTATTATTGTTGCCTCGTTCAGGTCCACTACATTTCGTTAGAGCCTTACGTTCCAGATCCGAGCGAGGTGGCGCAGTGGTTAGACACTGGACTCGCATTCGGGAGGACGACGGTTCAATCCCGCGTCCGGCCATCCTGATTTAGGTTTTCCGTGATTTCCCTAAATCGCTCCAGGCAAATGCAGGGATGGTTCCTTTCAAAGGGCACGGCCGACTTCCTTCCTCATCCTTCCCTAATCCGATGAGACCGATGACCTCGCTGTCTGGTCTCCTTCCCCAAAACAACCAACCAACCAACCTTACGTTCCAGTAGGACTAGCAACGTGCTTCGCAAATAATGTCCAAACTCGGTTACTATTTCTATGAGTTATCACTATGGTCCCATTAATAATTTTAACTGTCTATTTCTTATTTATCTAACCACGTATTTGTTATGTTCAGCGTTACTAAATGTTGTAAATTTTGGATACATATGACACAAGGAATGGTGAATATCACAGTGTGAAATGTCAGAATGAAATTAGCAAATAAAAAAAAATGCACCTAAGTCCAGGATTGAATCCTCGACCTCCTGCACGCTAACCCAAAACTCTATCCACTTCGCCGACTGTACAACACAATTGAAACATCAGGTCAGAGGTAATTACCGTGCGTGTTGTTAGTGTTGCCAGATTGCCACTCTTTAACGTCCATTTTCTGCCGGATGTACTCGCCGGACGAAATTTTGTGACCGACGTTTTTTTATCACTGGCATATGAGGAATCGCTGTACGAAGCCCGAGTGCGCAAATTTCGCTTCACCCTGTATAAGGGCTTATATATAAAAGCTTTGCAACAACTGCCCGAAAGTAACGCGCTCCTAAAATAGCGTGAACATCTCGGATTTATTTTATGAGCATAGCGTGATGTCATAGGAGCAACGACGTACGTGACATAGTCTACTAATAAAAAATCATCCATAAGATACTTGAAAACAGCCTAAGGCCGAAACTGTACAACCGTACATGATACAAAGAGAATGGTAGCTGAAGGCATCTAGAAATCTTTCAAAAAATTAATCGCAGCTGCGGACCCTATCACATTGAAAAAAAAAAGATAAACACTGTGAAAATAATAATGAATCTTTCAGTAATAATAGTTTGCACAGTGGGAATAGTTACGTGAAAATAAAGGGAAAAAAAGAAATGCAGGCGAGGCGATTCAATCCACTGATCTCGTGTGGTTCTGAAACATATCGGTTAAGCCGCTCTGCTGATGACTCCTTGAACAGTAGCGATCTTACACAATACAGTATATATAAGCACGGCAAAATTCTCAAACTCAATTACAATATATATAAGCACGGTAAAATTCTCAAACTCAATTATCTCGATAATGGTTGAGAGTTGCGTTTTCCTGTTTACATCTGCTGAAGTCGTAGTCGTGCTCTACACATCCTGTTAATATGAATCAGCTCGACGAGGGGAAGTTCATAGGGTCCCCTTGGGAGCCCTGAGGCGACACACTCGATTGTACCCACCCACCTCCTGACCTTCTTGCTTCTGCCGCCTTGTTTTATGACTGTCGGTCCAGCTGTTGTTAATTACGTTTTTTAACCTTCTTAATTCACTGTTACGAAACTCCCAGCAACAAAACATTAATTATTCCGTCACTGCTTTAGCCTTTCATCTGGCTGGTGGAGGTGAGTTGTTTCTCGCTACGTATAAGCTCTGCTCTCTTGCCTGCAGACTTTTACCTCTCTTTAAATTATTCCTCATGCCCGGCATCGATATTGCTTTTAGTGCCTTGGTTTTGCCACTCTTATATTCTATTACAAATCGCTCAAATTTATGGATGATGTCACTAATTCTAAATGACCTCGCTTTTAAACACCTAGTTCCTCCTTCCCTCCCCCCTCCTCTCCAACGAACCAGTTAATATACAGGGTTATTACAAATGATTGAAGCTATTTCACAGCTCTACAATAACTTTATTATTTGAGATATTTTCACAATGCTTTGCACACACATACAAAAACTCAAAAAGTTTTTTTAGGCATTCACAAATGTTTGATATGTGCCCCTTTAGTGATTCGGCAGACATAAAGCCGATAATCAAGTTCCTCCCACACTCGCCCCAGCATGTCCCCATCAATGAGTTCGAAAGCATCGTTGATGCGAGCTCGCAGTTCTGGCACGTTTCTTGGTAGAGGAGGTTTAAACACTGAATCTTTCACATAACCCCACAGAAAGAAATCGCATGGGGTTACGTCGGGAGAGCGTGGAGGCCATGACATGAATTGCTGATCATGATCTCCACCACGACCGATCCATCGGTTTTCCAATCTCCTGTTTAAGAAATGCCGAACATCATGATGGAAGTGCGGTGGAGCACCATCCTGTTGAAAGATGAAGTCGGCGCTGTCGGTCTCCAGTTGTGGCATGAGCCAATTTTCCAGCATGTCCAGATACACGTGTCCTGTAACGTTTTTTTTCGCAGAAGAAAAAGGGACCGTAAAATTTAAACTGTGAGACTGCACACAACACGTTAACTTTTGGTGAATTGCGAATTTGCTGCACGAATGCGTGAGGATTCTCTACCGCCCAGATTCGCACATTGTGTCTGTTCACTTCACCATTAAGAAAAAAATGTTGCTTCATCACTGAAAACAAGTTTCGCACTGAACGCATCCTCTTCCATGAGCTGTTGCAACCGCGCCGAAAATTCAAAGCGTTTGACTTTGTCATCGGGTGTCAGGGCTTGTAGCAATTGTAAACGGTAAGGCTTCTGCTTTAGCCTTTTCCGTAAGATTTTCCAAACCGTCGGCTGTGGTACGTTTAGCTCACTGCTTGCTTTATTCGTCGACTTCTGCGGGCTACGCGTGAAACTTGCCCGCATGCGTTCAACCGTTTCTTCGCTCACTGCAGGCCGACTCGTTGATTTCCCCTTACAGAGGCATCCAGAAGCTTTAAACTGCGCGTACCATCGCTGAATGGAGTTAGCAGTTGATGGATCTTTGTTGAACTTCGTCCTGAAGTGTCGTTGCACTGTTATGACTGACTGATGTGAGTGCATTTCAAGCACGACATACGCTTTCTCGGCTCCTGTCGCCATTTTGTGTCACTGCGCTCTCGAGCGCTCTGGCGGCAGAAACCTGAAGTGCGGCTTCAGCCGAACAAAACTTTATGAGTTTTCCTAGGTGTCTGCAGTGTGTCGCGACCATATGTCAATGAATGGAGCTACAGTGAATTTATGAAATCGCTTCAATCATTTGTAATAGCCCTGTATTTTGGAAACTTTTGGATACCATGTCTCATTTATTCGTAAAATTCAGTGTCATTGAAAGCCGTCTCGCTACAGTATTAGTGTCTTTCTCACTTGCTGTCCCTGTCTCCCTGTTTTCTTTTTTCAACTTACGCTGTACGAGGCCAAGTGAATGTTTTCCAAATTTGGCAGGTGCGGAATTCTACTGCGGACTGCGTCCAGCCGAGCCCCGCCGGGCTAGGCGGCTTGTCCCGAGTCGCTGCTGTCAGTGTTTAATAACGCCATTATGCAGGCCGCTTTGCGTCGCTGGCGGACACAAATCATCTTGACGTAACAGCGCGGTGCGGCGCGCCGTCCGCAAATCGCGAGCCGAGGCGCGCAAGCCGTCTTTGTCGGCGGCGCACTTTGTAGCCGGCCGGTGCGGGCCGTCCAGGCGCGTCACACGGGCGGTTGGCCACGGAACTCGAGGGCGACACAGCGTCTGCTGCAGCCTGGTATGGAGCTGCACAGAGTCGCCTACGTTACGCCAGGCGTGGGCAGCCACGAGTTCCCTTGCCTGCAGAAATAGCGCCCACCCTGCGAAACTTCTTCTTCTTTTCCTTGAACTGTTTTCCAGTATTGGCGCTGGGTCTCCTGTATCATTACCAACTGATTTGGTATTCTTATTTTGCCGGCCGCGGTGGTCTAGCGGTTCTGGCGCTGCAGTCCGGAACCGCGGGACTGCTACGGTCGCAGGTTCGAATCCAGCCTCGGGCATGGGTGTGTGTGATGTCCTTAGGTTAGTTAGGTTTAAGTAGTTCTAAGTTCTAGGGGACTTATGACCTAAGATGTTGAGTCCCATAGTGCTCAGAGCCATTTTTGGTATTTTTATTTTAATGGGAGACCGGACGCCACCCTATTCAAATGGCTCTAAGCACTATGGCACTTAACATCTGACGTCATCAGTCCCCTAGACTTATACTCCATTCACCGAAACGAGACACGTACTGTAAACACGGCAAGGCGCGTGACCACAGCGCTGCCATCGAGGGGCGTCAGAAATTAAAAAATGAAAGTCGTGTTTTTTTGTAATTTGGCACCTGAACATGATAAAGTGATCCGAGAACTACCTTCCGACACCCTTTTTTTTTTACATTACATTAAAATTTATTGTCACTGAAAAAGAGAAATATTTAAGCTTTCAGGAAAAGTTGTTTTTTCGCGTTACTCTATATTCATCACGCCATATTTCCGAAGCTGTGTGCCGCACAGCAAAATATTTTTATAATTGCCTTCAGTACTATATGTTGATGACATCCGCAAATTTATTGCGCAATAGAGTCAGTAATAGTGAAGTAATAAATTAAAATCTCACGTCTGATGCAGAACTTTTGCCAAATCATCATCCGAAATATAGTACGTGACGAACTTTTCCCCTTTAATTTTTTTTGTGGGGGTGTAAGCGAGAAAAGTTTCAGAAAGGTTTGAATTTAATTTTGTAGTTTTTTCCGAATGCGATGGGTGCAACCGTTTGGCCTTTATGAGTGGAAACTCAAACGTGGAAATTAGACTGCATTATAGAGGTTTGTTATAAACCTCAATGAAAACAGTTCAAGTTCGACAGAGTGAACCTTGTTTCGTCCTTTATCATTATTATTACTGGTATTGTTATTAAAATTAACAATTAATTGTGTTTGAATGTAGCGTTTTGTTAGCAACCTGAATGAAAATAAATCTGCTTCGACAGAATGAACTCAGTGTAACATTATTGTTAAATTTATTTCGTACATTGTTGCCCAGGTTCCTCACGGTCCGCTCTGACAGCTCGGCAGCCAGCCGAACTCCGCCAGCCGCAAAGCGTGCGCCAAGAATTTTCCACACCCCTACGTATCACGTGAACACCGTATGCTTTCTCTGGAAACGAGCGTAGTCGCTCACGTGACACTGTTTATGTTTCGTCCCAGCTCTCGCTGAATGATGATGAAAAAATGTAATTTTTATGGGCCATCGATTGCTAATGAAACAAACAATGCTCGTGTTTTTGAAACATAAGTGAATACATTACACATTCATTTTTATACCAAGCTATTTATAAGCTATTAACCTTACTTGTCCTTAGTTCCTCGCTTAACAAACTACTCTTTCAGAACTCTCTCGCAAATGTGCCTGCACAAGATGTCAGTGAGGTGTCAGTGCATAAACTTTGCTGCGTTTTGGAAAAAGTAGTAAATTCTAATGTGGAAACAAGAGAAATGTAGGTTTTAATCAAAATTTTCCGTTTATGACACTTCTGTGAAAGTTACAAAAGGTTCAAAAGTTAGGCGGAAATAAATTGCTGCTTCCGTTCCATTTTCAGCGGAATTATTTTTAGACAATAACCAAAGCAGAACTACCAGTAAATGTCTTAGGATGGTCGCCGTGCAAGTGTGATTGTGGATGGGCTTCGCTTCATATTTACAGAAAATGAGAGTGTACGCTTCAGTTTGGAATCGTGGTTTCCCTCCAGCACACAGCATTTCGCCTGGCATACTGACCACCCGTCTGCAACCCTCACCATTCCCATTCTCCCCATGCTTGCCCTGCCAACTCCGCATCTACCTAGCACATTATGCTGCACTCTGCGCCCCAACTGTCTGTGAAAGTTTTCTAAATTTGTATGAATCATATGGGATAATGTACCAGCCTGTTATTCATTTACTGGGATGTGGGAAACCACCTGAAAGTCACATTGGCCCACTGGACGGATTCCATCCCAGAGACTCTACTTTAATGCACCCCACTATCTGAGCTGATAGTTTCCCTGTGCAATAGCAGATGTAAATTATTTTCTGGCCATTGACAGTCTACGTTCTATATCCTCTCTTCTCCGTCCCTCATCAGTTATGTTGCCATGCAAATAGCAAAACTCATTTACTATTTTAAGTGACTGATTCCCTTAGCATCACCTGATGTAATTCGACAACATTCTGTTATCCTTGTTTTGCTTTTATTGATTCTTATCTTATTCTTCCTTTCAAGACACTGCCCATTCCGTTCATTTGGTCTTCCAAGTCCTTTGCTGTCTCTGACAGAATTACAGTGTCATCAGCAAATCTCAAAGTTTTATTTCAGCTCCCTGAACTTTAATTCCTACTCCAAATTTTTCTTTGGTTCCTATTGCTGCTTGTTCAATGTACAAATTGAATGACATTGGGGGCAGGTTACAACCCTGTCTCACTCCCTTTTCAACCACTGCCTCCCTTTCATGCCCCTCGGCTCTTATAACTGGTTTCTGTACGAGCTGTCAATAGCCTTTTGCTCCGTGTATTTTAACCCTGCTGCCTTCAGGATTTCAAAGACAGTATTCCAATCAGAACTATCAAAAGCTTTCTCTAAGTCTACAAATGCTGTAAATGTAGGTTTAACTTTTCTTAACCTGTCTTCTAAGATAATTCGTAAGGTAGTGTTCCTATATTTCTCCGGAATCTAAACTGATCTACCCCGAGATCTATTTCTACCAGTTCTTTGATTCTTCAGTAGAGTTCATGTTAGTAGTTTGCAACCATGACTTATTAAACTGATAGATGGGTAATTTTCACGCCTGTCAGCAACCTCTGTATTTGGAATTGGAATTACTACATTCTTCTTGAATGTCTGGGGGTATTTCGTCTGTCTCATACATCTTGTGCACCAGATGGAATAGTTTCGTCATGGCTGGATCTCCCAAGGATATCAGTTCTTCTGACGGAGTGTTTTCTACTCCTGAGGCCTCATTTCGCCTTAGATCTTTCAGTGGTGTGTCAGTTTCTTCTCGCATATCAAATCTCCCATCTCATCCTCATCTACCTGCTCTTCCATTTCAATAATGTTGCCTTAAAATTTATCTCCCTTATTTACAGATCCTATATACTCATTCCATCTTTCAGATTTCCTTTATTTGCTAAGGACTGGTTTACCATCTGAGTTCTTGATTCGTACAGCTGCTTCTCTTTTCCCGAAAAGCGTCTTTAATCTCCCTGTAGGCGGTATCTATCTTTTCCCTAGTTAAACATTTTTCTAAATCATTACATTTGTCCTCTGGCCGTTCCTGTTTAGCAATTTTGCACTTGCTGTCAGTCTCATTTCTAAACGTTTGTATTACACTTTTCCTACTTCATTTGCTGCATTTTTAAAGTTTCCCCTTTCATTAGTAAAATACCGTATCTCTTGTGGTATCCAAGAATTTCTACTAGGCCTTATCCTTTTATCTATTTGATCCTCTGCTGCCTTCACTGTTTCATTTCTTAAAGCTACCCATTCGGCTTCTAGTATATTCCTTTCACCTGTTCTAGTCAACCACTGCCTAATGCTCCTTCTGAAGCTCTCACGAACCTCTAGTTCTTTCCAACTATCCAGGGTCAAACCTCCTTTATTTCCTACCTATTTCCAATTTCTTCAGTTTTATCTACAGTTCATAACCAATAAATTGTGTCAGAGTCCACACCTGACCTGTAAGTGTCTTACACTTCTGACTCTCTGTCTAACCATTATATAATCAGTCTGAAAGTTTCTGGTGTCTCCAGGTCTCTTTCATGTATAGAACCTTCTTTTATGAGCCTTAAACCAAGTGTTAGCGATGATTAAATTGCGCTATGTGCGAATCTCTACCAGGCTACTTTCTCTTTCATTCCTTTACCCCAGTCTACATTCACCTTACTATTTTTCCGTCTCTTTCTTTTCCTACTACCGAATTCCGGTACCACATTACAATTCAATTTTCATCTGTATAATTTCTTTTATCAAGTGATTTACAAACAGGCAGGTCCGAGTATAGTACACACGTTTTAATTTGGCTGATTCTGGATAGCGTTGTATGGTTTGGGAGAAGCAAGTGTCGCTAGGGAGGAGAAGGGTGCATAGCAAGTATGTTTTGTAACGAATGTCTACCCTCATTGTCGGTAGTTAGCTTCCTTCTTTAAGGATTTGTAGGTAGCAATCGCGATTGACTGAAAATTGCTATATCATTCTATAAAAAAGCCTGTTAGAAGTAAGCTGTACCGGTTGTCTCGTTGTTTCATTAGTCCTTGGAAACACCTACAAAAAATAAGTATAATTTATCTTTTATAGTCTCAAAAATCAAAGTGTCCAAATAAAATAATTTTCCATTCTAAAGTTTAGTTAGGTGCTATTCTTAATCATGGTTAGAGGAGGAAGGGGAGGATACTAGCTAATATCTGACAGAATTCAGAAGTAATGATCTCAGAGAGGTTGGGAAAATGGGAATAACTGCGTTAGTCTGTTCTGTGCAGGTCTGTTCTTCTTGGCATAACTGCTGCAATGTTTATTGTGCTCATGTCTTGGTCCATATCTGCAATTGTACCCCTCCTCCTACCCACTTTATCTGTTATCAATTTGGCTATTCCTTTATGCTTCAGATTGTAACCGCCACCACAAATTTATATTTTCTACGATTCGATGCAGTGCCTCTTCACTTGTTATTAGATCTATCCACCTATCTTCAGCATTCTTCTGTAGCATCACCACTTCAGATGTCCATCGACCACACTTAACTCCCATAAAAGGCTGCATTCCATACAAATACTTTCAAAAAGTTGTCTAATACTTAAATTTATATTCGATGTAACCAGTGTTTTCTTGCTTTAGTCAGTCCGAATTTTGTACCTGCGAAACCTCGGACATCGTCAGTTACTCTGGTGTCCACATAGCAAAACCCATCGGATACTTTTAGTGCCTCATTTCCTAATCGTATCTCTCACATACTCTTCATTTAATCCAACTACATTCTATTACCCCTGTTTTATTTTTGTTAATGTTCATTTTAAAACCTCTTTTCAGAACACTATCTATTCCGTTTAGCTGAACATCCAAGTTCTTTGCCATCTCTGACAGAACTACGTGGGACGTTAAGTAAGTAATGGAACACATTTTTTTCGGCCAATTTCGGTTGACAAAATGTGGATTTTGTTGTTGGACAATTTGGAATATCCCAGCTTCAGCCCCTACAGTTTCATGAAGTTCCGACAAGTGCCGGCGCTGTACGCAGCTTTCAAAATGTTGTCGGTAATGGAGGTGCGTTCCACACAGAGGACTGTCATTGCGTTTCTTTTCGCGTATAACCAGAGCGTCGCGGATATTCGTAGCTGCTTTCAGAACGCCTACAAAGACCTGGTATTGAACAACAGCACGGTGAGTCATTGGGCGAGGCGTCTGTCATCATCGCAACAGTGTCGTGCAAACCTGTCCAGTCAACCGGGTGCCGGCCAGCCGCACACGGCAGTGACTCCTGCAATGCAAGAACGTGCGGACACCCTCATTCTAGGTGACTGCAGGTCATAATCAAACACCTCGTTGCACAACTTGACGTCTCCATTGGTAGTGCAGACAGACTCGTCCATTTCATTGGGTTGTTCGTCCTCATCCACCAGAAAACAACCCAGACATCGCACCTTCCGACTTGTATCAGTTTGTTCCAATGAAGTGGACGATGTGGAGGTTACTGATGCAGCAAGACGTTGACTCCGACATCGACCAGTGGAGTGGAGCCACGTGGACAGACAGGCCCTCCCAGTAAGGTAGCGTAAGGCCGTCGAATTGAACGGAGATTATGTTGAAAAATAGAATTTTGTACCAAAAAAGTGGGGATTAATATGCTGTATTGCAAACCTGAATAAAACAAACCTGCTTTCAGAAAAAAAAACATGTGTTGCATTACTTACTGAAAGACTCTCGTACTATGTCATCAACCAATCTCGAAGGTTTTACCTGTTTTCTCACAAGTGTGACCCCATTTTCCTAATTTCTGTTACGTTTCTTTCATTGCTTGTGCAATACCAGACTAAATAACATCGAGGATAAGCTACAATCTTGTCTTGCCTCCTTCTCAACTATTGCTACTCTTTCACGCTCTTCGATTCTTAAAACTGTATTCTAGTTCAAACGGTCAATCAGAGTCGTTTCATTATTCTAACATTTTGAGGCATTTTTGTGCATTTGTAACGCCGACATTCTTGTTGAACATGAATCCACTCAGCAGACCAGTAGTCTCTGGAGAAGAAAAGGACTAACTTTTTCTTTTACCTGCCAGTCCCCATTTATCCTTTAGTTGATAAAGAGTGATTGGAGATATGTTTATTTCAAAGGTGGACTTTTACACGGGCAACCAGACTTGCGTGAATAGCATAGATCCTTCATCAACCTAACTTTGTTAGCAGGTCTATCAAAGAACGAAGATTGAGAGAAGGGTCAAAGATATACTTACGGACAGAACTTCATCGTGCTGTAGTCGGTCTGGCCTAGCGGGATCTCTCCCCCTTCTTCCCCCTCCCCCCCCCCCACACTAGTTTGAAGCTGGAGCCATTTTTGGGTGAGCGTCGTGATGCTCACTTTAGCTGCATCTGAGTAATTGGACTTTCTCTGCTGAGCTGCCCATTTCGATAAAAGAAACAGGTATCTGAATGCGTTTGATTACAGAGTCTTTAATACGCTATTTTTCAGGTTCGTTTATGTTAGGGAAATGAAGCGGGGTCCCTAATTTTGTCGATTTTATAAGATTTTGTGGGGAAGATTAATCTGTTGGTCACTGCTTTGCTCGAACTTGAGCCAGAGTTTCGTGTTCACCTGATCCATAGCCTAAGTACAGATCTATTGAAAAGAAGGAACAGATTTCAAACATTTATTACTTCCTAGCTACAAAAGATTCAGACACAATTTCAACCATCCTGAAAAGAGAAACGTTCAAACTTTTGTGCATTCAGTGTGAGTACCATGTATTACACGACTAATGTCAAAACGATGGCTAGTTCCCTCCCACAGCTTGTCTCCCGTTATCGAATTCATAGCTTCAACGCTGCGCTGTCACAGACTTTCAAGAGTGTCAGGCATAGGGTGGATAAAAACGCTATCTTTTACGTAACCCTACAGATAAGTCACAAGATGTAAGGTCTGGCGACCTGAGAGGCCATAGGTGACGAAGTTCATCTTCTTTCCTTCCAATTCAACGTCCCAGACGTCACACCTTGTGACTTTTATCTGTGGGTTTACATAAAAGACCGCGTTTTCATCCTCTCTATGCCTGACACTCTTGAAAGTCTGCGACATCCGAGTGTTGAAGCTGTCAATTCGATAACGAGGGACCAGCTGCCTCGTGTGTGGCAGGAAATTAGCCAACGTTTGGTACTGATCGTGTAACACATGGTGCTCACACTGAATGCATAAAAATTCGATCTTTTCCGTTTCCAGGAACGTTGGAATTGTGTTTCTATCTTTTGTAGTTTGGAAGCAATAAATGTTTGAAATCTGTTCCTTCTTTTTGAATAGCCGTATAGTATGGGCTTATAGTTTGTTAAATTCTGGCTAGCATTAAGTCGCGTAGTGAGTGAAGAATTTTGTTTCAGGTTTAATACTTTTCCAGTAATCGATTCGATTCTGAGTAGAATGGACTTTTTCTGTTGGATCCCCACTGTTCATGACCTCAAAGCTGCTAAACTATGATACCCTGAATAGTGTAGTACGTAAAACCCTGTGCGGAACGAATACCTTCACGCAATCCGAGTTATTGTCCTATAACCATTTTTCTGATTATTTTTTTTTTTTTTCAAAAACGTTGGCTGTCGTTGGTCTTTGACGTGGCGTAACGCACCAGGCATGGCATTCCTTCTCTACTTGCCTCTCTAACACTAGAGGGTGATTTTACTATCCTGTAGTGACCTTGATATCACTAACCCGAGACTGTATTCACTACCAACGAACCGTTTATCCGAACGATTCCACCGCCTATTCAGTAATTAATTACGGTTACGTGCTTCTGTCTGCACCAAGAATGTTGCGTACTGCATTTATTCCAAAGTGCTGTTGGCGTTAATCCTCGGCCTTTTGGTAAATAACGTCACCACCCGTGATAAAAAGAATTTTATTGGTTCCATAAACGATTTTGCTATCATGCCTACTGTTACCCATTCCACGCAACTATATTTCACCCCAAGGAATCAATGAGCATACAACTGAAAGCATACTTAAGCGAAGTAATGTGTAAAATGGGAACTGAGCAGTACGATAAAATGGAGTGCGACTTATGATACGTTACCTTCCCTAGCATACTCGTTTAAGATCGTGTTATCCGTTGTGCCGAATTCTAGTTAGAGTTATTCATTGGAGCATATCCATTGCACCATCAGTCAATCTATAAAACGAGTATGGTAATCAGTGAATGTAACGTACCCTTTTTAAGTGCACATTTTCAACAATATTAAGCACCTTTGTTCAGAGTCCAAACTCAGGTTATTATTACCCCCTATAATCGGTGGTAAAATACACTCCTGGAAATTGAAATAAGAACACCGTGAATTCATTGTCCCAGGAAGGGGAAACTTTATTGACACATTCCTGGGGTCAGATACCTCACATGATCACACTGACAGAACCACAGGCACATAGACACAGGCAACAGAGCATGCACAATGTCGGCACTAGTACAGTGTATATCCCCCATTCGCAGCAATGCAGGCTGCTATTCTCCCATGGAGACGATCGTAGAGATGCTGGATGTAGTCCTGTGGAACGGCTTGCCATGCCATTTCCACCTGGCGCCTCAGTTGGACCAGCGTTCGTGCTGGACGTGCAGACCGCGTGAGACGACGCTTCATCCAGTCCCAAACATGCTCAATGGGGGACAGATCCGGAGATCTTGCTGGCCAGGCTAGTTGACTTACACCTTCTAGAGCACGTTGGGTGGCACGGGATACATGCGGACGTGCATTGTCCTGTTGGAACAGCAAGTTCCCTTGCCGGTCTAGGAATGGTAGAACGATGGGTTCGATAACGGTTTGGATGTACCGTGCACTATTCAGTGTCCCCTCGACGATCACCAGTGGTGTACGGCCAGTGTAGGAGATCGCTCCCCACACCATGATGCCGGGTGTTGGCCCTGTGTGCCTCGGTCGTATGCAGTCCTGATTGTGGCGCTCACCTGCACGGCGCCAAACACGCATACGACCATCATTGGCACCAAGGCAGAAGCGACTCTCATCGCTGAAGACGACACGTCTCCATTCGTCCCTCCATTCACGCCTGTCGCGACACCACTGGAGGCGGGCTGCACGATGTTGGGGCGTGAGCGGAAGACGGCCTAACGGTGTGCGGGATCGTAGCCCAGCTTCATGGAGACGGTTGCGAATGGTCCTCGCCGATACCCCAGGAGCAACAGTGTCCCTAATTTGCTGGGAAGTGGCGGTGCGGTCCCCTACGGCACTGCGTAGGATCCTACGGTCTTGGCGTGCATCCGTGCGTCGCTGCGGTCCGGTCCCAGGTCGACGGGTACGTGCACCTTCCGCCGACCACTGGCGACAACATCGATGTACTGTGGAGACCTCACGCCCCACGTGTTGAGCAATTCGGCGGTACGTCCACCCGGCCTCCCGCATGCCCACTATACGCCCTCGCTCAAAGTCCGTCAACTGCACATACGGTTCACGTCCACGCTGTCGCGGCATGCGATGGAGCTCCGTATGCCACGGCAAACTGGCTGACACTGACGGCGGCGGTGCACAAATGCTGCGCAGCTAGCGCCATTCGACGGCCAACACCGCGGTTCCTGGTGTGTCCGCTGTGCCGTGCGTGTGATCATTGCTTGTACAGCCCTCTCGCAGTGTTCGGAGCAAGTATGGTGGGTCTGACACACCGGTGTCAATGTGTTCTTTTTTCCATTTCCAGGAGTGTACATTAACCTAACGATTACTGTCACGTCTTATATATAACCCAAAGCACGAACATTTCATAGCTACTGTACAAATTTTAGGTAACTTTTCATTCTCTCTGTATTTTATCTTCATTACTAACAGAATTTTCATACATTTGTTTCATTAACTATGAGAGCGAAATCTTTAAATCTGCATATAGGTTTAAAATATTGGTGCTCGCTGTACTATGAATACAAACGCGACGCAGTTTATTTTTGCTTCTGTCTCACTGTCAGTGTTATTCTCTGTTCATGCGCTTGTAATTTCCTTTATTACGAGAGATGCTGCAATCTCTGGTTCCCCTCTCTGTACTGTATTCCACATGGCAGTTCTTTCTTCCTAAATAACACGAAATTCTATGTTAATATTATAGATGGCTGGAAAAAAGTGGTGCAGGTTGTAGTTGGGCAGGCCGGCCGAAGTGGCCGAGCGGTTAAAGGCGCTACGGTCTGGAACCGCACGACCGCTCCGGTCGCAGGTTCGAATCCTGCCTCAGGCATGGATGTGTGTGACGTCCTTAGGTTAGTTAGGTTTAAGTAGTTCTAAGTTCTAGGGGACTGATGACCACAGCAGTTAAGTCCCATAGTGCTCAGAGCCATTTGAACCATTTGTAGTTGGGCAGTTTCTGAAAAATCAAACCTTTGCAGTACATTTTACGGCAAGAACTGGATATGACAGTAACACACATCACGCTTTTCACCTTTTTTTATTTTAACAAATGCATAATCGTTTATTGACTGCGAATCACACTAAATTCGACGTACTATCCTACTTCAACTTCTAGCATATGTTTCTCCTTTCAAAGCGCTGTTTGTACAGACACGCTCTTTGCAGTTCCCGTTAAACGCTACTTTCGAACTCCAGCATGTTACATTCACTTTGAGCTACATTCTACATTTTTTAACTTCTTTATAGTACCCTTACGTATCTCGTTTAACGTGTCGCCTAACCGTCTCGCAAACGGCATTATCCCCTTCCACGCAATACTGTCCTTCAGCTCTCTGCGTTCACTTCAACCAACGTTCCACACCGACAGTCAATTATTGTAACTTTTTGTGCTTCTCTCGCGAATCTAACCATTAATCAGTTCAGAAAACGCCATTACACATTCCTCCAGTCGACTATTGCCCTTCAACTGTTCCTTTGCTTTTAGATCAACATTAATTCGTCCGGGTATAGAAGTTATACAACAGAAAATATACATGTATAATACTTTATATATAACTTCATATGCTTCAGCTAATTTAGAATGAAGACCTCACTCACAGTTGTATACCACATTTTTGGCAATACTGAGTTTTCAAATGGTTCAAATGGCTCTGATCAATACGGACCTCAACTTCTGAGGTCATTAGTCCCCTAGAACTTAGAACTAGTTAAACCTAACCAACCTAAGGACATCACACACATCGATGCCTGAGGCAGGATTCGAACCTACGACCGTAGCGGTCTAGCGGTTCCAAACTGCAGCGCCTAGAACCGCACGGCCACTTCGGCCGGCCTCAGGTTTCACTAGGATAAAATGGTACATTGCATGAGACACGCTACAGTAGCAATGGCGTCATTTTTTCTGTTTACAAGTTGAACTATTTGTAGTTATAACGTTGACCATCCTGGAATAACATTGTATATCAATGAAAACGTGGATGTGGCTGATGTAGATTTCACTCCGAAGGATATGGTATCGTTAAATAAAAGCATAGAAAGGAAAATAGATCGATGAAACTGAAAGCAGAAACCCCAGAAAAGTAAGAGGAACAGTCTAAAATCTAACATTTCTACAGTTGATAACGTCGTGCCTGAAAAAACTACTACTACATCTAATCTTACACGTAGAAGAACGTATGTCATTATAATGTAAAAATAAGACGCTTGAATAATTTGTTTGATCTGGCCGTCGGTCTGTGCAAAACAACAACGGGATGGTTACAGTTCGATACAACTACCTTGTTTTGACAGGATATTTTGCAACAGTAGATGAGACGTTTACGATTTCGGGACATGCAGTAGCTTTCTGTCCTGTGACCGTACTTTCGCATTAATCGGAAAAAAGAACACCCATGAGATGCCGTGACTACCTACGAATGACAATGCACTATGTGATCAAAAGTATCCGCACACCCCCAAAAACATATGTTTTTCGTATTAGCTGCAATATGCTGCCACCTACTGCCAGGTACTCCATATCAGCGACCTCAGTAGTCATTAGACATCGTGACAGAACAGAATGGGGCGCTCCGAAGAACTCGCAGACTTCGAACGTGGTCAGGTGACTAGTGGTCACTTGTGTCATACGTCTGCACGCGAGATTTTCACACTCCTAAACATCCCTAGGTCCACTGTTTCCAATGTGATAGTGAAGTGGACACGTGAAGGGATACGTACAGCACAAAAGCGTACGTAGCCAACATTGATGTGTTAAGCACCTTCTTGCTTCCCATTGTTGGAGAGCAATTCGGGGATGGCGACAGCATCTTTCAACACAATCGAGCGCCTGTTCATAATGCACGTCCTGTGGCGAAGTGGTTACACGACAATAACGTCCCTGTAATAGACTGGCCCGCACAGAGTCCTGACCTGAACCCTACAGAACACTTTTTGGATATTTTGGAACGCCGACTTCGTGCCAGACCTCACCGACCGACATCGATACCTCTCCTCAAGTGCAGCACTCCGTGAAGAATGGGCTGCCATACCCCACTAAACCTTCCAGAACCCGACTGATCGTATGCCTACGAGAGTGGAAGCTGTCATCAAGGCAAAGGGTGGGCCAACACCGTACTGAATTCCAGCATTACCGATCGAGGGCGCCACGAACTTGAAAGCTATTTTCAGGCAGGTGTCCGTATACTTTTCATCACATAGTGTATGTAATATCTACAGCTTGTTTAAGTACATCTTTCACTTTACAGGAAATGACCCAGAATGAATTTATTGCTGTCAGTGTTCTTGAACGAATTAAGAAGTGTGACACCAACTTGAAAATTAATAGTTACACTGTTGAATATCAATACAGATGATCGAAATTCATTGTATCTGCTTCTTACTAATAATGTCATTCGTTCTTGGGTACGTCATTCTCTGTTAAAAACAAAAGAGAAAATCAACAGCAGTTAATATCCCAATACCTGTTAAGAGGTTTCCTTCATCTACGTCTTTATGACCGTCTGCAATTCACACTTAAGTGCCTGGCAGTGGGTTCATTGAACCATTTTCACAATATTTCTCTACCATTCCGCTTTCTAACGGCTCACTAGAAAAACTAGTTCTTAAACTTTTTCTGTACGATCTCTGATTCCGCTTATTTTATCACAATGACCATTTCCCTTTTCTTGTAGACAGGTGGCAACAAAATATTTTTGCACTCGGAGGAGAACGTTGGACATTGAAATTTCGTAACAATATCGCGCCTCAGTGAAAAATGCCTTGGTTTTAATGATTGCCACACCAATTCGTGTATCATATCCGCGATATTCACTCTCCCATTTCGCGGTAATACAAAACGAGCTGCCATTTTCTGGACTTTTCCGATGTTCTTCATAAACCCTAAATTCCTTGGCAGTATAAAGAGAGTCTTCCTCTATCGGTAAAGAAAATGATTGACTTGCTGGATATGTGTAAATATTGTGATGTGCCATAATGGGAATTTCATGAGCTGGCCGAAGTGGCCGAGCGGTTCTAGGCGCTTCAGTCTGGAACCGCGCGACCGCTACGGTCGCAGGCCCGAATCCTGCCTCGGGCATGAATGTGTGTAAGGTTAGTTTTTTTTTAAGTTCCGAGGTTAATTAAATAAGTACAGTCTATTATTTCAGTACGTCAAATAAGACATTCTGTTAATACTTTCCATTATTTTTGCCATTGTAAGAGAAAATTGTATGTTTTTGATGTACAACGTTATTTCACAATGTAGTTTTACAGGATACGCAAGGTTTTTACACGGAAAGCTACATAAAAATAAAGATAACTTTATAAATACCGTAAAACATGCTAAATATCTGTTGCTGTTCTCTAATATACAGGGTGTTACAAAAAGTTACGGCCAAACTTTCAGGAAACATTCCTCACACACAAAGAAAGAAAATATGTTATGTGGACATGTGTCCGGAAACGCTTACTTTCCATGTTAGAGCTCATTTTATTACTTCTCTTCAAACCACATTAATCATGGCATGGAAACGCACAGAAACAGAACGTACCAGCGTCACTGCAAACACTTTGTTACAGGAAATGTTCAAAATGTCCTCCGTTAGCGAGGATACATGCATCCACCCTCCGTCGCATGGAATCCCTGATGCGCTGATTTAGCCGTGGAGAATGGCGTATTGTATGACAACCGTCCACAATACGAGCACGAAGAGTCTCTACATTTGGTACCGGGGTTGCGTAGACAAGAGCTTTCAAATGCCCCCATAAATGAAAGTCAAGAGGGTCGAGGTCAGGAGAGCGTGGAGGCCATGAAATTAGTCCGCCTCTACGAATCCATCGGTCATCGAGTCTGTTGTTGAGAAGCGTACGAACACTTCGACTGAAATGTGCAGGAGCTCCATCGTGCATGAACCACATGTTGTGTCGTACTTGTTCTAGCAGCACAGGTAGAGTATCCCGTATGAAATCATGATAACGTGCTCCATTGAGCGTAGGTGGAAGAACATGGGGCCCAATCAAGACATCACCAACAATGCCTGCCGAAACGTTCACAGAAAATCTGTGTTGATGACGTGATTGCACAATTGCGTGCAGATTCTCGTCAGCCCACACATGTGGACTGTGAAAATTTACAATTTGATCACGTTGGAATGAAGCCTCATCCGTAAAGAGAACATTTGCACTGAAATTAGGATTGACACATTGTCGGATGAACCATTTGCAGAAGTGTACCCGTGGAGGCCAATCAGCTGCTGATAGTGCCTGCAGACGTTGTACATGGTACGGAAACAACTGGTTCTCCCGTAGCACTCTTCATACAGTGACGTGGTCAACGTTACCTTGTACAGCAGCAACTTCTCTGACGCTGACATTAGAGTTATCGTCAACTGCACGAAGAATTGCCTCGTCCATTGCAGGTGTCCTCGTCGTTCTAGGTCTTCCCCAGTCGCGAGTGATAGGCTGGAATGTTTCGTGCTCCCTAAGACGCCGATCAATTGCTTCGAACGTCTTCCTGTCGGGACACCTTCGTTCTGGAAATCTGTCCCGATACAAACGTACCGCGCCACGACTATTGCCCCGTGCTAATCCATACATCAAATTGGCATCTGCCAACTCCGCATTTGTAAACATTGTACTGACTGCAAAACCACGTTCGTGATGAACACTAACCTGTTGATGCTACGTACTGTTGTGCTTGATGCTAGTACTGTAGAGCAATGAGTCGCATGTCAACACAAGCACCGAAGTCAACATTACCTTCCTTCAATTGGGCCTACTGGCGGTGTATCGAGGAAGTACAGTACATACTGACGAAACTAAAATGAGCTCTAACATGGAAATTAAGCGTTTCCGGACGCATGTCCATATAACATCTTTTCTTTCTTTGTGTGTGAGGAATGTTTCCTGAAAGTTTGGCCGTACCTTTTTGTAATACCCTGTATACTGTATCACTTGATCCTACTGAATAAAACACATACATAAATAGTAAGAAAGGAAAACTACAATATTTTTAGTTTCTGAAAAATTATGAAATTGTGATTTACAACTTTCATTGAGGGAAGTCATCAAATGTTGATAATGAAATACGTAAATGAATAAACACGCGAAAACCATTCTGTCTCATAGGAGTGTAATGGAAGTTATTCTACATCTACATCTACATCTACATCTACATAGATATTCCGCAAGCCGCCTTAAAGTGTGTGGTGGAGAGTGGCCTGTACCACTACTTGTCATTTCCACTCCTGTTCCACTCGCAAATAACGACTGTTTGTACGCTCTGTATGAGCCTTAAATTCTCGTATCTTGTCTTTGTGGTCCTTACGCACGATGTGTGTTGGCGGGAGCAGAATCGTTAGGCAGTCAGCTTCAAAACCCGGTTCTCTAAATTTTCTCAGGTAGTGTTTACCGCAAAGAACGGCTCCTTGCCTCCAGGAATTCCCATTTGAGTCCCCGAATCATCTCAGTAACTCTTTTGTTCGATGACGCGCGGGGTAGCCATGCAGTCAGGGGCGCCTTGACACGGTTCGCGCGGCTCCCCACGTCGGAGGTTCGAGTCCTCCCTCGGGCATGGGTGTGTGTGTTGTCCTTAGCGTTAGTTAGTTTAATTAGTGCGTACGCCTGGGGACCGATGACCTCAGCAGTTTGGTCCCATAGAACCGTACCACAAATTTCCAAAATTTCCAGTTTGTTCGAACCTACCAGTAGTAACAAATCTAGCAGCCCTCCTCTGGACTGCCTCGATGTCTTCCTTCCGTCTGGCCTGGTATGGATCCAAAACACTCGAGCAGCACTGAAAAATAGGTTGCACCAGCGTCTTATATGCAGTCTTCTTCAAAGGTGAACCACTCTTTCCTAAAATTCTCCCAGTAAACCGAAGTCGACTATTTGCCTTCCGTACCACAGTTTCCCCATACTCGTTCAACCTTATATCGCTTTGCAACCTTACACCCAGATATTTAAACGACTTGACTGTGTCAACATGGACACTAGTAATACTGTATCCGCGATTACAGGTTTGTTTTCCTACTCATTCACGTTAAATTACATTTTTCCACATTCAGGGCTAGCTGTCATTCATCAAACCAACTGGAAACTTTGTCTAAGTCGTCTTGCCTCTTCCTACGGTCACTCAGCTTCGACACCTTGAAACGTCCCCTTTGAACAATTTTACATATGAAATGTCCACTTAGAATAATTGTACAAGACTGTGCTTAACCTGACACACAATAATTTTAGCGCAACGCAATCTGACTATCAAAAATCCCTGCAAAAGAATGGCCCTGAGTAACATTAAACTGTACCTTTCAGAAATCACTTACCTCACAAAAATCTTCGTTGCTCGAACTACTGCAATACAGCGAGCGCCACTACTGCCAGCTAAATAAAAGATTCAAACTACTGAAGGCACTAACTACTGATAGGGATGGTTAGCAAATGAAAGATATTAATAGAGAACAAACAATGTATTTACCTTAATATTCATAATTGACATCCAGTATTACAAATTATCAAAACTCCGCCATCTCTCTGCCCACATCCACCACTGCTGGCGGCTCACCTCCAACTGTCCAACGCTACGCGCTGTTCACATCCAGCTGTAGCAGTTCATGACAACAATGGCAGACAACAATGCAAACTAGCCACATACTGCACACAGCATAGCCAGTGATTTTCATATAGAGCGCTACGTGGCATTACCCATATAAAAATCTAAACAGCCTACTTACATAGCCCCCATGCTCCCCACAAAAAATTTTACAAAATATTTTTGGGCAGTGCCCAATAAAGATTTGATAAAATTTTTCATAATTACAATAACAAAGATATCAAATGCACACACTTATTGATACAATGTTGGTCAACAGCTAAAATTTTTTTCACAGTCAATAAAGACAGTCCTGATCATTCATCATAATAGTAATTACAGTTTCTCATTAGTAAAAGAAATTGCACACAGAAGTAGTGGATTTCCATGTAGTATTGAAGAAGTAGTGTTGTCCTTCCAACGGAAAGACAGTGCTGACTCTTGAAATGCTGACAGGTAATGGGCCACAATGGAGCAAACCCACAGCAGAGTCATTCGAAGTTCTGACGAATATTGGTAGATAGGTCATCACAGAGCAGACCAACTGCAGTCCTGGTAGAGAGTATGGTATTGGTGGGCCACCAGAGGTGCAGACGCACTGCAGTCCTTGTAGAAACTGTGGTACTGGTGAGTCAGCAAAGGTGTAGACCCACTGTAGTCCTTGTAGAAACTGTGGTACTGGTGAGTCAGCAAAGGTGTAGACCCACTGTAGTCCTGGTAGAGATGGCCAGCAGCCATCTGCTGCGACTGTGCAGGTGCACAATCACCATCGAAGAGTCTTGCAGAGAAGATAGCAAGTCCATAAACCACCACTTGTGCACGCACAAAGTTTTTGGGAATTGTCCTTAGAACCAGCAATGCTGTTATCCAGTCCCTTGCTGAATTAGTAACACACGTGCAAACACTAACAGTCCCAACTTCTCACATAGTGTCCATATAGTATGACCAACAGAAAAGTGTGCAGTGAAATGAATGCTTACAAGATAATAATATGATGAACTGGTGTCAATTACAATTTTATGATGTAAGAATACAATTACAAAGGTACAAAATACATCATTAAAAACATAACAATACAGATAACATTTGTAGTACAGGCTTTACAAAACAATAGAAATAAACATATACATCAGTGTTACAGGAATGATGACATGAGTACAAAAATAAAAGATCAGAATCACTTTTGAAACGTCAACTTCACACATGAGCATTAAAACAAAGCAGAATAAATAAAGTCTAAGCATCTTTACAAAGAAAATAACAGAATATTAGAAAAATTCTACAACATAGCTCTCATCAGCTAAACACATAAAGACAGGAAAAAAACACAAATACACAAGGGTACACAAACACATAGTGGGATAACACCAAAAGGAAAGGACAACACACAATTACATATTTGGAAAAAGCAGCAAAGAGGAAAGGACAGGGTTTGGTTTACTGCAGTATTTTGCTTGGAGATCTCCCTTCATTCCATAGATCGTTCGTCTTATTTCAACCTTTGCTTCCACCAAAAAAATCCTATCCAAGCATGCTTTCTGTATTTATATGTTCACATATTGCTTACCCCATCATTTATTTACAAGAAAATCCTACCTATACCTCGTTCCTGTATTCTATTCATATTTCTTTCAAAATAATTATTTCTGATTGTACAATACTCATTGGGGCCCAAATCTTTCTTCGCAATGCATTCTTTACCTATTCTCCATAGTCAGTTTCTTATATAGTCTACCCCCTCTTAAGCTAACTTAAATCTACTGAGCTCAGATATATATACCAAGGGACGAGGCAATGCAGCAAAAAAAAATAATTAACACAAACATCAATAACAAAAAATAGAAATGGCAAAGCAAGCAGCATAAGTTAGCAAAGCAAGTGCAATATTACAACTAATATAAGGCAATGCAGGAAACAAGAAAAACTAGCTTAGAAGAGTAACACAAAGTCAAATTCAGTAACACTATGCCTGACAAACAGCAGCAACCTATACCTAAACATGATATAGCTCAAGCAGAAAAAATATTACAGTAAAAACAACAATGCAGACAAGGGAAATGCATATTCACATCTTAATGTCTATGTAATTAAAGTGGTGCACCATAACAACTTATTGTAAAAAAATATTACCATGTACCTGAAAAGAAAATTAAGTGTTACTGTTACGAGTTACTTCGTATTGTTCTTTCCTTTCCAAGTGCTCCTTCTTTAAAGAATGTGGATTACAAAATTATCATTTAATAGATCTGTTGACAGAAAGAGTTCACATTAGCAAATGCATCTCATTTTATAAAAGCAATGCTGCAACACAGCTGGAAACCAGATATCAAATGAAATAAGCAATTACACAAACCAAAGCATAAAAATATCATTCAGTAGTCATGTGACATTTCATTTCATAAGTTAATGGCTCTCAACTCTCGTACAAAGACTCTTGTCATAATCAGGTGTGCAGATGTAAAAATATTTCTTGTCATTTTGTTAGGCATTTCAGTAAATATCATAAATTTTTAAGTAACGAGGGTGTCGCATTAGCGATGAAAGGCACATCCTAATGGCTTATTCTCCAGGTGTTTGACACAGCTGTGTGCCCCCAACGCATTACAAAAATCATATGTTTTCAAGTAACGAGCGTGTCGCATTAGCGATGCCCTCTACAAAGGATTGTCAATAGCATTGGTTAACCCCTTTTTTGTTTTTCTACCTGTGCTTCCGGAAAGGCCCTCACTCTAATGGCTTGTTCTCCAGGTGTCTGACACAGCTGTGTGCCGACGACGCACGTGCAGGTGGTCACTTTCTTACGGAAATATTTACGACAGCAGTTTCCGCTGCAGTGACAGTCCCATTCACGCATTTACACACACATTTCATAACTCTTAAAGTACGATTCTTGGTTTCCAACAACCTTTTTCACAAGTCAAGAGTCCCTATCTTCTATTCATTATTCATATACATATAAACAGGTAATCACCTTCCTCATATATGGTAGCATCATCTTATTGACATAAACATACTTCAACAGCATAATACACATCGTCGTCATAAAAATAATATCATAACACCTCAGTCAAATGTCAAAAACGTCGTAGCTTCCTCCAATGATTTCAAAACCTAAAGAAAATTCTCTGCTCATTTCAGTAGTGTCATCTACCTCAAACGTACTTTAAAAATTATGATCTCATACCAAAATACATCATTCAAAGCTCTCATAGTATCACAATGGTACCAAAAAAATATGAACAGTTCACACAGTACAGACAAAGTACAATTTCTTAAGTGTGAAGTAATCCAACTCTGTAATCGCGTAAACATGTGTCACTGACGTAGTAAAAAGGTTTGTCTCTCTCAGTTAAATGATAAGATAGCTGTGTAATTTATGTGTTAGAGAAATATGGTACCGATGTGTTAAATTGTATAAGCAAATACCATATTAGCTAGGGCTCCTTGTGCTTGCCAAACACATGGTACACAAAGTAGGCGTGTACCCCCCTGAGGTTTATTGTAATTATACCCTCAGGTGTTACAGATTACAGCAATGGAATGAAATGTATCACAAAAAACTTTCTGTGTAATTCAAAAATCTTTAAAAATAAATGTTTTAAGTACAAAATTAATCACTCAAATACGTGTCCTTTAGCGCTAAATATGCGTCTTGCTGTAAGATAATCTCTGGGAAGTGTCGTAGTTATTGTCCTCCGAAAGCTAAGTTCTGCAGAAGTCAATGTACTTACCTCATGATACACAAAAGTGAAATGCTTTGCGTATAGATAACTTAGTTATTACGCTTATTGCCGTGATGAAGAAAGTACTGTGCTGTAACGTATTGTTGTCCTACGGAAAAGGCTGTCTCCTTGTAGCAATAGCACAAAAGTCACCACTAAAACATGTCTCACTTTATAGAAGAATTCAGAAAAAACTGTGCAGATATAAAACAGATACACCGCAAAAGCAACATAGTAAATTGTCACGCATTAGTAACATCGTGATATAATCGTGTAGCTGTCAAAGAAACCAAATACTAAGTCATCTTGAATCTCACAGAAAGTACTTCAAATCCTGAATCCACTCTCAAGCAAACCAAAATGTTGCATGAAAATTTCATTAGCAGTGCTGGTAAATGTTCTAATCGTGCAACTAACAAGCAAGAATGTACACACACAATTACACTGTGTCGTCTGTTCGCAATAACAATGCATTCGTAATTTCTGTTTAAATAATTTCTCTTGGTTCTTGACTGGATGGTTAGTTAGCTTTAAAACATAGTTGCATGTTAACAGTTTCTCAGTGTGACAAATTGTACAAGTAGCGTGAAGTGAAAATTGCAAAGACTAAGTTAAAAAGCAGATTATCTGTCAATAAATGGTTTTACATGAGAAATGTGGTGTAAACCTTTACTCTTCCTAGTACGCAGAGTTTCAACTTCAAAGCAATTATCATGCGGTATTCGTCCGTAAAGAATACGGGAATTTTGCTCAAGGTTAGCGTCAATGTTATTTTTCTCGGAGCCAGCCGGCGCACGCAGCTGCCTGCGGTGCGAGTCATTGTCTGTTTCTTTGTTGGCGCGCGCCGTTACTGGGATTAGGAGGCCGAACTTCCACAAATTCGCCTTGCCGAGAGGGCCCAGCTCTGTTTAAAACTCGCCAGTTCTGATGCAATTCAGGTCTGTCGTTACGATCATATCGTCTGTCGTCATGTCGGTAGGTTCGATAGTTTCTTTCTTGTCGGTCATGTGGTGGAGAATTTCTGCCTGAGTCGTAACTGCGTGCTGGACCGTTGCGTCTAAAGTTATTCTGTCTCCCTTGATAATAATAGTTTTGGTTCCCATATTGTCTGTTTCTCTGATTGTCTCTGTGATAGTCATTACCGCGGAAAGGTGATCTTTCCCTGTAACTATTACTCTGCCAGTGGTTATCATATGGGTGGTGTCGATTTTGGTCACGATTTGTGTGGTGAGAATAGCCTTGTCGCGTCCAGTTATCGTTTCTGTCGTCACGGAATTGTGACAGATGTGACCTGTAATTGTTGTACTCCTGTTTTCGCGTTCCGCGATTGTCAGTGTCAATTTCCAGTTCTTGTAACAGTCCCTGAAAAGCTTCAATGTCGTCTTTGCAACGTCCTGCTAAAATAATATGTCGTAAATGTTCAGGCAGTTTGATTAAACAAATGCGGATGAGTTCTGAGGGGCTGTATGGGTTTGACAGGTACTGATTCTTGTGCAACATGTCTTCAAAATATTTCACAAGACTGGAAAATTCAGATTGTTCGAAATGTTTCATCATTATGATGTTATGTTTTACACGGTCCTGTGTAGCTTGAGACCAATATGCTGAGAGGAAGGCATGATAAAAATCTCCTTCACTGTGACAATCGTGAATGACCGATCGCATTCTTACAGCTGGTTCATTTTCTAAGTAGCCACACATAAATTCTAACCTGTGCTCCAATGACCAGTTGGGAGGGAAACAATGAGAGAATTGATGGAGCCATGCTTGTGGATGAATGTCGTTGCCAGAATTCTTAAATGTTTTGAATTTACGTGTAGTAATGAACAGCTTATAGTCAAAATCATCGTGTCGGCGAGTAGCATGTCGGTCATTGTCACGTCGTTTCGGCGGTTCCATCTCAAAATTCGGTGTACCTTGCCAATTTCTTTCATAATTACCGAAATGCCCTGTGCTATTATTTTGTGGCTTTTCCGTATTTCTAAGTTCCTCTTCCCGTGTTGGAGCGCGAGTATCCTCTGAAATATGTAATTCTTGTATTACCTGTGTCAACTGATCTTGTACTTCCCGGATTTCTCTTTTGTACTGTGTATTGATTTGATTTTGATTTTGTTTGAATTTTCTAATTTGTTCATACTCTTCTGTGTCAGTGAAGGCTATGGGTCTTGTGTCATTCAGATCATCATCTACCTTTGTAGATAAGTTAGTGACCTGATCCGAAAGTTCAGCTACTTTCTCCGATAGTGAACACATTTCCTCAGTGTGTTTTTCTGAACCAAGTTTCAGAGTGTCCAATTGTGTTGAAATCGAATCTACTGTGTTCTTTAAGTTTTCCTGAGTTTTTGCCAGTTGCGTAACCGAATCGGTAGATGCAACTGAGTCAATTTTAGCCCACAAGGTCTCATGATTTTCATGAACAATGGTTTGCAGCGCTTTTATGGCTGCTTCGTGATTCTGTAATGCATTTTCATGCCGCGAAAAAATAGGTTGGAAATGCTCACAAATTTGTATTTTTACGTCATTACAGACTTTTTGACATTTCGATTCGATGTTATGTAACTCAGTAGTTAAATCTTCACGTGTTTGTTCAAGTGTGGTGTCTAACTTCCGAAGATTTTGTTCCATTGTGTCTAACTTTTGAAGCTTTTGCTGTGTTTGTCTCTGATTTTGTTCCATTTGTTGCATTAGTTGTAATAACAATGCATTAGTGTCTGGAATCTGTTCCTCTACTCTTTTCGGCAGTGCATTTGCACCGGCAACATTCACATTTTGACAAGCTGAAAATGTGTCTTGACTTATTTGAGAAAACGGTGAGGACGCAAAACCTGAATCTACAGTATTTGCAAAATTGTGTCCTATCATTTCGGATTCCTGAGGCGAGCTGTTGCCGACCGATCGATCGACAATGCTTCCCTGTTCACTACCTGTTTCACTGCCTACGCCATTGTCTGACGCCCGCTCCATTTCCCTATGCACAGTTACCAAATTACTACTTTGAATATTAGTTAACTCATTACATGGTGGGGCCAACACACTGCTTTCGTCTTCACTGTCATTTCTTAGTTTACTTTGGAGCCGAGTGTTACGTTTGTCACACGCCATTATTGTCACAATATTTCACACGATGACACAGAAAAGCACAATTTGAATAGCAAAAATAAGAGAACACATTAACATAGCACTGAAAATAATATCTAGTTAATTGCAGCAGCGAAATACTTGGCGCAAAGCTACATGCATGCCACAACTGTTTTACTGTACAACAATGAAAGACTGCAACTACCAAGGAGATTCTCTCTACAATTACGCGCTAAAGCTACACTAAATACACAAACAACAAGAAAAAATCAGAAGATTCCAGTGAGGTATCCTAGGCTAAGGGTCGACATATGAAACGTCCCCTTTGAACAATTTTACATATGAAATGTCCACTTAGAATAATTGTACAAGACTGTGCTTAACCTGACACACAATAATTTTAGCGCAACGCAATCTGACTATCAAAAATCCCTGCAAAAGAATGGCCCTGAGTAACATTAAACTGTACCTTTCAGAAATCACTTACCTCACAAAAATCTTCGTTGCTCGAACTACTGCAATACAGCGAGCGCCACTACTGCCAGCTAAATAAAAGATTCAAACTACTGAAGGCACTAACTACTGATAGGGATGGTTAGCAAATGAAAGATATTAATAGAGAACAAACAATGTATTTACCTTAATATTCATAATTGACATCCAGTATTACAAATTATCAAAACTCCGCCATCTCTCTGCCCACATCCACCACTGCTGGCGGCTCACCTCCAACTGTCCAACGCTACGCGCTGTTCACATCCAGCTGTAGCAGTTCATGACAACAATGGCAGACAACAATGCAAACTAGCCACATACTGCACACAGCATAGCCAGTGATTTTCATATAGAGCGCTACGTGGCATTACCCATATAAAAATCTAAACAGCCTACTTACAACCTTACCGCACACCACGGCATCATCAGCAAACAACCGCAGTTTACTGAGCACTCCCCAGCCCCATATCAGAGAAAATTTTATCCAGAGCGTTTGCGGTATTGCATATATCAATTTCGAGCTGTTTCGATTAAATTTCCTGGAATAAAGTAGCATGAAAACCATGCGCCTCAAAAAATTGCAAGGACTTCACAATATCACAAGCCGTGTTTTTCAATGGTATGCTCTTCAGTAGTTTGTATGATGGCTGAGCGGCAGCGGACAATTTTTCAGCCAGGATAAAAACAAATCCGAGACAGGTCGTACAAGCAAACCAAAGATAACTGTATAAGGCAAGACAGAATGATATACAGCCTCCACTAAGGTAAAAAATATCAAAGACTGACTTTCCCAAAAGGATGCATAAACGACTGAAGGATGGAGCACCCCCCCCCCCCTCCTAACAGTTAAGTGCTCACATAGCCATAGTGCGAAGAACTGTGTTCATAGTGCCACAACTAGGTGAAATTCTGATAATGTTGAGTGATCACTTCGATTTTATATCGTGTAAGGAATGACACTGTCAAATTTGTGAGAGTTTGAGCTATAATTGCTCTTAAATTAGTTTCATGACACACATACCTCTCAAATTTTCGGAAAATTCTTTTAAAACTCGCATCTCTGATCTACAATTTCTTGGAAGTTATTCTAAAGTCATATAAGATATAATAATTATTATTACCATTATATTAAAATATTTTGGTGTCGTAATTAAGCCAGCCGGAGTGGCCGAGCGGCTCTAGGCGCTACATTCTGGAACCGTGCGACCGCTGCGGTCGCAGGTTCGAATCCTGCCTCGGGCATGGATGTGTGATGTCCATAGGTTAGTTAGGTTTAAGTAGTTCTAAGTTCTAGAGGACTGATGACCTCAGCAGTTAAGTCCCATAGTGCTCAGAGCCATTTGTCGTAATTAAAATCGTAGACTTCTCTAGCACGTTAAAAGTTAGGATGACGAAGACATTTATACGTAGAGGGTTGTGGGTAGTGGAGGGAGACAGTAACACACGAACCGCCACCGCCAAGAAAATCACGAAATAGTAATAGCTGCAATAGCCATGTAGTCCGGACGCAAGAGGGAGTTTGACCATTGACTGCCCTAGTGGTATGGTCTCTATTTGTTAAGTGATATCTTAAGTGCCAAACAAAAGAGGACAAACCCAGTCTCACTATTACACCAATGTCGGCAAAGTGCCATCACAACAATAATACCACAAATGAATAAAGACACGGAAGATACATGGAACAGTGTGCCACAAGTGATTGAAGATAAGAGAAACGGCATTCACGTAGTCCCTGCAGAGCCCTCTTTTATTTTACTGAACCTGGCGGTTTTATGCTAAGATCACCAAATGAAAAGCTGTCGATGTCGGACAGATTTTTAACACGAGTAGAGGCGAGAGAACGTCTCGTTGACTGTTATGGGTGAGAGTCACCTTTGGTTACTTTCTGGTATATAATCGAGCTCCCATTATTAGATACCCAGATCCACAACTCTGTTGGATATACTTGTCTCAGTTAATGTTTCGTCTAGAATTACAGGCCGACGACTTCATTTGAAATTTAAGGTTCTGGTGAGGAATGAATAATAAACAAAGGCCTCAAGGAATATTCTTTGTTATCAAGATCCAATACCAACAAATATGTAAATGTGAATCGCTCTAATATGGCCACAATCAGTGATGTTATGGTCCTACGTTTCGCCATATGGGAGCTTAATGTTACGGTGTCGCCAGTTTCCTACATACATTCACCGCATTTTACTTAGCTAATAGATGTTTTAAAAAATTAGAACCACGTTATTCTTTGTTAAATTTAATGTATTTGTTGGCCTATGGCGTGAACGATTTAGCCAGACAATTGAGCAGTGGCAGACTTGGTATGGAATACTGTATATACAACACAGGCAAATAAAATTACGCTAACACACGTTAAACTTCATTGTACAACTGTGCATTCAATGCAGTCCATGTGTCACATCTGTCACATCTTCTTATGGTGGCTGATTTATAACTGTATATCCACTTCTTGAAGAAAGAGGGAAATGCTGACACAGCCCGTTGGGGCAGCTGCCGAAACAGGTCTGCCACAGATGTAGGTTGGGGAATTCTTGCTCTTGTCAAACCCTGAGATACTTGCGCCTTTGTCTGTCGTAATGTGAACACCCAAGTATCACATGGCTGAGGTCTTCCATGGCAGTTGTGTGTACTTCAGAGCACGGAGATGACTAAACTTATAAAGATCTGAAGGATTACAGCCGTGATCTAGCCGGATAAGCATCCTAGTGGTCGTTTGACGTCTAGATTGCTTGATTTCGGGAAGTAATGTCGTCTTCTGGATTTTTTTGAGGTCTGCCGCGTCTGTACCATTCTTGAAAGAGTCGTTCAGTTACACAGGGAGTGAAATACGTTGGAGGAAGAAAAGCGTAGTACGTTTGGCCATCAGTCACATTTTGTTTCGCCAGTTCGTCCACCAACACGTTACAGATGATGCCAGAGTTGCCCTTGATCCATAATGTCGGTACACGTTTATGTTGGTTTTCACAGACATTATCTCAGGCATTGACGGTTAGTGTTGGAGGTCCTTTGTTGTTTTTCTAGGTTTTCCAGTACACGGTTAGAATCCATGACAATGAGAGTGTCATGGAATTAATTTGCCACTTATCTAAGTAGCTCCTTAATTGCAGGATCTTCGGCAATGTAGATGGTAGCTTTTTTGTCGGAAGTTCAAATATAGCTACAAAAACTAATAACTGGAGAAAATTATCAACTACAAAAAGCCATAGTGGAAGGAAAACGAGTGATAAATGAATACACAGCTCTCTGAAATGGAACTCTGTTCTCTTCAAAAAATGGTTGAAATGGCTCTGAGCACTATGGGACTTAACTTCTGAGGTCATCAGTCCCCTAGAACTTGGAACTAAGTAAACCTAACTAACCTAAGGACATCACACACATCCATGCCCGAGGCAGGATTTGAACCTGCGACTGCAGCGAACGCGCGGTTCCAGACTGTAGCGCCTAGAACCGCTCCGCCACTCTGGCCGGCTGTTCTCTTCCCTCAAAGAATTATTATACACGAGCAACCTGTAGAGCTCTCACCCCCAAATCCCCACACCACAAAAAAAGAATCCTCAAACTTACTGTCACAGTCACTCTTTGTCTCTCTCTCTCTCTCTCTCTCTCTCTCAGACACACACACACACACACACACACACACACACACACATACTCCCTTCCCACACACAAAGAAAGGGCTTGTAATAATAATAATGAAAAATCCTCAAATCTGCTCTCTCTCTCTCTCTCTCTCTGATCTCTCTCTCTCTCTGTCTCTCATACACACACACACACACACACACACACACACAAAATGCACAGACAGCCCTGAAAGATTTAGAACAACCGCCAGGAACACCTTCAACTGTTCCACCGTCAGCCATCTTGTTTTTACACCTTCAACTGTTCCTCTGTCTGCCATGTTTGTGTTTACAGCTGGTAAACAGTAAAACAATGACAGTGACACAGAGACAGCTCAATATATAGTGTTTGACAATGATGAAGATGAGGAAAAAGAAAACGTAAGTGAAACATAATGTAAATAGACACACACACACACACACACACACACACACACACATACATACATACATACAATTAATTAGAGGCAAAGCCATAACAATTTTCAAATCGCAATTTTGGCTTAAACAATTTATCTACTTTAAGGTGTAAGTGCTTGTAGATGACAAACTGGAAAACAAAACAATCGCTGTAGAAACACAATACATCAGAAAAACCACACCATGCGGTAAAAAGGTATCAATTCATAATTTTATGTGTTTTTTTTTTCAAATATCTGTAATTACGATTTAAAAACCAATACTTACATGCATACAAACAGTATAGAACATTCTTTATCTTTAACAGCCACAAAATAAAAGCCCACTGAAGATTCTGCTACTGCAGTGAGATATGTTTCGGTTAAAAAACAAAATTGTGTTTTGCTAAAGGCGGACCCTAGCCAAAAACATATGTACAGCCCAAGATGGTGGTTCTCCGCAGGAGTAAGCAAAGCCAGTTTCTTGTTTCTTCTCACGTTTTGTAGAGCCCCATACTCGAACCTGCAAACATATGACATTAATACGAGCTAGTAAATATAAGCAGAAAAGAGAAGCGCGATGACTTTCCGTCAGGTGATGTAAGTCAAAAGCGGACGCAAGGTACGTAACTTAAGTCTTAACACACTGTGTGATATTTTGCGCCTGTCCGCTAAATCTGCTTATTTTAATGCACACCCAGTGACTTTACAGCTGACGGGACGCAATCGTTAAGGAGAATGGAGGGTAATCCAAGCCCGCGCACGTGACGTGCTCGGCTGCACCTATGTGCATCTGGCCTCCTCCATCATTGCTGCGCTGCAACTCCTGTGTAATCCAATACAGCACCTCCCACAACCCGCCCGCCTGCATTCTCCTCCAGTTTCAGCCACGCCGGTTGACAGATGCCTCGGTCGAGTGGCCTACTAAGAAGCCGCTCTGTAATGAAACATGGCGGCAGGAAACAGACAAGTACACGTACTCCACAGACAGCCGGGCTTACAGAACCGTGCCGTCAGTCGAGCCTCGGAGAACGTACACGTCCCTCCCAGCTTTCAGGCAGAGCTACGGAGTGTCATATGTCACATCAGCCGGTGACGTGAACAGCTGGCCTACATTGTTCTTACCTTCTTTCAGTGTCATGTCAAGAAATCTGCTATATAAGCAATGGTAGCTCTTAAGGGAATACGTTATTTACAACGCATATTTGAAAATTTGTTGCAGTGTGCAGCTTTAAATTCCATAATGGATTTTTAAAACTCGTGTATTATCGCCAGTTGTGAAATGCGGAAAGTAGTGAAACACAATTTGTAACTGTTGACTTTAACTGTCGATACTTGAACAACAACAATGAAAGCAATAATACACAACGTTATGACTATGGGCCGGATTTTCTTTCTAGATTCGATATAAATTTCTCCTCTTGTTACATTATTGTTAGGGTTTTATGTAGCATACTGCAGCCTATATTGTCTATTCTGTTGCTAAATCTAGTACTTAAGAGAACAAAGTGTAACTTCCCCACAAAAATATTAATTTAAATGAACCATGAACCAAGTGTAACCTCCGCACAAAAATAATAATTAAATGAATTTTTAAATATTGTAACCTCTGAACAAAATTGGTTCCCATTCATAATCTCTGTGCAGCAATGCATTCAAATTCGATGTACCCTCAAAATTCTTTTCTCATTTAATGTTAAGTTCGAAACAGAAAAATTCCTAAACACCAAAATAATAAAAAATTCAGTAACCTGGTAAATTTTATGACGACAGCAGCGCTGCGCCACGGCCCTGTACTCCGAATAAAAAAAAAGCAAAAATTTTTACCTCAATAAAAACTGCGAATATATCTGCTCTTACCTAAAAAATTTTCGGCACAGCTCCGTGCAATGCTGGCCTATGCTTTGTGATTCGTGAAAGGAATAATCATGCATTGGGTAAAATCTTTAAATTGAAATGAATGCTTTTTTTTAAATTACTTTATATTATAAAAATTATTATTGGGGCATTTTTTTAAAGAAATTGAATGACAGTTAACATACATTATTAGATATGCGCAAGGCTGCTTCTTTACCTTCTACAATAATACTCATCCTCCAGAGTCCCGACCAGAGCCGACAAGCAACAACTAACTACATACTGCTCTCTGGTCAGAGACTCTCCTATGTCTTGCCTGTTGCAGGCAGCGCATACATCGCATACCTCTTACAAAAGGAGAAAGGGGTAAGTCTACATCTACACCCTACGAACCTCCGTGAGGTGTGTGGCAGAGAATACGTCCAACTGTACCACCTATTAGGGTTTCTTCCTGTTCCATTCACGTATGGAGCGCGGGGATAATGATTGTTTGCATACCTCTTTGCGTGCACTAATTATTCTAATCTTATCCTCACGATCTCTATGTGACCGATAGGTAGGAGGTTATAGTATATCCCTAATCACTTAAAGCCGGTTCTTGAAACTCTGTCAGTAGACTTCCTCGGAATTGTTTACATCTGTCTTAAAAAGTCTGCCAATTCTGTTCCTTCAGTACCTGTAACTATTCGTGCTGCCCTTCACTGTAAACGTTCAGTATCCCCTGTTAGTCCTATCAGGTACGGGGCCCACACACTTGACCAGTATTCTAGAACCGGTCGCACGAGTGATTTGTAAGTAATTTCTTTTGTAGACTGATTGAACTTCTCCAGTCTTCTACCAATAAACGGAAGTCTACAACCTGCCTCAGCCACGACTGAACCTATGTGATTATTCCATTTCATATCCCTACAAAATGTTACAGCCAGGTATTTGTATGAGTTGGGTGGTTCCAGCAGTGACTGATTGATTTATAGTCATAGGATGACTACGTTTTTCCGTTTTGTGAAGTGCAAAATTTTACTCTTCTTAACATTTAGAGCATGTTTCCAATCTCGGCACCACGTTGAAATCTTATCCAAAGCACTTACCTGGGGCACATTCGAAGTTACTTCTGCATATGATGATTCTCCATCCAAGATAACATGCTGTGTCCTCCCTACCAAAAAGTCCTTAATCCAGTCGCAAATTTCACTTGATACTCCGTATAATCGTAATTTTGACCATACGCGTAGGTACGGTACTGAGTCAAATGCTTTTTTGGAATTCAAGAAACACTGCATCTACCTGGTTTGCTTGATCCAAAGCTTTCATTACGCCATGTGAGACAAGTGTGAATTCGGTTTCACATGATCGATTTGTTCGAAATTGGTGCTGGTTGCCACGGAGGAGGTCATTCTGTTCAAGCTACTTCCTTATCTCTAAAATCTGACAGGTATTCCATCGGGACCTGAAGCTTTGTTCGATTTTAACGATTTCAGCTGTTTCTCAGTACCACTGACACTAATACGTATTTCATTCATCTTTTCAGTAGTACGAGGATTAAATTGGGGCCATTCTCCTGAGTTTTCCCTTGTAAAGGAACATTTAAAAACGGAGTTAAGCATTTCAGCTTTTGCTTTGCTACCCTCAATTTCAGTTCCAGTCTCATCCGCTAAGGACTGAACACTAACTTCGGTGCCTCTATCAGCATTTTGTTTAATGTCATTTGACAATATTCTGCTACAGTAGTCATGGAAGGCATCATACATTGCTCTCTTGACAGCCAAATGCGTTTCATTCAGCATCTCTCTATCTATAACCCTGTTTATTTACAAGTTCCTTTACAGTGACTGTATACCATGGCGAGTCCCTTCCATTATGAACTGTTCTACTGGGTCATATCTACCTAGTGCGTGGTCAACTATTCTTCTGAACTTGAGTCAGAATTCCTCTACATGTTCATGACCTGTGCTGAAAGTGACAAGCTCCTGACTTAAATATGATAGTATTGATTTTCTATCTAGTTTACTGAACATAAGCACCTTTCTGCTTGTTTTAATTGTCCTTCATACCTGCTTATCAAAGTTACTTAACGCTGCATTCGCGTACCTCAAGGTTCGTGCAGCACTGCACAAATCGTTAGATAAGAAAAAGCTTAGTCACAGAACTATTTATTGTTTCAACATACTTGTACCGGGAAAAAAGGAGCAACACCCAGGAAAGCCAACTGAGAGAGAAAATAGACCTGTCCGCAAACGTCGCACCGGGTCAAACTAACACTAGAATTAATTTTGATTCTGAGATGACTTGGCTTTATTCTCCACTCTTCTTCTAACATTAAAACTATGGACGTGCAGTTGATGAACGAACTAGTTCAAATAAACTGAAAGGAAAGGAACCATTCAGAGTGGTCTTTCTTTTATTGAACGATCGCTCTTTTACTCCTTGTTTCCCGTATCTGCTGGAAGTTAAAATGCGCATGCTCGAACCTCCCTCGCCCACTCCCTCGCGTTATTTAATTCAGTTCAGGCTTCAGTTCGGAACTGTGCGAACTGCGTCGATCTAAACTATCCCGTTGGTTCACATAGTTCAGATCAGTCTCCAGTTACAGTCCTCCCCTCCTGTGACACTGAGTAAACCCTACTTGTAACACAAGTGCTGTTAGGCTGCACAGGTGTTTTTTTTTATTTTTTACACCTGTTTACCCTATATCTAAACATTTCTTTCACATCTTTGGTATTAATTTGTGTGAACTATTGAATAAGAATGGGGAAAAAGAACTAGGAAACAGATAAACTCACTTTGTGACAACGAGGATAATTTTATCTTTAGTGGTTCCCACTACTCCATTTCCTAAGTAAAGGCTAGGCTTAAATGCGAAAGCGCTCAGCCCATCCTAACAAAAAATTGCATAAACAAAATAAAAGTTCTTAGAAATATCGATTCTGGGTTAGTTCCTAAACGTCACTCAGTTTTTGTAGGCAGTAAAATTTTGCTTTCTGATTTATTACTTTAATGGTTTTCCTAAGTGCTCTTATTTATTGGGTGCCTTAACATTAAAAGTGAACTGGGTGCCTTAACATTAAAAATGAACTATATAGTTCATTTGAACTAGTTCGCCGGCCTAGTTCAGCAATAACAACTGTCTGAAAAGGAATGGTTCCTAAAAAAGTACGACTTTTCCCACCACTAATAAAAAACCATTTGCTCAGCTTCATTGTAGTTGTAATTGTATTAAGATCAATGTCTTTCATAGCACAATATTGTTATTACTGCATATGAATGACAATATTCTGGCACTAGAATGTGTAGTGTCGCAATCAGACAATATTTATAATACACTTTACGAGAAAGTAAATTATGTCTCTGGCCTAGCAATGTATGCTTGCTACGCCAGAGACTCAGTGCGACCAATTTTAAATTCCTGGCACATCATATAGTTTTGCTCACTGTAGGATCTGATAGCGAAACACGAAAATTAATACAACTGTATCTTAAATCACTGTACTGGCAAGACGCGAGAACTTGTTAACACGATTAAATTGCCATTTTCTACCTGGGGACTACGAATAACAAAACATTTAATAGTCTGATGAGCTTTACAAAAAGCACAGATATTGTTTCTTTACTACCACTGACAACGCTACCGTAATGATTTACGTTACACTTCAGTATTTTTATTGGATTCAAAGAAGATGTAGGCAAATACATGAAGATATGACCTCATTCTAATATGCTATTTCTTTTAAATAAATCACAACAAGTACTAACAGACTTCCAATAACAGTCACTTCTGTACCTTCTAAGATTTATTTTGCGTTTTTTTGCTAAACATATTTTTTGTTCCAATTCATTAGTATATAACAATTATTTTCTTATAGAAATACATAGTAACATTACAAATAATTAAATATTATAGTACTTTTTCTTCTCTGACAATTCGCCACTAGCATGTGAATAACAAATTATTACCTTTCGCGGGCAAGTGCTCTACCATCTGAGCTAGCGAAGCACGACTCACGCCCGGTACCCACAGTTTTACTGTAAAGCTGTGGGTACCGGGCGTGAGTCGTGCTTCGCTAGCTCAGATGGTAGAGCACTTGCCCGCGAAAGGCAAAGGTCCCGAGTTCGAGTCTCGGTCGGGCACACAGTTTTAATCTGCCAGGAAGTTTCATATCAGCGCACACTCCGTTCGTTGCAGAGTGAAAATCTCATTCTGGGAACAAATTATTACTTTCAAAATGTTAGATAATGTTAAGCTGTTAACGGTATGTAAGACTGAGAATAATTTATGCTTTTCTAAAAGGTGTTGTTGTATGCACCAACTGACATTACTATCTTTTCCAGTGGGTAGGATCACATTTCAGCAACAGAATATGGGGTACGAACCACTGCGTTTCATTTTTTGTAGAATTAAGTCACATGAACTTACCCCATAGTCTTCACTTACGAAAATCTCTCCTTAAGATGCGTATTAGACGTTACAGTATAGGTTACTAAGAATTCTTTAAATTTCATGCTTTTGGTGAGTATCGTAAACATTTTAATAAGTTTATTCACATATCTTTCTATCCTCAATTGTACCTAGAAATTGATTTTTTGGCTTTCTATGCTTTGCCAAACGAACAGTAATCTATGATAGTTAAGTCGGTATTATGTGATGACGATTTGCCAGTCTTATTTAAATTATATAATCACTAATAAAACATCATCTTCGTTGTACTTCACCTACCGATATGCTGTTTCAGCTGGAGCTTTATTCAGTGATGACTAGTATTTGACTTAATGTTTTCGCCCTTTTCGTTATTTGCTACGAGGAAAACGAAAATAACTGAATAATGTAAGCTACCATAATAGTATACAGATGATCGTAAGGCGACGGAATATGCTTCATTTCCGAGAGCGTCGAAGAAGAAGGTTAATGCTAAGAAACTGTTCTAAGTTATGCAGTATTTTAACAGTAATATATGAAGTTAGTGTTAGACCAAAACCCAAATGACGAAAGGGAAGTCGTTCCGTGAAGTTTTGTGTAAAAGTGATGATATCGTTATACATTTTGTAAAAATTTATTTTCAATGACTTCTTTAGTTTCTTAGAATTTCAGCTGTTGCTTCTGTGTGAGAATTTTCAGTAAACATTTTATGTACACATTTTACATGTGCAGTTCAGAGTTTTTGCTGCACAAATGGATACATTTTTTACGTCTATTACTGCATAATAAATAAGTACATCGTTAATGAGATGGCTTCTTCGTGATATGATACTGAGAAATATGTTTCTCAATTTATGTTAGCCAACGCTTTCCAAGAGACAACTTCATCGAGGTTGTAACGACTTTACAAAACGCTTCCGACATCTTCTAGTTCCCTATTTTGTATAGCAACTCACGTATCTTGTACTATTACATACAGTTAGAGACACATTTTGTTTCTAACGTTGTAAATATTTCATGAGCTGTTTTTGCAGGCTATTTTTGGCTGAAAAACTAAAGTAAAATAATGTGTAGTTTTCTTTGCGTTTGGAATGAAATCAGAGCTGCTTATCACATGTATTTTCTGTGCACTCACGTACGTCTGGAATAGATGAATAAAACTCATGACTCCCGTGTCGTAATTTAAGAATCTGACTGTGTTACTGTATTTATAGGTACTGAATATACTAACACTATATTTGCTTCTTGGTACCATCAGTTCACAAATCATCTATCAATGAAACTAAGATTTCTCCAGCTGGACTAGCAGTTTTACATTATGACTGTTAAATTAGCTCTAATATCAAGCAATATATCATCGCTGTAGTACGTGAGTGGCGTCGAAAAGCTTCATAATTTTAATTAAATTAACTAGTATTCCAGATAGAGCTCCAGTTCCTTATAATATTAGTCATCTTATTGTTGGTGAGCGAATGAAATGACTGTAATTGTATGGTACTAACAGCAAATTACACATACTCCTTGTAGAAATTAATTTTAGTTTAGTGTTTATCAGCTTATAGCACTTATAACACTTTATATTTGCCTGTGTAAAAGCACCAGATGTTTCAATCGCCCATAGGTACTACCTGGCCAACAGCTGCGTCAATATATGCGGGCGCCGGCCGGAGTGGCCGAGCGGTTCTAGGCGCTACAGTCTGGAACCGCGCGACCACGCGACCCATCTACGGGAGGCTCACACTAGTCCTAAAATGATAAGCAGAATCTCAGGTAATGATGACCAGTCACTTCTCACAGATGACCTGAGAACTTACAATAAATCGGTAACAAATAAAAGGGTGAGACTGATTACAGTAAGCCTACATATTCATGAAGGTAATATATTCTTACATGCGAGATGATCCACATGTACACTGTTCGAAGAAGGAAGCTTCTGCTGTAGGCATGTCAATGCATAGACCAGGGTACAACTAATAGATGATCTTCCTATGCATAGGTGATACCCAGTTTGAATTTCAGAGGGACAGGCATAAGCTGTATCAGTTTCTCGTTCATCAAACATGTGTGAAATGGAGGTAATCAAAAGAGTTTGTATCCTTGTATACAGAGGTATATAGTTCTTCGTGGATTGCTGCTTTGTTTTGATATGGAACTCGTACCCTTGACTTTTTACAAATGATGAATTATAGGTAGCGCAGGGCGCAGTCGCACTCGGTATGGTGGTTTATGTCCAGAATATTTATACAGTGCTCTATGTACGTACGTTTTTCAGCTAAGTAAATAAGTAATATCCCCCACATACAAAAACTTCGAAACCTGTGTGCAGTGATATTTGTATGAAGAGTACTGGCATAACTGGCTTGATGTTAACAAGTGACAGTCTGAGTTTGCGCCATTTGTGAATTCATTGTGAACGTGAAAAGGGTAGATCATAAACAGAAAGTTGTCAAGAGAACAGCGTATATTTGCTTTACAGGTGAGGAGGAAATATGATCAAAATTATGAAGACGTGAGACGATCGTTCACAGCCACCATACAAGCAAGTTATCTACAAATTTAATCGTTGGTTAGAGGTGATAGGTTATGTAGCTGACTTGTCACGCAGTGACAGCGCAAAATTAGTTACTTCTAAAGAAAACCAGCAACTTGTCCGACAGATGTTCAAGGAGGACGCTAAAAACATTACATCTGAAGCCTTATAAGTCTACATTAACAAACGCCTAAACGAAGATACTCCTGATCTAAAACGTGAATGGTATGTGATCCGGAATGAAAGCAGCCCAAACTCTTGCAAAATAATCCTGTGGCCTGATGAAGAATGTTTCAAGTTAAATGGATGAGTTAACGAAAGCAGTTGCGTGTATCGGTCTTCTGAAAATTCGCGATTTGTCGTTGAGGAGGAGTTAAATGTCCCTGGAGTCACAGTTTGGGCTGGTATATGCAGCAAAGGAGTGACAGGCCATTATTTTTTTGATGGGACTGTTAACGCTTAAAGGTATCGCGAAATAATTTAAGAAGTTATTGAATGACGGTAGACAGTACGCCTGTACTTCAAGCTTTGCGAAACAGCCTCATATGGCAGCAAGACGGGCTCCACCTCACGACCAATTGCACGTCTGTGCGTTTTTGGATGAGAATTTTCAAGAGTGGATAAGAAGGCAGTGTAAAATCGATTTCTCTCAAAGATCACCGGACCTCAGCCGTTGTAATTTTTCAGTGTGGGGGATAGTGAAATACAATGTTTTCGCCACAAAACCATTAAAACTACAGGATTCAAGTGCTTTAATGGAGCAAGAATTTTAAAATGGTAGTAATAGGAAATTATGTTCCAAGATATGTAAATCAGTGTTCAAACGGTGTATCAAATGTGTAGATAACAATGGAGAACACTTTGAATGATTTCAGTAGCACCATTTACTTTGCGTAAACCATTAAAGTTGCTAAACATTCTACTAAACTTTGGGTTAGCTAACTTTTGCACACTCCTCGTGTAATGAATTGAATTGGGACACTATTAAAAGCCCTTATCAGCATTGTCCATTGTAGCTAACACCTAACTGAGGCAGGCATCTTTCTACTTTTCTTACTATTTCTGTTACTCGCTTCCACAGATAAAACTTCGAAGATAGAACAGAACTGCACTGCCTATAACTGTGATTTAAAGTTCCTTTCGATAATACCAGAAGTATTGTATAATTGGCTAAATCTCATCTTTTTCCATACATTTCCATTTCTGCAGTTATTCTTTGATGTATGTAAACCAGTTGTAACGTTCCCGTAAATACAAATTTCTGGTACACAACTGACTGTGAATTGAAACTGATAAATTTTGGACGTAAGCAGCGCTACGCCATGGCCCTGTGAAATCAACCTGAATAAACTGAAAAATTCTTACCTCATAATGGTGTCGCCGGATAACGCTGTCTATATATCTGCTCCTAAATGCCACAGCTTAGTGCAATGCTGGGCTATCTACTACTACTGAACAACATTTGCCTGAGATTTGCATTATTAGAAAGAAACTGACTTTGCTTGTTGACACAACTACATAACTGGTCTTCTGATTACTAATCAACACATGACTATGATCTGGGAAAATTTGAAAAATATTTAAATTCAAGTAAATGACTGGTAAAAAATTATGTTGTGAAAAACCATAGTATTGAAAACATTTCTGCAAACCATTACATAAAAAAATTAGAACATTACGAGTCTGACTTAATTAGTGCTGACAAACCGCAAAAGTATTGAAACAAATTCATATTAACATCTCAGACAACAAATTTAAGTACGCGCATGGCGATGAAGAATAATAAAGCTTACCTTACACCACATGGCAATGAATTGCGCTGCACCAGGGCCGACTGCTATTGCTCTTACATGGCTAGGAACTGTACTGTAGCTGTGAGCTACTACGTCTTCTGCCCTACAGGAGCGAGCGATTACTACTTGTAACACTACCGCCCTGTCGGACGTGCGTTAACTCAATAAAGCCTGTACTGTAATAAGTTCACGGGCTTCACCTTGTAAACAAGGATTTAGTACATAAGTTGACCGCGTGTACCTAATGGAAGCAATTCGGACTTATTCAGTAAGTAACTACAGTGATGCGTCAAGTAAATGTAAAGTACAATTACGCGTTCGCATGGACAAGAAGTACACACAGCAGATACTACCAATGATTAATAATACGGTCGCCAGCCTAATTAGGCATTTAGTGAGTTTTTCCCTGTACAAGTGGTAGCATGTACAAGCATAATGACACGTGGTAATGTTGCGTTTTATAGCAAAATTTAGAACCAGAAAGAATCTACTGAACTAAGGTTTTCTTCTTTTGTACTAATTTGAATGAGCTAAACTTACACAACACCACACAGCAATGATTACTACGAGCTGCACTTTGTATATTGATCAGAATGAAATCGGGCATAGATTACCCTAGAATCAGCAATTTTGAAACCACACATACAATGTCACTATTAAAATTGGGAAAAACACTAATACACTTAGGTTTAACATAGAAATTAATTTTACTATTCAATTCTGATCAGTACACTTCAAAATGTGCAAGAATAGGCAAGAGAAGGGGGGAGGGGGCCTGAAACTGTTACGGTCGTTATGCTGAAACTAGTAAGTCCTGAAGGTACATTAACACTCAAAATTATCAACCTATGGATTACTATTCTTTTGTCACGCTTCTGGAGTAATTGACTAACATTCTTTCAATCTCAAATGAATTAAATATCATTGCTAGCTCAATTCATAATTTATCTTTCAATTTAATCACACTGTAGTTCTTTACTAACATTTACATTGGCATTCCTAACTCTCAAACTGTTTTATAGCTTAAATTGGTCTGCAGATAATTTAGTACTAACAGTAAACTTTCAATTCAGGATACTCGGGTTACACAATATGTGGTAAGGACCCTGTCTAGGTCAATGATAAGGATAAGGAACGGCTAAGGCAATTCTGATAAAGGTCACTTTATTATTGATCAGTTAAAACAGTTTCGACACTGGTCCACACAGATACACTTCTAAAGATGAAGTAAATGTTTGACCTGCGCACGTCGGTGCGGCGGATGGCGGGCAGCGAGATAGCGGGCAGCACAGCACACATACAAGCACGGCTAAGGCTCTCACAGTATCGGCACTTTCATTCTTCTTGGCGTCGTAATCTTTCCAGTTTTGTGCCTGAGAATATAGCCATGCAAAGTAGTCGTCGGAATCGGCCCATCCGAGGCTCAATGGAATCCACTTTTCCTAGACAGCCTCCTCGGTACAGTACAAGTTCCTCTGACCGATACTCAACTCCGACTGTGTTACTGAGCCCGTTGTGCCGAACCGCGCCAGTGTGCGTTTTCCCGCGCTCGCCTGCATCCACCTTTTCCCGCGCCCCTACAGGTAGGGTATTCACCACAGGTTTTCTACTACACATTTTCTAATGCATTACCTACGTATGGACCAAGTGTTTAAATTACAATTTTCACATTTTACAATAGTTTTAACATTAAATACTTTTTCCTTTGGTTATCAAATTGCTTAAAATCTAACATAAGTAATGACATTCATTTCAAAAGTTGTGTACAGTTTCTTTAACATGACACGAAAAGGAAAAAATCCAAAATAATATTTACATTATTTTACATAAATTCAGACAGAAACATTTATCTAAATGCAGAAAGAAAAAAATTATTATAGGTACATTATTGTTACACATGCCCCTGTTTCCAGAAAATTTTCTTAAGTCCAAATTTTATGGGAACACTAAATTTAACAATAATACACTGGTTCTGAATCTTTACGTAAAAGTTCAAGAAGATTTACACTACATATTTCCTTCCACTCACTGTATATAGGTTCACACTATTTTAATATATTAAGACCAATATCTTGTTATTTACTTAAGTGCCTTTTGCACAGTCCAACTTCCCATTTAAACATTACTAGAATAGCAATTTAATCATTTTTTCCCAAATTTCTTAACGAAATAATTTAAAATTCTGGAATGCAAATATTTAACTACAAAAACAAATGCACATTTCGTATACACTATAGGATAATTTGTCGCTGCTTGCTTTGAATAGCAGTCCAGTTCTTAATTTACTAAACAAAACACACACACAAAAATTTTCAGAAAATTAACTACACATATTTACTGCCTATTATGTGGATTTGGTCAGTCCATTTCCCTTCATATTGTCACAATCTCTGGATTACATTTACTATTTTCCATCGACTATTTATCTGCCCTCATTGGTATTTGGCAGTCCTTCCTATTCTGGTTCATACACTGCCCATTTTCATTTTTGACAGTTCCACTTGTTATCTGTCTGAAAGCATTTACCCTTTCCTTTCAGTCTTTTCCTCCATACATTTTTATAGTTACAGTACAATTGGTAATCTGAAACTCACATAACTACATTAGTACACTTTCAATGGAATACAGACATTTACAAAGATTAGTTACATTTGAAACAATTTGGGTTCAGCATAAGATACAGCACAATTACTCGTTTCTGGGAACATACAGTTTCAGATCCACTATATTTCTTACACCTAAAGGTCTTTTGGATTTTGGGTAGATTAGGTAGTAAGCATTTTCGTGTGGAATGTTCTGTATTATATATGGTCCATTATAGATATATTTAAATTTTGAAATTTCATGGTTTAGTTCACTAGATTTTTCGTGGGTTTTTAGAAGAACATGATCTCGAATTTTAAATTTAGAAACATTTAGATTTTTATCGTGTCTTCTAGATCTAGATTCGGCTCTTTGCTTTGCCCTTTTTATTACCAATTCTTTCTTTTGATACAATCCCAAACTTGTACAAGGTGGAAACTCTAATTTTTCTTCAATTAAACTTTTACTACTTCTACCTAACAAAATTTCTTCCGGTGGGAACCCTGTAGTTTCATGATGTAATGTGTTCATGACATTCTCAAAATCCGATATGAATCTGCCCCAGGCTCTAATTCAACAAACAATAATTCACTTTCAAATAACACTGAGCTACAGTAACTATAAAGTCATGCATAATATTAATAATATCTACAAATACAGCATCCTGCCCCTGCTCGTCTCTTTATTAACAAGGCAGCCTTTTGTGGTTCATAAAACAGTCACTTAAGTCTGGTGGCTTCTTAGGCCTCTGGAGTTCAAAGTCTTTGCTCACTTGAACTCTTCGCAAAATAAACACTGAGTCGTCAGGCGGCTCTTCCTTTCTTTGTTCGGTCTCAACATCTGGATTTTGTTTTGACACTTCGTCATTGTTAGGTACAATATCGTACTTAACTGCATCCCCTTTGATTTCACTGATTTTCTCATACCCTCTTTCAGTAAAAGTATATTCACTTTCTTTTACCCCGAAAAATTCATCTTCACTAGAGTCATCACTACTTTCTTCCTCCACATCAGATTCATTTAAGTACGCTACTTTTGCACAACAGGGAAAGCTAGTATATTCAATTTTGTCTGTATTTACGTATATTTCATCATCTGAACTATCGTCGGAATCCGACCATTCCGGATCGCTATCAGGTTCTAACATAAAGGCTTTTCTGAGACAGGCACTAAGTTCTTCCTCGGTATTGTCGTCAGGCTTAGAGTTTAATTCAATCTCCTCTTTTGGTGAAACGGCCTCATCATCAGCTTTATTTACCTCTACTGTGACTTCATATTCGGTGTAATCCTCGTGGACTTTAATTACTTTCATGTAATCATCTACCCCTTCTCCACGGTGCCTCTCGGTAGCAGCTCGCACTATTGGCGGATTGTTAGCAGAAGTTATTTCTTCGTCAATGCTGAGGATTTCATCCTCCAAATCCTTCCTATCATTAACCTTCCCCTTATCGGCAGCACGCGTACTTTGCGCGGCGCTATTTATTTTCCCCTCTTCAAATTTGGGCCACGTCAATTTATTGACGCCCCTATCATTTCCCTTTCTACTAACTAATTTCCTCGCCTCATACTCCTTCTTAAAATCCTCCCACTCACATTGCTTTAGGCCCTTGTACAGATCGTCGATCTGCACACGCCAATCAGTTACTTCTGCTAATTCATTATCGCCCTTTTCCTCATTGCAAACACGGCTAACCGCACCTCTCTGTGTACTCACAGTCTCATCTATTGTTTCCTTTGCCACGGAATTATCACTCGTAAAATTTTCATTATCTCTTACGGCTACGTTCGCACCTACTGCTGCCGTATTGCTAGCGGCTTCTCTCTGAACAGATGTTCCACTAGGCTGGGCCGTTGCCCTCTGATGCTCCACTCGCCCGTTAACCTGGAGTATTCGGTGCGGCATAGATGACTCATGCTGGCTCGCACCTGACGCTTGTCTCGCCACAACACGTTGCGTCGTTTCACGCCTGTCTCTAACCTGTCTCATTACATTACGGTCGGTCCGGTATCTGTTCTTAAATCGGGGCCGGTATGTATTGTCCGCTTCCGTTTGGCCCGCAACGTTCGCGGAAATTAGTTTCCCGCGTCGTTATTGTTTTGCGCGGTGTACTCTCGTCCGCGACCTGGATAACTTCCTCTGCCTCTTCCTCTGCCTCTTCCTCTCTGTATTACATTGACGCGAAATCCATCGCCGTCATTCCTTTCGTCATTGTGTCGGGTATTACGGTTGCCAAAATTTTGATAATTGGCACGACTTTCGCGCCAATGGTCTTCGTCTTCGACTCTTTCGAGAAATGCTTGGAAGCTGCGATGATTGCTTCCTACATACCTCTTTGAATCTTCTGGGAGCTTTTTATACAGCTCCCAGATAATTTCTGAATCCGATCTCCGGCCTCTTAAATGTGTCAATTTTCGGTACCAATATTCGCAGAAATCTTTCAAAGAATTCCTGCCCCTGTTATCATGCTGATTGGCCATGATAAACTCGCGCCATAAATGGTCCTGCTTTTGTTCAGACCAATATTCTTCGGTAAATTTTTGCCTAAATTCTTCGAACGTCATTCGTTCGGTATCTAGATTGATTCCCCAGCGCTTAGCGTCACCTGCTAAGGCGCTAATTACAACGTTTATCTTTTCCTGATCAGACAAGTGCCCAGGAAATATTCTCTCGCAATTTTTTATGAAGTCTAACGGATGCCACCCGTTATGTTTCTTGGCTGGATCGAAGCGTTCCTCGCCTTCTAACAGCTTCGTAATTGGTGCGCCATTACAGACCACACCAGGCCTATCTTTAATTCTGCTCTCTAGATCGAAAATTTTGCCTTGAATTTTCGTACAATTTTGATCACATCCGGTTACTTTTTCACCTAATTCTTTTTCAGTGTCTACAACTACCTTTTTCAACTGAGATATTCCGTATTGACATTCGTTTACGATCTCAGTTTTAAGACCGAAAACTTTTTCGTCTACCTTAGTTACAACCAGAGGTTCTACTTTCTCTTGGATGTTGAGAATTTCAACATCGAATCTACTATTAATGTTACCAATTTCCTCCTGCATAGTATCCATATTTTTGTTAATAGTATCAATTTCAAATTTCATATTATTTAGCACAGAACTTAAATTTCCCACTTTTTGTTCTACCTGCTCTATTTGTTTACTAATTCTAATTCCTTGATCTTTGACCTGTGCTTTAATTTGATCAACGTGTGTTTTAAGCTGCTCGTTCTGTGTTTTGATCTGATGGCCCTGTGTTTTAAGCTGCGCATCAACGTGCGTTTTAAGCTGCTCGTTCTGTCCTACAATTTGTTTGGTTAATTGTTCAAATAAGTCATTCATATTTAAAATTTTTACACTGTTTTGTTCTACGGAATCCGTGTGTTCCGATTCTACTTCATAAGTTTCTTTCGGTTCTTTCTTTATCTGTGGTGAATCAAATATGTCAGTGGATTCGTTCACGTACCCACTATCATCTACAAAGTCACCCTCTACTTCCTGTTTTGTCCCTTGCTGTTTTCGAGGTGATCGCGACATTTCAATCTGTTCGTTGACGTGTTCATGGTATTGTATGTACGCCAATTGTCTTCCGCTAACGCCATCTGTTATCTGGCCGCGTAGACTCCTGCTACTGCTAGCCGCATTCTCCATTTCGCTCGGCACATCTACCCTGTCCCCGTTCCTGTCCATATTGAATGCCAATCACACCGCACTATTATACTTGACTCACGCTATAGTTTACTTTGCTAAACTTTATTGCTGTTCGTGCCACTGAACATCCACTGTTCGGTCTTTACGTTAGTGTATAACCGACAACAACTGGATGTCCTGTCACCGGGAAGCCACGTGTAACACTACCGCCCTGTCGGACGTGCGTTAACTCAATAAAGCCTGTACTGTAATAAGTTCACGGGCTTCACCTTGTAAACAAGGATTTAGTACATAAGTTGACCGCGTGTACCTAATGGAAGCAATTCGGACTTATTCAGTAAGTAACTACAGTGATGCGTCAAGTAAATGTAAAGTACAATTACGCGTTCGCATGGACAAGAAGTACACACAGCAGATACTACCAATGATTAATAATACGGTCGCCAGCCTAATTAGGCATTTAGTGAGTTTTTCCCTGTACAAGTGGTAGCATGTACAAGCATAATGACACGTGGTAATGTTGCGTTTTATAGCAAAATTTAGAACCAGAAAGAATCTACTGAACTAAGGTTTTCTTCTTTTGTACTAATTTGAATGAGCTAAACTTACACAACACCACACAGCAATGATTACTACGAGCTGCACTTTGTATATTGATCAGAATGAAATCGGGCATAGATTACCCTAGAATCAGCAATTTTGAAACCACACATACAATGTCACTATTAAAATTGGGAAAAACACTAATACACTTAGGTTTAACATAGAAATTAATTTTACTATTCAATTCTGATCAGTACACTTCAAAATGTGCAAGAATAGGCAAGAGAAGGGGGGGGGGGGGCTGAAACTGTTACGGTCGTTATGCTGAAACTAGTAAGTCCTGAAGGTACATTAACACTCAAAATTATCAACCTATGGATTACTATTCTTTTGTCACGCTTCTGGAGTAATTGACTAACATTCTTTCAATCTCAAATGAATTAAATATCATTGCTAGCTCAATTCATAATTTATCTTTCAATTTAATCACACTGTAGTTCTTTACTAACATTTACATTGGCATTCCTAACTCTCAAACTGCTTTATAGCTTAAATTGGTCTGCAGATAATTTAGTACTAACAGTAAACTTTCAATTCAGGATACTCGGGTTACACAATATGTGGTAAGGACCCTGTCTAGGTCAATGATAAGGATAAGGAACGGCTAAGGCAATTCTGATAAAGGTCACGTTATTATTGATCAGTTAAAACAGTTTCGACACTGGTCCACACAGATACACTTCTAAAGATGAAGTAAATGTTTGACCTGCGCACGTCGGTGCGGCGGATGGCGGGCAGCGAGATAGCGGGCAGCACAGCACACATACAAGCACGGCTAAGGCTCTCACAGTATCGGCACTTTCATTCTTCTTGGCGTCGTAATCTTTCCAGTTTTGTGCCTGAGAATATAGCCATGCAAAGTAGTCGTCGGAATCGGCCCATCCGAGGCTCAATGGAATCCACTTTTCCTAGACAGCCTCCTCGGTACAGTACAAGTTCCTCTGACCGATGCTCAACTCCGACTGTGTTACTGAGCCCGTTGTGCCGAACCGCGCCAGTGTGCGTTTTCCCGCGCTCGCCTGCATCCACCTTTTCCCGCGCCCCTACAGGTAGGGTATTCACCACAGGTTTTCTACTACACATTTTCTAATGCATTACCTACGTATGGACCAAGTGTTTAAATTACAATTTTCACATTTTACAATAGTTTTAACATTAAATACTTTTTCCTTTGGTTATCAAATTGCTTAAAATCTAACATAAGTAATGACATTCATTTCAAAAGTTGTGTACAGTTTCTTTAACATGACACGAAAAGGAAAAAATCCAAAATAATATTTACATTATTTTACATAAATTCAGACAGAAACATTTATCTAAATGCATAAAGAAAAAAATTATTATAGGTACATTATTGTTACATACTGCTGCCGATACTGCTCTCCCCTGTGATTGTATTGCAGCAGAGGCGTTTTATACCGCAGGCAGCGCGTGAGCAATACATCGAAATTACATTTGCTCCAGTACAGTAGTGAACAGTAAACCTCTTACATAATTAACCCCTTACACAATTAACCCCTTACACAATGTAAATACTAAAATAGCTCCTCAGATAACCTCCAATACTCTTGATTCAAAGTTCCATTGTTACAGAGAGGAGAAAAGTATGACGAAATTCGTTTGACCACCGCCTCATAAAATTAAAAACGTCTATAGACTGTGGGTAAAATTTTAGAGACAAACTGAATAAAAAATATGACTGGCAACACATTCTGCTAGTCTTGTAAATGTTTGAATAGATAATGTGCATGTGTAGGTGGTGATGGAGACAAATAAATCAAACTATTTAAGTCTACAATTAAGCTTAATGTAAATGTAAATACAAAAAGCTTAATGTAAATCGCAGCTAGAAACTCATAAAAATGTATACATTTGTAATCTTTCTTCAAATCGCAGTCTGATATTGTGAATATGGAAACAACAGTTTCTCTTGTAGATCCTTCCAAGTACGGCAGATTGTATGAAAAAGTTGGTAATATGTTAATTAATCATTTTCAAGTCATCATCCATTTGACAAGTTTGATGTTTTTTCCTTTTCTTACTATACTGCGCTATATTTTTCATCGGCCCTCCAATTATTCCTGATCGTCCCACTCATCTGACCCTCCATCCGGTAATCGATTTCAACAGATGCGTTTCCTAAACAGTTATTTCTGGTAGCGAATTATTTCCAACGTGCTCGTACAATAACACACTTCAATTGCTTCTGATTTTACATCGTTTATGTATATAGAAAACGAGAGCGATCTAGTCCCACTTCCCTGAGGCACTCCTGATTGTACTCTTCCCTCTGATGAGCACTCGCCGTCCAGAACAGTGCGATGGATTCTATTACTTAATAAGTCTTCGACACAATCGCATATATCATAATCCGTTCCGTCTGATCGGTCCTTCGTTAACAGACTAAATGGGACACTGCGTCAAACGCTTTTGGTAAGTCTACGAATATGGAATCTGCCTGTTACACGCAATCCATGGTTCTTAAGATATCGTGCAAGGTAAGGCCAAGTGGAGTTTTAAAATATCGATGCTTTTCTAATCCCTGTTGATATGTAAACATTTCGCCTGTGATAGCCCTGTATTTTAATCTCTTATTCTTCTTTTCTGGTTCTCCCACGGTTCAGTTTCACCTCAGTCTGCACTGAATGCAGACTTTCAGTAACTTTGGCCTTAGTTCCTTGTGAATACCTGATACCAGTAGACGCAATTTTTTGAAGAAAGTATTTCTTACTTGCACCAAATGCTTGTGACCACGTTAGTAATGACCATCTGCAACGTTCCACATCGTTTAAGTATTTCGGAGTAATGCTAAGAAGTCATATGAAATGGCAGGCTCACGTAAAATCGTTATTAGAGAAGACAAATGGAAGACATAGATGTTTTGGAGTGTTCTGGGAAGATATAATGCATCTGTAAAGGAAACCACATGCAAGGCGCTAGTTCGACCGTTATAGGGCATTTTTCTAGTGTTTTGTGTCACAATCAAGCAGGTGTAACAACAGACATTAATGAAATGTGGGAACGCGCTCGTAACAGGGCTGTGTAGCCCACACAAACGTTTAACAGAAATGATTGAGAATTTAAATGGGACTTTGGGTAAATTTAGGGAACCTGTATTCGAAGAAAACGTCGTACCATTATTCTGCCACCAACGAATACCTTGCATAGGAATCAGGAAAAAAAGTAATAATGTTTACGTCACGTTCAGAGGAATGTAAAGTCAATTTTCCTTCACTTAGTAGTCAAACAGAACAACAGCGAAAAACTATAATATTTGTAAGCTGTGCCTTGTGCTACTGACTCTGGTCTCGGTTGCGAAGATGTAGACTCTACGTTTAAGCCATAACATTTTTTCACAGACGGATAGAACCATTATTTCAGGTTTTCCGCTCTTGGAAACATGAATGTTTCTAATATATAATTCAATCTGTAAGTTGTCAAGTTTTACATCGGCGAGCACTTAGAGTGAACAGCATTTACTTTTATATATATATATATATTGCATCTCGGCTCGGGGAGTAAGTCTACAAATCAACACCGCTTTAGAAAGCATCGATCGTGCGAAACTCAGCCTTCTTTTGCTCTATATCATGCGAACAATGGAATACGGGCGACAGGCAGGCTCGTACCCGTATTCCTAGATTTCCTGGAAGCGTTCGACGCGGTGCCCCACTCAAGACTGTTAACGAAAACCCAAGCATACGGAATAGACTGACGGACAGACGAATGTCTCTAAGCTTCTTAAGTAACGGAAACCAGTACGTTATCCTGTTTCATCAGAGGGAAGGATATCACCAGGATTGCCCTAGGGACGGGTAATAGGACCGTTCTCGTTCTCTGTATACATAAACGGTGAAAAATCGGAAGCAGTCGAAGTGTGGTACTGAGCAAATACGTTGTAAATCACGCGGAAGAATGAGGTACGAAATCATGCGCTACCAGCAATAACGGGTCAGAAAAAGTGTGTGTTGAAACCGGTTACCAGACATAGGGTCAGATGAGTGGGATGGTCGAGATTATGTACAGGGTAGATGAGAAGTTTACCACAGCTAGCAAGAAAAGTACGACAACATCAAACTTGTCAGAAGGATTAATTAATACATTAGCAATTCTTGCAATTAGCCATATGTGGGTGGAACAGTTCGATTGTTTCCATATTCGTAGTGTCAGGCTTGAATTTGAAACAAGAGTACAATTACGATTTAATGAAGTGTTCCGAATGTACATTTGCATTAAACTTATTTAAAGATTTAAATAATTCGATTTATTTGTCCTCATCACCACCTACAGTGGCACATTCTCTACCAAAACATTTGTAAGCAGAGTGGAATGTGTTGCCCTTTAAAACCTTTCATTCAGTTAGTCCCTAAAATTGTATCTGCTGTCTATCAACGTATTTAATTTTCAGGGGCAGCGATCAAATGAACTTTGCTACATCTTTCTCCACACTGTAACAATGGAAGCTTCAATCAAAGGTACTGGAGACTATTTCACTAACTAATTTCGTATTTGCATTGATATCCATAGATCAAAGAATAAATAAAGAAATGGAGATGGAAAAAGATGAGATTTAGCCAAAATATACAGTAATTTACATATTATGAAAAGAAACTTGAAATCATACTTATAGGTAGATGAATTCTATTCCATCAAAGTTTTATCTGTGGACAAAGTTGCAGTAGTTTCAAGAGAGTAGTAAAGATGGTAAAAAACGTAGGAAGATGCCTACATCAACCGTGTTTTACCTTCATTGGACAATGTTGATAGGGGTTGTTAAGGAATTTGGTGTGTAGTTCAATTCATAGCAGAGGATACAGCAAAAGTCAGTATTTAGTACAGCGTTTTGCAGCTTCAATGGTTCACACAACGTAATTTATGGTACTGAAATTGTTAGAAAAAAGCGTTAAGACCATTGTGTTGCCACGAACGCATTCTGCTGAATTTCTGTCTGTATTTCCATTATCTGTTGCTGTGATAGCGTTTTTCGCTTCCAGTTCTTTGGTTCTCGGAATGCATTGTAATTTCAGAGCTACACAATGAAAACAAAGTGTTCTATTTTGTATTTCTCTGCCTTATTTTTTAAAAAAAGTCTTTTTAATCTGCAGTATCACATTGATATCGAATACAGATCTTTCTCGCTGGTACCCTACTCTGTTTTATGCTGATATCTGATTAATCCGTGCCAGGCACGGTTTGCCGGACGCCATACGCGCACGTGGAACTCATCGACTGCTATCCTATTACATCTATCGGATAGAGTTCTCTGCGCTATTTATGTACGGGAGAGCAAAAACAGAGACGTATCGAATGGTTGCACGGCATAACATCAACGATATATCACGTGACATCAAATAACAAGCACGGTAGCCGCTTTGCATGAGAAGTGCAACAATCAATAAAAGTCACATATGAGTAGCGTTCTGTCTTATAAGACCTGATTCAGAGATGTAAGTGCTTACGCGAAAACTGGAAGCTCCTTTTTGACAACTCGGTGTTTACATACACCAGTAGCGTTCAGCAGTATGGCAACGAATATTGAAAAGAAACTTTTGTTTCCGTGAGGCGCGTGTAACGCTATTGTGAAACACGATGATGAATGCGCTCAAACAGTTTAAAGTGTTGGAATTTCTCTTACACTTAGTGTTCGTACTCCGTTGCATATCCAACGAATCGTTTAGTGTTAAAATTCATTTAAATGTAATACGAGTGTTGCCCAGAAAGTAATGCACCGCCTTTTTTCTTTTCTCGGCTGAAGACATTGCTACGAATGCGAAACGTTACGTATGTATTATTTGAATAGTCCTGAATGAGTGCGTCAAGTTTCCGTCACTTCCGACAGATACCGAAGCTGCAAGACAGTTTCAAAATAGCGTCTGTAAGCGATGTACATTACAAGCAACGTGCCGCCATTGAATTTCTCACTGCAGAGATAGAAACTGTGGGGAATATTCACAAACGCTTGTGCGAACTATATGGAGCATCTGCTGTCGACAGTACAGTTAGTACCTGGGTATGAAGGGTGAGGTCATCAGCTCGTGGTCTAGTGGATAGCCATGCTGCCTCTCTATCACAGGATCCTGGGTTCGATTCCCGGCCGAGCTGGAGATTTTCTCTGCCCGGGGACTGGGTGTTTGTGCTGTCCTCATCGTTCCATTATTATCATCATCATCATTCGTGACAATGGCTAGATGGGATTGTGTAAGAATTGGACTGTGTAACAATTAGGAATTTGTAGGGGCGCTGATGACCGCGCAGTTAAGCACTCAATTAACCAAACATCATCATCATCAGAAGACGGTTCGGCGGAGCTCCACAACTTGGGCCGCCGGGGAGACCATCCACTGCTGTCACACCTGACGTGTTGAGCGAGCTGATATTGTCACTTGATGGGCCGTTAAAGGATGCCATTCGTGAAAGACATTTTGAGGACGATGAGGAGGTGATTCACACAGTGAAGCAGTGACTCCGCCAAGAGGACAAGGATTGGTACCGACAGGGCACACACGCCCTTGTTTCGCACTGGAGGAAGGGTGTGCAGATAAAACACCATTCTTTCGTGTGTGTAATTCTCATCACGCTCTCAATAAAGAATTGTTGAAGGAAAAAATGCGGTGCATTACTTTTTGGGCAACCCTCGAATATGTAACAACACTTTTGGTTGTTTATGAAGGAGGACTTCTTTTGAATCGATCTATGTTATTATTTTTATGTGTAACGACAGGAATAGTCGGGGAATTACTTCAGGTAAATACACGAGCTGCTATAATGTTAGAAAGTGCACGTGAAACCATATTTGTATCCATATTTATTAGCAGGGCGATAGAGTTCAGACTATGACGTGAGCAGCGTACTCTTGGTGGAGTGAGAGACACGCAGTTGGAACGTGACCAGAAGGTACCCACGAGGAATGACTACATGAGCTTCGAGAATGTTCGAGAATATTAAGCGTATGAGGTTATCTGGTCTATTAAGATGTTGCGAGCCAGCGAAGACACTCCCCAGAGAATTAAATTCCGTATGAGATGTATGGGGAGAAGGAAAGTTTGCAGCAGGAAATTATAGTTTTTCAATTTTATAAATCAGGGTAAAACTTCTTACCGTAACAAATTACATTCTGTCGTTAAACGATGTAACATGCGCAGAGATATGTTTATCCTTCAACTCGAAGTGTCAGAGTCGGTGGAAATAATTTCGATAGTCTTTTATGTGAAACAAAGGAAGTTCTTTAGAGTCCTACTAACTTCGCACTCTTTCTTCCGTCTAGGTGCATGTAAGACTGCCATGTTTGTAGCTTTATGTTAAAGGTTCAAATGGCTCTGAGCACTATGGGACTCAACTTCTGAGGTCATCAGTCCCTTAGAACTTAGAACTACTTAAACCTAACTAACCTAAGGACATCACACGCATCCGTGCCCGAGGCAGGATTCGAACCTGCGACCGTAGCGGCCGTGCGCTACAGCGCCTAGAACCGCTCGGCCACTCTTACCGGCTTTATGTTAATTATGGGTAATGTTGTTGCTATTGATTGACAATAATTTATTATGTATTGAATATGTACCTTAGGTCCCACTAATTGACTGTACAAGCAACTTACTTAATTCAGCAGTTTAATTCCGCTGGCAAGCGAAAGTTCGGTGCTGAAATTATTACGCGCCATCAGCATACTGTTGTTGTTGTTGTTGTTGTTGCGGTCTTCAGCCCTGAGACTGGTTTGATGCAGCTCTCCACGCTACTCTATCCTGTGCAAGCTGCTTCATCACCCAGTACCTACTGCAGCCTACATCCTTCTGAATCTGCTTAGTGTATTCATCTCTTGGTCTCCCCCTACGATTTTTACCCTCTACGCTGCCCTCCAACTAAATTGGTGATCCCTCGATGTCTCAGAACATGTCCTACCAACCGATCCCTTTTTCTAGTCAAGTTGTGCCACAAGCTCCTCTTCTCCCCAATTCTATTCAATACCTCCTCATTAGTTACGTGATCTACCCATCTAATCTTCAGCATTCTTCTGTAGCACCACATTTCAAAATCTTCTATTCTCTTCTTGTCCAAACTATTTATCGTCCATGTTTCACTTCCATACATGGCTACACTCCATACAAATACTTTGAGAAACGACTTCCTGACATTTAAATCTATACTCGATGTTAACAAATTTTTCTTCTTCAGAAACGCTTTTCTTGCCATTGCCAGTCTACATTTTATATCCTCTCTACTTCGACCATCATCAGTTATTTTGCTCCCCAAATAGCAAAACTCCTTTACTACTTTAAGTGTCTCATTTCCTAATCTGATTCCCTCAGCATCACGCGACTTAATTCGACTACATTCCATTATCCTCGTTTTGCTTTTGCTGATGTTCACCTTCTACCCTCCTTTCAAGACACTGCCCATTCCGTTCAACTGCTCTTCCAAGTCCTTTGCTGTCTCTGTCAGAATTACAATGTCATCGGCGAACCTCAAAGATTTTATTTCTTCTCCATGGATTTTAATACCTACTCCGAACTTTTCTTTTGTTTCCTTTATTGCTTGCTCAATATACAGATTGAATAACATCGGGGATAGGCTACAGCCCTGTCTCACTCCCTTCCCAACCACTGCTTACCTTTCATACTCCTCCACTCGTATCTGCTTTCTGTACAAATTGTAAATAGCCTTTCGCTCCCTGTATTTTACCCCTGCCACCTTCAGAATTTGAAAGAGAGTATTCCAGTCAACATTGTCAAAAGCTTTCTCTAAGTCTACAAATGCTAGAAACGTAGGTTTGCCTTTTCTTAATCTTTCTTCTAAGATAAGTCGTAGAGTCAGTACGGCCTCACGTGTTCCAACACTTCTACGGAATGCAAACTGATCTTCCCCGAGGTCGGCTTCAATCAGTTTTTCCATTCTTCTGTAAAGAATTCGCGTTAATATTTTGCAACTGTGACTTATTAAACCGATAGTTCGGTAATTTTCACATCTGTTAACACTGCTTTCTTTGGGATTGGAATTATTATATTCTTCTTGAAGTCTGAGGGTATTTCGCCTGTCTCATACATCTTGCTCACCAGATGGTAGAGTTTTGTCAGGACTGGCTCTCCCAAGGCTGTTAGTAGTTCTAATGGAATGTTGTCTACTCCGGGGGCCTTGTTTCGACACAGGTCTCTCAGTGCTTTGTCAAACTCTTCATGCAGTATCATATCTCGCATTTCATCTTCATCTACATCCTCTTCCATTTCCATAATATTGCCCTCAAGTACATCGCCCTTGTATAGACCCTCTATATTCTCCATCCAACTTTCTGCTTTCTCTTCTTTGCTTCTGGGTTTCCATCAAAGCTCTTGATATTCATGCAAGCGGTTCTCCAATTCCAAGGGTCTCTTTAATTTTCCTGTAGGCAATATCTATCTTACCCCTAGTGAGATAAGCCGCTACAACCTTACATTTGTTCTCTAGACGTTTGTATTCTTTTTTTGCCTGCTTCATTTACTGCATTTTTATATTTTCTCCTTTCATCAATTAAATTCAATATTTCATTTGTTACCCAAGGGTTTCTACTAGCCCTCGTCTTTTTACCTATTTGATCCTCTGCTGCCTTCACTATTTCATCCCTCAAAGCTACCCATTCTTCTTCTACTGTATTTCTTTCCCTCATTCCTGTAAATTGTTCCCTTACGCTCTCCCTGAAACTCTGCACAACATCTGGTTCTTTCAGTTTATCCAGGTCCCATCTCCTTAAATTCCCGCCTTTTTGCTGTTTCTTCAGTTTTAATCTGCAGTTCACAACCAATAGATTGTGGTCAGAGTCCACATCTGCCCCTGGAAATGTCTTACAGTTTAAAACCTGGTTCCTAAATCTCTGTCTTACCATTATATAATATATCTGATACCTTTTACTATCTCCAGGATTCTTCCATGTGTACAACCTTCTTTCATGATTCTTGAAGCATACTATCACATGCATATTTCCTCTCTTTCTCTTAGAACCTGCATATTTAAATTGTTATACGAAGGCCAGTTAGTCTTGCCGTGCACTGCGACACATTTCATCGTATTGAGCTCCATTTTAACACGGTCAACCGGTTTATCGCTCTCCTACAGCGATGTCTGCACCTGGTTTCATCGAAAAGTGAACAGTATTGCTAATAACGAGCAGAATCAGCCTCAGCTGAGAGTTTTGTTTCAATCCTATCTCAACTGCAAACTAAACGTGACCATTTTCATCCCAGCTGCAGCCTTTGGCCGGCCGATGTGGCCGAGCGGTTCTAGGCGCGACCGGTCGCAGGTTCGAATCCTGACTCGGGCATGGGTGTGTGTGATGTCCTTAGGTTAGTTAGGTTTAAGTAGTTCTAAGTTCTAGGGGACTGATGACCTCAGATGTTAACTCCCATAGTGCTCAGAGGCATCTGAACCATTTTACAACATTTGTGATACATCCCACATCAGAAAAATTATTATTCTAAGGCACGACGCAATCTAGCATTCCGTCTTCATTTTGATGAGATTTACGAGATGAAAAATCTCACTATGGGAGTCTGACTTCTGTAAAAGATGTTAGGAACATTATAAGTCCCATCACAGCGATAATGCTTAATAATGAAAGACGCAACAGGGACGATTACCATACCCTTCCGTCAGGGGTTCGATTCTTGGCGATGGACGAGATAAGACGTCCTGCATATGTTCCAGGCGGCTGTGTAGATATGCTGCAGTTATTTTCGATAGAATGTGCTATAAATTTGTGAGTTCAAAGGACGACTAACCGTTAGCTTTCAGATAAATTTCACGGCTTTAGTTCGGTTTAAAGCATATTTTGAAACAGTGGGTAATATGGTTATAAACGAAACTACACACAGAAAACTTCGTGTCCCTCCTGCACAAGCAAGAATGCCCAGAGTGTGCGTTACGGGTAGCGTCGTTTCAGCTACAGAGTTTTTATCGTTGACCGCCAAATTACTGTGGGAAAGTCCGCCCTGTGAAATAGTACATTCTAAGAAGAAGAAGAAAAAAGAAGCGATGCATCTCGAATGGGGCGAAAATCGGTACATGTGATGTACGGGTACAGACAAAAACATTATGGCAATTTCAGAAAAATTGGATGATTTATTCAACAGAAAGACCATCACGAATTGCGCAAGTCAATAACGCATTGGTGCACCTCTGGCCCTTAAGCGAGCAGTTATTCGGCTTGGCATTAATTGACAGAGTTGTTGGATGTTCTCCTGAGAGATTTCGTGTCAAATTCTGCTAACTGGCACGTTAGATAGTCAAAATCCCGATATGGCAGCGTGTCCTCACTCATAATGTTTCAGAAGTCCTCAAGTGGGGAGAGATGCGGTGACCTTGCTGGCCAAAGTAGGGTTTGACCAGCACGAAGACAAACAATGGACAGTCTCGCCGTGTGCGCGTGGGCATTATCTTGCTGAAATGTGAGCCCAGGATGGCTTGCCACGAAGGGCAACGAAACGGGGCGTCTAATATCGTCGACGAATCGCCGTGCTATAAGGATGTCGCGCATGACAACCAATGGGGTCCTGGCACCCCAGACCATCCCCCCCATGTTAGAGGGCCTCATGGCGGGTGACAGTTATGGTATCCCACCGCTGTCTGGGGCATCTCCAGGCATGTTGTCAGCTTGGATATCTTTGACTAGAGTAGAATTCTCCTGAGAGATTTCGTGTCAAATTCTGCTAACTGGCACGTTAGATAGTCAAAATCCCGATATGGCAGCGTGTCCTCACTCGTAATGTTTCAGAAGTTCTCAAGTGGGGAGAGATACGGTGACCTTGCTGGCCAAAGTAGGGTTTGACCAGCACGAAGACAAACAATGGACAGTCTCGCCGTGTGCGCGTGGGCATTATCTTGCTGAAATGTGAGCCCAGGATGGCTTGCCATGAAGGGCAACGAAACGGGGCGTCTAATATCGTCGACGAATCGCCGTGCTATAAGGATGTCGCGCATGACAACCAATGGGGTCCTGGCACCCCAGACCATCCCCCCATGTTAGAGGGCCGCATGGCGGGTGACAGTTATGGTATCCCACCGCTGTCTGGGGCATCTCCAGGCACGTTTTCAGCTTGGAATCTCTTTGACTAGAGTAGAATTGTCATCTGTGACGAGTCTCGCTTCGCATTGAACCCAATGCCCAGCGAAAACGGTTCGGATACCAACCTGACTGTCGGTCGCCATACGGCTCTACAACCAGGAGTAAGGCTGTGTCTACACTGGAACCATTTTTGTTCGATTAGTTGGACGGCCGCAAACGAGCGACTAATCCCAAGAGATGTAGAAATACTGGCACGCGTCCACTGCACACGAATAAGCTGATGGCGTAAGACCGTACACTGGTGAAATAGGATTGGTCGGACGCAGTCGGATCAAGCGAGCGCCTGTTGCTACTTGTGTCTGGGTATTTTGCGATTTTGCATAATTAATTATCAACTATGAGTGTGGAAAAGCTCATAGGTCTTGTCGTGTGACTAGGGCCTCCCGTCGGGAAGACCTTTCGTCGGGTGCAAGTATTTATAGTTGACGCTACTTCGGCGACTTGCGCGTCGATGGGGATGAAATGATGGTGATTAGGACAACACAACACCCAGTCCCTGAGAGGAGAAAATCTCCGACCCAGCCGGGAATCGAACTCGGGCCCTTAGGATTGACATTCTGTCGCGCTTACCACTCAGCTACCGGGGGCGGACATAGGTCTTGTGAATGAGAACAAATTTCCTTGGGTTATGCAAGAGTCAAGGTATCAGCTTTGCGACTTACAGAGGAAATTGCGACTTGCAGAGGAAACTTTGGTAGAAAGCTGGAGAGGACATGAAAGTGAAATGCATGGGCGAACGCTAGTTGCAACTTATCACAAATCGTAATACTGTGCCACCAGATTTATTGAAAGTGCAACACATTTTTACTAGACACTAGAACAGATATACGAGTGCAAGAAATAGATTGCCATTCAATAAAACTGTTTAAAATATTCTAGTAACTGTATTTAAAAAAATTGGAAGACTATTTTCAAGCATATATCCACCCTGTGTAACTAGCATTCCGTGAAATACTCAAACCGCTTCATTTGTGCATTTCCCCTCTGCAAAAGAAGGTCATAAATTTCTCTCTAATGGAATACACTCCACTGACACCACGGCTCTCGCTGGCAGAAACACATCTTTTTGTCGATTGTGTTAGCTGGAAAATGAATGCAGATGATGGTTCTTCCCCCTCCTTTACAATTAGGACGCTTTGTCGTAATACATTTTACTGCAGTTGCGAGCAAACATCCTAAAGATGTTCGGGCTCACATGCAGTTCCTCTTCCTCGAAATGTCTTGGCTCAAATTCGTCTAGGGGTTGAACCGCACGTGTCGCATTACACACCCTAAATTAGAAATGTGTGACCCTTTGGTTTAATTGTGTGGCTGATGGCAAGTTTGCGAAACGCAGAGTTAACATAACATGTAATAACAGCAATAATAATATCGGGAACTAAATTAACGACCTATAAATGATGTAGGCCACACAGCTGCGATTTGCTTAGAATAATGCTTATTCAGAAAGCAAACTAATATCGGAAGTGGTCATATTTAGAGTTACTGCTACACTCGAGCGCATATTCATTTGACACAAATCGATCACTCACTATCTCATCGCGAAATACAAGTTATCAACGCGAAAAGTCAGAGTTCACACCAGGAGCGCAGCTGTTCACCGCTCAGAGATTAAGTCCCGCGCTACAACACGACGCGAAATTTTCTATGTCGTTCCACATCGTAGCTGCCTAAAGACCGACTGTCCGCTTTCGCTTCTCAATCCGACCTGTAAGCTTTGGTGTCTAGACCAGAACTTTTTTTTTTTTTTTTGACAACATGGTTGTGGAGGGAAGCAGCAACTAGTATGATTAATCAATACTTCAAAAACAGTCTTAATCGCATTTATTATTATTATTATACCGCAAACCTGTTTCAACCCGACGTAGGGGTCATCTTCTGGGCGTTTACACCATTGGTCGACTGTTGGTGGTGTCACTCCTGTCTACATAACGGCAGAAAACTATGCGTAAGTTTCCTGCCGTTATGTAGACAGGAGTGACACCATCAACAGTCGACCAATGGTGTAAACGCCCAGAAGATGACCCCTACGTCGGTTTGAAACAGGTTTGCGATATAATAATAATAATAAATGCGACTAAGACTGTTTTTTAATTATTGATAGACCAGAACTGTCCGCTTATGCGTCTGCACCAACACTGGCTCCGGCCGAGTTCCCCGCACGCCGAACATCTTCGTTCAACTCACTAGTGCAGTTCCCTTTCCTGAAGCCGTCCGTCTGATTAGCTACAGCTTATTCTACATTACTTTACATTTTAAAATATTTAAATAATCAAAGCTTGACGACTCTCGTGTTCTAAATAAAGTAACAATTATATCCATTGTCAAATTCTTTTGGATTAAAGCAATACAATTTCCTTCTTAACTTTGAATGCCACGGCCAGTAGCCTTCCACGAATGTGCTTTCTGATACATAAATAAAGAACAAAAGTAACTATTATGCACTAAACTTTACAAAAAATGGTTCAAATGGCTCTGAGCACTATGGGACTCAACTTCTGAGGTCATTAGTCCCCTAGAACTTAGAACTAGTTAAACCGAACTAACCTAAGGACATCACACACATCCATCCCGAGGCAGGTTCGAACCTGCGACCGTAGCGGTCTCGCGGTTCCAGACTGCAGCGCCTAGAACCGCACGGCCACTTCGGCCGGCACTAAACTTTACAAAAATATTCTATTACCTAATGATTCAAAAAGGTGTCATGCTGTCACCGTTCAATGTGTTTTTGTAGAGGAAATGATGATCTGATGCTTAACTAAAATACTGATAATTTAAATTTACTGTATCTTTTAAACAAATCAAGTTACAGAGTTGATATTTACAGCATTCGTCACTTTAATGATGGGCTTCTATTTGAAATGTCAATCATTAAGATCGACAAAGCGTCAGATTTTAGCATTCAGGTCTTTGTTACAAAACTTGTTAATTTCACTTTAACAGTAAATCCTGAACCATTATAGATATGATCAATATTCAAGTTTTATTGGGATCATTATAAAAATTTATAGAGGATGGCAGATTAAAATTACTGTAGCTTCTTTCCCTGCATTACTACAAACTTAAATCGTTTTCATACATGTTTCCCTTTATGGCCGATCTTAGGTCCGCCATATTTAACACTGCTGCGTCTCCTTGGCCACAAACAGCTTGTACTGGGTTTCCCTATGACGTAGTTTCTCGTCTGTCTCACTCGCACACTACAACGCTTAGGCCTCAATAGACAATAGACGCCTGTGAATTTTTCCATCTCGTGGTTAATCAGAGTCCTTTGTGGCGCACGGTCCTCGACGGCAGGGTTCGTTTCACAATTCCTGTAGGCTGGTTTTTTGGGCCATATATTTAAATGAGAGCGCAATTCTCGTTAACTACACAGTGGCAGCGTTGCCATGCTTTTCGATTTCAACAATAATTTGCAGTGATCTTCATTTAGTAGTCATTATTCCAAACTCACCTCCTACAACTTGTCGAGCCTCAGAAAGACGTTAGCTGGAAATTATTTCTATTGGTCCATATTTTGACACACGTAATGTACCTTAATGTTTGCTCTTGGAAAACTGCAGCGACGTCGAACACTTTCAAGATTGCGAGAAAACACCACCTTTGCTCTCTTTGCCTTATGTCCATGGGTGATAGCTAGAAACTACAACTTGTAAGAAAAATGAAGAAAAGGATGCTCACAGTTCCTTAAGATACTACCCCAATGGCGTAGATTCTTTATTCTCGGGTGTTTGTCGTCCGTGATCCCACATAATTTGGAAACTGCCATTTCTTCCAAAAAACTTCCACTAGTGGTTTGATATCGTCTTTTTGGATAAAGGTATGCAGAAAACGTCCATATTATCCCAAATTACTTGGCAAGTTTTCTTCACTTTTCTCCCAACAGTACTGTAACTATCCACGGCAAACTTGCAGTTCAACATAACAAGTTCTTCCTCACGTTCGCCCGCACACGGTAAGATTTTCTATTGCTTGTCTTCGTGATTGCTAAACCCTGCCTTCGCCAGCAGGGTCACCAGATATATACCCATTTGTGAAGGTCTGGTGCATTATGAGTATGCCCTCCAATCAGATCGATATTTTGTCGACCTAAAGCGCCAATTGGACAGAATAGGATATTTGACTTTATATTCCTAACGCGGTTTTTTCCTTTTCAAGTTCAGTATTCTTTTATGAAAACGGCAATGAAACTTAGATAATTTGAAAACCCGCTAAAACGCTCTTTTCGAGTAATGTGATGCCTGTGACGTCACTTGCCAGTTCGCTGCTCCTACTGTCGCTATGCTAATTCACAGGGATGCGTCGATTTGGAATTAACATTTCGAAAAATGCGCTACAAATTGTGTGTGGTACAATACTGTACAAATACATCTACAAAGAAGTCCTGAAAAGTTGTTTTTGAGTGTTCCAGAGAATAAGAAGGTGCGTATAAAATGTGATTGCACTGTACCGGTAAAATGCTACTGCGTCGATACACAAGTACCCCAACTTAGTTGCCGGCCGGGGTGGCCGAGCGGTTCTAGGGGCTTCAGTCTGGAACCACGCGGCTGCTGCGGTCGCAGGTTCGAATCCTGCCTCGGGAATTAATATGTGCGATGTCCTTAGGTTAGTTAGGTTTAAGTAGTTCTAAGCCTAGGGGACTGATGACCTCACATGTTAAGTCCCATAGTGCTCAAAGCCAGCCCCAACTTAGTTGCACTCTGACGTTAACATTAATTTTCCTCCGAGATATATTTTGCAACATTTTCAAGGCAGGATAGCGTCATTCAACGAAATTAACTCTTAGCGAAAATTGTCGTTTTACCCAACTTTACACAAATTACTCGGTTGCTCCGTTGTTAGCGCGGTAAACCATCGAATTTTATAAGATGATGTCCACAGATTGCTTGTTCAAATCAAACCCGAAAGAATATTTTAACTTATTTGGGAAAAAGCCTCGACAATCCTCTCAAATGAATACCAAATCAAAATTACAAAACTTCACCACACCGACCACAAATAGAATGTTCTTGTGTTTTCCTTGCCGTTTACATGAACTTACATTTGCCATCGCTGTTCACACACGTCACGGCCAAATAGATATTTTCTGGTTCATGTGACCACACGCCTTTCACTTTATTAGAAACAATGTTTTTTCTATCTTTGTACTGTCCAGCTAGGATGCTTATTGTTTAAACTTTCGAAGTGTCAACATTTTACATGACGATGAAGTAAGTCTGCGTCAGACACTGACGTCAGTTTACACTCACAAACATCACAGTCCTTATGTTTGTGTTACCTGCATGTTGCAAATGCTTTATATCTCACCATATAGAAAATTCCATCGTCCTACACCTTGTTGTACTGTGGGCATATCGTGTTTCCTTAACTATTAGACATACTTTCCAAAAACAGTGAATTATTTGTTCGCCAAGTAAATGCATTTATCCTCTGTTGTCGAATTCTCAGCCTAAGATTAATATGGTGCTAAATACACTCCTGGAAATTGAAATAAGAACACCGTGAATTCATTGTCCCAGGAAGGGGAAACTTTATTGACACATTCCTGGGGTCAGATACATCACATGATCACACTGACAGAACCACAGGCACATAGACACAGGCAACAGAGCATGCACAATGTCGGCACTGGTACAGTGTATATCCACCTTTCGCAGCAATGCAGGCTGCTATTCTCCCATGGAGACGATCGTAGAGATGCAGGATGTAGTCCTGTGGAACGCCTTGCCATGCCATTTCCACCTGGCGCCTCAGTTGGACCAGCGTTCGTGCTGGACGTGCAGACCGCGTGAGACGACGCTTCATCCAGTTCCAAACATGCTCAATGGGGGACAGATCCGGAGATCTTGCTGGCCAGGGTAGTTGACTTACACCTTCTAGAGCACGTTGGGTGGCACGGGATACATGCGGACGTGCATTGTCCTGTTGAAACAGCAAGTTCCCTTGCCGGTCTAGGAATGGTAGAACGATGGGTTCGATGACGGTTTGGATGTACCGTGCACTATTCAGTGTCCCCTCGACGATCACCAGTGGTGCACGGCCAGTGTAGGAGATCGCTCCCCACACCATGATGCCGGGTGTTGGCCCTGTGTGCCTCGGTCGTATGCAGTCCTGATTGTGGCGCTCACCTGCACGGCGCCAAACACGCATACGACCATCATTGGCACCAAGGCAGAAGCGACTCTCATCGCTGAAGACGACACGTCTCCATTCGTCCCTCCATTCACGCCTGTCGCGACACCACTGGAGGCGGGCTGCACGATGTTGGGGCGTGAGCGGAAGACGGCCTAACGGTGTGCGGGATCGTAGCCCAGCTTCATGGAGACGGTTGCGAATGGTCCTCGCCGATACCCCAGGAGCAACAGTGCCCCTAATTTGCTGGGAAGTGGCGGTGCGGTCCCCTACGGCACTGCGTAGGATCCTACGGTCTTGGCGTGCATCCGTGCGTCGCTGCGGTCCGGTCCCAGGTCGACGGGCACGTGCACCTTCCGCCGACCACTGGCGACAACATCGATGTACTGTGGAGACCTCACGCCCCACGTGTTGAGCAATTCGGCGGTACGTCCACCCGGCCTCCCGCATGCCCACTATACGCCCTCGCTCAAAGTCCGTCAACTGCACATACGGTTCACGTCCACGCTGTCGCGGCATGCTACCAGTGCTAAAGACTGCGATGGAGCTCCGTATGCCACGGCAAACTGGCTGACACTGACGGCGGCGGTGCACAAATGCTGCGCAGCTAGCGCCATTCGACGGCCAACACCGTGGTTCCTGGTGTGTCCGCTGTGCCGTGCGTGTGATCATTGCTTGTACAGCCCTCCCGCAGTGTCCGGAGCAAGTATGGTGGGTCTGACACACCGGTGTCAATGTGTTCTTTTTTCCATTTCCAGGAGTGTATAATACAACCCAGCATCGAAACAACTGGCAAAATCGTTCTTGCTAACGATATTTTCGTATTTCCTGTAAAACCTACCAGAATTCGAATATGTGACCTTTTCATCCGCAATCAGGTGCACTATCCGTTGCGCCACCGAGGCATGTTTACAGCACTTTTCTGCTGAGAGGATTCTATAGAGAATATCAGCACTAAAATCTCACAAGAACAGTTTTACTGTGTTTTGGGACGCAGCTGACAGCTGATAATCTGGTTATAATGTACGGATGCATTTCTAAAAGTTCAACAATTCCTTAATTTGAGCGAGTTTAATTTTGTTACTTAAACGTTGTAATTGAGATATCCATCACTACATAGCTAAACTGTGGGAGACGCTAAAGCGTGGCAGACGAGTGCCATCAAGCCTTGGGGAGCACAAAAGGTATCGGCATGCACGTTCGCAGCATACAGCGTTTCACGGAGTAAGGCCACGAATGGTATTGACACTGACCGTGGCTATGCAGTGAGTTTGAAAGACTGAGATACCCAGGAGGATAGAGGATACAAACACTGGATAAGCATAGGAAGTCCCTCTTAGTTCCCCGTGGAAAGGCGCATCACTGTAACAAGGATGGAGCCCACCACGCCCAGTCGGCTCCATAGTTCTACACCTCCAGAACGCCCAACCTTAGTGTCGACGTCGCCCGCACAGGAGATAGATGTCTCACTGGGCTGCTTCAGTGGAACACTATGAGATGTGCGCTTACAGGTGGCTCAGACGCAGAAAGGGAGATATCCGCGTAAGACAGAGACGTGAGAAGATCGATGTCCGCAGGTGGATGCTGACTGGAGATGGAGGTGCGGTCAAATGGCTCTAAGCACTATGGGACTTAACATTTGAGGCCATCACTCCCCTAGACTTAGAACTACTTAAACCTAGCTAACCTAAGGACATCACACACATCCATGCCCAAGGCAGGCTTCGAACCTGCGACCGTAGCAGCAGCACGGTTCCGGACTGAAGCGCCTAGAGCCGCTCGGCCACACCGGCCGGCGATGAAGGCGGAGAGATACATCGTGTCGTCCAGTTCAAATGGCTCTATGAGCACTATGGGCCTTAACAGTTACAGGGCCTTAACAGTTACAGTGCCGTAACAGTTACAGGGCGTCAGAGGACGGCGCATGATTAGTTAGAGGGTCGACATGCTGTCCACACGTCCGATGGAGCCAGTCATCAGAAGAGGTATGGCACTGTCTCCTCCGTTTCCTTGGCGACCGTTGCTTCCTAAGATATCGTTCCGTTTCGGATGGCGGGCGGCTAGACGTTAGGAAAGCTGAGATCAACAACTATGGGTTTGGAAGAATGGTTCAAATGGCTCTGAGCACTATGGGACTTAACTACTGTGGTCATCAGTCCCGTAGAACTTAGAACTACTTCAACCTAACTAACGTAAGGACATCACACACATCCATGCCCGAGGCAGGATTCGAACCTGCGACCGTAGCAGCAGCGCGGTTCCGGACTGAAGCGCCTAGAACCGCTCGGCCACACCGGCCGGCGATGAAGGCGGAGAGATACATCGTGTCGTCCAGTTCAAATGGTTCAAATGGCTCTATGAGCACTATGGGCCTTAACAGTTACAGGGCCTTAACAGTTACAGTGCCGTAACAGTTACAGGGCGTCAGAGGACGGCGCATGATTAGTTAGAGGGTCGACATGCTGTCCACACGTCCGATGGAGCCAGTCATCAGAAGAGGTATGGCACTGTCTCCTCCGTTTCCTTGGCGACCGTTGCTTCCTAAGATATCGTTCCGTTTCGGATGGCGGGCGGCTAGACGTTAGGAAAGCTGAGATCAACAACTATGGGTTCGGAAGAATGATTCAAATGGCTCTGAGCGCTATGGGACTTAACTACTGTGGTCATCAGTGCCGTAGAACTTAGAACTACTTCAACCTAACTAACGTAAGGACATCACACACATCCATGCCCGAGGCAGGATTCGAACCTGCGACCGTAGCAGCAGCGCGGTTCCGGACTGAAGCGCCTAGAACCGCTCGGCCACACCGGCCGGCGATGGAGGCGGAGAGATACATCGTGTCGTCCAGTTCAAACGGTTCAAATGGCTCTATGAGCACTATGGGCCTTAACAGTTACAGGGCCTTAACAGTTACAGTGCCGTAACAGTTACAGGGCGTCAGAGGACGGCGCATGATTAGTTAGAGGGTCGACATGCTGTCCACAAGTCCGATGGAGCCAGTCATCAGAAGAGGTATGGCACTGTCTCCTCCGTTTCCTTGGCGACCGTTGCTTCCTAAGATATCGTTCCGTTTCGGATGGCGGGCGGCTAGACGTTAGGAAAGCTGAGATCAACAACTATGGGTTCGGAAGAATGGTTCAAATGGCTCTGAGCACTATGGGACTTAACTACTGTGGTCATCAGTCCCGTAGAACTTAGAACTACTTCAACCTAACTAACGTAAGGACATCACACACATCCATGCCCGAGGCAGGATTCGAACCTGCGACCGTAGCAGCAGCGCGGTTCCGGACTGAAGCGCCTAGAACCGCTCGGCCACAACGGCCGGCGATGGAGGCGGAGAGATACATCGTGTCGTCCAGTTCAAACGGTTCAAATGGCTCTATGAGCACTATGGGCCTTAACAGTTACAGGGCCTTAACAGTTACAGTGCCGTAACAGTTACAGGGCGTCAGAGGACGGCGCATGATTAGTTAGAGGGTCGACATGCTGTCCACACGTCCGATGGAGCCAGTCATCAGAAGAGGTATGGCACTGTCTCCTCCGTTTCCTTGGCGACCGTTGCTTCCTAAGATATCGTTCCGTTTCGGATGGCGGGCGGCTAGACGTTAGGAAAGCTGAGATCAACAACTATGGGTTCGGAAGAATGGTTCAAATGGCTCTGAGCACTATGGGACTTAACTACTGTGGTCATCAGTCCCGTAGAACTTAGAACTACTTCAACCTAACTAACGTAAGGACATCACACACATCCATGCCCGAGGCAGGATTCGAACCTGCGACCGTAGCAGCAGCGCGGTTCCGGACTGAAGCGCCTAGAACCGCTCGGCCACACCGGCCGGCGATGGAGGCGGAGAGATACATCGTGTCGTCCAGTTCAAACGGTTCAAATGGCTCTATGAGCACTATGGGCCTTAACAGTTACAGGGCCTTAACAGTTACAGTGCCGTAACAGTTACAGGGCGTCAGAGGACGGCGCATGATTAGTTAGAGGGTCGACATGCTGTCCACAAGTCCGATGGAGCCAGTCATCAGAAGAGGTATGGCACTGTCTCCTCCGTTTCCTTGGCGACCGTTGCTTCCTAAGATATCGTTCCGTTTCGGATGGCGGGCGGCTAGACGTTAGGAAAGCTGAGATCAACAACTATGGGTTCGGAAAAATGGTTCAAATGGCTCTGAGCACTATCGGACTTAACTACTGTGGTCATCAGTCCCGTAGAACTTAGAACTACTTCAACCTAACTAACGTAAGGACATCACACACATCCATGCCCGAGGCAGGATTCGAACCTGCGACCGTAGCAGCAGCGCGGTTCCGGACTGAAGCGCCTAGAACCGCTCGGCCACACCGGCCGGCGATGGAGGCGGAGAGATACATCGTGTCGTCCAGTTCAAACGGTTCAAATGGCTCTATGAGCACTATGGGCCTTAACAGTTACAGGGCCTTAACAGTTACAGTGCCGTAACAGTTACAGGGCGTCAGAGGACGGCGCATGATTAGTTAGAGGGTCGACATGCTGTCCACAAGTCCGATGGAGCCAGTCATCAGAAGAGGTATGGCACTGTCTCCTCCGTTTCCTTGGCGACCAGACGTTAGGAAAGCTGAGATCAACAACTATGGGTTCGGAAGAATGGTTCAAATGGCTCTGAGCACTATGGGACTTAAATGCTGTGGTCATCAGTCCCCTAGAACTTAGAACTACTTAAAGCTAACTAACCTAAGGACATCACACACATCTGTGCCCGAGGCAGGATTCGAACCTGCGACCGTAGCGGTCACGCGGGATTAGGATGAGACGGTTTGTGTCTATTGACGGCCAATGTCCGTTGGTACTGCCTCTGGCAGCAGTATAGAAGAGACAAGCATCACATCCACCGCGTCGTCGAGAGAAGTCGACGCCGGAGCCGACTGATTCAGAGTGGGGGCAGCAGGCAGCCCCGCCTCGGACGCGTAAGTTGGAGATAACGCAGTGGGCGCCGCAGGGAGAGCAATGTCTCCGATCGGCGTCTGAACCAGTCTCAGTTCAGTTTTTATCTGACTGACACCACTGGGGACACAGCAGGTTCCGTACGTTTTCCACGTTTCAGCAACGTGACTGACGACGTTGCCGTAGGACTTAAAGGCGGTCACCACAACGTTACACGACGCTTCAAACAGGACTTCGAAAACCCTCAAACTTCGGAGCCCAAAACCAATGTGATCAGTCACGTCAGTCCCTATGCTGCCGTCAGAGCATCGGAACTAGAGATGTTTATCCCGGCGCTGCACAACGTCGGCGTACACCACTTCATTCTCCAACTTTATGTACGCAGTAGTAACGAGGATCGAAATATCTATTCCGAGAACATTTTGCGGTGGGAGACGCGTTTCGTCCCGTATAAACATTTCTACTTCATACGCCTCTGGTCGTTCACGATCCAAACGAAAAGTCAATTCAATCGAGGCTTCGCGGTAGGAAAACGCCATGATGGTCGATGAAGTCAGATTCTAAGACAAACCGCTTTGCAGAAGTTAACAAGCTCCACCACTGCCGCAGGCAGACTGGTAACCGCTAAACCATTCGGACATAGTGATCATCTTTATTGCATGGACTGCCCTAGAACGCTTGCTGTCAGACCCAAATTCTCAACTTCTCTACACACCACTAATCGCAGTGTCCATTGCCCATTATCTTCATTACTCGCGGCATTTCACCGATTCCCTTAATACTTCCAGACTCGTGCGTATCCACACTGAAAAGATCATTGGAGACACTCGCCTTAATTATGCACTACTGGCCAATAAAATTGCTACACCACGAAGATGACGTGCTACAGACGCGAAATTTAAGCGACAGGAAGAAGATGCTGTGATATGCAAATGATTAGCTTTTCAGAGCATTCACACAAGGTTGGCGCCGGTGGCGACACCTACAACATGCTGACATGAGGAAGTTTTCAACCGATTTCTCATACACAAACAGCAGTTGACCGGCGTTCCCTGTGAAACGTTGCTGTGATGCCTTGTGTAAGGAGGAGAAATGCGTACCATCACGTTTCCGACTTTGATATAGTTCGGATTGTAGCCTATCGCGATTGCGGTTTATCGTATCGCGACATTGCTGCTCGCGTTGGTCGAGATCCAATGACTGTTAGCAGAATATGGAATCTGTGCGTTCAGGAGGGTCATACGGAACGTCGTGCTAGATCCCAACGGCCTCGTATCACTAGCAGTCGAGATGACTGGCATCTTATCCGCATGGCTGTAACGGATCGTACAGCCACGTCTCGAACCCTGAGTCAACAGATGGGGACGTTTGTAAGACAACAACCATTTGCACGAACAGGTCGACGACGTTTGCAGCAGCATGGACTATCACCTCGGACACCATGGATGCGGTTACCCTTCACGCTGCATCACAGACAGGAGCGCCTGCGATGGTGTACTCAACGACGAAGCTGGGTGCACGATTGGCAAAACATGTTTTCGGATGAATCCAGGTTCTGTTTACAGCATCATGATACTCGCATTCGTGTTTGGCGACATCGCGGCGAACGCACATTGGAAGCGTGTATTCGTCATCGCCATACTGGCGTATCACTCGGCGTGATGGTATGGGATGCCATTGGTTACACGTCTCGGTCACCTCTTGTTCGCATTGACGCCACTTTGAACAATGGACGTTACATTTCACATGTGTTACGACTCGTGGCTGTACCCTTCATTCGATCCCTGGGAAACCCTACATTTCAGCAGGATAATGGACGACCGCATGTTGCAGGTCCTGTGTGGGACTTTCTGGATACAGAAAATGTTCGACTGCTGGCCTGGCCAGCACATTCTCCAGATCTCTCACCAATTGGAAACGTCTGGTCAATGATGGCCGAGCAACTGGCTCGTCGCAATACGCCAGTCACTACTCTTGATGAAATGTGGTATCGTGCTAGAGCTGCATGGTCAGCTGTACCTGTACACTCCATCCAAGCTCTGTTTGACTCAATGCCCAGGCGTACCAAGGCCGCTATTACGGCCAGAGGTGGTTGCTCTGGGTACTGATTTCTCAGGATCTGTGCACCCAAACTGCGTGAAAATGTAATCACATGTCAGTTCTACTATAATATACTTGTCCAGTGAATACCCATTTATCATCTGCATTTTTTCTTGGTGTATCAATCTTAATGGCCAGTAGTGTACATGTACGGTGTCTGTTCTTTCGGATAACTTGATGCGTCTACCCGTTCATGGAAAAATGGGATTTTTTTTTTTGTATGGGACTTAACTGCGGTGGTCATCAGTCGCCTAGAACTTCGAGTCACTTAAACCTAACTAACCTAAGGACATCACACACATCCACGCCCGAGGCAGGATTCGAACCTACGACCATAGTGGTCGCGCGGTTCCCGATTGTAGCGCCTAGAACCGCTCCGCCACCCCGGCCGGCGAAAACGGGATTTCAACAGACTGACTGACAGTCAGATAAAAAATGACAAAAATATTTTTCTCGTGTGATATAATCAGAAAATAACAATAATCGAAATTTGAGATTTGCGTATTATGCCAAGCTTCATGATCCAATATGAACGGGAAGTACCCTACAGGTTCTGATGAGTGAGTTTGCGAGTAACACAATGTGTGACACAAATGGCAGTATTTTTTGATTACATCGACTTAGAAGCTTAAATTTTTTTACACTACCAAAGGCCGATAGGCTTCAGTGTACGCCATAAATTTCAACTTGATATGTCTGCCCGCTCCCGAGTCGGACAGACAGCAGACGGACAACAAAGTGATCTTATAACGGTTCCGTTTATACCGATTGAGATACGGCATCCTAAAAATTAAAAAATATTGATAAAAAATTCAAAATATATGTTAACTGTGCAGTTTCATTTTTTTCACCTTCCTCGGATTTTGTTTAGTTTAATTGTCTAAGATATCTGACTTTTTTTGTTCCAAGCCCCCTTTATGTTCTGACTTCAGGTTTCGCTCTGTCGGTCTGTTAAAGTCCCTGGTGTTATTTGTTTCTCCTAACTCTGTATCGGCGTGTATTACTCTTCGTCCCACATTTCTGTCCATTATGTGGTCATCAAAGTACATCCAATACTTTTGAAGCTTTCGTCAGTACAAGACGCAGACTGTCCAATATTAAAATAGTACAATTTACCACTAGCCAAGTAAGTGCATTTAAATATCTCGGAAGCACAATAACTGAAGACTTGAGATGTCACCGGGAGGTGAAACCTCGAATTGCCACAGCGAAGGAGGCACTCAACAGAAAGAGGAGACTTATGTGGCAAGTTAGAAAAGGACTAAGGAAAAGGCTTGGCAAATGTTTTGTCTGGAGTGTGGAATTATATGGGCCAGAAACATGGACGCTGAGACGAGAGGATAGAAAAAGGTTAGAAGCATTTGAGATGTGGATGTGGAGGAGAATGGAGAGAATAAGCTGAATGGAAAAAGTGATTAATGAAAGAGTGTTCGAAAGGGTTGGTGAGAGAAGATGTCTGCCGAAGGTTGTAAGAGAAGGGAAAAAGAACTGGTTGGGACATTCATTGAGAAGGGAGTGCTTGCTGGTAGATGCTTTGGAAGGATTGGTTTGTGGGAGAAGACTGAGAGGAAGAAGGAGATACAAGGCGATAGACGACATAAAGGAAAGAGGAAATTATGCAGACCTGAAGAGGATGGCAGAAAACCGGACAGCCTGGAGAACTACCATGTGAAAACCTACCTTTTCGCAGAACACTGATGATGATGATGAGCTATAGATACGCCCGGCACACTTCAGCCGTCTTTCTCTTATTCCCCCTGACACTTCATTAGTCCACATTCACAGATCCCGATTTTTCATTTTTTTCCCCCAAATGACGACTTCCTTTCTGGGACAAAATATATTTCTAAGTACTTTCCCACCATCTTTCCCATACCCTAAAACGTCCATGTTATTGAGAATCTAAATCCAGTCAACGTAAATATCATATGGGCATTTAGTCATACTACTATGTGGAATGGAGGTTAACTCACTGATACATATAGGAACAGACACTCCGAATTCATTGCTGGGACAAGTGATTTTAATTACTGGCTGACAACAGATATCTCATAACAACCAGGGGTAGTCCTACGCTCATTCTCTCTTCATCTGTGCCGGCCCGGGATGGCCGAGCGGTTCTAGGCGCTAGTCTGGAACCGCGCAATCGCAACGGTCGCATGTTTGAATCCTGCCTCGGGCATGGATGTGTGTGATGTCCTTAGGTTAGTTAGTTTTAAGTAGTTCTAAGTTCTAGGGGACTGATGACCTCAGCAGTTAAGTCCCATAGTGCTCAGACCGATTTTCTCTTTATTTGTCATCATGATCAGCTGTTAATAACCGAGTCCAGATCTAATTCAGACAACAAATGATGATTCAAGTGAACAAATCTGGTTGGGCATTTGGTAGGGATTCGTAAAATAGGCTGCTAATAATCTCACATGGAATTTATTGAACAGTAAAGGAGCAGATCTCGTTAAACATAAAGTAAACACAAATTACTGAACCAAAATGGTCCTCACATTTTAAAAAGATAATCAACTTGTCTTTCATCTCGAGGATAGCACTTTATTACACGTGCGTGATCGTAAGGGTAGCGACTGCATCAAGGGATTGAAAATGGACATGGGGTAGCACTGGCAGAGGCATGAACAAAGGACAGTATTCACACATGACTTCAACCGAGATAACATACACAAAAGATTTCTCTCCAGCAGTACAGAACCATGTAAATGCCATAATTCACATGACAGAGAAACGGAACTGAGTTTCCATGAAAGGTGCCAAAACTGGGCGAAGAGTTAATTAATTCAAGAATCACGAAAATATGCGAAATATACGATAAATACGTACTCCAGAAATTGAGTTCACTTCATTAGATAATACGACAGAGGCCTACAGACTGTCATGGACATCTTAGTGGAGCTGAGTGAAGCTCGAAAAATTAAGTTAAATTCCAGATTTGGGAACTGAATAAAAATTTACTGTGCTTGTAGATATTAGATAGACGCAGAAAATTGAGTTTTATTCATTGTGCAGCGTTACAGGTGCGTACACACTGAGTACATGTAACTGGACATGAGAGAACCACAACAAGAAAAAGGGCAAACACTTCAACTCAAAATTACGTAAGATTCGTGTATCTTACACAAACATTAAATAACTGAGAGGTTGAAAGTATCCTTTAAAATGTTTTAATATCGAATAATTGTGAAGCCAGACGGTAAAATATGCAAAGCTGAGTAACTGAGAAATTTGAAAATATGTGAAGCTTGTTGGAGATGGAATTATGTAAAACTCACACTACACGATGTGAAATCCAGAGAAACCTGTCGATCAAATAATACGACAGCGAGAAAGAAATCTGTTCTCAATAGAATTTACGTACGGTATCTGCCTGTGTGATAAAATGACTTTGCGTTAAATATTCCCCTGAATGTTGTCAATCTTTTGTTAGTATAGAAAACAATTGCTCTACCAGAACTATTATCGTAATTACACAACAAATGATCATTGCATCTGACTTTATCTGTTAAATCTGTTTGATATCACAATGTAGCGCTTTCATAAAATGTTTCACTCGCATTAAAACTCTGAATTTATACTGATATTATTCTAGTAAATGCACTTTTACAATCACTGTGTCCGACTCTGAATATGAACTACAATCATAATGCAATTTATTGCTTACCTGTACGCAGTGGACCGGTCGTCTGCTCTACAACCTTGTTTTTTTATAAGATAATAATCTGACCGTCGAAATTAAGTTTCATTCGCAGCACTCACAGTGTGCAATGCAAGACGGGATTCATCAGTACTCAAAAATGTTACTCATTACACAACTCGTGATGTGCAATATGAGTGTGCAGTCAAATAAAACCATGAAAGCAAATGAGAAATCGTGTAGGAATCTCACCGGCACGCTAAGATTTAACTGAGCTTCATTAAGTCAAAACAACAATACAGTTTTCTACACTTCTCACACGTGAATTAATTCGCAAAATTTATCGTTAGCATTTATCACCCCAGTGAAAGACAGAACCATATAACTTCACAACAAGAAACCTTGCAGAAAATCTAAACCACAAGTACTGTTACAACAATCAGCGTACTAAGTAATTACAAATATAATGAACCAAATTATCTTTAAATTTTATCTTTTCTCATCCATGCAATATTATAATCCTTCTGTTTAATATCGCTCATTAAACATCATTTTTTCAAAAATTGCTCCAAATAATACTTTCTTCACTCCAGGACAGACCATCTTCCGTCCATTTCAATTCAAGTACAGTCCACATAGTTGCTACTAGCACACTCTGACTTTACTACTGTGACAAAGCGGTGCTAACCTTTCTGACCAACACCTCTGGTCGCGAACATTGTTCCAAAGTGTGTAATTATAAAGGCAATGTTGAAGCGATGCTACAAGGCTTGACAACATTTATCAAATTTACAAAATAATTCATATTTGTCGCCATGACATGCTGAGAATTTTCGTATCAAATAGAACAGCCACCTTTCAAGACTTATTAACGACTTAAGCTCAGTCGACATGATCTTGATACTACCCATGTGGGTAAATAAGCACTTGTTCTCTAACTCATAAAATACAGTGGATTTCTGTCCCTCATTAGGTGCATCTACCCTCCTTGATATTATTCTATACAACGTTAATGAATTTACTTTATGAAACAATCAAACAAAACATGTTTGCTTCGAGTGGTAAAAAGCACTTGGTCTGAACACGAACCATTCCCTCGAAAATCACAGTACCTCGTCCAAAAGCAATATCATTCTCGTTTCAACAAATAAAGCCTCTAATAACATCCTAGCACTGAAAGAAAAAGTTTTAATTAGCGTACTAAATTACTTAACCAATATTCTAACCTTCATTGTATCCATTGCGAAGTGAATTGTAAACATGTCTGCCTTACCCAAAGCCCACTAGAAGAGTGTCGTAAATACCGCCATTACCTCGCCCGTTTAAGGCTATGGTGTAGAGGGGAGCGGTGCTCCGAAAAGGCTGGCTACCCTCGCCAGCACAGTGGAACAATCCTGACTAAAGCCCCAAACTGCATAACCAACAAGAATGTATGTTCAACTCAATTTACCACGCATTCAGATACAGACACAGGACTGGGACAAAGAGAATATTTATGCAGAAGTGAAAAGAAAGAAACAATAGTTACGTTTATTCATGAAAAAATACCTTCACAACAATGAAAAAGTCTGTAATACGACAACACCAAACACAGGGTAATGCAACGACCATCAAATTTATGCAAAAGTAATTTAATGGGGTTGTCATCGATGGGAGAGTATCTCAACATAGTATTGTGATACCACTCCGCAGTGCATTCACTGAACCCATACACAAGGTGCAGTTCATCAAATATTTCATTAGTGAACTTATCCGTGAAATACACTCCTGGAAATGGAAAAAAGAACACATTGACACCGGTGTGTCAGACCCACCATACTTGCTCCGGACACTGCGAGAGGGCTGTACAAGCAATGATCACACGCACGGCACAGCGGACACACCAGGAACCGCGGTGTTGGCCGTCGAATGGCGCTAGCTGCGCAGCATTTGTGCACCGCCGTCGTCAGTGTCAGCCAGTTTGCCGTGGCATACGGAGCTCCATCGCAGTCTTTAACACTGGTAGCATGCCGCGACAGCGTGGACGTGAACCGTATGTGCAGTTGACGGACTTTGAGCGAGGGCGTATAGTGGGCATGCGGGAGGCCGGGTGGACGTACCGCCGAATTGCTCAACACGTGGGGCGTGAGGTCTCCACAGTACATCGATGTTGTCGCCAGTGGTCGGCGGAAGGTGCACGTGCCCGTCGACCTGGGACCGGACCGCAGCGACGCACGGATGCACGCCAAGACCGTAGGATCCTACGCAGTGCCGTAGGGGACCGCACCGCCACTTCCCAGCAAATTAGGGACACTGTTGCTCCTGGGGTATCGGCGAGGACCATTCGCAACCGTCTCCATGAAGCTGGGCTACGGTCCCGCACACCGTTAGGCCGTCTTCCGCTCACGCCCCAACATCGTGCAGCCCGCCTCCAGTGGTGTCGCGACAGGCGTGAATGGAGGGACGAATGGAGACGTGTCGTCTTCAGCGATGAGAGTCGCTTCTGCCTTGGTGCCAATGATTGTCGTATGCGTGTTTGGCGCCATGCAGGTGAGCGCCACAATCAGGACTGCATACGACCGAGGCACACAGGGCCAACGCCCGGCATCATGGTGTGGGGAGCGATCTCCTACACTGGCCGTACACCACTGGTGATCGTCGAGGGGGCACTGAATAGTGCACGGTACATCCAAACCGTCATCGAACCCATCGTTCTACCATTCCTAGACCGGCAAGGGAACTTGCAGTTCCAACAGGACAATGCACGTCCGCATGTATCCCGTGCCACCCAACGTGCTCTAGAAGGTGTAAGTTAACTACCCTGGCCAGCAAGATCTCCGGATCTGTCCCCCATTGAGCATATTTGGGACTGGATGAAGCGTCGTCTCACGCGGTCTGCACGTCCAGCACGAACGCTGGTCCAACTGAGGCGCCAGGTGGAAATGGCATGGCAAGCCGTTCCACAGGACTACATCCAGCATCTCTACGATCGTCTCCATGGGAGAATAGCAGCCTGCATTGCTGCGAAAGGTGGATATACACTGTACTAGTGCCGACATTGTGCATGCTCTGTTGCCTGTGTCTATGTGCCTGTGGTTCTGTCAGTGTGATCATGTGATGTATCTGACCCCAGGAATGTGTCAATAAAGTTTCCCCTTCCTGGGACAATGAATTCACGGTGTTCTTATTTCAATTTCCAGGAGTGTAACTATGTTGAAACTCTTTCATTAACGCCAAATGTGACTTTCGCCTTAGCAGTCTGGTTTTGTGTGTTTCTTGTTTCTGTACTCCGCCAGTTCGATACAGAGGTTCTGGGGAGCGAATGAGTGCCTGCCTCAACTTATTTATTGAAGTTCTGTCCTTGTACAGCTCCACTTCCTTTCTTCCACCCTATATGAATGAGAAAACAAGCAAAAGAGAGCAGTTCAAAACTTACTCCTGTACAGTAAGTGTGTTAACTAGTGTTGTATGATCTGATGTAGTGTTGCCAACACAAACTTCTGGGTAGACAGTGATAGGACCAAAGACGGTAACTTCATGGCGTCGTTTTCGCATCCATTGTGGTCAGCTGGCATTTGTTCCCCTCACCAACCCCTGGGTCGGAACGTTAGGACATAGCGAGCCACGAGGAGCGTTCATTTCTGGCCACTGTACAAATTAAGGTGGGAAGGCTTCTGGTATGCGCTCTCTTAACTTTTCGGACAAAGGTCCGTGGCTGCTAAGAAACGTTTTTCAGTGTTAAGCACCAAACTGTAGAGTTTGTTTGGGGCCATGTTAGATTTTCGACAACTGAGTAGATTGTAACATATTACGTGTGGTAATGCGTGTGAAACCTCGTAGTTTTAACAAGTTTTCCTTGTGTACCACATCTTCGCTATTGTGTCCCTCAGTCAAGCACATGGTCCCTCTGCTCTCTCTTACCACACTAGACGATTACAAAATGCTTGTGCGTGTTATAATACACAATTTTCGTGTGAATTTTCGGAATTTTTAACCAGTTTTCTTTGTGACCCACATCTTTGGTGTTACAGGCTTCAGACAACCGCAAGATCCTTACTCTTTCTCTCATCACAGTAGAACGATTATAAAATGATTAGGTGTGTTATAATAAGCGTGATGAATACAAATTACATGTGAAATCTCGTAATTTTAAGTAGCTCTCTTTGTGAACCACATCTTTGCTGTTCTGCCCCAAGCCATGTATATGGTACGTTACTCTGTCTCCCAACTACGTTAGAACAAATCTCAATTGATTCGGTGTGTTACAAGCATAATGTTATGCAATTGGCGTGTGAAGCCTCGTTTTTTTATAATTTTTTTTTTTTGTGAATGATATTTTAACTTTGGTCCACGATCCAGCCATATAGTGATCACTTCATAAGTCGATGTTTTGGAGCTTGAGTAAATAATTTCTAGAATTTTGTTTCAGCAATACATTAGTGGAAGGTTCATCTTTTCTTAATAAACCACTTTATCCATGTTTTCTTCTCTGGGTTCGGTGTCGAGATTAAGACTGCAGATGAAACATGCTTGAGCACAAGCTGTATCATATCCCACCATCAGCTTTTCTGTCCTAGCATCTGTTGCATAGTAAAGTAGAGTAAGCAAGTGGGAATTTAGCACAAGATGTTTGGGAAAATGACTGTTTCCTTGTTTTTGAACCCATGTTTCTTCACCAACCAGCAATGTGCATGGTTAAATAAATCTATTTTGAATATTTAAATTCAACTTGAGGAATCATTTTTATCATAAATATTTTTTGAGCACTGAAAATTAGTTGAGAGGATATAAGCTTAGAGCATGTCAAGTTTAGATTTTCCTTGAAATAATAAAACAATTAAATGAACTCAGTTTAGATGCTAATTAATCTAAATCACCTCTTTCAGCATCATGTTGTCTCTGCAATCAGCTTCAAAGCATTACTTGTAACGACGAAAGTGCAGTACAGATGATAGAAGTGTAGAAGACTCAGAGAAACTTGTATGTTTATTACACAAGTTTCACCAACTCTTACATGCATATTAATGTTAGCGTTAGCTGTCACACAACTAAATAATTTATTAATGATCATTTCACATTTGTTTACGGGGATAACCTTTGGTTCCCAGGGTAAAATATCCGCAGGTATGTGTGGAAAGTGAATATGTAGATCCAAACTGAGCGACCTCCGATGGTCATGGCAACAAATATAGTAAATGTCGCAGATTTAAGCGTTCAGTTTAATCACAAGGCAGATACAGCAACCTTTCATGTTGCGACCCTTTTCCAGGGTAACTGTGCAATCTTTCATCCATACTGCCGTGTATCACTTTTAACGAACAATTAGCCGGAAAATAACCTGGTAGAACCGAGTAGTAATGAATACAATCTTGAGTTAGGAGAATAAAGTGGTCTTTTAATTTTATGACCAACATGTAATATGAGTGAATGGAACAAGTGTTTGGAAACAAGAGATCTGGAGTGCTACGCAGATGTTATCAATGCAACAGAGATACATACCTAAATAAGAGCAACGAACCAAACGAAATGCAGTTATTAAGCCTCTAGCAACCGGTAGCCACTAGTTCCCCTATGCCAAACTACTCGTAAAATATCCCTGAACAACCTTTTTCGTCGGTGGAGTTGTGCTTCACCCAGTATACTGCGTTTCTAAGGGTATTATAACACCAAAAAGTTAGTTTTCATTGACCGTCAACTAACACTACGAATAGTTCGTCGTAGAAAAGAGGGAGGCCATGAATGACATACCATTCTTGGATTGCAAAACTTGCTGGTAACTGGTATCCTACTACAAATACCTCGTGTCTTAAGGATGATCGCTGCAAAAAGGTCTTAATGTCGATAATTTTAGTATTGTAAGTATATTACGTGATGCTGCAATGGTATATATAGAAGCATTGAATGAAACATAATACATTATTTTATATGTGCACTATCGCGAACACAAGAATACTGCGTAATGTTAAAAGGATAATTAACCTAGTAGTGCCTATTGTTCCGAAAGTGGAACGTTACGAGAAATGCTGACAAAACTTTTAAATTCTTGCTAGTAATTCTTTGTACCAAAATAATTTGTGCTGGTATGGCAATTAAGGAGTTACTTACATTGCTGACCACCTAAACCCTAGACCACAATAACTGAATTGTAGAAGCGTTTGTAAATGTTTGCTGAGAAAGTGAAACGGCAAGAAGGGCAAGTTGGCAGCAAATAAACAAAATGTCAAATGACTGTAAAATATATTGTATTATTCACTTTGAAGTTACTGTTTTTACTATATCAGTAACGTTGTAAAAGTAAATTAATTTTTAAAGCGTTTTTCTACTGTAAAACTCTTGAAATAAAGGTGACAAGTCACAATATATAGTTTTGAGTATCTCTGTTTCATTTTTTATTCATTAAACTAACAGCAGTGGAGATTGTGGTAACTTATGGAGCAGCAGTTTTCCCATCTGATGATCCAAATTTATCTAGACATGACAGTGTCGAGCCGGCCGCTGTGGCCGAGTGGTTCTATGCGCTTCAGTCCGGAACCGCGCTGCTGCTACGTTCGCAGATTCGAATCCTGCCTCGGACATGGACGTGTGTGATGTCCTTAGGTTAGTTAGGTTTAAGTAGTTCTAAGTCTAGAGGACTGATGGTCTCAGATGCTAAGTACCATAGTGCTTAGAGCCATTTGAACCATTTTGACAGTGGCGATAAGGATGGCTATGAAGGGAACGTTGATCACCTATCTGGAAATCAGCTTACTGTTAGAGTTACGATAGAGGCAGTTTCAAGTACTTTGTTTGAAGGCAAAGCTAATGACATTGTAATAGATAATGAAGAAGTCACCTAACTCATTGCAAACAGTATATGATAAAACATACATCATAAGAGAAAAATTGGGTGCCCTAAAGTATCTCATAAAGAAATAACCAGTCCTTTTTGGAGAAGGCAAATATCGCTAACTTTCCACCAAAAGTCTAGATTCGTCCTAAATTCCTACTTGATGACATGTCTCCTACCCAGCGTTTTGAACTTTTTTTAATGACAATGTACTTCAGTTAGTTATTGAACAAAGTTTACTTTAAGCAAGACGAAAAGAGATATGAATTTCGGTGTGGGAACACTGAAGCTAATTTGGAAATTTGTGGTAAGGACTATGGGACCGAACTGCTGAGGTCATCGGTACCTAGGCGGCTTAAGCACTATTTAATCTAACTTAAAATAACTTATGCTAAGAACAACACACACACACCCATGCCCGAAGGAGGACTAGAACCTCCGACGGGGGTGGGGGGGTGGAGAGGGGCGGGGGAGCCGCGCGAACCGTGTCAAAACGATTCGGACCCTACGGCTACCCCGCGCGGCACTGAAGCTAAAAGTAGTGCAACCAACATTATTGGTAAGTGAGTATATCATGGCACCCACATGGCACCTACGTTGGGAAAAGGAATCTGATATAAATAATGCTATGATTTCCAGTGCAGTTTATTTAGGTGGTTGTCTTTATTTAATATTTTTTTCTTACAAGATGTTGGCTTTATGTTGAACAAAGTAAAACACAAACTTAAAAGACAAGTTACACAAGAAATTAGGTTCCTTAGAAAAGGCTAGGGGTATGGCGCCATGTGGCACTGTCCGAAATGTGGAACGTAATCATAATTCATTTTGATAGTGAAAATATTCAGATTTTGTGAAATGGGGATAAGGAGCAAAGACCATACAGACATGTGACCGGAAATACGCTCCAAGGGAGGTACATCCACTTGAAGATGGAGCTGCAAGATCTTTCACAGCGTAGGTTTGGACGATTGAGAGCACACACGAGAACACCAAGGTAAGTGGGAATGCTCTGTCAGTATTCGTGTTTTAGCACCACACTCAAGAGGACAATAAGCTAGAGCATCATCATGCAACAGACATATTAGTGCCACCAAAAGCACATCTTTCAGCTGGGCAGGCAAGGTCACCCACATGACGTGCAGATGTGCCTCGTCCATAAGGCGTTGCAGGAGGTTGACTGTACTCCTATTTTGTATTGTTCGATCGCTCTGCAGATTGGTTCGGTAGTTGAGCGCACCGAGCAATAGAGTCACCAAAATTGAGCCTCTGTGCAATCCAATTAGTCATTCGGTAACGAGTGGGTCTGAATCCCGAGGAACCGAGGTTGTCTCGTGACATGTTGCCATCTCTACTCGCGCCAGCCAATCAAAGACAAGGGACAACAGCTGCGCCAGACACAGCGCCCCACAACTGAAGTGGCCAGCCGACACAATTACCTGACGTGCTATTCCATTATTGTTTTCGAAAAGTGTGTTTACAGTGAAAAGTGTTGATCAGGTAAAATATCACTGGATTGGCGGAACTTGGTCAACACCCATCAGAATGCTTGGCTGACTCGCAGCAGCTGAATTGACAGCCCGTATCCCCCTTTCCAGTCCCAAGTAGTCAGGAGTTGTCAAAACACAGAAAAAAATAACCATTGAATTTGATGACTGACAAGAACTGTTCTGATTTAGTCATTTCAGGATGTGCTAAGTAAATGTATATACCTTCAGTTGCAAAGGAGTGGCCGTGGTTCTTTAATGGGCTCTCATGTACGGCTGCCGTTCCTAAATCAAATTACAAGCCGTCTTCCTGCTCAGTCTGTACCTCGCCAAAAAGTTGCTTTCTAACATTTCAAAGTGGTTAGTCTCATCCCACAGATTACGTTGCCAAATTACATGGCGTCGTATTTCTTTGAGGCACCTCGCCCAGCTTCTTCGCTCTTGCCTTCTTCATAACAGTACCATGAGCACTGTGTCCACTTCTATGATTCTCGGCTAAAATGCATGCACAATAACTTTTATGAACTCACTTTCTACTCTGGTACATCCACGTGATTCTTCATTTAAACCTAATCACTAAATCTAAACATTCATTATTTCTAAAATAACCAATTATCTCCGCAATCAAAGCAAACCAAACTAAATGAACAGCCGTCCTGAAACTTCACCACTCTCCGTGCAGTAGATTAACAATTGTCAGGCGGACCGATCGTTAAGAGGCCTCAGTATCGTACAGAATAGCACCTTCAGCTAGCGAACCGAAAATGACGTCATTACCGGAGCTAACCTATGGAGACGAACGGTATGTACGATACAGAATGGAGCTGGTCGCCAATAATCCCTGCCCACAAGTTCAGCCTGAACCGATGCTAACGTTTAGCTGTCAACATACCATGGGGATGCTCCATGGGGCACAGGTGGAAGTTGTGAACGTTGAGGGTGCCATCCCTCACTTGGGAATAGAATGGATGACAAAAACTCCAGAATCTTCGTGGCTCGTGCAACGAAGCAGCAACAAAACCATCGCCACAGAGGCAAGTCTGTAGGTAACGTGGCCTACACGCATTGTGATACAGACAATGGCAGCTGTCTTGGAGAATGCTCCACAGGGACTTACGCTATGCTGGCAGACCACCTGCCTGGCGCTGATATCGTAGTCACTGGCAGAGATCTGTTGTACCCAGCTTCAAGTGGACATACCTCACTTGAAATTCATTTTCGATGTTATGGCCGTATGACCTTTCTATTCCTTGAGGGATCGCCGCGCGGGATTAGCCAACAGTCTACGGCACTGCAGTCATGGACTGTGCGGCTGGTCCCGGCGGAGGTTCGGGTCCTCCCTCGGGCATGGGTGTGTGTGTTTGTCCTTAGGATAATTTAGGTTAAGTAGTGTGTAAGGTTAGGGACTGATGACCTTAGCAGTTAAGTCCCATAAGATTTCACACACATTTGAACATTTTTCCTAGAGGGATCGTTTCCCGTAGTTTTCCTCATTTAGCAAAATCACCCAATACACAATGACTAAATCCACTATGTGATCAAAAGTATCCGGACACCTGGCTGTAAATGACTTACAAGTTCGTGACACCCTCCACCGGTAGCACTGGAATTCAATATGGTGTTGGCCCACCCTTAGCCTTGATGACAGCTTCCACTCTCGGAAGAATACGTTCAATCAGATGCTGGATGGTTTCTTGGGGAATGGCAGCCCATTCTTCACGGAGTGCGGCACTGAGGAGAGGTATCGACGTCGGTCGGTGAGGCCGGCCACGAAGTAGGCGTTCCAAAACATCCCGAAGGTGTTCTATACGATTCAGATTAGGACTCTCTGCAGGCCAGCCATTACAGCGATATTATTGTCGTGTAACCATTCCGCCACAGGACGTGCGTTATAAACAGGTGCTCGATCGTGTTGAAAGATGTATTCGCCATCCCCGAATTGCTCTTCAACAGTGGGAAGCAAGAAGGTGTTTAAAGCATCAATGTAGCCGTGTGCTGTGATAGTGTCACGCAATCAATAGACGCAAGCCCCCTCCATGACACCATAACACCACCGCCTCCGAATTTTACGCTGACAGATAACGTTCACCGGGAATTCACCATACCCACACCTTGCCATCGAATCGCCGCATTGTGTACCGTGATTCGTCACTCCACACAACGTTTTTCCACTGATCAATCGTCCAATGTTTACGCTCCTTACACCAAGCGAGGCGTCGTTTGGCATTTACCAGTTTGATGTGTGGCTTATGAGCAGCCGCTCGACCATGAAATCCAAGTTTTCTAGCCTCCCGCCTAACTTTCAGTACTTGCAGTGGATCCTGATGCAGTTTGGAATTCCGTTGTAATGGTCTGGATAGATGTCTGCCTATTACACATTATGACCCTCTTCAAATGTCGGCTTTTGTGCTGTACGTGTCCCTTCACGTTTCCACTTCACTATCACATCGGTAACAGTGGACCTAGGGATGTTCACCTGACCACATTCGAAGTCCGTGAGTTCCTCGGAGCGCCCCATTCTGCTCTCTCACGATGTCTAATGACTACTAAGATCGCTGATAAGGAGTACCTCACAGTAGGAGGCAGCACAATGCAGCTAATACGAAAAACGTATGTTTTCGGGGTGTCCGGATACTTTTGCTCACATAGTGTATGTTATCCCAAGCAACATGGGTAAACATTACATATTTATAAAAGGACAAAAATTCGGACTGTAATGCGCTAAAAACATGTCCTAGTTACTTGAGTAATGCAAAAAAAAAACCAGCAATATCTTAGGGCGCATCCAAAAGATGAGGCAGTATATAATTCAGCAGAAGTCAATATAAGGCTCAGAGCAGAGCGGTGCGTACTACCAATGAGCAACATGAACTTGCTCGGTTTTGCTTCGTGGTAAAGTGCTACACAAACTTTTTTCCTGCCCAAGTGAGCAGGACGAGCTATTTTAAATCTTTGCCTATTGTACAGCCTTGGCCTTCCAGCGAGATCCAGAAAGGTCGGAGTAGGGCAACGGAGACCTGCTTTGGGATATTTATGTGGGAATTCTCACTTCTTGCGTTTGCGTTACAGCGAGGACAAATTTTCAGAACATCTTAATCGAAAACGATTTGTAACTTATCACAAATATATTTTTAAATGTTCTTGTACTACCTAGTACAAACACACCAACCAAAGAAAGAGAGAAAAACAGAGAGAGAGAGTCTGACAGTTTTTTGTTTTGCTTTCTGTGTGAGTGCATGTTAGCAGGCTCAGAGTACGATGGGTATGATCGCAGATATCAGTTTCATAAATAAAGGAATCCGCTGGTTTTTTTGTTTTTATTGGCACTTTAGGACGAAAAACAGCTAACGTCATAATGGCCCCAGCTATGAGTTAAAATGACTTCGTGGTTGTAAAAGTTGGTTGCCACATTGGAGCCTAAATCGTATTGGTAGGCGAATAAAACTACGGTGTAACGAATATTAACAGTGAACCTGAAACGCTACTCAAAAACCAACAGACATATTGTAAAGGTAAAATTAACTGTTACAACTACACTTATACACTCCTGGAAATTGAAATAAGAACACCGTGAATTCATTGTCCCAGGAAGGGGAAACTTTATTGACACATTCCTGGGGTCAGATACATCACATGATCACACTGACAGAACCACAGGCACATAGACACAGGCAACAGAGCATGCACAATGTCGGCACTAGTACAGTGTATATCCGCCTTTCGCAGCAATGCAGGCTGCTATTCTCCCATGGAGACGATCGTAGAGATCCTGGATGTAGTCCTGTGGAACGGCTTGCCATGCCATTTCCACCTGGCGCCTCAGTTGGACCAGCGTTCGTGCTGGACGTGCAGACCGCGTGAGACGACGCTTCATCCAGTCCCAAACATGCTCAATGGGGGACAGATCCGGAGATCTTGCTGGCCAGGGTAGTTGACTTACACCTTCTAGAGCACGTTGGGTGGCACGGGATACATGCGGACGTGCATTGTCCTGTTGGAACAGCAAGTTCCCTTGCCGGTCTAGGAATGGTAGAACGATGGGTTCGATGACGGTTTGGATGTACCGTGCACTATTCAGTGTCCCCTCGACGATCACCAGTGGTGTACGGCCAGTGTAGGAGATCGCTCCCCACACCATGATGCCGGGTGTTGGCCCTGTGTGCCTCGGTCGTATGCAGTCCTGATTGTGGCGCTCACCTGCACGGCGCCAAACACGCATACGACCATCATTGGCACCAAGGCAGAAGCGACTCTCATCGCTGAAGACGACACGTCTCCATTCGTCCCTCCATTCACGCCTGTCGCGACACCACTGGAGGCGGGCTGCACGATGTTGGGGCGTGAGCGGAAGACGGCCTAACGGTGTGCGGGACCGTAGCGCAGCTTCATGGAGACGGTTGCGAATGGTCCTCGCCGATACCCCAGGAGCAACAGTGTCCCTAATTTGCTGGGAAGTGGCGGTGCGGTCCCCTACGGCACTGCGTAGGATCCTACGGTCTTGGCGTGCATCCGTGCGTCGCTGCGGTCCGGTCCCAGGTCGACGGGCACGTGCACCTTCCGCCGACCACTGGCGACAACATCGATGTACTGTGGAGACCTCACGCCCCACGTGTTGAGCAATTCGGCGGTACGTCCACCCGGCCTCCCGCATGCCTACTATACGCCCTCGCTCAAAGTCCGTCAACTGCACATACGGTTCACGTCCACGCTGTCGCGGCATGCTACCAGTGTTAAAGACTGCGATGGAGCTCCGTATGCCACGGCAAACTGGCTGACACTGACGGCGGCGGTGCACAAATGCTGCGCAGCTAGCGCCATTCGACGGCCAACACCGCGGTTCCTGGTGTGTCCGCTGTGCCGTGCGTGTGATCATTGCTTGTACAGCCCTCTCGCAGTGTCCGGAGCAAGTATGGTGGGTCTGACACACCGGTGTCAATGTGTTCTTTTTTCCATTTCCAGGAGTGTATTTTACGAGACCTTTCGATAAGAGTTTCTAGAACATGTGTTCAAGGCCGTAAATGAAACCTCCTTCGCCATGTTGCCACGGCAAGTAAAGAGCACGACGCGTTCTGCGGCCTGTGTTTAATCTGCTAAAAGGTTCAAATGGCTCTGAGCACTATGGGACTTAACTCCTGAGGTCATCGCTCCCCTAGAACTTAGAACTACTTAAAGCTAACTAACCTAAAGACATCACACACATCCATGTCCGAGGCAGGATTCGAACCTGCGACCTAGCGGTCGCACGGCTCCAGACTGTAGCGCCTAGAACCGCTCGGCCACCCCGGACGGCTGTCTGATAAAACCTAAGAGAGCTCGGATAACAACCTAAGATGACAAAGACACGTTAAAGTGTAAGGGGTTAATGAATTGACACTGGGTTACAATGTAATGCGCTATAAAATGTTCTTTGCCGTGAGACAAAGTGGTGGCCGGCCGCGGTGGTCTTGTGGTTCTTGGCGCTGCAGTCCGGAACCGCGCGACTGCTACGGTCGCAGGTTCGAATCCTGCCTCGGGCATGGATGTGTGTGATGTCCTTAGGTTAGTTAGGTTTAAGTAGTTCTAAGTTCTAGGGGACTTATGACCTAAGATGTTATGTCCCATAGTGCTCAGAACCATTTGAACCATTTTTTGAACAAAGTGGTGCGGGGTCGCCACTTAATAGATGATGATGGCTGACGCAACAGTGCCCTGTACGTAGTCTAGTTAAAGTTATGGACGAGAAGAAGTCTCCTAACCTGTAAGGAGACATTTAATCCTCAAGAGTTAGTTCCCGCAGAGAAACGGATGTTCGTTCCAGCGATGGAATACTCCTACGTGTAACAACGCTGAGATTGTTCGAAGCGACAGATGTGCTAACGGGCCTGATTGTAGAGCCACAGCCTTGGCAGGAGCATCAGCAATCTCATTGCCCGACCTGGTGACGTATCCGGAACCTCTGCTTACGAAGCGTTGGTGCAATGAGAGAGAGACAGTGAAGGCATTGCGGAATCCTTTGTAACAAAGGCCGGCAAGTGTACGTCACACACAGGCTCTAGAGATTTATACGTGTCCCCGGATGTACAAGATAGCTTCTGACGTTAGTGGCTCAAATTACTGAAGAAGCTGCGTATCACCAGCTGGCAGCAGATAGCAAAAGTAGATACTCGGTGTTTTTAATGACAGTAAACATTAAAAACTCACTGTAGGTCACCATACGGAGCTTACGAGACGAAAATCCTCGTCTCATCATTGTTTCCTCCACAGGTAGAGAGGTTCTTTTCCATAAAAATCTCAGTTTGTGATGAAATACACTCCAAGATAAAAAAGCAACGACACAACATGAAGGAATTATCGGAGTGGGATGGAAATTGGTGGATGTGATGACCATGTACGGACAAACAAATGATTACAGTTTCAGAAAATTTGGATAATATAGTCAAGAGATAGAGCGTCACAAACTGTTTGAGTCAATAATGCGCTGGTCCAGTTCTGGTCCCTGTGCAGACAGTTATTCGGTTTGGCATTGACTAATACATTTGTTGGATGTCCTCCTGAGGAACATCGTGCCAAATTTTGTCCAATTGACACGTTAGATAGTCAAAATCCTGAGTTGGTTGGAGGATCCTGCTCACAATGTTCTAGGCGTTGTCAGTTAGTGAGAGATCCGGCGACCTTGCTGGCTAAGGCAGGGTTCGGCAATCAAGAAGACAAGCACTAGAAGCTCTCTCTCCAAGTACGGGGGAGCGTTATCTTGCTGAAATGTAAGACCAGGACGGCCTGCCATGAAGGGCAACAAAACGGGGCTTAGAATATCGTCGAATTATCTCTGCAATGTGAGAAGAAACGAACTCCAGACCACCACTGATGGTTGTCGGGCTGTATATCAGACGACTGTCAGGCTAGTAACCCACCGCTGCCTGGGGCGTCTGCAGACACATCGCTGATCATCGGGGCTCAACTCAAGTGGGACTCATCACTGAAGACAATTTTACCGTAGTGAATGAGATTCCAGGTCGAAGATGTGTCTGGAGACGCCCCGGCCAGTAGTGGGATATCACACTGTCGTCTGCCGTATGGCGCGACAACCATGAGTGAAGGTATGGGGTATCATTTCTTTTTCATAGCAGGACCCCTCTGGTTGTCATTCGCGACAGCCTTATTTCACAGCGGTACGTCAACGATGTACTGCTCCCCGTTTTGTTTCCCTTGATGGCAAGCCATCCTGATCTTACAGTTCAGTAAGATAACCCCGTCTGCACACGCCGGAGTTTCTACTGCTGATCTTCGTGCTTACCAAATCCTACCTTGGCGAGCAAGGTCACCGGATCTCTCCGCTACTGAGAACGTTTGGAGCATTCTGGGCACGTCCCTCTTATCACCTCGGGAATTTGTCTAACTAACGGTTCAATTGGACAAAAAATGGTTCAAATGGCTCTGAGCACTATTGGCCTTAACATCTGAGGTCATCAGTCCCCTAGAACTTAGAACTACTTAAACCTAACTAACCTAAGGACATCACACACATCCATGCCCGAGGCAGTATTCGAACCTGCGACTGTAGCAGTCGCGCGGTTCTGGAATGAAGCGCCTAGAACCGCTCGGCCACCGCGGCCGGCTCCAATTGGACACTATCTGGCACAATAACCCTCAGAACTACATCAAACAACTTTACGAATTATTGCCACGCCGAATAACTGCTTGCCTAAGGGCCAGAAGTGGACCAACGCGATACTGATTTGGTCAATTTGTGAAGCTCTTTCTCTTCAATAAATCATCCACTTTTTCTCAAATTGTTATCATTTGTTTATCTGTATATGCACATTGCATCTAACGATTTCCGTCCAATTTGAATAATTCCTTTGTGATGCACCTTTCTTTTGTCTTATAGTGTACCATACATATTCATTCGACTTTCTAACATTTCATATTTTGAAGAATTTCTCTTACACTGACCCTCGACTCAAACATACTGATAACCAATCGTGCTGTTCTTTCCATGACCTGATGTCCCCTATGTTGTAACCTCAATTCGATCTCACACAAGAATGTTGCACTGAAGGTACTTTACGTCCTTTGTAATATGTGAGAATCCATTTGGAGAGAAAAACTGCAGAATCTAACATTAAATTGAAGGTATAGTTTGCTTGGTCGACGGTACAATCTATGTAATCATTTCACTTCGTACTGTTACATACTGTTTCTCTTAGATATTTATGACTAACTTCAGTTATGACTCATAAACCGTATCATCAACGCTACCAGATAATTTTAATTTTCGTGTGTAAGTAAACTTCATGTTTCGCGGGGCCCCAGTCATAATATATTTCTTTAAAGTCAGTACCGCCATTAAACTCATGTTTATTTACAGTCTATAAAGGCACATTTGCATGCCGTGCGTGAGTTTCCTCGGAAACGCGAAATCTTAATTAAATAATTAATCTCCGACAAATAAATAAAGCCTATGGCGCGCCGACAGTTGGATACGCGGTACAGCAAAAACAGCAAACTCACATGCCGTCTCAATACGGAAATCAAAATCAACACGCGTATTCCAATACAAACAACAGTTACAACAGTAATAACATTTCATGTGGCAATCCATACAAGAGGCACCGCGGTAATAACAACAACGGTAACAATGGATATAAATATAACAACAAAAACACAAACAGAACAATAATAACTACGAGCCAAGACAGCATCAAGGCTGGACTCGTAGCGATCACTACTTTCATTCAAACACTGCTATATCACAGCAGCCACCAGGACAAAATTGGAGCATACCTTACGACCGACAGGTAAGTCATAATGCGCAACTGCAACAACAACCGCAAAAGTTTGATCACAACAGGAAATATCCGAATGTGAATATAATAGAAGTGACACCGGATACACAACCTCAATCTGTGTCAGTACCTAATACAAATGCTAATCCAACAAACTAGAAACAGTCACTTCTATGCCCCGGGTCGTGGCTGAAGAATTCTTGGGGGACGACTTCAATGTTAAATCAGTTATTTGACACCACCATTGAAGAACAAAATATTGATATGCCTAATAATTGTAAACAAAAACTACCTGACCGAGACTCGAACTCGGTCGGGCACACAGTTTTAATCTGCCAGGAAGTTTCATATCAGCGCACACTCCGCTGCAGAGTGAAAATCTCATTCTGGAAACATCCCCCAGGCTGTGGCTAAGCCATGTCTCCGCAATATCCTTTCTTTCAGGAGTGCTAGTTCTGCAAGGTTCGCAGGAGAGCTTCTGTAAAGTTTGGAAGGTAGGAGACGAGGTACTGGCAGAAGTAAAGCTGTGAGTACCGGTCGTGAGTCGTGCTTCGGTAGCTCAGTTGGTAGAGCACTTGCCCGCGAAAGGCAAAGGTCCCGAGTTCGAGTCTCGGTCGGGCACACAGTTTTAATCTGCCAGGAAGTTTCATATCAGCGCACACTCCGCTGCAGAGTGAAAATCTCATTCTAAAAACTACCTGTTTTATTTATAAGATACGACCACAATGAGAATATATCAGATGAACTTCTGCAAGACAGTACACAATGTCGTTCAAACACAAATGAAATTGTTTTAGCCTCTACTACTGGTGTAGTAGGTGGGATTCCAACTACTATTATCTTAGATACAGATGCAGCTGTGAGCGTTTTGTCTTTTAATTTCTATAAAAAGATGTGTGAATTGGAGCCTGTTCCTGAGTTTCCTGTAAAATAACTACTGCTCTAGGTAGGGTTAAGAAGCAAGTTTTTGTAAACATTAAAATAGGTAATGGAACCATACAATGGCAATTCCTGGTTGTACAAAACCTTGTGACAAATTGCATATTAGGATTAGATATTATGAGCGAGAAGGACTGCATTATAGACTTCTCCAAAGGTAAATGTATTTTAAATGATAAACGCAGTGTAATTATTATTGATTTGGACAGGAGAACTCTAAAGCATGACAAACACTGTGCAGGGTACAAAGTTCAGTTACTACTTGACAATGACATTCAAGACACGCACACACACTCATCTGACACAGAGCTAATGGGCTTGAAAACATTGATTGATCATAAGATAAATGAAGCTACAGCTCTCAGTGTACATAAACGTATAAAACTACAGGAAGTGTTATCCAAATATTTACAAGTTTTTACCAAACGATTAGGTGTTATCAACACGTATGTCTACAAGATTGAAGTGAAGCCTCACAAGATCTTCTACCACAAGACATATAACATACCGTTATCTCAACGACCTGCTGTGTGGCAAGAACTAAAACAAATGTTAGACTGGAAAATCATAGAACCATTACCTAAGTTGTCAGACAAGGAAATCACACCTGAACAGAAAATACGAGAAGTATCGACTACACTGACACATCACGCACAGATACGAAACAAACATCACACAAACGTAATAAAAAGAAAACAAAAATTCAAGGCAGGAATGCTTGTACTACTTCGTACTCATCATAAATCTGTAGCACTCAAACGACGCAATGCTAAGTGGCGTCTGCTATATGAAGGACCATATATTATTGTTAACATACCGCATCCTGGTGCTTATCTGTTACAACATCCTAGAACTAACAAAATTATTGGGCCATACGCACACCGAGGTCTTAGAGCATCTCATGCTAAATAATGTCAAAGTCATATCCATGAAAACATTGCTAAGCAACTCGCAAAACTCTGTTTGCTACAACATAGATAACAAGTAGCATAGAAATGTTCATTTCAGCTGTTCCAGTGACACAGTTGAAGACAGAAGAACTTTTCTTTCAACGCCGCGGCACTACCAAGAAGACTGAATATTAAGGTAAAATTTATGATTACGTAGCAGTGAATGATATATTAATTTTTGACTGTAGGTACCACTGTGACTGTAGGTACTACTGATTTGGTATGACACCTGACGAACCGACAGACGTCATCTGTGAAGGGACCTTTTACTTCGAGAAATAGATTAGACGTACATCTCTCAGCAAGAAAAGCATCTACCAGTAGCCAAGGCCACACAGACACTATACACACGCGCACAAAACGCGAGGAATCTAACAGTTTTCCGTCTCTTATTATTTTGAATATTTATTGAGTAGTGAAAACGCCTGGTCTTGCCTGCTGATGTAATGAATGTTGTGTCTAACCTATCTTAATTTCAGATGACATCACAAAAAACATCGATAAAAACCCAGTAAAACCCTAAAAGAGAATGTAAATATCTGCAATTCATGTAATCAAATGTGATATAATGTAATAATTTATAGCTATGTAATGATGATGTAAACATATTTATGTGTAACTGTATTATGTTTATGCTAAGAAAATATGTGACGTGTATATGTATGAATACTTATATATTTTTTAAAAATGATGTATAATGTAACCGTTACTATGTGAAAATTTGAACGATAACGAGTGCCAAAATGTGAAAAACTTTTTAAAAAATTGCATAGTGAACCACTGGTCACGGACATTAACGTACATTACTAAGTCTGCAACTACGCAGAAACCTATGTGAAACAAACTGTTAATGACATTCATCATTACCTTTGTAAACGCGATGAACGATTTCTTTGATAAGTAACTACGAACATTAAGGTGAGCTATATTTTAAAAGAAAAACTGAAAATGTGAAATGCATAATTGGTGCATCGTCTAGTGACATTACTACAATACCTAACTTCAAGATGTCAAACTGGATTAAATGGTCACAACGTGCCTGTCCAGAAAACAACACGAGTGGAAGAATTTTGGTTGGAACTTCAGGGAATGGAATGGTCTCGAAATGTGACGGACACACTTACCTGGACTATCCAAGGATCGACGCCAGCTATGTGCCGTCCGAGGTTCTGCAACCAAGCTTCCACGGAATATCGAAAACGAACTGCATATGGACCAATTACTCGACGGGTCACGTCCGATCTGTAATAAACAATGCTATTTGTCACAACGAACTGCATCACAACGACTATAATGGAAATAGGAAATGGGCATGCTTATGTATCAATTACGTTGTTATACAGCGATGTTACTGTGATCAAAAAACTTTACCACGACGACACTAACCTGTGAAACATTATCGTGCAGCAGATGAATATAAACTGTAATAACGACACGATGTGTATAGGTCAACGCACCTGAAACAAAAAGACATTTTTCTTTGAAGCATTTCAATGCAATACTATGTAACGAAGAACATTCAACAATCTAAAGTTGTATTGTATTATAACAAATATTGTAATTTTAAAATTAAGTTACCTGTCATAGAATGTACTCTTCATATGTAACCTTGGTGGAATATTTTCTTTATGCAACGACTATGAAACGCGCGCGCACACGAACAATATGAACTGCAATGCTGTGCCGCGTGATCTAAATTTACGATATAACGGCAGTGCCGGAGTCACATAGACGCTTCTGCGCATGCGCGCACTCTATTTTGCCAACATAAGAACTTTTACGGCGCACGCGCGTCATTCAAATTTTGTATATAATATACTGTACAATGTATGTCATGTAAATAGTTGCAGATAACTTAGATTTTCTTATGCCTTTAGGTGAATTGCTCGCCTGCAGGTGTGTCCTTTCGCCTCGCAATTCAGGGGGCAATATAAAGGCACATTTGCATGCTGTGCGTGAGTTTCCTCGGAAACGCGAAATCTTAATTAAATAATTAATCGCTGACAAATAAATAAAGCCTATGGCACAGAACTGCAGCGCTATGCCGCTGATAAAACAAAATACAATTAGGACACTCTTATGTTTCATTAACAAGGAGGTCGAGTAGAATAGCTGGGGCGCGAAGCACGTATATTTTATTAACTGGCACACCGCCATATTTGATGTCATATAAGAACACTGCGAGTTGCAATCTCACTAGGCACTCGACTCTGTAAAGATTCTGTATTTATGAAAGTAAGTTGAATTATTTAACTATAGGCTTATTCGTTGAATATGTCTGATTTAACTGACTGTGTAAACTTTTTTATGTTTAGTAGACAGTCACCTCTGTACGACGTATTGACATGGCTGGCAAATTATTCTAATATTGAGATTTTGAGTCCGCACCTACCGCAGCAGTCTTTTGAAACGATTTAAATACGAAGTCCGATTATTTGAGTCTTATTTCACGGTCAACTACGAATAACATTGCATTTACGAAAAAGCCATTGTCAGGTGTCTGATGCCAAATAATTAAACGTCCACGTTCCAGATAAGCAAATATTAATTACAACCAATCACTATCATACATATACAATAATTAATATTATATTTATTTATTTTATAAGTGTTACATTTACACTTACACAATCATGATTTCGGCTTCAAAGTGCCTTTATCAAGTGTTTTAAGTGCCATCTTAGGCACTGTATAACACTTAAAACACTTGATAATGGCACTTTGAAGCATAAATCATGATTGTGTAAGTGTAAACGTAACACTGTAAATAAAAAACAGTCTAATGGCGGTACTGACTTTAAAGAGATATCAGAGCACCTCACTATATTCGTAGCTCATTGCGCTATTTCGAAAAATTACCATCTTAATATATATATATACGCGCGCACACGTGTACTTATATAAACGCAAATACAAGCAGGTAGAAAACAAGTGAAAACAAAAATTCGGGAAAGTTGTTTCCACGTGCAAAAACACATGCCACGCTAGACACAGAAAAGTGCGGTTGAAATTTTTTGTTAGAAATTACAGCGACTATTTGAAAAAGTTACTACTAAACAACAAGTTTCCCAGATTGGGGAAAGCAGCGTGATTTTCAAATAATGAATAAAACGTTTTACTGTAAGTATATTTTCCTTTTATTATAAAACATATATCTAACTATTACGTAAAAAGGAACAATCGAGCTATATTTCAGGACACTCATTGAAGAACCTTGTTAAAATGGCGAAACGTGTCTGGGTGCATAAATAAAACTTTAAAAAATATGTGAAGCATCAAACATGGCGTATTCTTGTAAACTGCGGAAATTTCTATTTAGTTTACCAAAAGTACTTCGTATCATTTGTATGTCTAAATTTTTTCCTGGTCATTCAGATGTAGTGTACTGCTCCAGATACAATCGCTCATAAATCGCTTCTTTGGTACCTGTATTAATTTGTACTTTTCTTATACATCAGTTATACATTAATGTATGACTGCCTTTATCTGCCACATTACAAACTTATTAGGTTTTTCATTTTTTTAAGTTTATCTCTACCAGAGGCGAACTCTATTAAGTCATCAGCATAACGAAGGTGGTTTAGTTACCTTCCAACAACATTACTGCTTCTATGTTTTTCTAGATCAAGGATCGAAAACTTCATTTAGGATTGCTGAGAGTAATTTTTTTGATGTGGAATCAGCTTTACTGACTCCTGCTTGAATTCTGATGTTCCCAACATCCTAATGAAGTATAACAATGGCTACAGCATTGTCATATATATTCTTAGAAATAGGGTCACTGTTTGATTCATTCTAGTGGTCCTCAAGGGCTGTTTATACAGATGATTTTGAAACAAAATCAGAAGCTGTCTTAAGATCTATAATTCCATTATTTAATTCACGGCCTTCAAATGGTCCAGGATATTATATTAACTATCAAACCCAGAGTGCCCCAATGTCTGATTTAAACCTTTGTTTTCATATGTGGTTGGTCATAATTTTAGTGAATAACTAGTACACCCCGGAGAATAGCCTTGTAGGCCTACAACTTTTTATGTCTTGTTTTTCCCCTTACAGAAACGATCAAAAGTCACAGAACTGTCTTCCTCCGAAGACGTTTTGTGTAATAGTTTTGCCATTTTGATATTTAATTGAAGTCTGACTTGTTTTATAAAGAGCACAGTGTTTAGTTGGAATGATCTGTCTGGCAGTCTAGCATCAGGTCTATTTTTGGTACAGATGCGACTGAACATTGCCATTTTTATCGAAAAAATACTTCAAGAAGTCTGAGATTCTAATCAATAACATTCAAAAAGATATTAACATATAACAGGAACAGAAATCGCCCTTTCGCACTTTCCTGGCTGGCGCTCTAAATAACCCGATGTGAGTTTGGATGACAGACAATGGTTCTATTGTGTTTCCTGTCTTCAAGAAACTTAAAATCCAGTCGTCAAGCTGGGTAGATAACCGGTATTTTCTTAGGTTTATTGGCCTGATGGATCATCTAAAACCTTAAGGAAGTATGAACACATTGAGTTCACGCAGTTTACCAGTCCATGGTTCTTAGGTTACGACACGAGAGGGTACCCTAAAAAAAACGTAATTATTATTTAAAAGCTACATATTTTCGAATTGTTTACAAAGTAACCTCATCCCCTTCAAAATACTCTCCATTACAACTAACACATTTGTCATACCGGTAGTTCCACTGTTCGAAACATCTTTTGTAGTCAACTTTAGAGATGGCTGACAGCTCGTTTTCTTCTTCTGTATTGTCAAATCGATGTACTTCGATGCCTCTTTGCATGAGTGGAAATAAGAAAAAATCGCACAGAACCAGGTCAGGCGAGCAAGGTGCGTGGGGCAGCGGAACCGCGTCATTTCAGCCAAAATCTAACAGAAATTGCTGTGTGCAAGTGCGTTGTCGTGGAGGAAGAAACAGTCTCTGCTCAAATCTTATGTTAAAATCCACTAAACCGAACTCCAAGAAAACTCACTAATCTCTGATAGTTGACCAGTTGTGTGTCGACAGTCTGCGAGCAGGAGCTCTCAAATTTTTTCAATGTTTTCGTCGATTCGGGCAGTTGACGGAAGTCCAGAATGAGGCTTGTCGTCAGTCGACATGTCGCCATTTTTAAATCGAGCAAACCACTCGGATACTTGAGTTTTTCCCCTAGCATTATCTTGGTAAGCTGTTTTCAACATTAAAATAGTTTCAGCAGCATTTTTACCGAGTAGAAAACAATATTTCACAACTGCACGTTGTCACTTAAACTTGGCATCATAAAAAAAGAAACAAGAACAAAACAGTGCTTCCAAAGACAATCACTGCAAATGTACCGAGGAAGACGTTCGACAGCACGGGTGGCAATAAGTTGCTCTATACACGTCTAGGGGTAGAAACGTGTACTACGCAATCTCCGCCCCACGACAATGTTATTGCGATTATTTTTGGGTACCCTTTCGTATGTTGTCTTCCGTATGATTATTGTGTTCGGAATCCATCTAATTTGCCTTGGAGAAGATTGTTTTCCCACAATTTTGTTTCCATATATGTCGAAAAGTGGAGGAGTAAGTAGTCTTCCAAAAATAGTGATTTAAAAACTTTGCATTTGTTTTTAATGCTAATCGGACTTCGAAAAAAATTGGCTTCGTGATACGGAGTACTACTGCGTCCCTCACAGTAAGGATTTACAGTTATCTTGGCAGCTGGTATTCTGCGTGCATCAACGAGAGAAATTACTGCACAGAGTCGCCACAGGAATTGTCAGAGTATAACTGCTTCCTTTGACGCAACGAGCGCACTTGCGCTTTCAAATCAAGACTGTGTATTATGACGACTATTACCGTGTCGCTTGCAGCTGTTCAAGTTTGATAAACGACTACAGGCGAAGTCTTAGGTCACCTTCAGGTCTCGTAATTAGCCGCCACACGTGCCCTTGTAACGCCAGGACGCGGCGTCCCGTAGCGACGCCCTAATGTTCCCCATTCTGTCTACCTGTTTGCAGCCAACTCTGGCAGTATATCTTAGCACGCTGTACTCTTCTAACTGACAAATGTCCAGTTTACATGTTGACATGAAAAATGATAGTTTCGTAATCGACTGTTTTTTCGTTAATCCTTGCAATAGGTCTACATATATTGTTAGGGATGATCAAAACACATAAATTTTCATTTATCACACAAAACATGGATCAGTGCATCTATGTCCTGATGTGTGTTCTGGCACTACATGCTGTTGTAGAGGACGCTAGTAATTTAATTGTTTATGGCACTTTATTTAAACTGGGTTCTGTATATGCGTGTAGCAGATACCATTTGTTTTGTAGATGTTATTAAATCACAGTAGCATTGATGCTGACATAAAACACGATACTTGATCCCACTAAAGTAGCTTAGCACCTATGTCATAAATCAGCACTAGCTGCTCCAAACAGCTCCCAGGCCAATTGATTTTCAGCTTTTTAATTCGTATACCTGACTGCGTAGCCGAGGCGTGTTCGATCCGAATGTAGGCTCCTCGAATCCTGGCAAAATAATTCATTTACGTTAAAGGCATTTTGCTTAGAGAAGACACGGTGACGTAAAGTTTCTGATAAGTAGAAAGTGTAGCACTCTGTGGAACCTAATACTGTCGATGATTTGTCTGTCACTATATTGTGAGTGACTGTGTGACATTGATCATCAGGCCGTTGGGTGGAGTAGCTAAGTTCAATGCCTCCAGTTTTGTTTCTTGAGAGGAAGAGCAGTTCTGGCCAACAACCTGATAAACTTCTGGTTCCATGTAAATTTGCTAAGAGGGTCTAAGGTTTCCGTCCAGTCACTTACTCACTCTCTCAACAGTCTGGTGTGGCAGTTGAAGATAGCAAAAAACGAAATGCAAATTTTATATTCCGCATTTAAGAATCGTTCACGCGGGAGAATCGTAAAAACATACCCTCGTTTGATCATCACTCAGAGTTCCCTATAGATGACGTCGGTGCCTTACTTAGCTTGCATTTATCGCAATTCTCTCACCTAGCACAAAGTGCTAAGCGACTGGTAAAAAAGCACCGGTGACTGCTGAATATAAGAAGGGTAAAAGAACGGACCCGAAAATTACAAATACCCTTAACAATGGCTTGCTGCAGAATTCTAGATCATATTCTGAGTTCGAATGTAATAAATCTCCTAGAAACAGAAAAGCTTATGCCTACGAATCAGCACTGTTTCAGAAACCATCGCTCTTGTGAAACTCAGCTTGCCCTTTTCTCACATTATATAATGCGTGCTACGGATGAAGGGCAACAGGCAGACTCCATATTCTTACATTGCCGAGGGGCTTGTCACACAGCACCCCACTGCAGACTGTTAACGATGGTACGAGCATACAGGTACGGTAGCGACAGTAACTGTTTTGAAAACACATTTTCATAAGAAAAAACAGCTTATTCAAAGGAAACTTTTTATAACTGTTATGTCACTTGATTAACAGCGCTAACTGAGCTGACATTACAAATCGAGAAACATTCTGTTCCATAAATGACAATATTACTACAGTATTTTTGTAAAACTGACTGTGGTTAGTGCTACAAAATTACTGTAGTTTGGCAAAAGTAATTCTACAGCTGAAAAGACTTGTGGAACTCGAATGAGTGTACACAGTCATTATTATCTGGTAGCCTTAATTACAGCCTCACGGCATGATGGCATGGAGTCAGCGAGGGAAACCAAACGATGCAGGAGGATTTTCTGCTACTTTTTAACCAAAGATTGCAATAACTTGTCGCGGCTGGGAATTTTCGTCACCTTGGCCTTCGATCGAGTTCCTCCTAAAGGTGTTCAATCGGAATGTGATTTAAGCTTTAGCTAGGCCATTTAAGCATCCTAGCTCGTGTTCTTGTCAAAAAGTCTGTGACATGAGCATTGGTGTGCTTAGGATCATTATCATGCTGAAATTCCCGATTTCGTCCCATTTTACCTCTGGCCTGGGGCAACATATGCGTTTTCAAGATTTAACAATATCTCCAATAGGCACCAGAGAGCCGACACTTGAACGAGAGAAGCATCCCCACACCACGACGTTCCCACCACCATGCTTAACAGTGGCTATTTGGTACCGGACATCTTTCCTTGCATTTCTCGGTCTCCGAACTTATCGAATCCCATCGGAAGACAGCTAATTAAACTTACTTTCATCGCTCCAGAGCACATGCGACCACCTTTGAGGCGATTCTTTAAGCGCTCTGGCAAACTCAGTTCGGGCTTTCCTATCCTTTGCCACTAGTAATGGGTTTTTGCTTGGACGCCGGCCTTGGAGGTTTGACTCCACGAGGATTCGTTTTACGTGGCTGTTCGATATTTCGCCGGCCGCGGTGGCCGAGCGATTCTAGGCGCTACAGTCTGGAACCGCGCGACCGCAGGTTCGAATCCTACCTCGGGCATGGAGATGTGCGATGTCCTTAGGATACTTAGGTTTAAGTAGTTCTAAGTTCTAGGGGACTGGTGACCTCAGATGTTAAGTCCCATAGTGCTCAGAGCCATTTGAACCGATTTTTGTTCGGTATTTCCACGTTTTAGAATTCAAGCAGCTCTCTGTTCATATCAACAGCGGTCTTCGTTTGGTCGCCCTTTGCCATCCTCCCCATGAGATTATTCGTTTGGAGTGTGACTTTGCTGGGCTTACCCGTTTTTTATTATTGTAGTCCCTGTTAGTCGCTTCTTGTTCCAGACACATGCAATTTGTCTGGACAACCCGAGCGCCATCTGCCTGAGACTTGACTCGCAGTAGGGCATCGATTACCGTATTTTTGAGGTTTGCTGAATACTCTCTGACGTTCGGTATGTTTCGAGCTCATAAAAACATAACAGAACCTAATGTAAGCGAAAGGTATTCGAAGTAATAGTGGCGCAGACATTTGTTTTCCGACTGTAAACCGCGGAGTCAAATTACACTCCTGGAAATGGAAAAAAGAACACATTGACACCGGTGTGTCAGACCCACCATACTTGCTCCGGACACTGCGAGAGGGCTGTACAAGCAATGATCACACGCACGGTACAGCGGACACACCAGGAACCGCGGTGTTGGCCGTCGAATGGCGCTAGCTGCGCAGCATTTGTGCACCGCCGCCGTCAGTGTCAGCCAGTTTGCCGTGGCATACGGAGCTCCATCGCAGTCTTTAACACTGGTAGCATGCCGCGACAGCGTGGACGTGAACCGTATGTGCAGTTGACGGACTTTGAGCGAGGGCGTATAGTGGGCATGCGGGAGACCGGGTGGACGTACCGCCGAATTGCTCAACACGTGGGGCGTGAGGTCTCCACAGTACATCGATGTTGTCGCCAGTGGTCGGCGGAAGGTGCACGTGCCCGTCGAACTGGGACCGGACCACAGCGACGCACGGATGCACGCCAAGACCGTAGGATCCTACGCAGTGCCGTAGGGGACCGCACCGCCACTTCCCAGCAAATTAGGGTCACTGTTGCTCCTGGGGTATCGGCGAGGACCATTCGCAACCGTCTCCATGAAGCTGGGCTACGGTCCCGCACACCGTTAGGCCGTCTTCCGCTCACGCCCCAACATCGTGCAGCCCGCCTCCAGTGGTGTCGCGACAGGCGTGAATGGAGGGACGAATGGAGACGTGTCGTCTTCAGCGATGAGAGTCGCTTCTGCCTTGGTGCCAATGATGGTCGTATGCATGTTTGGCGCCGTGCAGGTGAGCGCCACAATCAGGACTGCATACGACCGAGGCACACAGGGCCAACACCCGGCATCATGGTGTGGGGAGCGATCTCCTACACTGGCCGTACACCACTGGTGATCGTCGAGGGGACACTGAATAGTGCACGGTACATCCAAACCGTCATCGAACCCATCGTTCTACCATTCCTAGACCGGCAAGGGAACTTGCTGTTCCAACAGGACAATACACGTCCGCATGTATCCCTTGCGACCCAACGTGCTCTAGAAGGTGTAAGTCAACTACCCTGGCCATCAAGATCTCCGGATCTGTCCCCCATTGAGCATGTTTGGGACTGGATGAAGCGTCGTCTCACGCGGTCTGCACGTCCAGCACGAACGCTGGTCCAACTGAGGCGCCAGGTGGAAATGGCATGGCAAGCCGTTCCACAGGACTACATCCAGCATCTCTACGATCGTCTCCATGGGAGAATAGCAGCCTGCATTGCTGCGAAAGGTGGATATACACTGTACTAGTGCCGACATTGTGCATGCTCTGTTGCCTGTGTCTATGTGCCTGTGGTTCTGTCAGTGTCATCATGTGATGTATCTGACCCCAGGAATGTGTCAATAAAGTTTCCCCTTCCTGGGACAATGAATTCACAATGTTCTTATTTCAATTTCCAGGAGTGTACTTTTGGACGAACCACAATAGCACTGCCAGTCTTGTACTTACTGCCACCGCGCTTAACCCTGATGCATGTCTTTATATGGATGCGTACCTCTAAACAGTGAGCCAAGGCGGGTTAGTTAGGCAGGTCATCGCACCATGCACACCCTGCTGGCGAAAATATGTTTGTCGAAGTACTTATTTGGGTACTGTAGGTTTACAGACACGTGAGTGGCTCGATCACTTTTTAAGTAATATAACCCAGTATGTTGTCCCTGACAGCGAGTGTTAGTCACAGGCGAGGGTATCGTCAGGAGTGCCCCAGGGAAGTGTGACAGAATCGCTGTTATTCTCTGTATACATAAATGACGTGGTCGACAGGGTCGGCAGCAATCTGCAGTTGTCTGCTTATGATTCTGTGGTGTTCGGGAAGGAGTCGACGATGAGAGACTGTAGCACGGCACAAGATGGCGTAGACAAGATTTCTAGTTGGTGTGATGAATGGAAGCTAGCTCTAAATATAAAAAAAGTAAGTTAATGCGGATGAATAGGAAAAAGAAACTCGTAATGTTCGCATACAGCATTAAGCGTGTCCTGCTTGAAACAGTCACGTCCGTTTAAATATCCGGGTAAAGCAATAAGAAATGGAATGAGTCTGCGAGGATTGTGGCACGAAAGGTGAATAGTCGACTTCGGTTTGATGGGAGAATTTTAGGAAACTTTTGCCCATCTGTAAAGGAGACCGCTAGTGCGACCTATTCTCGAGTACTGCTCGAGATTTTGGGATCCCCACTAGGGCGGATTAAAGAAAGACATCGAAGCAATTCAGAGACGGGTTTTTATATTTGTTACCGATAGGGCCGAACAACACACAAGTGTTACGGAGATGCTTCGGGGAATGAAATTGGAATACCTGGAAAGATCATGTCGCATCTCCTTTTGACCGGCGCAGCAGCACCACGTGACATGCACCCAACAAGTCGTTGTAAGAGCCCTGCAGAAATACTGAACCATGCTGCATCTATAGTCGTCCATAATTGCGCTGTGCAGGATTTTGTACACGAACTGTTCTCTCGATTACGTGGCATAAACATTCGATGGAATTCATGTCGGGCGGTAGGCATAAGCTTTTCTGTTTCTAGGAGATTTATTACATTCGAACTCAGAATATGATCTAGAATTCTGCAGCAAGCCATTGTTAAGGGTATTTTTAATTTTCGGGTCCGTTCTTTTACCCTTCTTATATTCAGCAGTCACCGGTGTTTTTTTACCAGTCGCTTAGCACTTTGTGCTAGGTGAGAGAATTGCGATACATGCAAGCTAAGTAAGGCACCGACGGTGTAGAGAACGGAATTGGGATCCATCCGGACGTAGCGACTGATTTATTTTCAGTTCTTTCAGTTGTTTCTCTGCTATACGTCATCTATACGGAGCTCTGAGTGATGATCAAACGAAAGTATGTTTTTACGATTCTCCCGCGTGAACGATTTCTTAAATGCGGAATATAAAATTTGCATTTCGTTTTTTGCTATCTTCAACTGCGACACCAGACTGGTGAGAGAATGAGTGACTGGACGGAATCCTTAGACCCTCTTAGCAAATTTACATGGAACCAGAAGTCTGGGTGGTTAAGTCATTTGCTAGAATTGTCCAGAACGTTCTTCAAATTAATTGCGAACAACTGTGGCCCGGTGACGTAGCGCATTGTCATCCACAAAAATTCCATCGTTGTTTGCTACAAATAGTGTCCAAGTAGACGAGCATGACTCTTTCCTGTCAATAATCAGTTCAGCTGAACCAGAGAAAATAGTCCATTCCATGTAACCCGGCCCACACCATTATGGAGCCACTGCCAGGTTGCACAGTGTCTTGTTGACAACTTCGGTTTCGGCTTCATGCGGTCTGCGCCACACTCGAGCCCTATCAACAGGTTTTACCAATTGAAATCGGGACTCGTTTGGCCGAGCCACGGTTTTTCGGTCGTTTCGGGTCCAACCGATACAGCCACGAGCCCAAAGAGCTCAGAGAGGAACTGCAGGCGATGTCGTGCTCTTAGCAAAGGCACGCGAGCGGTACCCTGGTAGCATAGCCCATTAACGCCAAATTTCGCCGGATACGTTAGTCGTACGCCGCACACTGATTTCGGCGGTTACTTCACGGAATGTTGCTTGTCTGTTAGCACTGACAACTCTACGCAAACGCCGCGTCTCTCAGCCTTAAAGTGAAGGCGTTCGGCCGCTGCGTTGTCTGCGGTGACAGTTAATGCCTGAAATTTGGTATTCTCGGCCACACTGTTGACGCTGTAGATTTCGGAATATTGTATTCCCTAATGTTACCGAAATGGAATGTCCCAAGCTTTTATCTCCAAGTACCATTATGTGTTCAAAGTCTATTAACTTCAGAAGTGCGGCCATAACCACGTCGAAAACTATTCCACATGTATGACTCGAGTCCAAATGACAACTTGGTCAATGTACTACCCTTTTACTCCCTGTGTACACGATTTTACCGTCATCTGTATATGTACGTATCGCTATTCTCTGAGTTTTGTCACCTCAGTGTACACAGTGAGTTTCAGAAATGATTTTACACATTTTGGGAATAGGTTTTTTATACCGTATACTAACCAAAACAATAAAAAACTGTCTAGTAAATATGAGATGTAAAACGCACATCTTAGAACTATGAGCACTTGTTGATCTGTTCTACCGTGAAACACATCTCTTCTATTTAAATACTCATGATTCGTAAGATATACATTTTAGAGTTAATGTTTACTGGTTATTTTTTCTTGTTTTGGTGTAAGGTACCTGTCCCCAAACTTTTTAAAACATCATGTGTATGGCGTAGTCAATTAAAAACGACACACGAGTGAACAACAAGGAAACTGTTTATTATTTTTAAAGTGGCCACCATAACTGTTAATAACTTTATCCAAGTGTGAGAAAGACGGTCAACGCCTTCATGGTTAAGTGTTTGCGGTTACCTAAGGTATCAAAATTCTACTCAATCGTTTAGCTCTTCGTCCGAAGCGAATCGACGGCCATGAAGGTCTTCCTCCAGGGCTTCAATAATATGGAAATCGTATGGTGAGCGATCGGGACTATGTCGACTATGCGTAATGGCTTCTCAAGAGACCTTCTGCAGCTTACTCGAAACAACCGTGGCAACATCTGAGTGGGTTTTCCACATCCTCCATAAGTCCCATCTACCCCCGTGCAATTTCCGTATTGTCGAAGCCCTGAAGAAAGACATTCGTGGTCATCGATTTGCTCCGCACAAAGAGATTATGCCTGTGTACAACCGTGGTTCCCTAGGCAATCGCAGACACTTTTACACGATGGCGTTGACCGTCTTGTCTCCCAGTGGCTAAAAGTTATTAACAGTTATGGTGGTTACTTTTCAAATATTAAGCAGCTTCCTTACTTTTTATCTGTCTGTCTCGTTTTCTTCCGACTGTCCCAGATAGGTTTGAGACAATGACAACTGTGTACATGGTGCCACTGAAACTCCGAAACATGTTATTCTTCATTGTAGGAGCACAGATTGTTACACTTAACTCTGCAGATGTGTTGACCGAGCAATGCCGCGTGGTACGAAATTCTGCGATACAGAGAGACATGTGGAGCTTTGCGGCTTCCTGGGGATATTCGCTCGAAAAGGAATTGCAGGCATACACCTCTACAAAGCGGATAACGTGCTACTCCGAGGACAACAATGTCTGACAGAGGCAGGAAATTCGAATGCTTGACAGCCCAAGGATGCAACGCAGCAAACGCCGGGGAGAGTTACTACGCAGATTGCGCACAAGTAGGGCCACCAGTCCTAAAGCGGAATTTTCTCTTTGTGAGCTGTCTCAGGCAACGACTCGTGATGCTGGTGGAGATCTGATGAGGGATAGTTTCAGAATTCTGTCTCCGAACGCTAAGAAGCTGGAGGCCGTAGCCACATGGGGTAAGTAACTAGGGGCGAACTGGCAGTGAAGAAGAATACTGCGAGGAGAGAAAGTGTGTTTCTATACCTGGCCCTGTGCCAGATGCACATATCCATCTTTTTGCTCTCTGTAGTTGTATGCAACAGAAAAACATGCTCCAGTGGTTATAGGCTTAAGTCCACGTCACCCGATTAGAGCCTGAAACTGAGTGAAATGTGTATTACATCTGGACACCCTTCCACGCTCCTTGGGTGCAGTAGGCAAGGTCACATAAACATAGTAATCTGGTATGATAATACAAAAAAATATATGAAAATGAATTTTCTGTTCTTATAAACGTGCATATACCTGAGAGTAGCCAATCTACACTAACTAACATAGATCTAGTTTATAATGTTTTTCTAACGTTGGTTATAATATACTAACACACAAACATATTGCCATAGGAATCGTAATTACATATTGATGAAACATTAACATAACTTAGCTGGATAGAATGCTTATTTTGTTCAGAAGAATACATGACATTCGTACAACCACTTAAACATCACACTTTTTGCGTAACTATTTAAAAGCATCGACATACTTGGAAAAATACACATTGACACAGTGTTGTCTCATGAATTACTTATTCACAACCGGTTTCGGTCATAGACTATCTTCACAGTGCTGTGCAAAGGAACGAAACAAAAGACAAAGTCATGAACATCGAAATAAAACGCAATTTCCAAAAAAACGTAATCGAAAGCTTCAAATACATACAATCAAATTTTTTTAACAATGGCAGTGTAGCATACAAGTAGCATTCAAGAGGCCACAAAGCCATACAATCAGAGATGATACTTGTACAAAGCAAGATGCATCATAATGCCGTAACTTAAGAAGTACAAATCAGTGAAAGATAGCGATGATGAACGCAAAGCTGTTATGTACATACAGATTTTTTCCGTGCGCAAGCACAATGACCGATATCAACGGCCAAAATACAGCCAAGATAAAAACATCACCTACATGAAAATAAACTACATTCAAATGTGTCAGGAATATAACAAATATAACAAAACTTCTATAGCAACGAGCATTAAAAATACGCATAATTCCTTATACACACCTTTAGTGAAGTATAACAAGTCAAAAATCAATCAAAAAATGAATAAGGTTTGTATATCAGACCTCCTGTGTGCCTATACTTCATACAATGTCTTAGGCAAATACACACCCAACGTACGCACCAGATCTGTTCGAGTACCACATAACAGAATCCGAAAATAAGTAAAGATAACTATCATATATGCATCAATTTGATAATCAGATCAGCACTGGGATGGAGAAAGCAATGGGGCTGAAAACAGGCATCTGGTAGTAGACGTAAAAGAAAAAGTGGTTGTGGATATACACATATTCTTAATAGTCAATTATAACAAAAAACTATTGAACACTTAAGCCAAAATAGCAAATGCCAAAAATAAACGTTAATAAATTGAAAACTTCATAACTTGTGGAACCAACATCCATACAAAGTGAAAAATACAGAAGATGAAATACATAGATAGTGATGCATCCTTATGCACCTCCACACAGTAGTAAGACTATACTCAAAACACCGTTAAAATAATTAAACAGGAACAGAGCTCAACATTTCTAGTCCATGTACATAACTAGTATTTTTCGGAGGTAAATATCAGTTAAAATTTGAAATAACAGATCTAACACGTCCTGCTGTAGCACCTACGCAGCACGTCAGAATTCAATGCCAGCAAATAAAAAATAATAAAAAACTTGAAGGTGGTGTACTAGCACCACATCAGAACATTGTGCCATTGGCAGTCAAAAAGAGCATATATTGATGCAAGTACATATAAGAAATAAAATAAAAAATATGAAAAACTGTTTGAAAATTGTTTGAAGGTAGTTAACATATAAGTGACAGTTGACCGGTATTTGGTCATTATTGTTACCACTGGATGATCTGGAAAGACAGAAGACTCTTTTGCTAATCACGATATAATGTCTGTCATCCATGTATTGTAAATGTGTACATACCTTTTTCGCAGGGAAGTATTACTCATTTTGCAGATAAATCTCTTTGCCAAAGAACATAACCCGTGTTATGGTAACTGTAAATGCTGCAGAAGAGTGATATCGAGGCATGACGTAGAAAAATTGTAGAATTACAAAAAAAATTCCCTTGTAGTCGCTACTGACTGTAAATTGTGTCTGTAACATTGTTGACGATTGTTACTGGATGGTGAACCTTTCAACCGCGAGGTTTGAGGCGCTATGTCACAGATTGAGCTGCGCCTCCCGTCGGGTGTTCGAGTCCTTCCTCGGGCATGGATGTGTGTGTTGTTCTTAGCATAAGTTAGTTTAAGTAGTGTATAAGTCTAGCGACCGATGACCTCAACAGTTTGGTCCCTTAGAAATTCACACACATTTGTAAACCTCCCGAATGCAATTACAGTAAATTTAATGTCGTTTTAGCATCTGCTTTCACTTCATCGACAATACGTCAGCACGTAAACTTCATGAAGTTCTATTATTCTTCGCTTAAGTAGGTATTAGCATATTTGCAACTCCGGAAAATATTTTGAAAAGTAAGACAAAAAGGAGCGTTACAGTGAACAGCTATAGAGAGTTAAAAACAACATCAGGAACAGTACTTACGCGATAACCCCTTCCTGTCAGTGTAGATTTTCTTGCATGATAGTTTATTCTATCATGTGACAGACTTGAACATCTCAAACGGTGTAACGTGACAACGCTTTACTTACGAGCAGGAACGAAAACTAGAATCGAGCTAAGCCCATTGACAAGCTCATGACGCTTTGCTCGGAGAGGAAGTCGTTTCTATGGAAATGAAAACGAAACGTTGTGTTGCATTGTTGACTGGAAGAGCTCTAGGGAACTGTACGTTTAGCCCCACTGCGGTCAATTTCTTTCATCTTGCACACTGGCCCCGAGCCAATGCGATGCGTGTTTAAATTATTGTATCTGTTTATTGTACACAAGAACATCGTAAGCTTATTTGTAAAAGAATTAGTCACTTTTTAAGTGAGAACGGTGGTCGCTTTGGAGCGCCGTAGATGTCGTAGAACTGGTACGAGCAACGCAGGTTCTAGAACATTACTCCACAGAAGGAACTTATCATTTGGTGCCCCCAACCCCCGTCACTTTCCTTCACACCTCGTACACTTCCTCCCGTATAAATTTTCGCTACTAATTGTGATACGCACTGTATACAAACCTTGCACTTCAGCGTCCCCTCTCAACTTGGCGCCCCAAGCAGCCTCTATTATAGTGGTGTCATGAAAATAGACACTTCAAAACCATCTGACCGTTCTACTGCAGCGGTTCCTAATTCGTGGGCCGCGCACCTGAGGGCCACGAACATTGAGGCACTGGCCCGTGAACGTTAAGTCGAAGTCAAGACAAAAATTATCGAGAGCTGCAGGGGTTTGACCCGTCAGTCGTGAAGATCAGTGAGTACTGAATCAAGTAAGACTGAAATACCCTATCGCTACCGTATACTGATATTTCTTTTTTTTTTTTATTGCTGAAAGTTGGCAATTTGGGGTAAGGACTATGGGACCAAACTGCTGAGATCATCGGTCCCTAGGCGTACGCACTACTTAATCTAACTTTAACTTACGCTAAGGACAACACAAACACCCGCGCCAGAGGGAGGACTCGAACATCCGACGGGGGGAGCTGCGCGAACCGTGACTGGACGCCCTAGCCCGCACGGCTACCCCGCGCTTCTGAAATTTACCAAATGTCGTGTTTCACTAGGCGTCTGGAAGCGTATACCCCTACAGACTGCACTACAGAGATGGTACGCTGCCTCGTCTGGCTGCTCGCAGCGTAAATACATAACATACCACAATACCGTCGTAATTTCTTGAGTTGATAGTTTCTCGGACGCAGCTGTTCAGAACGTCTCGCTTGAATGTGCTCGTGTAATATCCACACCCAAAGATTGGTGTTTTACATCGCGTCGACAGCTCAGACTAACAGAGACAAAGCTCTGCTCGGGTTTTTTACTGTTGGAGTGTTGGAAGTGGCCGTTGCTCTTTTAAGAAACCATCGCTGCATTTGCTTGGAATCATTTGACTGAGTGCTGGAAACGGGTATCTGGATGACAGACCCGAGTGTTTAACCTGGGTTAGCCACTGCACGACCTCGCTCAGTTCCCATAGAGGTGAAAACGGTTTGACACGATTGGTATATTTGTCAGATATTTTCGGTTCCCTAAACGCTCTTCAGTTATCTCTGCAGGGCAAGGACGTTCATAAGTTTTTTGTACAGGGCAAAGTGAGGCAATGACAGTGAAACTTCAACTGTGGACTCAAAAAGTGGGACAAGATTCCTTCAACATATTTCCAATCTTACACGATTTTCTGGGAACCAAAGAAACCAAGTTTATGAAACAAAAGCTACAATTATAAAAGATAACCTCAAATCTTTGACCTCCAGCATCAAATAACTTACAATTAAATATTTTCGTAAATTATATCCAGAAATTTTTAATAGGACTAATTGTAAACACTAATGTCCTTCAAACAGTAACTTTATCCAGAATAGTTAATTTTTCAAAAACAATGGTTCTTCAAAATAATACCAATTTATTTTAATTACTTGTCTTGACAGACAGCAAGTCTTTTTATGTTTCTTTTAGGAACTCCCGAAACTGATGCGAAATCCAATGGATCAAAAGTCCCTTTGAAGAAGATTACTTAAAACAACTGAATACGTCAGCAAATGAAGAAGTCTCGTTAACTGAACTTTCATGTGACTAGACTCTAAAATCGTTTTTTTCAAAACAAAATCTTTGGTGTTCACCGACAGTATCCGCCAATTGCCAACATTGCCCTGAAACACTTAATGAACTTCAGGACAACCTAAGTCAAAAAAACAGTCAAAAATGACACCGTTCTTTTTTACTTTGATCGCTCGATTTTGAGTTGTTGTAACAGCTAAGTCTTTATAGAAAAACATAAATGTTTATCAAATTACAGGGCCTATAAGGTATTTTTTTCTACAAAGTATGTGGTCCGCACAGCTTAAAAGACTGAGAACCGCTGTTCTACAGCATTGCCAATTAGTGATAATTTGACATGTTAGTAAAAATTCGAAAAAAATATTGCACATCTCTATTTTTGGTCTAGAGTATGATGGAGTACTTTGCAAAAGAAAATTCTTGTCAGCTGCTATGAAAAAAAAGAAAAACAATTGCAAGAAACTGTGAATAGAAGAAATTTTTTTGTTCAACCTGTGGCAAAAACAGAACCACTGACATATGTGGACTGAAAATAATCTAGTAACATTCTCAAAGTTTATACAGGGTGTTCGCAAATTCTGTTACAGACTTCTAGAACTTGTAGAGTGGAGAGAGAATACATGACATTTTGAATAGGAACTCTTGTCCGGAAACGTCATTCAACGACGCTTCGAAGCGTCGAAGTTATAGACCCTGGCGCCTGTAAATGTACGTATTTACCGGGTGATTCCGTCATTATGTCACAAACTTTCAGGGATGACGGAGAAGGATAACTGTGTCAATTTGAAGTACCAAAAATGAACGAGCTGGAAATTATAAGGTAAGATGAGTAACTTTCAGAGGTGGGGCAGTTGGACCAAAACAAGAAAAAAATGTCAAGTAATCATGCACTCTAAAATGCATACCTTAAGAGCAATGAACACTTGTTCAATAAGAGAGATGTGTTTCACACTAGCGAAGATGAACGATTGCTCATAGCTAGTCAGGTATGTATTTTAGATCCCATGTTTAGTGGATAATTTTTCTTAGTTTGGTCCATAATTCCACCACTGAAACTTGCCCAACCTACAGTCTTGGCAACAATAGTGCCGGTACATGTATTATTCCACTTTCAGTGATATAAGAATAATTTTCGCTTGTAACCTTCGAGACGTTCGTTTTGGAACTTACCTCAAATTGATACCTTTATCGGTCTCCACCATGATTGAAAGTTTTAAGATAGTGACGAAATGACGCTTTATACAGGGTGAGTCACTAGCTATTACCACTTAGAATAACTTCGAAAGTATGATAGGAGCTGAAAAGTTTGTGGACACAAGTTGTATGGGACAACGGGGGCCATAATATGAAGTTGATTTTTTGTTGCTAGGTGGTGTCGCTTCCGAGATATGAAGGTCAACTTTGTTTTTTAAATGGTATGCTATAGTTTGGTACTTAATTTCTGGTAGCGGCTATCGTGACGAATTCAGTGATGCGTAGCAGTAAGGTCTTTGAAGGTCAACGAGGGTTAAAATTATGCAGCAACCAGTCGCAAAATCGTGTTTTATTTATTCACTTTTGCAAATCGATTTCAACTGATTAACAGCCATCATCGGTGCTACAAATACAAGAATAAAAATAATCAATAACAGTGACTAAATGAATAAATGTACATAAAGCAACATAAAAGAATTAAATGTATACAAACGCATTAAACCTTTTAAAATGAACATACAAAATTGCCTTTCAACCAATATGTGCCCTGAGTAGTAATACTGTCTTAAGCAGAGGTCAAACATAAAGTGATACATCGAGTATGACAACGAGAACCCATAAGGGGACGCTGCAAAGGTGGCATGAACGTCCATTTACAGAAGGTGTTCGAAGTGATGACCATTGGTATCAACGCTGTTCTGCATTCTTCTTATCATGGACTGAGTGGTATTTCTTATCATATCGGCACTTATCGAAGCTCATGCTCAGACAATCTTTAGGTGTAGTTGGAACGTCTTCATTCAACGTCTTTTACGAGTCCCCACAAGACAAAATCCAAAGGCGTCAAGTCTGGCGAACGAGCCGGCCACGACACATCTCCTCCGCGTCCACTCCAACGACCTGGTAATTGTCTCTGCAACTCATTTCTAGCCATCAGCGAAAAATGTGCCGGACACACATCGTGTTGATACAACAGTTCCTATGGTATTTCTTCCAATAACAGACCTAATGTTTCTTGCAAGAATGTGGTGTACTTCCTACCATTAAGATTTCCTTCGATGAAATAGGGGCCTACAATTCTGTCCTCCAGAATCCCACACCATACCTTCGCCGACCACGGTTTTTGGTGTGCAACTTGCCGCAGCCAACACGGATTTTTTAGTTGTACAATAATGGATATTATGCAAATTAACATTTCCATGGTTAGTGAATGTAGCCTCGTCAGTAAATAAACTTAAATTAATAGACTTGTGATCCCTCTGAATCTGAAGTTAAGCCCATCGGCAGAATTAAATGCGACGCCCACAATCCGTACCAGTTAATTCTTGGTGGAGAATGATATGGTAAGGATGGTATTTATGGCCATGCAGATTCCCTTGTGATTTGATGCGAACTAACACAGGGATCTCGAACCACAACGCCAAGAGTACCAGTTTCCGTTTCCTCGTTAATAACTTTCCATTGCAGGATAAGTTTCCGATGCGACAAAGATCCAGTTGTTCTCAATTTATCATGCACATATTTAAATTTACTATGTGTAGGGTGAGTACCTTGAGGATATCTTTCACCGTATAAGTCTCTAGCCCTCACTGAATTTCGTTGGCATTCTCCGTAAATGAAAAGCATATCGACTTGTCCTTCGAAGGAATACATCATTCACCATCGCTTGAGTCGACGATACTAGTCTTACTGTTCCTATTAGTGTTGTACTGCGAAACGGTCGAATGGTGTTTACATGCCAATGACACGTTAATGAATAAGTCGTATTCGGGAAATATTTACTATTTGCACGATATACGAGACAGAATTGTCAGAGCATGTGCTTCGATAAGTTCCGATATCATAAGGAATACAACTCAATCCATGATAAGAAGATTGCAGCACTGGATTGATACCAATGGTCACCACTTTGAACACCTGTAAATTGACATTCATGCCACCTTTGTGACCTACGTTTACCTTCAAAGACCTTACTGCTACACATCATTGGATTCGTTTCGATAGCCGCTGACAGAAAATAAAATAAACATAGCATACCTTCTAAAAAAAACGAAGTTGACCTACATATCTCTGACGCGACTCTACCTAGCAACAAAAAACCAACGTCATTTTATGAGCCGGCCGCTGTGACCGAGCGGTTCTAGGCGCTTCAGTCCGGAACCACGCGACTGCTACGGTCGCAGGTTCGAATCCTGAATCGGGCAAGGATGTGTGTGATGTCCTTAGGTTAGTTAGGTTTACGTAGTTCTAAGTCTAGGAGACTGATGACCTCAGATGTTAAGTCCAAGTGGTCAGAGCCATTTGAACCACAGCCATTTTGGAAACATAAAAGTATTCCAAGATAAAAACTAAAATACCGTATGAGCTGTGTAACGAAAAATGTCGTGCCCATGAATCACGTTCTGTTGGACCTTGTAGAAACTTCCAGCGAGAAAGTTGTTAAGAACTAATTTTAGTTACATCTGAGATATCATTACTGTAGTGTGTCACGGCTGAACGCACTTTATTTACGTCAGACTCCATGAGATACAATGATGGAGCATTTGTACGGCGCCGGCCGCGGTGGTCTCGCGGTTATAGGCGCGCAGCCCGGAACCGCGCGACTGCTACGGTAGCAGGTTCGAATCCTGCTTCGGGCATGGATGTGTGTGATGTCCTTAGGTTAGTTAGGTTTAAGTAGTTTTCAGTTCTAGGGACTGATGACCACAGCTGTTAAGTCCCATAGTGCTCAGAGCCATTTCAGCCAATTGTACGGCACCGTCAGTAGTTGTATTCTGACGGCTTACCTTAATACAACTGAGAAGATTCCGTTCTTCCCGAATTTTTTTTAATTTGCAGCTCCCGCTTACCCTTCGTCACTGCACCCGTCACCCAGAACGCCGATGTACGCTATAAGTAACTGTAGGTACTTTCAGGCCATTATTTCCGTTGAAGTCGAGCAAAATATATTTTTGTGTATGGTTTTCTGAAAACCAAGTTTCATCTAAGTACACTACTAGACATTCGTGCGCAGTAAGAGCATTTTACTCAAAACTGTTCTTGCTGCGAGCCGGCCGGAGTGGCCGTGCGGTTCTATGCGCTACAGTCTGGAGCCGAGCGACCGCTACGGTCGCAGGTTCGAATCCTGCCTCGGGCATGGATGTGTGTGATGTCCTTAGGTTAGTTAGGTTTCAGTAGTTCTAAGTTCTAGTCCCATAGTGCTCAGAGCCATTTGAACCATTTGTTCTTGCTGCTGCCGTGCCTCTGCATTCTGTTAAAAATTTTTGTCCATCATACACTTTCTAAATATAAAACCAAGGGAGCAGCGAACACTTAGCTAGACCAAGTAATTTTATCACCAAGATCGCTCTGTTTTTTTTTTTTTTCTAGGCATCGGATATTCTCCTCTGTCGTAGTATCGAAGTACAGTTCTATGCACTAACTTTTTGTCAAAATCGACAAATACCGTAATATCCCTCTCTTGGAGAATCAAAACTGGTCCTCACATCTACTGCGCTGTAAAAAAATAGCTCTGAGCACTATGAGACTCAACTGCTGTGGTCATAAGTCCCCTAGAACTTAGAATTACTTAAACCTAACTAACCTAAGGACATCACACACATCCATGCCCGAGGCAGGATTCGAACCTGCGACCGTAGCGGTCGTGCGGTTCCAGACTGTAGCGCCTTTAACCGCTCGGCCACTCCGGCCGGCCTACTGCACTGTTAAAACGGAATACAGTCGATTCGGAAATACCGCAATGTTTTGTTGTCATTATACGAACTTGCGTGAAATTTATCTTAATCCTGACCTCTTCACTGTTGGCCAGATCAGTAAAAAACCATCAGTACTTTAGATACGACGATTTTACAAGTAGATTGTTTTCGATTGTCTTTTCGCCCTTTCACACACCGATGGGAGTAGCACTACAGGTAGGCCGTTGCTCCTGCAAGTCGTTCACTACCAAACAGACGTAACCGCACCGTTGCAAGAAGACTGAAACCACACGTGAACACACGATAACGTACGGAAACACAGAACGTTCAGCTGGCGCTGACCTACTGCGCTGTAAACAGTGTACATGTGGCAACAAAGCAATGGGGTGGGTAAATTACACCGGTTAGCGCCGGCACGCTGCAGGGAGCATATGTGACCTTGAGGCCATTTTCATGACGGTCATTCTATTTGTCTATGTACTATGTAGAAATCTAGGAGTTATGGTGTCGCTGAGGCCCCTCACAGCTAAGTGCCTCAAGTGGCAGCTTATGTGGCTTGGACCTTAAACAGACCCTGGGTAACGGGAGGTCATGTAACCCTCCTTCGGTCACGTGAAGTTATGCAGTGCTGCGTGTGTACCAGTCGATTGTACGGAATGAGCAAACTACATGGAAACGTGACGCGTGGCAGAAAGGAACTATAATGTTTTCACGTGCCCATGACAACACCGCGAGTGAAGTTGCCAGATTTGGCAGCGCATCAGCATCGACTCTTCAACGCGTCTACTAGGAATGGTGTACCTCTTGCAGCTATGTAAGATCACCGTTCGGAAAATGATCCTAACCGACCGGGGACCTTGTCTTTGACAGCCTGTTTCAAACCCGACATGAGTTGCTTCTGTCACTGATAGCTGTTCCGTCTCAAACAGTTTGCGAACAAACGGTAGGAAGGACACTGCATTCAGTGGGCATTAGGAGTCGGTTACCTGACAGAAGGTATTGTACATAAAGCTATATGTTGCATGGGGGGTTAATTTAAATATTTTTGATTTTTTTTTTTTTTTTACTGTCCGTTTACTCAGCCTCGTAAACGGTTGGCCCTGACTAATTTTAGTACGCAATCTGACTGCATTGAATAACAACAAAGAATGAAAGAAACTTTCCGTTAACACAATTAATTAATTAAGTCCCCAGCAACTATAAAACGTACGAAACCAAAGCACAAGTATAACTGTTCTGTGTGTGGAAGTGTGACTCAACGTACACATCTGGCACGGTTCTTCTCCAATAAGACAAGAAACTTCAAGTACCATTTATATTGAAGTAATTAAAAAAAAGTAGTAATACTATAATTGTGTAAGGAAACCAGAATTACACTCTAATACAACAACACGAGCCAGATGCTTTGTTGACTGAACCTGTGATGACGCATTATTTAAGACATTGAAATGATGAAAAGAAAAGGGAATTTTTTTTTTTACCTCATATATATTGACGAAAACCACTCTGATCGATACAATATCTCCATTCGAACATCATCTGCTGTCTAGCCCATCAAAACTGCATAAAACATGGAACAAGCACTCTCCACTACATCTCAACAAGAACCGCCTACCACCGCTTCTCGACAAGAACTGCCTACCACCGCATCTGAACGACTACCCTCCACTGCGACATCTCGACAAGAACTGCCAGTGGAGGCAGCTGAATAATACTCTTTGGCGCAATCTCTGGCGCTGTGGCTCAGTGTAGCCACCTTTCATATGATCTTCCTCCACGGGCCAGAATTTGATGGTATTTTTGCCAGCATTGGTGGTGAAAATACCACCAAATTCGTCCAAAAATACAGACAAAAATAAAAGATAATATTAATACGTAAATATCACATAATTAGATAAAATTTTGGCTTTGCACTGACCTTTCAATAACCAAATACATAAAATACAGTAAGCAATACAAATTCTTTCATACATGTGACTTTACATAATAGTTTACACAATACCCAAAAAAATTAGTTTATACAAATGTTCACATAAAATGCTTTCAATGATTAAAAAAAAAACAAGTAGTTGATAGTTCCAGCAGTAGCACCCAGCAATGGTCAACAGGTGCCAATACCAACAAGTGACATCATTTCAGTAGAAGCAGTCCATCAGTGGCACCCAGAAATGTTGAGCAGGTGCAGACACCAACAAGTGACATCTTTTCAGTAGAAGCAGTCCATCAGTGGCACCCAGCAATGCTGAGCAGGTGCAGACAGCAACAAGTGACATTATCTCAGTAGAATCAGTTCCATCAGTTGCACCCAGCAATGTTGAACAGGTGCTACAGCAACAAGTGACACCATTTCAGTAGAAGCAGTTCCATCAGTGGCACCCAGCAATGTTGAACAGGTGCAGACACCAACAAGTGACAACATTTCAGTAGAAGCAGCCCATCAGTGGCACCCAGCAATGTCGAACAGGTGCAGACACCAACAAGTGACAACATTTCAGTAGAAGCAGCCCATCAGTGGCACCCAGCAATGTTGAGCAGGTGCAGACAGCAACAAGTGACATCATCTCAGTAGAATCAGTTCCATCAGTTGCACCCAGCAATGTTGAACAGGTGCTACAGCAACAAGTGACACCATTTCAGTAGAAGCAGTTCCATCAGTGGCACCCAGTAATGTTGAACAGGTGCAGACACCAACAAGTGACATCATTTCAGTAGAAGCAGTCCATCAGTGGCACCCAGTAATGTTGAACAGGTGCAGACACCAACAAGTGACATTATTTCAATAGATGCAGTCCATCAGTGGCACCCAGTAATGTTGAACAAGAGTACGTAACAGTCCATAATATTCACTATCAGTAATTAGACAGTTCATCAGAGTTCATTATGACAAATTAATCATCTCCTAGTGGCATCAATCATGTAGAAAAAGTGCAAGTAACAGTCCATAATATTCACTATCACTAATCACACAGTTCATCAGCAGAAATTAAACATTTCTAAGTGTCCCACAACTATGTTGAATAGGTGCAGGTGTGAACAACAGTTTGAATGCACACACAATTGCTTTTACAAAATTATTCTCAATGCTCTTACACTAAACATACAAATTATAATAAACACACAAATGATATCAGATAACTGTCATATTAAATATTACAAATGCACAAATATCAGTAAACCTATAATATTTATGGGTGTCAGTGCAAGCCGCAACAAACAAGTAAAATAATATTTAGGAGATAGGTCGGTACCAATTATTTGGGATTAGAAAAGGAAAACACACAAAACACACTCACTCATCTCTCATCCACGTATTAAGTACTACTGTGTAATTGAATAGTGTTAACTGTGTACATGCAATTCTGTCCAAAATTTTTGTTCAACTTGTGTATCAAGTAGTAGTGGCAGCAATGTATAACAGTCAGTAATAGTTAGTCAACGTCATAGTCATCATGTCAAGACCACTGTTTGCCAAGCCAGATCAAAATGTACGGTTGCTGAACAACTGTCAGTGTGCCAAGATATGCAAATGCTTCCTCTCTCCAAAAAAAAAAGTATATACTGCTTAGTGATTTAACCAAGTGTGTGTGTAGACAATCTTCCTTCCACTTGAGTGTTCTAGTCTGATATCTTCATCCTCCTTGTTCCATATAGACCAACAAACAAACAAATGGTCCTCACTTACTTCACCTCTTATCCAACAAAACTCTAATAATCATTATCATCACATAATCTTAATACTTCAATAATACCTCTTACGTCGATACATATAAACCTTACCATCAATACCATTTACCTTACCTCTTGTCCACTAAAACTCCAATAATCATCAACTTCACACAATCTCAATACCTCAATAATACCTATTCAATACGTCGATACATATAAACCTTATTACCAATATCATTTCACTTCCATAACAACTCTTTCCTCTAATCAGTCTCCTCGAACAAGTACAGATAAAATCCTAGTGCAAACTTCAATTCATCATCCCATGCAATCCGAAGACACAGTGTCCACACACAACCTCTGTGTAATCCATCTGACCCAAATCTTCTACTCATTATGAATTATAAAATACATTTTGGTTACCTTGTCCCTCATTAAATAAAAGAAATGCACACATGACCTCTAACAGCCTTTAGTTTGAATAACTTTCCGTAAGTAGGTGCGGTTACGTAGTATGAAAGATCACATAAGACTTTGAATGAATAAATCGTAGTATTTCACAGTGTGTACACCACTTCAAGAATCATGGCAAAACAGAAGCAAACGTATGTCATGTCGTTAGTTTCCTTTCAATTAGCATAAATTTATACAGCTTCCATAAAACCTCCAGCTCATGTGACTTTTATGACGTTTCTTGTACTAAAGTCGCTCGTCGAATTACTGCAGTTCATTTTCTTATGTTAAAATATAAAGCACTGAACGTAAGCAAAACATGCATTAGCGAGTAAATATACCTGTAGAGAACACAATGTCAACAAATGGATGTAGCACAATCCCTACTTCGAGGCTCTGCTAAGCAAACAATCTATAATTAATACCATAGTGTGACCTAAACTCTATGTTTGTACACAGTATATCAGCATTTCTATATACCAAATTAAAGAGTAGTTATGACAAAAAACATAAATGTGTAAATATGGAATCCATAAGCAATGCACCAAATATATGTCTTACATAATAAACAGGTCATTAGCATCATATCAGCATAAGCAAATAAATATTCATATGTAAGCTTAATAAGTAAACATGAAGGCGCAAGCAGATAAATCACAAAGTGTAACCTACATAAATAACCACATCAGCACAATTAATCAAGTGACAATTATAATTTAAATAAATAAGCACAGCAGGCACATAATAGAAAAATATGACATCAGTGAAAAAGCAGTGCAGCCAAGAGATGCATAATATACACAAGTAACAACCCTGTTCATTAATCAATCATGGTCAAAATCAGTTAACACAAAGTATAAATCATGTAATCGTGAGCAGCAAATTACGTCTAAAGTACGTACCTAAGGGGAAATATGTTACCTGAAATATAAACTCAATTAATAGTTACCTTTTTGGTTGATTACTTTTTTTCGAAATTACATCAGACACACACAGAATTTACCTTAAGTTCTTAAATGTTTTATACAACCGTATCCTGAAAAATACTGAACGTTAATAACATAATTAAACAAGTCACTATAGCTTTATACTGAATTTATTCGGAGAAATTAGACGGTGTATTTGTTGACGGCTGTCAGTGCATTCGTACTGAGCGCTCGATCAGCTGTAGGTAGGCGTGACGTAGGAAGTAACTGTTTGCGGTCAACGACTGCCTTGTGCGGCGCGCAGACTTGACTGTTGCTTTGAGTATGTGCCGCCGCCAAAACACAGCGCGGTATCCTTGTACTCTCCGTGTGTTTACGTATAACTGTTAGTTTCTCGAAAGTATGTCATTCCACAAAAATTTTGACGTTCGATATGTGATGTATTCCCTTAGAGCGCCGAGATTTAAGAGTTTCTACTTCAACAATGTTATCATGAATAATTTTGCGAATCCTATATGGACCGTTATAAAGCAGAAAACATTTGCGACACAAGCCTTTTCCTTTGTGAGACAAACGGTGAGACTTAATTAACATCTTTTGACCAACTGACAAGATTTTTAAACGACCAGGACGTTTAGCTGAATTCTCTCTTCTAGCAGCCGCAGATGCAATATTTTGCAGAGCCAGGTTGACAACTTCAGAATGCCGCAATTTCCGTGTAGGCGGAAAAGGAACGATTTCAGAAATGCGATTTGTCAGTGCTTTGTTTCTTAATATCAGTATAGGCGGTAAAGGAGTCATTAGGAAGTTCATTCAGAATGTTTTGAAAAATATGAAGATACTGATCCCACGTTCTGTGATTCTGACGACAATAAAGTTGACACAATTTATTGATTTCCTTCATCCATCTCTCTGAAGCGTCAGATTGAGGGTGAAAAAGTGAAATGAAAATTGGTTTAATCTTACGACGCCGTAGAGTAAAAGGCCAAATTTTAGAGCGAAACTGTGATCCATTATCTGATATAACCTTATCAACATGACCCACTTCTTTAAGAAAATGTTTGATGAAAGCGTTAGATACTGAACAAGCTGTCTAAGAAAATTACATACACCAAGGAAACTACGAACATCACGTTTTGTGGTAGGAACAGCATAATTACGAATTGCGTCTAGTTTCTCTGGATCAGGAAGAATACCTTCTGTAGAAATATGACGAAGAAATTTCACCTGAGAACGACCAAATTCAGATTTTTCCAAGTTCACTGTAATGCCAACTCTTGCAAAAATACGTAATAATGAATCCAAAATTTTGTTGTGCTCACTCCAAGAACGTTTAGCAATAAGAATATCGTCAACATATGAAGTAATATTGTCACGAAGATAAACAGGTAAAATTTCGTTTAAACTACGAATGAATGCTGCTGAAGATACAGTAAGTCCAAACGGTAATTTCCGAAATCACTTTTGGGTAAAATAGTCATATCCGGTTATTTTTTACACGCTCTCTAGATAGATTGATAGTCGAAGAGTTGTTTCGATAGATGCAAAGAATAGTAAAAGAGTAGGCAGCAGTGCAGAAAACTAAAAGGGAAATAGCACTACTACAGCTCGGGGCCCTGTGCACGCTACGGCACATATTCACTTAGTGTAGCGAATCCCCTGAGGACACTAATTATTCGCGTCATTTCGCGGATCAATTTCTACGATTCGCACTTGTCTCTCTGAATTTCTGTCACGCGGAGGATGCCAATTAGGTCCCTCCTGTCTGTTACTTGTAAATTCTTGGTTGTGTCTGTTTTTAAAATTTCTATTTTCTGGTCTGTCTGCATAAATACTTCTTGTGTAATTTCGACTGTCATTTCTGAAATTATTGTTGCATCTACTACCCTGGTTATTTTTGTGGTAAGAATTTCTATTATTGTATGAATAATTTCTGTCTTGATAATACCGATTACTGTTTCCGTATGATTGATCATTCCGGTAGGAATTACCGTTATTATAATTGTCTGTGTAATTTCTGTTAGAACGTCTGTTGTTGTCATAAGGCTGGTATCTATTGTCCTGTCTGTTTCGTCTGTCATTCTCAAAATGACCCATATAACGTCCATTCCGATCACTATCCCTTCTCTCTGAAAATCTATTGTGATAACTGTTACTGAAAAAATTACAAGAAGTCCCGTCGTCGTTGTCATACTCAAGTTCTTGTAGCAACGTCTTAAAAGTCTCAATGTCGTCTTTACATCTTCCAACTAAAGCAATTTGTCTTATGGATTGTGGCAGCTTAGTTAAACAAATGCGAATTAATTCAGTCGGGCTATAAGGGCTGGAAAGGAACTGATTCTTTCGAATCATGTCTTCAAAGCATTCTGCCGGCGTGCGGAACTCAGACTGTTTAAAATTACGCTGCATAATAAGACTATGTTTGACTCTGTCTTGCGTGTTTTCGGACCAATATGCCGATAGAAATGCATGATAAAAATCATTTAGGCTATTACAATCTCTAATAAGTGCGCGCATGCACGTCGCCGGTTCATTTTCTAAATATCCACACATAAATTCCAATTTGTGACTTAGTGGCCAATTTGGTGGAAGTGCGTACATACATTGATCTAACCATGAACATGGATGTATGTCGTTCTTAGAATTACGAAAGATCTTAAATTTCCGAACAGTTAAGAAGGGTTTATAGTCAAAGTTTTCTCCTCGTGGCGACAAAGACCTACCGCGTCTGTCCCAGTCCCAATGTCGATTATTGTTAAATCCACGCGCCTGGCGCTCTCTTGTTGCATCCAGTAAATGAAACAAATTATTTTCTTCAAAGCCCTCTGATATCTGTGATTCTAGATTTCTTCTGCTGTCTTTTCCTACGATTTCGCCTTCAATATAAATTTTCCCTGATTTTCAACATGCTTATTTATATTCTGGTACTCTTCGGTTTCTGCAAATGGTAATGGAGCTGTATCATCAGAATCTCTGTCCCCATTTAAACTAAGATTTGTCAATTTATCTGAAATCTCCTCAACTCTTTCCGATAAGTCACCTAATTGTTCTTTCTGTTTATTTACGTCTTCCGTAAGTGTCGCGACTCGGGTTTCAGTATTAACACATTTAGTAGTTAACTGTTCATACTGTTGTGTTAGGTTATTTAATCTGTCATTTGGTACGGATTCCTCGATTCTCTCAAATATTTCTTCCTTATAGTGTGCACGTTGTAAATTTAACTCTGAAAATTTTTGTACTATCGCGCGATCTCTTTCTTCCTCTTCTCTATCCTGTTCCCTTTGTCTAATCTCTTCTGCAATTAATCTATTATTGTGAGAATTCAAAATCGGTTGTACTTCTTCTCTGATTTCTTTCTTTAATTCATCTTTCATATTTTTGAAACATGTCCCTATTCGTGAGTCTAACCGTGTTTCCAGTGTTCCCATCTCAGCTCTGATTGTTCCTATTTGTGAGTCCAACCGTATTTCCATTGTTCCCATATCAGTTTTTAATTCAGATCCCAAAGTTCCCATCTCTATTTTTAATTCAGATCATAACCGTGTTTCCATTGTTCCCATCTCAGTTCTAATTGTTCCTATCTCTGTTTTAAATTTAGATTCCAACTGTGATCCCAGATTTAATATGGCACCCATCAACTGCTCTATATTAGCCGGTTCGAAATTCTTTTCGCCCCTAACATTTCCCGCAAAACTAAACTTCCTTCTGCATAGCCATAAAGCTATCTGTGTTCGATACTATTTCAGAATCTTCTATCGTTAATCTCGTATTCTGTGAGTTTTCTGATGGAGAAAAATTTTGAAATGGTTCCGGACTATTTTCCCGACTTATTAAATTGTTTTCAACTTCATTATTCATCACACTGTTCTCCTGTGTTGGCGAGTTCGCCATGTTAACAATTTCATCATTCTCACTATTCATCATTTTTGCCTTTTTCATTGATCGCGTAATCATTTACAAAATATACAAAACTCGTCACTATATGAAAATTACACACAATGACACTTTATCATCAACAATATCATTCACACGAAATGCTTCCCTCAAACACGATTAACGAACAATAGAAGAATGACAATCACCAAATCTACACATGCAATATAGACTACAATTACTAAACTACAATTACTACAACAATACTACTGTCTACTATTTTTACAATCAGAAGAATTCCAAGGGACGATCCTAAGCAGCGGTCGCCACATGCATGGGGGCTTAATTATAAAAAAGAATGCAAATATTTTTAATTTTCTGTCGCTGTATGTCCGATTACGCTGCCTCGTAAACGGTTGGCCCTGACTAGTTTTAGTACGCAATCTGACTGCATTGAATAACAACAAAGAATGAAAGAAACTTTCCGTTAACATAATTAATTAATTAAGTCCCCAGCAACTATAAAACGTACGAAACCAAAGCACAAGTATAACTGTTCTGTGTGTGGAAGTGTGACTCAACGTACACATCTGGCACGGTTCTTCTCCAATAAGACAAGAAATTTCAAGTACCATTTATATTGAAGTAATTAAAAAAAAGTAGAAATACTATAATTGCGTAAGGAAACCAGAATTACACTCTAATACAACAACACGAGCCAGATGCTTTGTTGACTGAACCTGTGATGACGCATTATTTAAGACATTGAAATGATGAAAAGAAAAGGGAAATTTTTTTTTACCTCATATATATTGACGAAAACCACTCTGATCGATACAATATCTCCATTCGAACATCATCTGCTGTCTAGCCCATCAAAACTGCATAAAACATGGAACAAGCACTCTCCACTACATCTCAACAAGAACCGCCTACCACCGCTTCTCGACAAGAACTGCCTACCACCGCATCTGAACGACTACCCTCCACTGCGACATCTCGACAAGAACTGCCAGTGGAGGCGGCTGAATAATACTCTTTGGCGCAATCTATGGCGCTGTGGCTCAGTGTAGCCACCTTTCAACGTCTGCAGCTGGCCATAGACCACAAAAACTGGACAGCAAAAAAAATTGTTCAAATGGCTCTAAGCACTATGGGACATCTGAGGTCATCAGTCCCCTAGACTTAGAACTACTTAAACCTAACTAACCTAAGGACATCACACACATCCATGACCGAGGCAGGATTCGAACCTGCGACCGTAGCAGCCGTGTGGTTCAGGACTGAAGCGCCTAGAGCCGCTCGGCCACAGCGGCCGGCAAATGAACAGCAGCTGGCATGTTGCCCGACATGGCGCTACAAGTCGCCGTTATATGATGTTCAAATGTGTGTTAATTCCTAAGGGACCAAACTGCTGAGGTCATCGGTCCCTAGGCTTACACACTACTTAAACTAACTTATGCTAAGAACAACGCACACACCCCTGCCCGAGGGAGGGCTCGAACCCCCAGCGGGAGGGCCGCGCAATCCGTGACATGGCGCCTCAAACCACGCGGTCACTCCGCGCTGCATTATTTGATGTTGATTGATCGGATATTCCGCAATTTCTTTCTTGTCACTCTTACTAAGCGCTAATATTTTCGTATCTTCCTTAACATCCTTATTTACACCTAGAAATTGGTCCTTTACCAGCTGTTTAAATAAAATAAGTTGTCTCTCACGCTCTTCTTCTGTGTATCAACTAAGATTTTGTGTCTTTGTGAGTAGATGAAGAGTATAATTTCTGTGTAGAAAATAAAATATCTTGACGTCCTAGGGATGGTTTTTATAGTGAATGAAAAAACTGGCAATTGTCCTTCTTCAGAATTTATTGAGGCACGCAGATGTACACATACACACAACATTTTTGCTTCCACCATTCCACACATCTCTCCAAGGCACTTCCAAATCTTTTCATTATCGAAAACAATACTGTATAGCACAGAGCGTACAACAACACTGTATGACATACGTTTCACTCGGATAAATGCGAAGTACGACTGAGATACTTCAGGCGCCAATCCGTAGTACTTACAACAAATTGCGTTGTTCGAGAATATTCTGGAACAATGCTATCAAATTCATCTACTTATTTAATACCTGGTACTTAGCACAGTGAAGAGAAGTGGGCAGCGTACACTGTTAGTTAAAGTCTATATATCGTTCTTGTGAAGGTAAAATACTTAAATAATTTCAGAGGAGCAGGAGATTAGTGTTTAACGTCCCGTCGATATCGAGATCGTTAGAGACAGAGTATCAGGTTAGGGAAGGATGGGGAAGGAAAGCGGCGCCATTCCCTTTCGAAGGAACGATCCCAACATTTGCCTTAAGTACTTTAGAGAAATCACAGAAATCCTGAATCAGGATGGCCGGAGGCGAATCTGAACCTCAGTCCTCTCGAATGCGAGCTCATGTGCTAATCGCTGTGCTACCCCATTCGTTTTTAAATAATAACAATAAAAGTGTCCAAAACGTTTGACTCCAAGAAACTGTTTATGTTGTAGTATGCACGTGACAAAATTTTGACTGAAGTTACGTAAGTTTTTATAATCAGGTAAGCAAATGTTAAATAATAATGAACATTTATAAGTACACGTGGTTTCTTTGAAAATGCTGACTGTAAAATAAATGACATATTTTGGCATGATAATTTTCTTTAAAATTATGTTTTCATAGTATTTTAGTGTATAATTAATAGGATGGTCATTATCTTGTGTCTTTATGTTCGGTTGTCGAACTTCAAAAACATACTTGAAATTTATGCAATTTGAAAATTAGCTTCGTGTGTCGTGTTTATCATTTGAAACCTGGCATAAAACTGTTATCGCACGATTAACTAAATCTGTTTCCCTTGCCAGTACCTTCCAGATCCTCACTGGCTTTCTTCCTGCACGTATCGCAGCGGAACGCGCTGCAAAAGATGGTTATTCAAGCTTTTGACTGGTTTAATGTGACTGGATAGTGTATAATCCAATGTGGCCGTAAGATTTCATTGCCACTCACTTCCCTTTCCAGTTTGCTTTCTGTTCCTAATGCTACACTGACATTATTCCCTTAAATAAATCAGACCATTTCTGAGACCTCTCCATGGATGCTCCCGCAGTTTATTGACACCACATTAACAGTATTTGCAGTTTATTAATATCACTTTAACATGATTTGCGAGGACACTCGTTCAATTCTGAGAGTAACTTGCTGATATATCTCCGATTATGGCAGATGGAGATATTATTGTCCACATAGAGAGATTCCTCTCGTGCGACGTGTACGCCACATAGAAGTAGCTGCTTCCTTTGCGTACTGCATGACTGAAGTGGTGTGAGACGTTCCCAGAGGATCCACTGGCGGCCGAACCGCACAATAACCATGGGTTCGGTGTAGGAAGGCGGTGAGGTGGGTGGGCTGCTGTGGCCTGTTATGGGGCTGTGAACCACTGAGGTCTATGACGGGACGAAGCATCTCCGTCGTTTCTAGGTTGCCAGTTCAATACACACACACACAACACGCACACTGGCAACAAGAGCAGGCACAGGTCGATTCAAAGAAACTATACCACGAGAACAATGTATTATTTTTAGACTGGATCTGACGAATATATCTATGGCAACAGCTGAAACGCAGGTAGTGAGAGTACTGACAGACTATCGCCAGGAATCGTCGGGAAGAAATTACTGGAAGCAGCCACGCGTCGTTTACCGCTGAGACTTCGCCACGTGCTACACAGGCTTAAATGGTGTAGAGCTACAGGCAGCTGGGAGATCGGCCGGCAATCTGTGGCGTTCAGCGATGTGTGACGCCTCCGCTTGTGATGGTCACGTCGATGTCAGCGTTTTCGTAGCCGAGTTGGTGAAATATCACAGGAAGTGGCGATTCTCGAAACGGTTACGTCTCTGAATTCTGCCGTGATAGTTTAAAGGACTAGTGGATATGATAACAGAAATGATTTGGTAATGAATTGGTACCGTCCTCGCCAGCATGTGGTAACAATGGTAAACCCTCTTGTCGTACCCTACCTGATGAGGGCACGAAACGGAATATTTCAGCAGGACAATACAGTCCCCGTCCCCACTGCAGTTCACACCACGAAGACCTCGAGAAACCTAAGAACTCTTGACTGTCCTGTCCAGTCCGGTCAGCCGGCCGCGGTGGTCGAGCGGTTCTAGGCGCTGCAGTCCGGAACCACAGGACTGCTACGGTCGCAGGTTCGAATCCTGCCGCGGGCATGGATGTGTGTGATGTCCTTAGGTTAGTTAGGTTTAAGTACTTCTAAGTTCTAGGGGACTGATGACCTAAGATGTTAAGTCCCATAGTGCTCAGAGCCATTTGAACCATTTTTTCCAGTCCGGTCCCATTGTTTGTCAGCCATAGAGCACGACTGGAATTCGAAGGGAAGTCGAATACTTTTTTCAGGCACGCCAGTCAGTTTGTCAGTATAGCATCCGGAGTCTGTTTGCTTCCGTGGTACAGCGATTGGAAGAGTGTAGCAGGCTCCGTGGCGATGAACGTGATAGTGATGCTGACAATGGACATCAATTCCGAATGGAACGAAAGTGTAATCATGCAATACGCGTTGTTTTGTTCCTTCATGGTACAGGCTGGCGCAAGAATAGTTGAAAATTTTTAAAAAAATGGCTCCCAGCACTATGGGACTTAACTGCTGAGTTCATCAGTCCCCTAGAACTGAGAACTAATTAAACGTAACTAACCTAAGTACATCACACACATCCATGCCCGAGGCAGGATTCGAACCTGCGACCGTAGCGGTCGGGCGGTTCCAGACTCTAGCGCCTAGAACCGCTCGGCCACTCCGGCCGGCAAACATTTTAACACTGAATAAAAATCGTACCTATAGGGTGCAACAAAAATGTACGGCAGAAATTGCAGGACACATTCCTCACACGTAGACGATGAAATTATATTATCTCAACACAGGACTGGAAACGCTTTTGTTTCATTTTACAACACTTTTTCTCCAACTCATTAATAATGGTAAACACGTAAACAAAATAATTGTTCAAATGGCTCTGAACACTAAGGGACTTAACATCTGAGGTCCTCAGTCCCCTAGAACGTAGAACTACTTAAACCTAACTAACCTAAAGACATCACACACATCCATGACCGATGCAGGATTCGAACCTGCGACCGCAGCAGTCACGCGGTTCCAGACTGAAGCGCCTAGAACCGCTCGGCCACCGTGGCCGGCAACACGTAAACACACACGAACCAAAAGTACCAGCATATCACACGGAAGTCTTTCTCACATGGGACGTTCAGTATTTACTCCGTTGTCCTTGATAAATGAATTAGTCCGCCAGACAGACATGAGTGATGCAGCTACTTGTGTTATACTAACATGAGGGTCGTCGTCAACTTCATGAAGAATTGCAGCCTCCCGTTCCGGTGCCCTCGTCCCTCTAGCGAGTATCAGGCTTAAATGCCCCATGTTCCCTAAGTCGACGATCAACGGCTTCAATCGTTTTAGTGTCGGGCCACCTTCGCCCTGGAAATCTCTCCCTGTAGAAATGTTAAGCGCGAGCGCTATTGCCGTCAGCTAATCCATCAAATCGGCATCTGCTACCTCTGCATTTGTGGATACTGCCATTGTACGAGCCAAGTCTGTGAGTAACGTAGTAACCCGTGTGCTTGCAACAGTCGTACTGATCCCTTCAACTGCTGATGTTACCCATAACCAACCTATGACGTACGTCGCATGGCAACAGGAACATGTAAAACAAAACACTGGCGGTGCACAACGTAACCAGTACATCTTCTCCGAGAGTCTAACCGTTCTCTTTTTGTGCGTATCCCATGATTAATGAGTTGGAGAATTTGCGTTGTAACATGAAACAAAGCGTTTCCAGAACCATGTTCATCAACATCTACATGGATACTCTGCAAATCACATTTAAGTGTCTAGCAGAGGGTTCATCGAACCACCTTCACAATTCTCTATTATTCCAATATCGTATTGCGCGCAGAAAGAATGAACACCTACATCTTTCCGTACGAGCTCTGATTTCCCTTATTTTATCGTGGCGATCGTTCCGCCCTATGTAGGTCGGTGTCAACAAAATATATTCGCATTCGAAGGAGAGAGTTGGTGATTGGAATTTCGTGAGAAGATTCCATCGCAACGAAAACGCCTTTCTTTTAATGATTTCCAGCCCAAATCCTGTATCATTTCTGTGACACTATCTACAATATTTCGCGATAATACAAAACGTGCTGTCTTTCTTTGAACTTTTGGATATACTCCGTCAGTCCTACCTGGTAAGGATCCCACACCGCGCAGCAGTATTCTAAAAGAGGACGGACAAGCGTAGTCTAGCCAGTCTCGTTAGTAGGACTGTTATATTTTCCAAGTGTCCTGCCAATAAAAAGCAACCTTTCGTTAGCCTTCCCCACAACATTTTCTGTGTGTTCCTTCCAATTTAAGTTGTTCGTAATTGTAATACCTAGGTATTTTGTTGAATTTACGGCTTTTAGATTAGACTGATTTATCGTGTAACCGAAGTTTAACGGGTCCCTTTTAGCACTCATGTGGATGACCTCACACTTTTCGTTATTTAGGGTCAACTGCCACTTTTCGCACCGTTCAGATATTTTTTGTAGATCGTTTTGCAGTTTGTTTTGATATTCTGATGACTTTAGTAGTCGATAAACGACAGCGTAATCTGCAAACAACAGAAGACGGCTGCTCACATTGTCTCCCAAATCGTTTATATAGATAAGGAACAGCAAAGGGCCTGTAACACTACCTTGGGGAACGCCTGAAATCACTTCTGTTTTACTCGATGACTTTCCGTCAGTTACTACGTACTGTGACTCTCTGACAGGAAATCTCAAATCCAGTCACATAACTGAGACGACATTCCATAAGCACGCATTTTTACTACGAGCCGCTTGTATGGTATAGCGTCAAAAGCCTTCCAGAAATCCAAGAATACGGAATCGATCTGAAATCCCTTTTCAACAGTACTCAGCACTCCATGTGAATAAAGAGATAATTGTGTTTCACAAGAACGATGCTTTCTAAACCCATGTTGACTGTATGTCAATATACCGCTTCCTTCGAGGTAATTCATAATGTTCGAACACAATATTTGTTCTGAAATCCTGCTGCATATCGATGTTAACGATATTGGCCTGTAATTTAGTGGATTACTGCTACTACCTTTCTACATGTGAGGAATGTATCCTGCAATTTATGCCGTATATTTTTGTTACATCCTGTATAGTTATATTTCATTCAGATTTCATTCCAGCTTATTTAGTTCCATGGAAAAATCGGTAGAAGTCGCTTTGCTGCAATATAGCCAGTCCCTTGTTTCGCAGTTAGTGTTTCGACATCGTCGAGCATGGAAGTTTATCTGTTCAGCAGCGTGTTAATGAAGTTCTTCTTTACGCCCCACTGAAAAATGTCACAGCAACGCAAAGAAGATTTAGGGCAATATTCCACACACGTTGGACTCCATCAAGAAACACAATTCTCTTATTAACGAGAAAATTTCAAGAAGACAGCAGTTTGTTGGAAGGGAAACGACCTCGGGAGATGTTGCTTCTCCGGAAAGCATCGCAGCGCTACGGGTCGCTCTTTAAGGAAGTCCAAACAAGTCGTCCTGGCGAGCGGAAGGGTAAATGTGGATATCTCGTCCTTCTGTACCAAGAGTTTTACAGCGTGATCTCAAGCTCTCCCCTTACAAAATGACTGTGTTACACAAGCTGGCTGAGCAGAACAAACAGAGAGGATTGGAGTGTTCATTACGGACAGAAGGAAAAGATGAAATAATGAATGTTCAACACATAGTTCTCAGACGAAGCTTATTTCCACCAAAGTGGAACAGTAAACAAACAAAATGTTCAGTTTTGGGGTAGAGAAAAACCACACAACGTTAATGTTCACGAAAGTGACAGTGTGAGTAGCTCGGAGCAGTCTCGTCGTCGTTGTTCTGGACGCCCACGGACTACCACAGAGGATAAAGACAAGAGTATAGGGTTGATTGGGTTGTTTGGGGAAGGAGACCAGACTGCGAGGTCATCGGTCTCATCGGATTAGGGAAGGATGGGGAAGGAACTCGGCCGTGCCCTTTGAAAGGAACCACCCCAGCATTTGCCTGGAACTATGTAGGGAAATGACGGAAAACCTGAATCAGGATGGCCGGACGCGGGATTGAACCGTCGTGCTCCCGAATGAGAGTGCAGTGTCTAACCACTGCGCCACTTCGCTCGATCGGAGCAGTCTATTTCAATGAAATTATCAATGACGACCTATACAAGACAGCATTTTAAAATGTCTCTCTGACAGATCTTTTCACCAATGCAAGATGACGCAACACCTCATAGGGCTAATGCTGTACTGGATTTTCTGCAGTAAATATTCGGCAATCGTGCGATGTCCCTTCCTTATCAGCAGCACCAACGTGCGCGTTCGCAGCTCGTAGTCTAGTGGCTAGCGTTGCTGCCCCTGGATCATGGGATCCTGGGTTCTATTCCCATCCGGGTCGGGGATTTTCTCCGCACGGGGGCTGGGTGTTTGTGTTGTCGTAATCATATCATCATCATTCGGAAAGTGCCGAGGCTGGAAATGGAAAGGTTTGGAACATGTACAGGCGCTAATCACTACGATGTTGAGCGCCCCACAAAAAAAAGGTTCAAACGGCTCTGAGCACTATGGGACTTAACTGCTGAGGTCATCAGTCCCCTAGAACTTAGAACTACTTAAACCTAGCTAACCTAAGGACATCACACACATCCATACCCGAGGCAGGATTCGAACCTGCGACCGCAGCGGTCGCGCAGCTCCAGACTGATGCGCCTAGAACCGCTCGGCTAGATCGGCCGGCAGCGCCCCACAAACCAACATCATCATCACCAACGTGCAGGATTCTTTCGACCTCCTTCATGTCCAGACATAAACTCTTCTGCTCTCTTTCTGTGCGGATATGTGAAAGAAAAACTGTTGCTTTCGAGAGCGCAGAATAATATGGAAATGCGAGCCCGGACAGTGCAACTGTGTAACGAAATAAACGAAGACTAGTGCCGCAAAGTCGAAGAGAATAAGTGTATTCGCATTCGCGAAGTTGTCCGCTGCAAGGGAACGCGTACTGAAGACAAGATAAAGTGAAATGCTTTTACATGAATCATACCACCAGCGTGTAAATTCTGAAAATTTTCTTTTCGGAAATAAAAAAATTGTGACAATATTGACTGTGAAACTTTCTGGCAGATTAAAACTGTGTGCCCGACCGAGATTCAAACTCGGAACCTTTTTATCTGCCAGGAAGTTTCATATCAGCGCACACTCCGCTGCAGAGTGAAAATCTCATTCTGGAAACATCCCCCAGGCTGTGTCTAAGCCATGTCTTCGCAGTATCCTTTCTTTCAGGAGTGCTAGTTCTGCAAGGTTCACAGGAGAGCTTCTGCAAAGTTTGGAAGGTAGGAGACGAGGTACTGGCAGAAGTAAAGCTGTGAGGAGCGGGCGTGCGTCGTGCTTCGGTAGCTCAGATGGTAGAGCACTTGCCCGCGAAAGGCAAAGGTCCCGAGTTCGAGTCTCGGTCGGGCACACAGTTTTAATATGCCAGGAAGTTTCATATCAGCGCACACTCCGCTGCAGGGTGAAAATCTAATTTTGGAATATTGACTGTGTCAACTATTCGTCCTCCACCCTGTGCATAGCACTTCTCGTATCCATCACTGTGTATCCCGTATGATTGCTCTTCCGTTTGAGCATCTTGTACATGACAAGCAGGGGCCAACTCCGGAGTTGTAGAGAATAGTAGTTAGCTACCCTCACCCTACGGCCAGACCAGCAAGAAGGAAGGAGAGGCGGCGCGCGCACCCGCCGGGCCTCGAACCGCGGCCGCCGGTTGCCAAGGCCTGCCCCGCTGCCCACTTAGCGCGCGTCTCGCCGGCGCAGCACAGCCCGGCGGCGGCGGCGGCGGCCTTCGCACCGCAGCGCAGCGTTGCGCGGCTGTCTCCCCGCTCCTCTCGCCAAGTGCTGCTAACCTTGAGCGCGGCCGGTCACGAGTTCGAATCCAGTCGTGGGCAAGAATATCGGCATTTTTTACGGGCGCGCCGCGGCCAGACGGCTGGCTGCATATTATTTCGCGCCAGCGAGCAGCGACATGTCTTGCAGGCGAGCCTCCCACCTCCACCTCCCGGTGCGACAGCGGTGCAGCGGCGGCGCCGGCGCCGGCGCCGGCGCCGGCTACCGTGTCACTGCACCCGCCCGACGCCCTTCCTCCGCCAGGACTCGCTGCAAATACAGCAAGCCTGAGGCACATTACTTTTCATAAAGAATACAAATCAAAATTGTAATACTGACACGTTACAACAGCACCAGAAATGAAATGATAATTAAATGGAAACCCTAGCTGCAAACAGGTGTTGATATACTTCATTGGGGACATGTTGAAAATGTGTGCCCCGACAGGGACTCGAACCCGGGATCGCCTGCTTACATGGCAGACGCTCTATCCATCCGAGCCACCGAGGGCACAGAGATTAGTGCACCTGCAGGGACGTATCCCTTGCACGCTCCCCGTGAGACCTGCATTCGCAACATGTCCACACCACTACATTCTTAGTGCGCCTAATAGCTGTTCGCCTATCATACTTATTACTCGTGGCAGATTAATCTACCAAGTCCCGTACGAGTTCGGGCATAGCGTGTGCGTTCGCACAAGAAGGTCAAAGGCCGGGAAGCCATATTTTAACTATATGTAACGGTAGTATCTGTTCCCGAAGGAACAGTTACCGTTGATGACCATACAGCTTTGCTAGAACTGAAATGATAATTAAATGGACACCCTAGCTGCAAACATGCCTTGATGTACTTCATTGGGACATGTTGAAAATGTGTGCCCCGACTTGGACTCGAATCCGGGACCTCCTGCTTACATGGTAGATGCTCTATCCATCTGAGCCACCGAGGGCGCAGAGGTTAGTGCGCCTGCAGGGCCTTATCCCTTAGCACCAGAAATGATAATAATATACAACTTAGTAAGAACGATACGTTGAACTGTGGCTGTTTTGAAAACAGCCGCCGTACGTTTACTGTGTAATTGCTACATGGCCAGCGCAATTCACTTGTCAGAACACAGACATTCAGTCAAGTGTCGCTTCATTCTGCGATACCGAGGTATCGTTGCTCAATGGAGAAAGTGTACATCTACACACATCAAAAAAAAGTTTTGCATCAACCTGGCTCCCAGAACTCCTGAGGACAGACGTTGACTGTGGATATTTTATCACGGACACAGTCCCTTTGACTGTTCAGAGATGTCACAAGGCCCGCCCAAAGATGTAAACAACCATACATGAGCAGCTCCTATTAGACGGAAGGAGTCCGACAGCCGATGAGTTCCAGTCTTTCCACCAGGAAGGAGGTACAGGGCTCGTGTTGTCTGTGGTTCAACCATTCCTAGACGGTCAGTACCGGGGTTCGATCGCTTCCGCCAGGAAGGGCTCTCAACAAGAGAAGTGTCCAGTCGTCTTGGAGTGAACCAAAGCGATGTTGTTTGGACATGGAGGAGATACAGAGAGACAGGAACTGTCGATGACATCTACATCTACATCCACATACATACTCCGCAATCCACCATACGGTGCGTGGTGGAGGGTACCTCATACCACAACTAGCATCTTCTCTCCCTGTTCCACTCCCAAACAGAACGAGGGAAAAATGACTGCCTATATGCCTCTGTACGAGCCCTAATCGCTCTTATCTTATCTTTGTGGTCTTTTCACGAAATGTAAGTTGGTGGCAGTAAAATTGTACTACAGTCAGCCTCAAATGCTGGTTCTCTAAATTTCCTCAGTAGCGATTCACGTAAAGAACACCTCCTTTCCTCTAGAGACTCCCACCCGAGTTCCTGAAGAATTTCCGTAACACTCGCGTGATGATCAAACCTACCAGCAACAAAACTAGCAGCTCGCCTCTGAATTGCTTCTATGTCCTCCCTCAATTCGACCTGATAGGGATCCCAAACGCTCGAGCAGTACTCAAGAATAGGTCGTATTAGTGTTTTATAAGCGGTCTCCTTTACAGATGAACCACATCTTCCCAAAATTCTACCAATGAACCGAAGACGACTATCCGCCTTCCCCACAATTGCCATTACATGCTTGTCCCACTTCATATCGCTCTGCAATGTTACGCCCAAATATTTAATCGACGTGACTGTGTCAAGCGCTACACTACTAATGGAGTATTCAAACATTACGGGATTCTTTTTCCTATTCATCTGCATTAATTTACATTTATCTATATTTAGAGTTAGCTGCCATTCTTTACACCAATCACAAATCCTGTCCAAGTCATCTTGTATCCTCCTACAGTCACTCAACGACGACACCTTCCCGTACACCACAGCATCATCAGCACATTGCTATCCACCCTATCAAAAAGATCATTTATGTAGATAGAAAACAACAGCTGACCTACCACACTTCCCTAGGGCATTCCAGATGATACCCTCACCTCCGATGAACACTCACCATCGAGGACAACGTACTGGGTTCTATTACTTAAGAAGTCTTCGAGCCACTCACATATTTTGGAACAAAACCCATATGCTCGTACCTTAGTTAGGAGTCTGCAGTGGGGCACCGAATCAAACGCTTTCCGGGAGTCAAGGATTATGACATTATTCTGATACCTTTCATCCATGGTTCGCAAAATATCATGTGAAAAAAGGGCGACTTGTGTTTCGCAGGAGCGATGCTTTCTAAAGCCGTGCTGATGCATGGACAGCAACTTCTCTGCCTCAAGGAAATTCATTATATTCGAACTGAGAATATGTTCGAGAATCCTGCAACAAACCGATGTTAAGAATATTGGGCTGTAATTTTGAGGATCCCTCCTTCTACCCATCTTATATACAGGCGTCACCTGCGCTTTTTTCCAGTCGCTCGGGACTTTACGTTGGGCAAGAGATTCGCAATAAATGCAAGCTAAGTAAGGAGCCAATGCAGTAGAGTACTCTCTGTAAAACCGAATTGGAATCCCATCAGGACCTGGCGATTTATTTATTTTCAACCCATTCAGCTGCTTCACAACCCCAGGGATGTCTATCACTATGTCCTCCATACGGGAATCTGTACGAGACTCAAACGGTGGTATGTTTGTACGATCCTCCTGCGTGAAAGATTTCTCAAATGCTGAATTTAAAATTTCAGCTTTCGTTTTGCTGTCTTCCGTTGCCAGGCCAGACTGATCAGTGAGTGACTGGATGGAAGCCTTCGACCCGCCTACCGATTTTACGTAATACCAGAATTTCCTTGGGTTTTCAGCAAGATCTATTGCTAAGGTATGACGGTGGTAGTGGCTGAATGCTTCACGCATCGCTCTTTTTACAGCAGCACGAATCTCTACTAACTTTTGCCTGTCCTCATTCTCCCGATCTTTCTTGTACCGCGAGTGCAACTGTCTTTGCTTCCTGAGCATTCTCCGAATTGCGCTGTTAAACCACGGTGGGTCTTTTCCGTCCGTAACCCACTTTTTCGGCACATACTTGTCCAATGAGTGGTTTACAATGTGTTTAAAATTTGTCCATAATTCTTCCACCTCCATAGTACCGGAAGTAAATGAAGTCGATTCATTTACTAAGTGGGGTGCTAACAACTGCTTATCTGCTCTTTCTAGTAAGAATACTCTCCTAGTCTTCTTGACCGACTTTTTAACTTTCGTAACCATAGTCGTAATGACAACATCATGATCACTAATCCCTGTCTCAACACTGACACCGTCGATGAGATCTGGTCTGTTCGTGGCTACCAGATCTAAAATATTTCCATTACACGTTGGCTGTCGATTTAGCTGCTCAAGACAGTTTTCGGATAATGTGTTCAAAAGTATTTCACACGACGGCTTGTCTGTACGACCTGTAATGAATCCGTAGACATCCCTGTCTATACCAGGTAGGTTGAAGTCGCCTCCGACTAATATAGCATGATCCGGGTACATCTGCAGTACAGAATGTAGACTCCCTTTGAATGATTCTAGAACTGTCACGGTGGAACCTGGTGGCCGGTAATAACACCCCACAATTAACTTTATTTCCCCTAGCCGTGTTAGACGTGTCCAGATAACTTCACAATCACACTCTACTTCGACCTCAGTAGACACAATATTTTTGTCAACTCCAATGAAGACACCACCTCCTACGATGTCTAATCTGTCTTTCCAATACACGTTCCAACCCTCACTAAATATTTCAGAACTTCCTATCTCAGGGTTCAGCCAGGTCTCAGTCCCGAGAATAATTTGCGCGCCACACGCTTCCTGGAGGGCAGTAAATTCAGGTACTTTATTCCGACCACTATGAAAATTTACTACTAATATCTTGATAGCTGAAGTGTCTTTACACTTAGCGAGTTCTGATTTCCCCGCCTGCACGTCGACTGGTGAGTGTTCATCAGGACACCTCGCACTACTTCCTAGCCTAAAAAAAAACCATGTTCACGCCACAAGTACTCTGCTACCCAAGTAGCCACTTCCTTTGTGTAGTTCACCCCTGACCTATCTAGGGGCGCCCTACAATTCCCCACCCAATAGCGCAAGTCTGAAAATCTGCAGCCAAGACCGCCATAGAGTCGACGAAGCCTCTGGTTGAGACCCACCACTCGGTTCAAAACCAAAGGACCCCCATCCACTCTGGGAACGATGCTGCAAATAGAGAGCTCTGAATGCACCCCACGTGCGAGGCCAGCGGTCTTCACCAAATCCGCCAGCCACCTGTACGAATTGAGGATCGCCTCAGAACCCAAGCGACAGGCATCATTGGTGCCGACGTCAGCAACTACCTGCAGACGACTGCACCCCGTACGCTCGATAGCCGCAGGCAAGGTCGCCTCCACATCTTGGTGAGGGCAGCGTATTGGCTAGGCATTCGTCTTCATGGACGACAAATCGCGCCCCCATCGTGCACTTCTTGTGAATGACTACCTTCAGGATAACGATATCGCTCGACTAGAGTGGCCAGCATATTCTGCAGACGTGAACCCTATCTAACATGCCTGGGATAGATTGAAAAGGGCTGTTTACGGACTACGTGACCCACCAACCACTCTAAGGTTCAAATGGTTCAAATGGCTCTGAGCACTATGGGACTTACCATCTGTGGTCATCAGTCCCCTAGAACTTAGAACTACTTAAACCTAACTAACCTAAGGATATCACACACGTCCATGCCCGAGGCAGGATTCGAACCTGCGACCGTAGCAGTCGCGCGTTTCCGGACTGAGCGCCTAGAACCGCTAGATCACCGCAGCCGGCGAGGATCTTAACAGGGAAGGCGTTGTTTTCCTGCTTCTCGATAACGCCGCAGGGTGACGCACGAGGTAGCTGGAGAGAAGGGTATAAATGTGCTGTTGGGGTAATGAGACATCGCATTTCCGTCACAGTTTCTTGAATCACACATGTACACCAACGAAGAAAAGTTAGATATACTTCTAGCGTATGGTGAAAGCAGAAGAATGCTGTTACAGCAATAAGGCGATATGGAGAGCTGTATCCTGATCGTGAGCGTCCTACGCGCCAGCTTCTTGCACGTATTTGCAAGAAACTACTTGAATCGGGATCATGGAACGCCATACAGAGGACAAGGCAGAAAACTGCAACTGGCGAGGTACATGAAGAGGGCGTCCTAGCGTTGGCTCATAACCACCCTATTGTTTCGTCGCGACGTATCGCCTCGGGATGTGGTAAAGTCAGAGAAGTGTTCTACGCATATTGTACCGGCATAGATTTCACCCGTTTCACCTCTCATTACATCAAGCACTCCCCGGTGTGGATTTCGAACGGCGCTAGGAATTTTGCCGGTTTGCTCTGCAGCGCCTACAAGATGATCCAACGTTTTTTCAGCGGGTGCTTTTTACTGATGATGCGACTTTGACCAACCACGGTAATGTGAAATTGAATAATGTGCATTGGCTTTGACAGGTACAGTATCAGCAACCGTGGAGTGTTAACACGTGGTGCGGCATCGTCGAAAATGTCACTGTGGGTCCGAACGTCATTTCGGATATACTAAATGGCAATAACTATGCACAGTTCCTGCGAAACGTTCTGCCCATTTTGTTGGAAGAACTACCACTAACTACGCGTCAGTGAATGTGGTTCCAACATGACGGCTGTCCTGCTCACTCTTCCCGTGTGGCTGCAGAGCTGTTAAATGAAAAGTTCCCGGGTTGTTGGATGGGGCGACATGCTGAGTAGCCAGCCCGGTCTACTGATTTGATCCCTTATGACTTTTTTCTGTGGGGAGCAATGAAACATACGGTGTATGCTCAAATGCCAACTACGCCAGACGATATGAAGCAATGTGTCATCGAAGCGTGCGCTGATATCTCACGTGACACCCTCGCAGCCGTTCACAAATGATTCGAACCGCTACTACTAATGTGCATTTCAGCAGAGGGGAAGCATTTTGAGTACATGCTTCAGTAAAGTTTTGTATTATGTACAGTATGTATTTTGCATCTTTGTGTGTATATGCTTCGTATTGCGATCAATAGTAAATATTTTCAAATAAAAACAAATTCGTACGAAATAATTGTGACCAATAAGGGCCTTCTCATTTATATTTGTATTTCTGTTACTTAAAATGAATTAACATCTTGTGGTATTTTAATACTGTATACAGTATTTTAATACTGTATACTATTTCGGTATCGCAGTTGTCAAATAACAGAATAATATTTGCACGACATCATCAGTTAATTTTTGCGCAAAATATCGCAGTATGTATTACTATTGTCGGGTAAATGGGCGTGTTTGTGTAAAGACGGACACGCGACGTTTACCATGTACTCTACACAACAGGAAAGGTAGCATTGGATACCGCCACTTCGAAGGACGAATACGATACGAGAACATATATGTGTCTCAAAAACTATTCGCCAAGATATTATGATATACACATATTTGAAGCCGCCTTTTTAAGCCCATCATGTCACGCTAAAATTTAACATAGGGTTCCATTTTAAAAAAACCAAAGATGGCCTCATATCTTTGTAATAAAAATAGCAGAAACATAAAATGTGATGTATTCAAGGTGCCCCTGTCCCTGCACTTCACTGTCCAAACGGCATCTTTGTATCTATTACGGTTGGGGAGATACAAGTGGTGTTATGACCTAGCTGCCTCACCATCTATAGGTCCATTTTAAAGTGGTACTGCAAAAGGTAAAAGAATGAAAAAAAAATGAAACACTGACAGTGTTCCTAAACACAACTGTACAAATGTATTCTGAAGACAGTAGAGCACTACATAAATTCATGGACTGTGCGGCTGGTCCCAGTGAAGGTTCGAGTCCTCCCTCGGGCATGGGTGTATGTGTTTGTCCTTAGGATAATTTAGGGTAAGTAGTGTGTAAGCTTATGGACTGATGACCTTAGCAGTTAAGTCCCATAAGATTTCACACACATTTGAACATTACATAACTAGTGAAAAATAATATATAACTTTCATTGTGCTTCAGCACATGTCAGGCTTTAAAATCCTCCGACGTGTACAAGTGTCATTGGTTTCTTTCTTCTTTATTGTTATTTCATCCCCCCTCGCCCCACATGCAAGGTGGGGGGGGGGGTTGGGGTGTGGGGTGATGGACTGTCGGCAGTACAGGTAGCCCACTCTTCAGCCAGGCAACTGACAATAAAAATTAAATGAGATGAAAAAGAAACAAGGCACAAATTGGGGAGATATTTACATTGAATTTAAAACTTTATATAGAGGTGAAAAATAAAATGTAAGTTTTGAGATATATGATAGATATGACCTCTTGCACTGGTAGTCTAAGAAATAATAAAAGGTAAGATGAAACAATAAGTGCACATTTTAAAACATTTAAAATTTGATGCCAAAAGAGAGTCACTGTCACTAAGAGCTGGAAGGACCTGCCCTGAGATAGGGAGTTGTTGATGAAGGGGCAATGGTTGGCCAATGAGAAAGGTAGTAATGTGGTGGCAGGATGTAGGACTGGTGCATACCAGCTATGGGGTAGGAGTGGCTGTTAAGACAGAAGCAGGGGTGGAGTGGAGGGAGCAACTGGTGACGCTAATAGCTGTTGGGAAAAGGGCATGGGCAAAGAAAAGCAGATGGGGGAAAAAGGTGGTAAGAAAGTGTGTGGAGGGTAGAGAGGGGAAGTCGTCATGAGATGGAATGAGTGTGGTGGACATATAGCTGGTAAGATGAGTAAATGTTGGGGTGGACAAGTCATCGTCAGAAATATGCCCTTTCGCTGTAGAAATACAGTTACATCAAACAACTGCGAAGCTCTGTACCTCGTAAAATGATTTAAATCACATGAAATGTCAGCAACGTTCACAACCCTCACATAAATTGCTACAAATCACCATCTACATGTGAACTAAGACAGTTGGCGCGAAAATACATTCACAAGTCAGACTGTCTGTGCATTAATCAGAGATAGTACATTCCAGTGACAACATTCGTAAGTGGCAACAGAATTCGGCCATATTACTTTTGTTTTCATATACATTGATATGCTGATAACACCACTTTCCTTCCCCTCTGTTGTATGTTCCAGAAATCCCAACGATCCCTCCAAATACACCTAAATCAGTTTAGCTCTTGGTGTAACCAATAGCTTCTTAAGATTAACCACTTCAAAACCCAGACAATTAATTATAGGATGCACCACCAGAACCTTCCGTTTCCATGACTTCTACATCACCATTTATAACAATCCTGTCCAGGTAACTAACACGCTGAAATACCTTGGACTAACATTCGACTGGCAACTATTGTGCAAACTGCACCTACTAACCTTCCAACAGAAACTGAACAGTAGACTAAAACTACTAACTGGCTGAACATGGGAGTTACACCCATCCACTGGAGTTCACATGTACAAATCTCTAATCTGCCCCATTCTTTGCTATGCGAATTTTGCCTCCCTAGTTCCTCTAGATTCTCAAACACCATGCCTTGCGTTCTGCATCCGTTTACTTCCCCCCACAAGAATCGTTTACCAGCTCATCACATTCCCACCTCTCCTCTCTAATACTGAACTCCTGCAATCTACACCATCTACAAATCAGACTCCAATAATCCCACCATTTCCCCTCTACTTTCCAATCATCATACACTGCGGCGTGTTAACCAAAATGTCCCACCAGCCCACCACCCACACACCCTCCACATGCTCTCCCAACGAAACTTCAAACCATCTCCCCTTCCAAATCATGAAGACCACCCCAATATTACTCATCCTACCAGCTATAAGTCCATCCCACCTCATAAGCGCTTCTTCTGTCTTCCCTCCCAACATTTCCTTACCCCCATTTTCCGCATCTGCCTTTCTTTCCCCACTCCCTTTTCTCAACAACTATTAACGCCACCAGTCCCCTCTCCCCTACTCCACCCCCTCTTCCGTCCCAACAGCCACTCCTACCCCACTGCTGCAATGCATCAGTCCTCCATCCTTATAGACCACATTCCTTTCTCTTCAATGACCAACCTTTTCCTCTTCAGCAACTGGCTCCCTATCCCATGACAGGTCCTTCCCATTTCTAGTGACAGGAAAGTGATTCTTTCAAATATCAGGGTTTCAGCAACATGTTTTCACTGTTTTAAATACAAATGGATGCCCCGTGCCTGAAACCACCAAGGCAACAGAGCATCGCATTCATGGGAGGACAGGCCCTTGTACACAGCAGCTAGCTCCATTTTCTCCACTGGCGATCGTAACAATCTCGTGATCATTGATTAACAACATTGCAAGACGTTCCGCCTACGGTCCGTCAGCGTACAAAGTCATCTTTCCTGCCAAAAGGATGACCTAGTGGCAGGCGTCGGCACCTGTAACTTCGACGCTCTGTACCGTCTTTGGATGACGTTTACAAACACACGTTTCTATCCTCGACTTGTTCTTCAGGGCACCCTCTACAGCACCTCGAATTCATCACAACATTTCTGGGACATGCTGTATATGAGTGGTATCTATTTTTTCGGACATGTGCGGAAGAACAGGCACAATCGTGGCATTGAGGCAATAAGGCCTTGGTAGGTCGCTGTAGGTAGTTGGCACCACATCTGCACGCACAAGTTATCTAATTATCGTAAATTCCGAGGAGGGGTGGGGGGGGAATCGATAAGCTGACGCCACGTTCAATCAAACACCACATGTATTCGATCGGCTTCAGATCTGGCCAACTCGCCACTGTGTTTCTGGAACCACTCCATCACACACCTGGCCTTTTGACATGGAGCATTATATTGTTGAAAAGTGCCACTTCCGACGGGGAACATGATCGTCGTATAGGAGTGTAAACGGGCTGCAATACACCTTGGCCGTCATGGTGCCTTCCACAAGCTCCACTGAATCCATGGGTGCGGACGTGAATGTTCCCCACAGCATAATGGAATCGCCGCCAGCTGGCCTTCGTCCCGCAGTACAGGTGTCAAGGAGCTGTTCGCCTGGAAAGCGACGAATTCGCGCGCTCCCATCGGCATGATGAAAGAGGTATCGGGATTCATCAGACCATGCAACGCTCTGTCACTGCGTCAACGTTCAGTGCCAATCGCCAGCCCATTTCAGTCGTAGTTTCCATTGTCGTGGTGTTAACATTGGCACATACATGGGTCGTCGTCTGCGGAGGCCCATCCATAGGAGCGGTCGTGCACTGTGTGTTTAGACACATTTTTACTCTGCCAGCATTAATGTCTGATGTTAGTTTCACCAGAGTTAGCCGCCTGTCCTGATTTACCAGTCTGCCCAGCCTCCGATGTCCCACACCCAACCCAACCCCACGACGTCTGGACTTTGTTTCACCTTGGTTTCGCCACGTGTTCAAGACACTCACCACAGCACTCATGGAACACCTGGAAAATAGTGCAGTTTGCAAAATGCTCGTGCCAAGCTTCCGGGTCATCACAATCTGCCCTCGGTCAAACTCAGATAGATCGCGTACCTTGCCTCTTGCTATACACGGACAGCACGCTCTCTGATACTACATCCACCGCGCGTGTGTCTGATAGCAGACATTCCTTGCCAGGTGACGCTGCTATTGCCTGAACTGGTTTATATCGATGGTAGGTCGTTGGTCATAATTCTCCGGCTGATCAGTTTGTATGGAGTGTCAAAGGTTGACGACGCTGTCTTTCAGTGCCGACGCACGCCATGCCCGATCTCTTAAGGGAATCAGTAACTGTGAGTAAGGAGTTTTTGCATGTGTGACATTGCTTTATTAGTGAGTCAGAGACTGGGAATTTGTGTTGGATGACCGAGGAAGTTCAGGCAACAGCTCGCGCTAAGCTGGAGTTGTAGGTTCGACTTGCATTCCGGCACAAATTTTCACCTGTTTCCATTGATTCATTTCAATGCCCAAATGCGGCAAACGTCATTAATGACTTTGAAGAATCTGATGTTAGCTGGTTGGCGCCTTCGTGGTGCTGCAGTTTTAATAACCAACAGTGTATTCAGTTCCTCTGTCGCCACCACTAAAATCGCTTTATGGTATGAGGAATTTTTAACTCGGAAATATTGTCACAATCTTCAAAGAGCGTGTGCTTGTAAATAGGGTTGGAAAACTTGTAGCGAGTGACATTTTTGGGGAGCCTGGGACTCTGCTCGTATTAGCGGCTTGTCGCAGGTAGCAAACAGCCGCAGTTGGGTTTGGTTTCCTGTCTAGCGTCGTATCACAGCGTGCGGTAGTCTACGAGACGTGTTACTAGGAATTACTTTTTATATACTGTATGCTAAAACGTTGTCACATAGTTTATGATAATTTATTTTGTCTTTACCAGTTTCAGTCTGTTCTGATCCTCTTCAGAGGAGATCTGCATTGGGCTGGATTGTGTTAGTTCGGTTATGAGTTGGCGAATGCAACGATTGTCAAGGCAAAAGACCTAGTTTTTGTGGAAGATTGGTCTGTAGCTCAGCCCTAGCTCTAGTGTAGGTTGGAATGTGTTATTTTGGTTGCGAGATGGTGAAGTCAACGAATATGAAAGCAAAACGCGACATGAAGTGTTTTGGACTCCTCAAAAATGTCATCGCAGATCATCTCCACACAGGTGTCACTATGTAAAAGTTTTACGAACTCATTGTGTGGAATGTTACGTAGCAAATGAAACTCTTTAACACACTGGAGAGTGAAGACGGATCTCCTACTTAGCGCAAGCACTCAGCTTAATCATTAGCTTCCACTAGAGAGTTCGCCAGCACGGCAGTACGAATTCCCATCCAACCATCCAGTTTTAGGTTCCGAGTCTCCTAGAACAGTATTTGAATACCTATGACGAGTCCCATTAAGTTTCTTCATAATTATTCGAATTTGAGAAAAACAGTAATGTCCACAGCTGCACCACAAGAAGAAGAAAAAAAAAATGGCTCTGAGTACTATGGGACTTAATTTCTGAGGTCATCAGTCCCCTAGAACTTAGAACTACTTAAATCTAACTAACTTAAGGACATCACACACATCCATGCCCGAGGTAGGATTCGAACCTGCGACCGTAGCGGTCACGCGGTTCCAGACTGTAGCGCCTAGAACCGCTCGGCCACACCGGCCGGCGCACAAGAAGAAGACTAATACTTTTACTATCCAGTAATAAATATTTTGTGAGTGCTTTAGATAGGTATTAATGTGCAATGACAAAAGTCTTTGATCATTTGACAATCAATACAAAATGTCAGACAGAATCTAAGGCGAATTCTTAACTCGGATCTCAAACCGTTTCTTTTCGACAGGGCCTTCTACTCGATAGCTGAATTTGTAATTAGACAGTTGCAGAAGGCATAATAAAAAGACAAGAAGTTTATTTTACGATTAAATTTAACGGTTTTTTCCACAACCTGGATAGTATTAAAAACTGATTTGACTGGATTTATTTACCTGTTGTTGATAGACGTTCCGTTGCTGTTGGTTGTATCTCTACATCTACATCTACATCTACATCCATACTCCGCAAGCCACCTGACGGTGTGTGGCGGAGGGTACCTTCAGTACCTCTATCGGTTCTCCCTTCTATTCCAGTCTCGTATTGTTCGTGGAAAGAAGGATTGTCGGTATGCCTCTGTGTGGGCTCTAATCTCTCTGATTTTATCCTCATGGTCTCTTCGCGAGATATACGTAGGAGGGAGCAATATACTGCTTGACTCTTCGGTGAAGGTATGTTCTCGAAACTTTGACAAAAGCCCGTACCGAGCTACTGAGCGTCTCTCTTGCAGAGTCTTCCACTGGAGTTTATCTATCATCTCCGTAACGCTTTCGCGATTACTAAATGATCCTGTAACGAAGCGCGCTGCTCTCCGTTGGATCTTCTCTATGTTTTGTATCAACCCTATCTGGTACGGATCCCACACTGCTGAGCAGTATTCAAGCAGTGGGCGAACAAGCGTACTGTAACCTACTTCCTTTGTTTTCGGATTGCATTTCCTTAGGATTCCTCCAATGAATCTCAGTCTGGCATCTGCTTTACCGGCAATCAACATTATATGATCATTCCATTTTAAATCACTCCTAATGCGTACTCCCAGATAATTTATGGTATTAACTGCTTCCAGTTGCTGACCTGCTATTTTGTAGCTAAATGATAAAGGATCTATCTTTCTGTGTATTCGCAGCACATTACACTTGTCTACATTGAGATTCAGTTGCCATTCCCTGCACCATGCGTCAATTCGCTGCAGATCCTCCTGCATTTCCGTACAATTTTACATTGTTACAACCTCTCGATACACCACAGCATCATCTGCAAAAAGCCTCAGTGAACTTCCGATGTCATCCACCAGGTCATTTATGTATATTGTGAATAGCAACGGTCCTATGACAGTCCCCTGCGGCACACCTGAAATTACTCTTACTTCGGAAGACTTCTCTCCATTGAGAATAACATGCTGCGTCCTGTTATCTAGGAACTCCTCAATCCAATCACACAATTGGTCTGATAGTCCATATGCTCTTACTTTGTTCAATAAACGACTGTGGGGAACTGTATCGAACGCCTTGCGGAAGTCAAGAAACACGGCATCTACCTGGGAACCCGTGTCTATGGCCCTCTGAGTCTCGTGGACGAATAGCGCGAGCTGGGTTTCACATGACCGTCTTTTTCGAAACCCATGCTGATTCCTACAGAGTAGATTTCTAGTCTCCAGAAAAGTCATTATACTCGAACACAATACGTGTTCCAAAATTCTACAACTCAAGTAAACGCTTGCAGAGGAGTAACGGTGTGTTATTAGTATCAGATTAATTGGTTAGTTGTAGGATTACAATTGCAAGATAATGATGAGCCCATTGCTAGTTTTACTCTCCGTCTGTCATTTACAATCTGACAGCGGCAAAGCTCCCAGGGTTACACTGAGGTGACAAAAGTCATGGTATACCTCCTAATATCTTGTCGGACATCCTTTTAGACGGCATACTGCAGCAACTCGACGTGTCATGGACTCAACAAGTCGTTGGTAGTCTCCTGCACAAATATTGTGCTCTGCTGGCTGTGTAACCGTCCATAATTGCAAAGTGTTGCCGGTGAAGAGCGTTGTGCACGAAATGACTTCCCGATTATTATGACTCATAAATAATCGATGGGATTCATGTCATGCGATTTGGGCGACGAAATCATTGGCCCGAATTACCCAGAATGTTTTTCAAAGCAATCGCGAACATTTGTGGCCCAGTTACATGATATCGTTGTTTAGGACTATAAAGTACATGAATGCCTGCAAATGGTCTTCAAATAGCCGAACATAATCATTTCCAGTCAATTGTCGGTTCAGGTGGACCACAGGAACAGTCCACACCGTTATGGAACCATCACCAGCGTGCACAGTGCATGGCGTGGTGGGGTCGAATCCTACCTACCGTTCTTACCTACCGAATTTTGGCTCATCTGAACACGTAACGGTTTTGCAATTGTCTATGGTCCAGTCGATACAGTCACGACCCCAGAAGAGGCGCTGCAAGCTTGTTAGCAAAGGCACTCGCGTTGATCATCTCCTGCTGTAGACCATTAACGCCAAATTTCGCCGCACTGGTCATAACGGATACGTTCGTCGTACGTTCCACCTTCATTTCTGAGTCATTCCACACAGTGTTGCTTGTCTGTTAGCTCTAACCTACGCAAACGACGTTGCTCTCGGTCGTTAAGTGAAGGCCGTCGGCCACTGCGTTTCTCCGTGTCGAGTGGTAATGCCTGAAATTTGGTATTCTCGGCACACTCTTGACACAGTGCGTCTCGGAATATTGAATTCTCTAATGATTTCCGAAGTGGAATCACCCATGCGTCTCGCTCCAACTACCATACCACGTTCAAAGTCTATTAATTCCCGTCGTGTGGACATAATCACGTCGGAAATCTTTTAACACGAATCACTTGAGTACAAATGACTACTTCGCGTATGCACTGCCCTTTTATACCTTGCGTACGCGATACTACCACCACCTGTACACGAGAATATCGCTGTCTCATGACTTTTGTCACCTCAGTATATTTTGCAGCTGTGACTGTGACTGAAGTTAATCATCAGTTTAATTCATTAACAAATCTACTGGTCGGGTGTTTATTGGTTCCAAATACCACAGCAGGCAAACGTTCTTAGAATACTCTCTTCTATACATTGTTCGACTTTCACATTAAAGTCTCCTACAACATAATTCGTGCTTTTCGATGTTTTTGTGCATTTGGCCAACTTCATCTCTTTTGGCACTTATGGAGCATATGTTTTTATCATACTGAACGACTCTGTATTAACTAACAGTATGACTCATCTATAACTACAGCAGAATATTAGTGTTGACCTTGAAGTCAATTACACACATTCTCCGTACCGCACCTTCCCGTAACAGTAGTTTCCAACCGCTATCAGACAAAGTGCGTCTAAATGCAATCCCCTCCTAAGCCCTCTTTCTCCAGTGCCACTTACTCACGTCAATCCTGTCTCCTACTGACGTCATTAATCTTCCGCTGCGGAACATTGTGGCCTAGTCTAGAGTCATAAGGAAGGGTTCAGATCCCCATCCAGTAAAAACAGATTTACGTTTTCGTTACCCATTCCCAGTTTGAGCGCCCTCTCTCATAACCTAATCGTCGACAAAACTTTAGGGCTTACCACACTTCACGTAACTCATTATGCATCGTGCACAAAGAATCTGACATTCTTATATTGCTTTTATTATATATATAACTAAACCACTGAAAGGCCTAAACAAGTCTACTATTACAACGGGGCTCACAATTAAATAAATCTTGAGTACTATGCTTGTTTCCATTCATTAATATCATATTTGGAAGCTACTCATTAACGAAGTTAAAGATTTTGAAGTAAAAATCTTTTAGTAGAAATTTTTAGTGATATGAATTCAAGATCGTCCAGTGGAATCGTGTTCCGACAGATGACAATACATACATCCCGAAATTAAATTTGCTCGGATAATATAGCTTATCCCTTTTCTTAAGGAATACTTTAGTTCACAGAATCAATACTAGATGCAACAGCAATCTAAAGATTGAATGCCGCTTACTTGAGTTGAGAAAAGCGTTAGTTTTTCAGGAAAGCACATTTTTAAAAACTTGTCAGCAACGATTTGGTATTAAAGTACTGTTTTACTCGTATAGTGGTTCTTGAAAACTTGATTGCTGGACAGCTCCTTGCGCTCTATCGAAGAATTTCTTAGCGGAACTAACTGCTGTGTAAGTTATTAATATCTTCACACGTTTTAAAATTCATGTAATATTTGACGTCTGGCCATCTTCATCGGTGAAGCAGCCATTATCTAAGATATGAACTATGTCTCATTTTCGTACAAAAAGGAAATGAAAAGAGAAACTGAGAGAATTAGATGTCCATTTTACATCGAGAGTTGTCCTTACCAAAAGAATTACTGTGCATCTTAAACTATGGATTTAGTTCCTTGTAAGACAACGTCCTGAAATGTTTGAAATTCATTATTTATTTACATGTTACAACTTGTTGTGTGTTCCACATGCCAACTGAACACTCTAAGTCAGCTTTAAATATTTAATTATGGAATGTAGGATCATTTTTGTAGCATACTACTATCCATGTACACCCATAATGACTATAATGACCTAATAGGACAAATATAAACAACACAGATAAAAAGGGCTGCAATGTTATCAATATATTAATTATTATAAATAGATTGTCCTTCTGAAGATATTTGGAAATTTGTGGTAAGTTCCTACGGGACCAAACTGCTTACGTCATCGGTCCCTAGGCTTACATACTACTTACTCTAACTTATAATAACTTATGCTAAGGACATTAGGCGCACACACTCACCCATTCCCGAGGGAAAACTCGAACATCCGACGGGGGCAGCCGTGCGAACCGGGGCAAGTCGATTTAGACCAAGCGGCTACCCCGCACGGCTGAAGATACTTGGCTACTGTAGCCAATATTTTATTTGTTGAACTTAATTTGTGTGAAATATGTTGACTGTTTCTTATGTTGTTCCATATTCGTATAAGTACAAGGTGTCCATAATGAAATCTCCAGTTTCAGAACGCTGTAGAAAGAGAACCATTGTTCAGATTGACGTCAAATTTTGACGACATATTATTGACGCAGGGCGAAATGTCATGGAATCAAAAACAGTTAACGAAACTTTGACCAATAAATGGCGCTGTAAGCATCACATCCCCACAAAAAGACACAAGGCGCACCGCTGTTGCTCAGTTTGCTACCGAGACGCCCTTCATGACTGTTCCCATGAAGGATCGCACGTTGCTGGCAAAGCTCTTTTACAAGAAGTGACTGTGCGCCAGTAGCCTTGCAGAAGTTCCGGACACTCGAGGATATGAAAAAGGCACTGCCCGATTCTGCTTAGGGTCTGGAGGAAATAATTGCAATACTCGAAAAGACAGGTTCTTTTGAAGTGCAGTGTGGGAGAGGGAGGAAAGCAGTTGACTCGACGCCTACCGAAGATGTGGCCACAGCATAGCAAGAGGGGCCGAGCGGTGGTGTGCAAACATGCAGTGCAAGGGGAAATTACCCGAACGTTGAAAATTCCTGCAAGCACGGTGCATAAAATCCCACGAAACATTCTGTATTGTTATACATACAAACTCAAGCACGTTGAGGAGTTGCTTCATGCTGACCTACCAGCAAGACAAACGTTCGCCCTGGAATATCTTGCTCGCATGGAAATGGACAATGAATGGCCATGGAAAATTCTGTGGACAGATGAAGGTCACTTCCAAGAGCATGTCAATTTACAGAATTGCAGAATATGGGCAACGGATAATTCGTCCGCACATCAAACGGTACCACTTCATTCTGCAAAGGTGACTGTGTAGTACGGCTGGACGACATCGTTTATCGTAGGGGCTACGGGTTCTGTTACCTGCACCGTCACCGGTAAACGCCATGAGCGTCTTTTCCCGCAGACGTCATTCCAGCCCTTCAACAGCGTGGATGTGTGGGTAGGATCATTTTTATGCCAGATGGCGCTCCTTCGCATACTGCACAGCCAGAGGAATTTCGGAAATGCTGCAGTTATCAGCCGTCATTTTCCTCCGTCATTTCCCTACAGCCTGGCCGACCATATCACTTGCTCATAATCCGTGTTACTTAAGGCTAAAATAAGATGGGGCCCCTCCACGCCCGCACCAAGGTGGTGACCAGACCAAAAGTTCTACTGTCACCTCCGTCAACATGTTAGTTATCTAATAGGTGGATCACAGGATTCTGGGCTGTGATGTTATCCGTGTGTCTGGGTAAGACTGCGCATTAACACGGTCCATCACGTGACAGATAGTGGACGAAACGCGAATAAGGGTAGCAATTTGAAGAGCAGAGGGAAAAAAAGTGCCAAGGCTCGTGCCGTGGGAAAAAACCTCTGCGACACTGGGATGGGTAGTAAGAGCAGTAGTGGCTTACTAGCTGCGATAGTTCATGCAAGGTTGGGTTTGTTAGTATGGGTATCATGCATCATTACCGTGGCAAGCGATGGCGATGTATCCCAGTTTGCTGCAGCCGCTGCAGTCCTGCAACAATCAAGATCGTTATCTAGTAGTGAGAGATCGGCCACAGATCATCTCACTGTGTGGGGCGTGTGTGGAGCTTGTCTGCATGCAGGGTACGGTACGGCTTCCCTGCGTGGTGTCAGTTATTCGGCAAGTGTTCCAACTGGATATCCAGTAATGGCGTCTGACTAACAGGGGCTCACCTGTACCGTTGTGTTTGCGTGTACTTGGCCATAGATGTTAGGTCCTTACAAGTATGTCTTTTGGTCTTTTATGTTTTCATCTATGGTTGCGGTCGTAATTCCCAGGATTCAGAATAAACGGGTTCTGCGAATGTCTGGAGTTTCTGTATAGTCTTGTGGTGAGATTGTGGATTATCTCCGTGAGAGTCTGAAGTCGGTATTCCCGGTGAAGGTCCGCGATGAGTGTGTATCGTGGAGTATTGCTTATGATTTTGAGTACTTTGTTTTGTATGAGCTGCAGACGGGGCAAGCGTGTGGGCGCAGCGTATCCCCAGACAGGAATTGCGTACGTCATCAGGTGTCGGATAAGTGTCATGTACATGGACCTCGACACCCTTCTGTTCAGTGTGTTACGCCTGTTGAGCATAGGGAAGAGCTGTTTGTGCCTCGCGCTTGCTTGGTTGGTCATGCGTTGTATGTGGTGCCCCCCCCCCCCCCCCCCGAGTAATTTCCGGTCCAGCCAGACACCGAGGTATTTGACTTTCTCATGGAAACGTATTGGACGTGCATGTAGAGTTATTGGCCTGCAGTACTTAAGGCTGTGGTGTTACCTGAAAGATGTTGTGTTCAAATGGTTCAAATGGTTCAAATGGCTCTGAGCACTATGGGACTTAACTTCTGAGGTCATCAGTCACCTAGAACTTAGAACTACTTAAACCTAACTAACCTAAGGGCATCCATGCCCGAGGCAGGATTCGAACCGGCGACCGTAGCGGTCGCGCGGTTCTAGACTGTAGCGCCTATAACCACTCGGCCACCCCGGCCGGTTGTTGTGTTCAGTGCTCCAATTACGAACGTAGCTAAATTGAAGGCACGCACTGCGCAACGCATTCAGAAAGTCATCCCCGAGACACACTGATCTGTTGTGGAAAATGGTGTTTCTCGATTTCAGCTGGTGGCAGAAATCGGCATATTGAACATGTCTTGAGCTAACCTCACGACACTTGGAAACCGATGTCTTTTTGTTTTATATGCGGTTTTTGACCCCAGGACAATGAAAAACCAATTTTTCTCCTCCTGTGTGGTACGACCCTGCCGTGGTGGAAGGGGCACTACTTTTGGCCGCCGAAGTTGTACAGTCATGCACACTTAACAGTACGAACGATGTACTGTGCAACTGAAACCATAGTCGTCGTATTGTGTTCATCTGTCATTTGTAGCCTGCACCATTTACATTAAGACGCTCACAGCACCATCTCTTGGTAAAGTATTCCTTACATTTTTTTGTTCAATGACGTTTCCCCTCGAGTCGATAATATGCTCTTCAAATTTGACGTCATTCTGGGCAGTGGTTCTCTTTCTATGACGTTTTGAAAATGTAACTTAAATTACGGACAACTTACACATTAGTTCTGATGGCTAAAAACTATTCTGCACATTGGTTTTATGACGTGCTCCGCATATAGGAGACTCTCCCACTTATTAGATTTTCGAATCTAACAATGAATCTAATAATTTACCTTTTTGTTCACTCTGCTTTTTATACAACAAGGACAAGAATCAAAATCTCACTTCAATTTCCACTCTCCACTGCACGATCACCGTAGGAGGTGATGCTTATAGTTATGTAATGTAAAAGAGTTCGCCGACAGCTGACCTTCACACGGTGCTGCTGAAACAACGTACTGCAGCGATCAAGACTTTGTAGCTCCTGCTAGACTCCTCGCAAAAAGATATAATTATCCTTCGACCTCCTTCGGCCACTCCTGGCTTTGGTGTCCGTAGTACTGACGCCACACTCACTGCTGGTTGTGTAGCGGTCTCACATTTTTACTTTGAACATAGTAATTTAAAATCGTTATAGGCGGTACGAGTACAAGAATCTGTATGATAAGAATGCGTAATGTGCAAAACTCATAGCAAGAGCGATACTTCGCTTTCCGGTAATACTAGAGTCTGCACATGTTTGTGGAATGGACCTTACGTGATGGGCTCAGTGCTTGGTAATGCAGCCCCAAATTTCCTTTCAAATAGCGCACTCACTGAAGTATCAAGCTTTCACTTTTTACTCTTCAAACCTAAAAGAACTGTAGAAAACATAGTACTTAGCAACGCATTGGGTGTTGTTTACTGTGGACCATTCTTCTGAATAAAATTCATGTGAACTGATTTTTAGTTAAAATTACTTTGTGTATAGGAAGACTTTCAGAAATAGCGAATGTCCCAAAATTAAGTAAAAATTCTAAAATTTTAAGGGTAGTAATTTGCAGTTTTCGCAATAATGTACAGAGAAACATGAAATTCGAGAAATTTTCCTTAAACTGTGTTGTACAGTGTCGATGTTACGCATGAAAGATAATTTTCATAAAGGCGGCTATAAAAAAATTATCTTGCTGCACCTAGTTTCGACTTTACTTGACAGCTTTTACTGCTGGATTTTGCAGGACGATCTAACGCTGTATAGCCCGCCCACCTGCTTCTACAGTGCTCACTGCATACTTGACGTACTTTGAAATCCTGGACAGCGTCATACACCAGTTTGTACAGTGAAGTCCACTAAATGACGATCGCGAAGTTAGAACTAGGAAAATGTTTTATTTAACAGCATGTTCTGATGGCATATACAAAAAAATAAAAATTCTTTCACTTATCACCGAATTTATTTTATTGTTGAAAACATGACTGCCAGATTTACAACAGGTTTTCACCTGACAATTGGTCCATCAAATGAGTAAATATGGCCCACGGAATGAAATCTGTAAACGTTCACTCAGACTGAAACGTATGTGATTACTTTTCACAGCCAGCTCTGAGAGTGACAGTCACCGAAACCGTTAAAAAATACCAGCGTTCGTACGTCCGGAGCATTGCCGTAACTCTTGTTGTAAAAAAACTGTAGCTGTCGAGATGATAAATACATTCAGAGTAGTGAGAATCATTTCAAACTTTCCTTTATGTTTCTGTCACGTTTGCGAAGTTTACCGTTTGTATGTGCTGGGATTATTCTTTGAAGCGATTCCTTCAAGGCTCAGCTGTCAGAACAATAGGATATAATCCAACGCCAACATTCTTCCCTAAAAGAACCTCTATTTTTTTCAATTTCTATAAACGCGAAATGAGAGGAATACGATGTTTGTGTGTGCAAAGTGGTGGAGGAATTATAAAACTTAATTAGTAGAGTACGAAGAACTTAACACAGCAAGTTCGACACCAAACACGACAAAAGATGCTACGGCCACGGGTATGGATGCAATGAGAAGAGTAAATCTGGCCCGAGAATGATTTTGGTAAAGTATGATAAACAGAGGTTTTAGAAAGAAACTTTTATTGCATATGAGACAGAAAGTTTAAAATCGCTGTGCATGCAAGTTATGTCAGTAAGGCATAGACTTGCGTACTCCTTTCAATGACTGAGGGCTGCCCAGCAAGCTGAGGAGAGAAACATGTTGGGGATTATTCGAAATGGCAACAACGCAAACAAATGGATTGCGAGACGTAATTATGATGGCATGAAAATTAAATACCTGTAGTCAGGCGAATGAATGGCAGGTCGACCTAGGAAGCTCTTTGATTAATTCCAATGAAAAAAGATAGGGAACATTACTTAACAGTAGGTAGATAGACAATATCATAACACGTTCAGGAGTAACGTGGGTGCATATCAATGAAGAGAGGAAATGCTTAGGAATATCTAGGGGACTTTATTATCCAGCAGTTCCGACGACTCTGTTTACAATGGCGATGGAGAAGTATAGAAGTTTGTTTTTCACCTAATTTCCCTTTTCAACAAGTTTACTTCTACATCTACATCTACATCTACATGATTACTCTGCAATTCACATTTAAGTGCTTGGCAGAGGGTTCATCGAACCACAATCATACTATCTCTCTACCATTCTACTCCCGAACAGCACGCGGGAAAAACGAACACCTAAACCTTTCTGTTCGAGCTCTGATTTCTCTTATTTTATTTTTATGATCGTTCCTACCCATGTATGTTGGGCGCAACAAAATATTTTCGCATTCGAAAGAGAAAGTTGGTGACTGAAATTTCGTAAATAGATCTCGCCGCGACGAAGAACGTCTTTGCTTTAATGACTTCCATCCCAATTCTGTCACACTCTCTCCCCTATCACGTGATCATACAAAGCGAGCTGCCCTTTTTTACACCCTTTCGATGTCCTCCGTCAATCCCAACTAGTAAGGATCCCACACCGTGCAGCAATATTCTAACATAGGACGAACGAGTGTAGTGTAAGCTGTCTCTTTAGTGGACTTGTTGCATCTTCTAAGTGTCCTGCCAATGAAACGCAACCTTTGGCTCGCCTTCCCCACAATACTATCTATGTGGTCTTTCCAACTGAAGTTGTTCGTAATTTTAACACCCAGGCACTTACAAGGGAATGGTCAGACTTGTCATGCCGAAACATGTATTGCTTTTTTTAGCACTGTTATTTAACTGTGCAAAAGGTCCGTATGCAAAATTGTAGCTGCTGACATGAACTGGAAGTCACCTAAAAAAAATCACGAACATGGCTGTGTTTCCTGCTTGGCGCTTGCAGTGACGGCTGGACACCCCTGGAAATGGCGAGTCGCGAGCGTTGTGCGCATTGTCGGGAAGTGCGGCCGTCTTATCGCGGCGTTCATTGAAGAGGAATATCGCTGCACGGTTTTCGTGGAAAGGGGAAACGAATATTCGTTTCTGTGGTATGTACGTCCTTTTAATTTCTGGTACGTATTTCGAAACATACCGTCCTGAAACTGATTAGAGAAATGAAATATGTTCTTTACACGTTCATCTATACTCCGCAAGCCACTTTACGGTGAACATTCAATCTCCCCTCACAGGTGATGGCGAACCCTGTAAATATTTTGCTGCATGCCATGGAGATATACCACAGACGCCAAATGAAGCAATCAACAGAAAACACGTGTGAAGACTGTGTTGTGCGACATGGTTGTTAAACTTCTAGACGAGCATGTAAATGGCGCAGACATGTGGCTAGAAACAACTGAAACACTCGATATTGCAGACTGTGAATCTACAGACGGCGAAGACACCGACGAAAGTTGTACTCGTGAAGACTCTTCAAGTGATAGTGCCACGTACCATCATCAATTATCTCCGAAAGTAACACCAGCAACTACAATTACACTATCAGCCAAAGAAAAAGCGGTGAGGTATTGGTTGAACGAAAGTGGTAAGAAACGCCTACGTATCAGTACTGTTCAAAATAAGTATCGCTTTGTCCGTTCTGAACGTGAATTGTATAGATGGAAAAAGGAAGTCGCTGGACGACGTAAGAGTCGACTGGAAATTGCGACGGAGATAAATGCGCGACGTTTTGAGCTATTTACCGATGCCAGACAAAAGTCATTTAGTGTCAGCGATACAACTTTGCGTGATTGGGCGTTAGAGATTGCCAACGCGATAGCCGCTAAAGAATTTACAGCTTTTCAGAGTTAGATTAGCCGCTTCAAAAGATCACATAAAATTGTGGCAAGAAAAATAACAAAATTTGTATCGAGAAACATGTCGGAAAATGAAGTGACACAAATCGAAATGATAGAAGATTTTCTTACGAATGCAAAAAATAAGATCGCTAGTTTTAGTGAATCGTACGTGTACAATGCAGATCAGTCAGGTTTTCAAAAAGAAATGCGTGTGAAAAGAACACTGTCATTCAAAGGGGAAAAACATATTGAGGCGATTGCGCAGTCCACGACTGCACTCACCTATTGAAATGAAATGAAATGTCATGTGACGAGAGCCTCCCGTCGGGTAGATTCATACACTATAATGCCCATAATTAGTCTGGATTGTTCATTGCTGCCTAAACTATATGTGTGTCTTCAAGAACCAACTGGACGTTTTGGACCACGTGTCAAAAGAACAATGTTCTACGCAAACAGTCTTGTGGTAGACGCATCGAAGTCTGGAAAAATGGGAAATGAAAACTTACACTTTTCATGCGTCATGCTTTTCTTCCGTTCTTCTCCTTCTAGATTCATGGTCAGGTCATAAAAGGTCTGATTCATTAAAAGCTCTATTTCGAGCCCACCCTGACAAAGAAGTAGAGATACTTCAGATTCCACCCGGCACGACGAACGCAATTCAACCTTTAGACAGATAATTTTTCCGTCAGAGGAAGGCATTTTACAGAAAACTAACAGAGAAAATTATTGTGTGCAGATCACTGCAATTTCCTGTCTATCACTATGACAATATTCTGAAGCTGCAATCAGTAGTACATTATCAATTTTCCTCTCCACGGTTTCAGAATTTGATTAAATATGCGTGGCACTCCTCGAAATATACTGATACTAGGCCTGATTCATTCCTAACACCAGCCCAGTTTTGTCTACGGACATCTAACAACGTCTGTGATTCGCAGGGCTGTTATATGTCGTCTTTGCTTGTATGTTCTTGGTGCACAAAAAACCTGTGTTTTGAACATTGTATCAATATTTCGCATTTTTGCGGTAATTACAAGAAATAAAATTTGGACGTGTTCTAAACCGTGTATTTATTTGTGTCTATTTCATAGCTATTTGGAAAGAATGTTGTAGATAACATATCAGCCATATTTGTCAACGAATGTTTAATTATCATACGATCGCTTTCACAGGGGGAATCAGCTCTCTCACTGCTGTGGCAAGAGAGCGGCGCGTAGCTATCGCCACCTTGTCGCTAGATGGCGTTGGTATAACGTAGCGAGAGAGGTCAGGGTTGTACAAGAGGCAGTTATAAGCGCGAAAACCATGCGACAATAATATCTTACTTCATAAAATTGTTTACAGACTTCCAGGTCATGTCAGCAGCTAAAATTCTGCATACAGACTTCTTGCAATGTTAACTCACAGTGGTAAAAAAAGCAACACAGGTTTCGACATGACAAGTCTGACCATTCCCTTGTTAGTTGAATTGACAGCCTTGAGAATTGTACTGTTTATCGAGTAATAATAAACACGCATTAATAGAATATTACATTTTGCTGCATATAAACTGCTCCATCTTGTTATTATGTAGACCTCCCGCTCAGCAGTTTCATTTTATGTCAACTGAGAAAAAGATTCACTGCCATGGAGACGCATCTTTCAGTTTCTTTTTACTGGGATTTTGCTGTGTCATTCGAAGTTCCCACTGGAAACAGGAGATGGAGTCTATAATGTGTAGATCAGGTTTTGTTTCAGAGTGAGGAAAACACGCTAATGATGCAGGCTTATGTTATCTGGGAACGCGACAAGGCCGCCACATGCGTCATTGCTTTTGGGAAACACTGAGTAAGCTTGAGTGCTAATGTTACTTGCACATTCAAATAGGCCCAGGACGTATCATGCACAACATGCTAAGGAACCTATTACACGGGATTTTTTTTTTAAATTACATTATGTTCTATGTAACGACTAAGAGGAGTCACATTGAGTGGAAGGGAGCGAACGGCGTGCTTGTTACGTAAGTACAACACTACTGAATTACTTAAAATTATGATACAGCACTAACGAGTTAACATGAGTTTCGTCTAAAACACATACGCCTTTACTTTCCTGTAAAAATATTCTTCTATGTGGCAGGAGTACTTTAATATACGCTTAATATACAGGTTACTAACCTCAAGAAATTTAATGTAATCTGATGATTCACGATTACGTTTGTTCCAGTACGTCCTTGAAGCCTCTGTGCAGAATAGTTTTATCCTGATATCACAATCATGCTCTTAATTGTCTTCCGATGAAGCAGAAATATTCGTATGGTACTTGTAGTACTTTCTGGCACATTAAAACTGTGTGCCGCATCTGGTCTCGAAGCTGGGACCTTTGCCTTTCACGGATAAGTGCTCTACGACTGAACTATTCAAGCACGACTAACGACCCTCCCTTACAGATATATGTCACCATTAACTCTCTTCTACCTAAGAAGCGGATTTTGAGTCGTGATTAGCTACCTCAGTCGACAGGGCATTTGCCTCCAAATTAGCAGGTCCGAATCCCAGTCCAGCAAACGATTCTAATCTGCCAGGAAGTTCCAAATCAAAGCACATTGCGCTGCAGAGTGAAAATCCATTATGGAGAAATACTGGGCCGGGCGCTGGTGGCCGAGCGGTTCTAGGCACAACAGTCTGGAACCGTGCGACCGCTACGGTCGCAGGTTCGAATCCTGCCTTGGGGCATGGATGTGTGTGATGTCCTTAGGTTAGTTAGGTTTAAGTAGTTCTAAGTTCTAGGGGACTAATGACCTGAGATGTTAAGTCCCATAGTGCTCGGAGCCATTTTTTTGTTGAGAAATACTGATAATACCAAAGAGAATTAATAAATAGCTATGTTGTGAAAGATTTGTCAAAAAATTACGTATTTGAGAGATATCAGTGCAAAAATTCTGTTTTAAACGTTAGTTACAGTTCTGACATTTAAATTTTGAAAATAGTCTACATTAAAGTCGTGTCTGCAAGAAACTGATTCTGCATATCATTATTGAACGTAAATGTGTGAAAGGAATCGGTTTGCCCGTAATTATAAAACCGTATTCCTGTAACCACATGAATTGAAAATATTTTCAAACTGTTTATCTTTGTTAAATCTAGTTTGTGGTTTTTCTAATTTAAATTGTAACCAATTTAAATTGTAACCAGAATGTAACACCACCCACTTGTTGTATTTCATTATTTGAATACATTATCTTGTGCTCTGTGAGAAGTGCTACATCTACTTTTACATCTACGTGATTACTCTGCTATTCACAATAAAGTGCCTGGCAGAGGGTTCAATGAACGACCTTCAAGCAGTCTCTCTACCTTTCCATTCTCGAGCGGCGTGAGGGAAAAACCAGCACTTAGATTTTTCTGTGCGAGCCCTGATTTCTTTTGTTTTATCGTGATGATCATTTCTCCCTATGTAGGTTGGTTCCAACAGGATGTTTTCGCAATGGAGGAGAAAACTGGTGATTGAAATTTCATGAGAAGATCCGGTCTCGACGAAAAACGCCTTTGTTTTAACGATTACCACTCCAAATCACGAATAATGTGTGTGGCACTATCTCCCCTATTTCGAGGTACTACAAAACCAGCCGCCCTTTGAACTTTTTCGATGTCATCCGTCAGTCTCACCTGATGCAGATCCCTCACCGCACATCAGTACTCCAGAATAGGGCGGACAAACTTGGTGTAAGCAGTCTCTTAGTAAACCTGTTGCACCTCCTAAGTGTTCCACCAATGAATCACAGTCTTTGATTTGCACTACCCACAACTTCATCTAACCGAGCGAGGTGGCGCAGTGGTTAGACACTGGACTCGCATTCGGGAGGACGACGGTTCAATCCCGCGTCCGGCCATCCTGATTTAGGTTTTCCGTGATTTCCCTAAATCACTCCAGGCAAATGCCGGGATGGTTCCTCTGAAAGGGCACAGCCGACTTCCTTCCCCATCCTTCCCTAATTCGATGAGACCGATGACCACGCTGTCTGGTCTCCTTCCCCAAAACAACCAACAACCAACCAACAACTTCATCGATGTGATCGCTCCAATTTAGGTTGTTTATAATTGCAATCCGTAAGTATTTAGTTGAATTTACAGCCTTCAGATTTGTGTGGCTTATCGCGTAATCGAAGTTAGCGGATTCCTTTCGGTACTCATGTGAGTAACTTCACACTTTTCTTTATTCAGGGTCAAAATGGTTCAAATTGCTCTAAGCACTACGGGACTTAACATCTGAGGTCATCAGTCGCCTAGAACTTAGAACTAATTAAACCTAACTAACCTAAGGACATCACACACATCCATGCCCGAGGCAGTATTCGAACCTGCGGCCGTAGCAGCAGCGCAGTTCCGGACTGAAGCGTCTAGAACCGCTCGTTCACAGCGGCCAGCTATTCAGTGTCAATTGCAACGTTTCGCACCATACAGATATCTTATCTAAATCATTTTCCAATTCGTTTTGGTCATCTGATGACTTTACAAGACGGAAAATGACAGCATAATCTGCAAACAATCTAAGACAGGTACTCAGACCGTCTTGTCGTTAATATAGATCAGGAACAATAGAGGGCCTATAACACTTCCTTGGGCAACGCCGGATATTACTTCTGTTTTACTCGATGACTTTCCGTCTATTACTACGAACCGTGACCTTTCTGACAGGAAATCACGAATCCAGTCGCACAACTGGGCGGTATTGCATAGGCACGCAGTTTGGTTAGAAGACTCTTGTAAGGAACGGTGTCGAAAGCCTTCTGGAAATCTAAAAATATGAAATCAATTTGACATCCCCTGTCGATAGCCCTCATTACTTCATGAGCATAAAGAGCTACTTGTATTTCACAAGAACTATATTTTCTGAATCCGTGCTGACTGTGTGTCTATAAATCGTTTTCTTCGAGGTACTTCATAGTGTTCGAACACAGTGTATGTTCTAAAGCCCTACTGCAAATCGACGTTTGTGATATGGGCCTGTTATTCAGAGGATTACTCCTACTTCATTTTTTGGGTATTTGTGTGACCTGAGCAGCTTTTCGATCTTCAGGTACGGATCTTTCTGTGAGCGAGCGGTTGTATATAATTGCTAAATATGGAGCTATTGTATCACCATACTTTGAGAGGAACCTGACTGATATACAGTCTGGACCGGAGGCCATGCTTTCATTAAGTCATTTAAGCTGTTTTCTATGTTTCCCATCTTGGCAGTAGTTCTTGATTGGAATCCAGGAATATTTACTTCTACTTCTTTGGTGAAGGAGTTTCGGAAAACCGTTTTTAACAACTCTGCTGTAGTGGCACTATCATCTGTGACTTCACCGTTGTTATCGCGCAGTGAAGGTACTGAAACTGTATTTACTGAATCTTGACCATGTTACCGAGAATCTATTTTCATTGGCACATCGTTTCTTCAGTTGTTTTATTAGGGTTCCTTTTAATAAGAGAAACAGTATTTTGTTCCTATTCTTACACTTTTATCATCTGCGGAAGTGGAAGTTTGTGACATGCAAATAAAAGACCCAAGACAGAACTCTGTGGCAAACCATGCACGACTGCTTCAGGGTTAGAACATCTATTGACATGCAGTGGGAATGTACTTGATATATGGTGCTTTCTGTCATAAGACGAGAGCCATGCACCTGCTGCGTCGAATGTTCGACAGAATTTTAATTTTTTCTTTGAGAAAATCACAGGTAGCACGATCAAAGCAATTAGCTAAGTTAAAAAACATTTCTATTTTTAATAATGTTTGATGTATTTACACCAACATATTATCCATTCAAGACTACCATTTCCCATTCCTCAGATATGTTACAGATTACTTTGTGTTCAGTGCACGCCCGACTCTGGTAACGATAACAGGGAATCTGAACACGTACAGCGTGCAACTTCCGCGAAATTTGTGCTTTGACTTGTAATGCAGTTACTGCAACAAACTTATCGAGAACTTGCAACATGTGCTGGAAAGCGCCAGTGTTGGTACTGAATCTCTGATGATTGTGACTCGGTTGTACGCATCGAGACAGAAATTTGGCAACTGTGAGCATAGTGGAATCGTTTAATAATAGGTCCAGAAGGGATGTGAAATGATGTATTTCAAAACACAATCTTTTATTCTTTTTTCGTTACAGTCCACTTTGTACAACTGATTGTGGCCTTGTGTATAATATCAAGACTCACCCACTCTATACCCCTATACCCTTTCTTCCCCCTTCTCCTCGCGTTATCGCTTCCCGCGCCCGGGTTCCCGGGTTCGATTCCCGGCAGGGTCAGGGATTTTCTCTGCCTCGTGATGACTGGATGTTGTGTGATGTCCTTAGGTTAGTTAGGTTTAAGTAGTTCTAAGTTCTCCTCCTCCTCCCCCCCCCCCCACCCCGTCCGTCCGTAGTGTCTTGTCCAACCAAGTCACGAAACTCCATTGACGTTACTCGTCTATTGGCTAGGAACGTTGTGGCTATTGGTCATCTCGTTTTAATTAAGAGAAGTAGACTATATAGTCGATTTTCTTCGCCCCCTTATCTCCTCTCACTCGTTAGCAATCCATGGAACGAAACAACATTACATTGTACTACAGCTCAGCACACTCGACTGACAATCACACATTGAACTTCATCCATAAGTTGGAGGGAAACGTCCATAAAATTTAGGTACCTAGCAACGGTAGCAATGCATACTTCTCACATGAGAGTTAGGAAAGGCGTATGACCTACGTTTCACACCTTGAAAAGCCCATCTAATAGGAGCTGGGAAGAGTAAATAGTCTTATATTCAATGTACACGAGTCATAACTAGTCACTTCTACGGACAACATAAATCTTATAAGCCATTCCCATAGCCATATATCAACACTGTAAATGGCAAACAACATTTTATAGGCATTACTAAGAGCTATTCTATACATGACATCTTTCATAACATAGGGGAAAAAATATCGGTAGATTCTAGGTTGAATGACAGATCCTCTTCGAGATCTTGAAAGTCGCTCCTGTTGACTGGGAACGTAAAATAATATGGAATATATAATATGCGCTTCAGTCTCAAGGTGTGAAAGTAAAAACTAATAAACTACGAAAAGATGAAATTTGAAAAGATATAAGCTAATGGAGCTCTCGTCATCTTTTTGTTTAATTTTGTCGTTAAGAAGGTAATGAAAGGCTTCAAAGCAAAACGATACAGTGTGAAGGTAAACGATATTTCGATCCTGTTTTAAAATCTGGGGAATCACACGGCTTTAGTGAGTACAATTGAAAAATACATATAACCAATATATATATTAACAAAATAAGTATATGTTTAAAAACCTTTTTTTAGAACCAACAGTCTGCGTATCAATGAAAACGAGAGACCTTCTCTTAGTTTGAAAAGGAAGGAACAAAATTGCCAAGATGGTCACCTGCAATATATTCTTGAAAGGCATTGAAAGTGAGGTGCTGATGACGTGAAAGAACGGTTATATATATGTGGAGAAAAATGAAGGAAGAGCAACAAGACATAAAAATTCAATGAAGTTTCAAAAGGAAAAAAACGAACAAAGAAGTCAGAAAACTAGTTTTCAGAAGCCTAAAACACAATTTTTTTGTCATTTTATGAGATGCAGCACCTCCTCAGCAAGTACGTTGGAAGAAAAAGTCAGAGGAGGTCACAATACAAAATAATGAATGAGGTTTTGGGTGTAGCAGAAAGCCCAAACAACAGGAAATGCACAAAATGCTGAAGAAAACTTGCAGCGGTGAAAAAGAGGTTAATTTTTTACCCACGACTGTGGGATCAAAAATTGTCAGACCCATAATTATAACGAGGAGTTACATCTATGGTAAAATTTTATATATTTTTGGAGCATATGTTAATCAATACGTATATATTATGTGCGATTGGACCCATACGGATCACGCAAAGCTTTTCCGATTCAATTTTTTAATTCTCCAAACTTCTCTCATTCTTTCCCCATGAATTCTCTTTCTTTCCTCTGTCCATTTTGTCCCCTGTCTCTTGCAAACTTCATTCTCGGGTTGTACTTTCCAACTATTGATTTTTTGGCTGTATACATTTTTGTTTATAACTTCTGAAGAATTTATTTGTGCATTTGCTAGATCTGTTTTGGTTTCTTTTATCCAGGGTATGGTTTTCAATTTTTCAATGTATATTAAAATTTTGTGGGAGAGTCTGGGTGTTGGGAGTCTGTGGATATGACCGTAAAATTTTAGTCTTCTTTTCCGGATGTCTGCGGCGAGGTTAGATAATTTTTCTGTAGTTTTCCGAGACTGTAACCTGTATCCATCTTCAGTTCTTTTTGGGCCAAGAATCTTTCTGATAATTTTGCGTTCCTCTTTCAGGATGCCTTCCAGGTCGCCTTTTCTATGGAGTGTGAGTGTTTCGCTGGCATATAGTGCTTCGGGCTTGATGACTGTATTGTAGTGTCGTATTTTTGAGTGAATGGAGAGACACTTTTTATTGTAGATGTTGTGGGTTTTCCAGTATGCTCTTTTCAGTTTTTGCAGTCGAACTTTTTGTGCGGTTTTCTCTCCCCCTGTGGGTTCTAGGACCTCGCCTAAGTATTTAAAGAATGGAACTCTCTCAATTTGTCCATATTTTGTAGTCAGTTTTTGAGTTTCAAATTTTGAGCAGATGAATTTGGTTTTTTGGAAGGAAATTTGTAGCCCAACTTCTTCGGCGCATTCTTTGAGAATTTCTATCTGTTTAATTGCTGTAGTCTCGTTTTCTGCTAGAATGGCCTCGTCATCTGCAAATGCCAAGCATGAAATTTTAATACCATCTTTCGATCTTCCTAGTTGTATAGGCTTCCAGTAATTTTGATTCTTCAGTTCTTTTTCCCATTCTCGGATGACTTTGTCTAAGACAAGGTTGAAGAGGAGTGGAGACAAGCCGTCACCTTGTCTGACGCCGGTTTTGATCAGGAAGAGCTCTGATATTTCACCCAGGAATTTCATCTTAGAAGTTGTGTTTGTGAGCATTTCTTTGATAAGGTTTAGGGTTTTCGGATCGAGTCCTAGCTCCTCAAGGATAATAAAGAGAGATTGCCTATCGATTGAATCATAAGCCTTTGCGAAATCAACAAAGGAACAAATGATCGGACTGTTTCTGACTGCTTTGTATTTTAGTGTTGTCTTCAAATTGAAAATTTGTTCTGCACAGGATCGGTGAGGGCGAAAGCCAGCTTGGTATTCACCAATACTGTGTTCGAGTTGTTCTTGTGTTCGTTGAAGAAGACAAGCTGAGAGGATTTTATAAGTGACTTGGAGAAGGGAGATTCCTCGATAGTTGTTTATATCTGCCATGTCTCCCTTTTTATGCAGTGGATGAATTAGGGCGCATTTCCAATCTTCTGGTAGTTTTTCTGTCTGCCAAATGTCTGTGATGATTTGAGTGAGTTCTTTGAGGGAATTTGGTCCAAGATTTTTAAGTAGTTCTGCAGTGATATTATCTTCTCCGGATGCCTTGTTGTTTTTCAGTCTATGAATATGTCTTTGGATCTCCTCTAGTGTAGGTGGTGGGGATTCTGGATTTGTGTAGACAGCAGTTTCTTGAGGGAATCTTGAAGAAGGTTCAGGGCAATTGAGGAGTCCGGAAAAGTATCTCGCCAGCTCCTCACAATTTTCCCGATTTGTGAGCGCTAGTTTTCCATCTGGTTTTCTGAAACATAGATTTCGTGAGCCGTATCCATTGATTCTCCCAGCAAAGGTCTTATAGAAGTCTCGTACATTATAGTTACGGAAATTTTCTTCAATAGACTCACACTGTTCCTTGAGGTACTTCCTCTTGACTTGTCTGATTGTTTTTGCCACTTGTCTTCTGGTGTTGTGGAAGTGATCTAGATTTTCTGGGGATTTTTTACTGTTATACTTCACAAAGGCTTTCTTTCTTTCTTCCAGCGCTTTTTCACATCCAGAGTCCCACCAGGGGTGTTTTGTGTTCTTTTTCAATGGGATCAGTTCTTTTGCCTTCTTTGTAATTTTTGTTCGAAATTTTTCCCAAGAGTCAGCTGGTTCCTTTTCCCACTCCTCCTTCAGATTGGTTTCTTTGATTGTTCGTGTGTCAAATTTCATCATGTGTGTTTTCTTCGGATAGAATTTTTTTGGGGTGAATTTCACTTTAATGCGTGTTAAGTAGTGGTCTGAGTCAATGTTCGCCCCTCTGCGGACTTGGACATCATGGATCTCTTTCTGTACGAAATAGGAGACAGCAATGTGGTCAATCTGATATTCGCCGATCTCTTGTATGGGGGACCTCCAGATCTTTTGTTTTCTAGGTTTTTTTCTCAAAGATGTAGACATTATTTTTAGATTATTTTGTTGGCATAGTTCAATAAATCTCAGTCCGTTTCTGTTGGTGAATCTGTGTGCTGGATATTTTCCTACAGTTTTTTGGTGTTCTTTCTCTCTGCCAATTTGTGCATTGAAATCTCCCATTAAGATTTTGATATCATCCCGGGGAATTTTGGCCATGACATCTTCAAGTTTAGTCCAGAATTTTTCAGTTTGTAGTTGGCGTTTTTTGTTGTCTATGTTTGTGGGTGCATGAACATTTATCAATGTGTATTTCTTGTTGGCGCACTGGATACGCATGGTCATGAGGCGATTATTTATGGAAGAGACCTCTCTAATTGAGCCTAATATATTTCTGTGCACCGCAAATGCCATGCCCAGGAGTGGCGTACCATTGGCAATTCGTTTGTCAGTCTTGCTCTTGAAGATGCGATAGTTTCCATAGTCTATTGTATTTTCATCCGTGAATCTAGTTTCTTGTAACGCTAAGATCTTAATTTTTTTTTTTTGTTGGTCTAGCTCTGTTACTAAGTTGTGTAATTTTCCAGGTTGAATTAGGGTCTGAATGTTAAAGGTACCAATGTACATGGGAACCTTGGGACGAATTTTGCTTGAGAACTCTGATCGTGATGGCCAGGGTTCCCCAGAATCCGAAAACCCAGTTGTCATCTGTCAACGAGTGGATTGGTTACCACCTGGGGTAATTCTGTCATTACTCTCACGAATCATGATAGCTTGTAAGTTTTGGTCCAGTGTTTCCACTGGGTGTTTAGAACCAGGGATTGTCAGTTCCTGGAGCATATAATACAGCCGCACCTACTAGATGGACAGACGCTGACCTCGCTGCCGCTCGACTCGAGTACAGACGCAATGCGGATTTGGAATGTGAGATTTTTTTCAAGGTTTCCACTTGGAATTAACATTACTAGAAGCCTCATTCACTCCCTCAGCTGAACAAATGAGAGACTTACTCGCCTTAATTCTAATAACAGTTAACCCACCGAATCCAAAAGAGCTATGGGACTCCTTCAAAGAGAGTATGAGTGATGGCATACTGTACCGGATCCGACAAGTTCATACTGAACCGACCATCGAATTCAACGACGACTTCTACAATGAAGCGCTCATTCGCCTAGAGAATAAATGTTCAGTAATAAATAACCGGACCTCAGTACAAATTGGGATGCAAGCACCACGAAAAGGTGCTATCAGTGTGCTAAATTTCGAAATTACAAATGAAAAAAGTTACAACAATAACGAACTACTTCGATACATTGCTCACAACAAACCACTCCTCAGTGACCATCAAAATGATATTTACGACGTTATCATGGACCAGATCGACAACAATACTGGCGGAATTATTTACTTAGAAGCACCAGGGAGCTCCGCGAAAACGTTTCTAATAAATCTATTTATTCCTGGCGGAAATACGTGCTAAACAGCACATCGCACTTGCACTGGCATCATCCGGCATTGCAGCCACACTTACGGAAGGAGCGCGAAATGCCCATTCCGCTACAACTACCGTTGAATGCAGCCGAAGAACAATTCCCAGAAGGTAAAATCTCAAGAGTATCTGGAGGGGGTTAACTTCTAAACCACACTAAAATTATCTTCTGGAAAGAATTCACAATCACACATTAAAAATCACTCGAAGCCATGGAGAGAACACTACAAGACTTTCGAGGAAATTCAGAAGTGATGAGCCGAACTCTACTCATACTCTCTGGAGCTTTTCGACATACACTTCCAGTTATCCCCAAGTCAAACACCAGCAGACGAGATCAATGCATGCCTACAAAATTACATTTCTGGGCATACACACAAATACTGCGACTAACGAAAAATATGAAAGACGAATTATCGAAAGACGAAACAACAACACATTTTTCTCAAAAACTTTTACGAACAGGTGAAGGCACATATCCTTCTGACCAGACGACCTGCGTCATTAAACTCAACAGTGATTTCTGCAACATAGCCATTGCTGAAAGTGAACTCATTGACGTAATTTATCCAAACGTTATTCACAACTATACCAATTCGGACTGGTTATTTGAAAGGCAATTTTGGCAACTAAAAATTATATTGTCGACGATATCAACTTTAATATTCCAAAGAAAATTCCCAGTGAAGAGAGTATATATAAATCAATAAACACGAGGTAAACGTTGAAGAAATTATGAACTTACGTACAGAATTTCTAAACTCTTTGGAAGTACCGAGAATACCACTTCACTGCCTTCAGCTTGAAATTAGATCTCAGATCGTACTACTCAGAAACCTGAACTCTCCAGAACAATGTGATGGAACACGGATGATAGTCAAACAGCTATGGAATAATACATCGGAGCCGAACTTACGACTGGAGAGTACAAAGGACACACACTATTTATCCACAAAATACCACTGCTCTCTACTGAATAGCCATCCCAATTTGAAAGACTGCAATTTCCAAAGAAATTAGCCTATAATACACTCCTGGAAATTGAAATAAGAACACCGTGAATTCATTGTCCCAGGAAGGGGAAACTTTATTGACACATTCCTGGGGTCAGATACATCACATGATCACACTGACAGAACCACAGGCACATAGACACAGGCAACAGAGCATGCACAATGTCGGCACTAGTACAGTGTATATCCACCTTTCGCAGCAATGCAGGCTGCTATTCTCCCATGGAGACGATCATAGAGATGCTGGATGTAGTCCTGTGGAACGGCTTGCCATGCCATTTCCACCTGGCGCCTCAGTTGGACCAGCGTTCGTGCTGGACGTGCAGACCGCGTGAGACGACGCTTCATCCAGTCCCAAACATGCTCAATGGGGGACAGATCCGGAGATCTTGCTGGCCAGGGTAGTTGACTTACACCTTCTAGAGCACGTTGGGTGGCACGGGATACATGCGGACGTGCATTGTCCTGTTGGAACAGCAAGTTCCCTTGCCGGTCTAGGAATGGTAGAACGATGGGTTCGATGACGGTTTGGATGTACCGTGCACTATTCAGTGTCCCCTCGATGATCACCAGTGGTGTACGGCCAGTGTAGGAGATCGCTCCCCACACCATGATGCCGGGTGTTGGCCCTGTGTGCCTCGGTCGTATGCAGTCCTGATTGTGGCGCTCACCTGCACGGCGCCAAACACGCATACGACCATCACTGGCACCAAGGCAGAAGCGACTCTCATCGCTGAAGACGACACGTCTCCATTCGTCCCTCCATTCACGCCTTCCGCGACACCACTGGAGGCGGGCTGCACGATGTTGGGGCGTGAGCGGAAGACGGCCTAACGGTGTGCGGGACCGTAGCCCAGCTTCATGGAGACGGTTGCGAATGGTCCTCGCCGATACCCCAGGAGCAACAGTGTCCCTAATTTGCTGGGAAGTGGCGGTGCGGTCCCCTACGGCACTGCGTAGGATCCTACGGTCTTGGCGTGCATCCGTGCGTCGCTGCGGTCCGGTCCCAGGTCGACGGGCACGTGCACCTTCCACCGACCACTGGCGACAACATCGATGTACTGTGGAGACCTCACGCCCCACGTGTTGAGCAATTCGGCGGTACGTCCACCCGGCCTCCCGCATGCCCACTATACGCCCTCGCTCAAAGTCCGTCAACTGCACATACGGTTCACGTCCACGCTGTCGCGGCATGCTACCAGTGTTAAAGACTGCGATGGAGCTCCGTATGCCACGGCAAACTGGCTGACACTGACGGCGGCGGTGCACAAATGCTGCGCAGCTAGCGCCATTCGACGGCCAACACCGCGATTTCTGGTGTGTCCGCTGTGCCGTGCGTGTGATCATTGCTTGTACAGCCCTCTCGCAGTGTCCGGAGCAAGTATGGTGGGTCTGACACACCGGTGTCAATGTGTTCTTTTTTCCATTTCCAGGAGTGTAGAATTGGAAGGAAAATCAGCATTGGCCGTATTCTGTTGTTTTATTGTCAGCAAACTCGATTTTCGGTCACTTAGTGACCATCCTCAGTGCTGTAATATACAATTAAAATTGGTAGGCACTGGTATCAAGCCATAACCACAAGCTTAGAGCGATCACATTGGTTTATGCTGAGTACACCAGCTAGTGAAACCTGAAAATGAAACAAACGTTTATGGATATTATGAAACAGCTAGATTCGTACCTGGCGCCGTCGGTAAGTTTTGGAGCCAAGTGTTTCAACGAGTACCCTTATTCTGCCTGTTTGAATTACTTATCTCGTCCAGAGTACTGTTAAAGCAGTACAAATTCACAGAAACCAATATTTCGTCGTACAAAATTAGCCCTACTATTTGTCATTTGATGTTCACTCACAAGCTTCAGGTAGATACGTCTTTAAAGAGGTAAGCGTCTTCACTACACGTTTTCTCTAAAGAATTTAACTGCAAATAATCCTTTATAAGTATAGATTAGTAATACAGTTTTCTTTAGGAGAGTAATGATAACAAAATTTACTCAATTAAATCGGAAGAAATAACCAATTGTAACAGCCTAACAGAAATTGCGTTATTCTTGCAGAGCCAGACTGTTTATTGTATTAGAGTACTGTATTTGCTTAAGGTACTTTTGTAGTAAGGTTAAGACTCGTTATGCATGCACTGTTTTGATGCAGTTGGTATAGTTTCTGGGGGTGTGCGAGCTGCGGTCACGATGTTTCATTGCTGAACGATTTGTGTAAACGCTGGGGAGCATGTGGACTCGATAATATGTGAGATTTCATTATCTGATTTGAATTTAATATACATACGATTAAAACGTTGGAGAGGCGTTTTAAATGTAAATGTAGATGCGTAATTATACCTGTTGTTGGTTACAAGAATAATAACAGATCATGTAGAAATATTGATAGTAGAATCTGGAAGTGTATGTTATTAACTTCACATCCGGACACGGTGTTTGCTTCTTCGTTGCTTTATTGGAATTCGGTGCGTTGATCATATAACCATCTTATGAACGCACGTTTACGTAAAGTACATCCTGAGAATAGCAAGGTTAATTAAGATGCTGAATACGTTATGAAGCAGCAAAGAGCATTTAAACCTATGTTTTTCGATTTTCTAAAGTTATCTGCCACTCAAGGGTTTTGATGCTGTTGTCTGTCATTTCGCATATTGCGATAAATTTTTTCATCGTTGCATAACTACTCTGGTGTGGAATATGTAGGGACGAAAGTAACTTTCGCATGACGTGTCACTACCAAGCAAAGTAGCTTTACGAAACATGGACCATACATAGAAGTAACTTCTACAGTGCAGTGCAGAAGGTCTTTGAAAGAAGTACATCGTACGACGCACCGAAACGACACTTATATTCGAAGTTTCTTCTTCTTCACATTTCCGATGGTCTACGTTTTACTTACACTTCTACCGTCACTAAATGAAACAGAAGTGATGTCTGGCTTTTTTGAAGGAAGTGTTAGAGGCCCTCTGCTATTCCTAATCTACATATACGAAAAAGAAGATAATCTGAGCAGCCCTCTTGTTTGTAGGTGATGCTGTCGTTTACCATCGAGTAAAGGCATCAGAAGACCAAAACCAGTTGCCGCACAATTTAAACAAGATATATTATGATCAGAAAATTGGCAAGTGACTATAAACAATAAGAAGTGTGAGGTCCTGCACATGAGCACTAAAAGGTTGCACGACAAATCACACAAATTTAAAGGTTGGTGATTCATCTAAATACCTATGGATTACAATTGGGCTGTTCCATGAGAATATGGACACAAACCTTAAAAATTAAATATATATTTTATTACAAATCTGATTATCTGTTCTGTTAACTAAACACAATTTTTTTAAACTTGAAGCTTCATTTTCATGTTAAGAAGTGCTGGAACTGAACAAGTGGGTTTATAGCTTGTCTAAAATTTCAGCTTCTAGACCCTCTTAGTTTTCAAAAGTACTACAATGATGCACTATAAAGTAATTTATTAATAGACTATCTCTGAAAAACTTTACAAATATCTTAGGCGAGCCCATTTGATAGCTTATATTGATTTTATTTAATTAGTAAAGTCCCAATGTTGATTTATTTTTTATTGTTATCTCCCGTCATTCCGTTACCGAAAAAAGTCTGAAATTTGTTTTTTAGGGTCAAAGCAATTTTGTAGAATCCTGAAAATAGTCATGCAAATGTAGATTTATGAGATTGATAAAAGTCTCACAGCAGAGAAAAAAAAATTCATTATAAACAATATTTTGTAGTGGTAACGGAATGATACTCATCGATAACGGAATGGCGTAAATGGAGTACCAGAATCACAACAATTTTGTAAATGAATTTGACTGACGTTCCTTAAGATATTGTAGGCCAAATACATTTGTATGTAGGCTATACAGCAATTCTATATGTTGGCTATAATGTTAGTAAAAATTGAAGGGAAAATGGGGTAGTCCCACAAACCAAGAATGTACTTTTCAAAGAGAAGAAACTTACATAGCCGCGCGGAGTAGTCGTGCGGTCTAGGGCGCATTGTCACGGTTCGCGCGGCTACCCCCGTCGGAAGTTGAGTCCTCCCTCGGGCATGAGTGAGTTCAAATGGTTCAAATGGCTCTGAGCACTATGGGACTCAACATCTTAGGTCGTAAGTCCCCTAGAACTTAGAACAACTTAAACCTAACTAACCTAAGGACATCACACACATCCATGCCCGAGGCAGGATTCGAACCTGCGACCGTAGCAGTCCCGCGGTTCCGGACTGCAGCGCCAGAACCGCACGGCCACCGCGGCCGGCCATGAGTGAGTGTGTTGTCCTTAGCATAAGTTATTTTATGTTAGATTAAGTAGTGTGCAAGCCAAGGGACTGATGACCTTAGCGGTTTGGTCCCGTAGGAACTTTCCACAAGTTTCCAAATTTCCAAACTTAGGTTCTGAAGAGTAACAGCTGAAAGGTGAGTTAATAACCTTCTTTAGTTAAGATTGCAATGAAATGACTAAATGGCTGCATACTACATGAAGATAATTATTTTGATAAACCTATGCTTTCATTGAGAAGCAACAGCAACGCCAAATTATAAGAAAACCTCAATATTGCCTATAGAAAAAGAAGTTGCTGATTTCCTATGTACTGCAACAGAATGTTGATTATCTTTGAAGGTCACTATGTATTATGCCTAAATAATAGGGACATTTTTATGTATTGTGTTGTTAGAAGATCACTATATTCAATAGATTTTTTATCTAAAATAGATATTGTCTTATTTGCAGCAATTACACTGTTTCCACAATAATTTTCGAATAAGATATTTCATTTTTACAGTTGTTATCATGGTTCTCACATGAGCTGAGAAAATGAGAGAATAACGGAAACGACTCAAGGAGAAAGAGAAAGGAAAAGGTGGAAATGGCAAAGTTTAACTGCTGCTCAACTTAAGAAGCAAAGAGAAAAAAAGAAACTTAATCAAAAAAAAAAATTCAGAAATAAAGTTAGAGCCGGCAGTGAAGGCAATAGTGGGGATACTTGCGTCATCTACAACAACAGTACGTATAAATTTCCCGGTACATTAACGAAAGCAGTTAAACGTGTGGAAACTTGTTTACGTAGACATCCAAGAAAGTGCAAGAAAGTTAGCTTGGAATTAACTGCTGCTCATGGAGTTTTAGTAAGCGAACTACAGGTGAAAAATCATACTCAACGCCTAAATCCAGGTAAGGAAGAAGCTGTTTCTAATTTTTATGTTCGAGATGACGTTTCATGGCAAACTCCTGGAATGAAAGATTATGTGATAATGAAGGACAAGGAAGGTGGAAAAACCGAATTCCAGAAGAAGTACATGATAATGACCTTGAAAGAAGCCCACGCTATGTATCAAGAGAAATTCCCTGACATGCCAATAAAATCGTCCAAGTTCTGTGTATTGAGACCAAAGTCTGTGTCCACCTTACAGGATACACCGCACAACGCGTGTCTCTGCCGCTACCATGAGAACGTAAAACTACTTTTGAGAGTTATAAACGAGGTTGTTCCGCAAGTGAAAACCACATTTTTTGACACCATTAGGACAATAGTCTGCAATCAAGAGAAAGAAGTGTGAATGCCGTCAAAATGTGAAAAGTGTGCAAATGTATGTTTGATCGACAAGTATTCTTTGGATGAGAACTTAAATAAAAGCTGATCAGATGGACCCAATGGCAAACAATGAACCAGCGAATCACGCGGAAAGGGATTCATGGTACTGTTGGTCAGAGTCTTGATGCTCTTTCAAACATGCAACCCCAATTCTTACAACACACATTTATTAAAAGACAGCAAACAAAATTTACTGAAAATAAAAATAATTCTGCAAACAAGAGGAACATTTTGGTGCAAGTAGATTTTCTAGAAAACTTGATTAAGACGCGCCGCTAAGGGTCGCGTGTGCGGCCGGCACTGTAAGCAGCATCGGACTGACCGGAGTGCGCGCTGTCGATGTTAGCAAGTCGGCACCTTGTATCGCGCCATCTAGTATTGACTGCTTGTAATTTACAGTGACGACAGCTGTCAGAAGCATTGGAACAATTGTGCATTCCTAGGAAAATTTTATAATGTACAAATATATTTTTATCTTTAACGTGAGCACTGTTGCTCTAAACCATTTCATAACTATTTACTCTATGTAAGTATGCTTCCTTTGTCTACTGTACCGTAGCAGTTAGCTATGATGTAATTTTGTTACATATGTTCAATTTAATAATTTTTATATTATTCCAAAACTTTGTTATAGGTAATGTAAAAATTTTTTACTTCTGATGAAGGCTGCCTTAGAGCAGTTGAAACCTAGGTAAAGTGGAAAATTTTTTACCTGTGCAACCGACGAGCTGTATTTTCAAGTAATATAAATTTCGTCTACGGTTGCTGCATTATCGGCCATGTTTAAAATTGACAAATGACTTTGTTTACAGCATATGTGAGGGACTCACAAATTGATGTATATTCTTGTGCAGTTGTTATTGATGAACCTGATCATAATATTCAGCGCATGCTTTCCTAAGTAAGATTGTAGAGCATGTTATATCCACGAACCCAGAAGTAGAATCTGTCACATTCATGAGTGACGGTGCAGTCAGTCAATTCAAGCAGCGTTTCCTGTTTGCCAACTTGACATTTTTCAGAGGACACCATGGAATAAATATTTCATGGGACTTCTTGGCCACATCACATGGTGAAGGCATCGTAAATGGGAGTGGTGGAACTGTAAAGCGTGGAGTCTCGAACATCTGCCAAGCTGGGAAACACATTCTATCTGGTGCTGAGGATTTTACAAAAACTGCACGTGAAAGATTTCATGGCATAAGCATTTTTACACCTGTGCCTTGCAAATTGCAGAGAATAAAGCGGAATTAGATGAAATGTGGATGGGAATAGTTCCAAAACAGCAGACCAAAACCAACCATGCTGTTACACCTATCGCTCCATATATTATTAAGTACCAGCGGAGGTTTGTGCACAATTTCAAAAAGCGATCTTCCGCCAAAGAAAATTCACAAGACCTTATCAATCATCTATCTATATTCGGATGCCGCTCCAGCTACTGCTGGGTCTGGGTGCTGACGAGTCCTCTCCATTTGGCGCGGTCCTCCCACCACTTTTCTTCCTCCACTTGCTGCCAGGTCACACCTCTCCTTTCCGCAGATATTTTCACTCCCATTTTCCACCGTGTTCTTGGGCGCCCTCTAGGTCTTTTCCCATTCATCTTTAGTTCTTCCATAATTTTGGGGAGTCTCTGCCCATGCATCCTTTCTCTACATTCCTTACTGTCCATTCTTGTTTTTCCCTTAACTGCTCTGAGAAATTTCATTTCCCCTGCTTGCAGTCTGCTCCAGTCCCTTTCTGTCATTGTCCATGTTTCTCCACCATAGGTGACAATAGGGAAGTAATAATTCTTATACATAAGGAGTTTTGCTTTTTCTGAAACTTCCTTATTCCAAATGAGGTGTTTTATTGTTTGGTAGAAACTGCCTCCCTTCTGTAACCTCCTAGTAATTTCGTTAGTTATTCTTCCACCCCTAGATATTTCACTCCCTAAATAAGTGAAACTTTGATATATATCTCACACTTTCAATAAAACTTTGTACATTCTAATTCACCAAACCTGTTGTTCCCACTCCAGTACAGTTTTCCTGCTCCTCTCAAATTCTTCTCACCTTTTCCCTTCCACTTTGTTTCGCTTAATCCCAATATATGTAACTTCCTCTCTGTTAGTACATCTGTCATTTTTCCATTGAGGGTTAATGCATTAACGTTGCCAATATTAAGGTTATTTTTTAGTCCAGTTGGTTTCATCTTCTTGCACTGATTAATATCATCAGGTCTCCTATCATTCGCCCCAGTATTTGAAGAAGCATTGGGGTCAAATCCTGAGTGGTTCGTTCCGAGGCTCGTCTGTGTTTTGAAAGCATTATATGCAGACCTTCCTACTGGCTTGCTAGGCCTAACGCAGAAAGGATTTTCTGTTGGGGTTGTCTCCCATAGCCTTTGGAGTTTCTCCTCCACCACAAGGCAGTGGTTCCCTTCTCATTTAATCCCCAGAAAGGAGGGTTGCCTCATCTGCCAGCTACGCCGTTCCGAAGCCTTCCTTCTCCGCCGTCGCTGCCATTAAGGTCTTCACCCGTAACCCTGGGCATGGGTTCCGTGTTACACCCCACGGGATTGGGTCCCTGCCTGAACTCAGCCATCCCAGCACTCTGGCCTACAGAAGTGTAGGATGCCCACCCCTGCGACGTGGACGCGCCAGACAGGAATTACCCCAATGGAGGAATAGGGAAGAGGACCCTACCTCCCTGGAGCCGGGTTAATGATTGTGTATGGTGCCATAATCAAAGGTCCTTATCAATCATACCGCCTTGAATCAAGGGGATTTTGCTCTGGCTTCCTATGCTGGAATAAACAGACCAAGATTTTTTGTGGGGCAGGTGGTTTATGCTGAAGAGGGTTACGAAATTTCATTTCTTAGAAATAATAATGCAAATGGAAAGATATTTACCTTTCCCGCAGAGGAAGTTAAATGTTGGGTAGAGAAATACCAAATTGTAGAGAAACTAACTGCACCTACTATATATCAGACAAATACTTACCATTTTCCGTTACCAGTGATTTTTTTTTATTTTGCTAGTAATATATTAGTTATGTGCATTTATTTCTATGCCATTTTGTTTCCCATTTATCCCTCTTCACAATATAACTTTTGTGAATTTTTATAGGAAATGGGCGAGCTGAATTATTGTTGCATTATAAATGAGAACAATATACATGTCTGAATTATGTCATTCCGTTATCAGAAAGTTTTTTTTTTTGCGTAAGTCTCATTACATGAATGAAACTTAAGCTATTAAATTAAATAAATTGTGTTCCTTTGCTTATGTAGAAAATATAATACTAAATTTTCTGTCTTTTGTAATGATTTTTGGTCCTATCTATGCTTACAGTGCAAAACCAATCACTTAGCGTCGTTCCGTTACTCATGGAACTATCCAATTACGAACAAGTTAAATTGGAACCATCACAAGCAAAATGTTGCGGGGAAGGCGAATCGAAAAAAGCGTTTCATTGGTAAAGCACTTAGAAAATGCAACAAATCTACTAAAGAGACTGCCTACTCTACACTTGCCCGTCTTCGTCTGGTGTGTTACTGCACGATATTAGTTCCTTATCAGGTAGGATTGAGGGAGGACAAGTTTATAGAAGGGCAGCTCGTTTTGTATTATCGCGATGTAGAAAAGAGTGTCACGGATATGATACGCAAGATAGGGGGGCAGTCATTAAAACAAAGGCGTTTTTCGTTACGGTGAGGTTAACACACGATACTTCAATCACCAACTGTCTCCTCCCAGTGTGAAAATATTAGTTGACTCCGCACTACATAGGGAGGTGTGACCATCGTAATGAAAAAAATAGAGCTCGCTCGAAAAGATTTATGTGTTCGTTTTCCCAGAATACAATTCGAGAGTGCAATAGTATTGAAATAGTCTAAAAGTTGTTCGATGCACCCTCCACCAGCTACGTGCGTGTGAATTACGGGGTAGTCATGTAGATGCAGCGAAATGCAGGAAGATCTGCAGCGGATAGGCACTTGGTGCAGGGAGTGTCAACTGACCCTTAACATAAACAAATGTAATGTATTGCGAATACATAGAAAGAAGGATCCTTTATTGTACGATTATACACTCCTGGAAATTGAAATAAGAACACCGTGAATTCATTGTCCCAGGAAGGGGAAACTTTATTGACACATTCCTGGGGTCAGATACATCACATGATCACACTGACAGAACCACAGGCACATAGACACAGGCAACAGAGCATGCACAATGTCGGCACTAGTACAGTGTATATCCACCTTTCGCAGCAATGCAGGCTGCTATTCTCCCATGGAGACGATCATAGAGATGCTGGGTGTAGTCCTGTGGAACGGCTTGCCATGCCATTTCCACCTGGCGCCTCAGTTGGACCAGCGTTCGTGCTGGACGGGCAGACCGCGTGAGACGACGCTTCATCCAGTCCCAAACATGCTCAATGGGGGACAGATCCGGAGATCTTGCTGGCCAGGGTAGTTGACTTACACCTTCTAGAGCACGTTGGGTGGCACGGGATACATGCGGACGTGCATTGTCCTGTTGGAACAGCAAGTTCCCTTGCCGGTCTAGGAATGGTAGAACGATGGGTTCGATGACGGTTTGGATGTACCGTGCACTATTCAGTGTCCCCTCGACGATCACCAGTGGTGTACGGCCAGTGTAGGAGATCGCTCCCCACACCATGATGCCGGGTGTTGGCCCTGTGTGCCTCGGTCGTGTGCAGTCCTGATTGTGGCGCTCACCTGCACGGCGCCAAACACGCATACGACCATCATTGGCACCAAGGCAGAAGCGACTCTCATCGCTGAAGACGACACGTCTCCATTCGTCCCTCCATTCACGCCTGTCGCGACACCACTGGAGGCGGGCTGCACGATGTTGGGGCGTGAGCGGAAGACGGCCTAACGGTGTGCGGGACCGTAGCCCAGCTTCATGGAGACGGTTGCGAATGGTCCTCGCCGATACCCCAGGAGCAACAGTGTCCCTAATTTGCTGGGAAGTGGCGGTGCGGTCCCCTACGGCACTGCGTAGGATCCTACGGTCTTGGCGTGCATCCGTGCGTCGCTGCGGTCCGGTCCCAGGTCGACGGGCACGTGCACCTTCCGCCGACCACTGGCGACAACATCGATGTACTGTGGAGACCTCACGCCCCACGTGTTGAGCAATTCGGCGGTACGTCCACCCGGCCTCCCGCATGCCCACTATACGCCCTCGCTCAAAGTCCGTCAACTGCACATACGGTTCACGTCCACGCTGTCGCGGCATGCTACCAGTGTTAAAGACTGCGATGGAGCTCCGTATGCCACGGCAAACTGGCTGACACTGACGGCGGCGGTGCACAAATGCTGCGCAGCTAGCGCCATTCGACGGCCAACACCGCGGTTCCTGGTGTGTCCGCTGTGCCGTGCATGTGATCATTGCTTGTACAGCCCTCTCGCAGTGTCCGGAGCAAGTATGGTGGGTCTGACACACCGGTGTCAATGTGTTCTTTTTTCCATTTCCAGGAGTGTATAATAACGGAACAAACACTGGTAGCAGTTACTTCTGTAAAATATCTGGGAGTATGCGTACGGAACGATTTGAAGTAGAACGATCATATAAAATTAATTGTTGCTAAGGCGGGTGCCAGGTTGAGATTCATTGGGAGAGTGCTTAGAAAATGTAGTCCATGAACAAAGGAGGTGGTTTACAAAACACTAATTCGACCTATACTTGAGTATTGCTCATCAGTGTGGGATCCGTACCAGGTTGGGTTGACAGGGGAGATAGAGAGGATCCAAAGAAGAACGGCGCGTTTCGTCACAGGGTTATTTGGTAAGCGTGATAGCGTTACGGAGATGTTAAGCAAACTCTCAAGTGGCAGACTCTGCAAGAGAGGCGCTCTGCGTCACGGTGTAGCTTGCTGTCCAGGTTTCGAGAGGGTGCGTTTCTGGATGAGGTATCGAATATATTGCTTCCCCCTACTTATACCTCCCGAGGAGATCACGAATGTAAAATCAGAGAGATTCGAGCGCGCACGGATGCTTTCCGGCAGTCGTTATTCCCGCGAACCATACGCAACTGGAACAGGAAAGGGAGGTAATGGCAGTGGCACGTAAAGTGCCCTCCACCACACACCGTTGGGTGGCTTACGGAGTATAAATGTAGATGTAGATGTAAATGTAGATGTAGATGCAAGTCTTGTTGGAGGCTTGGTGGGAATCTCTACTCTTGTTCACAGTACTCTACTATGGAACGCATATCATCGACTGTCTCATTACTTCCTTATTTAGGACTAGAAAACTGCACGGAAACTCACTTCAAGCAGTTTCACTTCAGACACAAGGTCGTGCAGTAAGCGTGTAGCTATTATATAAGGGACGATCAAAGAGATTCCACTTGAGGGCGTTGCTGTAGTGTATATTCAACGTAGTGCGACATTGATGCGGGTATATAAGCACCGACTTTAGGCAAGGAGTAAGTGTGGTATTCGTGTCTTCCGCCGTGCGTATGGCAAATGCAGAGACGTGAACTATGGCACCGTTATCAAATGCGCCCAAAGAGGACTAACGCGCTGTTATTCTTATCCTGGCTGCCGAAGATCAAACACCGATAGACTTCGATTGGAGAATAAAGAATGTGTATATATGGGTCAGCATGTCTGTCGAAAGCCACAGCTGTGGAATAGTGCGCCAAGTTCGGTGCTAGCCGCGATTAAACACAAGACGTCCCCACATCGCAACGCCGATGTTACACCAACTCAAGTGGGGGACACTGGAGCATCAGTTCTAGAGTCCTGATCTCTCCTCGTGTGACTATCTTCCTAAAACAGGGCTCTATAGGGTCGACGATTCCTGTCGGACGAGCACGAGCACCAGAGAGCAACGGTGTTTTACCAAATGTCTGTATCAACCTGATTCGCAGGTGGGATGATTGCCTCAGTGCTCAGGGCGATTTTGCGTCATTGGCATACTGATTCTGGACTGTACGGCCTTCCAACGGGAACTTTTTGATAGTCCCTTATTCTATTTGCTGCACAAGTATTTAACACTGTTTCCGGTCACTACATAACAGGAACCCACTTGTCATAGAAGTTCATGGACACTTTTCGGGGTGCGACCTATCACCAGAATCGAGCCGGCCGATGTGGCAGAGTGGTTCTAGGCGCTTCAGTCTGGAACCGTGTGTCCGCTACGGTCGCAGTTTCGAATCCTGCCTCGGGCATGGATGTGTGTGCTGTCCTTAGGTTAGTTAGGTTTAAATAGTTCTAAGATCTAGGGGACTGATGACATCAGATTTAACGTCCCATACTGCTCAGAGCCATTTGAACCATTTTGAACCAGAACAGAACTTGATACACAGTATCGTGTCAAGTGGTAAGCCCACTACGGGATCACCGATGTTGGTACACTTACCACTTGACTCGACATTTTGTACCAAATTTGTTTCTAATATTCAGATGATGAACCAGGCCCGTAAAGCGTCAATAAGATTTTTACAATTGGATTCTTATCATTTAGCAACCTGAAGGTGTCTTCAGTTAACCAGGTCAAGCAGTGACATGACGCAGCTAACCTGCATAATGCGTACAGTGTCTTCCAGTGACGAAACCATCACAGATGCACACCGTCTTGTTTCTTACAGCACAGCTCCTGTCATTACTAACTCCGTATTACACTGGATTATTTACTTACTACGTAAGCACTCTGCTCAGCGTTGCGTGGGAACCAATACGGAGCAGGCAGTCTCCAAACACTGGTAACGCTCCAGCCCGTTCGTCGGACTTTGAGAGGTGGTGTGTTGCTTTCATGGAGCGGACTTGTAAAGCAGTCCGAGGAAATCGTTGCATCATTTAGGCCTTCAAATTGCTGTTTCAGCAGAGCAGTGACAAATTCAGTCGTGACGATAGGGCATTCAGTAGTACAGATACTGTAGTTCGTCATCAACACTGTCGCAGTCAGTGCATGGTGGACAAGTCGCAGAATAATCATTCACCGTTCGAGTCGCCTAATGAACCTCCACCTTTTGCAAAAACAGTAATTCTATGTGCAAGTGGTGTAACACGAATTATACTACCGGTCATTAAAATTGCTACACCAAGGAGAAATGCAGATGATAAACGGGTGTTCATTGGACAAATATATTATGCTAGAACTGACATGTGATTACATTTTCACGCAATTTCGGTGCATAGATCCTGAGAAATCAGTACCCAAAACAACCACCTCTGGCCGTAATAACGGCCTTGATACGCCTGGGCATTGAGTCAAACAGAGCTTGGATGGCGTGTACAGGTACAGCTGCCCACGCAGCTTCAACACGATACCACAATCCATCAAGAGTAGTGACTGGCGTATTGTGATGAGCCCGTTACTTGGCCACCATTGACCAGACGTTTTCAGTTGGTGAGAGATCTGGAGAAAGTGCTGGCCAGGGCAGCAGTCGAACATTTTCTGTATCCAGAAAGGCCAGTACAGGACCTGCAACATGCGGTCGTGCATTATCCTGTTGAAATGTAGGGTTTCGCAGGGATCGAATGAAGGGTAGAGCCACGGGTCGTAACACATCTGAAACGTAACGTCCACTGTTCAAAGTGCCGTCAATGCGAACAAGAGCTGACCGAGACGTGTAACCAATGGCACCCCATACCATCACGCCGGATGATACGCCAGTATGGCGATGACGAATACACGCTACCAATGTGCGTACACCGCGATGTCGCGAAACGCGGATGCGACCGTCATGATGCTGTAAACAAAACCGGATTCATCCGAAAAAATGACGTTTTGCTATTCGTGCACCCAGGTTCGTTGTTGAGTACACCATCGCAGACGCTCCTGCCTGTGATGCACCGTCAAAGGTAACCGCAGCCATGGCCTCCGAGCAGATAGTCCATGCTGCTGCAAACGTCGTCGAACTGTTCGTGCAGATGGCTGTTGTCTTGCAAACGTCCCCATCTGCTGACTCAGGGATCGATACGTGGCAGCACGATCCATTACAGCCATGCGGATAAGATGCCTGTCATCTCGACTGCTAGTGATACGAGGCCGTTGAGATCCAGCGCGGCGTTCCGTATTACCCTCCTGAACCCACCGATTCCATATTCTGCTAACAGTCATTGGATCTCGACCAACGCGAGCAGTAATGTCGCGATACGATACACCGCAATCGCGATAGGCTACAATCCGACCTTTATCAAAGTCGGAAACGTGATCGTAACGCGTTTCTCCTCCTTACACGAGGCATCACAACAACGTTTCACCAGGCAACGCCGTTCAACGGCCGTTTGTGTATAAGAAATCGGTTGGAAACTTTCCTAATGTCAGCACGTTGAAGGTGTCGCCACCGGCCCCAACCTTGTGTGAATGCTCTGAAAAGCTAATCATTTGCATATCACAGCATCTTCTTCCTGTCGGCTAAATTTCGCGTCTGTAGCACGTCATCCTCGTGGTGTAGTAATTTAAATGGCCAGTAGTGTATTAGAAAGATCATTTTCCGTCACACTATAACTCCTGAACAATACACTGCTTGGCAAAACGCATCCAGACACCTATCAGTGGACATTAGTGTAAACACACTTTGCCTTTACTATGGCTTGAAACCTGATGCTGACACCTTCAGTGAGGTATCTGAATGTCTGTGGAGGGATGGTAGCCTATTCTTCTTCAAGAACCGAAAGCAGAGATGGTAGTGATGTTGGACGCTGCGATCTGGAGCGAAGTCGGTGTTCTAACTCATCGCAAAGGTGTTCCATCGCTTTCAGGTCTGGACCCTGGGAAGATCAGCCCATTTCAGAAATGTTATTATCCACAAAACATGGTCTCAACATGGTCTCACAGTTGTTGCTTCATGACGGGATGCATTGTCATGCTGATAGAATTATTGTCTGCAAGCTTTTCCGCTACCGTACGCGGTACACGATGCTGTGAAATGTCTTTATATGCTTCCTCATTTAATGTTACCTTAAGCGACCACATAGCCACTCATATACCGTAACACCACCTACTCCGCAGTTCACTGTTGTTGGCAACACAAGTAATGGAAGGAAACGTTCTCAAGCCTTTCGCCAGACACAAACCTTTCCTTCGCAAGGCTACAGATTACAGCGCGATTGATCACTCCAAATCAGTCGTTTACAGTCATCCACTGCCGAGTGGCGTCGCTCTGTAAGCGCTTCCTAGAACTGCCTACAGAAATGTGTGGCTCATGAGAAGCTGCCTGACCGAGCGAGGTGGCGCAGTGGTTAGACCCTGGACTCGCATTCGGGAGGACGACGGTTCAATCCCGCGTCAAGCCATCCTGATTTAGGTTTTCCGTGATTTCCCTAAATCGCTCCAGGCAAATGCCGGGCTAGTTCCTTTGAAAGGGCACGGCCGACTTTCTTCCCCATCCTTCCCTAATCCGATAAGACCCATGATCTCGCTGTCTGGTCTCCTTCCCCAAAACAACCCAACCCAGAAGCTGCCTGACCATTTTGTACTGCATTCTTTTTAATTCCTCATGCACAGTCACTGCGCTATCTGAACTGCTGGCAGCTCGTTAGCACTCACGAGCGATTCCTCCCACTGATTTCATGCAATCAGTTCAACCACTCTCCCAAATCATCGACGCTTGCTGTCCATCAGAACATGAGATCTACCGGGTTTTGGTTTAACTTTGATTGTTCCTTCGCGTTTCTACTTGACAGTCATATCACCAACAGTCGACTTGTGCAGCTGTATAATGGTTGAAATGTCCCTCACGGATTTGTTAATGAGACGACGTCTAGTGACTAATACTCGTTAGAAATCACTGAGTTCTCCTTACGAACCCATCCTGCTGTTACTGCATCTCTGATGACAGCACAATAGTCCCCGCCTCGATTTATATCCACGGCTCCACATCTCGTGACTTCCAGTGCTAAGATTCGCGTTACATAGCGTGGTCCGGATACTTTTGATCGAATAGTTTACATTGTATTTTTTGTCTCCCGCCCGGAAGGCGGCACGTGGGTCTGCTCCTGTAAACTGAAGGGTAGGCCGAATGTAGGAAGTGAGTAGAAGCAAGTGAGGTAAAAATCTACCGGTACTGCAATTAAAAATGGTTTTACTATATCACAACACAATAACTTTAATACATAGTTTGTAACTTAGCTTTGGCTGAGATGAGCACGTAGGTGCGAAGCTGGATGTATCAAAGCTCACAAAAGTTACACAGGCAAAATCTGTAGTGATTCGCCCACTATGAAATAGAAACAACGTTGCTTGGTCGTCTACTCGGAATCAAATGGTCTGAATCTAGCGCGGCGCTCGTAGCGCTGCACAGCGCCGGCTAGAGGGCGCTGTCTTCGGTGTCAGCGTCGTAGTGCCAACCTAAGAACTTGTACCTACGCCGTGGCATTGTAGCTATCGATACCACAGTATTTTTTTTACAGAGATGTACCATGTAACGAAAATATCTGCAGTCATTTCATGCTGGACAAAACAAGAATACTCAGCACCAGTGCGTCTACGACGGTATTACGAGGATTGCTCCTATCGTCAGAAACATCTTTTAATGCTGTAGTATGCAGCAAAAAATAGCATTTCACGATCACTGTGTACATTATGTACCGACTGCAGCATCCAGTTGCAGTACAGAAGTCGGGCAGCAGTAACTGAAATAGTCAATCGACGCACTACTGTTCCTTTGTAACAATAATTTTGGCCGTCAGTGAAGCACTGTTTATCTATATCTACATCTACATGGATACCGTGCAAATCACATTTAAGTGCCTGGCAGAGTGTTCATGGAACCACCTTCACAATTCTCTATTATTCCAATGTCGTATAGCGCGCCGAAAGAACCAACATCTATATCTTTTCGTACGAGGTCTGACATCCCTTATTTTATCATGGTGATCGTTTCTCCCTATGTAGGTCGGCGTCGACAAAATATTTTCGCATTCGGAGGAGAAAATTGGTGATTGTAATTTCGCGAGAAGATTCCTCCGCAACGAAAATGCCTTTGTCTTAACTATGTCCATCCCAAAATCTGGCCGGCCGCGGTGGTCTAGCGGTTCTAGGCGCGCAGTCCGGAACCGCGCGAATGCTACGGTCGCAGGTTCGAATCCTGCCTCGGGCGTGGATGTGTGTGATGTCCTTAGGTTAATTAGGTTTAAGTAGTTCTAAGTTCTAGGGGACTGTTGACCACAGATGTTAAGGCCCATAGTGCTCAGAGCCATTTGAACCCAAATTCTGTATCATTTTCAGTGACACTCTATCCCCTATTTCGCGATAATACAAAACGTGCAGCCCTTCTTTGAACTTTTTCGACGTACTCCGTCACTCATATCTACTGAAGATCACACACCGCCCCGAAGTATTCTAAAAGAGGACGGACAAGCGTAGTGTAGGCAGTCTCTTTACTACACCTGTTACATTTTCTAAGTATCCTGGCAATAAAACGCGGTCTTTGGTTAGCCTTCCCCACAATACTTTCCATGTGTTCCTTCCAATTTAAGTTGTTCGTAATTGTAATTTCTAGGTATTTAGGTTTAGCAGTAACGTTCACACGAACTGCGCTCGACCAGCAAAACTGGAGTCGTATATCAGGAAATATTGTAAAAATAGAAGGAATCATAAAACGCACACACCTTGGAAATTGTTAGAGATAGAGAATCGTGGTTTGCTGTAAAACATTTAGCAGCTCGAAACGTTTCTCTCTTTTGTTCTTTGTTGCAGTTTTGACTCGGAGTGAATGGCTACTGGCCATGTGATGCGTCATCTGATATGCAGAATACAAATCTCTGCAACGGTACTACGATACTGCCAGTATAGAGAGCAGAGTACAGAGAAAACCACCATAATAAAACAGTTAAAAGGCTTTAAACAAAACAGATGATGCCAAAACCCTCCTAGTGGCAGTATCCCCTGTGTCTCAAGCACCTGTTAACAGAGTGCAAACTACATTTCAGCGTAGTCCCAAGAAGTGAATCAACTGTTCATAAAGTGTTGCGTAATCGGTTACGCCTTTCTGGTACAGACAGCAAACGGTCCGAGCATTGCAGCCAAATGATCGTCATCTGTGTATGCATTTTCCTCTATCTTGCTGGTCGCTATAGATACCGACAATGATTGCCCGATAAAGTGCCTGTTATCAGATGAAGCAACATTACACATTTATGGACAATTGAATCCCCACAACATTAGAGTTTGTAACTCCGAAAACCCAAGCTGGAGAATAGATACGTGAAAGCCCCAAGCTTAATCTTTGGTGTGGCGTAATGCACAACAGGATGATAAGGCCATTTTTCTTCGCAGAGAAAACCGTTATGGGATTAGTTTATCCGGACATTTCAAACGCTTCCTGCAACACAGATCGAAGAGCTGCAGTAGTTCTCCACTTTACAGCATGATGGTGCGGCCCCACGTTGAAGTTTAACATGCTGAATGTGCTGAATGACGCATTTCCTAAAGGCGAGATACGTTGTGATGGCGCAGTCGCATGTCCCCCCCGCACTCTTCCCATGTCACGCCATTAGATATCTTCTTCTGGGGCTGCGTCAAGGATCGCGTGTACACAACACCAGCCAGTGACACTGCTATCTTCGTACATGAATCAATGAAGCAATGAGATCTGTTGGCGCTGCATTGCTGATCCCTACATCGACACAATTCGAATATCGTCTTGATGTTCTATGAGCGACGAGTGGGGCACACCTTTATACTCTCTCCTTACGTAAAAAACAAAAAAAAAAAAAGAAAAAGAAAAAAACTATGAGAGCTGCTAAATGTGATACAACAAACCACGACCCTCTGTCTCCAGTAGTTTCCAAGACACCATTTTTTTTAAATGATAGCGGAACTTTATGGACACCCAGTAATCTTAGGAAACTACAACTTTTTTTTCAGGGGATGGATGGGATGAGGAACATAAATTTTTATGTCTGTGTGTTCATTTTTGAGTCACTCTTTGTATACTTTGGATACACAAGGGCTGTTCGGAACTTAAGTTGATGAAGCTTTTCACAAATTTGTTGGTCAGTGTCTCTAGTATGCCAGTCGATCGCGTCACGTCGATCTCTTCAGTTCTGAGCGCACAGTGAGCACGTAACGATGCCTAGAATATAGTCTCTAGTACGAGGGCCTCGTGAGAAATTTCGCCTCGAGCTATGCAGCCCACGCAACACAACTGTCATGCGTCTCCTTCTTCAAGACAATTCTCACCCGCTTTCTGCAGGGGCAATGAAGATGCTCCTGCAGCGTTTTCGATGAGAAGTGTTCGATCATCCAAAATACAGCCCGTAAATGGCTCCCTCTGAGTTTCGTCTCTGGTGTCATGAACCGCTGGTCATGAAGACAACATTTTGGCGCAGACGGCGAGCTGTAGACAAGCGTAGAGTACTGGCGGAAAGCACAGCCGACTGTCTTCTGTGACGAGGGTATTGTAAAGTTGGTACAACGCTATGACAAAAGTGTAAATGGGGTCGGCGACTATGTAGATAAGTAGCTGGAACTTGTAGATAACTGTTGAAAATAAAATATTTTTCATTTTCACAGAGATTTGCATTGCGCGGCCGATCGGAAATTACTTTCGGAATACCCCTTGTATTTTCCATGTTCGACACACGGAATGTTATCGTCGATTTTGTCGTTTATATCAGGAAAAATTTTGTATGTAGCGTGCTACGTAAGAAACTCAGTTTTCTGTACTGTTGCAAAAGATTGTTATAATCGATCGTACAGTTCACGCTCCGAATACAGAACTACACATAGTCTTGTTTGGACAAGCTACAGTGGAACGCGGCAATACTGTTTATCTCTAATTGCTTTTTATCTGACGCAATATTCGGAAGTTTTAGGTAAAACGCAAAGGAATAAATTTGTAAAGTATTCCCAGGATTAACATCAGCTTCGGAGAGCAGTACTTTTTTCCTGTTTTACAAAGTTGTTTTGCGAAACAGGCAGCTACTTCCCACTTTGAGCCAACCTTGCTGTCCTTCTAACATCGAGACACAGTTGTAAATGGCACGGAAAGAATTTAATTACAGAAAACTAAAACTGCATTCGCCGAGCAGTAATGGCCAGTGTCGCAGCAGTGTTAAGTTTAGTTTTCGTGCTCGTAGAAAAGTATTAGAGCGACACAAACAGACTCAGAAACTCAGTACGGCGGCAATCTACAGAGTAAACTCTTTGGCGCAGCAGCAGAGTCGTTCAAAGGCTAGGAAACCCCCGCCGACGGCAAACGCTCTTCTCTATTAATGAACGTCGCTAGGGTCTCAAACAAGAGTGCCCTTTCAGTTGCTCGCAGTTAGCGTGTACCTGCGTTCCGTCCGCTATTTTCTTTTTGTTGCTTTCTATTGCCACAGTTAGTTCTAAATGCATGCGTACAAACAGATTAAATGCACATTAGACTTACGCTACGGTGCCTGTGTTTGCTGCTACAGCTGTTGTTTCGAAAATGCATCCTTTTATGAATAAGCTATATATCTGTTGAAACCAGTTGGACTAAACAAATTTTACTCCTCTATTAGTTTCAGTCACCTAGTGCCCTTCTTCAGGAAGCTATACACAAAAATATACCACAAAAATAAGTACAGGTTCGACGAGAATATTAAAATTTAGCTTAAAAAACTTGAAAATAAATATACAGTACTTGCTTGTAATTATCACACTATTTGTAAGAGTCAAAAATAAGTAAATGTATACAGCATATTGCTGTGGTCTTAAGATATACAGGAACAGTATGTAATACAATAACAAGTTCAAATGGTTCAAATGGCTCTGAGCACTATGGGACTTAACATCTATGGTCATCAGTCCCCTAGAACTTAGAACTACTTAAACCTAACTAACCTAAGGACATCACACAACACCCAGTCATCACGAGGCAGAGAAAATCACTGACCCCGCCGGGAATCGAACCCGGGAACCCAGGCGTGGGAAGCGAGACAATAACAAGTCCATTACTGCAAAAAGAGCTGGTAAATACTTACATATAGATCATAGTGCCAGAACAGAAATGGCACAAGGAAAGCAAAAAACAAGTAAAGACATCATGCCAGAACTGAAGCAAGTAGGCTAATGATATACATACCTTGAGGTTGGTCTCAGGGTGGGGGTAAAAGTACGATAAAATAATAAAATAAAAATTTACGAACCTGTAGTTGCCGTAAGGCAGAACCGAAAATAAAAGTGAGCATAACTAGGGTATTATGTAAAAACCTAATGATAAATAAAATAATAAAATACAAACTACATATGGCGCAGTAGACGGTATATTTAGGAACCAATCATCGCAACAGCTGCAATGAGGTTAGTGACGTGCAGGGAACCTGTCGGTGAAAACAAAATGCAAAGCGCATCATGGGGCTGGAAGCTGCATCGGAAATAAGTGGAGGATCGATTCTCAGTCAGTAGCTAATATTAAGCGTCAGAAAGTAACTGTGGAGGAAAGGAAGCGTGGGCACATTTGCAGGCTTCTATTGCAGTGAAACGAATGGTACTGGAATATATGCAGGTCTCAAGTACGATTCGTCAATGACTGGAACTAGTGGAATTCATACCAATTGTATGGTACCGTAAGTTTTAGAATACATCGCTGAACTTGTGCAGAGAGGTCAATAGCGTGCTATTGGGAAACAGCGCGCGAGCTGCATTAAGGGACGAGAAGTAATAACTGGAGTAAGTGGAGAAACAATTCCCATTCAGCGGCCAAAACGATGGTTAAGAAAATATAACCATGGGACAAAGTAAACATGAAAATCGTTGTAGACTTCTGTTACAGTGGAATAACTAGTTTAGAAACGTGTACAGAGTCCGAAATACGCTTCAAGAAGTAAAAATTGTATCCAACGTGTACTAATTTCTGGTACATTTTTCTGTACAGTCTTCTGACAAAGAGCACTAGTGCCCAAAACCTGTAAATCAATAAAATTTCTTTCGTGCAACTGTTTAGTGCCTACTGCAACAAGTAGAAACACAGTTGATGAAGATGGATAAAATATTTAACGTATATGTATATTGTATCAATAATTTGCGAAAGACCAAATTCATGGATTTCATGTTGCGTGTATTGTCTCGTGTAATCCATAGTCAGAAAAATCTGAAAGTAAACGTAGCAAAACTTAGGACTTTCACTCTCGTACCTGTAGTTCAGTCCGTTCTAACGAAGTTCAGATGGTATCCTCGTACCCTGGTTCCTTTTAGAGTAAATAAATTACAAAGAGTTTTGAAGCAGACTATGATCCAAGTGACTGTAAGTGGCTGTAAGTGCCAAGTTTGTACTGTGATTCGAAAAAAAAAATGAAACTGTGGGAAGCCAGTGATTAATCATTAGCTAAAAGTGGCACAATGTAAAATCGTAGATAAAACTGACCATTAACGTTTGCCATGTGCAGTATATTTCGTGTGTAATTTTTCTGCTGATCAATAGGTAGTTGAATTATTTTCTTACGAATTTAGTTACATCGTACTAACAGAAAACAAAAAGTCAAGTCATTAATAACTGTATACGTTAGAGCACATTCACACTTTCTTCGAGGGCTTTCGTAGGAAATGTGCAAGTCCTTCAAATCTCGCGATTGTTCTCCGTAAACTAATCACTTTGCTTCTTCTAAATATGTCATTTCGTTGCACTGGAAGCGCTTCGGTCGTGGCCTCGTACAAATAGCCCTGAAGTTGTGATAATCGGTGGAAATCCCTAACTACTTTGCATTAAAGAACCCACAGTTGTTCTTTTTCAAGGGATGCTTTTTTTTTAAATCTTGTGGTTTTTGGTAACTACACACGATGTGTTGCACGACCTACCGTTCACTCTCAAAATTCTGAAATCACTGTCAGATTAAATCTTTCATTAGTTCTGGCTCACGTATGCGACCGCACTAATACCAGCCCATGTTTACCACATTTTAGCAAATAATTGTCGCAGCCATTACCGAAGGACTTCACACTGTGGCTGCCTTTACTACACTCCCCATCAGCAATATTATCTGTGACAGTTAACACAATTGGCGAGAGCCAGCATAGATACGACTGTCCACTGTGACCTTCACTACTGGACAGACGCTGCCAGCAAAGAGATTGTAGTTCTTGACGACACATGAGAGCTTCTGGCTCAAGCGTTTTAATCAGCCAGATCAAAGAGAATATCGTGATACTATATATGCTGGCCCCCCATGAACCTTGGACCTTGCCGTTGGTGGGCAGGCTTGCGTGCCTCAGCGATACAGATAGACGCACAGTAGGTGCAACCACAGCGGAGGGGAAACTGTTGAGAGGCCAGATAAACGTGTGGTTCCTGAAGAGGGGCGTTAGATTTTTCAGTAACTGCAGGGCAACAGTCTGGATTATTGACTGATCTGGACTTATAACATCAACCAAAACGGCCTTGTTGTGCTGGTACTGCGAACGGCTAAAAGCAAGGGGAAACTACAGCCGTAATTCTTCCCGAGAGCATGCAGCTCTACTGTATGGTTAAATGATGATGGCATCCTCTTGGGTAAAATATTCCGGACGTAAAATAGTCTCCTATTCCGATCTGCGGGCGGGTGCTACTCAGGAGGACGTCGTTGCCGGGAGAAACAAAAACTGGCGTTCTGCAGATCGAAGCGTGGAAGGTCAGATCCCTCAGTTGGTCAGGTGCTGTAGGTTAGAAAATTTAAAAATGGGAATAGATAGGTTGAAATTAAATATAGTGGGTATTATTGAAGTTCGGTGGCAGCAGGAACAGGACTTTTGGTTAGGTGAATATAGGGTTATAAATACAAAATCAATTAGGGGTGATGCAGAGTTAAGTGATAGATAAAAAATTCGGAGCGTTGATAAGCTACTATGAACGGCATAGTGAACTCATTATTGTAGCCAAGATAGACACCCCACACAGTAGTACAAGTTTATATGCCAACTAGGTCCACAGATGAGAAGAAGATCGGGGAAATAAACAAATTATTCAAATGGTTAAGGAAGCCAAAAATTTAATAGTCATGGGGGACTGGAATTCGACAGCAGGAAAAGGAAGAGAAGGAAAAGTAGTAAGGAAATAGGGGCTAGGGGAAAGAATGAAAGAGGAAGCCGCCTGGTAGAATTTTGCACAGAGCATAACCTAATCATAGCTAACACTTGATTTAAGAATCATGAAAGAAGGATGTGTACGTCGAAGAGACCTGGAGGCACCGTGAGGTTTCAGATTGATTACATACTGGTAAGACAGAGATTTAGAAACCAGGACAGAGTTGGACGTTCATCACAATTTATTGGTTGCGAACTACAGACTAAAATTGAAGAAACTGCAAAAAGGCACGAATTTAAGGAGATGAGACCTGGATAAACTGACAGAACCAGAGGTTGTAGAGTGCTTCAGAAGGAGAATTAGGGAATAATTGACAAGAACAGGAAAAAGGAATACAACAGTAGAAGAATAGGTAGCGTTCAGAGAAGAAATAGTGAAGGCAGAAGAGGATCAAGTAGGTAAAAGGATGAGGTCTAGTAGAAATCTTTGCGTAACACGAGAGACATTGAATTTAATCGAGGAGAGGAGAAAATATAAAAATACAATAAATGAAGCAAGCGAAAGGGAATAGAAACGTCTAAAATATAAGAGAGACAGGAAGAGCAAAATGGCTAAGCAGGACAATGGCTAGAGGACATATGTAAGGATGTAGAAGCATATATCACTAGGGGTAAGATAGATACTGACTACACGAAAATTGAAGAGACCTTTGGAGGAAAGAGAACCACCTGTATGAATATCAAGACCCCGTCCGGACAGGCTTTGGAAAGCCCAACGGTACATCTGTCCGCCGTGTCATCCTCAGCCCACAGGTGTCACTGGATGCGGATATGGAGGGGCATGTGGCCAGCACACCGCTCTCCCGGCCGTATGTCAGTTTACGACACCGAAACCGCTACTTCTCAATCAAGTAGCTTCACAGTTTGCCTCGGAAGGGCTAAGTGTACCCTGTTTGCCAATAGCGCTCGGCAGACCGGTTGGTCACCCATCCAAGTGCTAGCCCAGCCCGACAGCGCTTAACTTCGGTGATCCCACGGAAATCGGTGTTACCACTGCGTCAAGGTTGATGGCTATGAATATCAAGAGCTCAGATGGCAAACCAGTCCTAAGCAAAGAAGGGAAAGCAGAAATATGGAAGGAGTATATACAGGGGCTATACAACGCAGATGCATTTGCGAGCTCCGTTATGGAAAGGGAAGAGGACATAGAGGAAGGTGAGAATGGAGACATGACAGTGCACTGAAAGACAAGTCGAAACAAAGCCCCGGGAGTAGCAACATTCCGTTAGAGCTGCTGATAGCCTTGGGAGAGCCAGCCACGACAAAACTCTTCCATCTGTTGACCAAGATGTATAAGACAGGCGAGATACAATTAGAGTTCAAGAAGAATGTAATAATCCAAATTCCAAAGAAATAAGGTGCTGACAGGTGTGAAAATTACCAAACTATCAATTTAATAAGTCACAGCTGCAAAGTACTAATACGAATCCTTTACAGAAGAATGGAAAAACTGGTAGAAGCCGACTTTAGGGAAGATCAGTTTGATTCCGGAAAAATGTAGGAACACACGAGGCAATACTGACGCTACGACTTATACGAGTTAAAAGATAGGTTAAGAAAGGGCAAACCTAGGTTTACAGCATTTGTAGACTTAGCGAAAACTTATTATTGATGGCTTGCCGTGGCTACTGTTCGCTGGAAGGTGTTGAGAGTATTGGTGGCCTTGAAAATTTTAATAACCACGACGTCGTTCCTTACCGTACTTTTAATGTTCGTGAAGTTTGTAATGAGGATATTGAGTACTCTCTCTGAAATTCTAAGGATAGCAGGAGTAACATATAGGGATTGGAAGGCAATTTACAGCTTATAGAGTTAACCAGACGGCAGTTATAACAGTCGATGGGCCTGAAAGGGAAGCAATGGTAGAGAGAGGAGTGAGACAAGGTTACAGCCTATGGCCAATGTTATTCAAGCTGTACATTCATCAAGCAATAAAGGGAACTTAAGAGAAAATTGTAGTAGGAATTAAAAATCAGGGAGAAGAAATAAAAACTTTGAGGTTTGCCGATGACACTGTAATTCTGACAGAGACAGCAAAGAACATTTGAACGGAATGGACAACGTCTTGAAAGGAGGATATACTATTAACATCAACATAAGCAAAACAAGTATAATGGAATGTAATCAAATTAAATCAGTTGATGCTGAAGGAATTAGATTAGGAAACGACATACTTTAAGTGGGAGATGAGTATTGTTATTTAGGGACGATACGAAAAATACACTCCTGGAAATGGAAAACAGAACACATTGACACCGGTGTGTCAGACCCACCATACTTGCTCCGGACACTGCGAGAGGGCTGTACAAGCAATGATCACACGCACGGCACAGCAGTGTTGGCCGTCGAATGGCGCTAGCTGCGCAGCATTTGTGCACCGCCGCCGTCAGTGTCAGCCAGTTTGCCGTGGCATACGGAGCTCCATCGCAGTCTTTAACACTGGTATCATGCCGCGACAGCGTGGACGTGAACCGTATGTGCAGTTGACGGACTTTGAGCGAGGGCGTATAGTGGGCATGCGGGAGGCCGGGTGGACGTACCGCCGAATTGCTCAACACGTGGGGCGTGAGGTCTCCACAGTACATCGATGTTGTCGCCAGTGGTAGGCGGAAGGTGCACGTGCCCGTCGACCTGGGACCGGACCGCAGCGACGCACGGATGCACGCCAAGACCGTAGGATCCTACGCAGTGCCGTAGGGGACCGCACCGCCACTTCCCAGCAAATTAGGGACACTGTTGCTCCTGGGGTATCGGCGAGGACCATTCGCAACCGTCTCCATGAAGCTGGGCTACGGTCCCGCACACCGTTAGGCCGTCTTCCGCTCACGCCCCAACATCGTGCAGCCCGCCTCCAGTGGTGTCGCGACAGGCGTGAATGGAGGGACGAATGGAGACGTGTCGTCTTCAGCGATGAGAGTCGCTTCTGCCTTGGTGCAAATGATGGTCGTATGCGTGTTTGGCGCCGTGCAGGTGAGCGCCACAATCAGGACTGCATACGACCGAGGCACACAGGGCCAACACCCGGCATCATGGTGTGGGGAGCGATCTCCTACACTGGCCGTACACCACTGGTGATCGTCGAGGGGACACTGAATAGTGCACGGTACATCCAAACCGTCATCGAACCCATCGTTCTACCATTCCTAGACCGGCAAGGGAACTTGCTGTTCCAACAGGTCAATGCACGTCCGCATGTACCCCGTGCCACCCAACGTGCTCTAGAAGGTGTAAGTCAACTACCCTGGCCAGCAAGATCTGCGGATCTGTCCCCCATTGAGCATGTTTGGGACTGGATGAAGCGTCGTCTCACGCGGTCTGCACGTCCAGCACGAACGCTCGTCCAACTGAGGCGCCAGGTGGAAATGGCATGGCAAGCCGTTCCACATGACTACAACCAGCATCTCTACGATCGTCTCCATGGGAGAATAGCAGCCTGCATTGCTGCGAAAGGTGGATATACACTGTACTAGTGCCGACATTGTGCATGCTCTGTTGCCTGTGTCTATGTGCCTGTGGTTCTGTCAGTGTGATCATGTGATGTATCTGACCCCAGGAATGTGTCAATAAAGTTTCCCCTTCCTGGGACAATGAATTCACGGTGTTCTTATTTCAATTTCCAGGAGTGTAGATTGGCAATGGCAAGAAAAGTATTTCAGAAGAAAGAAATTTAACATCGACTGTAGATTTAAGTGTTATAAAGTCTTTTCTGAAAGCATTTGTAAGGAGTGTAGGCAAGTGTGGAATTGAAACATGGACGATAAACAGTTTAGACAGCAAGAGAATAGAAGCTTTTGAAATGTGGTGCTACAGAAGAATACTGAAGATTAGGTGGGTAGTCGACGTAAATAACGAGAAGGTACTGAATAGAACTGGGGAGAAAAGAAATTTGTGGCATTACCTGAGAAGAAGTGATCGGTTGGTAGAACATATTCTGAAACATCTAAGGATCACGAATTAAGTATTGTGGGTGAAGTTTGGAGGGTAAATTCTCTAGAGGAAGATAAAGAGATGAATACAGTAAACAGATTCAGGAAGATGTAAGTTGCAGTAGTTATTCGAAGATGAAGAGGCTTGGTCAGGATAGAGTAGCATGGAGAGCTGCGTCAAACCAGTCTTCGAACCGAAGGCCACTACTACAACGACATTATAGTGCGATCTTCTTCGCTGAAATAGTTTTGGAAAAATACGTTCAGTATTTCGGCCGGTTCTGTGTCGTCTTCCGTTTCAATGCCGTTATAGTGGCAAAGAGCCAGGACAGGTGGCTTCGATCCGTTTACTGATTTACCGCAAGACCAAAAGTTGTTAGGGTTTTCTGTCATTAGTAACAGTTTGAACTTCGTTGGTAAAATGGCGTTGCCGGATGGAGCATAGCAAAAGGTCAAGGTTAGCTATGAAGTCACAGCGGGCTAGCAGTCTAGCTTCCAGGTCAGTAAACACGCCGTACATCAAGCAGGTCCGCGCCGGCGCCACTCGTGACGCATGATATTGAGCGCTAGCTTACCGTTCTCGCGACTCGCTCGCCATGCGAGTCCGTTGGCCAGGAACTAATTGACATACAGTCGCTGTGGCCGGTGTTGATTTAGATAGCCTCGATACGCTGCTGCGAAGCTGAAGGATAAACAGACGAGAGCAGACAGACTAGTAAACAATTGGTCTGTAAAGCAAATACTGAGCGACAGCGGCGAGCACGCTGTATAATGGATAATGGAGACCGGGTTGCAATGTCATATGAATTACATACAGAGGTTTCCATAAATCAAGACAGCATTACAAAAATAGCGACTCAAAATGTTATGCGCTGAGTGTGATGAAACTTAGCAAATGTATAGAATGTAGGATACAGTACAGATATAAAAATCAATGAAAATAGTTTATTTCAGAACTTCATTGGTCAGTGAAATACGTTGCATGCATACGCTGCTGAGACAAAACATTATGAATAGTATGCTTAATTGCGTGTTGGTTCACCGTCGAAACTTAATACAGTCTGGTGGCAGTTTCTGTCTCTGAAGCAGGACCCTGGAGAAGAGCGTCTAGTCTTGAGTTGTAACGAGCTTCTGACAAGGAACAAGTTTTAGTCTCTTTTTTTGTCATCAGCCTTCCGACTGGTTTGATGTGTCCTGCCACAAATTCCTCTTCATCTCAGAGTAGCACTTGCAGCCAACGTCCTCAGTTTTTTGCTGGATGTATTCCAGTCTCTGTCTTCCTCTGCAGTTTTGGCCCTCTACAGCTCCCTCTGGCACCATGGAAGCCTTTCTCTGATTTGTTAACAGATGTCATATCATCCTGTCCCTTCTCCTTATCAGTGTTTTCCACATATTCCTTCCCTCTCCGATTCTGCGCAGAATCTCCATTCCTTACCTTACCAGTCCACCTAATTTTCAACATTCGTTTGTTGCACCACACCTGAGATTCTTCGATTTTCTTCTTTTCCGGTTTTCCCACAGTCCATGTTTCGCTACCATACAATGCTGTGCTCCAAACATACATTCTCAGAAATTTATTTCTCAAATTAAGGCCTATGTTCGATATTAGTAGACATCTCTAGGCCAGGAACGCCCTTTCTGCTAGTCTGCTTTTGATGCCTTCCTTGCTCCGTCCGTCATTGGTTATTCTGCTACCTAGGTGGCAGAATTCCTTAACTTCGTCTACTTCGTGACCATCAATCCTGATGTTAAGTTTCTCACTGTTCTCATATCTGCTACATCTCATTACTTCCGTCTTTATTCCGATTTATTCTCAGTCCATATTCTGTACTCATTCTCTGTTCATTCCACTCAGCAGATCATATAATTCTTCTTCACTTTCACTCAGGATAGCAATGTCATCAGCGAATCGTATCATTAATATTCTTGCACCTTGCATTTTAATACCACGCCTGAACCTTGCTTTCGTTTCCATCTTTGGATCTCACACACTTTCAAATCCGAGCACTTCGTCGTTGGTCGTCGACTCTTATTATTCTCTCTTGGCTCTTGTATATATTGTATATTACCCGTCTCTCTCTACAGCTTACGCCTATTTTTCTCAGAATTTCGAACATCTTGCACCATTTTACACCGTCAAACGCTTGTTCCAGGACAACAAATCCTATGAAAGTGTCTTGATTTTTATTTACTCTTGCTTCCATTAACAACCGCAACGTCAGAACTTGAAACATCCCCTTAGAAAAAAATAATGAATTACTCTGCTGATAAACCTCTTACGCTATCTGATTTTCAAACAGCTGAGCAGAACTGAACGTACTCAGACATTTCTCTCTTTACTTATTCTGATCAACACTAAACTGACACACAATATTTTTAGCGCAACGCAATCTGGCTTTCAATAATTCCTACAAAACAATGGCCCTGACTAACAATAACCTATACCTTTCATGAATCGCTACCTCACAAAAATCTTCGTTACTCGAACTACTGCAATACAGCGAGCGCCAATACTGCCAGCTAAATAAAAGATTCTAACTACTGAAAGCACTAACTACTGATAGGCATAGTTAGCAAATGAAAGATTTTTATAGTGAACAAACAACGTATTTACCTCAATAGTGTTCAAATATACAGGGTGTGTCACCTAACATTACCGCTGGATATATTTCGTAATCCACATCAAATACTGACGAATCGATTCCACAGACCGGACGTGAGGAGAGGCGCTAGTGTAATTGGTTAATACAAACCATACAAAAATGCACGGAAGTATGTTTTTTAACACAAACCTACGTTTTTTAAATGGAACCACGTTAGTTTTGTTAGCACATCTCAACATATTAACAAATACGTAATCAGTGCCGTTTGTTGCATTGTAAAATGTTAATTACATCCAGAGATATTGTAACCTAAAGTCTACGCTTGAGTACCACTCCTCCGCTGTTCGATCGTGTGTATCGGAGAGCACCGGATTACGTAGGGATCCAAAGGGAACGGTGATGGACCTTAGGTACAGAAGAGTCTGGAACAGCACATTACGCCCACATGCTAACACCTTTTTATAGGTCTTTTTCACTGACGCACATGTACATTACCATGAGGGGTGAGGTACACGTACACACGTGGTTTCCGTTTTCAATTACGGAGTGGAATAGAGTGTGTCCCGACATGTCAGGCCAATAGATGTTCAATGTGGTGGCCATCATTTGCTGCACACAATTGCAATCTCTGGCGTAATGAATGTCGTACACGCCGCAGTACATCTGGTGTAATGTCGCCGCAGGCTGCCACAATACTTTGTTTCATATCCTCTGGGGTTGTAGGCACATCACGGTACACATTCTCCTTTAACGTACCCCACAGAAAGAAGTCCAGAGGTGTAAGATCAGGACAACGGGTTGGCCAATTTATGCGTCCTCCACGTCCTATGAAACGCCCGTCGAACATCCTGTCAAGGGTCAGCCTAGTGTTAATTGCGGAATGTGCAGACGCACCATCATGCTGATACCACATACGTCGACGCGATTCCAGTGGGACATTTTCGAGCAACGTTGTCAGATCATTCTGTAGAAGCGCGATGTATGTTGCAGCTGTTTGGGCCCCTGCAATGAAGTGAGGACCAATGAGGTGGTCGCCAATGATTCCGCACCATACATTTACAGTCCACTGTCGCTGTCGCTCTACCTGTCTGAGCCAGCGAGGATTGTCCACGGACCTGTAATGCATGTTCCGTAGATTCACTGCCCCGTGGTTTGTGAAACCCGCTTCATCGGTAAACAGGTAGAACTGCAACGCATTCTCCGTTAATGCCCATTGACAGAATTGCACTCGATAATTAAAGTCATCACCATGTAATAGCTGATGTAGCGACACATGAAACGAGTGAAAGCGGTGACGATGCAGTATGCGCATGACACTACTTTGACTCAGTCCACCGGCTCTCGCAATGTCCCGTGTACTCATGTGTGGGTTCATGGCAACAGCAGCTAACACACCAACTGCACCCGCTTCTCCTGTGACGGGCCCGTTACGGACCCGTTTGCGTGCTACGACCATACCTGTTGCATACAGTTGGCGGTAGATGTTTTGCAATGTGCGGCACGTTGGATGCTCTCTGTCCGGGTACCGTTCTGCACACACCCTGCAGGCTTCAGCTGCATTTCGTCGACACTCGCCATAGATGAGTATCATCTCCGCCTCTTCAGAGTTCGAATACACCATGGTCACAGTTCCTACAACACTACACTATCGCAGACGTCTGGTAACACGGTGTACTACAGTTGGTCTGCGTGCGGAGACGAATGCAGAATAACAATTGCAGCAAGCGCTACATGCGGACACTGCGACAGCTAGACCAAACCACAACAGTGCACTACAGCCACACTCGTAAACACAGTCGTCATCGTAAACATGTCCCTGCAGATGCTGCTCGCCGACCGTGGCCCGCGTTTGTTACGCAACTGAACGTCGGAGGTTTCAAGCGTTAACTTTAGGTTACAATATCTCAGGATGTAATTAACATTTTACAATGCAACAAACGGCACTGATTACGTATTTGTTTATATGTTGAGATGTGCTAACAAAACTAACGTGGTTCCATTTAAAAAACGTAGGTTTGTGTTAAAAAACATACTTCCGTGCATTTTTGTATGGTTTGTATTAAACAATTACACTACCCCTCTCCTCATGTTCGGTCTGTGGAATCGGTTCGTCAGTATTTGATGTGGTTTACGAAATATATCCAGCGGTAACGTTAGGTGACTCATCCTGTACATATATCAGTTCATGATATACAGTATTACAAATTTACTCTTTCTGATGGACACACGTCCAGATCGTCCGCTCTCAAAATTCTGCCATCTCTCTACCCACATCCACCACTGCTGGCGGCTCACCTCCAACTGCGCAACGCTACGCGCTGTTCACATCCAACTGCACAACACTACAATAGCAAATATTCCAACAATGCAAACCAGTCCCAGACTGCACACAGCACAGTCAGTGATTTTCATACAGTGCGCTACGTGGCGTTACCAACGTAAAAACCTAATCAGCCGACTTACAAACTGCCTCTTTGGTGCCTTCACCTTTCCTAAAGGCAAATTGATCGTCATCATTTTACTTTAAATTCTTAAATATCTTCAGAGCAGATTTTGGGGTTTGTTGATTCTTCTTATTTACATATTGCGTACATCCCAACTTCAGGAAAGCCACAGTCGGGCAAATTTCTCTTTTACAGGAATCCGTCTGTTGTTTGTCGGTTAGTCCACATTGCTATATTTTTATTTTCTCAGATCTCATGCAGTTTTTTTTTCAGACAGTATGGTATGGATAGGGACTGTACCTGTTGTCTGCAGACACAAGGGGAATTGGTCGTTTTCCGTAAACAGTTGGAAGCTACTTTGACCGCGGTCAGAAGGCTTCTGGCAGTTGCTCAAAGCTGCGGCGACATCGTGTCACCATAGGCGAGACCTGCAAAACCTTCGGTGCCACGGGAATCCTCTAGTGAACTGGTTGTCGCCGCGAGTTCTGATAAACAACATCTGACTGGTCTGTTTTAACTCGAGAGTGAGTGGCAGCCAGTGGTGGTATCCCGTGTCTCTGGGCCGTGAAATTGGGAATTGGCCACACAGCTTGCTTCCTCCGACTGAGCAACTGGTACGAAGTGCTATCCGGTGTTGTTAGCACCTCTGACCCAGCAGATGACGCCTCTCCCGTTGAACCAGTGGCCGATTTTCCTACCTATTCCGGACAAGTGCAGACGGCGGGTATCATAGTCACTGGGAGCTACAGTGTACGGTTGTTAATGGAGCTCCTCAAGGACATTGCAGTTGGTCGGAACAGAATGCCAGTATTCACTCGGTATGTTGCCCAGGGAGTTTTGTCCGAGACGTGGAGGAGGCTCTGCCAGCGGCTATCGAGTGCGCGGGGTGCAAATGGATGCAAATCTGCCACTCACGTCAGCACAAATGACGACTGTCACTTGGGTTCCGTGCTCATCATCTATTGTACCATTCACTATTTGTACCATTGTAACCAGGGTCGATCGCGGTCCTCTGGTTTGTAGCAGAGTGGAAGGTCTAAATAAGACGCTCAGATGGCTCTGTGATAATGCGAATTTCTCGACCTCCGCTATCAAGTGGAGAATTGTAGGGCTCCCCTTAGCAGGTCAGGCGTCCATTTCAAGCAGGAAGCGGTTGCTAGGATAGAGGAGTATATATGGCGCGCACAGAATTTTTTTTTTTTTTTTTTTTTTTTTTTGTAAGTTAGAGGAATCCCTCGCCCCTTGGAATCATAGATAAATTGACTGCCGAAATCGCAGATAAATGAGTCACATTATTTTCAGACAATGCTAGTCCCTACAGATCGGAAATAGATAGGTTAATATGACCCTAAACTGCAGGAGCGTTCATGATAAGGTCCCATAATTAGTATCACTTACTGAAGGCTATAATGCCTGGATAGTATTAGAAACAGAAAGTTGGTTGAAACGAGAACTGAAATGCTAAATTCAGAAGTGGAATACTTAAGCGGTGGCGTATTTCTTCCAGTAAAGAATCCGATAACATTCAGCTAAGTTACCACGGATATCGAAGGTGAATTAATCTCGCTGAAGTCAAAAATGGTAACTGCATGCTTTTGCAGACCACTTGCGTCAGCAGCTATAGTGGTAGTTCGTTTCAGAGAGAACTTGCACAATATCATGAATAAGTTTCCTGATCAAGCTGTTGTAATAACGGGTCTTTTCAACTTGCCAGTATCGATTGACACAGTCATGCTATCAAATGCCAGAGACAGGGATTCGTGAAACATTCTTCTGAATGTCTTGTCCAAAAATTACTTTGAGCAGAGAGAGAGAACCAAATCGTAAAGGTAACGTCCTAGACCTCCTGGCAACAAAAAGACCTGAACTTTTCGAATCAATTAATGCAGCGGATTTACCAGTGATGATACCGCTGTCAAAGCAACTGTAATTACGGGTTTGGTAAGGAATATTAAGAATGGTAGGAAAATATTTTTGCTTAGCAAGAGTGACAGGATACAAATTGCAGAGTATATGAATAGTCAACCTCAAAAATTCAATGCCACGGGCCAAAACGTGGAGTACAAATGAAAAATTCAGAAGTGTCGTTCAGACGTCTTACACAAGTATATTTCGAACACGGTCTTAAAGGATGGGAAAGACCCACTGGAGTTTAATAGCCATGTTAGAAAACTGCTACGTAAACAAAGACAGTTTCATCACAGATGGAACTCAAAACCTAGCTAACAACGGAGTGAATATGAGCGTAAGCAGAACAGTGAGAGAAGCGTTTAATACTTTCAAAGTAAAACTTGATCAATCGATCCTACTAAAAAAACCTAAGAGGATTTGTCGTACATGAAGTCAGTGACAGGTTCGAAATCATCTCTTCATTCACTGAGGCACCATAATGACACCGAAACTGAAAATTACGGAGTGAAGGCCGAAATACCGTCGTCCGAAATTGTTTCACCACGGAAGATTGTAACACAGTCGCTCGTTAAATTTATTGTACGAACTTCAAAATGGCAGATATCGAGATACTTGATCGCGGAACATAAAAACATCTATAATCGCTTTGAAGTGGAAAGGCATCAGGACCAGATGAGGAACTTCTAAGATTCTACGGAGATTATGTGAAGGGACTTGGTCCCCTTGTAGCAGCAGTTTATGGTAGGTCGCTGAAGCAGCCAATGGTACTTAGCGATTGAAAAAAAGCACAGGTCATTCCCGTTTCTAAGAGGGGTCATCGGCCAGATGCCCATATTTATAGGCCTATATCGTTGACGTCAATCTGTTGTAGAATTATGGAGCACGTTCTATGCTTTCGTTTTTGGAGAGCGAAAACCTCCTCTTTCAAAAAATCAGCATGGACACGCAAACAGAGATCTTGCGAAACTCAGCTCGCTCTGTTCCTCCATGAGACTCACAGCGCCAATATACAGGGTCAGTCACCTAACATTACCGCTGGATATATTTCGTAAACCACATCAAATACTGACGAATCGATTCCACAGACCGAACGTGAGAAGAGGGGCTAGTGTAATTGGTTAATACAAACCATAAAAAATGCACGGAAGTATGTTTTTTAACACAAACCTACGTTTTTTTAAATGGAACCCCGTTAGTTTTGTTAGCACATCTGAACATATAAACAAATACGTAATCAGTGCCGTTTGTTGCATTGTAAAATGTTAATTACATCCGGAGATATTGTAACCTAAAGTTGACGCTTGAGTACCACTCCTCCGCTGTTCATCGTGTGTATCGGAGAGCACCGAATTATGTAGGGATCCTGAGGGAACGGTGATGGACCTTAGGTACAGAAGAGACTGGAACAGCACATTACGTCCACATGCTAACACCTTTTTATTGGTCTTTTTCACTGACGCACATGTGCATTACCATGAGGGGTGAGGTACACGTTCGACGGGCGTTTCATACGAGGTGGAGGACGCATAAATCGGCCAGCCCGTTCTCCTGATCTTACACCTCTGGTCTTCTTTCTGTGGGGTACGTTAAAGGAGAATGTGTACCGTGATGTGCCTACAACCTCAGAGGATATGAAACAACGTATTGTGGCAGCGTGCGGCGACATTACACCAGATGTACTGCGGCGTGTACGACATTTATTACGCCAGAGATTGCAATTGTGTGCAGCAAATGATGGCCACCACATTGGTCTGACATGTCGGGACACACTCTATTCCACTCCGTAATTGAAAACGGAAACCACGTGTGTACGTGTACCTCACCCCTCATGGTAATGCACATGTGCGTCAGTGTAAAAGACCAATAAAAAGGTGTTAGCGTGTGGACGTAATGTGCTGTTCCAATCTCATCTGTACCTAAGGTCCATCACCCTTTGCATCCCTACGTAATTCGGTGCTCTCCGATACACACGATCGAACAGCGGTGGAGTGGTACTCAAGCGTCAACTTTAGGTTACAATATCTCCGGATGTAATTAACATTTTACAATGCAACAAACGGCACTGATTACGTATTTGTTTATATGTTCAGATGTGCTAACAAAACTAACGGGGTTCCATTTAAAAAAACTTAGGTTTGTGTTAAAAAACATACTTCCGTGCATTTTTTTATTGTTTTTATTAACCAGTTACACTAGTCCCTCTCCTCACGTTCGGTCTGTGGAATCGATTCGTCAGTATTTGATGTGGTTTACGAAATATAACCAGCGGTAATGTTAGGTGACTCACCCTGTATATTGGCGCTCAGGTCGATGCAGTGTTCCACGACTTCACGGAGGAACTGCCGTTTAGCGAAAAAAAGCACGAGTTTGTTACCGGAACATACATGCGACTGGACTGAAGACCTCCGTCCAGACGAAACTTAACACGTCGCTCTCAACTGAACAAAAGCGATAGATGTAATTTTACAGTACTCCAAGAAAGTGTGCTAGGACGACTATTGTGTACAGTGCGTATAGATGATATGGTAGAGGGCGTCAGAAACCTTTAAGGCTGTTCGCAGATGATGTGGATGTGTATAAGAAAGTAGCAATGACAGAAGACAGTAGTGATCTGCGGAAGGAGCTACAGGAGATTGATGAATGGTACAGCGACTGGCAGTTGACCCCGAAAGTAAATAAAGGTAGTACTGGACATAAACAGGAGACGTAATCCACTTCTGTAAAATGTACATCTACATCCATACTCCGCAAGACACCTGACTGTGTTGATGACAAACTGCTGAAAGCAACTATTGTAAAACATCTAGTATAGCGACCTTAAGTAGAATGACCACGTAAAACAAATAGTAGGAAGAGCAGATGGAAGGCTCAGATTTAAAGGAAGGGTCTCAACGAAATACAATTCATCTGCCAAGAAGTGGCGTACGGAACACTTCTTCGACCGATTCTTGAGTACTGTTCATCAGTCTGGGACTCCTACCAAGATGGATTACAGGAAGAGACAGACAAAAACCAACTAAGAGCGGCGCGTTTCGTCATAGGATCTTTTAGCCGGCGTGAAAGCGTTACGAAGATGCTCAACAAACGCCATTGCAGGCGCTACAAGAGAGGCGTTGTGCATCACACACAGGCTTACTCTTGAAATGACGGGAGGGTGATTTCGGGGAAGATTCGTTCAACATACAGGGTTATTACAAATGATTGAAGCGATTTCACAGCTCTACAATAACTTTATTATTTGAGATATTTTCAAAATGCTTTGCACACACATACAAAAACTCAAAAAGTGTTTTTAGGCATTCACAAATGTTCGATATGTGCCCCTTTAGTGATTCGGCAGACATCAAGCCGATAATCAAGTTCCTCCCGCACTCGGCGCAGCATGTCCCCATCAATGAGTTTGAAAGCGTCGTTGATGCGAGCTCGCATTTCTGGCACGTTTCTTGGTAGAGGAGGTTTAAACACTGAATCTTTCACATAACCCCACAGAAAGAAATCGCATGGGGTTAAGTCGGGAGAGCGTGGAGGTCATGACATGAATTACTGACCATGATCTCCACCTCGACCGATCCATCGGTTTTCCAGTCTCCTGTTTAAGAAATGCCGAACATCATGACGGAAGTGCGGTGGAGCACCATCCTGTTGAAAGATGAAGTCGGTGCTGTCGGTCTCCAGTCGTGGCATGAGCCAATTTTCTGCGGGCTACGCGTGAAACTTGCCCGCACGCGTTCAACCGTTTCTTCGCTCACTGCAGGCCGACCTGTTGATTTCCCGTTACAGAGGCATCCAGAAGCTTTAAACTGCGCATACCATCGCCGAATGGAGTTAGCAGTTGGTGGATCTTTGTTGAACTTCGTCCTGAAGTGTCGTTGCACTGTTATGACTGACTGATGTGAGTGCATTTCGAGCACGACATACGCTTTCTCGGCTCCTGTCGCCATTTTGTCTCACTGCGCTCTCGAGCGCTCTGACGGCAGAAACCTGAAGTGCGGCTTCAGCCGAACAAAACTTGATGAGTTTTTCTACGTATCTGTAGTGTGTCGTGACCATAAGTCAATGAATGGAGGTACAGTGAATTTATGAAATCGCTTCAATCATTTGTAATAGCCCTGTACTTCTTCCCCCCACATAAGTTTTGCAAAATGACCATAACGATAAATTTCTAGAAACTCGAGCTAATACACAGGCTTACCGACAATCATTTGTCCCCCGTATAATTAACGAGTGGGGTTAGTTCGTGGTACCAGGAGTACCCTCTACCATACAGTCACGTGGCTTGCGGGGTGTTGCTGCAGATGTAGATACAGCCACGATTCAGTACGGTATGGGTTCGACAAGTCGTTGGTCAATACTGTAGATGTCTACGCACGGGGCCGGCCGCGGTGGTCTCGCGGTTAAGGCGCTCAGTCCGGAACCGCGCGACTGCTACGGTCGCAGGTTCGAATCCTGCCTCAGGCATGTATGTGTGTGATGTCCTTAGGTTAGTTAGGTTTAAGTAGTTCTAAGTTCTAGGGGACTGATGACCACAGTAGTCAAGTCCCATAGTGCTCAGAGCCATTTGAACCATTTTTTTCTGCACACGGGTCATGCAGTCACCGTAAATTACGCGTCATTGGTTTGTCGGCGCGGACCTAACACCCGATAGTGCCCCAGGTGTATTCCATTGTGTTGAGATCTTGCGAATCTGGTGGTCAAGATATCAGCTGAGCTTCCTATCATGTTCCTCAATCCGCTGTAGCACGTTTGTGGTCTTGCGTCACGGGCTGTTATTGTGCTGGAAATTGCTTTCGCCGTCGGAGAAGATATCATGCATGAAGGAATGCAGGTGGCCCACAACAATATTGGTGTAGGCCACAGCTGCTGTGGTCACTTTGATTACTACCACAATTCAAATGGAAGACCACATGAATGCCCTCCGTAGTATAACACTGCCGAACTACGTCCTTGAAAGGTGCATGTTTCAAGCAGCCGGTCACCTGGATGGCGAAGTATTTTGACACGACCATCGATCTGGTGTAACAACAAATGTCATTGAGCCGACCACACGACACGTTTATATTGATCCATGGTCCAGTCTAGATGATTACGCACCAACTTCAGTTGTAATTGATGATTTCGTTAGGTCAACATAAGAACACGTAAGGATAGTCTCCTGCAGAGCACCATTTTCAGCAATGTGTACTGAACGGTGGGTTCGGAAACACTTGTACCTGCACTAACGTTGTATTTTGTCGTAACATCTGCCACAAATCGCCACCTGTCCTGTTTTACAGAGCGTGCCGGCTCCCGACCTCCACGTTCTGCGACCAGGTATGGACGTGCAACACCTTGTCGCTTGTCGCCTGTCGCCTGTCGGCTTCTTTCAACCATTTTTCAGTAAGTTTTTACTACAGTAGCCTACGAAGAATTTCACCGTTTCGGAGATGCTCTTTCCCAGGCGCAGGACGATAACAGTCAGTCCTTTGTCATTTTCGGTGCATTTCTCCATTTTAAGCCGGCATAGTCGACAGAACAATTCGGTTAAGTCTCTGCTGTACTTACGTATTTTCCTTACCGCGACACGCGCATGCAGCGTTACCAGGCGGCATTCTATCTCGCGATGAGCGGTATATGTTGCATATATGTACGGACTGAAGCAACACATGAAACTTTGTACCAAGGAAACCATGCGAAGCCGGGCCTCCTGCTCGCTAGGCAGATGCGCTAACCACACTTGAGTCAGCACATATACAGGGTGAGTCACCTAACGTTACCGCTGGATATATTTCGTAAACCACATCAAATATTGACGAATCGATTCCACAGACCGAACGTGAGGAGAGGGGCTAGTGTAATTGGTTAATACAAACTATAAAAAAATGCACGGAAGTATGTTTTTTAACACAAACCTACGTTTTTTTAAATGGAACCCCGTTAGTTTTGTTAGCACATCTGAACATATAAACAAATACGTAATCAGTGCCGTTTGTTGGATTGTAACATGTTAATTACATCCGGAGATATTGTAACCTAAAGTTGACGCTTGAGTACTACTCCTCCGCTGTTCGATCGTGTGTATCGGAGAGCACCGAATTACGTAGGGATCCAAAGGGAACGGTGATGGAACTTATGTACAGAAGAGACTGGGACAGCACATTACGTCCACATGCTAACACCTTTTTACTGGTCTTTTTCACTACCGCACATGTACATTACCATGAGGGGTGAGGTGCACGTACACACGTGGTTTCCGTTTTCAATTACGGAGTGGAATAGTGTGTCCCGACATGTCAGGCCAATAGATGTTCAATGTGGTGGCCATCATTTGCTGCACACAACTGCAATCTCTGGCGTAATGAATGTCGTACACGCCGCAGTACATCTGGTGTAATGTCGCCGCAGGCTGCCACAATACGTTGTTTCATATCCTCTGGGGTTGTAGGCACATCACGGTACACACGGTACATGATGGCCACCACATTGAACATCTATTGGCCTGACATGTCGGGACACACTCTATTCCACTCCGTAATTGAAAAAACGGAAACCACGTGTGTACGTTTACCTCACCCCTCATGGTAATGTACATGTGCGTCAGTGAAAAAGACCAGTAAAAGGGTGTTAGCATGTGGACGTAATGTGCTGTTCCAGTCCCTTCTGTACCTAAGGTCCATCACCGTTCCCTTTGGATCCCTACGTAATTCGCTGCTCTGCGATACACACGATCGAACAGCGGAGGAGTGGTACTCAAGCGTAAACTTTAAGTTACAATATCTCCGGATGTAATTAACATTTTACAATGCAACAAACGGCACTGATTACGTATTTGTTTATATGTTTAGATGTGCTAACAAAACTAACGTGGTTCTATTTTTAAAAAATGTAGGTTTGTGTTAAAAAACATACTTCCGTGCATTTTTTTATGGTTTGTATTAAACAATTACACTAGCCCCTCTCCTCACGTTCGGTCTGCGGAATCGGTTCGTCAGTATTTGATGTGGTTTACGAAATATATCCAGCGGTAACGTTAGGTGACTCACTCTGTATACGTCATAGATGTCTGAGACTAACCACAAGTTCCTTGAACCATATAGTTTTATTTTATCATAATGCTGTGTCTCATCAGTGTATGCCGGTTTAGTGCAACAAGCATAGGGCTCACACAGAATATGGCTACCCCCATAACTTTAGAGTGCACAGAAGATGCTGGTTTTCGTTATGAGGCCCACAACTAGATAATATTTACCTCGCAATCGGTTGTCAGACAGGCAAACGTCTGGGGAAGACACATGCGAACAGGAACATTTCCACTTTTGGCACATCAAAACTCTGAATATCACTACCGCAAGAAAAAAAAATTGTAACTCGGAAGCATCGAAAACATGCACCATTTCGGTATCAAGAGACAGAGCTGGCCACTCAACACGCTGGATTGTTTGTTATTGCACCCTGTTGTGGAGGAGTGCTACCTTCTGCTCCACGCAGATACATTAGCACGAACTGAGTCATGTATATACACTGATCAGCCAGAACATTATGACCATCTACCGAATAAGCGGTATGACCACCTTTGGGACGGATAACAGCGGCCGGCCGTTGTGGCAGAGCGGTTCTAGGCGCTTCAGCCTGGAACCGCGCGACCGCTACGGTCGCAGGTTCGAATCCTGCCTCGGGCATGGACGTGTGTGATGTCCTTAGGTTAGTTAGGTTTAAGTAGTTCTAAGTTATAGGGGACTGATGACCTCAGATGTAAAGTCTCATAGTGCTCAGGGCCATTGGAACCATTTGATAACAGCGGCGACGCGGCATTACAAGGTAGCACGAGGTCTTGATAGGTCATTGGAGGGAATTGGCACCACATCTGCATATACAAGTCAGCTAATTACCTTAAATTCCGGGGAGGAGGACGACGAACTCTGACGCCACATTGAATCATATCCCAGATCTGTTCGATCGGGCTCACATCTGGCGATTTGGGGGACCACAGCATCAATTGGAAGTTACCACTCCATCGCACTCCTGGCCTTGTGACATGGCTCATTATCTTGTTGAAAAATGTCACTGTCGTCGGGAAACATGATCGTCATGAAGGAGTGCGAGTGTACGCTTCTTCTTGGCCATCGTGGTGCCTTGCATGAGATCCACTGGACCCATGGACGCCCACGTGAACGTTGCCCAGGGCATAATGGAACTGCCGCTAGCTTGTCTCTGTCCCACAGTAGAGCTGTCAAGGAACTGCTCCCCTGGAAGATGACGAAATCGCGACCCCTCATAGGCATGATGAAGAAGGTATCGAAATTCTCCAGATTATGCAACGCGCTGCCACTGCACCAACGTCCAGTGCCTATGGTCCCGTGCGCATTTCAGTCGTAGTTGTCGATGTTGTGGTGTTAACATTGGCTCATATGTGGATTGTCGGCTGCGGAGGCCATCGTTAGGAGTGTTGAGACACACTTTTGCTCTGCCCGGCATTAAGATCTGATGTTAATTCCTCCACATTTCACCGCCTGTCCTGTTTTACCAGCCTGCCCAGTCTACGACTTCCGATATCTGTAATGACGGTTGGCCACCCAACCCCAAGACGTCTGGATGTGATGTCACCTTCGTTTCGTCACGTGCTGAAGACACTCACCACAGAATCCCTCAAACACCTGATGATTCGTGCAGTTTCCGAAATGTTCGCGCCGAGCCTCCGGGCCATCAGAATCGGTCAATCTCAAATAGATCGCGCGCTTTCCCCATACTACACACGGACAGCGCGCTCACAGATACTACATGCATCATACATGTGTCCGACCAGCAGTCATTCCTCGCCAGGTGATCATGCTATCGCCTGAAAGTGTGTATATCGATAGTCGGCTGGTGGTCATAATGTTTTGGCTGATAGGTGTACATAGACATGAGTTGTCACTGTTCTACTAGGAAATAGATGTCGGTCAAACGGTTATGAGCTGTGGCTGGCTCGAGTCATGCTTGTCTTGGGTTAGACCTTGGTTACAGTCCTGTGCTTTTATATCTTCTGCGATAATCTCGATAATGTTGCTGTCCTCTCCGTGAGTGGCAGCAGCAGCGTGTGTCGGTACTGGAACTGCTGTACTATCTTTGGTGTGGAGGATTTAGTTACCGGTTTGGTGTTAATCCTGTCGGTCGGTTGGTGTGGAGGAGCAAGTCCCCGAGTCCACGTCGCGTGGAGTCGGGCCGGAGCCGCTGGCGGCGTGCACGCGCGTTTGGAGTATGAGGTGGTGCTTGCGAGTTCGTCGCCCACCGATCTTGGACATGAAAGTCGAGTCTTCACTTAACCTACTATCGAGCCTCAAATGTTTGCATTTCTTGGTTTGATCTTGCTTGTCGCTTTGGGACATTCCCGCGAGCAACAAGTTTGACCAGCGGTGTCTTCTGCCTTGTGACCATTGACGTTCTGGTCTCCTGCCCTGGTGGTTGACGTAATTTTCGGCGGTGTATTTTCCTCGGCATGTTGTTGCTGCCTAGTGTGGCGTGTAGTTCCACAGCTGAGGTGTTGTTGGTCGTTGTGGACGCCAATATTACACTCCTGGAAATGGAAAAAAGAACACATTGACACCGGTGTGTCAGACCCACCATACTTGCTCCGGACACTGCGAGAGGGCTGTACAAGCAGTGATCACATGCACGGCACAGCGGACACACCAGGAACCGCGGTGTTGGCCGTCGAATGGCGCTAGCTGCGCAGCATTTATGCACCGCCGCCGTCAGTGTCAGCCAGTTTGCCGTGGCATACGGAGCTCCATCGCAGTCTTTAACACTGGTAGCATGCCGCGACAGCGTGGACGTGAACCGTATGTGCAGTTGACGGACTTTGAGCGAGGGCGTATAGTGGGCATGCGGGAGGCCGGGTGGACGTACCGCCGAATTGCTCAACACGTGGGGCGTGAGGTCTCCACACTACATCGATGTTGTCGCCAGTGGTCGGCGGAAGGTGCACGTGCCCGTCGACCTGGGACCGGATCGCAGCGACGCACGGATGCACGCCAAGACCGTAGGATCCTACGCAGTGCCGTAGGGGACCGCACCGCCACTTCCCAGCAAATTAGGGACACTGTTGCTCCTGGGGTATCGGCGAGGACCATTCGCAACCGTCTCCATGAAGCTGGGCTACGGTCCCGCACACCGTTAGGCCGTCTTCCGCTCACGCCCCAACATCGTGCAGCCCGCCTCCAGTGGTGTCGCGACAGGCGTGAATGGAGGGACGAATGGAGACGTGTCGTCTTCAGCGATGAGAGTCGCTTCTGCCTTGGTGCCAATGATGGTCGTATTTGTGTTTGGCGCCGTGCAGGTGAGCGCCACAATCAGGACTGCATACGACCGAGGCACACAGGGCCAACACCCGACATCATGGTGTGGGGAGCGATCTCCTACACTGGCCGTACACCACTGGTGATCGTCGAGGGGACACTGAATAGTGCACGGTACATCCAAACCGTCATCGAACCCATCGTTCTACCATCCCTAGACCGGCAAGGGAACTTGCTGTTCCAACAGGACAATGCACGTCCGCATGTATCCCGTGCCACCCAACGTGCTCTAGAAGGTGTAAGTCAACTACCCTGGCCAGCAAGATCTCCGGATCTGTCCCCCATTGAGCATGTTTGGGACTGGATGAAGCGTCGTCTCACGCGGTCTGCACGTCCAGCACGAACGCTGGTCCAACTGAGGCGCCAGGTGGAAATGGCATGGCAAGCCGTTCCACAGGACTACATCCAGCATCTCTACGATCGTCTCCATGGGAGAATAGCAGCCTGCATTGCTGCGAAAGGTGGATATACACTGTACTAGTGCCGACATTGTGCATGCTCTGTTGCCTGTGTCTATGTGCCTGTGGTTCTGTCAGTGTGATCATGTGATGTATCTGACCCCAGGAATGTGTCAATAAAGTTTCCCCTTCCTGGGACAATGAATTCACGGTGTTCTTATTTCAATTTCCAGGAGTGTATGTGTGTCTTGTGGCCGTTTTGCTGGTTGCGTCGAGCGGAACTGATTTGCTTGATTGGTCGGTCGGCTGTCTGTCGGTTGGGTTGCCTTCAGATCAAGAAGTCATTGCACAGGCTGCCTGTCTCACTTAAACGGGCGTTAGTGTTACAATCCCAGGCCGATCCTTGGAAACTTCTGATCGCCGTTCCTTGTGTGCTATATAGCAATTCCCCTGTTTGGGTTTTAGATATTTGGCTGATGTGCGGCCTTTAGCCTAGTTTTAATATCTCTTAATGTTCTTGTCTTGCCCTTTTGCATGAAATGTTTTAAGACAGGGCCTTCTGCTTTTTGATTGTAACTCCCCTTATTGCTTAATATCCGTCCTCCAGCCAAGTTCCATTAAAATTAAATTGCAAAAGCCTTCAGCCTGTTTAGATTGAAGATTTAGAAAATATTTTTTGGTGAAACCTGCAGAAGAACCTTGTAATTCAATTTCTTGCTTAGGCCTTGTGTCTTGGATTTTGAGTGTGGCCTACAGCCGATTTAAACCAAGGCAGGTCGATTAAAGTTTTAAGTGTTTTGCATCTTTGTTGTAATATTGTGTGTTGATAAACAAAATTTTTATGTTGAGTGCAACTGACAGGAACTCATTTTGGCCCCTTTCCACAACCTAATCCGCTCTGTCCTGCTAGCTAAGGCATTTCAGGTTGTCACGGCATATCGATTATCGCTGTTTCCAATATTTTTATTCTAGTTACTTTTAACAGCTATTTATAACTATCAGTTGTTTTTACTACCGAATTCCCCAGACGGGGCTACAGTTAATTCTGAGCGTCCGCGAATCAAAGTCAGATCTCTTAAGGTAGCCAACTGGCAGTGCCGCGTCGCTCTCCAGCCTAGTCGTCTGACAACACAGCCCATTTTCAGATTTTTTTCTTAATTACTATTTTTTCGTTTTGTTGTGGTTCTATAGTTAAATCTCCGAAAAGTACTTTGCTAGAGTTTAACTATTTTCATTTTGTATGGCAGACGTGCATGTTGATTGTGGTACGCAGTACCAGGGTAACACTTACTGACTACTGGTTAACTGCAACAGCATCTGCGGCGGAATGTGGAGCACGTTAAGGGTTATAAAAATCCCGTTATTTGTGCTCTATGTAGAGCCCCCTCACAGTCGGTGGTTATTTCCGCAGAAGTACGAAAATACTTGTTTCAGTCGAATATATATCCTCCCCGGGAATGTCATCGTCCGCTAAGACCTACTGGAGTCCGGGACAAGGTTACAAACTTCCAAGTTACCTACAGCGGTAGCCAGTAAGCCCCAGATAACAAGAACTGTAAGCGAATGGTATAACTGCTGCAGATAAATACTTATACTCGTCTACTGACGGTTATTTCCATATGGCAATTCTACATAGTTACACAACATGAAACCGAAGTACACATTTTGATAAACAAATGATGTGCAGTCCGACAGTTATTTCGTTGAGCTTTAGGATAGCTTGCAGATTTTCCATCCCAGTTCTCTGTTCGTTTATCCGTGGTAAGATCTCAGATTACGCGAAAGCGTAGTACGCACGTATGTGAACAGATGGCGCCAGTCACTATTGTCAGTTACTAAAATAACTGATAGTAAGAGATGAGCGGTTATTACAGTAACTGTTACTTCTCAGTAACCGGTTATTTATTTGGTCACCTCTACGAGGAAATGTGTTCGCAACCACAAATACTGGCACTTCTGCGTGCATCCATCTCAAAGATATCTGGTCGATTACAACGATCCATATCAAAAGACGTCAGCTGTCGATTCGAGAGCTAAACAGTGAATGCTCCCCTACTCTTCTGTAGCTCAGGGTAAACGTTAACGCGTCCACTTTAGATGCAGCCCCTTGCGCCTAACGGTGCTCTTGTATTGTACTGTATTGAACTGGGGACCTAGAAACGACGGAGAGGCGATGTCCCCACCGTAGCCCTCAGTCGTTCCCAACCCCTCAACAGGCTACAGCACTCCACTCACCCCACCACCGCCCCACACCGAACCCAGCCTTATTGTGCGGTTCGCCCAACAGTGGACCCCTCCTTCCCCCGGGAACATCTCACACCAGACAAGTGTAACCCCCATGTTTGGGTGGTAGAGTAATTATGGTGTTCGGGTACTTGGAGACAGTGTTTGCGCAGCAATCGGCGACATAGCTTAACTGAGGCGGAATAAGGGGAACCAGCCCGCATTCGCCGAGGAAGATGGAAAACCGCCCTAAAACCGTCCACAGATTGGCAGGCACACCGAACCTCGTCACTAATCCGCCGGGGAGCGGCAAGGCTTCCCGCCCGGAAAGCAGTGCGTTAAACCGCACGGCTAACCGGGCGGGCTGCTGTGATCTCACACAGCAGGTTCTAACCTTGAAATGGAGGAGGATCCTAATCTGAGTAAATTACGATACAGAACTAATGATCAGAAATGAATACTCAGTTCTGAATGGACGTGCACAAACAACAACTTAACTACGATGTTACTGCACTTGGCATCCCGTGAAATATCTTCAATAGTGCTGCGCCGTGTTATCCGCAATCATGATGGTTCAAATGGCTCTGAGCACTATGGGACTTAACAGCTATGGTCATCAGTCCCCTAGAACTTAGAACTACTTAAACCTAACTAACCTAAGGACAGAACACAACACCCAGCCATCACGAGGCAGAGAAAATCCCTGACCCCGCCGCGCAATCATGAATACCTACGAGAGTGGAAAACGGAAGATGTTGCGAAACTGGGGTGAAAAGTAACTTATATTCAAAGTTCTACAATTTTAACAGGAAGGAAGGAGGCAGAATCAGTTAATGATACATTTACAGATACCTATCTTGCGGGTGGCAGAAATGGTAGCGCAGGCGGAAAGAACAGAATAAAATACATTTTGAAATTGTTAATGAAAGTGGGGAAACAGTTAAAACTCCTACAAAACAAAGGCGTTGTGGAAAATTAGTTTCTCTAAATGACTTCGATAAAACACTTACTCGTAAAAAAATTTTAGTGCGTTATGAGCAGAAGAAAGAACGTCCAGCGCTGAGAAAGTTGCTTTTATTTATTTTTAATTATTTATGCATTTATTTTACCTGGCAAGATTAGGGCATTCAGGACCTCTCTTACACCTAACCAGGCGTACTCAGATTGAACGAATTTCAGTTTCTACAGAACATTAAGGACATATAACGTGTTATACAGTATTAATGTTAAAGAAAAAAATAGAGATTACAACAGTACAATGATAATTATAACAATCAAAAAATAACTATAAGAATCAAGAATAATAATAATAATAATAATAATAATAATAATAATAATAATAATGACTATGTATATCAAAGTAAACATATTTTTCTTTTATGAATGTCAGTCCTATTGCTAGTTGGGAATTTTCTCGTTATGTTCTTGCAGCTTGTGAGTTATTCTCATCGAGCAGAGACATAAGACGATAGAATGGGGTGAAAGAGATGTAGAAGAGGTAGATAGGTTAGCGGAAGAGAAATAGAATGGTAAAATTCGAAGCCATGATGGAGAGGAGAAAGAAAGAAATGAGAGGGGCACAACAATGGTGGCTATACCGTCCCTAATATGTAATTTTTGAGCGAGATAAACTTCCAGGGTGAATGGAAACACCTATCGTTGAACCTTCCCTTTTACTAAACCTAGTTGGTAAGGATCCCAGCCTTGCCGACAAAACTCAAGAACCTGAAAAACGAATGTTCTGTACGCCACTTCTTTTGTGAATAAATTACATTTCCTTAGGATTCTCCCAATGAATATCAGGCTGGCATCTGCTTTTCCTGCTATTTGCTTTATGTGCCCGCTTCACTTTATGATTGCTCCGGATGATTACTAATGGTATTTTACGAAACTTAGTTTCTCCTGTGATTTGTCTGTTCTATTTCTGCGTATGTACGGCGTTAAAAAGTTTTTCTGGGTTGTGTGAGCCAAGACCATAATTATTGCAGTGGATTGTAAGAAATGGTAATTTGAATTGCTTTACTATAGCCGACATATTAGTCGCGAGAGAAGTCAGCAACTGTGCTCATTTATAAAGATTTATTTGTTGTTTATTTAAATTTGTATAGGCCGTATAAAAGAGGCTGACAGCACATTAAATCTCGAACGACAACAGTAACAGTGCATTTTTTAGAAACTTCACCAAGGCCTCTTCCGGTCATCTCCCTCGACGCAATGCCTGTATGACTAACAGCCCCACTCACCGGTTAGAGAAAGCGGCGGCGCTACGGCTCTAGGGCTGGACAGAAATTATCGATATATCAAAATACCGGTATTTATTCACATTAAACCGGTATCGAATTTATCGACATGTCTATTAATCGATACTTAATACTTCATATCGAAAGTCATATTTCTTATTGTCTGTCTTTTCTTGAATCATAGGTAGATATCTTGCCCATTCCAGTTACTACCAAGCTTGGCAGTCTGATAGTAAATGTCTTATGATGGGCTTAATTTAATTTCATATTCAACACTACAAATGAGCACTAGATTTGATCGTGAATGTATCTAGACTAGTATATTCATGAAAGTATGTTACTTTCGTGTGTTATTTCTGCCATTGCAAATGATAGGTACGGTTTGCAAAACCAACACATTTGGTGACAGCACTGTGTGAGAACGATGGAAATTATCACTCCTCGCTCCCAGCTATGAAGCAGAACGCGCTCTCTCTTCACCACCTGAGTGACTGGGTTAAGAAAAGATAGACACGCTGTAAGAGTAATGTAGACAAGTCACACACATTACTGTACTGACGTTTAGTGAAAAATTGACTCTTGTTGTCTGAAATATTTATAGTAAGGACAATATTTCATGCGCACAACACATACGAGAAGTATTTCACTCCCGAGACTTCTCTTGCGTAGGGATGGGCGAAAAATTTCGACATAAAAATATCAATACTATTGTGCCGGTAACGACTATTGTAAATGTCGATTCGATCTAGCCGGCCGAAGTGGCCGCGCGGTTCTGGCGCTGCAGTCTGGAACCGCGAGACCGCTACGGTCGCAGGTTCGAATCCTGCCGCGGGCATGGATGTGTGTGATGTCCTTAGGTTAGTTAGGTTTAACTAGTTCTAAGTTCTAGGGGACTAATGACCTCAGCAGTTGAGTCCCATAGTGCTCAGAGCCATTTGAACCATTTTTTGATTCGATCTATATCGACATTTTTAAAAAAATTTCCATTTGTAATCGACTCACACACCGACGTAGCAACAAGCCGGCACGCAGACTGGCTTCCGTACACACCGTAAAACCTGTTCGTTGTACAGCAGAACGCCATCAAATAGAAGAAAACACAGTTAACTGTAAATGTGGCATTACATTTGCTTCACATAACTTTACTTTTGTTGTTCTGTACCTTTCGTAGTTCTATACTTTCTGTATTTTACAAATTTAATTTTAGTTAATTCACGTAACTCAGTTTTTACAATTTTACTATTTCTTACACTTTCATACTCCCACTATTCTGCAATCTTAATATTTTAATATTAATTCTGTTTTACATGATTTTAACTTTTTGTAATTTTAGCATTGCACCATTTAGCATTGCACCATTTCTTCTCCACTATAGTGTTTCACATCGTTTTCATGATCATTTTCTTCATGTGGGGCAGCACCCGAATATTTGTTAAAGGACATCTCAGCTGTCTCTCAAAACCATTCAGTTTATTATACATTCCACAGCAGGCTAATTTCGGCCTTAAAGAAAATTTCCAAGCGCAGTCTACAAACAAACAGATCAAAGATACACCCCTGGAAATTGAAATAAGAACACCGTGAATTCATTGTCCCAGGAAGGGGAAACTTTATTGACACATTCCTGGGGTCAGATACATCACATGATCACACTGACAGAACCACAGGCACATAGACACAGGTAACAGAGCATGCACAATGTCGGCACTAGTACAGTGTATATCCACCTTTCGCAGCAATGCAGGCTGCTATTCTCCCATGGAGACGATCGTAGAGATGCTGGATGTAGTCCTGTGGAACGGCTTGCCATGCCATTTCCACCTGGCGCCTCAGTTGGACCAGCGTTCGTGCTGGACGTGCAGACCGCGTGAGACGACGCTTCATCCAGTCCCAAACATGCTCAATGGGGGACAGATCCGGAGATCTTGCTGGCCAGGGTAGCTGACTTACACCTTCTAGAGCACGTTTCGTGGCACGGGATACATGCGGACGTGCATTGTCCTGTTGGAACAGCAAGTTCCCTTGCCGGTCTAGGAATGGTAGAACGATGGGTTCGATGACGGTTTGGATGTACCGTGCATTATTCAGTGTCCACTCGACGATCACCATTGGTGTACGGCCAGTGTAGGAGATCGCTCCCCACACCATGATGCCGGGTGTTGGCCCCGTGTGCCTCGGTCGTATGCAGTCCTGATTGTGGCGCTCACCTGCACGGCGCCAAACACGCATACGACCGTCATTGGCACCAAGGCAGAAGCGACTCTCATCGCTGAAGACGACACGTCTCCATTCGTCCCTCCATTCACGCCTGTCGCGACACCACTGGAGGCGGGCTGCACGATGTTGGGGCGTGAGCGGAAGACGGCCTAACGGTGTGCGGGACCGTAGCCCAGCTTCATGGAGACGGTTGCGAATGGTCCTCGCCGATACCCCAGGAGCGACAGTGTCCCTAATTTGCTGGGAAGTGGCGGTGCGGTCCCCTACGGCACTGCGTAGGATCCTACGGTCTTGGCGTGCATCCGTGCGTCGCTGCGGTCCGGTCCCAGGTCGACGGGCACGTGCACCTTCCGCCGACCACTGGCGACAACATCGATGTACTGTGGAGACCTCACGCCCCACGTGTTGAGCAATTCGGCGGTACGTCCACCCGGCTTCCCGCATGCCCACTATACGCCCTCGCTCAAAGTCCGTCAACTGCACATACGGTTCACGTCCACGCTGTCGCGGCATGCTACCAGTGTTAAAGACTGCGATGGAGCTCCGTATGCCACGGCAAACTGGCTGACACTGACGGCGGCGGTGCACAAATGCTGCGCAGCTAGCGCCATTCGACGGCCAACACCGCGGTTCCTGGTGTGTCCGCTGTGCCGTGCGTGTGATCATTGCTTGTACAGCCCTCTCGCAGTGTCCGGAGCAAGTATGGTGGGTCTGACACACCGGTGTCAATGTGTTCTTTTTTCCATTTCCAGGAGTGTAGATCAAGCATAAGTTTGGCTTACTGACAATATACTCTCAGGTGTTACCCCCACGCAATTAGGTTCTCTGTAGCAAACTAACTTTGTTCATATTTTAAATGTTGACAACCACATACACAAATCAAAAAAAGTTTTGCATCACCTCGGTTCCGAGAGTTCAAAAATGGCTGTGAGCACTATGGGACTTAACATCTATGGTCATCAGTCCCCTAGAACTTACAACTACTTAAACCTAACTAACCTAAGGACATCACACACATCCGTGCCCGAGGCAGGATTCGAACCTGCGACCGTAGCGGTCGCGCGGTTCCGGACTGTAGCGCCTAGAACCGCTCGGCCACCACAGCCGGCGGGCGTCCTGTGGCTGCACGAAAAGCATTATTCAACATGGTGGTGTTGCTGTCAGGCTTGCTCCGAGTCATAATCCGTAGACAGCGGTCTTCCACTGTAGTAGTAGCCCTTGGGCGATCTGAGCGAGGCATGTCATCGACAGTTCCTTTCTCTCTGTCTCCCCTCCTTGTCCGAACAACATCTCTGTGGTTCACTCCGAGACGACTGGACAGTTCTCTTGTTGAGAGCTCTTCCTGGCACAAAGTAACAATGCGGACGCGATCGAACCGCGGTATTGACCGTCTAGGCATGGTTGAACTACAGACAATATGAGCTGTGTACCTCCTTCCTGGTGGAATGACTGGAACTGATCGGCTGTCGGACCCCCTCCATCTAATAGGCGCTGCTCATGCGTAGCTATTTACATCTATGGGCGTGTTTAGTGATAGCTCTGAACAGTCAAAGGAACTGTGTCTGTGGTACAATATCCACAGTCAACGTCTATCTTCAGGAGTTCTGGAAACCGAAGTGATGCAAAACTTTCTTTGATGTGAGTATTTTCGGCTGTTATATACTCATTACCTGCGATCATTTGGTATATTACCTGATAGTAGCCCCTTTTACGTAATATGACCTTATGTCATGGTGCTATATTACGAACTGATTTTTTTTTTCCTTTCAACTTGTCATTCTTATGCTATAGCAGTTCCTGTCACTTTTCCTGAATGTGTCTATGCATTTGTGTATTGTTACGTAAATTACAGAAACACACAAGAAAAAATACTCTTCATATGTCATCATCCGTGCCATGTATTACAATGATATACAGGACATAAAATCCCGTCTGAGCCCTGCGATCATTTTTGTGTTAATAATTGGCAACCAATGCAGTAAAATCACAGTAAAGTCATTTTATTGGAACATGTTATGCGTTTCGGGATTTCACCCAACTTCAGACATCACAAACTACAACTCTTTCCTAACCAACCAGGCATACAGCCTTGACAACTCAAAGAGGGTATCGAATAACATATGACTATAACTGCCACGCAAGTAGTCTTGAAGCAGAGCGTACTCCTGGTTGGTTAGCAAGGAGTTGAAGTCTGTGATATCTTAAGATGGGTGTAATCCCGAAACGTGTAATATGTTCTAATAAAAGGGCCAATTGAACATCTTATGACTTTATTGCGTTTGTACAGCATTGGTTGCCAATTATTAAGGTATTACAATAGCTATTCTGACTCTGTAAGTTAGCTTCAGTCATGAATGTCACTTTATAGAAAAGTAAACATTATTTACATGAATGCGTGATGTCTGTTCTTTCGGAAACGTCCGAGAAAACAGACACCATGCATTCATATAACTGATTCACCTCGGTGGGCAATGGATCCACGATCTTCCGTGCGGATGCACAGTTACGTCCGACTTCCTGCAGGGAGCATGTCCGGAAGGGGACTGAGGACAGGTGGCGCTAGGTGGGAATGTGGGTCGACCGAGAGGCGTGCCGTGGTAGTCCGCGCAACTGCTATAGACAGTGTGGCGTCTCTGACTAATACATCCATCTAAGGTCACACTGTTTCTAATTGCTGTATCTCTTCTGTAATTGTTTCTCGCTTGGACGAAAGTGACATTTGGTGTTCAGCAACGAAAAAGAAAACATATAGTATCCTACAACATGGCATTAGTTACAAAGATTTTTTTTTACTGCAAGCAGTAAACATTTTGGTTTACATCTTGACGAGAACCCATGCACAAGCATGCTTGCCCAAGCATGTATGGAAGTGTGTAGGATAAAATTCCTCAAGCGTCAGGAGCGTACAAGCAGCTTGACGCTTGCTCGAATTTCGATTGTGTATACTTGTGCAACGTTCATGCGTGGTCGTGATCGAGCATGTGTACCAAGGATAGGGAGGCTCGCGCAAGCATTCATCAGTGATTTCAAATAATTGTTCTGAGCACTATGGGACTTAACATCTGAGTTCATCAGTCCCCTAGAACTTAGAACTACGTAAACCTAACTAACCTAAGGATATGACACACATCCATGTCCGAGGCAGGATTCGAACCTACGACCGTAGCGGTCGCGCTGTTCCAGACTGAAACGCCTAGAACCGCTCGGCCACACCGGCCGGCATCAGTGATTTGATTTGACTTATTTTGTACTTGGTCTTGTTAAATTACGTTATGTACAAAGTTTGTGGTGTAATTAGAAGATCACAGTGCTACATGGAGAAAGAAAGAAAAACAGCAGTGTTTTGGGACAGGTTAGGTGAAACGTCCCCTTAGAACAATTATACAAGACTGTGCTTAAACTGACACACAATATTTTTAGCGCAACGCAATCTGACTTTCAGAAATCCCTACAAGAGAATGGCTCTGACTAACATTAACCTATGCGTTTCACAAATCGCTTACCTCACAAAAATCTTCATTACTCGAACTACTGCAATACGGCGAGCGCCACTACTGCCAGCTAAATAAAAGATTCAAACTACGGAAGGCACTAACTACTGATAGGCATAGTTAGCAAATGAAAGATTATAATAGAGAACAAACAATGTATTTACCTTAATAATCATAATATATATAGCAGTTCATGCCATCCAGTATTACAAATTTCAAAACTCCGCCATCTCTCTCCCCAAATCCACCACTGCTGGCGGCTCACCTCCAACTGCGCAACGCTACGCGCTGTTAACATCCAGATGCCCAACACTACAATGGCAGACAACAATGCAAACTAGCCACAGACTGCACACAGCACAGCCAGTGATTTTCATACAGAGCGCTACGTAACGTTGCCAATAAGAAAACATAAACAACCTACTTACATAGGTAGCGTGTGAACTGCGAAAAGTTAATATGTGAATAATATTTTCGTGTCTTTATTCATTCTTTACTCTACATTTCACGTTTCCTCTTTCTTTTCGTAAAACAGACAAAAGGACTGCCAAAGCACACTTTTCATGCGTGCTTGCCCAGCATGCAGCTACGTGTGTGGCCGCCGTAACGTACTCACCCAATGCCGTGATGCCAAGCACACCGCCGTGAGTTATGCTGAGGTAGAATTCCACTGCCTGGATGACCACACACGCTGTAGGGATGCCACCATCGATTTACTGTTGCGGAAGTCTTGATGAATAAAGCATGTTTATACTGAATGGCCTCTTCTGACTCCGCTCTCGCCTTGGTACTGGTAGGGAGGCAACGCACAGTTCCTGCACACATCATCATGAGGCAGGAAAGACGTTTAAGACTAATAGTGATGTCCGCATTGGTGATACCATTCCAGGTAACACAGTAAAGGATGTTTTGAAATTTTCCACCTCTGGTGTTTTTTACAAGTATTCAGTTTAATATGCCGGCCGCGGTGGCCGAGCGGTTCTAGGCCCTTCAGTCCAGACCGCGCGACTGCTACCGTCGCAGGTTCGAATCCTGCATCGGGCATGGATGTGTGTGATGTACTTATGTTAGTTAGGTTTAAGGGGGGGTAGGACGTCAAACGGACCGACTTGGAGCAGGAGAGGCATCACAGGACATTTTAATTTTCAGTGTCTATACTTTTACAAATAAATTCATAAAACTTTGTCAGCATCACCAGGAAGGATGCAGGATTCACACTCATTGCAGTAGAAGTTCGAAAACATAACATAATAAATTTTTTTACGTGTGAAATTTCATCATTTTTTCACTTACTAATGGCTGCATTTGTTGCTATAGGTACGTTTTTCTTCATAAGTTAGAGAGATTCTTCGATGAATTTTGCGCATCATCATACGAGTACCATACTCACAGGTGTATGGAACTCAAGAATTTATTTAATTTATGAAAAAACGAAAGAACTTATAAACTTCATGTTCAGGTTAAACGCAAATTTTATAGTTAATTACCTCAATTTTTACCAAAGTTTTTAATAGATTTCGAAAATTCTAGAGTTTCATACATCTTTAAGTATGGTTTGTATGCTGTACACAATTCATCGAACGATCTCTCTTACTTACGAAGAAAAGTGTACCTATAGCAACAAATACTGCCATTAGTAAGTGAAAAAAATGGTGAAATTTCACATGCAAAAAAATTATTTCGGTATTTTTTTCGAACTTCCACTGCTATGAATGTGTGTCATGCTGACAAAGTTTTATGAATTTTTATGTAAAAGTATACACATCGGAAATTAAAATGTTCTGTGGTGCCTCTCCTGCTCCAAGTCGGTCCGTTTGACGTCCTACCCCCCTTAAGTAATTCTAAGTTCTAGGGGATTGATGGCCTCAGATGTTAAGTCCCATAGTGCTCAAAGCCATTTCAACAGTTTTTTTTCAGTTTAATACGCTTTTCCACGTTTGGCCAGTTTCGGGTTCATAGGTCATTTTCAAGCCGAGTCTATGCAGAAACATAGCGAAGACACAAGTACAGGTTTGGCTTACTGACATAAAAAATGATATTTGACAACGGATAGCCAAAAATTGTACTTACAGGTGCAATTTTTTTGTCATTTCATTATCCTCGCCCTATATGGGAAAGGTGGGGGGATGGCGGGGGGGAAAAGCCTGTCAGTGGATACAACTATCCGCTCTTAAGCCATTGAATTTTAAACATGTTATAGTACTGGACACGTCAGTTGACAAAAATCAACATTTGACATAATAAAAAAGATATAGATTCAGTTATGTAATTTAAAATATGAAAGGAGGATTTGTTGATTAATTAAAAGACTGCATAGATGAAACGGCAAATGAATGTTTCATAAAAGATAAATGACAGAGGGATAACTGTGTAAGTTAAAAAAGTAAAAATCTAAATGTTGACTGACTGCAAATAGATACATAGATGAGTGAAATGATGAGCGGATCTAGACTCCCAGGAAGAGGGACATCATGGAAATGTAGCAGTTGGGTGGCCGAGCGGTTCTAGGCGCTTCAGTCTGTAGCCGCGCGACCGCTACGGTCGCAGGTTCGAATCTTGCCTCGGGCATGGATGTGTGTAATGTCCTTAGGTTAGTTAGGTTCAAGTAGTTCTAAGTTCTAGGGGACTGATGACCTCAGATGTTAAGTCCCATAGTGCTCAGAGCCATTTGAACCATTTTTTTTTTTTGAGCAGTTGGGGTTGTATGTAAGAGGGTGCTGTGTAGGCGGATGTTTATAGGAAGAATCTGGGAAAGTGAAGAAGGGTGTTGTTCCAGACCGGGCGCAGCCCCGAAGCCTCCCATGGTCAGAAAAATGGTACTGAATCCTCCCAAGCTCACAAGGGTCTGAAAAATAATGGGACCGAGTCCTCCCGTTCGAAGCAGGTAGCAGTTCTAAACGTTATGAATACTCCAAGCAGGCAAAGGAAAGCATATGAAGTTACAGTGTATTGTGAGTATGTTTAAAAGTTTTATCTTTTATCTTATTGAGATGAAGTCCAGCCGGAACAGCGCCAGAGACTAATTCCAGCTCAAGGTCACGCGCAAGGCGTGCAGAAGCGAATCAATATTTTTTTGTTTAAAACATGTGAGTGGTAGGGGAAGGAGGTAAGGAAAATGGCACAGATATTTATATTATTGTCTACAATACAACAAACAATGTGTCAGTTTGGGGGGATTCGGACCTGTTACCTGCTTACCTACCTGGTTTCGGGAGGATTCGGGGCTGGGCCCTCCAGACCAAGGCTTAGGATGTGGGTGGGGAGGAGTGGAGAGGAAGGGAGCCCTGACTGGGGTAGGACGGGTAAACATCAGGACGGATTTCATGGTCGGGGTGGGAGAGAATGTGGAGCGTGTGGAAGTGTAGCGTTGGGGAATGTGGTGGTAGAGGCGTGGTAGAGTACCAGGAACGGTGAGCATGGGAAAAACTGGGTCGATGTGTTGTGCAATTATCCTGTTAATAATCAGCAATGTAGCCGATATGAAAGCGAGCACACGACAAGCCGCACTGAAGCAATGAAGGGGTCACGAGCGGCCGATGGGCTTGGACTGCAGGCTGCTTTGAACAGCAGGTCAGACAGACAGATGCCTTGCACGGAACAGAGAACGCTTAGAGTCGCCCAGAGTGCTGGATGATGCTGTGTACGACTTCGTACACAATAGAAAGGATAGGTAAGCTATGGAGTGGTGCGGCAACTGTTGTCGTAGGATGGCTGGACAGGATCAGAAGGGGTTGGGTTGTTTGGAGGAAAGAGACCAAACAGCGAGGTCATCGGTCTCATTGGATTAAGGAAGAACGGGGAAGGAAGTGGGCCGTCCCCTTTGAAAGGAACCATCCCAGCATTTGCCTGGTGCGATTTAGGGAAATCACGGAAAACCTAAATCAGGATGGTGGGACGCGGGATTGAACCGTCGTCCTCCCGAATGCGAGATCAGAAGGGATTAGTGAACAAGTTAACGTAGTAAACGTAAGATTTCCTTAATTTGTATCTCTTCAAGCGTACAAATAATGGAGCAAGAAATAGAGACCAGTTATCAGTGTCAACGAGAATGAGGGTCTCTGAACAGTAATGTCGGAGCCATGACTAGGCGACGTCTGTGTAGCATCACATAGCGACGAAGTTCCAAGCATGAGAGGGCTGTCTCACTGCCGTCGCCCATCCTATATTGCGGTGGCAGAGGGCGCTTATAGTCCACAGTCACTGAAGGCGTGGCATTGGGTCCCTCAGATCCCCACGATTGCTATCGGCTTCTGACGGAAACGCAGTTCTGTAGCTAACTTTGACGCTCGTGGGATGGTACCGATATTTTTTACCATAGATCAAGGTACACTAGTGGTTTCCTTCATTCGGTGGCACCTGCTGGAGTCATACAGCATTGGCTAGCTGATTAGCTGATGACGCTGCTTGACGAGAGTGAAGCTCCTCGAGCCCCCACTAGACATGGCTGGAGACCTCATGACTTTGGCTGTAGTCAGATGTCAAGCAACCAGACGCCGGCCGCTGTGGCCGAGCGGTTCTACGCGCTTCAGTCCGGAACCGCGCGACTGCTACGGTCGCAGGTTCGAACCCTGCCTCGGGCATGGATGTGTGTGATGCTCTTAGGTTAGTTCTAAGTTCTAGGGGACTGATGACCTCAGATGTTAAGTCCCATAGGGCTCAGATCCAAGCAGCCAGACGAAGTACAATTGTTGCTAACGGCTGGACGACGAGCATTTATTGTCGTCCTGTCTACTTACGTCGTGGCAGGACCCGGCCTCCTCTCACAGAGATGTCTAAGGAAGTGCAGCTTTGTGCCATGACATGTGGAAATCCAACCCACCGCTACAGCAGACCTCCGTATTGCAGACTGCTGTTCCAGGATTCTGGGGCGCAGCAACAAGGTTTCGCAGCCGGCTCACCTACAAGCCTCTCGATGGGTTGCTGCAACATGCTGAATCCGTTACGCTCATGTCATCCGTCCCATTCCCTCTTCCTGCCCTCTCTAGCCTATCCAAATCCCTCCACCCGCTTTTTCAAATGGTTCAAATGGCTCCAAGCACTATGAGACTTAACATCTGAGGTCATCAGTCCGCTACACGTAGGACTACAGAAACCTAACGACTGCACTCATATCAATGCCCGAGGCAGGATTCGAACCCGCAACCTTAGCAGCGGCTCGGTTCCGGACTGAAGCGCCTATAACAGCTCGGCTATAGCGGCCGGACCCACTTTTTCTTCCCTCATCACTGCCGCCTATTTTCACATTCTCCCCCTCCCCACCTTCCTCTCTTTCTTGCACGCGTTACCTATCTAGGCCAAAGACGACGATTTCATATCACGGTATTGTGATGCGTAGTTTCTCCATGACATAACGAGTCGCTTACGCAACCACATAGGGAAGTCCAACAGTTATTTACAGTAATTTTTTACTTGTTGTAAAGCAATATCAATTACATGCTGTCTTTTCTGGATCTTAAAATGATCAAATGTGACCAAAATTACTCATATTGTAAAAATTAGAAATATGCAACTGAGACTGAAACTTAATGATGTATGGGTAGATTTGCATTCCATGAAATACACTGCTTGACACTTGCTAAGGAACAACTGACACTTGGTAAGAAAGAACTGCCAGTTGGTACGGAACAACCGACAATTGCTGCAGGACATCTGACCAATGATAGTAAAAGAAAATGCAGAGGACGGGATGTGATAACTTCAGCGAGGACTGTGCACGAACGCTCTGTACGCATTCGACTGTTCGTGTGGTACGGAGATTGAAGAAGGTTGTTATGGAACCTAGTGGTGCGACATTCCGTGTGGTCCGGCAACATTTCTGCAAGACATTATTAAAGTGCTTACGATCGTGGACGAGAAGTTGGACGGCTCGAAGTCGGTCAAAGTGTCACTAGTATGGCCACAGTAAAGTGTATGACCAAAAGCACCATGTCGCAATTTAAAAAAGGCCGCTAAGTTGGAACTGCTATGCGGAACCATGCTGGTGTTCGAGAACGGGCCACCACACCGCAAGAGGATCGATACATAGATCTAGTGGCGAAATGGGACAGAAATCTCACTCCTAGGGAAATAACCGCATAAGTTGCACCCGCCGCCGGTACATGTGTCTCTGCAAGAACCATTTCTCGACAGGTTTGTATGCCCCGAACCCTGATAAATGCATCCCACTTAAACCACGTCATCATTAAGGAAGTGATCGTTGTTATAGGAAGTATGTTGTTTGGCGTCAGCAACAGTGGTCCAGAGCGATGTTCTCCGACGAATCCCGCCTCACTGTGTACGAGATTCTGGCTACCAGTTAGTGTGGAGAGAGAGGGAAACACGATTCACACCACAGAATATTCATGGACGTCATCGGTATGGCCTAGGCGTTACGGTATGGGGAGGTATTACGCACAGTGTCAAAACTAAGCCCCGTATTTTTGTGAGAGGTACTGTTACAAATGGTTCAAATGACTCTAAGAACTATGGGACTGAACATCTGAGGTCATCAGTCCCCTAGAACTTAGAACTACTTAAACCTAACTAACCTAAGGACAGCACACACATCCATGGTCGAGGTAGGATTCGAACCTGCGACCGTAGCAGCAGTGCGGTTCCGGACTGAAGTGCCTAGAACCGCTTGGTCACAGCGGCCGGCTGGTACTGTTACACACAGCGATGATGCACAGAGATTACCCTGGATCATGTCCATCTGTTTAGGCATACAATGAAGGCTTTCACGACCGGATGCTTCAGCTGCCGAGAATTCTTCAGGGTTGTATGGCCGTGGTCCACGGAACTCTTCTATCCCTGATGTTTCGTCCAAAGCTACGTTGGACATCTTCGGAGGTGCTCCTGGATGGCCGGCCGGTGTGTGTCCGAGCGGTTCTAGGCGCTTCAGTCTGGAACCGCGCGACCGCTACGGTCACAGGTTCGAATCCTGCCTCGGGCATGGATAGGTATGCTGTCCTTAGATTAGTTACGTTTAAGTAGTTCTAAGTTCTATGGGACTGATGACCTCAGATATTAAGTCCCATAGTGCTCAGAGCCACTTGGACCACTTGCTCCTGAATGTACTGAGTCTTGCCGAGTTAGCAAGACTCAGCACAACCAGGAGCACCTCAGAAGATGTCCAACATAGCTTTTGACGAAACGTCAGGGATAGAAGAGCTCCGAGGACCACGGCCATACAACTCGGAAGAATTCTCGGCATCAGTTTAGGGGTGTGGTAGGTCCCGACTTTCTGTTTTTGGACAACAATGCTCGCCCACGCTGGAACGCTGAGGCGTCGGACACAATGAGAAGGGATGCTCTTGGCAGCCTTGTTTCTCAGCGAACGCCCCCTCCCCGAACCGTCACAAAAAATGGTTCAAATGGCTATGAGCACTATGGGACTTAACTTCTGAGGTCATCAGTCACCTAGAACTTAGAACTACTTAAACCTAACTAACCTAAGGACATCACACACATCCATGCCCGAGGCAGGATTCGAACCTGCGACCGTAGCGGTCGCGTGGTTCCGGACTGTAGCGCCTAGAACCGCTCGGCCATCCTGGCCGGCGAACTGTCACAGAAATAGAAACCGCCTTGAGAGAGGATTGGAGCAATATCCCGCAAGGACTTCTCAACATTTGGTAGCAAGCATGAGTAGCAGGTGGAAATTGTGCATTAGTGCCCATGGAGGACATCTTCTTTACTGAGAGTCCGATATCGACCATTGTTTTGGGAGTCTGAACTGTGTCGAACATGAAAGTTATTTATGTCTCTTATCCTGCTTTCTCATTTGCTGAAATCTTTATCTTTTTTGTTATAAATATACTAATCCACTTCTGTTACGTAAGTACTGCGTTTCATGTCATCCATTATTGCCTATGATTATTCCTGTCCAACAATGCGTCTGTTCCTTACGAGCTGTCAAGCCGTTTAGTTGCCGCACCCTGGACGTTGAATTCGAATTACTGACGCCACCCCGAGACCAGGGGAATTGCTCGACCGTCTCCCTTATTAAGAAAATCAAGGTGATTTTAATGTATTGTAAATTCACCTCGTCAGCTTTTCGAGGAGGGTAGCTAGTGAACGAAGGCGCAACAGTGTGAACGGATTTCAGAGTGAGGTATCTGGAACTTTAAACGACATCACCATCTCAGTAAGTTCTCCGATCCCCATCCCCAACGGCCCCCGACCTCCTCTGTGTGGGAATCGAGTGAATGAGGACCATTTTACGGCAGACCGTGAAATTGGGCTGCTGCTCTGATTACCGATCAGAACAAAGTGTCCACACAACCGTCGTTAGTATCTCGTTTAACGAGAACTTTCCATCCAGCACGGTGACTGTTTCGTCCCCCCGCTCCTTTCCTTCCAGATGGCCATCTGCATATTCCATTATCCGATTGTGCAGTAAGCGGATTTAATTAGCCGGCCTGCGGCAGCTGTCCAATCCGGATTCGGGTCACGACGGTGCATTCTAATCTGCCGGCCAGCCTTGGCAGCGGCTCCGCCATGAATAACTAGAGTCAATATTGGAATGCAGCTCGTGTCCCGCCGGCTGTCGCTCGCCTGCATATTCATTGTTATCGACAGCGGCGCGGCTTACATCGCCACGCCACGGTGCTGTGCTTAACCGAATGCACTTCACGCCCGTTCTTTTCGACGTTGTCATGTAGCCACTCCGTCCAATACTAGAAGTCTTGTGCCGTTTTACACACTTCGGGCTGACGTCTGCTATTTTCAAGATGGTCTGGCGCATTAACCCTTACGGACAATATAGTTCCTTTTGAAACCACATAGTACTTTGCCATTTAGTAGCACTGCACGGTAGTTATATTGTAGCAGTGATCGCCAAACTGCAGTCCAAATCAAGTATTCGTGCGGCCCGCGATTCTCAGCGACCTTTTGCAATAATACGCATCTAGCCAGCAACAGCCGAATCCAAAAATATCAACTAACGATAAGAGCTTGGGAAGGGTGCAGCTTCCTTGCTCAGTAACACGCAAAAATACTCTCAGAGACAGTAATATTTTAAAGTGCGCTTTATTTTAATCGCCTTTCGTCAAGTCGGCCATATGAGGGGTAAGTACAGCGGCCACTTCGGTGCTATAGCATGTGAGAGAGGTAATGTTTTATTATATTTTAACTAAAGTTCAGTCTTCATCACAACACTTATGTTTCAATAACATAGGTGACCGGTTTCGGTTATATTTATATAACCATCTTCAGACCTGTGAATTAAATAGAAAATACTAGAGACCAATCTTAAAATAGGGTACACTCAGCCTCGTGATGTCAATTGAGGAGCTAGTCGACCGGCTTCGGTCAAGAATACCATCATAACGACTGGGAGAGCGGTGTGCTGACCCCACGCCCCTCCTATCCGCATCCTCCCTGAGGATGACACGATCCCGGTAGACCACTCGTGGCCTGAAGTCGGAGTCAATCTTAAAATAAAATGAAGCGTTTCTAATGACGGCAAAATTTTAACAAGATAAAATAAAACTTATTATACCCATGGCTTCCTTGGAGGATAGTAGGCGAAGCTCTCCTCAGCTGCTACGAAGTCAACTGATGGTTATGAGTGCTGAGCATGAGCTTAAATATGCAGAGGCCCCGCCTACTTCCTCTCACACTATTTCACAACTGCCAATCAGCGTTCATAATATGACGCTATCGTCAAAGTATAAAAGTACGAAATACACTAATAACATAAAATTGATTCATTTAAAATGTCTGATTAACAGATAGTATATGTAAAACTTATTTATATATTAGATAAAAATGGTAAACTACGTTGTGTAATAGCTGTGCCCTCTATGGGCAACCTTAATACCATTACAGTGTCAGTTAAATCAAAGATGTAAAAGTCCTTGGAGTTGTGGTATATATCGATTATACCGAGTCGCCTACATCACAATTGTATCTTTGATGGATGTTGTAAAATCGTCTTACTTTAACTGTAGTTTTCATTGTGACATTCTTTATAACATTAGGGTAGCAGCCAAGGGTACGTTCCGCATTATGTATATCTGAATAGCTGATGAGACCGCTGATTAAATATTTAGAATTCATAGATCTAATAGTTTTTATAATAATCAATCTCAATTTAATAAAAAAAATTATATGTTGTATAGCATATTTTTCACACATAGCTTTTGCCATGGGTATAACTAATCTTATATTTTAAAATAAAAGAATAGGTGGATCTTCACTATAAATTTTCGTCCAAAAGGTCGTTAAAATATTTTTCGCGAAAATCTAATTGTTCATTGAGCAGCATTGCTGATTTGGTTTTTAAATGAGCATATATCTCAATTTCTTCTAAGATATTCATAAGTAAGCCTTTCTTTGCATAACGAAGAGTTGGAGATCCTGCTCTATTGTCCCCTCAGCATGGTTATTAAATGTTATGTGATGCCCAAATACAGATTTTGTTCGTGGGGTACCCGACGTATGTTCTTTGTACCTTACTGCAAAATTTCGACCTGTTTGGCCGATATATATTTTCTCACAGTCTCTACATTGGATCTTATATACTCCTGATCTGGTAAATTTTTCATTATCTTTACTTATGATATGTCTTAATTTTTTTTGTAAAGTACTGTCAGTTGTGAATGCTATTGTTATTCCAGAATTTTTAAATAAATTAGTAATTCTATCTGATATGTTTCCCATATATGTCATCTTCATATATTTTGGATTACCTATTAGTGGAGTACTTCGTGATTGTTGCACTTTATTAAAAATGATATCTACCTGTCGTGTGTCGAAAGAGTTGGTTTTTGCAATTTAAGATGGTCATTTCCTTTTTTAAGTCATTAGCTTCCAGCGGTTATTTTAGTATTCGGTGTATCATAGACTTAAAAAACGCTTTTTATATTTGTCAGGATGACATTATGTGGCATTAATAATAACATCAGTGGTTGTAGGTTTTCTGTATATGGTGAAGTGGTGTCTCCCGTTGTTATTACTTATAGTGAAATCTAGATAGTTAATAAATTTTTGATTTTCGTGCTCAATCGTAAATTGTAACTTCGGATGCACAAAGTTTAATTTTACAGCAAGCTTTTCAGTTTCTTCTTTTGAACCATTATAAAGCACTAATGAATCATCTACACGTCGCTTCATTGGTCACTGTTCCAAAAATGTTTACCAAAATAGAATGTTTTATTGTTTGTCCTCCAGTACTGACAACTCTTGGGCGTTTGCAACTCGCACAGCTCAGCTGCTGTGGTACAAATTTTAACGAGGAAGTAACATGGGTTCTTGAATATTCATTATAGAGACAGTCCTTTTCAAATGCGGTACATATTTGTAGCAAGGAAGTGAAATTAAACTAAGGCTGCGGTAGTACAACTCAATGAGTAGAACAAACGTTTAGTAAACATTCGTGATTCTGTTTCATATTGCGTAATACATTTAACAATAAGTACAGTTACAGCTACGATTGCATTTATCATCTGCTCACACAGACCACAACACACATCGTCAGGCGAACAACAGTAAACGATCGACAAGAAGTGTTCCGGATGTAGTCGACTTTTAACGACCAGTACTTTGTGGCAGGCGCCCAACTAATGGCGCCATTACTGTAGCTAGTCTATTAGGGGCATTCTAATTTATATGTATTGCCAGTTAATAACAGAAGAAGTTTAACTTTAGGGGCAAGAAGTAGAAAATTTGAGCTTGGCCAATGACACTTTAATTCTGTCAGAGACAGCAAAGTACGTGGAAGAGCAGTCGAATAGAATTGACGGTGTCTTGAAAGGAGAATAAAAGATTACCATCACATAAGCCAAACCAGGTGAATGGAATGTAGTCGAATTAAAACAGGCGATGCTGAGGGATTTAAAAGAGGAAACGGTACGCTAAAAGTAGTAGATGAATTAACTATCTGGGCACTAAAATAACTTATTATGGCCAAAGGAGAGAGGATGTAATACGTAAGTTGGCAATGGCAAGAAAAGCGTTTCTGAAGAAGAGAAACTTGCTAACATAGAATATAAATTTAAGTATTAGGAAGTCTTTTCTGAAGGTACATGTCTGGAATGTAGCCTTACATGGAAGTGAAATATGGATGATAAACAATTCAGACAAGAAGAGAACAAAATGTGGTGCTACAGAAGAATGACGAGGATTAGATGGGTAGATGAGGAGATACTGAGTAGAATTGGGAAGAAAAGATATTTGTGGCACAACTTGACTAAAGGAAGGGAGCACTTGATACGATATGTTCTGAGGTGCGAAGGTATAACCAATTTAATAATGGAGGGAAGTGTGGAAAATTGTGGAGGGAGACCAAGAGACGAATACAGTTCAGAATGATGTAATGTAGGTTGCAGTAGTCATTCGGAGATGAAGAGGCTTGCACTGGATATGGCAGCGTGGACAGCTGCAACAAACCAACCTTCAGATTGGTGAGCACAACAACAACCATTTAAGAATAAGACCACTGCTTATGCGATCCGAAGTGCCGCCCCAAAATGTCGATACTGACCCTTGAGCAAAAAACTTTGACGACCACTGATCTGTAACAATCCTTTACGTCTCCAGGTGGTGCTGCCCTCTAGCAGCTGCAGCTTGAACTACTTCACACGTTTCAAATCTTAGCAGGTAGACGAGCAAAACGCAGGTGCCGTTTTCGTATGCGGTGCACGATTGCCTGCGTTTTCAAATTTTGATTGAATTTCTCTCGGCAAAGCATGTTTCCCGATGAATTAGATATAGAAAACTGTCCTGCTCAAGTTTATACTCTGCTTATTGCGATAGAAATTAAAATTATGTGTTTATTTTAGTAATTACTGTCGTGGTAGCTTTCGAAACCACTGAAGCTGTTAAGGGCGGTAAGGCTGTATAAGCGACGCCGGTACACGATTGTCGAGAGGTACATTGTGTGAAACGTTCACACGTGCCTGGTGCCTACTAACCCTCGGTTATTCGCGCGGAGTACAACTGTGCTCCAATGTCTTTCTAAACGGTATTTTCCTATTGTTGGTAAGAGCGGTAGGTTTAAAATTCTCAGAAAGTGACTTTCATGGTCAAACTGCAGCAAGTGACGTGTGCACACCTCCACGGATCTTCTCGTAGAAAGGACAAAGTGTTCGTTGTCGTGTATGGCGCACACATGTGCTCCGCACGAGTATCACAGTACACATTTTTATGGTAAGTATAAATTTTGATTCCCGTCATATTTGAAACAATTTTCGATTTTTGTAGTAGTATTAAGATGCCTTTGTTATTTAGGTATAATAAACAGATCGCACTTCTGGTGAAAAGTTTGGATGCATTGGTTATAGACTGATGATCCTTCCGATTGTGACTTTGGTCTAAGCTATGGATGTACTATCGAGGATGACGATCAAGGACACGAGCAAGCTGTAAACAATAAATTGGAATAATCCGAAGAAGAAAATGACCACGTGGAAGAGACCTTCAACAAGGCGAGTGAAGATGAATCTAATTACTATTCTGGCAAAGATAAACAAAATGGAATAAATTATGGGTCATTCTAATGTTCTCGTAAAACAATGTCCAGCAATATCGTTATTCGTTTTCCTGGCCCAAAAGAAGACGGAAAAATGCGAAATACGAAATATGATAATTGATTGGTGATTTAGTCGTCAAAGTACCAATATTTACACAGACAAAATCAGGCACAAATTTTCTAGAGAGCGAGATTCAAAATATACTAACGAATGTGAAATGCTGCCCTTTCTTGTATACGTTTTTCACTGTATGCCAAAATCTTCCAGATTAAATATTTGCAAAAATGGGACATTGAGAAAGGCAGTCCGTTTGACTATGTCAAAGAATAGATTTCATTTCTTGCTTCGGTACCTCAGACATGACGACGTAAACGCTAGAAATGAAAGAAAAAATGTAGAAATTGACACCAATACTTCAACTTGTGGATTAAGTTTTAAAAAAATTTCAAAAGTGCTCTACTCCTTGGGATTATATCACGTAGATGAGCATCTGGTTGGTTTCTGTCAATCTAGACAGTTTATACCTAGTAAACCTGATAGTTATGGCGTAAAGGTTTTTGCATTAGTGGATTGTACGATAATGTGTACTATGAGTATGGAAGTTTAATGTGAAAAACAGTCAGTGTGGCCTTTTGATGTAAGCACTGCAGGAAAAGGTTTCGTCATTAGAAATGCGAAACCAATTTTGAACGGAACGTAGCATCACAGGCGATAACCGGTGTACTAGTTATTTTCTCACTCAAGAATTGCTTGAGGAAAAAAACAACTTATGCTGCAACAATTAGACATAACAAAAAAGAAATACCTCACGAGTTTTTACCAAACACATTTCGAGAAATAAACACTTCTTCCGTTCTCAGCTTTAGACGTGATACAACACGTGTATCCCACTGCAAAACGAAAAAGAAATCAGTAGTTTTACTTCAAGTCTGCAAAATGGTGCAGCGATTAATGAGTCCACCTGCTCTGAAAATAAACCAGAAATTGTTACATTCTACAATCGCACAAAAGTTAGGGTTGACGTTCTTGATCAACTTTGTTCAAATTACAAAACAGGAAGAACTACTAAATATGGGCAACAACGACTTTTTACGATATTTTAAATATCGCTGCTATCAATACTTTATGCATTAATTCAGCAAACAAGAACTATGCCAAAGACAAATGAGCTGATTTGCTAGACAAAATCAGTTATCAAATGGTGAAACTTCAAATTCAGGAACGGATAAAATGGACCATGGTACCCAGATAACTAAGAACTTGAGGACTAGCGTTGTTAGAAGAGGACCCAGAAGTAAAAACGGAAACATTTGAACTAAATGAGTCCGCAGTTCGTGGTCGTGCGGTAGCCTTCTCGCTTCCCGCGCCCGGGTTCCCGGGTTCGAATCCCGGCGGGCGGCGGGGTCACGGATTTTCTCTGCCTCGTGATGACTGAGTGTTGTGTGATGTCCTTAGGTTAGTTAGGTTTAAGTAGTTCTAAGTTATAGGGGACTGATGACCATAGATGTTAAGTCCCATAGTGCTCAGAGCCATTTGAACCATTTGAACTAAATGAAGAGGGCAAGGGACGTTGCAAACTATGTGGCAGATCAAGAAATAAATCTACAAAAACAGTGTGTGAAAATGTAATGAAAGGGAGTGTGCTGAATACTCTAAAACTAACATTGTTTGTAAGGACTGTCCATGATTTCGTATTGTACATATTAACTCTGATTATTTTTAGGTGAAATATGAGCTTCTTCAATGAAGTTATTAGGTATAATTTAGTTACTTCTTGTGTAATTTTTCATGTTTTGAGTTGTAAATAGATGAAGTGGCGAAAACTCATTTTACATTTAAAAAAGTCAAATTTATAATCCATTCCCTCGTTCAGAGGTTTGAAGGAACTAATTTACTCATCAACGGAAAGAAAGTGAAAAAGAAATAAATTGATGAAATACAAAATTAATATATTTTTAAGAAAAAAATGTGAGGAGTACACTTGTACTCTGCACGAGTACCTGTGTCTACAAAAACCGCACTAGTAGCGGAGGTGGAGCCATTTTTGTATGCGGAGCACGAATTCTTGCGGTTTCACATTGTGATTGAATTTGTCTCTCTAAGGCATGTTTTGCGCATGGATTAGGTACAGAAAACTTTCCTGTTAAATTTTATATTCTGTGCATTGCGATAATAACTGAATTTATGTATTTACTAGCTGCTACAAGCTGCTTCGCCCGCATACCAGTAATTTTATTACGGTGAGTAATTGTGAGTAAGCAAGTCAGTAATTTTACGACACATCTGTGCGTATAGTTGTGTGTATAAAACATGCATCAGGGTCGGAATGTAGGTGCATAATGAACGTGTTTCTATTATTTTGCTTATGTCGAATCTGAATACATGCATTATACACTCCTGGAAATGGAAAAAAGAACACATTGACACCGGTGTGTCAGACCCACCATACTTGCTCCGGACACTGCGAGAGGGCTGTACAAGCAATGATCACACGCACGGCACAGCGGACACACCAGGAACCGCGGTGTTGGCCGTCGAATGGCGCTAGCTGCGCAGCATTTGTGCACCGCCGCCGTCAGTGTCAGCCAGTTTGCCGTGGCATACGGAGCTCCATCGCAGTCTTTAACACTGGTAGCATGCCGCGACAGCGTGGACGTGAACCGTATGTGCAGTTGACGGACTTTGAGCGAGGGCGTATAGTGGGCATGCGGGAGGCCGGGTGGACGTACCGCCGAATTGCTCAACACGTGGGGCGTGAGGTCTCCACAGTACATCGATGTTGTCGCCAGTGGTCGGCGGAAGGTGCACGTGCCCGTTGACCTGGGACCGGACCGCAGCGACGCACGGATGCACGCCAAGACCGTAGGATCCTACGCAGTGCCGTAGGGGACCGCACCGCCACTTCCCAGCAAATTAGGGACACTGTTGCTCCTGGGGTATCGGCGAGGACCATTCGCAACCGGCTCCATGAAGCTGGGCTACGGTCCCGCACACCGTTAGGCCGTCTTCCGCTCACGCCCCAACATCGTGCAGCCCGCCTCCAGTGGTGTCGCGACAGGCGTGAATGGAGGGACGAATGGAGACGTGTCGTCTTCAGCGATGAGAGTCGCTTCTGCCTTGGTGCCAATGATGGTCGTATGCGTGTTTGGCGCCGTGCAGGTGAACGCCACAATCAGGACTGCATACGACCGAGGCACACAGGGCCAACACCCGGCATCATGGTGTGGGGAGCGATCTCCTACACTGGCCGTACACCACTGGTGATCGTCGAGGGGACACTGAATAGTGCACGGTACATCCAAACCGTCATCGAACCCATCGTTCTACCATTCCTAGACCGGCAAGGGAACTTGCTGTTCCAACAGGACAATGCACGTCCGCATGTATCCCGTGCCACCCAACGTGCTCTAGAAGGTGTAAGTCAACTACCCTGGCCAGCAAGATCTCCGGATCTGTCCCCCATTGAGCATGTTTGGGACTGGATGAAGCGTCGTCTCACGCGGTCTGCACGTCCAGCACGAACGCTGGTCCAACTGAGGCGCCAGGTGGAAATGGCATGGCAAGCCGTTCCACAGGACTACATCCAGCATCTCTACGATCGTCTCCATGGGAGAATAGCAGCCTGCATTGCTGCGAAAGGTGGATATACACTGTACTAGTGCCGACATTGTGCATGCTCTGTTACCTGTGTCTATGTGCCTGTGGTTCTGTCAGTGTGATCATGTGTTGTATCTGACCCCAGGAATGTGTCAATAAAGTTTCCCCTTCCTGGGACAATGAATTCACGGTGTTCTTATTTCAATTTCCAGGAGTGTATTTTCTAATCACATTTAAAAATTGCCTCGATTCATTACACTCGTGCAGAAGTAGAGTTTTTAGTAGTTTCTCTGGCTCATCTAGTGCTGGACGTGAGATCTTGCCACTAGAGAGACAAATACCAACCGTTTCTCCCTTCCATTATAATGCATTACGTGCCTACGCTTTTGATCCATCCTCCTAAGAGGATTAATTGACAACTCGTTGTTTGTCGTACATCCTTTATTTAAAATGGCGTCATCAATGTGAGTCTTCAATCGTCTTGGAAGCTGTAAATGACACGTGTCGCTCAGCGTCTAAAATGCGACGGTCTTGTGGCTGTTCTGTTGTCTCTGTAGCTCTTAAGAACGTCTGACGGTCTGCATCCAAGCTCCGACGGACATTAGACTCTCTGAGGTTCCTTGGATTCGAGTAACTTTCTCATCTTGAGCTCTGTTAGAACTATGAGCTAAATCAGACTTGCGTTTGCGAGGCTTATAGTAAGTTTTAAATATGGTTTTCGGACTTACCGTCCGATTTTATTGTTGTTTCTACATCAAAATTCTCCAGATATGCCAGTGGTGTAGAAATTAAATTTAGTAAACCACGCGCACGGTAATATCGGATTTGCACGTTCACTGAATAATCTATAGAGACTAAGAGTCACCGACCATCGCGACAGCGTCGTCTGAATGTCACTCACGTACGCCACATTTAGAAATGTTAATAATACTCAAAAAGATACAATTTACTAAAACAGCCTATGTTCTTCCTCGCGGTTCAAGCTAACTCATAGTAATTGCTATCGAAATCGGTTTAGCAGTAGATGCATGAAAACGTAACAGGGAGCATTAGTTTCACAATTAATAATACAGATATTAGTATAGAAGTATGTATTAAACGCGTTGAGAATTGAATAAGCATTATATTAGTTACATTGAATCATATTACAGAGAACACACCAACCAATTGAAGCATTTACACAAATATAATGAAGTTCAAACGTGAACCAGTAAATAGATTTTTCAGAGAGTAAATATTTTTCCTTACTTCGCGTAATATTCTTCAATAAATATCTTGTATTACACACTTCGCAAAGTAGGTGACCTTCTTCATCAGGCTCAAGCTATCTCACGCCAGATTTCGTGGATATCGGTTCAACGATGATAATATGATGAAGACAACGCACACATCCAGACGCGAACAGAAAATTTTTTAAAAAATCGAAGCGATCGGGAATTGAACCCTTGAGCTAAACTCTGTAATGCTAACCGCATGACCATATGTGTTAACGTAAATTGTCATGGTACGAGGAATTTATAACAGACACATGACGCTCAGCGGCTAAAATGTGACGGGATTGTGACGTATATTAGTATAGAAGTATGGATTTAACATGTAGAGGATTGTGTAAGCATTGTATTCATTACATAGAATCGTTTTATGTAGAACATATCAAACAATAAAAGCATATTCGTGACTATCATAAAATTCAAAAATTAAAGAGTAAATAGCTTTTCCAAAGAGTAATTATTGTGCCATATTTCAGTTATATTCATCAAATCAGTAAATACGTTGTAGTACACACTTTCTAAGGTAGCCTATGTTCTTCCTCAGAGCTCAAGCTACCGCCATACCAAACTTTTATAGCGATGGAAGTGTTACCGATAATGGTGTCAGTAAAGCGGAGTTACTAAATACAGTTTTACGCAAATCTTTCACGAAAGAAGACGAAGTAAATATTCCATAATTCGAAACCAGAACAGCTGTTAGCATGAGTGACATAAAAGTAGATATCTTAGGTGTTGCGAAACAACTCAGAACACTTAAGAAAGGCAAGTTTTACGGTCCAGATGGTATACCAGTCAGGTTCCTTTCAGAGTATGCAGACACAATAGCGCCTTTCTTAGCAATCATATACAACCGCTCATTTGACGAAAGGTCTGTTCCTAAAGACTGGAAAGTAGCACAGGTCACACCAATATTCAAGAAAGGAAATAGGAGTAAGCCACTGAATTACAGACCCATATCACTAACCTCAATTTCCAGTCGGATTTTGGAGCATATACTGTACTCTAACACTATGAATCACCTTGAAGAAAATTACTTACTGATTCATAACCAACACGGATTCAGAAAATATTCTTCTTGTGCAACACAGCTAGCTCTTTATTCCCATGAAGTAATGAGTGCTGTCGGCAAGGGATATCAGATCCATTCCATATTCCTAGATTTCCAGAAGGCTTTTGATACCGTTCCTCACAAACTACTACTAATCAATTTGCGTGCATATGGAGTATCGTCTCAGTTGTGTGACTGGATTTGTGATTTCCTCTCAGAGAGGTCACAGTTCGTAGTGACAGACGGTAAATCATCGTGTAGAACAGAAGTGGTATCTGGCTTTCCGCAAGGTAGTGTCTTAGGCCCTCTGCTGTTCCTGATTTACATAAATGATCTAGGTGATAATCTGAGCAGCCCCCTCAGATTGTTTGCAGATGATGCTGTGATTTACCGTCTAGTAAAATCATCAGACGATCAATTCCAACTACAAAATGATCTAGAGAGAATTTCTGTATGGTGCGAAAAGTGGCAACTGGCGCTAAACAAAGAAAAGTGCGAGGTCATCCACATGGGTTCTAAAAAAAATCGGATAAATTTTGGGTATACGATAAATCGCACAAATATAAGGGCTGTCAGTTCGACTAAATACCTAAGAATTACAGTTACGAGCAACTTAAATTGGAAAGACCATATGGATAATAATGTGAGGAAGGCGAAACAAAGACTGTACTTTGTTAGGAGAACACTTAGAAGATGCAACGAACCCCCTAAAGAGACAGCCTACATTACACTTGTCCGTCATCTGCTGGAATATTGCGGCACGGTATGGGATCCTTATCAGGTAGGATTGACGTAGGACATCGAAAAAGTGCAAAGAAGGGCAGCTCGTTTCGTGTTATCGCACAATAGGGGTGAGAGTGTCACTGAAATGATACGCGAGTTGGGGTGGCAGTCACTGAAACAAAGGCGGTTTTCTTTGCGTCGAGATCTCTTTACGAAATTTCAGTCACGAACTTTCTTTTTGTTGACACCCACCTATGTAGGAAGAAATGATCATCATAATAAAATAAGAGAAATCAGAGCTCGAACGAGAAGATTTAGGTGTTCCTTTTTCTCACCCGCCATTCGAGAGTGGAATGCTAGAGAAGTAGTATGAAAATGGTTCGATGAACGCTCTGCCAGGCAATTAGGTGTGAATTGCAGAGTAACCATGTATATGTAGTTGTAGACGTAGAATGGGTTCACGGATTTGGTGGTGCAGGGGTAACAGAGAGAATTGTTTTCACACTTATAATCTTAGTATCGATTTTCGTAATTATTGTGGTGTTTTGTTTCGAAGCCACGGCGGAGGCTCGTTTCACACTTGTCCGGCTGCCGTCTACGTGGCGCCGCTACCAGTTGTCGGCAGGTACACTGTATGGGCCATTTCACGCTTGCCCGGTGCCGGTTAAATGGTACACGGCTGCCGTGCTGCTGCTTCGGGAAGCCGACAGCCCCCGTGCCACAGCAGGGTCCCGGGGACGACATCTGGGGGTATATCACGTTTTATGTTGTATGCATCAATGCTTGTGTCTTCTTTCGTAAAATTATACTTCTTTGAACAGATCTTACCTGTTTTATCGTGGTCGAAGCTAGACTTGGAAGTACTAACTGCACTGAAAAAGGCAATACTACTTAAAATCGAAAAACGGAAATCAGATCCAGTCGAACTGTTTATAATTAGTACCAAGAAGCCAAAGCCAGACCTCCATAAATCGTTTCTCAGTGGAATAATTCCGCCCTCCTCCGATGGTGTAGTGCAATTCCAGTTCATAGTATAACAAATCGTCTCTGGAGAAAAAAAGGTGTGGTTTCTCACCTAGCACATCCCGTGGATACCACTCAGCACAGGATAGCCAGCACCGTACCCTACAGTTCCGCTATCAAGACTTCACAGGGACGTTTTGTGCGTCCCCTGTTGTTTCACTCTACCCCAAAACCTCATCATTTGATTCATTCTGTTTCTAAATTAAATATTCAGTTTTTTTTAAAAGTGGTTATGAATCTGAAGTTTTTCTTTATTAATACATCCGTCTTTGGTTGTTAAATCTCTTTAAAATACATAACATTATTAAAATCTTTTGAAAGAGAAACAACGTTTAGAATTAAAATGATCCGTTTTTTCTGCTCTTCTCTGACTGCCGACATGTGTTTACCCTGCATACGTTCTCTGAAGGATGTGTTTCCATGTGCACTGAATTCTGTTCAAATGGTTCAAATGGCTCTGAGCACTATGGGACTTAACTGCAGTGGTCATCAGTCCCCTAGAACTTAGAACTACTTAAACCTAACTAACCTAAGGACATCACACACATCCATGCTCGAGGCAGGATTCGAACCTGCGACCTTAGCGGGCGCGCGGTTCCAGACTGTAGCGCCTAGAACCGCTCGGCCACTTCGGCCGGCTGAATTCTGTGTTCTTACATGTAGATCGCAAATAATTTGCGAACAAAAGTAGTTGAAAAAATATTAATATCATTTTTCAAGTTCCATAAAAGAAAACAACAACATGGTCTCTTCTAATGTTAATTGGAAGAAACCATCGCATCCTATTTCTTCTTTTTTTCTTCTGGCGGTGAACCAAGACCATCCAGGGCAGTAATTTGCGACCCATCTGATAAGTCTTTGTCACTGTTTAGGAATATGTGTATAAGTGAAGTGTGAAGTCTGGCGTGCTGTAGTCGTTACACAGTGTCAGGCGCAAGCAGTGGTGGAGCACTGGAACGCATCATAAGAACTCCCAACCAATCTTGTGGCCACCATGGGAGCTGGTTGCAGAACATGTAATGTCGTCCATGGTGATTACACGTCTTATTAAGGGCCATGTCCCATCTTTTATAATGTCCAGGGGAACATCATGAATCGTAATGAAGTTAGCGTTATTATTGTCTTTGAATCAAAGTGGGGTCTAACGTCCCGTCGACAGCACGGTGATTAAAGATGGAGAACAAGCTCGTGTTACGAAAAGATGGAGAAGGAAATCCGCTGTGACCTTTTCAGAGGAACAATCCGGGCACTTGTCTGGAGCGACTTATGGAAATCATGGACAAACGGGTATTTGAACCGTTGCACTCAGGAATGCTCTCCAGTTTGAGGAGAAATCATTTCGAATTTTTTCTTATTTTTTTTTTTTTTGCCATCCAACAGTATTTTCTCAATAGTTCAGAATTTTGCTTTTCTTTTTGCTATTTTGAATTTCAATTTTTTAAGTGTCAATATAACATTTTTTATGTGTGAGTAAATATATTACTCGAGAGTGACTCGTTGAGTATCGTGCATTTAATCATAAGAAGCAGGAAGACAAATCACCACTGACTCCCGATCTGATTTCAGAATTTCTGTCCTGGTCTCAGTTTTCATATAATAGTGGTCGTTGTAAAAACTTACAACAGACTTTGTATAATACGTATCTGGCAAAATGCCATTCTCTAACTTCAAATCTTCCAAGTATGAACACCAAAAAGGAATTAAAGAAATGAGCAGTAAAAGAATAAAGAAGAGTCAAGAATCATGTTTAAAAATATTTCCCTCCAGATTTCTTTAGATACTTGGACTAATATCTTTTAATTAAGAGACAGTGCATGAGTATCCGGTGCGGCAAAGTGGTATCAGTATTTTGTTTCCTTATTATTTTACACTTCATATATCAATATATGGAAAAGTTTTAACTTCCATTTTTAGATCCGCAAACAACCCTTTGCGACAATCTAAAGGAGTAATTTAAAAATATAAGTGAGTTTTATCCTGAGATAATTATTTCAACGAATGTGGATATTGTGATCATCTCCGAATGATGGAAATGCCGTACTTTATAAAATTTGCGGTTAGTTCTCACTCTGCCTCTAAGCCTTAAGGATGACTCACCGAATGCTATTTACGTGTGAGGTTCTGGAACTGTCATGGACTACAGAGTCCTCTAGCTCATTGAAATTATGTGGCAAAGGGTACTGCAAGGGACGCTGATTTTCAGGATGGGGTGATGCGAGAAGTTTAGCGGTGCACTTGCAGCCAGCGCCTACTGTGATTTGCGGTACGGAAGCAGTTCACGAAACCATTTGAATGGTATTACAGAAATAGCACACGCATCAGGACGACCCATTCGCACTTCTTACGATATTTGTGGAGTATGAATTTCACATACCACACTTATGGAACTGGCATCGACGACGAGGTCATTAGACACGGAGTACTAGCTGAGACTGGGAAAGGTTTGGTGGAAATTGGCCATCCTGTTTTCAGTCAATCCATCCCAATATTTGTCTTAAGCAATTCAATAAAGGCAATGACCTTGTAAGGGATCCGTGATCCCACAAGCATAGATGCTAGTATCCGACACCTAAGTCGATAGCAGACAGGAGTCGATTGTCGAGCGCTGCAGGAGGCAGTGAACCTAGTGTCGAGTGCGGAGTAGTACTAGAGAGTGTCGAGCGAGCGGTAGTGCGGGAGAGACAGGCAAGAATGGTGGCCGAGTGAGTTGTAAACGGTGAAATTCACCGGAGTATGATGAGTGAGCACGTCCCCCTGATCGTCATGGGGTTCACCCTCACTAATAGTGATTTCGCGAGTGATATGAAACAGAAAGTGACAAGTGCCGAATTTCGTGTTTCGCGTCAACCACGTCGGCCAGCAACAACCATGGATTGCAGTGAGGATTGTTGTGGATGTTAACCATCATCATTGCGTGTGACGAAATACCTAAAATCAGCAACCAATAAGAGATATAACCGTAATTAGATGTGTAAGGCGAAGGTAGCAGCTGCCTCAGAATTTGTGTGTTAGTAGCAAATATATATCAGTTTGTACATCGCAACCTTTGTGGTCCTTAATAATAGACAAACTTTCAATCATTAGCTATTCCGTCTCAGAACAGCCGCATTCGGTTGAAATACTCCCGAAACCACAGCAGAAAAACCGATAGCCTTTCATCCATTATGCACACGGTCATATAGTCATAATAATTTAGTTTGATGGCTTCGGTAAAGTACACAAATTCCAGTAAAGGAATTAAACGGGGGTGTTTCAACTTCTTAATCTGAATGGACAGGCAGGGAATTGGACCCTAGCCCTCCTCCATACGCCTCTAGTGTGCTTAGTAACCGTGCCAACTCGCTGAGTGCGAACGTTGATAATTGGTTGCTCGTGCAGCGAACAGTGAAACGTGCCCTTAGAAAAATTTATACATGTCTGTGCTTAAACTGACACACAGTATTTTTAGCGCAACGCAATCTGACTTTCAAAAATCCCTACAAAAGAATGGCCCTGACTAACATTAACCTATACCTTTCACAAATCACTTACCTCACCAAAAATCTTCGTTACTCGAACTACTGCAATACAGCGAGCGCCTCCTCTGCCAGTTAAATAAAAGATTCAAACTACTGAAGGCACTAACTACTGATAGGCATAGTTAGCAAATAAAAGATTTTGATAGAGAACAAACAATGTATTTACCTTAATAGTGTTCAAAAGTCATAATATATATAGCAGTTCATGACATCCAGTATTACAAATTTCAAAACTCGGCCATTTCTCTCCCCACATCCACCACTGCTGGCGGCTCACCTCCAACTGCGCAACGCAACGCGCTGTTAACAGCCAACTGCCCAACACTACAATGGCCAACAACAATGCAAACCAGCCACAGACTGCACCCATCACAGCCAGTGATTTTCATATACAGCGCTATGTGGCGTTACCAATATAAAAACCTAAACAGCCTACTTACAACAGGTCAACCATTGAATATAAAACGTGTGACTGGTCAGGGTTCGAACCTGCGCTTTGCTTCTACAGGCAATGCACTTATTGACTGAGCTACACAGGAACCATTCTGGACGCACCCTCTAGCCCTCAGTTCTACCACTGCTTCCTTGCTACATGTATAGTCTGTCATTACACTGATTCATAATTTTCGTCGTACGTCGTAGGTGCAAGTTTGTCATTTACATTGATCTGCTTCCTTAGCCTTGACTTCTACGTCTTCACTGTCTTTCATTTTATGGTGATCCCTTACCGAGAACGTAATGATGGTTTCATCCTGGCTTGAAATATTCCGCGGTTCTCCTAAGATACGGTACAAAAGATAATTGCTTATGCTGTTATTACTACGCCGCTTTGACAGCACTCTCGCAGATTGTGAGTTCGACAATATTATAATAGTGTCCTCTGATAGTCCTGCAGCGTAACTGTATCCCTATGGATTTGCTATGAGTTGAACTGTAAGGACGGAAGCTAATCCATCAAGTTCAAATCTGCGACCCTGTCGCGTCATACAACCTATCCCGTCATGATTCCTTGAGCCATCAGAAGGTTTCAATTTAGCGGGTCTTCGTTCGGATATGTTTGCCGCTAGAATCTATTCATATATTCTGCTATGTATGCGAATATTTAGTTGAACAGTGGTGTTTAAATACGATTTATCGAAACAGCAAAGATTCGGGAAAGCGGCACAGATTCTCAATAGTAACAGCACGGTGTGATATACGTGAGCTGGAATGAGGAATTTTTGTTCAACGAAAAACCTGTCATTAATAGTTAACTGCGAGTTCCTTGAGTTTTTATGTTAGTCTTTCTTGTTCACCTGTAATTTTGGCACCGGTACGTAAACAAGGATCGCATGGGTGCTGTAGTAGACGCACTTGCCACTAGAAGCTGGGTGTGACACAAGAAAAGCCTCTCGTGTAAAAGGGGCTTAATACCAGAAGCGGTTTATCAACACTTTACGTGGTACGGGTATTGAAATTTCAGCGGTCCTTCACCCATTGCCTTTAATTTCACGTTTTAAACTGGAAATAATGACTCAAAAATGGCTCTGACCACTATGGGACTTAACATCTGAGGTCATCAGTCCCCTAGAACTAAGAACTACTTAAACCTAACTAACCTAAGGACATCACACACATCCATGCCCGAGGCAGGATTCGAAGCCGCGACCATAGCGGTCGCACGATTCCAGACTGAAGCGCCTAGAACCGCTTGGTCACAACAGCCGGCTCTAGAAATAATCACAGTGTTTAGGATTATATGCGCATGATTGCACAATTTTTAAAGCACTAGGAATAATAGATCCCTTAGATAATTGTGTGTATTTGCGCTCATTTGAAGTAGGGACTGGAGAAACCGGCCGGGTAAAACGGATACCGGTATTTCACTTCTGAAAAACCGGTATTTTTCGGTACGGTTTGTTTGGTCTCGCTTATAATCGCTGCTTTTTTTTTTACTGATAACCGTATATAAAACCGAAATATCAATTAGCCATAGCAGCATTACTAAAATATTTGGTTTATAAATGAACCTTTTTTGAAAATGAGTAAATTTTTATTTGTAAAATTGCTTTCAAATATCTCGCTATTATAGAAAATTGGAAAAGCAATAAGTGTTACTTTAATACGAGTAACAATGGTAACAAAAACGAACAGGAAACACATAGCATAATAATTGGTACAGCATTGCCGAGACACTAATGTACTTTTTACCAAGTGGCGTCGTCTGTTAGATGGTATGCATGTAAACGCAATGTGCAGGACTTGTCCCATCTGGTCTATATGGTAGTTTTGTCGTCGTCAGACATCAGTTGTATTACAGAATGGGACCATTGCTAGTCTGGAATTATTTTACATAGTGTGTTACCAGAGAGAAACAACGCCCCATTTGCTTTAAAAGACTGAAAACGGGAGGAACCACAACAAATTTGCGACGTCATATGAGGAGACAACTTAAAACTTAACAATTCATTCACAGTTGTCAATAGAAAGTAGCCAATCCCTTTCCTGTATGTATATAATATGCCTTCATATGCTTGAAAACGGAGAAATTAAAGCGAAAAACAGTGCTCTTCAACTTCAGTTTTCATCCTTTAGCACTGAATGTTCGTAATGCCCAAATAGGCTATGATACTCCATTACTACAGGGAGCGAAAGGCTATTTACAATTTGTACAGGAACCAGATGGCAGTTATAAGAGTCGAGGGACGTGAAAGGGAAGCAGTGGTTGGGAAGGGAGTGAGACAGGGTTGTAGCCTCTCCCCGATGTTATTCAATCTGTATATTGAGCAAGCAGTGAAGGAAACAAAAGAAAAATTCGGAGTAGGTATTAAAATCCTTGGAGAAGAAATAAAAACTTTGAGGTTCGCCGATAACATTGCAATTCTGTCAGAGACAGCAAAGGACTTGGAAGAGCAGTCGAACGGAATGGATAGTGTCTTGAAAGGAGGATATAAGATGAACATCAACAAAAGCAAAACGAGGATAATGGAATGTAGTCGAATTAAGTCGGGTGATGCTGAGGGAATTAGATTAGGAAATGAGACACTTAAAGTAGTAAAGGAGTTTTGCTATTTGGGGAGCAAAATAACTGATGATGGTCGAAGTAGAGAGGATATAAAATGTAGACTGGCAATGGCAAGGAATCATTTCTGAAGAAGAGAAATTTGTTAACATCGAGTATAGATTTAAGTGTCAAGAAGTCATTTGTGAAAGTATTTGTATGGAGTGTAGATATGTATGGAAGTGAAACATGGATGATAAATAGTTTGGACAAGAAGAGAATAGAAGCTTTTGAAATGTGGTGCTACAGAAGAATGCTGAAGATTAGATGGGTAGATCACATAACTAATGAGGAAGTATTGAATAGGATTGGGGAGAAGAGAAGTTTGTGGCACAACTTGACTAGAAGAAAGGATCGGTTGGTAGGACATGTTCTGAGGCATCAAGGGATCACCACTTTAGTATTGGAGGGCAGCGTGGAGGGTAAAAATCGTAGAGGGAGACCAAGTGATGAATACACTAAGCAGATTCAGAAGGATGTAGGTTGCAGTAGGTACTGGGACATGACGAAGCTTGCATAGGATACAGTAGCATGGAGAGCTGCATCAAACCAGTCTCAGGACTGAAGACCACAACAACAACAACACTAGATTACAACAACATTTTTGAGCAGAGCTGCAAATAATTAGAATTAATAGGAGAATATTAGTGCTTTTTTGTTGTATTCAACCGCTTATCACTTTTCCAGAAAAGCAGCGAACGGTGGACGGACTAAGCTTTCTTTCATTTGCCTATTTAATTGAACAATTTGATTCTATGTATCTTGAAAATGAGGGAGTAAAATCTATTCAATGTTTGTTAGATTTCTATGTTTCTTCTTTTTCTTCTGCTTTTACGGCCTCACAGGACCACTTCAGTCAATCACTTTCTGGTCATCTTCTTCAGTAAGTTTTGTTTCCGAATCGCCCAGGACCTATTCATTCATTCTGAACCATTAGCTGTTCTTCTTCTGTCAATATCCTTTCTGTTGTTTGCTGTTTGTCTATTTTTGGTATACATCATATATTTATGGTTTTCAGTTTCTTTCAATTTTCTGTTTTGTTTTGTAGATCGTCTAGGGTTAATTCTAGCTCCTTTATATCCTCTCTGATTTCCTTTATTCTACTAGTTGCTTCATGTTCCAAAATTTCTCTTCGTAGTCCGCTTTGCGGTGTCCTCATAATGTGACGAAAGAAATAGGCCCTTTTTTCCCTATAGTATCTGTAATGGGCCCCTGTTTACAGCACATCACTTTATTTGGCACTATCCGCAATTGTCCATCTCATATTTCTTATTTATTCATGTCGTAGCTGTTGTTCTGTCTACATTTAGGATCATCTCTATTTTTTTCTGGGTGGCTCTGAAAAGAGTTTCTTCTCCTTATGTCACATCTGGATGAGCCACTTTCTTGTAATCTTTTAATTTAGTTTTGACTGATATATATTTTTATTGTATGTAGACCACCCTAATTTTTGAGCTTTTATTATTTTATTAGTCCTTTCTTACCATGTAGGTTTCTCATGTAAGTTATACATTATATATCTCCTAGGTGTTTACATTGTTTCATTGCTATTACTTTCCTGTTATTTATCGTCATGTGGTTGATTATTAGTTGATCTGCTATAGTATCTGTCTTTTTGAAAGGTATCTGGAGCCGTATTTTTTGTGCTATATTTTGTGGGCTTATTGTTTGATTTCTGACTTCCTGAATGTTAGTCGTTAGTAACTAATTCCAAGAAATTTAAGTTTATTTGATCTTTCTTGATCCAATTCTTATGTTTTTAGGTTTTTCCTTGTACCATTCCCTCATAACGTAAGCCAGAGCACAGCTGAAAAGTAATACGCCTGAGCACAACTGAAAAGTAATGGTGAAAAACCACGTCCCTGCCTTATCCCCGTTTTAATGGCGGACGGCGCAGATACCGTATTTCTCCTCTGAACTTTACATTGGCGTTTGTTAGAGTTAATTTAGCATTTTTATTAATTTGAGTGGAGTCCTAAATTCTTTGCTACTTTCGTGACAGAAGACCTGTGGATACAACCATAAACGTTTCTGAAGTCTACAGAGGTTGTTTTTGTCTTCTTTTGCAGAAATCCATTACCAATTTCAAAGCGATAATCTGTTCTGGATAGCGTCCCCAGGGTCTAAATCATCCTTTGTGTTCTCCTAGTTTCAGTTCAATTTTACCTTTACAACGGTTGATTACAATTCTTGACATGACGTTATGTGATATCCAAAACAGTAAATCTTCAATAGTTGTCTGGATTTCATTTGTCTCTCTTTTTGTGTAATGGATAGATTATAGCTGTAGTCCAATGTTCTGGTAGTTCTTCTTTATTCCCCATTGCACTATACATTGGTGTAATCATACCTTCACTGATTCTACTGCATATTTCCAAAGTTCCACAAATGTCTGATCTCCACTTGCTTTGTAGTTCTTGCGCTCTTTGAAAGCATTGTAGACTTCATGGATGGGTGGTTCTGTATTTTCTGCTTGTGTTTTAATAGTTCTGCGGGACCTACGCAATTTAGTAATTTTCTAAAGGTTTCTGCTAAAATTTTTCTATTTTCCTATCGCTATGGGCCATCTTAGTATTTTCATCCTTCAACATTAATGTCGAGGGGCATACCTTTTGTAGTAAGCCCTTGTGTTTGTTTTCTCCCTATTTGTTTTTATCATTAGAATCATGCCTTTTTGATATTGGCGTTCTTATTATTTTTTGGGTTATCTTTCTTTGTTTTACGAGTTCCAAATATGAATATTCTGTTTTACGACTCTGATACCTTGACCAGGCTTGTGTCTACCAATGTTTTATCACACTCATCGTTTCTCCATTAGTGCTTTCTTCCTGGATTTATAGGGGTTATTTGTTCAACTGTTTGTTTCAGTTGAGGTATTATTTCCTCTAGACCATCTGTTATTCTTATAGTTCTTGTTTGCTCTTACTGTTCCTTGTTATTTATCAGTTTATGAGGGTCGTTAATTTTCTTCTTTTTGGGGTAGGATTTTTTTCTTTGTGATTGGGGTGAATTTAATTTTAATTTTTATCATGCAGTGATCTGATCCAGTATCTGTCCTTCTCAGAACTTTCACATTGTAGATTTCCCTGTGGTAATTTTATACACACGGCCTTGATTCAGTTGCCAGTCTACTTTTTTCCACTTTAGATATTTCCAACTTTTGAGCTTATTTAGTCTTCTTTTGAAATATGTTGACTTCGGATCTTGTCGTGGTTTCTGCAGAATTCCACCCTCTCATGTCATTCCCATTTGTTCTTCTTTGTGCTGTCTGGTTCCCTGTCTTGCCTCTACATCTCTTTTCCCTTCCTAAGCGGGCATTAAAAACTCCAATTAAAATTTTGGTTTTATTTTTATTTATGTTGCTTATTGTTTAACTTGGAATCTCCCAAATTCCATCCACATTTTCTCTGTGTCCTTTCTTATTTTCTTGATTAGTTGGAGTGCGGGCATTGAGTATTGTGTATATTTCATTTGCAGCCTTAATAGTTAGTGTTAATAGCCTGGGAGATTGTGATGTAAAGTCTACTTTAGATTCAGTTATTATGAAACTGACCACAAAAGCCGTTCCAATTTGTGGAAACTGCTTCATTATTCTTTTTCCTGGTATCTCCTTGTAAATTGTATATTCTTGTGATTTTATCAGTTCCTGATCAATGTTTCTCATTTCTTGAAGTTCATTTATTGAAACCCCTTTTTCAACAGTTTTCGTCTGTCAAAACTTTGAGTTAGTTTGGAATGCATGTTGTGTGTTGCTGTGTAGTTCCTCTGCCCTTTTTTGATCTTCCGTCGTCTTCTATATTTTCAGATGCTCTGACCACTCTTGGTTATCTTTCAAGCAACTGCTCAATTTCCCTGGAAACTGCCACACGGTGGATTTTTCCTTAAATGATCTCCTCCATGCTTTACATTCAAAGGTAGTCAACCTCGTATGAAGCAACTTCTGCGTACAACTACGGTTGTTAACTGTAGACGTTGTTGTTTCTGTGTTTATTACATTAATAGGAATAAAATGCCGAAAACTAATTATTTCAGAAATAAGTTATTTTTAGCGGTTTTAACAGTCAGGTTATGATGATGAAGAAAAAAAAACGATATAACAGAAAAGCGGTTGTTTCTACAATTACTGCCCTAATTTGAAGAATACACTAGACATAATTCTATTCCATTAAGTAACATTTAATACAGGGCGTTTATTGAAATATCTCGAAATCTACATACCGGAACCAAAAAAGTTACGATTCCAAATTGTTTGTCTCTGAGGAGAACAACCGATGATACCTTACTCGACCCCACACCCCACCTCGTGCGTTGGTGGTGGGGACCAACTCTGAAATCTTCTATGGGGATCCCATTTGTTATTACAGATTAAGATTCTACGGCAAAATCTGTATACGTTTTGTCTGAAGCACTTTCTTCGTTTCGCCACAGATGTCGCTGTAATCGGAGGAATAAAAATGGGTACACAATCGTTATTTACGAGATGCTACTCAATGGCACTTGAATATCCAATGGCACGTAGGACCAAGATTTCATAACTTCTAATTGAAAACTCCATTCGCAACCTTGTATTCTTTCGACATGTCGAACAGGAGACTACTCACTGGTGGGCATGACTCGAGCCGAATGCTACTCTGCTTTACAATTAGAGTAAGTGATCAAACGCAGTACCGCCAACTTCAACACACTTTTGAAATGACCGTGCACAGGATAGTAGCATATCTGCGGGAATGCAGCACATGCGTTTCAGATGTAGTCGACCTTGTTCTCACGGCCAGTTGGTACTTGCTGGTAGACGTTATCTTTTATATATCCCCACAGAAAGATGTCCAGCGACGTCAAATACGGTGACCTAGTGGACCAATTAATGGGACCACCTCTGCCGATCCACCGACCGGTGTAAAAACGGTCTAATATCTATTGTGCTTCAGTTGGGTAATGCGTTGGCAACCGCCACGCTGAAACCTCATACGTTGTCGAACGTTCAGTGCAACAACTTGCAGTAGTACCGGAAATTCCTGTTCCAAAAACGTTCGATACTTCCGTCCATTCAACGTGCCGTAGTTAAAATACGGACCAATGAGTTTTCTCCCCATGATACCACACCACAAGTTAACCAACCAAGGATGTTGACGGTCAATTTGGCGTGACCAGTGGGGATTGTCCCCACTCCAGTAGTGTATGTTACTGCTGGTTAATGCTAACATGGTTTGTGACTGTAGACTCATCGGAAAACAGTACTCGGCAAAGAATGTGGGGGTCGTTTGCATGCACGATCACAAAGCACTACCCCGTTATGGAAATCGGTACCTTGCAGTTCTTGATACAGTGACACTTATGACGATGCTGTATTGTGGCAATATTACCTACGGACATACCGGAATCGCGGTGTAATTACCGGGCGCTTATCTGTGAGTTGTGGTGCACTTTCGCTAGTGCAGCTATTTCATTAGCTTCTCCTGTAACATGTTTGCTTCATTTCCTTTTGCCGGTGTGTACATAGCCATCAGACATAAAGGCGTCGACAATTATGTAAAAGAAAGAACGAGAGCGAGCTTTCTCTGGAAAACGCTGTAAGACGTCATGGTTTCCTGACCTTCATTGCTTACATATTCCACCTGCAAAGTCATATTCCGCACATCAAGACGCTTCATTCGAATCCAAATTCGATAAGATAAAGTGAATGTTGTATGAATTCATGTAAACGATATGCAAATAATGACTGAATGGCAAGTGCGCACCGTGGTTGAAATACTCGAGGCTAGTGTACACACACACATTCAAGACATGATGGTCACAGAAGCTTTTAGTTCGGGAGAAGCACACCGCATGCCAGGAGGCCGGTCCCTTCAGAGGACGAGTCAACGCCAAACACCACGGCGACCACCCGTGAAGCAGACAGCGTTTGCCCAAGTGAAAGGCTTAAAAGCAAATTCCGCTACATTGTGTGGGAGCGCCCAGCCTACGCATTCTTTGCAAACATAGCACACAGTTTCAGAGGTTTTCACAGGGAGACAGCAAACGCCAAACGCCTATGCTACAGATTTCTGGATTGGTCGCCTTAAACGAAACGTCATTCTCCCGTTTTAGAAGAGCAATGCTGATTGGCAGACGATATTTCTGATGCCTTGAGCTGAAGGAGTAATGGAAGAGACCGAAAGATACACCCCTTCACATCTGGCATGGAGAGGGGCCGTTCCATTGTCGCTCTTGGAGCGAGAACACGTAACAAGAGCGTGTGCGCTCATACGTGTACTCAAAGAGCGAGGAACAAGTCTCTCCTCAGTACTTCACTGGGAGAGCACCTCTGTCGAGAGCGAATCGGAGTGCGACTCTATATTGAGTCCTTGTGATTAAGCGTTGTTCACTATGTTGGCCACCACACTTATCGTGCGGTGTGAACGGACAGAGTTATAGTTAAACACCTGCGAGCGAATTTTCGAGTGGCATTGCGGTGGACAGGTTATCTGACCGGTGTACCACGCCAATAGTTAGACTAGGGGCGAATAGGAGTCCTTGATGTCATCAAGGCACAGGGAGAGTTTGATTGGCGAAGGTCAATCCAGATAGAACGAGAGTTATCTTGTTTGTCAGCAGCGAGCGGCGCAGACAGCAGTCATCGCAGCTGACGGTATTGTGCACTACAGTTCTTGCGAGCCCCATATTTCCTCCACAACAGTACACTTCACTGTATTTCACATGCGGCAGCCTCGACCGTACGTAGCAACATTCTAACGGATAATTATTCAAGTTGACTAGGAGTGGCTCTCAGCCATTCTGCCAAATCAATAACAATCTTAAACTTTGTATTGAAATTTCATTAGCGAATCCTATCCTTGAGAGGTAACTTCACATTCCGAAAAGAACCCGAAAATAACTTGTTCAGTTCATAACTAAAGGTGCCATTGTGATTTCTCAGAATTTTAGAAAAATAAATAATAATAATTTTCGTTAGTTTCATTTTTTTCTTACAGTAACTAGCACTACTCCAGTACCCAGGTATCCCACTAGTTACGTAAGAAATTTTGTGAACTTTTTGTGTCATTTCCTTACAGCGGACGACTCCAGAAGACATTTATTGCTGAAAGTTTTTCAGGCATTTCTCTTTAGAACGTTAGGAGCGTCTGTCTGACTTTTGTAGTAGTGTGGGGGTGGAAATTGCATCTTGCAGGAGCCACGGGGTAAAGGGTACATCTCAGATTAATCCGTTGCACAGAATGACAGAATAGCATCCACACGCTCACAACGCTCGACATTCAAGGCAACAACAACCTCAACATTTCTCCTACATTCTCCGTAAATTACGATCATTTCAAATTTTTCTTCTGCGGTTGCAACATTGATCATGCAGTTGCACGTCTGTTCTCCAAATGACAGGTAAGTGTGCAGGCAATAAACGCTGTGCAATTACTGTAATACTTAGAGCCGCTATCTGTTCTATATCTGCCGGATATGTGAGCCCCAGTCGCAATGTACTGCCCGTTATGATAAGTCGTAGTTCGCTACACAGGTTCGCTACACTGCTGCGATGGCCCGTCGGTAGTCACCTGTTAGATATTTCGGAGAAATGCAGCTTTGCGAATGGGGTTTCCAATGGCCTGTCCTGCCCTCGCACCGTGAACCTGCGGTCCCACGTGCCACTGGATATTCAAGGGCCATTAGCAGCATGTCGTAAATTAAGGTTGTACATCCATTTCTATTCCTCCGAGTACAGCGCCATCTGTGGCGAAGCGAATAAAATACTTCCGACAAAATGTATGCAGATTTTGCCGTAGAATCGTAATCTGCTATAAAAAAAAAAAAAAAAGACGTTCCCGCTGAAGATTTAAAAGTTACTCGCCGCCTCCCACGAACGGGATGCGGTGGTGGGTTGCGTGTCATCTCGTTAGATCTCCGTCTCCAAGACAAACAAATTGAAATTACAACTTTCTTGATCCTATGCCTAGTTTTCAAGATATTTCAATGTCTTCAGTTAAAATTAACACCCTGTATATTACGTATTGACGTAAGTGTCGTTTGATCTGCTGTACATCATTACGAGCTTACGCCATAATAAATATTAACGACAGAGATTATGTGTTTTCGACTATTAACAAAGCTCGCCTAGAAGACATTTTCTGGTATACCCTTTCACCAAACGGTATTAACATTAACAGATGGGCAACGAGAACACTTCCAGATTTTAAGAGTCGTTCTTTTGAATTAAGGTTAGTGACAATGTAGCGCACCTAGATCTGTATTTTCGATTTTGTTTTAGGTTCTTTTTGGTAATTTTGAGCTCAAGCACAATTTGTCTTACCATCTTCAGATTGTAGTAACTATCGCAGCTACTGCTGGGCTGTGTAACACTGCTTTACAATTTATAATCAAGTTCGACAATCACTGATTTAAACTAGTATACGTTCTGGTGTAACTAATGAGGACAGTCAAATTCAGTCGTCTACTGTGTCTCTAATGTAACGATAGTAAGACCTCGCTATACTAGTATTTAGGACTTTAATGCAAAACTTCTTCACAACAAAACTTTTCTAGTCAAAATTAATCCACAATACCACGCTCCCTTTTGACCGATTCAGCTCCACACCTGAATGAACATAACCTATTAAATCGTCTTGTGGCTAGCTTTCCTCTTACGACTGGGTGGAATGAGCAAGGCGACAAACTGAAACATTCACATACACTCTTAAAAATACCGAATACAAAGATATACACATACTTACATTTAAATATACATAAACCAGAAAGCGTTTTGTAATGATGATCGCTGAGAAGCTAACTCTTTTGCTACCGAAAGCTGCTACGTGGGTAAATATTTCAATAAATGTCTGATGTAGGGTTGCACAGAGAGCAATCGGATAGATGTGCTCTACTATCGTGTATTAGTTTTACGGTGTTGCGTACGATGTTATCAAACGTATTAACAAAATATTGACTATTGCGAATGTTTGTTACGTATGAATGTGCTAACTTTAACAAGTTAAGTTGTAGCAATACAGAGTGACACTTCACACATGCAATAACGAACACTTCTACACAAAATGTAAAATCAGGATTGGTATCAATTAGGTCCCATAGTTTGTAAAGTATGTCACGTTAATATCTATTTTTCGTCTCAGGTACTTAAACCAATTATCCCACATACTCTTCTGCAATTCTCTCTGTACAATTAATTTTTAATAGTTACCACCCCGCTGCACAACAGAACTTCATTATACAATCTCACACTTATATACAATACACTCTGCACAATAAATTTGTAACACTTACCAGTCCATTACACATCCGAGTTTAAGGGTATTGAACCTACATTTACTCGCAAATTTCAGTTATTTTTTGTGATATGTTACAATACAGTATCACCGATCTTTTGCGGTCTAACTGTGTTGGTGAGGCAGTAAATCTATCCACAGGACAGTGACACTGCAATACACTTTGGAGGTGTGGCGGTGGGACTTGTAGTCCCGTACCACCACCACCCTCCGACGGTGACAGTACTACATCAGTCAGGCAGAAAAATTTAGCCTAACGTGAGTAGGTAAGGTGGTAAAGTATTGGACGTAGAATGGGGGCAAGTTCCGCCAAATGATGCATCCGTGGTGGACGTGCCAGGCCTATCGTTAGCCATGGTCGGAATCCGATTCCTCTAGGATGGTTAGAGGAACTGGATGTCGATGCCAGCGGCGTGGAAGTGTGGTCCCAACGTGGCGTAACCCATGGACAGTGTACCGCAAGGCATCCACTTTCTCATAGAGCGGCCACGCTTCGCTGCGTATAGTCGTCTTGAGGGGGACGATATCTGCTTCCTCGTGGAGAGTGACAATTCTCGTGAGTGGCGGGACGTGCAGGCTCCACCTGAGCACCTCGTTCTGCAGGCGCTGCAACGTCCGCATCCTGGTGGCACTAATCGTGGCCCATACAGCAGATCCATACGTGAGCGCAGGCAGGATAACTGTTCGGTAAATGTGGAGCTTGGTATGCAGGTTAAGTTCCCTACTGCGGAAGAGTGGGTACAAAGCCCTGGTTAACTTTTGCCCCTTGTTGGTGACACACTCCGCATGACAGTGGAAGAGCAACTTGTGGTCCATCTGGACCCCGAGATAGGTGGTTGTGGGGATCAGGGCACCTGCACGCCTGCAATCGAAATATTGCGGCGGGGGACTGGGCGCCGTTTCGTGAAATAGGCTACCGTAGTTCTGGCGGCATTGAGAGCTATTTTGTTTGTCCGGCACCAGGTGATGGTGGCGTCCACCTGTCGCTGGAGGCCGGCGACGACGGCGTCAGTAATGCGGCCAGTGGTATATAGTGCTGTGTCGTCAGCATCTTGTGCTAGGTGGCACTCGGGGACGACCGGCATATCATTTACATAGATATTAAAAAGGGATGGGAGATAACACCGATCCTTGCGGAGTGCCTGCCGACAATTGGCGAATGCCAGAACGCATTCCCCGTTGAGCCACTAGGAAAGTCCTACCACGGAGGATGTCATCCACGATCTTGACATAAATATCCGGTATAGGGGCCTGTGTCAGCATATTGTGTACGAGGTTGTCTTGCCAGATATTGTCGTAGACATTTGCAAGTCCAGAAAAGCGGCAGCTGTCGACATGGCAGTGTTGAAGCCTTTGCTGATGTGTTCAGTGATCCGTAGGACCTTGTAAGTAGGCTGTTTAGATTTTTATATGGGTAATGCCACGTAGCGCTCTATATGAAAATCACTGGCTGTGCTGTGTGCAGTATGTGGCTAGTTTGCATTGTTGTCTGCCATTGTTGTCATGAACTGCTACAGCTGGATGTGAACAGCGCGTAGCGTTGGGCTGTTGGAGGTGAGCCGCCAGCAGTGGTGGATGTGGGCAGAGAGATGGCGGAGTTTTGATAATTTGTAATACTGGATGTCAATTATGAATATTAAGGTAAATACATTGTTTGTTCTCTATTAATATCTTTCATTTGCTAACCATCCCTATCAGTAGTTAGTGCCTTCAGTAGTTTGAATCTTTTATTTAGCTGGCAGTAGTGGCGCTCGCTGTATTGCAGTAGTTCGAGCAACGAAGATTTTTGTGAGGTAAGTGATTTCTGAAAGGTATAGTTTAATGTTAGTCAGGGCCATTCTTTTGCAGGGATCTTTGATAGTCAGATTGCGTTGCGCTAAAAACATTGTGTGTCAGGTTAAGCACAGTCTTGTACAATTGTTCTAAGGGGACGTTTCATATGTCGACCCTTAGCCTAGGATACCTCACTGGAATCTTCTGATTTTTTCTTGTAGTTTGTGTATTTAGTGTAGCTTTAGCGCGTAATTGTAGAGAGAATCTCCTTGGTAGTTGCAGTCTTTCATTGTTGTACAGTAAAACAGTTGTGGCATGCATGTAGCTTTGCGCCAAGTATTTCGCTGCTGCAATTAACTAGATATTATTTTCAGTGCTATATTAATGTGTTCTCTTATTTTTGCTATTCAAATTGCGCTTTTCTGTGTTATCGTGTGAAATATTGTGACAATAATGGCATGTGAAAAACGTAACACTCGGCTCCAAAGCAAACTAAGAAATGACAGTGAAGACGAAAGCAGTGTGTTGGCCCCACCATGTGATGAGTTAACTAATATTCAAAGTAGTAATTTGGTAACTGTGCATAGGGAAATGGAGCGGGCGTCAGACAATGGCGTAGGCAGTGAAACAGGTAGTGAACAGGGAAGCATTGTCGATCGATCGGTCGGCAACAGCTCGCCTCAGGAATCCGAAATGATAGGACACAATTTTGCAAATACTGTAGATTCAGGTTTTGCGTCCTCACCGTTTTCTCAAATAAGTCAAGACACATTTTCAGCTTGTCAAAATGTGAATGTTGCCGGTGCAAATGCACTGCCGAAAAGAGTAGAGGAACAGATTCCAGACACTAATGCATTGTTATTACAACTAATGCAACAAATGGAACAAAATCAGAGACAAACACAGCAAAAGCTTCAAAAGTTAGACACAGTGGAACAACACCAGAGACAAACACAGCAAAAGTTAGACACAATGGAACAAAATCTTCGGAAGTTAGACACCACACTTGAACAAACACGTGAAGATTTAACTACTGAGTTACATAACATCGAATCGAAATGTCAAAAAGTCTGTAATGACGTAAAAACACAAATTTGTGAGCATTTCCAACCTATTTTTTCGCGGCATGAAAATGCATTACAGAATCATGAAGCAGCCATAAAAGCGCTGCAAACCATTGTTCATGAAAATCATGAGACCTTGTTGGCTAAAATTGACTCAGTTGCATCTACCGATTCGGTTACGCAACTGGCAAAAACTCAGGAAAACTTAAAGAACACAGTAGATTCGATTTCAACACAATTGGACACTCTGAAACTTGGTTCAGAAAAACACACTGAGGAAATGTGTTCACTATCGGAGAAAGTAGCTGAACTTTCGGATCAGGTCACTAACTTATCTACAAAGGTAGATGATGATCTGAATGACACAAGACCCGTAGCCTTCACTGACACAGAAGAGTATGAACAAATAAGAAAATTCAAACAAAATCAGAATCAAATTAATACGCAATACAAAAGAGAAATGCGGGAAGTACAAGATCAGCTGACACAGGTAATACAAGAATTACGTATTTCAGAGGACACTCGCGCCCCAATAAGGGAAGAGGGACATAGAAATACGGAACAGCCACAAAATAATAACACAGGGCTTTTCGGTAATTATGAAAGAAATTGGCAAGGTACACCGAATTTTGAGATGGAATCGCCGACACGACGTAACAATGACCGATATGCTACTCGCCGACACGATGATTTTGATTATAAGCTGTTCATTACTACACGTAAATTCAAAACATTTAAGAATTCTGCCAACGACATTCATCCACAAGCGTGGCTCCATCAATTCTCTCATTGTTTTCCTCCCAACTGGTCATTGGAGCACAGGTTAGAATTTATGTGTGGCTACTTGGAGAATGAACCAGCTGTAAGAATGCGATCGGTCATTCACGATTGTCACAGTGAAGGAGAATTTTACCATGCGTTCCTCTCAGCATATTGGTCACAAGCTACACAAGATCGCGTAAAACATAGCATCATGATGATGAAACACTTTGAACAATCTGAATTTTCCAGTCTTGTCAAATATTTTGAAGACATGTTGCACAAGAATCAATACCTGTCAAACCCATACAGCCCCTCAGAACTCATCCGCATTTGCTTAATCAAACTGCCTGAAAATTTACGACATATTATTTTAGCAGGACGTTGCAAAGACGACATTGAAGCTTTTCAGGGACTGTTACAAGAATTAGAAATTGACACAGACAGTCGCGGGATGCGAAAACAGGAAAACAATCACTACAGGTCACATCCGTCACAATTCCGTGACGACAGAAATAATAACTGGACACGACAAGTCTATTCTTACAACGCAAATCGTGACCAAAACAGACACCACCCGTATGACAACCGTTGGCAGAGTAGTAATAATTACAGGGAAAGATCACCTCTCCGCAGTAATGACTATCACAGAGACAATCAGAGAAACAGACAATATGGGAACCAAAATAACTATTATCAAGGGAGACAGAATAACTTTAGACGCAACGGTCCAGTGCGTAGTTACGATTCTGGGAGAAATTCTCCACCACATGACCGACAAGAAAGAAACTATCGAACCTACCGACATGACGACAGACGATATGATCGTAACGACAGACCTGAATTGCATCAGAACTGGCGAGATTTAAATAGAGCAGAGCACTCTCGTCACGATGAATTTGTAGAAGTTAGGTCTCCAAATCCCAATAATGACGCGCGCCAACAAAGAGACAATAGGCGATGACTCACACCACTGGCAGCCACAAGACGTACTTATGAAACTGACGACGCAGCTGCCGTAGCTAGTAATTACGTAAAAATGGAAGACATTAGGGACATCTTACTCCAGGAACACGACGTAAAACATAACAACATTGCATATCCTGTGATTCATATTACTGTAAATGACGTAAAATTTACGGCAGTACTTGACTCTGGCAGTCCCATTTCAGTAATTAGCGAAACAGCTTTTAGCAAATGCAACAAAGCGAACGATTGCCCCACACTTCCGTTACGTAAGATTAAATTACAAGGTGCAATCTTTGGAAAAAGTGTAGATGTACGCCAACAAACCAATTTAGAATTCTTTTGTCAAAGCCACAGCTTCTCTATGAACTTTCTTATTGTTCCATTATTGTCGACGGAAATTATACTGGGAGTAGACTTTTTGAATGAATATAAAGCAATCTTAAGCTTTCACGATGCTGAAATAAGTTTAGAGAAAGAAGGTATGTCAATAGCTTTGAAATTTGAAGACTGGCTCTCAAACCATGATGTGGAAATTAATCGGCTTTACCTTCTGTTAGATAACAGTTCGGAATTTTCTACGGAACTAGACACTAACAATCACTCTGCAAGTACTGACAGGGATGACATCGACGGCATATTTGAAATTAATGAGTTAATTCAGAATAAAATTCAGACAATTGAGAATTGTAATGACACTGATAGGCAGGACCTTTTTGAGATTTTACAAGCACATTCCACAGTTTTTACTCACAAAACAGGAACAATCAAGGGGTTTCAATACCAATTTCGTGTTCGTGAGCATACTAAATTTTGTGTTAGACCATACGTAATTCCAGCACATTATAGGGACCGTGTTAGAACAGAAATACGATCTATGCTTGACGAGGGCATTATTGAGCCTGCAGTAAGCTCATACAACAATCCGTTACATGTTGTTGAGAAGAAAAATGGATCGATCAGACTTGTCTTAGATTCGAGACAAATCAATACTATCATTATTCCTGAAACAGACAGGCCGCAGATGATGGAAGAACTTCTTCAAAATTTTAATGGTGTAAAAGTGTTATCTTCCATTGATCTCAGATCCAGCTTTTATCAGATCGAACTTCATCCAGAATGTAGAAAATACACAGCTTTCCTTTGTTTCGGCGTTTGTTATCAGTTTCGGAAACTTCCTTTTGGTTTGAACATTTCTTCGGCAGCATTCATTCGCGGGTTAAATTCCATATTACCTGAGTTCTTAAAACGTCACATCACCTTATATGTGGACGATATTCTAATAGCAGAAGCTTCATGGGAACAACATAACCGCATCCTCAACAGTTTGTTACGTATTTTTGCAGAATCTGGAATTACAGTTAACTTGGAAAAGTCTGAATTCGGTAGGTCAAAGGTGAAGTTTTTGGGACATATTATTTCTTCTGAAGGCATTCAGCCGGATCCTGAAAAGTTAGAAGCAATTAGAGCCATTCCAGTTCCATCCACAAAAAAACAAGTCCGCAGTTTTCTAGGTCTCGTAAATTTTTACCGTCGTTTTCTGAATATGCAAATTCTAGTTACACCAAAACTTTGTTCTCTCACTGGAAAAAATACTATTTGGAACTGGGACGAACAAGCACAGTTGGAATTCAATTCTTTGAAAGAAGCGTTACTTCACGCGCCAATACTAGCTCATCCAGATCTGTCACAAGATTTCTGCCTTAGCACTGATTCTTCCAAAGTTGGTCTTGGTGCCCATTTATTTCAAGAAGCCATAGAAGATGACATTACTGTTCAGAAAACCATTGCTTTTGCTAGCCGAGTGCTAACAAAATCTGAAAAAAATTATTCCGTTACTGAATTAGAAGCTTTAGCTATCGTTTGGGCATTTAACAAATTCCGTTTCTTTCTTTCTGGTAAGCACGTAAAAGTATACAGTGATCATCGTGCATTACAATTTCTTATGTCTTCAAAATTAATTCATGATAGGTTAAAACGTTGGGCATTGTTTCTGCAAGAATTCCGCTTCACAATAGTCTACATTCCCGGCAAGGAGAACATTGTTGCGGACGCGCTGTCACGCGCACCGGCTGGGCTTGAGAAAAGTAACACAGAAGGCAACCTCGAGAAAAATTTCAGTATTCTTTACATTCAGAAAGTCGCCTTTGAAAACTTCATCACCACATCTTTAAAGGACATTGCTCATGAACAAGATAAAGATCCGATTTGGAAAGACATCAAAAGTAAATGGCATGAAAAGACACACACTCAGATTCGGCATTATTACCTGGTTAGAAACAACATACTGTTCAAACGCTGCACTGTTGATGACAAGCTATGGGTACTTTGCATTCCAGACGATTTTGTTAATAAGCTCATTTGGTACATTCATTTCAGCTACGCACATTTTGGCCCACGAAAATGTTTTCATATTCTTCGAACGACTTGTTATTTTAACAATATGGAAAAGCGAATTCGAAGAGTCTTGTCTATTTGTAAACTTTGTCAAAAGGCGAAACCGTCTACTATCTCACATCGTGCTCCGCTGTTTCCTATCATTCCTTCTAAATTAAAAGAATTTGCTGCTGTTGATCTCTTGGGACCGCTTGTCAGAACATCTAATGGATTTGCATACGTTCTAGTCGCTGTTGAACTTACTTCAAAATTTGTTTCTTTCACTCCGTTACGTAAAGCCACTGGACGGTCTCTATCCAACGCCTTTGTTAAAAATTTCTTACGTGAAGTTGGACACGTTAGTAAAGTCATTTCAGATAACGGATCGCAATTCAGATCTGCTGTTTGGTCACGCATGCTTCGGAATCATAAAATCAAACCTGTTTTTATTTCATTGTATTCACCACATTGTAACCCGTCTGAACGGATTATGAAAGAAATCAATAAGCTTTGCAGACTTTATTGTCACAGAAAGCATCAGCATTGGGACAGATATTTACACTTATTTCAAAATGTGCTGAATGAAATGCCTCATGATTCCACTGCTTTACCACCTACTCTTGTACTGAAGAATGTAGAACCACCGAACAGAATCAGAGAGCTTGTACCTTTCCCGAATACACGTAAACTGCGACACAAAGACATAATTGATCTGGCTCTTAAAAATATAAAATCTGCAGCAGAGAAAAGGAGAAAACTACACGGTAAAGCAAATGCAAAGAAATTATATATTGGTCAGAAAGTTCTAATTAAAGCTCATTCATTGTCACATAAGAAGAAACACTTGAGTCACAAATTCTTTCTAGTTTACAATGGACCTTACAGAATCCGACGTATACCACATGATAATTGCGTTGAAGTTGAAACTCTGCGTACTAGGAAGAGTAAAGGTTTACACCACATTTCTCATGTAAAACCATTTATTGACAGATAATCTGCTTTTTAACTTAGTCTTTGCAATTTTCACTTCACGCTACTTGTACAATTTGTCCCACTGAGAAACTGTTACCATGCAACAATGTTTGAAGTTAAATATCCAGTCGAGAACCAAGAGAACTTATTTAAACAGAAATTATGAATGCATTGTTATTGCGAACAGACGACACAGTGTTGTTATTTATACATTCCTCCTTGTTAGTTGCACGATTACGTAACGAATATACGGCTTACATACTTAGAACATATACCAGCACTGCTAATGAAATTTTCATGCAACATTTTGGTTTGCTTGAGAGTGGATTCAGGATTTGAGGTGCTTTCTGTGAAATGCCAGATGACACAGTGGTTAGTTTATGTGACAGCTACACGATTTTATCACGACGCTGCTAATGCGTGACAATTTACAATGTTGCTTTTGCGGTGTATCTGTTTTATATCTGCACAGTTTTTTCTGAATTCTTCTATAAAGTAAAACATGTTTTAGTGGTGACTTTTGTGCTATTGCTACAAGGAGACAGCCTTTTCCGTAGGACAACAATACGTTACAGCACAGTACTTTCCTCATCACGGCAATAAGCGTAATAAGTATGATATCTATACGCAAAGCATTTCACTTTTGTGTATCATGAGGTAAGTACATTGACTTCTGCAGAACTTAGCTTTCGGAGGACAATAACTACGACACTTCCCAGAGATTATCTTAGAGCAAGACGCACATTTAGCGCTACTGGACACGTATTTGAGTGATTAATTTTGTACTTAAGACATTTATTTTTAAAGATTTTTGAATTACAAAGAAAGTTTTTCGTGATACATTTCATTCCATTGCTGTAATCTGTAACACCTGAGGGTATAATTACAATAAACCTCAGGGGGGTACACGCCTACTTTGTGTACCATGTGTTTGGCAAGCACAAGGAGCCCTAGCTAATATGGTATTTGCTTATACAATTTAACACATCGGTACCATATTTCTCTAACACATAAATTACACAGCTATCTGATCATTTAACAGAGAAACAAACATCTTTTTACTACGTCAGTGACACATGTTTACGCAATTACAGAGTTGGATTACTTCACACTTAAGAAATTGTACTTTGTCTGTACTTTGTGAACTGTTCATATTTTTTCGGAACCATTGTGATATTATGAGAGCTTTGAATGATGTATTTGGTATGAGATCATGATTTTTAAAGTACGTTTGAGGTAGATGACACTACTGAAATGAGCAGAGAATTTTCTTTAGGTTTTGAAACAATTGCAGAAAGCTACGACGTTTTTGAGATTTGACTGAGGTGTTATGATGTTATTATTACGACGACGATGTGTATTATGCTGTTGAGGTATGTTTATGTCAATAAGATGATGCTACCATATATGAGGAAGGTGATTACCTGTTTATAGGTATATGAATAATGAATAGAAGATAGGGACTCTTGACTTGTGAAAAAGGTTGTTGGAAACCAAGAATCGTACTTTAAGAGTTATGAAATGTGTGTGTAAATGCGTGAATGAGACTGTCACTGCAGCGGAAACTGCTGTCGTAAATATTTCCGTAAGAAAGTGACCACCTGCACGTGCGTCGTCGGCACACAGCTGTGTCAGACACCTGGAGAACAAGCCATTAGAGTGAGGGCCTTTCCGGAAGCACAGGTAGAAAAACAAAAAAGGGGTTAACCATGCTATTGACAATCCTTTGTAGAGGGCATCGCTAATGCGACACGCTCGTTACTTGAAAACATATGATTTTTGTAATGCGTTGTGGGCACACAGCTGCGTCAAACACCTGGAGAACAAGCCATTAGGGTGAGCATTTCATCGCTAATGCGACACCCTCGTTACTTCAAAACATATGATTACTCGCACTTTGTGCTAATTACTGAAATGCTTATGAACTGATGGGAAATATTCGTACATCTGCACACCTGATTATGACAAGTGTCTTTCTCCGAGAGTTGAGTGCTACTGACTTACGAAATGCCACATGACTATTGAATGATATTTTTATGCTTTGCTTTTCATAGTTGCTTATTTCATTTAATATCTGGTTTCCAGCTGTGTTGCAGCATTAGTTTTATAAAATAAACTGAGATGCATTTGCTAATGTGAACTCTTTCTGTCAACAGATCTATTAAATAATTATTTTATGATCCACATTCTTTAAAAAGGGAGCACTTGGAAAGGGAAGAACAATAAGAAGGAACTAGTAACAGTAACACATAATTTTCTTTTCAAGTACATGGTAATATTTTTTTTTTACAATAAGTTGTTATGGTGCACCACTTTAATTACATAGACATTAAGATGTGAATAGACATTTCCCTTGTCTGCACTGTTGTTTTTACTGTAATATTTATTCTGCTTGAGCTATGTCATGTCTAGGTATAAGTTGCTACTGTTTGCCAGGTATAGTGTTATTGAATTTGACTTTTGCTAATTTCTTAATGCTGCTTGCTTCGCAAATCTGCGTTTTTTTTTTCATTGCTGTTTATATTAACTGTGTTATGTGATGCTGCATTGCCTCGTCCCTTGGTATATATATCTGAGCTCAGTAGATTTAAGTTAGCTTAAGAGGGGGTAGACTATATAAGAAACTGACTATGGAGAATAGGTAAAGAATGCATTGCGAAGTTATATGAAAAATATTTGGGCCCCAATGAGTATTGTACAATCAGAAATAATATGAATAGAATACAGGAAGGAGGTATAGATAGGACTTTTTGGGAATAATGATGAATGAAGGGAGATCTCCGAGAAGTAAAGAAAGTTTTGAAAATACTGCAGTAAAACAAACCCTGTCCTTTCCTTCTATTATTCCGCTATATGTTTGTGTACCCTTGTGTATTTGTGTTTTTCCTGTCTTTATGTGTTTAGCTGATGAGAGCTATGTTGTAGAATTTTTCTAATACTCTGTTATTTTCTTTGTAATGATGCTTAGACATTATTTATTCTGTTTTGTTTTAATGCTCATGTGTGAAATTGATGTTTCGAAAGTGATTCTGATCTTTTATTTTTGTACTCATGTCATCATTCCTGTAACACTGATGTATATGTTTATTTCTATTCTTTTGTAAAGCCCCTATTACTACAAATATTATCTGTATTGTTATGTTTTTAATGATGTATTTTGTATCTTTGTAATTGTATTCTTATGTTATATAATTGTAATTGATGCCAGTTAATCAAATTAAGTAACTTGTAAGCATTCATTTCACTGCACACATTTCTGTTGGTCATAGTATATGGACAACATGTGAGAAGTAGGGACTGATAGTGTTTGCACGTGTGTTGATAATTCAGCAAGGGACTGGATAACAGCATTGCTGGTTCTAAGGACAATTTCAAAAAACTTTGTGAGTGCACAAGTGGTGGTTATGGACTTGCTCTATTTTCCGCAAGACTCTTCAATGGTGATTGTGCACCTGCACAGTCGCAACAGATGGCTGTTGGCCGTCTCTACAAGGACTGCAGTGGGTCTGCACCTCTGGTAGCCCACCAATACCATACTCTCTACCAGGACTACAGTGGGCCTGTCCACAATTTCTACAAGGACTGCAGTGGGTCTGCACCTCTGGTGGCCCACCAATACCACAATCTCTACCAGGACTACAGTGGGTCTGCTCTGTGACGACCTACCTACCAATATTCTTCAAAACGTCGAATGACTCTGCTGTGGGTTTGCTCTGTTGTGGCCCATTACCTGTCTGCATGTCAGGAGTCAGCACTGTCTTTCTGTTGGAAGGAGAACACCACTACTTCTTCAAGACTGCATGGAAATCCACTACTTCTGTGTGCAATTTTTTTACTAATGAGACTTTGTGAAAAAAAACTGTAATTACTATTATGATGAATGATCTGGACTGTCTTTATGGACTGTGAGAAAATTTTAGCTGTTGACCAACATTGTATCAATAAGTGTGTGCATTTGATATCTTTGTTAGTGTAATTATGAAAAATTTTATCAAATCTTTATTGGCCACTGCCCAAAAATATTTTGTAAAATTTTTGTGGGGAGCATGGGGGCTATGTAAGTAGGCTGTTTAGATTTTTATATGGGTAATGCCACGTAGCGCTCTATATGAAAATCACTGGCTGTGCTGTGTGCAGTATGTGGCTAGTTTGCATTGTTGTCTGCCATTGTTGTCATGAACTGCTACAGCTGGATGTGAACAGCGCGTAGCGTTGGGCTGTTGGAGGTGAGCCGCCAGCAGTGGTGGATGTGGGCAGAGAGATGGCGGAGTTTTGATAATTTGTAATACTGGATGTCAATTATGAATATTAAGGTAAATACATTGTTTGTTCTCTATTAATATCTTTCATTTGCTAACCATCCCTATCAGTAGTTAGTGCCTTCAGTAGTTTGAATCTTTTATTTAGCTGGCAGTAGTGGCGCTCGCTGTATTGCAGTAGTTCGAGCAACGAAGATTTTTGTGAGGTAAGTGATTTCTGAAAGGTATAGTTTAATGTTAGTCAGGGCCATTCTTTTGCAGGGATCTTTGATAGTCAGATTGCGTTGCGCTAAAAACATTGTGTGTCAGGTTAAGCACAGTAGAGTATAATTTGTTCAAAGGGGAAGTTTCAACCTGAAGTTCGGCAGAGAGGTGCGAAGTAAATCCAAACTGTTCAGGACGGATCGTCCCAGCTGCCGCAAGAGGTTGGGAAAGTCGGTGAAGGATCACAAATTCAAGGATCTTCGCCATAGCATTTAGGAGGCTGATGGGCCTGTTGTTGGTGGGGACTGTAGGATCCTTGAACCTCTTGGGGATCGCGATCAGCTTGGCTTGTTTCCACCGAGGGGAGAAAAGGCCAGACGTGAGACAACAGTTTGAAATCTTGGGGAACAAGAAGAGTGATGTGCGGAGAAGGTGGCAATGATGTTCATGTAAAATTCCGTCCAATTTAGGGGCCGACCGGCCACGTTTCCGTCGAAGGACGCACTGAATTTCTGCCATGGACGTAAGAACGGGAGCAGACTGGGGTGGGCGGTTGCGGAAAGTAGCAACAGCTGTCAGGACTTCATGTTCTTCCTGTAGTTCGTTTGGAGAAAGGTCCTACAAGAGGGCGGTTTTGTGCCTCGAATGCATCCGCCAGCGTTTCCACAATTTGGAGGGTATCATACGTCAAGCCCGCTGCCGTGCGAATAGGATGGGCAGTCGCTGGCATAGAACGCCGCAGGGTGCGAATGACAGCCCAGTCAGATTTTTAGTGAAGTAGGAAAGCGGACATCCTGTCCTTTAATTGTTCGGACCTCCAGTCGGCGATCCGGTGGCAGAATTCGCGCTAGAGGCGTCTCATTTGGTGTTTGTCCTAAGGGTCACGAAACTGCTTCCACCGCCGGCGGTAGCGGTTCTTTTGCACCTTCAGCTCTCGTAACAGGGGAGAGGGGGAGGGGGGCAAGTCGTCCAGGGGGGTTAAATTCCGAGGTGCAGTGGAGGTGGTCTGCTTGCCCCTGCGGCGGGCAGATGCAGGTGTAGTAGTAGGCAGAGTGGGGGCAGGGGCAGAGAGCTGGCATAAAGCCACAGATGGACTGGAGGGAGATGTAGCTGACTCCTGTAGTCGGTGAGCAGTGGAAGCCATCACGGAAGACGGACAATGAGGAGGAGACCGAGCTGCAGCAGCAAAGGATGTTGCAGTATTCTGGGCAGCAAGGGGCACAGGAGCCACAGAACCATCTGGTGCCTGAGTGGCTGAGTGGCTGCTGAGGGCAGTGCACCAGGCTTACCCCGCAAAACAGGATAGTTGATCGTGTCCCGTTGCGGTGGGGGAGGTCGATTTGTTCTTGGTTTCTTTTTTGTAGGACGAGAAGACTTCAGTGCCTTCTGGTAAACAGGGCACCCCCTCCAGGATGCCATGTGGTTGGGATCGTGAGTCGTTCCCAAACACCTGGCACAGGTAGGTTCCTCCAAAGCAGGGAGTGTGCAGTTCTCCACTAAATGTGGGCCAGCACACTTAACACTCCGCAACGGCAGGGAGCAGTAATTCCCAGTATGTCGTAAGCGTTGGCATATGCGTCAGATGGCTGGCCCGTTGCGGCCCTCGTAAGATTGAATCCGGGCTTTCGTGTACAGAAGATACCGGATTTGGTAAATCCGCTCTGTGTCCTCCCTCAGGAAAACGGCGTGGGTAGGGCAGGGGATCAATGCCCGGGTCTCAGGATCCCTCTTGCTATACTGGTGGACCAAAGGATCTTCGAAGTGGAGCCGAAGTAGTTCCTCATTTACCTCCTCTGCCGTAACTTCTGGTGGCAAGTCCTTGATGGCGATTTTGGTTCGGCGATTACCCGACGTCTGGTGGGTAAAGTAAGGCATCACCTTTGATTTTACGAAGTCGAGAATGGTAAGATAGTCGTCCCTACTGTCAAGCAGGTATTTCACTTGATCTTTTTGGTAAACAGCTCTCAATTGGTCGACAATGAGCCGCTGGAGCTCAGTGTTGAGTTTTGTATAATTAGTGACATTATATACCACAAAAGGGGGTATCTTCTCATTCTTCAGAGGGCTTGATGGGATCTCTTGAGAAGGATGGTCGGGAGCATGAGTCATTTCCTCATCCACAGGACCATCCAGTGTGGTGTCCCCCGGCACCACACTCCACGTGGGCGGAGGAGCGTCTGGAGCGACGGCCAGAGGACTTTCTGACTGGGTCAGGGTGACCAGAAGACTCGCCACGGTGGCGGGACGGCGTAGGAAGAGATGCAGGTACAGCCGGTTGGTGGTGAGACAGAGCCGATTTGTTCGCCGCCTCACTACGAGAAAGATCAATTACTAGGCGGTCAGGTGAATCATCGGACAACGACGACGACACGAATGAACGGACCCTGACACGGGACAGTGGACAGTCTTCATGATGATCGCTTTCAGTGCTGGTGGTATCCACCGGCGATTTGTGACGGTTGGCGCGATTCAAGCGATCCTTCGCCCGTTGCTGAGTGGGTGGAACATTATGCGCGACGGGAGGCCGCGTCTATAAGCTGCTTCTATTTCAAGCAGCACATCGATGCAACTGCTCAGTCGTGAGTTATGCTGTAATAAGTTAACACGTGTTTGTGTCTCTCATCACAGAAATGGAACCACATAATATTACTCAATGGTATGCCATTTCTTTTTGCGTTAAATTGGGTGAAAACGCGACGACAACTTACGGTAAGCCTTAGTAGGCTTCTGGAGAGGAGGTTATGTCAAGAGCTCATGTTTTTCGTTGGCATAAAATGTTTAGTGAAGGCAGGACGAATGTTGAAGATGAAGACCACAGTGGATGACTATCAACCTCACTGATGGATGTCAACTTGGCCAGGGTGTGTGAACTCGTACAATCTGATTATCTGTGAAAATGATTGCAGATGAACTGAACATCAATCGAGAAATGGTTCGTCTAATAATAATTCAACATCGTGATATGAGAAAGATCTGTGCAAAAATGGTCCCCAAAAATCTCACACTACAACAGCGAGAAACACGGAAAAATGTGGCAGCCGATCTGTTAGAGCAAAAGGAAATCAATCCAGAATTGTTGACCTGTGTTATCACTGGTGATGAAAGTTGTTTTTTTTTTTTCAGTTCGATCCTGAGACAAAACGCCAAAGTTCGCAATGGTGCTCAAAGGGACGACCTAGACCAAAAACAGCTCGCATGTCAAAGTCAAAAGTGAAATGCATGCTTGTGTGCTTCTTTGATTCCAAGGGAATTGTTCATAAAGACTGGGTACCTCCTGGACAAACAGTTAACCAATATTACTACACAGAAATTTTAGAAGGACTTCGTAAAAGAGTTCTTCATGTCCGCGCCAACATTGCTGATAATTGGATTCTGCATCACGATAATGTGCCATCACTGAGCGAGGTGGCGCAGTGGTTAGCACTCTGGACTCACATTCGGGAGGACGACGGTTCAATCCCGCGTCCGGCCATCCTGATTTAGGTTTTCCGTGATTTCCCTAAATCGCTTCAGGCAAATGCCGGGATGGTTCCTTAGAAAAGGCACGGCCGATTTCCTTCCCCATCCTTCCCTAACCCGAGCTTGCGCTCCGTCTCTAATGACCTCGTTGTCGACGGGACGTTAAACAGTAATCGCCTTCCCTAATGTGCCATCCCATACTGCTCTGTCAGTACAGCAATTTTGAACCTCAAAACAAATTTCAGTACTACCACAGCCACCTTATTCACCAGATATCGCTCCGTGCGACTTTTTTCTATTTCCTCAAAACTGCGATCAAGGGTCCCCATTTTCAAACAACACAAGATGTCCAAAAAGTTGATACGAGGGTCTTGGAGGATATTACAGAAGATGAGTTTCAGAAATGTTACCATCAGTGGCAGAAGCGCTGGAAAAGGTGTGTGCAATCAGAAGGGAACTACTTTGAAGGAAACAACACTAAACTTGACTAAAACGGTAAGCAACACTTTTTTTCACGTCAGTCCCATTACTTTATTGTCGCATCTCGTATGCATTGATCTTCTTGAGAGATAGGGAATGGTTCGGTCGTGCGATCACATGCGATGAATCCTGGCTTTGTGAGTACGATCCTGAGATAAACCGGCAAAAGCAGGAGTGGCACACTGAGTCATCTCCTCGACCGAAAGAAGCTGGAACGAACAAATCAAAAATAAAAAAATGCTGATTTAGTTTTTTGACTGTAGGAGTTCCGTGCATAAAGAATTTGCTTCTCCATGACAAAGTGTCAACCAAGTGTTTTACAAAGGGGTCCTTAAAAAACTCAGTAAAAGTGTGAATCGAGTGAGACCGTACATTGTAGAGAAGTGGATGCCGCGTCATGACAACGCCTCATGTCACACGGTCACTTTCATAGCGGAATTTTTGACCTCACAAGGCATTTCTGTTGTTTCACAACAGCCCCCCTATTCACCTGATGTGAATCTTTCTGGCATTTTTCTTTTCCCGAAATGGAAAGATGTCTCGAAAGTAATTCATGTTAGGAATCTGGAGAACATACAAAAGATTGTGTTCCCATATGTTACAAGCCGCATTAGTAGAAACCCTTCAGCGTTACTACGGAGACTGGGAACGGCGACTCCGCCGGTGTATAGCTGCCGAAGGGAACTTCTTTGAAGTGGACAATATTGCACTTTAAAAAAGAAATATTGCCTTTGGTAGATAAAAAGTCAGCCTCATTACTTTTCTCACACACCCCGTATATCGCTTGATAATGCATTTCTGCACTATATTAAACAAGTTATTGCGTAATTACGTGCGTTACAATACGTTTGTTTACCTTTGCTTCTTGCATGCTTTTAATATACACTGACGCCCCAAAGAAACTGGTATAGGTATGAGCATTCAAACAAAGAGGTATGTAGACAGGCAGAATACGGCGCTGCTGTCGGATATAAGACAACAAGGGTCTGCCGCAGTTGTCAGATGGGTTACTGCTGCTGCAATGGCAGGTTATCAAAATTTAAGTGAGTTTGAACGTGGTGTTATGGTAGTCGCACGAGCGATGGGACGCAGTATCTCCGAGGTAGCGACGAAGTGGGGATTTTCCCGTACGATCATTTCAGGTGTGTACCGTGAATATCAGGAATCGGGTAAAACATCAAATTTCCGACATCGCTGCGGCCGCAAAAAGATTCTGCAAGAACGGGACCAACGCCGACTGAGGAGAATCGTTCAACGTGACAGAAGTGCTACCCTTCCGCAAATTGCTGCAGATTTCCGTGCCGGGCCATCAACGAGTGTCAGCGTGCGAATCATTCAAAGCAATATCATCGATAGGGACTTTCGGAGCCGAAGGCCCAGTCGTGTAGCCTTGATGAGTGCACGACACAAAGCTTCACGGCCCGTCAGCGTCGATATTGGACTGTTGAAGAGTGGAAACATGTTGCCTTTTCAGACGAATCTCATTTCAAATTGTATCGAGCGGATGGACGTGTACGGGTACGGAGACAACCTCATGAACCCATGGACCTTGCATGTCAGTGGAAGACTGTTCAGGCTGGTGGAGACTCTGTAATGGTGTGGGACGTGTGCAGTTAGAGTGATATGGGACCCTTGATGTGTCTAGGTACGACTCTGACAGGTGACACATACGTTCGCATCCTGTCTGATCACCTGTATCCATTCGTGTCCATTGTGCATATCGACGGACGGGCTATTCCAGCAGAACATGCGACACCCCACAGGTCCAGAATTGCTACAGAGTGGCTCCAGGCAACATACGCCATGTCCATTGTGCATGTCGACGGACGGGCTATTCCAGCAGAACATGCGACACCCCACAGATCCAGAATTGCTTCAGAGTGGCTCCAGGCAACATACGCCATGTCCATTGTGCATGTCGACGGACGGGCTATTCCAGCAGAACAAGCGACACCCCACAGGTCCAGAATTCCTACAGAGTGGCTCTAGGCAACATACGCGAATATTTTCCGATCTTTACGTGGATATTTGAGAAGATTCAATATCGATCACTGACATGTATTGGCGCTGGAGGTATTGATAACATCCGAATTCCTACCACTACAATCATCCCCAGATGGCCTCCACGGCCGGGCGGTCCTTTCTGACAGGCCGTGTCCATCTGCTGACGTGACACAATCGCTAAGACGTGCATACACAGTGGCAACTAGCGCTGCGCGACTCCCTGGCCTTGGGTGCTGCATGTGGACATCAGGCGACGTGGCTGGCAAGTTGTTGGATTTGGGGGCACTCCGGCTGCCTGGTACGGGCGTCAACAAGCCACGAGTGGTTAAATCAGTTGGAGGCAAGCTTTGCCGGCTGGATTAAGGTTTTCTAGACCAAGTTATGGTAAGAGCAGCAGACACCGTGTGCAGCCTGGTCAGCAAGTTCCGGGCCATTCCTGCAAGCTTAATTTAGTGGCACCTGGAGATCACCTGTGCCGATTGGAGGCAATAGCACCCCTGCTCGGATTCCTGAAGGTCACGGCTCCTTCGCACCTCAGTGCAGTTAAGTGTTGTTTTTGTTGGTACTTGTTATTGTAAGGCCTGTCATATTGACGTACCTCCGAGTGATTGTGTGGTTGGTCATTGATCAGTGTAACTGATATTAATTAGTTGTTCCAGACCATATTCTGTGCAAGTGTATGATCATTCTCTGTTACGAACTGAATTGGTGAAATTGAAATTGCAACATAGTCTGTGTCGAAGACAAGGAACCTTTTATAGATGGGTATGCCCCAGTAATTCGATTTCGAGGTGCTGATATTTCACCTTGTTAATTTTCAACTAATTTTACACAGTGTTAAGCTTGTAACGTGCTTGTGTAGTCACTCGTGGAATAAGTTAACATTGCTTACATCCTAGAAATTGTCATTTGTAGCCTTGTTCGGGCAGATTGCTGTTTCCTTCCGCCGTGTGTTGGCAGTATAGTTCTGGCAGCAGGCAGTATGTTCCTTTTCGCTGGGCCCAGAGCAGAGACGTGTTTTCTTTCTGCTGCGGCGACATTTCCGTCGTCGCAAAAGGCCTAGGTTGACCTGTAATCGGGAGCCTCTAACAGCCACCTCGCACTGGCTCAAGTTAAGTAAAATTGATCATCCGGTACATACCACGATGGAGTGTCATCAATTAATTTCAGAACTCTTGATCTATTCGATATTGTGAATTCAGCAACGACAAAAGCTTTTAAGTATGTTCCGCAAGTCCGAAGTTCATTGTCACTATACTTGCGCTTTAACTACTATTTTAAACCTTGCACCCTTATTGCTAGTTCTGGAGCGTGTTAAGTTGAAAATCTAATTACTTTTGAGTATAAACTGTTGAGTTTTTCTTTTTTATCCACAATCATTAGCTAACTCCATTTACTGTGAAACTTGGCTGCTTGTTGCCTGTTGGCTGTGACAGCCGTTTGCTGTATTTTGCCACCTTTTCTTGAGTTTTGGGTGGATTCTATACTTATTTAAGGGTCAATATCAATATATCTGCTGGTGTGTACCAGCTGGGAGTCACATTTAAGTTGTATGCCTTCCCAGATTTTCTTATATTTTGGGGAATTGTGTATTTTATTGCTTAAGAGATTTTATTGAGGTTATAAACTGTTGACGGCTTTCCAGCAGCCACAATCAGTTGGGCGATTTGTTAGCCTCACTGTACTTTGGGTGGGCGTTGTCTATTGCTTAATGTTGTACCCATGGTTGGGAATTGGCAGGCCTTTAATGGCAGACATTTATAATTTATCTTACTGGTAAACTCATTTTGTTTGAACCAGATTGCAGTCACGTCTAGTGGATATAACTTCTTACTTGCATTTGCCCACTTACGTAGTATATTCCTGGTTTTAAGCCCTGTTCTTAATGGTATAGACTGTAAGGGTTCTTTTTTTATTAAAGAATTGATCCTATGTAAGCTTTTTAAATTGCTGTGAATGTTGTCATTCATTTTTGGCAAGATTTTTAATTTGTAATCGGAATAATTGTTGTTAAGCAATGAAATGACAAATGACAAAATATGTGGGTCCACCGTCCACGTGTTTTTTCTTAAAAGTATTTCAACCCTTGTTCTAAGTTATCAGTTGCTATACACAGAGTGTGGTTGCATTGTGTTTGGTAGGGGAGTTAGAGTTGTCTACCCTTCGATGTCATCTGTTGTTTCTTGTGATTATTATGTTAATATATTTTTCCTTTTCAAGGTGCTGTACTCATACATTGTCATTGTTTTCCCATTACTTATAACGGATTCGAGGGAGTCTCCCGGAATTTCACATCTAAAAAAGGAGTTCTTGCGGTATGAATTGAAAGTCTGTCGACTTCCAGCCGAAGGTAGCATCACGGAATTGGTGACCAGGTCGCGTGCGGTGTTGGACAGCCCACCTAGTCTTTTGGTGGATGTCATCATGGAGGTAGTGCCTCTCTTGATAACATTTCAGGAGGATAGTCGACCCAGAAATAGGCAGGTCGGCAGGACTCAAGCGCATCCGGCACATTTAGGGATTCACTCGATGGACTTAAGGAGTGTTTAGCTTAATGACCACGAGAGACTGAAAGTTAAGCAGTTGAGTTATCGAGCAAGGAATTAGCAGATTAGGACAGCATATCTGAGTTTATAAAGCGAGGATGTAGGCTCGGGGCAGGAAATCCCAAGCCGTAATTAATTCAGTGACTATAAGCGCTCTTAGGCCCGAGGTCTAGGTAGTTTGCCTTCCGATCCCTTTGCTATGTTACCCAATCCGGTTATGTGCCTCCCGACCGGTATTTCAGAATTATCTGTTGATAGTTTGAATCAAGTGCAACAAATCTTGTGGCTGCTTGTGCTGTTTGAACTTCATACTGATGCCTTATGCATACCACACCGCATGATCCTGTCCTTGCTTTATCCTTTATCTAAGAGACTTCAAGATTCTATAGAGCAGCTCAGCGCTCTTATTATAGACAGAAAGTTGTTGGCATATATGTACAATGAACTTGAGGAGAAGTATTGTTGGTAGGTTCAGGCATCGTCTGAAATGTTGAGACAACACGTGAAGGTAATGCACATGGCCGTGCTAGCTCTTGGTATGCCCGATACAGAGTCTGGCAACATTTATAACATCTTAGAGAGCATACACCAAAAATGGTTCAAATGGCTCTGAGCACTATGGGACTTAACTGCTGTGGTCATCGTCCCCTAGAACGTAGAACTACTTAAACCTAACTAACCTAAGGACATCACACACATCCATGCCCGAGGCAGGATTCGAACCTGCGACCGTAGCGGTCACGCGGTTCCAGACTGTAGCGCCCAGAACCGCACGGCCACTTCGGCCGGCAGAGAGCATACACCCCGAAGATCAATTATGTTTGGTGAGTTGCAAGAACTAGTAGATTCTGTTGAGGTCCTCACTTTTGCTGATGAGCAGCGCAGGGATCGACACCGGTGCCTTCAATTTCCAGGGGTGACAAACCTTCTCTCAGATTTGATTCACTCGCGCGCAGGCGTTGTTTCATTTTCATTGTGGCGCGCACGACCATCTTGTATGCGAATGTCCGGTTGTGAGGGCCCCAAGCTGTTACAGCTAACGCCTTGGTGGTGGTGGTGGTGGGGGGGGGGGGGGAGGATTCATACATGTCAGAGGAGGTCAACCACTTGGTGTGCACGTATTCATCCTGCGACAAGACCGTCCATCTCATCTCTACGCGTTTTCGACTCCAGTAGTTCTGTCTCGTTACTCGACTATAAGTGGTATTTGGAGATCAGCCATTTGTGTAAGTTATTCCTGTACACCGCTGCTCTCAGACATGTCAAGTGGCCAACGGGCAAGAGCTTCCTCCGTTGGACAGGGGTGCGGTAGCTTGCCCATTTGCAACTTTTCCTGTCCAGTTACTCTCATGGTCGTAAAGGACTAGCAGTTAATTTGTTACTCATTTGGGATTTTACTCAAAGATCCGGATTGGTCCTCGATTTTGCTAGTCGCGCTTAATTCTCGCCAGGTGTTCTTGTCGCCGTCCAAGTCTGTTTAATTTTATAAATTTCGAGACCAAGGAATTTAAAGTAGCTCATCTTCAATCGGAGCAGGGTACGCATTTGTTGGATTTGTTGTGAGAGTTTCCTGATGTTTTGTCTAATAAGCTAGGAGTGCCTAGTATGATCCAGTACGATATACATCTGATTGGCAGTGTTCCTGTTCGACAGTCTCTTATCGACTTTCGCCCCCTAAAATGAGAATCTTGAGGCATAAGCTGGCTAATATGTTGCAGGATGGGGTGATCAGGCCTTCTCCTTATGCCTCGCCGATTTTCTTTTCTCCTCAAGGCTCAACGTCTGGACTATAGGTTGTTGGTGGATTACAGGCTGCTGAATAAAATAGTTGTTTTTGAGTCAGGCCCCTTGCCCGATCTCCACAACTGTTTCACACGGTTTTCTGTGGCTAAGTGTTTCACTGTGCTTGACTTGAATCAAGCCTATTATCAAATCCCTCTCACCGAAAAATGTAAGCACGTCACTGCCTTTTGCATCCTCTCAACAGGTTGCCATTTGGATCAGAGCTGCTGTTTTCTCTGGCTTTTTTGGATCATATCTTGGGAAATTTGAAATTGGTCTGTGTATTTAAGTATCCGGACGATGTCGTCATTTATAGTGGTTCATTTGAGGAACAGCTTTCTCATTGTAGACAGATGTCGAAGCTTTGTGATGTTGGGTTAAATGTCAAGCCGTCTAAGATTACTCTCGCCAGGCGTCTGGTTTAATTTTTGGGTCATCTGGTTTCTGGGGATGGCATCAATATCGACCAAGAGTGAACAAAGGACTTGAAGAGGTTACCCGAACCTAGAACTAGGAAGGAGTTAGGTAGGTATCTTGGAATGGCCAGCTATTTCCACAGATTCGTTTCCAACTTTGCCCAGCTTTCGCAGGAAGGGAGAAAATTTTGTATGGGGCGAAAGCCAGTAGTGCACCTTTGTAGCTATTAACACCGCCATCACCAACTCTCTGGTGTTGGCTGTGCCCGACTTTGGCAAGACATTTATTGTACAGACCAACGTCTCCAACGCAGGAATTGCTGTGGTTCTCCCCAAGGAGGATCAAGTTCAAAGAAGCCCTTTAGCTTTTTCATCAGGGGCTGTCCAGACCGAAGTTGAGTTATTCTGTGTATGAATGTGACGCAGTTTATCTGGAACATAGGGAGATCGATTTAGAGACCGACAATCTGGGTCGTGGTCATACCCAGGAGGACTGGTAGAAGCGAGAGATGGGCGGTCCGGACTTCGGAGTTTCATTTTAAGCTGAACCACATTAAAGGCCCTAACAATCAGGTAGCCGACGTGCTAAGCTGAAAGCTTGAGCGGGAATATATCACTGAGGAAGATCGAACCCATGGCTCCGATGATCTTGCTTTTACTGTTCTGAGTGAAGTGCCCCATTTTTTTTGCCGATCTCAAAATTAAGCAGGACCAGGATCCATTGTGTGGACCGATTAGGAGGCAATCTTTGTCGAGGAAGCAGGTGCCAAGGCTACTACTGAAGAATGGTACACAGTGTAAACAAGTGAGCGAAGCCAGGGAATTCAGGATTTGCTTGCTTCTTGAGTTAATTCCCTCCATCTTTCATTAGTTTCACAGTTCGCTGGTGGGTGGGCATTTAGGACCGTTCAAAACCTCAGAGAAGATATGACCTCATCCCACCTGGCCTTCATTGTAGAGGGATTGGTTAGTGAGTGCGACTCTTGTAGAAAGGGGAAACCCAATAAAAATCTGTAGAAGGGGTTATTGCAACCCGAATGCGAACAGTATCCTATGGATAAACTCTTTATTGATTTTGTAGGACCGCTTTCCCGTACCAAGAAAGGAAACCATTATATCCTTGTGGTCTTTGAAGCGTTTGTTTGGTTAGTTCCTAGCCGAGGGATTTCTAGTTCTTTTACTACCAGACACCTGACGAACATCTTCTCCTGGTTTGGCCCTCCTAAGGCTCTTGTGAGCGATAACGCTCTGGAATTTGTTTCTAAGTAATTTAAACAGTTCTGGTTTTGCAATAACATTGAGCATATCAGTAGCACACCATATTATCCTCAGGTATCCTTTGTCGAAAGAATAAAAATGGCCTTAATTATATACTGCAATAAGTCCCAAAGTAAATGCGATACTACCCTCCTCTGGTTCAACTTTGCGTTTAACTCCACTCAACACGAAGCCTCAAAAGCCGTTCCTGCCACCCTTACGTTGTCGTGTCCTCTCAGTTCTCCACCAGCTAACTTGAATATTTATGATCTTCTACCCGCATCTATCACTCCTAATACCCTTAAGGAAAATTGCCAGGGGAGTAGAAACAGTACGGAATTGTCCCATCGTCGGCAAGCAAGGCGCTATAACCAGGGTAGACATTCTTTTGAGGGCAAGGTAGGGGGTAAGATCTTTGTTAGAAGATACACCAGATAAACACAGAGTGGCATTACATTTGGTAAGTTCACCCCCCCCCCCCCTCCCCCAATCCCCCAACTTCAAAGGTCCGTGTTCCATTGTGTAAGGTTATGGGGCTGGTTAATTTTCTGGCCAAGGATTTAGCCATGGGAGACCCTCAGACCTGAGTCAAGATAAGCCAATTAGTTGACCTCTCAGCCTTTTCCTAGTGGTGGGGGGAATAATAGGTTTAAGGGGATGAGGCTGAACTGTGGAAGCTTAATTTTGGCGCCACTAACTGCATGGGCTGTCGATATCAATGCTGATCATATGTCTGGGGCTATGATCTTTGGCGAAGGGATGTGTGTTGTGGTTTATGGTGAGCTGTGGTACTGAGAGTTAGCTGGAGGGCATGTGGCTGGTAAGTTGTTGGTTTTTATTGGGGAAGGGGGGGGGCGAGGACCTCGAGGGGCCACAAATGGTTAAATTGGTAGGAGCAAGTTTTGCCGGCTGGATTAAGGTTTGACAGCAGTGAGTTGCGGGAAGAGCAGCGGATGCCGGGTGTAACCTGGTCAGCATGTTCTGGCCCAACCCTGCACACTTAAATTTTACGTCGCCTGGAGTTCACCTGTACAGACTGCAGGCAGTAGCAACACTGCTTGGGATCCTCAAAGTCACGGCTCTGTCACACCTGAGTGGAGTGAAGTGTTGTTTTTGTTGGTACCTGTTTTCATAAGGCCACGTCCTTGTTAATGTGGAATTGGACCTGTCATATTAACACACCTTCGAGTGATTGTGCGGGTAGTCATCAATCAGTGTAACTAATATTAACTTGTTTTTCCAGAGCATATTCCATGCAAGTGTCTGAATATTCTCTGTTGTGAACTGAATTGATGAAATTGAAATTACAACATAGTCTGTGTCGAAGACAAGGCACCTTTTATAGGTAGGTGTGCCCTAGTAACTGGGCCGGCCGGGGTGGTCGAACGGTTCTAGGCGCTACAGTCTGGAACCGCGCGACCGCTACGGTCGCAGGTTCGAGTCCTACCTTGGGCATGGATGTGTGTGATGTCTTTAGGTTAGTTAGGTTTAAGTAGTTCTAAGTTCTAGGGGACTGATGGCCTTAGAAGTTAAGTCCCATTGAACCATTTGAACCTAGTAACTGGACTTCCATGCACGGATACTTGATTTTGTTAATTTTCAAGTAATTTTAAGGAGTGTTAATCCTGTAACTTGTATATGTTGTCACTTCTTGAACCTACAACCTAGACGTTGTCATTTGTAGCCTTGTTTGGGTAGATTACTGTTTCCTTCTCGTGTGTGTTGGCAGGGTAGTTCTTGCAGCACATGACGCATCCCTGTTTCCTTAGCCCAGAGCAGAGATGTGTTTTCTTCCTGCTGCGGCGACACTTCCGTCGTCGCACGAGGCCGAGTTTGGCTCTCAATCAGGCGCCTCTACCAGCTGCCTCCTGTTGGCTCAAGTTATGCAAAACTAATCATTTGATATGTTCCCCGGTGGAATGTCGTCAGTTAATTCCAAAACTCTTGATCTATTCAATATTTAGAATTCAGATCACCGCATAAGCCTTAAAGCATGTTGTGCAAGGTCGAAGTTCCTTTTCACTGTACTTGCTCTTTAACTACTAATTTAAACCTTGCACCCTTATGGAACATGTTAAGTTTTAAATCGTTATACTTTTGAGTATGAGCTTTTGAGTTTTGATTTTCTATCCACCGTTATTAGCTAACTCCATTCATGGTGAAACTTGCCTGGCCGGCCTCGGTGGCCGTGCGGTTCTAGGCGCTACAGTCTGGATCGCGTGATCGCTAAGGTCGCAGGTTCGAATCCTGCCTCGGGCATGGATGTATGTGATGTCAAAAATGGTTCAAATGGCTCTGAGTACTATGGGACTCAACTGCTGAGGTCATTAGTCCCCTAGAACTTAGAACTAGTTAAACCTAACTAACCTAAGGACATCACAAACATCCATGCCCGAGGCAGGATTCGAACCTGCGACCGTAGCGGTCTTGCGGTTCCAAACTGCAGCGCCTTTAACCGCACGGCCACTTTGGCCGGCAATGTGATGTCCTCAGGTTAGTTAGGTTTACGTAGTTTCAAGTCTAGGGGACTGATGACCTCAGACAGTAGTTAGAGCCATTTGAACCAGTATGTCTAGCATGCAGATAGAGTGATTGCAGGCCTTCAACTGACCGTCTTCTAACGAACACACGACCATACCTGGCACTGAGGCAGAACCAGTTTTCATCACAAAACACAAGACACCTCCTCCCTGCTCTCCAACGATCTCTCGCTTGGCATCACTGCAGTCGCAAATGGCGGTGATTTGGAGTCAGTGGAATGCAGGCTTCAGACCGTATGGCTCGGAGCTGTCCTTGAAGTAACCGATCTATAACAGTTCGTTGTGTCACTGTGATGTAAGCCTCTGTTCAAACTGACGCTGCACAAGCTGTACGATGCGCAAGTGCCATCCGCCGAACACGATGGTCTTCCCTCTCAGTAGCTTCTAGTGTGAACTCCGCTGCCACCAGTCACGTACAATGACTACATTTATTTCACAATTTTCTGCAATATTGCAGGAGGAACATCCAGTTTCTAGTAGTCTTATTAGACGACCTCGTTCAATCTCAACAAGGTGTTGATATGTCGTCTTCGTCGCCGTAGCGACATTCATGACAGACGTGAACTCACGACGTCCAATCCCAAAGGTAACTATGGCACACGGCCGTTACAACGTGTGTTTTAAGTAAACCTGATTTGCATCCTTATTGTGGCGCAACTAGCACTACTCTTACGCAACTAGCGCGAAATCTGACTACCCATTATCTTTCAGACGTAGAAACACCCCTACCAACTTTCGTTTACGTTGAACAACTTCGTTACTGGCCATTAAAAGTGCTACACCAAGAAGAAATGCAGGTGATACACGGGTATTCATTGGACAAATATATTCTACTAGAACTGACATGTGATTACTTTTTCACGCAATTTGGGTGCATAGATCCTGAGAAACCAGTACCCAGAACAACCACCTCTGGCCATAATAACGGCCTTGTTACGCCTGGGCATTGAGTCAAACAGAGCTTGGATGGCGTGTACAGGTACAGCTGCCCATGCAGCTTCAACACGATACCACAGTTCATCAAGAGTAGTGTCTGGCGTATTGTGACGAGCCACTTGCTCGGTCACCATTGACCAGACGTATTCAATTGGTGAGAGATACGGAGAATATGCTGGCAAGGGCAGCAGTCGAACATTTTCTGTATCCAGAAAGGCCCGTACAGGACCTGCAACATGCCGTCGTGCCTTACCCTGCTGAAATGTAGGGTTTAGTAGGGATCGAATGAAAGGTAGAGCCACGGGTCGTAACACATCTGAAATGTGACGTCCACTGTTCAAAGTGCCTTCAATGTGAACAAGAGGTGACCGAGACATGTAACCAATGCCACCCCATACCATCAGGCCGGGTGATACGCCAGTATGGCGATGACGAATACACGCTTCCAATGTGAGTTCACCGCGATGCCGCCAAACATGGATGCGACCATTATGATGCTGTAAACAGAACCTGGATTCATCCGAAAAAATGACGTTTTGCCATTCGTGCACCCAGGTTCGTCGTTCACCATAGCAGGCGCTCCTGTCTGTTACAGCCATCCGGATAAGATGCCTGTCATCTCGACTGTTAGTGATACGAAGCCTTTGGGATCCAGCACGGCGTTCCGTATTACCCTCCTGAACCCACCGATTCCATATTCTGCTAACAGTCATTGGATCTCGACCAACGCGAGCAGCAATGTCGCGATGCGATAAACCGCAATCGCGATAGGCTACAATCCGACCTTTGTGAAAGTCGGAAACGTGCAGGTACGCATTTCTCCTCCTTACACGAGGCATCACAACAACGTTTCACTAGGCAACGCCGGTCAACTGCTGTTTGTGTATGAGAAATCGGTTAGAAACTTTCCTCATGTCAGCACGCTGTAGGTGTCGCCACCGGCGCCAACCTTGTGTGAATGCTCTGAAAAGCTAACCATTTGCATATCACAGCATCTTCTTCCTGTCGGTTAAATTTCACGTCTGTAGCACGTCATCTTCGTGGTGTAGCAATTTTAATGGCCAGTAGAGCTCTTCTTGGTATTGCGGTTTTTTTCCGTCAGTGTATATGCCTGCATACTTGCCGAACGAGGCCGCGCAGTTGATTAGAGCTACGGCCCTGGCCACATGTTAAACCGGCACCCTGCTAAATACTTTACCGCAACACAATGGAATTCTACCGGCGGAAGCAAAACCTAGGCAGCCGTCCAGGCGTCGACCCGGCTGGCAGGCACTTTCACCGCGCGCGCGTCGACGCAGCCAGCGGCATGCAGCCGCCGCCGCAGCAGCAACAGCAGCAGCAGCTGCACTCTCGATGCGTGACGTCACAGCCGGGCCGCCGGCTGGCTGATCGAAGACGCGGCGGCCGCCTCGGTGACGTCACGGCGGCGCGGCGCGGCACGGCGGCTGCCGGGGCCTTGCTCCGGGAAGTGGTGCGCGCGCGCGCGCGCGCGCGGTGCGCGGCCTGACCTCTGCTGCGGCCGCGGGGGGATTCCCCGATCGATGGCAGACGGCGAGAGCCCGGGCAGGGGTACCTGCCGGAAGGGGAGTGCAAAACAGCGGCGGGGAGGGTGGCGGTCCTGTCTGCGCCGCGCCGGGCAGCGCCCGCTCCCGCCTTCCATATCCGGCGCGACATCTGGGTCACCGCCTGTTTCCTCACACTGCCCCCGAAGCGCCATGTTGGTTCACGTCTGCAGATGTACAACAAAGGGCAAGATTCCGCGTCCCAGTGACTCGCCGCGCTGCTTTCACCTGTCTGCGAGTTCGTGATACGGATTCTTTTCACAGCCCGTCCGACTACTTTTAATAACAATATCCATCCGCCGTCAGGGGTCTGCAGTTACTTGGACATCATGCGAACGCGGTGAAGAACCTGTTAACACATGCGTATCTCCAACTATTACAGTTTCAGTGTATCTAGACCAGGGAAGTGTTCACCGACTTTGCTCATTTTCTCTCGATTGTAATTCATACTTAGATGTAACAAATGTTTCTCTTCCACACTGCACTTTTCAAGCGTTTTGGAGAAATCGAGGTCTAAAGCTTCACTGTCTGGTGCCATCCATCCAGTAGGAATAACCGCTTTTCGGTTATATCGGTCTTTTCAACGCCATTTCAACCGAGCGTTAAATTCGCTCAAAGTAACTGATTTATGAAATAACCGATTTTCCGTTTTTTCCATATTTCCTACAGTAAACGTAGAAATCGAACAATGACTGAAAAATTCTGTCTCCCTCAGATTCAAGATACATAAGACTAAAATACTAAGTTAAATAGCCAAATAAAAGATAACTTGGTGCGATTGATTAAAACTTTTTGAAACACAGCTCAAAAATCTTTTTGTAATCCAGGATCATACCACCATTTGGTCATTAGGAATAGTGAGGGATAAAGGGTGAAAACTGAGGTTGAAGAACTCTGTTTTTCGTGTTAATTTGTCCGTTTGCAAGTGTTACAAGCAAGGGAAGGCATATTGAAACTTCCCCTTACAAAAATTAATGAATTACTGTGCTGATAAACCTCTTACATTATTTGATTTTCAAACAGCTGAACAAAACTGAACGTACTCAGACATTTCGCTCTTCACCTATTCTGATCAACACTAAACTAACACACAATATTTTTAGCGCAACGCAATCTGACGTTTAATAATCCCTACAACAGAATGGCCCTGACTAACAATAACATATACCTTTCATGAATCACTTACCTCACAAAAATCTTCGTTACTCGAACTACTGCAATACACCGAGCGCCAATACTGCCAGCTAACAAAAAGATTTTAACTACTGAAGGCACTAACTACTGATAGGCATAGTTAGCAAATGAAAGATTTTGATAGAGAACCAACAATGTATTTACCTTAATAGTGTTCAAAAGTCATTATATATATATATATATATATATATATATATATATATATATATATATATCAGTTCATGACATCCAGTCTTATAAATTTACTCTCTCTAATGGACACACGTCCAGATCATCCACTCTCGAAACTCCGCCATCTCACTCCCCACGTCCACCACTGCTGGCGGCCCACCTCCAACTGCGCAACACTACGCGCTGTTCACATCCAGCTGCTCAACACTACAATAGCGAATATTCCAACAATGCAAACCAGCCACAGATTGCACACAGCACAGTCAGTGATTTTCATACAGAGCGCTTTCTCCTTACTTCGTTGGTACCGCACTCCGTAATATACTGCAAAACTAGGAATGGTGTCATTCTCTAATGCAACTGATGTCCACGACAACAGCGTGAAACTACCATATATAGGCCAGATGTGGCAAATCTAGATCATTACTGTCTCTGCAATACTGTATCATTTCTTACACCATATATTTGTTTCTCGTTTTTTTGGTGTTGTTATTAAAATAGCACTGAAGGCTTTCCCATTTTTTGTACACCGCAATATTTCAAAACAACGAAAATCCTTAGAATAAAAATTACTCGTTTTTTAAAAAAGATTTATTTCAAAACTATAAATTTTGTTAGTGTTGCGATGGCTAATTAATATTCCGGTTTTTGAAATCTGGGCATGAGTAATGAATAAAAAAACACCTGTTATGACTGAGACCAAACAATTATCGAAAACTGGTTATTCAGAACTAAAAGTAGGTTTTAGCAGGACTCTTTTTATCGTCCCTACCATCCACTAGCGGCATTATCTCAACCGGCTGAGGCTGTAGACCAGAAGTCTGCCCACAATGCGAACGAGTTGCTTAAATTACTTCTTCTTTTTATTAATCTTCCTTCGAACACTTGTTCGCTACAGCAAAAGACTTTTTTTCGGAAAGGAACAATACCAATAATGATAATCATTATGGTACACTTCTGGTGAGTTGTAGCAAGGAATCGTGTTGAAATGATCTTTTATTTACCTATCGACACATTCAATACCGATATGATTTCACGGTGATACGCGCCTATACAGTATAAATCATATCAATATGGAATCGTGACGAAATGAACATTTATTCATCGATAAGTTCATTCAGGTATCGCAATTACACGGTGTTTTAAAAAAAAGAGTCACGCATCTCTACAAGACGTTATCTTGGTCAAATATAGAAGAAATTTTCCTATAATAATATGTCCGGAAACCAATATTCTTGCGATAGGAGCTGTTGAAGATCCGCATTTCGCAGTCTGGATTATTTACGGATGAGGTAAGATTCACAAGAGAAGGTACAGTAAACTATCACAATACGTACGTGCGGGCAGATGCAAATCCTCGAGCAGTCGTGCAGGTGAGGTCTCAGGAACGCTTCAGTATAAATGTATGGGCAGGAATTGTCGATGACAGGTTCATAAGGCCATGTAATTCACAAAACACTATTAAAAGGTGCTGTGCGTGACCGATTTGTACGTGATGAATTACCAATATTGGAGAATGTTACCCTTGTAGAAAGACAAAGACTGTCGTTTATGCTAGATAGGACACCAGTAGGACTGAAAATACACGCGTATCCGATACATCGGTATTTTATGAAAGTATCATTACCGCCTCACGATATATTGAAAAATGTATCGATATCTCGAGATATCGACGAGAAAAATGTCGATGTAATTGCCTATAAAAATATCAAGTGCACATTGTAAATATACTTCTGGTTTTAGAGCTGTATATTTAAGTACTGATTTATTATTAGACTTTCTGTACACCAAGAAGCTAGTTACCTGCCTATTTCACTTAGAGCAAAAATTTAAAGGAAAAAATGTACGTTCACGCTTGGCGATAACCACTTTGTTAACATGGCAGCTGCACGTAAGTGGCACAATAAAAGATGTCCGGTGCATCCGCCGTTGGGTTTCGTCACATACTAGATTTGTCCGGAAAACTTCATGTTGACGGCCCCGTTTTTTCATTTCTGCCAACGCCAGCGACCTAACAGTTGCAGGGTCAAAATTGCGTACGGAAGCTCAACGTGTAGTTTCTGTCGGTAGCGCCGATCGCCGATTATTTCAGCATTTCCCTCACACGGCCCTGCCCACAGCAAAGACCAATCTTGTCATTTAGATTTTTCCTCTTCACTTTCTGCAAATGTTTTTGAGGACTGCTGATGTGAAGAAACAGCAGACTAGTTGCGTTAAAAATTGCTGTTTCTTCATTTCGGAAATCCTGTTATTCCATTCACACGACCACCCTCCCCACCCCACCCTCTACCCCCCTCCCCAGTACAACTGGACCTCCTCTTTTGTGCCACATGCTTCACACAGTCAAAAGAGGAAGACTGGACGTGATAGAAGCTCAAAAAGTAGTAAGAATCCTTCACACAGCAAGAGTAAACTTCTGTTCTACTACGATTTCAAAAGAGCAACTTAAAATATTAACCAAATATCGTGAAAAAATATAACACAAAATAAAAATATAGGCTCTCGATATTGCTATTTTGACATACACATATCGCCGAGATACATCGACACTTCAAAAAATCAACACCCCTAGACACCAACCTACTTTCTACGGACTGTGCGCCAGTACCTCACCGCAGCGTTTCATGGGCAACTATTTGGTCGAGGAGGTCCGGTATCATTCACCGGGCTTGAATCCGTTGGATTTTACGCTAAGGAGACATTTAAAGGCGTTGGCATATGTCGAGCACATTAATAGTGTGCAGTCCCTATACGAACGTGTGACTATTGTGTACGACGCAGAGCGAATGGAGTCAGGTTGGTTGGTTGGTTTTGGGGAAGGAGACCAGACAGCGTGGTCATCGGTCTCATCGGATTAGGGAAGGATGGGGAAGGAAGTCGGCCGTGCCCTTGCAGAGGAGCCATCCCGGCATTTGCCTGGAGTGTGGAGTCAGGTGCCCGTTGAGATAGTGCCTGATTCACTTTGGAGAAAGGCTGAAGGACGTGGCAGAATGCTTGGGTACCTCATGCACCACTGCCTGTAGTGTCTGGTTCTACGTAACAAAAATGATTCAAATGGCTCTAAGCACTATGGTACTTGACATCTGAGGTCATCAGTCCCCTAGACTTAGAGCTACTTAAACTAACCTAAGGACACCACACACTTCCATGGCCGAGGCTGGATTCGAACCTGCTACCGTAGCAGCAGCGCGGTTTCGAACTGAAGCGCCTAGAACCAATCGGCCATTGCGGCCGGCTCTACGTAACACGCAGATGGGAATGACAGGAGAGGTTGGCCTATATTTTTACCTGAACTAGTTTCGTCATGTATCGTTACGGGAAATGTTCTTCTACAGTCCTGGAAATGGAAAAAAGAACACATTGACACCGGTGTGTCAGACCCACCATACTTGCTCCGGACACTGCGAGAGGGCTGTACAAGCAATGATCACACGCACGGCACAGCGGACACACCAGGAACCGCGGTGTTGGCCGTCGAATGGCGCTAGCTGCGCAGCATTTGTGCACCGCCGCCGTCAGTGTCAGCCAGTTTGCCGTGGCATACGGAGCTCCATCGCAGTCTTTAACACTGGTAGCATGCCGCGACAGCGTGGACGTGAACCGTATGTGCAGTTGACGGACTTTCAGCGAGGGCGTATAGTGGGCATGCGGGAGGCCGGGTGGACGTACCGCCGAATTGCTCAACACGTGGGGCGTGAGGTCCCCACAGTACATCGATGTTGTCGCCAGTGGTCGGCGGAAGGTGCACGTGCCCGTCGACCTGGGACCGGACCGCAGCGACGCACGGATGCACGCCAAGACCGTAGGATCCTACGCAGTGCCGTAGGGGACCGCACCGCCAATTCCCAGCAAATTAGGGACACTGTTGCTCCTGGGGTATCGGCGAGAACCATTCGCAACCGTCTCCATGAAGTTGGGCTACGGTCCCGCACACCGTTAGGCCGTCTTCCGCTCACGCCCCAACATCGTGCAGCCCGCCTCCAGTGGTGTCGCGACAGGCGTGAATGGAGGGACGAATGGAGACGTGTCGTCTTCAGCGATGAGAGTCGCTTCTGCCTTGGTGCCAATGATGGTCGTATGCGTGTTTGGCGCCGTGCAGGTGAGCGCCACAATCAGGACTGCATACGACCGAGGCACACAGGGCCAACACCTGGCATCATGGTGTGGGGAGCGATCTCCTACACTGGCCGTACACCACTGGTGATCGTCGAGGGGACACTGAATAGTGCACGGTACATCCAAACCGTCATCGAACCCATCGTTCTACCATTCCTAGACCGGCAAGGGAACTTGCTGTTCCAACAGGACAATACACGTCCGCATGTATCCCGTGCCACCCAACGTGCTCTAGAAGGTGTAAGTCAACTACCCTGGCCAGCAAGATCTCCGGATCTGTCCCCCATTGAGCATGTTTGGGACTGGATGAAGCGTCGTCTCACGCGGTCTGCACGTCCAGCACGAACGCTGGTCCAACTGAGGCGCCAGGTGGAAATGGCATGGCAAGCCGTTCCACAGGACTACATCCAGCATCTCTACGATCGTCTCCATGGGAGAATAGCAGCCTGCATTGCTGCGAAAGGTGGATATACACTGTACTAGTGCCGACATTGTGCATGCTCTGTTGCCTGTGTCTATGTGCCTGTGGTTCTGTCAGTGTGATCATGTGATGTATCTGACCCCAGGAATGTGTCAATAAAGTTTCCCCTTCCTGGGACAATGAATTCACGGTGTTCGTATTTCAATTTCCAGGAGTGTAGTTTTGATGAAAAATACATCCTGTAGTAATACATGCTGCTGTTTTTAAAGATCATGTACAGTGTACGTTATTCAAAGCGGGTATAGCCTGGTATGATTTCACTGTGATACGCACGTGAATGTCTCGATAAATTAATGCTCATTTCATCATGATTCGTTATTATCGCACGATTGGATACATTATCATTATTGTTCCTTTCTGAAGAAATAAGTTTCGTTGTAGCGATACAGTTCTTTGGTAGAAGAGATGAAAAATAAAGAAAATGGCATAAATCAAATGCAATACGGGCAGACTTGTAGTCTGCCGCCTTGGCCGGCCGCACTGATCGACAGATGGATATCTCGTAAAACTTTGTGGCTCTATTTCCTGAGCAGTATTTGTCACATCTAAATATATACTACAACCATGTGAAAACCTGTGATCCACTGCTAGTATGTTTCCCTCAATAGTGGCCAAAACTCACGGGAAATAGAGGTGGGTCTTCCGCGCACGAACGGGTCCAAAGGAACAAGGAACGATATCTAAAGAACAGTTGTTCATCATTCTCTTCGGTCGTTCCAGGAGCGGCCGCAACAGGTGCGGCTGGTCCTCTTTCCCGAAAAGGTAGAGGCAGGTTCACGTTCCAGAAACGGTCGGTCCTCGTTCCTGAAGTGCGGCGTTCGGTACTCGTTCCCAGAACGTGCCTGTCCTCAGAGTGTCAGATTCAACGTGCTCTCCGCCCAACCACTGCAGCACAACCTGTTGAGATGGATGAAGTCACGAGGGAGGAGGTAGGCACTGCATTTATTCCATACACAGGCGCACTCTCGGGGAAAATCGCCCGCATTCTGAAGAAACACCAGGTCGGAACTGTGTTTTGTCCTCCAAATAAAACTCGTGCACTGGTGGGGAGCGCCAAAGATGACCTCGGTTTGAGGAAGGCCGGCGTGTACCAGATTCCGTGTCAATGTGGCAAGTCGTATATTGGTCAGACGATGCGTACCGTCGAGGATCGATGCCGTGAACACCAGAGGTACACTCGACTGATGTATCCGAGCAAGTCGGCGGTCGCTGAACATTGTTTGTCGGAAAATCACGCCATGGAGTATGACCGCACGAGGATTCTGGTACAGACGTCGAGATACTGGGACAGCGTTGTTAGAGAGGCCATCGAAATTCGCACCAATGACGACCTCATAAACCGTGACTGTGGCTATAATCTTAGCAAGGCTTGGGAACCAGCGATTGGATTAATCAAGAGTAAATCGAGCAAACGTATAGTTGTGACGACCACGGCGGACAGAGCCATCACACCGACGTCATCTCAGACGCCGTCGCAATCTGTTCCACCGTGCGACCGTGGCGAGGGGCGCGGACGGCGGAGGGAGCGCGCCGCGGGCGGAGGGTATTTAAATTGGCCGCCGCCGCGACCGAACCCAGTTCCCTCTGAGCAGCCATAGCGTACGGATCTCCGTGCCGGCACGTTCACAGGAGCTCAGTCCGTCAGTTCACCTGATGATGGCGACATGTATGATCGCCGAAATATTGTGCCCGTTGGACACTATAGACCGGCAGCACACCCGTGGATATTTTGATTATCAAATACGCCAGGAGAAACTCCAGAATCACGTGCCTGTCCTCGTTCGTGGAACTGTTACGGCCAGTCATGATTTTAGGAACCATCGCGGCCTGCCTCGTTCAATTCCCCGTCTCGTTCTTTTGCGGGAAGTCACTCATTGTAGTCAAATGGTTCAAATGGCTCTGAGCACTATGGGACTTAACATCTATGGTCATCAGTCCCCTAGAACTTAGAACTACTTAAACCTAACTAACCTAAGGACAGCACACAACACCCAGCCATCACGAGGCAAAGAAAATCCCTGACCCCGCCGGGAATCGAACCCGGGAACCCTGGCGTGGCATTGTAGTCACTAGTTTGATATTTCATTTCAACTTTTTCACAATTATATAACTTACATAAAACTTTAATTGTATGAGGTATATACATTTTTTCACATAGCAGACAAATAAATCTATTTACTTATGGTTGTTTTGATCAACTGTGGAACACACATTTATCACAAGGCAATTTTTGTCGATTTTTTTTTCAGGTTTCATCTGCTTAATTTAACTACTGGTTTTTAAGGTAACTTTATATCATTTTTATTGTGGTGCAAGAAATTTTACATAAGTTTCCAAAAATAAAACGTGACACTCATGGAGCCTATTATTTTAGAAGTTGGGCTGTTTCCTTGTGCTGTCCCCTAGCTTGGTTTCTTCGCACAAAATGAGGGCTACGTATGATCTCACCTCTGTAGGAAAAGGGTAAGGGTTTCCTCTACATTGGAAAAATCGTAGAACGGCACAAAATGATATTTATTTTTTATATCTCTAAAAATATTGTTCAGAAGAAGCTTTTTCAAAAATTCAAAAGGCTCTGAGCACTATGCGACTTAACTTCTGAGGTCATCAGTCCCCTAGAACTTAGAACTACTTAAACCTAACTAACCTAAGGACGTCACACACATCGATGCCCGAGGCAGGATTCGAATCTGCGACCGTAGCGGTCGCGCGGTTCCGGACTGTAGCGCCTAGAACCGCTCGGCCAAACGGCCGGCAAGCTTCTTAGAAGAAAGCTTTATTACTTTCAACTTAATTATTAATACTTTAATAATACAATTTACAAACCTACTACTTACTTACCACGTGGGGCAAGTGGCAAATGCGATAAGAAAATCACATTTCCTTTTCCTTCAATGAAGTGTCCTTCGTTTTTATTTATTTATTTTTTTTGTAGGGGTGGGGGGGACCTTAAAGGAATACTCAGGCACAAACTGAGCTATACAGAGATTTTGTTCCTCGCTTTCTTCTTCTTTTTTACTCTGTGTTCCATTATTTGACGCCTGTCTCAGTCATGTAATTTAAATTTATTGAATTTACAACGTTCAGTTCGGTAACTAGACGTAGAGCATTGACATCTTCATTTACATGATACTGTGAAGAAGGTGAAGAATCTGTCTTAAGGAACTTGTCACTCAAATTATTTAAATATATTCTTATTTTATTATAAACCAGCAGTTCAATTCTATTAGTCATAATTTTTGAGATTTCATCGATTTCTGCTTGGATCTTCGTGTGTTGGTTCTGCTTCACGATGTATTGTAGTGACTGTTTTAATTTTTGATTCATATGATTAAGGCGACAGAACAAGGAGCAGGAGCCATAAATCATATTTCAGTTTTTGTAAAGCCACACGTGGGATATCACTATCGCCAATCTGATATTTACAGATAAAGTTTTCAAAGAAATCTGAAATCTATATATGAAGGTTTGGCTTCTGAAACGACACAAGATTATGCTTCACGTACATAGCGATAATAAATATACAGGCAGAACAACCTGTTCTTGTGGTCGCAATACAGCTTCACCAGAGAACATAAATTTTTCGCCGCGGCGTAGCCGTGCGGTCTCGGGCGCCTTGCCATGGTTCGCGCGGCTCGCCCCGTCGGAAGTTCGAGTCCTGTCTTGGACATGAGTGTGTGTTTTGTCCTTAGTGTAAGTTAGTTTGAGTTGGATTAAGTAGTGTGTAAGCCTAGGGACCGATGACCTCAGCAGTTTGGTCCCATAAACTATTCAATACATAAATGGTTTTCGCCATCCACCTTGCATGCTGGATCCCTTTGGAGCACGAACAGATACTCAAGATAATTCATGAGATGGCTTTTCGAGAAGAGAATTCGCAGTTAACTCGAAAATTATCAGTATAATCGTCTCATATATCTTATGTCACAAGATAAATACAAGAGACCTTTTTTTTTTTTAAATGTTTTCAGTCAAAACACACATCTCTAAAAGGGGTCGTATTTATACCATTCTGACATACACTAACGATTCGGCAAAAAAGGAATCCAGAGCGAAGTCCGTAGACAGCTTTTTCCTGCCCTTTTTTTGGCAGGAATTAAACGACCGTAATATGCGTAAAGTCAAGAGCAACGAACTCACTGTGAATTTTTCCTTTCTTTGATTTTCAAATACATCTATGTGTAAAATTTGTCTTTTAAGTACATTAATAAGTAATTTACTGACTCGTTGGTCTGGATATTCATTTCAGCCTTGTCTGCTAATGGCTACCTGTGCTCGCTTAGTAGTTATTGTTCTCAGATAACTCATTATTAATTCCAGGAATGCACCCTGGGGCTCTTTTCAGCTGCTGACTGATGAAAAACTGATCATCTTTGACTATTATAAGGATCTTCAAAACAATGATGTGTGCTAATTCGTCTAGGTTTTTTCTTTTTTTAAAAAGAAAACCGTTGTTTCTTTTCACTTGTTGAGATTCGACGCTCTACTAGCACATTTATGTAGTTGCACATACAAACCTCCTAATTTTCATATACGGTTTCTCAGCTCCTGTGTCGGAAGTCGTTAATTTTCTAACGAAATCTTCACTTCCCACGCAGTGTGACACTTTGATGCGTAGTTAACTTACATACCCACTACTGTAAAAGAAAACTAATGTTGGTCTGCAGAGGATACTTCACTTCCAGTTGTTTTATACTACACTCATGCTCATAAATTAAGGGTAGTGCTGATACATGGTGAAACAATGCTCTCGTGGGCGGTTTGCGGGTTTAAATCACCTCGGGGTATGACCATGCGGTGTACTTGGCCTGCGGTCGTCGCACGGTGGCGCTGGCAGCAGTCCACATACGCAAACGTGTGTTGGTGCATGTCGGAGTACGGTGCAGCGACGAAGTGTGCAGACGTTTTCCGATGTGCTGATGGTAATTGTGTGTTGAAAATGGCTTAAAGAACACAAATTGATGACGTTATAAGGGGTAGAATGCTAGGGCGACTGTAGGCTGGTCAAACATAGCAGGACGTAGCACGAGCCCTCCGTGTGCCACGAAATATGATCTCAAGATTATGGCAACGATTGCAGCAGACAGGAAATGTGCCCAGGCGCTACAGTACGGGACGTCCACAGTGTACAACACGACAAGAAGACCGATATCTCACCATCAGTGCCCGCAGACGGCCACGGAGTACCGCAGGTAGCCTTGCTCGGGACTTTACTGCTGCCACTGGAACAGTTGTCTCCAGACACACAGTCTACAGACGAGTGGACAGACATGGTTTATTCGCCCGGAGATCTGAAAGGTACATTCCACTGACCCCTGGTCACAGGCGAACCCGTGAAGCCTGGTGTCAAGAACACAGTACATGTTCATTGGAACAGTGGTCCCAGGTTATGTTCACGGACGAGTCCAGCTATAGTCTGATCAGTGATTCTCGCTGTGTTTTCATCCGGCGTGAACCAGGAACCAGATACCAAATCCTTAATATCCTTGAAAGGGACCTGTATGAAGGTCGTGGTTTAATGGTGTGGGGTGGGATTATGATTGGTGCACGTAAACCCCTGCATGTCTTTGACAGAGGAATTGTAACAGGTCAGGTATATCGGGACGTCATTTTGCACCAGTATGTCCACCTTTTCAGGGGTGCAGTGGGTCCCACGTTCCCCCTAATGGATGATAACGCACGGCCCCACCGAGCTGCCGTCGTGTGGAGGAGTACCTTGAAACAGAAGATATCAGGTGAATGGAGTGACCTACCTGTTCTCCAGACCTAAACCCCATCGAGCACGTCTGGCATGCTCTCGGTCGACGTATCGCTGCACTTCAAACCCCTACGACACTGCAGGAGCTCCGACAGGCACTGGTGCAAGAATGGGAGGCTGTTCCCCAGCGGATGCTCGACCACCTGATCCAGAGTATGCCAACCCGTTGTGCGGCCTGTGTACGTGTGCATGGTGATCATGTCCCATATTGAGGTCGCGGTACATGCGCAGGAAACAGTGGCGTTTTTTAGCACATGTGTTTCGGGACGGTTTTCTCAACTTATCACCAATGCCGTGGACTTACAGATCTGTGTTGTGTGTGTTCCCTATGTGCCTATGTTATTAGCGCCCACATTCTGCAATTATCTTTAATTTATGAACATGAGTGTAGTAATGCCCACACGAATACATACAGTGTTCTGTAAACGAACTGAAAACCAAGACGTTGTACTTGCTGCGACTGTAAAGTCGATGATTTGTGTTGCCCGCGCTGAGTCGTAAACAGTTCCGTAATTCGTACTTCCCTTCAGCTTCCTCCGGGATCTCTCTGCCTTGCTTGCGGTCACTGGCCTGTCACATCACGCGACTGATGTGATGAATTCTGAGCTAAGGAAATCGAATTAAACAACCTGTCTGCATTATGACTGAGGGAATTGGAACTCTCACACCAAAATACACACAAGGTGACAGAAGTCATGGGATAGCGATAAGGGCATATACAGATGGGGGTAGTATCGCTTACAAGAAGGTATAAAAGGGCAGTGCACAAGCTTAGCTGTCATTTGTACTCAGGTGAGTCTTGTGAAAAACGTTACTGACGTGATTATGGCGGCACGACGGGAATTAACAGAATTTGAACGCCGAATGGTAGAAGGACGTAGACGCATGGGACATTCCATTTCAGGAATGGTTGGAGAATTCAGTATTCCAAAATCAACAGAGTAAAGAGTTTGCCGAAAATATCAGATTTCAGACATTACCTCTCACCACCCACTGCACCGTGGCCGACGGTCATTACTTAACGACCGAGGTCAGTGGCGTTTGCATAGAGTTGTAAGTAGCAGCAGACAAACAACACTGCATGAAATAACCGCAGGAATTAATGTGGGACGTACGAGAAATGTATCCGCTAGGACAATGCGGTGATATTTGGCGTTAATGGGCTATGGCAGCTGTTGGCAGGTGCGAGTGCCTTTGCTAACAGTACGACATCGCCTGCAGCGCCTCTCCAACCATATCGGTTGGATCCTATACGACTAGAAAACAGGTGAGTCCTGGTTTCAGTTGGTAAAATTTGATGTTAGCGTTCGAATGTGCCATGGTCCCAAGTTTTCAAAAAGAGACTGTGCAAGCTGATGGTGGCTCCATAGTAGTGCATGGGCTGTGCTGACAGGGAATGGACTGGGTCCTCCGGTGAAACTCAACCGATCATTTACTTCAAATGATTATGAGACCGTTTGCAGCCGTTCATGGACTTCCTGGAGCCTAACAACGATGGAATTTTGATGGACGATACGCCATGTCAGCGGGCCACAATTGTTCGCGATTGGTTTGAAAAACTTTCTGGACGATTCGAACGAATGAATTGGCCACCAGATCGCCCGACATGAATCCCATCGAACATTTTTGGGACGTAATCGAGTGGTCACTTCACGCACAAAATCCTGCAACTGGCAACACTATCGCAATAATGGACGGCTATTGAAGCAACATGGCTCAGTGTTATTCTAGAGGTCTTCCTATGACTTTTGAGTCCTTGCGACGTAGAGTGGCCGCGCTACTAAAAGGATGCCCGACACTATATTAGGAGGTATCTCAAGTATTCTGTCATCCCAGTGAATTACACAAGACTTTAATAGCAGAATGAAAATGAAAGAAAGTCCAAATGACCATACTAGCTGTTTATAGTAGTTCTTTCAAAGACCCACGACCGGTTTTACAACTTAAACCACATTAAACAGCTTATGCGTCCATATGGACTTTCACTCATTTTCATTTTAATTTGATAACAAAACCTTGCGTATGAAACTTCCAGTTCCATCACTCATGTATGATTTTATCTATGGTTGCCACAGCTATAGAGTAGTCCATCTACACTTGATAATCGATTAATTTATCGTGCACATTTTTCCGGGAGATTTATCTAATATCTACACACATCGAAAAACGATTTGCATCACCCCGATTACCAGAGCTCTTGAAGATAGACGTTGACTGTGGATATTGTATCACAGACACATTCCCTTTGACTGTTCAGAGATGTCACAGAGCCCGCCAAAAGGTGTAAACAACCATGCATGAGCAGCGGCTATCAGACGGAGGGGGTCCGTCAAACGATCAGTTCCAGTCATTCCACCAGGAACGAGGTACACGGCTCGTGTCTGTAGTTCAACCATGCCTAGACTGTCAATACCGCCGTCCGGTCGCGTCCGCATTGTTACTTCGTGCCAGGAACGGCTCTCAACAACAGAAGTGTCCTGGCGTCTCGGAGCGAACCAAAGCGACGTTGGTTCGGACATGGGAAGATACAGAGAGACATCAACTGTCGATGACATGCCACGCTCAGGCCACCCAACGCCTGCTACTGCAGTGGATGACCGCTACCCACGGATTATGGCTCGGAGGAACCCTGACAGCAACGCCAACATATTGGATAATGCTTTTCGTGTAGCCACAGGACGTCGTGTTACAACTGTGCACAAAAGGCTGCATGATGCGCAATTTCACTCCCGACATCCAACCACAACACCATGCAGTGCGGTAAAGATGGACCCAAAAACATGCCGATTGGACAGCTCACGATTGGCATCACGTTCTCTACGCCGATGAATGTCGCATATACCTTTAACCAGAAAATCGTTGGAGACTTGTTTGGAGGTAACCTGGTCACGCTGAACGCCTTAGATACACTGTCCAGTTGGAGGTTCCCTGCTGCTGGTGGTGATAGAAGCCGCTGTAACGGCTGTAAAATACGTGAATGCCATCCTCCGACCGATACTGCAACCATATCGGCAGCATATTGGCGAGCCATTCGTCTTCATGAACGATGATTCGTACCCCCATCGTGCACATCTTGTGAATGACTTCCTTCAAGATAAGGACATCTCTCGACTAGAGCGGCCAGCATGTTATGCAGACATGGGAAAGACTGAAAAGGGATGGACGACGTGACCCACCAACCACTCTGAGGGATCTACGCCAAATCGCTGTTGAGGAGTGGGACAATCTGGACCAAGAGTCCCTTGATGAACTTGTGAATAGTATGCCAGGACGAATGCACGCATGCATCAGTGGAAGATGACGCGCTACTGGGTATTAGAGGTACCGATGTGTGAGAATCGCAGAGTCAGCAGATCCACTCTCATAGCTTGCTCGTGTAGTTCCTGCACCGACTATTGACCTCTGTACACCAAAAAGCCCGTTTGCAGTTTCTTCGGGAACATTTGGCCTGGAATCTCATTGAATGGAGTAGAATCGTCTTGAGTGATGAGTTCCCCTTCAGACTGAGTCTTGACGGCCAATGAAGACGTGTCTGGAAACGCAGCGGACAGCGGTGGGGTACCAATCTGATTGCCGCCCGCCATGCGGCCCGACAAGCAGGAGTGATGGTCTGGGTGCCATCTCTTTTCCTAACAGGACTTCTTTGCTTATCATCAGCGGCACCCTTACAACGCAGCGATGCGTCGATGATATTCTATGCCCCGTTTTGTTGCCATTTATGGCAAACCATTCTGGGCTTTCATTCCAGCAAGATAATGTCCGCCCACGCACTGCGAGAGTTTCTACTGCTTATCTTCGTGCTGTCCAGCTCCTACATTGGCCTGGAAGGTCGCCGGATGTCTCTCCAATTGAGAATGTTTGGAGCGTTAAGGGCAGGGCTCTCAAACTATCTCGGGATTTTGTCAATTTAACGAGCAAATGGGAAAAAATTTGGAACGATATTCCTCAGGAGAACACCCAACAACTCTGTCAATCAATGATAAGCCGAATAATAATGTGGTTAAGGGCTAAAGGTGGACCAACGCGTTATTGACTTCTCAATTTGTTAAACCCTTTCTCTTCAATAAATCATCCAACTTTTCGGAAATTGCAATCATTTGTTTGTCTCTTCATATACATCCCATTTACTGATTTCCCTGCCCCATTTGGACAATTCCTTATAGTGAACTTTTTTTTGTCGTAGAACATATTTTCCTGGTACGGACAGTCTGCATTTTGCATCCTCTTTACTTCGATCGTCATCAGTTATTTTACCGCTCAAATAACAAAACTCATCAACTACTTGTAGCGTCCTTTTGCCTAATTTGATTCCTTCAACATCACAAGATGTAATTCGAGTAACCAATCCATGACAAACAGTGCAGGTCTTCTTTGAATCTGTTCCATTTCTTCCTGCTTGATTAGGTTCCCATATCAACGAACAGAAATCAGGAATTGGGGAACAAGAGTTTTTAAGCGACCTATTTCGTGACTTACTTTTTTATGATTTTTCCATGTCACTGTTAAATGTATGTTGGCATTCCACTTTGAATCATTGACGGCAGAAGTTCCTAGATTGTGAAATGTTGTGACTGATTACCCATAGTGTAGTCAAATGGTATTGGGTCCTTCCTACTTGCACACTTTACATTACCTTTATTTACACCCAGTGTCTACTGCGAATGGGATTGAACACAGCACTGATCATCTGCAAGGTTCCCTACGTTTCGCATCAAAAAACTAATGAAGTCACCTTTCTGAAAACATCTCCACCGTCTGCGAGGAGTTTCAAAGCACTACAGACTGTATCTACTTGATCACTTATTGTTTGTTCAAAACGTCTACACTGAGGCTTTCCGTTTCGGGATCGAATGAATCCGGTAGAAGTCGGTCGACTTAGGGTCACGAGTGTTGCGTGTCCGGCAGCTGCCAACGCCGACCACCTAACAGTACAGTATTTATGTGCACTGTAGCCGTCACAAAGTGATTGTTGTGCTGTGCAGTGCCAAACCAGCAAAGCATAGGGGTAGTACCAGAACTGCTTGAGGAAAACTTAGCTTGTGCCCCCCCCCCCTTTCACGCCACACCTACCATTCTCCCTGAGGCTGTCTTCGGTAGGCGGAGATTACCTCCTCTGCTCCTCAGATCACCTTGAAAACTCGTGAAGGACGTCATACACAAATTATACCAATAAGGAAGAGAATAAGTTTCCATTTGAGGGCGTTCCTGCAGTGTATGTGCAACGTAGCGCGACGTTGGTACAAAGGCACCGACATTGAGGTTATAACGGCTTTCGTGTCTTTCCGACGTGTGTGTGTTAAATGCGGAAACGGGAACTGTGACGACGTTATTACTAGATGCGTCCAAACGGTCCCAAAGGCAAGTTATTCTTTTCTTGGCTGCTTGGCCTTACAAGGGAAACTTTTTGATCTCTCCTTATATACACTCCTGGAAATTGAAATAAGAACACCGTGAATTCATTGTCCCAGGAAGGGGAAACTTTATTGACACATTCCTGGGGTCAGATACATCACATGATCACACTGACAGAACCACAAGCACATAGACACAGGCAACAGAGCATGCACAATGTCGGCACTAGTACAGTGTATATCCACCTTTCGCAGCAATGCAGGCTGCTATTCGCCCATGGAGACGATCGTAGAGATGCTGGATGTAGTCCTGTGGAACGGCTTGCCATGCCATTTCCACCTGGCACCGCAGTTGGACCAGCGTTCGTGCTGGACGTGCAGACCGCGTGAGACGACGCTTCATCCAGTCCCAAACATGCTCAATGGGGGACAGATCCGGAGATCTTGCTGGCCAGGGTAGTTGACTTACACCTTCTAGAGCACGTTGGGTGGCACGGGATACATGCGGACGTGCATTGTCCTGTTGGAACAGCAAGTTCCCTTGCCGGTCTAGGAATGGTAGAACGATGGGTTCGATGACGGTTTGGATGTACCGTGCACTATTCAGTGTCCCCTCGACGATCACCAGTGGTGTACGGCCAGTGTAGGAGATCGCTCCCCACACCATGATTCCGGGTGTTGGCCCTGTGTGCCTCAGTCGTATGTTGTCCTGATTGTGGCGCTCACCTGCACGGCGCCAAACACGCATACGACCATCATTGGCACCAAGGCAGAAGCGACTCTCATCGCTGAAGACGACACGTCTCCATTCGTCCCTCCATTCACGCCTGTCGCGACACCACTGGAGGCGGGCTGCACGATGTTGGGGCGTGAGCGGAAGACGGCCTAACGGTGTGCGGGACCGTAGCCCAGCTTCATGGAGACGGTTGCGAATGGTCCTCGCCGATACCCCAGGAGCAACAGTATCCCTAATTTGCTGGGAAGTGGCGGTGCGGTCCCCTACAGCACTGCGTAGGATCCTACGGTCTTGGCGTGCACCCGTGCGTCGCTGCGGTCCGGTCCCAGGTCGACGGGCACGTGCACCTTCCGCCGACCACTGGCGACAACATCGATGTACTGTGGAGACCTCACGCCCCACGTGTTGAGCAATTCGGCGGTACGTCCATCCGGCCTCTCGCATGCCCACTATACGCCCTCGCTCAAAGTCCGTCAACTGCACATACGGTTCACGGTCACGCTGTCGCGGCATGCTACCAGTGTTAAAGACTGCGATGGAGCTCCGTATGCCACGGCAAACTGGCTGACACTGACGGCGGCGGTGCACAAATGCTGCGCAGCTAGCGCCATTCGACGGCCAACACCGCGGTTCCTGGTGTGTCCGCTGTGCCGTGCGTGTGATCGTTGCTTGTACAGCCCTCTCGCAGTGTCCGGAGCAAGTATGGTGGGTCTGACACACCGGTGTCAATGTGTTCTTTTTTCCATTTCCAGGAGTGTATATCGCCAACTACAGCGGCCCCATCACTCTAATTTCACCATTTGGATTTGCAGCTCCTTGTGTTTACCGTGTCTGCAGTTAAAATTGTTGGATGTAAGGTCCGCCAGTTATGCAAAACACCGTTTTTTCCAAGTTCCCAAACATGTTTCAGCACCTCTGTGCCATCATCAGTGGTTTCTGTTTTATTTGATTTGTAATGTGAACATTTTTACTAAATCGTTACAAAATTATGTGGATATTTAGTTCAACAACGTTTCTTTTTGATAATATCTTTACATTCGGTTTGCATGTTTTTTTAGGACCACTTGTGTATTATTTACTATAGGTAGCTTGTCATCTGCAACCAACGATGTTGATAAGAAATTTTGTTGGGAGTTAACCTATCATTTTATGCTCTAACCGTAATTTGCTTTGTGCGACTTTTCGCGCTTATATTCGTTTTTACTTACGTTTTTTGTGTGGCAAGCCCTTTTATTCTATGCACTTCACCAAAACACACTGTAATTGTTGTTGTTGTTTGTCCCAGTCCAGTCAGTGTTAATTTGTTCGCCAGTGAGCTTGGCGCCAAATTTGAATTTTGTTTACATTTTATCTTTGTGTGTGTGTGTGGGGGGGGGGAGGCAGACGTTTTAGCTGTTAGTATTGTCTTTTTTTGTAATGTTCCTTTAATGTGTTAAATAGTATGCTCTTGCAGAGTGTAGTGTATTCATTTATGACCTGTTTTCCTTCTGCTATTGCCTTCTGTATATGGAGGTTTTCCTCGATGACCAGATTGCTGTATAGGCTGTGGCTGGGTTTTAGTATTCTTAAGTATGTTTCTATTGCAGTTGGGTGGCGGTTGTGGCTATTAGGTGGTCAGCAAATTTGCTGTGGGAGCTGGTGGTCAGCAAATTTGCTGTGGGAGCTGTTGCTTTCTAAAGCTCTGTGATGTTCTGAATACCTGGTTTTGAAGTTTCTGCATGTTTTCCTATGTACACTGACTGGCAAGTGTTGCATGTGAGTTCATATCTTCATGAGCTGTTAAATTTATCCGTGGGTTTTTCTTGGGTTCTGATCTTTTCCTGTTTTGTGTTCTCTGTGCTGTATTGTATTTGGAGTCCCTGTTTCTTTAATATGTTGCCTATTTTGTGAACAATCTTGTTATTGTAGGTGAGTATGTACCATTTCGTTTTGTGTGTGTGTTGTTGCTCTGTTGTGTCTTCTGTATGGTCATTGTTTGTTCAAATGGTTCAAATAGCTCTGAGCACTATGGGACTTAACATCTATGGTCATCAGTCCCCTAGAACTTAGAACTACTTAAACCTAACTAACCTAAGGACATCACACACATCCATGCCCGAGGCAGGATTCGAACCTGCGACCGTAGCAGTCGAGCGGTTCCGGACTGCGCGCCTAGAACCGCTAGACCACCGCGGCCGGCCGGTCATTGTTTGTGTTTTGTGTTTTTCTGTGTTGGGTGAGGACTTGTGTGTGTGTGGTATGTTCATTTTTGTACTGTTTACATATTTTTTGATTTAATTTGTCTACCATATGTATCATAACCATTTTCTACTGCTATTTGTTTTATTGTGTTTAGTTCTTGTGTGTAGTTCTGTTTGTTCATGGGTGTTCTGTTTAATCTATGAAGCATGAATCTGAAATTTTCTTGCTTATGTGTCAATGGGTGGTTCGATAGGTTGTGAATTGTTGTGCTTGTGGTTGTCGGTTTCCCGAATATTGTGAAGTTGTGTGTGTTGTTTGTCTTATGTATGGTCAGATCTAGAAAATGTAGTGCGTTTTTAGTTCCTGTTTCTAATGTGAAATTAATTTTTGGGTGTAAGTTCTTCATTTCATTGAGTAACTGTTCTCATATGTGTAAGTGGTTCATCAATCACGCGTATTATGTCATCGTCAGAACGGTACTAATATATAACTTTGTGGTTTTTGGTTTTATTATGTATCTGAAGACCATGTTCTCCAGTTTGTTCATAAAACAGCTAAGAAGCGTACAGAATCAACGAACACACACACATACACACACACACACACACACACACACACACACACACACACGAAGATAAAATGTAAACCAAATTCAAATTTAGCGCCAAACTCACTGGTGAACAAATGAGCACTGGCTGGGCCGGGATACTCAACAACCACAGTTATAGTGTGTTTTGTGAAGTGCATAGTGCTTTTACGACCTTATTTGAGTAAATACGCGTTATATTTACGTGCGCTTCACAACACATCACTATGACGCTGAGAATAAAAGGGCTTGCTACACAAAAACGTAAGTAAAAACGAATATAGGCGCAAAATCTCGCACAAACTAAATTACGGTTAGAGCATAAAATGATAGGTTAACTCCCAACAAAATTTCTTATCAACATCGTTTGGTTGCAGATGACAAGCTATCTATAATAAATAATACACAAGTGATCCTAAAAAACCATGCAAACCAATTGTAAAGGTATTAACAAAGAGAAACTAATTGTTGTTTCAACTGAATATCTACATAATTTTCGAATCATTTAGAAAAAATGTTCACATTACAGATTAAATAAAACAGAAACCCACCGATGATGGCACAGAGGTGCTGAAACATGTTTGGGAACTTGGAAAAAAGGTGCTTTGCATAACTGGCGGACCTTACATCAAACAAATCTAATTTCAGGTACATTAGACGGTATCTAGGCTTCTGATAACGCCGCCCCCAATGTGTATCTTGCTAATTTTTCAGTACCGACCCTTCAAAGTAGGAACCAAGTATTTGCAATCAGGTTTAATGTATAGGTTGATGACATACACCCGATTTGTAATATTTTGTGTTTTTTTTATAATCCTGATACAGACAAGTTAAATTTTGGAATCTATTTTGTCAAAGGATGTTAGACTTTTGTCATGTAACAACCCAAGTGTATTTAATTACGCCAGTAAGTGAGAATTGTAGAAAAATTGAGAAGTCCACTGATGTTGAAGTTAATGTAAAGTGTTTCATATTAGATTTTGTGAAGGAAAAACTTTATTTTGAATACAATTTTCGAACTCATGCATTCGGTCTTAGCATATCCCGTTATCAGTACCTCATCGTCTTCCATGTCGTGTTTAAGTCCAATGAGTATTTTTAAAAGAAATAATTTTTCAATCAGGGTCAGAAAAATATTAATGTGCCAGAATGCGGGCACCATTGCACAGCGCTGAGTCAATGACCAGAATGATCACTGAACATTTGCAAGGTTATTCAACTAATATATGCATTCATTATTTACATGAAGCTATTTTACGGCCGGCATTGCACTTCGATGAGCCGAGATTGAATATTTTGTATGTCTACTGTGGAGAGAACAGACTACCAAGATTGCATCCGTTGCGACTCAAGAGCTAAGGAAAATGTGTTTCATTGTTTATTCGCATAGGGAATTTTATCAGTTTATTGCAGAGGGCCATAGAACTCGGTACTCACGAAACTGAGTAAACTTCAAAGGGACTGATTTCGTTATAAGCATTACATACTGGTTTTCCAGATTAAGTGGTTTAACTTTTTTTTTTTTTATTACAGGAAAACTGATTAAGCGCACCATTCGCTCAAGAGCAGAACGCACAGTAAATTTGGGTAACACAAATTTATTTTATAATAAATGTTACTCTTATATATTTTTTAAAGAACGTTACACGATGTATTTACTGTGTTCTTTTTATATTGTTTACCCACGTAAGCAAAACCTGTTACTACTTACATTATGGCCGTCGTGCCTTGAAGGGGATGGTCGTAAATAATTGCATGAAATCAGCCACATAAGTCACTCGTGAGTTCTAAAGTGCTACCAGCAGTCCAGACTGTGCATACGCAGTTCAAAAGAGTGAGGTACAATGTCGAGCAGCTCGTCATAAGCCGCACATTTCTGAAGTCAATGCCAGTCCGACGTTTGAGGTTTTGTACAGAGCGATGCCACTGGACAATGAATGACAAACGAGTGATGAATCACGCTGTACCCTGTGGATATCTAATGGAAAGGTTTGTGTTTGGCGAATGCCTGGACAACGTTGCCTGCCATCATGTGTGGTGTCAGGACTAAAATACGGAGGAAGTGGTGTTACAGTACCTGGGTGCTTTTCGTGGTTAGGATGTGGTCCTCTTATTTCGCTTAAGGAAACGCTAAATGTGGAAGGATATGAAAATATTTACCAGCATTGTGCACTGCGTAGATTAGAGGAACAATTCGGGCCGGCCGGAGTGGCCGTGCGGTTCTAGGCGCTACAGTCTGGAGCCGAGCGACCGCTACGGTCGCAGGTTCGAATCCTGCCTCGGGCATGGATGTGTGTGATGTCCTTAGGTTAGTTAGATTTCATTAGTTCTAAGTTCTAGGCGACTGATGACCTCAGAAGTTAAGGCGCATAGTGCTCAGAGCCATTTTTTTTTTTTTTGAACAATTCGGAGACGACTACTGTTTGTATGAACGTGACAGTGCACCCTGCGACAGCATAATCTGTGAGACAACGGTCTGTGGACAATAATATTCCGAATCGAACTGGCCTGTCGGGTGTTCGTATCTGCATCCAAATGAAAAACTTTTGGGATGGGACAGAACATCGACCGTCTCGAAACCACAACACCATTGGTTTCGGCTCTTGAGGGAGAATGGTCTGCCATCCTCCACAGACGTTCGAGAAGCTCATTGAAAGTCTTCCCAGCAAAGCTCAAGCCGTCACGAAAGCGAAAGAAGTTGACACTTCCGTATTAATGTCCACTAATAGCTGTCACACACTTCTGATCACATAGTGTATGGTTCTGTTGTATACAGTGTCTTTATTCAACAGCAACACTTAGTCAAGCCACTGATTATTGCTAAATTGATATGAATTTTTGTCTAGTTCTTCTGGTTTTTACGGTTAAAACATTTGTTTGTCCACTCAGCTGCTTACTCTCGACCTACGTGCTCCCTCCTCGCCACTATATCACATCCTCAATAGGTAAGGCAATCTCTGGAAATCGGAAACGTCACATTCATTGCAGTAGGCAGAGGCATTATACGTATTAAACTTCTATATACTTAAGATACCTGAGCTACATACACTGAGGTGACAAATATCATACCTCCTAAAATCGTGTCGGAGCTCCTTTTGCCCAGCGTTGTGAAGCAACTCGACGTGTCGTGGACTCAACAAGTCGCTGGAAGTCTCCTGCCGAATTACTGAGCCATGCTGCCTCTACAGCCGCCCATAGTTTCGAAAGTTGCATGGGGGCTTTGTTAAATAACAAAAAAATGCAAATATTTTAGTAGCTGTCTGTCCGATTACGCACAGATTACCATCTGTGTTTTTAATTCAGATCTAAACCGTGTTTCCATTGTTCCCATATCAGTTTTAATAGTTCCTATTTGTGTTCCCATATCTGTTTTTAGTTCAGATCGTAACTGTGATCCCACTGTTTCCATATCTGTTTTTAATTCAGATCGTAAATGCTCCATTGTTCCCATTTGTAAATCTAACCGAGATCCCAAATTTAATATTGCACCCATCAACTGCTCCATATTAAATGGTTCAGAATTCTTTTCGCCCCTAACATTTCCCGCAAAACTAACTTCCTTCTGCATAGCCATAACGCTATCTGTGTTCGATACTATTGCAGAATCTTCTGTCGTTAATCTCATACTCTGTGAATTTTCTGATTGAGAAAAATTTTGAAATGGTTCCGGACTATTTTCCCGACTTCTTACATTGTTTTCCACTTCATTATTCAACATACTATTCTCCTGTGTTGGCGAGTTCTCCATGTTAACAATTTCATCATTCTCACTATTCATCATTTTTGCTTTTTTCATTGATCGTGTAATCATTTACAAAATATACAAAACTCGTCACTATACGAAAATTACACACAATGCCTCCTTATGTCCAACAATACTATTCACTCGAAATGTTTCCCTCAAACACGATTGACGAACAATTGAAATAATTGCACTAAATCGTCAAATGCGTATACAAGACAACAAATCAAATTCTAAAAAAAAGAAAATACCATTCGAAGAATGACAATTACCAAATCTACACATGCAAAATAGACTACAATTACTAAACTACAAATTACTACTACAATACTACTGTCTACTATTTTTACAATCAGAAGATTCCAAGGGACGATCCTGGCAGGGTCGCCACGTGCATGGGGGCTTTGTTAAATAATAAAAAATGCAAATATTTTTAGTAGCTGTCTGTCTGATTACGCAAGTCTCGTAAACGGATGGCCCTGACTAGTTTTTGTACGCAATCTGACTGCATAGAACAACAACAAAGAATGAAATGAAAATTTTCATTAACACAATTAATTAATTAAGTCCCCAGCAACTATAAAACCTACGAAACCAACAAAGCACAAGTGTAGCTGTTCTGTATGTGGTAGTATGACTCAACGCACATCTGGCACGGTTCTTCTTCAACAAGACAAGAATTTTTAAATACCAATTATACTGACGTGATAAAAGAAAATTAGAAATACTATAATTGCGCAAGAAAACCAGAATTACACTCTAATACAAGAACACACGCCAGATGCTTTGTTGACTGAACCTGTAATGACACATTATTCAGGTCACTGAAAGAATAAAAGAAAATACCTCCATATATATTGACGAAATGCACTCTGACCATTACAATATCTCCATTAGAACAACATCTGCTATCTCTCCCATCAAACCACTGCATAAAACATGGAACTACACTCTCCACTACCACATCTCACTCCGACTTCACGACATGCAGTGTCCACCACCACTTCTCGGCAAACACACTGCCTGCCGCTACGTCTCAATAAGCACTGCCAGTGGAGGCGGCGGAACAATACTCTCTGGCGCGATCTTTGGCGCTGTGGCTCAGTGTAGCCACCTTTCAAAGTGTTGCCGCTGCAGGATTTTGTGCACAAACTGACCTCTCGATTATGTCCCATTAATGTTCCATGAGATTCATGTCGGGCGATCTGGGTGCCAAAATCATTCGCTCGAGCTGTCCAGAACGTTCTTCAAACCATTCGCGAACAATTGTGGTCCGCTGACATGCCTTCGTTGTTTGGGAACATGAAGTCCATCGATGGGTGTAAATGGTCTCCAAGTAACCGAACAGTACCATTTCCAGTGAATAATAGGTTCAGTTGGACCAGACGGCCCAGTCCATTTCATGTAAACAGAGTCCACACCATTATGGAGCCACCACCAGCTTGCACAGTGCCTTGTTGACAACTTAGGACCGTGGCTTCAGGGTGGGGGGGGGGGGGGGGTCCGCACCACATTCCAACCTTATAGGCATCTCTTAGGAACTGAAAGTGGGACTCATCTAACCACCATGTTACGGTTTTCCAGTCATTTATGATCCAACCGATATGGTCACGAGCTCAGGAGTGGCACTGCAGGCGATTTCGTGCTGTTAGCAAAAGCACGCGCGTCACTCGTCTGCTCCCATAGCCCATAATTCCTAATTTCGGCGCACTGCCCTAATGGATATGTTCATCGTACGTCCAACACTGATTTGCACTGATAACTATATGTAACGTCACTGCTCTTGGTCGTTACAGGCCAGTGACCGCAAGCAAGGCAGAGAGATCCCGCAGGAAGCTGAAGGGAAGTACGAATTACGGAACTGTTCACGACTCAGCGCGGGCAACACAAATCATCGACTTTGCAGTCGTAGCAAGTACAACGTCTTGGTTTTCAGTTCGTTTACAGAACACTGTATATATTCGTGTGGGCATTACTACACTCATGTTCATAAATTAAAGATAATTGCAGAATGTGGGCGCTAATAACATAGGCACATAGGGAACACACACAACACAGATCTGTAAGTCCACGGCATTGGTGATAAGTTGAGAAAACCGTCCCGAAACACATGTGCTAAAAAACGCCACTGTTTCCTGCGCATGTACCGCGACCTCAATATGGGACATGATCACCATGCACACGTACACAGGCCGCACAACGGGTTGGCATACTCTGGATCAGGTGGTCGAGGATCTGCTGGAGAACAGGCATTCTTGCACCAGTGCCTGCCGGCCGGTGTGGCCATGCGGTTCTAGGCGCTACAGTCTGGAACCGCGTGACCGCTACGGTCGCAGGTTCGAATCCTGCCTTGGGCATGAATGTGTGTGTTGTCCTTAGGTTTGTTAGGTTTAAGTAGTTCATAGTTCTAGGGGGACTGATGACCACAGATGTTAAGTCCCATAGTGCTCAGAGCCATTTGAACCAACCAGTGCCTGTCGGAGCTCCTGAAGTGTCCTAGGGGTTTGAAGACGTGCAGCGATACGTCGACCGAGAGCACCCCAGGCGTGCTCGATGGGGTTTAGGTCTGGAGAACAGGTAGGCCACCCCATCCACCTGATATCTTCTGTTTCAAGGTCACGATGGTAGCTCGTGGGACCGTGCGTTATCATCCATCAGGAGGGCGGTGGGACTCACTGCACCCCTGAAAAGGCGGACATACTGGTGCAAAATGACGTCCCGATACACCTGACCTGTTACAGTACCTCTGTCAAAGACATGCAGGGCTGTACGTGCACCAATCATAATCCCACCCCACACCATCAAACAACGATATCCATACAGGTCGTTTTCAAGGACATTAAGGGGTTGCTATCTGGTTCCTGGTTCACGTCAGATGAAAAACCGGCGAGAATCACTGTTCAGATTATACCTGGACTCATCCGTGAACATAACCTGGGACCTCTATTCCAATGACCATGTACTGTGTTCTTGATACCAGGGTTTACGGGCTCTCCTGTGACCAGGGGTGAGTGGAATGCACCTTGCAGATCTCCGGGCGAATAAACCATGTCTGTTCAGTCGTCTGTAGACAGTGCGGACGTCCCGTACTGTAGCGCCTGGACACATTTCCTGTCTGCTGCAATCGTTGCCATAATCTTGAGATCACACTTTGTGGCACACGGAGGGCCCGTGCTACGACCTGCTGTGTTTGACCAGCCTCCAGTCGCCCTAGTATTCTATCCCTCACAACGTCATCAATATGTGTTCTTTAAGCCATTTTCAGCACACAGTCACCATTAGCACGTCTGCAAACGTCTGCACACTTACTCGCTGCACCTTACTCTGACAGGCACCAACAAACCTCTGCGTATCTGGTCTGCTGCCAGCGCCACCGTGCGACGACCGCAGGTCAGATGCACCGCATGGTCATACCCCGAGGTGATTTAAGCCCGCAAAGTGCCCACCAGAGTGTTGTTTCACCATGTATCACCATTATTCTTAATTTATGAGCATGAGTATAGTTCCCACTACCATTCCGCTTTCAAGGTCTGTTAATTCGCATCGTGAGGCTATAGTCACGTAGGAAACCTTTTCATATGAGTTACTTGAATAAAAATGCTCCACCAATGCATTGCCCTTTTACTTGTGTACGCGATACTACTGCCATCTGTATATGTGCATACTGCTGTCTCACGATTTTTGTCACCTCAGTGTACTGTACATATTGCTCTCAACAGACTCCACAATCACTTCCAAAATAGTGACGTGGCCGTTTCGTTTGCGTACAAATAAACAAAGATTTAGTACGGTAAATTAATTATGACACACATCGCTCCATCTTCGCCAACTTCTTTTCTTTGAGAGAGTGAAAACCACGGGTAGTTGCAAACATTGAAGTCGCAGTGGACAGCGCATGCATACGAGAAAGTGGCTTCACCGTGTACACTATTTTATCGAGATATTCTTCATTCACCTTCCTTTCCTAATTAAATGAAAATATCAACGACCCATGTTAAAAAATGACTCTAAGCACTATGGGACTTAACATCTGAGATCATCAATCCCCTAAACTTAGAAATACTTAAACCTAACTAACATAAGGACATCACACACATCCATGCCGGAGGCAGGATTCGAACCTGCGACCGTAGCAGAAGCACGGTTACGGACTGAAGCGCCTAGAATCGCTCGGCCACAGTGGCATTTTGCATAGAAACGACAATAATTCACAAGAAATATCCTGAAAACACCTGAAGAAGGGTCCTTGAAAACATCAAAGCTGAAACTTATGTGCGGACATGCTAATAAATCTGATTATTTATTAGGAAGCAAATCATCATAGCATTTCCAAAGGCAGAAACAATAAAGAGAGATTCCAGCGCTGACGATTTCTAGTCGTGGTAATGGGACATAAAAATTGAATACTTATTGGAGTAGACAGGAAGGTCCTACAGCATTCATCTGGCACTCAAAAGAGAAATTTGTCTTAAGAACTATGAGCGAGCCAACAATTATCAAATAAAATAAGTGCTGTTTTTACACATCAGGAACCGTTCTTTACGATCATAGGAAAAGTTAAGTCTTATACGGCACTTCCCGCGATCACCCAGAGAATATTCGCATATGAACAGGACAAATAATAGATATTTTTGCTGTTTAACAAGGGAAAATATGCAGTATCATTTGCCCTAGGAATGTTAGGCACCATAGCTTTCACGATCGGTCCGGGACTGCTGCAAACACGCATCACCATGCCACCTAGCGGTGGCGCATTGAAGCTGTGTCACAGAGAGCGAAACTGCGTACGGTAGAGATAGTCAATGAAACTGTCGACTAAAGCCATATTTTTCTGCCGAGGGATGATGACCCATCATATTAGTCGCAGCGTTGTTCTGTCGCTAGTCTGTATTCCGCAGAATTAATTAACTTTGCTGAGAATTAAGTCGCGATGTTTTCCTTCTTTCTGCTTGTCAAGTAACATGTTAATTCTAAATTTTGTAAATCTCCTGGAAGTTACAAACGCAGAGCCGACACACATATTCAATAGTATTTTTTTTTTTCAAACGAAATGATCCTAACCAGCAAAATGAAGTTCAGCTCTCATCACACTACCGTGCTTTAGCGATCTCAGCTACCACGTCGACTAGAACCTTTTGACAAATTATTAGATTTTACAGCGGTTGTGGCATTTGATCTCTCGGTTTCTTTCTGGCATTTGGTCTCGTTATTATCTATGAATTCTGGGAAGAACAGAAAACATAGTGCAAAATAGCGATTCTGCTTGGAATTTTAATGAACTAGCTCTATCTATGAACATTCTGCATGAAACATGTGTTTTTCAGTCCCTATTCCAATAGAAATCAACTTTCGTTGCTAAACATATCAACGTTCCCCATTTTTAATTACGAATCAAAATGTATGCAATTGTTACGGTGGTATACGACAGAGTATTCCATGTTTGCACCATCTGTGCATGATAGGAAGTTACAGTGGCCACACAGGAATAAACAGCGCAGAATGAAAAAACGAATCATCACGATTCAACACTGAACGATGTTAAGATTGATACAGGCTTCCTGTTAAGGTTATACTGTTCAGAATTGCTAGCTAAGAACAGTGAATATACAGCACAAACTTAAATGTCAATGCGTAGGCTGTAGACGTTACAGGAGACCATACTAATCAGAGACCACTAATGCTATTACAAACTACCGTTTCTGTCAGTTGCCGGATAATGGAAATTATATCTGTAGTCCGCAAAACATTCTGAAGTGCATGGCAGAGGGCACTTTACATTTTACCACGAATTAGGAATCCCCTTTTCATTCGGCCACGCAGCGCAGGCAGAATGTTTGCTTAAATGCCTCTGTGCAGGCTGTAATTAGTATGAACTTTGCAGTTATAACATAGCTATATGTGTTTGACTGTAGCAGACTGACGGAAAAAAACTCTCAATACCATGAAGGAGTTGTGCGAGAGAAATGAATGTTGACAGACGTGTTTCTACATCTGAAAGATGGCGTCTATTGAAATTTCCTGCCAGTTGCGTAAGTGTGGCGCTAGTAGCGCCACTTTAGGGATGCAAATCAGACACGGTATTGATAGTCGTGGGAGTTAGTTACCTTTGAGACTGGACGTAGTGAGTTGATGTTAGTCAAGAATGCCTTTAACTCGACGAAGAAGCCAATCACTATTGCTAGCCCACTCAAGTCTGAACGAGAAGCTCGATGTTGCTCCCGCCATACTGCAGAAAGACTTGGCAGAAATGTAGCCACTATTCATGAGTGCTAGCAGTGGTAGTCACAAGAAGGTACGCTCGGAAGAAGACGGACTAGTCGAACTACCGAGAAGGAAGGCCGTCGTATGGGTGTGGTACATCGTACTGCGTATGCAGCAGTAATTCGAGCAACAGTCGGCACCACAGTGACTCTACGAATTGCTACAAATCGTTTAGTTCAAGGGCAGCTCCTAGCTCGACGCCCTGTAACGTATATTCCACTGGCTCCAAACCACCACCATTTGCAACTTCAGTGATGTCAAGCGAGAAGTCATTGGAGTGCGGGGTGGAGATATGTTGTGTTTTCTGGTGAAAGCTGGTTCTGCCTCGGTGCCAGTAATGACCGCGGTTAGAAGGAGGCCAGTCGGGGTCTTGCAACCAACCTCTTTGCGTGCTAGACGCAGTGGATTTATCCTGGAGTTATGGTCTGGGTGCGATTTCATTTGGCAGCAGGAGCTTTCCTGTGACTATCCTACGCACTCTGGCTGAAAGATTGTACGTCAGTCTGATGACTCGACCTGTGCGTCTTCGTTCATGAACAGCATTCCAGGGGATGTTTCCCAACAGTATAACGCTCGTTGACGTAGCGCTGTTGTAACCCAACATACAGGGTGGTCGTAAATTCCCGTTACAAACTTGTAGGACTTGTAGAGGGGAGTGAGTGTATAATATTTTGAATAGGAACACATGTCCGGAAACGTACCGTATTCGTGCTACAGCTGTTTGAAAACATGTTTGCTAGGTAGGTTAGCAACAGGATAGTCTTAGTGATGTGTGCTTACGTCAGATAGGCTGATGTCATTTGACATCCTATCCTATCTCACTGACCTGGCTGAGCCTCATTCACGCGTCTGTCGGTGTTGGAGCAACATGGTTGAGTACAAGTTTGCAGAAAACACCGACATGACCTTTCTGAATGGTGAAGTTCACGGCAATGAAAGTGTTGCTTGTCGCCTTTATCAAGAAAGTTCTCCACAACTTCAGACTACATCGCGGACCCTTTTCGCCACAATCACGCAGCGGTTTCGAGAAAGGGTATCTTCACCAGCAGCAGGCGTGACTGTGGCGCTCCAGGGAGGCCCCACACGCCCTAACTGGAAGAGGCGTTAATGCATCACGTTGATGAGAACCCGTCAGCAAGTACACAAGCAGCCTCCTTGTTTATTAATGAGTGGAAATGTAAGACAAGTGGTTTATTGGATCACGCCTAGTCAACTACTTGTAAAAATGGTTGCATTAGCAACACGTTTTCAAATGGTTGTAGCACGGAAATGGTATGTTTCTAAACATGGGTTCCTGTTCAAAATTTTATGTACTCACTCCCTATTAAAAGTCCTAGAAGGCTGTAACGGGAATTTCAGACCACTCTGTATATTGCCTTGGCCTGCTCGATCACCAGACCTGGCTCCAACCGAGCACGTATGGGACATCACAGGAGAACAATTCCAGCGTCATCCACAACCAGAATTCACCGTCCCTCCGCTGATCAAATGCAACAGACATGGAACTCCATCCCATAAACTGACATCCGGTACCTGTATGACACAATGCATCCAAGTTCGCATTTGAACGTTCAGGTGGTTACACGGGTTATTAATGTACCAGTATATCTAAACTGCAACAGACTTTCTCGTGCTTACGTTAACCTGTGATCTTGCAACGGTTATCACTTACATGTGTTACCTACACAAATGTATTCCCAAAATTTCATTACTCTACATTAATTATTCCTTGCTTTTCGTTTCCGTTGGTGTATATTCCTAGGTTCCTTACTCTTACTGGCTGTTGAAACTTTGTAAGTTTCGGTTTCTATCCTAAGATTATTAATTCATATTAGTACGAAAGGACCATATGATTGAAATATTTTTATTATATTGATTAATATTAATTAGATTACTATTTTAACAGATTAATGTGTTGAATTTAGAATTCATTTATGTAGATTTTTTCTACAAATAGTATTGATACTTTATGATTTATTTATGTTTATTTTGAAGTGCTCACCAGTTCAGGATTTAAACCATTTCCGTGACGCTGTCCTGCAAGCCAAACAAACATGTCACAAATCGTGTCCCCTGCTGTGTATGTGTTCTGTTGTTAGTGCTATTAAGCGTGGTCTGTACACACTCTAGCAATATTGTTAGATAGACCGTACCATAGCCTTCTCCAAGGAAGGAGGTGGGGGCTGGCAAGAGGTGGCACTTGCCCCCGTCCCCGCCCCCTGGGAAGTGGAATACAGAATTTTTCTTCATTACATAATTCTCATACACTTCTAGAAGTGAACTGATAACCATCAGTTCTCTAGGATATAATAAATTTTTTTGTGCCACCCATAAAATTTAGTTCTTAATGGAGTGACAAGTGTTGAAACTGACTCACTCCTTTACATCAAAGATGGATGTTTTAGAGTCTTGCCATAACCCCTCTCCCCCACCCTCTCTCTCCCACATTTTACGCCTCGATAAATTTCTGCGCACTTCCATGGGTGGTACAAGAGTTCTGAATCAAACTTTTTCGCAAACTGATTGCTTTTTCCCGGTATACTACCAATAAATCAAATCTGCTCCCTGTTTTATCTGTAAGTCTGTGTGATCACTTCATTCCATATTTACATAAATTATTACACTCACGGTACATCGTACTGCGCGTAAATATGGGGAAAGTCCCTTTATAGTTTGATTCCACTGTTGGCGATGGATCACTGGAAACAAACAACCGTAAAATTTCCGATTGTATTTGTCCGGAACGACCTAAGCCTAATCTACATCAGACTAGCTGCCAGGGGAGGAGATGCCAGGCTGAATGTTTCAAATGGCTCTGAGCACTATGGGACTTAACATCTGAGGTCATCAATCCCATAGAACTTAGAACTAATTAAACCTAACTAACCTAAGGACATCACACACATCCATGCCCCAGGCAGGATTCGAACCTGCGACCGTAGCGGTCGCGCGGTTCCAGACTGAAGCGCCTAGAAACGCTCGGCCACACTGGCCGGCTGCCAGGCTGAGATTCGCTGGAAGAATGTAAGGAAATTCAAGTCATCCACTAAAACAGCAGCTGACAAAATCCTAATGAGAACAGTTCTTGACTACTTCTTGTCAAGCTAGGGTTCTTACCAAGTCGGATAACCGAGAAGATCCGACGCAGAGCGCCGCCTTTCGCCGCCGATTCGTTTAGCAGACGCGAGAGATGCTCATCAAAGTTCAGTGACGGAGGACAGAAGAGAGATGTTGTGCACCACGAAGACATTTACTGTTCAGATTGCGGTATGTTCCAAGGAGCGTCAGTTAACATTTAACGTAGTATACGTTCGTGACTACTATGACCTGAACACTACCAGTTTAATTATGTGTTTCCTTTGTTGTAATATGTGTTCATCTGTAATTGCCTCGATCCTTCCCCCGACTCGAAAGTTTCCTTTATACTCGTATATTAGTTTCTCTGCCGTTCTCGTCGAACCACCAAATATAATTGTCACAGATACAAGATATTCTACACGTTACAAGTACTCGCAATCATTCTTAGCTGAGTCTGAATGTCCCCGTATCTTCCTTGTGGGTTTGTAAATTACAGGGATATTCCTTTTTCTTCAGAAATACGACAAAGAAGTAAACAGAGGTACATAAGGGCCAATTAAAATATTGTTATTAAATATTCCATCCAGCTATTACATTAATAATATTTAATTTACATGATCGATTTTGAAATTGTACAGTTACGTCCTCAGATGCGCTTTTAGCAGATCTTTTCAACCGAAATACTGGAAAAGTGATTCAAAACGTAGCTACATCGAAAATCGTTATTGCTACTGTGAACATAAAATATGCCAGATCTTGTATGCACCCAAGACGAAGACCAAACGTATAGTAACCAAACATTCATGCCTACCAAACGAAAATAAAAGGCATGAAACTCATGTTGCTTTGTGTTTGGACTTTATACTGGACGCATACAAGAACTTACATGCGCTATGTGATCCAAAGTATTCGGACACCTCCAAAAACATACGTTTTTTATATTAGGTGCATTGGTTGCCACCTACTGACAGGTGATCCATATCAGCGACGTCAGTAGTTATTAGAGATCGTGAAAGAGCAGAATGGAGCACTCTGCGGAGCTCATGGACTTTGAACGGGGTCAGGTGATTGGGTGTCACTTGTGTCATACGTCTGTACGCGAGATTTCCACTCTCTAACCATGCATAGGTCCACTGTTTCCGATATGATAGTGAAGTCGAAAAGTGAAGGGAAACGTACAACACAAATGTGTACAGATCAACTTCGTCTGTTGACTGCCAGAGACCGCCGACAGTTGAAGAGGGTCGTAATGTGTAATAGGCAGACATCTATCCAGACCATCACACAGGAATTCCCAACTGGTTCAGGATCAACTGCAAGTACGATGACAGATGGCAGGTGAGAAAAGTTGGATTTCATGTTCGAGTGGCTGCTCATAAGCCGCACATCAAGCCGGTAAAAGCTAGACGACGCCTATCTTGGTGTAAGGAGCGTAAACATTGGACGATTGAACTGTGGAAAAACGTTGTGTGGAGTGACAAATCACTGTACACGATGTGGCGATCCGATGGCAGAGTGTGGATATGGCGAATGCCCGGTGAACGTCATCTGGCAGCGTGTGTAGTGCAAACAATAAAATTCAGAGGCGGTGGTGTTATGGTGTGGTCGTGTTTTTCATGGAGGGGACTTGCACCCCATGTTGTTTTGAGTGGCACTACCACAGCACAGGCCTACACTGATGTTTTAAGCACCTTCTTGCTTCCCAAATCTGGGATGGCGATTGCATCTTTCAACACGATCGAGCACCTGTTCATAATGCACGGCCTGTGGCGGAGTGGTTACACCACAGTAACATCCCTGTAATGGACTGGCCTGCACAGCGTCCTGACCTGATTCGTATTGAACACCTTTGGGAGGTTTTGGAACGCCGACTTCGTGCCAGGCCTCACCGACCGTTGTCGATACCTTTCCTCCGTGCAGCACTCCGTGAAGAATGGGCTGTCATTTCACAAGAAACTTTCCAGCACTTGATTGGACGTATGCCTGCGAGAGTGGAAGCTCTCATCAAGGCTACGTATGGGCCAAGCCACGATCTACATTTACATCTATACACTGCAACCAGTGTAAAGTGCGTAACAGGATACTTCCATTAACATCAGTTACTAGGCCTTCTTCCCATTTCACTCACATATGGGATGCGGAAGAATTACTATCTAAATGCCTCTGTGCATGCTGTAAGTAATCTAATCTTGGCTTCACAATTCCTACGGAATCCATAGGTATAGGGCTGTAGTACATTCCTAGAGTCATCATTTGAAGGTGGCTCTTCGAACTTAGTAAGCAGGCTTTCTCGAGATAGTTTACGTCTATCTTCAAACGGCTGCCAGTTCAGTATCTTGAGCATCTCGAAGATACTCCCACGGATCAAACAACCTGCGTCCATTTTTATTGGCCTTCTCTGTGTACGTTAAATGTTCCCTTTAGACCCAATTGGTACGGACCCCACAAACCAGCAATATTCTAGGGTGGGTCACAGGAGTGATTTGTAAGTTAGCTCCTTTGTGGAATGACTCCCCAGTTGTCTACCAACAAACCTAAGTCTACTAACTGCTTTACTCGCAACTGAGTTTATGAGATTGTTCCATTCCACACCCCTACAAAGTGTTACTATTAGGTATTTGTATGAGTTGATTCCAGCTGTGACTTATTGATTCTGTAATCTTGAACCATTAAGTACTTTCATTTTTAAAATGCACTATTAGCAAGTTGCTAGTTTTTGCAGCACTTTGGTATCTCATCAAGATCAAATTAAATATGTGTGCATCGCTTCCAGACAGTACTTTATTGTACATAGATAACTCCATTACCTTCTAAAACTCTGAGGTTACTATTATATTGGCTCCAAAGTCATTAATGCACAACATGAACAGAAACGGTCCCAACATACTTCACTGTGGTACAACTAAAATTACTTCTACATCTGTCGGTGACTTTCCGTCCAAAGATAACGAGCTACGTTGTACCTAGCAATAAATACTTTATTCAGTCACCAGTTTCACTTAATACCACATATTTTCGTAGTTTTGATAATAATCGTAGGCATCGTAGTGAGTCAAACGTTTTTCACGAATCTAGCAACGCTGCGTCTATATTTCTGTCTTGAGGCATAGCTTTCAGGATGTCTTGTGAGAACATTGCGAGTTGGATTTGCTATGATCGCTGTTTTTAGAATACATGGTGGCTGATATGGAGAAGGTCTTTCTGTTTGATATACCTCATTACATATAAGATTCTACAACAAATGAATGTCAGGGATACTGGGCGGTAGTTTTGTGGATCACTTCTGCTTCCCTCCTCGTAGATGGGTGTGACCTTCGCTTTATCCCAACTGCTGGGCGTCGTTTTTTGTTCTAGAAGTCTACAGCTGATTTTGTTTAAAAGAGGGGCGAATTCAGCCGAGAATGTGTTATAGAATCTGATAGGGTTTCCATCAGATCCTGGAGTTTTAGTTAATGTTTGGGATAACAGCTGTATCTCAAGACCACTGATACTAATACGAGGAGCTTTCAGTAAGTAATGCAACACTTTTTTTCTGAAAGCAGGTTCGTTTTATTCAGAATTCCATTATACCATTTTATTCGACACTCTTTTGGATAGAAAGCCTAATTTTTCAACATCATCTCCGTTCAGTGCGACGGTTTAACACCACCTTACTGGGATGACCTGTATGCCCGCAAAGTGCTGTAGAAGTGGTGGGGCGCTATTTATGGATTGCCGTTTTGTTCCCGCTTCGAAGTGATAAACCTATGTTTCATCGCGTGTGACAATGTTCCACAAAAGATTGTGCTGATTAGCCTCGTAACGCGCAAGGAATTTCTAACCGATGGTCGTCCGTTGCTCTTTATGGTGTTCTGTTAGGTGGCGAGGAATCCATCGGGCACACACCTTTGAGTATCCCCACTGGCAGACGGGTGTGCCAGCCCTACCAACACAGACGATCCGTCGATCACCTCGAATGAGAGTGCCCGCACGGTCCAGCATTATTGGAGTCACAATTGTGTGCGACCAGCCGCACGCGGGAGATGGGGCAGATTTTTGCGACTTCATTGCGATGATGAGAGACGCCTCGCCCAACGACTCACCGTGCTTTTGTTCTCTGCCAGGTCCCCGAAGACATTCTGCAAGTGGCTGTGAATATCTGCGATGCTCTGGTTATCCCCCGAAAGAAACGCTATGACAGCTTTCTGCTTGGAACGCACCTCCATTACAGACACCGTTTTGAAGATTACTTAGAGCGCCGCCACTTATCGGAACATCATGAAACTGTAGGGGCTGAAGCGGAAATATTCCGTGATGTCCCACAACAAATACCGCATTTTTTAACCAAAATCGGTCTAGAAAAAATTGTGTTGAATTACTTATTCAACATCTCTCGTATTTATATCACTCTTCTTTGCAGTGGTGCTAGAAGTAAATTGGGGCAATATCCCTGGATATTCATTTGCAAAGGAACTTATGGAAGATGAGTTCAGCGTTTAAACTCTTTCTTTGATACCCTCAATTTCAGACCCTGTCCCGTCCATGAGTATCTGGGCAGCAACTTCGGTATTGCTAACAGTGCTCCTAACCCTCTTCCCGATGTTCGAAGATGTTATTTGTTGGTGGGGACTATACACTGAAATTTTCAAAAGAATTCTTCGGTGAGTTTCAAAACTTCAGCAAGTTTAATAAGAGAAAGGTAAAGTCGATATTTTGTCGTTGGGAAAAGAAGTGAGTTTTGAAAACGGGATGTTTATACTAGTGTGAACAAACTACTTTGTCCAACCCTTGCCTAATGAATAGTCGCAGCGGTTTCTAGATCGATACCGTTACTTCGTCATCCATGCGGCGTCATTAACAGTGTAACATCCACAAGATTCAATAGCCGGTAACGAACACTTTACGGGCTACACTGTGCCTCTGGTGATAGAGTGGAGTGGATTATCAGCTTATTCGAAACCGGAGCGCACACGGATCGACTGTTTCTTTTTAGGAGTGATTCACGCGGAGCGTCTAGGCGGCTGTCAGTTCTAGCGCTCTGACCGAGATTCCATTGTGCGCCGACAACAATTAAAGTTGATTAGTGGCGCGGCCGCTGCAGGTCACCGTCACCGCCTCGCACAGTAGCCTGAATGGCCCGTAATGAGACGAACCGTGCTGTGCACTCAGCGCCACTGCTCGGCGCGGCGCGCCGTCGGCCCGTTCGCTCCGTTATTAGATCGGCCGGCGCCGGCGCGGTGGTTCGTCAGCGCGAACAACGAGCGCTGGAATCCTCTGGCCTTAATCAACAGGTAGCCAGGTAGGCGCCCGGGCCAAACTGGGCCGCGTTACACCACGCCGTGTTGCGGGAACTGTCGGCGGTGATAGCGATGGCACACGACTGTGCATTCCAACGTTGAACGTGCCGAAAAAAGAAATCCTGTGGAGCATATCTAGCACGTAAGATATTCTGAAGGTGCGTTTGAAAGTAGACCACTGAGATGGCATGCCTCCTGCGTCAGATACACGCCATCCCACTTCGCTACAGAAACCCTTCAATTGAAGCCTATATGTATATGAATATATGCCGCTTCTAAACACTAGCGCCGGCCGGAGTGGCCGAGAGGTTCTAGGCGCTACAGTCTGGAATCGCGCAACCGCCACGGTCGCAGGTTCGAATCCTGACTCGGGCATGGATGTGTGTGATGCCCTTAGGTTAGTTAGGTTTAAGTAGTTGGGGTCTAGGGGTCTGATGACCTCAGAAGTTAAGTCCCATAGTGCTCAGAGCCATTTGAACCATTTTTAAACACTAGCAAATTGAGAATTTCTCGTGAACCTTTGGTTAATTTATAACTTCTTGTTAGAAAATGACGGGAAACTTTATACTAGTGGTTAAAGGATTACTATACCTTGCATATTATGAAAGAATGCCGTTTCAAGGCAACGGTACATTCAGGATCCTTCAAAAACACATTTTTATAATGGAAATGAAATGGAAATCAGCGTTTGGCGTCATTGGCCGGGAGGCCCCTTACGGGGGAGGTCCGACTGCCTTGGTGCAGGTCTTATTACATTCGACGCCACATTTGGCGACCTGCGCGCCGGATGGGGATCAAATGGTGTAGAAGACAGCACAACACCCAGTCCCTGAGCGGAGAAAATCCCCGACCCAACCGGAAATCGAACCCGGGCACTTTACGTCGGCAGTCCGTCACGCTCACCATTCAGCTATCGAGGAGGACATTTGTTATAATGAAATTGTCAGTTAACAACATACCTATGAATAAAGATATCAGGAGATGGTAAGACGGAAAGTATGGTCGTCAAGTATTTATTGTTGGTGTAGCGTAATGAGTAAGACGATGAAAGAGGCGATGTGTTGCTGGTTTGCGTCTCACTGGTTCCCAAATTTTTTTTATTAATGTTCGCGTTTTATAATAGGTTCTGACACTTCCTTATTGGTGTAATGTACGGTGTTATGTACACACAAGAGCGCTGTTTTTGAGGAATGAGTTTGCCAGCCGTTATGGCCGAGCGGTTCTAGGCGCTTCAGTCCAGAACCACGCGGCTGCTACGGTCGCAGGTTCGAATCCTGCCTCGGGCATGGATGTGTGTGATGTCCTTAGGTTAGTTAGGTTTACGTAGTTCTAAGTATAGGAGACTGATGACCTCAGATGTTAAGTCCCACAGTGCTTAGAGCCATTTCAACCATTTGAGGATTGACTTTATTGGATTTGCTTTATCTACAACACAGCTTGCACTACTTGCAGTAATATACAGTGACGCAACAAAAATCGCAACAGTGGGAACGAGTTCTGCGACATAAACTTACTTGTAAGACGTGTTTCTACATCTGAAAGATGGCGTCTACTGAAATTTCGGGCCAGTCCCATCGGATTGGCGCTAACAACGCCACTATGAGGACACAAACAATGTGGCTCTGAGTACTATGGGACTCAACTGCTGTGGTCATAAGTCCCCTAGAACTTAGAACTACTTAAACCTAACTAACTCAAGGACAGCACACAACACCCAGCCATCACGAGGCAGAGAAAATCGCTGACCCCGCCGGGAATCGAACCCGGGAACCCGGGCGTGGGAAGCGAGAACGCTACCGCACGACCACGAGATGCGGAGGGCACAAACCAGTTTGCTTAAAATACATGCTGCAACGGTCGCGAGGGTCAGTTAAGTTTGAGATTGGACACGGCGAGTTGAAGTTAGTCAAGAACGCCTTTAAGGCGATAAAGTCTCCATTATCAATACCTCACTGAGTTTGAACGAGGTCGTGTAAGAGGGCTACCACAAGCTGGATGTTCCTTCCGCGATATTGTAGAAATGTAGCCACTATACACGATTGCTGCCAGCGGTGATTACGAGAATGTACGGTCGCAAGAAGACCGGGCTCCGGATGTTCACGTGGCACTACCAAGACAGAAAACCATTCTGTTCGGCGTGGGGCTCTGCCGCATCATACTGCGTCTGCAGCAGCAATTCGAGCAGCAGTTGTTACCACAGTGACGCAACAAACTGTTGCAAATCGGTTATTTCAAGGCCAGCACCGAGCCCAGCGCCCTGTAGCGTGCATTCCACTGACCCCAAACCACAGCCGTCTGCAACTTCAGTGGTGGCGGGAGCTCGCTGGAAGGCAGGGTGGAGTTCTGTTGCGTTTTCTACTGGAGGCTCGTTCTGCCTCGGTGTCAGTGACGGCCGTGTGTTGGTTAGAAGCCCAGTTGAGGGCCTGCAACCAAACTACTATCCATACACGCTGGAGCTACACCTGGAGTTCTGATCTGGGGTGCGGTTTCGTATGACGATAGGAGCACTCTCGTCGTTTGTGATTGGATTCAGGATTTCCTGGAAGAAAGAACACAACATGTCATTCTTAACGGTTCAAAATCTGCAGATGTAGAGGTAATTTCGGGAGTACCGCAAGGAAGCGTGATAGGACCTTTATTGTTTACAATATACATAAATGACTTAGTTGACAACATCGGTAGCTCCGTGAGGCTATTTGCAGATGACACGGTTGTCTACAAGAAAGTAGCAACATTAGAAGACTCGTACGTACTCCAGGAAGACCTGCAGAGGATTAATGCATGGTGCGACAGCTGCCAGCTTTCCCTAAACGTAGATAAATGTAATATAATGCGCATACATAGGGGCAGAAATCCATTCCAGTACGATTATGCCATAGGTGGTAAATCATTGGAAGCGGTAACGACCGTAAAATACTTAGGAGTTACTATCCGGAGCGATCTGAAGTGGAACGATCACATAAAACAAATAGTGGGAAAAGCAGGCGCCAGGTTGAGATTCATAGGAAGAATTCTAAGAAAATGTGACTCATCGACGAAAGAAGTAGCTTACAAAACGCTTGTTCGTCCGATTCTTGAGTATTGCTCATCAGTATGGGACCCTTACCAGGTGGGATTAATAGAAGAGATAGACATGATCCAGCGAAAAGCAGCGCGATTCGTCATGGGGACATTTAGTCAGCGCGAGAGCGTTACGGAGATGCTGAACAAGCTCCAGTGGCGGACACTTCAAGAAAGGCGTTACGCAATACGGAGAGGTTTATTATCGAAATTACGAGAGAGCACATTCCGGGAAGAGATGGGCAACATATTACTACCGCCCACATATATCTCGCGTAATGATCACAACGAAAAGATCCGAGAAATTAGAGCAAATACGGAGACTTACAAGCAGTCGTTCTTCCCACGCACAATTCGTGAATGGAACAGGGAAGGGGGGATCAGGTAGTGGTACAATAAGTACCCTCCGCCACACACCGTAAGGTGGCTCGCGGAGTATAGATGTAGATGTAGATATAGATGTATCTCATGCACCCAGACTGCAAATTTGTACGTCCATATGGTTATTCGACCGGTTGCGCTGTAATTTGTGAACAGTATTCCAGGGAGTGTTCTCCAACAGGATAACGCTCGCCCACATGTTTTGTCCGATCAAGTGCGACAGGCATGTAACTCTATACCTCATATTAACATCAAGCACCTGTACACCACAATGCATGCACGCTTGCATGCTTCCATTCATTATTTTGGTGGTTACACCGGTTGTTAACGTGCAAGCATTTCACATTTGCAACGGCTTATCTCTCTCTTGCATTAACCTGTCATCATGCAATATTAATGACATATATATGTAATCAAGACAAATGTATTTCCGAAATTTCATTTCTCTTCATTACTTGTTTTTCGGTGTTGCCGTGTTTTCGTCAGTGTGTGTTGCACTTCCTTGTTTCAGGTTTCGTATTCACATGTTGTATCTTTACAACATGTAAATTAAGTAAGAATGCCATTACAGTTTTACTAAAAAGTGAGAATGAGGAAATAATGTTTATTTTACGTGGAGAACTATTGTAAATTTATATGGCACTGTTCGTAATGGAACTTTTATAAGCCGACGTTCTTATTGACTGGATATGTTACTTTTGTTTTTGCCTCATAACATTTTGATGGATACATAAGTTTTTATGTATACTACAAACAGAGCCACATGACTAACTTATGAACAAGAGAGGAAATGTGCGTTTGAATACAGATAACGTAAGAATTTTATTGCGTTGCACTATCACAGCACAGATCTACGTTTTTCATTTAAGCACCTTCTTCCTTCTCACTGTTGAAGAGCAATTCGGGGATGGCGACTGCATATTTCGGGGATGGCGACTGCATATTTCAACACGATCGAGCACCTGTTCGCAATGCACGGCCTGTGGCGGAGCGGTTACGCAACAATAACACCTCTGTAATTGATTGGCCTGCACATAGTCCTGAACTGAATCCTATAGAACACCTTCGGGATATTTTGGAACGCCGACTTCGCGCCAGACCTCACCGACAGACATTGATACATCTCCTTCCAGCAACTGATTGAACATATGCCTACGAGGGTGGAAGCTCTTACCAAGGCTAAGGGTGGGCCCACATCATACTGAATTCCAGCATTACCGATGGAGGGCATTTTCAGGCAGGTGTCCTGATCACATAGTGTATATGGAAGTGAAAAACTCGTCATCGTAGCCATTCGAACAGACAATAAACTGGATGGTTTGGTATTTGTGGTCAGCAGCTATCTTGGCGCTTTGTAAACAGTATTGTTTACGGTCCAGATACAACCAACAACTGCCGCTGGAGCAAGGTGCGATCCCCTATACCATGTTGAGGCGTACGTAGCTTATGCACAATTCGCATCGTTTCTGAGCTTTCAGCAACTTATTGAACTGGGCACGATCGGTGTTGACGTTCGAAAGCACGGTATGTGTGCCGACGATTTCAGGCTCCTCAACTACTCTTTTTCTTCATACTGTACGCAGAGAGAGGGAGAAAGGCTGCTGCTGTGACAATTTTTCGATCAATGTAAATCAGTAGTTACTACTGATAAAGTTTCTTCTCGTCTGTCGTCACGCTGCTTCCGTAGCGGCAGGCGAAATCCCACAGGCAGCAGCGACAAGACTCATCGCATTCTTAAGCAGTCCTCATACAGGACGTGTTTCTCATCGCAAAGAATCCTAGACGTGTATCTGTCTCGGTTGCTGCACGTTCAGAAACTTCGTGCTCCATCTCACGACACGTGCCACTCATAGCGATTTGTCACCACTGCTCTCTCCAGCGGCATTGTCGGCTGCAGCTAGAGGCAAATCTTTTTGAAAAAATATGCTTAACTCGACTAAGGTGTTTCCAGACGCGGGTAAAAGTAAAAGCTCAATTCCTATGAACTAATCTCCTATATTAAGTGCTACAATTAAGATACATAAGGAGCTGATGCTTCTAAGTCCATTGTTAACGCCTAGAGTGGGTTTGAGTGCCACACTGAACGATTTTTGGCTAAATATTTGAAGTAGCATTATATCCATCCTACACAGTTCTGTTTACATAATAGGAAACATTTAACTGAAAAACTCACGAACTCACCAATCCCAGTAGACACCCGTCTGGCCACGTTGTACATCCGCATCATGTACACGAATATTCCTATTGATTAGGCACAGGGCATAATCAGTCACAACTTCAGGATGCGTAGCGGTCGTCAGATGGATGAGATTAAAACTGTGTGCTGAATTTACTTGGTTCGGTTCTGAGGTTTAATTATTTCAAATTTGGAGCGTACACATATTTACAAAAACAAGGATTATCTATGGTTTCTCTGCTTTCCTTGTCTCTTGAGAATATCTTCATGACCACTTTCGATCCCGATGTCACGAACCATTTCTCCACATCTGCTTTCAAAATTTTTGCCTGGTATAGATATGTGAATGGTATTATCTCGCTGTATGAAAGTACACGAGATGACTGAGAGATTCCTGTCGAATTCAATCAGTTACATCAAAACATTCAATTTACTGTTCAAAACAATGAACAAGGTTCCTTCTCTTATTTAAATCTGCTTATTAACTTGAAGGATTCTAAGATTATGACATTTATCAGAAGCACACGATCACGGATGTTGTCATCCATCTTACTTCGGACCACCCACTCTCCTACAAAAACGAAACCTTCAGATCACTTTTGAATAGAATTCTAAACGTCCTTCTTCCTAAAATAGCTGCTGAGCGCGAGTACCAAACCATCCAGTTTACTGTCTATTCGAATGGCTACGATGACGAGTTTGTCAGTTCCATATTTTTAGGACATCCTCAGAAAAAATAAAAAGACTCTAATATTTCTAATAATTCATTGCACGGTGACGTAAAACACACCCTAACATTTATAAATGCAAATCAGGTTAGATTTGCCAAGCATGCATATGACAAAATACCTTACCTTGGCAAAATTTCCGAAGAAATTGGTAGACGATTGCGCTCAAAAAGCATTCAACCAGCTTACTTTTTTTTCCAAAAACGTGGGTCGGATTTATAGCCATAAAGAGTAGAATGTTTCCGATAAATTTAAAGCTATTGTGTCATGTTATTCTCATGCTATGACTGTCCAGTGAGATATATCGACCAGACGTGTCGAAATTTTGAAGTGATATTCGAAGAGCGCCTTAGTCTGTTAGATTCCAAATCGGCCTTACCTTCGCACCTCACAGAACTCTGTCATACTGTCATTAGTCTTTAAAGAAAACTTCAGGCTTTACTTAGGGGAAATAAGAACAAAATGTTAAACATTCTTGAGGAGGTGGAGATTACGCGTTCCCTGAAAAAAATCCCTGAATGTACCCTCAATGGACATGTGTAAACTCAGACATCGTGGTTTATTACGCAATTTCGAATGCATCAGCGTTTAAGATTGTTTATGCCTATGATTAGTTGGGTCCCGCTCCTTTTTGTTCGATTACGTTTATATTGCCTTTCATCATCCTGTTTTGGCGATACTTTATCTAGTTTCATCCAACACCCCTCTATGACCTTAATTCTGACGGTATGTGTATGGTAATCGATTGCCCCAGTTTCGATTTGGGTGCCATTTTTTTAAAAAAAGATGAAATATCTTATTATATTAATGAATTTTTCATATTTTTTACTGAATTTTAAATCAAGCACGTTTCCTGTAAAGCGCATGACGCTAGACTAGATCGTGGCTTTTATTATCTTTTTATAAATTATCGTCATCTGTCATAGTTTAGAACTTTTAATAGATGCTGTCATGAACCGCTTTGCAAACCATTACTGTACTGCTTTTCCATAGAAAACACTGAGCTTATAATAGTTCCCACGAATTTTCGTTACCCAGCCATCCCATCAGTTCAGCTATCATTCAGTTTGTCTAGTTATCCGCGGATGCGCCTGTGCGATTCACACGAGCCCTCTTTCCATGTCGCTATCTGGCGTTTCCGCAGTTGCGTCTTGACACGCCAGCTGTCGGTACACAGTCCAGTGCGCGCACTTTCTGTGGTTCTAACCATTGAGCTGTATAGGTACGACACAAGATGCAGTCTCGTTTCACTTCATGTCAGTTTTGTGCTAAACCTTAACATACACACATCAGAAAACGTTTTGCATCACCCCGGTTCCCAGATCTGGAGACAGATGTTGACTGTGGATATTATATCACAGACACAGTCCCTTTGACTGTTCAGCGATATCACTAAACCCGTCCAAAGATGTAAACAACCATGGATGAGCAGCGCCTATTAGATGGAGGGGGTCCGACAGCCGATCAGTTCCAATCATTTCACCAGGAAGGAGGTACATGGCTCGCGTTGTCTGTAGTTGAACCATGCGTAGAGGGTCAATACCGCGATTCGATCGCGTTCGCATTGTTACTTTGTGCCAGGAAGGGCTCTCTCTTGTGCGCCCTAAAACGCTAAAGGAAGGGCTCTCAATAAGGGAAGTGACCAGGCGTCTCGGAGTGCACCAAAGCGATGTTGTTCGGACGTGGAGGAGATACAGAGAGAAATGAACTGTCGATGACAAGCCTCGCTCAGGCCTCCCAAGGGCTACTACTGCAGTGGATGCTGCGAAACTAGTTGTGTCTATAAAGAGAGGACTTACAGTTCTTTAGCGTGCTGGTCTTGTCAAATTGCAAATCAAAGAACTTGCGTACCAATATAGATGCTCATAAAACAGCTGCATTAACGCCGTTAGCGAAGGAGATAATCAGCTAGTAACGTAGAGTGCAGTCTTTTAATTCATTGCTCAGTGTCCCCTGGAACATTCACAACACATAAGAAACTCTCTCCTGGACGGAGAGCACTCTAATTTATTATTAATAACATAGAATATTGCAGATCGTACTTCTATTAGATTAATAACGCAGTCCCAGATTCTTTTGTAAAACGCAAGATGAAAAAAAATTGTGCTGGAACCTGTTCGCTTTTCATTGATAGTTCACGACTCTATTAACTCTACTATGATCCAATGTGAAATGAACATTAAGGTTACGCGTCACACAATTTATACGAATGTCTAAAGGTTATAACAATATATATCATTATCTGATATTTAACTATAATAAAATGTATCAAAAACGACGCGCTTTTGTTATATCATCAATGCACCACACCACTGAAACGGCATATAATCACAGCGTGCAGGGCATAATATGAGGAGTACCGAATATGAGGACCTTTTAACTATTAATATGTTGTTTCCTGTCATTTTATTATAACAAATCGTACCAAAAAAGACGCTTTTTCGAGAGATACTCATCGCGCCAGTGCTTCGAAACAGCATATATTCATTGCACATACATTGTGGTATGTTGTTGTTGTTGTTGTGGTCTTCAGTCCTGAGACTGGTTTGATGCAGCTCTCCATGCTGATCTATCCTGTGCAAGCTTCTCCATCTCCCAGTACCTAGTGCAACCTACATCCTTCTGAATCTGCTTAGTGTATTCATCTCTTGGTCTCCCTCTACGATTTTTACCCTCCACGCTGCTCTCCAATGCTAAATTTGTGATCCCTCGATGCCTCAGGACATGTCCTACCAACCGATCCCTTCTTCTAGTCAAGTTGTGCCACAAACTACTCTTCTCCCCAATCCTATTCAATACCTCCTCATTAGTTATGTGATCTACCCACCTAATCTTCAACATTCTTCTGTAGCACCACATTTCAAAAGCTTCTATTCTCTTCTTGTCCAAACTATTTATCATCCATGTTTCACTTCCATACATATCTACGCTTCATACAAATACTTTCAGAAATGACTTCTTGACACTTAAATCTATACTCGATGTTAACAAATTTCTGTTCTTCAGAAATGATTCCTTGCCATTGCCAGTCTACATTTTATATCCTCTCTACTTCGACCATGATCAGTTATTTTGCTCCCCAAATAGCAAAACACCTTTACTACTTTAAGTGTCTCATTACCTAATCTAATTCCCTCAGCATCACCCGACTTCATTCGACTACATTCCATTATCCTCGTTTTGCTTTTGTTGATGTTCATCTTATATCCTCCTTTCAAGACACTGTCCATTCCATTCAACTGCTCTTCCAAGTCAGACAGAATTACAATGTCATCAGCGAACCTCAAAGTTTTTATTTCTTCTCCCTGGATTTTAATACCTACTCCAAATTTTCTTTTGTTTCCTTTACTGCTTGCTCAATATACAGATTGAATAACATCGGGGAGAGGCTACAACCCTGTCTCACTCCCTTCCCAACCACTGCTTCCGTTTCACGCCCCTCGACTCTTATAACTGCCATCTGGTTTCTGTACAAATTGTAAATAGCCTGTCGCTCCCTGTATTTTACCCCTGCCACCTTCAGAATTTGAAAGAGGGTATTCCAGTAAACATTGTCAAAAGCTTTCTCTAAGTCTACAAATGCTAGAAACGTAGGTTTGCCTTTCCTTAATCTTTCTTCTAAGATAAGTCGTAAGGTCAGTATTGCCTCACGTGTTCCAACATTTCTACGGAATCCAAACTGATCTTCCCCAAGGTCGGCTTCTACCAGTTTTTCCATTCATCTGTAAGTAATTCGTGTTAGTATTTTGCAGCTGTGACTTATTAAACTGAGAGTTCGGTAATTTTCACATCTGTCAACACCTGCTTTCTTTGGGATTGGAATTATTATATTCTATATTCTTCTTGAAGTCTGAGGGTATTTCGCCTGTCTCGTACATCGTACTCACCAGATGGTAGAGTTTTGTCAGGACTGGCTCTCCCAAGGCCGTCAGTAGTTCTAATGGAATGTTGTCTACTCCCGGGGCCTTGTTTCGACTCAGGTCTTTCAGTGCTCTGTCAAACTCTTCACGCAGTATCGTAACTCCCATTTCATCTTCATCTACATCCTCTTCCATTTCCATAATATTGTCCTCAAGTTCATCGCCCTTGTATAGACTCTCTATATACTCCTTCCACCTTTCTGCCTTCCCTTCTTTGCTTAGAACTGGGTTTCCATCTGAGCTCTTGATATTCATACAAGTGGCTCTCTTTCTCCAAAGGTCTCTTTAATTTTCCTGTAGGCTGTATCTATCTTACCCCTAGTGAGATAAGCCTCCACATCCTTACATTTTTTCTCTTGCCATGCTTGCTTAGCCATTTTGCACTTCCTGTGGATCTCATTTTTGAGACGTTTGTATTCCTTTTTGCCTGCTTCATTTACTGCATTTTTATATTTTCTCCTTTCATCAGTTAAATTCAATATTTCTCCTGTTACCCAAGGATTTCTACTAGCCTCGTCTTTTTACCTACTTGATCCTCTGCTGCCTTCACTACTTCATCCCACAGAGCTACCCATTCGTCTCCTACCGTATATGTTTCCCCCATTCCTGTAAATTGTTCCCTTATGCTCTCCCTGAAACTCTGTACAACCTCTGGTTTAGTCAGTTTATCCAGGTCCCATCTCCTTAAATTCCCACCTTTTTGCAATTTCTTCAGTTTTAATCTACACTTCATAACCTATAGATTGTGGTCAGAGTCCACATCTGCCCCTGGAAATGTCCTACAATTGAAAACCTGGTTCCTGAATCTCTGTATTATCATTATATAATCTATCTGATACCTTTTAGTATCTCCACGATTCTTCCATGTATACAACCTTCTTTTATGATTCTTGAACCAAGTGTTAGCTATGATTAAGTTATGCTCAGTGCAAAATTCTAACAGACGGCTTCCTCTTTCATTTCTTAGCCCCAATCCATATTCACCTACTATGTTTCCTTCTCTCCCTTTTCCTACTCTCGAATTCCCGTCACCCATGACTATTAAATTTTCGTCTCCCTTCACTATCTGAATAATTTCTTTTACTTCATCATACATTTCTTCAATTTCTTCGGCATCTGCAGAACTAGTTGGCATATAAACTTGTACTACTGTAGCAGGTGTGGGCTTCGTATCTATCTTGCCCACAATAATGCGTTCACTATGCTGTTTGTAGTAGCTTACCCGCGTTCCTATTTTCCTATTTATTATTAAACCTACTCCTGCATTATCCCTATTTGACTTTGTGTTTATAACCCTGTAGTCACCTGACAACAAGTCTTGTTCCTCCTGCCACCGAACTTCACTAATTCCCGCTATATCTAACTTTAACCTACCCATTTCCCTTTTTAAATTTTCTAACCTACCTGCCCGATTAAGGGATCTGACAGTCCACGCTCCGATCCGTAGAATGTCAGTTTTCTTTCTCCTAATAACGATGTCCTCTTGAGTAGTCTCCTCCCGGAGATCCGAATGGGGGACTATTTTACCTCCGGAATATTTTACCCAAGAAGACGCCATCATCATTTTCCATACAGTAAAGCTGCATGCCCTCGGGAAAAATTACGGCTGTAGTTTCCCCTTGCTTTCAGCCGTTCGCAGTACCACAACAGCAAGGCCGTTTTGGTTAATGTTACAAGGCCAGACCGAACAGTACACATTTAATAAAGTTTTTCATACTGTATTGTTACGATGCTAATTTTTGCATTTTTCGTAACACAGAACCCGTTGATGATCGCCGTATTTCGCTGAAACTAGTTTGGAGAAGTAAATAAACGAGAAGTGCATGCGCCAACAATGCCACATGGTATTGGACAACACCGTCCGTCCTGTGTAAATGACTCGCCATACAAACAGCATAGAAGGCTCAATCACCACACTTGTAGCTGGTTTAAGAGAAGATCGGCTCCATTATTTCCATGTTGGAGAACAGAACGCGTCACCCAGAAACAGGGAAACTGGTGCTAGCGTTCGCAATAGTGTCCAAAGCTAGCTGAAGGGAGCGGATATGGAATGGTACATTACACTACAACCAATCATGTTTCCCTTTCATTACACTGAAGCGCCGAAGAAACTGGTATAAGCATGCGTGTCTCTGCAAAGAATAAACCGCCAATGACGGATGAGGGCGTGAGATGGATTGAAGAAAGTTTTGTGTGTAGGAGGGGAACACTCTGAACATTTATAACCTGTGTCTGTAAATCTTAAAATTTCTTGTTTCTATCTGAACACCAATTTTTGTATGCTTGTTTGGGCCACCTGTAGGCCACAGTGCTTATGTTTTTGCTGTGCTGTTATCATCTGCTACTTCTGGGGCGATGTTAGGTTTAAAATGATTCAAATGGCTCTAAGCACTATGGGACTTAACATCTGAGGTCAACAGTCCCCTAGACTTACAACTACTTAAACCTAACTAACCTAAGGACATTTCACAAATCCATGCCCGAGGCACCAATTTTTGTATGCTTGTTTGGGCCACCTGTAGGCCACAGTGCTTATGTTTTTGCTGTGCTGTTATCATCTGCTACTTCTGGGGCGATGTTAGGTTTAAAATGATTCAAATGGCTCTAAGCACTATGGGACTTAACATCTGAGGTCAACAGTCCCCTAGACTTACAACTACTTAAACCTAACTAACCTAAGGACATTTCACAAATCCATGCCCGAGGCAGGATTCGAACCTGCGACCGCAGCAGCACCGCGGTTTCGGACTGATGCGCCTAGAACCGCTCGGCCACAACGGTTGTCGATGTTTGGCGGGTGTTTTCTTATTAGTACCTTGAATATACATTATTCATATCCAATTTAAGTATGAAGAAATAAAAATTAATTAAACGGAGTCCATATTCCTACAAATATTTACACAGCACAAATACCCAGAGCCGGCCGGAGTGACCGTGCGGTTCTAGGCGCTACAGTCTGGGACCGATCGACCGCTACGGTCGCAGGTTCGAATCCTGCCTCGGGCATGGATGTGTGTGATGTCCTTAGGTTAGTTAGGTTTAATTAGTTCTATGTTCTAGGCGACTGATGACCTCAGAAGTTAAAGTCGCATAGTGCTTAGAGCCATTTTGAAAAAATACCCAGAGATTTAAAAATAGTGCAAAGATTGACAACTTGCCATTAATACAGCGGGGTCCAGAAAAATGTGACTGTGTATGACAGTCACTATTATAGGATCAAAATGGCACATCGTTACCAATCTTGCAAGTGGGGAAAGTTATCTTATGCGTTCAAAGTGACCCGCATTAGCGTCAATGCCACTGACCTGTTGACCCAACTACAGTTGTCAGTGTTGCCGGTGTGGTAGCCGCACAGGACGCCTCGATGGTTTCTCATAGCTCGTACAGTCAAGCTGGCTTCTGTTCAGTTTTCAAGGTCCCTCATAGATAGATGTCAAGAGATGTAAGGTCTGGATACCGTTGTGGGTACTCAACAGCTCCACTTCGACCTATCTGTCGTCCAGGTAGATTTTCATTCAAATAGGCTCTGACATTTCTGTGATAATAAGGCGGAGCCCCACCTTGTTGCAGGTAAAATCTTTCAGTTCCAAACACCTCTTGGCTGGCATGTAAAACCGATGTTTGCATCATACGAAGATCACCTCAGCAGTACCTTCAGAGGAGAATGGGCCAATCAAACCGTTCGATGACAGACCACACCACACATTAACACCCAGTAAATTATCATGCTTGTCCACGTGAACGTGAGCAGCCCAGTAGACGCAATTTTGGCGGTTTATAGTACTGTTCAATTTGGATTGCCATACCTGCAAACCTTTCGTCCTCGTGGAGCGTGTCTTCAAACCACTCGCAGCACTCCATCCTTCGATCCATGTTGTCCTCGTTCATAGCGTGCAGCTATGTAAGAATACATACTTTCTACTTTGTAGCCCTCAGAATTCGTCGTACGCTTGATCGGCTTAACCCGCTTTCATGTGCACCATGCTTCAGAGATTTCTGAGGTGATCTAGCAAAATGTTGCTGCACAGCAGCGCTGTAAGCTGGTCGACCAGACTTTTCCTTATGCACATCCTATACAGTATCGTCGGCTTCAAATTTATCCCGAACACGATAAATTTTTGTACTTGTTGGTGTTTGAGTTCCGTACACACTACGCCATTGCCGGGTACCTCCAGCATGTTTTCGTAATTCCAGTATCACTTCAGTACAGCCCTGAATTGCTCAAACTGCAATCTTATTTCATTCATTGCCGTACTGTGATCAGATGCGTGCCAAGTTCTGTTGAGAAAACAATGGACTACGCTACTGCGCAAGATTGCAACAATATATCATTTTGTTTCAAAGATATTAACTATCAAAGAGTGTATACATTTTTCTGGGCCCTTCTGTATTCAAAACTAAAAAATTTCACAGTTCCAAAAGGCAGAAAACGTACACTACCGTCTGTGGAAATCGCAACACGCGAACTGACTTAATTTAATACCACATGTTAGGTACATGACAAGTAACAAATGATTACCTTTTCAAATCTGTACCTGTCATTTGAGTCTTGCTATTCAGTATGTCGTGTGGCCACCATGCGCTGCAATCACAGCTGCTACACGCCGTGGCATTGAATCAATAAGGTTCTGAATACGTTTTTGAGGGATTTCCCTCCAAGCAGATTCTATCCGAGCCTACAAATCCGTGACGCCAGTTACTGGAGGACTGTGACGCACCAGGTGCCGACCAACCATATCCCAGACATGTTCGATGGGCGACATGTCCGACGAACGTCCAGGCCAGGGAAGCAGTGGTACCCGTCGCTCTTCGAAGAAAGTCTGTACATTCCTCGCAATATGTGGCCGGGCATTGCCCTGTTGAAATGTGGCCTGTGGAGATGCGTGAAGCAGGGGAAGTACCTCACGCTCCACAACCTCCGTTAGGTACCGGCTGCTGGTCAAAGGGCCCGCAATACGTACGAGGCGAGATCGATTGTTGTAAACAATGGCGCCCCAAACCATCACACCTGGAGTTTGTCCGCTATGCCGCTCCACAATACAGCCCTCCAGGTTGCGCTCACTGGACGCGTATGCGGCCATCACTGTAGGACACGCTGAAGCGGTACTCATCCGAAAAGATTACATGTTCCCACTCAGCACCCCAGTGACGTTGACCACATGCCCATTGCAGTCGGAGGAGCTTGTGGTTTCTGGTCAATGGAAGCCGACGTAATGGCAGGCGTGCAACCACTCTAACCTGCAGCAGACTCCGATGAACCGTCGATGCAGACAAGTTCACACATGATGCAGTGTTTCAGCGACGAGCCAACCTGTGGATGACGCTGCACGGTCCGCAATGGCCATGCGGACAAGATGACGGTAATTCCGTGATGTGGTCTTGTTCTGTGGTCCAGTTACCGCTCATCGCTGAGTACGACCTTCCTCTATCTACTGCTTCCACACACACGTCGTAGGAGCATGCCATGTGCGAGCCGAAATGTCACGGTATGACAACCCCGTTTTCCGGAGACCGATCATTCTGCCCCGTTCGAACTCGCTCGCATGCCAATACGGCTCCCTTTGACGTCGACGGGGCGTACTGGCACTCACTGCATTGTTTCCACCTTGCGTGACAGCTCTGCACCGACTACACTAGGCACAACACCGACCCTGTCGGACCTACACGAGGGGCTTCTGCTCGGCCGACGTGTACATCTCGCTGAAAAACGTATCACGTATTGCTTGCCCACCCGTCGCCTCTTCCAACAACTGCGGTGCTGTTCGGGCAATTCCTTCTCGGTGTTGCACTTTTCACGAACGGCAGTGTAGTATGTTCCGATTATTATATCTTTGAGTCACAGATGAAAAAATTGAAATAAAGATTTATTAGTAATCTTTTGAGCTCTGAAATAGGAAAGGTGCTAGCGCAACCCCGCCCTCCCCCCCCCCCTCACCACCACCACAACAAACAGCTTTGCGTGGTCTGTAACAGCCCATTAAGAATCTTCAGACATACATGCATGCATGCATGCATGTCTGAAGGACATTGTATAATAACTTGGAGACACTGTAAAACACTGAAATGTGTATTACGCTCCTAGACGAGCTAAAAAACGACGATAATAATATTGTTTCTCCCCGTTGCGGAAATCACATACAGTGCGAGTACCAGGGGATTGCGACAGTGCTACATACGGGGGTTTGGATTGGCCCAGAGAGCGTGCACAGATAGCTGAAGTAATTAATGCGACCGCTGACGACAAGCGGCAACACCGGGTTTGAGTCCCGTTTCATGTGTTACTAATAAATAGTATATCTGATGTCACATTGATTACGCAACTTGGGAATAAGTTTAGCAGCATTAACAATTTCGGCACTACACAGACTGCAAAACACTGTCACACTGGAAACACCTTAGGGCATTTTTGATCATATTTGTTAAACAAGGGTTGCATAGTCAAGGGAGAAGTTGTAGGATGTGGGGTTCATAAACGTAAGTTGTTTGACAATAATCAAGTATTTGTTCCAATTTAAAACCAACACAGAATCGTATTGCAAAATCACTCTTTAAAAACAAAAAACACTGAAGTTAGTTATGAGGGACTTCAAGTGACATCGTTTGGAAGACTGAAAATAATACAAAAGCAGAGTTCGTTATCTGCGCGTCTCTTGTATTCAAATTAACCAGACAAATAACCCAATAAACTTCACATCCAAGAGGCATTAAAAAATCAGTTAAATTGCGCTCTGCGAGCGAACTCTGAAATATGAAACTGACGTCTCATGCCATTTGCAAAAAGCGTAGGTTACATCTTCAAACTGCACCATCAGCATGGGGCTAAGGCCAGGAAGCAAACCACAGCATGAACGGGACGACTCTCAAGAAACGAACGACAACAATGCCAAGTTCTCTATGTTCAGCCCAAACTCTCTTTGGAGGGGCGGCAGCTAGTTTGTAACCAATGTGACGAAGGTACATGTCCCTCGAAGCGTGAAAAGAGAGGGGAATACTGCACAAATTTCATCCTGATACGGCGTACAAATATGCATAGACAATTTGTAAGTAGGCTGTTTAGATTTTTATATGGGTAATGCCACGTAGCGCTCTGTATGAAAATCACTGGCTGTGCTGTGTGCAGTCTGTGGCTAGTTTGCATTGTTGTCTGCCATTGTATTGTTGGGCAGCTGGATGTGAACAGCGCGTAGCGTTGCGCAGTTGGAGGTGAGCCGCCAGCAGTGGTGGATGTGGGGAGAGAGATGGCGGAGTTTTGATAATTTGTAATACTGGATGTCAATTATGAATCTTAAGGTAAATACATTGTTTGTTCTCTATTAATATCTTTCATTTGCTAACTATCCCTATCAGTAGTTAGTGCCTTCCGTAGTTTGAATCTTTTATTTAGCTGGCAGTAGTGGTGCTCGCTGTATTGCAGTAGTTCGAGTAATGAAGATTTTTGTGAGGTAAGTGATTTTTGAAAGGTGTAGTTTAATGTTACTCAGGGCCATTCTTTTGCAGGGATCTTTGATAGTCAGATTGCGTTGCGCTAAAAATATTGTGTGTCAGGTTAAGCACAGTCTGTCAGTTTAAGCACAGTCGTGTACAAATGTTCTAAGGGGACGTTTCAAATTCTAAGGCTGGTATCGAGTCTGAACGGTCTTTTACTATGGACTGGCCAAACAGAAAGTACCGTTGATAAGGTGCAAACTTCCTCACGTTTTTGGGGAACAGAAGGGCAGGATTCTTTTGACACCCCTACTGAATATATTCTTGCTACATCTCAAGTGGGTACTTGTAGGCTAAGTTACCGTTGCGTCCTAGCATCGGGGATTAAAAAACTCCTGGAAACTACAACCTCAGAATGCGCCAAGCAGGCAGTGAGAACCAGCCCAGGATACAACCCAACTGTTGCTCAAAGCTTTTCTGTCGTATACGACGCAGTTAGTCACGGGATCCGTCTCCTTGCATGAGAACCTTGGAACCACCACCCAACAGCCTTCACCGAGTGCTTTAATTTAATTAATAAGTTTAACTAACGTGATACAGGATCGAGAAGTAATATGTATCAGTTATATTACGAAACACCCAGGTGTAGTAGTTTGTGCAGATATTGAGTGGAATCATCATATAGGCTTAATCACTGACTTTGGATTATTGCTCAGTCTGCAAGGGAACTGCTTAAAAAGCGCTCGTGAGACTAATTCTAGAGTGCTGCTGTATTGTATAGTACTCATACCAAATAGGACTACCAAGGTATGTTGCATTTGTACAGGAAAGGACAGAATGATTTGTTAGGGCCAAGATACGCCGCGACGAAAATATTGAGAAACCTGAAATGACATATGCTTGCAGGCAGATGACAACTATTCCAAAAAAGCTTAATTGGCAATTTTTTTTAAAAGTTATTTTGAGGTGTAATGTAGGAATATACTACAGTAACTCTGGAGACAAGATGACACTAATTACAGCTTGCACAGAGGCACCGAAACAATCGTTCTTCCCACACAAATGGGAAAAAAACAGAGCTATAATATGTGGTACAGTGAGAAGTATCCTCTGCCGTGCATTTCACATGCAGAGTATAGATGTAGGTGTAACTGATAAAAGTAAGTCAACTTTATTAGGCACCAGCACCTCATCGTGTGCAGTTTGGCTCTTAGCCCTACATTGGGAGGCTATTTTATGTTGCGATGCTTTTGGTGTGAATGTGTTACCGGCAGTGTGTGTAATTCGACACTCTATTTTTTTTCTTTATTGTGATTTCATTCCCCTGCCCCATATGGGCAGGGGAGGGCTGTCAGCGGCACAATCCGCCGCTCTTCAGCCGAGTGACACGACAACTAAAACAAGAATAAAATGATACATAAGGAAATAAAAAAGGGGAACATAAAACAGAGTAAGCAGAGAAAATGGAGGTAAAAATACACTGACATGGAGACGTTCATGGGGGACAGTTAAAAAAGTCACCAGAAAGTTAAAAAACACAGTTGGCGATTCTTAAAACACAGAGAAGACACTGAATGCGCATGCACAGGTTAATAGTCGGCTACAGTATTAAAAACACTCCGGAACAACATACTTAAAACCCACTTGGAGCACACATGACGAAGAATAAAACTGCCAGGTGGGACCTGCCGAGGGAAAGGTCAGAGAGGATGGAAAAGGAGGGGAGAGCATGGGGCAGCTGGGGAAGCGGCGGGATGAAGAGAGGAGGGGCATCAGTTGGTTCACAAAGAGGCAGGAGACACATGGGGCAGGAGAGGAAGAGGGAAGACAGGTCAGGAGGGAGTGCAGAGACACTGAAAGGAGGCACAAGAGATGGAGGGGGCGTAGGAGGGGGAAGCCGCTCAGGAGGAGGTAGGGGGAGGAGAGGGAGCCCTGAGGAGAAGGCAGGAAGATGGGGTTAGAGTTGGTAGGAAGGGTAGATGTCAGGGCAAAGCTCATCATCCGGGAGGGGTAGACGGTGGAAGTTGTGTTGGGAAAGGAGATGGAGGGTGTGGAGATGGAGACAGGGTGGGACACAATGGTAAAGGTGTGGCAACTGGTTGGGGGTGGAGAGGAAGGGAGACACCATGGGGTGAGGGGGATCAAGGCGGCAGACAATATATAGTGTGTGGATGTGTTCAAGGAAAAGGAGAAGGTGGGGGAAGGGGATGAGGTCGTAGAGCATGCGCATGGGGGACAGAAGGCGGATATGGGAGGCGAGGCAGAGCGCATGGATTTGGAGGGCTTTATAGAACCGGGGAGGGGCGGAAATCCAAGTGATGCTGAAATAACAGAGGATGGGGCGGATCAAGGATTTGTAGGTGTGAAGGATGGTGGAAGGATGCAGACCCCACATCTGGCCGGACAGGAGTTTCAGGAGGCGGAGGTGGTTGTGAGCTTTGTTTTGGATGCTGAAATGGGGAGTCCAGGTGAGGTGGAGGTCGAGTGTGAGGCCAAGGTATTTGAGGGTAGGAGTGAGCTGGTTAGGACAGCCATAAATGGTGAGGTAGAAATCATGGAGGCGGAAGGAGCGGGTGGTGCGGCCTATGATGATCGCCTGGGTCTTGGAGGGATTAACATGGAGGAACCACTGGTTGCACCAAGCGGTGAATTGGTCAAGGTGGGTTTGGAGGGTACGTTGGGACTGTTGAAGGGTAGGATAAAGGGCTAGGAAGGCGGTGCCATCAGTGAACTGGAGAAGATGAACAGGAGGGGGAGGTTTGGGCATATCAGCAGTGTACAGGAGATAGAGGAGAGGGGAAAGGACAGAACCTTGGGGCACGCCAGTAGAGGGGTAGAAGTACGGGAGGTAGAATTGTGGATAGTGACATAGGAGGGACGATGGGAGAGGAAGGAAGCAACGAGACGGACGAAGTTGATGGGGAGAGCATAGGTCTGGAGTTTGAAGAGGAGCCCGGGATGCCAGACACAGTCATAGGCGTTCTGGAGATCAAGGGAAACAAAGATAGCGGAGCGACGGGAGTTATGTTGGAGGGAAAGAAGATTGGTAAGGTTAAGGAGCTGGTCGTCGGCGAAGAAGGAAGGCCGGAAACCACAATGGGTAAGAGGAAGGAGGTGGTGCCTGTTAATGCGGCGGTGGGTACGGATGACCTCGAAGACCTTACTGAACATGGAGGTAAGGCAGATTGGACGATAGTAAGAGGTATCAGAGGGGGGTTTGTTACGTTTAGGGGACAGCAGGACACGGGAAGTCTTCCACAGGTCGGGGTAAAATCCAGTGGAGAGGAGGACATTGTACAGGGTAGCAAGGACAGACAGGAAGGATGGAGGGGATTCCTTGAGGTGACGGTAGGTGACGCCATCATGACCAGGGGCGGTGTTGCGATTGGAGCAGAGGACGAGTGTGATGTCTTGTGTGGTGATGGGAGTGTTGATGTCTGAGGGGCATAACCGATCCAAGTACTGGAAGCTAGGGGCGAGCGAGGGGACAGAGGTGTTAGTGCGGTCAAGGACGGTGGGGAAGAGGGAGTGATCAAAATGGGGATCGTCAGAAATGGAGAAGACCTCGGATAGGTGGGAAGCAAAATGGTTAGCCTTACTGAGGTTGTCAGGAAAGGGTCGATCATCATGGAGGATGGGGTAATGCAGGGTGGGATTGCTACCAGTAAGGCGGTGGAAGGCCGACCAGTACTTGTTGACAGGGAGGATGGAGTTGAGGCGTGTGCGTGTCTGGCGCCAGTCCCGGAGTTTCTTTGCTGTAAGGAGGTTCCGGATATGTCGCTGTAATTGCCGGTGGCGGGTGAGAGTATCCCGGTCATGAGTGTGGAGGAAGGAGCGGTAGAGCCTGCGGGATTCACACAGAAGAAGGACGGCCTGTGGAGGAAGCGTAGGGTGGTGAGGGTGGATGAGTTTGGTAGGGACATGAGCCTCCAGAGCGTCAGTGATGGTCTTCTGAAGGAAGGAAGAGGCATGGGTGATGTCATCAGGGTGGTGAAAGGTGAGGGGGTGGCTTTCGACCTGTAAGGCAATGGATTCCTGGTAGACATCCCAATTGGCACAGTGGTAGTCATGGACAGACTTTGGAGGGGCAGCTGGGCGGGTGGCTGCTGTGGCGGGACGGGTAGAGGAGATGGTGAGGACAGGGAGATGGTCACTACCGACAGGATCAAGGACATTAACGGTGATGCGACCAAGGAGGTTGGGGGAAATAAGGATAACATCGGGGGTGGAGTTACTTTCAGGATGGGTGTGCTGTGGGAGAGGAACAAGGTCACCATGGAGGGTGGCAAGGAACTGATGCCACCACCGAAAGGTGGCAGGGTCACGGCTGTGGATGTTGAGGTCAGCAGCGATCACATAGGTGGAGAAGGTACAGCCAACATGGGAAATGAAGTCAAAGGGGAGAGGTGCTGCGGGGCGGATATAGATAGTGGCACAGGTGATGGTGAGGGAGGGAAAAAATAGGCTGAGGAGAAGGTGTTCGGTCAGGTCATTGAGGAGGGCTTGTGGCCGGACAGGAGATGCTTCAGGTGGCCTATAGCGACCCCGCCTCGGGCTAGGGGAAGGGGATTGTCAGTGCGGTGAAGGAGATAAGGGGAGGTGCGGACAACATGGTGCGGTTGGGAAGGTTTCATTAAGGATGAAGAAGTCAACCTTGTGCTGGGAGAGGCTATGCATGAAAAGGTATTTGTTTGCAGGGAGGGAGCGAATGTTGAGGTAGAGGAGACGATACTGTTGACGTGCCAGGAGGTTGGAGGTGGGAAGGGTGCAGGAAGGGGAGAGAGGGGCTTAACCGAGGGTGTCTAGGCTGGTGAAGGTAAAGTGGGCCTGGTTGTGGGAGTATGTGGCGTAGGTGTTTAAGTGGAAAACAGAGCGCGTGGCAAGGGAAATCTGCTGGAGTGTGTGGGGGCGCTGGAAGGGGTGGATGTTCTGCAGGACGATGTTGAGGAACCGAATGATGTCTTCTGCTGTAGGGGGAGGGCAGAGGGAATTGTTAGGGTGGATGGGTGGGTCAATGGGGCGAACGGGGACAGTGAGTTCAGGGTTAGTGGGAGGGGGCTTGGCTTTGCATTTGGAGGAGTAGGTGGGGTGAGGTTCATTGCAGGTGTTTGCAGGAGGGGGGGGGCGAGGTTGGGACACTGTTTGAGGAAGTGGGAGGCTTTACAATGGGGGCAGGTGGGGGGGTCTTGCAGTTTTGGGTGAGATGGTCGTTGTACAGAAGACAACGCTGCCAGCAATAGGATTGAGGAGGGGAATGGGACGGGTCAAGAGGATGGCAGCGGTTGAAAATCAGGGCTCCCTGCGTGACGGGCTGGTCGATGGAGGAGGCGGACTCTGTAAATATACGCATGAGGAAAGTAGGGCCAGAGGAGTTGTAAATACGGTGGGCAGAGCGGACTTCCAGGGCGGGGTGGGCATTCAGTTCCGACAACACCTCGGCCTCTGTGCCCACAGGGCTGAGTTTTGTGATGACAGCGGTGAGGGTCAGTGGACGGCAAGGCGGTTGGGACTGACGAGGAGAGGAGGATGTAAGGAATGGGGTGAGGGACGCGTGGGGCCCATAGGTGATGCAGGGAAGGTGCTGGATGAGATTAGTATGGAAGGATGGAGAGGGAGACTTGATGAAAACAGAGTTTCTGCGAGGGATAAGTTGGGTGATGGCTGCACTGGGGATGTACTTCCGGATTTCAAGGGTGAGGGTGCGGGCATCCAGGAATTTCGGATCAGGGTTGGCTAGGACAAAGGTATACAGGGAGGGGGCTGGAGAGGAGGGAGGTGGGGTGGTATCCATAGTGGGGTCAGCGGGAGGTGGGGCGGACAGTGGCTTTTTGGATGAGGGAGTAGAGGAGAGGTCACCACTGGCCTGTTTGGAAGATTTTTTGGCGGGTGTTGTCTGGGAGGAGGGATGAGGGACTGGATGGATGGGGAGGTGGTGGGAGGCAGGGCCCTCCTGTGAGGCAGTAGCACTGGTTGAGAGGGTAGGGCGCTCTGTGGCGGCGACTGTGGCGCGGCGGGCGGTGACTCGGGCAGGGAAAGAAGTGGTAGTTGCAGGGGGAGAGGGGAAAGTCGTCTCGGCGGGCGACAGGAGCGAGAGGGGGGGGTGGGAGCAGGGGCAGAGGCAGGAGCAGGAGCAGGAGCAGGAGCAGGAGCAGCAGCAGGTGCAGTAGCAGGGGTAGGAGCGGGAGTGACATACAGGTGGGGATACAGTGATGGAGAGGAGATAGATGTGGAGGAGACGGTGAGTAGGGGAGGTGGATGAGACGGGTTAATCCCAGAGGAAGCACTTCATGACGTTACAGTGGGAGCAGGTGAAGGGGAGGTGTAGATGATGGTGGTGGTTGGGGCGTCCATGATTGCAGGCAGCAGCGAATACCGAGAGACGGCGGCAGCGGCGGCGGCAGAAGCGGCGAGCACCAAGAGACAGACGGCGGCAGCGACGGCGGCGGCAGCAGAAGCGGCGAGCACCGACAGACGGCGACCAGGCGGCGGCGGCGGCGGCGGCGGCGGCGGCGGGAAGCAGTGACGGCGTGCAGACGAGCAACAACACACCCAGGCACGGTTGGCGCTCTTCCACGTCGAATATACACCCTGAGAGTAGCCCAGGCAGTGCGAGTCCTCGATGAGGAAGTGAGGGAATCCAACCCTCGAATGCTGTTCGACACTCTATAGAATGCCTACGCTATATACAGAACGCCTAAAATTTAACGTTGAAGTATGAAAGGACTGATGTTTTATACATTGCCTGAGCACTGCATACTTTACCAGACTGCCTGTTGGCAAAGTATACAGGGTAATCCATTAATCGTGACCGCGCCAAATATCTCACGAAATAATCGTCAAACGAAAAAATTACAAGGAACGAAACTTGTCTAGCTTGAAGGGAGAAACCAGATGGCGCTATGGTTGGCCCGCTAGATGGCGCTGCCATAGGTCAAACGGATATCAACAGCGTTTCTTTTTAATAGGAACCCCCCTTTTTTTAGTACATTTTAGTGTAGTACGTAAAGAAATATGAACGTTTTAGGTGGACCACTTTTTTCGCTGTGTGATAGATGGCGCTATAATAGTCACAAACATATGGCTCACAATTTTAGACGAGCAGTTTGTAACAGGTAGGTTTTTTAAATTAAAATACAGAACGTAGGTATGTTTGAAGATTTTATTTAGGTTGTTCCAATGTGATACATGTACCTTTGTGAACTTATCATTTCTGAGAACGCATGCTGTTACAGCGTGATTACCTGTAAATACCACATTAATGCAATAAATTCTCAAAATGATGTCCGTCAACCTCAATGCATTTGTCAATACGTGTAACGACATTCCTCTCAACAGCACATCCATTGACAATGCGCTGACGTATGTTGTCAGGCGTTGTCTGTGGATCACGATAGCGAATATCCTTCAACTTTCCCCACAGAAAGAAATCCGAGGACGTCAGATCAGGTGGACGTGCGCGCCATGGTATGGTGCTTCGACGACCAATCCACCTGTCATGAAATTTGCTATTCAATACAGCTTCAATGCTATGTGCCGGACATCCATCATGTTGGAAGTACATCGCCATTCTGTCGTGCAGTGAAACATCTTGTAGCAACGTCGGTAGAACATTACTTAGGAAATCAGCATACATTGCACCATTTAGATTGCCATCGATAAAATGGGGGCCAATTATCTATCCTCACATAATGCCGTACCATACATCAACCCGCCAAGGTCGATGATGTTCCACTTGTCGCAGGCATCGTGGATTTTCCGTTGCCCAATAGTGCATATTATACCGCTTTACGTTACCGCTGTTGGTGAATGACGCTTCGTCGCTACATAGAACGCGTGCAAAAAATCTGCCATCGTCCCGTAATTTCTGTTGTGCTCAGTGGCAGAACTGTACACGACGTTCAAAGTCGTCGCCATGCAATTCCTGGTGCTTAGAAATATGGTACGGGTGCAATGGATGTTGATGTAGCATTCTCAACAACGACATTTTTGAGATTCCCAATTCTCGCGCAATTTGTCTGCTGCTGATGTGCGGATTAGCCGCGACAGCAGTTAAAACATCGCATTATTATTTTTTGCAGATCGTGGATGACGTTTCACATGTAGCTGAACACTTCCTAGTTAAGTCCCATAGTGCTCAGAGCCAATTTTAGAACACTTACTGTTTCCTTAAATAACGTAACTATCCGGCGAACGGTCCGGACACTTGGATGATGTCCAGGATACCGAGTAGCATACATAGCACACGCCCGTTGGGCATATTGATCACAATAGCCATACATCAACACGATATCGACCTTTTCCGCAATTGGTAAACGGTCCATTTTAACACGGGTAATGTATAATATCGTCCGTACTGGCGGAATGTTACGTGATACCACGTACTTATACGTTTGTGACTATTACAGCTCCATCTATCACAAAGCCTAAAGGAGGTCCAACTAAAACATCATATTTCTTTGCGTACTACACGAATATGTAATAAAAAATGGGGATTCCTATTTAAAAAAAAAAACGCAGTTGTATCCGTTTGACCTATGGCAGCGCCGTCTAGCGGGCCAACCATAGTGCCATCTGGTTTCCCCCTTCAAGCTAGACGAGTTTCGTTCTTTGTAGTTTTTTCGTTTGACGCTTATTTCGTGAGATATTTGGCCGGGTCACAATCAATGGACCACCCTGTATAATACTCTGAGTCCCGCTATTTTTTCCCTCCGCCACACCACTGAATTTTTTATAGTATTCAGTTTGTGAAACAGAACTGCGTTAATACAATTTATTAATTACAGAAAGTTGCACTTTGGTGTGGCATTTGTAATCAATAACCGATTCAATAATTATGTACACCACCTGAGGGAACGTAATAAAAGTTTAACGTGACGGCCTTCATTTCCACAAAATACGTTACCTGATTGAAAAAGCGAAGCACCCATAAGTGGAGGGCGAAACAAAATGAAACTCCATAGCTTGAGACCGATTTCAGTGATTTAAAAATCGATTCGAATTTGCAAAGAACTTGGCAGTATGAGCCCACTTATATCTGTGACACTGCACCTTCATACCCTGGACACTGGTACTGAGACGGAAGTTACGTCGGAGCCAGTCAAGCATGTTCTATCGTGGTCATATCTGGGGACCTTGCTGGCCACTAGAGTACCCCAACTACACACAGACAGTTCATAGAGACAGGCGGCTTGTGTCGAAGAGCATTGCCCTGTTGACCGACACCACAATACTGTTGACACGGGTGTTGACACATGAAGACATAGGATGTCCGTGACGTACCTCCGTGTCATCAGAGTTCCCTCAATCAATAGCCTGGCTGCTGCTAATTCCGACCAATGGTGCCGAATAATGCAAGATGATGAAGGGATCCCATTAGTTGTTCTTGGCAGCTGCAGGTATGAAGGGACTACGATGCACATGGTGCACAACACGGCGATCCTCCCTTATTGTGATCAGATGGGTCGACTGCAACCTTCAGGTTGTAACCGCGACTGGTATGATCCCGGAATGGCCATGAATGAAAGCGCGGCGGGACCGAACGGGAGCGGTCCGCGAACAAACAAGACGGGCGAAGGGGAAGGATGGACACACACAACGACAGATGACCGAGCAAGACACGAAGAACAACAACATGCAAGAAGCAATGGGGTAACAAACGAAAACCTCACGAAATCAACAACAACCACGCAGACACAAGCAAGGTAAACACGATGTCTGTTAAGGGAGATATGGAGGCACTCACGCGAATATCAGACTACCTCCCTGCGTTTTTTTTTCTTTATTGTGATTTTAAAACCCGTAGAACAGGTAGGCTGGCGGCAGCTCAATACGCCGCTCTTCAGCCAAAGATAGCACAATGAGAAAAACAGAGAAGACACATGAGTTGGAACAAAACGGCGGGGAAAAAACAGTAGACACATGAACATAAAAAAAACATGAAGCCATTCACACTCGATGACACTCCACACTACAGACTGTTGACACAAAGCACAAACACTGAAGATGTCGATGGCACTGGTGAACGATGGAGTGTGACGGTGAACACTGAACACTAAACACGACGACACACACGAGACACTGATGGCGATGATCTCCGGCGCGCGAATGTCCACTTAGCGTGTGCGAGTCCAGGGACCTGCCAAGAGGGGAATAAGGGTGAGGTGGGGGAGAGGGGAGAACAAGGATGCCAATGGCTGAGGAGATGGGGGAGGTGGAGAGGGACAGGGGAGGGGAAGCCTGGGGGAGGAGTGGGAAGAAATGGAGGAGGGAGGGAAGAGGGAGAGAAGGGTGGGAGGGTGCCCAAAGGAGCAAACACAGGAAGAGGGTGGAGGATCAAAGTTGGTAGGAGGGGTAGATGGAGGGGAGGAGGGAATCATCAGGGAGAGGGAGCTGGCGGAAGCCACCTCGGGAGAGGGTAAGGAGGGTTGAGAGATGGAGACTGGGTGGGACGTAGGAATACAGGCGCGGCAGCGGGCGGGGGTGGGAGAGGATGGGCGAGACAAGTGGGTGAGGAGGATCGAGCTTGCGGGAGGTGTACAGGCTTGCTGTGTTTTTTTTTTTTTTTTTCTTTATTGAATTTCAATTCCCCCCGAAGGGGGCGGGCTGGCAGCAGCTTAGTATGCCGCTCTTCAGCCTACAGATTTTGTGACAAAGATCAGGAGAACAAATAAGAATAAAAAACAGGCGATAAAATCGGAGACTTAGAGAGTAACAAGGCGAAAAGAAATCGTGGAACTTAAAACAAACAACAGAGGGATGATGATGCTAATAAAAATATATACGAAGCAGACAGGGAAAACAATAGACAATTTAAAAAAAACATGGCGGCAGTCTGGATTCTGTTCGCAAAAGACATAAAATTCACACCTAGCGACAGCATGGTTTCTTTTCGCAACACGAGAAAGACAAACAACACTAAATAGTCACTGGAACACTGCACTAAAAAGTTGGCAAATGTGACACCACAGTCGAGAGCAGGTGGGGGGAAACTGGACAGAAGATGGGAAAAAAAAGGGGGAAAGGAGAGTAAAAGCGAAGGGGGGGGGGGGAACCGGGAAAGGAGCTGATGGAGGATGAGGACCCATAAGAGGGGTAGGGGGCAGACGCGACAGGGAGTGGGGTAGGCAGAGGAGGGGAATACAAAAGGACTGGGGGGGGAGAAGGGAGGTAGGGAGAGGTTTAGTGGGGAGAAAACAGGACGGAAGGGGGCTCGCTGTGTGAGAGGCAGGCGTTTAAATACATTGTAGGGTACGTCGCTATTGGCCACTAGGACCACGTGCTCCACAGTGGCGCCCTCACATTATACGCGGGCCAGGAGCGCGGGCAGCCACGGCTTATGGCGCGACGGATGCAGAGACCTCTAGTGGTAATCGAGGTCCATGCCCTCTGGCGCGGATTCGAAACCCGCTATGCTCGGTACCAGACTTCACGACTAATATACATGCTCACATGCAGTCCAACATTAGGCTTCTGTTATAGCCGAACGCCCCACATATCTGGACATTGCATGATTGGTCTTGCTGACCAAATGGAGACCCACAATGACGTCTCTGTCAAACTCTGTAAGATGCAGATACTGTTGTGTCTAACGCAAGCCCGGTATCCTTGACAATGATCACTTAAAATCTGACACTGTTCAAGTTCCTTGTATACCGCACCAAGCCTGATAAGAACACTTAACACAAGCAACGCTAATGTATCCTGGTTGCCGTTTTACAAGTCACAGAGAACTGCTACTCCAATCATTTACCTGCCCCCACTGGTGTGTTCGTGCACGTAGTTACATTGACATCTGCCCATGTCTCCTGGGTACTTCACATTTTTGGATGGCAGTAAATATCAGTTTTCGAACACAGCTACAGTCATTGCAGATACTCTTTACTAAAATCAATGAAACTATTCTAAACTTCTCTTCACAAACTAACATTTAAACAAACATATACAATATACTCACTTGATAATAATTATGTTAGGGCCACCTTCGTAAGTTTTCGGTATTACTTTGAGATAAATGAAATGTTGGGAGCCATATTTTTAATTATCTGCAATACTGAAATTTATTGCTGTTGTGAAACTGCGCTGCATACATGCATTCTCGCATGGCAGGCATGAGTGCAGCTGAACGTAGCTCTGTATCTACCAACAATGACTTTGGCTGAAGTTTATTGCTTATTGACCGAAGTCAAACATGGCCTCTCGTCTGATCTTGAAGTATCTCAAACGAAGCATGGAAACGATGGGTCCTATACTACCAAGATCTCTCCTTAGCGTTTTCCAACATTTTCTCTGCACGTGACCTGAACCTGACTGGTCATTTCAGATTTTTTTCATCTCACTAATCGAATGTATCGGCTTTTCCCTGTTAAGTCCGCTTTCTCAGATGAGTGGTAATGTGCCTGCCTACTACTCAGCAAGCCCAGGTTAAATATTTTCTCCACTCATCATCATCACATCATCACTGACGCGCAAGTCTCCCAATGTTTCGTCACCTGGAATAATACTTGCACCCGAACACCGAACTTCATCGGAAGGGGCCTCCCGGCCAAAAACGCCACACGATCTTTTTTTTTTTTTTCATTTCCTCATGTTGAAAGAAATATGTGCTGGGAATGCTTTATGCCTAAAAGCATTCTAGTGATGAATAATTTTAAGTTATAACTGCAGACTACTGACCCAGAGTGTGAATAGGACTCTCAGGGAAGTTACAACCATCCTGGAAGATGTCCTCCGACTGTAGGGCCGGCAGCGGTGGTCTAGCGGTTCTAGGCGCGCAGTCCGGAACCGCGCGGCTGCTACGGTCGCAGGTTCGAATCCTGCCTCGGGCATGGATGTGTGTGATGTCCTTAGGTTAGTTAGGTTTAAGTAGTTCTAAGTTCCAGGGGACTGACGACCACAGATGTTAAGTCCCATAGTGCTCAGAGCCATTTGAACCATTTGAACTGTAGGGACGAAACGTTGGGTTTCTCTGAGAAATTCGTTTCACCACGACGCTATAGTGCATAACAGATGTCTGTATAAGGAAGTAAAATACAAATGTTTTGTACAACACATTAGTTATATACTTGAAAGTTTGAAATAACCTTTTTTCAAACTCGTCAGTGCGCAAGACGTTCATGCGCTCAAAACAATATCTGACAAACGTCTTCCAAAACTTTGTGGAAAAACTTTTATTCTACTTACCAAATGTTTAATGCTATTTTCCCGCATTTATAGACTGATTTAAGCAACGTCGCGATCAGTTTGTTCCTTTAACTCAGGAAAAGTTCTCACTTTGTTCGCGTAAATAAGCGTAACGAAATGGTTCAAATGGCTCTGAGCACTATGGGACTTAACTGCTACGGTCATCAGTCCCCTAGAAGTTAGAACTACTTAAACCTAACTAACCTAAGGACAGCACACAACACCCAGCCATCACGAGGCAGAGAAAATCCCTGACCCCGCCGGGAATCGAACCCGGGAAAAAAATAAATAAGCGTAACGTAAACACGCAGGAAACAGTCAAATGACATCACGTCGCAAGACCTTGGTGTACCATTTTGGTCACCTCGGCGCAAGACGGTACGACTATTAAATTTCGCCTGCAGCAATCTGCGTGATTCATCCGCAGTGTTACAGGTAGCATCATCTTGGTCTAACTATTAGTTCTCCAAAGCATTCATTTATCTGAGATGATGTACCTCATTCACCGTCCTACATTACACGAGGCATTCTTAAAGGCTCGAACTCCCCGCTCCCCTGAAGCTCGCATCAAACAGTGGCTCTTCGTGTATGAATCGGAAGTTGAAGTGTTATACGAGGATTCTCATCGCGCCAAATCCTACAGTTTCAGTTGGAATTTCGCCTCATAGCTAAAGACGACGTTGCTCGCATAATTTTGATCCACAATTCGGTATTCAAACGTTTCAATCGACGAATTGACACGGTTTCAGCTGGCCCATTTGCGGTAGTCGTTGCGTCCGTTGAACCCTGTAAGGCTACAGGTGAAGATGGTATGTAAGAATTCGCTGCTTGATGGTTCTCGAAATGCTCAGTTTCTTGTAACCGACGGCGATTCGAGCTTCGGGGACTTTGCCTTACCTTCTCATTTACTAAGGCAACATTTTTAGCAGAGCGGCCAGTACGATGTCACTTCGGCGTGTTAAGGTCAGTAAGTTAACTACTTTCCTCAAACTCTTCAATTTTCCTCGAATGGTGGATAAATTGGGTACTTCTGGCAGACAGAAAACTGTATGCGAAATGCGAAGTGTCTAAAGAACTTTCTTCGTATTTATAATATGTTTTGACAACACGTAGTTCGACGGTAAAGTGATTCATTTTCATTCACTGCTCTATCTCTAGATCACAACTAAGAAACAGCAAGCGTTCTCAATCAGTCGGATCGAAAATAGCATGCATTTTAAATTGTGTGTATTCATTAGGACATCCTTTACCCAGCTGTTGGAACTTAAGGGAAAGAAACAGGCTAGTCATTCACCCTAGGTGAAGGTAAAACACAACAACAAAATCTACAAAAATGACCTTGTACAAAGAACCACAAATATTTATCGATTCGATGAATAAACTGTAGAAGAAAAATAGAGCAAAAAACACTGAGTCTTTGGTTCAAATGGCTCTGAGCACTATGGAACTTCTGAGGTCATCAGTCCCCTAGAATTTAGAATTACTTAAACCTAACTAACCTAAGGACATCACACACATCCATGCCCGAGGGAGGATTCGAACCTGCGACCGTAGCGGTCGCGCAGTTCCAGACTGTAGCGCCTAGAACCGGCCGGCACTGAGTCTTTCATCAAGTGTTTTGAGAAACAGTTGAAATTTGTGAAAATTACGGCGACTGTTTTTATTATATTTCTTTTGCACAGTATAATAAATATAATAACGTTGAAGTTGGTGGTGTAAGGGATCAGTTCGCCTTTGGCAGTACCGAGGCGACGACATATTGTTCACATCCCACCTGTTGGGAAGTGCACAAGCGAATGATTACTGTTTACCTTCTCGCCACGGAAAATGTAATGCGCATCTATTTCGAGAGCACCAGGGATCACTCGTACCACAAGGTCACAGTTAAGATCTCATTTCAAGCGGACCATGCAAGATGTCGAGCAAATGAATCTTCAAGTTGCACCTCAAGACATCATTGGTATCCACTTACTAATTACTAGCAGCATAGTCTACATCAAACTGATAAATGAGGAAGTGTGCACAGGTGTCATGCCCAGACATGCTCGTGATTTCAAATTTAGGCCCTCTGATGACTATACAGGGACGGTCACGATGGACCATCCTGGATTTGGCCTCCACACTCTGAGCTGTCAGAGCGGACCGTGAGAAACCTGGGCAACAATGTACGAAATAAATTTAACAATAATGTTACACTGAGTTCATTCTGTCGAAGCAGATTTATTTTCATTCAGGTTGCTAACAAAACGCTACATTCAAACACAATTAATTGTTAATTTTAATAACAATACCAGTAATAATAATGATAAAGGACGAAACAAGGTTCACTCTGTCGAACTTGAACTGTTTTCATTGAGGTTTATAACAAACCGCTCATCTCTCTCCTCTATAATGCAGTCTAATTTGCACATTTGAGTTTCCACTCATAAAGGACAAACGGTTGCACCCATCGCATTCGGAAAAACTACAAAATTAAATTCAAACCTTTCTGAAACTTTTCTCGCTTACACACCCACAAAAAAAATTTAAAGGGGAAAAGTTTGTTGCGTACCATATTTCGGATGATGATTTGGTAAAAGTTCTGCATCAGACGTGAGATTTTAATTTATTACTTCACTATTACTGACTCTATTGCGCAGAAAATTTGCGGACGTCATCAACATATAGTACTGAAGGCAATTATAAAAATATTTTGCTGTGCGGCACACAGTTTAGGAGATATGGCGTGATGAATATAGAGTAACGTGAAAAAACAACTTTTTCTGAAAGCTTAAATATTTCTCTTTTTCAGTGACAATAAATTTTAATGTAATGTAAAAAAAGGTGTCGGAAGGTAGTTCTCAGATCACTTTATCATGTTTAGGTGCCAAATTATAAAAAAAAACACGACTTTCATTTTTTAATTTCTGACGCCCCTGCGTTGTACACCCCTCGATGGCAGCGCTGTGGTCACGCGCCTTGCCGTGTTTACAGTACGTGTCTTGTTTCGGTGAATGGAGTATAGCTCCCTTTAGACGTCTGGCCAGATATAATGATGACAGTGTTCAAACCGCACGGTAACGTGATAAGCCACCTGGCTGAAAACTGGCAAACATATGAGACATATCACGCCTTAAATAGTATGTGGCAGATTAAGACTGAATTGACGATGCATACACCATCCTGCTTAGTTATCAGAGGGCTGCAGGGCCCTTATATTGTATCATGTACAATGTACAGCCAATTACTTGTGATGGTTGCGACCAGGGATGCCCTGTGCGATCGGCAACTGTCAGCGGCGTCGCTCCATCTGCGATGCCCATTGCACTCCCGCTCACTTACGCGGGGGCTGTGAAAGCACACCGCTGTCGAAGGTCGACGACAACATGGCGGACCACACACACCCTTCCACTTGTCTCCGGCCAAACTGCCTAAGAAAGACGATTACTTACACCCACAGTCTAACCTTCTTGAAAAGATGGAGCCGAACCAGGAGTTGTGCCGATTTCTACCGTCTTACTGACGGGAACAGCATCAAATGACTGTCATTCACACTCCGGCATGGAACAAAATGTCTCCACGAAAACACACGAAGCAGTACTTTACGCCATCTGACTATTACCTTCTTCAGATGCATGAACAGAATGAGAACCCCTCATCAGTCGACGCAAAGGACTCTACCACCCAGGTATCTGGTAGAGTAACACTCCTCCCTACTTCTGCATCCCGTCCGTCCCGTCAGCGGCCATAGTGCCTGCACCTACACTGATGGTTCACCTTCTGCTGCTGAGCATGCACGTGAGTGCTCCACTGAAAGTACCCTGCAGCGGGTATTACGTCACATCTGACTCTTGGGCAAATGATGAATCAAAGGATGAATCAGAGAACCCTGTGGGTGTCAAGGATGAGGGTGCTGTGTTCAGCACCACCACGTCGCACTGGTTGCAGCTGCATCGGTAGCTTTGTGTGCCGTCCATGGCAGCCATAAACGATATATCAAACAACTTACTGGAGGGGGCGGCCGATCACACTTCCTGTCTAGCAACAACTGAGATCAATATGTGCACGCTGTAACTTAGCCATATTCCAGGGTATGCTCAATGCAGCGGACACTGATACTGCCCTCCTTCAGAAGGTGCATGACTAAGATTTCACATAACCATTCGGCTACCCGACTTGTGTCTCACATTCGCCTGCCACTGATAGCGGAGTGATGGCCCTCCTCCAAGCAGGTATACTTGCCAAAGACGTCGTGTATCTCCCTGACCCTAGAGGTATAGCTCATACTATTCAAGGAACCAGACATGCCGTCCACATCAGGTCGGCGTCGCGAACGATCTACCTTCTTCGCGGATGCAATCATGCCCCTCTTTATGGAACAGCAGGATGCATTGATACTTGGAGGGGATTTCAACGGCACCCAAGCACCCAGGGGTCAGTTTCAACGTCACTCTCCATGCACATAAATTGCCAAAGTTGTCAATAGCCTCCACCTCGTGGACTTGTGGGAGCACGTTCATGGCGATTAGTCTGATTTTACTCGCTATTCATCAATCAGGTTTACATCTCGCACTCCATTGTCAGGCGTACGAGAGCAGCTGAACTGTGCCCCATAGCGTTTTCTGTGCCATCACCTTCGGCCTTCAGAGGGTATGGCACAGCCGTGGTCCATTGAAGTTGAATGTGTTCCATCTCGCTTCTCCGAAACGTAGGCGGTTCATACAGGATACGGAGGACTCCTGCACTCGCCAGCGCCACGACAGCACGTCTATCTTTCCGTGGTCGTTACTCTGCAACAAGCCTGCTCTTCATAAGATAGAGACGTGGCAGCATGGAGGTGACATCCCACAGATTTCTATTACAGCATTCTATGGGAACGTTCCACATTGCAGCATCTGTCCTCATAGCAGACGATGGTGATGATGAATGACCCAGATCACGATCTTCACGCGCTGCCCCTTGAGAGGGCGATCTTCAGGCCGCGCACTCAGGAACGAGTGGCTCAGAAGGGACCGTCGATGTATCGTATCATTGAAGAAAGACAACACCAGCGAAGGGTCTTGATCCATGTAGTCACGTCAGACGATGGACGACACCTAGACACTTAACACGATATAAGGAATGCCCTTTACACCAACTACAATAGGCAATACTTAGAACATCACCATACCCCAGAGGGGATTATGGAGGTTTCTCAGCTCACTTTTGGCACGATATAGGATGCGGCAATAGATTTGATTGAAGGTGTAATGGAGACGGTAGTCCTTGAAGCGATACAAATGAGAGCCACTCATAAGTCAACAGGACCCGACGGCCTGCCTCTGGAGTTCTACCAGGCTCTCCAGCAATTACTGGCCCCAGCCTAAATGGATATCTGCCGCGATCGACTGTCACCCATCATGCAGCTATCTGGAACCTTCCTTCAAGGTCTGATCATGAGGCAGATCCAGGATCTGCGATTATCAAGCCTTCACGTTACTCAAAAGTGACATGAAGATTTTCACTCGACTTCTGGCTGATCTGTTATGTCATTTCACAGGCGGAGGCATCGTTAGGAGACGATCAACATCCACACTGCATCCTGGCAGATTAAAACTCCCGGACCGAGACTCGAACTCGGGGCCTTTCTTGCAGGAGTGCTAGTACTGCAAGGTTCGCAGAACAGCTTCTATGAAGTTTGGAAGGTAGGAGACGAGCTACTGGTAGAAATTAAGCTGTGAGGACGGGTCGTGAGTCGTGTTTGGGTAGCTCAGTGGTAGAGCACTTGCCCGCGGTAGGCAAAGGCCCCGAGTTCGAGTCTCGGTCCGGCACACAGTTTTAATCTCCCAGGAAGTTTCATATCAGAGCACACTCCGTTACAGAGTGAAAATTTCATTCTGGATCCACACTTCACTCTGTAGACGGCCGCGGTGTCCGAGAGGTTCTAGGCGCTACAGTCTGGAACCGCGCGACCGCTACGGTCGCAGGTTCGAATCCTGCCTCGGGCATGGATATGTGTGATGCCTTTACGTTAGTTAGGTTTAAGTAGTTCTAAGTTCTAGGGGACTGATGACCTCAGAAGGTAAGTCCCATAGTGCTCAGAGCCATTTGAACTGCACTCTGTAGATAACGCGACATGATTGCCCTTGCCCATGCTCGCGAAATGCCTCCCTCGACTTCATCCAGTTCTTTAATAGGGTTCACCAAGCGTTTGTGACGACGGTATTACGACACATGGGGTACCCAGACGCCACCGTAGAGGCAGTGACGTACCTTCTTCGCGGCGCGATTGTGGCAGCGGTACTACGACACATGGGGTACCCAGACACAATCGTAGAGGCAGTGATGTACGTTTTTCGTGGCGCAACGTCTGGGGTGTTGTACAACGGCCGTCTCACGTTGCCGATCCTGATCCAGCGAAGGGCAGTCCTTTCTCAGCGATATTGCACGCCTTTACTTTGGAACGGCTGCTCTGTGGCCTCCTAGAACTCCTTGTGGGGATGACAGTCGGCGGACACACTTTTTGTTGCAGTGTCTTTGCCGATGTTTGGTACTCCTTCCTCGTGACGGCGATGATGTTGGCGCAGCACTGGCCTGGGTAACGACCTACAGCGCGGCATCAGACGGTACTCTCAAAGTCTAAAAGTCATATGCTCTGTCTCTAGGTAAGTGGCTGCCCGATGGGTGCGTCTACCCCTGTGAGTAAGTGACATGATATGTTCCTTGTCCATTGATTTCACAACTGACTTGCGGCCCTCGTTAACTCTCAGCTGGGGTATTCTATTAAACATACCAATGCAGGGCTAACTGATCAACGTCTTAGGACTCTAGATATCCTGCAACTGACGTGATATGCAACGTCTGTTGGGCGTCGTGCATTCCCCACGTGGCATTGACGCTTCCGATCCCACCATCACTGATTAGCTTTTCAGAGCATTCACACAAGGTTGGCGCCAGTGGCGACACCTATAAGGTGCTGACATGAGGAAAGTTTCCACCGATTTCTCATACACAAACAGCAGTTGACCGGCGTTTCCTAGTGAATCGTTGTTGTGATGCCTCGTGTAAGGAGAAGAAATGCGCACCATCACGTTTCCGACTTTGATAAAGGTCGTATTAAAGCCTATCGCGATTGCGGTTTATCATATCGCGACATTGCTGCTCGCGTTGGTCGAGATCCAATGACTGTTAGCAGAATATGAAATCGGTGGGTTCAGGAGGGTAATACGGAACGCCCTGCTGGATCTAAACGGCCTCGTACATTAGCAGTCGAGATGACAGGCATCTTATCCGCATGGCTGTAACGGATCGTGCAGCCACGTCTCGATCCCTGAGTCAACAGATGGGGAAGTCTGCAAGACAACAGCCATCTGGACGAACAATTCGACGACGTTTGCAGCAGCATGGACTATCAGCCCGGAGACCATGGCTGCGGTTACCCTTGACGCTGCATCAGAGACAGGAGCTCTTGCGATGGTGTACTCAACGACGAACCTGGGTGCACGAATGGCAAAACGTCATTTTTTCGGATGAATTCAGGTTCTGTTTACGGCGTCATGATGGTCGAATCCGTCTTTGGCGACATCGCGGTGAACGCACATTGGAAGCGTGTATTCGTCATCGCCATACTGGCGTATCACCCGGCGTGGTTGTATGGGGTGCCATTGGTTACACGTCTCGGTTACCTCTTGTTCGCGTTGTCGGCACTTTGAACAGTGGACGTTACATTTCAGATGTGTAACGACCCGTGGCTCTACCCCTCATTCGATCCCTGCGAAACCCTACATTTCAGCAGGATAATGCACGACCGCATGATGCAGGTCCTGTACGGGCCTTTCTGGATACAGAAAATGTTCGACTGCTGCCCTGGTCAGCAAGTTCTCCAGATCTCTCACCAATTGAAAACGTCTGGTAAATGGTGGCCGAGCAACTAGCTCGTCACAATACGCCAGTCACTACTCTTGATGAACTGTGGTATCGTGTTGAAGCAGCATGGGCAGCTGTACCTGTACACGCCATCCAAGCTCTGTTTGACTCAATGCCCAGGCGTATCAAGGCCGTTATTACGGCCAGAGGTGGTTGTTCTGGGTACCGATTTCTCAGGATCTATGCACCCAAATTGCGTGAAAATGTAATCACATGTCAGTTCTAGTATAATATATTTGTTCAATGAATACCCGTTTATCATCTGCATTTCTTCTTGGTGTAGCAATTTTAATGACCAGTAGTGTATTTAGCATCCGTTACAAGTCTCTATTTTTAAGCTCTTACATCGTCCGATATGTCTTTCAAGCCTGCTGCTGGAGGGCTTAATGCCAACCTGTCTTCCCCACTGCTGTTATCGGACAGTGCAGCGCCTTTCTTCTAATTTGGCCAATTCTTCCTTGAACTAATTTACATCCACGCCGCTCAACGCTTGACATCGGCGAGGGCGATATACACCAACCTGCAACCGAGTAAGGTGCCAAAAGGAAATACCATTTTGCGCACCAGACGTTAGCTTTCTTCACACGCGTGACTTCCGACCGGATAACTGCAAAATTGCTCTTTTTCCTGGACGAAGTGATTTTTCCGAGAGCAAAAACGAATTCTGTGAGATGGATACGCAGCTCCGCCGTCCACTACTTGTTCGGTGACGATGAGAAGATAGACCATCTTTGGCACTACTTAAACAAACGACACGGTACAAGCATATATATCCCAACTACAAGCAATTTTTCTCAAAATTTGCTGGAGCGCTTTCCATAACCCGCTTCGCAGCTGGATTAACCATGATAGAAGAAGCTGAACCACGAACCCTTTTTGTTAGAACTGAACTGCCAAAGGCAACCATATTGCTATGAGGATATACACTCCTGGAAATTGAAATAAGAACACCTTGAATTCATTGTCCCAGGAAGGGACACATTCCTGGGGTCAGATACATCACATGATCACACTGACAGAACCACAGAAACATAGACACAGGCAACAGAGCATGCACAATGTCGGCACTAGTACAGTGTATATCCACCTTTCGCAGCAATGCAGGCTGCTATTCTCCCATGGAGACGATCGTAGAGATGCTGGATGTAGTCCTGTGGAACAGCTTGCCATGCCATTTCCACCTGGCGCCTCAGTTGACCCACGTTCGTGCTGGACGTGCAGACCGCGTAGGACGACGCTTCATCCAGTCCCAAACATGCTCAATGGGGGACAGATCCGGAGATCTTGCTGGCCAGGGTAGTTGACTTACACCTTCTAGAGCACGTTGGGTGGCACGGGATACATGCGGACGTGCATTGTCCTGTTGGAACAGCAAGTTCCCTTGCCGGTCTAGGAATGGTAGAACGATGGGTTCGATGACGGTTTGGATGTACCGTGCACTATTCAGTGTCCCCTCGACGATCACCAGTGGTGTACGGCCAGTGTAGGAGATCGCTCCCCACACCATGATGCCGGGTGTTGGCCCTGTGTGCCTCGGTCGTATGCAGTCCTGATTGTGGCACTCACCTGCACGGCGCCAAACACGAATACGACCATCATTGGCACCAAGGCAGAAGCGACTCTCATCGCTGAAGACGACACGTCTCCATTCGTCCCTCCATTCACGCCTGTCGCGACACCACTGGAGGCGGGCTGCACGATGTTGGGGCGTGAGCGGAAGACGGCCTAACGGTGTGCGGGACCGTAGCCCAGCTTCATGGAGACGGTTGCGAATGGTCCTCGCCGATACCCCAGGAGCAACAGTGTCCCTAATTTGCTGGGAAGTGGCGGTGCGGTCCCCTACGGCACTGCGTAGGATCCTACGGTCTTGGCGTGCATCCGTGCGTCGCTGCGGTCCGGTCCCAGGTCGACGGGCACGTGCACCTTCCGCCGACCACTGGCGACAACATCGATGTACTGTGGAGACCTCACGCCCCACGTGTTGAGCAATTCGGCGGTACGTCCACCCGGCCTCCCGCATGCCCACTATACGCCCTCGCTCAAAGTCCGTCAACTGCACATACGGTTCACGTCCACGCTGTCGCGGCATGCTACCAGTGTTAAAGACTGCGATGGAGCTCCGTATGCCACGGCAAACTGGCTGACACTGACGGCGGCGGTGCACAAATGCTGCGCAGCTAGCGCCATTCGACGGCCAACACCGCGGTTCCTGGTGTGTCCGCTGTGCCGTGCGTGTGATCATTGCTTGTACAGCCCTCTCGCAGTGTCCGGAGCAAGTATGGTGGGTCTGACACACCGGTGTCAATGTGTTCTTTTTTCCATTTCCAGGAGTGTACATGTATCGTGTCCAGGCCTGCTCACTTAGCCCCAGACTCCCTCATTCTCGGTATAAAAAAAAGTAAAGTTCGAGCTTGGGAACCGTAAGGTCATGTGATCGAATCCCGATCGAAGACAGTCTCGCTTTACTTTAAGCTTCACTTCTACATGATGTGACGACATTATAGGAGCTACACATGGCTCGGATTCCACCTTCGGCTGTACATCTCTACTGAGGTACTCCCAGACGACCACACCATACGAATTCACTTTTACATTAATAAAAATCTTAATAACCATATTCCTTTTAGATTTTCTCTCATCTACCTTTACGTAGACATACAGCAATAACATGAAAATGAAGCACAGTATAGAATCTTTGATACAGCAGATACAAATGACACTGAAAGTTCAGACACCACTGTGAGTCTTGTGGTGTACGCATATCAGTTTACGATTTAAGCAGCACATTTCCTACCTACAATGTAAGAGTACTCTTGCAGACTTGACGGAATTGAAATAACTGTAATTTACACAATGTAAGAAATATTTAACTCTCAGCTTCACCCCTTACTTCCTCCACACACAGTTGTGCATGAAAACATAATAAGCCCAATGTAAAGAAAATGTTGCTAACCAACAATGTCATCTGAACACGTTATGAATGAATAATAAAAGATAAAAAAAGAACTTGGTGAAAATATACTAGAAACGGGCCTGACAGCAGTAAAAACACTGATGCTGATTTTAATTTGGATAGTTGTAGTAGGTGCATTAAGTGTTGTAGGTGAGACCGGCATAGCATTATTGAGTTTTTTCCTTTAATTGAGCCTGGTGGAAGATGTTCGATAGATTTTCGCTTGGGTTCGATACATCAGCATGTGGGCAGTGACGATCTCCTTTTGTGCAGGATACCCTGTGCTGATGTGAATGGTCTTCCCTAACCCATTACAGTTTTCTTTCTGAAATGTACTAGATTTGTACAGCACTGGGCTCAGCTAATTTGTCATAGAGTTTTCCACAGTGCAAGAGACAACGTTCCTGTAAAATATGGTGCAGAATAAATAGTTATCACATTTCAGAATATGGGATCTTGTGGGAAACAGTATGGAAATATCTACGACGCAAACAAAAGCTAACCAATCTGTAACCATAGCACTGATGAACTGAAGCCGGCCGCTGTGGCCGAGCGGTTCTAGGCACTTGAGTCCGGAACCGCGCCGCTGCTACGGTCGCAGGTTCGAATGCTGCCTCGGGCATGGATGTGTTAGGTTTAAGTAATTCTAGGGGACTGATGACCTCAGATGTAAAGTCCCATAGTGCTTAGAGCCATTTGAACCATTTGATTAGCTGAAAGGGCCCTTAACAATTATTTGCTTAGAAATTCTCTTGATTCGAGAAATCTGGCGATAGTTACGAACCTAATGAAATGGGTGCGGCTGGTTGACATAGTGGCACGCACACAGTTGAGGCAAGCACAGACCAACGTGACAGATCAAGGTCGTTTCCCACGCAGCGTGGATTTTCAACTGACTAACAGCACATATTGCTAATATAGATATTCCCGTGTTTTGTTAAAGATTATTCATCTGTAAACAAGGTCTTACATAGTAAAGCTGCATCATTTCTCACTTTTCGTTGACACAATTCGGAGAACTGTGACCCACTTTGAAAGTTGTTTCCGGTAGTCGTTGGTGGAGTGATATGCTGAAAGGAAGAAATGTGTTGAGATCTAGTGTCAACTGCGGTTCATTATCCTTTCACTGTACTACTCTTCATCCACCCTGTATCCTGAAATTTTGCGATATATGACAAAATAGACCGTTGGGCTTGACACTACCATGGTACCTTTTATCACACATCTACGCTGACATTTTGGCGACATTCGCAATAAATGGAAACCATATCCACTTGTTCAACTGCATACAGTGTTTTTAAACTCTGAATGGCTTCACGAGCAGGTCTGCTGATCGATACAACAGCAGAGTAGAGACTGATAGGATTCGAGCGCATGGATAAACACACGAACCGTACCTGAGCCATGTGTTTATTTACGTCTGCTACAGCACAGGCAGACGTTTATGGGATCTCTTCTCATGTGGCGAGGCAGTGGCTTGCGGCGCTGTAATGTTGTTGCTAACTGGAGAGATCCCACTCACAGGTCACTAAAGTCTTCTTTCCCGTGCCGTGGTGACAAACAGTCTGGAAAGCTTGTAAGCGTAGTTCAGTGTAGGTTGTGTTGAGAAATAATTGGTAAGAAAGAAATTCGATATTTTGCACCGTTTTCGCGTTAATGAGCGTTGAAGTTAACTAAACGGGCTGTTGTGCGCGCAATTCAAGCTGCCCGCCGGATACAATTAGTGTCAGTTGTTCTCATAGCATAGATGATAGCGTTCCAGACTGCTCAGCTTTTAGGCTCTCGTTCGATCCCTATTACTGTCCAATGTTCAATTTCTGTATCGTTCACTTGCTCGGTTTTAGGAAAACAAACGACAAACAAGTTCGGCAACGCCTGCTTGAATTTGAGAGTGCAACGGCCCGATTGGCTAACTTCAGTTTTAATTAACTTGGAAACGGCGCAACGTATCGAATTTTTTTCTTAACAATTATTTCTCATTAAAATCTGCCTTGCAGCACTCTTACAAGCTTTTCAGACTTTCTAACCACCCTCTATAGTTCCGTTAAAAATAAGTTCGGCGTTTAAAACGTTAAAAATTACTTGAGTGCGTCACAATATTTACTCACATTGCCAGCTTCAACTTACAAAAACCGTACCTCGGTATGTTTACTCGTTCTCGATTTATTTTGGAAACCTGTCGTAGATCTCTTACCCTGTACTGTCGACAGAAGCAATTTTGTTTTCGGGAAATCTAAGTGAAATTACTTAAACTCCTCTACTGTAGCTACCTTTGTGTGGTCGCCAATTAATGTGTTAGTTATTATTTAAATAAAGATGAGTTTTTAATATGCCACTTTTTAAATCCGACCAGAAAGTACAAAATAATTTCATCTATTCGCATACATATTCCTAACACATAATCCTGAAAATCTGCGATTGCGAATTTTTAATAGCTATAAAAACACTTGTAAGATTTGAAACGGGAAACCTGCAGCGCATGCAACAAGTAATAACAAGTAGGTGAACTATTCATGCATTAGTCAGTAAGTAGTGTAATAGTAAGGAAGTGAACTGTTCATGCATCAGTTACGTTCTTCGTTTTAAACCTTGCAAATATTTTCGTAGGTGTTAAAAATTTACAATCACATACGTTCAAGACTTTATGTATTGGGTTACGAATCTGTATGGGGACCGGGGGGGGGGGGGGGGAGGGAGAAATTATTTTATGCCTTTTAGTTCGCCTTAAAAACGTGGTACTTTTAAAAAGTCATTTTTATTTAAATAATTATTGTCTGCTTTCTAGTCTTGTACGTACGTGTATGTGTGTGTTTGTGTGTGTGTGTGTGTGTGTGTGTGTGATTTCAGACATTTTGATGGGATTAGAAGAGAGACGTGTGGTACATTTCAGGTTTCTTTCAGTTTCTCTTCACCTGACTGAACCAACATACCGCTTCCTTCTACATATACCTCCCGAAAAGTCAGCGAATGTAAAAATTAGAGATATTCGAGCACACTGGGACATTTACAAACAATGGTCACTGTCGCGAACCATTCTCGACTGGAACAGGAAAAGCGGAAAATGGCAGTGATGCACAAAGTACCCTCTGCCACTCGACAAAAGCAAGTTAATATTGCATTGCCATCCACTTCGTAGCTATGTTGGAAGTTTCAACTCTCTATCTCACTGGGCTATAACAGTGATAAACGAAGTATTCTCCGACACATACCAGACAAGAAACGGAATTAATATTGCACTATCGTGTTTAAAATGTCAAGTCTTCAGCTCATTGAGAAGTTAGTTTTGAAGTCGATTGCAGAATGTGCACCAAACACAGACAAGGTAGAGATCTAATAAAGTCATGGTAAAATACGAAGGTGAGTCAAATGAAAACCTTAAATTTGTAATAACAAATCGAAATTTGGCGCCGTTACCCTGTAAATTGGTAAGCGTGCTACAAAAAGGGTGCAGAATGGCCTGTAGGGGGCAGCATAGTGCAGATGCACACATACTGTCGCAATATCAGTGTAAAGATGGCTGCCCCACTTGCTACTTCCCCCAGGAAAGAACAGCGTTCTGTTATTCGGTTTGTGCATAGTGAAGGTGTGAAACCTATTGAAATTCATCGACGAATGAAGGTTGAGTACGGTGATGCATGTTTGTCACAGCCGCAAGTCTACGAATGGAGTAGGAAGTTCGCAAATGGTGTGACTTCAGTGGAAGATGCTCCTCGTCCAGGTCAGGCACAACGAGTTGTGACCCCACAGAACATTGCAGCAGTTGAAGCCATAGTGAAGGAAAACCGCCGAGTGACACTGAATGGCTTTGCAGCATGTTTACAGATTAGTCATGGGTCAGCATACCACATTGCGCATGATGTGCTCCAGTTTCACAAAGTCTCTGCAAGATGGGTGCCACGGCAGGTGACTCCTGAAATCTCCTGAAATGAGAGAACGACGTTTTGATACTTGTGAAGAACTTCTTCGGCGCTTTGAACGAGAAGGTGATGATTTCCTTGCAAGAATTGTTACTGGGGACGAAACCTGGGTTCCACCAAACGGAAACGAAGAGAGCGAGCAAGAAATGGCGCCATTCCTCATCACCAAAACCAAAGAAGTTTCGAACAGAACCATCAGCAGGGAAGGTTATGTTGACTCTCTTTTAGGACGAAAAAGGCGTCATTTTGGAGCATTACATGCCTAGAGGGACCACTGTCACCAGTGCATCATACACAGACTCCTAAAAAATCATCTGCGGCCTGTAATCAAATCAAAGCTACGTGGATTGCTGTCAGCAGGTGTCCTTTTGCAACATGACAATGCAAGGCCTAACACTACCCGTACAACATTTGCAACCATCACCGAGCTGCATTTTGAGTGTCTTCCTCATCCAGCATACTCACCAGACCTTGCCCAAAGTGATTTCCATATGTTTGGACCACTCAAAGACGCAATGGGAGGAAAGAAGTTCCGTTCTGATGAAGAGGTACGCCACGCGGTGCATAAGTGGTTGCGCGGAATATCAAAAGAATTTTTTTCTAAAGGAATTTATGCACTTTATAAGCGCTGGAGGACTTTCATTGAGCGTGGGGGAGATTATGTTGAAAAGTGATACAGCTCTGTACCACTTATGCACAGTAAATAATATTTGAAAAATATTTAAGGTTTTCATTTGACTCACCCTCGTACATCGAAACGCATGGGTCGTCAAGTGTAGCCTCCCCGTGAAAAGCATTGGACTCACATCCTGCAAAACATTTTTTTTTTCAACACCATTAGGCTGATTTAGGTTTCGAACAATTTTCTTGATTCGCTACACGTGGATTTGTAGGCAGATGGCGTCTTGAAGAAGTCCCGGCCGGTAGCACTACTCATCATTGTATCATTGTCCAATTTTTGTTGTGCTCCAATTCTATACACTAACCACCTTTCCGATAACTTAAATATAAATATAACCGCCCTCTGACGTCACGCCCGACACATTGCGGGGTCTGGTTACGGCGGCGTCCGCCGCTGCTGCCGCCCTCGCGCTCGTGTCTATTGGGTAAATAGCGCCTTGTTAGGGGCCCCTGCCTGCAACCCGCGACGCGCTCCACTCGCCGGCGCTTGATTAAGCTTTTCCTCATTGAGCTATACCAGAATAACTTGACTCCCCTCCCCTGTCTGCACCCAGCGCGGCAGACGGGTGCGGGCGTGGGTGCTGGGGCGACGGCACGGTGCCATTTTGCGAAATTCTGTCGCTGCTTAGGAGTGTGCGAAGCCCCGAAACCACACTGCACCACCACCGACTGTGCATTTTCCAGCACACACACACACACACACACACACACACATACACACACACAGCATTACAAGAGCTGGAAGTGATTCGGTCAGATGCAAAAAGGTCTTCAAAGGTATCGCGATAATTTTACTTAAAAATCGGATAAAGTGAAAATTGCGATACCAGTCGTCATCTTGGCAGTAACATTCTGAGCAAGCGTCACACGGCGTAAATAATATGACGACTTGTTGTTGTTGTGGTCTTCAGTCCTGAGACTGGTTTGATGCACCTCTCCATGCTACTCTATCCTGTGCAAGCTGCTTCGTCTCCCAGTACGTACTGCAGCCTACATCCTTCTGAATCTGCTTAGTGTATTCATCTCTTGGTCTCCCTCTACGATTTTTACCCTCCACATTGCCCTCCAATACTAAATTGGTGATCCCTTGATGCCTCAGAACATGTCCTACCAACCGATCCCTTCTTCTAGCCAAGTTGTGCCACAAACTCCTCTTCTCCCCAGTTCTATTCAATACCTCCTTACTAGTTATGTGATCTACCCATCTAATCTTCAGCATTCTTCTGTAGCACCGTATTTCCAAAGCTTCTATTCTCTTCTTGTCCGAAATATTTATCGTCCATGTTTCACTTCCATACATGGCTACACTCCATACAAATACTCTCAGAAACGACTACCTGACACTTAAATCTATACTCGATGATAACAAATTTCTCTTCTGCAGAAACGCTTTCCTTGCCATTGCCAGTCTACATTTTATATCCTCTCTACTTCGACCATGATCAGTTATTTTGCTCCCCAAATAGCAAAACTCCTTTACTGCTTTAAGTGTCTCATTTCCTAATTCCCTCAGCATCACCCGAGTTAACTCGACTACATTCCATTATCCTTATTTTGCTTTTGTTGATGTTCATCTTATATTCTCCTTTCAAGACACTGTCCATTTCGTTCAACTGCTCTGCCAATTCCTTTGCTGTCTCTGACAGAATTACGATATCATCGGCGAACCTTAAAGTTTTTATTTCTTCTCCATGGATTTTAATACCTACTCCGAATTTTTCTTTTGTTTCCTTTATTGCTTGCTCACTATAACATCATATTCTCAGTCGAAGGCTATTCCACACACGGGGCCTGAAATGATAAATCTATTCGCAGTTGCGAATATGGACAACCATCAGCTGTATAATGGAATGATGACACTGAAAGTTTGTGTCGGACCGGGAGTCAAACTCGGATTTCCCGCTTATCGCGAGCGGTCGCCTTATCATTTGGCTATCTGTACACAGCTCACCTTCAGGCCCAAACTTCCATTTGTCGTCAGCCATGCGTCTAAAACCTGTACTCGTACATCCATTATGTATATTCCTGTACATGTGAGACATTTTACTTGAAAGTCGCTTGGCCTGTGTCGGAAGATAAATGCGATATTGCGGTAGCTGTGTTGTTCAGAATTACGATGCAAAGTTCCTTTGGACACATACATGTCGATCGAAACAGGCACTGCGGCGACTACAGCCCTTATGAAATGTATGTCCAAAGGAACTTTGGATTGCAGTGCAGAATAACACACATACTGCAATGACGCATTTATCCTCCGACAGAGGGCAAGCGAGTTTCAAGTAAAATATCTCAGCTATACGGGAATGTACATAATGAATGTACCACTACAGGTTGTAGACGCATACGGATAGCCAAATACACTCCTGGAAATGGAAAAAAGAACACATTGACACCGGTGTGTCAGACCCACCATACTTGCTCCGGACACTGCGAGAGGGCTGTACAAGCAATGATCACACGCATGGCACAGCGGACACACCAGGAACCGCGGTGTTGGCCGTCGAATGGCGCTAGCTGCGCAGCATTTGTGCACCGCCGCCGTCAGTGTCAGCCAGTTTGCCGTGGCATACAGAGCTCCATCGCTGTCTTTAACACTGGTAGCATGCCGCGACAGCGTGGACGTGAACCGTATGTGCAGTTGACGGACTTTGAGCGAGGGCGTATAGTGGGCATGCGGGAGGCCGGGTGGACGTACCGCCGAATTGCTCAACACGTGGGGCGTGAGGTCTCCACAGTACATCGATGTTGTCGCCAGTGGTCGGCGGAAGGTGCACGTGCCCGTCGACCTGGGACCGGACCGCAGCGACGCACGGATGCACGCCAAGACCGTAGGATCCTACGCAGTGCCGTAGGGGACCGCACCGCCACTTCCCAGCAAATTAGGGACACTGTTGCTCCTGGGGTATCTGCGAGGACCATTCACAACCGTCTCCATGAAGCTGGGCTACGGTCCCGCACACCGTTAGGCCGTCTTCCGCTCACGCCCCAACATCGTGCAGCCCGCCTCAAGTGGTGTCGCGACAGGCGTGAATGGAGGGACGAATGGAGACGTGTCGTCTTCAGCGATGAGAGTCGCTTCTGCCTTGGTGCCAATGATGGTCGTATGCGTGTTTGGCGCCGTGCAGGTGAGCGCCACAATCAGGACTGCATACGACCGAGGCACACAGGGCCAACACCCGGCATCATGGTGTGGGGAGCGATCTCCTACACTGGCCGTACACCACTGGTGATCGTCGAGGGGACACTGAATAGTGCACGGTACATCCAAACCGTCATCGAACCCATCGTTCTACCATTCCTAGACCGGCAAGGGAACTTGCTGTTCCAACAGGACAATGCACGTCCGCATGTATCCCGTGCCACCCAACGTGCTCTAGAAGGTGTAAGTCAACTACCCTGGCCAGCAAGATCTCCGGATCTGTCCCCCATTGAGCATGTTTGGGACTGGATGAAGTGTCGTCTCACGCGGTCTGCACGTCCAGCACGAACGCTGGTCCAACTGAGGCGCCAGGTGGAAATGGCATGGCAAGCTGTTCCACAGGACTACATCCAGCATCTCTACGATCGTCTCCATGGGAGAATAGCAGCCTGCATTGCTGCGAAAGGTGGATATACACTGTACTAGTGCCGACATTGTGCATGCTCTGTTGCCTGTGTCTATGTGCCTGTGGTTCTGTCAGTGTGATCATGTGATGTATCTGACCCCAGGAATGTGTCAATAAAGTTTCCCTTTCCTGGGACAATGAATTCATGGTGTTCTTATTTCAATTTCCAGGAGTGTATGTTTGTACACTCTCTGGTTAAAATGCCGCACATCTACTCTAATGAAAAATATGTAGATTAGATGTATGTTTATTGCCTCGGCGATGGTAGTGATCCTGTTGCTGTCGAAGAATATCGTCAGCACCTGTGACACGTCGAATTCCTGATCGTGGGTTGTTTATCAGAGTTTTCAGCACACTGCCCGAAACAGGTATTCTTCCAAGTTCCCATTTCTCTTCTGAACGTGTAGTTCGGCAACCTGTGCAGGAACAGCAACGCACTCTTAAAATGGCGCAGCGTATTCCTGTTACCAGCATATGACGACTTTTTTCACAAATTAATGATCCACAGGCCGGTGAATAATGAACATAACATGCGGAAAACTTGTACCATTTCACACACAGCATATCCACAATCTTCACATTGGTGACAATATCACAGAACTTGAATTTTGTCACTGGTTAAATGAGAGTCGTCTTTTGCTTCCATTAATACTATTCACAGAAGAAGCCACGTTTACACCGAATGGAATCATCGATGGTCAGAGGAAAATCCACACGCTAAAATTGAAACCAATTTCAAAGTTCGGTTTTGGATCAATGTTCGGTGCGGCATGATCAGTAACATAATCGTAGACCAAGTCATTTTAGAAGAGTGAATGACATGAAAGAATTACTTGCATGTTTTGGAAAATTTGTTTGTTGGACACCTTCAGGCTGTTCCTTTGGCCACGCAATGAACTTCGAGCATGACGGAGCACCTCCACATTTTACCAGACATGCACGGGGACTCGGTTGCCAGACCTTACGTCTTCAGACGTTTGTTTATGGGGTTAAATGGAATGTGCGGTATTCATACAAAAGCTGAATACGCGAAGTGAACTGCTCGGGTGCATCATGGATGCTGCTGCCCTGATTTGGCAATACCACACGTTCTTCCAAGAGTGTACAAATGCTCTGAAGTTGACAGTGGGGTATTTGAACATTTATTGTGAACATTACAACAGCTGTAGTGTGAACTGTGAATACCGCTTAAAGGTTAATGTGTTAAAAATAAGTATTTTTGAATTAATACTTTGTAAAATGTATGTTGCAATGTTTAATAACTGTTGCGCATGTATACATGTATAAACCTGGCAATTTATTGTATAGTATAGTAAATAATTAAAAATAAACGTTACATGAGTTCTGTCTCGTATGTCCGTATAAAGTTTTTTTACATCAAATGTTCGTTGCTGTCATATACTTGAATATTGACCACTCCTACTGGGTCACTTTGTATAACCGATAGCGTTATGCAAAATGACACATTATAAAAATTACGTCACAGCAGCCATTCCCGGTAAGTCATCGGTAAAAGACGACGGCTGACAGTGAGAAATTTCTTATCCCTAAAAATCTTCTAGAATAAAATCGTTTGGCGATGTGGCACTCGGGTTTCAACAACATTAATTACTAATGAGTGTGGGGTATTTGGCGGATTAATACAGATGAGATTAGCGATAGCATAACGACACTTTCTTAAGTAGAAACGCATTAGCATTCATAAATACTAAAAATACACATGAAATTGAATAGTAAAATGCTGTAAATGAATGGGTATGTACTAATTTAATGTACAAAGGATTCTGAGTATTTTCATTAAGGAAACAATGCTTGGAAATGAATAATTAGATTTATACACAGAAATTAGTCTTTACATTAATCACTTTTATTTGTAGCCATTCTTCAAAGTGGGGATCATCATATATTTTACAAAGTATTGATTCAAAAATACGTGTTTTTAACACATTCACCTCTAACCGTTACTCACAGTATTACAAAAAGAGGTAAAATCTTTCTGCACGCACTTTAACGTTTGGTGTCTGTCACAGACCGAGACAAGTAGCTACAAAAATACCAGCCAGTTCCTCTTCTGTTTAAACTGTGGTTTCATGCTCCAAACAATTCGTGTAACACCATACGAGAACACCCATAGGAGTCACATCCGGCCATTACGCCAGACCGCGTGAGGTAGCCGCACGGTCTAGGGCGCCTTGTCACAGTTCGTGCGGCTTCCCCCATCTGAGGTTCCAGTCCTCCCTCGGGCATGGGTGTGTGTGTTGTTCATAACGTAAGTTAGATTAAATAGTGTGTAAGCTTAGGGACCGATGACCTGAGCAGTTTGGTCCCATAAGACCTTACCACAAATTTCCAATTTTCCAAATCACGCCAGTTGTGGGGCAACATCCACTCTTCCAGTCCAACGACGAGGATAGCTGTCCTCCAGGTGGCTCCAGTCATTAATGTCAAATTGTTATGATGCACTCTCCTGTCTTGCAAACAAATCCTCTCGCGGGGAATAAGTGCATTTTCCAACGCCTGGTAACGTCCACAATCTAAATGAGGTGTCAGCAAATAAGGTGCTCTTAATTGGATTTTTACAGTTCCAGCCCACAAGTTGATGAAGTATAGTTTCTGACATTCTCTGTCGCCCGTGACGTACAGATTTTCATCGCTCCAGGCATGGGATCTGCTGGTGAAAGAGTCCTCACGAAGAATACAGTTTGTAGAAAGTTGGACACAGCAATACTGCGCTGGATAATTTGTCGTCGGAAATAAAATTTGGTTCCAAAGTCATTTTGTGCCATTTCTTGGACGTGCAGTGGTGTAATTGCTGTTTCAGTAATACTCCCAACATTGGCCTAAGAAGTCTGCATTTCATGCGCAAACTAACTAGTGCCTGTTGAAGAATCATCTCCCACGCGATCCAAGACAGTCTCCTCAAATTTCATTTTGCAAACAACTCTTTGCCGAGACCCTTGGCCAGAAATCTGTGGTTTGAACGACCCAGTCTCTTTAAGCTCCCATTAACAGCAATACATTTCTTCCAATTTGGGTTACACCTGTTACGAAATTTCTTCTGTATATTCACTCAATCACTGTATCTTGCTGCATCCTACGTTAAAAGAATGATTGCAAGTTCACATAACGAGTATTATTCTACCATCCAGTCATTAACTGCTCCAATGTGCAAAACGTCAAGAAGAAAGTAATTTTCGCGTGATATGTCGCTGGCAAGTAACATACCTCGATGAAACGTGGACCATAAATAGAAAGAACTGCTACAGTACAGTACAGAAGTCAACCGAAAGAAAATCTACATCTACATCTACGTCCATACTCCGCAAGCCACCTGACGGTGTGTGGCGGAGGGTACCCTGAGTACCTCTATCGGTTCTCCCTTCTATTCCAGTCTCGTATTGTTCGTGGAAAGAAGGATTGTCGGTATGCTTCTGTGTGGGCTCTAATCTCTCTTATTTTATCCTCATGGTCTCTTCGTGAAATATACGTAGGAGGGAGCAATATACTGCTTGACTCTTCGGTGAAGGTATGTTCTCGAAACTTTAACAAAAGCCCGTACCGAGCTACTGAGCGCCTCTCCTGCAGAGTATTCCACTGGAGTTTATCTATCATCTCCGTAACGCTTTCGCGATTACTAAATGATCCTGTAACGAAGCGCGCTGCTCTCCGTTGGATCTTCTCTATCTGTTCTATCAACCTGTTGAGCAGTATTCAAGCAGTGGGCGAATAAGCGTACTGTAACCTACTTCCTTTGTTTTCGGATTGCATTTCCTTAGGATTCTTCCAATGAATCTCAGTCTGCCATCTGCTTTACCGACGATCAACTTTATATGATCATTCCATTTTAAATCACTCCTAATGCGTACTCTCAGATAATTTATGGAATTAACTGCTTCCAGTTGCTGACCTGCTATTTTGTAGTTAAATGATAAGGGAACTATATTTCTATGTATTCGCAGCACATTACACTTGTCTACATTGAGATTCAATTGCCATTCCCTGCACCATGCGTCTATTCGCTGCAGATCCTCCTGCATTTCAGTACAATTTTCCATTGTTACAACCTCTCGATACACCACAGCATCATCTGCAAAAAGCCTCAGTGAACTTCCGATGTCATCCACAAGGTCATTTATGTATATTGTGAATAGCAACGGCCCTATGACATTCCCCTGCAGCACACCTGAAATCACTCTTACTTCGGAAGACTTCTCTCCATTGAGAATGACATGCTGCGTTCTGTTATCTAGGAACTCTTCAATCCAATCACACAATTGGTCTGATAGTCCACATGCTCTTACTTTGTTCATTAAACGACTGTGGGGAACTGTATCGAACGCCTTGCGAAAGTCAAGAAACACGGCATCTACCTGTGAACCCGTGTCTATGGCTCTCTGAGTCTCGTGGACGAATAGCGCGAGCTGGGTTTCACACGACCGTCTTTTTCGAAACCCATGCTGATTCCTACAGAGTAGATTTCTAGTCTCCAGAAAAGTCATTATACTCGAACTTAATACGTGTTCCAAAATTCTACAACTGATCGACGTTAGAGATATAGGTCTATAGTTCTGCACATCTGTTCGACGTCCCTTCTTGAAAACGGGGATGACCTGTGCCCTTTTCCAATCCTTTGGAACGCTAAGCTCTTCTAGAGACCTACGGTACACCGCTGCAAGACGAGGGGCAAGTTCCTTCGCGTACTCTGTGTAAAATCGAAGTGGTATCCCATCAGGTCCAGCGGCCTTTCCTCTTTTGAGGTATTTTAATTGTTTCTCTATCCCTCTGTCGTCTATTTCGATATCTACCATTTTGTCATCTGTGCGACAATCTAGAGAAGGAACTACAGTGCAGTTTTCCTCTGTGAAACAGCTTTGGAAAAAGACATTTAGTATTTCGGCCTTTAGTCTGTCATCCTCTGTTTCAGTACCATTTTGGTCACAGAGTATCTGGACATTTTGTTTTGAGCCACCTACCGCTTTGACATAAGACCAAAATTTCTTAGGATTTTCTGCCAAGTCAGTACATAGAACTTTACTTTCGAATTCATTGAATGCCTCTCGCATAGCTCTCCTCACACTACATTTCGCTTCGCGTAATTTTTGTTTGTCTGCAAGGCTTTGGCTATGTTTATGTTTGCTGTGAAGTTCCCTTTGCTTCCGCAGCAGTTTCCTAACTCGGTTGTTGTACCACAGTGGCTCTTTTCCATCTCTTACGATCTTGCTTAGCACATACTCATCTAACGCATATTGTACGATGGTTTTGAGCTTTGTCCACTGATCCTCAACGCTATCTGTACTTGAGACAAAACTTTTGTGTTGAGCCGTCAGGTACTCTGTAATCTGCTTTTGTCACTTTTGCTAAACAGAAAAATCTTCCTACCTTTTTTAATATTTCTATTTAGGCTTTATGATCGCTGATTCCCTGTTCTGCGTTAACTGTTTCAAATAGTTCGGGTCTGTTTGTCACCAGAAGGTCTAATATGTTATCGCCACGAGTCGGTTCTCTGTTTAACTGCTCAAAGTAGTTTTCAGATAAAGCACTTTAAAAAAATTTCACTGGATTCTTTGTCCCTGCCACCCGTTATGAACGTTTGAGTCTCCCAGTCTATATCCGGCAAATTAAAATCTCCACCCAGAACTATAACATGGTGGGGGAATCTACTCGAAATATTATCCAAATTATCCTTCGGGTGCTCAGCCACAACAGCTGCTGAGCCAGGGGGCCTATAGAGACATCCAATTACCATGTCTGGGCCTGCTTTAACCGTGACCTTCACCCAAATTATTTCACATTTCGGATCTCCGTCAATTTCCTTCGATACATTGCACTTCTTATAGCTATAAACACGCCTCCCCCTTCACTGTCCAGCCTGTCTCCGCGGTATACATTCCAATCTGAGTTTAGGATTTCGTTACTGTTTAAGTCTGGTTTCAGCCAACTTTCTGTCCCTGGTACTATATGGGCGTTGTGACCGTTTATTAATGAGAGCAGTTCTGGGAGCTTTCTATAGACGCTCCTGCAGTTTACTATTAGCACATTACTATTGTTATTCCCTGTTGCATTTTGCCTACTCCTACCTTGCCGCGTCTCAGGAGACGTCTTGTCGGGCCTAGGGAGGGAATTCTCTAACCTAAAAAACCCACATGTGCACTCCACACGTACTCCGCTACCCTTGTAGCCGCTTCCGGCGGGTAGTGCACGCCTGACCTATTCAGGGGGACCCTACATTTCTCCACCCGATAGCGGAGGTCGAGAAATTTGCACCCCAGATCTCCGCAGAATCGTCTGAGTCTCTGGTTTAAGCCTTCCACTCGGCTCCAAACCAGAGGACCGCGATCGGTTCTGGGAACGATACTACAAATAGTTAGCTCTGATTCCACCCCGCGAGCGAGGCTTTCCGCCTTCACCAATTCCGCCAACCGCCTGTACGAACTGAGAATGACCTCTGAACCCAGACGGCAGGAGTCATTGGTGCCGACATGAGCAACAATTTGCAGTCGGGTGCACCCAGTGCTCTCTATCGCCGCCGGCAGGGCCTCCTCCACATCTCGGATGAGACCCCCCGGCAAGCAGACAGTGAACACTGGCCTTCTTCCCTGACCTTTCCGCTATTTCCCTAAGGGGCTCCATCACCCGCCTAACGTTGGAGCTCCCAATAACTAATAAACCCCTCCCCCCGTGTGCCTGCTCGGACCTTGCTGAAGGAGCGGCCACATGCCCACTCATCGGCAGAGAGGGCGATGCCACACGGCCAGCCTCCACATTGACCCTCCGCCTCGTGCGCCGTGAACGCCGCTGAACCCGCCACTCCCCTTGGGGAGAGGGTGGCCCAACCGCTCCCGGTACCCGCGAAGATGTCTCGACAGCAGGGACAGTGGGTGAAGCGTGTAACACCTGGGGTGTACCATGCGACGCACCAGACTCTCCACCGCCGCTACACTCCAAGGTAGCAGCCTGAAGACGGCTGACCGCGGCCATCAACACGTTCAGCGGTTCGTGAACAGTGGCCAGCTCCTCCTGCGTCCGTACACAGCAGTCACACATCCTATCCATCCTAAGAAATCAATTTACTGTAGAGAGTTAATCAACTTTTAACTAGACTGCTAATTCACTAAAGGCGGCTGACTAAACTGTGGTTGCTTGCCACTTCTTGTAGAAAACAATGAAAATAGCACTGCCTGTCTCTGGACTGTATTGAAAATAAACACTAGCACTACTGGCACTATGGCTGACTAAAGGGACTCTCTCTGACTGTATTCAAAACAAACACGAAACCTATGGAACACTATTACTAGCACTCGACAATTAAAGCTTCCTAAAAGCAAAAACACACGGAAGGAGAAGTGACAAGTAAGAAAAATACAGTTAATTCTTAAATTAAGGTAGCTCGCTGCACAGCAGACGTGAAGCGGACGGCAGTTACGACGGTATGATTCCCTATTACAACATGATTTTTGAGCAGACAGTGAGACTAACAGAAATCACACTTTTATTGAAAGACAGTAATTATACTGATATCACCTCGGCTTATGATAGTCCTCTGGACATTACAAGAGAGCGTACATGATTCTTAACAGGTTGTGTCATCACGACGGATGACAACGCAAGCTCTGCAACGTTCTCCCATACTAGCCACAAGGTCGATAAGGAGTTCTTGTGACAGGGTGTTCCATTTCGCTACCAGCACTGCTGACAACTTGCAAGATGCCACTGGGTTACTGCTAAATATAAACACTAAATCGAATGAAACCGTTTGTCATGCATATCACCTCCGTATGACTCATATGTAGTTAATAAACTGCGCCCAGTGGAAACAGAAAGGGAAGGGATGGCCCTAACAAGTGAGTCGTGGGTGAGGTTCTTGTTGAAGTTAATAGTGATAATAGGGATGAAATTATATTGAAGGAGTGATAACTTAGACCATCCTTTATTATAAAATATTCCAAAGAAGGAACAGCACATGACATTCAAACGTAGTTGTTAACTGTCTCATCCACTGGAGATAAGCAGAAATCGTAACATGAAATTCGTGCAATTAAATGTTTATCAGAAACTGAGCAGCAGGGAAAGGAAGCAAATAGTCTGGTAATTAACTCAGGGGGTCGTTCAAGTAAGTTGAGTGCACAGTTTCGCGTCGAACATGTGTCCGTCGCTCTTGTATCTTTACGAAAATACATGCAGGAACCCAAACAACTGTGTCATGGTTAAGCCATCGACTTTCAAAGCGTGATTTAAAGAGACATCCCAGTGCTTTAACTGAGAACGCGCCTTCTCCTGTCTCATCATTAACATATCGCCTCGCTTTGCTGCCAGGACTTATGAAATTTAAGAACCGAAAAGACGAGCTGCAGCTTCAGCAATGGCAGAAAGCGTCCGTATTGCAAGTGATCCCCGTGGTAGGGACGGGAAAAACCATCCGGTTAAAACCGATACCGGTGTTTTAGTTCTGAATAAGCGGTATTTTTCTGTATTTGCTTGGTCCCGCTTACAACAGGTATTTTTTTTTTTAATATTAACGGAGTCAAAAGCCAAAATATCGATTCGCCATAGCAGATGTGCTAAAATTTTTCGTTTTCAAATAAATCTTTTTAAAAAAAATAAAGGAGTAATTTTTATAAGTAAAATTCGCATTGGTTTGACATATTGCGTTATTATAGAAAATGGGAAGGGTGATGTGTGGTATTTTAATAACAATGCCGACAGAAACGAACAGCAAACACATGGCACAACAATTGGTACAGCATTGCTGGGGCAATAAAGTCCCAGTTGCCGTGTGTCGTGGTTTAAGTATGCGTGCATACGCAGTGTGTAGGATATTTCCCCGTCTAGTCTATGCGGTAGTTTTCCGACGTCGTCTCCAGACGTCTGTTGTATTGCTGAATTGTATCGAACCTAGTTTGGAAATATTTTTATGAAGTGGCGTGTCAGTGAAGTACAATGTTTCATTTGTTTTAAAATGTTAAAGGTTTGTCTGACATTTCTGTGAAATAATAAAAGCGTAAGGAAATTGTTGTAACAGTAGTAAATTGAAAAGTAAACAATTCATTCATAATATAAAATAAAAATAAAAAGTAGCTGATATGCTGCCTGTGTGTACTTAATATGCCTTTATCTGCTTCTAGGCCTTAAAATCGGACATATTAACACGAAAAACGGAATTCTTCAACTTCAGTTTTCAGCCTTCAGCACTAAATATTCGTAATGCCCAGATAACGGCACGATTCCCGATTACAACATGAGTTTTGAGCAGTTTTTTAACAATTAGAATCAGTATAAGAACACTGGTGATTTTTTTGTAGTATTTGAACACTTACCACTTTTCTTTTATTTGCCGATTTAATTCAATATTTTGATTCTTTGAATCTTGAAACTGAGAGAGTCAAACTTTTTCAGTCTTTGCTCGATTTCTATTTCATTACAGAAAGGAATGGGAATAAAAACACGAAAATCGGTTATTTCAAAAACCGGTTCGTTTAGTGGTTTTAACAGTCAGGTTAAACTTACATGAAAAAAGACGACATAACTGAAAACCTTGACTAATGATAACAAAACCAGCGGCTGTGTTTGAATCCAACGTCGTTTATTCTTTTTAAAACATGGTACCAGTTTCGATGCCAAATGGCGTGATCTTCAGGCCCCACGCCTAACCTGCTACTCACAATCGTTTTCATGTGCAACGAACAGAATCGTATGCAGCGGGACGAAATTAACCGGATTCCGTACCTTCCGTGGCAATAACAAAGCCAGCATGTTCAGACGACAGTCTGGACTATGGGGACCGAGCAAATAAATCTCAAGGACGACACACACGGGTTGACGATATTGGAAAAAGCTAGTAATACCAAACGATAATTTACCATCTTGAAATTTGCGCTGCAAGAGTCGCTTCTAACTTGAAATACAAAAGAATAACACAGTAAAACAACTACCACATAATGCAGTTATTATACGTATAAGAACGAACATTATTACAGGCCACTGAAGACTCTCCATAGCGAGAAGCGAAACGCATATGGCAAAAACAAACTGCCTTACTTTTAGATGCGAAGACGGAACATACTTCCATGAGTTAAAAAGAAGTACCCTGGAAAGGAGAAAGATGAAGAGGAACAATTAAGTGACAATGCCGTTCGGGTGAGCTAAAAAGTTGCACTGCTTAATAGCGAAGCCCTTGCTACCTGTCACGGTTCGTGGTTTAATAAAAGAATATTTGAAATTTCCTGGCAGATTAAAACTGTGTACCGGACCGAGACTCGAACTCAGAACCTTTGCCTGTCGCAGGCAAGTGCTCAAATATCTTTATTTTATTTTATTTTATTTTATTTTTTAAAAAAGGTGTATGTGAGAGACAGAGTGGGTAGTGGTCGTTCTTGGAGGCCTGGTCACTGTGTCCCCGCCTCCTGACAGGATAAGGGAGAGGCAGCGGGAAGGAAACATTGTAAATTTACGTAATTCTTTCTATTTTTTATTTATTTAATTTTAATGTCTCAGAAAAAAAACCACTTACGGAAAGGAAAGGAAAGAAATACAGGGCCGAAGTGACATCCTCGTCACTTCACTGGGAGTAATATCCTATCCCGCGAAACTAAGTGAATCCGGGACTCCCCACTGCTTCGGGGGTCATGAAACATGCTGCCTAGAGAGTTCCCGAAGTGAGTTTTCTATTTAGAGTGACGTCGGATGATTTCACATTGTTCTAGTATATAATGCCAATAGTCCATGCCCGACATCACGGTCCGCGACAGCACGTAGTGCGATGCGTGTCCTCCAATGCAGCGGATTACCGACGTTTTCTGTGAGGGGAAAAAGGTAGCGTCTGGGAAAAATAAAGCGTCCGTCGTGATCGGATTCGTCGGCGCGTCGGAGGAGTACCATGATGCGGTGTGTCAGCCGCCAAACATCCTTCGTCTCACCGCACTGCAGAGAATATTCGTCGGTGTCCTCTATGCCACATATAAGGCAGGGAGGGGAATCTAACAAGTGAATGTCGTACAATCGTCAGAGGGGTGACTGTCTTACGGTTGATTAATGTATACTAAGACGCCCTCGCTGTTGTGGTGAGGAAAGGCGTATGGACAGCTCGCGAAATCTGTTGCCAGTCCTTTGTTGGGTATTTAAGTTCGACAACATTGTTGCCGTGATGTCGCCTCAAGTATCGATATATCTCATGGGTAGTGGGGATCCTTGCAGAAGGTATCTGTAACTGAATATTGAAACGTCCCCATAGAACAATTATACATGACTGTCCTTAAACTGACACACAATATTTTTAGCACAACGCAATCTGACTTTCAAAAATCTCTACAAAAGAATGGCCGTGACTAACATTAACCTATACCTTTCACAAATCACTTACCTCACCAAAAATCTTCGTTACTCGCACTACTGCAATACAGGGAGCGCCACTACTGCCAGCTAAATAAAAAATTCAAACTACTGAAGACACTAACTACTGATAGGCATAGTTAGCAAAGGAAAGATTTTGATAGAGAACAAACAATGTATTTACCTTAATAGTCATAATATATATAGCAGTTCATGACATCCAGTCTTACAAATTTCAAAACTCCGCCATCTCTCTCCCCACATCCACCACTGCTGGCGGCTCACCTCCAACTGCCCAACGCTATGCGCTGTTAACATCCAGCTGCCCAACACTACAATGGCAGACAACAATGCAAACTAGCCACAGACTGCACACAGCACAGCAAGTGATTTTCATACAGAGAGCTACGTGGCGTTACCAATAAGAAAACCTAAACAGCCTACTTACATAGCCCCCATGCTCCCCACAAAAAATTTTACAAATTTTTTTGGGCACTGGCCAATACATATTTGTTAAAATTTATTTCACAATTACAATTACAAAGAAATCAAATGCACACACTTATTGATACAATGTTGATCAAAAGCTAAAATTTTCTCACAATCCATAAAGACAGTCCTGATTATCCATCACACTAAAATTGCAGTGTTTTTGTTTCTCAAAGTCTGAGCAGTAAAAGAAAATGCACACGGAAGTAGTGGATTTCCATGCAATCTTGAAGAAGTAGTGTTGTCCTTCCAACGGAAATACAGTGCTGACTCTTGACATGCAGACAGGTATTGGTCCACAATAGAGCAAACCCACAGCAGAGTCAGTCGAAATTTTGAAGAGTATTGGTAGGTAGGTCATCACAGAGCAGACTCACTGTAGTCCTGGTAGAGATTATGGTATTGGTGGGCTACCAGAGTTGCAGACCCACCGCAGTCCTTGTAGAAATGATGGTATTGGTGGATCATCAAAGATGCAGACCCACTGCAGTCCTTGTAGAGACAGCCAGCAACCATCTGTTGCGACTGTGCAGGTGCACAATCACCATCGAAGAGTCTTGCGGACAGTATAGCAAGTCCATAAACCACCACTTGTGCACTCACCAAAAAAAAAATTTTTTTAATTGTCCTCAGAACCAGCAATGCTGTTATCCAGTCCCTTGCTGAATTATTAACACACGTGCAAACACTATGAGTCCCTACTTCTCACATATTGTCCATATACTATGACCAACAGAAATGTGTGCAGTGAAATGTAACTTACAAGTTACTTAATTTGATGAACTGGTATCAATTACAATTTTATAACATAAAAATACAATAACAAAGGTACAAAATACATCATTAAAACATAATAATACAGATAACATTTGTAGTAATACAGGCTTTACAAAAGAATAGAAATAAACATATACATCAGTGTTACAGGAATTATGACATAAGTAAATACATAAAAGATCAGAATAATTATTGAAACATCAACTTCACACATAGGCATTAAAACAGAACAGAATTAATAATGTCTAACATCTTTACAAAGTAAATAACATATTATTAATGCAAATTATATTTGAGGATAACAGTATTCCTCATCATAGTTCATGTAGCTGAGTATTAGAAAAATTAGGAAGAACATAAATACACAAGGGTACACAAACACATAGTGGGATAACACAAGGAAAGGACAGGGTTTGTTTTACTGCAGTATTTTGCAAACAAAACTTTCTTTACTTCTCGGAGATCTCCCTTCATTCTTCATTATTTCCAAAAAGTCCTATCTATACCTGCTTTCTGTACTTTTCTCGTATAACCTCTCAGTGCATTTCTTCAAATTCATCGCAACTCATTCTCTTATAGGCTACCCCCTCTTAAGCTAACTGAAATCTACTGACCTCAAATGCATAAACTAAGGGACGAAGCAATGCAGCAGCACAAAACAATTAACACAAACAGTAATGACAAAAAAAATGGAAATTGGCAAAGCAATTGCAATATTACAACTAATATAAGGCATTGTGCAGCAAACAATAAAAATAAATCCGTAGTAAAACAACAGCGTAATACAAAGTCAAATTCAGTAACATTATGCCTGGCAAACACCAGCAGCAAATGCAATAATTTATATCTAAACATGACAAAGCTCAAGCAGAAAAAATATTACAGTAAAAATGGCAATGTTTAATACCTATGTCACATCTTAACACTAGACTGATGCATCACTGTAACTTGCTCTAGCAGACAAGTTACCAAGTCACTGACAAAAATTATGTATGCAATTCCTGTGAAGTGGAAATGTCTTATTGTGCTCCCTCATTTTTTGGAGTACATCCATCATAAAGTTATTTTTTATTGGATCTGTAGGCATAAATTATTTATATTAGTACATCTATAAAATTTTATTTTAACCAATGCTGCAGTGCAGCTAGGAACTAGATATTAAACAAAATAGGCAAAGCAAGGCGTGAAACGTCATTCACTAGCCATATGGCATTTCATAATGCAGTAAACAATCTTTCAACTAGCAAGACAATAGACATGAAATGTTTCTCATCATTTCATTTCAGTATATATCATAAATTAAGAACTCTACAGTGTAATCATGTTTTCAAGTTTGAGGGTTTCGTATTTACGATGCTTTCTACAAAAGAATGTCAATAGCCTCCTTTTTTTTTCTTCTCCACCTGTGCCTCTGAAAGGCACACACTAATGGCTTTTTTCCAGGCGTCTGTCGCGCAGCTGGGTGCCCATGATGCATTACGTGAAGGTGGTCACTTAACTTTCTTACCGAAATATTTACGACAGCAGTTTCCGCTACAGTGACAGTCTCATATAAAAATATTTCACAGGTCAAGAATTTGCGTTACAAATCTGTAGAAACAAAATCCTATTGATATAACAGTGTCCAAAAAATTTTCGTTGGCATTGTAATACATTCACGCATTTACATACATTTCATAACTCTTAAAGTACGATTCTTGGTTTCCAACAACCTTTTTCACAAACCAGAGTCCCTAACCACTACGCATTATTCCTTACCTTATTTGTCGACACTTCTTCAATATTTCATCATAACAGATATGTAGCATAATCAAATAACTCATATAGCATCAGCTTATTAATCACAAACATACCTCAGCAGCATAATACACAATCGTCGTAATAATAACATCATAACACCTCAGTCAAATCTCAAAAACGTCGTAGCTTCCTCCAATAATTTCAAAACCTAAAGAAATTTCTCTGCTCATTTCAATAGTGTCATCTACCTCAAACGTACTTTAAAAATCATGATCTCATACCAAATACATCATTCAAAGCTCTCATAGTATCACAATGAGTCCAAAAAAACATGAAAAGTTACACAGTATAGACAAAATACAATTTCCTAAGTGTGACGTAATCCAACTCCGTAATTGCGTAAACATCTGTCACTGACATAGTAAAAAAGTTTGTCTCTCTCAGTTAAATGATCAGATAGCTGTGTAATTATGTGTTAGACAAATATGGTACCGATGTGTAAAGTTGCATAAGCAAATACCATATTAGCTAGGGCTCCTTGTGCTTGCCAAACACATGGTACACAAAGTAGGCGTGTACCCCGCTGAGGATTGATGAATAATACCCTCAGGTGTTACAGATTACAGCAATGGAATGAAATGTAACACGGAAAACCTTTGTATCATTGTACTTCAAATATCTTTAAAAATAAATGTTTTTAAGTACAAAATTTATCACTCAAATGCGTGTCCTGTAGCGCTAATTGTGCGTCTTGCTGTAAGATAATTCTGTGGAAGTGTCGTAGTTATCGTCCTCTGTAAGCAAAGTTCTGCTGAAGTCAATGTACTTACCTCATCATAAACGAAAGTGAAATGCTTTGCGTATATACATCGTAGTTATTACGTACCTTACCTTGAACAAGAAAGTACTATAATGTAACGTATTGTTGTGCTACGAAAAAGGCTGTCTCATTGTAGCTATACCACAAAAGTTACTACTAAAACATGTTTTACTTTCCAGAATAACACAGAAAAACTGTGCAGATATAAAACAGATACACCGCAAAAGCAACAATGTAAACTGTGTCATATATTAATAGCATCATGATATAATCGTGGAGCTATCAAAGAAACCAAATGCTAAGTCATCTTTAATCTCACCGAATGTACTTCAAATAAAGAGTATCTTTACAAGTAAACCAAAATGTTGCATTAATATCTCATTAGCACTATAATTTCTAAGTATGTAAGCCTGATAGTCGTTACGTAATCGTGCAACTTGTTGCTAGAATGTATAACACTGTGTCGTCTGTTCACTATAACAATGCATTCGTAATTACTGTCTAAATAAGTTGCCCAGGTTCTTGACTGGATATCTAACTTCAAACTTTGTTGCATGGTAACAGTTTCTAAGTCTGACAATGCATACTAGAAATGTGAAGTGAAAAGTTTTATGGCAAAGACAAAGTTAAAAAGTAGATTATCTTTCAATAAACGGTTTTACATGTGAAATGTGGTGTAAACCTTTACTCTTCCTAGTACGCAGAGTTTCAGCTTCAGTGGAATTATCATGTGGTATATGTTACATCGGTAAAGAAAGCTAAAATTTTTCTCAAGGTTAGCATCTATGTAATTTTTTCCTGAGCCAGCCGGCGCATGTGGTTGCCTTCGGTGCGAGTCATTGTCTGTCTCTTTGTTGGCGTGCGTCGTTATTGGGATTAGGAGACCTAACTTCTACAAATTCACTTTGTCGAGAGGGCCCTGCTCTGTTTGAATCCCGCCAGTTCTGATGGAATTCAGGTCTGTTGTTTTGTCGGTAGTTTACAGAGTTTCTTGTTTGTCGGTCATGTGGTGGAGAATTTCTCCCGGAATCGTAACTGCACGCTGAACTGTTGCGTCTGAAGGTATTCTGTCTCCCTTGATAATAATTGTTTTTGTTCCCATATTGTCTGTTTCTATGGTAATCTCTGTCATAATCATTACTATGGAAATGCGATCTTTCTCTGTAACTAGTATTACTCTGCCAGTGGTTGTCATATGGGTGGTGTCTGTTTTGGTCACGATTTCGTTGTAAGAATAGACTTGTCGTGTCCAGTTATTGTTTCTGTCGTCACGGAATTGTGACGGATGTGACCTGTAGTGATTGTTTTCCCGTTTTTGCATCCCGCGACTGCCTGTGTCACTTTCTAATTCTTGTAAGAGTTCCTGAAAAGCTTCAATGTCGTCTTTGCAACGTCTTGCCAAAATAATATTTCTTAAATGTTCAGGCAATTTCATTAAGCAAATGCGGATGAGTTCTGAAGGGCTGTATGGGTTTGAAAGATATTGATTCTTATGCAACATGTCTTCAAAATATTTGACAAGACTGGAAAATTCAGATTGTTCAAAGTGTTTCATCATCATGATGCTATGTTTTACTTGGTCTTCTGTAGCTTGAGACCAATATGCTAAGAGGAAGGCATGGTTAAATTCTCCTTCACTGTGACAATCGTGCATGACCGATCGCATTCTTACAGCTGGTTCATTCTCTAAATAGCCACACATAAATTCTAATCTGTGCTCTAATGACCAGTTGGGAGGAAAACAATGAGAGAATTGATGGAGCCACGCTTGTGGATGAATGTCGTTGCCAGAATTCTTAAATGTTTTAAATTTACGTGTAGTAATAAACAGCTTATAGTCAAAATCATCATGTCGGCGAGTCGCATATCGGTCATTGTTACGTCGTTTCGGCGGTTCCATTTCAAAATTCGGTGCACCTTGCCAATTTCTTTCATAATTTCCGAAATGCTCTGTGTTATTATTTTGTGGGTGTTCCGTATTTCTATGTCCCTCTTCCCGTATTTGAGCACGAGTGGCCTCTAAAATATGTAATTCCTGTGTTACCTGTGTCAACTGATCTTGTACTTCCCGGATTTCTCTTTGGTGATGCGTATTAATTTGATTCTGATTTTGTTTGAATTTCCTAATTTGTTCGCACTCTTCTGTGTCATTAAAGACTACCGGTTTTGTGTCATTCAGATTATCATCTACCTTCGTAGATAAATTATTTAGCTGATCCGAAAGTTCAACTACTTTCTCTGATAATGAACTAATTTCCTCCATGTGTCTTTCTGAACCAATTTTCAAAGTATCTACTGTGTCCTTTAAGTTTTCCTGAGTTTTTGCAAGTTGCGTAACCGAATCGGTAGATGCAACTGAGTCAATTTTAGCTTTCAAGGTCTCATGATTTTCATGAACAACAGTTTGCAGTTCTTTTATGGCTGCTTCGTGATTCTGTAATGCATTTTCATGCCGCGAAAAAATAGGTTGGAAATGCTCACAAATTTGTGTTTTTACGTCATTACAGACTTTTTGACATTTCGCTTCGATTTTATGTAATTCAGTAGTTAAATCTTCACGTGTTTGTTCAAGCGTGGTGTCTAACTTCCGAAGATTTTGTTCCATTGTGTCTAACTTTTGTAGCCATTGTCCCATTTGTTGCATTAACTGTAATAACAATGCACTGGTGTCTGAAACATGTTCCTCTGTGCTATTCGGCAGTGCATTTGAACCGGCAATATTCGCATTTTGAAAAGCAGAAAATGCGTCTTGATTTATTTGAGAAAACGGTGAGGACGCAAAACCTGAATCTACAGTATTTGCAAGATTGTGTCCTGTCATTTCGGAATCCTGAGGCGAGCTGTTGCCGACCGATCGATCGATAATGCTTCCCTGTTCACTAATTGTTTCACTGCCTACACCATTATTTGCAGCCCGCTCCATTTCCCTATGCACAATTACCAAATTACTACTTCGAACGTTAGTTAATTCATTACTCGGTGGCGCTAACACACTGCTTTCGTCTTCACTGTCATTTCTCAGTTTACTTTGGAGCCTAGTATTACGTTTTTCACACGCCATTATTGTCACAATATTTCACACGATAACACAGAAAAACACAATTTGAAGAGCAAAAATAAGAGAACACATTAACATAGCACTGAAAATAATACCTCGTTAATTGCAAGTGCACATGCATGCCACAACTGTTTTACTGTACAACAATGAAAAACTGCAACTACAAAGGAGATTCTCTCTACAATTACGCGCTAGCAATAAACTAAAGCTACACTAATTACACAAACTACGAGACAAAATCAGAAGATTCCAGTGAGGTATCCTCGGCTAAGGGTCGACATATGAAACGTCCCCATAGAACAATTATACATGACTGTCCTTAAACTGACACACAATATTTTTTTAGCGCAACGCAATCTGACTTTCAAAAATCTCTACAAAAGAATGGCCCTGACTAACATTAACCTATACCTTTCACAAATCACTTACCTCACCAAAATCTTCGTTACTCGCACTACTGCAATACAGCGAGCGCCACTACTGCCAGCTAAATAAAAAATTCAAACTACTGAAGGCACTAACTACTGATAGACATAGCTGGCAAATGAAAGATTTTGATAGAGAACAAACAATGTATTTACCTTAATAGTCATAATATATAAAGCAGTTCATAACATCCAGTCTTACAAATTTCAAAACTCCGCCATCTCTCTCCCCACATCCACCACTGCTGGCAGCTCACCTCCAACTGCCCAGCGCTATGCGCTGTTAACATCCAGCTGCCCAACACTACAATAGCAGACAACAATGCAAACTAGCCACAGACTGCACACAGCACAGACAGTGATTTTCATACAGAGAGCTACGTGGCGTTACCAATAAGAAAACCTAAACAGCCTAATAACAATATAACTAAAATCAACAAAGAATCGTGCGAGTGAGAAAACACCTTGCAGAACTAGTACTCCTAGAAGTTTCATATCGGCGCATACTCCCCTGCAATGTGAAAATTTCATTCTGAAAAGAATATTTGGTACTTGTAGTGGAGCATTTACGTCTACTTCAAGTAGAACAGTTTCGCGTGGCGCTGTTATGGAAGATGACAATCCCGTACGTTACGGCAGACGGCGTTGTTTGCAAAATCTTCGTAAAGAATTTGCTGCATATCCTTTAGCGCTCTATGAAAATGTAGATTTCAAAAGCAGAAAACTGGATTTGATATTTTTAGCACCGTTGAAAAGTGCAGAAAATGTAGGTATGGCATGGAATTTATTGGTTTATGGGCCTGCAGACGAAACGCCAGTCGTGTTGGGAAATAATCAAGATTCGTAGCGCAACTGTGTGGGTAAATGAAAAAGATTCCAGGAACTAATACATGATGGTCTGCAGCTTGAAGTAACTGATCTGCAGTGCGACATGAAACATTAAGACATTCCAGATTTCTGCAAGAACTTTTTTCAGACTCCTTTTCCTGGTTTCCACAAGTTTTCAAACAGGTCCTCCCTCCCCCCTTTCCCCCCTCCCCCGCCTCCATGTGCTTCCGGAGCACGTTCCTGTCCTCCCGAAGCACGTTTGCAGTGAAGCCCTGCTCTAATTGGAATGAACTGCGAACAGCACATTTCATCACAGAATAAATGTAGTACAAGGTTTATGTGTGTGAACTCGGATATAATTAGGCACACTTTCCATAGTGCAGACATACCTTCGCTTTGCGTGAAAAAATAGAATTCTACGCTCTAGGGTAGCTACGGCCCACTTTTGTATCTCTGTTAGTAGTAAAATTTTCTAACCGTCCATCAGTCCCACAGAAATGGTGATTTATAGAGAAGACAAGTAATTTTAGAATTGCGCTCTACGAAAACTACGATTCAGCAGTTTTGGCACAGTGCATAAATGACGTAGTTCAAATGGTTCAAACGGCTCTGAGCGCTATAGGACTTAACATCTGCGGTCATCAGTCCCCTAGAACTTAGAGCTACTTAAACCTAACTAAGAACATCATACACATCCATGCCCGAGGCAGGATTCGAACCTGCGACCGTAGCAGTCGCGCGGTTCCGGACTGAGCGCCTAGAACCGCTAGACCACCGCGGCCAGCAATGACGTAGTCAATAATAGGATTACGGGTAGTATGATGGCATTGATAGGAAAATAAAAATGAAAATATGAGAGAAAACGGAGAGCCGACGACTTGTCTACTTTTTGTTTGTTTATTTACTTGTTTTGCACATAAATGGAACCGTATATCGTTCAGCGTTAGTCCATTGTGTATTTTATATTCTTACAAAATGTAAATTATATTTTATATGTAATAAAAATTTGTAGATCTCTTTATTTTTGCGGGCTTATGTAACCAGAGCAAGTATAGTTTACATGCAGAAACATAAGAAAATCTATACAACTATTGTTGTTATATTGTGCTCTATAGAACTTTTTACGTCATCAAAGGCAAAAGTTTCTTGTTATTACTGATAAATGCGAAATTTGTTTATGAATAACAGAAACATGTTTAATATACAGTCGACGAAGCATTGAAGCTGTGTTTGATATGCTTTTGTTTTGAATTTTTCTTTAATTTTATCTTTTTTCGGGTAACTCGTTTTCTAGTGTTATATGATGAATCTGTATATTTTTTTCTAAACCAGCCCTCTGTTTCACATTACAAATCAACAACTGTCAAATAATACCTGAATTAAAGATTTACAGTTTTGCTATAAATATTGTGTATTTTTAAGAAACAGACAGGAGGATAACATTGTAGAACAAGAATTTTTCCATAGGTTACATGTTATCTTTATACATCCTCACTAAATTTCTAGATGGTTCACAGCTTTCGGTTTCTGGGCAATCTGGTCGGACACTGATCGCATTCGTAAAAAAAAAAAAAAATAAATAAAAAATAAAAAAAATTGTTCAAGTGGCTATGAGCATTATGGGACTTAACATCTAAGGTCATCAGTCCCCTAGAACTTAGAACTACTTAAACCTAACTAACCTAAGGATATCACACACATCCATGCCCGAGGCAGGATTCGAACCTGCGACCGTAGCAGCAGCGCGGTTCCAGACTGAAGCGCCTAGAACTGCTCGGCCACTCCGGCCGGCCGCATTCGTATACAATGCAATCGAAATGAGGTAACGTCCGATAGGTATGCAGCACACTTAAAGTACAAACAAAGTGGTTACGATGTTAATTGACCAAATCTACTAGGAAAACCACCGAGGTCTACCTTACTTGCTACCATGGCCTGCGGTAGTTGTGCAACTCTTCTTTACTTTATAAAATTTGTAAAGGAGAGTTACAACAACCTACTATGAAAGCTAGAACGCTCACTAACGGGCATTATGGAGCAGGTCGATTATCACTGCTCTATGGTATTAATGAAGGAATACATGTTAAATAATTAACTTGCTCATTTATAAGCACTCAATGTTAACAATCAATGTTAAAGAAAATGACGTTGAATTATAAAGTTTAAACGGATCCACAATATTAGTTTACAGTGCAGGGAGTTTCCTCACGTGCCAGTGGAAACTAGCAGTTCTACCTCGAAAGACTCTCCGGCAGTAGTGAAATCACTTACTGAGGAAAGTTGGCGGCAGGAAAGAAGTGATTTAGGTAACGCCGTCTCGTCTACCGCTGCAAAAAAGCTAACAAACGAAAAGACCCGATACAGTGGGCGGTTCTAGTCGGGAAGAAGTTGGTCGCGCAAACTTTGTTGGCAAATAGGGACGTGTCGCCGGCACGGTTCCGGCCATCGGTTACCGGGATTAACACACAAACAACAGCGGAGAAGAAAAGGGTAGGGAAGGGAAGGGAAGGGAAGAGCCGGCAAAAAGCCGAAGCTGACGTTTCTGGGGCTCGCATCCGGAGGACTCCCAGGTGAGGGCAGGCAGAAAATGCCGCACAGTGGCGAAAGTAGCGGTCGTGTATCAGTCGCCGCTGCTACTAAACTGAAAGCAAGGAGCTAGGGGAATCCTCCCGCAAGACACGGTGGCGCCACTGACAAATATGTTTACTTCTCCGTGGCATACTCTAGACGAGCTGCAACAATAGTGCCTCTACTCGCTAAGTAAAAGTAGCAACAGTACACACGCAGTGTCGCGAAACCAGTATACAAGGTGAGTCACTTAAGGCGTAATATCCCTTTAATTTCATGAACGGTTCCAGATATGTAAACGAGGTTTTCGGCAGATGATGGTACACTAAGAGGCATGTACTTTGGTATGTGATAAAGAGTCTTTTCTATCGATCGAGATATTGAAGCACGTATGACTTTTTTAAATGCACTACTGGCCATTAAAATTGTTACACCAAGAAGAAATGTAAATGATAGACGGGTATTCATTGGACAAATATTCTACTAGAACTGACATGTGATAACATTTTCACGCAATTTGGGTGCATAGATCCTGAGAAATCAGTACCCAGAACAACCACCTCTGACCGTAATAACGGCCTTGATAAGCCTGGCCATTGAGACAAACAGAGCTTGGATGGCGTGTACAGGTACAGCTGCCCATGCAGCTTCAACACGATACCACAGTTCATCAAGAGTAGTGACTGGCGTATTGTGACGAGCCAGTTGCTCGGCCACCATTGACCAGACGTTTTCAACTGGTGAGAGATCTGGAGAATGTGCTGGCCAGGGCAGCAGTCGAAGATTTTCTGTATCCAGAAACGCCCGTACACAACCTACAGCATGCGGCCGTGCCTTATCCTGCTGAAATGTAGGGTTTCGCAGGGATCGGATGAAGGGTAGAGCCAAGGGTCGTAACACATCTGAAATGTAACGTCCACTGTTCAAAGTGCCGTCAACGCGAACGGTGACCGAGACGTGTAACCAATGGCACCCCATACCATCACGCCGGGTGATACGCCAGTATGGCGATGACGAATACCCGCTCCCAATGTGCGTTCACCGCAATGTCGCCAAACACGGATGCGACCATCAAGATGCTGTAAACAGAATCTGGATTCATCCGAAAAAATGACGTTATGCCACTCGTGCAGCCAGGTTCGTCGTTGAGTTCATCATCGCAGGCGCTCCTGTTTGTGATGCAGCGTCAAGGGTAACCGCAGCCATTGTCTCCGAGCTGATAGTCCATGCTGCTGCAAACGTCGTCGAACTGTTCGTGCAGATGGTTGTTGTCTTGCAAACGTCCCCATCTGTTGACTCAGGGATCGAGACGTGACTGCACGATCCGTTACAGCCATGCGGATAAGAAAAAATGGTTCAAATGGCTCTGAGCACTATGGGACTCAACTTCTGAGGTCATTAGTCCCCTAGAACTTAGAACTAGTTAAACCTAACTAACCTAAAGACATCACACTCATCCATGCCCGAGGCAGGATTCGAACCTGCGACCGTAGCGCTTGCGGATAAGATGCCTGTCATCTCGACTGCTAGTGATACGAGGCCGTTGTGATCCACCACGGCGTTCCGTATTACCCTCCTGAACCTACCGATTCCATATTCTGTTAACAGTTATTGGATCTCGACCAACGCGAGCAGCAATGTCGCGATGCGATAAACCGCAATCGCGATAGGCTACAATCTGTCCTTTATCAATGTCGTAAATGTGATGGTATGCATTTCTCCTCCTTATACGAGACATCACAACAACGTTTCACCAGGGAACGCCGGTCAGCTGCTGTTTGTGTATGAGAAATCTGTTGGAAACTTTGCTCACGTCACCATGTTGTAGGTATCGCCACCGGCGCCAACCTTGTGTGAATGCTCCGAAAAGCTAATCATTTGCATATCACAACATATTCTTCCTTAAATTTCGAGTCTGTAGCACGTCATCTTCGTGGTGTAGCAATTTTAATGGCCAGTAGTGTAGTATGATATTTTTTTTGCGCCATCCAAAGCCGCTTGAAAAGACCAGCACCGCGATATAATGCTTGTTAATGTTCAGTTTGAAACTGTTCGCAAAAGAATCTGATACATAGTCTTAAACTGAAGGCCAAGTTGAGCTGAAGCGGCTATTGCGTTGTGAACACCCTCATGCCAACCTACGTCGTTGTATCAAGCCTTTCCGACTGCTTGCTTGTCTGCACCACATAACTAGTAGGAACTTGCAGACCGTCGGTTGGTCGTTACGGCTTCAACATTCCTTTCATTCTAACATGTACACCAATGACGTGCTACATTTGTACGTCGAATGGTATAGCACGAGACGTATTGCCAAGGAGTATGGAATCAGCCACAGGAATGTCACTCGCATTTTGCATCGACATAAATTCCTCCCTTACTCTCTGTCACTACATTAGGCTCTCGGAGGAGGTGACTTGTAAGTCATACAGAATTTTTATGGTTTGCTCTGCATCGCTTGACAGACGATACAACGTTTTTTTCGAATGTGTGCTCTTTACCAACGAAACAACGTTTACGAATCACGGTATAGTAAATTTACGTAACGTGCACTACTGGGTACCACTGGATGAGCGATAGTGCATTTGGTTCCAACACGACGGCTTACCAGCTCACTCTTCCCATGTTGCAAGGCAAATGCTAAATGAAATGTTTCTTGATCGCTGGATTGGACAGACTGCTGTAGTCAGGTCCTTTTATTTGGCTCGTCTTGAATTCTTTCTATGGCTAGCATTGAAAGATGCAGCACATCCTGAAGACCCAACTACGTCAGACGATGTGTGCCGTCGAATTTCCACAGCATGCAATGGTATATCATCCAACATACTTTGATCTGTTCATCTATCACTTGAAAGGCGATTGCAGATGTGTCTTTCATTCTATGGTGAACAATTTGACAGCATAGCTAACTGTAAGAAAAGTATTTATTTTGTGGGTGACATGTCGTCAGTCTTCCTGAATAAACTGTTTAGTTTATTTAAAGTGTTTCCGTCTAATTACTATTTCGAGTAGCATTTATTAACTCATTTTTCCGACGGCAGGTCATTTACTTTAAGGAGCATTCAGGTGCTTCCAGGCAAAGACAGGCCAAGTAGTTCCCTTTTTTTTCAAATCTAAGAACGTTGATATAATACTTTCTTTCTTACCTTTAACAGAGCTGCCTGGAGTGACTGACTGTTTCGGCGTTGACAAGTAAGCAGCTACGGGGATGGTTTAAATGGAAAACTGTATGCTACACTGCAGTTGATTCTACAAAAACCTGGAAACATGAAATACTTGAAATAGTTTTCCTAAGCCCTATCTGATGCACCGGAAGCTACCATATCACGTACCTTGATATACAGAAATCATAGCTGACACTGTGTCTATATCGAATAAGAAACGAGGTTTTATCTCAGTTGCGTAGCCAATAGCCAAAGCAACCTTCGGTTAAATTAAAAGCATGGAAGGTAACATTAAGAGTGCAAAGGGAATTCCACTGTTAAAAGCAGAGAGACAGCAGATAGGTGGAAAGTGTGCTTTGAAGGTCTCTATGAGTGAAAAGACTTGTCGGATGACGTGATAGAAGTCGATATAGAAGAGATAGGGGATCCAGTAACAGAATCGTTTAAAAGAGCTTTGGAAGACGTAAGATCGGTTAAGGCAGAAGAGATTTATAACATTCCATCAGAAATTATAAAGTCATTGGGGGAAGTGAAAACAAAACGATTATTCACGTTGGTATGTAGAACGTACTGGCGATATACCATCTGACTTTCTGAAAAACACGGTCCACACAATTCCGAAGATTGCAAGAGCCTAAAATGCGAGAATTATCACACAATCAGCATAATGGCTCATGCATCCAAGTTTCTCACAAGAATAATATACAGAAGGATGGAAAAGAAAACCGAGGAAGTTTAGTTGACGAACAGTTTGTCTTTAGGAAAGGTAAAGGCACAAGAGAGGCAATTCTCACATTGTGGTTGGTAATGACAGAAAGACTAAAGAAAAATCAAGATGTCTTCATAGCATTTGCCGACCTGAAAAAAGCGTTCGCTAATGTCAAATGGTGCAAGATATTCGAAACTCTGGGAAAAATAGGGGTAAGCTATAGGGAAAGAAGGATAGTAAGCAGTAAAACTCGATCAAAGTGGAACGTGTTTAGTTCAGAAATGTACCCAAATTGTTCAAGTATTTCAGTCGGACGCATTATATAATAATTTATTTGTATAACGCGGAACAGAATTCAAATTTTAAAACCTGTTGAATAATTCATTGTATGATACGGAAAAGAGCTTATACAGTACTACTGTATTATAGTATGCATTAATTATTCGCAACTCTACAAAGATGCTACTTTTAAGGGGCTCCGGAAAGGCTCAAAATCATGAAAAGTTCAATTTTTACTTTTTTGCGTTTTCTGAATCTGCAGACTATTACCTTTTAATAGATATATAATTTATTCAATTCCGAAGACTACAACTATTTTTAAATTTTTTTTTGAAATGTGTTCTACATGGGCGTGACCCACTGTGGCGCTGTTAAACTGCTGTCAAATGGTGTTGTTATTAACGTCCGTGTTCATCAGGTACATTTTAGTGATGTAAGATAAAGTATGTGTTGTGGCTAACCTATTTTCAGAGACTTAGCAGCACCTGAACTGTTGAAAAAGTGTATTCACGGAAAAACTCAAAACCCCAATGAAAGTGTAAATAGTGTTATATGGTCGAGAATCCCCAAGACTGTATTTGTTGGAATAGAAACACTTCACTTTGGTGTGTATGATGCTGTTGCGACTTTCAATGATGGCAACATTGTAAGGTGCAAGGTATTTAGAAATATGGGAATGAAGATAGGTTCTAACATGGTACGAGCGATGCTTGCTTTAGACAAGGAACGCCTTCGGGCTGCAGACAGGGCTGTAAAGAGTCTAGAAATAGAAGCAAGAGTAAACAGGTGGAGGAACAAGAGGAAGCTGGAGGAGGAGTTTGCAGAGGATGAAGATAATCCATCCTATGGACCTGGAATGCACTAAAAAGTTAATCCAATCTTTGTCGCTCGATTCCCAAAACTTTTATTTTCTCATACTAATTACATGTTTTCTAAGGATCTTCCAAACGTATTTGTTTCAAACTTTCAGTAAATGTTACACAGTACCTTCTGCATAATTTAACACAGCCTTTTTCCAAAAAACTGTATATTTTTGAATATATAAATAAAAAATTGCAAAAAAATGTTGTGAATTTTCATTACAATTGAAAAAAAACATTTTTAATAACTGAACTAAAATTTTGTAAAATCCCTGTGTTAAGTTGTAGCCCATATTCCAATAAATAATCTGTAAAAAGTTCAACTTCCTACCAAAAATACTTTGTGAGGAAACTTGTAATTTATAAGCGTTATTTTAACATTGCAAGTATAGGGCGTTCCGGAGCCCCTTAACACATAGACTGTAAAGGCCTGAAATTGCTGTTAAGCGGCGCAAAGCCAAGAAAAGAGGTTGGGCGCAGCGCTGCTCAGGGTATGTGGACATCAGACGGCGCCAGTCTGTGCAACAACGAACAAGTTCGCGCAGTGTCGGTGCATCAAACGAAATGGTTCGTTCGTTACTGGCGTTTCTCGTTTCCCATTACCACTGACGCGCGGGCGCACACAAGAACATTGTTGAGCTCCTTCGAACACTCTGCTGCAGTCTGCGCAGTGAAAGAGGTGGATGTTGGTCCGACAAACAATGGTTTTTCCCGGCAATGTCAAGCATTCTAAGGAAATGCATTACGTGCATTATTTTCTGTGGTTTCAGCTGACTAGTAGCACTTAAAGTAATAACATGATGTAGAACAAGTGGCCACTGAAGCTCAAGAAAATACACCAGCAACTGCTCGATTAATTAAGTGCGAAACACTTCATGTAGTGCAGATAAGTACACTCCTGGAAATGGAAAAAAGAACACATTGAGACCGGTGTGTCAGACCCATCATACTTGCTCCGGACACTGCGAGAGGGCTGTACAAGCAATGATCACACGCACGGCACAGCGGACACACCAGGAACCGCAGTGTTGGCCGTCGAATGGCGCTAGCTGCGCAGCATTTGTGCACCGCCGCCGTCAGTGTCAGCCAGTTTGCCGTGGCATACGGAGCTCCATCGCAGTCTTTAACACTGGTAGCATGCCGCGACAGCGTGGACGTGAACCGTATGTGCAGTTGACGGACTTTGAGCGAGGGCGTATAGTGGGCATGCGGGAGGCCGGGTGGACGTACCGCCGAATTGCTCAACACGTGGGGCGTGAGGTCTCCACAGTACATCGATGTTGTCGCCAGTGGTCGGCGGAAAGTGCACGTGCCCGTCGACCTGGGACCGGACCGCAGCGACGCACGGATGCACGCCAAGACCGTAGGATCCTACGCAGTGCCGTAGGGGACCGCACCGCCACTTCCCAGCAAATTAGGGACACTGTTGCTCCTGGGGTATCGGCGAGGACCATTCGCAACCGTCTCCATGAAGCTGGGCTACGGTCCCGCACACCGTTAGGCCGTCTTCCGCTCACGCCCCAACATCGTGCAGCCCGCCTCCAGTGGTGTCGCGACAGGCGTGAATGGAGGGACGAATGGAGACGTGTCGTCTTCAGCGATGAGAGTCGCTTCTGCCTTGGTGCCAATGATGGTCGTATGCGTGTTTGGCGCCGTGCAGGTGAGCGCCACAATCAGGACTGCATACGACCGAGGCACACAGGGCCAACACCCGGCATCATGGTGTGGGGAGCGATCTCCTACACTGGCCGTACACCACTGGTGATCGTCGAGGGGACACTGAATAGTGCACGGTACATCCAAACCGTCATCGAACCCATCGTTCTACCATTCCTAGACCGGCAAGGGAACTTGCTGTTCCAACAGGACAATGCACGTCCGCATGTATCCCGTGCCACCCAACGTGCTCTAGAAGGTGTAAGTCAACTACCCTGGCCAGCAAGATCTCCGGATCTGTCCCCCATTGAGCATGTTTGGTACTGGATGAAGCGTCGTCTCACGCGGTCTGCACGTCCAGCACGAACGCTGGTCCAACTGAGGCGCCAGGTGGAAATGGCATGGCAAGCCGTTCCACAGGACTACATCCAGCATCTCTACGATCGTCTCCATGGGAGAATAGCAGCCTGCATTGCTGCGAAAGGTGGATATACACTGTACTAGTGCCGACATTGTGCATGCTCTGTTGCCTGTGTCTATGTGCCTGTGGTTCTGTCAGTGTGATCATGTGATGTATCTGACCCCAGGAATGTGTCAATAAAGTTTCCCCTTCCTGGGACAATGAATTCACGGTGTTCTTATTTCAATTTCCAGGAGTGTACATTCGAAGTGATGGTGCAGAAATGCCATATTATTTATCAAATACTGTAAGAGTCTATTGTTCTGTTGTACAATAGACATCTACTTTGCGAGAGGTAGGGATCGTAAATACGTGCCTAATTACAAATTTATACTTTTGCGCACTTTACTTGACGAATTTTATGTAACCTAATGAGTTTTGTGTAATCCGGAATCTTGTCCAATTTGGAAAATTATTTTAGTCCCATGCGATCCCGCTTTGAACAAGCTTTACTGTACACTATGTACAAGAACCAAGAGGGAAGCACAAGAGTGGAAGACCAACAACGAAATACTCTGAGAAAGAAGGGTGTAAAAGGGATACGTAGCCTTTCGCCCTACTGTCTAATCTGTACGTCGGACAAGCAGTGAAGGAAATAAAAGAACCGTTCAAGAGTGGAATTAAAATTAAAGGTGAAAGGACTGCAATGATAAGATTCGCTGATGACATTGCTATCCTTAGTGAAAGAGAAACTGAATTGCAGGATTGCTGAATGGAATGAACGATCTAATGAGTACACAACATGGACTGAGAGGAAAACAAAGAAAGACGAAAGTAATGGGAACTAGCAGAAATGAGAACAGCAAGAAACTTAACATCAGGATTGGTGATCACCATGTAGATGGAGTTAAGGAATTCTGCTACCTAGGTAACAATGTCACGCCTGATAGACGGAGAAAAAAAGGACATAAAAAGTAGACTATCACAGACAAAGAGCTCATTCCTCGCCAAGAGATGTCTGCTAGTATCAAACATACGTCTTAATTTTGAGAATGTACGTTTGGAGCACAACATTGTATGCAAGTGAGATACGGTCTGTGATAAAACAGGAACACAAAAGAATCGAGGCATTTGAGACGTGGTACTGCAGAAGAAAAGTGAAAATTAGGTGGGCTGATAAAGTAAGGAACGAGGAGGTTCTCAACAGAATACGCGAAGAAAGGTATGTATGGAAAAGACTGACAAGAAAAAGGGAAATGGTGGTAGGAAATCTGTTAAAACGTCAAGGAATTACTTTCTTAGTAATAGAGGGAATTATAGAGGGTAAAAACAGTGGAGGAAGACAAACTGGAATACATACAGCAAATAATTGAGGGCGTAGGTTGCAAGTCGTACTCTGAGATGGAAAGGCTGGCTGGCACTTGGCACAGCAGTGGATTTCGTGTGGAGCGCATCAAACCAGACGAGGACTCAAAAACAAAAGTTAGTACTGCTGCATATAACGGCGGAGCCTCGCATGAGAGCTCTGCTTGGCAGTAGTTACACCGAAATAGCTGACTTTTGCCACATTACTTTCCAATTTTAGTACATTTCTCGGATGTTCTTGCGAAGAGTTTCAACCTCAACATTAGCAAACATTATATCACTGTTCTCCTCTCTTCAAGCGCTTTCGGATGCCGTTAAAAAGAGTATATCATTCTATTTTAAAAAATAATATTTGCTTCAGTATACGGATCAACGCAAGAGTTAAGACACATCACCACACACTTAAGTACATGCTCCATAGCGTACTATCATTTGCCGAAAACCTCATTTCTATACCTGGAACTATTCACGAAATAAAATTGGTGTTAAGTCTTACCTGACCCAGTCTGTATATTCGGAAGGGTATCTAGAGTACTTACACATTCTTTTTGACAACTGAATACTTTTGACTCTTAGACAACTGAATATTCACAGTAAAAATCGTGAGTCGTACTCAGTTATCATAGTCACTTCAGAACTCCAGATTTTCTGTGTATTATTGTCTTCAGCCATTCCCAGTCAACTTTCTCTTGTGACGAAACAGAATCCATTCTGATACTGCTCCTATAAGAAATTAAGAACTGGCGTATAATTTTAACATTAAATAAACTATTTTTCTCATTAAAGCAAAATTTAATAATAAACGTTTAAAGGGAGAAGAAGCCAGATACATTACTACTGTAATCAGCATTATATTGCTTGTACACAACGTTGGAATAAATGGAAAACGAGAATTACAAAATAGAAAGGAACTGTTCATTAAACTCACCATCCACTGAATTTATTGCTCTGAAAATATTATTGGTGCTCACCGGAAAAGCAAGCAAGTTTCCGTAGTTGGTTAGGAATACGCAGTATCACGAGTTCTGAGGTGTAGGCAAACTCTAGTGTCAAGTCGCATCCATCAAACTTAAAGTTGTCCCGCGGACTAAACGCTTGGCAACTGCCAGACCACCAACTCCTTCCTGACTGCTCCATGTCAGCTGGCTTAGTGGCACAACCTATTTGATGCGCATAAAGTATTTCACCAACAGAATGCAAAAAAAGGCGAGATGAATTTCGCATTGACACATAAAGGACTAATATTCACAGACACTGTGAATATATATTTATATGAAGTAGAAGGGAAAAAAATAATGAAATTAAAATCGTATTACTGCAAAAAATTTCAAGGATGTGTAAAGAACTAAAATACCATAAGAAAGAAAGCTATGTGAAAAGGAAAGAGTGTAGACATAAATTATATGTTATTTAACTACAAAATTTGTTTCATTGCCTGTAAGGTGTTGAAATTACTAAAACTGTATAAGAGACCACGGAATGAAGTTATGTGAGACAGATAACGACAGTGAGAACACTTAAATTCAGTAAATAAATCATACATTTATTATTAAATAGAATTTCGGGTGAAAAGCATTTAGCTGCTAGAAAATGGCATGTCATCTTCCCACGTCGACAGCCCATAAGCATAGTACAATAGTGTAGTTCGTTTCAGTAGCTAGAATCTTAGCTGCCAATTTGGAACGGGCATTTGTACCACTGCGCAGTAGAAAATGCGTTATTTTCAGTATCCTTGTTGATTAAACTAACTGTAGTTGACAATATACACCAATAGTACGGTACTACACATAGGAAACGTACTGCTCGCTAACGCCACTGGTCCTACACCTCACTTTCATTTCATTTTCTGAGACAGTATCCGATGGCATGAATCACTTCGTATTTACTCTTTTACTTTACATCTGGCTCTAAGAGCTGAAAACAGTCCACTTAGTAACAAACCTTTCTCTCCACAATTACGATTTCTTACTATTTCCCGAGATATTAATTATGACGAGAAGCACTAGGATTGCACACATACTTTTAGTTCACAGTCCGAGCTATGCATCTGAAACACTTTACACAGCTGCTTCTACACGCTCGCCATTTCCTCGCTTACCGTCCAACAACTTGGTATCTCTGCTTGTGTTTGTACATTCTTATCGATTCACGTTGCTGCTTATCGATATAACGTTAAGCGATCTCGCTCCCTCGCGGAACAGTAACATAAATACAACTTTTTTAAACTTTTCGATTCTAGTATGCAATTTAGACACATACTGTACACCAGACTTCTGCCCTTCTTAGTAAACTCCATTCGCTGTACCAGTCCCCTTAGATTTGAAGTCTGTAAAAGCATTATAAATCATTTTCTTTCTTCTGTTTATTTCTTTCCCTGCCGACCCCGTCGTCTTCAGCTGTCACAAACAAAAAAAACTAATCAATAGATTCCGTGAATTCTTTGTCAGTATTCCGTCTATTGCTTATATATTATTTTAATCTAACTATTCGTATTCAGGCATACTTTCACTCATGTTCCTTAAAGTTCGTCTGCTAATTGTACGAACAAACTTGAATTTTTGGTAAACAGCTCAGTAAAAGATTGAGTTATGTTCTATTAAGAAGCATTCCTTTTTTTTCGCAGTTTAAAAACATGAAATTTTCCGTTATGATTACTCAGATTGATCTTGAGTACATGGAATCTTGGGGCCTAACTCAATTATGAACTTTACATTTCACTTGAAGGTCAAAGCAAGTTTTATCATCAATTAGTATGTCAAAATCGAAGTTTTGCTTGTTATATCATGTTAGAACAGATTTCATTGAAACTGAACCAAATTAGTTGTCTGAAGCGAATGTAGTAATTCAGAGTCAACTGTTCGTGCTGTAATTTCGCTCACAAATTGCGGTCTGTCCTCTATTAAACACAGTTTTATCTTTTGATGGTTCTAAAATCCAAGGCTTTTTTCTGTGTTTTATTCTAATTTTAGTGAATAAGTTGTACATTGCAGACAGGAAGATGATTCCACTTAGTAGTAGGTTCACCAGGTTCCGAGACTACCCTGAAACAAAATACAAAATAATGTTAACATCTGTATCGTCGTATTACCTTCAAAATATATCCCTTCTCTTGTTACAACCTTACGGCTTCGATCTTAGAGACTGTGGAACACCTTGCCCAAAGAATCTACTGGAATTCTGTTCAGATTCGCCATCACATTCCGCTGCATCGGTTAAACGCCCTAAAAATGCTCCCTGTTAAGGATAGAGTTCAATACAGGGTAGAGCATGAAGCCTACTGGGGTCAAATCAGACGAATACGGGGTTGTGTTCGAGGACCGTTATTCCTCTTTTTAGCCACAAACTGACACACGAAAACGCAACTGAGAGCCAGGAAACAATGACCAATTACAAACACGCACCGTAGAATAGACTGTGTACTCGAAAGACAATAACACCAATTGCTGAAACAAAAGAACTGTTAGTACATGAAATATCAGCCCTCATAGTTCAATATTTGTTCGAGTAATAGCGCTACATGTTTCCCGTGTTATATTTCAGTCCCAGAACGTTTCATTTTTTTATGATTTTCCTCTTCGATTTATCGTGAAGTGTAACGGTTTTGCATTGTTCCACTTCTGGTGATCGGTCTTATTCAGCAGAAATTCTATGAATTATTTTGTGTATTCCTTTTCTGTTATATTCTTTCCAAGTTTAATCATTTCTATTGAGAGTTTATCTTCAGTCGGTTTTCCTTCGCGTATATACAAGGTTATTACAAATGATTGAAGCGATTTCACAGCTCTACAATAACTTTATTATTTGAGATATTTTCACAACGCTTTGCACACACATACAAAAACTCAAAAAGTTTATTTAGGCATTCACAAATGTTCGATATGTGCCCCTTTAGTGATTCGGCACACACCAAGCCGATAATCAAGTTCCTCCCACACACGGCGCAGCATGTCCCCATCAATGAGTTCGAAAGCATCGTTGATGCGAGCTCGCAGTTCTGGCACGTTTCTTGGTAGAGGAGGTTTAAACACTGAATCTTTCACATAACCCCACAGAAAGAAATCGCATGGGGTTAAGTGGGGAGAGCGTGGAGGCCATGACATGAATTGCTGATCATGATCTCCACCACGAGCGATCCATCGGTTTTCCAATCTCCTGTTTAAGAAATGCCGAACATCATGATGGAAGTGCGGTGGAGCACCATCCTGTTGAAAGATGAAGTCGGCGCTGTCGGTCTCCAGTTGTGGCATGAGCCAATTTTCCAGCATGTCCAGATACACGTGTCCTGTAACGTTTTCTTCGCAGAAGAAAAAGGGGCCGTAAACTTTAAACCGTGAGATTGCACAAAACACGTTAACTTTTGATTTTGCTGCACGAATGCGTGAGGTTTCTCTACCGCCCAGATTCGCACATTGTGTCTGTTCGCTTCACCATTAAGAAAAAATGTTCCTTCATCACTGAAAACAAGTTTCGCACTCCGCGCCGAAAATTCAAAGCGTTTGACTTTGTCATCGGGTGTCAGGGCTTGTAGCAATTGTAAACGGTAAGGCTTCTGCTTTAACCTTTTCCGTAAGATTTTCCAAACCGTCGGCTGTGGTACGTTTAGCTCCCTGCTTGCTTTATTCGTCGACTTCCGCGGGCTACACGTGAAACTTGCCCGCACGCGTTCAACCGTTTCTTCGCTCACTGCAGGCCGACCCGTTGATTTCCCCTTACAGAGGCATCCAGAAGCTTTAAACTGCGCATACCATCGCCGAATGGAGTTAGCAGTTGGTGGATCTTTGTTGAACTTCGTCCTGAAGTGTCGTTGCACTGTTATGACTGACTGATGTGAGTACATTTCAAGCACGACATACGCTCTCTCAGCTCCTGTCGCCATTTTGTCTCACTGCGCTCTCGAGAGCTCTGGCGGCAGAAACCTGAAGTGCGGCTTCAGCCGAACAAAACTTTATGAGTTTTTCTACGTATCTGTAGTGTGTCGTGACCATATGTCAATGAATGGAGCTACAGTGAATTTATGAAATCGCTTCAATCATTTGTAATAGCCCTGTATCGAATGGTGCTATAATTGACATTATCTCGAATTACATTGAGACGACAATGGTCACAGGATAGTGATATGCACATATACACACAGCGATAGTATCGCGTACACAAAGTAAAAAGGGCAGTGCATTGGCGGAGCTGTCCTTTGTACTCATATGATCCATGTGAAACGGTTTCCGACATGATTATGGCCGCAAGATGAGAATTAAAAGACTTTGAACGCGGATTGATAGCAGAGGCTAAGCGCATGGGACATTCCATTTCGGAAATCCTTGGAGAATTCAATATTCCGAGATCCACAGTGTCAAAAGTGTGCCCAGCATACCAGATCTCAGGCCTTACCTCCCACTACGAACAACGCAGTGGCCGACGGCCTTCACTTAGCGACCAGGAGCACGGCGTCTGCGTGGAGTTGTCAGTGCTAACAGACAAGCAGCACAGTGCGAAATAACCGCAGAAATGAATGTGGGACGTGCGACGAAGGTGTCCGTCACGACAGTGCGGCGGAATTTCACGTTAATAGGCTACGGCAACCAGACGACCGAAGCGAGTGCCTATACTAACGGCACGACGTCGCCTGCAGCGCCTCACCTGGGCTCGTGACCGTATCGGTTGGACCCTAGTGGTCTAGAAAACTGTGGCCTGGTCAGATTACCCCCCGAATTCAGAACTGAAGGTCGGTTTCGAGTGTGGCGCAGACTGCAGGAAACCACGGGCCCAAGTTGCCAACAAGACACTGTGCAAGCTGGTGATGCGCCTCCATAACGGTGTAGGCTTTGCTTATATGGCATGGCCTGGATCTTCTGGTCCAATTGAATCGATCATTGACTGGAAAAGGTAAGGTCCGGTTACCTGGAGTCCATTTGCAGCCATTCATGGACATCATGTTCCCAAACAACGACGAAATTTTTTGTAGATGACAGTGCGCTATGTCACTGGGCCACAGTTATCCGCAATTGGTCTGAAGAACATTCAAGACAATTCGAGCGAAAGACTTGCCCATCCAGATGACCCAACATGAACCCCATCGAATATTTATGGGACATAATCGAGCGGACAGCTCGTGCATAAAATCCTGCGTGTGCAGCAATTTCACAATTATAGACGGCTACAGAGGCAGTATGGCTCAGCATTTCTGCGGGGACTTCCAACGACATGTGAAACCATGCCACGTCAAACAAAAGGCGGTCCAACACGGTATTAGGAGGTATCCCATGACTTTTGCCACCTCAGTGTATTTCTGATTTACAATTCTAAAATCAAATGCTAACTCTGTAAGTGAACAGTTTTCTTATTGCGTATTTCGAAAGATCTTTCCATTCCATACTCGAATACTAAGACGTGCAATACCATGGATGTGTCAGTTATATTTTTGCTTGGAAGTGCGCTGCCTTAGTTCGTACAAATGTGCTGCAGGTCCTCTCAGTAGAGACTACTACTACTACCTCCTACGACTATCAAAGTTAATTAGACATGGGAAAATGCCTCGGAAAAGAAAAAATGACGATGAAAATCGCGGATGCAATACAGTCAAATTTACCAGCACTGCGAGGGCCTGAATCTCACGCTTCACCATGGCATGGCGAGTGCATACGGGTGGTCTCTTTGCCCGACGACCAGTACGTTATGTTCCACTGACACATGCAAACTGGATGGTGCCAAGACCATAGGGAGTGGACCAATGAGGAGTAGCGTGCTGTACTCGGGCGAGAGCAGATTCAGTCAGAATAGTGATTGTGGACGTACGCTCATGGCGAGAGATGATAATACGCCATGTACCCAGAAGCTATGTCGAAAATGTTCCTTTTGGTGGTCCAGGTGATATGGTGTAGGAGGATGATGTTGCACGGTCGTACTGACCTCCATATCTTTGAACACGGTACATTCACTCGTCAAAGTTATTGCGACACTGTATTCCCCCCTGTGCGTCTTCTCAGTGATGCATTTGGTCCTGGCTTCATTTTTATGCATAAAAATGCGCGACCTCATGGAAATGCGTAGGTGGAGGAGCTCTTCGAATGAGAGCATATTTAGCGAATGGGCTGGCCTGGCTTTCCTCAACTTAAATTCTATCGCGCATGTGTGGAATGCGTTGGGGAGACACATACTGCAGCACGTCCATTTGCACCGCACTTGTCAACCACGCCGGTGGAGGGATGGATTGCCTTAAAACAAGAACTCTATACCAGCGATACGACCAGTATCGGAGCACGCTGAAGTGCAAGCACTGCCGTCTGTAGTGACAGACACCCTACCCTTTGCAATAGCCGAGCGAACTTCATAAATCGCAGTGACTTCAGTGTAATGTCTGACGTCGTATAAAAACGTCATTTATGTTCGTCTCATTGCGTATTTCCTGCAGCTACTTCATGTACAATACTGTAGCTCTTCTTTCTATGAATGTTCAGGGTTCCAGCGAGCTATGTTACTTGGCAGTGACGCATCATGCGAAAGTTAGTTTCGTCCTTCAGATTTTCAGTCCCGTGGTTGACACCGACCAAGCGTTTTCTTTGTTTTTGTTTTTAAATGCAGCTGTGTACTTTGTATGTGGCATTTTGAACGGTTCGACTATACGCGGTATATATACAGGGTGTTACAAAAAGGTACGGCCAAACTTTCAGGAAACATTCGTCACACACAAATAAAGAAAAGATCTTATGTGGACATGTGTCCGGAAACGCTTAATTTCCATGTTAGAGCTCATTTTAGTTTCGTCAGTATGTTCTTTCACCTACACTCAATGGAGCACGTTATCATGATTTCATACGGGATACTCTACCTGGCCTGCTAGAACATGTGCCTTTACAAGTACCACACAACATGTGGTTCATGCACGATGGAGCTCCTGCACTTTTCAGTCGAAGTGTTCGTACGCTTCCCAACAACAGATTCGGTGACCGATGGATTGGTAGAGGCGGACCAATTCCATGGCCTCCACGCTCTCCTTACCTGAACCCTCTTGACTTTCATTTATGGGGGCATTTGAAAGCTCTTGTCTACGCAACCCCGGTACCAAATGTAGAGACTCTTCGTGCTTGTGGACGGCTGTGATACAATACGCCATTCTCCAGGGCTGCATCAGCGCATCAGGGATTCCATGCGACGGAGGGTGGATGCATGTATCCTCGCTAACGGAGGACATTTTGAACATTTCCTGTAACAAAGTGTTTGAAGTCATGCTGGTACGTTCTGTTGCTGTGTGTTTCCATTCCATGATTAATGTGATTTGAAGAGAAGTAATAAAATAAGCTCTAACATGGAAAGTAAGCGTTTCCGAACACCTGTCCACATAACGTATTTTCTTTCTTTGTGTGTGAGGAATGTTTCCTGAAAGTTTGGCCGTACCTTTTTGTAACACCCTGTATACTCTTTTTCTTTGCAACTCTAAAGTAATAACGATGAGTTAATGTGGTACCATTGTTTGCTGAGTGAAAAAATAAGGACTATAAATGGGGTATAAGCATGCTATTAATTGTTTCGCAAAATCTGTTACATATTGCCGACGATTGACAACTACTGAACCGCCACCCAGCTGCACTGCCGAAGGATGGTGTACCTGGACAGCCGGCTGGGGTGACCGAGCGGTTCTAGGCGCACAGTCTGGAACCGCGAGATCGCTACGGTTGCAGGTTCAAATCCTGCGTCGAGCATGGATGTGTGTGATGTCCTTAGGTTAGTTAGGTTTAAGTAGTTCTAAGTTCTATGGGACTGATGACCTCAGATGTTAAGTCCCATAGTGCTCAGACCCATTTGAACCATTTTTGTACCTGGACAGAGGAGGCGCGGGCGGAGACAACAGCGTAACAATGATTCGGACAACGATGAACATACAGTTGATGATACTGAACAGAAAGAAGATTTGAAACAAATTGTAAAACATCAGTCATTGATTTGCGTCCATTCAAGAATGATATTCGTTCGCTGCTGCGTCAAGTCTGACTGACTGAACTAGTCAGATATTACGGATACAGTGAATGTAAATGTGTTCTTCAGAATGTACTGTATGCTGATATTATTTTATTCACATAATGTAACCTTTTTTGTTTGTATAATGAGGAGCTATCTGTGACTCTGTGAAGATTATGTTATTGATTTACAGTGCAGAACAACTCCTCATTTAACGAATATTGACGTTTCAAGGGAGAGGTAATCAATCATCAATCATTAGTTCATTGTCGTGTACTACTATTTGCATTATTACGACCATTGTTGGAACTATATGAGACTACGCAGTCAAATGCAAAGTTACTGTTTTAGCAACATTTTCTTTTTCCCTGAAACAAGGATTCCGCAATTTAAATTGTGCTGACGTTTGATGGCGAATATATACTTTGACCGAAAAAATGTTTGTTTGCTTCCTGCCGGATGCAGTAAGAATCTTCTGTACAATGAATTTTATTCTACACTCCTGGAAATGGAAAAAAGAACACATTGACACCGGTGTGTCAGACCCACCATACTTGCTCCGGACACTGCGAGAGGGCTGTACAAGCAATGATCACACGCACGGCACAGCGGACACACCAGGAACCGCGGTGTTGGCCGTCGAATGGCGCTAGCTGCGCAGCATTTGTGCACCGCCGCCGTCAGTGTCAGCCAGTTTGCCGTGGCATACGGAGCTCCATCGCAGTCTTTAACACTGGTGACATGAACCGTATGTGCAGTTGACGGACTTTGAGCGAGGGCGTATAGTGGGCATGCGGGAGGCCGGGTGGACGTACCGCCGAATTGCTCAACACGTGGGGCGTGAGGTCTCCACAGTACATCGATGTTGTCGCCAGTGGTCGGCGGAAGGTGCACGTGCCCGTCGACCTGGGACCGGACCGCAGCGACGCACGGATGCACGCCAAGACCGTAGGATCCTACGCAGTGCCGTAGGGGACCGCACCGCCACTTCCCAGCAAATTAGGGACACTGTTGCTCCTGGGGTATCGGCGAGGACCATTCGCAACCGTCTCCATGAAGCTGGGCTACGGTCCCGCACACCGTTAGGCCGTCTTCCGCTCACGCCCCAACATCGTGCAGCCCGCCTCCAATGGTGTCGCGACAGGCGTGAATGGAGGGACGAATGGAGAAGTGTCGTCTTCAGCGATGAGAGTCGCTTCTGCCTTGGTGCCAATGATGGTCGTATGCGTGTTTGGCGCCGTGCAGGTGAGCGCCACAATCAGGACTGCATACGACCGAGGCACACAGGGCCAACACCCGGCATCATGGTGTGGGGAGCGATCTCCTACACTGACCGTACACCACTGGTGATCGTCGAGGGGACACTGAATAGTGCACGGTACATCCAAACCGGCATCGAATCCATCGTTCTACCATTCCTAGACCGGCAAGGGAACTTGCTGTTCCAACAGGACAATGCACGTCCGCATGTATCCCGTGCCACCCAACGTGCTCTAGAAGGTGTAAGTCAACTACCCTGGCCAGCAAGATCTCCGGATCTGTCCCCCATTGAGCATGTTTGGGACTGGATGAAGCGTCGTCTCACGCGGTCTGCACGTCCAGCACGAACGCTGGTCCAACTGAGGCGCCAGGTGGAAATGGCATGGCAAGCCATTCCACAGGACTACATCCAGCATCTCTACGATCGTCTCCATGGGAGAATAGCAGCCTGCATTGCTGCGAAAGGTGGATATACACTGTACTAGTGCCGACATTGTGCATGCTCTGTTGCCTGTGTCTATGTGCCTGTGGTTCTGTCAGTGTGATCATGTGATGTATCTGACCCCAGGAATGTGTCAATAAAGTTTCCCCTTCCTGGGACAATGAATTCACGGTGTTCTTATTTCAATTTCCAGGAGTGTAGTATACATTAATTATTCACAACTCTACAAAGATGCTACTGTTAATACATAGACTGTACGGGCCTGAAAATGCTGTTAAGCGGCGCAAAGCCAAGAAAAGAGGTTCGGCGCAGCGCTGCTCAGGGTATGTGGACATCAGACGGCGCCAGTCTGTGCAACAACGAACAAGTTCGCGCAGTGTCGGTGCATCAAACGAAATGGTTCGTTCTCGTTTTCCATTATCACTGACGCGCGGGCGCACACAAGAACATTGTTGAGCTCCTTCGAACACTCTGCTGCAGTCTGCGCAGTGAAAGAGGTGGATGTTGGTCCGATAAACAATGGTTTTTCCCGGCAATGTCAAGCATTCTAGGGAAATGCATTACGTGCATTATTTTCTGTGGTTTCAGCTGACTAGTAGCACTTAAAGTAATAACATGATGTAGAACAAGTGGCCACTGAAGCTCAAGAAAATACACCAGCAACTGCTCGATTAATTAAGTGCGAAACACTTCATGTAGTGCAGATAAGTACATTCGAAGTGATGGTGCAGAAATGCCATATTATTTATCAAATAGTGTAAGAGTCTATTGTACAATAGACATCTACACTCCTGGAAATTGAAATAAGAACACCGTGAATTCATTGTCCCAGGAAGGGGAAACTTTATTGACACATTCCTGGGGTCACATACATCACATGATCACACTGACAGAACCACAGGCACATAGACACAGGCAACAGAGCATGCACAATGTCGGCACTAGTACAGTGTATATCCACCTTTCGCAGCAATGCAGGCTGCTATTCTCCCATGGAGACGATCGTAGAGATGCTGGATGTAGTCCTGTGGAACGGCTTGCCATGCCATTTCCACCTGGCGCCTCAGTTGGACCAGCGTTCGTGCTGGACGTGCAGACCGCGTGAGACGACGCTTCATCCAGTCCCAAACATGCTCAATGGGGGACACATCCGGAGATCTTGCTGGCCAGGGTAGTTGACTTACACCTTCTAGAGCACGTTGGGTGGCACGGGATACATGCGGACGTGCATTGTCCTGTTGGAACAGCAAGTTCCCTTGCCGGTCTTGGAATGGTAGAACGATGGGTTCGATGACGGTTTGGATGTACCGTGCACTATTCAGTATCCCCTCGACGATCACCAGTGGTGTACGGCCAGTGTAGGAGATCGCTGCCCACACCATGATGCAGGGTGTTGGCCCTGTGTGCCTCGGTCGTATGCAGTCCTGATTGTGGCGCTCACCTGCACGGCGCCAAACACGCATACGACCATCATTGGCACCAAGGCAGAAGCGACTCTCATCGCTGAAGACGACACGTCTCCATTCGTCCCTCCATTCACGCCTGTCGCGACACCACTGGAGGCGGGCTGCACGATGTTGGGGCGTGAGCGGAAGACGGCCTAACGGTGTGCGGGACCGTAGCCCAGCTTCATGGAGACGGTTGCGAATGGTCCTCGCCGATACCCCAGGAGCAACAGTGTCCCTAATTTGCTGGGAAGTGGCGGTGCGGTCCCCTACGGCACTGCGTAGGATCCTACGGTCTTGGCGTGCATCCGTGCGTCGCTGCGGTCCGGTCCCAGGTCGACGGGCACGTGCACCTTCCGCCAACCACTGGCGACAACATCGATGTACTGTGGAGACCTCACGCCCCACGTGTTGAGCAATTCGGCGGTACGTCCACCCGGCCTCCCGCATGCCCACTATACGCCCTCGCTCAAAGTCCGTCAATTGCACATACGGTACACGTCCACGCTGTCGCGGCATGCTACCAGTGTTAAAGACTGCGACGGAGCTCCGTATGCCACGGCAAACTGGCTGACACAGACGGCGGCGGTGCACAAATGCTGCGCAGCTAGCGCCATTCGACGGCCAACACCGCGGTTCCTAGTGTGTCCGCTGTGCCGTGCGTGTGATCATTGCTTGTACAGCCTTCTCGCAGTGTCCGGAGCAAGTATGGTGGGTCTGACACAACGGTGTCAATGTGTTCTTTTTTCCATTTCCAGGAGTGTACTTTGCGAGATGTAGGGTTCGTAAATACGTGCATAATTACAAATTTATACTTTTGCGCGCTTTACTTGGCGAATTTTATGTAACCTAATGAGTTTTGTGTAATCCGGAATCTTGTCCAATTTGGAAAATTATTTTAGTCCCGCTTTGAACAAGCTTTACTGTACACTATGTACAAGAACCAAGAGGGAAACACAAGAGTGGAAGACCAACAACGAAATACTCTGAGAAAGAAGGGTGTAAAAGGGATACGTAGCCTTTCGCCCTACTGTCTAATCTGTACGTCGGACAAGCAGTGAAGGAAATAAAAGAACCGTTCAAGAGTGGAATTAAAATTAAAGGTGAAAGGACTACAATGATAAGATTCGCTGATGACATTGCTATCCTTAGTGAAAGAGAAACTGAATTGCAGGATTGCTGAATGGAATGAACGATCTAATGAGTACACAACATGGACTGAGAGGAAAACAAAGAAAGACGAAAGTAATGGGAACTAGCAGAAATGAGAACAGCAAGAAACTTAACATCAGGATTGGTGATCACCATGTAGATGGAGTTAAGGAATTCTGCTACCTAGGTAACAATGTCACGCCTGATAGACGGAGGAAAAAAGGACATAAAAAGTAGACTATCACAGACAAAGAGCTCATTCCTCGCCAAGAGATGTCTGCTAGTATCAAACATACGTCTTAATTTTGAGAATGTACGTTTGGAGCACAACATTGTATGCAAGTGAGATACGGTCTGTGATAAAACAGGAACACAAAAGACTCGAGGCATTTGAGACGTGGTACTGCAGAAGAAAAGTGAAAATTAGGTGGGCTGATAAAGTAAGGAACGAGGAGGTTGTCAACAGAATACGCGAAGAAAGGTATGTATGGAAAAGACTGACAAGAAAAAGGGAAATGATGGTAGGAAATCTGTTAAAACGTCAAGGAATTACTTTCTTAGTAATAGAGGGAATTGTAGAGGGTAAAAACAGTGGAGGAAGACAAACTGGAATACATACAGCAAATAATTGAGGGCGTAGATTGCAAGTCGTACTCTGAGATGGAAAGGCTGGCTGGCACTTGGCACATCAGTGGATTTCGTGTGGAGCGCATCAAACCAGACGAGGACTCAAAAACAAAAGTTAGTACTGCTGCATATAACGGCGGAGCCTCGCATGAGAGCTCTGCTTGGCAGTAGTTACACCGAAATAGCTGACTTTTGCCACATTACTTTCCAATTTTAGTACATTTCTCGGATGTTCTTGCTAAGAGTTTCAACCTCAACATTAGCAAACATTATATCACTGTTCTCCTCTCTTCAAGCGCTTTCGGATGCCGTTAAAAAGAGTATATCATTCTATTTAAAAAAAATAATATTTGCTTCAGTATACGGATGAACGCAAGAGTTAAGACACATCATCACACACTAAAGTACATGCTCCATAGCGTACTATCATTTGCCGAAAACCTCATTTCTATACCTGGAACCATTCACGAAATAAAATTGGTGTTAAGTCTTACCTGACCCAGTCTGTATATTCGGAAGGGGATCTAGAGTACTTACACATTCTTTTTGACAACTGAATACTTTTGACTTTTAGACAACTGAATATTCGCATTAAAAATCGTGAGTCGTACTCAGTTATCATAGTCACTTGAGAACTCCAGATTTTCTGTGTATTAATGTCTTCAGCCATTCCCAGTCAACTTTCTCTTGTGACGAAACAGAATCCATTCTGATACTGCTCCTATAAGAAATTAAGAACTGGGGTATAATTTTAACATTAAATAAACTGTTTTTCTCATTAAAGCAAATTTAGTAATAAACGTTTAAAGGGAGAAGAATCCAGATACATTACTACTGTAATCAGCATTATATTGCTTGTACACAGCGTTGGAATAAATGGAAAACGAGAATTACTAAATAGAAAGGAACTGTTCATTAAACTCACCATCCACTGAATATATTGCTTTGAAAATATTATTGGTGCTCACCGGAAAAGTAAGCAAGTTTCCGTAGTTGGTTAGGAATACGCAGCATCACGAGTTCTGAGGTGTAGGCAAACTCTAGTGTCAAGTCGCATTCATCAAATTTAAAGTTGTCCCGCGGACTAAACGCTTCGCAACCGCCAGACCACCAACTCCTTCCTGACTGCTCCATGTCAGCTGGCTTAGTGGCAGTGATGCGCATAAAGTATTTCACCAACAGAATGCAAAAAAAGGCGAGATGAATTTCACATTGACACAGAAAGGACTAATATTCACAGACACTGTGAATATATATTTATATGTAGTAGAAGGGAAAAAAAATAATGAAATTAAAATCTTATTACTGCAAAAAATTTCAAGGATGTGTAAAGAACTAAAATACCATAAGAAAGAATGCTATGTGAAAAGGAAAGAGTGTAGACATAAATTATATGTTATTTAACTACAAAATTTGTTTCATTGCCTGTAAGGTGTTGAAATTACTAAAACTGTATAAGAGACCACGGAATGAAGTTATGTAAGACAGATAACAACAGTCAGAACACTTAAATTCAGTAAATAAATCATACATTTATTATTAAATAGAATTTCGGGTGAAAAGCATTTAGCTGCTAGGAAATGGCATGTCATCTTCCCACGTCGACAGCCCATAAGCATAGTACAGTGGTGTGGTCCGTTTCAGTAATTAGAATCTTAGCTGTCAATTTGGAACGGGCACTTGTACCACTGTGCAGTAGAAAATGCGTTATTTTCAGTATCCTTGTTGATTAAACTAACTGTAGTTGACAATATAGACCAATAGTACGGTACTACACATAGTAAACGTACTACTCGCTAACGCCACTGTTCCTACACCTCACTTTCATTTCATTTTCTGACACAATATCCTATGGCATGAATCACTTCGTATTTACTCTTTTACTTTACATCTGGCTCTAAGCGCTGAAAACAGTCCACTTAGTAACAAACCTTTCTCTCCACAATTACGATTTCTTATTATTTCCCGAGATATTAATTATGACGAGAAGCACTAGGATTGCACACATACTTTTAGTTCACAGTCCGAGCTATGCATCTGAAACACTTTACACAGCTGCTTCTACACGCTCGCCATTTCCTCGCTTACCAAGCAACAACTTGGTATCTCTGCTTGTGTTTATACATTCTTATCGATTCACGTTGCTGCTTATCGATATAACGTTAAGCGATCTCGCTCCCTCGCGGAACAGTAACATAAATACAACTTTTTAAACTTTTCGATTCTAGTATGCAATTTAGACACATACTGTACACCAGACTTCTGCCCTTCATAGTAAACTCCATTCACTGTACTAGTCCCCATAGATTTGAAGTCTGTAAAAGCATTATAAATCATTTTCATTCTTCCGTTTATTTCTTTCCCTGCCCACCCCGTCGTCTTCAGCTGTCACAAACAAAAAAAAGTAATCAATAGATTCCGTGAATTCTTTGTCAGTATTCCGTCTATTGCTTAATCTAACTATTCGTATTCAGGGGTACTTTCACTCATGTTCCTTAAAGTTCGTCTGCTAATTGTACGAACAAACTTGAATTTTAGGTAAACAGCTCAGTAAAAGATTCAGTTATGTTCTATTAAGAAGCATTCCTTTTTTTTCGCTGTTTAAAAACCTGAAATTTTCCGTTATGATTACTCAGATTGATCTTGAGTACATGGAATCTTGGGGCCGAAATCAATTCTGAACTTTACATTTTACTTGAAGGGTAAAGCAAGTTTTATCATCAATTAGTATGTCAAAATCGAAGTTTTGCTTGCTGTATGATGTTAGAACAGATTTCATTGAAACTGAACCAAATTAGTTGTCTGAAGCGAAAGTAGTAATTCAGAGTCAACTGTTCGTGCTGTAATTTCGCTCACAAATTGCGGTCTGTCCTCTATTAAACACAGTTTTATCTTTTGATGGTTCTAAAATCCAAGGCTTTTTTCTGTGTTTTATTCTAATTTTAGTGAATAAGTTGTACATTGCAGACAGGAAGATGATTCCACTTAGTAGTAGGTTCACCAGGCTCCGAGACTACCCTGAAACAAAATACAAAATAATGTTAACATCTGTATCGTCGCATTACCTTCAAAATATATCCCTTCTCTTGTTACAACCTTACGGCTTCGATCTTAGAGACTGTGGAACACCTTGCCCAAAGATTCTACTGGAGTTCTGTTCAGATTCGCCATCACATTCCGCTGCATCGGTTAAACGCCCTAAAAATGCTCCCTGTTAAGGATAGAGTTCAATACAGGGTAGAGCATGAAGCCTACTGAGGTCAAACCAGACGAATACGGGGTTGTGTTCGAGGACTGTTATTCCTCTTTTTAGCCACAAACTGACACACTAAAACGCAACTGAGAGCCAGAAAACAATGACCAATTATAAACACACACCATAGAATAGACTGTGTACTCGAAAGACAATAACACCAATTGCTGAAACAAAAGAACTGTTAGTACATGAAATATCAGCCCTCATAGTTCAATATTTGTTCGAGTAATAGCGCTACATGTTTCCCGTGTTATATTGCAGTCCCAGAACGTTTGATTTTTTTATGATTTGCCTCTCCGATTTATCGTGAAGTGTAACGGTTTTGCACTGTTCCACTACTGGTGATCGGTCTTGTTCAGCAGAAATTCTATGAATTATTTTGTGTATTCCTTTTCTGTTATATTTTTTCCAAGTTTAATCATTTCTATTGAGAGTTCATCTCCAGTCGGTTTTCCTTCGCGTATATATCGAATGGTGCTATAATTGACATTATCTCGAATTACATTGAGATGACAATGGTCACAGGATAGCGATATGCACATATACACACAGCGATAGTATCGCGTACACAAAGTAAAAAGGGCAGTGCATTGGCGGAGCTGTCCTTTGTACTCATATGATTCACGTGAAACGGTTTCCGACATGATTATGGCCGCAAGATGAGAATTAAAAGACTTTGAACGCGGATTGATAGCAGGGGCTAAGCGCATGGGACATTCCATTTCGGAAATCCTTGGAGAATTCAATATTCCGAGATCCACAGTGTCAAAAGTGTGCCCAGCATACCAGATCTCAGAACTTACCTCCCACTACGAACAACGCAGTGGCCGACGGCTTTCACTTAGCGACCGGGAGCACGGCGTCTGCGTGGAGTTGTCAGTGCTAACAGACAAGCAGCACAGTGCGAAATAACCGCAGAAATGAATGTGGGACGTGCGACGAAGGTGTCCGTCACGACAGTGCGGCGGAATTTCACGTTAATAGGCTACGGCAACCAGACGACCGAAGCGAGTGCCTATACTAACGGCACGACGTCGCCTGCAGCGCCTCACCTGGGCTCGTGACCGTATCGGTTGGACCCTAGAGGTCTAGAAAACTGTGGCCTGGTCAGATTACCCCCCGAATTCAGAACTGAAGGTCGGTTTCGAGTGTGGCGCAGACTGCAGGAAACCACGGGCCCAAGTTGCCAACAAGACACTGTGCAAGCTGGTGATGCGCCTCCATAACGGTGTAGGCTTTGCTTATATGGCATGGCCTGGGTCTTGTGGTCCAATTGAATCGATCATTGACTGGAAAAGGTAAGGTCCGGTTACCTGGAGTCCATTTGCAGCCATTCATGGACATCATGTTCCCAAACAACGACGAAATTTTTTTGTAGATGACAGTGCGCTATGTCACTGGGCCACAGTTATCCGCAATTGGTCTGAAGAACATTCAAGACAATTCGAGCGAAAGACTTGCCCATCCAGATGACCCAACATGAACCCCATCGAATATTTATGGGACATAATCGAGCGGACAGCTCGTGCATAAAATCCTGCGTGTGCAGCAATTTCACAGTTATAGACGGCTACAGAGGCAGTATGGCTCAGCATTTCTGCGGGGACTTCCAACGACATGTGAAACCATGCCACGTCAAACAAAAGGCGGTCCAACACGGTATTAGGAGGTATCCCATGACTTTTGCCACCTCAGTGTATTTCTGATTTACAATTCTAAAATCAAATGCTAACTCTGTAAGTGAACAGTTTTCTTATTGCGTATTTCGAAAGATCTTTAACTTCCATACTCGAATACTAAGACGTGCAATACCATGGATGTGTCAGTTATATTTTTGCTTGGAAGTGCGCTGCCTTAGTTCGTACAAATGTGCTGCAGGTCCTCTCAGTAGAGACTACTACTACTACCTCCTACGACTATCAAAGTTAATTAGACATGGGAAAATGCCTCGGAAAAGAAAAAAATGACGATGAAAATCGCGGATGCAATACAGTCAAATTTACCAGGACTGCGAGGGCCTGAATCTCACGCTTCACCATGGCATGGCGAGTGCATGCGGGTGGTCTCTTTGCCCGACGACCAGTACGTTATGTTCCACTGACACATGCAAACTGGATGGTGCCAAGACCATAGGGAGTGGACCAGTGAGGAGTAGCGTGCTGTTCTCGGGCGAGAGCAGATTCAGTCAGAATAGTGATTGTGGACGTACGCTCATGGCGAGAGATGATAATACGCCATGTACCCAGAAGCTATGTCGAAAATGTTCCTTTTGGTGGTCCAGGTGATACGGTGTAGGAGGCATGATGTTGCACGGTCGTACTGACCTCCATCACTCGTCAAAGTTATTGCGACACTGTATTCCTCCCTGTGCGTCTTCTCAGTGATGCATTTGGTCCTGGCTTCATTTTTATGCATAAAAATGCGCGACCTCATGGAAATGCGTAGGTGGAGGAGCTCTTCGAATGAGAGCATATTTAGCGAATGGGCTGGCCTGGCTTTCCTCAACTTAAATTCTATCGCGCATGTGTGGAATGCGTTGGGGACACACATACTGCAGCACGTCCATTTGCACCGCACTTGTCAACCACGCCGGTGGAGGGATGGATTGCCTTAAAACAAGAACTCTATACCAGCGATACGACCAGTATCGGAGCACGCTGAAGTGCAAGCACTGCCGTCTGTAGTGACAGACACCCTACCCTTTGCAATAGCCGAGCGAACTTCATAAATCGCAGTGACTTCAGTGTAATGTCTGACGTCGTATAAAAACGTCATTTATGTTCGTCTCATTGCGTATTTCCTGCAGCTACTTCATGTACAATACTGTAGCTCTTCTTTCTATGAATGTTCAGGGTTCCAGCGAGCTATGTTATTTGGCAGTGACGCATCATGCGAAAGTTAGTTTCGTCCTTCAGATTTTCAGTCCCGTGGTTGACACCGACCAAGCGTTTTCTTTGTTTTTGTTTTTAAATGCAGCTGTGTACTTTGTATGTGGCATTTTGAACGGTTCGACTATACACGGTATATATACAGGGTGTTACAAAAAGGTACGGCCAAACTTTCAGGAAACATTCGTCACACACAAATAAAGAAAAGATCTTATGTGGAAATGTGTCCGGAAACGCTTAATTTCCATGTTAGAGCTCATTTTAGTTTCGTCAGTATGTTCTTTCACCTACACTCAATGGAGCACGATATCATGATTTCATACGGGATGCTCTACCTGTCCTGCTAGAACATGTGCCTTTACAAGTACGACACAACATGTGGTTCATGCACGATGGAGCTCCTGCACTTTTCAGTCGAAGTGTTCGTACGCTTCCCAACAACAGATTCGGTGACCGATGGATTGGTAGAGGCGGACCAATTCCATGGCCTCCACGCTCTCCTTACCTGAACCCTCTTGACTTTCATTCATGGGGGCATTTGAAAGCTCTTGTCTACGCAACCCCGGTACCAAATGTAGAGACTCTTCGTGCTTGTGGACGGCTGTGATACAATACGCCATTCTCCAGGGCTGCATCAGCGCATCAGGGATTCCATGCGACGGAGGGTGGATGCATGTATCCTCGCTAACGGAGGACATTTTGAACATTTCCTGTAACAAAATGTTTGAAGTCATGCTGGTACGTTCTGTTGCTGTGTGTTTCCATTCCATGATTAATGTGATTTGAAGAGAAGTAATAAAATGAGCTCTAACATGGAAAGTAAGCGTTTCCGGCCACCTCTCCACATAACGTATTCTCTTTCTTTGTGTGTGAGGAATGTTTCCTGAAAGTTTGGCCGTACCTTTTTGTAACACCCTGTATACTCTTTTTCTTTGCAACTCTAAAGTAATAACGATGAGTTAATGTGGTACCATTGTTTGCTGAGTGAAAAAATAAGGACTATAAATGGGGTATAAGCATGCTATTAATTGTTTCGCAAAATCTGTTACATATTGCCGACGATTGACAACTACTGAACCGCCACCCAGCTGCACTGCCGAAGGATGGTGTACCTGGACAGCCGGCTGGGGTGACCGAGCGGTTCTAGGCGCCACAGTCTGGAACCGCGCGATCGCTACGGTTGCAGGTTCAAATCCTGCGTCGAGCATGGATGTGTGTGATGTCCTTAGGTTAGTTAGGTTTAAGTAGTTCTAAGTTCTAGGGGACTGATGACCTCAGATGTTAAGTCCCATAGTGCTCAGAGCCATTTGAACCATTTTTGTACCTGGACAGAGGAGGCGCGGGCGGAGACAACAGCGTAACAATGGTTCGGACAACGATGAACATACAGTTGATGATACTGAACAGAAAGAAGATTTGAAACAAATTGTAAAACATCAGTCATTGAATTCCGTCCATTCCAGAATGATATTCGTTCGCTGCTGCGTCAAGTCTGACTGACTGAACTAGTCAGATATTACGGATACAGGGAATGTAAATGTGTTCTTCAGAATGTACTGTATGCTGATATTATTTTATTCAAATAATGTAACCTTTTTTGTTTGTATAATGAGGAGCTATCTGTGACTCTGTGAAGATTATGTTATTGATTTACAGTGCAGAACAACTCCTCATTTAACGAATATTGACGTTTCAAGGGAGAGGTAATCAATCATCAATCTTTAGTTCATTGTCGTGTACTACTATTTGCATTATTACGACCATTGTTGGAACTAGATGAGACTACGCAGTCAAATGCAAAGTTACTGTCTTAGCAACATTTTCTTTTTCCCTGAAACAAGGATTCCGCAATTTAAATTGTGCTGACGTTTGATGGCGAATATATACTTTGACCGAGAAAATGTTTGTTTGCTTCCTGCCGGATGCAGTAAGAATCTTCTGTACAATGAATTTTATTCTATTACGACTATGAGACCGTCTGCTAGTATGGAAGAATGCCAGTAGCGCGGCCTCACCAATAATAACTAAACCAGTTGGCGCCGTGGTAAGGCCATGGAATGGTATTCGGGTGGTATTCACTGGTTTCCCTGAGTCACTTGAGGCCAAATCCTAGATTAATTCCTTTCAGATGGAATTTACCGAGTATTCTCGCTATTTTAAACGAAATGTTGCCCACTAAAGGAAAGATTTGCAGGTGTGTTCTCCTATTTATACATTTCTTGATCCTTGATTTTAATTGCCAGTACCCTGTTAATCTACTGGGTGGAATATCCATTCCTTCTAAACACTGTCATTAGGTGGGCGAGTTCTTTAGGTAAACTTTCTAGATCTAAGACAGTGTGAGCTCTACGTACGAGTGTTTCAAGCACGCTCATAGTTTGCTACGGGTGATGACAACTTGCTTCCAAATGCGAGTCAGTATGGGTGGCCTTACGATATACTGTGAATGTTCTTATGAAAGGAGGTGAGGTGGTGAAGAAACTCCGTCAATTTATCTTCTCGATAAGGCCACACTATGAAAGTATCATTCACCCACCTTCAAAATATAGTTGATTTACGGGCAGCTGATTAAAGCTTTCTTTCCTCGAAATCGTACGTATAAAGGCTGGCCCCCATGGGACACAGAGGCCTGTCCATGGCGACGCCATCAGTCTGTTCAAAATATTCTTGGATGAACATAAAATAGGTTGCGGTTTGAGCATGCCGAAACAAAGCAGTGATGCCCACCTTAAAGTTTTTGCCAACTAGCGGCAAAGAATCTGCGAGAGGTACCTTTGTAAAATGTGATAATCAAAGAGATGACACTCTCTTGAGATAAGTAGGAGGAACGTAATAGTGCAGAAGACTTGCATTGCACACGTCCCGTAGGTTTGTAATTGAGAGGCTAAGACGACATGAATATGTACCGCCAACACTGAGTGGCCTTTCAGATATTCATGAGGAGAGTGTCCAATAGTAAGCAACAGTAGAGCACCTACATATGATTTTGCCAGATATATGGCCTCGTTGCTGAGACTGCTGGTGAGAAAACGCCCATATCACATCCGTAACTCAGCTGACTTTACCAACAGACTGGGGCTCTTCATCCAAGCAGTTCCGACCGGTTGGTTAGCTTTGATGTAGTATTACTTTTTACAAAGGTCCCTCTCGCTAATTCTTGGCACTAGTTGGCTAAAAGTTTCAGGCGGACATCACTACTTTGTTTCGGGATGCTCTATCCTCAACCTATTTTATGTTCATCCAAGAATATTTTGAACAGACTGATAGCGTCGCCATGGGCATCCTCTAACTCCATTGGTGGCCAGCCTTTATATGGACGATTTTGAGGAGAGAGCGCTTTAATCAGCTGCCCTTAAACCAACTATATGTTGAAGGTATGTAGACGATACTCCCATAGTGTGGCCTCATGGAGGAGATAAATTGACAGAGTTTCTTCACCACCTCACCTCCTTTCATAAGAACATTCGATTCACCATGGAAATAGGGAAAGATTGTTGCATGCCTTTCTTGGATGTTTTGGTTAGACAAAAGAATGAGGGTTCTCTGAGGCATTCAGTTCATCGTAAGGTCATACTAATTTGTATTTGCTAGAGCCAAGTTGTCATCATCTGTTGCAAATTATGAGCGTGCTTAAAACACTCGGACGTAGTGCTCGCACTGTATCAGATATAGACATTTTACCTAAAGATCTCGCCCACCTAAAGACAGCGTTTGGAAAGAATGTATATTCCACCCAGCAGATTAACAGGGCACTGACAGCTAAAACCAAGAATCAGGAAATGTATAAAGAGGAGAACACACTGCAAATCTTTCCTTTTGTGGGCAACATTTCGTTTAAAATAGCCCGAAAACTCGGCAAATTTCATCTGAAAGTGATTTTCCGTCCACAATCTAAGATTGTAGACCTTTTGGATCGGTGAAGGACGACTTCTTACTGCGGAACGCCGAAATTTACAAACTGTCTTGTCAGTGTTGTATGGCTTACATAGGACAGATCACAAGCAATGTGAAAGAACGCTGAACATCAACGCTGCACTTACCTTTTGCAACCAAGAAAGTCCGCTATTGGCAAACACTGTATTTCCACTGACCACAGCTACATCTTTCTGGGACTCCATTATGAAAGAATCCATGGAAATACGCTGGCGGAAAATATGAACCGTGAATAGCGGCTACCATTTGGAGAGGGCGTGGAACCCCGTCATCCCCATGATTTGTTCTGATCGAAGACAACAGAGTGCGCCAACGGCCGCGGCGAGCGGTGAGATTGTGGGCAGCTGAGATCCGCGGTTCCACCAGCCGGGGTTCTGCCGCCATGATGTCTGTTTAATTCTGTCAACTCGATTTTTTACGCATGCGTGGAATACTCGCAGCGAAATATCGTGCGATGAATTAATCGCCGACCGGCTGCAAACCCGAATTTGTTTGAACAATTCGCCGGGAAAACTTAAAATTCACAATCCGGAAGTTGTCTCCTTGCCATATTCTAAATAAGAACACCAGTACAGTGCACCGTAACTGCCAGCTGATTGACTCAACTGTCTTCTCCCGTTGCTTCAAGTGCCTCGTGTTTCTGGCCAGCTCCGCTTGATGCTATAGCCATTTGGCACTGTCGTCACGCTAATCTCACGCCATGCGATGTCCAGCTTTCTTTGCACAACTGGGAGACATCTGCCAATGTGCTGGCGCTGCTTCATTCATTTCCATCGCATTTGTTACCTTCCCCGTGCTCCTTTATCATTTAGCTACAATACAGCAGGTCAGCAACTGGAAGCAGTTAATTCCATAAATTGTCTGGGAGTGGGCATTAGGAGTGATTTAAAATCTAATGATCATATAAAGTTGATCGTCGGTAAAGCAGATGCCAGACTGAGATTCATTGGAACAATACTAAGGAAATGCAACCCGAAAACAAAGGAAGTAGGTTACAGTACACTTGTACGCCCACTGCTTGAACATTGCTCACCAGTGTGGGATCCGTACCAGGTGGGGTTGATAGAGGAGATAGAGAAGATCCAACGGAGAACAGCGCGCTTAGTTATAGGATCATTTAGTAATCGCGAAAGCGTTACGGAGATGATAGATAAACTCCAGTGGAAGACTCTACAGGGAAGACGCTCAGTAGCTCGGTAAGGGCTTTTGTTGAAGTTTCGAGAACATACCTTCACCGAGGAGTCAAGCAGTATATTGCTCCCTCCTACGTATATCTCGCGAAGAGACCATGAGAATAAAATCAGAGAGATTAGAGCCCACACAGAGGCATACCGACAATCTTTCTTTCCACGAACAACACGAGACTGGAATAGAAGGGAGAACCGATCGAGGTACTCAAGGTAACCTCCGCCACACACCGTCAGGTGGCTTGCGGAGTATGGATGTAGATGTAGATGTAGATGTAGATGTAATTTTTGCAACTACTATTGCTGTTTCCGAACATGACGGCTTTGTTTTTCCTACTCATCCCCATTAGCTTACGTTTTTCTACATTTAGGGCTACCTGCCGTTCATCACGCCAACTACGAATTTTGTCTAAGTCATCTTGTATCCTCCAACAGTCACTCAACTTCTGCACCTTCCCGTACATCGCAGAATCATGAGCAAATAGCCGCAGATTGCTGCCCACCCTGTCCGTCTGTCTTTCTTTAAGCCGACCTGCTACAGACTCGAATAGTATTCAAGAATAGGTCGCACTAGCGTCATATATGCAGTCTCCTTTACAGATGAACCACACTTACCGAGAACTCTCCTAGTGAACCGAATTAGACCATTCGCCTTCGGGCCGGCCGGAGTGGCCGAGCGGTTAAAGGCGCTACAGTCTGGAACCGTACGACCGCTACGGTCGCAGGTTCGAATCCTGCCTCGGGCATGGATGTGTGTGATGTCCTTAGGTTAGTTAGGTTTAAGTAGTTCTAAGTTCTAGGGGACTGATGACCACAGCAGTTGAGTCCCATAGTGCTCAGAGCCATTCGCCTTCCCTACCACAATCCTCACACGCTCACTCCGCTTCACATCGCTTTGCAACTTAGGCCTAGATATTTAAACGACTGGGCACTACTATTGATGTATCCGAATATTACAGCTTTGTTTTCCCTACGCATTCGCATAAACGTACACACATCAAATAATGTTTTGCATCAACCCGGTTCCCAAAAGCCCTGAAGATAGACGTTGACTGTGGATACTGTATCACAGACACAGTCCCTTTGACGATTCAGAGATGTCACTAAACCCGCCCAAAGTTGTAAGTAACCATGGATGAGCAGCGACTATTAGACGGAGGGGTCCGACAGCCGATGTTCCATAGTCCGCTGCTCGTGGTCTCGCGGTAGCGTTCTCGCTTCCCGAGCACGGGGTCCCGGGTTCGATTCCCGGCGGGGTCAGGGATTTTCACCTGCCTCGAGATGACTGGGTGTTTGTGTTGTCCTCATCATTTCATCATCATCCAGGAAAGTGGCGAAATTGGACTGAGCAAAGATTGGGTAATTGTACGGGCGCTGATAACCACGCAGTTGAGCGCCCCACAAACCAAACATCATCATCATCAGCCGATGTTCCAGTGATTCCACCAGGAAGGAGGTACATGGTTCGTGTTGTCTGTAGTTCAATCACGCCTAGACGGTCAATACCGCGGTTTGATCGCGTCCACATTGTTACTTTGTACCAGTAAGGGCTCTCAACAAGAGAAGTGTGCAGGCTTGTCTAAATGAACCAAAGCGATATTGTTCGGACATGGAGGACATACAGAAAGAAAGGAACTGTCTATGACATTCCTCACTCAGGCCGCCTAAGGGATACTACAGGGGCCGCAACGGTGTTCAATAACGCTTTTCGTGCGGCTACAGGACGTCGTGTTACAACTCAAACTGTGCGCATTAGACTGCATGATGCGCAACTTCACTCCCGACGTCCATGGCGAGGTCCATCTTTCCAACCACGACACCATGCACCGCGGTAAAGATGGACCCAACAAAATGCTGAATGGACCACTCGGGTTTGGCATCACGTTCTCTTCGCCTATGAGTGTCTCATGTGCCTTTAACCAGACAGTCGTCGGAGAAGTGTTTGGAGGCAACCTGGACGGACTGAACGCCTTAGACACACTGTCCAGAGAGTGCAGCAAGATGGAGGTTCTCTGCTGTTTTTGGGTGGCATTATGTGGGGCCGACGTACGCCGCTGGTGGTCATGATGGGCGCCGCAACGGCTGTACGATACGTGAATGCCATCCTTTGACCGAGAGTGCAACCATATCGGCAGCATATTGGCGAGACATTGTCTTCATGGATGACTATTTGCGGCCCCATCGTGCACATCTTGTGAATGACTTCCTTCAAGATAACGACATCGCTCCACTAGAGTGTCCAACATGTTCTCCAGACATAAACCCTATCGAACATGTCTGGGATGGATTGTAAAGGGCTGTTTATGGACTACGTGACCCACCAACCACTCTGAGGGATCTGTGCCAAATCGTCATTGAGGAGTGGGACAATCTGGGCCAACAGTGCCTTTATGAACTTACGGATAGTATGCCACGACGAATACAGGCATGCATCATTGCAAGAGCACTTGCTACTGGGTGTTAGAGGTACCGGTGAGTACAGCAGTCTGGACCACCACCTCTGAAGGTCTCGCTGTATGGTAGTACGAGATGTTTATGTTGATCTCTATTCCAATTTTCTGTACAGGATCCTGAACCCGCGGAGCCAAGGTAGTGCAAAACTTTTTTTGCTGTGTGTATATTTATCTACATTTAGAGCTAGCTCCCATTCACCATCACAACTACAGTTTTTGCGTAAGTCATCTTGACACCTCCTACAGTCACTCAACTTCGATATTTGCCCGTAAATCACAGCTCTATCAGCAGATAACCGTAGATTATTGTCCACCCTGTTCACCAGATCATTTATGTATGTAGGAAGTAACAGCGGCCCTGTCATACTATATCTCTATCTACATGGATACTCTGCTAATCACATTTAAGTGTCTGGCAGAGGGTTACGCGAACCACCTCCAGAATTGTCTATTATTCCAATTTCGTATAGCGCGCGGAAAGAATGAGCACCTATATCTTACCGTACGAGCTCTGGTTTCCCTTCTTTTATCGTGGTGGTCGTTTCTCCCTATGCAGGTCGGTGTCAACAAAACATTTTAGCATTCGGAGGAGAAAGCTGGTGACTGAAATTTCGTAAGAAGAATCCGTCACAACGAAAAACGCCTTAGTTTCAATTATGTCCAGACCAAATCCTGTATCATTTCAGTGACACTCTCTCCCATATTTCGTGATAGTACAAAACGTGCTGCCTGTCAAGTTCAAGGGAACTTTATCGATGTGCTCCGTCAGTCCTATCTGGTAAGGATCTCACACCACGCAGTGTTATTCTAAAAGAGGACGGACAAGCGTAGCTGTCTCCTTAGTAGATCTGTTACATTTTCTGTGTATCCTGCCAATAAAACGCAGTCTTTGGTGAGACTTCCCCACAACATTTTCTATGTGTTCCTTCCAATTTAAGTTGTTCGTAATTGTAATTCCTAGGTATTTAGTTAAATTTATGGCCTTTAGATTTGACTGATTTATCATGCAACCGAAGTTTAATAGATTCCTTTTAACACTCATGTGGATGACCCCACACTTTTCGTTATTTAGGGTCAACTGCCGATTTTCGCAGATAGCTTTTCTAAATCGTTTTGCAATTTGTTTTGGTCTTCTGATGACTTTATTAGTCGAGAAACGAGTGTGTCATCTGCGAACAACCTAAGACGACTGCTCAGATTGTCTCCCAAATCGTTTATATAGACAAGGGACAGACAGTATTATAGAATACTACCTTGGGGAGCGCCAGAAATTACTTCTGTTTTACTCGATAACTTTCCGTCAATTACTACGAACTCTGACCTATATGACGGAAATCACAAATCCAGTCACATAACTGAGACGATATTACATAAGCGCGCAATGTGGTACAATGTCAAAAGCCTTCCAGAAATCCAGAAATACGGAAACAATCTCAAACCCCTTGTCAATAGCACTCAACATTTCATACGAATAAAGAGCGAGTTGTGTTTCACAAGAACGATCCGTTCTAAATCAATGTGTGTCAATAGACCGTTTTCTTCGAGGTACTTCATAATGTTCGAACACAATATATGTTCCAAAATCCTGCTGCATATCGACGTTAGTGATATGAGCCTGCAACTTAGTGGATTACTCCTACTACCTTTCTTGAATATTGATGTGACCTATGCAGTTTAGCAGTATTTGGGTACGGATCTTTTCTCGAGCAAACGGTTGTATATGATTGTTAGGTATGGAGCTGATGCATCAGTATATTCTGAAAGGAACCTAACTGGTATACAGTCTGGACGAGAAGTAATTAAGACTTTATTAAGTAATTTAAGTTGCTTCACTCCTCCGAGGATATTTACTTCTACGTTACTCATGTTACAGCTGATCTTGGATCGAATTCTGGAATATTTAGTTCGTATTGTTTTGTGAAGGCATTTCGGAAGGCTGTATTTAGTAACTCTGCTTTTGCCGCACTGTCTGCGATAGTATCTCCATTGCTATTGCGGAGACAAGGCATTGATTGTTTCTTGCCACTAACATACTTCACATACGACCTGAATCGCTTTGGATTTTCTGTCAAGTTTCGAGACAAAGTGCCCGTTAAATTTCGAGCTTCTGTAAAATACCGCCAATCTCGGGAATTTTGCGTCTGTTAAAAGTTGGCATGTTTGTTTCGCTGTTTCTGCAACAGTGTTCTGACCCGTTTTGTGTACCAGGGAGGATCAGCTCCAACATTTGATAATTTATTTGGTATAAATCTCTCAATTTCTGTCGATACTATTTTTTGAATTCAAGCCACTTTTGGTCTACATTTATATTATTAATTTGGAACGAGTGGAGATTGTCTCTGAGAAAGGCGTCAAGTGAATTTTTATCTGCTTTTTTTGAATAGACATTTTTTGTTTATTTTGGAGGATTTGGGGGTTACAATATTCAATCTCGTTACGACAACCCTGTGTTCACTAAACCCTGCATCCGTTTTGATGCTCGTTATTAACTCCGGATTATTTGTTGCTAATAGGTCAAGTGTATTTTCACTACCATTTGCTATTCGCGTAGGCTCGCGAACTAACTGCTCGAAATAATTTTCAGAGAATGCGTTTAGCACAATTTTGGATGATGTTTTATGCGTACCTCTGGGATTAAACATATATTTTCACCAACATGTCGAGGGTAAATTAAAGTCACCACCAACTATAATTGTATGAGTCAAGTACGTGTTTGAAATCAAACTCAAGATTTCTTTGAATCTTTCAGCAACTGTATCATCTGAATTTGGAGGTCGGTAAAAGGATCCAATTATTATTTTATTCCGGTTCGCTCTCTGAGGACTACGGGACTTAACATCCGAGGTCATCAGTCCCCTCGACTTAGAACTATTTAAACCTAACTAACCCAAGTACATCACACACATCCATGCCCGAGGCAGGATTCGAACCTGCAACCGTAGCGGTGGCGCGGTTCCAGACTTGTAGCCTCTAGAACCGCTCGATCACAGCGGCCGGCCCCTATTCCGGTTGTCAACAATGACTTCTTCCTATACTAACTCACAAGAACTATCTACTTCAAATTCGTGACAAGATAAACTACTTCTAACAGCAATATACACGCCACTGACAATCGTGTTTAGCCTGTCCTTTCGGAACACCGTTCGGTTCTTCGTAAAAATTTCGACTGAGCTTATCTCCAGCTTTCAGTGCCTATAACGATTTGAGCATGAGTGCTTTCTATTAGCTCTTGGAGCTCTGGTACTTTACAATACAGCTACGACAATTTACAGCTGTTATACCGATGGTATGTCTTGTCTCTGATGAATACTCACTGTCCAGGACAATATACTGGATTCTATCACTTAAGAAGTTTTCGAACCTCTCACATATCTGGGGACCTGTTCCATATATACTCGCACCTTCTCTAACAGTCTGCAGTGGGGTACAGCGTCAAATGCTTTCCGGAAATCTAGAAATATGGAATCTGCCTGTTACCATTCATCACCCGAGTTGAAGCGCCCTTCCTCGGCGCAAACACTAATTACGTGGGTAGTGGATACTTCAGTATATGGCTTTTCTGACGGAATCCCTAGACCATTGACGTCAGATTTCGGGTTACAAATTTTATTTCAAACTTAGTGGAAGAGGGTGGCGCTTCAAAATTTCTTCAGTGTCAGTAGTTGTAAATGTTAACAGTTACTTATCTACATGAGAACGTTCGTCATTTTGTCCGCTTTCACTTAGAGAAAACCCTCTCTCCATATATTTACTCCTTCTGGACAATTTCTATGGCTGTCTTAGCTGCCTCACGCTGTGTAGTAGTGATCGGACCAGCTTTCAGGCAGCGTACATCGTCAGAGCAGAATGTTGTTTCCCATCGGGAGGCGTTCCGGACGTAATCTCACACATGGGTTGACTACAGAAACTCGGAGAGCCGTGAACGCAGACAGTCAGTATTTTAGATTTAACCTAGTTATTCTTATCCAGTGCCTCACAGCAAAACTCTGATATCTCAACAGAATCAGGTACTGAGTTGTTCATCATCATCATCATCATCATCATCATCAGCCAATTCAATCATTAGATGATGTGGCCTCTTCGAGTCGTGGATTCAGGTAGGCTTTCAGAAGTCTTCTCCAAGTGGGACGGTCTTGGGCAGTTCTCTGCCAGGTGTTACCAGCGATCTTCTTTATGTATTTGTCCCATCTGTCTGGTGGTCTTCCTCTAGGCCTCCGGTGCTCTCTCTGACTCCACTCCAGTACTAGCTTCGTCCATCTGTTGTCTTTTCTTCTTGCGACGTGGCCAGTCCACTGCCATTTCAAGGAACCTACTCTCTCTAAGATGTCATTAACCTTCGTCACAGACCGGATGTCATCTGCCCTTTTCCTGTCCTTCCTTGTATAGCCCAGCATTGATCTCTCCATGGCTCTCTGTGCTCTCCTAAGTTTCCCTTTTGTAAATGAGTTCAGGGTCCATGCCTCGCAGCCATACGTCATCACAGGAAGAATGCATTGATCAAATACTGCTTTCTTCAGATTTACTGGCATTTTTGATCTGAATACTTTTGAATTCTTCCCAAATGCTTGCCAACCAAGCTTGATGCGTCGATAGATTTCTGGTCTTATGTCTCCCTTCATATTTATAATTTGGCCAAGGTAGACATATTCACTGACCTCTTCTAGTAGACTGTCCTTGACTTTCACATCTCCAGCTGGGACCCATTTGTTGGATGTTACTTTTGTTTTGGAAAGGTTCATGTTCAAGCCAACCAGCTGACATTCCGATGCAAGATCTGTAACTAAGTTTTGGAGCTCTGCGAAGTCTTTGGCCAGTAACTGAGTTGATACGACGTAGTAAATCAAATTGATTGCGTCCCTCCGAACCGGTTAGTCATCCAAGTTGAACTGATTGCCAAAGAGCAAACGATGCAATTCTACACCGTCTTGGCCGAGGTTCGAGCACCTTTGGTCACTGTGTCATCCCGAAGAATATTCAGTTATTTTAGTACTAATCATTGTTGAACAGTGTTAACATCGGCCTTTAAAGTTAAATGTTGATAAATAACTTCCTACTCTGACTGTTGCTTGTTCATTTACGTCTACCTGTACAGGGTGGAGAAAAACTGTGTCACGAAATTTTAACCCTGGAAAGCTGATGCCAGTGGGAACCAAATTCACTATTGTTGTGTACGTCGACAACGAACGTTTTTTAAACTACGGAATCTTGGTGTCACGTGCTCCGATTGGCCGGTCTCGCTGTTTGTCTCCACCTCACATCAGATGATGATGATGATGGAGAGGGTTGTATGGGCACATGACGGCAAGCTCTTCAGCGCCAGCTCAGTAGTAGATTGAGACGGGTGTCAAGAAAATACTCAGAACAGTAAGATAAAACAGAAGGTAAAACACAGGTAACAAGGTTGGAAAAATATGTGCCTACCCACACCGAAGCGTGTGACAAAGTATGCCGCCAGCAGTAAAACATGAACAACACAGAAAGAAAGTGGTAGAGGGAGCTAAAACAATATAGTAAATGGAAGTGGCTGGCTGACTGCAAGGAAAAAAAAGGGAGGAGCCAGCCACTTTGCAATACACTAAAACCTCCAGCCTAGAAGTTTAGGCCAGAGTCCAGACACATCACAAGGCAGTCACACGTAAGCTTCGCTTCGGAGCACACACACGTCACCTGCAATTTAGTCATACAGTAAGCATGGCGGCACTTGCCAGGGCAAATTAGCTTCACGTTTTGCAAGAAACTCTACCCGGTCTGCTGGAAGATGTTCCCCTGGACATAAGGATACGCATGTGGTTGCAGCATGATGCAGCGCCCGCTCATAACAGTCGTGCTGTGCGCAGATATTTAAATGAACTCTTCGACGGCCGGGTAATTGGCAGAAGTGCTAATAATACATGGCCCTCGCGGTCATCATACGACACGCCATCGTACTTCCTCCTGAGGGGATTCTTCAAGGTTCTATTTCACCGACCTAGGACGCGAACCACCTACAAACGAATTAATGGATCGCATTCAACATGCCGCCAATCACATCAGGGCAATGCAAGGAATCTTTGAAAGAGTTCGGCAAAACACCGTTCGACGTTACCAAGCTTGTGCCGCGTCAGAGGGTCGCCAGTTGGAGCACCTGCTTTAAGTTCAAAAATGGCTCTGAGCACTATGGGACTTAACATCTGAGGTCATCAGTCCCCTAGTACTACTTAAGCCTAACTGACCTAAGGACATCACACACATCCATGCCCGAGGCAGGATTGGAACCTGCGACCGTAGCGGTCGCGCTGTTCCAGACTGACGCGCCTAGAACCGCTCGGCCACTTCGGCCGGCTTGTGTAATTTTTCCTCCTATCTATGTAATTATGTAGGTCTCAGTTCGTTCGAGCAATCAATCATTCATGATATGAAACACAGTCATAGCTCAGTCACTCAAAATGATTCAGAAATTTTACTTGTTAGAATGAAATCAGCCGATGATTCTTCTTCTCTGGAGGCTCGTGCTTTGCGGCAGTCTGCTAATCTGTACAAATAAAATGCCTCGTAATTTTGGGAGCATTGTATAATCAGTCGGGAAACCTCAGATCAAGCGGATATTTGGCTTTGATGAAGTTTAACCTTCCGAAGAAGTGATGGAGCTCTTGGATTATTAAATGCAGGTTCGTATCCAGTCTTTCAGGAGTTCCCTCCTGATTAACAACTACGCAATATATCGATGAATATCATTAATTCTCAAATGTCAATTTGTATGAAGGAGCAATATATTTGTATATTTCCCTTTTAATCGTACAATTTCGTCTCAGTTATCTTTTGTCATAAATCTCAATATTCAGATTACAATTCTTCAAACCAAGCTCAGGCTAATCGGCACGTAGACAATCTCGGAAGCTTTTTTCTTCTAACAACCACCAGAGAGAGTACTACAAAGAATAATTATGCGCTCATGGCATAGCTATTGTATGATACTACTTTGCGCATGGGTTCTGCGACTATGAAGATAAAAAATTAGTAAACGTCATTCAAGGGTAGAATTGTATCAGAATAATTCATCGAATATAAAGAGATATTACACCTGCTTTAAGTAAACTATGTCCTAGCTACATGAAAGGCCCTTTTCAAGGCCTACACAGTTTGTAAAAGACATTCTGTACGCGTACTAACAGCCGCTGACGGGATTTTTCCCGGTACGTCACATCATGAAACTACAATGGATGTGTCGGGTTCCCTCTGGAGTGGAAGGCTGGCGCGATACCAACGAACGCGAACTCCGGCAGGCAAAGCATTCGCTGTCATGCGTTGCCCAGAGCATCCGATCACAGGGTAATCCCGCGGCCAATCGGAGAGCGTGGCGCCAAGTTTCCTTGGTTTAGAAATTGTACGTCGTCGACCTACGAAACATTAATAGTTTTGGTTCCTACTGGCATCAGCTATCCAGGATGAAAATTTCGTAACACAATTTTTCTCCACCCTGTATACTCCACGAGCCTCGCTGTGTAGCGGAGGCTGTTGTGTGTACCATTCCCCCTCCTCCTGTTCCAATCGCGTACGTTTCGCGGGAAGAACGACTGCTGGTAAGCGTCTGCGTGGGCTCGTATCTCTCTGTTTTTATCTTCACTGTCTGTTCCCAAGTTTAACGTAGGAAGAAGCGATAGATTGCTTTAATGTTCTAGGAATATGCGCTCTCGGAACTTGAAACACGTATGTATTCAGTACAGCGATGGCGAGGCATGAGAGAATCTCTGACCAGAGAGTTATTTATCGTTGCTAGTCTGCGCTTGACCGCGCGTGAGTGCAGTAGTGGTACGTAGGTTGTTGCGAGTTGTACTCAGTCGGAAACAGTTGTGTGTGAGGAGTCGGCGGGCGTCGACATGGGTCTCTGGTCACGATTCAGGACGAGGTATATTGTTAAATAAGGTAATGAAGCAGCATTGCGCTCAGCTAATAATGTATTGTAATTGTAATTAATTTGTTCAAGAAATGCCCCAATAATAATTCTGTTTTCAAAGCAATCGTTATTAAAAAAAAAGAAAATCATTACAATTGAATGTCCATTTTTCAATTTTTGTGTCGAGTTTACATTGGGCCATTATTTTTCAATATTTTTGTAGCGAAGCTACAGTCGCTTTTATTTCAATTTAGCGATGTTTTGTGGGAGCTCAACAACATTTGGGTCATTATTATTCAGTAATCTTGTGGGGAAATAACTTTTGGCACGTTTTCATTATCATAGGCTTTTCTTTTTATTTTTGCTGGGAAATCACACTTGGCTCTATTCACATTAACATTTGTATTGTCTTGTAAGAATTCGCTGGGAGGTTACGTTTAACACGATTCCTATTAACATTTAATTATTGTCCTTTTTCAAAATTTTGTGGAGAGGTTACACTTGGCGACATTCGGACCAGGATCGTATTTCTTTGAGAATCTTCTGAAAAGTAGTCAGATATTTGCTCTTATTTAATTAATATAATTAGCATTTGGCGCAACGCTTTTCCTAATTTTATGACTTTCTTTCCTCAGATCATCGGCAATTCGTTGCTCTGTTGTATTTGTGTTTGTGCTTTTTGCATTCTGCTTATTTCTTTTGTGAATAATTGTGACTATTGTAAAAATGCCGCGAAAGACTGTGAATAGTGCATCTCGAAGTATAATGAATGAAATTACCGACTTAAACAACTTCAGTTATAGTACTTGTGACATGCAGTGTAATGATGACAATCCTACGTTCACTGACAATCAGTGCGTTCCAACCACTAATGATGATTTTAGTCTTAATGATGAACAAACGAACTCGGTTATGTCCTCTGTTGATTTGACGACAATCGATGACGCAGGGCGTTCTGTTGTAATGAGCGCTGCGCAGATTAACACACCCGGTTTGCAGGATTTACGTGACGAACAGATAAATTTTTCTAATGAAAGTGAACAGGATACTTAAAACACGACAGATGTATTTAATTCCAAGGTAGTGACGCACAGTGCACATCCGATAAGCAAACCTTTTTGTAAGTCACAGAATGACCAAATGGTCACACAAAATGTGACAATTGCAGGTACACCACTAAACAGCACGGAGAATAGAAATGCTAATAATGACTTTGAACAAATTATGGCAAGGTTGCTACAACAACAATTTAGTGAAAATAACAAACAATTTAAATATCTCAAACAACAGCTCAGTGAAAAATTAGACAACAATTCCAGACAACTTAAAGAAGATAACAAACGACTTAGGGACGATTTCAAACAACAACTTAAGGAAAATTCCAAACAACAGAATGAAAATAACGAAAATCTCAAACAACACTTTAATTAAAAATTAGACAACAATTCTAGACAGCTTAGTGAACAAATTAGAGCCGTTGCCGCGCAGTGTCATGATACTAAGGAACAATTACGCGAGGAAATTGATGGTTGTGCTAGGAAAAGTAGCGAAGAAATTGCGCAAGAATTAAGAGATATGCAAACAACTGCAACAGAATCACTTAGAGAAGAAATTAATGCAGTCGGTAAACAATGCTCTGAAAAAGCAACACAATTACGCGACGAGTTTAAAGTAATGACAGCAGAACTTTCGCGCACAATGGATGCAAAGATAGAAGGGAAATTCGAACAACAGAACACTCAAATTGACGAACGTTTTAATCACCACCTAGAAAACAGTAATACGCGTTTCCGTAAATTTATACAGGATCAGAATAAAGTAAAACGGCAAGTAATGGAAACAATCACAGCACAGAGACAAGAAGACAAACGTAAAATGTTCGCGAAGGCAAAAACATACGTGGACAGCAATATTGCTGCAGTGTCCGATGAAATTAATACCATCAAACAGTCGAACATAGAATTACGTGTCGAAATTTCTGATTTTAAATCGAAAACAGACACATACACAACAGATTTCCAAACAGTGACCGACAGACTCGAACAATTAGAACTAACACAGGATTCCGACGTCGTCAGAACTGACGTTAAAAGATTGAACGAAACCACACGTAAATTACAAAAACAGATTAATACTTCTGAAACTAAAAACGATGATCAGGTAAAAATACTGACTGAAAAATGTGATGAATTGGCCAGTCGTATTGATATTATTGAAAGTAATACTGACAGCAAATCAGACGATACTGCACCGTTTTTGTTTAACGAAACACCTGAATTCCAAAATTTACAGCAGACAATCAATGAGATCGATTCGTCTAATAATGCATTGCTTAGAAAATTGTCAAATTTACAGCAAGAGATAACAGAGATAAAAAATATTTCAGTTAATAATACATCACAGCAGACGCCACTTTGCGAACATTTGTCAGACTCACGCAGCGCGTATAATTTAGGTAATCTACAGAGAGTACGTGAGCTAGATTCAGAACAGTCACAGTCAAACAGATTCCCATACAATCCTGAACCTGTTCCGTCATACAGAGATGATAATTTCGATTACAAACATTTTCTATCAGTGAGAAAATTTAAAGTATTTAAAAATGACAGAGCACAGATTCACCCACTGGATTGGATACAACAGTTTAGTTTTGCTTTTCCACCGACTTGGCCTGTAACGCATAAACTTGAATTAATTTGCAGTTTTCTGGAAGGCGAACCGGCAACTCGTATGAGATCGATCGCGAGACAATGTTACTCGGTAGAAGAATTTCAGAATGCTTTTCTGTCAGCGTATTGGTCGAAGACGACACAGCGCGGAATTAAAGATCAGTTAATTAGCTTACCGAATTATGAGAACTCAAATTTTCCCAGTGGGACGCAATTTTTTGAACACATGGTGCAACAAAACCAGTACCTAAGTGAACCGTACAGTGAATCTGCACTCATACAATTATGCATTTCTAAATTTCCACGGTCATTAAGAGTGTCACTTCTAACGGGTCAGCAAAAAGAAAACATTTCGGCATTCAGAGATCTGTTACAGTTTCTGGAAGTACAGCAATCTGATTATTCGTTTGTAAACAAAAATTTTTCACATAATAATCAAGGCCGACAAACTTACAGTAATTACGATCAGTCACGTAATTACAATAGTGAAGGTAATAGACGCTTTAGGAGTGACAACCAACGAAACTTTAATAACAGACAAAATTCTAATTATCAGTATCGTCAAAATTTTCAGCAACAGGAACCACATTTTAGTAACAATAGACGTTTTTCACCACAAGAACATGAAAGTCAGCCGGTTAGCATACCTAACCAACAATGGAATGCACAAGGTCAACCAGGCTTTAATGTTTTGCCGCGTGCACGTATAGTCCAGGGTACAACAAATGGTAACGCACGGCAGCAAAGAAACAACTACGTACAGAAAACACAGTATTTCAATTCCTATCGCAATGCACCGTATAGGAATGACTATCACGACAGACGTAAAAACAATGAGCACAATTATCAGCGTATGTATAATAATTGTCGGTCTTACGAGCAGCAAAATGGTCAAGAACAACATATTCTCATGAATGAACCCGACAGTAGGTATCATCCAGAACGTAATACGTCTGGAAGAAATAATAGAACAGTTCAAATAGTCGAAATGCCACAGAATCGTCCTGACAATAATAATACGTCAGATAGAATTTGACTAGATACTGTACAGGTCGCATCTTCCAGTAACACAAGCACTACTTTAGACACGCAGAATGTTGTTCACGAAAATGTAATTACTTTTGACGACATCCGAGACACTCTTTTACAGGAAAGACCAGTTGTTCAGAAAACTATTTCACACCCTGCCATTGAAATTAAAATTGGTTCATCGAAATTCTCAGCAGTAATCGATTCTGGATCACCTATGTCAGTTATAAATGAAGAAACTTTTAACGAGTGTAACAAAGAGAATACCTATCCTACATTACCATTAGGCAAAATGAAAGTGAAAGGAGCAGTATCGAGTAAAGGAGTAGACGTTAAATTACAGACACATTTATCATTTTGCATTGCAGGTCACACTTTTCACTCAAATTTTTGGATTGTTCCTTTATTGACAACAGACGTTATTTTAGGTACGAATTTTCTGGAACAACACGACGCAGTTATTGATTTTCAAAATTCCATGTTGAAGGATGAAAATGTACAATTGGCTTTAGAATTTCAGCACTCTTTATCTGCGGAAGAACAAACAATTAATTGTACTGAGGTCATTTCCGTATCACGTAGCATAGACTGTAATTCCACATAATACTCTAGACGAAGCCGACTATGACGTTATACAGATGATTTATGATGAAGTTAAGCAGAGCTGTGCAAATACAGACGGCGAACGCACGCAACCACAGAAAATTCTTTTACAGCAAGCTCCAGTTTTTGACAACATTCCTGGTACTATGTCCGGTTTTATGTATATATTTCAAGTCAAACAGCACGACACATTTTAAGCAAAGCATTATCCCATTCCGTCTGTTATACTGAAAAATGTTGAACCACATAACAAAGTTAAAGAATTAGTAAACATTCCTACATCTCATCGACTACGACACCATGAAATAATTGACATTGCGCTGAATAACATCAAACGTGCCGCAGAGCGCCGGAGAAGACAACAAAAACAGGTTTGTACACGCCGTGACTTTCACGTTGGACAGAAGATATTAGTACGTACACACTATTTATCCAACAAAATAAAAGGTAGGTGCAGTAAATTTGAACTTCTATATGCAGGTCCATATCGGATTCGCAGCATTTCTCACCCCAACGTAGTACACGTCGAAACTTTGAGAACCAGAAAAACCAAAGGGAACCACCACATATCCAACGTCAAACCTTTTATTCAATGAAGATACTTTGTGATTTATCACACTGTAATGCCATTTCCTAATTTTTTATGACCGCTTATGCAATTATATTCACATGAACACCTACTGATGATTATCGTATTTTTTCTTGGTAAGTGCCTGGCAAGGTAAGGTTAGCAGGTCGCTCTTCTTGTCGTTACACATCAGACCGTGCACATTTTCCATATTTTTTTGTATGTATGATTGTTTTTCTGTTTTGTTAGTATGCATTATGAAATAGCTAAGACATACAAACACCAGTTGACTTTGACATTTTTGCTTTATGATATCTCAATATCGTGACTACTTTACTTTTTTTTTTTGCTGCTGCATTATGATATTCTGTGTACATTTTGCTTTTGAACACTGTCTACGTTTCTGACATATTACGTTTTCTGTCATGTTATGCTGTATGCTTAATTATGTTACCATAAACCAGTCATTATTTAGAAGTATATGATTTAAATGCAAGACATTAATCTTTGTTCATCAATTTCAGAAAGAAATGATACGTGTAGATGAAATAAATTAAACAGATAATGGGAATTTCACCTACGGAATTGACGAAAGAAGATACAAAAACCTTATGAGGAAGAGTAAATGGATCAGAATTGACAAGCATTAACAAGAATATACTATACACATCGCAGAATAGCAGTCTTAACTAATTCTTTCATTCAGAATACGAGGAGATTGATGCAGGCTGTCAGACAGAACTACACATCTTAGTTTTTAGTGATGAAATATGATAGAAATAAGGAATAATTGTATAATGAATAATGAGGTGATTTTTTTGCATATGATAATGAGTGGTGATGAATAATGATGAGGAATATGCTACTATGAATAATGAAGTTTTTTCTTTACAGGTGATGATAATAATGGAGTTATGATAATATAGATAATGAAGTGATGGATAATGAAGTTTTTTCTTTACAAATGAGGACATTGTTGAAGTTATGTATTTATGCTATGTAGTTATTTAAGTATGTGTTGCAGTTTGCTTTGACAGCAGGTGTTATATTGCATAGTAGGATGACGGAAGGCTTTGGAAAGGACAGCTATGGAACACATTTTTATACACATTTCACTACCTGTTAATTCGAAGTTCACTACTTTTCAGCATAAAATGCATTTCTTCTTTCAGCTTAATAATCCATTTTTTATATATTTACGCAGGAGAAATTATTTATGAGATTAATGTGCTATAAGCAGTTGTTCATTAAATCTATATCATTTATGAATGTGATTACATATACCCTACTTGTTTCATAATCTTGCAACAGCGGACTCATGACGAATGACGTTACACATTTTCATTTACAGCAGCAACCCAGAAGCAATTTTTTTTCTTGCTTTCCCCTATAATTACCCAAAGCAATGCATTGCTAACAAAAAAAAATGTATTACCAGTCCCAAATAATGATACCAGTTTAAGAGAGTTCTGAGTAATGCTGATCAGCTATGAATAATATGTCACTTGAATAATGAATGCTACTGATTACGGTATTTAAATGACCAATGATTAATAATGCTTTGTAACAAGAAAATGAATGCTACTAGTTATGCTTTGTAACTGGGAAAAGAATGCTACTGATTACTGTATTGAGATGATTACTGTATTTAAATGACCAATGATTAATAATGCTTTGTAACTAGGAAATTAAGGCTACTAATCATGCTTTGTAACAAGGAAATGAATGCTACTAATTATGCTTTGTAACCGGGAAAAGAATGCTACTGATTACTGTATTGAGATGATTACTGTATTTAAATGACCAATGATTAATAATGATTTGTAACTAGGAAATGAATGCTACTAATTATGCTTTGTAACAAGGAAATGAATGCTACTAATTATGCTTTGTAACAGGGAAATGAATGCTACTGATTATGCTTTGTAACTGGGAAATGAACGCTACTGATTACGGTATTGAAATGACCAATGACAATGTCGTCTGTAAATCAATTAATAAACATTTTTCTGTAATACTACATACATGGTACAGAAATGTTCAATAACTGGGCTATGAATGCCGCAAACTACTAATGTAATTCCCAATGACGACTAGTATGTGACTTAATGTCCTTCACTTTCTGACCTAACTACCCTGAATTACTGTAATATCCATTTGTCCTGTATATCCTCTTGATCATGGAGCACTATATTTGGTTTTTGCACTAATTCTACGTTGGTGTGCCTTGTAAGAGCGTGGTGTTGACACAACATGCTGTCCACCACCGTGAGCGATGGAGACGTTATTATGGTCGCACTGTTTGGTGTACCTGATGTACTGCCAAAATGATAACATGGAATATTACTACGACATTTCAGTGTCTTGGGTACGCTGATAAATACTTCTGGGAAACGAACTTCAGATTGTCTCACTTGGTGTTGTACTTCTGTGGAAACATATGGACTTTCAGTGCAGCTGCGTGCAACCTAAAGTGCTACAACCATGATGCAATCCTTCCCTTTCCTATCCTAATTCTTGTAACATAGTGAAAATCATGTTTGCTAACATGATTTATATTCATGGCCTATACATTTTTTGTTAATTTGCAGAAATATTCTGAATTTCAGTGCGTGTGCACTTTTGTCACTTTTCTAACATGATTTCTACTTATTGTATATACATTTTGTGATTTGCTGATATATTCTGAATTTCAGTGCATGTGCACTTTTGTCATTTTATAGCATGATTACTACTCATTGTATGTACATTTTGATTTGCTGATATGTTCTGAACTGCAGTGCATGTGCACTCATGTCACTTGTCAACATGATTTTTTGCCATTATGTTTATTTGTTCTGAAAATGCTAAAGAGTTTTTCAGTGCGTGTGCACTTTTGTCATCTATCAAATAATTTGTATATACATTTTTCTGATTTGCTAATATGTTTTGTACTCACATTTTGTCATTGTCTGATATGTTTTGTACTCGGTGCATGTGCACCATATTTACTTCATGTTCTACATCTGTATATTCTCTGTAATTGTAAAGTTAATTAGTTAAGAAAAAATTTGTTGCTCATGGCAAGTCCAAATGACTCACCATCGCTGCCAAATTTTTGCCCCCCCAGTGGAGGGTTATGAAACACGTATGTATTCAGTACAGCGATGGCGAGGCATGAGAGAATCTCTGACCAGAGAGTTATTTATCGTTGCTAGTCTGCGCTTGACCGCGCGTGAGTGCAGTAGTGGTACGTAGGTTGTTGCGAGTTGTACGCAGTCGGAAACAGTTGTGTGTGAGGAGTCGGCGGGCGTCGACATGGGTCTCTGGTCACGATTCAGGACGAGGTATATTGTTAAATAAGGTAATGAAGCAGCATTGCGCTCAGCTAATAATGTATTGTAATTGTAATTAATTTGTTCAAGAAATGCCCCAATAATAATTCTGTTTTCAAAGCAATCGTTATTTAAAAAAAAAAAAAGAAAATCATTACAATTGAATGTCCATTTTTCAATTTTTGTGTCGAGTTTACATTGGGCCATTATTTTTCAATATTTTTGTAGCGAAGGTACAGTCGCTTTTATTTCAATTTAGCGATGTTTTGTGGGAGCTCAACAACATTTGGGTCATTATTATTCAGTAATCTTGTGGGGAAATAACTTTTGGCACGTTTTCATTATCATAGGCTTTTCTTTTTATTTTTGCTGGGAAATCACACTTGGCTCTATTCACATTAACATTTGTATTGTCTTGTAAGAATTTGCTGGGAGGTTACGTTTAACACGATTCCTATTAACATTTAATTATTGTCCTTTTTCAAAATTTTATGGAGAGGTTACAAACTGTCACAGCATACGATACCGTAATGCGGAACAACTCTCTTGCAGCGTCTCACAGTGAAGCTGGGTGATTACCTCCGTGACGCTTTCGCGCTTACTTGGAGAATCTATAACGAAACGCGCAACTCTTCTTTGAATTTTCCCTATTTTCTCTGCGAATCCTATCACATCGCATACTATCGAGTCGAACGAGTGTTTTGTACGCCACTTCTATTGTTGATGGACTACATCTCATGATAATTCTTTCAATGAATCTCAGTCTAGCACCTGCCTCAGCCGTGATTAATTTTATATGGTCGTTCCACTTCAAATCGCTCCGTAGGCATACAGGTAGATATTTTGTGGAAGTAGCTGCTTCCAGTGATTGTTCTGCAGACGTGTAATAATTCAATAAACGGTGTTTCTGTCTATGTATTCACAATACCTTTTATTTGTTTATGTTGAGGGTCAATTGCCACACCCCGTACCAAGCTTCGATTCTTCGCCGGTTTACCTGCATTTCGCTACAATTTTCTAGCATTGTAACTTCTCTGTACACAACAGCATCATCCGCCAAAAGCCTCATGGAACTGCCGATGTTTTGTGCTAGGTCATTCATATACATTGTGAAAAGTAATGGACCTATAATACTGTAAGTCGAAAGACTTCACTACGTTCAGAATGACATGTTGTCTTCTGTTTGCTAGAAACTCTTGAATCCAGTAACACATTTGGTTTGATATTCCGTACGCTCGTATTTTGTTCAAGTGGCAGTGGAGAAGTGTGGAGAAGTCAAGAGACGCGGCATCTATCTTGGTGCCTGTATGTACTTCTTTCTGGGTCTTGTGAACGAACAGACGGAGCTGCGTTTCACACAGTTGTTCTTTCGGCGCACATGTTGATTTCGCAGAGATTTTCGGTCATGCGAGCATAAAACATGTTCCAAAATCCTACAAAAAGACCGACGTCAGAGATCTGGCCCTCGAAGTGTACGTATTTTGCTCGTTAACATTGTGCTGTCATCATTTCCCGCCTTCTGGTTTTCGTGGTTAGCAACTGTGGTAGCGTGTAAGGCTTCCAACGTCGATAGAAAACACATGATACATCAGATCTTCAGTACGCGTATCAAGTTTCTTCTGAGTTGTGATGGCTGAAGTTTTTATCATTACATTTAAGGGATTAAAATAAAATAAAATAAAATAAAGGGCTATTCAAAAAGATCACCCGATTTCACAAGAATATGTCTTCTGCATAAATGAACATCGAAACTTGAGGTAAATTGTAAGTTACGAGTAGGAACTAGAGGTTTATTTACATGGCAGTTGCAAGTTGCCTGTCCATGTGGTTGCCGGTAGAGGTCTCCCTGGCGGAGTTATCTCGTTCGTTCGTACATCTCCTAATGTGTTTCAAATCGAGATGGCATTAACACAGCAATAGAAGTCATTTTGTGTTCTCCGTTTCAACAGATGAATTTCAGTTGTGCAGTTCAATTGTGTGTGACCTGGTTTTCAACGAGAGTACGACAGTCCACTTTACACAACTCAAAGCCTTCGATGATCCCACCAGTAACTTCAAACCACTGGTTGTTTATGTGAAACGAAATCCACAGGTCACTTCAGTGCGTTCGTTCAAGATGCAGGGGTCACTCAAAAGAGTTTTAAACATAGTCCACAGAAGTCTACATGTGGTGCCATGCGAGAGTTGGCCTGTCTGGTGAGTTCTGTGGCGATGTTTGTGTTCCAAATCGTATTGTATTCAAGTATGGTTGAGGGCACATTGAATGTTTATGAAAGATAAATGAAATCTTTGATCCCACACGTAAATGTAAAGAAGGATCCCAAAGTTTCTTGTACATACATATAAAAGACATACGCTTGTAAAATCAAATCGTTCTTCTTAAAATTAAATCTTGCAGTCTTACGCATAAAGTAAAATTCATCTCAAGTTTATATCTTCATTAGTGTAGCAGTTAGTCTTGTGAAATGGGATAAATTATTTTGAAACGCTCTTTATAACTCATAGGTTGACGCTATTACTTTATTATACGTGAAAAATAAATAGTTAATGGGAATGGTATTGACAGTAGAAAATCTGACCTACCTCTAATGTTGAAGTAATCTATAGTACGCGTATATAAACCCCTCTACATATTATCTTCATGTGGCTGTATTAAAAGTAATTACGTTAAATACACTACACAATGACACTTCCACGTTTCTCTATTACACAGCACAAATGATACATTTTACATGGAACTCGGTAACTAATCTCTGGATGTGAAATTTAAAACTTTTCCTGCGTATAGTCCGTTCCATAAAATTTCGGGCCAACTGCCGAATGTCAGTAACTTACTCTCGCGATATTTCGGTGCAGAGTCTTCTGGTTATTTTTAGGTATACGCTGGCGACAATGCTCCATTGACACTGAACTGAGCAATAAGCAAGTTATACTGTGATAAAATTTGTAGGCAGCGATAAAATTTGGAAAGAGACAGAGATGGACATAAGGACAGATCGTTTCCGTTTCTATCTCCTTTCATCAGTTTGCAGCCCTATCATGTTGGAAAACAAGAATATTAGCCACGAGAGGCTAAATTAGTGCCTATTTGATTCACAAAGAAATACTTAAATTCAGCCCTAATTGCGCATTTAATATTTCTTTTGAGTGGATGCCATCTATTTACTGCTAGCTACCCACTTAGATCTCATTTCATCTGCTAATTACAATCGATTCTACATTGCGTAGGGTTTGATGTCATCACATTATTTGTAAAGTCATCGAAAATCATTCTCGCAAATAGACGTTATTCTGCGGGATCCACAAATGAGCAGTCAGAGCTACCCCGTTAATGCGGTATTCCGAAAACTGTAGTTACCGTGCTAAATAATCTACCGGGCAGGGTTCGTCGTATCATTAGCGCATGCATCACAGCTATGTTCGTCGTTTCATTTCTGGAACTTGATAACAGAAAACTGTTGCAATTTGTTTCTCGCCTAAGATTGATAAGTAAAAAAACATCTTCCATTACTTCAGTAACTGAATTTAGTATTATAGTCCTCTACAGTATTTAGTTCACATTCTGCGGAGACTGCTTTGGAGAATACACATCTTCGTTGTAGACTATCAGTGTTCCTCCTGCAAAAAAGTCACAACAGCAAATACAAAGACATCCGTAGACTCGCAAATAATAAATTAATTTTGACTATCACGTTAATATGTGATGCCATGAAAGCAACAGAGGTTAAATCTGAAACATATTTCTACAGAGTTTGATTCAATTCTTACAAATTATAAACATGCATGTAAGTATGTATGCACGTATATATGAGTTTCTACATCTCCTCCTAAACCACTCCGATTTCAACCAAACCTAGTACACAAATCATTTATTGTTGGGAAAGAATCACTGTGTGGGTAAGAACCACCCACCAAGCAAAGGGGTGGGGGAGGTGGTCAAACAGCAGTTTAGCCCACAACTCGAGAATGCCCATACTCCATTTTTCCAGTAGTTATGAATGACAGCATTTAGAGACTTGCAGCAAACTTTACACATAATTTCAAACCTTTACTAAACTTTTTCTCACTGATGACACCCACAATATGACGAAAGGAAAGAAGTTTGTCGCTTACTACAGTTTCGCTGTTCATGCAGAAAAACTGTCACACGAAGCACGACGTTGTAATTTATTACTTCTTTACTGCTAACTGTATTCGTGACACATTTTGCAGACATTACTGACATATACTACTGAATGTACCAGAAAGGTTTCATCATCGTACGACACTTAGTTCAGGAGATACAGTGTCATAAACACTGAACGCGTTAAAAAATTACCAAGTCATCCAAGACGTTTAAATTTATTACTTCGTTGCTACCACCTCTATTCACAACACATTTCTCAGACAGCATCTATATATACCGCTGAATGTACCTAGAAAAATATATCTTTCACGACTCATAGCTCAGGACACATGACGTCATAAAAGTTAGGCTACGTGAAAATAAACTGAAGGTGAAATTCGCTTGACATACAGGTTAAACATATGTACAAATACGTGTGAAATACTTTAAATATATGTGAAACATATCTGACATGTGCGCATGCGAGCAAAACCATGGGTAAATAGCTCGTGTAAAACCCTTAGAACGACTTCAGTCAAATTTGGTACATGTATCGAGTACAAAGAAATACTATGGGTAAGAACCACCGGCCTCCTATTCGGGTGAGTGTTATAATGTGGAGGAAAAAGGCAGGGTGAGGAGATGTACAGACAGCGAGGGGGGATGGAGAAGATAGGCACAGAGAGAAAGAGGAGAAAGGTGAAACTGAAATGGAAAGAGAGGGGGGAGGTAGAGATGTGCAGAGATTGGGAGCAGGAGGGAATGAACACACAGAGGGTGAGAAGGAAATGGATGGAGAATAGGAAAGAAGGAAATGAACAGAGAGGGGAGATGAGGAGACACGAGCAGAAAGGAAGGATGAGGAGATGAAGAGGAGGAGGAGATGGACAGAGAGAGGGGGAACAGGAAATGGACACAGAGAGGAAGGAGATGGACAGAGGATACAATGTGAGGGGGAGGAGGGATTTGAATTACAGGGAAGGATGAGATAGATGGATGGGGAAAGCGCACTTTGACAGGTAGAGAGAAGAGGACGATATGGATAGAGAGAGGGACAGGAGAAGATGGACAGAGAGTGTGGGTGTGGAGGAGGTAGATCGAGAGAGAGAGGGGCAGAGAGAGGGAGGGGTAGAGGTGATGGACAGAGGGGGGCATGGGCCGAGAGGGAACTGAGGAGAGATGGATAAAAAATAAAGGGGACAGGCAGAGGGGGAGGAGCAAGTGGATAGACAGAAGGGAAATGAGGAGATGAACATAGGGAGGGGAAAGGAGGAAATGAACAGAGAGAGGGGGCAAGAGGAGATGGACAAAGAGAAGGGAAAGAGGAGTTGGACAAAGAGAGGAGGGAGGAGGAGATGGACAGAAAGAGGAGGGAGGAGGGGAGGGAATAAAAGAATATTGGAGTAAATGAATACCAGTGCAACGCCAGGCGTCTAAGCTAGTATATTATAATTTACTTTTCAAAAAACTGGTTGCTGACTTACAGTGTCCGGTAATTCTCCAGTTTTTACATGTTTATAATATAAACTGAACGTCACTTCTGGGTGCTATTCTCCTTAACTACAAACGTAATATACTTTAATTGTCTTGATATGGTAGTGAAATGAGTTAATCACAACTTATAAAGTAGAATAGCTCATTTTGTTGTTGAGACTAGATGTATTACATATGCCTCTCGTCCTTCCAGCTCCTCTTTTGTTTATGTTTTTTACTGCAGTCCTACTTACATACAATTTGTTGTGGATTGGCAGGAGAGCCAACCCGGTAGACTAGAGGAAGCCGAAAGGCACGCGTTTAGCTCACGCAGGCTGGCGTGAGGTCTGGAATAGGTCAAGGAAATTAGACTAGCAAAAAAGGACGTAGCTATGGAATACTTAACTTTAATCCATAAATGGTGAACATCGCTCTTGACGGTGCATGTTTTACAGCATCAATAGTAACTGGTAATGGCGCCTTGCTAGGTCGTAGCAAATGACGTAGCTGAAGGCTATGCTAACTATCGTCTCGGCAAATGAGAGCGTATTTTGTCAGTGAACCATCTCTAGCAAAGTCGGCTGTACAACTGGGGCGAGTGCTAGGAAGTCTCTCTAGACCTGCCGTGTGGCGGCGCTCGGTCTGCAATCACTGATAGTGGCGACACGCGGGTCCGACGTATACTAACGGACCGCGGCCGATTTAAAGGCTACCACCTAGCAAGTGTGGTGTCTGGCTGTGACACCACACAATTAATTTAAGTAAATTACAAAATATTAATTAGTCCGCAGTTCGTGGTCGTGCGGTAGCGTTCTCGCTTCCCACGCCCGGGTTCCCGGGTTAGATTCCCGGTGGGGTCAGGGATTGTCTCTGCCTCGTGATGTGCCTAGGTTAGTTAGGTTTAAGTAGTTCTAAGTTCTAGGGGACTGATGACCATAGATGTTAAGTCCCATAGTGCTCAGAGCCATTTGAAGTATTAATTATGCTAAAAAGCGTACATCACTATTTAGTCTTGGTACATCCTTTTACATAATGTTGACTGTATGAACCCTGGTAGGTATAATACGAATTGTACATATTGGGGAAAATAGATGCTTGGAAGATGACCATGTGAGACGGAATTTATTATTTCCATGAGGTACCTTGCTCTTCTGTAGTATTTCAGTTTCATTATGTTTCATTAAAACGAAATTAAGTAAGTAACACTGATTTTCTGTAATTGCCTATTGCACTACGAGTAGTTAGTATGACGTTAGAATTGCATCACGAGTGTTTTTAGCTTTTGCGAAGTTGAAATGGTAACTGTCATTATTTGGCGTATTTGTAACCTGTATTATTTGGTCCAGGTCACTGCATATATAAATTGTACCAACACTATGTACTCCACATCCTATCCCATTTCAATACGCAGCGAGGAAAAAGTCAGTATATGCTTTTGTCTCGAGCCACATCACTCGCCGCTTATCCCCATGCTTCCTAAGCGAGAATACAGTGGAAGAAATAAAGGGCTGCTAAGTCTTCTGCGAATCTCCATTCTCTAAATGCACCCTAAACAGCCTGGAGAGTGCAGTGTTGTAACTCTTCCATCAGTTCGTTACTTTTAAGCATCCTGAGTCTCACTATAACACTCTTGTATGAGCGATACAGACAAGTACCGTCCTAGCAGTGCGTCGCTGAGTTACTTCACCGTTCTCTGTTCATATTCGAAAGCGTATATACTTGTTCTAGAAAAGGTCCTCGTAGAGCTTTGTCTACTGTTTCGTTAATGGAAGCGCTGAACTTTCCCATGAAACCCATGTCTTCCATTCACATTCCTCATTGCTGATTTCGCTTGATCATTCAAACCCACATTGCTCTGTAGATTTGTTCTAGGTGTTTAAATAGATGAAGAATCTAAAGACATAACTGTTTTTCTTGTTTGTGTGCACTTCGTTTAAGTTACGAGAGAACATACAGGGTGGTCCATTGATAGTAACCGGACCAAATATCTCACGAAATAAGCATCAAATGAAAAAACTACAAAGAACGAAACTCGTCTAGCTTGAAGGGGTAAACCAGATGGCACTATGGTTGCCCCACTACATGGTGCTGCCATAGGTCAAACTGATATCAACTGCGTTTTTTTTTTAAACAGGAACCCTCATTTTTATTACATATTCGTGTAGTACGTAAAGAAATATGAATGTGTTAGTTGGACCACTTTTTTCGCTTTGTGATAGATTAATAAAATTGATAAGTGATGGTACTGATCCCTCATGGTACACAAAACGGGTCAGATCACTGCTGCAGAAGAGCGAGAAAAGCATGTTCCGCCAGTGTATATTAAAACTAAGCATTTATGGGACACACGAGCAGCAGCAGAATTTCGAAAGTTCTGGATGTATACTGCCTGACAAAAATGAGAAGCACCCAGAACACATGGACAGATGTCAATGTAACTTGGTATGGTACACATTATCGACATTTGTGTAAAGGATTAGCATTGCACTCATTAGTGTTAGGTAGAATAGCCACCGGAATGGATCAATGTTTTTTTAATGTTTAGTGTTGTTCCCGGGACTACTGGGGTATGTAATGACTTGAACAGCGTCAAATGTTGAATGATCACTGTGAAGGACGTAGAGACGGCCCGAATTCGCGTGACGAAACGTTATTAGCACCCGACAGCGTTTGACAGGAGCGCTGCTGTTCGTCTCCATTTGGCCAGCTGGTAAAGTCGCACATACAAAGAAACATTTTCTGCGGTTAGTCACTTGTTTGTTTTGCTGTTTTGCCGCTACGCTTGCGATTGTTCTCACCATCGTCTTCAGATGGAGAACTGCTTATTTACATAGCTGGTGTTGGTGAAGACTGCAGACATCTTTTCACAGTAGCAGACCAAGGGCAGTGTAGATTATGTTGCGTCTTTTGTTAATGACAAAACTTGTTTATTTAGAAAAGGTACTTTTGACGTTAAAAAACATGAATTTCTGCCAGTGAATTGCGCTTACAGCGATGGCAGAGCCGTAAAAAGTCTTCATACTGTTGCTTGATGTATAGCCTCCCCAGCGCACGTTACGTTTACCTTGTCACTTCAAAGATGTTGTACATGTTACCTATATGTTTATTTACATTGGGTACAGGGAAACAATATTAAATGGTACCTACATGTATACCTTCTCTTTTTTAAAAAATGTAGAAGGTCTATGCCAGAATAAGGACATGTGTACAATTCATTCATTATACTAAGTAGTTACATGTTTTAATTTCTTCATTTCATTCTTTGAAATATGAATGAGCTGCAGCATTTGATACAAAAATAATAGATTAAATCGTTATGTACATAAATATTTTTCCTTTTGCTTTAAAAAATATGGATGGGTAGCACCTGAATATACACAGGTGCGAAATTGAATTATTACATTAATTTCTTATATATTAAAAGATTACAACAGATCCTGCAAATGTATTGTAGGCTGAACTTATTGCGAGATGAATGGGTGTGGCAATATTAATTACAGTGCACTGAAACTGTAAAGTAATGGAATGCTTTAAGTACTTTGTCAAAGATTTACAAAAAGTTGGTTGAGCCCATTTCACTATTATCGTTGAGTAAATGTTCCCCAAGTTTCTTTCTATGGATGTAAATTTCTAGTTCTTCATACAGAGGTATTCTATGGCCTTTTTCAGTGTATGTAGTATTTCAAGGTTGCTTTCTACTTTGCCAGATGGATATCAAATGGCTCTGACCACTATGGGACTTAAATTCTGAGGTCATAAGTCCCCTAGAACTTAGAACTACTTAAACCTAACTAACTTAAGGACATCACACACATCCATGTCCGAGGTAGGATTCGAACCTGCGATCGTAGCGGTCGCGCGGTTCCAGACTGTTGCGCCTAGAACCGCTCGGGCACCCCGGCCGGCAGATGGATATCCTCTAAGCTTTATATGGGACGCTAGTGCAGATTTGTATGGTGAGCTGCATCGGAAAGCATTGACGTGTTATACGAATCTAGTTTGGAAGCTGGACCTATGTAATGAGCTGGACTGTTACTGCATACGATCTTTATATGTCAGAGGATGAAAATTTATCTTCACTACTTTTTCGGTTATGAAGAAGTCTTTGGCAAATTTTATTGTTTCTTTGGAATGCAATTCCTATTTTGTGTCGCTTGAAGATATTGCCAATGTTTTGGCAGATATTACCGAAGAGGGGGATGCTTGTTGGTGTATTTTCCAGGTTGTTGATGGTTATTTTGTTCGTTTTCTTGGGATTTTTAGAGCTCTACGAATCATTAACGGTTTGATGCTAGCTTGCGCCTGTTTTTTCCAAAAGTTTTCTCAGAAACTTTGTTAAAAGCTTTTACAAAGTACTTTAAGTATTAACATAATTTACAGTTTTAGTGTACAGCAATTAATTTAACCACTCCTACTCATCCCTCAATACGTTCAACCTATAATTCATTGCCTTGATCTGTTGTATTCATTTAATATGTACTAAATTAATATAACACTTCAGTTGTGCACCTGTCTGCATTCAGGTGCGGCCTATTCATATTTTTTTAAAGAAAAAGGAAGCCATATGTATGTACATAACCATTTAATCTATTATTTTTGCATCCATTACCGCAGCTCATTCATAATTTTAAAGAAAATAAAAATAAAAATTTATTTATGTGTATGTAAGTACCTGCTATAAAAACTGAATTGTACACATATCTATATTCTGGTGTAGCCCTTCCATACTTTTTAAAAAGGAGAATATATTTATGTAGGAACTATTTACCCTTTTATCTGTGTACCCAATATAAACAAACGTATGGGTAACATCTGCAACATCTTTGAAGTGTCAGTGTAAACGCAACGTCGCTGGAGAGGACGGCTTTACCGTGCCTGTAAATACAAGTCGCTGTCAGAAGAAACATGTTTTAGCCCCAAAAGTGCCTTTCTAAATAAACAATTTTTATCATTAGCAAAAGACGCAACATAACCTACGCTGCCTTGGTCTGCTACTGTGAAAAGACTATGTACTATTCACCAACAAGAGCTACGTAAATAAGCTAATCTTCAACTGAGGATGGCAGTGTGGGCCGGCCGCGGTGGTCTAGCGGTTCTGGCGCTGCAGTCCGGAACCGCGGGACTGCTACGGTCGCAGGTTCGAATCCTGCCTCGGGCATGGGTGTGTGTGATGTCCTTAGGTTAGTTAGGTTTAAGTAGTTCTAAGTTCTAGGGGACTTATGACCTAAGATGTTGAGTCCCATAGTGCTCAGAGCCATTTGAACCATGGCAGTGTGAAGCATCGAAACACGAGGGCAAAATAAAGAAGTGCCTGGCGCAGAAAATGTTTTGTTTGTATTTATCAATAGTTGCCTTCCTCATAATGCCGTCTATTACAGACAAAATATTCATGATAAAACAGTCCAATGTCAAGATTTATTGGAGCATTCGGATGTCACAGTAGCCTTTTCTTGTGCTGCATGGGAACATGATGGTAGGCTTACTCGACGTGAAAAACCCAGTCGACCCGTCTGACCACTAGCAGGATCGTCGTCTTGTGCGCCAAGCAGATAGTGACTTCTTCACATCAGCGCCAAGTACACTATTGGCCATTAAAATTGCTACACCACGAAGATGACGTGCTACAGACGCGAAATTTAACCGACAGGAAGAAGATGCTGTGATATGCAAATGATTAGCTTTTCAGAGCATTCACACAAGGTTGGCGCCGGTGGCGGCACCTACAACGTGAGGAAAGTGTCCAACCAATTTCTCATACACAAACAGCAGTTGACCGGCGTTGCCTGGTGAAAGGTGGTTGTGACGCCTCGTGTAAGGAGGAGAAGTGCGTACCATCAAGTCTCCGACTTTGATAAAGGTCGGATTGTAGCCTATCGCGATTGTGGTTCATCGTATCGCGACATTGCTGCTCGCGTTGGTAGAGATCCAATGACTGTTAGCAGCATATGGAATCGGTGGGTTCAGGAGGGTAATACGGAACGCCGTGCTGGATCCCAAAGGCCTCGTATCAGTAGCACTCGAGATGACAGGCATCTTATCCTCATGGCTGTAACGGATCGTGCAGCCACGTCTCGATCTCTGAGTCAACAGATGGGGACGTTTGCAAGACAACAACCATCTGCACGAACAGTTCGACGACATTTGCAGAAGCACGGACTATCAGCTCGGAGACCATGGCTGCGGTTACCCTTGACGGTGCATCACAGACAGGAGCGCCTGCGATGGTGTACTCAACGACGAACCTGGGTGCACGAATGGCAAAACGTCATTCTGTTTACAGCATCATGATGGTCGCATCCGTGTTTGGCGACATCGCGGTGAACGCACATTGAAAGCGTATATTCGTCATCGCCATACTGGCGTATCACCCGGCGTGATGTTATGGGGTGCCATTGGTTACACGTCTCGGTCACCTCTTGTTCACATTGACAGCACTTTGAACAGTGGGCGTCACAGTTCAGATGTGTTACGACCCGTGGCTCTACCCTTCATTCGATCCCTGCGAAACCCTACATTTCAGCAGGACAGTGCACGACCGCATGTTGCAGGTCCTGTACGACCCTTTCTGGATACAGAAAATGTTCGACTGCTGCCCAGGCCAGCACATTCTCCAGATGTCTCACCAACTGAAAACGTCTGGTCAGTGGTGGCCGAGCAACTACCTCGTCACAATACGCCAGTCACTACTCTTGATGAGCTGTGGTATCGTGTTGAAGCTGCTTGGGCAGCAGTACCTGTACACGCCATCCAAGCTCTGTTTGACTCACTGCCCAGGCGTATCAAGTCCGTTATTACGGCCAGAGGTGGTTGTTCTGGGTACCGATTTCTCAGGATCTATGCACCCAAATTGCGTGAAAATGTAGTCACATGTCATTTCTAGTATAATATATTTGTCCAATGAATACCCGTTTATCATCTGCATTTCTTCTTGGTGTAGCAATTTTAATGGCCAGTAGTGTAGAACATTCTGTGTCATCCCGCACCATTGGTCAGATACTTGCAGCAGCTGGGCTACGGAATTACCGTGCCAGGTGTACGCTGCCGTAAACATCACAACACAAGCGGCTGCGTTTGGAGTGGTGCTGTGACCGGAAAGCATGGTCTGCCGATGAATGGTGTCGCATTTTGTTGAGCGATGAACTACAGCTCTGTATCACCCCGGATGTCCACAGTCAGCGAGTATGGCGGTGACTTGAATAGCTGTCCCGTTCTTCCAATGTTTTGCTGCTGATGATGGTTATGATGATATCTGATTTGTGGGGCACTCGTCTGCTAGGTTACAAGCGCCCTCACAAATACCCAGTCTTTCTCTGTCCAGTCTCGCCACGTTCCCGAATGATAGTGAAATGATGGGGACGACACAAACCCCTAGTTTGCGGGAGGAGAAAATCTTCGATCCAGCCCGGATTGAACCCGGGACGCCATGATACAGAGGCAGAAACGCTAGTCACTAGATCACGAGCTGCAGACTCCAATGTTTTGGACAGGTACCGTAGTGTTACTCTGGCGTCATGGTGTAGGGAGTTACCTGGTATGACTTCAGGTAGCAGCTGACAGTGGTGGAACATATTCTGATGGCTCAATTGTACGTCACAGACACCCTGCGTCCTCATGCGGCAGTATCGTGGGACCGTTTTTGAACACGAGAAAGCTCGTCCACACATTCCACCTGTCTCTGTGAACTGTCTGCGTCATGTTGAGATACACCAGGGGCCAGCCACATCTGCCTCCACAGAACATGTATGGGACAATTTGGACGTCACCTCTTTGTCAGTGGCAGTATCAAGCATATCAGGGACTAGTTCCAGCAATTGTGGGCCTTTTTACCTCAGGAGGGATCACAACATTTTTACTAAACACTGAAAACACAATACACACTGTCACAACGTGTCGAAGCATCATTTCATTTCCTCATCCTCTTATAAATGTGTCACTTCTTTGGTCAGTCAGTTAAATTTTGAAACTTCCTGGCACATTAAAACAGTGTGCCGGACCGAGACTCGAACTAGGGACCTTTGCCTTTCGCGGGCAAGTGCTCTATCATCTGAGCTACCCAAGCCCGACTCACGACCCGTCCTCACAGCTTCAGTTCTGGCAGGACCTCGTCTCCTACCTTCCAAACCTTACAGAAGCTCTTCTGCGAACCTTGCAGAACTAGCACTCCTGGAAGAAAGGTTCTCAGATGAGCTTCTGTAAGGTTTGGAAGGTAGGAGACGAGGTACGGGCACAATTGAAGCTGTGAGGATGGGTCGTGAGTCGTGCATGGGTAGCTCAGATTCTAGAGCACTTGCCCGCGAAAGGTAAAGATCCCTAGTTCGAGTCTCGGTCGGGGACACAGTTTTAATCTGCCAGGAATTTTCATATCAGCGCACACTCCGCTGCAGAGTGAAAATCTCATTCTGGAGTGTAAATATTGATGAAAATGTGAACTGGGAGAAACATTATTGCGGTCAAGAAACTAAGCTGAGGGGCTTTCTTCTTTGCACGATTGCTAGTTCGAAAACAAACATATCGACACTTTAATACTGATAATTTCTGGGTATACTGATTGTACATAAATTAGCAGTGAGAATATTATGTGACGGAACCTACAGTGATCTTCTAACCACCACATGCATTCGGTACTGAAATTCGTCATAAATAATCCAACACAATTTGAAGATAACAGAATGTCAGTACCTATATAATTAGAAGGAAAAAAAACTAAATTCGTCACTCATTAGTGAAGCTGTCAATGGCATTAAGACATTAGGAGGCTACAGCTATTAAAATAACTCAAAAATTTAATATAGGTTTCTCTTATGGACAATTACTCATATTCTGCAGACTAAAACGCTCATTTTCATTAAATTCAACCCGCAGTGTTGTTTGTCAATTTGTATGTATCTAAAAACTCAATCAAATGATGTTCATGTAGCCTGTACATCGACACACACATATAATTTCCATAGCAACTGTGGAAATTATTGTCTGGAGCACGGAAATACTTCGCTACAACACAGTTACGTTAATATCGGAAACATTAGGCGATCAGCAGTATTACAGCTTCATTTTTAATTATTAAAACTTATAGCTTGTACCATAATATGCACTAGAAACTCCTTGGATTCGGCATTAACTGCGAAATTCCACGCCGTTATACAGTTAAGCTAACGATCTCATTATGATAGACATCAACAATGTTTCAGCAACAGTGGATCTAGTTTATGAAGAAGCTTGTAACAGGCGAGCATCGTAGCTACGAATGTAACAGAATATTCAAGATTAATGCCAGTATTTGAGCAATATTAGCATGCCTTCCGTTGCTAATGATTTCGTTCTAATTAGCTATTTTATTTCATTCTGTTTGGTAATGCATATCGCAATATAATGAATACAATTTTGCCTTCTGGGAGTTATCAATCTTGTCATATTTCGTCCTAATGGATGTTAACTGTCGATGATAGAGTCAGTACTCGCTTTTCTTTCAGCAACCAAATTATCTCGTAGATATATAACACGCACCTTTTGTTGATACTCGATGAAATTACGAAGAATATGCCGTTTAAATAAAAATAAAAACTGATGGCTATGCTGCAGTTTTGCAACTGTGTGAGTTGCAGTAAACTATGTGTAAAAATTATAAATTTTCTTCTGTCTCATAAAAGACGTGTGATAGACGAGCATTTGAATTTTTCGAATATGGTCCATTGTTCAACTGATTAAACCAATTTTGTTGGTTAACTATTTTTAAAAACAGATAAAATCATTTTTTTAGTATTCATCAGTTCTCACTAGTATTCAATATTTGCACTGTTAGTCTATACCGTATTTCGTGGGATGTAGATCCTTCTTATAACAGATGTATTCAGAGTACGATACTTAAACAAAAATAACCAGTGCCACACCACGGAATTTCAGGGGATCCTTCTTTCCTTGCTTGATCCCATCCATTTTTAAATTACACAAAGCTGGAGGTTCATTTAAATGGACTCTTCAACTTAAGCCTGTGTTTCGTCACCTTTGTGAAATCCACAAAAGGTAGAATTCAGCAGTCGTTTAACAGATTAATTAAAGATTCTAATAAGGGTTTTGAGCTTCCAGACGTAAACTTTTTACTTGCTTAACCTCAAATATTGAACGTATTAACTTATCTGGAAAAAATCATATGTTCGAATCTGTTTTACACGTGGGAATTCGATTCTTTAAAGAACAGGGATAGTTTCCAGAATGAGATTTTCACTCTGCAGCGGAGTGTGCGCTGATATGAAACTTCCTGGCAGATTAAAACTGTGTGCCCGACCGAGACTCGAACTCGGGACCTTTGCCTTTCGCAGGCAAGTGCTCTACCACTTCTTTTTTTTTTCATTTTGTTCGTTATTGATCGTTGTGTTTGGTCGTTGCGGACGTCGCAAGACATCCTGTTTAAGTTCGGTGGTTGATCCTTCCACTCAGTTTTTTATTACAGAGGCCAAACGGCTCTCTAACCGAACACTCTGAGCTACCGTGCCGGCTTTTTTCGTTCGTTGCATCTGCTCAGTGCGGACGTCGCAAGACATCCGTTTCAGTTCGTCGTTGATCCATTAACGCAGGTTTTTTATTACAAAGGGCAACTAACCCTCTGACCGAACACGCTGAGTTACCGTGCCAGCATCCACTGAGCTACCGAAGCACGACTCACGCCCGGTACTCACAGCTTTACTTCGGCCAGTACCTCGTCTCCTACCTTCCAAACTTTGCAGAAGCTCTCAGGAGCGAAAGGCAAAGGTGCCGAGTTCGAGTCTCGGTCGGGCACACAGTTTTAATCTGCCAGGAAGTTTCAACAGGGATAGGTTTACAGTCTGGACTATAACCCGGAAAGGACAGGAAACAGATCATGTCCATGCTTCCTGATGCTGTTTCCTGCGGGTTTCTTCGGAGTTCTGGGGTGGATTTTGAGCAGTATGACAGCCGATATCCAACCTTATTCAGGATGAAGTTGCACTCTGTGTTTGATGACTCCGACGCTACTGTAAGTCCGAATATTCCTTGCATCCCCGACGAAGATAGTAGCAGAAATTTCGCTGATATCCTTTCTTATATAATGAACAAGATCGACACAGCAGATGCGTGTCCGCATAAATTTATCCAGAATGGGTCAAGATCCTAAAATTTCCTTATTTGATAACAGCCTGAAAACGTATCGTTCGCCAAGAACTAAAGTTGGCAAGAAGTATAAAAACCTCATTGAATCTCAGACGTTGATAGTTATCCACTTAGTACTTTTGATGTAAGTTATACTGATACCTAAGTGGAAGCATATTTCAATAGTATATGCATAGTACATCTGTTGTTAACATGAATATATACGTCAGCTTTTCGATTCAACGATGTAAATCGTCATATGATTACATCCAGGGTAACAAAATAGTAATGAAATATGAACAGAAAAAAACTGACAAAAATTATTCATATTTTATGGTGTTAGGTGAACAATGAAAATTAAAAATCTCAAATACAAAAAAGTCAGAACGATTGAAAGCAAAACACGTGGAATATCAACGAAGATAACAAACAAAAACGCTTTATTAGAGCTCCTCGAAACTGAGAAAAGAGGATAAAATAAAAAGACGCTTTCACAACTTTTATGGTTCCTATAATGCTTTGTTTACTTGTAAAACGTCATGTCTCATCAGTTTTACTTTATGAGTTCTATTTTTTGACGATGACTAGCCTAACTAAAGTTGAACAAACTTACAATATACAAGTACTGTATACCATAGCCATGTACTTCAGGGTCCAATACAGTAGCTCTGCCTTGTCAAATTGCATGTATAGTCAGTAGGCCATCACATATCTTCTTCGCTCACAGACAAATGATAAACTACTGTTACAATTTTGATGTGAAGCAAAGGGAGCCGGCATCCTCGTGGAAACTGAGGACGGATGAGCATCTCGTATACCGATGGCACGCTTTATGTAGTGCTGAGATTCAGCTCCTGAATTCGAGCGCCAGTGTGTCGACCTTGTTAGTTTCTGCAGCTCGATAAGAGTTGTACGTGGAAGATGCGGAGAAAACATTGAGAACAACATTTGAAACGTCCCCTTTGAACAATTATACATGACTGTGCTTAAACTGACACACAATATTTTTAGCGCAACGCAATCTGACTTTCAGAAATCCCTACAAAAGAATGGCCCTGACTAACAGTAACCTATGCGTTTCACAAATCGCTTACCTCACAAAAATCTTGGTTACTCCAACTACTGCAATACAGCGAGCGCCACTACTGCCAGCTAAATAAAAGATTCAAATTACAGAAGGCACTAACTACTGATAGGCATAGTTAGCAATTGAAAGATGTTAATAGAGAACAAACAATGTATTTACCTTAACAGTCATAATATATATATTAGTTCATGACATCCAGTGCTACAAATTTCAAAACTCCGCCATCTCTCTCCCCACATCCACCACTGCTGGCAGCTCACCTCCAACTGCGCAACGCTACGCGCTGTTAACATCCAGCTGCCCAACACTACAATGGCAGACAACAATGCAAACTAGCCACAGGCTGCACACAGCACAGCCAGTGATTTTCATACAGAGCGCTACGTGGCGTTACCATTAAAAAAACCTAAACAGCCTACTTACACATTTCGGCGTAATTTTGAAAACATTCGCATCCATACTGATTGCAGAACAACCCCGAAGCAGAGCTGCATAAAGGAAATGGGGAGATTTCCCGAGGAGAGCGTTTCGGCAAAGAAAGCCCAAGACACACAGCTGCAAAAAAAAAAAAAAAAAAAGAAACAAAAAAAAAAAAACATCAGTGGAGGGAGGGGGGTTGTAGCTGGAAAGATGACATCGATTTTGATCCAATGGCGCGGCTTGTGCCACCTGGGGGAGAGTAGATGTAATGACAATGGTTTCAGCTTCGTCCGCCAGCATAGTGGTATAGCTACTAGTGTTGTGGGTTGGCAGGAGAGCCAACCCGGTATACTAGAGGAAGCCGAAAGGCACGCGTTTTAGCTCACGCAAGCTGGCGTGAGATCTGGAACAGGATAAGGAAATTTGACTTAGAAAAACGGACGTAGCTGTGGAATACTTAACTTTAATCCATAAATGGTGAACGTCGCTCTTGACGGTACATTATTCATAATCTCAATAGTAACTGGTAATGGCGCCTTGCTAGGTCGTAGCAAATGACGTAGCTGAAGGCTATGCTAACTATCGTCTCCGCAAATGAGAGCGTATTTTGTCAGTGAACCATCGGTAGCAAAGTCGGTTGTACCACTGGGCCGAGTGCTAGGAAGGCTCTCTAGACCTGCTGTGTGGCGGCGCTCGGTCTGCAATCACTGATAGTGGCGACACGCGGGTCCGATGTATACTAATGGACCGCGTCCGATTTAAAGGCTACCACCTAGCAAGTGTGGTGTCTGACGGTGACACCACAACTAGAGCGCCATCAGTATCTACCATTTAATGGGGAATGCTCACAGCCAGATGACTCAGCGTGGTGTAAACGTGTGAAGCAAGCAGGCAACCATGCGATGGAGATACACTCTTGCTCCCTACAGCCAAGTGAGCGAATCTGAAAGGAGGCAAATTGTGACCTTCCGAGTGTCTGGATGGTCCTTTCGGAAAATTGCCACACAAGTTGGACGTGCTGTATCAGTAGTGCAACGATGCGTCACGTGAACTTCTCACGCCAGTACACGAGGTTCTGGACGTCCACACAGCACAGACGTCCGTCAGGATCCTCGTGTTGTAAGGGCAGTAATGTCAGATCGTACAGTTACCACCACACAGATTAGAGTGCCTGTGAGAACAGATGTGTCAACACGAACTGTTGCGACCCAGTTATTAGCAGTGGGTCTAGCGGCACGCACACTTTTAGCCAGTGTTCCACCAACGCCACAGCATCGACGTACACCGCTCTGCTGGTGCCGTCACTGGATCACGTGGAATGGCACGCCACGGTCTCCAGCGATGCAAGCAGATTCTGCCCGCACGCAAGTGATGGTCGGTTGCACGTACGACGTAGACGTTGTGAGTGCTGTCTCGCAGAGTGCGTTCGTCCGAGAAACACTGGCCCCACCCATGCACTACGGTCTGGGGTGCGAGAAGCCACAACTCTCGTTCATTTTTGAAGTTTTTGGGAGGGGTAGGAGGTCGCTAATCAGCGCCCGGTATGTACAGAACGTTGTTAGACCCATTCTTCTACAGTTCTTCCAACAGGAAGGCGATTGTGTTGTTCGAACAGGATAATGCTCGCTCACGCAGTCCTCCTGAAGCTCAACGTGCTCTACAAGACGCGCAGCAACTTCTCCAGACATATCTCCAATCTAGCAAGTGTGGGATACGGTGGGACGAGAAGTGAATTGTGCGACTCGTCAACCAGCAACTTTTAACGGAACTAATTAAGTAAACTGGCAGACAGTCGTTGCCAGAAGTTCGGGAGAATCCTATAATAAATTCAAAACCTGTATCCAGACTCCAGGAGGAGGGAAATAACCCCTCCTGCGCTCCCTTGCGGACGCCTGCGGTTTTAGCATATACATCCATTGCCTCGGGAAACCAGCATTTGTATTGTAATCTTACTAGTCTACTGCAGTTGATTAATGAAATACCCAGTATCAAATTAATATGGGACTAGGTGAAACACACTTCTAGTGAAGTATACAACACACAGTAATATATGTTTTGTTCTTGTATGTTTATGTTTCTTTCTATTACGCAGATTAATCATTTTAACACCATTGCAAGTTAAGACCTCCAGAAGACAATTTTCATTTTTTAATTTCTTACGTAAAGCTAGAATTTTACGCACACTGAAATTTCGTGTATACAGTCAGTTAAATACACTCCTGGAAATGGAAAAAAGAACACATTGACACCGGTGTGTCAGAGCCACCATACTTGCTCCGGACACTGCGAGAGGGCTGTACAAGCAATGATCACACGCACGGCACAGCGGACACACCAGGAACCGCGGTGTTGGCCGTCGAATGGCGCTAGCTGCGCAGCATTTGTGCACCGCCGCCGTCAGTGTCAGCCAGTTTGCCGTGGCATACGGAGCTCCATCGCAGTCTTTAACACTGGTAGCATGCCGCGACAGCGTGGACGTGAACCGTATGTGCAGTTGACGGACTTTGAGCGAGGGCGTATAGTGGGCATGCGGGAGGCCGGGTGGACGTACCGCCGAATTGCTCAACACGTGGGGCGTGAGGTCTCCACAGTACATCGATGTTGTCGCCAGTGGTCGGCGGAAGGTGCACGTGCCCGTCGACCTGGGACCGGACCGCAGCGACGCACGGATGCACGCCAAGACCGTAGGATCCTACGCAGTGCCGTAGGGGACCGCACCACCACTTCCCAGCAAATTAGGGACACTGTTGCTCCTGGGGTATCGGCGAGGACCATTCGCAACCGTCTCCATGAAACTGGGCTACGGTCCCGCACACCGTTAGGCCGTCTTCCGCTCACGCCCCAACATCGTGCAGCCCGCCTCCAGTGGTGTCGCGACAGGCGTGAATGGAGGGACGAATGGAAACGTGTCGTCTTCAGCGATGAGAGTCGCTTCTGCCTTGGTGCCAATGATGGTCGTATGCGTGTTTGGCGCCGTGCAGGTGAGCGCCACAATCAGGACTGCATACGACTGAAGCACACAGGGCCAACACCCGGCATCATGGTGTGGGGAGCGATCTCCTACACTGGCCTTACACCACTGGTGATCGTCGAGGGGACACTGAATAGTGCACGGTACATCCAAACCGTCATCGAACCCATCGTTCTACCATTCCTAGACCGGCAAGGGAACTTGCTGTTCCAACAGGACAATGCACGTTCGCATGTATCCCGTGCCACCCAACGTGCTCTAGAAGGTGTAAGTCAACTACCCTGGCCAGCAAGATCTCCGGATCTGTCCCCCATTGAGCATGTTTGGGACTGGATGAAGCGTCGTCTCACGCGGTCTGCACGTCCAGCACGAACGCTGGTCCAACTGAGGCGCCAGGTGGAAATGGCATGGCAAGCCGTTCCACAGGACTACATCCAGCATCTCTACGATCGTCTCCATGGGAGAATAGCAGCCTGCATTGCCGCGAAAGGTGGATATACACTGTACTAGTGCCGATATTGTGCATGCTCTGTTGCCTGTGTCTATGTGCCTGTGGTTCTGTCAGTGTGATCATGTGATGTATCTGACCCCAGGAATGTGTCAATAAAGTTTCCCCTTCCTGGGACAATGAATTCACGGTGTTCTTATTTCAATTTCCAGGAGTGTAGTTTCAAATACAAGAAGACAGAATTCATTCATATAAAGCAATTTTTGTAAAAAATACGTACACTTTTCAAATAGAACTTTCCAGAAAAGGTAAAATATCGTAGTCAAACACTGAAACTGAAAATTCCTGGCAGATTAAAACTGTGTCCCGGACCGAGACTCGAACTCGGGACCTTTGACTTTCGCGGGCAAGCGCTCTACCAACTGAGCTGCACGACTCAGGCCCAGTCCTCACAGCCTTACTTCTACCAGTACCTCGTCTCCTACCTGCCACGAACTTTCACATCAGCGCACACTCCGCTGCAGAGTGAAAGTCTCATTCTGGAAACATTGAAACTGTAAAAAATAGAACATTAACAATATTTAAAATAATTTTAAGTACATTTATATGTAAAGATGAAAACAATTTTGGCACTGAAACATCTGAAAACATGGTGAACTAAAATAGTTAATTTTTGTTATAGAACTTGGCACATTGCTAAAACGATCGTAAAAACCTAAACTTCTACTAAATGTTATGCACAGAATTTTTTTATTTAAAAAAATCATTACTTCAAGTATGTTACTTGTTTATGGAAAATATTTTGTAATACTTAAAACATCACGAATCCATAATCTGCCACGCGGGGTAGCCGCGCGGCCTAGGGGGCGTCTTGTGACGGTTCGTGCGGCTTCCCCCGTCGGAGGTTCGAGTCCTTCCTCGGGCATGGGTGTCTGTGCGTTGTCCTTAGCGTAAGTTAGTTTAAGTTAGATTATGTTAGCTTCCGTAGTGCGTAAGCCTAGGGACCGATGACCTTCAGCAGTTTGGTCCCATAGTTCTTACCACAAATTTCCAATTTTTTTTTTCTTAATCTTTCGTTGTCGTCATTCACTTTCAATGTCGTCTTTCCCTTATGCAGCTGACGGTCGGTCGTGTCGGCAACTGCGAATACATTTCATGTACTTCTTCAACACTGTATGTGAAATTTTGAGGCGGTATGTAATCATGCAACATGAAAAACTGTGTTTCACTCCGCAGTTTCAATTACATCCAGGAACTGTCGTTAAACTTAGAGAACTAACCAACTTTACTAGAGAAGTATTTATTAAGATTTTATGTAGTCCTCCTCTCGCAACATTATGTGTGAACATGAGTATTTTAAAATTGTTACACTGTTGCAGTTAAGTGCTTGGCTGTAGATAGTAAGGTATAGTGCAACTTCTAGCATTCAAGTTTTTTTAATACGTTTTAATTCAAAAAAGAGTGTTAGAAGTGATGACCCTAAACCTTGCCACATTCATTGCTGGTTCTTGTAAATGTTTCCACCAATGCGATACCACTGTTCTATATATAAATGTTATGAAAATATAATGAGCTGAGCTTTGTTAATTTTTTGCAGTTATGTAAATTTAACGAGGTAAGCTTTGTTAATTTGTTGCCACTGAATTCGAAACTGACGTTAAAGGTTGCGTGTTAGCTCGAGTTTTCGAAATGTAGCCATTACCTGTCGTTATGCATTATTTCACAAAACATCAACGCATCTATATAACCAGTTAGCAGCACTGCCTGGACACGCAGTTCTCACAGTACGATAACATCAAGTTACTGGGTACTTGTCCAGATAAGGGTCTCCAGCTGAAGAATTTTGACACCTTCTTGATGCGTTTTCCTCAGAATTTAGTTGTGATATACTTTCAGCTGGCAATCTGTAATTGACAGGCACATACAACAATGTCTCGTTGATATTTTGATAGTGCAGATTCGTTTGATAGCATTTGAAATTTAGCGATATTTCGTTCCACAAAGTATTCAATTGCGCCTTCGAGGAAAACAAGTGTATTTCTTTTGTTTTAGCTGTAACATAAGTGACGTGAACAAAAATTAGATACCACACATACATTGTACTATGTTTTTAGCTACTCCAGTTTGTGGCTGAATGGAAAAGGGAGCAAACAGACTGGAAAACCTTTAGGAATGGTTTTATGGAAAACTTTTAAGTAGAAAATTTCAAAGAAAGCGTGTAAGGCCTGATGCACTCTCATAAACAGCTGTAAATTTACATTTAACTAAAAACACACTTTTTGGCAATCACATCTGGGTTTTTTCTTACGAAATTCTGATATTATGAGGGATGAACATGGTGTGCACTTTGTAAGTAGGCTGTTTATATTTTCTTATTCGCAACGTTACGTAGCGCTCTGTATGAAGATCACTGGCTGTGCTGTGTGCAGTCTGTGGCTAGTTTGCATTGTTGTCTGCCATTGTAGTGTTGGGCAGCGGCAGCTGGATGTGAACAGAGCGTAGCGTTGCGCAGTTGGAGGTGAGCCGCCAGCAGTGGTGGATGTGGGGAGAGAAATGGCGGAGTTTTGAAATTTGTAAAAATGGATGTCATGAACTGCTGTATATATTATGATGGTTGGTTGGTTTGGAAGGATGAATGTTAAGGTAAATACATTGTTTGTTCTCTATTAAAATCTTTCATTTGCTAACTATGCCTATCAGTAGTTAGTGCCTTCAGTAGTTAGAATCTTTTATTTAGCTGGCAGTAGTGGCGCTCGCTGTATTGCAGTAGTTCGAGTAACGAAGATTTTTGGTGAGGTAAGTGATTTGTGAAAGGTATAGGTTAATGTTAGTCAGGGCCATTCCTTTGTAGGGATTTCTGAAAGTCAGATTGCGTTGCGCTAAAAAATATTGTGTGTCAGTTTAAGCACAGTCATGTATAATTTTTCAAAGTGGACGTTTCAACTTTCACTAGGATTTTTAGTTTATGGACCAAAGTGACAAAGGGAAGTGGAACGCTATCATGTTGATTATTAATGAGTGGTGAGAATGCACGCTCCTGCAACACCGTGCTAGAGGCAGATAAAAAATAAAAGTTTATGAGATATTTGATATTTTTTTATCTTTTGTTGTATGATTCATACAGTGAGTATCATTAACTCTCAAAAGAGAGCCAATCAAAATTTGAGCGTCACTTTTTAGGGTTGTGTGAGCTAAAAGCCAAAATGAAATCATAATCAATTCAGCATAACATTCAACTCTTAAAAATTGGTAGAGCGATATTATATTTTCTCGTCGACGTTTTTACAAGTGTTTGAAATACATTGTGCAATATTCCCGCGATACTTTGACATTTCTTAGCGCACTTGTCTCTTAACAAACTGTAGAGAAATAAATCTGTAAATGTTAGATCTGGTGGTATAGCAGGCCAATTTTAGGTACCACCTTTTCCGATTCAGCGACCGTTGTAATAGCGATCTAATGGCTCCCGTGCATTTTTGATTAATGTACTCGGCAATGAAACTATGTTAATTTTAGAACTTGTAAGAGGTTTCGCCCCAGTATAAGCCAAAATTATGTCAACAAGTGGATAAAGAAACTGACAACTTCTTGGAACTACAGCTTGATAATAAATTCAAATGGTGGTGGGGGGAGGGGGGACGGGGAGCATACCACAGAACTCTTGGAGCACAAAAACATATCTCTATTTACAATGTTGACGTTGCCAGACATAGTTGATGTAAAAGTTAAAAGTCTAGCACACTCTCCTTACTTTCATTCCAAAATATGATGCGCCTTCATTTTCTGGGGACCTCGTCAAGCCAAGCTAAAGTATTCCTAGTGCAAAAACATTAAATACGAATTATTTGTGATGTTAAGAACGTCTTGCAGCGGCCTGTTTAATGGACCCTATATCCTAACTATTCCTTCCCAATATACTTGGTTAGCGTAAACAGTTCATCAGGTTTCAAGGCGGTTTATTGACAAGTATACGATGTACAAAGATGGCTGATACACAAAGAGGTAGATACACTCACGAAGTTTTAAATACCCATCTCGTAGCTCGTGTGCTCGCTACATGCAGACCTGCGACGGCAATCTACAAGATGTCGGCAATGCAGTTTTTGTGTGTTAGAATACGCGGCGTGTTCTTCGGATACGACCGTTGCGTTTATATCTCCAGTTTCGTGATACTGACCGTCTGTGCGAGGGAGAAGCACAGGCCGACCGCTTGCGTCAGAGGAAATCGTGGAGTACCTGAAACAAACCTTTGTGTGCAGCCCACAAAGATCAACCGTTTGTGCAAGCTGCGAACTGGACATTCCTCAGAAAACAGTGTGGACTGTTCTGTGCCGGCGATTGCATTTCCAATCTACCGTTTCCACCTGTTACAACGACTGATCCCAGATGATAATGCCCGCCTACTGAAGTTTTGTACTCGAATGCAGCAAGCTACGGAAAAAGATAGAGATGAGCCTGCGGAGACATTAATTTTAACATCTACATACACTCCTGGAAATGGAAAAAAGAACACATTGACACCGGTGTGTCAGACCCACCATACTTGCTCCGGACACTGCGAGAGGGCTGTACAAGCAATGATCACACGCACGGCACAGCGGACACACCAGGAACCGCGGTGTTGGCCGTCGAATGGCGCTAGCTGCGCAGCATTTGTGCACCGCCGCCGTCAGTGTCAGCCAGTTTGCCGTGGCATACGGAGCTCCATCGCAGTCTTTAACACTGGTAGCATGCCGCGACAGCGTGGACATGAACCGTATGTGCAGTTGACGGACTTTGAGCGAGGGCGTATAGTGGGCATGCGGGAGGCCGGGTGGACGTACCGCCGAATTGCTCAACACGTGGGGCGTGAGGTCTCCACAGTACATCGATGTTGTCGCCAGTGGTCGGCGGAAGGTGCACGTGCCTGTCGACCTGGGACCGGACCGCAGTGACGCACGGAAGCACGCCAAGACCGTAGGATCCTACGCAGTGCCGTAGGGGACCGCACCGCCACTTCCCAGCAAATTAGGGACACTGTTGCTCCTGGGGTGTCGGCGAGGACCATTCGCAACCGTCTCCATGAAGCTGGGCTACGGTCCCGCACACCGTTAGGCCGTCTGCCGCTCACGCCCCAACATCGTGCAGCCCGCCTCCAGTGGTGTCGCGACAGTCGTGAATGGAGCGACGAATGGGGACGTGTCGTCTTCAGCGATGAGAGTCGCTTCTGCCTTGGTGCCAATGATGGTCGTATGCGTGTTTGGCGCCGTGCAGGTGAGCGCCACAATCAGGACTGCATACGACCGAGGCATACAGGGCCAACATCCGGCATCATGGTGTGGGGAGCGATCTCCTACACTGGCCGTACACCACTGGTGATCGTCGAGGGGACACTGAATAGTGCACGGTACATCCAAACCGTCATCGAACCCATCGTTCTACCATTCCTAGACCGGCAAGGGAACTTGCTGTTCCAACAGGACAATGCACGTCCGCATGTATCCCGTGCCACCCAACGTGCTCTAGAAGGTGTAAGTCAACTACCCTGGCCAGCAAGATCTCCGGATCTGTCCCCCATTGAGCATGTTTGGGACTGGATGAAGCGTCGTCTCACGCGGTCTGCACGTCCAGCACGAACGCTGGTCCAACTGAGGCGCCAGGTGGAAATGGCATGGCAAGCCGTTCCACAGGACTACATCCAGCATCTCTACGATCGTCTCCCTGGGAGAATAGCAGCCTGCATTGCTGCGAAAGGTGGATATACACTGTACTAGTGCCGACATTGTGCATGCTCTGTTGCCTGTGTCTATGTGCCTGTGGTTCTGTCAGTGTGATCATGTGATGTATCTGACTCCAGGAATGTGTCAATAAAGTTTCCCCTTCCTGGGACAATGAATTCACGGTGTTCTTATTTCAATTTCCAGGAGTGTAGATACTCAGCAAGCCAGCGTATGGTGCGTGGTGGAGGTACCCGGTACCACTACTAGTTACTTCCTTTCTTGTTCCACTCGGAAATAGAGCGAGCTGTCTTTATGCCTCCGTGTGACCCCTAACTTCTTCATGGTCCTTACGCGCAATGTATGGTGGAGGTTGCAAAATCGTTCGGCACCGAGCATCAGATGCCAGTTCTCTAAATTTTCTCAATAGTGTTTCTCGCAAAGAAAGTCGCTGTTCCTCCAGGGCTTCCCACTTGAGTTCCTGAAGCATCTCCGTTACACTTACGCGTTTTTCGAACCTACCGCTAACAAATCTAGCAGCCCGCCTCTGGATTGCTTCGATGTCTTCCTTCAATCCGACCTGGTACGGATCCCAAACACTCGAGCAGTACTCAAGATTAGGTCACACCAGTATCCTACATCCACTCCTTCCTAAAATTATCCCAATAAACCGACCATTCGCCTTCCCTACCAAAGTTCTCACATGCTCGTTCCATTTCATATCGCTTTGCAACATTACGCCACGATATTTAAACGACTTGAATGAGTCAAGCAGGACGCTAGTAATAGTTTACTAAAATGTAAACTTTCACGGCCGGAAATATCATGTCCATTATAATTATCCGGGCTGTTATGCCGTGGTTGGTTGATGAATGCTGTGGTGATTCCCAACGTTTCGTCTCCGACACATTTCATTAGCAGATTGAATGGCATAGTGGTCCAGCCGGATGACATATTGGTCAGCTTCGATGTGGTATCGCTGTTTACCATGGTTCCACTTAATGATGTATTGGAACAGCTGGATCGAATTTTTCCTGCCGATATTTTAGAGCTGTTTAAGTGTTGTTTGACGACCACATACTTCAAGTGGAATGAACAGTTTTATGAGCAAACGGATGGCGTGGCTATGGGAAGCCCCCTAAGTCCCGTAATTGCAAACTTCTTTATGGAGAAATTCGAAGAACAGGCCTTAGGTACTGCCAGCAAGAAACCAAATGCATGGTTCCGATACGTGGATGACACGTTTGTGTTGTGGAGACATGGTAGGGAGGAACTAAGCCGGTTCCACGAACATCTGAACAGTATAAACTCAAGAATTCAGTTTACAATGGAGGAGGAGGCAGACGGCAAACTACATTTCCTCGATGTGCTTGTGTTTAGAAACGAAAATGGTAGTTTGGGTCACTCAGTGTACCGCAAACCCACGCACACGGACCGTTATTTGCACCGGGATTCGAACCACCACCCACAACAGAAGCGGGGTGTTATCAAGACGTTAGCGGACAGAGCTAGAAATATTTGTGAACCTGAGTTGCTCGACGCTGAGATGGAACATCTCCACAATGCACTAACGAAGAACGGATATTCGTCCGCCGAAATAAAACGTGCGTTGAGGCAGCCACGCAGAAATCATACTGACGTACAGGCTACTGCAAAATCTAAGGTTTTCCTGCCGTTTGTTAAAAATGTAACGGAAAGAATAGGGAGGATCTTGACGAAGCGAAATATTACCGTAATTTACAAGCCCACCAGGAAGATACAGGAATACCTTAGGCCTGCCAAGGACGCTCGCAAACCATTGGAAAAATCTGGAGTGTATAGGATCCCATGCAGCTGTGGTGATGTTTATGTGGGTACCACTAAAAGAACTGTTTCTAAACGTTTGGAAGAGCACAAGGGAAATTGTAGAAGAGGAGAAACGGAACGATCAGCTGTTGCAGAGCATGCTTTCCAGCCAGGGAACCACAATATTCGTTTCGAGGAGACGCAAGTACTAGCGGCCACGAGCGGATATTACGAAAGGCTCTACAGGGAGGCGATCGAAATCGCTAAACACCCAAATAATTTCAACCGAAAGGAGGAGGGCGTCAAATTAAACGGTATATGGATGCCGGTGTTAAAGAAGATGTGTACCACTCGTCCACTACTGGGTGATGGCAACGGTGATCGACGGCGACGGACAGCGGCCAATTGCACTGACGTTTTCAAAACACGTGACGTCACGCCGCAGCGCGGGGGCGCGCGGACACGGAATTTAGCGGCAGTCAGTAGCGAGCCAGTGTGTGTGTTGGACCTTCCATCAAGCTACGGACCCCCTTGAAGATGTCTCCCGCAGTCGGAGACGAAACGTTGGGAATCACCACAGCATTCATCAACCGACCACGGCATAACAGCCCGGATAATTATAATGGACACAGTAATAGTTTAACCGAATATTTCAGCTTTGCGCTTCCTACTCATCCGCATTAACTTACATTTTTTTCCATTTAGAGCTAGCTACCATTCATCGCAAGAAATTTCGTCTAAGTCGTCTTGTATCTTCCTACAGTCACTCGACTTCGACGCGTTACCGTACACCACAGAATCATCAGCAAACACCCGCAGATTTCTGTCCACTCTGTCCGTCAAATCATTTATTTGTATGGAGAACAACAGCGGTCCCATCGCACTTCCCCTGGGGCGCTCCTGACGATAGCCTTGTCTCTGATGAACTTTCGACGTCGAGGACAACTTACTGGATTCTATTACTTCACATATCTGGGAACTTATTCCACATGCCCTCTCCTTTGTGGACAGCTTGCAATAGGTCACCGTGGCAGATGCTTTCCGGAAATCTAGAAATATGGAATCTGCCTGTTGCCCTTCATACATACACTGAAGAGCCAAAGAAACTGGTACACCTGACTAATATCGTGTAGGCCACCCGCTAGCACGCAGAAGTGCCGCAACACGATCTGGCATGGACTCGACTAATGTATGAAGCAGTTCTGAAGAGAAATGACACAATGAATCCCGCAGAGCTGTCCATAAATCTGTAAAAGTAGCAGGGGGGTGGAGATCTCTTCTGAACAGCACGTTGCAAGGCATCACAGATGTGCTCAATAATGTTCATTTCTGGGAAGTTTGGTGGCCAGTGGAAGTGTTTAAACTCGTAAGAGTGTTCCTGCAGCCACTCTCGAGTAATTCTGGACGTGTGGGGTGTCGTACTGTCCCGCTGGAAATGCCAAAGTCCGTCGGAATGCACAAGGGACATGAATGGATGCTTACGTACGTGTCAGCTGTCAGATCGTATCTATACGTATCATGGGTCCCGGAACTGCACACGCACCACACTAATACAGAGCCTCCACCAGCAGTCCCCTGCTGACATGCAGGATCTACGCATTCACGCGGGTCTCTCCATACCCGTACACGGTCATCCGCTGGATACAATTTGGAACCAGACTTGTCCGACCAGACAACATGTTTCCAGTTATCAACAGTCCAATGTCGTTGTTGACAGGCTCAGAATAGGCGTATAGGTTTGTGTCGTGCAGTCATAAAAGGTACACGAGTGGGCCTTCGGCTTCAAAAGCCCATATCGACGACGTTTCGTTCAATAGTTCACACTCTGACACTTGTTGATAGCCCAGCATTGAACTCTGCAGCAATTTGCGGAAGAGTTGCACTTCTGTTACGTTGAACGAGTCTCCTCAGTTGTCGTTGGTCCCGTTCTTGCAGGATCTCTTTCCAGCAGCAACGATATCGGAGATTTGATGTTTTGCCGGATTCCTGATGTTCACGAAGCACTCGTGAAATGGACGTACGGGAAAATTCCCACATAATCGCTGTCTCGGAAATGTTGTGTCCCATCGCTCGTGCGCAAACTATAACACCACGTTCAAAGTCACTTAAATCTTCATAACCTGCCATTGTAGCAGTAGTAACGGATCTAACAACTGCGCCAGACTCTTGTTGTCTTATATAGGGGTTGCCGACCGCAGCGTCGTATTTGAATAGCATGCCTATACCAGTTTCTTTCGCTTCACTGTAGTTCGTAGTTTGTCTGTGAGACAAGGGCAAGCTGAGTTTCGCACGAGTGACGCCTCCTAAAACCATGCTGCTTCGTGAACATCCGCTTCTCAGTATCAACAAAGTTTATAACATTCGAGTGAGAGTATGTTCAGGGATTTTGCAGCAAACCAAAGTTAGGGTCAATGGTCTGTAATTTTACGGGTCCGTTTTTTTTACCCTCCTTATATACTAGAGTTACCTGCGCTTTTTTCCAGTCTCTTGGGACTTTGTACTGGGCGAGAGATTCACGATAAACGCAAGTTCGGTAATGGGAAAATGCCGTAAAGTACTCTTTGTAAAACCGATTTGGATTTCCATCCCCAATTGGTAATTTATTTCCTTTCAAATCTTTCAGTTGTTTCTCTACGCTAGGGATGCTTATTATTATGTCGTCCATAGGGGAGAGTGTCCTATGGTCAAACGACGGTGTGTTTGTACAATTCTCCTGTGTGATACGATTACTGAAACGAGAAATTCAAAACTTCGGCTTTTTGTTAACGTCAACTGCCACACCAGACTGGTCGACAAGGGACTGAATATTTATATTAAGAGACAGACCATCTATCAGGAAACCTGAATGGTTACAACTGAGTGGACGGGGTAACAAATTGTCGTATATCCTTCCCAGTTGGAAAGGGCTTCGCCCAAAGTGAAAGTCTTCTGTGACACATCCAAGACAAAGGTGTATGGCTCCTTTTACTTCGGCGAGTAGATGGTGCCAGGTTCTGTGTATCTGGATATACTGTAGTTGTGATTGTCGCCACAACTGATTTCTGACATCTTTACTTTCATCTCTCAGTAGAACGGGCCTTCACATCACTGGAACACAAAGGTGCACACACCATTCTCGATGGAGAACTGCCAAATCGATGGATAGGGCGCGCTGGTCTGTGTAACGTTCCTCTGTTGCCATGGGCCCCTAGATCGCCATATCTCACGCTATGTCATTTCTTCCTGTGAGATTATGTTAATGACAAAAGTTAAGCGGCCCCAGTGGATACAGTGCTGTAAGAACTGATGGAACGCGCCACTGTTGCTGTAACCAACATTGACGGAACATACTAGTAAACGTATGGACCGATCTGGATTATTTTTTGAAAACTTGATGGGTGACCAAGAGCACACACAGTGGACTTTTGTACGAGGTTGTGCTGAAAAGTAACGCCTCCGAATTTTTCGCGTCAAAAATGTTAAAGTCTTCTAAATAAAACCAGACTTGTTAACATTGTAAATCTTTATTATTTATGTCTACACATTTATTCCTCAACGTAGTCACCCTGGTCACGACCACATTTCTTGCAACGAGAGACCAGTTTGTTGATACCACTAACTGTAGAAAGTTTGACTTTGTTGACGGAGCCCCAATTTCACCTTTGCTTGCACCGCTTCATCGCTACCAAAGTGAAGTCCTCGAAGTTACTGTTTAAGGTTTGGAAGTAGAAGAAAACCAGATGGCTCCAAGACAGGACTTTACGGAGGATGATCGATGATAGTGAAACCAAGACGTCCGATTCTTGCAGATGTCGCAGCGCTCGTGTGTGGTCTGGCATTGTCGTGATGAAGAACAACGTGCTCCATGTGTGGACGAAGTCCTAAAACTCGAAACTCGATTACAGCACACTGTTTCTCACGCACCGACATAGTAACGTTACACACCGCCATGATACATTCTACAATTTGGAGCCCTCTAGCGGCAGATGGCTGCAAATATGTAGACATGAAGAATGAAAATGTAAAATGATAATTACGTTTATTTTATTTAAAAATGTTTCACATAAAAAAATCAGAGGATATACATTGCAGCTCGCCCTCGTAGTACATGACAGAAACATATTGTGCGTATCTATCTTTTCATGTATCACTCGTCTTTGTGCGTCGTATATTTGATCCTAAACAGTGCATTGGAACCTGCTGAATCATTTGGGCTAATCCTGTATTTAGCCCTTAGTGAAATTGTTGTCGTTGTGTTCTTCAGTCCAGAGACTGGTTTGATGCAGCTCTCCATGCTACCCTATCCTGTGCAAGCTTCTTCATCTCCTAGTACCTCCTTCTGAATCTGCTTAGCGTATTCATCTCTTGGTCTCCCTCTACGATTTTACCCTCGACGCTGCCCTCCAATACTAAAGTGGTGATTCCTTGATGCCTCAGAACATGTCCTACCAACCGATCCCTTCTTCTAGTCAAGGTGTGCCACAAATTTCTCTTCTCCCTAGTTCTATTCAGTACCTCCTCATTAGTTATGTGATCTACCCATCTAATCTTCAAATTGATGATAACAAATTTCTGTTCTTCAGAAACGCTTTCCTTGCCATTGCCAGTCTACATTTCATATCCTCTCCGACCATCATCAGTTATTTTGCTCCCCAAATAGCAAAACTCATTTGCTACTTTAAGCGTCTCATTTCCTAATCTAATACCCTCAGTATCACCCGATTTAATTCGACTACATTCCATTATCCTCGTTTTGCTTTTGTTGATGTTCATGTTATATCCTACTTTCAAGACACTGTCCATTCCGTTCAGCTGATCTCCTGTGAAATTGCCCATTACAAATATTTCTTTTTCATACCAACAGCTCAGTTCATGGATTCAGTATTATAAATAAGAAATAACCTTCATAAAGAGTTAAAGGCACTTCCTTTGGTCCAGAATGGAGTCCGTTATTCATCAACACACATTTTAAATAACATGGCAGCAGCCATAAAAAGTTAAACCAATAATGAATTTCAGTTTAAGTAGTGAAACGTCCCCTTAGGAAAATTATTGAATTACTGTGCTGATAAACCTCTTACATTATTTGATTTTCAAACAGCTGAGCAAAACTGAACGTATTGAGACATTTCGCTCTTTACCTATTCTGATCGACACTAAACTGACACACAATATTTTTAGCGCAAACGCAATCTGACTTTCAATAATCCCTACAAAAGAATGGCCCTGACTAACATTAACCTATACCTTTCACAAATCACTTAACTCACAAAAATCTTCGGTACTCGAACTACTGCAATACAGCGAGCGCCACTACTGCCAGCTAAATAAAAGATTCAAACTACTGATGGCACTAACTACTGATAGGCATAGCTGGTAAATGAAAGATTTTGACAGAGAACAAGCAATGTATTTACCTTAATAGTGTTCAAAAGTCATAATATATATATATATCAGTCCATGATATCCAATATTACAAATTTACTCTTTCTGATGGACACACGTCCAGATCGTCCGCTCTCAAAATTCCGCTATCTCTCTCCCCACATCCACCACTGCTGGTGGCTCACCTCCAACTGCGCAACGCTACGCGCTGTTAACAGCCAACTGCCCAACGCTACAATGGCGAGTATTACAACAATGCCAACCAGCCTCAGACTGCACACAGCACAGTCAGTAATTTTCATACAGAGCGCTACGTGACGTTACCAATAGAAAAAACCTACACAGCCTACTTACAGTAGGGCCTTAAAGGTACAGTGGTGGCCAAATTTTTCTACTCTACTGACGAATTTCTTAACGTACCGACTAATGTGTGTATGTTCTTAATAATATCAAATAATGCAAATATTGTGTACAACTGTGCAACTGTACAACTTGAGTACACGGCTCCTCATGCCGGACGTTCGAGCCCTCTCTCGAGCATGGGTGTAAGTGTTGTTCTTAGTATGAGTTAGGTTAAGTAGAGTGTAAGTCTAGGGACCGATGACCTCAGCAGCTGCGTCTCTTAGGAATTCACACACATCTTGACATTTTAAAAGAAAAATAAAAAAAAAACTTCAGTACAGCAATGCGAGCATTGCAAATATGTGTTTTAAACCGAGTTTACTATTTGATGATGCGTGGCTACAATAGACTAAGAATTATCATATACACCTTAGTGTATTGAACATTTGTGTCAAAATTGTTATAAACTATTAAATAAAATTTTGTTTAATTTTTTTTACTTATTCCTTATCCACGAGAACCATTTCTCTAAGGAACTGTAGACATTAAATTAGCATATAATTTTTCACTGAAAGTATTTATTTTGTATGGTTGGTTTCTGACATAATCAGCATTCTCGAGAAACTCCTCGCTATGGATCTATTAGAACGAAATGTGTGGTGTCACCGCCAGACACCACACTTGCTAGGTGGTAGCTTTTAAATCGGCCGCGGTCCGTTAGTATACGTCGGACCCGCGTGTCGCCACTATCAGTGATTGCAGACCGAGCGCCGCCACACGGCAGGTCTAGAGAGACTTCCTAGCACTCGCCCCAGTTGTACAACCGACTTTGCTAGCGATGGTTCACTGACAAAATACGCTCTCATTTGCCGAGACGATAGTTAGCATAGCCTTCAGCTACGTCATTTGCTACGACCTAGCAAGGCGCCATTACCAGTTACTATTGATACTGTAAAACATGTACCGTCAAGAGCGACGCTCATCATTAATGGATTAAAGTTAAGTATTCCACCAGCTACGTCCGTTTTTCTAAAGTCTAATTTCCTTGTCCTGTTCCAGACCTCACGCCAGCCTGCGTGAGCTAAAACCCGTGCTTTTCGGCTTCCTCTAATAATACGGTGTTGGCTCTCCTGCCAACCCACAACAAAATGTACATCTAATCTTATCACCCGTCATGCTGGCCATGCTGGAATCATACAATCCGACGTTCTTGAACGCTAAGATCTTCAAGAAAAACGACCTTCAGAATCCAGAATGAAATGTTCACTCTGCAGCGGAGTGTGCGCTGATATGAAACTTCCTGGCAGATTAAAACTGTGTGCCCGACCGAGACTCGAACTCGGGACCTTTGCCTTTCGCGGGCAAGTGCTCTACCAACTGAGCTACCGAAGCACGACTCACGACCGGTACTCACAGCTTTACTTCTGCCAGTACCTCGTCTCCTACCTTCCAAACTTTACAGAAGCTCTCCTGCGAACCTTGCAGAACTAGCACTCCTGAAAGAAAGGATATTGCGGAGACATGGCTTAGCCACAGCCTGGGGGATGTTTCCAGAATGAAATGTTCACTCTGCAGCGGAGTGTGCGCTGATATGAAACTTCCTGGCAGATTAAAACTGTGTGCCCGACCGAGACTCGAACTCGGGACCTTTGCCTTTCGCGGGCAAGTGCTCTACCAACTGAGCTACCGAAGCACGACTCACGACCGGTACTCACAGCTTTACTTCTGCCAGTACCTCGTCTCCTACCTTCCAAACTTTACAGAAGCTCTCCTGCGAACCTTGCAGAACTAGCACTCCTGAAAGAAAGGATATTGCGGAGACATGGCTTAGCCACAGCCTGGGGGATGTTTCCAGAATGAAATGTTCACTCTGCAGCGGAGTGTGCGCTGATATGAAACTTCCTGGCAGATTAAAACTGTGTGCCCGACCGAGACTCGAACTCGGGACCTTTGCCTTTCGCGGGCAAGTGCTCTACCAACTGAGCTACCGAAGCACGACTCATGCCCGGTACTCCGTAATATCCTTTGTTTCAGGAGCGCTAGTTCTGCAAGGTTCGCAGGAGAGCTTCTGTAAAGTGTGGAATGTAGGAGACGAGGTACTGGCAGAAGTAAAGCTGTGAGTACCGGGCGTGAGTCGTGCTTCGGTAGCTCAGTTGGCAGAGCACTTGCCCGCGAAAGGCAAAGGTCCCGAGTTGGAGTTTCGGTCGGGCACACAGTTTTAATCTACCAGGAAGTTTCATATCAGCGCACACTCCGCTGCAGAGTGAAAATCTCATTCTAGTGAGCGTTCTCCCTATATTCAGCTTACACAATAACTAGACAATAACACAAGTAACAGTTACAACGCACACACAACGTTAGTGCCCCCCACCCTAACACTGCAGGTCCACGGAACACGTGTAGGCGAGACACTTGTGTGCTGCAAACTTCGCCGCTGCGCAGAGACGTTGCGGACGCACACTACTTAAGGATCATAAATAACAGGAAGAAAACCGTTAAACTTAAAATAATTCTGAAGTACCTAGGCTAGCAGGACAAAGCGAATTAGGTTGTGGAAAGGGCCCAAAATGAGTTCCTGTCAGTGGCACTCAACATACAAACTTTATTTATCAACACACAATAATACAACAAGGTTGCAAAACACTCGAAACTTTAATCGACCTCCTTTGATTAATTTAAGATCTGCTGAAGGCCACGTTCAAAATTCAAGACACAAGGCTTAAGCAAATTGAAATACAAGGTTCCTCTGGAGGTTTCACCCAAGAATATTTTATAAATCTTCAACCTAATCAGCTGAAGGCCTTAGCAATTTAATTTTAATTTAACTAAGCAGGAGATGGCATATTAAGCAATAAGAGGAGTTTCAATCAAACGGCAGAAGCCCTTATCTTAAAACATTTCATGAAAACTGGGCTGAAGGCCCCATTCAAAAGCATAACAATCTTATGCCTTAAGAGCAAGAGAAGACGATTAATTTAAGAGATATTAACACTCGGTTGAAGGCCGCTCACCAACAAATAATTTAACGGCTTAAGCCCTAGAAGAAGAGTTTCAATTTCAAAGGGCAGAAGTCCGATCTTAAAATATTTCATATAACATAAAGAATAACAATCTCATGCCTTAAGAGCAAGACAAGAATTTAAGAGATATTAATACTCAGCTGAAGGCCACATATCAACAAAATATGTTTAATGGCTTAAGGCCTAGAAAGAGTTTGTCTGAAAGACAGAAGGCCTTATCTTAAAACATTCCCAGTAGAATTCGGCTGAAGGCCCCATATAAAAATACAACAATCTCATGCCTTAAGGGCAAGACAAGAACATTAATTTAAGGGATATTGATACTCGGGTGAAAGCCACACGTCAACCAAATAACTAAAATCCAAACAGGGAAATTACTACATAACGCGCAAGGAACGGCGCTCAGAAGTTCCCAAACGCCCGTTTTGGTGAGACAGGCAGCCTGTCCAATGACTTCTTAATCTGAAGGCAACCCAACCGACAGACAGCCGATCGACCAATCAACCAAATCAGTTCCGCTCCACGCAACCAGCAAAACGACCACAAGATTTCAATACACGACACACACAATATTGGCGCCCACAACGAACAACAACACCTCAGCAGTCGAACTACACGCCGCGCTGGACAGCAACAACACGACGAGGAAAATACACTGCCTAAAATTACTTCAACGACCAGGGCAGGTAACCGGAACGTCAACGACCACAAGGCAGAAGATACCGCTAGTGAACTTCCATAACAGGGAGTAACTTAAGTTAAATTTCACAGGAAGACGGCTGGAATTTTAGCCGACTTAAATACACACACATTGTTGCTCGCGAGAATGTCCCAAAAGCGACAACCAGGATCAAACGAAGAAATTTAAACATTTGAGCCTCGATAGCAAGTTAAGTGAGGACTCAACTCTCATGTCCAAGATCGGTGGGCGACGAACTTCGTAGTATTCGCAAGCAACACCTCACACTCCAACCGCATTTGCACGCCGCCCGCGGCTTCATGGCTTCATCCCAACTCTGCTCGACGGGGGCTTGTTGCTGCTCCACGCCAACCGACCGAATTTGTCTGCTGGTCTGTCCGCGACTGCTGCTCCGTCGCGACTGCACTGCTAGTGCGTCTCGCACTCACTCACTACCTGACACACGATGACCCGGAAATACTATCGGCCGCTCCAGAGATGGTACGGCAGTGCGCTTACCGATACGCGCTGCTGCTGCCACTCACGGCAAGTAAGGCAGGAAGTTGGTGACGCCAGTAAATGGAATAAGAAAACGAGGCGGCACTACCGTAATAGACGATGACAAACAATTAATAGGATGAACACGAGCGGTGCACGGCTCAAATTCGAAGTCTGGGAAACTGGAAATGAAAACAGAAACAATATAGTCAAGTTCGCGTAAGATGACATCTGACAGCTTTCAGCTGCGTGCGGCTCATGGCTGCAGGCGAAAACACCGGTCGACCATATAGCTGCTACAACACTGTAGCGTTGCCAAAGCGATGTTTACAAAATCGCATTACGTACTTAAATGTAACTCCGTCTTGGTCTCAGGAGCGTGGTCGATGAAACGCAACAATACTTTACCAACAGCCGTTACTTTGATATTGTTTTATTAGGCAACCATTTTCGACGTTCCAATCACATCATCTTCAGGCGTGGCACATGAATGATACGTGCATGCGTAAGACAAGGCACCAGTATTCGTATCTGGTTCCGTAGGTATCCGAACTTCATGAGTATGTGTGCCCTTCACACATGGGGCAGCATATGTGACTCAGTGGCAGGCCGAATAATTGCTTGCATAAGGGCCAGATTTGGATCAACGTGTTATTGACTTGCTCTATTTTGTGGCACACTTTCTCTTGAATAAATCACCCAATTTTTCTGAAACTGTAATCATTTGTCTGTCTGTACATGTACATCACATCTATCGAAATCCATCCCATTCCTCTAATTCCTTCATGACGCATCGTTTTCTTTTTCCTTTTTCCTTCTTAGAGTGTACATAGACGTACGTGGTAGTAGCATGATGGATGCCCGGCTCTCTACTCACTTGTGGCGAGGAGGGAGCACTCCTCCACATTTGCCTGCCTTGAGTCCACAGGTCTTTTTTCTCTAGAAGATACTCGAAGATGAAGCTACGCGACGACCCAAGGGGATTTAAAACATCGTATTTGCAGCATGCGTAATGATCTCGAAGGAAAATCTTCGGTCTTTCCAAGAGTCCTTGCACCAGCTACTACAGACTTGTATTGTGGGAGACAGTGGGCATTTAGAATGCTTGATGACATACATATAATTTTAAGTCAGTGTTTATGACCACATTCTCTTATGATTTCCGTTTTAGTGCTGCTGCTAATAAATTCGTGAGAGACGTTATTATTTAACAATCATTATAACTCAAATCCCTATTAATTCCATTCAGTATTTGACTTATAACTTTCTTTCGACAGTCTGGCAGAAATCAGAGCAGAACTGTTTCTGTAGTGAACTGAAGGACCACCTTTAGATGCTATGCCCTTTGCCTTCTAGCTGATGTGCCAGTCTAGCCACAAGTAGCCAAGCGTGATTAGCATGAATTTTAAATTAAATATTTCTTCACTACTCTGCTGGACAGTCCCGTCAGCCTGACACGGCAGTTCTTTATAACAATACCAACTTTCGCATCAGACAGTTTCATGTTCAGAAGAAATAAATCCATAACTGCCTGTCGTATTTTGAAGAGTGAAACGCCGTTGAATTTGTCCCTTTTATATGTAGAATACTAACAATAAAATTTATTATGGCTCTATTTGAAAATATCATTACATATCTTTGTAATTAATATAGCTATGGAAAGAGATTATACGTCATTTACTGAGCACTTTCTAAATATTCATTTAGGAGAAGAAACAATTAGGGTGTCTTAAATGGTTTGGAAAATATCTGAGATGAGATGCTTAGTTAAATTATCCTGTATACAAAACAGAAGAACTTTATTATATGGCGGATACATTTTCAATGAATAAAAACAAGATGGACAAGATGGACAAATAACCAAACATTATAAACTAAAATAAGAGGTAAAATCATTCACATAGGCTCCATATTGCCATATGCCCTTCGACAAAATCACCTTCAAGTTTCTTTCGTGTATGTTGTGTCTCGTAGATATGTTCCTTAGTTTAGGTTGGTACACTGTACCCTTCCTATGATCCTTGCTTTGTTCCTGTCATCTGTACAACAGTCTTTGTCTGTATGCGAGTGTGGACGGCGAAATAAACTGTGAGATTTCTATATCTGTGTATTACTCAGCAATCCAGGACAAAACATAACTGATGGTAACGAATCAAATAAGAATTCGACTTCCATATTACGTTTCATCGAGACAGTGTGTTTGTGAAGAAATGTGACAACCACCAAAAGTAATCCTGACTACATACTGGACACAGAAAGTAAACATGAGGTGGAGGAAGCAAAGAAGACTCATTTACAGGCTGATTCAGCTGCCTGTCCATGAGTTTATGCAACATGCAACACCTTCAGATATGATATGCAAGGTTTCCATGTTCTCTCACTCGTTGCATGCAAGTTATTAGTCCTACACAAAAAAGTGAGCAAGATCTCTTCGTAAGAAATTTAATAAATTTAAATTTTGTTCTGGAATACGTTTGCGCTGGATGCTGTAATTATCGAATTATTCAAGAAATAGTACAACAATTACCTTCAAACGTGATTTCTTGACTAACTCGAAAACTGCGGCCGCTAATGACGACTTATCCCAGTACGAAATATATCTACATTAAATTTCCTACAAAAATGTCCTGTTAACCTTTTCTGTGGATCTAATAGTTTGCGCATAGCAAGTCGTTGCTAGCTGCATAAAACGTATCGGTAGGGTTAGCTGAAACGCCCTGTGTTTGTGGGTAACCACAGTGCTATCTCAATGACGCGTTAACAAGGCCGGTTCCATTGTATAAAATTGGCGTAATTAAATAAGAAGATGCTAAAACCTGGCATGTAGAGCTAGTTTTGGACTTTATAATCTTGATAATAGTGTCTTCAAAGGTTTCTACTCAGTAGAGAAGTTTTCCATTCAGTTACATTAACTAAAACGTATCGGTAGGGGCAGCTAAAACGCCCAGAATGTGTGGGTAAGCACAGTGCTATCTCAATGCCGACTTAAGAAAGATGGTCCCATTGCATAAAATTGGCGTAATTAAACAAGAAGATAATAATACCTGGCCTGTAGACCTAATCGTGGAGTTTATCATCTTGATAACAGCGTCTTCAAAAGTTTTTTTTTAATAAATTGCGATATTGTGATGACACTTTTGATAAAAATACATTGAACACCACCAGTGGGAAATTAGAAGCTGTACAGAAAGGCCCAAAGCCAACAGCGCAGACTACGTTTTTACCATTTTATAGTATTTTAAATTGTTAAGGAAAATTTTTACTACACCTATCTAGAACAGTAAGTCCTCTGCATGCATTTCCCAATAAATCTAGAGCAAACTATCACAGAACTTCCAAAGAAGCGATATGCCACACTAAGATGTGTGGCATTATGGCCTGACACTGACACTGATTTTAGCTTCTGATGCTGCTAACTCACATATAGGTGCACATCTTCCTCATATGTTTCCGGGAGCAAATGAAAGATGTCTTATGTTCCCTATCCCACCCTATAGCAGAGCTACAATTTTTTTCATTCTGTGGTGAAGTTATAGTGCAAAAACAGGTACACTACCTGATCAAAAGTATCCAGATACCTATTAGTGGACACACACTATGTGATCAAAAGTATCCGGACACCTGGCTAAAATGACTTACAAGTTCGTGGCGCCCACCCTCGGTAATTCTGGAATCCAGTATGGTGTTGGCCCACCGTTAGTCTTGATGACAGCTTCCTCTCTCGGAGGCATACGTTGAATCAGTTGCTGGAAGGTTTCTTGGGAAATAGTAGCCCATTTTTCTCGGAGTTCTGCACTGAGGAGAGGTATCGATGTCGGTAGGTGAGGCCTGGCACGAAGTCGGCAATCCAAATCATCCCAAATGTGTTCTATAGGATTCAGGTCAGGACTCAGTGCACGCCAGTCCATTACAGGGATGTTATTGTCATGTAACCACTCCGCCACAAACCGTGCATTATGAACATGTGCTCGATCGCGTTGAAGGATGCAATCGGCATCCCCGAATTGCTCTTCTACAGTGGGAAGCAAGAAGGTGCTTAAAACATTAATATAGGCCTGTGCTGTGATTGTGCCACGCAAAACAACAAGGGATGCAAGTCCCCTCCATGAAAAACACGATCACACCATAACACCATCCCCTTCGAATTTTACTGTTAGAACTACACACGCTGGCAGATGACGTCCACCAGGCATTCGCGATTCCCACACCCTGCCATCGGATCGTCATATTGTGTACCGTGATCCGTCACTCCACACTACGCTTTTCCACTGTACAATCGTCCAATGTTTACGCTCCTTACACCAAGCGAGGCGTTGTTTGGCATTTATTGGCGTGATGTGTGGTACATGAGCAACCGCACGACCATGAAATCCAAGTTTTCTCACCTCCCGCCTAACTGTTATAGTACTAGCACAGAGTCCTGATGCAGTTCGGAATTCCTGTGTGATGGTCTGGATAGATGTCTGCCTATTCCATGTTATGACCCTCTTCAACAGTCGGCGGTCAGTGAACACACGACGTCAGCCAGTACGCTTTTGTGCTGTACGTGTCACTTCACGTTTCCGCTTCACCATCACATCGTAAAGAATGGACGTAGGGATGTTTAGGAGTGTGGAAATCTCGCATATAGACGCGTGACACAAGTGACACCCAATCGCCTCACCATGTTCGAAGTCCGTGAGTTCCGCGGAGCGCCCCATACTGCTCTCTCACGTTGTCTAATGACTACTGAGGTCGCTTGTATGGAGTACCTGGCAGTAGGTGGCAGTACAATGCACCTAATATGAATAACGTATGTTTCTGAGGGCATCCGGATACTTTTAATTACATAGTGTATATATGGGGGGGGGGGGGGGGTGTCAACCGTTCACCTTTATGACGGCTTGAACTCTGCTGGGAACACTTTCAGTGAGGTGTCAGAATGTCTGTGAAGGAATGGCACCCCATTCTTTCTCAAGAGCCGGAACGAGGAAAGGTAGTGACGTTGGATGCTGCTGTCTGAAACGAAGTAGACGTTGTAACTCCCTCAGTTGTTCATTTGGATTCAGCTGGGGATTATGGATAGGCCAGTCCATTTAAGGAACTTTATTGTCCACTAACCATTGCCTCACAGATGCTGCGTTGTCACGATACCACATTCAATCATTGTCTCCGAGGTGTACAGGATGCTACGAAAGAATTCGCATTGTTCCGCATTTAGGGTTTCATTATGTGCACTATGCCGACCATACGTGACCACGGAAAACAACCTCATGCTGTAACATCACTTCCTCTGTACTTCACTGTTGGCAGTACACATGATGACAGGCAATTTTCTGCAGACATACGCAAAACCCAAACCGTACCATCGGATTGCCACAGAACATAGAGTGAATCATGACTCATAACCACTCGTTTCCATTCATTTAATGTTCTGTGGCGTCGCTCTTCACCCCACCTCAAGCTTCCCTTAGGACTGAGCGCAGAAATAATGTGGCTTATGAGGCGCTACTCGATCCTTATATCTCAGACTCATAGGCTACGTGTACTGCTGGCAGCGCTTTGGAACTCACGATTGATTCTTTCCGCTGATTTCATGCGATTTTTTACAACCACCCTGCGTAATGCGCGACGTTCGCTATGTGTCAGCACATGAGGTCTGCCTGGTCTTGTTTTGTCTTTGGTTGTCCCTTAGTGTTTCCACCTCAAAGTTACATCACTAACAGTCGTCTACAGCGGCTTCAGAAGTGTTGAAATGTCTCTGATGGATACGTTGGAGCGACTAGTCTGCATTCGAATTCACTGGACGTCTCCTGGTGAACCAGTTCTGATGTTAATATTTCTCCATTCACTGACGTCTCCTGGTGAACCAGTTCTGCTGTTAATGTTTCTCCACGCCTCCTTCTATACTGGTGGATCGGCCTCTCGTGGCATATAGTGGCCAGTTTAGCATTTTCGCATCACATAAGGTTATCCAGAGACTTTTGATCAGATAGTATGTGTGTTTATTATGTTGCTTCTCGTAGGATTACACTTTTAAAACTACCAAAGCTAGTGTAAGCTACCATAAGAAAGCGTAGACTACGGTAGCTTTCTTAGTAGCTTTGGTCAGTTAAGGCCTTACCTGCATATCTTGTACACCACGTGTGTTGCGTACCTATACCCCATAACGATTGTTTTTTTACGTTTGCGATCAGTGTCTCACTAGAATCTCTCAGAAACCGAAAGTGGCGCACCAACTGAGTGAGGATACACACTGAAGCAGCGAAGAAACTGGTATAGGCATGCGTATTCAAATACAGAGATATGTGAACAGGCAAAATACGGCGCTACCATCGGCAACGCCTATATAAGACAAATGTCTGGCAGAGTTGTTAGGTCGGTCACTGCTGCTACAATGGCAGGCTATCAAGATTAAAGTGGGTTTGAACGTGGTGTTATTGACGGCGGACGAGCGATGGGACACAGCATCTCCGAGGTAGCGATGAAGCAGGGATTTTCCCGTACGACCATTTCACGAGTGTATCTTGCAAGAACGGGACCAACTACGACTGAAAAGAATTGTTCAACGCGACAGAAGTACAACTCTTCTGCAGATTGCTGCAGATTTCAATGCTGGGCCGTCAGCAAGTTTCAGAGTGCGAACCATTCAAAGAAACATCATAGATATGGGCTTTCGGGGCCTAAGGCCCACTCGTGTACCCTTGATGGCTGCACGACACAAAGATTTGCGTCTCGCACAGGCACGTCAACACCGACTTTGGACTATTGATGACAGGAAAGATGTTGCCTGGTCGGATGAGTCTCGTCTCAAATTTGTCGCGCGGATGGGCGTGTACGAGTATGCAGACAATCTCATGAATTCATAGACCCTGCATGTCAGCAACAGGGCACTGTTCAAGCTGGTGGAGGCTCTGTAATGGTATGGAGCGCGTGGAGTTGGAGTGATACGTATAGAAACGACTCTGACAGGAGACACGTACTTACGCATCCTGTCTGATCACCTGCATCCATTAATGTCCATTGTGCATTCCGATGGACTTGGGCAATTCCAGCAGGACAGTGCTACACCCCACACGTCCAGAACTGCTACAGAGTGGCTCCAGGAAGACACTTCTGAGTTTAAACACCTCGGCTGGTCGCCAGACTCCCCAGACATGAACATTATTGAGCATACATGGGATGCCTTGCAACGTGCTGTTCAGAAGAGATCCCCACCTCATAATACTCTTACGGATTTATGCACAGCCCTGCAGGATTCATGATGTCAGTTCCCTCCAGCACTGCTACAGACATTAGTCGAGTGCATGCCACGTCGTATTACGGCATTTCTGCGTGCCCGCGGGGGCACTACACGATATTAGGCAGGTGTACCAGTTCCTTGGTTTTTCAGTGTATAAAGGCCTGGGTAACATACACAAGACTTTTGTTCTACCCAGCTGCCTTCCTGTCTGTTATTTAAGAATAAATAATATTCAGTGCAAAACTGAAATTTTCATTGTTTACGTCAGGTTTTATTCCAAAATTGTTGATTTGTTGCGTGAAATACGGGGATGTTGCAGTAAAGATAAAGAAAACAATACAGATTTATCAAACGTCGCTAAGAAACGGAATTTCCTCAACAAAAAGGTAAAATTAAGAAATGCAAAACGAACACTTTTCAAACATCGTTTCAATACCTCGTCAAACTTATAAGAAGCATGTTTCTGTTATTCACAAATAACTTTCGCGTTAACAGGAAAATCTGTCTTTGATCGTCATGAAGACCGTTCTGTTGAGTACAAAATAACAATAATAACTACTGGAATGTTTTTATGTTTGTGCTTGCAAACTGTACTTGAATCAAAAGTAATTGCTTTGGATGCATAGAAGAGCAGAAGTTACGCAATCAACTAATTTTTATTACTTTTAAAATGCAATTGATCTTCTGTAAGGAATATAAAATTCACAATGAACTAATACTGAAGCGCGATTCTAATTGCGTGTGAAACAAACAGCCAAACATACGAAGTAAACAAAGAAAAGTCGTCGGCTCCCAGTTTCTTTGTTACACATTCATTTGTGTTTCTTACCCTATCAATTCTGCCAATGCTACCGCTAATCTTACCATTTAGTGCGCCACTTACATAGTGTACCAAAACTACATAAGTTATCTGGCGCTTTATGTATCCTCACTCGGCTTCTAGACAGTTCACCATTTAGGGCATTCCCAGACCCTGATCGCATATGTAAAGAAAACGATAGTTATGAGGTAACGCCAAACAGGTATGCAACACGCCCAATATATGGGTAATGTGGATTAACCTTAAATGACCAAAACTGCTGCGAAAATTACAATAGTCTGTGCTTACTTATGGTAGTCAACAGTAGCCTATGGTTGTTTTACAACTTTGTATTTTTGGAAGTGCGCAGTTCTAGGTAGGACTGAATGAATAGTGACAGATGATTAGTCTGTAGTCAGTCCAACATGGCAGTCCAGAACATTTGGCGTTGTCAAAAATGGCTTTTGGACATTGGGAAATAGTAATAAAATTCAGGGACTCTCCCAGAAGAATTGGACTGACACTATACGCTTAAGCAGTGGTGATCATAATGATGCTACATAACAAAGTTGCGTACTCTCACTTTCCAGGCGGTGGACGACACGAGGCAGCGTTCGGTAGCGGTAGGTGAGACCGCGCCGAGGTCGCCGGCGGGGGCGGTGGGGGGCGGTGGGGGGCGGTGGGGGGCGGTGGCGGCGGCGGCGGCGGGCCAGACGGCCGCGCCAGACGCTATCGACCCGGCGGGCCGCGCCGCCGCCTCTCCCGGCTGGTGCTGGCTGCTGGCTGTGCCGGTGGCTTCGCACCACCCCTCACCTCGCGTCGCCTCACCTCGCCTAGGGCTGGACATGCAGCTGGCGAGCACTTTCAAAAATCGATGCGGCGCCCGCCGTGTGTGCCTAGCCGAGCCGAGCTGCGCGGTGAAAGTCTCCCCAGCTGAGCCCCGCCGCCACAGCCGTGCTGTCCGCTACCTCCACATCCACACTGATCAGCCGGAACACTGACCACCTACCTAACAGCCGGTATGACCACCTCTGGCACGGGTAACAGCGGCGACGTGTTGTGGCATGGAAGTAATGAGGCCTTGGTAGGTCGCTGGAGAGAGTTGACACCACACCTGCGCAAACGAGTCACCTAAGTCCCGAAAATTCCAGGGAGGGGGGCGATGAGCTCTGACGCCACTTTCAACCACATCCCAGATGTGGGGTTCAGATCTGGTGAGCTGGGAGCCAGTACATCAATTGGAATTCGCCACAGTGTTCCTCCAACCACTCCATCAAACATGGCCTTGTGGCATGGCGCATTATCTTGTTGGAAAATGCCACTACCTTCGAGAAACGTGATCGTCATCACGGGGTGTAAGTGGTTTGCAACCCGTCCACGGTACTCCTTTGCCATCATGGTCCCTTTCACGTACTCCAGTAGGCCCATAGATGCTCACATTAATGTCTCCCACCACCAGATTGTCTCCATCTCGCAGTACAGGTATCAAGGAGCTGTTCACCTGGAAGATGACGGATTCGCGCCTTCCCATCGGCGTGATGAAGAAGGTATTGGTATTCATCAGACCATGCAACGCTCTGCCACTGCGCCAACGCCCAGTGCCCATGGTCACGCGCCCATTTCACTCGTAGTTGCCGATGTCATGGTGTTAACATTGGCACCTGTGTGGATTGTCGGCTGCAGAGGCTCATCATTAGGACTGTTCGTGTACTGTGTGCCCAGACACGCTTGTACTCAGCTCAGCGTTAAAGTCTGATGTTGGTTCCACAACAGATCGCCGCCTGTCCAACGACGTCCGACATCTGTAATGAGGGGTGACCGCCCAACCCCACGACGTCTGGACGTGGTTTCGCCACGTGTTGAGGACACTTACCACAGCACTCCTCGACCACCCAACAAGTCGTGCAGTTTCCAAAAAGTTCGTGTCGAGACTCTTGCCCATTACAATCTGCCCTCGATCAAACTCCGACAGATCGCGCGCCTGCCCCATTCTACACACGGACAGCACACTCTCTGATACTGCATGCGTGCGTCTGAGTAGCAGCCATTCCTCGTCAGGTGACGCTGCTATCGTGTGGACGGTTTTATATCGATTGTAGTCGGTAGTCATAATACTCTGACTCATCAGTGCAGACCAGAGGTGTACAAATTCCTGCTGCTTTTGGAAACAACTGAAGGAAAACAATCGATTCATTCCGTCGTTTAAAAACAACCGACGCATTCGGTTGTATTTTTACGTGTCAGTTGAATTATTCATTCACTCGTTTGTGCGAAATCAGTCTGTGGAGGCAACAGAATGAAAAGAATTGTCCAGTTGGTCTGACTGCTCATTCAGTCTTCTGACTGAAACAAGTCTGTGAGAGCAGCCGAATGGAACCGATCGAGTAAATCGGTTTTAAGTGTCGGTTGGATTATTGTTCATTTATTTTTTCGAGTAAAAGCAGTCTGTGGGAGCAGTTGAATGAAAACTTTCGACGCCCTTGCAGCTTCGTTTATTGCCTGAATAATTCAGACTTTATTTTCAAGTAAAAAACGTTTTATATTAAAAAGTTTTTTTAAATCGTTACTTCCTGCTTGTTAGCCTTGTAGATGTGATTTTTTTTCAATTTATTTCAAACATTTTGATAAGATTACAACAGAGACGTGGGGTAAATTTTAGGTTTATTTCAGTTTCTCTTCAACTGCGTCAACCGGTATACTGCATCCTCCTGCGTGTATCTCGCTGGAAGACCCAGACTGAAAAAAAGGAGGGAATCGACTCACACGGAAGCTTACCAGCAGTCGTTCTTAACTGAGAAACGTACGCAACTGGAACAGGAAAACTGGAAATGGCAGTGCTACATTAAGTACTCTCATACACACCAGAAGCCGGCCGCGGTGGCCATGCGGTACTAGGCGCTCCAGTCCGGAGCCGCGCTGCTGCTACGGTCGCAGGTTCGAATCCTGCCTCGGGCATGGGTGTGTGTGTGATGTCCTTAGGTTTGTTAGGTTTAAGTAGTTCTAAGTTCTAGGGGACTGATGACCACAGCAGTTGAGTCCCATAGTGCTCAGAGCCATTTTTCTACACACCAGAAAATATTGCGTTGTCATTAAGTTCTGAGCTAAGCTGAAAGTGTCAAGTCTTTAGCTTATCGGAAAGTTAGTTTAAAATCCGTTGCAAAATTTGTACCAAAACAGACAGAGGGGCCGAAAAACAAAGTACCCTCCGCCACCCACCAGACACTAAAGCGAGTTAATATTGAAGTTTCATCCATTTCTGAGCTCTGTTGAAAGGTTCGAGCCTCTAGTTTATCTGGAAGTTAGTTTAAAATCAACCCCAAAAACTTTGCCTAAGCAAACAGCAGTTGATTTTAAACTAACTTCCACATAAGTTAGAGGCTGGAAACTTTCTACAAGAGAATGATCTCTTTTTAAAACGTTTTTTGTTTTTGCGTTTGGTAAAAATTTTGCGGTTGATTTTAAAGTAATTTCGAGATAAGCCAGAGACTTGAAACTTATATATCACTGTATCACGTTTTTATCTGTTTCTTGTTAAAAATTTTGCTGTTGATTTTAAACTAACTTCCAGATATGCTAGAGGCTTGAATCTTATTAACTCTAAAAATAATGCATTTCTAAAGTGTATGTATTTACTTACTCAAACTTTCGTGCTTATGGGATTAAAAATCATTTTTGGTTGGTTTCAAAAGTATAGTATCTGGTGCTGAGTGCAACATCAGATACTTAACTTCTGCTGTACTTTGAAACCAGCCAAAAATGACTGTTAATCCCATAAGTATGAAAATTCGTATTTGAGCAAGTAAATACATACACGCTTGCAGTACTTTATTTTTAGAAATATACTTTGCCACGTGTCCTAGAAATTTATTTGTCTGTGAAAGAGTTGTCAACCCCAGTCATGGTTAATGTATAACCGAAAAGGCTGAAACAGCATATAAATAACATCTCTCAAACCTGGAGACTGAGTGGAAACATTCATATAACGGCCGTAAACGACAGAGACTTATCAGTCTCGCATTGAAAGAAAAACCACTCAGACTCGGTGAGTGAGTGTAAACATTGATATACGGCCGCAACCGATGAAACTTGTTTCAGACAGTTGTCCTACACTGACTGGAAACACTGAAGCCCGGTATGTGAGCGAAAACTTTCATACAGCCGATAAGGCCTTAGAGACAGTGTAGTTCGCTTCTTTCATTCGACTGAAAAACAGTCTGAACGAAGAAAAAATTATCTGACAAATCGGTTGTTAAATGCAGTCGGTTATCCTATCACTATTTCCATCCTGCCTGCCCCTAGCTCTGCCGCCACCATCAAAGCAGGGCAGCCTGCCGCAACGGAGACAGGAAGAGCGCATGTGCACTGCAGCCCGGTGGTTAAAGCAGGCCAACTTGGCTTTCCGCTACTCTGGCAAGCTTCGCGGGACCCGTTCAGCTTGCTGCACCTGACAACAGATTGTGCTATTAGTCCAACGTAACTACGTAATAGCCAAGTGCTCGTCTGCGTAGGTAGTTTCGCCGCAGCTCATTCATCATAACCGTGGGAGCTGCAAAAATGAACAAACCAAACTTAATGGAGACCGAGGAGAAATTAAGAACTGCGGAATATATACCAGTCACGAAGCAGAGCCCAAGTCCTGCAGGGGAAAAGTTTTCGTTTGTTTACGATGCAGCTACAAATAAATCGAAAGGCGTCTCGCGATGCCAGTTGTGCAAAAACTTAGTAGGGCAAAAACTGAATGATATAGGAATGGCTCTAATGGTTCAAATGGCTCTCAGCACTATGGGACATAACTACTGAGGTCATCAGTCCCCTCGAACTTAGAACTACTTAAACCTAACTAACCTAAGGACATCACACACATCCATGCCCGAGGCAGGATTCGAACCTGCGACCGTAGCGGTCACGCGGTTCCAGACTGAGATATAGGAATAAAATATGGTTCAGTGGATATTAAAAACTATAGTCTACTGGTATGTAACAGAGTGAAAGAAAAATTAGTATAAAAGAAAAGCTTCTTCTTTTAGACATGTACTTTTTAGATTAATGGACATTATCATAATATCAAAAGGAACTCCGTGTTTGCTAAAATGCATTTGGGTAATTTAGAAAGAACTACACTCCTGGAAATTGAAATAAGAACACCGTGAATTCATTGTCCCAGGAAGGGGAAACTTTATTGACACATTCCTGGGGTCAGATACATCACATGATCACACTGACAGAACCACAGGCACATAGACACAGGCAACAGAGCATGCACAATGTCGGCACTAGTACAGTGTATATCCACCTTTCGCAGCAATGCAGGCTGCTATTCTCCCATGGAGACGATCGTAGAGATGCTGGATGTAGTCCTGCGGTACGTCCACCCGGCCTCCCGCATGCCCACTATACGCCCTCGCTCAAAGTCCGTCAACAGCACATACGGTTCACGTCCACGCTGTCGCCGCATGCTGCCAGTGTTAAAGACTGCGATGGAGCTCCGTATGCCACGGCAAACTGGCTGACACTGACGGCGGCGGTGCACAAATGCTGCGCAGCTAGCGCCATTCGACGGCCAACACCGCGGTTCCTGGTGTGTCCGCTGTGCCGTGCGTGTGATCATTGCTTGTACAGCCCTCTCGCAGTGTCCGGAGCAAGTATGGTGGGTCTGACACACCGGTGTCAATGTGTTCTTTTTTCCATTTCCAGGAGTGTATTTGGCCACTTAGAACGAATCCAGTGAATCCGCAATACACGTCCTGGAAAAAGTATTTAAAATTGGTATGAATGTCGTCATATTTGGCGGAAACTCATTAATGGTACAGCAGCTAGATTTCCCAAACCTTACTTTAGATGGCGTTCCAGTATAATAGACGCCTTCAGGTTCGCAGGTGCAAGGGAACTCGACTTTAGGAGATAGTTCTACGTACCACAGAAAACATGTGTTAGAGGTGACCTAATGATGGTTCGAATTGAAAATAGTCGCTTCTAGTCGAAAGATAGTGAATTTGCAAAGAAAACCGTTCGTATCGTAGTACATAAATAATTCCGAAATACGCCGAAAAGGAGAAAAGGATAAATAAAATGCCTCATTTTCTGGCATACAATGATCCAAAATGAATATATATTTCATTGAGCCTCTTCTTGTGATACTCTAGCAAGAGAGACATTTCATCAACTTCCGAATCCTACTGATAACGCTATAATGAAAGCACACAGAATAAACTGCTGTGTACCGTAGCACAGCGGGAAGACGGGCCGGCAAACAAGATTCCGTTAGCTTGCTTGGCTTGGATGGCAGCAAAGCAGCCTGCCTGTTCTGCTGGTAACGTGCGGCAGCTTGCTTGCCCAGCTAACAGGCAAGCACGGGCAGGCTAAAAGCGGAATGTGTACACCTCTGATCTACATTCCGCAAGCCACCTCGTGGTGAGCGGCGGAGGGTACTTCGTGCACCACTGTCGCTTCGGCCCTTTCCCACTCCTGTCGCGGATTGTGCGCAGCTAAAACGATTGTTGATAGGCCTCCATAAAATAGCTAATCTCTTTGATTTTACCTTCGTGGTGTTTTCGCGAGATCCACGAAGGAGGAAGCAATATGCTGCTTCACTCATCTAGGAATGTACGCTATCGGAATTTGGACTTTAAAACCGTACCGTGATACACCTCAGATGTGTAAACGATCCTCCCTCTTATATACAACAAGCAGAATTAGTTCTTTTTGCGGATGACAGCGGTATTGTAATTAATCCAAGCATACATATAGCAACAGAAGAAATTTTAAACGATATTCTTATAAGTATCATTGACTGATTTTCTGCGAATGACCTCAGACTCAATTTTAAAAAGACGTAAAATATTCAGTTCTGCCCTACTACACCCCTGATTAATGTTGGTGAGGAAATAACAGATAGAGTGGGAACGCCAAAATGTTTTGGTGTCCATACAGAAGACAATTTAAACTGTGGAAAAGCACATTTTGTGGCTCGTAGAACAACTTATAAAATACGTCGTTCCAGCGATATTTTGAAGTCTCAAATAGCTCTGAGCACTATGGGACTTAACTACTGAGGTCATCAGTCCCCTAGAACTTAGAACTACTTAAACCTACCTAACATAAGGATATCACACACATCCATGCCCGAGGCAGGATTCGAACCTGCGACCGTAGCGGTCACGCGGTTCCAAACTGACGCGCTTAGAACCCCACGGCCACACCGGCCGGCTTTGAAGTCTCAAAGATCTGTGATGTATATATGCACACTAAAACGAAAAATGAAAAGTTATAATTATTCCGGGATTCAAACCAGGTCCTCTGCTTACTAGGCAGATGCTGTAAACACTACACGCCCGCCGGAGTGGCCGTGCGGTTCTAGGCGCTACAGTCTGGAACCGAGCGTACGCTACGGTCGCAGGTTCGAATCCTGCCTCGGGCTTGGATGTGTGTGATGTCCTTAGGTTAGTTAAGTTCAATTAGTTCTACGTTCTAGGCGACTGATGACCTCAGAAGTTAAGTCGCATAGTGCTCAGAGCCATTTGAACCATTTTTTTGTAAACAATACACCACCCGGACACAGGGCTTTTGCACAACTGCACGTACTACCCTAGCAAGCCTTCCTCCTCAATCAAAATCCCCATTCACTTGGTATTCCTCCTGATCTCAGGTAGTATTGCCGAGGCTCTCCAGCTGTACTGGTTCAGCACCTCGGTATCGAACAAGGCATGAATAGGGATTTGTATTGATGGAGGGAAGTGTGCTAGGGTAGTCGTTGTATAAAGTCTCCGTGCCAGGATGGCATAGCGGCACATCTGCCTAGTGAACAGGAGACCCAGGTTTGAATCCCAGCCTTGTCACAAATTTTCATTCGTCGCTCCAGTCTGCATATGTACATCACAGACGTTTGCAACTTGAAAATGTCTCTGCAATTATATAGTCTCACTTGATTACAGCACCTATGCCAGGGTTTCAGGTGGAATCCCTCAATTCATTCCATGCTCAGGTGCTATTCCAACACAATTGAAGAGCCTCCGCAATGCTGTTCAAGTTTGGTGGAAAGATCGACTGTGGCGTTAATACGAATTTAGGCAGAACATGAAGGTATGATAGGGCAGTCAGTGCAGTTTCGTAAGTTCACCGTGCCATGGTGGCGCAGTGGTTAGCACATCTGCCTAGGAAGCAGGAGACTGGGGTTCGAATCCCAGTCCGCAGCTCGTGGTCGTGCGGTAGCGTTCTCGCTTCCCACGCCCGGGTTCCCGGGTTCGATTCCCGGCGGGGTCAGGGATTTTTCTCTGCCTCGTGATGACTGGGTGTTGTGTGCTGTCCTTAGGTTAGTTAGGTTTAAGTAGTTCTAAGTTCTAGGGGACTGATGACCATAGATGTTAAGTCCCATAGTGCTCAGAGCCATTTGAACCATTTGAAGTGTACATTCGGTCAATTTACACCTATTCAAGCCGGCACGGTAGCTCAGCGTGTTCGGTCAGAGAGCCGGTTGGCCTCTGTAATAAAAAAAAAAAAAACTGAGTGGAAGGACCAACCACCGAACATGAACAGGATGTCTTACGACGTCCGCAACGACCAAACACAACGATCAATAACGAAGAAAACGAGAAAAAAAAAATCCGGCGTTGACAAAAATTTTCATTCGTCACTTCAGTCCGCATCTATATAGGGTGATTATAATTAAAGTTAAACTTTCAAACCGCTGTAGAAATAACACCACTCATCTTAATTACGTCAAATTCCAACGGAATATTATCGGAGAAGGGGGGAAACGTATGGCAGAAGAAAACTAAATAGTTATGAAATGTAGCACTAGATGGTGCTGTAAGCATCACAATTTAATAGTGGTCGACTACAAATGAATGACAAATGAGTCGTACAACAATGCCTAAGGCGTACATTTGACGTTAAACAAACTGTACTACTCAGTGTGCATGGGTGTACAGGTGTGATATAATTAGTTACCTAAGCTCATCCATCACGGCAAAAACCGCATAAAAAGCATCACTCACATCTGTTTTTAACTGTCATGAGGCCAAAAACCGCATAAAAAGCATCACTCACATCGGTTTTTAATTGTCCTGGGGCCAAAAACCACATGAAAAGCATCAATCAAAATCAAATCGGATTATTAATTTCCGTGTGCGTGACGCAAAACGTGTTCAAAATGCTGTCCACCGTTTTCTGCAACAAGTTGAAATAGAGAAACAGGATGTTCCACAACTGTTCAAAGTGTTTCCGGGATCACGTTCAGAATGTGTTGCGCAGTGCGTGCCTTCAAAGCAGCTAAGTTTGCAATCGGAACACTGAGTACAACGTGTCTCAGAGAGCCCCGCAGCCAGAAGTCACACGGATTAAGATCAGGTGATCGGGGCGACCAAGCTGTATGGAAATAGCGGCTGATAATTCAATTATTTCAGAAATGGTGCTTCAGCAGCTGCTTAACTGCATTTGCAGTGTGCGAAGGTGCGCCATCTTGCATAAAAATGATCCCATCCACACATCCCCGCTGTTGGAGAGCTGGAATGACGTGGTTGCGCAAAAGACTCGCATAGCGCTTACCAGTGACGGTACAGGTAACAGGACCGGAAGCACCTGTCTCTCCGAAAAAATATGGCCCTATGATAAACGATGCCGTAAACGCGCACCACACAGTGGCCTTTTCAGGATGAAGTACTAGTTGATTTGCGTATGGATTTTCCGTTGCCCGTATTCGACAATTCTGTGTATTGGCATATCCTGTCAGATAGACGTGGACTTCGTCTGTCCACAAAATCTTCCACGGCAAATCATTGTCCACTTCCATGCGGGCAAGAAATTCTAAAGCAAAGGTCTCTCTTGCTGGCAGGTCAACAGGAAGCAACTCTTGCACATCAGTAGAATAGAAAGCAAATAAGTATATTTCGTAGGATTTTATGCACCGTGCTCACGGGTATGACCAATGTTTGGGCAATTCTCCGTGCACTACAGCTTTGCACACCACCACTCGTCTCCCCCTGCATTGCTGTGGCCACTGCTTCCATTCACGTCGAATCAATTCGTTTCCTCCCTCTACTAGGTTGCACACCAAAAGAATCCGTCTTTTCGAATTTCCGAATCATTATCTCCAGACCCACGGCACTCATCGGACCAACGCCTTTTTTTCAAACCCTTCAGTGTCCGGGAGCGACGTATGCAAAGTCATAATTCGTGTAACACAGCTTTACAAGCAGAGCACGATCCTGCATTGAGACAGTCATGGTGAACGCGCAGAGGCGAAAGGAGGGAAAGCCGTGTACCTGGCGTGTTTATACACTCCTGGAAATTGAAATAAGAACACCGTGAATTCATTGTCCCAGGAAGGGGAAACTTTATTGACACATTCCTGGGGTCAGATACATCACATGATCACACTGACAGAACCACAGGCACATAGACACAGGCAACAGAGCATGCACAATGTCGGCACCAGTACAGTGTATATCCACCTTTCGCAGCAATGCAGGCTGCTATTCTCCCATGGAGACGATCGTAGAGATGCTGGATGTAGTCCTGTGGAACGGCTTGCCATGCCATTTCCACCTGGCGCCTCCGTTGGACCAGCGTTCGTGCTGGACGTGCAGACCGCGTGAGACGACGCTTCATCCAGTCCCAAACATGCTCAATGGGGGACAGATCCGGAGATCTTGCTGGCCAGGGTAGTTGACTTACACCTTCTAGAGCACGTTGGGTGGCACGGGATACATGCGGACGTGCATTGTCCTGTTGGAACAGCAAGTTCCCTTGCCGGTCTAGGAATGGTAGAACGATGGGTTCGATGACGGTTTGGATGTACCGTGCACTATTCAGTGTCCCCTCGACGATCACCAGTGGTGTACGGCCAGTGTAGGAGATCGCTCCCCACACCATGATGCCGGGTGTTGGCCCTGTGTGCCTCGGTCGTATGCAGTCCTGATTGTGGCGCTCACCTGCTCGGCGCCAAACACGCATACGACCATCATTGGCACCAAGGCAGAAGCGACTCTCATCGCTGAAGACGACACGTCTCCATTCGTTCCTCCATTCACGCCTGTCGCGACACCACTGGAGGCGGGCTGCACGATGTTGGGGCGTGAGCGGAAGACGGCCTAACGGTGTGCGGGACCGTAGCCCAGCTTCATGGAGACGGTTGCGAATGGTCCTCGCCGATACCCCAGGAGCAACAGTGTCCCTAATTTGCTGGGAAGTGGCGGTGCGGTCCCCTACGGCACTGCGTAGGATCCTACGGTCTTGGCGTGCATCCGTGCGTCGCTGCGGTCCGGTCCCAGGTCGACGGGCACGTGCACCTTCCGCCGACCACTGGCGACAACATCGATGTACTGTGGAGACCTCACGCCCCACGTGTTGAGCAATTCGGCGGTACGTCCACCCGGCCTCCCGCATGCCCACTATACGCCCTCGCTCAAAGTCCGTCAACTCCACATACGGTTCACGTCCACGCTGTCGCGGCATGCTACCAGTGTTAAAGACTGCGATGGAGCTCCGTATGCCACGGCAAACTGGCTGACACTGACGGCGGCGGTGCACAAATGCTGCGCAGCTAGCGCCATTCGACGGCCAACAACGCGGTTCCTGGTGTGTCCGCTGTGCCGTGCGTGTGATCATTGCTTGTACAGCCCTCTCGCAGTGTCCGGAGCAAGTATGGTGGGTCTGACACACCGGTGTCAAGGTGTTATTTTTTCCATTTCCAGGAGTGTACAAGCTTCAATGGGTCGTACGCATGACAGGTGCTTTGATTTACGTATTCTGACGCATACAGCACCATCTATTGATTAATTTTCAAACTTGTTTTTTCTTTGACATACGTTTTCCTCCTTCTCCGATAGTATTCCGTTGCAATTTGACGTCATTCTGACCAGTGGTGTTATTTCTACAGCGTTTTGAAAGTTTAAATTTAATTATAATCACACTGCACATAAAAGACTTACTCCAGTCGCATTCCATTTTGACTCATTGCAAATCTTGGGGAAGGACAAATCAGCAAGATGACTGTTTTCCATATTTCCATTCTATACCGTCATAGGCAGTAATCTTCTGGTGTAAACTATCTTTAAGAAAGAAAATCTTCATTGCCCTAAAAACGTGCAGGAAGAATAATATGTGGTGCTTACCCACAACCGTCTTATAGAAACCTGTTTTAAGGAGATAAGCATTTTAACTGCTGAGTCACAGTGTATTTGTCACCTCATAATATTTATTGTTAATAATCCACTGCAGTTCAAAAGCAACAATGATACACAGAATTACAATATCAGAAGCAAAAATGACGTTGATTACGCCACATTAAGGTTGTCTTTAGCATAAAAAGGATGCGCAATACTGCAACCAAAATATTTGATCACTTACCCAGTGATATAAAATGTGTGACAGACAGCAACGAAAAATTTGGAAATAAACTGAAAAAGTATCTGTTGCGTACAATAATTTCTTTTATTGTAATGTGTACAACGTGGGCGAAAAAAAAAGAGAACAAAAACAAAATAAGAACTTGTAAGGGATCAGCATGTAGGCATATTTACAAAATAATTTGTGATATGAGTATAACATGATTCGTTTCACATTATTACGATTAATCGTCCAAATATCCATGGAACATGAAACTAACTAATACCTAATCGCTTACTAAACGGACCTCTGACGGAACAGATCTGAATTTCCTCTGTCAACCGTTTCCCGTATGGGTCCCGCGTTGACGAACATGACTCAGGTATCAATCGAACAAGGGTTTTTGAAAAACTACCTCTTTCGTGCATGGATTACTCTTTAGAAGGACCCTGGTACGTGAGGTTCACTCGGTAACAGCATAAAATTCTATTTTCATGTGATTTTTTAGTATATGTATCCATGTTAATACAAGTCGCATACGTATTTGGCATGAGCGAGCAGAGAGTGAGATCCGAAATGAATCGACAAGTCATTCATTTCTCGCGCGTACTCTGGCTTTCGTGTTGGTGAACGTTTTTAGAGAGACAAATGACTGACGAGCTGAGCACAATCCTCAACCAGTGGTACAGTGGGAGATTTTAGCCTTAGATAAACGACTTAAGCAGAAACGAGTGAACAAATCGTTGCCGATAAAGTCTAGTGGAGACACGCACGGTCACATTTGTGCCTGGGGTTCTGCCTTTGGTAAACTCGCCGTCACCGACCAGTGGTCCTTCATTTGCACATGTAGGCTTGTTATTAACTTATTGTGGTATATATTGACTAGTTTCCTGATACACTGTAGAATGTAGCTCATTGTGGTGAGCGCTACCTATGGTGCGCGGGGTGCAGCACATTTGACGACCGTGCGCCCAGTATAACAGAGATAGTGGTGGAGGACATACGGTGCCATATGTAATTTTACTTATGTTAGGAACAGGCTCATGTCTGTTGAAGCTATTTTACTGGTCTTAACGCAGCCGCTGGACTAAGACATTTTTCATTTATTAGTGTGTATGTAAGTAATATGTTATCACCTACACAATTTTGAAGTTTATGTGTAGATTGTGTCACTTGTCTAAATCTTATTTTGATCATTTTTAGGACTTCTAAAGAAGGCTATATTATTATAGCAGAAACCATGGTCAAGGTCTGAAATAAACATAATTTAGTGCAAGTGTGGGCTGTTTTTCATTCGAGAGCTGTTAGAGTACCTTGGTTGATACAATGCTTGCACGAAGGAGTGACATTTAACTTTACCCTTCACTTTTTCACCTCATCTATTGCTACATTTTGAAACTATTTATTTTTCTTCTGCAATACGTTTCCCCTTCTTCTTCGGATTACTTACTGGAATCATTTCCATAATTTAATTCATGAACTTTATAGTTAAAATCCCTCTACTGCGCCTTTTTCAAAGCCCACGTGGCTCTCAACCACCGGTCAGTTCTAATATTACCTTGTTCGTTTGTTTAATAAATGTTGTACGTTGCTGTGTTTCTCTGTATACTGTGTTCACTGTACTAGCGTGCCAATACGATTGTGGTCGCCTGCGGGCCGTGTACATCGTAACTATCTGAGAATTTGTTATGTCGAAATATAACTTGCCGGAGAAAAAATTGTTAGTTAAGTCGACATTTTGCATACCACGTGGTGTGCAGCTAATACAAGTCCTTTCTATTATCGGGCGATGATTAATGAGGCCTGAAGCAATGCGGCTTTTGCATTAGGAAGCTCTCTCGTACGGTATCGCAAGTTACGGGCATGTGAGTCAGCTTCAACAATTTTTTTATTTGTGAGGAACAGAGACCTTCGTGGTGTGTTTATGTAGAATACGATAGAGCCTGAACGGGTCGCTTAATAGTCATCTGTACATTAAGTATCGTGTAATTTCTGTCATTAATTCAATTTTTTAAAGATACAGTTTAAGTGATTTATGAGTTTTGGTTACAGAGCTCTCTTGTTGCTGAATTCTTTGTCCTGGGGCGAACAACTTGTGAGATGTGATGAACATGTGTGCCTGCAGTTTAAAATATTTCGAATACTGATTTTGCTACCTGCGAATTACGGACTATATTTTGCCATTCGTATGCTTTATGAACTTGTTTTGAAGATTTGTTTTGTACTCATCCATCACGACTGCCTATGTTCCCGGTTTCGAGTCTTGTTTCATTAAAAAAGACTCTCTGCCTGAACAGCAAGCCATTACCAGGTCCAGAGAGTAAGTACGAGGTGATTTACACTAGAAAATGCGAACCTTTTTTTTTATCAAAGTGGTCATGAGCAGTTCAGTCCATTTCACGATTACCAATCACAAGAAGTAGCAACGTATCGCTTTCTTTCTGCTTCCTGGTTCGGTACTGATTACATTCCGAACAATATGACAGGTAACCGCCAATTGTACGCTAAATCCACCGGCCTGCTACAATATTTAGAGCTTGGTTGGATACAGAACAATAGAGCAAACGGTAGTGTTGTCGTTAATGCAATCCGAAACGTTACCCGTATGTACAGTTCTGGTGACATAACAGTAAACCAATTCCGTTGCATTTGACTATTCATTACAGTCAGATGCATATTCATTATTAGTACGTTGTGTTTGTTTATTTTTCATCGTTTCACAGCATTTGTACATTCGTTGTCAATCTGTTGCGATTGCATATTCAACAATAGTTACATGTGCTTAAGTAATGAGCTTATCCAGATGTGCTTTTCGCACTAGAATTCGGCAATAACAGCAACTCGTGAGCCCCAGTGTAGGCAATACATGATGAACAATGGCCTCCTATATTATGAATCAGCACATGTAGTAAGGCTTACAGTGATGCAACCCACTCTTTGCCAAATGCTGTTTAGAAAGAAGGAAGGAAGACTGAGATCTGAAGTCCCGTCGACAACAATGTCAAGAGAAATGGAGCTCGAATTTAGATGGCAAACCATGGAAGACATAAGAGAATTAATTTCACTGACGCAACAAGAATGGCTTCGTTGGGTGACAACTGAATCAAATGGATTGTCGTGAAGTGGTATCAGTGTAGTGCCCTCAGAGGATGCTAGCTTCCGTTGTGAACAATATGTCTGTCTAAAATAAATACGCCCCGGATCACGACTCGAAGCACGACTCTTTTCGAAAGCAGTCATCTTAACCATTAGAAACCTAAGATTTTTCAAATAGTGGGAGGTATCACTGTTGGCAATGGAGTTTTCAGTCAGGCCTAGACTCCCTCTCTCTAGTCTGTGGTGCAAACCCGTAACTAGGCGACTTGGCTGGCGAGATAGTTGGTGGGGTGCATCCTTTCATCGCTGATGCACTAGATAGGAGAGGCTGTCAGTCCTACAGCTGTGGTTGCCTTTTACATCCGGGAAAGATCCCCGCTATTCATTTGATAGCAAGCTGAGGAGATCTGGGATCGTCCTGGAGGGACTGGAACGAGGAAAACTCTCTACCCATATACAGGATTGAACCTAGGACCTCCAGGGCGGGGTACATCAAACAGAACACCCATTGGAAGAAATAGTTGTTCAGCTTTATAACACAAGCTGTGCAGCAATATGTATCAACTTGCCATGTCAGATGTAGGCACATAACTATGTTCTTACACAAGCATGTTCATATATCAAAATACATGCAAGGGTTCATAAATAAACAAAAATATGAGAAATATTTGTTTTTCCTCTAAAACTCCTTGTACGCTAAAGTAGGTGTGTTGTTGTCACCATGGCTAAGGGAACGAAGCACCTTCATCACGAGGACTTCGTAGTAACTGAATGATCCTGCAAAACTACTGAAAACTAGAGGACGAAGAAGAGTGGAACACTTCTATCTGACAATAAATGATCGATAACCGTAGGTTGATCTGATTGCAGAAAGATGAATATTTTTATGTCATTGCTAACATGCCCAGACGGAATTCGCTTCGAACACGTGTATTTATCTACCAATACATTATTCCGGCCAAAATACCAACTGCTGCAGAAGATGTTTTATGGTGGTGATGGGGTAACATACATAATATTCAACGAAAGCAGCAATATCCCACTACCAAAAAGAGTAAAGTCGAATACTGTGTTTACACTGGTATTTGACGATCTAGTGGAAAACCAAGATCAAATGCGGAAACATTTCTGTTTTGATTGTCTTATGGACGGTAGAAGTCTTTTATCTAAGCCAAACATACTCTATGATTCTTAAGCAGTTTGTAAGGAATAACACAAACCTTATTACCACTTTTAAAAAAATGGATTTAAAACACCTATGCAAAGCGCTTATAGGAATTCAATGAATTGATAGCCACATGTGTCGATTGCTGATATTACATAGAGTAAAGGTTCTGAATATTAAGAACACTTGAAAATTGAATGACCGATGATACAGACGGCACTTTCACGAATTTCGTTTAACTTAATATACATAATAAAGAAAGAGGTAAGTATATCAATGTACATTACACCATTGACAAATTTGCATACATCTCAGGTACTCAGCCCGAGAGTAGTAGGATGCATGGACAGACCACCAATCAGTATGTGGGTGCAAACATTCACATATCAACGAAATTCTTAAACATCGTACTACGGAAACGCAAAGGATCAACAACCTTTGGAGAATCAAGTCTACGAGAATTGCAATGTTCAGTACAGTGTCAAAAGAAATAAAACGAAAACTTAAATTCTCAGTACTAATCTTAAACATCATAATACAGATATTTAAATGATCAAAAATTTCTTAAAACTCTGCCTGTCAGAATTACAACACTGAGTAATAGTATAATAGAAAGAAAAAATATGAAAATTTAAACTCTCAACGAAACAATATGGATGTTCAAACGATCAACAAAGTTAACAAAAACCATACTAACTTGTTTGCTCTGATCGTGGAAAGACTCAGAACCATAAATTCTAGAGAAGATAGCAATAGTAGAGCTTTTGTGGCCCATTTGAATACAGTAACTACAAAAGCTCGTGAAGTTGAAAAAATGCTGCATACTGTAAATATTCAAAACATTAGAGTCGTTTCGAAGTCAATCGAAATATTAAGTGCAAAGGTCGGAAACAATGAAACATTTTTGGAAATATAAACAAAATCCCGCAGAAGCATATAAAATGCATACTATTTCAAAGTCAGTTTAGTTCATAACAGTATGTCAACAAAAGGTAAAGTCATTGATGCACGTAAGGCCAGCTAACGAAAATTACGGATGCTAACGTGAGGGCATTTACAACGAGCTCAGTCTCTCCGAAGAGCGTTTAAACGTGTTACAGAATCTCTTGGCCGACTCTCGAAGGCAATAAAACAAGAAGAAAAATAGTGTTATTGTCGATTTCACTAATCGACACAGTGGTACTAAAAGAGATAAAATATATGTGAGTCAGCAGCGTAAACCATATATGTTGGCACATAGCTTGTAAGTTTAACCGCGCACACAGTACCGGTTGTGGTAAAGAAACAGAAACAACACCCGGTTTATTGAATCTAATATTACTGAGGCCCTCAAGACTTGAGCATAATTTACTGAAAGATCTAAAAACGTAGCGTAGAATATCACATCCGACTGGTTGCATAACAAAGCCAAGAGAGGAAAACAAAGTCCAGACAGTATGAAATAAAAAAAGTTATAAAAACCGACGTCAGTTGTTACAATAGCATCAGCATTGGTATCGACATTCAGCATTTAAAAAATGAACAATTTATCTCTGCAGTATAGCGGTTATTGATATGTATTCCAAAATTGCTTGGGCATTATCAGTAAAAACGAAAATAGGGAAGGCAGCTGTAGTTGTAATGAATCAGCTGCTGCAGGCAGATAGGAGTAGTTGTTCACACAACCTTCAAACCGATCGTAGTGGTGAGTTTTCTAATCGGTATTTGAAGATGGTAATGGAGCAGCACGGAACACACCCCTACTCGACATTCCCACATACGAAAGCAAGTACTGCGGAACATTCGAACAGAATTATAAGAAACCATATGTGGATGCCTTTTTCAAGAATCTTACAAATGGAATGGCTGGATACTCTCCAACAAATAATGGGATAGTACAACCAAACTGTACATCAAACAATGTAAATGAAGGAAATCGATGTTCATGATAATCAGATGTACCCGACACTATTAAAACGGTGGATCTCTGCAAGAAGGAATATAGTATAGGTGCTTTAGTACATATTTCAAAAATCAAGGCAGCATTATAGAAATCTTACCTCCTGGTCAGCAATGATATGTACGGTACCCAGGACATATCCAGAATTGAAATCTTAAAGCAGAACAAAGGTAAAGAAAGTGATGGAAGTTCTTACATAAAAGAATGGCAGAGAAGCTCTGAAGTGGGTGTGTTTCTCACAGAGCACGGCATGAAGACGTGGGTAACAAGCCTGTAGTTAAATAGCTTCGGTTTCCTCCATCGCAAAACAGTTGGGTGGGTGTGAGCAATATCGTATACAACAAGGTGCGCAAACCTCAAACGATGCAGTAGTATAGCATGAATGGTAGAAAGCGCATCAAAGGTGGTGGCAGTATTCTCGAGAAGGTACCAGGAAAATTACACATCCTACATATAACTGCTGTGGGCTGGGAATAAAATTACGAAAACGGTTAACACATAGATAAAATAATTAATCTTTTGGATGAAGCTTGCAAAGAATGCAATATTGAACACACTGTGAACAAAAGTTTGGCAGAACTTCACGCTGCAGATCGAATTTTTAACTGATAAAGCTGGGGAAATCTGTGCAAGAAGAGACTTTGGTAAAGGGCAACATACTGCAGCATTTACAGTTGATGTTACAGTACATGCCAAACGTAACTTGCGTGGTGGGATAACTTTACATTAAAGAAGAAAAAACCCGTGTGACGCTTCAAAAATAGCATTCAATCAGTGGTGTAAGCAGCTAAAAGTGCCCTGAAGAGGAGAGGAGTAAGAAGAAGAGGACCAGTTAAAGCACCTAGGTTTATCATTACCCAAGAAAACGAGTGGAGATATCCCACTCCTAATCTGTGCACAGGCGGCCAGGGCAACAGCAGCCACGTCCCGAATAGTGCAAAATGCAAAAAGTGGTTGTAAGTAGACTGTTTAAGTTTTTATGCTGGTAACGCTACGTAGCGCTCTGTATAAAAATCACTGACTGTTCTGTGTGCAGTCTGTGGCTGGTTGGACTCATTGTTGGAATATTCGCTTGTGTGGTGTTGGACAGTTGGACGTGAACAGCACGTAGCGTTGGGCAGTTGGAGGTGAGCATCCAGCAGTGGTGGATGTGGAGAGAGGCATGCCAGAGTTTTGAGATATTAACATAAGCGGACGATCTGGACGCGTGTCCGCCAGAAAAAGATTTTTGTAAAGATGGTTGTCATGAATTGATAGATATATATGATGACTTTTGAACATTATTAATGTAAATACATTGGCCGCGCGGTATTAGCCGAGCTGTCTAAGGTGCTGCAGTTATAGACTAAAATGGTTCAAATGGCTCTGAGCACTATGGGACTCAACTTCGGAGGTCATTAGTCCCCTAGAACTTAGAACTAGTTAAACTTAACTAACCTAAGGGCATCACACACATCCATGCCCGAGGCAGGATTCGAACCTGCGACCGTAGCGGTCTCGCGGTTCCAGACTGCAGCGCCTAGAACCGCACGGCCACTTCGGCCGGCAGTTATAGACATTTGTTTGTTCTGTATCAAAATCTTTCTTTCCCTAACTATAGCTATCAGTAGTTAGTACCTTCAGTTGTTAGAATCTTTTATTTAGCTGGCAGTATTGGCGCTCGCTGTATTGCAGTAGTTCGAGTAACGAAGATTCTTGTGAGGTAAGTGATTCATGAAAGGTATGGCGAGCCAGGGCGAGTCATTTGTAGCGATTATTGAAAGTCAGATTACGTTGCGCTAAACATATTGTGTGTCAGTTTAGTGATTATCAGAATAAGTAAAGAGATAACTGTTTGAATACGTTGAGTTTTGCTCAGCTGATTGAAAATCAAATAACGTAGAAGTTTACCAGCACAGTCATTCATAGTTTTTCATGGGTATGTTTCATGGTCAACAGCAACTTTACACGGCAAGAAGATACAATAGGATGATGGAATCTGCCGGTATAAAAAAAAATACAGTAGGATCTCTCATAGTCAGAAAGGACTGTATTTAAAACCACACTAGAAAGGGCTCAGACTGTTGATAAAAAAAAGCTGCTGGTAGCTGTACTAGTTGACAAACCCCTCACAAATCCAGGTCTGCTTTTATCAAAAAATTCCGAAATCCAAGATTCCGTAAAGTGTTTATGCAGAACAATTTCTAATACTGGGTGGAAATCTAAAGAATGCAGGACTGCAAATTTCGATATTTCAGGAAGATACGGAATTCACTGGGGTTCATAGGTTAAAAAGACCTGAATAATGTATAGTGTTTTGTATATACTGTATATGTGTATATTTTGCCAGCAAAAGTCTGTTCAACAGTTTTAAATGCACCAAAATTTCGATACGTATATGTGCGGACATTTTCACCTCATATTTCTCCTGACGACTGCATAAAAACAAGTACCATGCATATCACTGCGTCTAACTATGCGTGAATCAATTTTCGCAAAACTATTTAAGCAAGGAGGATTGGATATCACACTGAATAGATTAGGGGCATAAAAATGCATTCCTAATACTATCAAGGCAAATACTAAGCTACATCTGGAAGCTGGTGAAGAAGTAATTGTGTAAGTACCAGGCGCAAATGACACTGATGATTCAAATGCATTTCAAAACGGTCTGTAATAGAGTTTGAGTTATGTGCAAAAATCAATTCGTTTAAATCGGAAATAATGACGACACAGCGAGCAACAAAATTTAACCAGGAAAGTTTAATAGGACTGCTACTAGATTTTTCCCAAAAATCAAGTTTTGTGTCATTCGTAAACATTTTAGGAGTCACCTCAACTATTGAATATACCACTGGTCAATGTAATATCGCAGCGAATGCGTATTTCCATGACTAACTGATTCACACAGTATACCGATTTTTCTGAGTTATATGTGTTTTCATAAGACGTTTTTTTCTAAAAATACTGGGAAAAAAGAAAAAAAGTAAGGTAAACTACGAGGGCTGTTCAGAAAATAAGGTCCGACCGGATGCGAAATGGAAACCGCAGAGAAAATCCGACGAAGCTTTGAATAGCTGGGTTGTGCAGTATCTCTAGTATGCCCATCGATAGCGTTACGGTGCTCATTAAAGTTCTGGGCTCACAGGGAGCACGTAAAGATCCCTTAATAAATTGCGTCCTCCGCCAACTATCATCACCTGGTAAGAGATTTCTCCTGATGTCATGCAGCCCACATAACATAACGGGCGCGCGTTTCCCTTTTCATGACAATATTCTCTACCGTACTCTGCTATAAGGACACTCCTGCAGCGTTTTCAATAGGAAGTGTTTGATCATCTACAATACACTCGGTAATTGGCTACCCCTGAGTTTCATCTCTGCTCACATGAGCCGCTGGCTACGAAGGCAACATTTTGGCACATACAATGAGCTGTAGACCAGCGTAAACAATTGGCGGAAAGGACAGGCGGCTGCCTTCTATGACAAGGATATTGAAAAGTTGGCACAACACTACGACAAATGTGTAAATCGGAGCGGCAATTAAGTAGAGAACCAGCTGGAAGGTGTAGCAATCTGTTGCAAATAAAACATTTTTGATTTTCACAGTGGTTTCAATGTCTCGACCGATCAGATCGTACTTTCCGAATAGCTCTGGTAAGTATCAAGTGCAAATAAGGAAAGCAGCTGTATGAATATCACGAGCTCAGATGTAAAACCAATACTAAGCAAAGAATGGGAAGCTGAAAGGTGGAAGGAATATACGTATACAGTGCCTATAAAACGGAAATAAAGGCAGTATTGTAGAAAGGGGACAGGAAGTAGATGAAGATGACGTGGGAGAGATGATACTGCGAGAAGAATTCAACAAAGCACTAAGTGATCTAAGCCGACACAAAACCCCTGAAGTGAATAATATTCCCTCAGAATTGCTAGTATACTTGGAAGACCTAGCCATGCAAAACAATTCCACCTGATGTGAAAAAATGTGACAGGGAAAATACCCTGAGACTTCAAGGAGTATGTAATAATTTCTATTCTAAAGAAAATAGGTGTATCAGGTGTGAATCTTACCGAATTGTCAGCTTAATAAGTCATAATTGGAAAATACTATCACGAATTATTTACAGAACCAAGGAAAACCTGGTAGAAGCTGACCGTGGGAAGGACAAGTTTCGTTTATGGAGAAATGTTGGAACACACGAGGTAATACTGACACTATGACTTATCTTAGAAGATAGGTTAAAGAATAGCAAATCTACGTTAACAGCCTTTGTGGACTTAGGGAAGGCTTTTCCGATGTTGACTGGAATATACTCTTTGAAATACTGAAGGTATCAGTAGTAAAAACACAGGGTGCAGAAGGTTATATACAACTTGTACAGAACCCAGACAATAGTTTTTAGCTGGGAAATGCATGAACTGCATGGAACGCTACTATGAAACCATTCACTGTGCTTGTAATAATTCAAATGGGTAGAATTCTTGGTCATAATACACTCCTGGAAATGGAAAAAAGAACACATTGACACCGGTGTGTCAGACCCACCATACTTGCTCCGGACACTGCGAGAGGGCTGTACAAGCAATGATCACACGCACGGCACAGCGAACACACCAGGAACCGCGGTGTTGGCCGTCGAATGGCGCTAGCTGCGCAGCATTGTTGCACCGCCGTCGTCAGTGTCAGCCAGTTTGCCGTGGCATACGGAGCTCCATCGCAGTCTTTAACACTGGTAGCATGCCGCGACAGCGTGGACGTGAACCGTATGTGCAGTTGACGGACTTTGAGCGAGGGCGTATAGTGGGCATGCGGGAGGCCGGGTGGACGTACCGCCGAATTGCTCAACACGTGGGGCGTGAGGTCTCCACAGTACATCGATGTTGTCGCCAGTGGTCGGCGGAAGGTGCACGTGCCCGTCGACCTGGGACCGGACCGCAGCGACGCACGGATGCACGCCAAGACCGTAGGATCCTACGCAGTGCCGTAGGGGACCGCACCGCCACTTCCCAGCAAACTAGGGACACTGTTGCTCCTGGGGTATCGGCGAGGACCATTCGCAACCGTCTCCATGAAGCTGGGCTACGGTCCCGCACACCGTTAGGCCGTCTTCCGCTCACGCCCCAACATCGTGCAGCCCGCCTCCAGTGGTGTCGCGACAGGCGTGAATGGAGGGACGAATGGAGACGTGTCGTCTTCAGCGATGAGAGTCGCTTCTGCCTTGGTGCCAATTATGGTCGTATGCGTGTTTGGCGCCGTGCAGGTGAGCGCCACAATCAGGACTGCATACGACCGAGGCACACAGGGCCAACAGCCGGCATCATGGTGTGGGGAGCGATCTCCTACACTGGCCGTACACCACTGGTGATCGTCGAGGGGACACTGAATAGTGCACGGTGCATGCAAACCGTCATCGAACCCATCGTTCTACCATTCCTAGACCGGCAAGGGAACTTGCTGTTCCAACAGGACAATGCACGTCCGCATGTATCCCGTGCCACCCAACGTGCTCTAGAAGGTGTAAGTCAACTACCCTGGCCAGCAAGATCTCCGGATCTGTCCCCCATTGAGCATGTTTGGGACTGGATGAAGCGTCGTCTCACGCGGTCTGCACGTCCAGCACGAACGCTGGTCCAACTGAGGCGCCAGGTGGAAATGGCATGGCAAGCCGTTCCACAGGACTACAACCAGCATCTCTACGATCGTCTCCATGGGAGAATAGCAGCCTGCATTGCTGCGAAAGGTGGATATACACTGTACTACTGCCGACATTGTGCATGCTCTGTTGCCTGTGTCTATGTGCCTGTGGTTCTGTCAGTGTAATCATGTGATGTATCTGACCCCAGGAATGTGTCAATAAAGTTTCCCCTTCCTGGGACAATGAATTCACGGTGTTCTTATTTCAATTTCCAGGAGTGTAGTTCTGCTGTGTGTGGTACGACTTAGCAGTCCAGTATTCAAGTTGTATAGAAAGTTGCACACTGTACAAACGTGGACATTATCAGTAGCGACTGAAGCATTAGTGTATTGGAAGATGGCGACAGCCCACGTCACTGCAGTGTGCTGGCAGTGGAATGACACCTAAGCAACATTTCATGATACCTGAAAAGTTTTCTGGACGAAAAAAACATGTAACGGCAGTACGGAAGAAAGTGTAGGGTGGCAGATTAAATGAATGTCAATTTTGCACCTTGCACGAGAGTTTTCATACATCGTAACAGGAAGGTGAATGTATCACCTGACATACTTCAGCGAAAATGAGCAGATTTGCCTATTAAAATGTACAGTATGGAGTGCAAAGGAATGACTCTCAATTGATGGTGTTAACACGCCGAACCTAAATCCTGCATGTCAATGAGCAAGAGGTGAAACAAGCTGCTGGAGGAAACGTTTCATTTGGGAGCAGATGCGAGTGGCGTCGTCACGGGCTGAGTACAATGAAAAGCTCTTAAGGCAACCTACAGTGCGGGACAACGAACGGGCCAGGTGACTCATCCAGGAGGGCAAGTAGTGAGCCACCGGAATGGTATGGAAAGAATCTTTAGAAAATTGCATTGGGGAATTTCCAGATGGATACGAACAAACCAGTGGCACAGTCGATCATGTGAACTGCGCGTGGTATGCTCATGATGTACGCGTGTAACTTTTAGTCCTCTAGAGCAGGCACAAAATGTCCGATTGGCTGACATGAACTAGGAAGGAGTAAAGTGCCGAAATTTCGACGCAGTTTGATGGTAGGCCCTTTGCGATTGGCAGAGAAAGTTTCCACAAAATAAAAGGAACACTCCTATTGGTTGGAAAAAGCCGTGACATGGAACACAAAAGGACCCAGGTGGGGGTCAGTTTTGCTACGAGAGACACAAGACTGAAAGTTTGGTGGACTCTCTTCAGAAGCAGCATCAAGTGCAGAATGGGGCGCATAATGCTCTGTGCGACGCAAAGGAGGAATTTTGTGTGAACACTCAACACATTCAACTATAAATCAGCTGTAGCGTCGTTGAGCTCCAACGGCGGAGAAAGGAAACAGCCACATAGTTAATTGTTCTTGTGAGAACTGAGAGGGCACTGTAATATGCACACTGCTCCATCCATGCACGTGCATATCGCCATATTTTCAAGACTAGGGATGAGTGCATGTTTTCTCGCCTAACGAAAAACATAGGGAGTTTCTGCTGATAAAATCAGCGAAGGTTTTTATTAGCTTTTATAGAACTTTCAAAGGACGAGAGCAGCCATGCAACCAACAGCTCATCGCAGCTAAGGTAAATACCGCGAGCAGAGGCATAAAATTGTTGGTTCACCAGCTTGTGTCCACTGTGAACTGCAGCAATCTACACTCCTGGAAATGGAAAAAAGAACACATTGACACCGGTGTGTCAGACCCACCATACTTGCTCCGGACACTGCGAGAGGGCTGTACAAGCAATGATCACACGCACGGCACAGCGGACACACCAGGAACCGCGGTGTTGGCCGTCGAATGGCGCTAGCTGCGCAGCATTTGTGCACCGCCGCCGTCAGTGTCAGCCAGTTTGCCGTGGCATACGGAGCTCCATCGCAGTCTTTAACACTGGTAGCATGCCGCGACAGCGTGGACGTGAACCGTATGTGCAGTTGACGGACTTTGAGCGAGGGCGTATAGTGGGCATGCGGGAGGCCGGGTGGACGTACCGCCGAATTGCTCAACACGTGGGGCGTGAGGTCTCCACAGTACATCGATGTTGTCACCAGTGGTCGGCGGAAGGTGCACGTGCCCGTCGACCTGGGACCGGACCGCAGCGACGCACGGATGCACGCCAAGACCTTAGGATCCTACGCAGTGCCGTAGGGGACCGCACCGCCACTTCCCAGCAAATTAGGGACACTGTTGCTCCTGGGGTATCGGCGAGGACCATTCGCAACCGTCTCCATGAAGCTGGGCTACGGTCCCGCACACCGTTAGGCCGTCTTCCGCTCACGCCCCAACATCGTGGAGCCCGCCTCCAGTGGTGTCGCGACAGCCGTGAATGGAGGGACGAATGGAGACGTGTCGTCTTCAGCGATGAGAGTCGCTTCTGCCTTAGTGCCAATGATGGTCGTATGCGTGTTTGGCGCCGTGCAGGTGAGCGCCACAATCAGGACTGCATACGACCGAGGCACACAGGGCCAACACCCGGCTTCATGGTGTGGGGAGCGATCTCCTACACTGGCCGTACACCACTGGTGATCGTCGAGGGGACACTGAATAGTGCACGGTACATCCAAACCGTCATCGAACCCATCGTTCTACCATTCCTAGACCGGCAAGGGAACTTGCTGTTCCAACAGGACAATGCACGTCCGCATGTATCCCGTGCCACCCAACGTGCTCTAGAAGGTGTAAGTCAACTACCCTGGCCAGCAAGATCTCCGGATCTGTCCCCCATTGAGCATGTTTGGGACTGGATGAAGCGTCGTCTCACGCAGTCTGCACGTCCAGCATGAACGATGGTCCAACTGAGGCGCCAGGTGGAAATGGCATGGCAAGCCGTTCCACAGGACTACATCCAGCATCTCTACGATCGTCTCCATGGGAGAATAGCAGCCTGCATTGCTGCGAAAGGTGGATATACACTGTACTACTGCCGACATTGTGCATGCTCTGTTGCCTGTGTCTATGTGCCTGTGGTTCTGTCAGTGTGATCATGTGATGTATCTGACCCCAGGAATGTGTCAATAAAGTTTCCCCTTCCTGGGACAGTGAATTCACGGTGTTCTTATTTCAATTTCCAGGAGTGTATGTAATCTTTTGCTCAGCCTGTCACAAAAACTAACCATCACAAAAACTAACCATCCTCCATAGACTTGATTGTCATCCTGAATAGTACAGAACGTTGAACAGGAATCAGATGATTTGTCGTAATATTGGCCAACTTCACGATGTAGTAGTAAGATTGAATTTGTAAAGAACCTTCTGGTTAATATTTGATATTGTTGTGTTTAGAGATATTTCGATTAATCAGGACGAAATGCGTTATCTTGATAACTGTCCTAACATTGTCACATTACAACCTATGTAAATTCGTGTATTTCTTTTATAATAATTCTGAATTAAAAACAATTTCTGAACAGCTTAAACACCGTTGTGCTCTGTCATAGAATAAGGGATCACTCCTTACCCCAGTCATTTATTGTATAAATGCTAACGCTGATGTCTGACGAAAGAGGAAAGCAGTGGAGTTTCAGAAGTTACCATGACTCATATGGTGTAGGAAAACAGTTGGCAATCAAAACAGTTTCCAGTCGCCACGCTATGGTTAAATACATGTCCTGTATTGTTTTCAGAGAAATTTCATACTATTCTTCCAGCAAAATAGTGGCTGGTTCAGGTAACAACAATGGAGGTTGACAGCAATGACGGAACCTTCTCTCCAAAGCAGACCACAGTGAGCCAAAATACTGAGAGCTGGTGAATATTGTGGCCAGGGTCGACGTAACAGCTTATTCTTATACTCATAAAACCAGACTTGAAAGATGCGAACTTTATGAATAGCGGATCTGTCGTCTTGAAACACGGCATCACCACTGGGGAATAAGATCTGTTTCATAAAACAGATCTGAAGTTGGTCATTATAGATCGAAACCGGTAGTTCGATGAAAAAAAAATGTGACAATAGACGTGAAGTAAAGGGAATTTATTTTATATTCGGGACACTTTTTTACTTGCGACCATGTCGCAGCTAGTGAAATTATTATGGAACTGATCAACCAAAATGGTCACATAATCTTGGCAGTAATGCGACCATGCAGGGCACCCATTGACCATGGAATATCATCATGTGGCTGCCCAAATCATCACCGAATTTCCGCCATGTTTCACTCTTGGAACTTAAACTCAGCAAGAAATTGGAAACAATGTGAAGCAGAAGATTCATCTGACGAAATGATTTTCTTCCTTTGCTCCACAGTCCAGGTTTTATGGTTTCGGTACCACGTTTTCCTGTTACGTACATTTATATTTACATTTTAGAATTCAATCTCGCCCTGCAATTCCCTGGTTATGGGGCTCACTTCGTGGTGTTTTGGTGCTGACACGCTTCGCGAGTGTGACTTTCAGTTCTGCAATGATTTTTGCAGGTGTTTTATTTTTCATCACAATCTTTTTCAATGACCGCCTGTCACGACTACTCAACACACATTTTTGTCCGCACTCTGACTTAGTGGATGATGTTTTCCAGTTTTCGTTGTACGCGGTGTAACTCTTTGATACAGTGTCTGTTGAAATACCAAACACTTTGGCTACATTGGTTACGGAAGCACCTACGATACGAACAGCAATAAACAGCCCACGTTCAAATTCACTTGGCTCTGATGCAATGCGGTCATAACTACACAAAACACTGTTCAGACCTTGACTGACGCCTGCAACCTATTGAGGACATTGCAGAGGTACAGTTCGTGATTAAATGTAATAGTGCAACCTGCAGGCTTCACTAGCATCTGCAATCATGTTTAAGGACGCATTTCTCGGTTCCACCCAGTGTAGTTCGAGGCACGTTACTGTGCCTTAAGTGTCAGAAGACCTGCAACCAGAACGGCCTTGGCCTGGCGTGATACGCACTTCTGCTTTGTGGTTCGCAAATTACTTATCAAAGTATCGGCGGCTTTACTAGAGGATATTGCAGGCACCAGCTAGAGGCATGTGTTAGTGTCTTGCATTATCAATGTACGCCAATATTCGTTAGACACACGCGGATAAACTAATCGCGATTATACTCTCTGCTGCATTGGATAAATCCCATTCAATGCCGGCAAGCGTGATTTACCGTCAGAAAACATAACGTTTATATCAATCATACGCTGGCTTACTTGCATTCACCTATATTACATAATTTTATCCGATGGAACTGAGTAACAGGCTCACAGTATCTGTAAAGCCAAAGTGCATATGTACTTCTTATTCATGATTTAAAACTTTACAAAGTCCTTCGTTTAAGATTCCAGTATCTTCGAAGATATGATGCGGCAGTCCTGAAGGAAATGAGTAATTCAGCAGTTACATTTAACAACAAACACACTGAGCCACGTTCAGTTTCCCGAACATTATTCTGTTGAGCGTAAATCCTATTCTCTGACAATGAATGAATTACTGGTAAGTAAAAATACTAGATAACTGAAAACAGATGGGAAACTTACAAGAAGGTCACCACATATGAATATTTGCAAACAATTTTGGTGAAAAATTGTTCACCATATGCGGGTAGCTACTTGTGTAATGATAGAGTTAATATACTAGATGGCCTGTGAAACTAATTAGTTTCCATTTTGCTTTTTTACTTTATTGTGGAATAAATGCAGCAAATTCTAATCAGGTAGGCTAATTACAGTAATACATGTGAGTGTGGCGTTTGAAATCAATACAATTGAAGGATTAGATGCATCATATGTGGGAACGTAATTAAAGCACATCGAAATTGGTTTCATTTCCATGTGGTTTACCCATATTTAACCACAGCCAAACTAAGGGTAGTTACCTTCTACGAAAAACTTAACAATTTACTGTGAAGTGTTTAAACGCAAACAATTAACATATTTTCAACAAAATATTTCAGATTAACATATACTCTTGCTTCTAGCAGTGATCTCGGGGTTGGTTTGAGACAAACAGAACGTCGGCGGATGACACTTTTATAAGGCGCTTTTGTATTTATCATTATCAGGTGCTGCGTAAAAGGGGTGTCTGCGTCAAGCGACTCGTACTTTCCTCGGATATCAACTTGTCCAGAGAACCTGGAAAATCAAGAATTCACAGGGAAATCGAATTTACTGGAAAAGGGTAATTCCTAAATACTCGGGGAATTCTGAGAGACTCTAGGGAGAGACAGCTATTCGTTGCTCTGAGATTCCGCTTCGCCAACAATCGGTTATGGGGCCACATAAGGAAAAGTGAAGAAGTGCTTTGAAGTGTCGAAATATATTTTTCTCGGTGCATTTTGCCAGTTGCAGTTGCATTCATCACTCGAAAAGTTGGTGCAGTGGCTACTACGGAATCCAGCGGACACGCAAGGAGCAGCAGCAGTTACTGTTTATACACCAGATGATGTTTAGTTTCTGTTCTCACGCGCTTCTGCAAAGATGTGAGCGGTATCCGTATATTTCACTGTGTTGACTAGCGTATACTAAATTATTCTAAGTCTTAGCGTAAATTTTATTGCGTTTGTATTGCATGAGCCAACTTTGGAGTGTAGCAAGAATCATAAGTAGTGTAACAGTAGTGCGTGGACAGCGTTCAGCAACTTTTTGGGTTACTGTTATATTCTTTATGACACATACGAGTGTTGATTAAAGATGGATAGGAACTAGAGCAATTGTGTACGGCTGCAGTGGAACTGGGAACGGTCTGCAAACGGCTGGAAGCTGTGTTGGCCGCAGTCGATAGGCTTCATGCTGCTGTCCGGAACAACAATGGCTTTGGTGCACATGGGACGACCGGTTTGGCACATGTGGTGCCTACGGCGTAGCCTGGCATTCCCGATGTCCCAGCGCCTGCCAGCTCACCCTTCCTGGTCAGTCCGACAACCACTTGACGGGGAATGGCGAAGAGTGGTGGAACCACGAATCTCTGGGCGGAAGACGAAAGTGGGGACTGGCCGCACAGCTACCCACTTACAAACAAGTTTCAGGTATTGCCCTCTGCTGAGCTGCATCTGTGACAGCACAGGCATCATCGTCTATGGAGAGTGGGTCCGATCTCCTTCGGAGGTCCCCACAAGCGCAGAGGGTGGGACTGTTTGTCACTGGGAGCTCCAGCGTTAGATTGGCGATGGAGCGGGCTGCTCGGTAAGGAAGGCCAGTATCCCCTCTCTTTGCTTGCTGGGGGAGGTGGGCGGAGGTTGCGTCCTGGATGTGTAGGATGTTCTGCCAGTGGCGTTTGAGCGCACTGGGTGCACCCGCCTGCAAATTGTGACTCATGTCGCCAATGTCGCCCGGGTTCAGAAGTTGTCCTCTGTTCCTATAGGCGGTTGGATGCTGTTAAAGACAACTATCTTCGCGTAAAGGCTAGAAGATGAATTAGTGCTTTGTAATATCGTTCCCGAAAACCATAGTAGTCCTCTCCTTTCGCGCCGACTGGAAGGCTTAAACCAGTCACTCTGACGGTTCTAGTACGATCTTGAATGACTATTCTTCGACCTCTATCGCGTAGAGAACTCTTGGACCCTCCCCTCCCCCTTAATAGATTAGGCGTGCATTACTCACTACTAGAGTGGAGGAGTATGTGTGGCGTGTACATGTAAATCTACAAGGACAGAGGAATTCCTCGGCGGGCCCATTGACATACTTTCTGATTTCAGACAGGGAATTATACTATCCCCACTAATTACAGAGAGTATCATTAGTCATGGCAGATGAGGAAAGAAAATGTTATTATACACTCCTGGAAATTGACATAAGAACACCGTGAATTCATTGTCCCAGGAAGGGGAAACTTTATTGACACATTCCTGGGGTCAGATACATCACATGATCACACTGACAGAACCACAGGCACATAGACACAGGCAACAGAGCATGCACAATGTCGGCACTAGTACAGTGTATATCCACCTTTCGCAGCAATGCAGGCTGCTATTCTCCCATGGAGACGATCGTAGAGATGCTGGATGTAGTCCTGTGGAACGGCTTGCCATGCCATTTCCACCTGGCGCCTCAGTTGGACCAGCGTTCGTGCTGGACGTGCAGACCGCGTGAGACGACGCTTCATCCAGTCCCAAACATGCTCAATGGGGGACAGATCCGGAGATCTTGCTGGCCAGGGTAGTTGACTTACACCTTCTAGAGCACGTTGGGTGGCACGGGATACATGCGGACGTGCATTGTCCTGTTGGAACAGCAAGTTCCCTTGCCGGTCTAGGAATGGTAGAACGATGGGTTCGATGACGGTTTGGATGTACCGTGCACTATTCAGTGTCCCCTCGACGATCACCAGTGGTGTACGGCCAGTGTAGGAGATCGCTCCCCACACCATGATGCCGGGTGTTGGCCCTGTGTGCCTCGGTCGTATGCAGTCCTGATTGTGGCGCTCACCTGCACGGCGCCAAACACGCATACGACCATCATTGGCACCAAGGCAGAAGCGACTCTCATCGCTGAAGACGACACGTCTCCATTCGTCCCTCCATTCACGCCTGTCGCGACACCACTGGAGGCGGGCTGCACGATGTTGGGGCGTGAGCGGAAGACGGCCTAACGGTGTGCGGGACCGTAGCCCAGCTTCATGGAGACGGTTGCGAATGGTCCTCGCCGATACCCCAGGAGCAACAGTGTCCCTAATTTGCTGGGAAGTGGCGGTGCGGTCCCCTACGGCACTGCGTAGAATCCTACGGTCTTGGCGTGCATCCGTGCGTCGCTGCGGTCCGGTCCCAGGTCGACGGGCACGTGCACCTTCCGCCGACCATTGGCGACAACATCGATGTACTGTGGAGACCTCACGCCCCACGTGTTGAGCAATTCGGCGGTACGTCCACCCGGCCTCCCGCATGCCCACTATACGCCCTCGCTCAAAGTCCGTCAACTGCACATACGGTTCATGTCCACGCTGTCGTGGCATGCTACCAGTGTTAAAGACTGCGAAGGAGCTCCGTATGCCACGGCAAACTGGCTGACACTGACGGCGGCGGTGCACAAATGCTGCGCAGCTAGCACCATTCGACGGCCAACACCGCGGATCCTGGTGTGTCCGCTGTGCCGTGCGTGTGATCATTGCTTGTACAGCCCTCTCGCAGTGTCCGGAGCAAGTATGGTGGGTCTGACACACCGGTGTCAATGTGTTCTTTTTTCCATTTCCAGGAGTGTATTAGATAACTGCAGGAGCGGCTATGAAAAAGTCTTTTTTTTTTTCCTTTATTGAGTTTCGATTCCCCCCGAAGGCGGTGGGCTGGCAGCAGCTTTGTATGCCGCTCTTCAGCCTACAGAATTTGTTTTAGAAAGATGATGATAATAAATAATAAAAACAGGTGATAAAATCGGAGACTTAAATGGTAACATGGCAGAAAAATCGTGGAACTTAAAACATAGAACAAAGGGATGATGATGGTAATAAAATACATATGAAGCAGACAGGTAAAATAATAGACAATTAAAAAACACGTCGACAGTCTGTTTTCTGTTCGCAAGAGACATAAAATTCACACCCAGCGACAGCAAGATTTCTGTGTGATTGACGCAGAGTACTGTAAGCAGCTGAATGGTCCGATATTCGTATCGGAAACAAGCCAATATGGTGTTTGTATACGACCAAGCATATGAAAAAGGTCTAGAAGTAGCACGGATGTACCAAAGCAAGTAACCTCACAGACACCAGCCACATCACACAACAAAATTAAATGGTTCAAATGGCTCTGAGCACTATGGGACTTAACTTCTAAGGTCATCAGTCCCCTAGAACTTGAAACTACTTAAACCTAACTAACCTAAAGACATCCCACAATCCATGCCCGAGGCAGGATTCGAACCTGCGACCGTAGCGGTCGCGCAATTCCAGATTGTAGCGCCTAGAACCGCTCGCCCACCACGGCAGGCATCACACAACGTCTCAAGCATTTTTGGGCGTGTGTGTGATGTGTCCTTTCAGACAGACGAACGTGCAGGGAGGTGGCTGACAATGCGTACTGCGAACGACCAGGCTGTATTGGATATTGAGATGAACTGTAATACAAGATTCAGGCAAATGACCCGCCTACAAGGTGTAAGCCAAATTAGTACTATGTTTATCCTGCATGACAACCACTATTATCCTTATCGCCTGCAACGAGTGCAAGGATTATCAGCAGCGGATTTCATCCTACGGGAGGGATACTGTTGGATTTTGCGCCAGACTATCACAGTTACGCGATTTCTGTCATCAGTCCTCTATAAAGACGAAGCAACCTTTACCAGAACTGGCATCATCAGTCTATATAATTGTTATATCTGGGCTACAGACGACCATCGGGGAATGGTAGAGGCGTCGCATCGGCATCGGTTCAACGTCAGTGTCTGGGGGGCGATTCTTCGTACCTGGACTTCCTGCGGAATACTTTGGCTGGTCCGCTTGAGAACATGCTTTTGGCAATACGACAGGTTATGTGGATCCTTGTATGACAGAGCACCACCCCACTTCTGCATTAAGCTCATCGATACCTCAACATGATCTTCCCCAGACGTTGGATAGGACGCGGAGGCCCTTAGCATGGAGCGCTAGATCACCGAACTTAAACCCCTAGAGGCATCTGAAAAGTGTTATGGGTACTGAACCAATTCCTGGTGTCCGAACCCGTCAACAGCATGTTTACGACGCAAGAGACGCTATTCAGACAGAGGCCGGAAAGTGCGAAAGAATGCGCCAGGTGATAACGCGACGTGTGAATGCAAGCATAGCATCCCACGGAGACCACTTTGAACATTTGTTGTGACGTGGATGCGATGCAACTCTGTACTGTGTTCGAATCCTGCCTCGGGCATGGATGTGTGTGATGTCCTTAGGTTAGTTAGGTTTAAGTAGTTCTAAGTTCTAGGGGACTGATGACCTCAGATGTTAAGTCCCATAGTGCTCAGAGCCATTTGAACCATTATTGAAATAATCTTGGTAAATGTTAAAGATGAATCAAACATGGTCAGCAGATGCTTTTATAGATTCCATGCCTCACGAGCAGTAGTTGAGGGGAAACGTGCAGAAGATTTCGCGTAATCTTCCTTGTCATGTTATAGTGTCAGAGGGATATTTTAATTTACCAGCTAAAGGCTGGGATACTCTACTGATTAAGGTGGGTAGTAGGGTCAGGGAATCATGTACAACTGTTCTAAATGCCTAATTCGAAAATTACCTCCAGCAGCTGATCAGAGGACCGAGTCCTTAAAATAACATATTAGATTTTCATTTCAACAAACAGGTGCGAACTTCTCGGCTCACTTAGCACAGAATAGAGAATCAGAGAGCCTAAGTCCGTTACTACACTACTGAAAACTCCTGTAAATAGGATTGTAAAGAGGGGTAGACAAATATTTCTCCTCAGCTAGAGATTTCAGATTAGCTGAGTGGTCAACATAAAAAATTTTATCTTGAGGAATGAATGGACAAAGATCAAGAGTATTCTACAATACGCTTTAGAAAGATATGTGTCGAGAAAGGTTGTGAGGTTTGGTTCGACAGTAGGATTACAAAAAGCTGCTACTAAAGCAAAGAGAGTTTCATTGCAAATTTAAAAGTAGTCAAAGCCTCACAGACAAGCAAAAACTGAATGAAGCCAAAATTAGCGTGAGAAGAGCTATGCGTAGATCCTTCAACGAATTGGAGAGTAAAACTATAGCTATCTACTTGACAGAAAATCCGAAAAAGTTTTGGTCACATGTTAAATCAGTAAACGGATAGAAGCCATTTGCTCACATATGCTATGTGACCATAATGGTTGCGAGACAGACGGTAACAGAGAGAAGGCTGAAATACCAAAGATCTTTTCCAAAACTGTTCCGCCGAAGAATATCGTACTATGGTTCCTCTTTATAACGTGTCACAACCGTCAAAATGACACATACCGAAACGAGTGAACATAGCGGAAAGGACACTGTACCAGACAGGATACCAATTCCATGCTATATACAGTATGCGTCGCACTATTGGAAGAAGGCAAAGGTCATTCTTTTTTCAAGAAGGGTCATCGAACAGACGCAGAAGACTATGTGCCCGTATTTATGTCGTGATGTGTAGTAGGGCTTTTTAACATGTTTTATGTTCATTTTTAGAGGCCAAAAATTTCCTCCATAGGAATCAACATGGATTCCGTAAACAACGATCGAGTGAAAAAGCGCTCTTTTCGTCCACGAGAGCAAGGCCATTGGAACCCTTCGATGATGGGTAACTACTGTTGGGGGTGGTGTTAGGGAAAGTGATGAAACGGTAAACAAAAGAAGAGCTCCGTCGTCGCATTTTTCAAAAACCAAAGACGATTGCCGGCCGGGGTGGCCGAGCGGTTCTAGGCCCGACAGTCTGGAACCGTGGGACCGCTACGGTCGCAGGTTCGAATCCTGCCTCGGGCATGGACGTGTGTGATGTCTTTAGGTTAGTTAGGTTTAAGTACTAAGTTCTAGGGGACTGATGACATCATAAGTTAAGTCCCATATTGCTCAGAGCCTAATGAACCATTTTCAACCAAAGGCGATTAAAGGTGAAAATATCTTCTGAACTAATCTGGACCTTTTATTGGCATCATGCCCATATATACATACAAAATAGTATTGATTTCAAACGTTCTGAATGTGTATTTTTGTTTGACTTAATTGTGTCAATTTTTCTATTACCATTTTTTATTCTGCTTTGGATCTAGGAAATGTGACGTCATAGAGAAAAACTGATTTTACCAGTGTATTCAGCACCCCAAAATTAGGTAAACCCACCCATTTACAAGCCAGAAAAAAGTTTAAATTTGTTAACTAGTGTAATCGAACCTCAGAGCTGCGGGCACCTGCCAGCAATAGCCCCGCTAGCAACCTAAAGCCCCTTTTACGCGATCGACTTTCTTGTTTCAATTGACCACTAGGGATACGTGCATCTACTGCAGCGCCCCTGGCGTTTTATTCCCATATTGAGCCTCGCCTGTTTTGAGTGGTCATTTTCGTTTACATGTAAGCGCCAAAACTGCTTGTGTTGTGAGAGCTGTCTGCTGTGCAATTTGGCATCTGAATGGTGAAAGTGAGGTTAAGAGGGACTACCCTCTTCTACGGAAAATCGAACTACAATAACGTAATGCATGAACAAGCAATGACAATAGAGTTTGTTAATGACCAAAGAAGAATTTTTAGTGGAAGCTTTTCTCAACGGTCGCTTGGTAAATTGTTCACAATCCTGCGAACTGAAAATATGGGAAAGTGTCATCCTAATATTTCAGAACATACACATTTATTTGTTCGAGAAAATTTATACTTGTAAATACATCAGACAGTATGTAGAACGCAATAAACAGCGCCTTTTTGCCTTATCCTTTGTATCTTGTGCCAAATAACAACGAAAATTATTTTCCTTGTCAAACAAATCTGACTTTTTCACTGATGAAATAATTTTCATTAAAACACGCTTATCTACTTACGTTCTTATTTATGCGTAACGTAGGTTTTTGTCTCTGTAAAACATGTTTTGCTCTCAGGTATTTCGTCTCACTTGTGGGAGAACACTAGCAGGAAAGAACTTGTCAAATGTCGTGTGATAGATTGTTCATAATGGTGTGGACTGAAAGTATAGGAGATGAAACTTCCTGGCAGATTAAAACTGTGTGCCCGACCGAGACTCGAACTCGGGACCTTTGCCTTTCGCAGGCAAGTGCTCTACCATCTGAGCTACCGAAGCACGACTCACGCCCGGTACTCACAGCTTTACTTCTGCCAGTATCTCGTCTCCTACCTTCCTACCTTCCCGAGTTCGAGTCTCGGTCGGGCACACAGTTTTAATCTGCCAGGAAGTTTCTTATCAGCGCACACTCCGCTGCAGAGTGAAAATCTCATTCTGGAGTATAGGAGATATTTTATCCAAACTTTTCAAACTGCCACGAAAACAAATCAAACAATGCAATAAAGATGAATAAGACACAAAAGCACAAAATCCATTTCTATAACAGGAGTGAGCTCGACAGGAATAGGCTATAACTTCCTATGTTAGCAGACGCCGCCATAGTCCGTTGTCGATGCGCATGCGCAATGTGTAGCACACTCGGAAATTCAGAACTCCACATTCGCCACAATCTATAAATCACTGACGTCGTAGACTCATTCTCGTAGTGACTGGTTGCTGATTTACACGCTGACACGAAAGGCGTACGCACGCCGAGGAATCGATTTGGACCAAAAAGTCGTTCGTGTAAAATAGGATAACAACATAAAGCCGCGGCCTCTGACGCAGCGCTGCCGAGGTATGCCGACCGTGCAGGGTTTCGGTACTACAGGGCTGTTACAAATGATTGAAGCGGTTTCATAAATTCACTGTAGCTCCATTCATTGACATATGGTCACGACACACTACAGATACGTAGAAAAACTCATGAAGTTTCGTTCGGCTGAAGCCGCACTTCAGGTTTCTGCCGCCAGAGCGCTCGAGAGCGCTGTGAGGCAAAATGGCGACAGGAGCCGAGAAAGCGCATGTCGTGCTTGAAATGCACTCACATCAGTCAGTCATAACAGTGCGACGACACTTGAGGACGAAGTTCAACAAAGATCCACCAACTGCTAACTCCATTCGGCGATGGTATACGCAGTTTAAAGCTTCTGGATGCCTCTGTAAGGGTAAATCAACGGGTCGGCCTGCAGTGAGCGAAGAAACGGTTGAACGCGTGCGGGCAAGTTTCACGCGTAGCCCGCGGAAGTCGACGAATAAAGCAAGCAGGGAGCTAAATGTACCACAGCCGACAGTTTGGAAAATCTTACGGAAAAGGCTAAAGCAGAAGCCTTACCGTTTACAATTGCTACAAGCCCTGACACCCGAGGACAAAGTCCAACGCTTTGAATTTTCGGCGCGGTTGCAACAGCTCATGGAAGAGGATGCGTTCAGTGCGAAACTTGTTTTCTACATCTACATCTACATCTACATTTATACTCCGCAAGCCACCCAACGGTGTGTGGCGGAGGGCACTTTACGTGCCACTGTCATTATCTCCCTTTCCTGTTCCAGTCGCGTATGGTTCGCGGGAAGAACGACTGTCTGAAAGCCTCTGTGCGCGCTCTAATCTCTCTAATTTTACATTCGTGATCTCCTCGGGAGGTATAAGTAGGGGGAAGCAATATATTCGATACCTCATCCAGAAACGCACCCTCTCGAAACCTGGCGAGCAAGCTACACCGCGATGCAGAGCGCCTCTCTTGCAGGGTCTGCCACTTGAGTTTGTTAAACATCTCCGTAACGCTATCACGGTTACCAAATAACCCTGTGACGAAACGCGCCGCTCTTCTTTGGATCTTCTCTATCTCCTCCGTCAACCCGATCTGGTACGGATCCCACACTGATGAGCAATACTCAAGTATAGGTCGAACGAGTGTTTTGTAAGCCACCTCCTTTGTTGATGGACTACATTTTCTAAGGACTCTCCCAATGAATCTCAACCTGGTACCCGCCTTACCAACAATTAATTTTATATGATCATTCCACTTCAAATCGTTCCGCACGCATGCTCCCAGATATTTTACAGAAGTAACTGCTACCAGTGTTTGTTCCGCTATCATATAATCATACAATAAAGGATCCTTCTTTCTATGTATTCGCAATACATTACATTTGTCTATGTTAAGGGTCAGTTGCCACTCCCTGCACCAAGTGCCTATCCGCTGCAGATCTTCCTGCATTTCGCTACAATTTTCTAATGCTGCAACTTCTCTGTATACTACAGCATCATCCGCGAAAAGCCGCATGGAACTTCCGACACTATCTACTAGGTCATTTATATATATTGTGAAAAGCAATGGTCCCATAACACTCCCCTGTGGCACGCCAGAGGTTACTTTAACGTCTGTAGATGTCTCTCCATTGAGAACAACATGCTGTGTTCTGTTTGCTAAAAACTCTTCAATCCAGCCACACAGCTGGTCTGATATTCCGTAGGCTCTTACTTTGTTTATCAGGCGACAGTGCGGAACTGTATCGAACGCCTTCCGGAAGTCAAGGAAAATGGCATCTACCTGGGAGCCTGTATCTAATATTTTCTGGGTCTCATGAACAAATAAAGCGAGTTGGGTTTCACACGATCGCTGTTTTCAGTGATGAAGCAACATTTTTTCTTAATGGTGAAGTGAACAGACAAATGTGCGAATCTGGGCGGTAGAGAATCCTCACGCATTCGTGCACCAAATTCGTAATTCACCAAAAGTTAACGTGTTTTGTGCAATCTCACGGTTTAAAGTTTACGGCCCCTTTTTCTTCTGCGAAAAAAACGTTACAGGACACGTGTAATTGGACATGCTGGAAAATTGGCTCATGCCACAACTGGAGACCGACAGCGTCGACTTCACCTTCCAACAGGATGGTGCTCCACCGCACTTCCATCATGATGTTCGGCATTTCTTAAACAGGAGATTGGAAAACCGATGGATCGGTCGTGGTGGAGATCATGATCAGCAATTCATGTCATGGCCTCCACGCTCTCCCGACTTAACCCCATGCGATTTCTTTCTGTGGGGTTATGTGAAAAATTCAGTGTTTAAACTTCCTCTACCAAGAAACGTGCCAGAACTGCGAGCTCGCATCAACTTCTTTCTGTGCGATTATGTGAAAGATTCAGTGTTTAAACCTCCTCTACCAAGAAACGTGCCAGAACTGCGAGCTCGCATCAACGATGCTTTCGAACTCATTGATGGGGACATGCTGCGCCGAGTGTGGGAGGAACTTGATTATCGGTTTGATGTCTGCCGAATCACTAAAAGGGCACATATCGAACATTTGTGAATGCCTAAAAAAACTTTTTGAGTTTTTGTATGTGTGTGCAAAGCATTGTGAAAATATCTCAGGTAATAAAGTTATTGTAGAGCTGTGAAATCGCTTCAATCATTTGTAATAACCCTGTAATGAAGCAGCAACCGCCGCCGTCCTCCTGACACCGCTTCTCGTGACCGTGGGCCACGAGTTCGACACGCGACCACGCCCGTGGAACACGGTCGCTTCCGGAGGAAGGGACGCACCTCTAAGTGTTGAAATTTGTACGAGTTATGAAGAGTTTGCATCCACACCGTCCGTGATGCTGCATCCACCTTCACCTCCGACGGACTCTTATGACCACTGCCAAACCCACCGAACCCACAATGCCCAGGTGGGAGAGCCACCGCTGTCCTAACCACCCCAATCACCGTCTAGCTGTGATTGCACCACTGCACCTCTAAAGCAACATGCCCCAAGCTTCCCTTCCCCGGCGAACGAATACCCTCAAGGTACAGAAGTAAAATTTGGAGTTCTTGTGTGTTGAGAATCTCGTGACGGGACCTAGCGAAACTGCGTCTTAGTGTTTTGGCTGGCTAGCCATGTACTAAAATAAATACCTTAGCAGCTCAAACAGTTAGAAACGTTCAGAATGTAACTATGTGTACAAACTAATTTGCGATGTGAATTTATAATGACTCGTTCCACATTATTACGATGTTTCGTGCAAATAATCCATGGAACATGTTACTCACTAACTACCTAATCTGTGAAGACACCACAGAATATTATCACTAGCAAAGATCAAATGGTTCAAATGGCTCTGATCACTATGGGACTTAACTTCTGAGGTCATCAGTCTCCTAGAACTTTGAACTACTTAAACCTAACTAACCTAAGGACATCACACACATTCATGCCCGAGGCAGGATTCGAACCTGCGACCGTAGCGGTCGCGCGGTTCCAGACTGTAGCGCCTAGAACCGCTCGGCCACTTCAGCCGGCAGCAAAGATCCATAGTAAGGTAGGGGTTCCAAATTTCATCACCTTAGTACGTTAGGACCTATGTAAATCATGAAAGATTACGGAAAAGGATACAAATTTTTATTTATACTCCATTTGTAGGCAAGATTGCAGTTAAATTGTTGTGACATACTAAAGCCAATATTTGTCATAAATGTTAACACGGCAAAAACAAAAATACAAAAAAATGCTCGTAATTTCGTCCCGCATGAAAATTCTCAATAGTACAATTAGTTCAAACATATTTTCCCATTCTAACATAGCCAGGCACTTTAGATGTTATAAATAACTTGAAGGCCATCAGTGAACAATGTTTTCATGTTTTGCAGCCTTCTGAATATGTGTCACATATGAATTTATACGTCTGTGTAAATCAAGAGCATGTTTCGTGATTACAAACTAAGTATTTCGTGCAACGGATCCGTTTCTCTTCCCTTGCGTTTTCCCATATCAAAAACACAAATAATCCTTACAAATAGCAAATCAAACAAATTTTTCGCAAAAGTTCCAAATTTCGTCCCATATACGAAAACAAAAAATGCAGGGGAACCGAAATTGTGGCATTCACATATTTATTACAAGCGCCGCTATAGCAACGTAGGCCAGACCCCTGATTATAGTAATTACATGCCAGAAAGCACAACACACGAGTGAAATAGAGCCCTATATTTGAACACAAATCGTTTCTCTCAGTAAGAACTGCAGGTTGTTAATCTGACTGTTACACTAACTCACCTCTGCTTAAAAAAATCGGGAGAACGACGGTTCAAACCCGTCAAGCCATCCTGATTTAGGTTTTCCGTGACTTTCCTACATCACTTCATGCAAATGCTGGGATGGTTCCTTTGAACGGGCACGGCCGACTTCCTTTGCCATCCTTATCTAATCCGATGGGACCGATGACCTCGCTGTTTGGTCCCCTCTCCCAAATCAACCAACCAGTCACCTTAAAAAATTGAATTCCCTTTTATATGCAATCTACACGTGCTTTACACAAGAAACACCCTCAGCGAAACAATGGACTCAGATGTTATGTATTGGAAGCTAAACATTTTTCACCAACTGTGGAAACCGAAAATTCCTAGATGGACGAAATCAGAGGCGGGGACGACATGGGCCCCCTTATCTGACTTGCACTAGCGATCGACACGCTGATCGACAACGTGACCCAGCAAGTGACGAACAGCGTCTAATGCCGATATGACACTGCCTAATGCAGATATGAGAGGAATGAAAAGCACGTGACAAAGTAACTACCTTTTAGCTTCTTTATCCTAGTAAGATTAGGTCATCAGGATGTCTCTTACTTCTAACCAGGCATTTTAAGATTTTATATTATATTCAGATAAAGACACAGATGCTGTAAAAATATCTACATTTCATATGTGAACAACGCTTAGAAGTAATTATAACTAATGGTAGAAAAAACAGAGTTTACATAAAATGTCGAGCAACGAAGGCAGATTGCTATCGGGTGGATTCGACAACCTCGAACATGAGGGAAGGGGTGGTAGGGGAACAGAATGAGGAATGTGACAGAAAATCAAGTAATGAAGAAAAGGGAAAAGGGAGTTGCGTGACAGACTGGAAAACGAAGAGATAAAGAGGCATGACTTGTAGAAAATTGAGAAAGCTGCTTTAAAGTTCGACAGAAAAAAAATTTACGGTCTGAGTCAGTCTAGGAAATTCTATAAAGTGATGACAGTTTCTGTACTATCCTACGGAAGCGAAAGCTGAGTCAACACAAAAAAATAAAAAAAAGAGATATAAAAAAATAAAATTCAGACGACAGGGTTCATTACCTACTCTCATCTCTCCCCATGTGAAGGTACATCCAGCACTGTCGAACACGATCGTTTCGGTGGTCCAGATGTTTTGGTGTGGCGAGGCATATAATGTTGTATGGGCATACTGACCTCCAAGTGTTTGAATAGGCTACACTCACCAGTGAGTGTCAACGCGACACGGCCCTCTTATCCCACGTGAGTCTTCTGAGGGCGCATTCGGACCTCGCTTGACTTTTATGGATGACAGTGCACGACCGCATGGAACAGCACAGTTGGGAGCTCTTCGAACGAGGATATTCGGCGGATGGAGTGGCCTGCCCTCTCACCCAACTTAAATCCTGTCGATCACGTGTGGATGCATTGGGAAGACAAAGTACAGTGCGTCCACGTGCACCAGTGACCATCCAGCAGTTATCAGTTAGGCTGGTGAACGAATAGAATGCCCTACCACCACAACTCCTTAGCAACCTCGTGGCTAGCAATGGAGCACGTTGCAGAGCATGCACTGCTGTCCTTTGGAATCACTCATCCTATTAAGAACCATGTCCCGCCTTTTGCAATATGCAGGGGACCATCATGAATCGCGGTGACTTCAGGGTGATGATTATATGGTATTGATGGCCCAGAGTTCCCACCTGGAGAAGTTCGGCTGCCGTGTAGCAAATCTTTACAGTTGACGCTACATTAGGTGAGTTGCCTGTCGATGATGATGAAGGCACCACAACACCCATTCCCCCTGCAGAGAAACTTTGCTACCCGGACGGGGATCGAACCCAGTCCCCCCACATAACAGTCAGATGCACTGACCGCTGAGCAAAAAACTTCAGTATAATTATTGTTTCTGAATGTAGTGTCGTTTCTTGTCGTCTCATTCCGTAGTCCATTCTCTACTATACTGTAGCAGTTTTTCCCATCTATGGTCCAAGTTTCATCGATCTACACTACTGGCCATTAAAATTGCTACACCACGAAGTTGACGTGCTACAGACGCGAAATTTAACCGACAGGAAGAAGATTCTGTGACATGCAAATGATTAGCTTTTCAGAGCATTCACACAAGGTTGACGTCGGTGGCGACACCTACAACGTGCTGACATGAGGAAAGTTTCCAATCGATTTCTCATACACAAACAGAACTTCACCGGCGTTGCCTGGTGAAACGTTGTTGTGATGCCTCGTGTAAAGAGGAGAAATGCGTACCATCATGTTTCCGACTTTCATGAAGGTCGGATTGTAGCCTATCGCGATTGCGGTGTATCGTATCGCGACATTGCTGCTCGCGTTGATCGAGGTCCAATGACTGTTAGCGGAATATGGAATCGGTGGGTTCAGGAGGGTAATACGGAACGACGTACTCGATCCCAACGGCCTCGTATCACTAGCAGTCGAGATGACAGGCATCTTATCCCCATGGCTGTAATGGATCGTGCAGCCACGTCCCGATCCCTGAGTCAACAGATGGGAACGTTTGCAAGACAACAACCATCTGCACGAACAGTTCGACAACGTTTGCAGCAGCATGGACTATCAGCTCGGTGACCAGGCTGGTGTTACCCTTGACTCAGCATCACAGACAGGAGCGCCTGCGATGGTGTACTCAACGACGAACCTGGGTGCGCGAATGGCAAAACGTTATTTTTTCGGATGAATCCAGGTACTGTTTACAGCATCATGATGGTCGCATCCGTGTTTGGCGACATCGCGGTGAACGCACATTAGAAGCGTGTATTCGTCATCGCCATACTGGCGTATCGCCCTCCGTGATGGTATGGGGTGCCATTGGTTACACGTCTTGGTCACCTCTTGTTCACATTGACGACACTTTGAACAGTGGACGTTACGTTTCAGATGTGTTACGACCCGTGGCTCTACCCTACATTTCAGCGAAACCCTACATTTCAGCTGGATAATGCACTACCGCATGTTGCAGGTCCTGTACGGGCCTTTCTGGATACAGAAAATGTTCGACTGCTGCCCTAGCGAGCACATTCTCCAGATCTCTCACCAATTGAAAACGTCTGGTCAATGGTGGCCGAGCATCTGGCTCGTCACAATACGCCAGTCACTACTCTTGATGAACTATGGTATCGTGTTGAAGGTGCATCGGCAGCTGTACCTGTACACACCATTCAAGCTCTGTTTGTCTCAATGGCCAGGCGTATCAAGGCTGTTATTACGGTCAGAGGTGGTTGTTGTGGGTACTGATTTCTCAGGATCTATGCACCCGAATTGCGTGAAAATGTAATCACATGTCAGTTCTAGTATAATATATTTGTCCAATGAATACCCGTTTATCATCTGCATTTCTTCTTGGTGTAGCAATTTTAATGGCCAGTAGTGTATGTTACTTACCGGTGACTGATCATGCGAAAGTTACTTTGCTCCTACACACCAGTGTACCTAATGCACTACCATTTCTACCTCTTCTCCGCGTGCGCCATAAGCGACAGAGGCGGCTGTCAGGCGGAGAAATACGTCTGGAGGCCGGCACCGATTGAGTCGCTTCCCTATTGGCGCAAATTCATTGGCGGGCGGACGGCTGCCGTCACACGCTATCGACAGCGGCGCCTGCGACGCGCGTCAGCTCCAGGCTGCTCGTGAAAAGGAAGCTCCACGCGAGCTGGTGTGGCGTGCATATCGCGGCGCGCCCCCGCGTATACCTGTCGCACACAGCAGGGCGCAGGTAGCGGCTTCCAACCGATACGCTCCTCGCCCCCCTGTCACAATGGGCGCCGAGCTGTGAAATATTCCCCGTAATGGAAAAGGCGTCTTCTCTCGGCTTCTAGAAAGTTTCCAATATCTCGCACGCCCTACTTTTGCGTAAGTCTTACTTGAACTGGGGCTAGTCATACGGTTTTAAGTGTCACCTCGAGGAAACCGAGCTGCGACCGTGACGCCTGGTAACAGTGTTAGTCTGACTCCACACAGTCACCCACCAATGCGAAATTCACGATTCTCGTTGCTTCATGGTGAGTACTGAGCTTACGCTCCGCGACTCTCATCCAGAACTGGGACGCAAATTTCTACCCAAAACGCTGACATCTACACCTAAAGTCTCCACCAAGTCATCCATCGTTGATAGAAATGTTCAGCATTGGTGGACAAACACTATCAAGGGGGCTCTGAGCACTATGGGACTTAACAGCTGTGGACATCAGTCCCCTAGAACTTAGAAATACTTAAACCTAACTAACCTAACGACATCACACACATCCATGCCCGAGGCAGGATTCGAATCTGCGACCGTAGCAGTCGCGCGGTTCAAACCCTATCACCACGGTTCATGTTTGCAGCTTCATTTTCTCAAAGTGACACTTAAAACCTTGTGAACAGCCGCAATACAAGATCTTAGATCACGCAAGACGAGCGAGTGCAATGCTCGTCCTTTTCTCTGACTTCTTAACGTTACTGATCGTTGAGTTCCGCCACTGTGCACAGCGATAATGTCGTCAATGTGAGAACAACTAGTCTATGTGTGCAACAGGTTATACACTGAAGGGCCAAAGAAACTGGTACACCCGCCTAATATCGTGTAGGAGCCCCGCGAGAACGCAGAAGTGCCGCAACACGACGTGGCATTGACTCAACTAATGTTTGAAGTAGTGCTGAAGGGAACTGCCGCTAAGAACCCTGCAAGGCTGTCAATAAATCCGTAAGAGTACGAGGGGGTGGAGATCTCTTCTGAGCAGCACATTGCAAAGCATCCCAGATAAGCTCAATAATGGTCCAGATAATGGTCCAGACCCCCCGCTGTCTGGGGGGTTTGCTGGCCAGCGGAAGTGTTTAAACTCAGAAGAGTGTTCCTGGAGCCACTCTGTAGCAATTCTGGACGTGTGGGGTGTCGCATTGTCCTCATGGAATTACGAAGTCCGTCGGAATAGATGCAGCTGATCAGGCAGGATGCTTACGTACGTGTCACTTGCCAGAGTCGTATCTGGACGTATCAGGGGTCCCATATCACTCCAACTGCACATGCCCCACACCATTATAGAGCCTCCACCAGCTTGAACAGTCCCCTGCTGACATGCAGGGTCTATGGATTCATGAGGTTATCTCCACATACTCGATACAATTTGAGACTCGTCGACCATGAAACATGTTTCCAGTCATCAACAGTCCAATGTCGGTGCTGATGGACCCAAGCGTTGCCTAAACCTTAGTGTCGTGCCGTCATCAAGGGTACACCCGTGTCCCTTCGGCTCCGGAAGCCCATATCGATGATGTTTCTTTAAATGGTTCGCACGCTGACACTTGTTGATTGTCCAGCATTGAAATCTGCCACAATTTGCGGTAGGGTAGCACTTCTCTCACGCTGAACGATTCTCTTAAGTCGTCGTTAGTCCCGTTCTTGCAGAAAGTTTTTCCGGCCGCAGCGATATCGGAGATTTGATGTTTTGCCAGATTCCTGACATTCACGGTACACTCGTGAAATGGTCGTACGGGAAAATGCCCAGTTCATCGCTACCTCGGAGATGCTGTGTCCCATCGCTCGAGTGCCGGCTACAACATCAAATTCAAGCTCACTTAAATCTTGATAACCTGCCATTGTGGCAGCAGTAACTGATCTAACAACTGCATCAGACACTTGTCTTATATAGGCACTGCCGACCGTAGCGCCGTATTCGTCCTGTTCACGTATCTCTGTATTTGAATATTCGTGCTTATGCCAGTTTCTTTGACGCTTCAGCCCATTTAGTATTGGTGGGTCGCCTAACCATGGGTAAGTTGTAGCGCAATGTGAAGAAGAAGTTCAGGTTGCAACGACAAGAAATAATTATCTTGACCTGAAGGACAAATTATCTGCGCAACTCTTCCTTCAATTACTTTTGTTTTCTCAATGAAATGTGATTAAATTGAATATTAATCTCAACTTGAGCGTGAGAACGCCAGAGAAAACCGCACTGTCACGAATTAAAAACTAGTTACGAGTAGTCTTTGAATAAGATAGGTATATCTCTGAGCTGAGCTCTTCTTGTTGTGGTTGTTGAGCCCAGGCGTACTTTACGGACTGTCATTCGTGTGTTGTCAGCTAGCGGAGCAGTATGTGGATGGGAGGCAACATCGCCTCGTATTACATGTAACTGCAACTGTGCGCTGAAGTTAATGTTAAAAGCGTGTACTTCTTTGATGTGAAATAATAAGTGAGTTAGAGAAAAGAAAAAAGTGCAACAGGAACTATTTCAAGTTCTGTACCAAAAGAGTCGTACAGCAAACGAATTCTGCAACAAGGAAACGAAGTCCATATAACTGCACGGCGACCGAACTTCTACATAGGATCCGACAAACAATTCATGTGTCAGCGCCTCTTTTGCAAAATAAGAAATGCAAAGTATTGTCAAAACTTATTAGCAAAACGTATAACAACAGAGAACAGTTTTGTATAAAAAAAATATTCTTTTGGTAGCAGGTTTAATTGCGCTGCGATAGGGAACTATATGATGGTATTGTGGGACTGTATCACAACTTCCATTTCAACACGTTTAATTATAGAAGCACACTCTCGTTTATATAATTAAATAACATCTCTTTATTACTCATTTTTATAATTCAATTACATTTTTAATCGATCCTGCTACAAATGTAAAGGATCTTGGAATCTAAGTCAAGACTGAGATCAACAGATAATTTTTCGCTCTAAAGACAGACAAGAATCACAGTAAAACTTAACAAAGTTCTCCGAAACCCAGATCAAATAACAAAATAACGCTAACGCTGTGGGGAAGTACTAAAAACTGTGGAAAACCTTATGGGAAACCGCAACAAGATCTGTACATCTCGGCAGCTTGCAAAATCAAAGTTAATTATAAAACAAAACTGATAAAATTAAGCAACACAAGCTGCGTAATAAAGAAAGCCTGTACTAAGTTGCTCAGAATATGAATCGCACTGCCGCATCTGTAATATTTACTTATGCCAAAGTCAGCAAACAGTGTGCCAATCATCACCAAACAGCAGCTATGACTGGAGGTGATCGAATAACCACAAAACATAGACCTCCCTCCATAACTTTCCACTTTCCAAAGGAATCTCTACACAGGCTGATTTTTGCCTCTGTGCACAAACTCCAGGGACTGATTGAGGGGAGGATACGGAACGGAAAAGGTCTAATGAACTTACGCCCGGAAGTGCATGGTTTCCATGCTAGAGACCGTTTATTCAATCACAGTTTGTTACAGGGGCTGCGGTCTAATGCGCGCTGTACAACAGTTACTGCATACATGGTTTCCTCCTAGACAATGGTACTGTCCCTAATACGTCATGCCCTATCGTCCTCTCTTGCCATAGTAATTGGTAATGTTGTGTGCGATTCACTTCTCCTGCTGACTCCCCTTGTAGTGGTTGTGATACAGCGTTGTACTCAATGCTTCTGTATTCGAATAGAGAACTTGCCGACATGATGCTTACTTATGAAAAGGCAAATGGCAAAGGGCGCGAGTAGCAAGGAGACCTATCAAAATGGTTCAAATGGCTCTGAGCACTATGGGACTCAACTGCTGAGGTCATTAGTCCCCTAGAACTTAGAACTAGTTAAACCTAACTAACCTAAGGACATCACAAACATCCATGCCCGAGGCAGGATTCGAACCTGCGACCGTAGCGGTCTTGCGGTTCCAGGCTGCAGCGCCTTTAACCGCACGGCCACTTCGGCCGGCTAGAGACCTATCCCCACCGATAAGAACCACAGCATTCAATGTTTGCAACAGTGTTTCGCCGTTTGTCTGAGACAGGATTGTTTCAGGAAACAGAAAATCATGAAGGACGGACCCGAATTGATCGGACACCAGACTTGGAGGAAAATGTTCTGGAAGGCGGCCACGGTGTCAGTGCCGGGCAGTTGGCCCATCAGTACAGGGTAAGCCAGACTACCGCGTGGAACATTCTCCTTGATAACGGCTACTAGTCTTATCACTTACAACGTGTGCAAGGCTTTCTAGCGACAGACTTTCCATATCGGGAGCAATTTTCTCACTGGTTTCTTCACCAGGCAACCACGGTTCCGGGATTTGTGTCATCCATCCTACTCACAGATGAGGCCGCCTTTACGCGAAGTGTTATCTTCAAGTTTCATAACAGTCATCTGTGGGATAGCATGCAGAACCCCCATGGTGTGGTGAGAGCGAATCATCAGCATCGGTGCAGCCGGCATGTGTGGGCCAGGATAACTGGCGACCGTATTTTGAGACCAGTCTTCCTTCCCGTCGCTTATCAAGTTGGAACTATGGGCGTTTCTTAGGGGTGACCTTATCTTCCATGTTGGAAGAAGTGCCATTGATGGTTCAAAGGGTTATGTGGCTACTAGGTGATGGTGCTCCAGCCCTCTTTGCTGTTAATGTCTGCTCGCATCTCAGTCGTGTCTTCTCTGTTTGATGGATCGGACGTGGGGGTTCAGTTGCATGGCCTGCTCGTTCAGAGGATCTGAACCCGTGCGATTTCTGGTTATGGGGCCACCTCAGAAGTATCGTGTACGCAAAGCCCATTCCAGATGTGGAGACACTGGGAGCAGCATGTTCGTGCTGCCTTTGACACTTTCATATACCGTCTGGCCCATGTGAACGCGTGAGACGGAACATGCTACTGCGTATACACGCAGACACAAAACGTACCGTAACTGTGGCTGCATGGTACAGCGCGTATTAGACCGCAGTCTCTGTAACAACGTATGGTCTCTAGCATGGAAACCATTCATTTCCGGAGATAAGTTCATTAGACCTTCTTTGTTCCGTATCCTTTCATCGATCATTCCCTAGCGTTTGTACACAGTGGAAAAAAATCACCCCATATAGAGGGGAAGACTCAGTGCCATTGCCGATGTGACAGACGATAATATCGCTTATTTCACGAAAAAAAGCAGAGGAATACTGCAGAAACTTCCCATTCTTGTCATACAAAACGCACCCTAAAAAAATAAGAGTTTGGTACTGGGATGGATCAGTGTCGATTGGTCGGCTTCTTCACGCCTGGCAGAGTAGCAGTGTGACTCAATTCAACTGGGTACAATAATTTTTGGAGAAAAGCAACGGAGCTATCCATTCTGCAGAGGAATACTGCAGAAACTTCCCATTCTTGTCATACAAAACGCACCCTAAAAAAATAAGAGTTTGGTACTGGGATGGATCAGTGTCGATTGGTCGGCTTCTTCACGCCTGGCAGAGTAGCAGTGTGACTCAATTCAACTGGGTACAATAATTTTTGGAGAAAAGCAACGGAGCTATCCATTCTGGTGTATCTTCCTGATATGTCCAGAAAGAATAGGCAAAAATGTTCTGTTCAATTATTCACTGTGGATGGCCGTGGCGGTAAGGTGCCTTCCACTCATTGCTTGGAAACGCGCCCCTGATGCCGACAAAAGCACACATCAGGCCGCAGCCTTACGTCCGCGAGAAGTGCCTAGCTCACAAGGGACCTTCGCCCTACCTTACGAGATTCACTGACCATCTCCTGACGGCAAAGAAGACACAGAGGCCGCACCAGAAGAAGACTTCGGTGACAAAAACACAAAGCTTTCCTTCAGCAAACGTGCCCAGTAAACTTTAAATAAAATTAACCATGAAATGTTGGCAAAAATGAATCAGTATCACAGAATGATATGTGACAGTAATGTCACAAACTGTTCAGGATATGTTACACATCGAATACCACTTCACCGTCGCCCTGGAAATGCCTCACATCCAATAGGTTCTTCACCTTGGGAAAGATGAAGGAGTCATTGAGTCCCATGTCACAAGAATACAGGGCTGAGGCAAATTTTTATAGCAAAATATGACTTTGTCGTGTGCAAAATGGACTGGGGCATTATCGTGGGGCAAAAATACTTCCTTGAACAGAATACCAACACATTTCACCTTTTGCCGCCCGGGGTGGCCGAGCGGTTCTAGGCGCTACAGTGTGGAACCGCGAGACCGCTAAGGTCGCAGGTTCGAATCCTGCCTCGGGCATGGACGTGTGTGATGTCCTTAGGTTAGTTAGGTTTAAGTAGTTCTAAGTTCTAGGGGACTGATGACCTCAGCAGTTAAGTCCCATAGTGCTCAGAGCCATTTGAACATTTCACCTTTACAACCTTCCATAACACAATGTTTGTAATCTTAACTATTTCTGGGATGTGTAAGTCACGTGGAGAAGCCTCAGCAGCTGTCCAGTCTTGTCGCAAACAAAGAAAGAGAGATAAAAATAATATCTCCCCATTTGTCGATTAGTACAGTATACGTAGTCACGATCACAATGATAATAACCAAGGCTTTATAATTTAATTAATTAAAAAGTCGATAAAATTGGTCAATTGACACATTAAAGGGGACTATCAAATGCTGGATGACAGATAAATTTTGAGATTCAACGATCCATTAATTTAGAATAGCCACAAGATGGCGAAAATTAGTAGAAGTTCGGGACAGTTACTTTCAGTTTTCGGCTACAGACACGCCATTGCGCACGAACACCAGCTCCTCCCGCATCCGTTGATCTGGCGTCAGGACAGGTCGCCCGACTGAAATCTCAGGAGAGCAAACCGCACTCCCGACTAGGAGGAGCAGGAACTGTGTTAACTGCCACCCACAGTAAAGTTGACAAGAGGAACCTTCTGCTCTCGGAAGAGGCACGCTACGGTGCTGCGTCCGAGTTTACAGAACCACGGAGAGACGCTCTCCAAGTCCCGTTCCGTTGCACTTCCTGCTCTGAATCACGTCGCTACAGACAGCAGTGCGGCATTTGCCACCATCTTATTGTACCTGTACTGGTTTCCATCACCTTGGAAGCTGTCTTGTCTGGAGTCTGTCAGTTTTAGTTAGTATGCAGCGCATTAGAATGCTCGTGGCTACCTCGGTCGTCCTTATTACGCTATTATGCAGCTTGCTCCGCCGGCAGCCGGCACTGTCCCTGTCTTTGCGTTCGTACCCGTGACTCCTCATGGTTAACTACTTTGTTCAATGATATTTGCCTACAGGAGTTTATCTAAATTCTCCTGATACGACTCTCTACCGGCAGGACGAGTTTTCATTTGTTTCTCAAATGGTTTACATGTTTTTCTTAATCTATGTAAGTTTTCCTCCTATCTACGTAATTCTGTAGCTCTCAATTCGTTCGAGCAATCAATCATTCATGATAGGAAACACAGTCATAGCTCAGTCACTCAAAATGATTCTGAAATTTTACTTGTTAGAATGAAATCAGGCGATGATTCTTCTTCTCTGGAGGCTCGTGCTTTGCGGCAGTCTGCTAATCTGTACAAATAAAATGCCTCGTAATTTTGGGAGCGTTGTATAATCAGTCGGGAAACCTCAGATCAAGCGGATATTTGGCTTTGATGAAGTTTAACCTTCCGAAGAAGTAATGGAGCTCTTGGATTATTAAATGCAGGTTCGTATCCAGTCTTTCGGAAGTCCCTTCTGATTAACAACTACGCAATATATCGATAAATATCATTAATTCTCAAATTTCAAATACACACCTTTTATTTGAAGGAGCCATCTACATATATTTCCTTTCAATCGTACAGTTCGTATCAGTTATCTTCTGTGATAAATCTCAATAATCAGATTACAGTTCTTCCAAACCAAGCTCAGGCTAATCGGCACGAAGACAATCTCGGAAGCCCCCTTTCTTTTTTTTTTCTTCTAACAACCACCAGAGAGAGTACTACAAAGAATACTTATGCGCTCATGGCATAGCTATTGTATGAAACTATTTTGCGCATGGATTCTGCGAGTATGAAGATAGAAAATTTGTAAACGTCATTCAAGGGTAGAATTGTATCAGAATAATTCATCGAATATAAAGAGATATTACATCTACAGTAAGACGGCTGTGTGCCGAGTAACCCATAATTGTGGGTCGTTTAACTTACATTTGTCAACCAAGACTACCTCCAGTTTATTGTGTTTTAACGGACAATACGTCGGGCCTTGTGGTAGAGGGCGAAACCGAGAGTTCTCGGGATCGAATCCCGGTCGGCCACGGAGGCTCTCAGTGTGCCTTTAGCCTATCTTCCACCTCTCAACGATGTGAGGAGTTCCCAAGAACGAAACGTGGTTCGTATTCTACGTTAAATTGTAGATCCCCCTACTCCAGCTGGATAACTGGGGAAAGTTAGAGACACGCAAGTAGCCAAAGAAGAACTCAGCCCTCCGTCTTCAGGCCATAAGTGGCCCATCGGGACCATTCGACCGCCGTGTCATCCTCAACTGAGGATGAGGATAGGAGCGGCGTGGGGTCAGCACACTGTACTCCCGGTCGTTATGATGGTTTTCTGTGACCGGAGCCGCTACTATTCGGTCGAGTATCTCCTCAGTTGGCACCACGAGGCTGAGTGCACCACGAAAAATGGCAACAGCGCATGGCACCCATGGTGGTCACCCATCCAAGTGCCGGCCATGCCCGACAACGCTTAACTGCGGTGATATAACGGGAACCGGTGTATCCACTGCGGTAAGGCCGTTGCCGAAGTAGTCGAAGAGCCGTCTAGTTAAAAGCTTGACCAGGCTATTGAGCCATACGAAATTATTGTTACTAATATTAACGGAAAATTTAATTCGATTTATTTAAAAATTGATTGCTCTTACTGGTATGTAATTTTCCCCCTTTCCCCTTATTTCTGCATGTTATCGATTCTGGTAGCTGAAATTGCAGCAGTAGCAAAAGTGCATTGATGTTTCCATGGTCAACGGACAGAATAGTGGTTAGCGAGAGTACCTTCATCTGCTAACAATAAACAGTAACAATCAGTTTCTCTGATTTCCATCATTAATTAAGTACTTACAGACATGGCATCACACCCTCCAACACCACAGCATCTCTAGCAGCATCTGTGTGCTAGTGTGACCATTTGTTCCTTACTATCTTGATCTGTTAGTATCATGTTAGCACCATTCCACTACACGCAGCAAGCGGCTACACGGGTAGCAGGGGTTGTGTGGCGTGGACTGGGCGGTTTTTTTAGGTTAGATGGCCTCGGGCATGTACAGAAAGGGCAGCAGCCTCAAAGGGTGCGGGGCAAAGTCAGGACATGTGGGGGCCTAGCAGCAATCGGTATTGTAATTGTAAACTGTCGGAGCTGCATTGGTAAAGTACCGGAACTTCAAGCGCTGATAGAAAGCACCGAAGCTGAAATCGTTATAGGTACAGAAAGCTGGGTGAAGCCAGAGATAAATTCTGCCGAAATTTTTACAAAGGCACAGACGGTGTTTAAAAAGGATAGATTGCATGCAACCAGTGGTGGCGTGTTTGTCGCTGTTAGTAGTAGTTTATCCTGTAGTGAAGTAGAAGTGGATAGTTCCTGTGAATTATTATGGGTGGAGGCTACACTCAACAACCGAGCTAGGTTAAAAGTTGGCTCCTTTTACCGACCTCCCGACTCAGCAGCATTAGTGGCAGAACAACTGAGAGAAAATATGGAATACATTTCACATAAATTTTCTCAGCATGTTATAGTCTTAGGTGGAGATTTCAATTTACCAGATATAGACTGGGACATTCAGATGTTTAGGACGGGTGGTAGGGACAGAGTATCGAGTGACATTATACTGAGTGCACATCCGAAAATTACCTCGAGCAATTAAATAGAGAACCGACTCGTGGAGATAACATCTTGGACCTACTGATGACAAACAGACCCGAACTTTTTGACTCTGTAAGTGCAGAACAGGGAATCAGTGATCATAAGGCCGTTGCAGCATCCCTGAATATGGAAGTTAATAGGAATATAAAAAAAGGGAGGGTTTATGTGTTTAGCAAGAGTAATAGAAGGCAGATTTCAGACTACCTAACAGATCAAAACGAAAATTTCTGTTCCGACACTGACAATGTTGAGTGTTTATGGAAAAAGTTCAAGGCAATCGTAAAATGCGTTTCAGACAGGTAAGTGCCGAGTAAAACTGTGAGGGACGGGAAAAACCCACTGTGGTTCAACAACAAAGTTAGGAAACTACTGCGAAAGCAAAGAGAGCTTCACTGCAAGTTTAAACGCAGCCAAAACCTCTCAGACAAACAGCAGCTAAACGATGTCAAAGTTAGCGCAAGGGTGGCTATGCGCGAACCCTTCAGTGAATTCGAAAGTAAAATTTTATATACCGACTTGACAGAAAATCCTAGGAAGTTCTGGTCTTACGTTAAATCAGTAAGTGGCTCGAAACAGCATATCCAGACACTCCGGGATGATGATGGCATTTAAACAGAGGATGACACGCGTAAAGCTGAAATACTAAACACCTTTTTCAGAATCTGTTTCACAGAGGAAGACCGCACTGCAATTCCTTCTCTAAATCCTCGCACAAACGAAAAAATGGCTGACATCGAAATAAGTGTCCAAGGAATAGAAAAGCAACTGGAATCACTCAACAGAGGAAAGTCCACTGGACCTGACGGGATACCAGTTCGATTCTACACAGAGTACAAGAAAGAACTTGCCCCCCTTCTACCAGCCGTGTACCGCAAGTCTCTAGAGGAACGGAAGGTTCCAAATGATTGGAAAAGAGCACAGGTAGTCCCAGTCATCAGGAAGGGTCGTCGAGCAGATCTCTGACGTCGATCTGTTGTAGAATTTTAGAACATGTTTTTTACTCGCGTATCATGTCGTTTTTGGAAACCCAGTATCTACTCTGTAGGAATCAACATGGATTCCGGAAACAGCGATCGTGTCAGACCCAACTCGTTTTATTTGTTCATGAGACCCAGAAAATATTAGATACAGGCTCCCAGGTAGATGCTATTTTCCTTGACTTCCGGAAGGCGTTCTATACAGTTCCGCACTGTCACCTGATAAACAAAGTAAGAGCCTACGGAATATCAGACCAGCTGTATGGCTGGATTGAAGAGCTTTTAGCAAACAGAACACAGCATGTTGTTATCAATGGAGAGACGTCTACAGACGTTAAAGTAACCTCTGGTGTGCCACAGGGGAGTGTTATGGGACCATTGCTTTTCACAATATATATAAATGACCTAGTAGATAGTGTCGGAAGTTCCATACGGCTTTTCGCGGATGATGCTGTAGTATACAGAGAAGTTGCAGCATTAGAAAATTGTACCGAAATGCAGGAACATCTGCAGCGGATAGGCACTTGGTGCAGGGAGTGGCAACTGACCCTTAACATAGACAAATGTAATGTATTGCGAATACATAGAAAGAAGGATCCTTTATTGTATGATTATATGACAGCGGAACAAACACTGGTAGCAGTTACTTGTGTAAAATATCTGGGAGTATGCGTGCGCAACGATTTGAAGTGGAATGATCATACAAAATTAATTGTTGGTAAGGCGGGTACCAGGTTGAGATTCATTGGGAGAGTCCTTGGAAAATGTAGTCCATCAACAAAGGAGGTGGCTTACAAAACACTCGTTCGACCTATACTTGAGTATTGCTCATCAGTGTGGGATCCGTACCAGATCGGGTTGACGGAGGAGATAGAGAAGATCCAAAGAAGAGCGGCGCGTTTCGTCACAGGGTTATTTGTTAACCGTGATAGCGTTACGGATATGTTTAGCAAACTCAAGTGGCAGACTCTGCAAGAGAGGCGCTCTGCATCGCGGTGTAATTTGCTCGCCAGGTTTCGAAAGGGTGCGTTTCTGGATGAGGTATCGAATATATTGCTTCCCCCTACTTATACCTCCCGAGGAGATCACGAATGTAAATTTAGAGAGATTCGAGCGCGCACGGAGGCTTTCAGACAGTCGTTCTTCCCGCGAACCATACGCGACTGGAACAGAAAAGGGAGGTAATGACAGTGGCACGTAAAGTGCCCTCCACCACACACCGTTGGGTGGCTTGCGGAGTATAAATGTAGATGTAGATGTAGATGTATATGAATGGACACGACGCGCTCACATAACTGATTAGCCTCGATGGGCAACGTCCGACCTCCTGTGGGAATCTCAGAGTAGCGAGCATGGAGGAAATGGACGGACTGCAGGTAGGTGGCGCTCGGTGAGATTGTGGATCTGCCGTGAGGTGGGCCACTACAGTCCGCGCAGTTGCGATAGCACCGCGTCTCGGATGGCGCTGTGATTAACGCACCTTCCTAGTAAGCAGAACATCCCGTGTTCAAATCCTGGTCCAATACACATTTTCACTCGTCGCATAATGTCCCGATGCAGCTAACATCAGTAATATTCTTCCTTCCTTTTCTATCCCCCTCTACCTTCCATTTACATATAACTTTAGCTTCACACCATGGTAATTCCAAAGAAACTCTCAGTATCATCTAGCTTTATAGTGGTTGCCTAACCGCCTTTTCTTTTTTCTTTTTTCTTTTTTTCTTTTTGGTGGCGGTAAATGCATTTGGTTCCACAGCCCGGGGTAATAGTGATCATCCAACTTCGTCCATGGTAATTAAGCGGCTAAACAGATCATCTGGATTGGCCTAACATAGCTGCAACGTCTCTGCTGCTGCTTGGGGTGTACGCAGAAGCGGATCCCAGCAGGCAGCGACCTTTGTTGTATTCAAATGTCGTGCAAGATGTTGATATCAGATCCATGACTAAATCTGACTTCCCAATATTTCCACTGCTGCAACATGGTTCGAGCAGCACAGCCTGCCCTTCTCTTGCGATTTCCGATTCTTCACAGAGAGATGGACTGCCATTCCGTTCTTCGACATTCGTACTTCTTTCATCATAATGGAAACGTGTGCGTCACGTAACTATTGTCACACCTGATAATGCATCCTTGCCGTACACTTCCAGCAAATCAACAGGCATTGTTGCAGCGTTGTTCCTCTTCAAAATGCGGAGAATTAATTACCGTGCCATACTCTGTCTATAGGCTGGACACTTTGTTTCGGATCCTCTACCGGCGTGCTAAGGAAATTAACTATTAAACTATTTTTTTTTTTGAGGTGACGGTTAAAGCTTTATGACCCTATTCTTCGTAATATTGATCACATTTGTTAGAGGTTTACGGGTCTAGAACTAGATCCCTGCTTTCACGAGCAGTATACGACAGTACGACAGATTGTGTTATCTGAACATGACTCACACGCCACACCAAATCTTCAACTCAGCGCTACTTCTCCATACCTTCTAAGGTCCACATCGACCCTATAGTGCTGGGCTGGCTTCTCTGGGAAAGTTGATGTAGCTCATATTTCGGTTTACCACAGTGTCAGGGTAGTGCCCTGCCCATGTCGCCAACATCAAACGGGAAATGTCACATGACTTTTGGTATCTGCCGGCCGCTGTGGCCGAGCGGTTCTAGGCGTTTCAGTCCGGAACCGCATTGCTACTATCGTCGCAGGTTCGAATCCTGCCTAGGCGTGGATGTGTGTGATGTCCTTAGGTTAGTTACGTTTAAGTAGTCTAGGGGACTGATGACCTCAGATGCTAAGTCCCATAGTGCTTAGAGGTATTTGAACCATTTGAACATTTGGTATCTCACTGTTGTTTACGTTTTGCGCAAAGACTGAAACTTTAATATTTCACATACTTTCCACTCATAATTAGTGCAGTAATGGTGAATAACTGTCGCTGCTTTTTTTTGTGCTGGCCAGGGTGATTTCCGGGGTTGCAAAAAATCTTATGACCTATATGTGCGACATCGCGTTTTTAAACATTCTCTTAGCCGAACTTCGAGCATGCACCGACGTCGATGGATAGAAGTGGCTACCGGTACCGCCACAACTTTTCACTTAGTCATTTAGCAACACAACAGAGACAATGTGTTCACTTTGTATTTTTTCTTGTTTTTTTTTTTACGACATGCTCAACTATAATATTTGTAATATTTCATGTACGTGTACTGTGTGTGTGTGTGTGTGTGTGTGTGTATGTGTGTGAGTATAGTGTAATGTTTGGGTTTTAGGATGATAATGATGGTGATGATGATAATGATGGTGATGCTCCACTATAATATTTGTAATATTTCATGTACATGTAGTGTATGTGTGTATGTGTGTGAGTATAGTGTAATGTTTGTATTGTAGGATGATAATGATGATGATGATGATGATGATGAAGAGAGGAGGAACAGGGTGAAACACGGTGCCACCACACCGCGAAGAGCACCAAAGGCGGAGCCAAGCTTAACGTCCCCATCCGGCGGACGGTTCATCATCAACAGTGTCGCATGTCCTTACTTTATTAGACATTGCAGCGAGGTTTGGTTTTTAAACAGGACACTAGCGCGAAGTCTGGTGACCAGGAACTTTACGCCAGCACATCTCATCCTCTTCCCGGCCAAACATCGGCAGTGAACATTTTTCCAGAACCAGGGTTCGAACCGGCTTACCCAGGTAAGGCGCCATCGCGCAAGCGTGCGTTAGCTACCTCGGCCAGGGAAATGGGTGTTTTTTTTCGTGTCTGAGTATCTCGTTTACAGACTTTTCATTATGTTACCTCTTTTCGTTTTTTTGGCTTATCCTTTAGAAATCGACAACAAAAGTGTATTTTAAATGTCAACCTGCAACAAGAACACAAATTTTTGAAATTATGTAATGACAGTAACAATGAACGTGTCTATTGCACTATGTGTACCGGAGTCTACTATTAAAGCTACTGTTTCGCCACACTAAGGATATTCTTTTTGAAGCAAAGATGGAAATTGTGATCTGGAGTGAGCTGCTAAACAGGGTACATTCTATTGATAGTGACCAGGCCAAATATCTCACGAAATACGCATCAAATGAAAAAACTACAAAGAACGAAACTCGTCTAGCTTGAAGGGGGAAAACAGATGGCGCTATCTTTGGCCTGCTAGATGGCTCTGCCATAGGTCAAAGGGATATCAGCTGCGATTTTTAAATAGTAACCCCCATTTTTATTACATATTCGTGTAGTACGTAAAGAAATATTAATGTTTTAGTTGGACCACTTTTTTCGTTTTGTGATAGATTGCGCTGTAATAGTCACAAACGTATAAGTACGTGCTATCACGTAACATTCCGCCAGTGTGGACGGTATTGCTTCGTGATACATTACCCGTGTTAAAATGGACCGTTTACCAATTGCGGAAAAAGTCGATATCGTGTTGATGTATGGCTATGGTGATCAAAATGCCCAACGGGCGTGTGCTATGTATGCTGCTGGGTATCCTGGACGACATAGTCCAAGTGTCCGGACGGTTCGCCACACAGTTACGTTATTTAAGGAAACACGAAGTGTTCAGCCACATGTGAAACGTCAACCGCGACCTGCAACAAATGATGATGCCCAAGTAGGTGTTTTAGCTGCTGTCGCGGCTAATCCGCACATCAGTAGCAGACAAACTGCGCGAGAATCGGGAATCTCAAAAACGTTGGTGTTAAGAATGCTACATCAACATCGCTTGCACCCGTACCATATTTCCATGCACCAGGAATTGCATGGCGACGACTTTGAACGTCGTGTACAGCTCTGCTACTGGGCAGAAGAGAAATTACGGGGCGATGACAGATTTTTTGCACGCCTTCTATTTAGCGACGAAGCGTCATTCACCAACAGCGGTAACGTAAACCGGCATAATATGCACTATTGGGCAACGGAAAATCCACTATGGCTGCGACAAGTGGAACATCAGCGACCTTGGCGGGTTAATGTATGGTGCGGCATTATGGGAGGAAGGATAGTTGGCCCCCAATTTATTGATGGCAATGCAAATCTTGCAGTGTATGCTGATTTCCTACGTAATGTTCTACCGGTGTTACTACAAGATGTTTCACTGCATGACAAAGTGGCGATGTAGTTCCAACATGATGGATGTCCGGCACATAGCTCACGTGCGTTTGAAGCGGTACTGAATAGCATATTTCATGACAGGTGGATTGGTCCGCACGTTCATCGGATCTGACGTCCTCGGATTTCTTTCTGTGGGGAAAGTTGAAGGATATTTGCTATCGTGATCCACCGACAACGCCTGACAACATGTATCATGTGCGAACATTACGGAAGGCGAACTACTCGCTGTTGAGAGGAATGTCGTTACACGTGTTGCCAAATGCATCGAGTTTGACGGACATCATTTTGAGCATTTATTGCATTAATGTAGTATTTACAGGTAATCAAGCTGTAACTGCATGCGTTCCCAGAAATGATAAGTTCACAAAAGTACATGTATCACATTGTAACAACCGAAATAAAATGTTCAAACGTACCTACTTTCTGTATTTTAATTCAAAAAACCTACCTATTACCAACTGTTCGTCTAAAATTGTGAGCCATATGTTTGTGACTATTACAGCGCCATCTATCACAAAGCGAAAAAAGTGGTCCAACTAAAACATTCATATTTCTTTACGTACTACACGAATATGTAATAAAAAATGGGGGTTGCAATTTTTAAAAAAAGGCAGTTGTTATCTGTTTGACCTATGGCAGCGCCATCTAGCGGGCCAACCATACCGCCATCTGGTTTCCCCCTTCAAGGAAGACAAGTTTCGTTCTCTGTAGTTTTTTCGTTTGACACTTGTTTCGTGAGATATTTGGCCCAGTCGCAATGAATGGACCACCCTGTATATGTGTGTGTGTTTGTGTGTGAATTCCTAAGGGATCAAACTGCTGAGGTCATCGGTCCCTGGACTTAGACACTACTTAAACTAACTTATGCTAAGAACAACACCCACACCCACACACACACACACACACACACACACACACCCATGCCCGAGGGAAGACTCGAACCTCCGGCGGGAGGGGCGCAATCCTTGACATGGTGTCTCAAACCGCGCTGCCACTCCGCGCGGCAAACATTCTCATACCACACTGCTATAAACGAACTCATTTTCAGATCATCAAGCTGCACCTCTAAACTGGTTAAAAAGTTACATTCCCAAATTTTTCACCTCCTAGAACCAAAATCGAGGCATTTATTGTTAACGTTATTTCACCATTTATACACTCCTGGAAATTGAAATAAGAACACCGTGAATTCATTGTCCCAGGAAGGGGAAACTTTATTGACACATTCCTGGGGTCAGCTACATCACATGATCACACTGACAGAACCACAGGCACATAGACACAGGCAACAGAGCATGCACAATGTCGGCACTAGTACAGTGTATATCCACCTTTCGCAGCAATGCACGCTGCTATTCTCCCATGGAGACGATCGTAGAGATGCTGGATGTAGTCCTGTGGAACGGCTTGCCATGCCATTTCCACCTGGCGCCTCAGTTGGACCAGCGTTCGTGCTGGACGTGCAGACCGCGTGAGACGACGCTTCATCCAGTCCCAAACATGCTCAATGGGGGACAGATCCGGAGATCTTGCTGGCCAGGGTAGTTGACTTACACCTTCTAGAGCACGTTGGGTGGCACGGGATACATGCGGACGTGCATTGTCCTGTTGGAACAGCAAGTTCCCTTGCCAGTCTAGGAATGCTAGAACGATGGGTTCGATGACGGTTTGGATGTACCGTGCACTATTCAGTGTCCCCTCGACGATCACCAGTGGTGTACGGCCAGTGTAGGAGATCGCTCCCCACACCATGATGCCGGGTATTGGTCCTGTGTGCCTCGGTCGTATGCAGTCCTGATTGTGGCGCTCACCTGCACGGCGCCAAACACGCATACGACCATCATTGGCACCAAGGCAGAAGCGACTCTCATCGCTAAAGACGACACGTCTCCATTCGTCCCTCCATTCACGCCTGTCGCGACACCACTGGAGGCGGGCTGCACGATGTTGGGACGTGAGCGGAAGACGGCCTAACGGTGTGCGGGACCGTAGCCCAGCTTCATGGAGACGGTTGCAAATGGTCCTCGCCGATACCCCAGGAGCAACAGTGTCCCTAATTTGCTGGGAAGTGGCGGTGCGGTCCCCTACGGCACTGCGTAGGATCCTACGGTCTTGGCGTGCATCCGTGCGTCGCTGCGGTCCGGTCCCAGGTCGACGGGCACGTGCACCTTCCGCCGACCACTGGCGACAACATCGATGTACTGTGGAGACCTCACGCCCCACGTGTTGAGCATTTCGGCGGTACGTCCACCCGGCCTCCCGCATGCCCACTATACGCCCTCGCTCAAAGTCCGTCAACTGCACATACGGTTCACGTCCACGCTGTCGCGGCATGCTATCAGTGTTAAAGACTGCGATGGAGCTCCGTATACCACGGCAAACTGGCTGACACTGACGGCGGCGGTGCACAAATGCTGCGCAGCTAGCGCCATTCGACGGCCAACACCGCGGTTCCTGGTGTGTCCGCTGTGCCGTGCGTGTGATCATTGCTTGTACAGCCCTCTCGCAGTGTCCGGAGCAAGTATGGTGGGTCTGACACACCGGTGTCAATGTGTTCTTTTTTCCATTTCCAGGAGTGTATTTTATACTAGTTACGTTATTCGGCAAACGTTAATTATGTAACCGTAACGATGGATAGCTCAAACAGAAGTGGACTTGTTCTGATTGTTTTAACATATTTCAGTCTGGAGGAGGGAATTTGAGTAAAACTTTTAAACTTCGGTCAAGTGTCTGGTGTAACTGCTTAGATTTTAGTTCAGTACCTTTTACAGTGTGTGAAAAAAATACAAACTTGAAGAAAAGTTGCTTTGTTATATTGCTGGTGTGAAGAGAACAGGAAATGAAAATGTATTCAGATAAGTTCAGGGTGATTTACATACCTATTTTAAAAACTTGTTGTACAGCTCACATTGTACACGAATCAATTGTGAAAAAAATCACGTTTACTGAAAATTACAACTAAATTCATAAAGTCTAATTTTTCAGTAAATAGTTAACCATCTTAGATAATTTAAAAATTGTCATGGGTTGACCCAAAACATATGGTACTATGACCTTGATTGGACGAAAGTAGTGGTAATACTATGAGAGAAGGAAGAGTTTTCTCCCAGTCCATTTCATTCTGCATGTTTTTAATTAAGTACCAGAAAGATAGGTGACCTGGCAAACAACGTATGTTGGCGAAAAAGAAAAACTTGAACTGTGCATCTAAGTGCCGAAACCATAGATATTCCTACTCAATGGGGTGTACTAATATGACGGCCTTTATCTTGTATAGAGTACGCACTGGGATGGAAATGTTTTATACCTAGTTAAAAGTGAGTTGTACAGAAAATTCAAGTCACATTCCAGTCCCATGTAGTCATTGTATACTGGGATATGACTGAAGCTTGAAATTAACTAGAGGGAGTAATAATGTCCAAATCTAGTTCAAACAAGGAAAAGCCAGAGTAGCCAAGTAACATTTATTACAAGCTAAAAAAAACTCGTCTCCGTAACTGTAGTGCCGAATGCAGTCCGGTAGGGTGACAATTCAGCGGTAGATGCTTCGCATCCTGGAAAGGGGAGGAAAGAAGATGGCGTAAAAATCCACATCACCAGAGTTTGCGCCCAAGCCTTGCATTAAATTCTAAACCTTTTCCATAGAGTTTCATAAAGCAGGGGTATGTGATGCTGACGATGCTGATCTTTTTTTTTTCAAATGGGGATATTAAGCTTGACGATCCTATTCGTGCTATTCCAGAAGTTATGTACACTGAAGAACCAAAGAAACTGATGCACCTGCTAATATCGTGTAGGGGCCGCGCGAGCACATGCCATGGACTCAAATAATGTTTGAAGTAGTTCTGAGGTGTAGGGGTTGATCTGTTATTCTGTCATTCTGCGCAACGGAGTAATCTGAGATGTACCTTTTACCCTGTGGCTCCTGCAAGATGCAATTTCCACCCCCACACTACTACAGAAGTCAGACAGACGCTCCTAACGTTCTAAAGAGAAATGGCTGAAAAACTTTCAGCAATAAATATCTTCTGGAGGGAAATGACACAAAAATTCACAAAATTTCTTACGTACCTAGTGGGATACTTGGGTACTGAAGTAGTGCTAGTTCGTGTAAAAAAAACATGAAACTAACGAAAGTTATTATTTATTTTGCCAAAATTCTGAGAAATCATAATGACACTTTTAGTTATGAATTGAACAAGTTATATCCTGGTTCTTTTCGGAATGTGAAGTTACCTTTCAAGGATAGGATTCGCTAATGAAAATTCTACACAAAGTTTAAGATGCTTGTTGCCTTGGCTGAATGGCTGAGAGCCGCGCCTACTCAACTTGAATAATTATCCTTTAGAATGTTGCTAGGTACGGTCGACGCTGTCGCGTGTGAAATGCAGTGAAGTGTACTGTTGTGGAGGAAATATGGGGCTCGCAATAGCTGTAGCGCACAACACCGTAAGCTGTGATGACTGCTGTCTGCGCCGTTCGCTGCTGACAAATAAGATAACTCTCGTTCTATCTGGATTGACCTTCGCCAATCAAACTCTCCCTATGCCTTGATGAAGTCAAGGATTCCTATTCGCCCCTAGTCTAACTATTGGCCTGGTACACTGGTCAGGTAACCAGTCCACCGCGATGCCACTCAAAATTCGCTCGCAGGCGTTTAACTATAACTCTGTCCATTCACACCGCGCAAATAAGTGTGTCGCCCAACACAGTGAACAACGCTTAATCGCAAGGACGCAATATAGAGTCGCCCTTTGATTAGCTCTTGACAGAGGTGCTCTCCCAGTGAAGTACTGAGGAGAGACTTGTTCCTCGCTCTCTCGAGAACATGTACGAGCGCGCACGCTCTCGTTACATGTTCTCGCTCCAAGAGCGACAACGGAACGGCGCCTCTCCACGCCAGACGTGATGGGATATATCTTTCGGTCTCTTCCATTATTCCTTCAGCTCAAGGCGTCAGAAATATCGTCTGCCTATCAGCTTTGCTCTTCTAAAACGGGAGAATGACGTTTCGTTTAAGGCGACCAATCCGGAAACTTGTAGCTTTGGCGTTTGGCGTTTGCTGTCTCCCTGTGAAAATCTCTGAAACTGTGTGCTATGTGTAAAGAATGTGTAGGCTGGCCGCTCCCACACAATGTAGCGAAATTTGCTTTTAAGCCGAACACGGGGTTGTTCTCCCCTTTCCACTTGGGCCCACACTGTCCGCCACGGGCAGTCACCAGCCGACATGGGCTGGGTCGTCCTCTGAAGGGCCTGGCGTCCCGTTGTGCGGCCTCTCTTCCGAACTAACTCTGTGACCGTCGTGTCTGGAATGTATGTGTGCACGCCAGCCTCGGGTATTTCAACCACAGTGCACTCACTTGTCAATTGCATATCGTTTACATGAATTTATACAACATTGACTCTATCTTATCGAGTTTGGGTTCGCATGAAGCATCTTGATGTGCAGAACATGATTGTGAGGTCGGAATATGTAAGCAATCAAGGTCAGGAGACCACGACATCTTACATAGTGCTGGAGGGAATTAACATTATGAATCCTGCAGGGCTGTCCATAAATCCATAAGAGTACTAAAGGATGGAGATCTCTTCTGAACAGGACATTGCAAAGCATCATAAATATGCTCAGTAATGTTCATGTCTGTGGAGCTGGTGGCCAGCGGAAGTGTTTAAACTCACAAGAGTGTTCCTGGAGCCACTCTGTAGTAATTCTGGATGTGTAGGGTGTCGCATTGTCCTCCTGGAATTGCAAAGTCCGTTGGAATGGATGCAGCTGATCAGGCAGGATGCTTACGTACATGTCACCTGACAGTGTCGTATCTGGACGTATCTGTGGTCCCGTATCACTCGAACTGCACACACCCCATACCATTACAGAGCCTCCACCAGCTTGAACAGTCCCCTGCTGACTCATGGATTCATGAGGTTATCTCCACCCGCTCGATACAATTTGAAACGAGATTCGTCGAGCATGCAACACGTTTCCAGTCATCAACAGTCCAATGTCGGTGTTGACTGGCCCTAGCGTGGCGTAAAGAATAGTGTCGTGCCGTCATCAAGGGTACACGAGTGGGTCTTCGACTCCGAAATCCCGAAATCCCATATCGATGATGTTTCGTTGAATGGTTCGCACGCTACGCTGACACTTCTTGATGGCCCAGCATTGAACTCTGCAGCAATTTGCGGAAGGGTTGCACTTCTGTCAAGTTGAACGATTCTCTTTCGTAGTCGTTGGTCCCGTTCTTGCAGGATTTCTTTCCGGCCGCAGCGCTGTCGGGGATTTGATGTTCTACCGGATTCCTGATATTCACGGTACACTCGTGAAAATGGTCGTACGGGAAAATCCCCGCTTCATCGCTACCTCAGAGATGCTGTGTCCCCCACTCGTGCGCCGATTATAACACCTTGGTCAAACTCAATTAAATCTTGACAACCTGCCATTGTAACCGATCTAACAACTGCCGCCAGACAGTTGTTGTCTCGTATAGGTGTTGCCGACCCAGCGCTGTATTCTGCCTGTTTACGTATCTCTGCATTTCAATACGCATGCCTATACCAGTTTCTTCGGTGTTTCAGTTTATCTGTAGCGGCTTTCATCTGTAGCGGCATAACACAAACATGATCCTGCAGTAAAAGTACACTCATTACAATCATCTGTACTTAATAAACAAATGCTAACGTCTTTGTCGCAGTGGTAACACCGGTTCCCGTCACATAAGCGAAGTTAAGTGCTACCGGCCTTAGTGACCATTCAGATCTGCAGAAAGCTGTTGGCAAGGGGGTGCATTCAGCTCTTGTTAGGCCTGTTGAACAGATACTTGGCTGAGAAATAGCGCCTCCGGTCACGAAAGCTGACAACGACTGGGAACGGGGTGTGCTAAGGACGTACCCCTCCATACCTGCATCCAGTGATACCTCCAGACGATGATGAGACGGCGGTTAGTCGGTATCGTTGCGCCTTCCGTGGCCTGTTCGAATGGAGTTTCTCACACACTACGTGAAAAGGAGACATTGTTCTCAGACGAAAAAAACCCTCCACGGCTAGACGGCTGAACCTTCCCCCAGAAACGTCCTAGCCAACACAGCTGTACAACTCTTTCTTGTGTCCTCTATACTCAGTACGCTAATTGGTGTCGCCGTGATTCCTTTAGATCGGCCATCATCTCATTAATCCCCAGCTCTTTCTTTTACCCGTTAATCACAGAATATTATTCGGAGTCTTCAAAAATGGTTCAAATGGCTCTGAGCACTATGGGACTTAACATCGGAGGTCATCAGTCCCATAGAACTTAGAGCTAATTAAACCTAACTAACCTAAGGACATCACACACATCCATGCCAGAGCCAAGATTCGAACCTGCGACCTTAGCAGTCGCGCGGTTCCGAACTGAAGCGCCTAGAACCGCTCGGCCACCGTGGCCGGCAGTCTTCACGGATACTTTACATTGGCTGTAAGCTCACTAACCGAGAGTGTTTTCGTAGCTATTGCGTCGGTGGGAAATTGGAGCGACGTGTAGGTGGACTATTAACCTTCTTATTCGTTTTATATGGCGCGACAGACGCCCGTCGTTACGCAGAGCTGTGTGGAGCCATATAAAGCGAACTTAAATCGGACAAAGGCTAGCAATCCTCTCACGCCTCAATACACCTAACAGTCCGCGGCGACGGCGCCTGCGAGACGTCACTCAACCTAAAGAACTCACCTCGCCTCGGTAGCTGGGAAACGTACAACGTAGCTAACAGCATTTGTTGGACTGAATGACGTGAATCATCCAGGCCTGAAGTGTAGGAAGGCTTTCATCAATATGCGAAGACCTCCCCGGATTCGAGGAATTGCATTAGTGTGAAACTACTTTGACTTGACAGAACCAATTTCTTATTGTGCTCTCCTCGAGAGCTCCCCCCCCCCCCCCCCGCCACCCCCACCCCCTCCCACTCCCCATTCTGCCCCGTAAGTTGTCTGCGTTGGCTTGAACTTTCTGTTAAACTCAAAACGAATAATATGACATAAGTGATTGACTTCTCAACACCTTTGTCACCATGGGCTCATTCGTTTGGACAGTATAAATTACGAGTAGAATTTTACCTGTCTTCTTTCTGTGTGTGCAATGTTATCGATCAGCCCAGATCTTTGCTTGGTGGTCCATAATTCTGTTCGAAAATAGGTTTCGGATACTGGAAGAAATATAAGGAAATACACGAGAGAGTAGATTGTTAACTGTATTTGTTTTTGACTTAGTGAAAGTTGGGAACTTTGAGGTACTATAACTCCTGTTTACTTGTAAGTTCAAAAATGTTAAAATGCGTGTGAATTCCTAAGGGGCCAAACTGCTTAGGTCATCAGTCGCTAGACCTACGCACTACTTAAACTTATGTTAGGAACAACACACACACACCCATGCCCGAGGGAGGACTCGAACCTCCGGCGGGAGTGGCCGCGCAGTCCGTGACAGGGCGCCTCAAACAACGCGGACTCTCAGCGCGGCTACCTGTCATTCACAAGATGTGCACGATGGGGGCGCGAATTGTCGTCCATGAAAACGAATGCCTCGCCAGTATGCTGCCGATATGGTTGCGCTATCGGTCGGAGAATTGCATTCACGTATGGTACAGCCGTTACGGCACTTTCATGACCACCAGCGGCATAGGTCGGCCCCACATAATGCCACCCCAAAACAGTAGGGAACCTCCACCTTGCTGCACTCACTGAATAGTGTGTCTAAGACGTTCAGCCTGACCGGGTTGCCTCCAAACACGTCTCCGACCATTGTCTGGTTGAAGGCATATGCGGCACTCATCGGTGAAGAGAACGTGATGCCAATCCTGAACGGTCCATTCGGCATTTTGTTGGGCCCATCCGTACCGCGCTGCATGGCGTCGTGGTTGCAAAGATGGACCTCGCCATGGACGCCGGGATTGAAGTTGTGCATCATGCAGCCTGTTGCGCACAGTTTGAGTCGTAACACGATGTCCTGTGGCTGCCTGCCCTTGAGCGGTCTGAGCGAGGCATGTCATCGACAGTTGCTGTCTGTCTGTATCTCCCCCATGTTCGAACAACATCGCTATGGTTCACTCCGAAATGCCTGGACACTTCCCTTGTTGAGAGCCCTTCCTGGCACAAACTGACAATGCGGATGCGATCGTACCGCGGTATTGACCGCCTACGCATGGTTGAACTACAGTCAACACGAGCTGTGTACCTCCATCCAGGGGAATGACTAGAACTGATCGACTATCGGACCCCCTCCATCTAATAGGCGCTGCTCATGCATGGTTGTTTACATCTTTGGGTGGGTTTAGTGACATCTCCAAACAGTCACTGGAACTGTGTCTATGATACAATATCCACAGTCAACGTCTATCTTCATGAGTTCTGGGAGCCGGGGTGATGAAAAACTTTTTTTGTTGTGTATATTGTGTGTGGATGTGTGTGTGTGTGTGTGTGTGTGTGTGTGTGTGTGTGTGTGTGTGTGTGTGTGTGTATGTATATAAGTATTAATGTTCTACATCTTCTCCTAAACCACTGAACCGATTTCAACCAAACCTGCTACACATATCACTTACTGTCTCGAAATCATCGCTGAGGAGGTGGGGTGGGGGTGAAAAAGCAGTCGACGACGTGCGCGAAGCCGTATTTTAGTCATTCAGTACTTCAGAATGACAGCGCTTAGTGACTGGCCACAATCTTTAAACATAATTTCAAGCCTTTACGAAACTTTTCCTCGCTGAAACCCTCACAAAATAATGAAAGGAAGAAAAGTTTATAGCTTAGTAAATATTTGCTGATCATGCAGTAAAATTGCCGCATGAAGCACAACGTTGTACTTCATTACTTCTTTGCTACTGACTATATTCGCAGATATGTATGAGACAGTATTCACATACACTCCTGGAAATTGAAATAAGAACACCGTGAATTCATTGTCCCAGGAAGGGGAAACTTTATTGACACATTCCTGGGGTCAGATACATCACATGATCACACTGACAGAACCACAGGCACATAGACACAGGCAACAGAGCATGCACAATGTCGGCACTAGTACAGTGTATATCCACCTTTCGCAGCAATGCAGGCTGCTATTCTCCCATGGAGACGATCGTAGAGATGCTGGATGTAGTCCTGTGGAACGGCTTGCCATGCCATTTCCACCTGGCGCCTCAGTTGGACCAGCGTTCGTGCTGGACGTGCAGACCGCGTGAGACGACGCTTCATCCAGTCCCAAACATGCTCAATGGGGGACAGATCCGGAGATCTTGCTGGCCAGGGTAGTTGACTTACACCTTCTAGAGCACGTTGGGTGGCACGGGATACATGCGGACGTGCATTGTCCTGTTGGAACAGCAAGTTCCTTTGCCGGTCTAGGAATGGTAGAACGATGGGTTCGATGACGGTTTGGATGTACCGTGCGCTATTCAGTGTCCCCTCGACGATCACCAGTGGTGTACGGCCAGTGTAGGAGATCGCTCCCCACACCATGATGCCGGGTGTTGGCCCTGTGTGCCTCGGTCGTATGCAGTCCTGATTGTGGCGCTCACCTGCACGGCACCAAACACGCATACGACCATCATTGGCACCAAGGCAGAAGCGACTCTCATCGCTGAAGACGACACGTCTCCATTCGTCCCTCCATTCACGCCTGTCGCGACACCACTGGAGGCGGGCTGCACGATGTTGGGGCGTGAGCGGAAGACGGCCTAACGGTGTGCGGGACCGTAGCCCAGCTTCATGGAGACGGTTGCGAATGGTCCTCGCCGATACCCCAGGAGCAACAGTGTCCCTAATTTGCTGGGAAGTGGCGGTGCGGTCCCCTACGGCACTGCGTAGGATCCTACGGTCTTGGCGTGCATCCGTGCGTCGCTGCGGTCCGGTCCCAGGTCGACGGGCACGTGCACCTTCCGCCGACCACTGGCGACAACATCGATGTACTGTGGAGACCTCACGCCCCACGTGTTGAGCAATTCGGCGGTACGTCCACCCGGCCTCCCGCATGCCCACTATACGCCCTCGCTCAAAGTCCGTCAACTGCACATACGGTTCACGTCCACGCTGTCGCGGCATGTTACCAGTGTTAAAGACTGCGATGGAGCTCCGTATGCCACGGCAAACTGGCTGACACTGACGGCGGCGGTGCACAAATGCTGCGCAGCTAGCGCCATTCGACGGCCAACACCGCGATTCCTGGTGTGTCCGCTGTGCCGTGCGTGTGATCATTGCTTGTACAGCCCTCTCGCAGTGTCCGGAGCAAGTATGGTGGGTCTGACACACCGGTGTCAATGTGTTCTTTTTTCCATTTCCAGGAGTGTATATCACTTAATGTACCAACATAATATCATTGCTCGACACGAAAATGTTCAAAAGGCTCTAAGCACAATGGGACTTAACATCTGAGGTCATCAGTACCCTAGACTTAGAACTACTTAAACCTCACTAACCTAAGGACATCATACATATCCATGCCCGAGGCAGGATTCGAACCTGCGACCGCAGCAGCAGCGCGGTTCCGGACTGAAGCGCCTAGAACGGTACGGCCACGGCGGCCGGCTTTAGCTCGACACACAGTTCAGGCGATGTGACGGCCTAAACACTGAGATATGTGTAAAAAATGTGGCATCATGTATGACGTTTTAGTTTGTTACTTCTTTACTACTAACTCTGTTCTTAATACATTTCGGAGACAGTGGCCACATATACCACTGGATGCACATGCAAAATTATACCATTGTACAGTACATAAGCTGCGTGAAAACGAAACTGCAGAGCAAAATTCGCTAGAGATACGGGTGAAATACGTGTACAATTACATGTATAGTGGGCAGCATCAACCACTCATTGAAAATAGAAAATGGGCCATCAACTCGTATGCGAGCTGAACTTCAGATTATTGCAGAAATATAAACTCCCGCAAACACATACCTGCAGTTTATTCTGACGGGGTAGGTTTTCAATAGTGGAGCCATAGTAAAACCTTCAACAGAATGTGAAGATGTAAGATCACGTAAGTTCTGTGGAAAGTTGTAAGTTAATATGGTAGAGCTGCGGAAAATAAACTCCGCGTGACCCACATTGTAACCTTATATGTCCACACACTACATTCGTAGTGTCCCTAACCAACACATTCATTACTCGTGGAAGACATTCTTACCAAGTCCCGAAGAGTTAGGGAAATGTGTGTGCATGCGCAAAGAAGAAGAAGGTCATGGCCGGTATTGCCAGAACTATATAATTACGTGGATGTGGCGTCTGTTCTTTCGGACATGTCAGAAAGAAAAAACACCTTATCCATATAAGTATAAAGTTTGTTAACTGTTCTTGTACCGCCATGGTTGAAGTACACGGTACGTGGCAAAATGGCGCTATCCAAAACTGGTTCCGAGGCAACTTCGGTGCATCACCGATCGCGGATGACAGGCGTGAACGGAGATTGCGGAAACGTGTACGAGCGAATAGACATGCAACTGTTCAGCAGCTAAACGCCCAGATTAACCAAGAGGCTACCAACAGTGTCTGCTCAACGACCATTCAGAGAACGCTGCTGTTGTAAGTAGGCTCTTTAGGTTTTTATGTTGGCAACGCCACGTAGCGCTCTGTATGAAAATCACTGGCTGTGCTGTGAGCAGTCTGTGGCTGGTTTGCATTGTTGGAATTTTTGCTATTGTAATGTTGGGCAGTTGGATGTGAACAGCACGTAGCGTTGCGCAGTTGGAGGTGAGCCGCCAGCAGTGGTGGATGTGGGGGGAGAGATGGCAGAATTTTGAGAGCTGACGATCTGGACGTGTGTCCATCAGAAAGAGTAAATTTGTAATACTATATATCATGAACTGATATATATATGATGAGTTTTGAATATTATTAAGGTAAATACATTGTTTGTTCTCTATCAAAATCTTTCATTTGCTATGTCTATCTGTTGTTAGTGCCTTCAGTAGTTAGAATCTTTTATTTAGTTGGCAGTATTGGCGCTCGCTGTATTGCAGTAGTTCGAGTAACGAAGATTTTTGTGAGTTAAGTGATTCATGAAAGGTATAGGTTATTGTTCGTCAGGGCCATTCTTTTGTAGGGATTATTGGAAGTCAGACTGCGTTGTGCTAAAAATATCGTGTGTCAGTTTTTGCAAAAACAGACATAATGTCTTATGGGATAACAGCAATCAGTGATTTTATAATGTTACTTAAAATCCGTCTTGATTGCAATTTTTTTTATTATTCATATGACCGGTTTCGGTTCATTCAGAACCATCTTCAGATCTGATATTTCAGTTACAGGAGTAACCCGTCCAAATCCAGCAACTTTCACATGCTACGTCACATCAACATAGCATGTGAAAGTTGCTGGATTTGGACGGGTTACTCCTGTAACTGAAATATCAGATCTGAAGATGGTTCTGAATGAACCGAAGCCGGTTATATGAATAATAAAAAAAAATTTTGCAATCAAGACGGATTTTAAGTAACATTAGTGTGTCAATTTAGTGTTGATCAGAATAAGTAAACAGAGAAATGTCTGAATACGTTCAGTTCTGCTCAGCTGTTTGAAAATCAAATGACGTAAGAGGTTTATCAGCACTGTAATTCATAAATTTTTCTAGCTGAGGATACCTCACTGGAATCTTCTGATTTTTTTCTTGTAGTTAAAGTAATTAGTGTAGTTATTGTTTATTGCTAGCGCGTAATTGTACAGAGAATTTTCATTGTAGTTGTAGTTTTTCATTGTTGTAGTGTAAAATAGATGCATGTAGATTTCCACCAAGTATTTCGCACCTGTGCTTGCAATTAATTAGATATTATTTTCAGTGCTATTTTAATGTGTTCTCTTATTTTACTCTTGAAATTGTGCTCTTCTGTGTTCCCATGTGAAATATTGTGACAATTACGGCGTGTGAAAAACGTAATACTAGGCTTCAAAGTGAACTGAGAAATGACAGTGAAGACGAGAGTAGTGTGTTAACGCCACCGTGTAATGAACTAACTAATGTTCAACATTGTAATTTGGTAATTGTGCATATGGAAATGGTCCAGGCGGCAAATAATGGTGTAGACAGTGAAACAATTAGTGAACAGGGAGGCGTTATCGATCGATCGGTCGGCAACGGCTCGCCCCAGGAATCCGAAATGACAGGACGCCATCTTGCAAATACTGTAGATTCAGGTTTTGTGTCCTCACCGTTTTCTCAAATAAGTCAAGACACATTTTCTGCTTTTCAAAATGCGAATATTGCCGGTTCAAATGCACTGCCGAATAGCACTGAGGAACATGTTTCAGACACTAGTGCATTGTTATTACAATTAATGCAACAAATGGGATAAAGCTTCAAAAGTTAGACAAAATGGAACAACACCAGAGACAAACACAACAACAGATAGACGCAATGGAACAATATAAAAAATAGTCACAGCAACAAATGAAACAAAATCGGAAACAAATTAAAGAAATACTTCAACGAACACTTGAAGATTTAACTACTGAGTTACATAACATCGAATCGAAATGTCAAAAAGTCTGTAATGACGTAAAAACACAAATTTGTGAGCATTTTCAACCTATTTTTTCGCGGCACGAAAATGCATTACAGAATCACAAAGCAGCCATAAAAGAACTGCAAACTATTGTTCATGAAAATCGTGAGACCTTGCAAGCTAAAATTGACTCGGTTGCATCTACCGATTCAGTTACGCAACTTGCAAAAACTCAGGAAAACTTAAAGGACACAGTAGATACTCTGAAAATTGGTTCAGAAAGACACACGAAGGAAATTAGTTCATTATTAGAGTAAGTAGTCGAACTTTCGGATCAGCTAAATAATTTACCTACGAAGGTAAATGATAATCTGAATGACACAAGACCGTTAGTCTTTAATGACACAGAAGAGTACGAACAAATTAGGAAATTCAAACAAAATCAGAATCAAATTAATACGCAACACAAAAGAGAAATCCGGGAAGTACAAGATCAGTTGGCACAAGTTATACAAGAATTACATATTTCAGAGGAGACTCGCGCTTCAACATGGGAAGAAGGACTTAGAAATACAGGAGAGCCACAAATTAATAACACATGGCATTTCCGAAATTATGAAAGAATTCGGCAAGGTGCACCGAATTTTGAGATGGAACCACCGACACGACGTAACATTGACCGATATGCGACTAGCCGACACGATGACTTTGACTATAAGCTGTTCATTACTACACGTAAATTCAAAATATTTAAGAACTCTGGCAACGACATTCATCCACAAGCGTGGCTTCATCAATTCTCTCATTGTTTTCCTCCCAACTGGTCATTAGAGAACAGATTAGAATTCATGTGTGGCTACTTAGAGAATTAACCAGCTGTAAGAATGCGATCGGTCATTCACGATTGTCACATTCAAGAAGAATTTTATCATGTTTTTCTCTCGGCATATTGCTCTCAAGCTACTCGAGATCGCGTAAAACGTAGCATCATGATGATGAAACACTTTGAACAATCTGAATTTTCCAGTCTTGTCAAATATTTTGAAGACATGTTGCACAAGAATCAGGCATATTATTTTGGCAGGACGTTGCAAAGACGACATTGAAGCTTTTCAGGGACTGTTACAAGAATTAGAAATTGACACAGACAGTCGCGGGATGCGAAAAGAGGAAAACAATCATTACAGGTCACATCCGTCACAATTCCGTGACGACAGAAATAATAACTGGACATGACAAGGCTATTCTTACAACGCAAATCCTGACCAAAACAGACACCACCATATGACAACCTCTGGCAGAGTAATAATAATCACAGGGAAAGATCACCTCTCCATGGTAATGACTATGACAGAGACAATTAGAGAAACAGACATTATGGGAACCAAAATAATTATTATCAAGGGAGACAGAACAATTTCAGACGCAACAGTCCACCACGCAGTTACGATTCCGGGAGAAATTCTCCACCACATGCCCGACAAAAAAGAAATTGTAGAGACTACCGACATAACGACAGACCTGAATTTCATCAGAACTGGCGTGATTCAAACAGGGCAGGGCCCTCTCGGCAAGGTGAATTTATAGATGTCAGGTCTCCTAATCCCAATAACGACGCGCGCCAACAAAGAGACAGTAGGCAATGACTCACACCGCTGGCAGCCACAAAGCGTACTTATGAAGCTGACAACGTAACTGCCGTGGTTAGTAATTACGTAAAAATGGAAGACATTATGGACATCTTACTCCAGGAACACGACGTAAAACAGAACAACATTCCATATCCTGTAATTCACATTACAGTAAATGACGTAAAATTTACGGCAGTACTTGACTCAGGCAGTCCCATTTCAGTAATTAGTGAAACAGCCTTTAGCAAATGCAACAAATCGAACGATTGCCCCACACTTCCATTACGTAAGATTAAATTACAAGGTGCAATCTTTGGAAAAATTGTAGATGTACGCCAATAAAACAACTTAGAATTTTTTTTGTCAAAGCCACAGTTTCTCTATGAACTTCCGTATCGTTCCATTATTGTAACAGAAATTATATTTGGAAGTAGACTTTTTGAATGAATACAAAGCAATCTTAAACTTTCACGATGCTGAAATGAGTTTAGAGAAAGAAGGTAAGTCAATGGCTCTCAAACCATGCCGAGGATATTAATCGGCTCTACATCCTGTTAGACAACAGTTCGGAACTTTCGACGGAACTTGACACTAACAATCACTCTGAAAGTATTGACAGGGATGATATCGACGGCGTATTTGATACTAATGAGTTAACTCAGAGTCCGCAGCTCGTGGTCGTGCGGTAGCGTTCTCGCTTCCCACGCCAGGGTTCGATTCCCGGCGGGGTCAGGGATTTTCTCTGCCTCGTGATGACTGGGTGTTGTGTGATGTCCTTAGGTTAGTTAGATTTAAGTAGTTCTAAGTTCTAGGGGACTGATGACCATAGATGTTAAGTCTCATAATGCTCACAGCCATTTGAACCATTTAGTTAACTCAAAACAAAATTCAAACAATTGAGAATTGTAATGACACTGATAGGCAGGACCTTTTTGAGATTTTACAAGCACATTCCACAGTTTTTACTCACAAAACAGGAACAATCAAGGAATTTCAATGCCAATTTAGTGTTCGTGAGCATACTAAATTTTGTGTTAGACCATACGTAATAGAACAAAAATACAATCTATGCTTGACGAGGGCATTATTGAGCTTGCAGTAAGCTCATACAACAATCCATTACATGTTGTTGAGAAGTAAAATGGATCAATCAGGCTTGTCTTAGATTCGAGACAAATCAGAACTATCATCATTCCTGAAACAGACAGGCCGAAAACGTTGGAAGAACTTCTTCAAAATTTTAATGGTGTAAAAGTGTTGTCTTCCATTGATCTCAGATCCAGCTTTTATCAGATCGAACTTCATCCACAATGTAGAAAATACACAGCTTTTCTTTGTTTCGACGGTTGTTATCAATTTCGGAAACTTCCTTTTGGTTTGAACATTTCTTCGGCAGCATTCATTCGCGGGCTAAATTCTATATTACCTGACTTCTTAAACATCACAACGCCTTATATGTGGACGATATTCTAATAGCAGAAGCCCTATGGGAACAACATAGTCGCATTCTCAACAGTTTGTTACTTATTTTTGCAGAATCTGGAATTACAGTTAACTTGGAAACGTCTGAATTCGGTAGGTGAAGTTTTAGGGACATATTATTTTTTCTGAAGGCATTCAGCCGGATACTGAAAAGTTAGAAGCAATCAGAGCCATTCCAGTTCCATCCACAAAAAAACAAGTCCGCAGTTGTCTAGGTCTCGTAAATTTTTAACGTCGTTTTCTAAATATGCAAATTCTAGTTACACCAAAACCTTGTTCTCTCACTTGAAAATATACTATTTGGAACTGGGACGAACAGGCACAGTTGGAATTCAATTCTTTGAAAGAAGCGCTACTTAACGCGCCAATATTAGCTCATCCAGATCTGTTATAAGGTTTCTGCCTTAGCGCGGATTTTTCTAAAGTCGGTCTTGGTGTCCATTTATTTCAAGAAGCCACAGAAAATGACACTACCGTTCAGAAAACCATTGCTTTTGCTAGCCGAGTGCTAACAAAATCTGAAAAAAAATATTCCGTTACTAAATTAAAAGCTTTAGCTATCGTTTGGGCAGTTAACAAATTCCGTTTCTTTCTTTCTGGTAAGCACGTAAAAGTATACAGTGATCATCGTGCATTACAATTTCTTATGTCTTCAAACTTAAATCATGACAGGTTAAAACGTTGGGCATTGTTTCTGCAAGAATTTCACTTCACAAATGTCTATATTTCCGGCGAGGAGAACATTGTTGCGGACGCACTGTCACGCTCACCGGCTGGGCTTGAGAAAAGTAACACAGAAGGCGGCAACCTCGAAAAAAATTTCAGTATTCTTTACATTCAGAAAGTCGCCTTTGAAAACTTCATCACCACATCTTTAAAGGACATTGCTCATGAACGAGATAAAGATCCGATTTGGAAAGACATCAAAAGTAAATGGCATGAAAAGACACACACACAGATTCGGCATTATTGTCTGGTTAGAAACAATGTACTCTTCAAATACTGCACTGTTGATGACAAGCTATAGGTACTTTGCATTCCTGACGATTTTTTTAATGATCTCATTTGGTACATTCATTTCAGCTAAGCATATTTTGGTCCACGAAAATGTTATCATATTCTTCGGACGACTTGTTATTTTTACAATATGGAAAAGAGAATTCGAAAAGTCTTGTCTATTTGTAAACTTTGTCAAAAGGCGAAACCATCTACTATCTCACATCGTGCTCCGTTGTTTCCTATTATTCCTTCTAAATTAAAAGAATTTGCTGCTGTTGATCTCTCGGCACCCCTTGTCAGAACATCGAATGGATTTTCGTACGTTCTAGTCGCTGTTGAACTTACTTCAAAATTTGTTTCTTTCACACCGTTACGGAAAGCCACTGGACGGTCTGTATCCAACGCCTTTTTTAAAAATTTCTTACGTGAAGTTGGACATGTTAGTAAAGTCATTTCAGATAACGGACCGCAATTCAGATCTGCTGTTTGGTCACGCATGCTTCAGAATCATAAAACAGACGTGATTTTATTTCATTGTACTCACCACATTTTAACCCGTCTGAACGGATTATGAAAGGCATCAATAAGCTTTGCAGATTTTATTGTCACAGAAAGCATCGGTATTGGGACAGATATTTACACTTACTTCAAAATGTGCTGAATGAAATGCCTCATGACTCCACTGCTTTACCTCCTATTCTTGTACTGAAGAATGAAGAACCATCAAACAGAATCAGAGAGCTTGTACCTGATACGTAAACTTCAACACAAAGACATAATTGATTTGGCTATTAAAAATATAAATTCTGCTACCGACAAAAGGAGAAAACTACACGGTAAATCAAATGCAAAGAAACTATATATTGGTCAGAAAGTTCTCATTAAAGCACATTCATTGTCACATAATAAGAAACACTTGAGTCACAAATTCTTTCTGGTTTACAATGAACCTAACAGAATCCGACGTATACCACATGATAATTTCGTTGAAGTTGAAACTCTGTGTACTAGGAAGAGTAAAGGTTTACACCACGTTTCACATGTAAAACCATTTATTGAAAGATAATCTGCTTTTTAACTTAGTCTTTGCCATAAAATTTTTCACTTCACGTTACTAGTATGCTTTGTCAGACTTAGAAAATGTTAACATGCAACAATGTTTGAAGTTAACTATCCAGTCAAGAACCAAGAAAACTTAATTAAACAGTAATTACGAATGCATTGTTATAGTGAACAGACGATACAGTGTTGTTATTTGTACGTTCCTGCTTGTTAGTTTTACGATTACGTGACGAATATACGGCTTATATAAATAGAACATATACTGCTAATGAGATTTTAATGCAACATTTTGGTTTACTTGAAAAGACATTCTTTATTTGAAGTACTTTCTGTGAAATTAAAGATAACTTAGTATTTGGTTTCTTTGACAGCTACACGATTATGTCAAGACGCTACTAATGTGTGACACAATTTACATTGTTGCTTTTGCGGTGTATCTGTTTTATATCTGCACAGTTCTTCTGTATTATTCTGGAAAGTAAAAAAAAATTTAGTAGTAACTTTGTGATATAGCTACAATGAGACAGCCTTTTCCGTAGCACAACAATACGTTACAGTACTGTACTTTCGTCATCACGGCAGTAAGCGTAATAACTACGATATCTGTACGCAAAGCATTTCACTTTTGTTTATGATGAGGTAGGTACATTGACTTCTGCAGAACTTTGCTTACAGAGGACGATAACTACTACACTTCCACAGAATTATCTTATAGCAAGACGCTCATTTAGCGCTACAGGACACGCATTTGAGTGATTAATTTTTGTACTTAAAACATTTATTTTTTAAAGATTTTTGAATCACGGAGATACAAAGAGAGTTTTCGGTGATACATTTCATTCGATTGATGTAATCTGTAACACCTGAGGATATAATTACAATAATCCTCAGGGGGTACACGCCTACTTTGTCTGATATTTACTGAAATGCCTAACGAAATGATGAGAAACATTTTACGTCTATGGTCTTCCCAGTTGAGAGATTTTTTACTGCCTTAGGAGATGCCATCTGGCTAGTGAATGACGTTTCCTGCCCTGCTTTATGTATATATTTGTCTATTTTGTTTAATATCTGCCGGCCGCGGTGGTCTAGCGGTTCTGGCGCTGCAGTCCGGAACCGCGGGACTGCTACGGTCGCAGGTTCGAATCCTGCCTCGGGCATGGGTGTGTGTGATGTCCTTAGGTTAGTTAGGTTTAAGTAGTTCTAAGCTCTAGGGGACTTATGACCTAAGATGTTGAGTCCCATAGTCCTCAGAGCCATTTGAACCATTTTTTTTTAATATCTAGTTTCTAGTTGAGCTGCAGCATTGCTTAAAATAAAATTTAATAGATGTACTAATATCACTATTTTCTGTCTACAGACCCAGTAAATAATAATTTTATGATCTACTTTCTTTTTTTTAAAAAAAAGGAGGAGCACAAATAGACATTTCCCTTCACAGGAATTGTTTACATAATTTTTCAACGATTTGGTAACATTTTTGTCAGAGTAAGTTTTTGTGATGCATCACTCTAGTGTTAAGATCTGACATAGGTATTAGACATTTCCTATCTTTTCTGTTATATTTTTTCTACTTGAGCTTTGTCATGTTTAGGTATAAATTATTGCATTTGCTGCTGCTGTTTGTCAGGTATTGTCCTACTGAATTTTAACTTGTGTTAAGCCAATTTTACTACTGATTTATTTTTCTTGTTGCTGCACATTGGCTCATATTAGTTGTATTGTTGCATTTGCTTTGCTAATTTGTATTTATTGCTGCTAGCTTTGCCAATTTGCATTTTTTTGTCATTTCTGTTTGTGTTAGTTGTTTTGTGCAGTTGCATTGCCTCGTCCCTTAGTTTATGCATCTGAGCTCAGTAGATAGCTTAAGATGGGGTGGGCTATATAAGAGAATGAGTTGCGATGAATTGGAAGAAATGCATTGAGAAGTTATGCGATAAAAGTGTGTAAAAGAAGGTACTGTACAATGAAGAATAATTATTTTGAAAGAGGATATGAATAGAATACAGAAAGCAGGTATAAATAGGACTTGTTGGGAATAATGATGAACGAAGGGGGATCTCCAAGAAGTAAAGAAAGTTTTGTTTGCAAAATACTGCAGTAAAACATAACATGTCCTTTCCTTTTGTGTTATTCCTCTATGTGTTTGTGTACATTTGTGTATTTGTGTTCTTCCTGTCTTTATGTGTTTATCTGATAAAACTTATGTTGTAGAATTTTTCTAGTAATATGTCATTTACTTTCCGAAGATGTTAAGACATTATTTATTCTGTTTTGTTTTAATGCTCATGTGTGAAGTTGATGTTTCTAAAGTTATTCTGATCTTTTATGTATTTTCTTATGTCATAATTCCTGTAACACTGATGTATATGTTATTTCGATTCTTTTGTAAAGCCCATATTACTACAAATTTTATCTGTATTGTTATGTTCTTTAATGATGTATTTTGTACCTTTGTAATTGTATTCTCATGTCGTAAATTTATAATTATATAGACACCAGTTCTACAAATTAAGTTTCATTTCACTGCACACGTTTCTGTTGGTCATAGTATATGCAAAATATGTGAAAAAGGGACTGTTAGTGCTCGCACATGTGTTGATAATTCAGCATGGGACTGGTTAACAGCATTGCTGGTTCTAAGAACATACCAAAAAGTTTGTGAGTGCACAAGTGGTGGTTTATGGACTTGCTATATTATCCGCAAGACCTTTCGATGGTGATTGTGCACCCGCACAGTCGCAACAGATGGCTGCTAGCCATCTATGCAAGGACTACAGTGGTTCTGCACTATTGATGGCCCTCCAATACCATTATGTCTACAAGGACTGCAGTGGGTCTGCACCTCTGGTGGCCCACCAATACCATAATCTCTACCAGGACTACAGTGGGTCTGCTCTGTGATGACATACCAACCAATATTCTTCAAAACTTCGACTGACTCAGCTGTGGGTTTGCTCTGTTGTGGCCCATTACCTGTCTGCATGTCAAGAGTCACCACTGTCTTTCCGTTGGAAGCACAACACTACTTCTTCAAGACTGCGTGGAAATCCGCTACTTCCGGGTGCATTTTCTTTTTCTGGTGAGACTTTGTGCAATGCAATTACTACTGTGATGAATGATCAGGACTGTCTTTTTGAGAACAATTTTTGCTTTTGACAAACAGTGTATCAACAAGTGTTTGCATTTGATATCTTTGTTATTGTAATTACGAAAAAATTTTTCAAATCTGTATGGGGCACTGCCCAAAACAATTTGTAAAATTTTTTGTGGGGAGCATGGGGGTATGTAAGTAGGCTCTTTAGGTTTTTATGCTGGTAAGGCCACGTAGCGCTCTGTATGAAAATCACTGACTGTGCTGTGTGCAGTCTCTGGCTGGTTTGCATTGTTGGAATTTTTGCTATTGTAGTGTTGAGCAGTTGGCTGTGAACAGCGCGTAGCGTTGCGCAGTTTGAGGTGAGCCACCAACAGTGGTGGATGTGGGGAGAGAAATGGCAGAATTTTGAGAGCGGGCGATCTGGACGTGTGTCCATCAGAAAGAGTAAATTTGTAATACTGTATATCATGAACTGATATATATATGATGACCTTTGAATATTATTAAGGTAAATACATTGTTTGGTTCAAATGGTTCAAATGGCTCTGAGCACTATGGCACTATGGGACTTAACATCTGAAGTCATCAGTCCCCTAGAACTTGGAACTACTTAAACCTAACTAACGTAAGGACATCACCCACATCCATGCCCGAGGCAAGATTCGAACCTGCGGCCTTAGAAGCAGCGCGCTTCCAGACTGAAGCACCTAGAACCCCATGGGGGCGAAAAGTAGTGGGTACAGAATACCTCCTGTCTCTTTAGTGCTTCTTGAAACTTTTTACGAAGACTTTCGCGAGATGTTTGGAGTTTACTTAAAAAGCAACTACCAGTTCAGGTCTTCCAGCACTTCAGGGACGCTCTCCCGTTAATAAAACAAACCTGTGACCTTTCGTGACGCCCTTCTTTGTATTCGTTTATTATTTCCTGTTAATGCACTTTGGTATGGATCCCATAAACTCAAGCAGTATTCTAAGATTGGGAACACAAGTTTTTAAGCGTTCTCCTTTGTTCACTGACTGCATTTTCCCTGTGTCCTGTCAATGAACCAAAATCTGCGATCTGCACTACTACGGTTGAACCTAGGTGATCATTCCTTTTCGTATTCCTACATATTGCTACAACCAAGTATTTGTATGAGTCAAACTATTCAAATAGTGTCTATTCATATGAACAAAGAGAATTTCATTTTCCGTTCTTATAAAATCAGTAAATTCGCATTGCATATAAAGCAAAACTAGACACACAGTGGCAGGATCCAGTTTATTTTTAACTATTTTATAATGTATTTTTGTGTAAAGTCTCTATGTAAAATCTTTTTACATTAGTAACCCTAGTAATATCCATATTATCTTATATTTCCGACTATCTTACAGTTACTTTCTTCTGTCTACAGTTGCAAGAATCAGTTGTTGCCTGATGATGTCCTAGAAATTCTGAAAAAGGATCCCTGATAAATTAAAATTTTTGCAGGAGACCAAGAAAAATGTGAATTTCCGTCTTTTTTAACTACATTCTCGGTACAGCCATACCTACTTTTTTATGGCAGCCGAGATATGTAGAATATGAAGTGAGTGTTTGTGATTGAAGAGCGCTTTAACTATGGGTTTGTCAGCAGTCTCAGCAAAACAATTACAAAAAGATAAAATGCACTCACTCTCTCCAAATCTCTCTCATATCCATCTACACATACACATTATCGTATAACTCGTAATTTTACTCAAGTAAATTAAAGCTCACTATGGTCGACATTATGGAAATGGAAGAGGATGTAGATGAAGATGAAATGGGAGATACGATACTGCGTGGAGAGTCTGACAGAGCACTGAAAGAACTGAGTCGAAACAAGGCCCCGGGAGTAGACAACATTCCATTGGAACTACTGACGGCTTTGGGAGAGCCAGTCCTGACAAAACTCTACCATCTGGTGAGCAAGACGTACGAGACAGACGAAATACCCTCAGACTTCAAGAACAATATAATAATTCCAATCCCAAAGAAATCAGGTGCTGACAGATGTGAAAATTACCGAACTATCAGTCTAATAAGTCACAGCTGCAAAATACTAACAAGAATTTTTTACAGACGAATGGAAAAACTGGTAGAAGCCGACCTCGGGGAAGATCAGTTTGGATTCCGTAGAAATGTTGGAACACCTGAGGCAATACTGACCTTACGACTTATCTTAGAAGAAAGATTAAGGAAAGGCAGACCTACGTTTCTAGCATTTGTAGACTTAGAGAAAGCTTTTGACAATGTTGACTGGAATACTGTCTTTCAAATTCTAAAGGTGGCAGGGGTAAAATATAGGGAGCGAAAAGCTATTTACAATTTGTACAGAAACCAGATGGCAATTACAAGAGTCGAGGGGCATGAAAGGGAAGCAGTGGTTGGGAAGGGAGTGAGACAGGGTTGTAGCCTCTCCCCGACGTTATTCAATCTGTATATTGAGCAAGCAGTAAAGGAAACAAAAGAAAAATTTGGAGTAGGTATTAAAATCCAGGGAGAAGAAACAAAAACTTTGAGACTTCCTGGCAGATTAAAACTGTGTGCCCGACCGAGACTCGAACTCGGGACCTTTGCCTTTCGCGGGCAAGTGCTCTACCAACTGAGCTACCGAAGCACGACTCACGCCCGGTACTCACAGCTTTACTTCTGCCAGTACCTCGTCTCCTACCTTCCAAACTTTACAGAAGCTCTCCTGCGAACCTGCAGAACTAGCACTCCTGAAAGAAAGGATATTGCGGAGACATGGCTTAGCCACAGCCTGGGGGAAGTTTCCAGATTGAGATTTTCACTCTGCAGCGGAGTGTGCGCTGATATGAAACTTCCTGGCAGATTAAAACTGTGTGCCCGACCGAGACTCGAACTCGGGACCTTTGCCTTTCGCGGGCAAGTGCTCTACCAACTGAGCTACCGAAGCACGACTCACGCCCGGTACTCACAGCTTTACTTCTGCCAGTACCTCGTCTCCTACCTTCCAAACTTTACAGAAGCTCTCCTGCGAACCTGCAGAACTAGCACTCCTGAAAGAAAGGATATTGCGGAGACATGGCTTAGCCACAGCCTGGGGGATGTTTCCAGATTGAGATTTTCACTCTGCAGCGGAGTGTGCGCTGATATGAAACTTCCTGGCAGATTAAAACTGTGTGCCCGACCGAGACTCGAACTCGGGACCTTTGCCTTTCGCGGGCAAGTGCTCTACCAACTGAGCTACCGAAGCACGACTCACGCCCGGTACTCACAGCTTTACTTCTGCCAGTACCTCGTCTCCTACACACACAGTTTTAATCTGCCAGGAAGTTTCATATCAGCGCACACTCCGCTGCAGAGTGAAAATCTCAATCTGGAAACATCCCCCAGGCTGTGGCTAAGCCATGTCTCCGCAATATCCTTTCTTTCAGGAGTGCTAGTTCTGCAGGTTCGCAGGAGAGCTTCTGTAAAGTTTGGAAGGTAGGAGACGAGGTACTGGCAGAAGTAAAGCTGTGAGTACCGGGCGTGAGTCGTGCTTCGGTAGCTCAGTTGGTAGAGCACTTGCCCGCGAAAGGCAAAAGTCCCGAGTTCGAGTCTCGGTCGGGCACACAGTTTTAATCTGCCAGGAAGTTTCATATCAGCGCACACTCCGCTGCAGAGTGAAAATCTCAATCTAAAAACTTTGAGGTTCGCCGATGACATTGTAATTCTGTCAGAGACAGCAAAGGACTTGGAAGAGTAGTTGAACGGAATGGACAGTGTCTTGAAAGGAGGATATAAGATGAACACCAACAAAAGCAAAACAAGTCGGGTGATGTTGAGGGAATTAGATTAGGAAATGAGACACTTAAAGTAGTAAAGGAGTTTTGCTATTTGGCGAGCAAAATAACTGATGATGGTCGAAGTAGAGAGGATATAAAATGTAGACTGGCAATGGCAAGGAAAGTGTTTCTGAAGAAGAGAAATTTGTTAACATCGAGTATAGATTTAAGTGTCAGGAAGTCTTTTCTGAAAGTATTTGTATGAAGTGTAGCCATGTATGGAAGTGAAACATGGATGATAAATAGTTTGGACAAGAAGAGAATAGAAGCTTTTGAAATGTGGTGCTACAGAAGAATGTTGAAGATTAGGTGGGTAGATCACTTAACTAATGAGGAGGTATTGAATAGGATTGGGGAGAAGAGAAGTTTGTGGCAAAACTTGACTAGAAGAAGGGATCGGTTGGTAGGACATGTCCTGAGGCATCAAGGGATCACAAATTTAGCATTGGAGGGCAGCGTGGAGGGTAAAAATCGTAGAGGGAGACCAAGAGATGAATACACTAAGCAGATTCAGAAGGATGTAGGTTGCAGTGGGTACTGGGAGATGAAGGAGCTTGCAGAGGATAGATTAGCATGGAGAGCTGCATCAAACCAGTCTCAGGACTGAAGACAACAACAACAACAACAACAACAACAACATGGTCGACATAATAGTCTTGAGAGAATTCAGCAACTGTATACTAGCTTATATTTAAGATAATTTTCTGTCCCAGTTGCACACTTTTTTAATTCGATGACATGTTTCGATCACTCTGGATCATCTTCAGATCTAAGTTATTGCATCAGCAACCCGTCTTATCTGATGCAGTAATCGAATTTAAAAGGTGTATAAGTGAGACCGAACAGTAAATGAGAATTATTTTAAATGTATAATGTAAAACTTTTTTAAAACATCTGTAATACAAGGGGAAGGGTAAAATAACGACAGTGGGATGTTTACTTGGCTGACCACTAACAAGAACTATCTATGAACCGGCCATCCTGGAAGCATACACTGGTATACATATTTTAAGGACGAAAGTAACTTCCGCCGGATGCGAAAACACAGCTAGGTGAAACTTGGACGATACAAAGAAAGAACTGCTATACTTTAGTACTGATCGTAAATGAAAGAAATACACGATGAACCGAACAGAAATGACACTTTTATTTAAAGACAATAATTACACTGCAATCAACGCGATTCATGATGGTCTCCTGCACATTACAAAAGGTGAGAAATAATTCTTAATGCGATGTGTAATCACCACAGACGGCTATGCATGCTACGCAACGGGCTCCCACGGCGGCCACAAACGTCGGTAGCTGTTCTTGTAGTAGCAGCGTTACTGGAAGAACGTACGTCCACAAACGCGGCTGACAACGGCTGTATGTTTGTTGGTGCTTGTGGACGTGTCGGCCTCTCCACAAGGCAACCCACACGGGCGCGTTGGGACGTAACTCGCCGGGGGGGGGGGGGGGGGGGGGGAGGGGGGGGCGGAGTTCGCCGAATATCATCTCGTCATAAAAGTTCCTACACCTCCGCAGTTCGCGGCGCTCGCACGTTGTCTTGTATAAAAATGAAGTCAGCGCCGAATCCATCCCTGAAAAGACGCTCTTGGGGAAGGAGCACAGTGTCACAGTAAATATGACAAATGAGTGTACGTGTTCATAGATTTGGAGATCAATATCCTCATGCAACATTATGCCTCCTCATACCGCAACACTTGGACCACCAAAACCATAATGTTCCTGGACGCATTACGTGTTCCCATCTCTCTCCATACGAAGGTGCATTCAGTGTTATCGAACATGATCGCTTTGCTGGACCAGGTGCTACAGTGTGGGGTGGCTAAATATTGCATGGGTGTACTGACCTCCCAACAACAAACAAAGCTGAAGCAGCCGTCATTTCGCCGATTTTCAAAGTCGTAATTAATCTTATTTCGTTCGCAAGTAATTAAACTGTAAAACAGCAGTGACAGTTGGAAATTATTAACCCGAAGAAAGTTTTTACGAAGCTAGTCATAATTCCGTTATGATTTTGTGACTGCAGGGCCATTCGAGGTTTATTTCCGTATTCTCTGATGAAATATTTCATTTGACGTTATTGTTCCAGGAGAGACGCAACTCTTCACTTGATAAGGGCGGACATTCGCTTAATTACATTTCATTTTGCTCATTGACAGAGCTATATTTACTTTCTCTGTGGCACATAATGAAACGCAGGCGGTAGCTATATATCAAATAAACTCACTGCAGTTGACAAATGAAAATGTTAAAACGTGTTGCTTTATGAAGAAAGTTGCAAAGTAATAAAGCGTTTACTTCAGCAATACAGGGAACGAAACTAGAAAGAGAAACGAAGCACCAAGCGCAGCCGTTAGCCTTAGCTTTACGTATACAGACTGCAGCCTATCTTTCAAATACTGAGACCAGGGAGGCGTACTGAGAGGCAACAGTTGGCGATCGGTCATTGATCAACCTGTGGCGTCATTTCAGTGTCAGTATGAAATGGTAAATGGTCATTTCACAGCTCTGCCAGCTCTACTGCTGACTTTCTCAAATCACAGCCAGTTCTTCTCAATGAAGTATTTCCTCAATTATCCTCATAAGACGTCACAATGTTTCAGATCTATCACCAAGAAAAAGGCACCAAAATTATTGCAAACCCACCAGCAAGAAAAAAGAAAAACACATACTACAAACACGAAATAAAATACTCAAACACCATCTTTTACAAACACAGCAGTGTATATTATTTTTCTGGTTATTTAGTTGTAATTACTGCTTCAGGTCAAATTAGATCACCTTCAGATCTAAAATACAGGAGAAAGTTGGTACCATGGGTTTTAGCTACTGCAGGTCATAAATAATAACTCCAAAAGTATAGCAAACTGAACAAAAAACAAATAAAATGACAAGAAGTGTGTAATTGAGGTCCAAGACAGCAGTTATGGCAGAATTGATGTCGTTTTGAAATTATTGACCATCAATTTAGGTTTCTTCCACACGACAAACATAGCCGTTGCTGATAAACAAGGAAGCAAGGGAACACTAGATTTACTTAAACAGACACTATTTACGTTACCTACAGAATCTGGTTTAAAAAACACAGTCCACAAGTACTGTTATATCCGTAAGCAGTGGTGATTTTGTGACTACGATGGTGTTTAAGAGTATCAAAATCTTGTGATGAGATGATAGAATCGCCCTTGAGATATCTTCGTAATACATGTTGCAAGTCGTGCTGTCTTAGGTACTACTTACATAAGCTGTAATGACATCATCTATAAAAATATAAAAAAATCACCTCTCATTTCACTCCTTCCACTGACTTAAATTTCTTTTTTGATAATACGGCCTGCAGCAGAGTAGTCTCCTATATTGTTGTAGCATAACTTGCTAAATGCATCCCAGCTGGGTTTCCGTAAATCATTATTTACGGAGGAAGCTATGTATCATATAACGAATGTTCTGAAGACAGAACTTAACGTTAAAAACCATCACTTTGGTGTCTCCTGTAAGATCATAAAAATATGTCGCATTATGCCATTCATTAACCTCTTTAACTTATGGAGCCCCAGCTTCATAACAGGAAGTAGAGCGCCCCACTGACAAATTGCATCCCAGGAATAAAACTTAATTCAGACTGGAATAACGTAACATATAGATCATGGCCACTTCTTTTCTTAATCTACATAAATGATCTTTTTTCGACATTGAAATTCTGTTCAGAAACTGTAATGTCTGCTCGTCACGCAGGCAGGCTTATCAAGAGGCCTAATCACATGTACAAAAGACAGCCCAGATAATAACCGGTAATCCTACAGCTAGATAACTGACAGCATACAGACTTAATGATTCATACTGTGTAATTTCTAGCAAATGAAGAGAAATGGTTCAAATGGCTCTGAGCACTACGGGACTAAACATCTGAGGTCATCAGTCCCCTAGAACTTAGAACTACTTAAACCTAACTACCCTAAGGACATCACACACATCCATGCCCGAGGCAGGATTCAAACCTTCGACCGTCGTGGTCGTGCGATTCCAGACTGAAGAGCAAATGAAGAGAACAGTTTGAATTATAAGCAGACTTTACTGGCAGTACAATAAATTACACACTTTTAGTGAAATTCCTTAGGGTCCAGCTAAATGCAGTTCAGTTAAAATGTAAATAAACTAATCAAGAAACTCCATTTCGACATGTTTTACACCTACAATACACTTCCATCACAGTTCACTGAAGACTGTAGATTATTTTGAACTGTTCACTTCCCTAATCTCTTACACAATTGTCTGAAGCAAAGAAACTACACATTTAGCAAAAACGAGAAATAAGTGTTAAACAACTGCAAATCTTGCAGAGGCTTTTGCAAAGTTACTAGAATTCCTAGAGACACATTGCAATATAAATAAAACAGTTTGTCTGTCAGTCACTTGTTTATTTTCTCACTACTCCTTTCGATGGTTCAGACCATTATCTTCAAGTGGAGAATGCTTATTCACATAGCTGGTGTTGCAGATGAGTACAGACGTCTTTTCACAGTAGCAGACCACGGGCAGTGTAGGTTACGTTGCATCTTATGCAATAATAAAAATTGTTGTTTAGAAAAGGTACTTATGAGATTAGAAAACATTATTTTCTGACAGTAAATTGAACTCACAGGGATCGAGAGTCGTAAAAAGCCTGCATACTGCTGCCGTATGTATGTCCTCCCCACTGTACATAACATTTACACTCTCACTTCAAAGATGTTGCACACGTTATATACATATGCCTGCTTTTACTGGATACCAAGATAAAAATATTAAATGGTTTCTACAGAAATATACTGTTCTTAAAAAATATGTATTGGCTGCACCAGAATATGGACATGTATATATGTATATAATTCAGTTATTATATTGGATAGTTACATAAATATGTTATTCTTGTATATTTCTTAAATATGAATGGGCTGCAGCATTGAACGCAAAAGTAAAAGATTAATTGTTTATGTACATAAATATGTTTCCTTTTATTTTAAAAGAATATGAATGGGTATGGACATGTGTACAGTTCAATTATTGTATTAATTTCTTATATATGAAAAGAGCACAACAGGTCATGCACATGTATTGAAGGTTGAATTTTCTGAGATGTGAATGAGAGTGGTTACATTAATAGCTCTGCATTGAAACTATAAAGTGGACAGTGTTTTAAGTACTTTTTCAAAGCTTTTGTAAACGTTGGTTGAGCCAGTTTCACTGTTGTCACTAAGTAAATGTTTCCCAAGCTTCCTTCTGTGAATACAGATTCCTAGTTCTTCATATAGAGACATTCTGTGTCCTTCGTTCACTATATGTAGTATTTCAGGGTTGCTTTCTACACTGTCAAATGGATGTCCTGTATCTTTTATATGATAAGCTGTTACAAATTTGTGTGGTTGTTGTCTCAGAAGGCATTGATGTATTCTTTTTATATAAAGTGATGTACTGGTAGCTTCCTCCATGACTGCAACGGCTGACTTACCTTCAGGTCTGTAAGTAGATGCAGAGAAAAATATACGAATATTTCGACTCACTGTGGTGTTGAAACAGAAAGTTTGCATATAGCAATAGTTCAAACGGAATATTATGTTGAAGGCAGACAGGACAGTATACGAACTAGTTCACTACCGATTGCTAGGTGCAGCTCGTATAAAAGATCACAAAATTTTAAAGTAATGGCAAGCGATCACGAATAAATTTTATAATCTTTAGATAAGAGAATATAGGCTGACAGGAAAACATCGCAACCTCAAAAAATAATATAGCGTAGCTAAATTTCAGGTTGTCTAGGTAACATATTTCAGCGATTAACATTGCATGATCACAGGTTATGTAAGCGCGAGATCATCATTGCAAATGTGAAATGTTGGTACGTTAATAACCGGTGTAACCGCCACATATTGAATGCAAACGTGCATGCTCTCTGTTGTACAGATACCGGATGTCAGTTTGTGGGATGGATGCCTTTTGCACTTGGCCTGTCAATACAGGGACGGTTAATCCTGTTTGTGAATGACGCTGGAGCTGTCGTACGACGATGACCCGTATGTGCTCGGTTGGAGTCAGATCAGGTAATCGAGCAGGCAAGGCAACATGTCGGCACTCTGTGGAACATATTGGGTTACAACAGTTGTATGTGGGCGAGCGTTATCCTGTTGGAAAACACGCCCTGGAGTGCTGTTCATGAATGGCAGCACAACAGGTCGAATCACCAGACTGACGTGCAGATTTGCAGTCAGGGTACGTGCGATAAGCACGAGAGTGCTCCTGCTGTCATAGCGAATTGCACCACAGACTGTAACTCCAGGTGTGGGTTCAGTGTGTCTTGCACGCTGACAGTTTGTTTGCAGGCCATCAACTGACCTCCTAACCAACGTACGGCCCTCACTGGCACCGACGCAGAACCAGCTTTCACCAACTGCTCTAATTGCAGTTGCAGATTTAGTTCGATGAGCCAGAGTCATATACCGAACACGACGGTCTTCCCTCTCGGTAATGCCACGTGGCCGCCCGGAGTCCTAAAATCTTGCAACTGTACATTTTTGTGATCTCCGCTGCAAGCATTGACATACAGTGGCTACATTCCTGCCAAGTCTTTCTGTAATGTCGCAGAAGGAACATTCAGCTTCTCGTAGCCCCATTACACGACCTTGTTCAAATTCAGTGACATGTTGATAATGGCGTCTTTGTCTACCTGAAAGCATTCTTGACCACCATGAGCTCACCACGTCCAATCTCAAACGTAACTAACACTCATGACCGTTACAGTGGGTATTTATAGCAAAACTGATTTGCATCCTCATAGTGGCGTTCAAGCGCCACTCTTATGCGATTGGTGCGAAACTTGAATAGACATCATTTTCCAGACGTAGAAACACGTCTACCAATTCCTTCTTGGTGTAGCGATTTTTTCAGTCTGTGTATAACTGCATTTAAAGCTTTTTTAAAGCCACCATGACGCACACGGCCCGCGACAGGGTCATGTGCATTTCTTCCCACGTGACGGCCTCCAACAATGTTGCGCCGCCTTGCGCCATACCCGTAGGTGGCAGGTCGTGCAGGAATTCCTCAGTATCATTGTCACGCCGTTGATCTGCTAGATTGTGCGGTAATAATCTGTGAGGGCATGTAAGATGGTGCTATGTGTCTCTGTGCGTTGCCCGTCCGCAGAAATAAGTGCCGTGATGAGTTGTCTCTTACGATGTCTCCGTTCTCTGACGATGTGATAAAGAGAGGCACGTTCCTCTGAGATGTAATCTTGCAGTCTCGCTCGAATCCGCGTGCCGTCCAATCTGTCAGCCGTGATCTGCAGAAGCCGTGCCTGTGTCTGGTGGACGGCCGTTTGGCGCTCTGGCGATCGTTGTTGCGACGCTAGTTGTCGCAAGACCGTGTAGTAAAACTCAGCGACCTGTCTCGTACATACGACATGAGCGTGCGACGAAGAGCTGGTTTGGCGCAGTATGTCCACAATCGTGTTGTGGAATCATAGGTATGACGCCGTCGCTCACATCTGTGCCACGTAGCAGTGACGGCTACACGGGAAGCCTCTTCCCGGAGAATGTTGACGTTAAGAATCCAAGGTCCTCTACTACGGCTCGTCAGTTGCCGTGACAGAGTCACGGCTCAGATGAAGGCTTGATGGTCGGTAAATGCAGTGGGCCACAGCTCAGCACCGACAGTCGCTGCCCGAAGACCTCGGGAAATGTCAATCCTGTCCAACCTGCTGGCCGAGTGGCTGGTGAAGTGTGTACATCCGAGTCGGTCACCGTGGATTAGTGTCCATGTATCGTGCAAAGCGATATCCCTGACCATAGCAGGCAGAGCTGGACATGAGACATGGTGAGGGACCTGATCGTCAGGGCGTAAGACGCTGTTAAAGACCCCACCCACCACCGAGTGCTCTGTAGCGCCTTGAAACAATGGAGTTACCTCAGTGAAGTAATAGAGTGTTCGCTCTCGACGCTGTACCGGACGGGGCATACAGATTCACGAGCCGGACTGTGATCGCAATGCCTCTCGCTGATGGCGTTGGTTCGATGCCATCGCGTAGTAGTATGGCCGTACCACCACCACCGTCGGGTTGACGTAATACGCGTATCGACAAACATCTAGGTGCAAATCAGGCCGTACCTCTTGAACGAACACGATATCAATGTCCGCCGCCCGAATCATGTCCTGTAACGACTGGGTTTTGATCGTGGAACTAATGCCATTTACATTGACTGTACCTAGCCGATACACCTGGGACATTTGATAGTACGATAACGTATCCTGCAGTCGTTTAAGCCAATAAGCGCTACGTTGTCCGAACGAACGACCCTGCCACCCGCAGAGTATATGTCATTGATGGGCTGAGACAAGGTGTCCGGTCGACGATCCGCCGGCCGCGGGCATCTGGTTGTCGCTCGAGTCTGATATCATTCTTTCCATCTCCATCTTGGACGCCCAACCAAGCTTGAGGGGTGGTAAGGTAGGCGACGTTCATCTGATGTCTTAGCCGTAAAATCGCCAGGGGGCTCGTCGGTAAATTGCGCATCGTCAACTTCGCTGAGCCCTTGGGCGGACGTTGCCAGCAGCGAATCAGGAACCGTTGGAGTGAGGTCCACAGCCGGACCACAGATGGATTTTCTTCATCCTCCTCCAACGTGTCACCATCTCGCTAAACATTTCCTGCAGACAGCCTCCTCTTCTTTCGTCGCTTGGGCGATGTCTGCTTGCGGGAACGTGTGTCCGCCACCTATAGATTACGACAAACAGTAGGCACCTCCCGCATCTCCGTGTCCGAGCTCGATTCGATCTTCTGGTGCTCTCCTCCTCCCCCCCCCCCCCCCACCATCTGGAGTGCAGACATGGTCGGTGCTGTCGAGCACGGCGGCGGTTCCGATGGAGACTGCGTCGTCGTGGTCGGTAACGAACGGAACAACGTCCGCGTCCGTCATGTTCCACGCTGCCTCGACGTATGTAATAGGCAGCGTTGTCGGTTGCGATGTAGGCGTCGTGTCTGCACTTGGTATCTGGACGAGACGTCGCTGGAGGCATTCAGAGCGTAAATGTCCTTCCTGCCCGCACGCTGACTAAGTCCGCGGTTGACCGTCATGAATGACGATCGCTCGACAGCCAGCAACAGTTACGTATGATGGGATGTGTTTGAGCAGTTCGATTCGCACCTGACGCACTCCATCCATTACAGGATACGTTTCGAACGTAGGCCACTTTTCTTCCACGTGACTTAGTACTTCCCCGCAAGGCCGCAGCGCGTTCACGACAAGCGTGGCCGGAACTTCAAATGGCACCTCGAAGATTCGGGTGTTTCGAACGCCGAGTCCTGCACGGTCGACAATCACTACACTCACGTTGTCGTCCGAGTGGTGGAAAAGATATCCATCGGTGGAACGACGAATAGGCCGTTCGCACGCCGCTTCATCGACAAATTTCAGGTAAACTGTTCTGGAGACGATCGAAATATGTATACCGAGAAGTTCCTGTGGATCGACGTGCATTACTTCCCGCAGGAAAAGCTCTACTTCGTATGGCTTTGGTCTTACGTACTGTGCATGGAACGTTAATGTAATCGTGGCCTTTCCATAAGAAAGCGCGCCGGCCAGAGTGGCCGAGCGGTTCTAGGCGCTACAGTCTGGAACCGCGCGTCCGCTACGGTCGCAGGTTCGAATCCTGCCTCGGGTATGGATGTGTGTAATGTCCCTAGGTTAGTTAGGTTTAAGTAGTTCTAAGTTTTAGAGGACTGATGACCTTAGAAGTTACGTCCCATAGTGCTCAGAGCCATTTGAACCATAAGAAAGCGCCATCGGCGTTCGAGGGGATCTGTTTACACTTAAATACCTCTACCCGCGCGAGTAAACAACGGCCCGCTTGCGGAGCGCCACACAGAGCCACGCGCACGTCCGCTTCGCAAAACAACTGAGAGCCAATTCACGACTGAGTTATTAAAGCTGCGAGGACGGGTCGTGAGTCGGGCTTGGGTAGCTCAGTTGGCGTAGACAGTCAGCTTTCAGCTGTGACACCGTGGGGACGGGTTCGGCGCGCAGGGCAGCGATCCGAAGGCCGAAGGACGTATGTGGAGGCCGCACGACATGTGATAAATGATCAAAACCTTATGCCACCTCAAGCCACTACAAGTTCTGTTGGAGATCCGACACCAACACCACCGACACCGAATGGTGCGGAGGTTCTTGTAGTCTCTTCACATCGTGCCATAGGGAGCACCCAGCTGCTGTCACTGTGGAGATCAGAAATAGTGTTTCCCGAAGACTGTGTAGATCCCTGCCCTCCAGTGGATTTCAAGCCGCAGACCCTAAAGCAAAACGCACCCAAGCAGCACAAGAAGAGACGATTGTCAGCTGAAAATGGGGTGTGATACTGGTGGAAGACAATGACTCTGTCACAGCATCTGCCATTTCAATGGATTACAGGGGCCTCATTCACCTGCAGACGCCAGACAGTATGGGACACTCGCCAATTCCTGGCAGTCCTGAATACGAGGCATGTCTGGTCGACCTCCAGAAACTCAGCTCCTGTGTAAGTGGCCAAATAACTCTCATTTCCCAATCCTCCCTTGGTGAGTGGGTAGACAGCATGAAGGTATATGTCATGCAGCATACATCGATAGCTCCTCCATTGCCAATAGTTGACATTGAGTCTTGAGGGCCCTGCCTGTCAGGAGAACATACGGCACAGTAATGCACGTCATGAAGCTGGGCAGATGTCTGACACCACCATGGACTTGCGCCCATGCATTGCCCCCACCACTTTTGATGTTTTACCGCACCACAGTCAATGACAGTGGTGTCCGCTCCACCATCAAGACCTGCATTTTACATGACATGACAAGAGCACCAGACTTAGATATTGTTCTTCTCCAGGAGGTCCACCCACAGTTGTATTTAGACCTTTATGGCTACACCATCTACAGCCTACCATCGGGTGATGGCGTAAGAGGAACGGCCATCCTTCTCCGAGATGGCATTGAAGCAACAGATGTGACGTACTTACTGAATGCACAAGGCATGGCATTCACACTTGGTTCAGTCTGCTTTGTTAATGTACTTCACACCACAGTGACAGGCATGTCTTATATTCAGAGGTGGTCGCCCCACTTTTGCAGGGAACCATGGACGTGAGGCCGATCCCCAAAGCTGGGGCGTCTATCGCCTCTTTGGCCTGATTGTCGACACGTTTGTTCCCTGGGATGCCAACATGACCTGGCGTCCAAACAAAGACCACCGAACGACCAGAGCGGGTAATGGCGGAAACAGAATCCTGAATAGATGGTACCAGAGGAGAAGAGGTATAGCAGCGGTCGATAGCCTAGAGGCTGCTCAGGGAGTCACTGCAGATGATGATGGACGTACCTGAGCAGGAACGCATATGCTCAAGAGCGCGCAAGATGGCCACCAGCTCTGCAGTAAAAATACTGCAGCTAGCCGGCAAGGAGCGCTGTTCAACATGGGCAGCGTGAGCAAAAGCGTAGGCAGTACGACCATCAACAAGGGAACCATTGGTGTAGACAGTCTCACAGCCCAAAAATGAGGCGAGGAGCGCAAGAAATCGGCGACGGAGGACCACAGGCGGAACCGAGTCCTTGGGTCACCGTGCCAAGTCCAGACGGACGGACGGCCGGGGCAGACACCAGGGAGGTGTAGGTGCACGGACCGAGAAGGGAGGCAGAAGAGGGAATGACCCCAGTTCCAACAGCAGGGACTGGACGCAGACAGCTATGGAAAGCCCAGACCTAGGTCGCCGTTCGGGCAGATGGAGGACCATGGCAGGGAAAAGCAGGCGATGAATGGGATGGCCCGGCGAACAATGCACGTGGACAGCATAGTCGGCGAGCAGTCGATGGCGATGAAGCCGCAGTGGGGGAACCCCGGCCTCCACCTGTAGACTATCCACGGGGCTCGTACGAAAAGCGCCAGTTGCAAGCCGAACCTCACAGCATCCTGTGGCCCAAGGACCACACACCACATTAAGTCCCAAGCCCAGCTATGTACACAATGGTATGTGACCTCGCTCTCCATGACACATGGCTCTTGTATCGCAGGAATAAGTGCTGATATACACACTTTACCAGCCATTGTGTCAGTGTACTGTACCAGATATATGTCTCACATTGTCTCTGCACAATGACCTGTGACGCAGAAATCTAGCTGACGGCCTTCACAGATCATCTCGCGTGTATCTGCACAGTCACCCTACCCCGGCAACTCACCTGATGCAGCTGAGGCTGATGGACGCTAAATGTCACTCACCTTCACAAGGAAGCATGTCGGCAAGCAGTTGCTGACACATGGCGCCACTGTCACAGGCGTCTGCCCACATGCACTTCTACATTGTTGTGGTGGCTGGGATGTGTCAAAAAGCATTCTGAAAGACGCAGATGGCGTGTGGATGTAACAGATCGAGCTGGCAAAGGACGACATCGGAATTGTAATATACAGCATTACGTGAGTTGATGATGCAACCGTCATCTCCTGAACTTCAGATGGCTGTACAATGCATGAAAGCCCATCTTCTCTGCATCAGGGCAGAGCAGCTAGAAGGCATCCGCATCTGTGTGAGGGTGCAAGCCGGCATCCCCAATGAAATGGCGTCAGTCTACCATGTTGTATGCGAGAGGTGCCACTGCATATGTCAGTTCAGAAACACGAAAGTGGGCAGACAAGCCATGACACAAACATAGTGCACACATTCGCCCTGCTTCATTGGACCTTGTACGTGGGAGATCCGCGGAACACAAATGATTATGAAGAGGTGCTGCACGATTTTCCCACAGCCAGGGATGGGGCTGTTACCCATCACATCCGACGAGCTGACATCGGCCTTGGCATGAGCACCGAAAAAATCGCTAGGGCCAGATGGTTTACATAGGAATTCTACTGCACTTTTTTTGACCTTATGGGCGAAAAGTGGCTCCAGATGGTTCAAGAACTGATTCACCCAGATTTCACTGTTTATACGGAATTCAAAGACGGCATCCTGATACCACTACCGAAACCAAATGGTGGTTGTAGGTGACAGGACTTTCGCCCACTCACACTCCTCAATAACGACTACAAGATCTTCGCCTGCATCCTCCGCTCGCGTGTCCACAACGCTAAGGGGAAAGCAATCCACACAGACCTGTTGAGTTGGTGTCAGGAACATTCATAGCGCGTTGGAAGCATTCCACGACGTGGCAGCATTGACGGCTGCCTGAAAAATACGAGTCTCCCTTGTCACTGTCGATTTCGACCACGCATTCAACTGAGTCGACCACGAATTCCAATTCACAGTTTTGGAATCTATGGGTCTCTCTGTGGAATCTGTAGAGGTGGTCCTTCGATTGATCCCTGGTGCGCATTCCCGCATGACGGTGAATGATTAACAGTCTGTCACATTGTTGTTGGATGGTCAACGTGACAAGGATGCCTCTTGTCGAGCATATTATTTGTGGCAGCGCTCGAACCTACTTTGTATAGTTTACAGTGGCGATTAGCAGCCATCTGCATGCAGGATGTAACCTTTTGTTGTGGTGCATTAGCCGATGATGTGGTGTTCCTGGTCAGATCGGGGGATGACATGCACATGGTGCTTCAGTGTCTACGCCAGTACGGGACAGTCACTGGGGGCATCAACAAGATGAAGAAGACGAAATGCATGGACGTCAGAGGAGGCCACAGTGGCAGCTACGTACTATCGACTACTACACAATGGACGTGCTCCTACAAACACGTTATGCCGACACCTGTCTTGCTTCCAAACTGAACTATTTTTCTCCCATCCTTCCCTTGACCGTTACGATGGCCGACAGATTTCAAGCCGCATATGAACATTTCCTAAACACTGGTCTCGTTTTTAAAGTCGGATACACAGCTCAAATGGTTCAAATGGCTCTAAGCACTAAGGGACATAACATCTGAGGGCCTCAGTCCCATAGACTTAGAACTACTTAAACCTAACTAACCTAAGTACATCACACACATCCATGCCCATGGCAGGATTCGAACAATGCGACCATAGCAACAGCCCGGTTTTGGACTGAAGCGCATAGAACCACTCTGCCACAGCGGACGGCTGATACGCAACTCTGACACTGCGTCCGGTATCGGTTTAACACATGTCTACAAGGTGCATTCAAGTTATAAGGCTTCTGATTTTTTTTCTACAGGCTGGAAAGAGATAGAAACATGTGCATTGTTTTAAAATGAGGCCGCATTCATTGTCAATACGTCCCAGAGATGGCAGCACCGTACGGCAGATGGAATTTTACCGCCAGCGGCGAGAATGAGAACTGTTTTAAATACTTAAAATGGCGACATTTTCCTTACCTGAACAGCGTGCAATCATTCGTTTTCTGAATTTGCGTGGTGTGAAACCAATTGAAATTCATCAACAGTTGAAGGAGACATGTGGTGATGGAGTTATGGATGTGTCGAAAGTGCGTTCATGGGTGCGACAGTTTAATGAAGGCAGAACATCGTGTGACAACAAACCGAAACAACCTCGGGCTCGCACAAGCCGGTCTGACGACATGATCGAGAAAGTGGAGAGAATTGTTTTGGGGGATATCCGAATGACTATTGAACAGATCGCCTCCAGAGTTGGCATTTCTGTGGGTTCTGTGCACACAATCCTGCATGACGACCTGAAAATGCGAAAAGTGTCATCCAGGTGGGTGCCATGAATGCTGACGGACGACCACATGGCTGCCCGTGTGGCATGTTGCCAATCAATGTTGACGCACAACGACAGCATGAATGGGACTTTCTTTTCGTCGGTTGTGACAATGGATGAGACGTGGATGCCATTTTTCAATTCAGAAACAAAGCGCCAGTCAGCTCAATGGAAGCACACAGATTTACCGCCACCAAAAAATTTCGGGTAACCGCCAGTGCTGAAAAAATGATGGTGTCCATGTTCTGGGACAGCGGGGGCGTAATCCTTACCCATTGCGTTCCAAAGGGCACTACGGTAACAGGTGCATCCTACGAAAATGTTTTGAAGAACAAATTCCTTCCTGCACTGCAACAAAAACGTCCGGGAAGGGCTGCGCGTGTGCTGTTTCACCAAGACAACGCACCCGCACATCGAGCTAACGTTACGCAACAGTTTCTTCGCGATAACAACTTTGAAGTGATTCCTCATGCTCCCTACTCACCTGACCTGGCTCCTAGTGACTTTTGGCTTTTTCCAACAATGAAAGACACTCTCCGTGGCCGCACATTCACCAGCCGTGCTGCTATTGCCTCAGCGATTTTCCAGTGGTCAAAACAGACTCCTAAAGAAGCCTTCGCCGCTGCCATGGAATCATGGCGTCAGCGTTGTGAAAAATGAGCAGGTCTGCAGGGCGATTACGTCGAGAAGTAATGGCAGTTTCATCGATTTCGGGTGAGTAGTTAATTAGAAAAAAAATCGGAGGCCTTAGAACTTGAATGCACCTCGTATAGCCGTGCGTGATCGCTCTCCCTCAACACCATGCACCACACGTGGGTCTCTGTTCACGCTTATCTGATTGACATGCTGATGGTTGAAGTCGCACCACGCTCCACGCCATCGGTTCCTGTGGGACGCATTTCACTGGCACTCGCCCACATCAGGGAGTTCTTTATTGGCCTCAGCTACTTACGATCGGACCTTCCGTCGACACGGATGCCCAGCACGAAAGACTGTTATCGCTTTTACCAACAACAACAACCCCTTCAATACGGTCGCACACCAGCACCCTAAAGCTGGCTGGAACATGATGTGGCGAGTAATGCACACGCCTTTTCTACCTAAAACTGTGATTCGTTGTGGTAAGAGTGGGACGTTCGTTACTTGTAAGCGGCTACATCCCATTCATATGACGGACGACTCCTTGTGTCAGAGGTGCTCAGTCGTTGATTTGGATGCGTATCGCCTGATTTGTGATGCGACCGGCAGGTGCTGACAGTTCACGCAGCGCATTTTGGCATTACCCTTGTGGCGACTGGCGGAGTCTATCTCGCCTGACTCTACCGCGCCCCGACAGAGTGTATTTTCGACCAACCAGGACAAATGCCGTTAATTGGCTAGAAGGCATAACCCTTTACTACATATTTCGTGTTGCATACAAAGGCACACTCGAGTTTTGGTTTCTGCTCATGACGACACATGCAGCTTTCAGCCGCCACCCGATGTATAGGATCCACTTCACTAATTTTTAGGTTCATTATTTGTAGACCCTCCTGCTCAGTGGCGTGTACTGGGTATCAGACGCAGTTCCTGAAGAAAAATCCTAGAGCACATTGACCCCCTACAGACGGAGTAGTGGGGAATCCCTACCAACAGATGAAAAGACGACTCAGACACTCACTACGGCAGTTATAGGACCTTCTGTGAAAAAACATAATAACAATAAATAGATAAATATGAATATCTGATCCCAGATCACATTGCTTGGGAGTGGCGACGGGTGTCGATCTCTGCTCTACCCATCGATTGCTCCCGCGGTTGTATATAGAATGTCGGTAGGGCACTTGCTTGGAAAGGTGCCGAATTTTCATCTGCTCCGATTCCCTTAGTGCCTTACAGTAGTTTCAGAATCTGTATCCAGCTGAGGAGTTGTCCTAGCTGATTCAGGGCCAACAATATTTGCTCCAAAGACAGGGAAAGCTGGCTGCCAGGGCATGTATGGCTAGGGGGAAATTAACAGGCCGATCGGGTTGCCAAGGAGGCCTGCGGAGGACAGAATGTAGCACAATGTACTATTCCCTTGCAGGCTGTCGTTTCTGCACTACATGGGAAGTTCATGGAGTTGTGGGATGGTGAAGTTAACTATTTGGGCGTGGCGTTCCTTCTGGGAGTTGCTCAGGCGGGGTGAAGTGACCCTCATACATCTTAGAATTGAGCACTGCCCTCCTACACATGGCTTTTTACTACGGCAAGGAGATCCCCAGTTTTGTTATGCTTGTGGCGTGCAAATCTCTGTACGCCATATTTTAACATAGTGCATTTTATACCATCATGCAAGGGCAGATGCGAATATCGGTGGTGATCTGCCCTCTGTTATAGCTGATGATCAGACAGATCTGACTGAAGTTTTAAAGATTGTAAGTAGGCTGTTTAGATTTTTATATGGGTAATGCCACGTAGCGCTCTATATGAAAATTACTGGCTGTGCTGTGTGCAGTCTGTGGCTAGTTTGCATTGTTGTCTGCCATTGTAGTGTTGGGCAGCGGCAGCTGGATGTGAACAGCGCGTAGCGTTGCGCAGTTGGAGGTGAGCCGCCAGCAGTGGTGGATGTGGGGAGAGAGATGGCGGAGTTTTGATAATTTGTAATACTGGATGTCAATTATGAATATTAAGGTAAATACATTGCTTGTTCTCTATTAATATCTTTCATTTGCTAACTATCCCTATCAGTAGTTAGTGCCTTCAGTAGTTTGAATCTTTTATTTAGCTGGCAGTAGTGGCGCTCGCTGTATTGCAGTAGTTCGAGTAACGAAGATTTTTGTGAGGTAAGTGATTTCTGAAAGGTATAGTTTAATGTTACTCAGGGCCATTCTTTTGCAGGGATTTTTTATAGTCAGATTGCGTTGCGCTAAAATTATTGTGTGTCAGGTTAAGCACAGTCTTGTATAAATTGTTCTAAGGGGACGTTTCATATGGCGACCCTGCCAGGATTCGAACCTGGAATCTTGTGATTTTTTCTTGTAGTTTGTGTATTTAGTGTAGCTTTTGTTTATTGCTAGCGCGTAATTGTAGAGAGAATCTCCTTTGTAGTTGCAGTCTTTCATTGTTGTACTGTAAAACAGTTGTGGCATGCATGTAGATTTGCACCAAGTATTTCGCAGCTGCACTTGTAATTAACTACATATTATTTTCAGTGCTATGTTAATGTGTTCTCTTATTTTTGCTATTCAAATTGTGATTTTCTGTGTTATCGTGTGAAATATTGTGACAATAATGGCGTGTGAAAAACGTAACACTCGGCTCCAAAGCAAACTGAGAAATGACAGTGAAGACGAAAGCAGTGTGTTGGCCCCCGTCAAACAATGGCGTAGGCAGTGAAACAGGTAGTGAACAGGGAAGCATTATCGATTGATCGGTCGGCAACAGCTCGCCTCAGGAATCCGAAATGAGAGGACACAATTTTGCAAATACTGTAGATTCAGGTTTTGCGTCCTCACCGTTTTCTCAAATGAGTCAAGACACATTTTCCGCTTGTCAAAATGTGAATGTTGCCAGTGCAAATTCACTGCCGAAAAGCACTGAGGAACATGTTTCAGATACCAGTGCATTGTTATTACAGTTAATGCAACAAATGGGACAAAGGCTACAAAAGTTAGACACAACGCTTGAACAAAATCAGAAACAAATGGGACAAAATCTTCAAAAGTTAGACACAATGGAACAAAATCTTCAGAAGTTAGACACAATGGAACAAAATCTTCAGAAGTTAGACACAATGGAACAAAATCTTCAAAAGTTAGACACCACACTTGAACAAACACGTGAAGATTTAACTACTGAGTTACATAACATCGAATCGAAATTTCAAAAGGTCTGTAATGACGTAAAAACACAAATTTGTGAGCATTTCCAACCTATTTTTTCGCGTCATGAGAATGCGTTACAGAATCACGAAGCAGCCGTAAAAGAACTGCAGACTACTGTTCATGAAAATCATGAGACCTTGCAAGCTAAAATGGACTCAGTTGCATCTACCGATTCGGTTACGCAACTTGCAAAAACTCAGGAAAACTTAAAGGACACAGTAGAAAGACACATGGGGGAAATTAGTTCATTATCAGAGAAAGTAGTTGAACTTTCGGATCAGCTAAATAATTTATCTACGAAGGTAGATGATAATCTGAATGACACAAAACCAGTAGTCTTTAATGACACAGAAGAGTGCGAACAAATTAGGAAATTCAAACAAAATCAGAATCAAATTAATACGCAACACCAAAGAGAAATCCGGGAAGTACAAGATCAGCTGACACAGGTAATACAAGAATTACGTATTTCAGAGGACACTCGCGCTCCAACATGGGAAGAGGAACTTAGAAATACGCAAAAGCCACAAAATAATAACACAGGGCATTTCGGTAATTATGAAAGAAATTGGCAAGGTACACCGAATTTTGAGATGGAACCGCCGACACGACGTAACAATGACCGATATGCTACTCGCCGACACGATGATTTTGACTATAAGCTGTTCATTACTACACGTAAATTCAAAACGTTTAAGAATTCTGCCAACGACATTCATCCACAAGTGTGGCTCCATCAATTCTCTCATTGTTTCCCTCCCAACTGGTCATTGGAACACAGGTTAGAATTTATGTGTGGCTACTTAGAGAATGAACCAGGTGTAAGAATGCGATCGGTCATTCACGATTGTCACAGTGAAGGAGATTTTTATCATGCCTTCCTCTCAGCATATTGGTCTCAAGCTACACAAGACCGAGTAAAACATAGCATCATAATGATGAAACACTTCGAACAATCTGAATTTTGCAGTCTTGTGAAATATTTTGAAGACATGTTGCACAAGAATCAATACCTGTCAAACCCATACAGCCCCTCAGAACTCATCCGCATTTGCTTAATCAAACTGCCTGAACATTTACGACATATTATTTTAGCAGGACGTTGCAAAGACGACATTGAAGCTTTTCAGGGACTGTTACAAGAACTAGAAATTGACACTGAAAATCGCGTAACGCGAAAACAGGAACACAACAACTACAGGTCACATCCGTCACAATTCCGTGACGACAGAAACAATAACTGGCCACGACAAGCCTATTCTTACAACGTAAATCGTGACCAAAACAGACACCACCCATATGACAACCACTGGCAGAGTAATAGTTACAGAGAAAGATCGTATTTCCGTAGTAATGAATATGACAGAGACAATCAGAGAAACAGACAATATGGGAACCAAAACAATTATTATGAAGGGAGACAGAATAACTTCAGACGCAACGGTCCAGCACGCAGTTACGACTCAGGGAGAAATTCTCCACCATGTGACCGACACGAAAGAAACTGTGTAAACTACCGAAAAAACGACAGACCTGAATTCCATCAGAACTGGCGAGCTTTAAACAGAGCTGGGCCCTCTCGGCAAGGCGAATTTGTGGAAGTTAGGCATCCCAATCCCAGTAACGACGCGCGGCAACAAAGAGACAGACAATGACTCGCACCGCAGGCATACACGTGCTCCGGCTGGCTCCGAGAAAAATAACATTATATCTGGTACTGCTAATGAGATTTTAATGCAACATTTTGGTGTACTTGAAAATACATTCTGAATTAAAGTACTTTCTGTGAGATACCAGATGACACAGTGATTAGTTTATGTAACAGCTACACGATTTTATTACGACGCTACTAATGAGTGACAATTTACTATGTTGCTTTTGCGGTGTTTCTGTTTTATGTCTCCACAGTTTTTATGTATTATTCTGGAAAGTAAAACATGTTTTAGTAGTAACTTTTGTGGTATAGCTACAATGAGACAGCCTTTTCCGTAGCACAACAGTACGTTACAGTACAGTAATTTCCTCATCACGGCAATAAGCGTAATAACTAAGTTATCTATACGCAAAGCATTTCACTTTTGTTTATCATGAGGTAAGTACATTGGCTTCTGCAGAACTTAGCTTTCGGAGGAAAATAACTACGAGACTTCCACAGAGATGATCTTACAGCAAGACGCATATTTAGCGCTACAGGACACGTATTTGAGTGATTAATTTTGTACTAAAAACATTTATTTTCAAAGATATTTTAAATACAATGATACAAAGGTTTTCCGTAATACATTTCATTCCATTCTTGTAATCTGTAACACCTGAAGGTATAATTACATTAATCCTCAGGGGGGTACACGCTTACTTTGTGTACCATGTGTTTGGCAAGCACGAGGAGCCCTAGCTAATATGGTATATGCTTATACAACTTTACACATCGGTACCATATTCCTCTAACACGTAATTACATAGCTATCTGATCATTTAACTGAGAGACACAAACTTTTTTACTATGTCAGTGACACATGTTTACGTAATTACAGCGTTGGGTAACTTCACACTTACGAAATTGTATTTTGTCTGTACTGTGTGAACTCTTCATATTTTTTCAGAACCATTGTGATACTATGAGAGCTTTGAATGATGTATTTGGTATGAGATCATGATTTTTAAAGTACGTTTGAGGCAGATGACACTATTGAAATGAGCAGAGAATATTTTTTATGGTTTGAAATTATTGCAGAAAGCTACGACTTTTTTGAGATTTGAGTGAGGTGTTATGATGTTATTTTTACGACGATGATTGTATTATGCTGTTGAGGTATGTTTATGTCAATAAGATGATGCTACCATATATGAGGAATGTGATTACGTGTTTATATGTATATGAATAATGAATAGAAGTTAGGGACTCTTGACTTGTGAAAAAGGATGTTGGAAACAAAGAATCGTACTTTAAGAGTTATGAAATGTGTGTGTAAATGCGTGAATGTATCACAATGCCGGCGAAAATTGTTTTGGACACTGTTATATTCATAGGATTTTGTTTCTACACACTTGTGACGTAAATTTTCGACCTGTGAAATTTTCTTATGAGACTGTCACTGTAGCGGAAACCGGTGTCGTAAATATTTCCGTAAGAAAGTTAAGTGACCACCTGCACGTAATGCGTTGTGGGCACACAGCTGTGTCAAACACCTGGAGAACAAGCCATTAGGGTGTGCCTTTCCGGAAGCACAGGTAGAAAAAAAAGAAAAAAGGCAGGCCTTTATCCTCGCCATTGACATTCCTTTAGAGAAAATATGCAAATGCGACACCCTCATTACTTCCATTAACCTTGCTATTGACATTCCTTTGTAGAAAGCATCGCAAATATTACACTCTCATTACCTGAAAACATATGATTACTCATACTTTGTGCTAATTACTGAAATGCTTATGAATTGATGGGAAATATTCGTACATCTGCACACCTTATTATGACAAATGTCTTTCTATGAGAGTTGAGAGCTACTGACTTACGAAATGCCACATGACTATTGAATGATATTTTTATGCTTTGGTTTGCGTAATTGCTTATTTCATTTGATATCTGGTTTCCCGCTGTGTTGCAGCATTGCTTTTATAAAATAAAATGCATTTGCTAATGTGAACACTTTCTGTCAACAGATCTATTAAATAATTATTTTATGATCCACATTCTTTAAAAAAGGAGCACTTGGAAAGGAAAGAACAATAAGAAGGAACTAGTAACAGTAACACATAATTTTCTTTTCAAGTACATGGTAATATTTCTTTTTACAATCAGTTGTTGTGGTGCACCACTTTAATTACATAGACATTAAGATGTGAACAGACTTTTCCCTTATCTGCATTGTTGTCTTTAGTGTACTATTTTTTCTGCTTGAGCTATGTCATGTTTAGGTATAAGTTACTGCTGTTTGCCAGGCATAGTGTTACTGAATTTGACTTTGTGTTACTCTTCTAAGCTTATTTTTATTGTTTGCTGCGCATTGCCTTATATTAGTTGTAATATTGCACTTGCTTTGCTAATTTATGTTGCTAGCTTTGCCAATTTGCATTTTTTGTCATTGCTGTTTGTGATAATTTGTTATGTGATGCCGCATTGCCTCGTCCCTTGGTATATATATCTGAGCTCAGTAGATTTAAGTTAGCTTAAGAGGGGTAGACTATATAAGAAACTAACTATGATGACTTGGAAGAAATGTATTGTGAAGCTATATGAAAATGGTTTGGGCAACAAAAAAAAAGGGATACTGTACAGTGGAGAAAAACTATTTTTGACAGAGGATGTGAATAGAATACAGGAAGGAGGTATAGATAGGGCTTTTTGGGAATAATGATGAATGAAGGGAGATCGCCAAGAAGCAAAGAAAGTTTTGTTTGCAAAATACTGCAATGAAACAAACCCTGTCCTTTCCTTTTGTGTTATCCCACTATGTGTTTGTGTACCCTTGTGTATTTGTTTTCTTCCTGTCTCTGTGTAGTTTCATAGAATTTTTTCTTCTTCTAATACTAAGCTATATTCACTATGATGAGGAATACTGTTATCCTCAAATATAATTGGCATTAATAATATGTTATTTATCTTGTAAAGATGCTTAGACATTATTTATTCTGTTTTGTTTTAATGCTCATGTGTGAAGTTGATGTTTCAATAATTATTCTGATCTTTTATGTATGTACTTATGTCAAAATTCCTGTAACACTGATGTATATGTTTATTTCTATTCTTTTGTAAAGCCTGTATTACTACAAATGTTATCTGTATTGTTATGTTTTTAATTATGTATTTTGTACCTTTGTCATTGTATTCTTATGTTATAAAATTGTAATTGACAGCAGTTCATCAAATTAAGTAACTTGTAAGTTCCATTTCACTGCACACATTTCTGTTGGTCATACTATATGGACACTATGTGAGAAGTTGGGACTGTTAGTGTTTGCACGTGTGTTACTAATTCAGCAAGGGACTGGATAACAGCATTGCTGGTTCTCAGAACAATTCCAAAAAGTTTGTGAGTGCACAAGTGGTGGTTCTGGACTTGCTATATTAACTGCAAGACTCTTCAATGGTTATTGTGCACCCGCACAGTCACAACAGATGGCTGCTGGCCATCTCTACAAGGACTGCAGTGGGTCTGCATCTTTGATGACTCACCAATACCATTATTTCTACAAGGACTACAGTGGGTCTACACCTTTGCTGACTCACCAATACAATTATTTCTACAAGGACTGCAGTGGGTCTGCACCTCTGGTGGCCTACCAATACCATACTCTCTACCAGGACTACAGTGGGCCTGTCCACAATTTCTACAAGGACTGCAGTGGGTCTGCACCTCTGGTGACCCACCAATACCACAATCTCTACAAGGACTACAGTGGGTCTGCACCTTCGATGGCCCACCAATATAGTTATTTATACAAGGACTGCAGTGGGTCTGCACCTCTGGTGGCCCACCAATACTCTCTACCAGGACTGCAGTGGGTCTGCTCTGTGATGACCTACCTACCAATATTCTTCAAAACGTCGAATGACTCTGCTGTGGGTTTGCTCTGTTGTGGCCCATTACCTGTCTGCATGTCAAGAGTCGGCACTGTCTTTCTGTTGGAAGGAGAACACCACTTCTTCAAGACTGCATGGAAATCCACTACTTCTGAGTGCAATTTTTTTTACTAATGAGACTATGTGAAAACAAAGCTGTAATTACTATTATGATGAATGATCAGGACTATCTTTATGGACTGTGAGAAAATTTTAGCTTTTGACCAACATTGTATAAATAAGTGTGTGCATTTGATTTCTTTGTTATTGTAATTATGAAAAATTTTATCAAATCATTATTGGCCACTGGCCAAAAAAATTTGTAAAATTTTTTGTGCGGAGCATGGGGGCTATGTAAGTAGGCTGTTTAGATTTTTATATGGGTAATGCCACGTAGCGCTCTATATGAAAATCACTGGCTGTGCTGTGTGCAGTCTGTGGCTAGTTTGCATTGTTGTCTGCCATTGTAGTGTTGGGCAGCGGCAGCTGGATGTGAACAGCGCGTAGCGTTGCGCAGTTGGAGGTGAGCCGCCAGCAGTGGTGGATGTGGGGAGAGAGATGGCGGAGTTTTGATAATTTGTAATACTGGATGTCAATTATGAATATTAAGGTAAATACATTGCTTGTTCTCTATCAATATCTTTCATTTGCTAACTATCCCTATCAGTAGTTAGTGCCTTCAGTAGTTTGAATCTTTTATTTAGCTGGCAGTAGTGGCGCTCACTGTATTGCAGTAGTTCGAGTAACGAAGATTTTTGTGAGGTAAGTGATTTCTGAAAGGTATAGTTTAATGTTACTCAGGGCCATTCTTTTGCAGGGATTTTTGATAGTCAGATTGCGTTGCGCTAAAATTATTGTGTGTCAGGTTAAGCACAGTCTTGTATAAATTGTTCTAAGGGGACGTTTCAAGATTTGTGATGTGTCTGGACTCTGGTTTATTTCTTTGGGCTGGACGTCTTAGTGTGTGACAGAGTGGATGATTCATCCTTTTTTATTCTTGTGGTCAGCCAGCCACGTCCAATGCTATAATGCTTCTTATACCACTTTCTTCCTGTTTTAGTTGATGTTTTAATATTGGAGGAATGCGTCGTTCCGTGTTTCTGAGTGGGTACAAACTTAGTTTTCCAGCCATTGTTACCTTTATTTTCCGTGCTGTTTTATAAACCTGCTTAGTGTACTTTACCGACACTCATCTAAAACTGTTTTCGCGCGGGCGCTGAAGACCTTGCTGTCGTGCGCCCATACCAATATATCCTATCCTACCTGTCATTCACTAAGGGTATTACGAAGGAGTGTGAAGATACGAAAACGGAGTAACCCAAATTACTGAACGAGCAACAAGAGCGTTCAACTGAAAGAGCAACTCAGCCGCAGTAGATTCCGTTTCTGAAACAACACATCATCGTCGTAAGAAGTCGGAAAGGGCGAACTGAGGACACTAAATGAAACCAGTTAAGACTAGAGAGCAAACAGACTGTGCCCAGCAACAGGAGCTAGGCCAATTCTGAAAGAACTGGTCGCAGCTGTCATTTAATAGTGGACAACGTGTTGCCGCCTTCTACAGCAAAAAGTGAGAACGTGATTGTAATGATACAAAATAAGGTAGTGCAGGGTCAAATGGTCACTGAGAACCCTGGTGATGATTATGTTATTATTAAGGAGACTGGAACGGAACTTGAACTTACTGACACAACAGTCAGCTGACTGCTGAGGCTGAAAGTATGGCAGATGGGACAGCGCCAGCCAGTACATCTACATCTACATTCTACATCTACATTTATACTCCGCAAGCCACCCAAAGGTGTGTGGCGGAGGGCACTTTACGTGCCACTGTCATTATCTCCCTTTCCTGTTCCAGTCGCGTATGGTTCGCGGGAAGAACGACTGTCTGAAAGCCTCTGTGCGCGCTCTAATCTCTCTAATTTTACATTCGTGATCTCCTCGGGAGGTATAAGTAGGGGGAAGCAATATATTCGATACCTCATCCAGAAACGCACCCTCTCGAAACCTGGCGAGCAAGCTACACCGCGATGCAGAGCGCCTCTCTTGCAGAGTCTGCCACTTGAGTTTGTTAAACATCTCCGTAACGCTATCACGGTTACCAAATAACCCTGTGACGAAACGCGCAGCTCTTCTTTGCATCTCCTCTATCTCCTCCGTCAACCCGATCTGGTACGGATCCCACACTGATGAGCAATACTCAAGTATAGGTCGAACGAGTGTTTTGTAAGCCACCTCCTTTGTTGATGGACTACATTTTCTAAGGACTCTCCCAATGAATCTCAACCTGGTACCCGCCTTACCAACAATTAATTTTATATGATCATTCCACTTCAAATCGTTCCGCACGCATACTCTCAGATATTTTACAGAAGTAACTGCTATCAGTGTTTGTTCCGCTATCATATAATCATACAATAAAGGATCCTTCTTTCTATGTATTCGCAATACATTACATTTGTCTATGTTAAGGGTCAGTTGCCACTCCCTGCACCAAGTGCCTATCCGCTGCAGATCTTCCTGCATTTCGCTACAACTTTCTAATGCTGCAACTTCTCTGTATACTACAGCATCATCCGCGAAAAGCCGCATGGAACTTCCGACACTATCTACTAGGTCAAAAAAATGGTTCAAATGGCTCTGAGCACTATGGGACTCAACTGCTGAGGTCATTAGTCCCCTAGAACTTAGAACTAGTTAAACCTAACTAACCTAAGGACATCACAAACACCCATGCCCGAGGCAGGATTCGAACCTGCGACCGTAGCGGTCTTGCGGTTCCAGACTGCAGCGCCTTTAACCGCACGGCCACTTCGGCCGGCTCTACTAGGTCATTTATATATATTGTGAAAAGCAATGGTCCCATAACACTCCCCTGTGGCACGCCAGAGGTTACTTTAATGTCTGTAGACGTCTCTCCGTTGATAACAATATGCTGTGTTCTGTTTGCTAAAAACTCTTCAATCCAGCCACACAGCTGGTCTGATATTCCGTAGGCTCTTACTTTGTTTATCAGGCGACAGTGCGGAACTGTATCGAACGCCTTCCGAAAGTCAAGAAAAATAGCATCTACTTGGGAGCCTGTATCTAATATTTTCTGGGTCTCATGAACAAATAAAGCGAGTTGGGTTTCACACGATCGCTGTTTCCGGAATCCATGTTGATTCCTACATAGTAGATTCTGAGTTTCCAAAAACGACATGATACTCGAGCAAAACACATGTTCTAAAATTCTACAACAGATCGACGTCAGAGATATAGGTCTATAGTTCTGCGCATCTGCTCGACGACCCTTCTTGAAGACTGGGACTACCTGTTAGTGGGTTAGTGGGTTAGTGGGTGTTACCGACACCAGGGCTGACTATGCTATGCAGACCTCGCGTGTAGAGACAGAGTTGGCAGTTGGAGCCAATGTGCTATCATTCGAGACAAACTTTGAAGATGACTTGTGTGCTGATGCGACTATGGGAGAACCGAAAGCTAGACAGAGCAGTGCACATTATGCTCAAATTTGTGTCTTGGAGCCTGACAGAAGTAACACAGAAAAATGTAACACAGTTGAGAGGCCGCTAACAGACGTATTGAAAGTCCTGCCCCTGAAGATGATGAAGCTCCAGGGATACCAGTAATTCGCACCAGTGCTTTGCGTAATTCAGGAGTGTGTGATGGTCTGAATGCAAATTCTGAATATGTTTGGTGTCATGGAGTAGCAAAATGAATTCTCTGGGCGGGATAGGGTTTTCGACGAAGCGAGGAGAAGAGTGTAGTGCATATGCTTACGTAAACGTGTAAACATGAAGAATGAAAGGTACGAGTACAAAGCACAATTAAACTTAGACGAGGTTTTCGCAAAATGAGGCGAAATCACACAGCTGGTGTCTGGGTCAAAAAGTAGTATAGGTTCGACACTCTTGCAAAGGGTTAGGCGGCGGCCATGAGAAGATACGGTTTGACCATTCCAGAGTAACTTATATCCTACAGAATTGTCATCCACCAGATATAATGAGGAAAATAGTTGATTTTCCATCATGAACGCGTAGGGAAATGGTCACCGACAGTAACGCAAAATACAAGATGCAACCCACAAGAGAAAGGGAAGCGCCGACGAGCAGGCAAGGCTGTGAGTACATCACGTGGGCCAGAAATCCCTGTAAAATCTTTCCGAATTTTGAACAAACAAAAGAGATTATATCAAAAATTCTTTTCTGTTTGTAACGGACTTTTGAGAATAAGAAGAATTGCACATGCAAAGCATCAAAATGGTGTCAAAGTAAGAAAGTCGTTCAAATCAACGTTGAGAAATGGAAAGCCGTTCGGTTACTCTCTTTTCACTTATATTTGATAAATTTTTCGACCTTATCCTAAGTGAGTTAGACAGGGTCTGATAATATGAATTTTGATGTGAATTAATGCGATTAGAGTGTTACACGTGACGATTTCATTTCCTCATTTTTATATTCTTTAGCTTAAACTGGTGCTGGCTATTTCAATTGCATTTCTGGGTGACATTTGATAATTTATTCGACCGTGTGCGAATTGAGTTGGGCAGGGTCTGATAACGTAAATTTTGATATTGATTAATGCGAGTACAGTGGTTGGATGTCATGATGATTTCATCTCTTCGTTTTTAAATAAACTGGAAGCAGTCTTGATCGCATAACTTTTTTAATGTGGTGATCGGTTTCTATCTTTTTATAATATCATCTTCAGACCTACAATAAACAGCAATTGATATAAACCTATAAAGGACGAAATCATATATTCATAAAACAGTAAATAACGCTGATATACCATGAATGTCTGCCGGAGGCGGTGGCGCATGGTAAACCTCTTGCTTGTGGCTGGTGGTGTACTGCAACGTGAAGAACACCAGCCGCTAATTAAATACATGAAGCCCCGCCCACCGTCTCTGGCATAACGCCATGGATAGCCAATCACGTAAGTTGCGTATCTGCCGCTTAGTAAAGTAACGCGGTAGTTACTGTAAGTCATTATTACCATCTACATGACTAATAAAACAGGTTGAAATCTTATAGCTTATAAAATATAGTGTAAAAAGGTAATTACTGCAACCTCAACAGTGTGGCCCTCTATCATATACTGTTATCGACCAAAGCAAAGATGAGTGCAAGGACGCCACTGTAGTAACCATGGCTCCTACTCGTCTTACTAGGGCCAAAGATGACAGCAAGGACGCCGCTGTAGTAACCATGGCTCCTACTCGTCTTACTAGGGCCAAAGATGACAGCAAGGACGCCGCTGTAGTAACCATGGCTCCTACTCGTCTTACTAGGGCCAAAGATGACAGCAAGGACGCCGCTGTAGTAACCATGGCTCCTACTCGTCTTACTAGGGCCAAAGATGACAGCAAGGACGCCGCTGTAGTAACCATGGCTCCTACTCGTCTTACTAGGGCCAAAGATGACAGCAAGGACGCCGCTGTAGTAACCATGGCTCCTACTCGTCTTACTAGGGCCAAAGAGGCTACCCTTGGAGAAAGCGACCTGCTCGCTCTAGAAATGCCGGGGAGACCCAACGAAGGTCGATCAGTACATGACATGAGTAAGTGATATCCACATGAGTTCCTGTTACCATTAAAATTTTAATTAAAAGACATCTCGTCAAAATAAGGTCAAAAATGTTACGTCTGATATGCGATATCAGTAGTGGAATGTTACACAAAGTTTATAAAGTAGGAGCTATATTACCGTTACGATCGTCGGTCTGCATAGGATGCAACGTGATGGCTATCATGAGCGCAAAATTAATGGCATTCTTTAGTTTAATCTGATGCTGGCTATTTCAATTGCTTTTTTGAGTCAGTTTTAGTTCTGAAACTCGCTGAGGATATGGGACAAGAGAGTCGCAAGAACGGTACTACGAAACTGACCCCCTGAGCGCCGATGGAGCATGTCCTTCGCATAACTGTAAGCGGTAGGATCAACAGGTAGAACCTACCCTTGCACTGTCTTGGGGAAAGTCGCCTTGGCTACTGCCGCCCAGCCTATTGTGCATCTTATTACTCATATCCACTTTGGACGGATGAGCTGAAAGCATATGTTCCGTACGACTGAGCTTTGTCTGGCAGGTGGTGGGGGTCCGGGCCATGCTAAGAAAAGTAGATTCAGCTGATAAAAATCTCCTATCTGTCCAAACAATATGGCAAAACATCTCCGACATATAACAGATTCGGTAGATACCATAGAGCTGACAGAGAGCCTCGAGCAAAGTTCTTTAGCTTTTTCCAAGGTCTGTGATGCAAGCCTAGCTGTTGGTTGAAAGGGCACCAACTGGCGAAATGGATGTGACGTTAAGAGGACTTCTGCACGAAGTTTTTAGCAAAAGTGAGGAGGAAATCGAGATTATTGGTTATTAACGCTTAGCCTCTTCTGGCAGGATATTTTGTTACAAGAAAGCAGTTATACCTTTGGCAGACCAACATACTTTTAAAAGGATTGGCGGAGGGATTCTTCACGGGAATAAGTGAGCAATCAGTTCTTTACTGACTAGGAATTAAAAATTTCCTCTCTGGACTTGTCGCTGAATGCATCACTACTCCACAGGCTTCACTATCAGCTGGAACAGCAGACTCTATTAACAGCATGGGGTGCTAGAATGAGACCAGGCACTGTAGACAATTGCATAGTCCATCATGACAATACTCCACATCACACGGCCACTTCCAACACGGAATTTGTGACCTCTAAAGGCATTCTTGTTGTTCCACAGCCACCTGCTCATCTTATCTGACATCTTGAGCGTTTTTCCTTTTTCTGAAATTGAAGAATGTTTTAAAAAGACGTTATTTTGGGACTCTGGAGAACATTAAAAAGAATGTGACTGACATGTTAAAGCCGGCCGGAGTGGCCGTGCGGTCCTAGGCGCTATAGTCTGGAGCCGAGCGACCGCTACGGTCGCAGGTTCGAATCCTCCCTCGGGCATGGATGTGTGTGATGTCCTTAGGTTAGTTAGGTTTAATTAGTTCTAAGTTCTAGGAGAATGATGACCTTAGAAGTTAAGTCGCATAGTGCTAAGAGCCATTTGAACCATTTGACATGTTAAAGCCCAACCACATGAAGCCTTTCAGCGTTGCTATCAAGACAGGGAACAGCGACTCCGCCGGTGTATACCTGCGAATGAAACTACTTTGAAGCGAACGATATTATTGTTTGAGAAAAAATAAAAATTGTGGTAGATAAAAAAATCAGTCTTACTACATTTCTCACATACGTCGTAGATCCTATGTACGGCCCTGCGTATGTGCTGCCGACAAGGGGGGCCACACGGTAATGTATTTTCGGTAAATAAAGTTTAGAATTCAAATATCAATATACCAAAGCAGTTCGATACAACTCGGAAAAATTCTCGAGGAAAACGACTTTGATGTTCTCCGAGAAACTTTAATTTATCAAAGGCAGCCCGGCTGCATGGATGAATCGGTAGTGCTCTAGAGTGGTTATCATTGGATTCCTGGTTCGAGTCTCTGTTCGATCATTATTTTCATTTTTTTCGTTAAATTCGGGTACCTTTTTTTGAAGTCATTAGTCTTACGACTGGTTTGATGCCAACCTCTTCATCTCAGAGTAACACTTCCAACCACAGTCCTAAATTATATGCTGGCTGTATTCCAATCTCCGTGTTCCTCTACAGTTTTTACCCTCTACAGCTCCCTCTAGTACGCTGAAAAAAACTTATTCCCTATTTTAACAGATGTCCTACCATCCTGTCCCTTTTCTTCCTGTCATTGTTTTCCGTACATATTCCTTTCCTCGCCGATTCTCCGGAGAAGCTCCTCATTCCTCACCTTATCAGTCCGCAATGTGTATCCACTGGCCTGTAAATGAAAAAGTATCATGATCATCGCTCCATTTGCACAAGATTCCGAACTAGTTCCGCATTCGGATCTCCTGGAGGGGACTTCCAACTGGAGGTGACCATGAGAAAAAGATTAAATAACCACTACGAGTCGGGGAGTGGGATGCCAAAAGTCTGAAAGTGGTATGGAAGGTAGAAAATCTGAAAAGGGGGCTGCTAAGGCTCAATATAGATGTAATTGGTGTCAGTGAAGTCAAATGGAAAGAATACGAGCATTTCTGGTCAGATGATTATAGGTAATGTCAACAGTGGAAAATGGTATAACGGATGTAGGATTCTTTATGAATAAGAAGGTAGGGCAGAGAGTGTTACTGTGAACAGTTCACTGTATAAGTAGGCTGTTTAGGTTTTTATGTTGGTAACGCCACGTAGCGCTCCGTATGAAAATCACTGACTGTGCTGTGTGCAGTCTGTGGCTGGTTGGACTCATTGTTGGAATATTCGCTTGTGTAGTGTTGGTCAGTTGGATGGGAACAGCGCGTAGCGTTGCGCAGTTGGAGGTGAGCCGCAAGCAGTGGTGGATGTGGAGAGAGAAATGCATCTTTCATTTGCTAACTATCCCTATCAGCAGTTAGTGCCTTCAGTAATTAGAATCCTTTATTTAGCTGGCAGTATTGGTGCTCGTGGTATTGCAATAGGTCGAGTAACGAAGATTTTTGTGAGGTAAGTGATTCATGAAAGGTATAGGTTATTGTTAGTCAGGGCCATTTTTTTGTAGAGATTATTGAAAGTCAGATTGCGTTGCGCTAAAAAAAAATTGTGTGTCAGTTTAGTGATGATCAGAATAAGTAACGAGAGAACTGTCTGAGTACGTTCAGTTTTACTCAGCTGTCTTTAAATCGAATAACGTAGAAGTTTATCAGTACAGTAATCCCTAATTTTTTCTAAGGGGACGTTTCAAGTGATAGGGTTGTTCTCATCAGAATCGACAACAAATCGACACCAACAAAGATAGTTCAGGTATATATGACGACGTCGCAAGCCGAAGCTGACAAGACAGAGGAAGTATATGAGGACATTGAACGTCTAATTCACTACGTAAATGGAGATGAAAGTCTAATAGTCATGGGGGACTGGAAGGCGATGGTAGGGAATGGGGAGAAGAAAGGGTTACGGGAGAATATGGGCTTGCGACTAGAAATGAAAGAGGAAAAAGACTAATTGAGTTCTGCAATAAATTTCAGTAATAGCGAATACCTGCTCAAGAGTCAGAAGAGGAGGAGGTACACCTAGAAGGCTGAGCTCAGGAACAGATATAGACCAAGATTACAATTTAGTAGTGATGAAGAGTAACCTGAAATTTAAGAGACTACTCAGCAATAATCAATTCACAAAGAAATGAGGTTCGGAAGTACTTAGGAATTAAGAGATGCGCTTAAAGTTATATGAGGCTTTAGATACTGCGATAAGGAATAGCCCTTCAGGAAATTCAGTTGAAGAGGAATTGACATCTCTTAAAAAGACAATCACAGAAGTTGGAAAGAAAATTATGGGTACAAAGGAGGTAACTGTGAAGTAACCAAGGGTGACAGAAGAAATACTTCAGTTGATCGATAGAAGCAGGAAGTAGAAAATGTTTAGGGAAATTCATGAATACAGAAACACAAGTTCAAAAATGGTTCAAATGGCTCTGAGCACTATGGGACTTAACATCTTAGGTCATCAGTCCCCTAGAACTTAGAACTACTTAAACCTAACTAACCTAAGGACATCACACACATCCATGCTCGAGGCAGGATTCGAACCTGCGACCGTAGCAGTCCCGCGGTTCCGGACTGCAGCGCCTAGAAACGCACGGCCACCAGGGCCGGCTAGAAACACAAGTCACTTACGAATAAAGTAAATAGGTAGCTAAGACGAAATGGCTGCGTGAAAAATGTGAAGAAACCGAAAAAGAAATGACCGGACGAAGGATTGGCTCAGCATATAGGAAAGTCAAAGGAAAGAGCGGATAGACAGAAAGAGTCCAACGAAGCATTCAGTGAGGGGAAGACTTATCTGATGACGTGATATAAGAAGAAATAGGAGTCGATATAGAAGAAAAATTAAATCCAGTAATAGAATTAGAATTTAAAAGAGCTTTTTAAAACTTTAGAGTGGATAAGGCAGAAGGGATAGATAACATTCCATCAGAATTTCTAAAAACATGGTGGGAAGTGCCAACAAGACGACTACTCACGTTGGTGTGTAAAACGTTTGAGTCTGGCGACGTACCATCTGACTTTCGGAAAACATCATCTACACAACCCCGAAGATTGCAAGAGCTGACAAGTGCGACAATTACCGCCTAATCAGCTTATTACATCATACATCAATATACAGGAAAATGGAAAAGAGAACTGAGAATGTGTTTGGTGACGATCAGTTTGGCCTTACGAAAGGTAAAGGCACCAGAGAAACAGTGCTAACGTTGCGGTTATTAATGGAAGCAAGACTAAGCAAAAATCAAGACACGTTCATAGGATTCGATGTCCTGGGAAAAGCGTTCGAAATGTCAAATAGTGCAAGATGTTCGAAATTCTTAGCAATATAGGGTTAAGCTATAGGGAAAGATTGGTTTACGCACAAGACAGCTCCAATTAAAAAGGGTGTAATACAGGGATGTAGTCTTTCGTAATGACGGAAATAAAAGAAAGGTTCAAAAGTGGAATTAAAATTCAGGGTGAAAGGATATCAGTGATAAGATCCGCTGATGACATTCCTATCCTCAGTGAAAGTGAGGAAGAATTACAGGATCTGCTAAGTGAAATGAACTGGCTAATGAGTACAGAACATGGATTAACAGTAAATAGAAGAACGCCGAAAATAACGAGAAGTATTAGAAATGAGAACAGCGAGAAACTTAACATCAGGGTTGGTTAACATGAAGTAGATGAAGTTAAGAAATTCTGCTAACTAGACAGCAAAATAACTCATGACGGAAGGAGCAAGGAGGACATCAAAAACAGACTAGCACTGGCAAAAAGGCATTCCTGGCCAAGAGAAGCCTATTAATATCAAACACAGGCCTTAATATGAGGAAAAAACTTTTAAGAATATACACTCCTGGAAATTGAAATAAGAACACCGTGAATTCATTGTCCCAGGAAGGGGAAACTTTATTGACACATTCCTGGGGTCAGATACATCACATGATCACACTGACAGAACCACAGGCACATAGACACAGGCAACAGAGCATGCACAATGTCGGCACTAGTACAGTGTATATCCACCTTTCGCAGCAATGCAGGCTGCTATTCTCCCATGGAGACGATCGTAGAGATGCTGGATGTAGTCCTGTGGAACGGCTTGCCATGCCATTTCCACCTGGCGCCTCAGTTGGACCAGCGTTCGTGCTGGACGTGCAGACCGCGTGAGACGACGCTTCATCCAGTCCCAAACATGCTCAATGGGGGACAGATCCGGAGATCTTGCTGGCCAGGGTAGTTGACTTATACCTTCTAGAGCACGTTGGGTGGCACGGGATACATGCGGACGTGCATTGTCCTGTTGGAACAGCAAGTTCCCTTGCCGGTCTAGGAATGGTAGAACGATGGGTTCGATGACGGTTTGGATGTACCGTGCACTATTCAGTGTCCCCTCGACGATCACCAGTGGTGTACGGCCAGTGTAGGAGATCGCTCCCCACACCATGATGCCGGGTGTTGGCCCTGTGTGCCTCGGTCGTATGCAGTCCTGATTGTGGCGCTCACCTGCACGGCGCCAAACACGCATACGACCATCATTGGCACCAAGACAGAAGCGACTCTCATCGCTGAAGACGACACGTCTCCATTCGTCCCTCCATTCACGCCTGTCGCGACACCACTGGAGGCGGGCTGCACGATGTTGGGGCGTGAGCGGAAGACGGCCTAACGGTGTGCGGGACCGTAGCCCAGCTTCATGGAGACGGTTGCGAATGGTCCTCGCCGATACCCCAGGAGCAACAGTGTCCCTAATTTGCTGGGAAGTGGCGGTGCGGTCCCCTACGGCACTGCGTAGGATCCTACGGTCTTCGCGTGCATCCGTGCGTCGCTGCGGTCCGGTCCCAGGTCGAAGGGCACGTGCACCTTCCGCCGACCACTGGCGACAACATCGATGTACTGTGGAGACCTCACGCCCCACGTTTTGAGCAATTCGGCGGTACGTCCACCCGGCCTCCCGCATGCCCACTATACGCCCTCGCTAAAAGTCCGTCAACTGCACATACGGTTCACGTCCACGCTGTCGCGGCATGCTACCAGTGTTAAAGACTGCGATGGAGCTCCGTATGCCACGGCAAACTGGCTGACACTGACGGCGGCGGTGCACAAATGGTGCGCAGCTAGCGCCATTCGACGGCCAACACCGCGGTTCCTGGTGTGTCCGCTGTGCCGTGCGTGTGATCATTGCTTGTACAGCCCTCTCGCAGTGTCCGGAGCAAGTATGGTGGGTCTGACACACCGGTGTCAATGTGTTCTTTTTTCCATTTCCAGGAGTGTATGTTTGGAGCACAGCACTATATGGTACTGAAACATGGACTGTGGGAAAACCGGAATAGAAGAGAATCGAAGCATTTGAGATGCGGTGCACATCAGAATGTTGAAAATAAGATGGATGATCACTGCTGATTCTTCCGCCTTTATCGGCAATTTCTCACTCTAAGGACAAGACAGTGCCCTGAATCTCCCCCCGCCCTCTTTGACAAGGCCGCTGCAGATAGAGAATTACTTCATATGCCGATAGTCTTCGGCCACTGTTGCTGCTGATTTTTATTCCAAATTCAAGCGGTGACGGGTTTCAAATCTGGGACCGAGGACGCTTTGATTGCTAATCAAGTACGCTACACCTAACCAGGGGGTCTTTCTCGAATACCTACGCCATTTAAACGTAAAATTCGTTACGTAAACGCTAATTAATACCTATTCTCTATTTATTTTGTGAGTACGTAATTAACTCTTCATTTGCTATAAATCTATTTTTCATATGAGGTTTGTAGTGTATGAAGGAACTATTGCTAGTAGCATTGCTTCTTCAGAATTACTGCCGATGGTGTTGGTTCTGCAAAATTATTTTCTGTGGAGGATTTACTCGTAAAATGCAAGCTTAATCTCTCAATTCTAGGGAGTAACGAGTTTTTAGCAGCACCTTTTTCTGCCGTCAAAGGATTATGCAAACTGCTGTCCTCTACGTAGAACATTACTTTTTTTTTGCGTGTTAGATGTTCACGCACAATACTGCATAGCACCACACGCTGTTCCGGTAGCGAACGCTGAAATACTCGTACTGTTACACCTGCAGGCATCCCTTGTAAAAGCCGTTTTATCCCTTACAGCCGTTGTGGAATTCGCAGAAAGCAGCTCTGGCCCGCACTACACTAGTGTAAGGTATTGATAGAGGCACGCGGTCCGTCGAAAATCGTCCCACCGTTAGTGAATTAAAGTCTCTCGGAGAACTTCAAAGTCGATTTTTAGGATAATTTTTTAGAGTAGAATCGAACTGCTTTGGGAATCTGACATTTGAGTTCTCAAATTCGCTTTCAATATATAAAAGGTGTCCTACATAAAAGCTGTACGTCTCACGTAGCAGTTAATCATCTTTAGTCAAATTGCTTGTGAAGTGACTAAACACCATTTTATCAGAAAGTTGAGTGCAGCTATGTGGTCGTGCGTCAGTTTTGTCAGTGTACTAGTTTTCCAACTAGATCTAGTTTTTGGAAATGTCATCTGGTTGGAAATATTAGCCTTTTAAAATTTTATTTAGTTGAAACATAGTCTTTCTTCGAAAAATTTATTTTGATCATCCTGAACTTTAGTATGGTATTTCAGTATCTCCAACCTGCTCTTTTAGATTATAGAAAAAAATATTTCCTACAACTGGTTATACTACTAGGGTTGGAACTTAAATAGTGGCAACTGTACATCCAACATCCAACATCCAACTGTACATAAGTGCAAGCCCCAAGAACATTGCTGACGCAGTAGCGAGTATGAACACAGATCTTTGCTCTGTTTTTCGATGGGCACAGAACCTAGGTCCGAAACTAAACCCCAGAAATCCCAGTTCATACTTATATCTCATCCGAACTTAATCAGCCGGTACTTTCGCGAAACAGTCCCTCAAATACTCCTCAATGGTACCCAACTACCATACCAAAAAACAGTAAAAGACCTTGGAATAATCTTGGATGAACACCTAAACTGGGAAGAACAAACAGTCACAGCTTGCCGGAAATCGCTCTCCTCCCTACATGCAATTCAAAAATTTAGAAAAATATTTCCAACCCATGTTAAACAAAAATTAGTTCAAACACTAGTCTTGCCTAATCTTTACTACTGTGATGTAGTTCAACACGGCACAAATAGTGAAAATTCGAGATGCCTCGAGCTAGTGATGAATGCTTGCGTTAGATACGTGTGCAATATACGGTTGTATGATCACATCAGTCCTTCATACTCCCAGCCAGGTTAGATACGCCCACATAAGGCACGCGATCTCCACACGATGTGCTTACTTCATCGATTTCTTAGCCACTGGTGCCCCCAATACTTATCTTCTCACATTAAACACCTATCATCATTCCACAACCGCAGTACCAGATCGGATACGTCTAGCATCTTGGCTGTACCTTTACATAACACAAAATCTTTATCCATGTCATTCTCCATCTCAGCCATACGACTATGGAACGCGCTCCCCTGTGATCTGCGTCTTATCCAGAAACACTCAACATTCAAGAGGGAACTCAAAACTTACATATTAGGGACGGTATAGCCACCATTGTTGTGCCCCTCTCACCTCTTTCTTTCTCCTCTCCATCATAGCTTCGAATTTTACCAATCTATTTCTCTTCCTCTAACCTATCTACCTCTTCTATATCTCTTTCACCCCATTCTATCGTCTTATGTCTCTGCTCGATGAGAATAACTTACAAGCAAGACCATAACGAGAAAATTCCCAACTAGCAATAGGACTGACATTCATAAAAGAAAAATATGTTTACTTTCATATATATAGTCATTACTATGATTATGATTATTATTATTATTGATTGTTATAATTATTTTTTGATTGTTATAATTATCATTGTACTACTGTTATAATCTCTATTTTTTCTCTTTAACATTAATACTGTATAACACGTTATATGTCCTTAATGTTCTGCAGAAACTGAAATTCCGTCAATCTGACTATGCCTGGTTAGGTGTAAGAGAGGGTCTGAAGGCCCTAATCTTGCCAGGTAAAATAAATGCATAAATAAAAATAAATAAATAAATAAAAATTATTTATTCACAACCGATACAAAAGAGTCACATCTTTGAACCTGTTACTGTCCTTCAAAGTAGTCACCAGCGTTGTGTAGAACCCTATGCCAGTGATGTGGAAGGCGTAGAATACCGTTAACAGAGCCTGTTCTGTTAATGGTGCGAGTGGAGCTGTCTACTACCTGTCGAATCTCTGGAACAGTTCTGAAGCGAATGCCACGAAGTGGTTCCTTCAACTTCGGGATCAAATCAAAGTCACAAGGACTTAAGTCCGGGGAGTATGGTGGATGGTACAGTACTTCCCAGTCCCATGGACCGAACAGAGCAGCCACAGCTTGCGCTGTAAGCGCCCGCGCATTGTCGTGCAAAATGATGGGTGGGTTGCATAGAAAGTGTCGCCGCTTCTTTCGCAAAGCTGGTCGCAGTTGATGCTCCAAAAACGAATAGTAATACTGTGCATTGATGGTCTGCCGTGGAGGAACGTAATGCGTTAGGATAACACCAACACAATCGTATACGAGAATCACCATAACTTTCACCATACTGGAGCTCTGACGCACTTTCGACTTTCGCGGCGACCCATAATGACGTCATTCGTTGTACTGGCGTTTCAGTTTTGGTTTCGTGGCATTCGCTTCAGAACTGTTCCAGAGATTCGACAGCCAGTAGACCGGTCAGTTCGCACCAACAACAGAACAGGTTCTGCTATAGGTATACTACGCCTTCCATATCGCTGGCAACGGATTCTACACAACGCTGGTTACTACTTTGAAGGACAGTAACAGGTGAAAACATGTAACTTTTTTGTATCGGTTGTGTATAAATAGTTGCCACTATTCAAGTTCCAGTCCTCGTATAAAATCTGTTCAGAAACATAAGCTTAATTGCTACTAGTACTCAACAACGAATGTAACCAGTACAAGAAGTACATATGTACGGAACTATTATACTTTATTTAGTATTACTTAAAGGTATAAGCGCAATATTCAATTTTTTGGAACAAAGTGTTAGAGTATTTTAAAAATTTGAAACAATGAACTGATTATTTAACTAACTGCGATAATCCATCATAATATTTCCAGTATAATTATTGTATTACCATTGTCAATGACCGAGCAGTTGAAGCAAACGAAAATTCGCGAATGCTGCTTGTTATTTTTCATATTATTCAGCTATTGTCGAGTTCTTGTTAGTAGTAGCTGTGCTTATGCTTCTCGTCATAGTGACTTACTATCGTCCTGTAGAAACGGGTAAAGTTAAATCCCAGTACACCCAAAAGTTTAGGAAAGCGTGGTTTAAAAAATCTGAAATTTGTGCAGTGAATATCACAAGGTGTAGGAGATAACACAAAGGCATTCTGTAAAGTTTGCCACGGTACTGTAGGAGCCATGTTGATACAGAAAATCGCGCAGTAACAAAAGTCATAAATCTACAGTTTCTTCCCTTTCCTCCCACAGACAAGCAAAAATTATTTTCAAACCAGTGGGAAGATTCTGTAAGACGTAATGAAGCTGAAGAGTCTCTTACCCTTTTTGCTTCCTCGCTATGTGCTATAATGTCGTGTGATCACTTAGGACAAATGTGTAAAACTAAGTTCAAAGATAGTGTTAATGCAAGCCAGATTAGTTACATGGTACAAAGTATCAAGAATGTCCTTCGACCCTATTTTGCGAAAGATTTCAGAACAGATGTTGATGATACTATATATAGTATTCCAATTGACGAATCAACTGATATGTCACTAAATTTCTAACAATAGCTATAATTTATCATGGTAAAACATTTCACAAGATTGTGTCGACATTTCTTGCATTAGTCTAACTTCAACAATGAAATACTAAGTCTATCGTATCAGCTATTAAAGAGGCATTGAAAGAAGTTAATTTAGATTTAAGGAAAACTGCAGGGAATAGGTAAAGATAATGCTAGTGTGATGGTCGGTATTAAAAATGGAGTGTATGAAGTACTTAAAAGGGAGGTTCCACATTAGATACTTATAAGGTGTCTGTCATTCCACTCAGTTGGCAACCTCTGCAGCAATTTCAGAATGTCTTCCAAGAAATTGGGACTTTTTGATTAGGGAAAGTTACTACTGGTTTTCTCGAACTTTTTCACTACAGTTCTTTTACCCCCAGATTTCCTCAGTCCTAAATGACGGAGAGGAACCACTGAAAATCCCCCAAGCTTTTGACATTAGATGGTTATCTACTAAACCCGTGGTACGTAGAATAATTGATCAACGGCTCGAGTTAAATACTCATTTTGAAATTGTTAGGTTAACCGAAAAATGCTACACATCTGAGTTTCTCTATTCGATGTTCAGTGACGAATTAATTTAGAATATTTGCTATTTTTTAATCCTATTCTTTCGTGTCTTTAGAGAATCAATTAGGAATTGGAGTCAATTGGTATGGACCTATGCAAGTAATTAGATGACCTGGTTGTTCTTACTCAATATCTTCTTCAGCAAGTTGTCATTCCCTCCTATCCATTTCGGGGAAAATACCGTGATAACGATTTAAAAAATCACCTAAATCCAAAGACATATCTTGGATACTAGTTTGAAAAAAATCAGTAATTAGAAACAAAATATCCAAAGTAGAAGAAAAAAGTTTGGAGACATGCGTGAAATTTGTTTGTTCATTTGTCAAACAATTACATCAAAGATTGCTGATAATATTGAAGTATTGAGGAAATTATCTCTTCTTGCAGTTTCAAAGGCATTTGTAGTGATTAAAGAACCCTGAATTTCCCTGTTAGAAAGCTCTCAGATGCATAATGATGCAGTTACTAGAAGTGAATTACAGTGACAAAAATTGACCATCGTCCAATGGGATAACGTTAACAGTTCTGTCGACAATTTTCAATTATCATGACGCCAGCGGTGAAAATCCTTTCAAAGAACCTGCAGAATTTGCATTATCTAGTCCCGTACTTTCTTGGTCGAACGGGGAGATAGGAAGAATATTCAGCCAGTTGAACCTCGCGAAAACGAAGATAAGGAATCGAATGCAGACGGAAATGGTAAACGCCATATTAGGGATTCGTGGAAGTCTTTGCAGAGAGAATCGGTACTGCCACAATTAAGTACTTCCTGAGTCAGTTCCAAAAACAACTGGGACAAATGAAGCATATAAATCGAGACCATCAACATCTACTGCAGGTTCTCTTTCCCATGATGACGATGACGATAATGATGAAGACGGCATTCTTTTCCAGTTCTGGGTGAGTTTAGTAAAATATATATATATATGGTCTACTTCCCGAATGAAAGGCGTTCCATTATCACGTCTATGTTACTGAGTGACAATTTAAAATCTACGAGGATTGGAACTTAAATAGTGGCAACTATTTATTTACAGCTCGTACTAAATAGACACGTGTTTCAAAGTTTTACTGACCTTCAAAGTGGTCACCAGCATTGTGTATAGCCCGCTGTCAGCGATGTGGAAGTCGTATGATACTCTTAGCACTGCCAGTTGTGTTGACAGTTCGGGCGGAGCGGCCTGTTGCAGAACGAATTTGTAGCAGTTTCGAAGCGAATGCCATGAAGTTTTTCCTTCAGTTCAGGAATCGAGTTGAACGCAAGAGGGCTTAAGTCAGGGGAGTGCAGTAAGTGGTAAAGCACTTAGCAGCATCATCAGTCAAACAAATCAGTAACAACTTGCGCTGTACGGGCTTGAGAATTGTCCTGCAAAATGATGGTCAGGTCCTGCAGAAAGTGTCATCACTTCTGTCTCCACGCTGTTCAGTTCTGGAACACAACCTACGACCAGCTTCAAGACAGAAGTGATGATTTTTATTTATAGGGCATACTAAAAAGCAAAGTGTATGCTGACAGTCCTCCCACAATAGACAATCTTAAAAGGAACATTACTAGAGAAATTAACAGATTAACAACATCGCGCCTACTCGGTAATGTCCTGACACAAAGTCAGCGACGCCTGGATGTACATGCCAATACTTGCAGCAAACCTTATAAACAGGAAACTACATGTTTTTTAATGTTAATACCATCTATCCTTTTTAAATTAGTTCATTGTTACTTGAATCTCGGGCGTATGTAGAACACCCAGTGTTAAAAAAAAAAAAGACGAAAATCTGACTGCCGTGTGGTCCCGTTGCGAGTGTGTCACAAGCACCGATCGAGGTTTCGGGCGTTTCAACGGGTCCTCACACGATCAATAATATTGTCAAATTGACAATATATCGACAGGCTGAGGGCGCCTATTGACATATTGTCAAACCTAGAAATATTGATGAATAGTAATGTAGGACCTCAAAATATTCTCGTATTGTGAGTACATATTGAACGTGTGAGGTCAAATATTGACTGATCGACAATATTCTTCATTCAGATGGTGAAATAGATTCAGAAACCAGCCATGCGGCTTTACTGTGCAGTGTTTATTTTTTCAATTCGCCGTTGTGTATATCATATCTAGATTCAATTTTTAAGGAGTCTTTTAACACAAAGGAATTTTAATAGGCCTGTGCAAGGGTAATCACTGTATATGCCACTTTAGGATGGTTAACGGAGGATTCTCTATGACGTTGCTTACTTCATTAATTTGAAAATGCAGTATAGATTCCTGTGTTACATAGCAGTTTTGAAAAATGCACCCATTTCAAAAAAATACGTCTTATACCTGCAGTGATTAGTAAGAGCTCTGGGAAGTACGTGTCCAATTTCACCAAATTATCACAAAGCTTAAAAAATGATTGACGCTAATTTCCTGAAAAGGTCATTGCCAGGAAGATGTAATTGCTTCATAGCATTCCATAAAACTTTACTTATTGTGCTTTCTGATACTACACAACTAAGCTTCGAGCATTAGAACGACCTGCCTGTCGCCATACAGCTCTAAGTTGCTCCTAATCTCTTGTCGAATGCGATTGCCTCTCTTGTTAACGTGTAATATTTTACATCTCTATTTTATCTCATATCAACACTCTAAACGTGTCGCATGATGTAGAACTCAAAGGAGAATAATTTATAAATTATTTCAGGCCCGTGATTCTGATTTCAGCGAGTAAATTAACGTGACCAGTAGCACGTTTTTTCAGTCTCAGCCCATGTTCTCTTTTTCGTTGCCTTCTATTGCTTGCAAGCTATAGCGAATATACAGTAAAGAGCCAAAGAAACTGGTACACGCGCCTAATATTGTGTAGGGGCTCCGTGAATATGGAGAAGTGCCGCAACACGACGTGGCATGGACTCGATTAATGTCGGAAGTAGTGCTGGAGGTAACTGACACATGAATTTTCCAGGGCTGTCCATAAATCCGTAAGAGTACGAGGGGGTGGAGATCTCTTCTGAACAACACGTTACAAGGCCTCCCACGTATGCTCAGTTATGTTCATGTCTGGGGAGTTTGGTCGCCAACGGAAGTGTTTAAACACAGAAGAGTGTTCCTGGAGCCCCTCTGTGGCAATTCCGGACGTCTGGCGTGTCGCATTGTCCTGCTGGAATTGCCCAAGTCCGTCGGAATGCTCAACGGCCTGAACGCATGCAGGTGATCAGATAGGATGCTTACGTACGTGTCACCTGTCAGAGTCGTATCTAGACGTATCAGGGGTCCCATATTACTCCAACTGCACACGCCCCACACCATTACAGAGCCTCCACAAGCTTGAACAGGCTCCTGCTGACACACAGGGTCCATGGCTTCATGAGGTTGTCTCCATACCCGTACACATTCATTGGCTCGATACAATTTGAAACGAGGCTCGTCTAACTAGGCAACATGTTTCCAGTCATCAGCAGTTCAATGTCGGCGTTGACGGGCCCAGGTGAGACATAAAGCTCTGTGTCATGCAGTCATCAAGGGTTCACGATTGCGCCTTCGGCTCCGAAAACCCAAATCGATGATGATTCGTTGAATGGTTCACATGTTGACATTCGTTAATGGCCTAGCACTGAAACCGGCAGCAATTTGCTGAGGAGTCGCACTTCTGTCACGCTGAACGATTCTCCTCAATCGTTGTTGGTCCCGTTCTTGTAGGATCTTCTTCCGGCCGCAGTAATGTCGGAGATTTGATGTTTTACCGGATTCATGATATTCACGGTACACTCGTGAAAAGGTCGTACGGGAAAATCCCCACTTCATCGCTAGCTTGGAGATGCTGTATCCCATCGCTCACGCACCAACTATAACACTTTCAAACTCACTTACATCTTGATAACTTACCATTGTAGCAGCAGTAACCGATCTAACAACTGGGCCAGACACTTATATAGGCCGTATTCTGCCTGTTTATTTTATATATCTATGTATTTTAATACGCATGCCTGTACCACTTTCTCTGGTGCTTCAGTGTAATTGCAGCACACACTTTCTTTTCGGGCTTCGACATCCTAACCTCGTGTTGTCAACTGACAATTTTTGTCAATACTATTGATAGTACGAGGTCTCTTCCATATAGTGAAGGCGTGACAAACTAGTATTGTCAATACAGGGTGTTACAAAAAGGTACGGCCAAACTTTCAGGAAACATTCCTCACACACAAAGAAAGAAAATGTTATGTGGACATGTGTCCGGAAACGCTTACTTTCCATGTTGGAGCTCACTTTATTACTTCTCTTCATATCACAAAATCATGCAATGGAAACACACAGCAACAGAACGTACCAGCGTGACTTCAAACACTTTGTTATAGGAAATGTTCAAAATGTCCTCCGTTAGCGAGGATACATGCATCCACCCTCCGTCGCATGGAATCCCTGATGCGCTAATGCAGCCCTGGAGAATGGCGTATTGTATCACAGCCGTCCACAATACGAGCCCGAAGAGTCTCTACGTTTGGTACCGGGGTTGCGTAGACAAGAGCTTTCAAATGCCCCCATAAATGAAAGTCAAGAGGGTTGAGGTCAGGAGAGCGTGGAGGCCATGATAATTGGTCCGCCTCCACTAATCCATCGGTCACTGAATCTGTTGTTGAGAAGCGTACGAACACTTCGACTGAAATGTGCAGGAGCTCCATCGTGCATGAACCACATGTTGTGTCGTACTTGTACAGGCACAGGTAGATTACCCCGTATGAAATCATGGCGGTGAATCGAGGAAGTACAGTACATACTGACGAAACTAAAATGAGCTCTAACATGGAAATTAAGCGTTTCCGGACACATGTCCACATAAGATCTTTTCTTTATTTGTGTGTGAGGAATGTTTCCTGAAAGTTTGGCCGTGCCTTTTTGTAACACCCTGTAGATATTGAACATGGGCAGGCCCCTTTATAGGAGGGGCCTACTTGTCCTGGACACAACTACAAGCTGACCCTCAGGCGGAGAAGCGTCGCAGGCATTTTCGCTTTTTTCGGGAAGTGCTGGACGTAGCCAGCCGGCCGGGGGGCCGGGCCAGCGCGGGCTATTTTGGACGTCGCGCGACGGTGCGTGACGTGTCAGGGCGCGCGCGTGTGTTTGTGCGTGGGCTTCCCGGCTGCTCTGTGAATGGGAGGACCGGCGCGCCAGCCAAGGAAACGGGAAGGAGAGCGAGGGAGAGAGACAGAGAGAGAGAGAAAGAGAGAGAGAGAGAGAGAGGCGGGCGCCGCGCCACCGTCCTACCCCCTTCTGTTTTTGTTTAGTCTTGCCGCCTATTCATAGTGGCGCATTGTCTAGGCGCGCTCGATGCGTCCGTGCTCGCTCGCGTCGACCCCAGCCGCCAGCCTTATGGATTCTTTCTCTCTCTTCCCCTCCCCCACCCCCTCCCCCTCCCAGCCCATCTCCGCCGACCAATCTCCCAAGCAAGCACAGTGGCTGAAATGACGACCAGCAGGACAATCTACCGACGAGAAGGTCGATAACAGGACAAAACTCCGTCTCTAGGCAATTCAGTTCCCCGGAGAGACAGCCGGAATATTAACGCCACGAACGATCAGAGGGACATTTTCGGAGAGTTCGAGATCCTTTATTAAGGCAAGGAGAAAGTAACTCGGCTGAAATGAATATTTCGGATTTATCGATGATTTTTTATTTTGCTTTATTGTCCACCTCGCAAAATTACAAAATATGTGTGGTACTGGAAACTAAAATTAAAGTTTACATATCCTAAGTAAGGTAGGTAAATACGTTGATGAAGATCAGCTTGGATTTAGAGAAGACAGAGGAACAACAGAAATAGTCTTGGTCTTGTGCATGCTATTGGAGGTAAGGATGGATACAAATAGAAGCACTTACATTATCTTCATTGGCTTAGAGAAAGCTTTTGACAATGAGACCTGCAAGCTACTCGTTAGAACCATGAAGAAAATAATATTGGACCTGAAGGACAAAAGACTGATCAATATGTATCTAAAACAAAGCATAGATAAAACATTAGTAAGATAGAAGAAGGGGCTGGGAATAGAAAAGAAGCTAGACAAGGATATCTCCTTAGGTATTTAATGTTTTCGTTGAGGAAGGGGAAGACAAAAGGAAGAAAAGTCAGTGGTGAAAGAATGCATTGCATCAGATTTGCTGATGACATTGTAATAGCTGCTGACTCTGAAAAAGAAATGAACAGAATGCTGCAAGTCCTATCAGACACTCTTGAACTATGGGAATTAAAAGTGAGTGAACTGAATACGAAAAGTAATGATAGTATGGAAAAAATTTGGAAGAAATTAAGAGCAATATAGAAATTGATGTTATCAGAACTGATTAAGTGAAACAATTTTGTTATCTCGATAGTGTAATCACATACGACAATGACGCTTGATGAAAGTGAAGAGAAGGATTTCATTGGCAGATCAGTCATTTACGACTAGAAAAACATTTCAACCAGCAAACTTATGAATACAGATTTTAAGAAATTCCCTTGCAAAAGTATATTTATGGAGTAGACTGTTCTCTAGAAGCGAAAATTAATTGTAGGTAAATTGCAAAGGAATCGCCTTGAAGCCTCTGAAATGTGGATGTGGCAGAAAATGACAACAACGAGCTAGGTGGAAAGAAAATACCACCGTGGTAATCTTAAGGGAAGTCAAAAAAGAGAGAAGATTATTAAATGAAAAGAAGAAGAATAAAATTTACAAGTTATAATGCTTTCATCATTAACATTCTCGAAGGAAAATGGATGGAAAAAATGCGTGAGAATGGCCTACGACGAAGTATTCGAATGATATCATGAAGAGAATAGGGCAAGACAATGACGTGGAACTGAAATGAACAGCCAATGATAGAAGCCAGTGTTTGCAATGGCAAAGCGATAGCGTTTAGAAAATGTCTGTAAGACAGTTCCTGTACTTCTCTATGGCAGTGACACCTGGAGAATTACTAAACGAAAGACAAATAATGAATTATCATCTGAATCTAGATTATTAGGATCCATGAAAGGGGGTACAAAATTAAATATAATTAGATATTACAAAACAGCTAAAATCTGAAGCAACGAACTATGTAGCAGATGAATTCAGAGTTCATGAGGAGAACCATGCGGAAAAAATGTCAGAGAGGTGACATAAAATATTGTACACATCGACAATGAAGTCTTCGAAGACCAGAGTACAGATTCAGCGAATAAGACTGACCCACAAAGACAAAACTAGTATCACGGCCAATGCGTGAAAGTGAAGACGATGATTTTGTTATTGTGTTGGCACATATTGCGCAATGTTGTAAGTTAGGTATTGATTTGATCAGTGGAATAGTTTTTCAACGTTTTTATGTTTGTTCTGCTCAAGTAGAAGAACTGCATTTCATTGCTGGCATCAATTTCTTCGTTTGACGCCGCTGCCGCCAAAGAAAATTCATCCAAAATTCATGGAGTATGTTTCCACTAGTATGGGATGAATCTGTCAAGTCATTTCTGGCAGCTGATGTTACAGGCAGGCAGCGACCTAAACATCAGTGAGGTCCAGTAGTCAACCGACACTGCAAGATGTCAGGATGATAACTCAGAAAGATGAGCAGGACGATAGGTGCAAACCACAAGTTTGACAGTAGCCGAGGAATTAGAAACGCAGCGATATGCACATCATATTTTATTTACCAAGAACTCATACAGTAGCACCTGGTGGGATCTCAAATACACTCCTGGAAATGGAAAAAAGAACACATTGACACCGGTGTGTCAGACCCACCATACTTGCTCCGGTCACTGCGAGAGGGCTGTACAAGCAATGATCACACGCACGGCACAGCGGACACACCAGGAACCGCGGTGTTGGCCGTCGAATGGCGCTAGCTGCGTAGCATTTGTGCACCGCCGCCATCAGTGTCAGCCAGTTTGCCGTGGCATACGGAGCTCCATCGCAGTCTTTAACACTGGTAGCATGCCGCGACAGCGTGGACGTGAACCGTATGTGCAGTTGACGGACTTTGAGCGAGGGCATATAGTGGGCATGCGGGAGGCCGGGTGGACGTACCGCCGAATTGCTCAACACGTGGGGCGTGAGGTCTCCACAGTACATCGATGTTGTCGCCAGTGGTCGGCGGAAGGTGCACGTGCCCGTCGACCTGGGACCGGACCGCAGCGACGCACGGATGCACGCCAAGACCGTAGGATCCTACGCAGTGCTGTAGGGGACCGCACCGCCACTTCCCAGCAAATTAGGGACACTGTTGCTCCTGGGGTATCGGCGAGGACCATTCGCAACCGTCTCCATGAAGCTGGGCTACGGTCCCGCACACTGTTAGGCCGTCTTCCGCTCACGCCCCAACATCGTGCAGCCCGCCTCCAGTGGTGTCGCGACAGGCGTGAATGGAGGGACGAATGGAGATGTGTCATCTTCAGCGATGAGAGTCGCTTCTGCCTTGGTGCCAATGATGGTCATATGCGTGTTTGGCGCCGTGCAGGTGAGCGCCACAATCAGGACTGCATACGACTGAGGCACACAGGGCCAACACCCGGCATCATGGTGTGGGGAGCGATCTCCTACACTGGCCGTACACCACTGGTGATCGTCGAGGGGACACTGAATAGTGCACGGTACATCCAAACCGTTATCGAACCCATAGTTCTACCATTCCTAGACCGGCAAGGGAACTTGCTGTTCCAACAGGACAATGCACGTCCGCATGTATCCCGTGCCACCCAACGTGCTCTAGAAGGTGTAAGTCAACTACCCTGGCCAGCAAGATCTCCGGATCTGTCCCCCATTGAGCATGTTTTGGACTGGATGAAGCGTCGTCTCACGTTCCACAGGACTACATCCAGCATCTCTACGATCGTCTCCATGGGAGAATAGCAGCCTGCATTGCTGCGAAAGGTGGATATACACTGTACTAGTGCCGATATTGTGCATGCTCTGTTGCCTGTGTCTATGTGCCTGTGGTTCTGTCAGTGTGATCATGTGATGTATCTGACCCCAGGAATGTGTCAATAAAGTTTCCCCTTCCTGGGACAATGAATTCACGGTGTTCTTATTTCAATTTCCAGGAGTGTATGTGCGTCAATGCTGGGATGCAGAGCCCATATCAGTATTATACAAGGCGGTGTGTTGGCACCGCAAAGTTGCTAGCAGGCAGCGAGGCAACCACGACGGAGTCACTGCATCAGCAGCCTTGCAAGCAGGTCACCATGTCAGGAAGAACTGGACAGGCAGCAGCCCCCAGCAGTAGGTACGTGCAGGACGCACCCAGGTGCAGGCTGCAACACTAGGACCTTTCGTAGACGTCCAGAAGTTGATTGAGAATTTCCGGCAGAGACAGCAACTAGTTCTAGAACTGGCTAGGCGATCCGTATAAGGTCATCAGCTATCATGAAGTAGTTCTAGGTAAAGGTAGCAATGAAGACAGACGCTGCTAGGCCAAAGCAGCTAGTACCTATACTCCCTCGCCCTAGTTTTACTACGACAAGGTGGTGCTTATGTTAAAGTAGAGGATCCGAGACACTGCAGCATGAGGTAACTCCACTCGCCACTGCTCCAGTCGGGTGACTTGCATCACGCCACCTCAGCATCATTCCAGCCCACACTGAGGAATTTCAGAGACAGCAGACTTGCTCACTTGGCCCTGGATTGAGAAGTCCACTAGGAACAGTATTCGTGCAACGCTCTTCCTCCCTTCAGAAGATTTAGTCCATCGAATCCCAGGCGGCAGCTAAATCTGTGAACTGCTTCAACATTACATAGCACATTATACATTTTTACTTCTACACTTGTTTACACTCATTGCGCCACCTGTCTTTCTATTAGCCCAGTCCAACACACGATGGCTGGTACACTTACAATTACTTACACTTTAGGTGCGACCCACTTGGTTGGTTTCTGGTGGACCAGAAGTTCGGTATGGTGTGCAGCTCTGTGCTATAGGGAGACATGGGTTGCACAGGTGAGAACTACAGTCAAAATGGTACCCATCGATGAGATTCCCATCGCCATGATTCTGTGATGGTATCTACTGCAAAACTGTTGGCAGTGTTGAAACATTTGACCCACTCTGTACTGCCATCAGTTTCTCCAGTGACCTAAGTAAGGTGGCCTCCAAGGAATCGTTCAGAAAGGCCAGGTTATTGCCTGATAATATTCCCAAATGTTTGTCAGGCAAGTACAGTAGTGGACAGGCTAGATTCAGAACTGTAACCCATGTAATAGTTACTGAAAAGCTGAAAAGTTGGCCCTGAAATGTTACATGTTGTACCATTTATTAAAAGTCATCTGCCTCACAGCTCCAAGTCTTCTGTGCCCTTAGATCACCTTGTCTGCAACAGTTGGCTTAGGATTCAGAATGATGCAGGTTCTTTGCCTGCCTGTTGGTTCTTCATTGTTACTAAATACTTAGGGAAAAAGGACATTAATAACAGTAGTGATCATGCATATTGTAATAGGTATGTCATGACGGTTCTTTACTTTTTCTAATATTTTGTGTAAATCGGTTGCCAGCAAGCCTACAGCTGACCGTGAGATACAATAATCTCTCATGATTAGTAAAAGAATCGTTCATAATAATTATTCATTCTGGCAAAAAATGATACAAGCACTACCCTAACATGTCTGATCAGTACAAGAGCTAATCACAGGTGGAGATGAGTGGGGTGCAGCTAAAAGACAAATGAAGACGTTCTAACAAAAGAGCGAGAGATGGAGATTGCAAACATATCTGCAACGTCGAGAGTATTATAAGGGGCTATCATAAAGTTTCCGTTCAAAGGCCACACTGACCCCTTGTCTATACATCAGCGCTTATATCCCCACATTAGAGTCGCGCTGGGTTGCATATAAACCACAGCAACGCCGTAAAAGAGAAATGACAATAAATGTTCAATGCTGCCACAGGATGAAAATGATTTAAATATTCTTATAATTAACTACATGGAGAGTGGATACTATATCTTCCATAATTACACATAATTAATTATAACAAACTTTCTCTTCATCTAATTCATTTCTCCTTAACCTTTATGAAGAATCCTCTTCCCCATGCACAAACTGTTTCCAAACATAAAAATTCTGTTGCCACAGCTGTGACCAGAGTCACACAACCTGAAAGTACTCATCAATATACTTCCCAGACATTGTACAAACACAACAAAATAACGAACTCTGTCCCCATCATCTGATGAAAAACACAAACAAAATTAAATACCTAAATCGCTACGCTAACAAGGCACAAGATATCCCCCAAAACTATTAACATTTCTGAAAACGAAATCTAACCATACATTATAATCTCTAAGTTACACCCTTCCTGCCATATAACATTTGTCTGTCCAAGTATAACCTGACGGTGATATAATCATCCCCACACTACAAGACATTAATGTACACTCTTGAGAAACATACATATAAATAAAAACAAAAACCATTTGAAAAAGCATTCACTTTAATTCAAAAACCATTCACCATTTGTGCAAGTTCACATACTCTCATAATCATGGTAAATGACGTGAGACATACAAAAATACGCAAAATATATCTGAAATTCTAATCCTCTGTCGCTTTGGTCGCATAAACACATATAGTGATGCATGTAACTTGCACAGGTGTGGTCTGGCTCTACTTTCCTCTTACTACCCCATCCCCCTTTCTTGATGGTGGCACCAGTAATGGTCGTAGTGATTCTAGCACTCCCTGAAAGGATTGGATATTTCTAACATCTATGGCCATTATACAGATCGCTAGCTATAGCTTATCGTTTAATGGCAAGGTAATTTCAATTACCTGATACAGACTTTGATACTGGGTGACGAATTTCTTCATTTTAATATTCAGAATGCATGTTAACAGCACTCAGTGCCTTGTATGGTACTCACATGCATGTGCACTGTGCTGACCCATTCATTTGTATCATTTTAGGTATTTAATTTTGTTTGTGTTTTTCATCAGATGATGGGGACAGACTTCGTTATTTTGTTGTGTTTGTACAATGTCTGGGAAGGATATAGCTTCTACACTCCTCACAATGTCCTTGCAGAATTCCACAGTGGCTCTACATTCTTTCCTACCTTCGTTTGGTAATCTCAAATGGTGGTGCCTTTCTCCAACCATACAGTACTTTGTATGGTGATAGGTCCCTACATTCATGGATCTTAGAATTATGTGGTAACAAAATTCTGAAACATTGAGATGGCTAGTTACATAACAGCTTAGTATATCCCATACTGTCCAGTGCACCCTGTCTGTTTTTTCATTTGCCTGTCAGTGTAATCTACTAGTCTTTAACTTACAAATATGTAATAGATGACACAGCTCTCTCATTAATTCAGACCTAGAATTGGTGCACTGACCTGTAATTAATGTTTCTGCAACACCAAACTTCAGTAACCAATTATTCACCACTGTCTGCGCCAGTGTTTTAGCTTACTGACATGGGGTAGCTGTCATTCCCACATGTCATGGTAAATGGTCTACAATAGTGAGAATATAGTGGTTCCCAACTGATGTGTGCAAGAAAGATTCCAGCATATCCATCCCAATCAGTTTAAAAGGCTTACTAGCTTCTGGCAAACTTTGCAGTAGAATAAGCTGACAGCTCATTTCAGTCTCTTGTATGCATGGTGCACAATTTCTCACGTATTGTTTCACATTCTGCCAACATGTCAGGGGCAAAAATATTTTTTTCTTTTAAGGGGAGTGTTGGTTGGTTGGTTTGGTGAGTAAAGGGACCAAACTACAGGTTCGTTAGTCCCTAGGGGGAGGGGTTTCAGCTCTGTTTGAGTACATCTTCATTCAGAGCAATATCCAAAAATATCAGCAACTGAACTGTTATAAGCTTTTTCAAAATTTAGAATGAGAACATAGGTTGAATGTACTGAAATTTGTAATACAAGTGAATGGAAATGAAAGCACTGCTATAAAAAAAACTGTCACACCTATTGATGTTGATGTAAATTGCTCTATAACCAATGAGTATTTAGTGTTTATAAACTGCATGCAATATGACAGTCCACTTTCTCGACTAAGCTATGTAGAAAGAATCGCTTTACAAAACACAGCTCACATCTGAATGACTGGGCAAGTCATCAGTCATCTGAAGATTACTGTTTCCAAAAAGTTTTTACCCTAAAAATAATATAGGGCTAAATATAAGAAGCATTCTACACAGTAGTGGCACCATCCATGCTGAGTGTAGATGAATTTGTATGTCTGGGATGTCTATCCAAATCCACAGATTTGTTTCAGCCAAATATGGCATATAAACAGCAAACTTCATGAGTATTGCACTGAGAGATTTATAACCTCTAAGCTCCAGTGAAGATAAGTGCATAAACATGTTTTTTTAACCACTGCCATACAGACTGCCCTGTAAGACAGATGAATTATATGGGAACAATATCAGCCTGCAGAATCAACAAGCTTTGTAGGGCAGCCTACATGTCAGGAGCAAGAAACGGTTTTCCAACCACCAATATGTAGGCTTCCCGACATGACATATGTTGCTGGCATAGTAACAGCCTGCTTTATCAACCATTTCTGCGGTGTGTACACATGTAGATGGGTATGGACATTGACATGGGCATCATTAAAATGGATATAATAGGGGACAGACAGATAGAGGAGCAGGAGGTGATGCATAAGGAGAGAAGATGGGAGATGAAGAGAGAGAGAGAGAGAGAGAGAGGAGCAGGAGGGGGTGGACAGACATACTGAGGAAAGAAGGAGGGACAGAGAGATGAAAAGGAGAAGGTGGATAGAGAGAGGTGATAGAGTAAGGAGGAGGAGGAGTTGGACATTGTGGGAGGCAGAGGAGAGGGAATGCACAGAGAGAGAGAGAATAGAAGAGGAGATGGTCAGAGAGAAGGAAGAGGGGAAAGATACAGAAGGTAGGTGGAAGTTGTAGTGGAGTAGTGGGAAGATGGAATAGGAAGAGGCATGAGTAGAAAATGGGCAGAGATAGGGGTAGAAGTTATGAACAAAGAGAGGGGGAGGAAGATATAGTCAGGTCAGAGAAGGGGGACACAGAGGAGATGGACAAATAGAGGGATCAGGAGGAGAGAGTGTGCAGAAGTTGAGAGGATAAGGTGGACGGAGAGACAGAGGGAGGAAGAGGTGGATGCAGAGGGGCACAAGGAGAAGGAGGAAGAGGAGGAGGAGGAGGTGTCTGCAGTGTATGTGTTGAATGCATATGCAGGCAAAGCCATGGTGACAAGGCTAGTATGTACTCCTACACCATTGAATCGATTTCAACCAAATTTGATACATATACAGCTTGCAATCTGAGAATCAGCACTGTAGGGGTTAGAACCTCCTAGTTCTCTTAGGAGCAGAGATAAGGCCAAATGGTTTTCATCCCTGAATGTAGGATGACCTCCACAACAGGTGCGTTGTATGGGTGGAACTGGCATGCCTTGCAGGGGTTATATGGGTGGATGGCCGAAGCTGAACACAGGGGGAAGAGAAGAGGAATTTTTAGAGAGGAAAGGGGATGAGATAGATAAGAAAACGTGGAGGAGGTAGACGAGTGTGGAGGAAGATGAGATGAACAGAAACAGGGCGCAGGAGGAGATGGTTAGAGAGAGGGGGAGGAGGAGATGGTGGGAGAGAAGGGGAGGAGGAGATGAACAGAGAAAGGGGGAGGAGGGAGAGATGCAGGAGGACCGTGGAAGATGTAGGAAGTGGTGGACATATGGAAAAGGAGGGCAGGGGAAGAGGAGATACGTAGCGTGTACAACATTTCTCGAAGCAATGCCCTTTCTACTGCTTCATATTCATTGGAAAATTTTGGAAGTTTTCGTGACGCTTGTCATGTTGCTTGCCAGTTTATATGAGCTGACTCTAAGTGGCAGAGCACTAGCCGTTATATAGTGAACTGATTGACTTTGTGCTATTATCATTAATTTATTTAATGTCATTTCACAATTCATATCACAAGTAAGTACTGTATGTGAACATGAACGTCGCTGTAATGTGCTTTTACGAGACCTTGTTACTTCCTTGCGTCATTTCCAACACTGCAAATGGTCATATTGTAGCTCGTGTTGCAAATGTTATCAGCACTATCGAAGATTTTGACCTGCAACATTCCTCTCATCACGATGGGCAATAGTGCTTACCCTGCGCTCTCTACTGAGATGACACAAGAAAAGTTGAAAAAGCTATACTGCTATTGGCTTATAGCATAAAAATTAAGTTCCGTCATACTGGATTTATGTGATTTCGCCATATTCAACAGTTTTCAGTTTCCTTCATCATGTTATCAATTTTTCTTTTTCCCAGACAAACACGAATTGAAAATACTTTCAAAACTGCGTGCTCTGTGGCGTAATTTTTACGTGTCACATGTCAGGAAAAGCGTCGCTAGACCTTTGGAACTATTACCGAAATTAAGAAAAAGTTATATTTTTAAGTATACTAAACTATAGGATAGCTTCTTTGTGGGCCTCCCTCTTCCCCTACATATCACGCTCTGTGGTCGTGGCAATTACGTCCATGTACTTGAGTAATGAATCATTTTCCATTCTTTTGCGAACATTGTTCTGTATTTGACAATACACATAAGTGTTGTTCTTTAAGTGTTTTTACCCCAACGTGTCTCTCTTCTGGAGCACTGCCCTTATTTTTTAATGCATTTACAAGGTCACTACAAACAAGCTACCAGTATTTATGGTTTATTCAGATGGAACCCTCCTAACCTCAAGATTGAATGGATGATTCAAAAGTTATATTTCCTGTCATGTAATTTTAGCATGACTAAATTAGCAAAACTATCGACCCATGTTTCAAAAAGCCGAGCGCGAAAATGAGAATTTTAATGAGCTCATATCACGGGGATTTATTGATTACAGACATAAGTGTTTTGGATAGCCCTTGCACTAGCGACCATTTGTGTGTAAATCCTACAGTACAGGAACAAAACTCGTTTTATATAAGCAGCACACCCTGCTATAGCAGGGAAAAGAAGGGAACCAGTGGAAAATGCTCCTATCAGAGGACAAAAAAGGCGAATATCTTCCTTTTTAAAACAATCAGACAGAAAAATGGGTAACCAACTGCCTCAATCCTCATTCTGCCTTCCTCACCAACAAATTCGCCTCTTTTATGCTGAAAGACAGTGACGATGGAAGAGAGTGAATACAGTGTCATTGGGAGAGGAAGAGAGAGGAGACAATAATTATGGGAGAGAGAAAGTGGCAGTGAAATAGAATGACAGATGAATGAAGAAATATCAATGGGAGCCAAAGAGGTAGGAGATATTGGTGGTCATTGAGTGTATGGTATGGTCAGTGGCGGTAAAAGAGAAAGAGAGGTAGATGGACGTAGAAGCAGTGGGAGAAAAGAGAGAGGAGACAATTGAAATGAAAAATACAAATGAGTGGATTCTATGGCTTGGGAGATCTTGACCGTCCCAGGGCTGGAGAACTAACATGTTGGTATAGCGGAAGCGCATTTTGAACCAAAATCATTTTAAACATGTGAGTGTAGGGCAAAAAATAAGTCGAAGCTCCACAGAATTTTTGAGCTGATGGAGACAGTGATAGTGGGTAAGAAAGACAGTGCCAGATAGGAGACAGTGGCAGGTGGATATATTGTAAATCAATGGGAGGAAAAAAGAGACAGTGGAAGACAGACATATATAGTGAAGTGGGAGGAAAATGCTGAGTATGAAGGCTTAAATATAAAGAAAGAAGGGATTTAGAGTGTTCTGTGTCAAAAGAGCACGAATATGTTGAGATGCCAAAATATTGTAAAAGTTACGTTTTGTTCCGCCCTCCCCCTTGCATTTTTCAATATGGCACCGATGTATACGCTGAAGTTCCTAATCAGTCAATTTGTTGCCACAATCAGATCTTCTGCTTTCACATTATTTGGCTTCACCAGCTCGCAACCAAATTGTACCTTTCTAATCTAACCTAGACCTCGGGCGGTGCTACGAATCATTCACCACAATCAAGATATCAGGGGGGTTGGGGAGGGGGAGAGGTGCAAAACGTAACCTTAGCCCCAAAATTTTTGGTAAGAAAGGTGGAATGATGACTGAGGCAGCTGGTTCCCCACTTCTCTGTCAGTCTCTTAAAGAGGAACATATTCGCCTTTTATGTGTTTTTTTTTTTTAGCAGGATTAATAACACTGTAGTCTTCCAAAATATATCTAAAGAAACTTACCATGAAATATGACTTCAGTTGAACTGGACTATCAACACGATCTCAGTAACGCTAAATACTGCAACTCTCTTCTTGCTATCAGCGGAATGAAACGTTTTAAAAATTGCACAGACTTTATTTTTGTTTTTAATCACCATGTGGACAAACATACGGTCAGTGACAGGTCAGTGAACCTAGGACACAGCCACTGGATGTTATTACCCTATTGTAAATATGTCTATCTTATGAGTGAGGTATACTGTTGTTAGATAACGATGAGTGAATGAAACTCAGACATTCTGAAGTTAAAGTTTTGAAAGCTGTCAAGTGTGACTATATTGTTTCAGCCAAGTTTCTTTTACTTTAAGTTTTAGTGATATCAGATGCCACATGTAAACTCCGCTGATATCAATAATAGTCGATATAAGTTGTCGGTGCTAAGTTCAGCTTCAAAATCGGTAGAGCGTGAGGTACAGAGAAAACAGGAAGGAGAGCTTTGTAACCACGTTGAGGAGGGACGCAAGAGAGGAATGTTATCTATCTGCTGCACAAATGATGCACAATTAACAAGATCATGTGAAATAATATCGTAGAGGTTTTCATGTTCAAACACACAACATGACTTCGCCATGGTATAATACTACTGTAACTGTCACATCATTGAAGTTACAGTCCGCGGCTCGTGGTCTTGCGGTAGCGTTCTCGCTTCCCGCGCACGGGGTCCCGGGTTCGATTCCCGGCGGGGTCAGGAATTTTCTCTGTCTCGAGATGACGGGGTGTCATCTCGCAAGTCGCCGTAGTGGCAATAAAGAACTTGTGGAGCGGCGACCGAACCGCCCCGCGAGGGGTCTCCCGGCCACCAATGCCATACACTCACTATCATTATTATTGAATTTGCAGAATTTGTAAACATAAGACAGTCGAAAAAAAGTGTACTGACATGTACCAGTAACAAGTAGAGTGCCAACATGCAACTTATCATCAGTAACTTAAAGATATCTTACCCCATCTCGCTGCTACCAAACTTTGAAATTTGCTGTTGTGTGTTCAACAGACAACATTTAATCTCATATTATTATAACTAACAACAGCCATATTTCAATGTGAGCGACTTTACAACCAGTAAAATAAAACTTCATGCCATTGTGGAGGAGAGAGGGGAGGGGAGCTGGACCCGTCGTTCCCCACCACGCCCTTCCCCATATCTATGCTCCTGCTACATATTCAGTTTCATACCATCTAATGGTCCTCTGACACCCATGTTTGGATAACACTTCCTCCTACAACATGACTGGAACTACAACAAATATTGGCCAAATTTGTTGCATAGCACATGTTCAAGCATAATGAACTGTTGTTGCTTTACAGTTTGCAGTCCTTGTCAGCAGCATGCACTTTTTGTCATTCCATAAGGTAACGACCTATTCTCTGTAATACACCAACTTCCCTACTAATGCCATCTACATTCCCATGATTTCTGTCAGGTTTATAGATAAGTTTGATACTGAATTCACATAGCTTAACCATCCACCATGTTTATCTGTTAGTCAGATCATTTAACTGTAATAATAATTTCAATACCACATTATCTGTTATTACTTTCAACTTCTTACTGTGTACATAACAGCAAAAATGTGTCACACTGTAAAAGAGGCCCAACATTTCCTTCTCTGTAATGGAATAACTCCTCTCTCCTTTATTTAAATTATATAGTGCATAGGCAAGTGCATGTTCCCTCCCATCTACATCTTGACTTAACACAAAGCTGAGTGCATGATTGCTTGTCACAAGATAGTATGAATTTCTTTCCATAATTTAGAAAGACTATTATAGGATTTTTTGTCAATAACTCTCAGTTCCTCAAATGCACGGTCTGATGCGCCTTGTCACAGTCCACGTGGCTCCCCCCCCCCCCCATTGGAGATTTGAGTCGTCCCTCGTGAATGGGTATGTGTTTGGTCTCATAGGATCTCACCACAAATTTCCAAATTTTTCCATGTCCAGGGGAACTTAACACTTTTTTTCAATAAATACATGAGTTCTCATGCTATTCCTGCAAACTCTGAGACAAATTTACTATAATAATTTGCTAAACATAAAGATGACTAACTCTTTTCCAATCCGAGGTGTTAGAAAACTTTTTACAGCCTTTGCTAGGCTAGGATCCATGCATAGTCTACAACAATGAATTACATGCCCTGAATAATGCATTTCCTGTGGTATAAAGTTACACTGTTCTATACTGAGATTCAGGTGTTTTGCATGTAACCTCTTAAAGCCTCCTTTAATAATTCACGTGCTGTTTCACATCTTTCACCAAAACAACATATGTTCCAAATGCTTCATGCACTGTCTTGGTTTCAGTCATCTCAGCATATAATAATATAATTTTGCAGGTTCATTGCGTGGTATATCTGGATACTGGCTGCACAATCCAGTCAAATAGAATTAATAGAACAGAAGTAATAAATTAAAATGTGTCCAAAACTGAAATTTTACTGTATGAATCATCAAAAATTTGGCAAGCGATAAACTCTTCATCTTTATTTCGTGGGGGTATCAGGAAGAAAATATGTTGTGTAGTTTGTTGGAAGTCGTTAGTTGCTCTCATTCTGTATGAATGTATTCTGGGTAATTTCCAGGTCCTGAGCTATGTTGCCTCAAGACATACATGTGTGAAATATGAAATAATTATATTAAATTCTGAAAATCAAATTTTTATTGCCTTGGAAACTGTTAGACATGCAGCCTGTGAATGGGCACATGCACCATTGTAATAATATGTATACGCGATTTTCACAACTTTTCAACAGAATAATACAAATGTTAAATCATGCAGTGTTTTTATTTCCGTTAAATATCTTAGTTTTGAAAAGTTTAGAACCTGAAATATGAAATTATAGAGCATATTATGAGAAAAATTGCTACATTTCCTACACTTTCCTCATACTCTCATAAACAATATTTTATCCAACAGTTTCGTTGAGAATCTGTTATCCAAAAGCTTCAAATTTTATAAACTGATATTGCACCTCATTTCATTACTAATCAGTTTATCAAAATACTGCCAAATTTCACTTTTGGAAGCTGCTATTCTGTGTGCTGATTCAGTAATTCTAGCATTTAGACTATTTTAAAAAACAATGTAACAGAAATAAGGAAGTGTAATCGTGATAACAATGGAATTCCAAATGAACAAACTGTGAACGAAATGTTGCCATCGTTGCAAAGCATCAAAAATCTTTCTGCACACTGACTCTGTCGCTCACACTGACGCTGTTCGTTCAATTGTTGGTCTGTTGGTGCTTGCTAGTGATGGGACAATAGATTCGTTTTAACAACTGATCGGCCTGTCGATTGCTTTTTTTTTCTCTCAGACGATGTCGAATGAAACAACGGAATGAAATTATCCTCTGTAGAGGTGTAAGCTACATGAATGTTTTCACTAACTCTGCAGCTTTGATTGGATTCACTTTATATGATAGAACCAACTGATACAAATCTCTGACAGATCACAGCAGCTGTATGAATGTTTTCACTCAGTCTCAGGGTTTGAGTAGTTACATTTACACTCTTTTTCAGCGCTTTTGGTTATACATGAACCATGACTAGGTTTGCCAACTTCTTAGAAACAAATAATATATCTTATTTCAAGGAGAGGTAAATACAAAAAACCATGAATTTTTAAAATTCATGTCTTTATTTGTCTAAATACGAATTTTACGTACTACTGGCATTAAACATGGATTTTTGGCGATTTTAAAAGGTTAGTAACTGGTTTATGTTCAAACAAATGAATAGTTTCTTTTTTATGTAATTTCCTGCTGGTTTGCAGCCTTCACCTATAATTCCATTGGAGGAAATGCTGAGGTGACGTGAACCAAAATCATAGAATACAGAATGTTTTTAATTGCTTGATGACTTATTCAGTTGTTTTTTAAGTATGTACTGTTACTTGTCAAAAGAATTTTTAAGAAAAATATTTGACATCATTCGTTATTATTCTTCGATTTTTTTTTAACCAACGTAGTTTCACAATGTGAGTCAAACTTGCAGATACTGCATATTACATTGAATTCATCTTGTGGAATAGTTTTTATACATATTGTTGCTTCCATTCCCTTGCATTTCAGCATTCTGAACCAGACACAAAGGTCACCATTAAGAGAGCGCCTACTCATAAAGATAGACGAAAAACTGAACTAAAGCTACTTATTGGCACTCAATAAAAAGCATAAATCGGAAGGGCAACAGCAGCAACGATTGGCGATAACAGAGTGTAGTCAACAATAATGATTTCACAATGACAAAACAATCGGATGTTTGCACTCAGAACTGTATCCACAGAACTGTGTCGGCTGTTTTCATTCGATTGCTCCCACAGACTGGTTTCACTCAAAAAGATGAATGAATAGTCCAACCGATACATAATGCTGCAATATCTGCAGCATAGTGCCCAGAGTCGATCGCGGTCCTCTGGTTTGGAGCCGTGTGGAGGGTCTAAACCAGAGGCTCAGACGACTCTGCGACTATAATGGTTGCAAATTCATCGACCTCCGTTATTGGGTGGAGAACTGTAGGGCCCCCCTAGACAGGTCAGGCGTGCACTACACACCGGAAGCAGCTACTAGGGTAGCAGAGTACGTGTGGCGTGCACACGGGGGTTTTTTAGGTTAGAGGGACCCCCCCTTGGGCGAAACGATAAAATACCTGACGGCTTACCAGAGAGGACATTATCATCGTTGATAAAGAACGTCCGTCCTCAGAGACCAAAAACAGGAAAAGTTAACGTAATATTGGTAAACTGCAGGAGTATCCAGGGCAAGGTTCCTGAATTAGTATCTCTTATTGAAGGAAATAGTGCGCATATAGTATTAGGAACGGAAAGTTGGTTAAAACCGGAAGTGAACAGTAACGAAATCCTAGACACAGAATGGAATATATACCGCAAGGATAGGATAAACGCCAATGGTGGAGGAGTATTTATAGCAGTAAAGAATTCAATAATATCCAGTGAAGTTATTAGCGAATGCGAATGTGAAATAATCTGGGTTAAGCTAAGTATCAAAGGTGGGTCAGATATGATAGTCGGATGCTTCTATAGACCACCTGCATCAGCAACCGTAGTAGTTGAGCGCCTCAGAGAGAACCTGCAGAACGTCGTGAAGAAGTTTCGTGATCATACTATTGTAATAGGGGGAGACTTCAATCTACCAGGTATAGAATGGGATAGTCACACAATCAGAACTGGAGCCAGGGACAGAGACTCTTGTGACATTATCCTGACTGCCTTGTCCGAGAATTACTTCGAGCAGATAGTTAGAGAACCAACTCGTGAAGCTAACGTTTTAGACCTCATAGCAACAAATAGACCGGAACTTTTCGACTCCGTGAATGTAGAAGAGGGTATCAGTGATCATAAGTCAGTGGTTGGATCAATGACTACAAATGTAATAAGAAATGCCAAGAAAGGAAGGAAAATATATTTGCTTAACAAGAGTGATAGGGCACAAATCGCAGAATATCTGAGTGACCACCATCAAACGTTCATTTCTGAGGAAGAGGATGTGGAACAAAAATGGAAAAAATTCAGAAACATCGTCCAGTACGCCTTAGATAAGTTCGTACCGACTAAGGTCCACAGCGAGGGGAAAGATCCACCGTGGTATAACAATCATGTACGAAAGGTACTACGGAAACAAAGAAAGCTTCATCATAGGTTTAAGAGTAGTCGAATCATAGCTGATAAGGAAAAGCTGAACGAAGCGAAAAAGAGCGTAAAGAGAGCAATGAGAGAAGCATTCAACGAATTCGAACATAAAACATTGGCAAACAATCTAAACAAGAACCCTAAAAAGTTTTGGTCATATGTAAAATCGGTAAGCGGATCTAAATCCCCTATTCAGTCACTCGTTGACCACGATGGCACCGAAACAGAGGACGACCGAAGAAAGGCAGAAATACTGAATTCAGTGTTCCGAAACTGTTTCACTGCGGAAAATCGTAACACGGTCCCTGACTTCAGCCGTCGCACGGACGCCAAAATGGAAAATATTGAAATAAACGATATCGGAATTGAAAAACAACTGCTATCACTTAGTAGCGGAAAAGCATCCGGACCAGACGAGATACCCTTAAGATTCTACAGTGATTATGCTAAAGAACTTGCCCCCTTTCTATCAGCAATTTATCGTAGATCGCTGGAAGAACGTAAAGTACCTAGCGACTGGAAGAAAGCGCAGGTCGTTCCCATTTTCAAGAAGGGTCATAAATCAGATGCGAATAATTATAGGCCTATTTCGCTTACGTCAATCTGTTGTAGAATAATGGAACATGTTTTGTGTTCTCGTATTATGACGTTCTTAGATAATACAAATCTCCTTCATCATAACCAACATGGATTCCGCAAACAGAGATCATGTGAAACTCAGCTCGCCCTATTTGCCCAAGAAATTCACAGTGCCGTAGACACTGGCGAGCAGATTGATGCCGTATTCCTGGACTTCAGGAAGGCATTTGATACGGTTCCGCACTTACGTTTAGTGAAAAAAATACGAGCTTACGGAATATCGGACCAGGTTTGTGATTGGATTCAGGATTTCCTAGAAGAAAGAACACAACATGTCATTCTTAACGGTTCAAAATCTGCAGATGTAGAGGTAATTTCGGGAGTACCGCAAGGAAGCGTGATAGGACCTTTATTGTTCACAATATACATAAATGACTTAGTTGACAACATCGGTAGCTCCGTGAGGCTATTTGCAGATGACACGGTTGTCTACAAGAAAGTAGCAACATCAGAAGACTCGTACGTACTCCAGGAAGACCTGCAGAGGATTAATGCATGGTGCGACAGCTGGCAGCTTTCCCTAAACGTAGATAAATGTAATATAATGCGCATACATAGGGGCAGAAATCCATTCCAGTACGATTATGCCATAGGTGATAAATCATTGGAAGCGGTAACGACCGTAAAATACTTAGGAGTTACTATCCGGAGCGATCTGAAGTGGAATGATCACATAAAACAAATAGTGGGAAAAGCAGGCGCCAGGTTGAGATTCATAGGAAGAATTCTAAGAAAATGTGACTCATCGACGAAAGAAGTAGCTTACAAAACGCTTGTTCGTCCGATTCTTGAGTATTGCTCATCAGTATGGGACCCTTACCAGGTTGGATTGATAGAAGAGATAGACATGATCCAGCGAAAAGCAGCGCGATTCGTCATGGGGACATTTAGTCAGCGCGAGAGCGTTACGGAGATGCTGAACAAGCTCCAGTGGCGGACACTTCAAGAAAGGCGTTACGCAATACGGAGAGGTTTATTATCGAAATTACGAGAGAGCACATTCCGGGAAGAGATGGGCAACATATTACTACCGCCCACATATATCTCGCGTAATGATCACAACGAAAAAATCCGAGAAATTAGAGCAAATACGGAGACTTACAAGCAGTCGTTCTTCCCACGCACAATTCGTGAATGGAACAGGGAAGGGGGGATCAGATAGTGGTACAATAAGTACCCTCCGCCACACACCGTAAGGTGGCTCGCGGAGTATAGATGTAGATGTAGAAGATACCGAATCGATTCTTTTCATTCGGTTGCTGTTATAGACTGGTTTCACTCATAAGAATGAGTCAATAATTCAACTGATATGTAAAACTCCAACTGTATGAGCCGACTGTTTTCCAACAACCGACAGAATTCGTTGTCTTCTTTCATTTGTTACGATCACTACTGCTCACGCGTTCAGTTGTCTGAAGTGTTAGAAGTGCGCCATGATGCCAAATTTTTAGGTAAATAATAAAGATGTAACAAATCATTGCTATGATCATTTGATGTAATACCTGCTAAGAAATATGGAACTGAGTAAAAGTTCAATTGAAAATTACCGGTATCGAGATGACAGTACTCCACACCAAGAAAGTTTTGTTACTTTCTCTGTGTCCCTGTAGACAGGGGTTGTGGACGTCCTAGACTGTATACCCCACCTCTTGACCTTCTTTCGAAATGATCCGTTACACGCTGACGTATTTCGTTTCATTATTGTGAAATAAAAACGAGAAAAAAAGAAAATCGATGTGTTTGATGTCTGGCGTTACAGAAGTACATGAAATGTATTCACAGTTGCGAATGTGGACAACTATCAGCTGTATAATGACATGACGACAATGGAAATTCGAGCCTGACTGGGACCACACAACAATCATAATGCGTCGCATTGTTGCCACGGACCTTCTGTGTGCAATGTTGCTGATCATACGATAAACTTTGCGCATGGCCTGTACTTTTCACTATGCACTATGCTGCCGCACTCGACTTACCAAAACAGCGCTGTTGGCTACCAAAGCACCCAGTTACTGTTTCTCTTGTAAGCTGGAAGCCCCTGCCTGCATCTCCACTGGAACTGCCGTCCTCTCTGGCGATAAATACAACAACCACCTCACTTAGTTGTTTCTGTCTTCACAGCGGTTACAAGCCAAGATGACCATTAGTGGTGACCTTTAAAATTAAATACATTTATCACACGTGCTGGGATGATATTCATCGTAAAAATAGGAAGCAATTATTTCCTCTGCTTCTTGCACAATTTATTAACGTCGTATTTTTACAGTTATATGGTTGTTTAAAAGCTTCTGTTGAAAAATATACTTGGGGTTTACATTTAAAAAAGATTCTCTCTCATCGCACAGTTTGACAGCAAACCATGCGTAACGCATCATTTCGCCAAATATTGGCATGGATAAATGTTGATGTTAAATGAAATATAGTTTGATGAATTCTTATCATGATGTGATATCTTTTCTCTCTCGATTGACTACGAGCAGCTTTTAAGCTTTTTGGTCAAATTCTTTACCTGTTGATAAAAACAGACATCGCACAGTTACACCAGCTTGGAAAAGGCTTCCCATTCTTGGTTCACCGGCCACTGACTACTCTCCAACCATTCCATGGGCAAACATCGGACTGCATTGACGGTCCTGTTTACGGTACGCGAGGCATCAAGAACAACCCCTGCTGTTCAGAAGACAATTGTGACAGTCTTTCGCTGTCGGCACGAGGATGAAGTTTACCACGCAACGCTGCTCGCAGTCCAAGGCCCGACTGCGCTCCCCGTCTCGCCTACTTGTTGGTCCAAGACTCCAGCTGGTTAGCTCAAGATTCCCTACTCCCGTCTCGCACTGCTTCAAGCAGGCTCGGAGCAGCACAAGTAGTGCCACGAACGCCATCGTCCGCGTCTCTTGCCCAGAGGCCAGCAGCGAGAGTCGGAGCACAAGATGTGTCGCATTGGCACTGTCAGTTACCGTGGCGAAGTATTCCTTTGATGTCTAGGCTTTGTCTCTCAGACTGGTCTGGAGACTCCCATTTCCCATTGCAGCACTAACAGGACTCCCATATTTCCCTAAAACCTAACTAATATTTTCCATTTTACTGTTGATAGAACGGTTTATAGTCTTCAGGATCTGTTACCACGATCTTCTATCACTCCCTCTTGTAATTTGGCATTACTTGGCCCTCGGTATCCGAAAGTCTGCGACACTTTAAGCAGGTGACCAGCTCTTGAACCTACACGGAGCGGTTCACCTGCCCCTCTGTGCAATGTGTCCGCATACTGTGGACGTTTCTTATTGTTAGTCTCTGAGAAATGTGTAAAACCTTTTTGACATCGAAATATGTAAATTTCAGTGCAGGACAACAGAACCATGTGAAAATTTAATTTTGAACAGAAAATCTTATTTTGACATCGAAATATGTAAATTTCAGTGCAGGACAACAGAACCATGTGAAAATTTAATTTTGAACAGAAACCCTTATTTTGACATCTAAATATGTAAATTTCAGTGTAGGACAACAGAACTATGTGAAAATTTGATTTTGAACGGAAATTATGGAGCTGACACTTCTAACAACCCTACCACAACAAAGGTCAAAAATTAATTATGATTGTGGAGTTGCTCACTCTGCTAAATACTGCATTTTCGGGCAACAACAAAGTTATATTATGTGGCAGGTGTCATTAGAGCACAGTTATTAAAGTCATTTCTTGAAATAATGGATAAACTAGGCACTCATCTTTTCGTGCTTCCCACGCTGGTCTGGTTGTGAACTCATGGCTCAATCGTCGAAAGTCTAGGTAGTGATGATTCCAAGCTCGGATGCAAAGAGGCCTAGGTGTTATTCTGCAATATTCAAAAGTTTTATTGATGTGTTTCGCAAACCATTCTTGAAGATTAAAGCTTTGAAAGTTAGAACTATAGTGATCAAAAAAAGTAATCAGCACTCCGAATTTAAGTTACACTTCTTTTTTATTACTTTTGTTGCAGTATCACGTAACACACAAAACATCACATTATAAAACATACTTGAAAAATCTTCTTCACTGTTGAAGTTCACATTTTATAAACTGACTACAATTTGCGTCTTTGCAACATGACGACCAAGATTTGACTCTCTAATAACCGCTTACGCCCCCAAAAATCAGAGTTACAAATACGTCAAAGATCATAGTGACAAAAGAGAGAATTCACATAAGAATAATATCATTGCAATATAAGCATATCGATGTATCAAAGTACCTCTACATTAATGAAATCAAATCTGAATGTTGTCTCAGAAATATGTTAACCACTTTATAGAAACACAGTAGAATATTGCTGGTATCGAGAGGCTGAGGTGAGGTGCCGTAATGGTTACGTAATTCAAGTACCATTACACACTACACGATGCGAAATCCAGACTAGTCGGTACATCAAACAATTCGTCTGCGGGAGAGCAAGTAATTTTCAATGAAATTTACATATGCCATCTGACTGCAAAACAGAATGACTCAGATTAAAATGTTGGTCTTGAATATTTGTAACTTTGTGTTTAATCTTGCAAACAAGCACTGTATCAGAACTGTTATTGTAATTAAACAGCAACTGAATATAAAAATTAACGCATCCAACATTCTGATGAAATTGCTTGAAAATTCACAGGATGGCACTTTACTGAAATCTTCTATTGGTGTTAAGTCTCTGAACTGATATGGTATTATTTTCACAAATACAGTCTGACAATCACTTTCCCTTACACTGGACTTGAACTTTGATGGTAATCAAATCTGTTGGCCTACCAGTGCGCACGGATCACTCGTCTGCTCTGCAACTTGTTGCTGTTAGGAAATGTGTGTCAAAAATCAAATTTCATTTGCCGTACTTTCGATGTGCAATGCAAGACGATATTTTACCAATTTACATAAATGCTTCTCAGTACACAACTCGCGGCGTGCAATGCGAGTATGAAAACAGAGCAATGAAAGTAAAATGAAAATGGGGAACTAATTTTAACGACTGGTAAATGAGATCAAAGACTCCACGTTTAACCATGTTTCATTAAGCAATGACAACAATACACCTTTTCATAAAGTTCTCATACGTATTTCTTAATAAATCTCCAGTGCACAATTGCCTTCCTTGACACTTGTTTCAACTACACTCCTGGAAATGGAAAAAAGAACACATTGACACCGGTGTGTCAGACCCACCATACTTGCTCCGGACACTGCGAGAGGGCTGTACAAGCAATGATCACACGCACGGCACAGCGGACACACCAGGAACCGCGGTGTTGGCCGTCGAATGGCGCTAGCTGCGCAGCATTTGTGCACCGCCGCCGTCAGTGTCAGCCAGTTTGACGTGGCATACGGAGCTCCATCGCAGTCTTTAACACTGGTAGCATGCCGCGACAGCGTGGACGTGAACCGTATGTGCAGTTGACGGACTTTGAGCGAGGGCGTATAGTGGGCATGCGGGAGGCCGGGTGGACGTACCGCCGAATTGCTCAACACGTGGGGCGTGAGGTCTCCACAGTACATCGATGTTGTCGCCAGTGGTCGGCGGAAGGTGCACGTGCCCGTCGACCTGGGACCGGACTGCAGCGACGCACGGATGCACGCCAAGACCGTAGGATCCTACGCAGTGCCGTAGGGGACCGCACCGCCACTTCCCAGCAAATTAGGGACACTGTTGCTCCTGGGGTATCGGCGAGGACCATTCGCAACCGTCTCCATGAAGCTGGGCTACGGTCCCGCACACCGTTAGGCCGTCTTCCGCTCACGCCCCAACATCGTGCAGCCCGCCTCCAGTGGTGTCGCGACAGGCGTGAATGGAGAGACGAATGGAGACGTGTCGTCTTCAGCGATGAGAGTCGCTTCTGCCTTGGTGCCAATGATGGTCGTATGTGTGTTTGGCGCCGTGCAGGTGAGCGCCACAATCAGGACTGCATACGACCGAGGCACACAGGGCCAACACCCGGCATCACGATGTGGGGAGCGATCTCCTACACTGGCCGTACATCACTGGTGATCGTCGAGGGGACACTGAATAGTGCACGGTACATCCAAACCGTCATCGAACCCATCGTTCTACCATTCCTAGACCGGCAAGAGAACTTGCTGTTCCAACAGGACAATGCACGTCCGCATATATCCCGTCCACCCAACGTGCTCTAGAAGGTGTAAGTCAACTACCCTGGCCAGCAAGATCTCCGGATCTGTCCCCCATTGAGCATGTTTGGGACTGGATGAAGCGTCGTCTCACGCGGTCTGCACGTCCAGCACGAACGCTGGTCCAACTGAGGCGCCAGGTGGAAATGGCATGGCAAGCCGTTCCACAGGACTACATCCAGCATCTCTACGATCGTCTCCATGGGAGAATAGCAGCCTGCATTGCTGCGAAAGGTGGATATACACTGTACTAGTGCCGACATTGTGCATGCTCTGTTGCCTGTGTCTATGTGCCTGTGGTTCTGTCAGTGTGATCATGTGATGTATCTGACCCCAGGAATGTGTCAATAAAGTTTCCCCTTCCTGGGACAATGAATTCACGGTGTTCTTATTTCAATTTCCAGGAGTGTATAAAACAAGACCACGTGTTGCATTATGAAATTTGTACGGCAAACTTCAACCATACACAGCATTCTAACAATAAAATGCTACAGAGTTACAAGTATTAAAAAAACTGAATTGCCTTAAATGTTGGCTTTTATCACTCTTCCATTAACATAATCTCATTTGCTCGATATCTTTCCTCGAAACATATTATTACAAAACCCTTTTCAAATAACGCTGCTCCATTACAAGGCAGGCCAGCTTCCATCCTTTTCAAACCAAGTATTTTGTTGAACTGTCCAACACACACACATACACACACACACACACACACACACACACACACACACACACACACACACACACTGTTCTGCTCTGACCATTATCTCTGGTCTCAAACACAGTTCAACAAACAATATGGTATATCGATACTATTGAGGTTGACTACATTTATCAAAATCGCATCTTCAATCACATTTATGCCCGAGAATTCCTGAAAATCGCCGAGACAAATAAGACATCTCACTTTCAACCGGAGAGCTTATCGAACGAGCCATGATTTAGAACAACTCCATAGCTTTGCTGAAAGTGTGCTTTTCTCCATATTCAGAAGTCACTGATCATTCCACCAGAGAAAACGCTAACCTCATCATGGACGTCGTCGTCGTGTTCAAACACAGCTAGTTGGCTGTATAGCGTACAGTTAGCCTTGCAGGTCTCTTTGACAGATGAATCCACATCTGGAAATACTCAGTTAGAAGCAGGTGATCGATCACTTCCTAATGTGCAACGTGTGCATAGGCTGGAGAGCATATCACAACTGTTGTGCTCTGCTCATATTCAGCAGACAAAGATCTTCTACATCTACATTTACGTCTATACTCTGAAAACGAATGTGATGTGCATGGCACATCGTACGTCCCATTGTACCAGTTATTATGACTTCTTCCTGTTCCAATTACGTATGAAGCATGGGAAGAATAATTGTTTGAATGCCCCTGAGCGTGCAATAATTATTCTAATCTTATCTTCACGATCCCTTCGTGAGCGATAAGTAAGGGATTGTAGTATATTTCTAGAGTTATAATTTAAAGCTGATTCTTGAAACATCGTTAATAGACTTTCTCAGGCTAATTGTAATGCATATCAGCCAGCTACATTGCTCTTTAAATGGTTTTTATTTTACAAATGACCCACGATAAGCCCATTTCGGCATACTGTCATCATCAGGTTTTCTTACAGCCGGCCAGGGTGGCCGAGCGGTTCTAGGCGCTACAGTCTGGAACCGCGCGGCCGCTACTGTCGCAGGTTCGAATCCTGCCTCGGGCATGGATGTGTGTGATGTGCTTAGGTTAGTTAGGTTTGAGTAGTCCTAAGTTCTAGGGGACTGATGACCTCAGAAGTCAAGTCTCATAGTGCTCAGAGCCATTTTCTTACATATAATATCTTTACTGCTGTCTCCTGTCTTTTTTGTTTAGAATTATTAGTTTTTCGCAATTTTGTCATATGATGCCATGATGGAGACCGTAGCTGTTGTTTGAAGACAAATTTTGATGGTGTTAGGACAGCAACCAGCCACAAATTTACTTTCAGTTCCTTTATTCAAAGGATACCGTTATCGGTTTCGAATCGTTGTGATTCATCCTCAGATGGTTTACACCCTTTCTTTATGACATGTGGTGTGTTTTTACAGATTAATTGTCCTAAAATATAAATAATACATGCCTATAAACACGCCACACACAGATAGTTGCGTTACAGATTTTCATTGCATGTGACTTACGTGAAACGTCGGTTTCGAGTGCGCAGTGGGAATGCATTTACATCTGTTGGACGAATGTTATGAAAACAAAATGGGACTTAACATCTGAGGTCACCAGTCCCCTAGAACTTAGAACTACTTAAACCTAACTAACCAAGCACATCACACATATCCATGCCCGAGGCAGGATTCGAACCTGCGACCGTAGCGGTCGTGCGGTTCCAGACTGAAACGCCTAGAACCGCTCGGCCACAGGGGCTGGCAGGACAGATTCGTTTGTTGCCATTAGATCCACTATATTTCCATCATGAGTGCGGTTCCTAACTATCTGTTCTACGTAGTTTTCAGGGAAGGCATTTAGTAAAGTTTCACATTATGTCTTATCACGCCCATCACTAACAAAACTGCTATTTTCCAAATAAATGTTGGATGGTTAAAGTCTCCACCGATGATTAAAGTGTGAGCGGGAAACTTAGGTACAAGTGGACTGAGGTTTCCCCTAAAGTTTTCCGTTACGTCAGGGGACGAGTCTGGTGGGCGATAGAAGAATCTAGTTATCATTTTATGCCCACCTCTGATACTGCGTCTTGCCCAAACAATCGAACATGAAGCTCCAGTTTCCATCTCAATGGATTTGAGTTTCTTGTCTACTGCGACTAATACACCACCTTCACTTTCTATTTGCCTGTCCTTTCGATACACACTTAAATTTTCCCCAAAAATCTCACTGGTGTCAGTTCCATGTTTCAACCAGCTTTCTGTACCTAGTATTATGCGAGCTTGACTGCTTCTCATGAGCGCGTCAAACTCTAGCACTTTGTTGCGAATGATTCGCCAGTTTACCATTAGGATTTTAATACTCTCACCTGCGGAGGCATTTCTTTCGATCTTACACTGATTCTTCTGGGTTTCCGACAGCTGTCGTTAGCTGGACTGGATGGAGAGTCGTCTAATCTAAAAAAAAAATACTTGTATGCACCACGCACACAGTCAGCTACCTGGTTAGCAACCTCTGATGTGTAGTGCACACCTGACCCACTTATGGGGACGCTAAAGTTCTCAATCCTATGGCGCAAGTTCGGGAAGTCTCAGCCTAGCTTGTCACAGAACCTTCGAAGTCTGGTTCAGTCCTTCCACTCGACTTGGAACCAAAGGGCCACGATCAGCTTGCAGAACAATACTGCAAATCGTGAGCTTCGTTGAAACTCCTTGCGCAATGCTGGTCTTCTCAGCCCTCGTTGCCAGTCGCTGGAGTGACCCACGAATGACCTGGGAACCCAGATGACAGCCATCGTTTGTTCCAAAGTGCGCCACAATCTGCAGTTGGTTGCATCTTGTTCCCTCAATGCCTGCCGTAATAGCCTCTTCAGCATATTGAATAACGTCCCCAGACATACACAATGAGTGCACCTGGTGTCCTATCTGTCACTTGCTGCCATTTCCCTAAGGGGTACCACCATTCGCCGTACGTTTGAACTGCCGACGATTAATAAAACCCTACCTTTTTGCGTTTGCCCTTACACCGGACCAATTTGAGTAGCATGCAGCAGAAAAGCCACGGACACCATAAGTGCACTTCCATGTCATTATGATTTGTTGGGTTTGTTACCTGTTACCTTTCATCTGTGAGAAATAATAATGAAAAAACCTTTACTAAAAATGGTTCAAATGGCTCTGAGCACTATGGGACTTAACTTCTGAGGTCATCAGTCCCCTAGAACTTAGAACTACTTAAACCTAACTAACCTAAGGACATCACACACGTCCATGCCCGAGGCAGGATTCGAACCTGCGACCGTAGCGGTCGCGCGGTTCCAGACTGTAGCGCCTAGAGCCGCTCGGCCACCCCGGCCGGCAAAACCTTTACTATGAGACACTAAATCGTACAGCACAAAACACAGAGTGACGCAACAACACTCAGACGAAACAAATCCGAGACAGAAATGAGCAGAACTGAATACAATCTTAAGGGCGAAGAGTAGAGTTAACATTACTGTTGTCAACACCAGTTATTTTTGAGTGACTGTAACAATTTCTTTCCAAGCAGAACACATTGCACGCGTAGATATGAACAATATTGTACAGAAATTGTCAGTTCAGTGCAGATACAAATATAAATAACCCTAAGAAATTAAACGAAGTGTAATTACTCTGTAGCGAGCCATCCGTATAACAAAATACTCAGAAAATATCTTTGGATAACCTCCGAAACTTCGTCAACGAAGCCCTCTTCCTCCACTAAATCTTGGAAGTCTTAAAAAAACGAAACAGCTGCTGTCTCACATACCGATTACTTTTCTCCCGTACGCCGTACCCCATAACGTTTATTCCAAATTTTCGACCTAATATCACTTACAATTTGTTTTTTCATCACTTAATTTTCCAGACAGCATATTCGCCTTAGCCACGATTTAGGACGTTAAATGCACATACCTCTGCTGCGCTGCTGCTTTAACTATGCATTTGTTCTCAGAAGTCACCTGCTCCATGCTTTTTTATCATCAAGAACGGACGCCGATTACTCAGCAAATTTATCAGTAATTTTTCTGTTCTTTCCTGTCAGCAACAGTTTAACCTAATATGCCATATAGGGACGGTTCGACGACTTTTTTTCCCAAACAAACCATTTATCAATCGGTGCCCATATCCTTCCCTCAGACATGTTGCATTTCCTTGGATTCTTGTAAGACCTTCAAAAAAAAATCTAAATCTAGTTATCGTGGATATTTTTTTGTTCATTTAAATAAGTAAATTTCTGAATTTTATTCCGGTGCTAAACACAGAGGACCCATTTGGATCTACCGAAACACGCAGAGGACTATACAACCCTTGTGTAAATTTGTAAATTTGTGGTAGGATCTTATTGAACCAAACTGCTTAAGTCATCGCTGCCTAAGCTTACACGCTACTTAATCTAACTTAAACTAACTTAGCTATAGACAACATACACACCTATGCCCGAGGGAGGACTCGAACCTCCGACGGAGGGAGCCGCGCGGACAGTGACAAGACGCCTGAGACCGCGCGGCTACCCGGCTCGGCTCGACCCTTGTGTATTGCCATTTCAAGCACTGTTCATCTTCTGAAAATAATACCTTATAGTGGTCATCACTGTTAAGTCGACACTCAGAGAATCTGTGGTTGTTGACACTCAATCTGTGATGTAAATCGTTCATGGCACGTTGAAACATCTGTATGGGAATTTCCCGATTCCTGCACGGATGATGTCTTTCAGTTTCGCAATTGTGTGTAGACGTCCAGTATACACCCTGAATTTCAGGAACCCCAGTTATCACAGACCGATAAGTCGGCAGACCTGGGAGGAAACAAAATGTCGCCGCTCCCTGAAGTGATGTGGTTACCAAGTACCATATGTACTACTGATACTGAAATTTGAACACAATGAGACGTTGCACCATTTTGCTGAAAGCAATATTCATTTGCAGGGAACTCTTCAAGAATGTGTCAACCATGGCAGTACACCGCTGAGATATGACTGTAGTCGCTCGTCCGTGTCCATCCTCACGAAATAAAGGTCCGATCATGAACACTGAAGAGACAGTGCAATACAATGATCTTCAGGCTATGTAAGAGGAGTTGACGAAGTTCGTGAGGATTATCCTTGCACCAGTTACGACAGTTTTGTTTGTCAAAATAATCACCAAGATGAAAAACTGCCACGTCACTCATAGCAAATTTAAGAAGCGTTCATTATCCCTAATTTTAGTAAACGTTTGAACAGACAGGGTCATTCGCTTTTCATTATCACTTTCATTCAGTTGTCGCACAACCACCGGCCGGTGTGGCCGAGCGGTTTTAGGTGCTTCAGTCTGGAACCGCTCGACCGATAGGTCGCAGGTTCGAATCCTGCCTCGGGCATGGATATGTGTGATGTCCTTAGGTTCGTTAGGTTTAAGTAGTTCTAAGTTCTAGGGGGCTGGTGACCTCAGATGTTAAGTCCCATAGTGCTCAAAGCCATTTGAACCTTTTTTTTTCGCAACCTCTATCTTCTACGGTTGCAACTTTAAATAATTTTGTATTATTCTGTGCGCACTTGGACTGGACATTTCCACTACTGCAGTAATTTGTGTCAAGGACGCTTTGGACCATCGGTTACAATATTTTGTACTCCCTCTATTCGTTTCCGTGAGCGACAAGTTCTGGGCCTTCCTGACTATTTCAGCTTAAGTGCACTCTTCAAAGCTTTTCACTCATAACCTGATAGCGTAGGCCGATGGTACAGGACCATTCCTTCTAGGGTTGAATTATGAAGGTAACTTTAAATGCGAACATTTTAGGTTAGGCCTTACCGTGACTGTTATTGACATTAAATGAAACAACAAATTTATGATTACCAGTCACCGTTTATTTATCTCCATGACGCGTTTCAAACGTTTAAACCTCTGTCATCAGGTGGATTTACATTTGTCACTATGACATGTGTGTGTGTGTGTGTGTGTGTGTGTGTGTGTGTGTGTGCTGCATTATAACTTTTTAAGGAACTTATGGCACTGTCTGGTGGAGAAACGAAGCACTATTTCAGAATATGTTTTTGGATGCGTTTTGACAAAAACTAATGGTATATTTCCGCCCGGTTAGCAGTGCGGTCTAACGCACTGCTTTCCGGTTGGGAAGGCGTGCCGGTCCCCGGCATGAATCCGCCCCACCGGATTAGTGTAGAAGTCCGGTGTGCCGGCCAGCCTGTGGATGGTTTTTAAGGCGGTTTTCCATCTGCCTCGGCGAATGCCGGCTGGTTCCCCTTATTCCGCCTCAGTTACACTATGTTGGCAATTGCTGCGCAAACACTTTCTCTATGTACGCATACACCATAATTACTCGACCACGCAAACAATGTGGTTACACTCGTCTGGTGTGAGACGTTCCCAGGAGGGGTCCACTGGGGGCCGACTCGCGCAATAACCCTGGGTTTGGTGTGGGGCGGCGATGAGGTGAGTGGACTGCTGTAGCCTGTTGTGATGTTGTGAACTTGTGAACCACTGAGGGCTACGGCGGGGACGAAGCCCCAACGTCGTTTCTAGGTCCCCAGTTCCATACAATACAATACAATACAATACAAACGTATATTTGACGGTAAAAATAAAATAAGTAAAATAGAGCACCTCCAGTGGTCACAGGTTCCTTTCACCGTCATAACACTATTTATATTTATAAACTATTAGGTACAAGGATCATATAGCAGGAGAGAAACATTATCACAAAGTACAAAGAATATACATCGTAACAACATTATTATACGGCTGGTCCCGGAGGACGTTCGAGTCCTCCCTCGGGCATGGGTGTGTGTGTGTTTGTCCTTAGGATAATTTAGGTTAAGTAGTGTGTAAGTTTAGGGACTGATGACCTCAGCAGTTAAGTATCGTAAGATTTCACACATGTTTGAACATTTTTTTGAACATTACTATAGAAAAAGTTTAAAAGGATTTTGGAGATCTTTGTTTTGAAGTGTTGAATACATGTGCTGGAATAACTATTTCACATGATATACATGGTGTTACAAAAAGGTACGGCCAAACTTTCAGGAAACATTCCTCACACACAAAGAAAGAAAATGTTATGTGGACATGTGTCCGGAAACGATTACTTTCCATGTTAGAGCTCATTTTATTACTTCTCTTCAAATAACATTAATCATGGAATGGAAACAAACAGCAACGTAACGTAACAGCGTGACTTCAAACACTTTGTTACAGGAAATGTTCAAAATGTCCTCCGTTAGCGAGGATACATGCATCCACCCTCCGTCGCATGGAATCCCTGATGCGCTGATGCAGCCCTGCAGAATGGCGTATTGTATCACAGCCGTCCACAATACGAGCACGAAGAGTCTCTACATTTGGTACCGGGGTTGCGTAGACAAGAGCTTTCAAATGCCTCCAAAAATGAAAGTCAAGAGGGTTGAGGTCAGGAGAGCGTGGAGGCCATGATAATTGGACCGCCTCTACGAATCCATCGGTCACCGAATCTGTTGTTGAGAAGCTTACGAACACTTCGACTGAAATGTGCAGGAGCTCCATCGTGCATGAACCACATGTGTCGTACTTGTAAAGGCACATGTTCTAGCAGCACAGGTAGAGTATCCCGTATGAAATCATGATAACGTGCTCCATTGAGCGTAGGTGGAAGAACATGGGACCCAATCAAGACGTCACCAACAATGCCTGCCCAAACGTTCACAGAAGATCTGTGTTGATGACGTGACTGCACAATTGCGTGCGGATTCTCGTCAGCCCACACATATTGATTGTGAAAATTTACAATTTGATCACGTTGGAATGAAGCCTCATCCGTAAAGAGAACATTTGCACTGAAATGAGGATTGACACTTTGTTGGATGAACCATTCGCAGAAGTGAACCCGTGGAGGCCAATCAGCTGCTGATAGTGCCTGCACACGCTGTACATGGTACGGAAACAACTGGTTCTCCCGTAGCTCTCTCCATACAGTGACGTGGTCAACGTTACCTTGTACAGCAGCAACTTCTCTGCCGCTGACATTAGGGTTATCGTCAACTGCACGAAGAATTGGCTCGTCCATTGCAGGTGTCCTCGTCGTTCTAGGTCTTCCCCAGTCGCGAGTCATAGGCTGGAATGTTCCGTGCTCCCTAAGACGCCGATCAATTGCTTCGAACGTCTTCCTGTCGGGACACCTTCGTTCTGGGAATCTGTCTCGATACAAACGTACCGCGCCACGGCTATTGCCCCGTGCTAATCCATACATCAAATGGTCATCTGCCAACTCCGCATTTGTAAACATTGCACTGACTGCAAAACCACGTTCGTGTTGAACGCTAACCTGTTGATGCTACGTACTGATGTGCTTGATGCTAGTACTGTAGAGCAATAAGTCGCATGTCAACACAAGCACCGAAGTCAACATTACCTTCCTTCAATTGGGCCAACTGGCGGTAAATCGAGGAAGTACAGTAATACTGACGAAACTAAAATGAGCTCTAACATGGAAATTTAGCGTTTCCGGACACATGTGCACATAACATATTTTCTTTATTTGTGTGTGAGGAATGTTTCCTGATAGTTTGGCCGTATCTTTTTGTAACACCCTGTATAAATCTGATTTTGACAAGTTGATGTAGATTAAACTTCATATTTGTTTACATAATCAGGTGTCATGTTGCAAACTTTAATTACAATAATTATGTGATGTTCACCTGAAGATGAACAGAAGACTCTGCGCCGAAATATCGTGGCAGGACGTTACTGATATCCGGCAGTTCTCCCGTGTTTTTTTGGTACAATAATTATGTTGGCTAGAGTGGTAAAATTATACATAAATAACCATTTTGGTTGGGATTCACAGACAGGAATGAAAGGCTGGAGGCAGAGGGAGGGTAGGCAGAAGGAGAGAAAGTGAGAGAGCGAGAGAGAGAGGGGGGGGGGGGGAAGAGAGAGAGTGGAAGGAGTGATTGGATGAGAGCAAACTTTCCAAAGCAGTGGGTTCTTAGGATTATATCTGTTACACGTAATAACTGCCTAAATGTTGGGGTAATTCTTAATTCTTATCGTTACTCACGTTTCTTTGTTGTTTGTGTCACTCTTCGTGCTCCTACACACACATGTGCTAGATTTTAGCGCACAGCACTTTCACTGCACTAAATATATTCACGTTTCTGTGTTGTGAACAATCACTGTTCTCTCGAGCCTTATCGTCTGTTTTGTTTTATTATCGCGGGTTGGCCCTAATAAGACTTTTTTACAGTTGCAAATGACGGCATTTAACCTGTACAACTTGAAGTGACTATTTCACGAACTATACGTTTCACGCTATTCCAGATAACACTGTATCGGTAACCATCGAGGATTGAACATGTTTATATTTCGTTTTTCCTCGACAATAATCTGTACCATCAGTTAACTAGGCATATTCGGATCCGCCTCAAACATCCTGTTTAATACGAACTGCAACATACATTCTCTGAGGCTCACGTTACGTGACGCTCAAGACGTCGGCTTTGAGTCAGCAGCCTTTGCGTAACGATTCATAATTTTTCTTGTTTGCATATTTACTGCACTGCACCTCCGTTGTTGCCAAGTTCTACATTGTATTTCTTGCTGGGCTGCAGCCCGATGCATCGTGAATGTGTTAAATATTTTGAAAAGATAAATAATTCATATCCTGTCCCGGACTGCATTTGCGATTTCAGTAGCGCTCGGTGAGCGAACTTCCGTGCTGAATTGGGGCCGGTAAGCGGTTTTCTCAATGAATCGAACTTGTGAATGCAAGTCAGGCCTACCCTTATCGATATCGCCCTGCCCTCTGTGGACAGACCGGGGAACTACTGGACGACCATTCACCCTTGCGACGGTTGCAGTTCGAGATACCCTGGAGAAATGTACTCCCTGGTTACCCAATACAAACAGCTTCAACTGCCGTCGTTCGTTTACGACGTTTGTACTGAGAAGGGTAAGTTACTGATATCTTTCATGAAGCTCTGTTTGTTTTTTTAAGTGTCGTCTGCGCTGTCTCTTTCTGAAAGATATCGCAAACTGCCAAAACAATGTTTCTGACGCAGTTATACGATGTTAATATTTTGTGATGTATTTGGTGGGAGGAAGATACGTGTTAGCCGCATTTGTTACGTTCTCGAAATGCAAATTCACCGAAACGTTACGTTTTTTGTCTTACATACTCCCACTGGTCTGTAGTGTTACATCGCCTGAGACAAAATGCTTTACGTATTTCACTCTACTGGAGACGTCAGTGGATTCGTATAGCGTACAGGGTCAACGTCTAGCGAGAGGAGATTGTTCAATGATAAACACGTAGTACGTAGACAGCATAGAGTGTATGTATCTACGGAGCCTGCTAACATATGCTCAACATCAAACCGGGCTACTCAACCTTATTTTGGGACGACGCTACTTGTCTACAATTTGCGGCGATGTCGAAACTTGAATATCACACTTATGCGCCTTGTTTTATATACGCTTCTGCACATTTCAGCCTTACAAGGATAGTCCCCATCTCACCACTCTCAGATTTAGTGGTAAGATGGCCCGGTATAGCCCGCCAAAAACCGAACACGGATCAAGCATGAAAACAAGGAGAAGGTTTACTGAACTGTGAAAAATTATGCAAAATGGAAACAGTGAACAGTGCGAGCTAAGGATTTACAACATTGATCTATGTCAAAGAGCAACAACTGTGATAACGGTGTTGGACTGAAAAGTGGGAGATCCGTGTTCAGTTATGCCTCGTGCCCCTTTTTTTTTCACAAAATTGTGAACTGTCCGTCCGATCGTTGACATGTCTGTTTCTCTTTTGTATCTTGGCAGTTGTCATGCTATACATTGGTTACAAAATATGATCCATATGGTAAGAATATACAGTATTACCATCGTGAGTAAATGTGTGGATAGTGAGAGCAGGCAAAATGCAGCATAAACAAGAAATAAACGGGTGTGAACAATGTTACAACAAAGAAATTCAAGCGTCAAAACTTCCAAACCGGATCGCAAGAGTCGTAACGAGTGGTACTAGTGTAGAACAAATAAGACGTACGCACGTCTGGAGGTTCATCGCCTGGTAATCACTGGATCCCAATGTCGAGTAACTGTGAAAACACACAATATCTCGGGTACAAACCTGCTAGTGATTCGGACCCACTGTAAGCAATAGATCCGATTCGAGATAACCGCACTGTGGTACGTTGTGCGGAATCGACTTTCGTTATACACCGTTTCTTTACACCTTACACAAACGGATGTTACTCCACGACGCAGACAGAAATTTGAATACAGGGAACAGACACGTCAGTGACTGAACGGACAGTTCATAATTTTATGAGGAAAAAAAAAAAACGGGGCACGAGGGAGATTTGGACACCGTGACGGCATAACCACGACGCCGTCACTCCATCATTCCGTTCGATGTTGCATACCTGGACGTCCGACCGTTCAGTGTTTCTATTTGGCTTCTTTTTTCTCAGTTCAGAACACCTTCTCCCTTTTTTCATACATGATCTGCGTTTAGTTTTTCACGGGCTATCCACTGGGCTATTTTACCACTAAATCTGAGGAGGGTGCGATGGGGAGTTATCAACAGCTGTTGTACAGTATTGTCGTTGCTACACATGTAAAGAGAAATATATGAAAGAAGGACCAGTTGTTTTTCGTAGGTATGTACAACAAATGTGTAATTGTAAATGTCATATTGATATGAGGCACTTAATATCTTGAAAAATATCGAGGCGCCGTATATTCTTGTATTGTAGAGGCAATTTCTGCAATTTTATGGCCGTATATTTATGAGACAAGTGCTAAATACACTGAATAGCCAAAGTAACTGGTACACCTGCCTAATATCGTGAAGGGCCCCCGCGAGCACGCAGAAGTGCCGTAACACAATGTGGCATGCACTTAACTAATGTCGGAAGTAGTGCTGGCACGAACTGACACCATGAAAACTGCAGGGCTGTCCGTAAATCCGTGAGAGTACGTGGGGTTGGGGATCTCCTCTAAACAGCGCGTTTCAGGACGTCCCAGATATGCTCAATAATGTTCATGTCTGCAGAGTTTCGTGGCTACCGGAAATATTTAAACTCAGAAGAGTGTTCCTGGAGCCACTCTGTAGCAATTCTAAACGTGTGGTGTGTCGCATTGTACTGCTGGAATTGCTCAAGTCCGCCGTAATGCACAATGGACATGAATGGATGCAGGTGATCAGACAGGATGCTCATGTACGAGGTGCATTCAAGTTCTAAGGCCTCCGATTTTTTTTCTCCAGACTGGAAAGAGATAGAAACATGCGCATTGTTTTAAAATGAGGCCGCGTTCATTGTCAATACGTCCCAGAGATGGCAGCACCGTACGGCAGATGGAATTTTACCGCCAGCGGCGAGAATGGGAACTGTTTTAAATGCTTAAAATGGCGACGTTTTCCTTACTTGAACAGCGTGCAATCATTCGTTTTCTGAATTTGCGTGGTGTGAAACCAATTGAAATTCATTGACAGTTGAAGGAGACACATGGTGATGGAGTTATAGATGTGTCGAAAGTGCGTTCGTGGGTGCGACAGTTTAATGAAGGCAGAACATCGTGTGACAACAAACCAAAACAACCTCGGGCTCGCACAAGCCGGTCTGACGACATGGTCGAGAAAGTGGAGAGAATTGTTTTGGGGTATCGCCGAATGACTGTTGAACAGATCGCCTCCAGAGTTGGCATTTCTGTGGGTTCTGTTCACACAATCCTGCATTGTTGTTGTTGTTGTTGTCTTCAGTCCTGAGACTGGTTTGATGCAGCTCTCCATGCTACTCTATCCTGTGCAAGCTTCTTCATCTCCCAGTACCTACTGCAACCTACATCCTTCTGAATCTGCTTAGTGTATTCATCTCTTGGTCTCCCCCTACGATTTTTACCCTCCACGCTGCCTTCCAATACTAAACTGGTGATCCCTTGATGCCTCAGAACATGTCCTACCAACCGATCCCTTCTTCTGGTCAAGTTGTGCCACAAACTTCTCTTCTCCCCAATCCTATTCAATACTTCCTCATTAGTTATGTGATCTACCCATCTAATCTTCAGCATTCTTCTGTAGCACCACATTTCGAAAGCTTCTATTCTCTTCTTGTCCAAACTATTTACCGTCCATGTTTCACTTCCATACATGGCTACACTCCATACAAATACTTTCAGAAATGACTTCCTGACACTTAAATCTATACTCGATGTTAACAAATTTCTCTTCTTCAGAAACGCTTTCCTTGCCATTGCCAGTCTACATTTTATATCCTCTCTACTTCGACCATCATCAGTTATTTGGCTCCCCAAATAACAAAACTCCTTTACTACTGTAAGTGTCTCATTTCCTAATCTAATACCCTCAGCATCACCTGACTTAATTCGACTACATTCCATTATCCTTGTTTTGCTTTTGTTGATGTTCATCTTATATCCTCCCTTCAAGACACCATCCATTCCGTTCAACTGCTCTTCCAAGTCCTTTGCTGTCTCTGACAGAATTACAATGTCATCGGCGAATCTCAAAGTTTTTATTTCTTCTCCATGGATTTTAATACCTACTCCGAATTTTTCTTTTGTTTCCTTTACTGCTTGCTCAATATACAGATTGAATAACATTGGGGAGAGGCTACAACCCTGTCTTACTCCCTTCCCAACCGCTGCTTCCCTCTCATGCCCCTCGACTCTTATAACTGCCATCTGGTTTCTGTACAAATTGTAACTAGCCTTTCGCTCCCTGTATTTTACCCCTGCCACCTTTAGAATTTGAAAGAGAGTATTCCAGTCAACATTGTCAAAAGCTTTCTCTAAGTCTACAAATGCTAGAAACGTATGTTTGCCTTTCCTTAATCTTTCTTCTAAGATACGTGTGTTCCAGTATTTCTACGGAATCCAAACTGATCTTCCCCGAGGTCGGCTTCTACTAGTTTTTCCATTCGTCTGTAAAGAATTCGTGTTAGTATTTTGCAGCTGTGGCTTATTAAACTGATTGTTCGGTAATTTTCACATCCTGCATGACGACCTGAAAATGCGAAAAGTGTCATCCAGGTGGGTGCCACGAATGCTGACGGACGACCACATGGCTGCCCGTGTGGCATGTTTCCACGCAATGTTGACGCGCAACGACAGCATGAATGGGACTTTCTTTTCGTCGGTTGTGACAATGGATGAGACGTGGATGCCATTTTTCAATCCAGAAACAAAGTGCCAGTCAGCTCAATGGAAGCACACAGATTCACCGCCACCAAAAAAATTTCGGTTAACCGCCAGTGCTGAAAAAATGATGGTGTCCATGTTCTGGGACAGCGAGGGCGTAATCCTTACCCATTGCGTTCCAAATGGCACTACGGTAACAGGTGCATCCTACGAAAATGTTTTGAAGAACAAATTCCTTCCTGCACTGCAACAAAAACGTCCGGGAAGGGCTGCGCGTGTGCTGTTTCACCAAGACAACGCACCCGGACATCGAGCTAACGTTACGCAACAGTTTCTTCGTGATAACAACTTTGAAGTGATTCCTCATGCTCCCTACTCACCTGACCTGGCTCCTAGTGACTTTTGGATTTTTACAACAGTGAAAGACACTCTCCGTGGCCGCACATTCACCAGCCGTGCTGCTATTGCCTCAGCGATTTTCCAGTGGTCAAAACAGACTCCTAAAGAAGCCTTCGCCGCTGCCATGGAATCATGGCGTCAGCGTTGTGAAAAATGTGTACGTCTACAGGGCGATTACGTCGAGAAGTAACGCCAGTTTCATCGATTTCGGGTGAGTAGTTAATTAGAATAAAAATCGGAGGCCTTAGAACTTGAATGCACCTCTTATGTGTCACATGTCACAGTCGTATCTAGAGGTGTTAGGGGTCTCATATCATTCCAACTGCGCACGCCCCACCCCCTTACAGAGCCGCCACTAACTTGAACCGTCCCTTGCTGACATGAAGGGTCCATGAGTTCATGAGGTTGCCTCCAAAACTGTACACGTCCATCCACTCGATACTATTTGAAACGAGACTGTCTGACACGGCAACATGTTTCCAGTCATCAACAGTCCAATATCGGTGCTGATGGGCCCAGGCGAGGTGTTAAGCTTTGTGTCGTGCAGTCATCAAGGGTGCAAGAGTGGGTCTTCGGCTCCGAAAGCCGATGATGTTGAATGGTTCGCACCCTGACACTTGATAAGGACCCAGCCTTGTAATCTGGAGCAATTTTCGGAAGGGTTACACTTGTATCACACTGAACGATTCTATTCTGTCGTCGTTGGTCCCGCTCTTGCAGGATCATTTTCCGGCCGCAGCGATGTCGGAGATTTGATGTTTTACCGGATACCTGATATGCACGATATACTTGTGAAATGTTCGTACGGGAAAATCCCCACTTCATCGCTACGTCGGAGATTCTGTGTCCCATCGCCCGTGCACCGACTACGACGCCACGTTCAAACTCACTTGAATCCTGATAACCTGCCATTGTAGCAACAGTAACGGATCTAACAACTGCGCTAGACACTTATTATCGTATATAAGCGTCGCTGACCGCAGCGCCGTATTCTGCCTGTTTACATATTCTGTATTTGAATACGCATGCATACAAGCTTCTTTGGCACTTCAGTGTACATTTGCAAGTGTGTTTGAGTAAACTGCCAGTCAGTGTATACATATTGGTGCTATGTCCATATGCAGATGAATTTTATACATGGCAACCTGATTGCCCGGGTTCCTGGGTTCGATTCCCGGCGGGGTCAGGGATTTTCTCTGCCTCGTGATGGCTGGGTGTTGTGTGCTGTCCTTAGGTTAGTTTGGTTTAAGTAGTTCTAAGTTCTAGGGGACTGATGACCATAGCTGTTAAGTCCCATAGTGCTCAGAGCCATTTGAACCATTTGAAGCAACGTGATTAATTTCTGGTATGTAAAGTTAAATATGCGAAAGAAGCACCAGTTGCTTTTTATAGGTATATACAACAAATGTATAATTGTACATATGACACTGATATGAGGCACTTAATACCTTGAAAAATATCGAGGCACGTGTAGTCTTGTATTGTATAGGTAATTTCTACGATTTTATGGCCATACATTTACGAGGAAAATGTTAGATATATTTGTGTGTCTGAGTAAACTGCCGGTCAGGTATTGGTGCTGTGTTAACATGCAGGTAAAATACATGAAGAACTTCCAAAATCACGTGACTTGAGATGCGGGAAATGCTTTAGGTAGAATTCTCATCCTGCGCATCTGAATACTCACTTCATAGATATTTTTAATCTATGGTAGACGATAATGATTGATTGAAATTTGTTTTCTTTTTAAGTGCTGGAGACTACAGAGACAGGGTCGTAGCTAAGTAGGTATAAATGTTTTGCACAAGGTGACTGAAATAAGACGGCCACGTGCTATATTGCAAAAACTCTCTAAGAATTAGAAACAACATTGTTTGCATGGGAGAACACCTTACACAAGGAGAATTTTTACTTTTTAGCGTTGCTCGAAAGCTTTACGAAATGTGTTCATTTATTTTATTTATATCCTGCAGCTTTACCTCTTGGGGCTCACCATCTTGAAACTAATGCAAATCATGAATTGCATGACACTGTATATGAATTTGAGTGTATCATAGGTACCAATAAGACATAACTTGTACTCTAGCAAGTATACAAATTTACCAATAACACATATGACATTCTGGAACCTGTGGATCAAGGAAACCAAGCAGATGAAAGTAGTGGGGCAAAGAGAATTCTGGTGCAATTTTGATCTCAAATTGATATTAAGTTAATTGCGAAAATCAATTAATTGATCAGTTCATTAACACTACATCCTGATATCCTCATAAGCTTTTCCCAGTTGGCAATTTGGTCCCCCTCACAGAACTCCCAGGACGCTTCCCTCCCCTAACTGGCCAATGACATAACATGGTCCATGGAAAAAATAGTGGGAAATTCTAATTTATTGACAGAAATATCAAATCTTGTGTATGTTCACCTTGAGGTCCAGAGACCACCTGTCCCAGTTCACAACACGATTGCCAGAGGGCAATGAATACAGTAGTTCAAACCAATTCCACCATGACACAGACACCTAAGTTCAAAAATGGGGATCAATAAAAGCGTTATCAAATCTCTAAAGTATCATTACTTTTGTGAAAATTCTGTACAACACTATGGCATAGGCTATATTTCCTGTAAGTATTATCTCATCAGGCAGAAAGTATCTTATCTTATCTTATCTACTATGCCCTGCATCACAGGACTAAAATATTAAACTCATTTTTTGCTCATGATGGAGTGCTAACAGCACACTCTACCTCTGTTACAGGATGCCTTCTCACTTTCAAACTCTCTTTTAAAGAAACCAAATATTCGCCACATACAAAGTCTCTGAAGGTAACAGCACAGAGAAGTTGTAAATGTCAGGCTTATACTAGATAGCACTTTATAAATTCGATAATATAGCTGATTTTACCTCGTCCCATGAACTGTGGACCTTCACATTAGTGGGGAGACTTGCATACCTCAGCAGTACAGATAACTGTACCGTAGTTTCAACCACAATGGAGGTGTATCTGTTGAGAGGCCAGACAAACATGTTGTTCCTGAAGAGGGGCAGCAGCCTTTTCAACAGTTGCAGGGGGATCAGTCTCGATGACTGACTGATCTGGCCTTGAAACATAACCAAAACAGCCTTGCTGCACTGGTACTGTGAACAGCCGAAAGCAAGGGGAAAACTGAATAGAACTAGGGATAAGAAGAATTTGTAGCACAGCTTTGAAAGGTAACTTGTTTGGACTATTTAATTGATTGAGAATATTGGCAAAATTCAGTGTACTAACAACAATTATTTTGCCAAACAAGACATAAATTATACTAAAAAGGTTATAGATCGAATTCCCTAAAAAAACTAACAGATGATTAAACACTCTATTGGGTGGTGCCTGTTTCGCAAAGACAGTTTGACTAGGTGATCAGAGAGTCAAGTACTCTGGCCCTAAAAATGTGGATAACGCAAGCTAAATTGATCTGACGCTGAGCAGACTTTGACTGACCAAATCTACTAAGTTTCTTCACACAGGTACAGCTGAGAGCAAGTGGCGATTGAGATTGTACGCCCTGACAATGCCATGTCTGCAGTACGTTACCCTGTTTACTTCGTATGGTGACATGACTGGCAGCTGGCGAGATGAGTGTGGTGGAGGAGGTGAGACGTGAAGGTGGCACCTGTGAATCGATTGCGGCCATGAAAGGAATGAAAAAATCTTACAGTCTAGTGATCAGGCAGACTGATCGCAATTTACTCTCTACCAGAGCCCTGAAAGCACAGTAGATTTCAGTGTGTGTGACCCATCCGTTCGCTGGCCGTATAAAGGACCAATCTGGCTCACTTATACAACAGAGTGCACAACAATACCAAATGTCAAGACTGGTGAACCAAAACCGAATAAGTCTGCCCTCGGCAAACGAGTGGTCCGAGACGTTTGAAGTCACACTGTCGGTGTAGTAAGCACTTCACCACAGGCTCCCCAGTCTAAACAACACACAAGTGAAGTCAGTCACTGGACAGGTCCCAAGTACCAACCACACATGCCAGATCTTCGACCAGAAGAGCTTACCAGACCAAATTCCCACCTATCCAGAAAAAAATTCTGTTTTCCTGCAAAGTGCACGAACGACACTGCCTTCACACTGTCTTGAGCCAATCACACTAAATCTCCCCACCCACATGACAGTATAAACTCATGTCGAACCAGGGCAAGAGTTAAGAAACCTGCATCTCTGAAAAATTACAGGCTTTTCTAAGTTTTCGCAGAGGGGGAAAAGATGATTTTCTCTGAAGTAGTGTCGCTTCCCATGGCAACCAGCAAACAGATACAGTCTCAAAGACCTTTATCTTAATTGCCTTTGCCTTGGAGCTTATTAGTCCTAGCTATGAGGTGTAATGAAAATTCCATCTCTAAACGTTTCTCAGATGCCCCTGCCCAGACTTCTGCTGGCGCTGTGGCAGGTATCGTGGCATTGTTCTGCTGGAGCCCTGTCCTGACGAGGAGCTGCCCTGTCTGCCCTGTATGGCTGTGGACCTGTCCAGCAAGATTTACTAAGGGATGGGCTTAGCTCAATTGCTTTCAACTCCCAACAAGCCGTTTCTATGAGCCAAGAGTCAAAAATACCTCATGCTTTTAATGCCTTGAAAGGCTCCATCAACGTCTGCTCAGCTCTTTAACTTCCTGGAGTCTCGTTCAAGGTGCGTCAGGTTGTAATAAAATCTTTTATAATTTTCCGTATGCGAAAAATAGGTGAGAGAGTAACTTGTCCTCTCTCACCTTGACTAGAAGAAGGGATCGGTTGGTAGGACACGTTCTGAGGCATCAACGGATCATCAATTTAGTATTGGAGGGAAGTGTAGAGGGTAAAAATCATAGAGGGAGGCCAAGGCGTGAATACACTAAACAATTTCAGAAGGATCTAGGTTACAGTAGTTACTCAGAGATGATGAAGCTTGCACAGCATAGAGTAGCATGGAGAGCTACATAAACCAGTCTCTGGACTGAAGACAACAACAGCTTATTTTATTATGATGATCATTTCACCTTGTGTAGCTTCCATTAAATAATCTCACCATAATGAATAACTGCCTGATTAACATCTCCTCAATTTCGAAATCCCTTTTAAGCTAAACAAATGTCTCATTACATATGAAATATATCAAGGTAACAGCTCAGGGAAGGTGTAAAGATCAGGCTTATACCACGTGTCACTTTGTAAATTCAGTAATATAGCTGATTTTAGTACAATGATCATCTCGGCCTGTGTAGGTTCCGTTAAAAGACACCACAACAAAGAAACGCCTGATTAACGCTTCAACTCTCGAATCATATCCGTGGCACTCTCACCCTCGCATCCACCCACTGGCGGTACGTCATTGATTTAAAATTGATAGTCTAATTAATTAATATCATCAGGAGAGCCCCTTCGTATGATAATTCTTTTTTCCCACAATCAGATTACGCTCTCTAGGTAACCGTTACAGACGCTTCTGTGACTTCTCTGGAGGCTTCCCACAGACTAGGTAAGCACTTCCTCTGATACCAAAATGAATGGTCCAACGCTATTTGCATTCTGTCTCTTGGTCGCCTTGTCATGTGTGTGGAAGTAAGAATTCTGGTATACTGCTCCCGAATTAATCCTACTGAGGCTTGGGCGGTAGGACAGTTGTTAATGATTCCAGACTCGCAAAAGTTGTCCTATCCTTTCCAGAAGGACTGGCCAGTTAAATGTCACTCAGTTAAATACTGGGATGTTGAACAATTTGTTTCCCTTCATCCGTCCTGCAAACCTAAACGTTCTGTGATACGTTTTCGAATCCACCTAATTTCGACGAGTAGGAGATGTCCCCCAATCCGATTACAGACCCCTGCTAATTCTCTCGAAATCCCATCGTGTTGCGACAGCACTGTTCCATTAGTTAGAAGGCTGACAGGTAGAGAATTATCACAATTGGTAACCATACAGAATATACATGGGCTGCACAAAGAAATTCAGTAGCATAACACCTATAACTCATGAATATCGAATGAATGACTATAAATATCCCTCCTGTACATTTTCTAGACTCCTTTATCGTTTTCCTATGATTAGCATGCTAGAAATACAACAGGGTAATGGTGTCCAAGTCTTCGTTGACAGAATTGTCTCTCTCTCTCTGCATGTTATTTTTGTAACACACAATTGAATAAACTACAAACTGTAAAAGCTTCGCCAATGCCATCTGATAGAGAACTCAATAAGATTCTACCAAGTCCCTCTCTCTTCCGATATATCGGGAAACAAATACCATCTGCACGTTGGCATCAACGATATGTAGTGATACCATTAAATATACATGTATCGGTCCACTGGAGAAGACGACGAGTGATCGAAGTCGCTTCCAAGGACCTGTCTAAAGTTTTGTCGCCTGTACTCGAGGAAGACCGTATCAACTATAAAATGAACAAAATTCTATGACCAATAAACTGGCTTTTCAGATCTGTAGTGTTACACTTTATGGTAGAAATGCTGCCTGCGATTTGGAATCATGTTTCTCCATCCAATGAAATACTTGTGCTGGATCCTGTGGAGATGTCTTTTAATGATTACAGCCATTGGCGAATCATATTTGTGGTACTCTCTTTATCTCGAAACGAGTCACCTTCTTCGAACCCGACTGCTAAGGACCCCATACAGCAATACTCCAACATGGTTTTAGACAGTCCCTCTGCATCTTGTAACTGTTCTTCAGTCTCTTCCTCAACCCTCCTGCTGCCTTGTCCATGTGATAGTTCAATTTAAGCGGAAGTTGGAGATTGCTTTGTCTGAGATCTTCTGCAGCCCATGGAGAAACTGGGTGAAATGAGCTAATGTGACATGACCGTGTTTAGACCACTCAGAGGCAATGAGAACATGTTGTCATAGCTCCACCAACCGTGTAGAATGTGTAAGGCTACCACACAATGAAGCTTGCTCCTCGACATGAGGTAGTAGAAAGGATAGTATGAGCAGTTATGGTGGTGTTCGTTTATTGGGAAAATTGTGAACACTCCGCATCATACAGGAACTGGAAAAAGGACGAAAATTTTCTTAGTGCATTGCGGTGCTTCTCCAAACTATATACAGATACTACAGTCTGAAGGAGATCTGCATTCCTCAGGGTGCATTCACGTCTGTCACTCAACGTTCTTTGTATCTTTGTTATTTTGTACCACCCAACACAGAAAAACTACGAATTATAAAAACTCCGCTAACATCAACCGGTAGAACACTCGATAAGATATTTCTGTGTCCCTCCCTTCCGATTTAGTGAAAACAATTAGTGCCTGTGTGCCGATATCAAGCATACCGGTACCGGTCCGCTGGAGCAGATGCTCAGTGATCGAAGTCACTTGCACAGACCAGTGTAAAGTTTCGTCACGTACAGTAGGAGGACCATATCCCACAGACTATCAGTCTCCAGAGAGCGTCCCTGTATTGCTCTTTCATAAGCAGTGCAATACATTGTTTTTCTGGTGTTATACATCAAAGCAGTGTATGACTGCAGCTTTCTACACAGCCATACATTCTGGTTTTCTACCACGACTTTGAGTTATGTGTCAGCAGCTAAACAAACATTAACATACTTTGATTTATTGGCTCTGATAGAAAGCTAAATGTGACATGGTGTAAACTGTGTTTTTGCTCCCACAACACACAGGAGAGTTGAAGTAAAAGAGAGAGGCGGTGAAAAAATGTGGAAGATATCACAACACTTGGAAACTGGAAGAGTTTGCGCCAGTGTGGAGAGTTTCCAAACAGCTGCCTAAGTAGTTGGTGATCTCTTCTTTTAATCTTATCTTCCACAGTGACGGGGTAGCAGACGTCTTGGTCCTCTATTTTGAAGAGCATTGTTTCTCCATATCGCAGTCATTTACTTGATCATTGTTTGAATGATGAATTAGAGATCTTGTGTGTGTGTGTGTGTGTGTGTGTGTGTGTGTGTGTGTGTGTGTGTGTGCGTGTGTGTGTGTGGGGGGGGGGGGGGGGGTTGGGAACTTATGGGCGCCCAACGGCGAGGTTATCAGCGCCCTGACATCGATGAAAACAAACGAATGTGGATAAGAACGAAAACTGTCCTACACGCATGCACACGAAACGACCACACAATGACTAACGCACAGGAATTTTCACATGCATTAAAACCAATGAGGAGGCAAGATAGCTAATCAAGAAAGTAAAAGAGGCAAAACAAACCACAAAAGAGCTAAAAGAACAGCACATGGAAATGAGACTGGCTGACCACTTACGAAAAAATTTGGGTGAGCCAGCCATCCCGTTGACACATTAAAAATATCTCCCAAAAATCTTGTTAAAAATGTGGGACAATTCACAGAACTTTAAAACCCGAACCACATTCGTTTGAGCATTGCATAAAATAGACTGCAGATCCGCCGGCAAATCCGCTGCAGTCCGCTGGTCAGAAAATAAAATGCAGTCCAATAAAATGTGGTGCACCGTGATCTGCACGCCACAAGCACCACGCATCGGAGGGTCCTCTCGCCAGAGTAAACATCCATGCGTCATAGGGCTGTGGCCAATGCGAAGACGAGTAGACCTCGTCCCGTCGACGTGGCTGGAAGGAAGTACTCCACGGACGAGTTATGGGCTTGATCACTCGGAGCTTGTCGTTGGTCACTTAATACACTTATGTTCCCAACGACACAGGACTTTACACCTCAACAGCGAGGTGAGGGCATGCAGTGGGATAGCACACTGAAAGACCTGACGGTCACGACACGCCTCCTTGGCTGCTCGATAGCAAAATTCCCGCGTGCCCTGGCACCCAGCAGAAAGACACCTCCTTCCCCAGTCGCTGTAGTTGGAGGAGGGCGTCGTTGATAGTCTGGGTTCCTTTATCTGCTGGGTACAACCGCTGGAGAGAGTAAAGGGCGCTCAAAGAAAAATGCTTCTGAATTTCTTTGCGCAGTTCATGTATACACTGTATGTTATGATTCTTATCTTCTATGTTAGTGTGTATTTTTCTCGTTGTGATAGTTCTCTACCTGTTAGCCATACAACTAATGGAACAGTGCTGTCACAACATGATGGGATTTCGAGAGAATTAGCGAGCGTCTGTAATTGGCTGGCGGGGGGAGGGGGGGGGGAAATCTCCTACTCGTCAAAATTAGGTGAATTCAAATGCTCTATATCGAAGACCGGAATATTCGCGAAAATACGGGAGATACTGTGACGTAAGGAGAGTTGACACGTGATCTCTGTACCGTTTCTTCCATGTAGTGTGGGCAAACACATTACAACCTCTCTCATATGTCTTTGGAAGTGACTGCAATGAGAAAATTGGGGGTCAATACGAAGGTTTCTGCAAAGAGATAATCAGCAGCAGTAGTTACATCTTTTGCTTTCTTGATAAATAAGAAACAACATTCCTCCATTAGTTTTGTATGCCTATAAATGGATGCACTGGCATCTTAATAGGGAGACTGCATTTACATCTGCATGTTTACTTCGCTAAGCATTTTATGATGTGTGATGGAGGGCCGGCCGGAGTGGCCGAGCGGTTCTAGGCGCTTTGTCTGGAACCGCGCGACCGCTACGGTCGCAGGTTCGAATCGTGCCTCGGGCATGGATGTGCGTGATGTCCATAGGTTAGTTAGGTATAAGTAGTTCTAAGTTCTAGGGGACTGATGACCTCAGATGTTAAGTCCCATAGTGCTCAGAGCCATTTGAACCATTTTTAGTGATGGAGGGTATCCTGTACCACTACTAGTGATTCCCTTTCCTATTCCACTCGTAAGTACAGTGAGGAAAAAAGACTACTTGTATGTATCCCTATGAGCACTAATTTCCCACATCTTATCTTCGTGGTCCTTATGAGAAATGTACACTGGCAGCAGTAGAATTCTTCTGTGATCAGCTTCAAATGCCAGTTCTCAATAGTGTTCCCTGAAAAGAACATCCAGGGATTCCCATTCGAGCTCTCAAAACATCTGCCCGCTGATTTGGCGGGTGGCAATAGGGCTGTATTCTGATGGAAAACTAGGTTAGTAGACTGGTATTTCCTTATTGCTCACTGTGTCAGCTTTTCCAGGAATTTCGAAAATGTATCACAGAACGTTTAGGTTTGCAGGACGGATGAAGGAAAACATATTGTTCAAGATCCTCGTATTTAACTGAGCGACATTTAAGTGACCAGTCCTTCTGGAAAGGATAGGACAACTTTTGCGAGTCTGGAATCGTTAACAACTGTCCTACCGCCCCCAATAGACAGCAGGTCTCGGCAGGATTAATTCGGGAGCAATATACCAGAATTCTTACTTTAACCCACATGACAAGGCAACCAAGAAACAGAAAACGCAAACAGCGTTGGATGTCTCCAGCTATTTGATGACGGTTACCACCCACTGTGGTATCAGAGGAAGTGCTTACCTAGCTTGTGGGAAGCCTCCAGAGAAGTCACAAAAGTGTCTGTAAGGGTTACCTGGAGAGCGTAATCTGCCTGTGGGAAAAAAGAATTACCATGCAAAAGGGCTCCCCTGATGAAATTAATTAATTAGCGTATCAATTTGATATCAAGACGTACCACCAGTGGGTGGATGCGGGGGTGAGAGTACCACGGATATGATTCGAGGGCTGGAGCGTTAATTAGGCAGTTTTTGTTGTGGTGTGATCTTTTAACAGAACCTACACAGGCCGAGATGATCATTGAAATTAAATCAGTTATATTATCGAATTTATAAAGTGACTCGTAGTATAAACCTGATCTTTACAATTTCTCTGAGCTGTTACCTTGATAGACTTCATATGTGATGAGACATTTGTTTACTTTAAAAGGGATTTCGAAAGTGAGGAGATGTTAATCAGGTGGTTATTCGTTGTGTTGAGATCTTTTAACAGATGCTGCACACCGCGACTTGATCATCAAAATAAAATCAGCTTTATTATTGAATTTAGAAAATGATATGTAGTATAAGCCTGTTATTTACAACTTCTCTGTGCTGTTACCTTAACAGATTCTGTACGTGGAGAAGCATTTGGTAACTTTAAGAGAGAGTTTGAAAGTGAGGAGGCATCCTGTAAAAGAGGTAGAGCACACTCTTAGCATTCCATCATGATCCGAAAATAAGTCTAATATTCTAGTCGTGCGATGCAGAATGTAATAGATAAGAAAAGATTTTTTCTACCTGATGAGAGAACACTTAGAGGAAATATAGTCTAGCCATTGAGTTGTACAGGACTTTCGCAACAAATAACAATACTTTAGCGATGTGAAAACGCATGTATGTTCGGATTTCTTCTATGAAAATAACTCGTATAAACGGGAGCAATCTACATTTCGCATGACAAATTCTACGTGTATTGACAAAAGAACATCCCCATTTCTGATTTTTGAACTGACGTGTCTATGACATGGTGGAATTATTTTTGTTTATGGTTATTTTAAACCTTTACAAAAGTTAGATCGGCAGCGGCCTATCCACGCCGCTCTTCGGCCACAGAAAAAAACATACTAAAAGCATGAAGACATAAAAACAGATGTACATGTAGGATAAAAACAGAAGACAGACAAATTAGAAAGAAATGAAGTCGTTCACGGGAGGCACTGGTCGCACAGGGAAGTTCAGCTCAGTGCACAAACGTAGACATACTGTTGAACACGTGAACGTATGAGCACTGACGAAGAAACACCGTTGCACTAAGACGAAGAGAAACACTAACACAATGATGGCGATCTTTGGCGCACTGTAAACACACTGTTGCACGAAAAAAAAGGGGGGGGCTTGCCACAGGGAAATACGGGAGGGTAGGGGGGAGGGGGAGAAGGATGCCAGGTGGAGAGAGGATGAGAGGGAGAGGGGAGAGGTTATGGGGTGTGTGGAAGCCCAGGGAGGGGTGAGAAGAGGGAGAGAGGAGGGAGGAAGTGAGGAGGGAGAGAAGGGAAAGAGGGTGCCCTGGAGGAAAAACAGAGGAAGGGGAGGATTAAATCTGGTAGGAGGGGTAGATGGAGGGGACGAGGGCGTCATCCAGGAGAGGGAGCTTCCGGAAGCCAACTTAGGCAAGGGTATGGAGTGTGGTAAGATGGAGAGCGGGTGGGATGCAGGTGTACAGGCGCAGCAACGGACGGAGGTGGGAATGGATGGGAGAGACAAGCGGGTGAGGGGGATCAAGTTTATGGGAGGTGTAAAGGATCTGTATCCGTTGAAGGAAGAGGAGGAGATGTGCGAAGGGAATTAAGTCGTAGAGGATCTGTATGGGGGATGGGAGGCAGGTGCTATAGGCGAGGTGGAGCGCATGGCATTCCAGGATTTGAAGGGACTTGTAGAAGGTAGGAGGAGCAGAGATCCAGGAGGGATGGGCATAACAGAGGATAGAGCGGATGAGGTGTTTATAGTTGTGGAGGATTGTGGAGGGATCCAGATCCCATGTGTGGCCAGAAAGGAGTATAACTGATATTAGCATTGTAATACTATACTATTTATCAAAATTAAGTCATTACATTGTGTTAGACTTAAATAATATAAATAGAATAGAACAAAAAAACTTCCAAGGCGAAATACGTTGGTGACAAAAATTAAAGCAACAAAAAGAAATTTTGCAAATTTTCATTTATTTTGCCACGAAAGAGTATAAACAGGTGATAGTGAAGTAGAACCAACGTAAAGAATACAGAACGTAATCAATTGCAACATGCATAATGGTGAGCAAAATTTTCTTCGGTTTTGGTTTTTTTTTTTTTTCAACTTAACGAATTTGCACACACTTGCTGACAACTGGTCAATGTGCTCAGTGTGCGGTGTGACAACCTCTGGCACCAATGCAGGCCTGTCAGTGACAGGACATGTTGTGAATGACGTCATAAATCTCCTGTTGAGGCAGAGCTGCTCAGAAGTCATGGAGAGTGGTTGTTGGATGCTGACGTGATGGAACCCGTCTCCCATTCAAATCGGAATAGTGAGCGTGCTACGCCATGGGTGCAATATCTTCTGCTTCCAAAAAACATCAATCAATAGTGCTATGTGAGGTCGAGCATTATCTTCCATCAGTACGAAGTCTGGGCCCACAGCATCTCGCAACAACCAGGTGTGAGATCCCAAGATCTCCTCACTGTACCTGACAGCAGTTAAAACTTGCTGATTCACGCATACAGTTTCTTGAAAAGGTGTTGGAGTGGTCAACATAATCCCTGCCAACACCGTTAGGGATCCTCCTTGATATTTGTCTCTTTCCACAATGTTTGAGTCCCGAAATCGTGTACCGCGTGCCCTCTGGATGCGAATCCATCCAGACCAAATCCTAACTCATCTGCAAAAAGAACATTGACCCACCGTTCGGCCATCCAGGTGACATGTTGGTTCACTCTACACTTTCCCTTCTGTGAAGACACGCTAGAGATAAACAAAGCTGAAGCCGTCTGTACACCGATTGTCTCGATACAACACGTCCAGGGAATGCTGCAAGGTCAGATGCCAGTTTCAGTGCAGTACTAAGGCCATACTATCCTGCCCTTACATCCAAGCAATAGTCCACTTTTTCTGATGTCACACGTGGTCGACCCTCTCTTGGTCTTCAGGATACAGTTTCGGTTTGTATAAACTGTCGCCTCATGTAAATAAGCATAGAACAATTCATATTAAGCCTTCAGGCTACATCAGTTTGCGACTCTCTTGCTTCCATTCTTCCTGTGGCCCTCCACAGCAAAGAGTCTGTAGGTTTCTTCTATGTTTTATGCTGTACTGTCTGTGACTGTGAACACAGCGATTTTGGATGTGAGGCTACCTTGCAAACACTGGGCCACTTGAGAGATGCCCTGATGTCATTGCTGCCGTGGTTGTCCGTTAATCGGAATGCCATCTACTGTGCAGAACACGATGGTAATGACATCCATTGACAGTTTGTGTGATTATGTCGTGAATTAGACACAAGATGGGGAAATCGCAGTTTGTTGATTTAATTTTGGACACCGGTGTAGATATGTCAGTTACATATTGAAGACGTTGCAAAATTATTGAAATATTTTTGAAACCTTTACCACTGGGTGCTTGTGATCTCTTTTTACTTAATGGGGTTAATGTCTCAGAAACTACTACGTGGAGCAATGAAATAATGAGTCTATATGCTCAACATTGAGGGCTCTTCAGGACGTTGGTGGATATGTTCCAGCCTGATGCCCTTAGAACACACATGTCTTACATTCGTCCTTCCATATGTTTTAGTTCACAGAAGTGCCCAAGCGACACACATGATTGCTGCAGGTCGGAAAGTGATTGGAGATGAAGACTGTCCTAGTCAATGTGTAATGACAAAAAGTAATGAAGATACTTAGAAAATTAATGAAATTCCAAGGAAAGGCCGACTTCTCAGCAACAGATGATTATATATGTGGTAAAGATTAACACAGAGACTAATATCAATTTTGCATGTTGTGTGTAAACAGAGTGATTCTGTGATGATGTTACAAACATTCAGGGGTGATGAAGACGGGTAAATTGAGGTAATTTGAAATAGGGACCCTGGTCCAGAAACGACCAGATCGAAAGTTATAAGCGAAAATCGTTCTGATATCTCTGACAGTGGAACACTCATACTGGCACTGTTGATCCTATGATTCAAGGGTAGGCAACTTTCAAGGGTGGTAGTATTGATGCAGACAAAAAAAAGCATCTGGTAAACAGCGGTTCTAAAATGAATACCTTGTTCAGTAAAAGAGATGTGTTTCAGAGTAACGAAGATGACAAATGGTCATAGTTCTTAAGATATACATTTTAGAGCGTATGTTTACTGCACTTTTTTCATTGTTTTCGTTCACACTACACCCCTGAAACGTGCCTACGCTACAATCTTAGCAGCAACAGTATCTGTACATGTATTCCACTGCCAGAAGCGTCAGAACCATTTTCGTTTATAACTTTTGGCACCATCGTTTCCAGACCATGATCTGTTACCTCAGACCGATACATTTACCTTTTCCATCATCCCTGTAAGATTATAACATCATTTCAATATCACTCCATATAGTGTGTAAAAATAATCATGGGAAACCTCACATACAAACTGGAAAATATCCTCTCTGACGTTGTGGAACGATTTGCAAAACAACCAGACATGATACAGAATGTCTTCACACATGATGAAACATTAATTTTTTGGCACTATGTGCAAAGTGCTAGTCAATGCATTACCTAGGTCTCTGTGCCGCCAATAATGAAAACAAAACCTCAAATGGCAGTTTCAGTCAGATAGCAATAATGATATTGTAACTATAATTTGAAATTTTAATCTATGAGTCTTCATTTTTAATCAGGTTGTAGATTGAATTGAATAGTGTTTGTTTAAAGGTATAACTGTTAGCTATATTTACATTTTCAGTCTCTGTTTCAAATTTTATCAAATAATAATTAATCTTCATTCTCAATTTGAATTCATTAATAATTGAGTTTTTAAGAAGTGAGCAAATCACTCACCCTTTTAGTTAATATCTATTCGTTCTAAAATTATTAATTAACCTTCATTTTCAAATTAGACCCAGTAATTTGCCAGGTCCAAATACTGTATTAAATCTGGTTATATACTTACTCAATTAATCTCCATTTCTTAGCTGATTAATTTATTTTCATTTCAGATTTAATCAAATAGTATTCATTTTTTAATTGAACAATTCAAATTTCATACACTTATCTCCACTTTGATGTGATTAATTAATTGGTGTTCAAATTTATTTATCTTTCAAGATATGTTGTAAAATTCAAAAATTTTAAAAAATATAATGAAAATTTAAAATATAATTTGGAAGGTCTCATATCCAAATTCGGTAAATATTGTAAAACAGAGAACTCAATTCATAATTTTACTTCACAGAGATACAAAAATGATGGTTATAGAATGATGTGCAGACAATGTGTAAATGAATATCATGTAAGTGTGTACAATGAAAAACGAATTCCTTGTATATGTGGAAAAAATATTTCCATGTATGATTATAAAAATCACTTACAACAGATTCTGGGTAAAGACCATTCGAAAATATTGTTCTTGATGAAAAATGATAAAGAACAAATTGATCCATTCTAAAAAAAAGTAATGTTTTTCAAGAGATTAAAGACATAAATTGTTTTCACAGAACTCCATCACATAAAGATAATCATTCAAATAAATGTAACAATCGTGTTTTAAAAATTATGAAAAATAAGAAATTCTGAAGTGGCTGAACTTCGTTTTTAAAATCCATTATATATTGAATCTCAGAGCTACAGAACTTTAAAATCTGAGTTTTGTACAGACCAATTAAATTTTGTTTCTTAATAACTGGAGCAATCCACAGTTGTCCAACTTACTCATTATTGTATAATAAATAATTTGAGAGAATATAATAAATTAAATAAAGTTGATCTGATTACATTTATTAACAGGCATCAAGGTGGAAATTGCACAGTGAAGGTCTGCTGTGTCTTTCTGGACAATCTATGAAAACAATTACCCCCTTCAGATGATGAAATTTTCGAAATTAAAGAAGATTGACCCTTGAAAAATATCTTTGCATTTTCTACCAATGTGTTTGAGAAACAAAAAGTTAGAATAACAGTTAATAAATGTCTAGTCAATAAAGCACTTGCAAAAACATTACAAACAACAAAATTTCGAGAACAAACTAAACTTGCTTGACTCAAACTTCTCCTAGTATGCATCAAAATCAAAAATTATGAAAATTATGAAACATAATCTAAAAATACATCATGGCTTGAAAGTAACATTTAAACTTTTTTCTGAGTAGCAAATGCAGAAAAGTGAAAACATAAAATTCATGTTCCAGACACAGAACTACAGGATCACAAATCAAGGAGAGTTGATTAAAAAGTTGTACACTAGTAAAGAAGATATTTTATCACAAATGTCTGATGTTCAAGCATCAGGCTCTGGTTGGACTTTAAACAGAATTAATGTTTTGCAACAAGAAATTAATAATTACATTACACTGAGAGGATATTCTTACATCTAATTACCAGATAAAATAAAAAATAAAAATGTGTTACTTTAAAATATAATGATCAAAAATGTTTTCTGTGAGCTATAAAATCAGTATTATATACCATAAATAAAATTTCAGAAAGAATAACTGTATATAATGATGTTTTTCTTGATCTTGATGAGAAACTCGAAAATTTTTAATTTCCTGTAGTGATTGATACTATTCCAAAAACAGACTAGAATTAGTGTATCTGTCACCATCTATTCCTTTGACGAAGAGTATCCAATATATCCACTAAAAGCAATGAAATGTAAGAAACAGAAAGATGTAAATGTCCTTTATTTCAAGAATTAAAGTAATTCATATAATTTTTATATACCAAATTTAACTATGCATGTTTGAAGTCAAATTTCAAAACATGAAGAAGTAATTTATACATTTTATCAATTATAGAGTGCATCAGTTGTTCTTTTTTGCAGATTTTATTTGGCAAATCCAGATTTCAGCTAGTGCCTAGCCATTATCGATGCACTATTTTCTAGACTCAATGCATGTCAAAACCCTGTTGTTCTTGCATTGGTCACAGTTCTTTGAATACTATAGTAATATTCAAAGAACTGTGATGGATGCCTGAGCAACAGAATTCTGACATGCATCTATAATTACGTAATAATTCTAATCTAAATCATAACACATTCAAGTTTTATATGTTTATTTATGTAATATCTCTGGACATAACTCATAGCTGCTCATAAAAGAGCTTGGGTGTGCTAAAAATAAAATTGATTTGATACCTAAAAATGAAGACAGGTACATTAGCTTTGGCAACATGACAGAAATTTTGAAGATGAGGTTTATCGATACCATCAAATTTGTGGCTTCTTCACTTGACAAACTTTCATCAGATTTGAAAAGAATCAAATTACAAACATCTGCAATATTTTTAGGCGATGTATTCTGTCTATTGGTAAGAAAAGATGTCTATCCTTATCATTGCACGGTTTCTTGGAAGAAATTTGATGAGACACAGCTTCCAGCGAAAGAATAACTTTGCAGTTAACTGAGTGACTGAAGTAACTGATGAATATGATAAACATGTGAAATTAGCTTAGGAAAATTTAATATCAAATATATTGGTGAATATCATGATCTGTATCCTAAAACTGATGTATAGTTATTGGCTGATGTGTTCGAAAATTTTAGAAAAACTTGTATACATGCTTATGATTTAGATCCATCTTGGTATTTTACAGCACCAGGATTATCTTGGGATGTGATGCTGAAAGTGACTACACAACCACTAGAATTATTACAAGATTATGATATGATTGCTATTGTTGAAAAGGGAGTAAGAGGTAGTATATCACAGTGCTGTAAAAGATAGTAAAAGCAAGTAGTAAATATATGAAAAATTATGATGTCAAAAAGATATCAAATTATTTAGCGTATTTGGGTGCAAACAATCTGTATGATTATGCAATGAGCCAATATTTACCACACGGTTGATTTGCATGGGATAATCAAGATTCTTTTAACTGTAGGCAAATAAGTGAAATTTCAGATAAATCTGCACATAAATTTATATATGAAGTAGATCTAGAATATCCAAAAGTATTTCTTGTTTTGTACCTGGTAGGACAACAAAATATATTTGTATGGAATCATACACCTGTTAGTTGTTGTTGTATGTGGCAACTATCCTGAGTACTGTACTTACTACAAGACTTCTAATAGTCATCTTTATTTTTCAATGGCTCAACTCATAATCTTAATATACCATAAGGCATGATTCTTGAGGTCTGGGTTTGTAACGTACCAGTGAAGATATTAATTTAATCAGTGATTAATTTAATCAATTTAATCACTGATTAATTTAATCAGTGACGATATTAATTTAAAAACATCATGGTTTATTTCCAAATCTAACATTTCAAATAGTTAACTTCATGTTTCAAACTTCATGAACGCCACCAAAGAGAGTCACATTTAAATAAGCACTGATTCCAAATTTATGAATACATTGGTTTTCAGTTCCACATGTCATTTACAGTTGTAGAATTGGGGGAAAATTAAATTCATGTTACATACTAGGTTCATACTGTTCAGACCAAAAATGTAACTCCACTCCTCTATTGTCAATACCATCTGGAAGGAACATATACTACAATGAAGAGCTGTCCATGGATATTTGTTCTAACTCAGCACATGCTCAATATGTCCACCATATCGTTTCCTAACTTCCTTCAAACGAACACTGAAGTTAGTGATTACCCTACGGCACATATCTTCCGTAATTTTACTGCAATCTTGAAGAATAAGTCTTCTGTGCTCCATTAAATCACGTGGACGTTTCGGGAAATCTTTTTCCTTTAGGTACCCACAAAGAAAAAAGTCACATGGACTGAGGTCTGGGCTATTGGGGGGCCAATTTTGTCCACCATTGAAGCGACCTGGAAACCTCAGTGAAATGATCGCCATGTCGAAATGCTCGTGTAAAAACTCCAACACAGCGATTGCAGTATGTGGCCTTGCTCCATCTTGCATGAACCACTGCGTGTTGAAGGGCAAGGCAGTAGCAAGAAGCTGTGGAATGAAGTTATTGTGAAGCATGCTCAAATAACGCTCGCTGTTCACAGTTTCTTCAACAAAAACGGGTGCAATAAGTCCGTGACTGGACATTGCTGCCCACACTGTAATCCTCGGAGCATAATGTTCTCGTTCATGAAGCACTTGCGGGTTTTCAGTGGCCCAAAAGCGTACATTTTGTTTGTTAACCACACTGTCTAAATGAAAATGCGTCTCGTCTGAAAATCAAACGTTGTTGAGAGTTTCTTCCCTATCCTCCGCCCACTGAGCAAACAGTAGTCTCTGCTATTTGTGTTCTTCAGTGAGCTTCTGTGCATAGGTCATCTTGTATGGGTACATATGGAGGTCACTTTTAAGAATGCGTTGAACTGAGTGTCTGGATATTCCCAGTTGCACTGCTGCCTTTCTACACGATTTCCCGGGTCTTCTCTGTACAGCAACTCTTACCGCTTCAATACTCTCCGGCAAACGAACAGGCTTAGGCCGAGGTCGCTTCGCTTTCAATACCGTTCCTTCATGTACAAATTTATCGTACAACCTGTGGATAGTCTTCTTGCAAGGGACCCATCGTGTGTTAAACTGTTGTCGAAAGCGCCTCTGAGTCACAAAAAGGCTTTTAGTTTCATGAAAAAGTAACACAATTGCCGATCGTTGCTGTGTCGTCAGTCTTCCATTGTCAGCCATTGCTGCTTACCAGTCTCCTAGCGGCAGTATCGTGAATTACACGTCATTTCGTAACTCATTTATTTTTCCAAACTCTGCTGGTACTGCTGTAGAGATCCCAGAGGGATATCTAATGTGTGTCGTAAATTGTGAAAGAAACAATTGGTAACACATTTCGTGCGCCACCCTGTACATGAGAGACTACATAAAGATAGCACAACTCTTTGGTGCATAGTACCAGCGAAACATTTTGCAGCATTGATGTCTATATCTTTCCAAAACTAACCAACGAGCAGGTTAAGTCTTGCACAAGTTTTCTTCTGTATGCTACCATTAATGTTTAGCAGGAAAACATGTCTCATTAGTTAAACAAATTTTTTTAACATAGTTTTGAAATTGGCTCTCAGTGATCAAACCAAAGACCTTGTAAAAGCACCTAGACTCACTGACAGGGCTGCAAGTGTGGGATATTTTGAACCTTCATCTGGACCCCATTGTGGTGGTAAGAGTCTGGAAGGTTGAAGTGTATTTTGGCTTGTAAGGACACGTCATATACGAGGTGCATTCAAGTTCTAAGGCCTCCGATTTTTTTTCTAATTAACTACTCACCCGAAATCGATGAAACTGGCGTTACTTCTCGACGTAATCGCCTTGCAGACGTACACATTTTTCACAACGCTGACGCCATGATTCCATGGCAGCGGCGAAGGCTTCCTTAGGAGTCTGTTTTGACCACTGGAAAATTCCTGAGGCAATAGCAGCACAGCTGGTGAATGTGCGGCCACGGAGAGTGTCTTTCATTGTTGGAAAAAGCCAAAAGTCACTAGGAGCCAGGTCCGGTGAGTAGGAGCATGAGGAATAACTTCAAAGTTGTTGTCACAAAGAAACTGTTGCGTAACGTTAGCTCGATGTGCAGGTGCGTTGTCTTGGTGAAACAGCACACGCGCAGCCCTTCCCGGACGTTTTTGTTGCAGTGCAGGAAGGAATTTGTTCCTCAAAACATTTTTGTAGGATGCACCAGTTACCTGTCAACTGTCGATGAATTTCAATTGGTTTCACACCACGCAAATTCAGAAAACGAATGATTGCACGCTGTTCAAGTAAGGGAAACGTCGCCATTTTAAGTATTTAAAGCAGTTCTCATTCTCGCCGCTGGCGGTAAAATTCCATCTGCCATACGGTGCTGCCATCTCTGGGACGTATTGACAATGAACGCGGCCTCATTTTAAAACAGTGCGCATGTTTATATCTCTTTCCAGTCCGGAGAAAAAAAATCGGAGGCCTTAGAACTTGAATGCACCTCGTATTTGTTGGTGCGTAGGTATAGTATTTGTTAGTCGTAAGCGTTCTGCCTACACATTCTAGTGCATGTGAAGAAAAATGCTGAAGATTTGTGCAGTGTTTAATTGCATGAATGCATTCAAGAAAGGCACCAATATTATCTTTCACAGATATGTGCATATGTTTACATGTTTATTATCGACTTTCAGTCATAGCCCTTACATTTTCAGAAGGGATACATCACCGACTTTACATTCTTTTTTTAACAATAGCTGCTATATTTGACAGTATTCATGCACATGAGGCTCGAAAATAAATGCAATCCAGTTCAAAAATTTGGAGCACTAAACAACGACATGCTACAATTCGTGTTCATGCTAACATAATAAGGTGTATCTGGTTGTGAACAAACTGCCAAGGCAAATTTCTTGAAGTACATAAATACCAAATCAGTAAACAGTTACTGGTTGTCATTTGTTCATAAATTAATTGCTATCTTGTAAGCACAGGTTCAAATGAGAACTTGTTTATGACATAATGCAAAGGCTTGTAAATTTCCCACCACAATGGCCACATTTGTCCACTGTTCACAGTAGACCACAGATTGGACTGTGGAGTCTTAGATCAAACACTACAAAAGACAAGATACGTGCCAATGACAGATGAAAGAACAAAATGGAATTTACCAGATAATTAACTTCTTTACAATTGTAGATACAAATGGATTCCCAAAATATTAAATCGAACATGAAAAGGGAACGAAATAATAAATAACTGCACTCATACAATACATCGATCGTACAGCATACATTATGTACATAAGATTTATAATTTTCGAAAAACCAGAGTTGAAAACTGAATTAAATCGTAAATTTTGTTAATCAGGTTTGGTATCATAATCTGACAAAGGTCCCTGAGTTACTGATTTTTATATACTATGGAACCATGATTGTACCCAAGCATGCACCTCTTTATAAAAAGCAAAAAAAAAAAACAAAAAAACAAAAAAAATGATCATATGGGTACTGGCCAGGAGGCTCCATCTGGGGAAATACGGCCTCCGAGTGAGAATTGATGGCCACAGATGTCTTTCTTCATGGCTCCAAAAATATGGCAGTTATACAAGAAGTGATTGGGACTGTAAGGAGAATGTGTAAGGGATTCCCAGTGAAACTTCTGCAGTGTAATCAAAACAATCTCGGAAACATGTGGGTGGACATTAACCTGCAACTGAACAATCGTGCCTATTGCTGGGCATTTAGACACGATGGCGAGCTTCAATTTTAGCAAAGTGTCCATGTACCAACTGGGGTTAATTGTATCACTCCATCAAGTCTGAACGTTCAGGAATGTTGATGGATGGTGTCATTCTATTGCAAGATAATGCCCACCCACATGTTGTCAAGGTTGTTCTGACTACGCTATAGAAGTTTCGAAGTACCCAAAAAAAAACGGAATTATTTTTAAAAAGCGACATATTTTCAAATTGTTTACCAAACAACCTTGTCCACGTCAAAATAGTCTCCTTTAAAACTAATACATTTGTCCCACCAGTGCTTCCACTGTTCGAAACATTTTTGCAAGGAGACAGGTCAGATGAGAACGAGCATGGGGCAGATGAACTATGCCAGTTTTAACCACAATCTATCTAGCAGAGATGGCTGTGTGTGGTGGAAGAATCAGTCTCCTGTCTGTCACAAATTGGGTCTTTTTTGATTAACACTGTTGCAGTCTTCTTAAAACTTCCAAATAAAGGCTCTGATTGACAGTCTGACCTGGGGGAACAAACTCTGAATGAACTACACCCTTGGCATAAAAACAGCAAATCAGCATTGTTTTAATGTTTGATTTGACTTGACGACATTTTTTTAACAGGGTGACGACGACATCTTCCATTGGGTTGACTGTTGCTTTGTTTTTGGGTTGTAACCATAGCACCATTACTCGTGACTAGTAATACCTTTGACGAAAATCTGGATCAGTTTCATGCTGTTGTTTCAAAGCATGACATGTTTCATCTCGACGTTCCTTCTGATTGTCAGTCAGAACCCGAGGAACAAGCTTGCCAGCAACCCTTTTTATTCCCAAATCTTCTGTTAAAAGCACTGAACCGCGCTCCAACATAACCCACTGATATCTGAGAATTGCCTCAATTGTCTGTCGACTATCCATGAGCACAAACTCTTGATTTTTCTCAATATTCTCGTCGATTTGTGGAGTTGGTGGACGTCCAGAACGAAGTCTGTCATCAAGCGACATGTTTCCATTTTTAAATTGAGCAAACCATTCGTACACTTGAGTTTTTCCCATAGCGTCATCTTGGTAAGCTGCTTGCAACATTAAGACAGATTCAGGAGCATTTTTACGGAGTAGAAAACAAAATTTCACAGCGCATATTGTTCACTTAAACTTGCCATCATAAAAAACGAAACAAGAACAAATCAGCGCTCGCAAAAACAATCAATGCAGATGAACAGAACAAGCCAGGTAGACAACGCTGGCAGCACTAAACTGGCAACGGCCGGCTATGGTGGCCGTGCGGTTCTAGGCGCTTCAGTCCGGAACCGCGAGACTGCTACGGTCGCAGGTTCGAATCCCGCCTCGGGCATGGATGTGTGTGATGTCCTTAGGTTAGTTAGCTTTAAGTAGTTCTAAGTTCTAGGGGACTGATGACCTCAGATGTTAAGTCCCATAGTGCTCAGAGCCATTTGAAGCATTTGAGCCAAACTGGCAACGAGTTGCACTACAAACGCCTAGCGGCAGAAATGCGTACTACACAAGCTCGCCCACGGTAATAAGATTCCGGTTTTTTTCTTTTCTTTTCCTTTTTTTGGGGAGGGGGTGGGGGTAACCCTCGTATAGTTCCATAGTTCCGATATTCTCCCAGTGCGAATTCCATATTATTGTAACTCTGCAGAAAGACATTCGTAGTGGTAGATTTACTTCCGATGAAGAGATGGGCACCTGAGTACAATCATGGATTCGTAAGCAACTGCGACTGGTTATCTTGTCTCACAGTGGGTTAAATACCGGGTGATCAAAAAGTCAGTATAAATTTGAAAACTTAATAAACCACGGAATAATGTAGATAGAGAGATAAAAATTGACACACATGCTTAGAATGACATGGGGTTTTATTAGAACCAATAACTAATAAACACCTGCTGGAACGTACGATGTTTATGCAGGATGGCGCTCCACCCCATATTGCTAGACGCGTGAAAGATCTCTTGCACGCGTCGTTTGGTGATGATCGTGGGCTCAGCCGCCACTTTCGTCATGCTTGGTCTCCCAGGTCCCCAGACCTCAGCCCGGGAGATTATTGGCTTTGCGGTTACCAGAAGTCGCAAGTGTATCGTGATCGACCGACGTCTCTAGGGATGCTGAAAGACAACATCCAACACCAATGCCTCACCATAACTCCGGACATGCTTTACAGTGCTGTTCACAACATTATTCCTCGACTACAGCTATTGTTGAGGAATGATGGTGGACATATTGAGCATTTCCTGTAAAGAACATCATCTTTGCTTTGTCTTACTTTGTTATGCTAATCACTGCTATTCTGATCAGATGAAGCGCCATCTGTCGGACATTTTTTGAACTTTTGTATTTTTTTGGTTCTAATAAAACTCAATGTCATTCCAAGCCTGTGTGTCAATTTGTACCTCTATATCTACATTATTCCGTGATTTATTCAGTTTTCAAATTTATACTGACTTTTTGATCACCCTGTATATTAACAGTTACGGCGATTACTTTTGAAATAATTAACAGTTTATCTTTTTCCATACGTATCGTTTTCATTTGACTGCCTCTTATACATCCACGACAGCTGATTATTGTTCTAACACTTTCTTGAAGTCTACTGTCGCATTTGTCTTTATGATAATTACTTGCTGAGCAACCCAACAGTTCTATGTGATGTCCGCAGCTTCCATAAGCTATAGAACCTGCGCATAACGTACATACAGTCTGCCGCTTCCCTGTATGTTCATCTGTCTGAAAGTACCCATGATCACACAAATGCCCAAAAAGGGCCTCGAATATAGTGGGATGTGGTTGGTGTATGTAGGGGTACATGTTTTGATATAACCGTGGTGCCTCTCCACCGTTTCCGTCCGCTTGGCCGTACACAAACCATCTCAGCTCGTTCCCGACATGAAGACCAGACCATTTTGTTGTTTACAGTTCGCTCTGTGAGTCACACAGCCTGCAGCACACAAGGACACACGGCACATGGTCTGAGGAACTTTCACTCGTTCGCGCCGTCTACCGACGCAATGATGCATTTCCAAACCCATATTTATACGAATCCTTTTTCTCCACTTCCTGTCAGGAATCCGACCTTGCAGCTAGTCGTTGTTATTCATGTTCACCCTGTATATTATTTCTCAAGTTAACATCGCTTTTCCCAACACATACTAATCATATAAATATGAATGATGTATCGTTTGAAAGGATTTTAACCGACTTATGACATTGCTTACAGATTTTGCGCTAAAACGTACTATTCGTGGAAAATTTTAACATTAAAGAGATATTTAACTGGCATAGGCAAACGGACATCGTGGATGCCCAGCTTCAGCTGTTCGGAAATTCTAGTTACAGACTTCTTGGACTTGTAGGGAAAAGTGGCTACAAAATATTTCGTATAGGAACCCATATCCAGAAACGTATCCTTTCCGTTCTACGAGGGTTTTAATTCAAATGTTTAACTCATCCATTTCTGCTTAAGGAAATGAATTAGGAGTGAATCGTTACAATTATTGGGTAATAATTCGAGCATAACGAAACATCCATTTATCACTTAGCACATATGTTTGTATTAGCAGTTAAAGATTATGCGCTTACATTATTCCAAAACAAAAAAAGAACGCAGCGTACTGTATGCAGAGAACTGTACTGAGCATTACAATAGCGGCTCGATATGGCTGCCACTAACGTCGTTACAGACATTTATCTACGAAGCACGTTCTGGTAAACACTCTCCATCCCACCTTGTGTCTCTTCAGTTTCTAGTGCAGCGGCCAGAAGTCGTGCCAGCACATCTTCCTCTGTCTCTACACGAGTCTCGTAAATTAAACTTTGCATACAAAGGCCACAAGAAGTAGCCCATGCGGGTTAAATCCGGTGATCGCTGCAGTCACGCAGCTGGACCACCTCGGCCTATCCATCTTTCGCCATATCGTCTGCTGAGATGTCTCCGAACCGCACGTAAGAAGTGACATCTGCGCCATCATGCTGAAACCACGTTTCCTGGCGGACATTCAGTAGCACGACTTCCATGAACTAGTCCATCAAGTTTTGTATGATGATCAGGTATGCAGGACCACTTAGCTTGGGAGGAAGGAGGGAACACAGTCATCTGTAAACGGCACTCGACGTGGAAACGTGTGTGTCGGAGAGTAGCAGGGCGTTGTGGGAAATCGGCTGGATCCACAACATGCCCTTTGTTTTGGTACGGATGCAATAGTTGCTCGTGCAGAACGTCCCAGAAGGTACTGTGATTAACACCATTTGTATGCACAATCGTTCGAGTACTCGTTGACGGGTTCACTTCAGGGTGATGCAGTACATCATCTTCAAACTTGGGGGTGTGGCGTTGCCGTGGAGCACTACGGTCCTTCCTCCTCACTGTGAACGTACCTGTTTCTCGGAGTCAAATGGTTCAAATGGCTCTGAGCACTGTGGGACTTAACAGCTGTGGTCATCATTCCCCTAGAACTTAGAACTACTTAAACCTAACTAACCTAAGGACATCACACACATCCATGCCCGAGGCAGGATTCGAACCTGCGACCGTAGCGGTCGCGCGGTTCCATACTGAAGCGCCTAGAACCTCTCGGCCACCGACGGCCGGCCTCGGAATCGATGGGTTACTTGGGCAGAAAGTTTGCGCGATCGCATGCTACGTTGCGGAAAACGTTCGTGATACAGCCGACTAGCAGCTCTTCTGTTACCTCGAGCTTCGCCATACACAAGGGGCATGTCAGTTTATTCCGCAAAAGTGTACCGAACCATGTTTACTAAACCGGAGAAGCACAGGCATTGAACAGGTCTCGCAGCATGGCAGACTTTAAGTAACATCAAGTGACCGTGAACGCATTACACATTTGAACTGCAGCCGTCGTAGAACAGAAACGGTACGTTTCCGAACATGGGTTGCTATTCAAAATATCATGTACTCACTCTCCTCTACACGTACTAGAAGTTTTTAACGGGAATTTCAAACACCCCGTATATTTTACGAAGCTAACTTATTAATAATCACGAGTAGGAGACTCCCTTTTGATATTATCTTATTACAAATACAATTTTATTTGTTTTAAAGCAGTTGTTAACTGGATAATTTGTACACAGCATTGTCATATATAATAACCGTGACTAGTGTAGTAATACATTACCTCTGCCCGTCATACAAGATGACTTTTCTAAGCGAATATACTTTTCGAAATGACAGACATGTTTCTCATTGTCACCTTGAAATTTGACTTACCTATTGCTACTTTGGCCTAACGTGCTTACTGTTATTGGAAATGTTGGTCGAGTTAATGTTATATGTTATGTTGTCCTAATGACACTCCCCCGTTCTCTGCCGATCTTACAAGTCAGGACAAACATTCAGAAAGAAAAACACATTTTTGGACACATGGAAATGTATATACGAAGACATACACTCCTGGAAATTGAAATAAGAACACCGTGAATTCATTGTCCCAGGAAGGGGAAACTTTATTGACACATTCCTGGGGTCAGATACGTCACATGATCACACTGACAGAACCACAGGCACATAGACACAGGCAACAGAGCATGCACAATGTCGGCACTAGTACAGTGTATATCCACCTTTCGCAGCAATGCAGGCTGCTATTCTCCCATGGAGACGATCGTAGAGATGCTGGATGTAGTCCTGTGGAACGGCTTGCCATGCCATTTCCACCTGGCGCCTCAGTTGGACCAGCGTTCGTGCTGGACGTGCAGACCGCGTGAGACGACGCTTCATCCAGTCCCAAACATGCTCAATGGGGGACAGATCCGGAGATCTTGCTGGCCAGGGTAGTTGACTTACACCTTCTAGAGCACGTTGGGTGGCACGGGATACATGCGGACGTGCATTGTCCTGTTGGAACAGCAAGTTCCCTTGCGGGTCTAGGAATGGTAGAACGATGGGTTCGATGACGGTTTGGATGTACCGTGCACTATTCAGTGTCCCCTCGACGATCACCAGTGGTGTACGGCCAGTGTAGGAGATCGCTCCCCACACCGTGATGCCGGGTGTTGGCCCTGTGTGCCTCGGTCGTATGCAGTCCTGATTGTGGCGCTCACCTGCACGGCACCAAACACGCATACGACCATCATTGGCACCAAGGCAGAAGCGACTCTCATCGCTGAAGACGACACGTCTCCATTCGTCCCTCCATTCACGCCTGTCGCGACTCCACTGGAGGCGGGCTGCACGATGTTGGGGCGTGAGCGGAAGACGGCCTAACGGTGTGCGGGACCGTAGCCCAGCTTCATTGAGACGGTTGCGAATGGTCCTCGCCGATACCCCAGGAGCAACAGTGTCCCTAATTTGCTGGGAAGTGGCGGTGCGGTCCCCTACGGCACTGCGTAGGATCCTACGGTCTTGGCGTGCATCCGTGCGTCGCTGCGGTCCGGTCCCAGGTCGACGGGCACGTGCACCTTCCGCCGACCACTGGCGACAACATCGATGTACTGTGGAGACCTCACGCCCCACGTGTTGAGCAATTCGGCGGTACGTCCACCCGGCCTCCCGCATGCCCACTATACGCCCTCGCTCAAATTCCGTCAACTGCACATACGGTTCACGTCCACGCTGTCGCGGCATGCTACCAGTGTTAAAGACTGCGATGGAGCTCCGTATGCCACGGCAAACTGGCTGACACTGACGGCGGCGGTGCACAAATGCTGCGCAGCTAGCGCCATTCGACGGCCAACACCGCGGTTCCTGGTGTGTCCGCTGTGCCGTGCGTGTGATCATTGCTTGTACAGCCCTCTCGCAGTGTCCGGAGCAAGTATGGTGGGTCTGACACACCGGTGTCAATGTGTTCTTTTTTCCATTTCCAGGAGTGTATAACAAATTTCGCGTTGTTCGGTTCATTTTTAAAGATGTTTTCTCTTCGTTCCCACAACTGCCCTTAATCCAGCGACTACACGTTTTCTAAATACTGTTATTATTTATAACTATAAAAGTGCGAAAGTTTCGCACAGGTCCCCTGGTATAATGCTATAAACATGTATGATCTATTATTTATTTGTTTTATTGTTTCCTGTATTATTAACTGAACGGCTTACTGATGAGTAAAGTTGGATTCACACTTTCCGAAACGTCAGCGTCACGTTTTTGGAAGTCGATGGTCAGGGGAATTCCTGAGCATTCACACTATACGGCACGCCAACGTCGAAAGAACGTCGTGACGTTACAGCTGTGTCATAAAATACTCACCATATGGGCTATTCCGTAGTTCTTGGTACATCGTCATAAAATTCCAAAATTTTGTTTAAAGCAGTTTGCAGTGATTGCTGTTGCACTTGATGATAAGGAATAGGCAGCAAAAAGAGTCTGAGCTAGAAAACTGATAAAAGGTCGAGACTGTGGAGGTGAGTTTCATGCACTTTACAAGGGGCTGGAAAAGGAGGAGCCATCGTTCTATAAATACTTCAGAATGTGTAAACAACAGTTTTTTTTATACCTATTAAGCGAGTTATAAATAAAAATTCACGAAGAGAAATTCAAGATCTAGGCGTCCAATATTACCTCCACAGAAGCTGATAGTTTGCCTATGGTATGTCTAGATAGGTGCTTGAACTATGTTTACATATATTTCTGCTACCTGCTGGTCGTTAATTTATTACGAATCTTATTTTAAACTTCTGCATGCTGCATCAGCTTCACTCGCGGTTTTTGTTTTCGCTATTCCACTGGATAAATCGTGAGTAGGGCACACTGGACAAGATCTGTATCCTTTATTTTGCAATATATTCCTTCAGTGTATAAAATAAAATACTTTAACTTATTGTTAGTACTATCTTGCAGCACATATTAAGACCTTTCCACAACAGAAGTCAGTGGGTAATACTTTCGTATTAGTGCACACTGTGTGGGGCAGCGGGTTAATAAGTAAGCATACAAAAAAAGCACTCCGTCTTCAGGCCACAAGTGGCCCATCGAGACCATCCGATCGCCATGTCATCCTCAATGAGGATGCGGGTAGGAGGGGTGTGTTGTTAGCACACCGCTCTCCCGGTCGTTATGATGGCTATCTTTGACCAGAGCCGCTACTATTCGGTCGAGTAGTTCCTCAATTACGAGGCTGAGTGCATCCCGAAAAATGGCAACAGCGCATGGCGGCCCGGATGGTCACCCATCCAAGTGCCGGCCACGCCCGACAGCGCTTCACTTCGGTGATTTCACGGGAACCGGTGTATCCGTTGCGGCAAGGCCGTTGCCTAAATAAGTATATACATATAAGAATATTCGCCGGCTTTTTACTAGAGCCTAAAAACTATTTTTGCGGTCAGCCAGAAAGCGATGGAGAACGTACTGACCACAGTTTCCAGTCTGGAAGTCCACATTCTTCTTGTGCTCACTGAAAGAAATGTTTCTACTCTCTATTTACCAAGCGGGATCAGGAACTATGATCATAAATAAAAGTTTTGAATTCTAAATGATTAATACACTCCTGGAAATGGAAAAAAGAACACATTGACACCGGTGTGTCAGACCCACCATACTTGCTCCGGACACTGCGAGAGGGCTGTACAAGCAATGATCACACGCACGGCACAGCGGACACACCAGGAACCGCGGTGTTGGCCGTCGAATGGCGCTAGCTGCGCAGCATTTGTGCACCGCCGCCGTCAGTGTCAGCCAGTTTGCCGTGGCATACGGAGCTCCATCGCAGTCTATAACACTGGTAGCATGCCGCGACAGCGTGGACGTGAACCGTATGTGCAGTTGACGGAATTTGAGCGAGGGCGTATAGTGGGCATGCGGGAGGCCGGGTGGACGTACCGCCGAATTGCTCAACACGTGGGGCGTGAGGTCTCCACAGTACATCATTGTTGTCGCCAGTGGTCGGCGGAAGGTGCACGTGCCCGTCGACCTGGGACCGGACCGCAGCGACGCACGGATGCACGCCAAGACCGTAGGATCCTACGCAGTGCCGTAGGGGACCGCACCGCCACTTCCCAGCAAATGAGGGACACTGTTGCTCCTGGGGTATCGGCGAGGACCATTCGCAACCGTCTCCATGAAGCTGGGCTACGGTCCCGCACACCGTTAGGCCGTCTTCCGCTCACGCCCCAACATCGTGTAGCCCGCCTCCAGTGGTGCCGCGACAGGCGTGAATGGAGGGACGAATGGAGACGTGTCGTCTTCAGCGATGAGAGTCGCTTCTGCCTTGGTGCCAATGATGGTCGTATGCGTGCTTGGCGCCGTGCAGGTGAGCGCCACAATCAGGACTGCATACGACCGAGGCACACAGGGCCAACACCCGGCATAATGGTGTGGGGAGCGATCTCCTACACTGGCCGTACACCACTGGTGATCGTCGAGGGGAAACTGAATAGTGCACGGTACATCCAAACCGTCGTCGAACCCATCGTTCTACCATTCCTAGACCGGCAAGGGAACTTGCTGTTCCAACAGGACAATGCACGTCCGCATGTATCCCATGCCACCCAACGTGCTCTAGAAGGTGTAAGTCAACTACCCTGGCCAGCAAGATCTGTCCCCCATTGAGCATGTTTGGGACTGGATGAAGCGTCGTCTCACGCGGTCTGCACGTCCAGCACGAACGCTGGTCCAACTGAGGCGCCAGGTGGAAATGGCATGGCAAGCCGTTCCACAGGACTACATCCAGCATCTCTACGATCGTCTCCATGGGAGAATAGCAGCCTACATTGCTGCGAAAGGTGGATATACACTGTACTAGTGCCGACATTGTGCATGCTCTGTTGCCTGTGTCTATGTGCCTGTGGTTCTGTCAGTGTGATCATGTGATGTATCTGACCCCAGGAATGTGTCAATAAAGTTTCCCCTTCCTGGGACAATGAATTCACGGTGTTCTTATTTCAATTTCCAGGAGTGTATATTCAGTAAAAGTTCACATGTACGAACGTAGTAATATTCCTGAGAATAACAATAATAATAATAATGTCTCTATGAGCAATTCAGAGGCGACCTTTACGGTAAGTTCCAATTAAATGCTCTTTCGCCCTGACTCCTAACCATCAAAGTTAATTTCTCGCCACAAAAGTGAAAAATAATCTCACCACTTGCCACGCGGTTTAGTTAACATTACGGGCGGCACGCAAACAGGTAACTTCCGCGAAATCTAAGCGATCCAGGACTGTGTACAGTCCTCGCGAGTTCGCTTCCTATTTGTACCGAAAATATGCGTTTGGTAGCAGCCTGGCTGTGACATCATCTGAAGCAGCGCGTAAGATGGCGTTTGACTGGCACGGACAAAGTGAAAGCTTGGTGGGAAGTGTATCTGACACTGCCTCTCAGGATGATTTGTATATGGGGACAGCGGACGGCCGAACGTAACATCTGCCGTCTTCTGCTCTATCCCCGTGTAGCAGCATCTAAATGGTCGCTTTCTCGGACACATGCTATTTTATAACACTGTTATACAGGGTGTTACAAAAAGGTGCGGCCTAACTTTCAGGAAACATTCCTCACACACAAATAAAGAAAAGATGTTATGTGGACATGTGTTCGGAAACGCTTAATTTCCATGTTAGAGATCATTTTAGTTTCGTCATGATGTACTGTACTTCCTCGATTCACCGCCAGTTGGCCCAGTTGAAGGAAGGTAATGTTGACTCCGGTGCTTGTGTTGACATGCAACTCATTGCTCTACAGTACTAGCATCAAGCACATCAGTATGTAGCATCAACAGGTTAGCGTTCAACACGAACGTGGTTTTGCAGTCACTGCAGTATTTACAAATGCGGAGTTGGCAGATGCCCATTTGATGAATGGATTAGCACGGGGGAATAGCAGTGGCGCGGTACGTTTGTATCGAGACAGATTCCCAGAAGGAAGGTGTCCCGACAGGAAGACGTTCGAAGCAATTGATCGGCGTCTTAGGGAGCACGGAACATTCCAGCCTGTGACTCACGACTGGGGAAGACTAGAACGACGAGGACACCTGCAATGGACGAGGAAATTCGTCGTGCAGTTGACGATAACCCTAATGTCAGCGTCAGAGAAGTTGCTGCTGTACAAGCTAACGTTGACCACGTCACTGTATGGAGAGTGCTACGGGAGAACCAGTTGTTTCCGTACCATGTACAGCGTGTGCAGACACTATCAGCAGCTGTTTGGCCTCCACGCGTACACTTCTGCGAATGGTTCATCCAACAATGTGTCAATCCTCATTTCAGTGCAAATGTTCTCTTTACAGATGAGGCTTCATTCCAACGTGATCAAATTGTAAATTTTCACAATCAGCATGTGTGGGCTGACGAGAATCCGCACGCAATTGTGCAATTACGTCATCAACACAGATTTTCTATGAACGTTTGGGCAGGCATTGTTGGTGATGTCTTGATTGGGCCCCATGTTCTTCCACCTACGCTCAATGGAGCACGTTATCATGATTTCATACGGGATACTCTACCTGTGCTGCTAGAACATGTGCCTTTACAAGTACGACACAACATGTGGTTCATGCACGATGGAGCTCCTGCACATTTCAGTCATAGTGTTCATACGCTTCTCAACAACAGATTCGGTGACCGGTGGATTGGTAGAGGCGGACCAATTCCATGGCCTCCACGCTCTCCTGACCTCAACCCTCTTGGTTTCCATTTATAGGGGTATTTGAAAGCTCTTGTCTATGCAACCCCGGTACCAAATGTAGAGACTCTTCGTGCTCGTATTGTGGACGGCTGTGATACAATACGCCATTCTCCAGGGCTGCATCAGCGCATCAGGGATTCCATGCGACTGAGGGTGGATGCATGTATCCTCGCTAACGGAGGACATTTTGAACATTTCCTGTAACAAATTGTTTGAAGTCACGCTGGTACGCTCTGTTGCTGTGTGTTTCCATTCCATGATTAATGTGATTTGAAGAGAAGTAATAAAATGAGCTCTAACATGGAAAGTAAGCGTTTCCGGACACATGTCCACATAACGTATTTTCTTTCTTTGTGTGTGAGGAATGTTTCCTGAAAGTTTGGCCGTACCTTTTTTTAACACCCAGTATATCAATTTACAATTTTCGTAATTTTTATACGAACGGAGTTAAGTTCGCTTTAACTACAGAAAAAGTTTCAGCTCGACTGCATTTAAACTTTGCCGGCTAGAATTATTAGAACGGAACCAACGTTAGATCGCGACCTCTGAACTAAATTTTTAAGGGACCTTGTATTGGTTGTTATTTACATCAAAGTCTAGAAGCTTGTTGTATCTTTATTATTTAATAGATGTAATCAAGTGCTGTATTTGGAACTTTCTAGCATTAATATAAATGATACTTAATATATTCTAAATTTAGTTTTTAGTCAATTACTTGAAAATTATTAGAGGTAGCTTGATCAGATCACATAGTTAATGCTTTTATATCAAACTCAATCTTCATACTAGTTTTCATCTTTCACTCTGTATGCTGCGCACAGGCGCGTTATGATGACTTGGCGTTAGCGGCACATTCGCTCACCTCTCTATCTCGCAAATGATACAGCGCCTATTTCGCCGCGACTGTGTACCTCATGTTGCTCACCGAGTAGGCTACACTATGGCCTGTCGGAACATTCTTTCCGAGAAACCTTGACGAGACACAGACGTGACGTATCGATGACGCTCCGTTGATGGCGTGTGTGAATGCCACCATTTGAATTACAGAGGAAAGTAATCTTTGACGTGACGATGGCGTTCCGTCAAGCGTGAATCCACCTTAATCAAGAATACAATTATTGTGGTCGACATCATCTTGCATTGTAATAAGTGATATAACTGTGGATTTTTTTTAAAGCAAAAGGGCCCAGAACTCTTGGGCCTTGTTGAATGGCTGAAATGCCGAGATTAAACCTTACTTTAAGGTCATCGAACATTTATCGAACACAGAATTGGCATTCTATGACAACAGATTAAATTGTCTGTTAGTCCACAAAACCAAACTATAATAATTCCTGATTGGAATTAAAATGAGTCTTATGGTGGTGGAAACCATAAGTGCATCAAATAGAACTGCTATACTCATCGAGTGCAGATGAAAGACCCACCACTCTAGTCTCTAGCGAATCATAAACCACAACAGTCACTATCCAAAACCAAGTCCAACCCTGTCCAGGTACACAGCAATGGCAGTTGTAGTTCAGTTCATAGAGACGGTGTCAGCTAATGAAAGAAAAAATTAATTGTGTGGGTCAACTGCTGCACAACCTTATGTTGGCCTGTTACAGAATTCCACATGACTGTACTGTGATATCGGCAACTTCCCCACTGAGGCACATTCTCCACACATCGGCATTGTTACGCATATCGATATATCTGTATCTGCAATTTGCACATCTACTCGTGTTACTAAGGAGACCAAAGCTTGAATACTATAATGGATGTAAGTTACTGTAGCTCTGCAGAGATGAAGGGACTTTCACAGCATGGACTGGTGTTGACAGCTCCATCGAAGCTATTTTACAGAATGAAGACAACAATAATAGCTGACTGATTGGAGTTTTCAATTTTCCAGAGCAAACATGTCAGCAACTGAAAAGAAAGATGAAAAAGCGAATGGGACCCAACCCCTCAAGATGCTGCAGACAAATCTTGTGAAAATGGATGGAATGTTGTAAGTAAATTACACAAAATATATTTCACTTAGTTTTTGATTATAGATTGCTACTTAAAATTTTTGTGCCTTTCATACAAAATCCACATTACATCATAATTATTGCTTGTAGATTTTTTCTGAAGCATGAAAATAGTTAGTCGTCCAATATACATAATGTAATTGATAGATTTACTCAAGGAGCATGGACGAAATTTATAAAATCAGTGTATGACTATTTAACTGATATAACATTATTTTTGTGGTTAATGTACCTGCCTCAATGCCAAATGCCTCATCACATACACCAATAAACTCTCCCAAAATTTCCTCTACCACAGACATTGTTGACAAATGAATCTCCCAGGCAGTCTCCTCCTCTTACCCACTGAAAAATGTAGCTTTCACTGCCAAAAAACCAAAGCACTTATAGTACCAACCAGGCCTCTATACATTACTTCTTCTCAGTTATCACTTTCTCCCATTAAGCCCTTAAATGAGAGCAGCTCTTCCTGCTGTTTCTTGCCACCTGGTAGCCTGTGTCCTGCTCAATGGCTTCTGCCCATATACATTATGTTTATCAGTACGTCAAACTTCTCATGTGTGTTTATTGTGAACAGACCATCTTGTCAGTATTTTCCGTATCATCTTCAACGATCTTTAACAACCAAATGTTATTCCTTCTATCGTAACACTCTAGATTATTGGTGGCTGGAGACAGTTGGTTCTCTAAATCTACAGATCTTTTTAATATTTAGTTAAATACTTCCTTAGTGATTGGATTATGGTACTATTATGACTAATCAGCTCTTGGATTTTGTCTATGTTGCTGCCATTCCTGCTTCTGTGACTGCCTTCACTGTGAGGTGTAGCATGTTGTAGCTTTGCCATACAGGGCTTACCTTGGTCTGGACGAGCTCCCCAAAGTAAAGCCTCACCTGCCATCACCGTCCATGCATCAGCACTGCCTTCATCACTCCTGCTACTTCTCTCTCTTGGTTTTACTATTTTATTACAGTTGGCACTCATGATATCTAATTGGACACAACATAGGCAAAACAAACAACACTTCCGTCATTTATTATACATGGGCAAACAACAGTACTCTTCTAGAACATCTTCAATATTGGTAAAATTTTGTGAGTTGCAGAAGTAAACAAAATTCATTGGGCACCATGACACTTGTCTCCTTGTTATTTCACTGTTTGCTACTATTCTCATAACAATTGAAAATACCAGATGCCTCTTGGTTGAAACAACTTCCAGTAAACTGCATCACATTTCCTCTACACCTCCCACTTCCATGAAACTAATATGAGTTGCCTTCCCCTCCCCCTGACTCCCCCCCCCTCGACCCAGCTCAGAACATGGATATGCTCTTGCCTAAAAGAGACTCAAGCTGTACTGTTTCCCAACACTGGCTCTCCCACCATAGATGCCCTAACTTACAGACACAGTAAAGATCAACAGGCTGCCAGGATTTTAATAATGATTATCTACACAGTCTCTGACTGTGTAAAGCATCATAAGTGCCCCTGCAGGTGGGGGTGTCTTGATTAGTATGGAGACCAAGGAAGATTGGAGGAAAAGTTTACAACTCAAAAAAGCGCGTTTAACAATATATATATATATATATATATATATATATATATATATATATATATATATATATATATATATATATATATATTAAGAGACTGTAGATTCACAGTATTCCATTGTGGACACCCTTCACTAATTTTAAGTATTAACTAAAGGAGAGTGCATGAATACAAAACTTAGCTAAAGTGCACAGAAACTACACAACTCAAGGCACATTTAGTTGTACTATACAAATACTAGTACAGTACTAGGTGGAAACTGTATGAGGAAGTTTGACTAAATGAAAGAGAGAGTACTGAACCTAAAGGCACCAATCCAGGTGGAGATTATGGTGAAATCTTATATCATGGCTGGTGCCTTCAGTTTGCGGTTGCAGTGTGAGATGGTCACTCACTGTACAAACGAAGTGGTGTTCATATGCAAGCAATACTGCCAAGTTCTCTTCAAGGTGCTGAATAGCTAAACTGCTATTAAATGCAAGGGCCAAAATGTGTCGGTGGCAAAGGTGAAGCTGTTTTTGTATGGCGGCTGAGGTGGTGGCAGTTTGGGTTTTTATAGCTTAAGTGAGCTTCCAACCAAAAAAAAATACGGCAGTTGCCAACTTATGTGGAGGGACAGGGGCCAAAGTCTACCTGCTGTGATGTAAGGAACTGAATATATCTTTTCCTGACATAAGTGTCATGTTCTGGATTGATGCAAACAATCAGAGAAGCGGTCCTCATTGTATTGTTACACCTCCATGTGAAAGAAGAAAGAATTATTTAAAACTTGAAGAGTTTTTAGTGATTGCCACCATTTTGGGCAAATTAATAACTTCTCTTGAAAATACTACAGACCAAATCCATTTTGTTTCCTCAGCACTCTAGGAATAATTATAATAATGTCTCTTTCTCTTTCAGTTTTTATTAACAGTTTAAACTGCAATTGAAAATCAAAGTAACTACAAATAAAACTGATATTAATTAATGAGTGCACCATCAGGCTATTCATTATCATAAGGTCATGAATCTGTACTCAGATTGCATGATTTTTTATTATTAGTGTTTTCCTTGTTTGTTTGAGGGCTAGGGCAGACACACACACACATGCATCCCGGTGTTACAATGACAGCTCCTTCCAAAGTGAATTCAATGTCAACACTGTGCCATCTCCTTGGTTAATATGTTTTCAAGACAATTGCAACTATTGTCAAGATTACAACATTGTAAAAGAAGGCATGCTACAATTCACATTCTCAAAGATGTTGCCATTTTTCATCTGTAACAGCCACAGGTCATTAACAAGTTTTGGAGGAATGCACACTTGTGGATTCCCAGATTCCCATTTATTTTACACAGGAAACTATAGCATTTTGGGTTAGCATGCAGGAGCGCAATGGTTCAATTCTGAGTTGAGGTGTATTTATTTTTATTTGCTGATTTCATTCTGCCATATAATACTTAGTATACACCCAAGCCACATACATCCCGCATTTACATAGCACAGTGTTTTGTAGTGGTGAACATAATCAAAATGATTAGATAAGTCAGAAATAGATAGTGACATAAGTGATCTGTGGCAGGACAAAATAAATATGTAAACAAAATCAGTTTCAAGATGCTAAAGATGACTGCACGGGTAAATAACTCAACATCTGTTAGTCATTTATACTACATGCAGTATGTCCACTCAGATGTAGCACATTAGCAACCAGTGACAATAATAATTTCCATAATGACCACCATGCTGAATCACACAGCTGTGGACTGTTCACAACGTCGCTGCATCCACAGATATAAGGGCAGATTGAACACATGCTATCAGTTCTTACAAGTGTGTCGGTGGAGTAGAATACTCACGCTCCTTCAGGTGTCCCCACAGGAAGAAATCCAGGGGTCTTAGATCAGGTGAACATGGAGGCCAAGCAACTGGATCTCCCCAGCCAAGTCATTTCCCTGGAAATGTTCTGTCTAAATACCATCACACATTAATTCCGAAGTGTGGAGGTGCACAGTCATGTTGGAACCATAACCTCCGCTGAACGTGAAATGGAACATCTTCCGTTGTGCCACGCAAATGGTTTGAGAGGAATGCATGATACCTTTTCAAGTAAACTGGTCAGCCAACACATAGGGACCAAAACTCTTGTTTCCCAATATTCCGGCGAGACATTGATGCCGAAGGGGACTTGATAGCTGTGGTCACGGGTGACGTGCAGGTAACAACACAACAATGATGGGCATTGTGCAAATTGAAGAGACCCTCATCAGTAAATGCTGCTTTATCTGACTGTATTACAGTGTTTATGAAGTTGTTGTTGGGTTCCTCTTGTTTTTGTAACCATTCACTGGACTGCATCTGCAGATGGCACTCTGCAGAATGCAGGTGTTGAGTTACAGAATAATGATAGGGGTGCAGCCCATGCTCATGCAGTATGTCAATGACAGTGCATTGTGAGACATGCAGCTGCCTTGCTGTGCTACATGTACTTCACTGGGGGTTCTTGGTGTATGACCTCCAGAACAGCTTCCTCAGTAGATGGAGTATGGCAAGATCATGGACAACCTCTGTTATGTGATGATGGGAGGAGGGAACTTGTCTCCCAATGCCGAAGCTCCAGATAACAAAACGCATTTTTATATGGATGACATTGACCAGGATATCTAGCAGTATATTCACGAGCAGCAACAATAGCCCAGTTATTAGATGCACCAAGGACCAGACGCATATCCACATATTCATCATTTGTGTGTGCCATATGTCTGCCACACTGTTCTAGAATAACACAAGTAGGAAATACAATAGAGTATGAACGTATATGGAGTCTGTCATAGGTATGTTACTCCACTGGCAACTAGTCTCTGTCTTGCAAACAGCACATTCAGTATAAACACATCATTAGTCACAGTGGACTGTTCCACCTAACATGCATCACCTCTCTTATGGCTTTTTTCTGCATGATTCATCTCAACATTGCTAACTGTGAAATGTTCAGTTTTAAATTACATTGTTTCCCTAATGGTAATGGATGTGATATTTCCACATTTCCATTGATAATAATAATAATAATAATAATAATAATAATAATAATATCAATGCATGAAGATAATTACTAAATAGCATGAGCTTATCAGACTCAATGTTGAAAGGCATAATTAGTGGTTCCATGGTGATAATTCATATCAATGGTAACTAAGTTTGAAAATTATTTGCAACCATGTTGTTAGCCCTACTGGTGACTTTAGGCCCTACCAAAATGTAATGGACCTGAACATGACAAGAATAATAGTTGGTACTAATTGATGGGACCACTGGGGCGAGAACAAACAAAAAACAGGTTTGGAATGTAGCAGATGCAGTGGTGCAGAACAATTTGCATCCATGATGTGCAACAGGCTTCCGTAAAACCTGACCAACGAAAACGATTGTATTTCATTTCTGTGTTCATAATATCTAAGCACAAATGTTTTGTAGAAGACCCACTGTAGTCACTGTATGATGATTAGGATGCCAGATCAGGTACTGTACCACAAAGACTACAGTTAGCAAATAAAAACGACTATGCCTTGACCCAGTATCGAACCGTGACCTCCTGCATGCCAACCAAAAATGCTATACACTGCACCAACTGCACAGCTCTACTCCTATAAGCTGACAGAGATAGTTATCATACATGTAATTACAGTGTTGCCAGACTGCAATCTTTAATGTCCAATTACGGCCAGAAGTACGCATAGGATGAAATTTTGTGAAAGACATTTTTCTATTGCTAACATGTGATAAGTACATGAATCTTTCTTCACACTGTATGGTCTGATCTTTTTTCCGTTGATTTATCTTCTATTCTATCATCTGGATTTCTCATGTTGTCCTCAGAAAATTAGATTTGAGTGCATTAGCTGCAAATCAAGCCATGGCTGAAGCCAGAGGTTGACAGTGAGATTATATTTTTGGAAAGATGCTGAGTCATCATCTGAAAAGATGTCCCATCTACCAGAAAGTAGCAAGTGTTGGACAAGATTGGTCCTGTAGGGGTAATGGATCTTGAAGAATCAGCAAAGAACAGAGTGCAGGAATTCTGCAGAATTTGGACTAAGGTTTTAATGAAGAATCATACATATGGTAGAAAGTATCATTTCTTGAGAGGGATTTGAGATTTTACAGTCATAGGCCTCAACACTGGTTACCACTATACCCTCACTGAGAGAATCCTTGGGAAAGTAATAGCAAACAAGTCAAACATGCGATAAATTAGCATATTTTCCCTTCATAATCCTACTAGAATGGAAAAAATATTGAATGTGAGAAAACATTATGTATCCCACTACACTAAATAATAATAATAATAATAATAATAATAATAATAACACTAAATATACACACTAGGCAGAGATCAGAACAAACCGACACACAGAAGAATCCCACAAAACCAGCATGGCAACACAGGCTACAGATCAGAATAGAAAAACTGAGAAAAGACATCGGACAGCTAACACAATTTATAAAAAATGAAATATCAGACAAAAAACGAAAAAGGTTAGGTAAAATCTCACAACAAGAAGCAATAGAGCAATTAGATGAAAAGAAGCAGAAATTACAAGCATTGGCCAAACGACTTAGAAGATACAAAAAAAGTGAAAATAGAAGGAAACAAAACCAAACATTCAACACAAACCAAAAGAGATTTTACCAAACAATAGATAACACACACATTAAAATAGACAATCCACCAAACATAGCAGACATGGAACACTTCTGGAGCAACATATGGTCAAACCCGGTACAACATAACAGGCATGCACAGTGGATACAAGCAGAAACAGACACATAGAAGATGATACCACAAATGCCTGAAGTGATAATTTTGCAACATGAAGTCACCCGAGCAATTAATTCTACACACAATTGGAAAGCCCCTGGAAATGATAAAATAACAAATTACTGGCTAAAGAAGTTCACCTCAACACATTCACATCTAACTAAATTATTTAACAGTTACATTGCAGACCCATACACATTCCCTGATACACTTACACATGGAATAACTTATCTGAAACATAAAGATCAAGCAGACACAGCAAACCCAGCTAAATATCACCCCATAACATGCCTACCAACAATCTACAAAATATTAACTTCAGTCATTACACAGAAATTAATGACACATACAACACAGAACAAAATTATAAATGAAGAACAAAAAGACTGCTGCAAAGGAGCACGAGGATGTAAAGAGCAACTGATAATAGATACAGAGGTGACGTATCAAGCTAAAACTAAACAAAGATCCCTACACTACGCATACATTGATTACCAAAAAGCCTTTGATAGTGTACCCCACTCATGGTTACTACAGATATTGGAAATATACAAAGTAGATCCTAAATTGATACAGTTTCTAAACATAGTAATGAAAAACTGGAAAACCACACTTAATATCCAAACAAATTCAGATAACATCACATCACAGCCAATACAGATTAAGCGTGGAATATACCAAGGAGACTCATTAAGTCCTTTCTGGTTCTGTCTTGCTCTGAACCCACTATCCAGCATGCTAAATAATACAAATTATGGATACAATATTACTGGAACATACCCACACAAAATCACACATTTGCTATACATGGATAATCTAAAACTACTGGCAGCAACAAATCAATAACTCAACCAATTACTAAAGATAACAGAAGTATTCAGCAATGATATAAATATGGCTTTTGGAACAGACAAATGTAAGAAAAATAGCATAGTCAAGGGAAAACACACTAAACAAGAAGATTACATATTGGATAACCACAGCGACTGCATAGAAGCAATGGAAAAAACAGATGCCTATAAATATCTAGGATACAGACAAAAAATAGGAATAGATAATACAAATATTAAAGAAGAACTAAAAGAAAATTATAGACAAAGACTAACAAAAATACTGAAAACAGAATTGACAGCAAGAAACAAGACAAAAGCTATAAATACTTATGCTATACCAGTATTGACCTACTGATTTGGAGTAGTGAAATGGAGTGACACAGACCTAGAAACACTCAATACACTTACACGGTCACAATGCCACAAATATAGAATACATCACATACATTCAGCAACAGAAAGATTCACATTAAGCAGAAAGGAAGGTGGTAGGGGATTTATAGATATAAAAAACCTACATTATGGACAGGTAGACAATTTAAGAAAATTCTTTCTAGAACGAGCAGAAACTAGCAAAATACACAAAGCAATCACACATATAAATACACTCCTGGAAATTGAAATAAGAACACCGTGAATTCATTGTCCCAGGAAGGGGAAACTTTATTGACACATTCCTGGGGTCAGATACATCACATGATCACACTGACAGAACCACAGGCACATAGACACAGGCAACAGAGCATGCACAATGTCGGCACTAGTACAGTGTATATCCACCTTTCACAGCAATGCAGGCTGCTATTCTCCCATGGAGACGATCGTAGAGATGCTGGATGTAGTCCTGTGGAACGGCTTGACATGCCATTTCCACCTGGCGCCTCAGTTCGACAAGCGTTCGTGCTGGACGTGCAGACCGCGTGAGTCGACGCTTCATCCAGTTCCAAACATGCTCAATGGGGGACAGATCCGGAGATCTTGCTGGCCAGGGTAGTTGACTTACACCTTCTAGAGCACGTTGGGTGGCACGGGATACATGCGGACGTGCATTGTCCTGTTGGAACAGCAAGTTCCCTTGCTGGTCTAGGAATGGTAGAACGATGGGTTCGATGACGGTTTGGATGTACCGTGCACTATTCAGTGTCCCCTCAATGATCACCAGTGGTGTACGGCCAGTGTAGGAGATCGCTCCCCACACCATGATGCCGGGTGTTGGCACTGTGTGCCTCGGTCGTATGCAGTCCTGATTGTGGCGCTCACCTGCACGGCGCCAAACACGCATACGACCATCATTGGCACCAAGGCAGAAGCGACTCTCATCGCTGAAGACGACACGTCTCCATTCGTCCCTCCATTCACACCTGTCGCGACACCACTGGAGGCGGGCTGCACGATGTTGGGGCGTGAGCGGAAGACGGCCTAACGGTGTGCGGGACCGTAGCCCAGCTTCATGGAGACGGTTGCGAATGGTCCTCGCCGATATCCCAGGAGCAACAGTGTCCCTAATTTGCTGGGAAGTGGCGGTGCGGTCCCCTACGGCACTGCGTAGGATCCTACGGTCTTGGCGTGCATCCGTGCGTCGCTGCGGTCCGGTCCCAGGTCGACGGGCACGTGCACCTTCCGCCGACCACTGGCGACAACATCGATGTACTGTGGAGACCTCACGCCCCACGTGTTGAGCAATTCGGCGGTACGTCCACCCGGCCTCCCGCACGCCCACTATACGCCCTCGCTCAAAGTCCGTCAACTGCACATACGGTTCACGTCCACGCTGTCGCGGCATGCTACCAGTGTTAAAGACTGCGATGGAGCTCCGTATGCCACGGCAAACTGGCTGACACTGACGGCGGCGGTGCACAAATGCTGCGCAGCTAGCGCCATTCGACGGCCAACACCGCGGTTTCTGGTGTGTCCGCTGTGCCGTGCGTGTGATCATTGCTTGTACAGCCCTCTCGCAGTGTCCGGAGCAAGTATGGTGGGTCTGACACACCGGTGTCATTGTGTTCTTTTTTCCATTTCCAGGAGTGTACATCAGCTACACCATTGCAATTTCATAGCCACTTCTACAACCCTTTAGATAACATAACATCAACAGATACAAAGAAAGTAAATTGGAAAAAGAAAACACTACATGGCAAGCACCCGTATCATCTAACACAGCCACACATAGATCAAGTTGCATCCAACACATGGCTAAGTAAAGGCAATATATACAGTGAGACGGAAGGATTCATGATTGCAATACAGGATCAAACAATAAACACCAGATATTACAGCAAGCATATTATTAAAGATCCCAATACCACAACAGATAAATGCAGACTTTGCAAACAACAAATAGAAACAGTAGATCACATCACAAGCGGATGTACAATACTAGCAAATACAGAATACCCCAGAAGACATGACAATGTAGCACAAATAATACATCAACAACTTGCTATAAAACATAAACTAATAAAACAACACATTCCCACATACAAGTACACACCACAAAATGTACTGGAGAATGATGAATACAAATTATACTGGAACAGAACGATTATAACAGATAAAACAACACCACATAACAAACCTGCATCATACTCACCAATAAAAAGAAGAAATTAACACAACTAATTGAAATATCCATACCCAACACAACAAATATACAGAAGAAAACAGGAGAAAAAATTGAAAAATACATCCAACTGGCTGAGGAAGTCAAGGACATGTGGCATCAGGATAAAGTCGACATTATACCAATTATACTATCAACTACAGGAGTCATACCTCACAATATCCACCAGTACATCAATGCAATACAGCTACATCCAAACATATATATACAACTACAAAAATTTGTAATTATTGATACATGTTCAATGACCCGAAAGTTCCTAAATGCAATATAACATGTACCGTACAGTTAAAAGGAAGTCACGCTTGATCAAGGTCCGCGTCACTGTCCATTTTTGACCAGACATAACGTCTGAGAATAGAAAGAAATAATAATAATAATAATAATGTTAATAATAATAATATTAATTATTAGTGAAAAGACTCGCTTCTAAAAATGGTCTCCAAGACCAGAGAATTACCATTACCTATTCATTGCCTGTAACTATTATTTCTTGTGTTATTGCTATGATAGACACAAAAGCTGTATTATGAACTGTGATAATGTTGTTGCAGTAGGAAATGGTCTGGTAACCATAAATGTACATCATTTAAAAATTCTAGTTTTATGGAATATGTTATAAAAAAGTATGTTAGTGCTCTTATACAACATTTCTCAAAGAATCTACAGTTAAATCAGTTGAAATCACAGTGTATTAGCATTGTTTTCAATTTACAAGAGTCAAAAGAAAAAATAACTAACTGTACACATTATAAATTGAAGTTGGAGAGGGGAGAAAGGAAAAGAAAGGGAAGGGGCTATTCATGTCAGCTACATTGGGGCAATGAGTGAAAATGTGTGAGAGACTAGGATCCCACGTACTAGAGAGGTGCATTAACCACTGTACCTTGTGGACACAGTGTTGAACACAACTGTGTGGACTGTCTTGGCATGTCTCTCGGCCAGCCCACATTTCCACCTAGCTCCACCTATCCTCAGTCCGTGTCCATGTCCTCGATGTTCGCTACCTTGTGTTGCACTGAGGGTGGTGGGTTCATTGCCCATTTTGGCAAATCAATTATATGAGTGCATGGTGTCTGTTCTTTTGGACATATTTGAAAGAACAAACACCATGCAGAATCCATCGATGTGATATATATTATGTAAATTGAAGGAGGAAGGGGGAAGAAAGGAAAGAAAAGGGATGGGACTATTGATGTCGAGCTGCATCAGGACTTTATGTGGAATGAGTGGAAATGAGTGAAAGCAGCAATCTCCCACTTACTAGGCACTTGCGTTAACATATCCATCACCCAGTCACAGTGTTTTTCACTCATCACTGCTTATTCTGCATATTCCTTTCCTTTTATATCCCCTACACTGTCAATTTACATAATTTGTATCACAGCTGCAAATTCTGTGTGGTGTCTGTTTGTTGGGACATGTCAGACAGAACAGACACAATGACTTCATATAACTGGTACTCAACCTATTTGAATAATTTAAGGATCTGTTACAAATTTACTATGACAAATTCCATACTGTTAATGAGTATAGGCATTCATATGACAAATTAAAAAAGATATTTTTACAAAGAAGAAAGTCAGTGATATCTACATTTATCAGTCCAGTAACAAATGTTAAGCTGCTTGGAAAATAGTTAAAACAGAAGCTGGGCTCACTGCAAAAGATCTACTAGTTCCACTAAGTGCAGATGAGCCAAATAATAGTTTTATAAATTCTGTGAAATTAGCAATGTCAAATGAAAGAAGTTTAGATGACAAAGATAGACTTCCCAGTTCACCAGAAGCAGTGCTTAAGGTAGACTTGCCAAAATTTGGGTGGTGGACTATTTATCCCCAGGACAGACTGGATATTGATGTGTCACTGAGCAATGTCTTACCAGATACCATTAAACACATACAAAACATTGGTCACTTCAAATCTAAAGTGAAGTCATACTTGGTTGATCACTGCTTTTACACAGTAAATGAACACCTACAAAACTAAATTTTTGTGTATTTACCCAATGTAGTCTCATTCAGAAGAACATATGTGTTTTATCTCTCTGTATATAGTGTAACAACATTTATTTAAGTTTTCATCATTAATTGATATATTAATGTGTGTTATTATGTACAAAGGTATGTTATGTGTAAAACTGTTAACATTAACAAAAAAAATCCAAATATCTCTTGCACTTTGTGCAGCTGTAGATGAAAATGGATCAATAAATCAAATCAAATCAATAAATCAACTCCAGAACTGAGGATATACATGGTTTCTCTAATTTTGTCATAAAAATGATAATAGATGCTGTATGTGTTCAACTGTCTCAATTCATAAATAAGATCTTTAGAGAGGGAACATTTCCAAACTGTCTGAAACTGACAGTTGTCTTGCACATATACAAAAGGGAGACTGAAATTCACCCCAAAATTACAGACCCACAGCCGTTGTACCAATAATTTTGAAAATTAGTGAAACATTAACGAAAGACCCTGATCTTACCATGGCATCTGACACAGTCCCACATAGCATTTTGTTTAAGAAACTTGAGACATATGGAATAACTAAAACAGAACTAGCATTACTGAAATCATAGTTTGTAAATAGAAACCAGACTGCTGTTTTAAATTCAAGTAAGTAAAATGCAGAGTCCGACAAGGATCTATGCTGGTACCTTTCTTATTTATTGTCTACGTGAATGACTTCTCTAACCTACTACCTTATAAATTTTTCATGTATGTTGGTGATATAACTTTTATTGCATACATCATGATGTGAATGCTGCTAAACAAGTGAACAACTCCATGATGGAAAAGGTACCTCAGTTGTTCCAGAAAAAGCTGGCTGACATTAAATAATAGTGAACATATCCTCTTTCCTCTTAGAAATATTAATAATGGACAAAATCACTCAGTAAACTTGTTATTCACCTACCTTGATAGTACATTATTCTGGAACAACCACATATAAAATCTCTATAGTAAATTATCAAGAGTTCTATTCTTCCATACACATCTACAGTATAGGATACTACTTTTGGGAAACTCTGCAGGGGCAAGAGAGGTCATTATCTGGTGGAAGAAATTCATCAGATGTTTATTTGGCTAAAGCATATTAACTTCTTGTAAACAATACTTTGATGAACATAAGATACTTACAGCCCCCAGCCTCTTCATACTCATGGTACTTATCCAAGCTAAACAGAATACCCATGAGTATGAAAGTAGGTCAGGTGTGTACTTATGTAGCAACAGAAATAGGAACTTATTAGTCATTCCGTGGAGTCAATTACGTAAAGTCAAAAATAATTTTTCAGATGCTGGCAAAACATTTTTCAACAGTATATCTTACAGCACAATGAAATTACGTAACATAAATTTAAAATGGTGGTAAGACATGGCTGAAAGAAAATGTGTTTTGTAAAATAAATGTATTTATATGTACTGAAAAAAGGATTAACTTTCATTAATGTGACTTTGAATACAACCTTATTTGTGGCCTACATAATCTCTGTAACAAAATGTTTGATAAGGTAAATCTGTTTATGTAATAACCAATATCTATGTAATGTTACCAATATCTATGTAATGTTACTTATACATGTTAACCTTTGTCCAATCAGGCATGTATTGACAATACCTTATTCAACACCACAGTTGTCCAATGGCAAATAAATAAATTTAAATTTCATTTCAGTTTCATAGATTAGTAAATGTATAATTTATTTTATAATAGTGCATTAATATACATACATCAAAAAAGTTTTGCATCACCTCAGTTCCCAGAACTCCTGAAGATAGACATTGACTGTGGGTATTGTATCACAGAACACCGTCCCTTTGACTGTTCAGAGATGTCACTAACCTCCCTCCCCAAAGATGTAAATAACCATACATGAGCAGCACCTATTAGACAGAGGGGATCCGACAGCCGATGCAGTTCCAGTCATTCCACCGGGAATGAGGTACATGGCTCATGTTTTCTGTTGTTCAGCCATGCCTAGATGGTCAATACTGTGGTTTGATCACATCCACATTGTTATTTAGTGGCAGGAAGCACTTTCAACAAGGGAAGTGTCCAGGTGTCTCAGAGTGAACCAAAGCGATGTTGTTTGAACATGGCAGAGATACAGAGATATAGGAACTGTCGGTGACATGCTTCGCTCAGGCCACCCAAGGGTTACTACTGCAGTGGATGACTGTTACCTATGGCTTATGGCTTGGAGGAACCCTGACAGCAATGTCACCATGTTGAATAATGATTTTCATGCAGCCGCAGGACGTCGTGTTATGACTGTGTGCAATATCCTGCATTGTGCGCAACTTCACTCCCAACGCCCATGGTGAGGTCCATCTTTGCAACCACAACATCATGCAGTGCAGTACAGATGGGCCCAATAACATGCCAAATGGACCGTTCAGGATTGGCGTCATGTTCTCTTCACTGATGAGTATTACATATGCCTACAACCAGACAATCGTCAGACACGTGTTTGGAGGCAACGCGGTCATGCTGAACACCTTAGACACACTGTCCAGCGAGTGCAGCAAGGTGGAGGTTCCCTGCTGTTTTGGGGTGGCATTATGTGGGGCTGAGGTACACTGCTGGTAGTTACAGAAGGCGCCATTATGGCTGTATGATAGGTGAATGCCATCCTCAAACTGATAGCACAACCATATCGGCAGCATATTGGTGAGGCATTCGTCTTCATAGACGACAATCCGCGCCCCATCATGCACATCTAGTGAATGACTTTCTTCAGGATATTGACATCACTTGACTAGAGTGGCAAGCATGTTTTCCATACATGAACACTATCAAACATGCCTCCGATAGACTGAAAATGGCTGTTTATGGACGACATGACCCACCAACCACTCTGAGGGATCTACACTGAATTACCATTGAGGAATGGGACAATCTGGACCAACAGTGTCTTGATGAACTTGAGGATAGTATTCCACTACAAATACAAGCATGCATCAATGCAAGAGGATGTGCTACTGGGTATTAGAGGTACCAGTGTTTACAGCAATCTGGACTACCATCTCTGAAGGTCTCACTGTATGACGGTACAACATGCAATGTGTGGCGTTCCTGAGCAACAAAAAGGGCAGAAATGATGTTTATGTTGATCTCTACTCCGATTTTCTGTACAGGCTCCAGAACTCTCAGAACCAAGGTGATGCAGAACGTTTTTTTATGTGTCCACATCGTTTCTGTTTACAACACATCAATGTTTCTGTTACAGAAGAGAAGCTATATGTACGCAAGAGAAAGCAAATAAAACATGGGAGAAGAAGTGGGGATTTATGACTCAATATAGAAAGGTACAAATAATTCTACAAGAACAAATACACTATGTGATCAAGACTATCTGAACACCCCCAAAAACATGTTTTTCATATTAGGTGCATTGTGCTGCCACTTACTGTGAGGTACTCAATATCAGTGACCTCAGCAGTCATTAGACATCATCAGAGAGCAGGAATGGGCACTCCATGGAACTCATGGACTTTGAACGTGGTCAGATGATTGTAAGTCACTTGTGTCATATGTCTGTACATGAGATTTCCACACTCCTAAACATCCCTAGCTCCACTGTTTCCAATGTGATAGTGAAGTGGAACTGTGAAGGGACACGTATAGCACAAAAAGCGTACAGGCCAACCTCGTCTGTTGACTGACAGAGACCGCCGACATTTGAAGAGGGTCATAATGTGTAATAGGCAGACATCTATCTACACCACCACACAGGAATTCCAAACTGCATCAGGATCCACTGCAAGTACTATAACAGTTAGACAGAAGGTGAGAAAGCTTGTATTTAATGGTTGAGCAGCTGCTCATAAGCCACACATTATGCCAGTAAATGCCAAATGACACCTTGCTTGGTGTAAGAAGCATAAACATTGGACTGTTTAACAGCGGAAAAACATTGTGTGGAGTGACAAATCATGCTACACAATGTGGCGATCTGATAGCAGGATGTGGGTGTGGCAAATGCCCAGTGAACGGGCCATCTGCCAGTGTGTATAGTGCCAACAGTAAAATTCAGAGGTGGTGGTGTTATGGTATGATCATGATTTTCATGGAGGGGGCTTGCACCCCTTGTTGTTTTGCATGGCACTATCACTGCATAGGCCTACATTGATGTTTTAAGTACCTTCTTGCTTACCACTGTTGAAGATCAATTCAGGGATGACGATTGCATCTTTCAACATGATCGAGCACCTGGTCATAATGCACAGCCTGTGGCAGAGTGGTTACATGACAATAACATCCCTGCAGTGGACTGGACTGCACTGAGTCCTGACCTGAATCCTGTAGAACACCTTTGGGATGTACTGGAACACTGACTTCATGCCAGGGCTTGCCGACCACATCAAAACCTCTCCTCAGTGCAGCACTCTGTGAAGAAAGGGCTGCCATCCCCCAAAACACCTTTCAGCACCTGATTGAACACATGCCTGAGAGAGAGGAAGCTGTCATTAAGGCTAAGGGTGGACCAGCACCATATTGAATTGCAGCATTACCGATGGAGGGAGCCACGAACTTGTAAGTCATCTGCCAGGTATCTGGATACTTTTGATCACATAGTGTACATGTAACACCTTACAGTAATGTTTGTTGACTTTATGTTGAAGGGAATTGAAACACTGCTTATGCCTTATATTCATAACAATTTTGGAAAAAACCTTCATTGAAATTATGACTCAACTATTAAGATATTTTGTAACGTCTTATCTTCATATAGTGCATTGTTCTTTTTGTACTCCTGAGAGTAAAGTGGTCTTAAATTGCAGATCATATTCATAGCTGTCATGAGTTTTTTTGACTCTCCATTTCCAGGAGTGTATTAAAAAACAAATACTGATAAATAAAAAATTATTTTTTTAAATTTGTTTAGTTCTAATTACTAATGGCAGAAGGTTTCAAAAATATTTTATTACTGTATTATTATTCATGTTCGGGGCCTAATAGGCCATGCAATATACCATACAAGGCTTTTTCAGAGTATTGTTTTAGATTTTCTTTGTGCCCGAATTAATTTCAGTCTTTTAGAATGGGCTCTTTTCAGTCGTTGAACCAAGTTGTTCCAGTTATCTCAGGTTTTTCTGCCAGGTCAACTGTACAGTCATGAATGTTGTGTCTAATTTTTTTTCTGTCTACTACGTCAAGTTTTGTTATTCCTGCCTCCTTCAGGCCTTTTTTTACAGTTCAGATTCATTTTCTTCATCTTTTGTTCATCCTGAATTTGGAGTATGTTAAATCAATTACTTTTTAATGTTCTTTGCCTTTCTATTAGCCCAATATTGTTTCCTTCTTTCTGAGCTTGCTTTCATTTCTTCTTCTGAGATTTAGATCATTTATTTGGTTTTGATTTTGTCTTTGATCCTCTCTTTCTCATCTCTGGTTACTTTTTTTTGCAGTTTTATCTATGAGTATATTTTCAGTGATTTCGATTTCTGTTAAGTCCTTCTCCAATTCCTTAAACCAATTTGTTTTTTTGTGATAGTAAGCAAAAACGTTTTTGGTTAATTTATTTGGGTTCATTCTGAGGATGTGTCGATAAAAATCAATTTTTATTTTTCTCATTTTGTCAGAGAGGTTTTTTAGTAGTTTGATAAAGGGTTTCATTTCTGATGTAGATTTGTTTCTAGGTATGGAATCTGAGGCCAATGGTTTTTCTTAATATCTTCCTTTCTTTGAACTCCAGCCTTTTAAATGGGCCATGATTGGTGATGGACTGTGTTTCAGCTGCATACGGGGCTTTTGGTTTGATTACTGTGTTACAATGTCTTATTTTTGAATTCCTTGAGAGGGAATTTTTCTTACATGTGATTTTGGTGATTTCATAGTCTAGTTAAACTTTACTATTTCTGAGTTTCTTTGCCTTTTTCTTGAGCGCATTCCATTTGTTCCATTCTCCAAGACATTTGTGTTCTTTCATAATCTCTGTTTTTTGTTCTTCCACTTTAAAATGTTTTCGTTGGTTTTTTATGTGTCTCATTTGCTTGGTGTTTTCAAAAGGTGAGTTCAGCCCTATTTTTTCTGCTTGTTTTGTAGTCTGAGGGTCTGTTCTTTGGCTTCTTCCCATGTCTCAGCTAGTAGCACCATGTCATCTACAAAGGCTAGACAATTGACTTTGACACCTCCATTTTTGATTCCTAATCAGATTCCACTCTGGATCTTTGTGTTCCATCCTCTGACTACATTCAAAAGTCCTAGTCCATTAAGTCATATGCTTTTTGGAAGTCAATGAAAGTGACAACACACGATTTTGTTCTTGGCATTTGGTAGTCCATGAGGATTTGTTTTGGGCAGGATATTCCTTTCCTGAAACCTGTTTCATGTTCCCCAAATTTATGGTCTAACTGGGGTTCTGCTGTGTTTGGTAGCACTTCAAGTAGTAACTTTTATTTTACATCTAGGAGTGAGATACCTCTGTGATTGTTAGGGTCTGTTTTTGACCCTCTCTTATGGATTGGACGGATGAGGGCCATCTTCCATACATCTGGGATTCTTTCATTTATCCAGAAGATGCAAAGCTGGTACTTTTTGCCGATGATACAAGAATAGCTATCACACCCAACAGTCAAGAATTAACTGGTGAAATTGTAAATGATGTTTTTCAGAAAATCATTAGGTGGTTCTCTGCCAATGGGCTCTCATTAAACTTTGACAAAACATAGTATATACAGTTCCACAAAGTAAATGGAATGACACCATATATAAATATAGACTTCAATCAGAAATCAGTAGCTAAGGTAGAATATTCAAAATTTCTAGGTGTATGCATTGATGAGGGGTTGAACTGGAAAAAACACACTGAGGATCTGCTGAAACGTTTGAGTTCAGCTACTTATGCTATTAGGGTCATTACAAATTTTGGCAATATACATCTGAGTAAATTAGCTTACCACACCTATTTTCATTCTCTGTTTTCGTATGGCATCATATTCTGGGGTAACTCATCATTGGGTAAAAGAGTGTTCATTGCACAAAAGCATGTAGTCAGAATAATTGCTGGAGCTCATCCAAGATCATCCTGCAGACACTTATTTAAAGAGCTAGAAATCTTCACTGTAGCCTCACGATATGTATATTCACATATGAAATTTGTTGTTAACAATCCAAACAAATTCAAAAGTAATAGCAGTGTACATGGCTACAACACTAGGAGAAAGGATGATCTTCACTACTCAAGGTTAAATCTAACTTTAGCTTAGAAGGGGGTAAATTATGCTGCCACAAAAGTCTTTGGTCACTTACCTAATAGCATCAAAAATCTGCCAGATAGTCATATAGCATTTAAAAGGAAATTAAAATAATTTCTTAATGGCAACTCCTTCTACTCGTTAGATGAATTTTTGGATATAGTAAATGAGTAATTTCCCTACCTTTAAAAAAAAATTTTGTGTTATGTAATATTTTGTGTAATGTAATATCTTGTATAGGCATCTTTTATTAACTTGACACGTTCCACATCATTACGAAGTGTCGTATTCATGATCTGTGGAACAAGTACTAATCTAATCTAATCTTCAAAGATGTGTTGGAGAAATTCCTTGGCATTTTTTGTGACTTTTTCCGAAGTTCAACTGTGATCTGCTTATCTCCTGAGGCCTTATAGTTCTTGAGATTTCAAATGACTGATTAGTTCCTCAGTGGTGCATGGTTCCGTGTAGGGGTGATAATTGTTGAGGTGTTAAAGTGCACTTTTTCTATGAGTTCTTTGCAGTATAGGGGGATTTGAAATATTCTGCCAATATTTTGCAATCATCCCTGTTGTTGTGGGCAATATTGCCATTTATGTCTTGGAATTGTAGAGTTTGTGGGCTGTATTTGGATATATCTCATTTAGAAAGTCATTTAAAAGTTCTTTGCAGTGTTTTTGATTAAGTCTTCATTGATCTGAAGGAGGAATAAGTCATCTTCAGATTTTTTTTAAATTCTTTTGAGATGTTTGCTCACCAATTTTCTTACACTTAAGGTTTGTTGTTTACATTCATTTTTCTGTGATTGCCACCGTTGCCACACTTTTGTTCTTAGTTCAAGGAATCTGCCACATTCTTCCATCCACTAGGAATGAATTTTGGCTTTGGTTTTTGAAGCTAGTTGTTCGAGCCTAGTAATTAGGCTTTCTTTTACTTGCATGTCTTTAGTTGTGAGGGGAAACTTTGGAGTTTATTTCCTCTTTAGAATAGTATTTTTTCTTTTGGGATTGTTGGTTTAGTTCATCAGTTTTCCTTTGGGTAGTGATCAGAATCTCCGTTGGCTCCTCTTAGGACTTTCTTTATGGAATCCAATTTTCTTTCCACATATTGAGTTGGAATTCACTGAGGTGTGGATTTTGTGAGACCCATGTTTTCTGTTTTCTAGCTAGCTTTTTAAATGCTGTGGATTTCAGGAGCATGTTGTGTACTAAACGTAGTTCTATCAGTCCGATGTCATTTTGGTTAGTTCTGTTAGTGCTGCATGGTTTTCAACTTTCTTTTTTCTCCTTCCTTACCTGGGCACTGAAATCACCCATAAGTAGGACATCACATTTTTCTGGAATTTTTTGAACAATTCCATCTACAAGGTGGCGCACGAAATGTGTTACCAATTGTTTCTTTCACAATTTACGACGCACATTAGATATCCCGCTGGGATCTCTACAGCAGTACTAGCAGAGATTGGAAAAACAAATGAGTTACGAAATGACGTGTAATTCACGATACTGCCGCTAGGAGACTAGTAAGCAGCAATGGCTGACAATGGAAGAATGACAACACAGCAACGATCGGCAATTGTGTTACTTTTTCATGAAACAAAAAGCCTTGTTGTGACTCAGAGGCATTTTCGACAACAGTTTAACAAACGATGGGTCCCTTGCAATATGACCATCTACAGGTTGTACGATAAATTTGTACAGTAAGGAGCATAACTGGAAGTGAAGCGACCTTGGCCTAAGCCTGTTTGTTCGCCGGAGAATATTGAAACGGTACGAGTTGCTGTACAGAGAAGTCCTGGGAAATCATGTAGAAAGGCAGCAGTGCAACTGGGAATATCCAGACACTCAGTTCAATGCATTCTTAAAAGTGACCTCCATATGTACCCCTACAAGATGAGGTGTGCACAGAAGCTCACTGAAGAACACAAGCAACGGAGACTACTGTTTGCTCAGTGGGCGGAGGATAGGGAAGAAACTCTCAACAACGTTTGGTTTTCAGACGAGACGCATTTTCATTTAGATGGTGTGGTTAACAAACAAAATGTATGCTCTTGGGCCACTGAAAACCCACAAGTGCTTCATGAACAACAACATTATGCTCTGAGGATTACAGCGTGGGCAGCAATTTCCAGTCACGGACTTATTGGACCCTTTTTCTTTGAAGACACTGTGAACAGCAAGCGTTATTTGAGCATGCTTCACAATAGCTTCATTCCACAGCTTTTTGCCACTGCCTTGCCCTTCAACACGCAGTGGTTCATGCAAGATGGAGCAAGGCAACATACTGCAAACACTGTGCTGGAGTTTTTACACGAGCATTTCGACATGCGGATCATTTCACTCAGGTTTCCAGGTTGCATCAATGAGGGACAAAATGCCCCCCCTCCCCGCCGCCCCCCAATAGTCCAGACCTCAATCCATGTGACTTTTTTCTTTGGGGATACCTAAAGGAAAAAATATTCCTGAAACGTCCACATGATTTAATGGAGCTCAGAAGACTTATTCTTCAAGCTTGCAGTGAAACTACAGAAGACATGTGCCATAGGGTAATCACTAACTTGAGTGTTGGTTTGAAGGAAGCATGTGCTGAGTTAGAACAAATCTCCATGGAGATATATGTTCCTTTCAGATTGTATTGACAATAAAGTTTATATTCAAAAACAAAATGGTAACACATTTCATGTGCCACCCTGTAGCTGGGCCCAAAAATGTCCCACATTTTTCTTGTCCTCTCTATTGTCGTCATTCTTGGGGGCATGCGCATTCACAATAATGTATATTTTGTTAGCAAATCTGAAAGTAAGTGTGCAGAGTCTTCATTTTGTCATTCTAACTTGATAAAAGAGTCCAAAATATTTTTGACTATTGTGAAGTCAGCTCCAAAGTGCGATGTGTTTTTCATATTTTTTTGCCTATCTTTCCTTTGCATATTGCCATTTTTATGTGCTATAAGATGCACCTCCATTTTTTTAAAATAACACTTTTATCTTTTTATTATTAGATTGCAAAGGCAGACTAAAAACATTCTTAATTTATGAAACTGAACTAATGTTTAAAATCCCTGAAAATCATCATCTTCTAGTTTTGGCCATTTCGCATTCAGTCCTCTATCTGCATCTTTCATCTTCCTCAATTTTTCATTTCTTCTTTACTGGTCTGCCAAATGCAATTCTTTTTTTTCTGTTGGTGGGCGGCTGAAATACTGCTCAACTGCTCTGTTTCCATATTCTTCTACATATACTATTACTTTCAATTTATGGGCCTCATTATATGAACATGTTTTACTTTTTCCATCACAAAACTAACTGTTAACAGAAATATTGCACTGTTACTGATAACACAAATCACTTTCAGTTCAAGTTAACTGGCACTGTAGACTGCAATGATGCATGATAGGCTAGTCAACGTTCTGGGTTTTAGATGTCGGGGCAAGAGGGAGACAGTATTAGCAGTTTGCGAGTCCCGGCAACTCATGTTTGTCACATTGTTGCTCTGCTGCTGCCAGTTGAATCCAATGTTGCCAGTTAGAGATAGGTTTCCCATGGCGTTGAATATATGGCCATTTTTAAGATTGGTGGGAATTTTAAATCAAACACTGGATGTTTTTATAATAATCTTGAGTATAGGACACACCTGAATTTTGGAGGCAATTTTTTGAAGATAAAAGTGTGTCTTACAGTCTGTAAGAAACCTCTAAAATCCAAATTGTTTTCAGCCATGAATCTTGTTTCTTTTAGGACTGTTATGAAAATTTTGTAATTTTTGAGAATATCTGTAACATGTTTTAATTTTCCAGTTTTTAGAAGGGAATTTGTGTTGAAAGGATCTATGTAATTCGGTTTTCTATATTTCATCTTGCTTGAGGTTCCAAGACACTTCAACTCATGTTTGTGCAATGCTGCAGACTTCCCAGAATCTGATTGTCTGCTGTGCACTTTAGTGTAGTAGATTGTCCATCTAAGGTAATCTGTTTCATACCACAGTCAACAGTCTTCCATGATGTATGGAGTGGCTCTTATTGTTAGAGCCACTGGTTTACAACCACAGTTATTAGTGCTGGTATTTTTTCTCAGAAGCCATTAACCTGGAGAAGAGATGCTGCCCAATCTGAGGACTGTCACCTTAGGATTTTGATTTCTTTGATGGTCCTTGAGTAGTATTTTACTTCCCACCTACTCTGCATCTCTGTAGAGCCTTCCTCTATCTGGTAGGGGAACAGAACCTCTCCCCTCCCCCTCTTTCTCTCCTCTCTCTATCTACCTTTCTGTTTAAAGCCCTATAATGAAACATTAGTTTGATGATTGTGTTGTAATGTCTCAGTTTTGTGTATTTTGAAAGGCATATTTTGTTTGTTATTGGTGCTTCAGTAATAAGTGGAGTTGTTTTGAAATACAGACCTTCTTCTTTCTGAATATGGAAGCCAGACTTATGGCCCACTGAGTCACTTTCTTATTATAAATTTTTTGATGTCTGTGAATTAGTTTTAGAATTAACATTTGCTCTGGGCAACATCTGTTTTATCATAAACCTTCCTGATATTCATATATTTTGCTTGAAAGTTGTTAGAAGAGAATTTTTGTGGAACTGAAAGACGGAATATCCCTCTAAAATTAACACAGTTCTGTCTCCCTTATTATGTAATAGATGTAGCAAGGCAGCTACCCAGTCACTTGGAATTTTCTCAGCTCTCACAATGTTTTTTATGACCAATATAATATCTTATAAGGTTTTTGGGCCAGATCATTTCAGAAGTTCTGCAACAATTCTGTCTTCAATAGTGCTTTGTTATTTTTACAGACTTTTTATTTATGTAGCAGTTTCCTGTTCATTTATTACTTGTGAATCTTGATTGGTTTTCAGGGGAATTTCTGGTAGAATCAGTTTAGGGACTTAATAAGTTTTTCAAATATTTGCAAGGTTCTCTGCAATTTTCTTGGTTGTTAAAGTGCTAATTGTCCACTTTCCTTTTTGAAGGTGAGACTTTGGTCTGGTACTGTTTTAAATGTGTTATAAGAGTCCTGTGTACTGAATACTCCTTGTCTTGTGGATACAAAATTTAAACATGAAGGAAGAAGGAAGGAAGATCAGGGTTTAACATCCCATTGACAGCACAGTCATTAGAGATGGATTGCAAATTTAATCAATTTGGAATTCATCTATATTCTGATTTGTTTTTAGGGTTTTTCTTAAAATGGGTCAATATAATTTTGAGGTTGAAATTTCTGCACAATTCCATCAGTCTCCCTCCATTTTGATCAGACTATTTTTGTGCAGGGAATTCACCTATGATTCTCCTGAATTTTCTTTTTTTTCCTTGCATACTAAAGTTTCCCATTACAATTTTGACATTATTATGCGGAATTTTGGAGATTACATTTTCTAACTCTTCCACATCTTAATTACTTTTTCTGGGTTTATATAAAAATGAAAATAATAAATTTTTGACAATATGATGTTATTCAATAGATTTAAAAAAATCTACTCACAAGTGGTGGCAGAACAACACACACATAAATGGAGATTATACTTATGCAATCTTTCGGAGCCAGTGGAGAAGGATGAGGGGTGAAGGAAAGGGGCTGGAGAGATTTAGGAAAAGGAGTACATTTCAGAAAAGTCACTCAGAACCAGGTCAGGGGAGATGTACCAGACAGGATGAGAAGGAAGGTCTGGGACTGTTTTATTTTATTAGTTGATTAGCATATGTGTATTTATTACCATGTACATTTTATTTGTACATACTGGTATCAAGGAAATTGTCATTAATCTTTATCATGTGTTGTTGTTCACAGTATTTTAAGGAAATCAACAGAGTAACTTCAGCACACCCATTTATGCTCAGAATCCATTACAGTTACAGTATATCATACACACTTGCTGGAGTGTAGAACTTACCGGAGATGAGCTTAATATGAATTGCACTTGTGGTGCTTGTGAGTATGACCATGTTAGGATTTCTTGGTTTGGTGTCCAATTTTAGCATATAATGGTTCAGTAAAATCAATGCCTGTTACTGCAAATGATCTTTTGGGTTGAACTCTGTCCTGGTGTAGTTGCACCTCCACCTATTCACATTGATGACTGTATTACCTTACAGTATAGACAAGAGTGAAGAGCTCTCCTAACAACTTCTTGTACTCGCAAAATCCAAAACCTTAATGCAGTTCTCCTAGCACAATGTGTACACTGCGATGATGCAAAACTACGTGCATACATTTTATCAGAAGCTCCATGAAACAATAACAACCACCCAGTATAACTGGATACTTCTCTCAGTTGGGCAGTGCACCACATTGCTGCTTACCATCAGACAGGAAAGGGATGTATCAAGCAATCTTTGATCCTTTGGGTAATTGTTCTCTTTTACCCAATACAGGTAGTTTGTCAGCAAATATTTCCTCTTGAACTCTTATGATCCAATGTGTCTGGGGGTTTTGTAACTCCAGGACATTCTGACTGCCAGCAGTTCTAGTATTGATCTTTGTTATATCAATAAATCAAAATACAAGAGCATTTATGTGCAATATTTGCCAGTATGAACTGAATTTTGCAAAGTTGAATAGGTGTTCAGTGATGCTGATCAGAGTGACACTTGTTCAGTTTTTGGATTCTGGCAGTCTTAAGTGGAGCTGGGATGTCAAGTGACCATGACTGCTTGCCTCCTAAAAGCCATGGTACACCATGCTGCAAGGTGTCAAGTATTACTAACAGATTTGCTTCTAGTTTCTATGTGATCTATGAGATTTTGAATTCTTGAACAGTGTGTCCATTGGCTAGGTAATGTGTAGATCGGTGTTCGTGTCACTCAGTAATAAGTGTATGTTTCCCATTTCTTTGGATCATTTCCTACCTACTCCAAGGTGACAGTTCAGTTGCTCCACAAGGTAGCTCTGTTGGCATCAGACTCTGTTTCCTGACAAAAGCAATAAAGGAATCATGTGTTGACTGATGTGTGCTGTGTAACCAGTTTCAGTAGTTCTCGGTATACAAAAGACAGTACCATAAGCTGTTTCAGATGTGTCACAGAACACATGCACATCTGCAGAATCACTTGTGCCTGCCATACTTATCTATGTGGGAATGTGCAATTATGACAAGTGATGAAGTTTTGAAACGCAGGAGTAGCAAGTACATGCAAGATTTGTGAGTAATACTTCCTTCCATGCAAGACCATTCAGTTACCTGTTTTGGAAGAGTAGTTTAGCAACAATTCCAATTGGTATGAACACAACAAGAGGCTCATAAAACAGAGCTGCTGCGTGAAGAATGTTTCTCTTAGTTGATATTTTATCAATCAGGCCTTCAGCTGTCTTCTGGTAGTCTGTGAAGATCGGTAATTTTCTGTATTCCAGTTGCTTCCCAAGATTTCAAGGCCTTCAACATGCCATATAGTCTTGAGATATTTCAAATTAGTCACCCATTTTGGAATTGGAAGGCTTATTTGCAGGAAGAGTTCTGTCGGTTCATGAGAAACAGTTGCAATCTTGTCACAGGCTTTCACATTAGCTGAAAAACTGTATCCATGAATGCAGAGTCATCTAAGAGAGCTGACAATCATAGATATTTGTTGCTGTTTGGTCCTGCTATCTTCCTTACAGCTGGTGACAAAAGAAATGGGCATGGCAGAAATACAAACAGCAAATGTTTGAAATGAGATGTTATTACATCATTCACTGTTTCTTCAACATGATGCCAAAAGAACCTAGTTAGATCTATATCCTCTTCATTCTTGGTCTGTTGTAATAAGGCTTGGTCCACACAACACACTAGTCCCATCAGTTTGTGGAATCATAACAACTTTGTGAGTATGCCTTGTGGTAAATTTGGTCCTCTTTTGATAGTGTCATTCAGAGATGGAAAGTCTGGGTTGTGTGATGTCACATAGAAAATGATCCTGTATTTGATAGCTCCACTGCTGCACTTGTTAATTTACAACCCTGAAGCTCAGGAGCTATAGTAAGTCAGAATAACTGAGGGTATGGTTTGGGAGAGACAGGTGACTCATGCTGAAGTGTGCAGAGAAACACCGGCAAGTGATTCATTGACTTTATTGCACTGACAGCATGCAGCCAGGCTTCCGCTGATCCTGGTAATGGTGCTACGTAGCTTTCATGTGTGGGTCAGCACCCATGCCAATGGCAGAATCTACTGCTTTGGCATCTAGCCACCCAGCCTTGAAGGCACGGCACTCCTACTCACGCCATGGCTAATTGCCTGCCATGTGTGTTGGCAGTGCTGACAGCCTGAGACATGGCTGACTGCTCCCTCAAGCACAACTCATGGACCCCATGTAGAGTGTAGAGTGCTGAAGGGAAATGGCCATCTACTGTCATTGTTCTAAGCCTTAGCAGCTCTGGCTGTCTGCCCAGGACAGCTCAGTCAGTGACCATCCCATTGACATAGATATTCAACAGTAAACTATTGTAGCAGTATGTGGATGTATGTCTGAAAACCATTAATGAGGCTTATCAAAAGTGCACTGGCCATATTAAATGTGTATATGGGAGGGTTGTGAAAAGTGAAAATAAATGACTGTGGAATGCAAATGTCCACCTGTCAGCTACATCATTTACAGTAGATAGTACTGCACTTCCACCCCCTATTTTTTCAGCCAGTACGTCAACACCGAGGACAACAAATGAAGAAATAAAGAAGGCAAACATCATCACAACTTGTCGAATCTTGCACACTGTTTCAACTTGAGAGTTGACAAGCTCAAAACAAAATAAGATGCAATAACATTGTTCCACATTTTATATCAATTTCCCCATAGTACAAAATCCGACAACTACCACTTATAAGTGTTCACTTGTCAACAGCTAGCCAGCAACTGGTTGTTTCTGCAGTCATAGAAAAAAAATCAGGCATGCACACTATGTTTGCCTGCAAACAAAGAAAGTGCACCTGATTCCGTTGTTGGCTTCAACAATAAAAAATAAGGTTGGATGCTTTTGAACAGCCCTCACATACTCCCAGGAAATATTGCTCAATAGTCTTTAAAAGACTTAAACTCAGTAGCTTCATCTCACTCGTTTTTTAATAGTGTCCATTACAGTCACAGTATATGACACACAACTGCTGCAGTCTATAGTTTTCAATAAGATGCCAACAGATGTCACAAGTGTCTTTTATTCCACAACACCTATATTATGGAACTAAGAATGTCTTGTGGAAGTGTGAATGCATTACCCATAACTGGTGCACTTATAAGGATTCTTTTGTCTCTTTTACTTTTGAGCATCCTGTACTATCCAGAATCAAGAATCTCATCTGTCAGTCTTGTCTCTTGCATGGCTAAAGTTTCAGTTTTTATTCTTGAAGTGTTTCTGCTAATTTGTAGAGCTATCCTGGCTTTATGAATGAGTAGATATTGATTGTGCCAAAGAAAATTTTGGCTTTTTGCTGGAGTGGATAGAAGACTCTGTCTTCCTCCAGTTTGTGATACAGCATCTCAGCCTGGTCTCCCCATAGTCCATTACACTATATGTGGTGCTGATGGCAGAAGATTTGTTACCTCCTGGGTTAAGTCTGTGATTACTACAATGCTCCATTGTTGTTTGGAATTAGTATGTTGAGTTCCTCAAAAAGAAAAAAAAAGAAAAAAAGCAAAAGAAAAAAGGCCATCAGTGTTTTAAGACTGGCTCCAGAATACGAAGTTCCAGACGCATCTCTTGTGAATAGATGCAGACCATATTCCCACTTGCTCCAAGTCAGACAGAAAGTCGAATTTTTATGAGTCCACATGCTTGAGCTGTTAGAAAGGAGTTAAAAATAGCTGTAACAGAATAAATGTGCAGATGTAGTTACAAGCAAAGTCAAAGTTGTGGCATCTGTTTACTAGGACTTTAATGAACTGCTCATGTTATTTCAGGGGCCTCCAGTTCTAAGTGAACTCATTTGCAAAACATCTGCTGATTGATGAGCTGATTCCAGACTTCAGATAACACCAGTTCCTTCATATACAAAGTTTTATCTGCATATTAGAGAAATATACATATGCTAATGCTTTAGAGAATCAGCGCTTTTAATGAATCTACAGAATTTGATGTGCACATATGGCAAACAGAAAGCTCTCACTTTTTTAAGAACTATAATCTGTAATATCAAAATAAACCTTGTGTTTATGAATGTGATGGAAATTTCAAAAAGTGTTTCAGAAAATATCTAGAGATTGTGATAGTGACAAAAGACTTTTGTTGTTTCAGTTCTTGGAAGAAGAAGCAAAATCCCGAGGGATATCATTAGAGGCAATAAGTAAGGGATCTAAAAAACAAGAGATTACAACTGAGACAGCATTCACTGTTCCACCTTCACCTCCCATTCCTCTGACTAGTTCAGGTTAGAAATTCAGCCAGTTTTTTTTTTTTAATCTTCATGTAAATAGTGAGTAATTTTCTGTAACACTTTCTAGTCTACATAATGTTAATACTTTTGGGTTAACACACACACACACACACACACACACACACACACACACACACACACACAAACACACACTCGAGCACGTGCGTGCGCGCATGTCACATAACAGCACTGCTGCAAACACTGCATAGCGTATTATGTCAGCATGACTACCAAGCTGTCCACCAGGATGAAGGCCACCACAAAGCTGTTACAAAGAACAAAGTTGACCACCTGATGGTACAACATGCAACTGAGCACAACACCCTCAATTTCAATGGCTGTTTCACAACCCAATTCATCTGGATCCTTTCCCTTCCCACTAGCTTCTCTAAAACCAGTACAAAGAACTGAATGTCTTGGGGTGTTAGTGAAAGTACAGTGAAACAAATTTCAGGAAAATATAAAGAAACTTCATTTCCTGTATCATCAAAAAAAGAGTTCTGGTGGGCAACAGAAGTATATATCGGACAAGTTTACACAGGAAAATGGTCTTGCCGCAGTGGATAAACCGGTTCCCGTCAGATCACTGAAGTTAAGCACCGTTGGGTGTGGCCGGCACTTGGATGGGTGACCATCCGGGCCACCATGCGCTGTTGCCATTTTTTGGGGTGAACTCAGCCTCACGATGCCAATTGAGGAGCTACTCGAGTGAATAGTAGAGGCTCCGGCCACAGAAAACCAATGACCAGGAGAGCGGTGTGCTGACCACACGCCCCTCCTATCCGCATCCTCAGCTGCAGATGACACAGCGGTCGGATGGTCCCAATAGGCCACTTGTGGCCTGATGACAGAGTGCTTGCTATACTTTTTACACAGGTAGTCATAACAAATATGGGAGTCCATATTTTATTTTCTCAGGCTTGTCTGACATTTGGCATCACCCCCAAAGGCCTCACACTTAAAGTTCCCATCTCTGGCTGCAACCCTTCTTTCCATCAGTCCCTATACCAGTTCCAAACCCAACAATCCATTGCCCTCACCCACCTAAACCTTCACCTACACATCCACTCAGCCAATCAACACACCCATCAACTCCTATCCTTAATAAAAGTCCTCAATCTTTCCTCTCCCACACCCACACCGGTTGTTGAGAGCATCCTCCTACAGGCCAACCACAAATTAGAACAGCATGCCACCCTCCACCTTAAAAAACTATCCAATCTCCTGGTTTCCCACCTCCGGAAAGGCAACTCACTCACCCTTCACAACCTTTCCAGCAAACCTCAACCTCCTCTCATTGCACACAAACCCAGTCTCTCCCATCTACTCAATCTCCCACTTCCAGCTCCACTCCCTCCAAAACCTCAAAATTCCAATCAACACTATCTGGAACCACAACACCCCAATTCAGTAGTTAACCTTTCTGCCAAACCTCTCTCCCAATCCGAAACCTCTGTCCTATCCAAAGGCCTCACCTTCAGCCCCACTCCCAGATTTAACCAAACAGCCCTCGTCAAAGATTTACTGTCCTACACCCGTACTCTCTGCTGGAAATATCACTTTGCCACGAAGAAAAATGATCCTAATCCTACTCCTAATGATCCAACTCCCCAAGACACTATCCAAATTGAACCATGCCTGGAACAGTTCCGTCCACCGTCACAGCGCGACCCACCTCCTCTTCCTCAAAATCACCCTCTCCTAACCTTCCAGGAATTTCTGACTTCCAGCCTTGCCTCTCAATCCTTCTTAAAAAACCTTAATCCTACTCCCAACATCACCACTGCTGAAGCCCAGGCTATCCGTGATCTGAAGGCTGACCAATCCATCGTCATTCTTCCAGCGGACAAGGGTTCCACGACTGTGGTACTTGATCGTCGGGAGTATGTGGCTGAGGGACTGCGTCAGCTTTCAGACAACACTACTTACAAAGTTTGCCAAGGTAATCCCATTCCTGATGTCCAGGCGGAGCTTAAAGGAATCCTCAGAACCTTAGGCCCCCTACAAAACCTTTCACCTGACTCCATCAACCTCCTGACCCCACCAACACCCCGCACCCCTACCTTCTACCTTCTTCCCAAAATTCACAAACCCAATCATCCCGGCCGTCCCATTGTAGCTGGTTACCAAGCCCCCACAGAACGCATCTCTGCCTACGTAGATCAACACCTTCAACCCATTACATGCAGTCTCCCATCCTTCATCAAAGACACCAACCAATTTCTCGAACGCCTGGAATCCCTACCCAGTCTGTTGCCCCCGGAAACCATCCTTGTAACCATTGATGCCACTTCCTTATACACAAATATTCCGCATGTCCAGGGCCTCGCTGCAATGGAGCACTTCCTTTCACGCTGATCACCTGCCGCACTACCTAAAACCTCTTTCCTCATTACCTTAGCCAGCTTCATGCTGACCCACAACTTCTTCACTTTTGAAGGCCAGACATACCAACAATTAAAGGGAACAGCCATGGGTACCAGGATGGCCCCCTCGTATGCCAACCTATTCATGGGTCGCTTAGAGGAAGCCTTCTTGGTTACCCAGGCCTGCCAACCCAAAGTTTGGTACAGATTTATTGATGACATTTTCATGATCTGGACTCACGGTGAAGAAGAACTCCAGAATTTCCTCTCCAACCTCAACTCCTTTGGTTCCATCAGATTCACCTGGTCCTACTCTAAATCCCATGCCACTTTCCTTGACGTTGACCTCCACCTGTCCAATGGCCAGCTTGACACGTCCGTCAAACGGTCCCTTCCCTACAGCCTAGGTCTTCGTGGCAAACGAATCTGCTCCAGTTCGGAATCCTTGAACCATTACACCAACAACCTGAAAACAGCTTTTGCATCCCGTAACTACCCTCCCGACCTGGTACAGAAGCAAATAACCAGAGCCACTTCCTCATCTCCTCAAACCCGGAACCTTCCACAGAAGAACCCCAAAAGTGCCCCATTTGTGACAGGATACTTTCCGGGACTGGATCAGATTCTGAATGTGGCTCTCCAGCAGGGATACGACTTCCTCAAATCCTGCCCTGAAATGAGATCCATCCTTCATGAAATCCTCCCCACTCCACCAAGAGAGTCTTTCCGCCGTCCACCTAACCTTCGTAACCTCTTAGTTCATCCCTATGAAATCCCCAAACCACCTTCCCTACCCTCTGGCTCCTACCCCTGTAACCGCCCCCGGTGTAAAACCTGTCCCATGCACCCTCCCACCACCACCTATTCCAGTCCTGTAACCCGGAAGGTGTACACGATCAAAGGCAGAGCCACGTGTGAAAGCACCCACATGATTTACCAACTGACCTGCCTACACTGTGAAGCGTTCTATGAGGGAATGACCAGCAACAAACTGTCCATTCGCATGAATGGACACAGGCAGACAGTGTTTGTTGGTAATGAGGATCACCCTGTGGCTAAACATGCCTTGGTGCACGGCCAGCACATCTTGGCACAGTGTTACACCGTCCGGGTTATCTGGATACTTCCCACTAACACCAACCTGTCAGAACTCCGGAGATGGGAACTTGCCCTTCAGCATATCCTCTCTTCTCACTATCCGCCAGGCCTCAATCTCCGCTAATTTCTAATTTCAGTTTGCCGCCGCTCATACCTCACCTGTCTTTCAACATCATCTTTGCCTCTGTACTTCCGCCCCGACTGACATCTCTGCCCAAACTCTTTGCCTTTACAAATGTCTGCTTGTGTCTGTGTATATGCGGATGGATATGTGTGTGTGTGCGAGTATATACCTGTCCTTTTTTCCCCCTAAGGTAAGTTTTTCCGCTCCCGGGATTGGAATGACTCCTTACCCTCTCCCCTAAAACCCAAATCCTTTTGTCTTTCCCTCTCCTTCCCTCTTTCCTGACGAGGCAACCGTTGGTTGCGAAAGCTAGAATTTTGTGTGTATGTTTGTGTTTTTTTGTGTGTCTATCGACCTGCCAGCACTTTTGTTTGGTAAGTCCCATCATCTTTCTTTTTAGATATATTTTTCCCACGTGGAATGTTTCCCTCTATTATATATATATATATATATATATATATATATATATATGCGAGTGTATACCTGTCCTTTTTTCCCCCTAAGGTAAGTCTTTCCGCTCCCGGGATTGGAATGACTCCTTACCCTCTCCCTTAAAACCCATATCCTTTTGTCTTTCCTTCTCCTTCCCTCTTTCCTGACGAGGCAACCGTTGGTTGCGAAAGCTAGATTTTTGTGTGTATGTTTGTGTTTGTTTATGTGTCTATCGACCTGCCAGCGCTTTTGTTTGGTAAGTCTCATCATCTTTCTTTTTATATATATATATATATATATATATATATATATATATATATATATATATATATAAAAAGAAAGATGATGAGACTTACCAAACAAAAAAAAACCAAAATATATATATATATATATATATATATATATATATATAAAAAGAAAGATGATGAGACTTACCAAACAAAAAAAAACCAAAATATATATATATATATATATATATATATATATATATATATATATATATATATATAAAAAGAAAGATGATGAGACTTACCAAACAAAAGCGCTGGCAGGTCGATAGACACACAAACAAACACAAACATATATATATATATATATATATATTTAAAAAGAAAGATGATGAGACTTACCAAACAAAAGCGCTGGCAGGTCGATAGACACATAAACAAACACAAACATACACACAAAATTTTGTGTGTATGTTTGTGTTTGTTTGTGTGTCTATCGACCTGCCAGCGCTTTTGTTTGGTAAGTCTCATCATCTTTCTTTTTAAATATATTTTTCCCACGTGGAATGTTTCCCTCTATTATATATATATGGTTATAATAGAAGGAAACATTCCACGAAGGAAAAATATACCTAAAAACAAAGGTCTTTAAATATGTCTGCTTGTGTCTGTATATGTGTGGATGGATATGTGTGTGTGTGCGAGTGTATACCCGTCCTTTTTTCCCCTTAAGGTAAGTCTTTCCGCTCCTGGGACTGGAATGACTCCTTACCCTCTCCCTTAAAACCCACATCCTTTCGTCTTTCCCTCTCCTTCCCTCTTTCCTGATGAGGCAACAGTTTGTTCCGAAAGCTTGAATTTTGTGTGTATGTTTGTGTTCGTTTGTGTGTCTGTCGACCTGCCAGCACTTTCATTTGGTAAGTCACATCGTCTTTGTTTTTAGGTATATTTTTCCTTCGTGGAATGTTTCCTTCTATTATAACCATATATATATATATATATATATATATATATATGTCTGTTATAATTTGTAATCTAATTACCAAACACATAGATAAAATTATCATTCACAAATTAGAGTTGAAAATTTTTAATGATAGTATATTTCACAGAAGATAATTGCTTTAGGAATTATTATGAGATGGTTGTGTTTTCTTATGATTTCAAATTTCAGTCTTCTCTAACTAGCCCATTGTGTGTTACTCATCTGTGCACAACACAGATGCTGTTTTCTATGCTTATCTCTCTATGTACAGTTCCAGCAGCATGAGCTGCAAAGGCTGGCTTCCTTAAGATGAGATAGGCAACCAAGGTAAAACACATCCCCATGTAATCTCGAACAAGGTGGCAGGCCTGTATTGTTTATTTGTGTATCCCCAATGCTATCAAAATATTACATACTACTACTTTTTTCTACACTGTCTTAAATATACCTGAACTTTTTTATATTCTTTATTTTTGCAGGAAATACATTAAAGATTATTTAACGTTTATATGAAATACTTTCCTGATACACAGAGTATTCAGAAACTCCTGTTACAGACTTCTAGGATCTGTAGAGATGAGTAAGTACATAATATTTTGAACAGTAACTCGTGTCTGGAAATTTACCATTTCCATGTTACAACCATTTGAAAACATGTTAGTAATGCGACCATTTTTACAAGTAATTTATCAGGCATGAGCCAGTACATCACTTGTTTTGCAGTTCCACTCATTAATAACCAAACAAACAAAAAGGAAACTTAATCATTTTTCACAAACATACTTCCAATTCGGCTGTGCAGCATCTCCCTGGAGCACCACAGTTGTACCTACTAACAGTGACTGTACTCCTTTCTTGAAGCTGTTGAGTAACTGTGGCAAGAAGGGAGTCAGACATTGTGGATAACGATCTTAATAGATGAGTAGCTCTTCCATTACAGTGAGCTTCACCATATAGAAGGATTATGTCGAGTATTCTGCAAATGTGCACTCAACCATGTTGCTCTGACACTTGCAGACTT